>NC_064617.1:561062496-563913746 GCF_023898315.1 Schistocerca nitens
ACGATCGTAGAGATGCTGGATGTAGTCCTGTGGAATGGCTTGCCATGCCATTTCCACCTGGCGCCTCAGTTGGATCAGCGTTCGTGCTGGACGTGCAGACCGCGTGAGACGACGCTTCATCCAGTCCCAAACATGCTCAATGGGGGACAGATCCGGAGATCATGCTGGCCAGGGTAGTTGACTTACACCTTCTAGAGCACGTTGGGTGGCACGGGATACATGCGGACGTGCATTGTCCTGTTGGAACAGCAAGTTCCCTTGCCGGTCTAGGAATGGTAGAACGATGGGTTCGATGACGGTTTGGATGTACCGTGCACTATTCAGTGTCCCCTCGACGATCACCAGTGGTGTACGGCCAGTGTAGGAGATCGCTCCCCACACCATGATGCCGGGTGTTGGCCCTGTGTGCCTCGGTCGTATGCAGTCCTGATTGTGGTGCTCACCTGCACGGCGCCAAACACGCATACGACCATCATTGGCACCAAGGCAGAAGCGACTGTCATCGCTGAAGACGACACGTCTCCATTCGTCCCTCCATTCACGCCTGTCGCCACACCACTGGAGGCGGGCTGCACGATGTTGGGGCGTGAGCGGAAGACGGCCTAACGGTGTGCGGGACCGTAGCCCAGCTTCATGGAGACGGTTGCGAATGGTCCTCGCCGATACCCCAGGAGCAACAGTGTCCCTAATTTGCTGGGAAGTGGCGGTGCGGTCCCCTACGGCACTGCGTAGGATCCTACGGTCTTGGCGTGCATCCGTGAGTCGCTGCGGTCCGGTCACAGGTCGACGGGCACGTGCACCTTCCGCCGACCACTGGCGACAACATCGATGTACTGTGGAGACATCACGCCCCACGTGTTGAGCAATTCGGCGGTACGACCACCCGGCCTCCCGCATGCCCACTATACGCCCTTGCTCAAAGTCCGTCAACTGCACATACGGTTCACGTCCACGCTGTCGCGGCATGCTACCAGTGTTAAAGACTGCGATGGAGCTCCGTATGCCACGGCAAACTGGCTGACACTGACGGCGGCGGTGCACAAATGCTGCGCAGCTAGCGCCATTCGACGGCCAACACCGCGGTTCCTGGTGTGTCCGCTGTGCCGTGCGTGTGATCATTGCTTGTACAGCCCTCTCGCAGTGTCCGGAGCAAGTATGGTGGGTCTGACACACCGGTGTCAATGTGTTCTTTTTTCCATTTCCAGGAGTGTATTTCAAGAAATGAAAAATACCACACTTCAACTCCATAGTCTGTGTGGTCTGCATAGATTTCATTTATTTTTCTTTAATCAAATTTTAATGTTGTTCACAAACTACATCGCCTTCTGAACTTTTGACGTTAATGAAAGCCATAGAAGCATGATCTTATCCGAATGTACTTCTGATCAAGGAAATAATTCTGGTAGCTGGAGTCCAAGGTTTTCTTAATCGTGCATTTTGCATCCCTGTGGTGGTTCCCACAGGAAAATTCATCTCTAAACATGTATATCTTGATATCCAACCAAAAGTGAAATACCAATTTTCATAGCCGCACGGGGTATCTTGCCATGGTTTGCGCGGCTCGCCCCCGTCGGAAGTTCGAGTCCTCCCGCGGGCATGGGTGTGTGTGTATGTGTGTGTGTGTGTGTGTGTGTGTGTGTGTGTGTTGTCTGAGGCGTAATTCAGTTTAAGTTATATTAAGTAGCGTGTAGACCTCAGCAGTTTGGTCCCGCAGGAACTTACCACTACCACCAATTTTCATTGAGTTACCTTTAAATTCTTTTTTTAATATAACGACATATTTTCTAAAAAATGTTCACCCCTATTTTCCCCGCTAAAAGCAGTGAAACACGTATGTTATAATTTCTAACAAAGAACACAAATACAAATTTTCATAGATTTAGCTTTCTAAATGTTTTAATAATGAAATAAATTCACAATACTTCTCATTGCCTATTTAACTCCCTTAGGGGACTGAATTTACAAAACTACTGAAATATGTATTTTCTTTTATTTCTAACCGATAAGTCAAATACCAATTTTCACTGAAGTAGCTTTATAAATAATTTAGTGTTTTTTTTTTAATGATGATTTATTTCCAAACCAATGTTCAGCTACTATTATCCCCATTAATGGTTGAATTTCCAAAAATGTTGGAACAGATACATGTGTGTTTGATTTGTGAGTGAAAAATCAAATACAATTTTTTTAGTTCTGTATTCAAAATTGCTTTAACAGAGACATATTTCCACAAAGCCATTTATCTCCTATTTCACCCCTTAGGAGTGGAATTTCGAACGATCCCTTCTTCAACGATAGCTACAGCATAAGATACACACCCTCTCCAAATTTCAAATTTCTGTTCTTTGTGGTCTCGGTTGGGCTATGATGAGCCAGTGAGTGTGTTAGTCAATCAGTCGGCACATTGGCTTTTATATATAGAAAAGTCTTAGTTTTCATCAACTTGTTTATTCTATTTTCCGAACACAGAAAAGAGAGCTGCAGCAAAATACTGACAAGAGCAACAAAGAAAAAATGTAGAGAAGAGTTCGGAAACAAATGAAAGACTGAAAGGCAACGAACTGAAAACAGAGGGGGAAAAGCCGTATTTCTTTGCGGTCCGCCACAATTAATTAATCTACCACTATCGTCGGACTTAACAGCCAAATTAACAGGCACGGAAAACTGAAAACCTGTTATAGACGACTCTAAATAACTGAAGAAGCTTATTGTATATATATTGGAGGAGACTGAACTACTAACCTCCTGCTTTCTGGGCGTGGAAATTTAAAGAGAGAACGGAACACTGTCGGGAAGCAAATAACTGAAAAAGTAGGGCTACTGTCCGTCAATAAATCAGACTTAGTTCATAAATTAACGACTCATCTTTGTTACTATTATAATTCACTAAGATTGTCAGTTTTACGCCTATCCTTTGATATCCACACACACCCTGAAAAATGCCGATGTATGATATAAGGCTAACAGATTTGTAATCTTAAAAAAAATATTTGTGCTTAAGGCCATATCGCCCCGCGTCACGCATTGTGAGAAGACAGTCATGTACCGGATTTCCTGCAGACAAAGTTCTATTCCAGTATGGTGCATCAAAGTGTGCGGCTGAAATGGAGCAGCAGTAATTGGGAACGTACTCCAAAACTGAAGTACGCGGGACAGAGACCCATACACGCGAACGCGAGCGCACACACACGCACAATTTGTGTTCTCATATGACAGGCGTTTGGAAGAAGAGCTCCCGGATCTGCAGTGTATCTGCTCTCCGATACAACACAAAGTACTGGTACACTAGAACACAGATCATCAACGTCCGTCCGCTAAAACGACGACTCCATCGGTTACCTCCTCGCCTCCTGTGACAGTGCCGCAGATTATCGGAGGGAACGCATGAGTCGATGCCTGATTTGCTCGCCAGTTAACTCCACCCCCTGGCTGTCTGTGCTCCGATCGAGTGATGGCACTCTCATTTCCGTGCGGCCACCCTCCCAATCTCTCGCCACCTCCTACGACAGTACTTGGTATTATCGGAGAGAGAGCGAGTCCGAAACTGCGACTAACTCAGCCGTTAACAGGATCCGCTGACCGGTTCTATCCAGTAAGTGACGTCACGACACTGTCCGACGACGTTCTGTGTCCCGGCTGTCTGCTTTCGCTGCCACAGCATCGCTTGTTGCTCTGCTCTCATGCAGATGTCCGCTGTTTATACACGATTAAATGAAATTACAGCAACTTCCGTTAGAGTTTCGTATTTCCGGGCACCAGTATAACACAGCTAACGATGTGTAAATAGCTTTCTGCCTTCTAGAGCAATTAGCGATCTGTATGTGTTGCCAAATGAAACAGATGTGTACGTAAAAATTTGTTTTCTCTTGAATTTTGTTCCTAAGAACTTAGAGTTACAAGCAGTTTCTACACATTTACAGCACGCTGCTGAGTAATGCAGCATTAATAACGTAGGCGTTCACATTTGTAACTATGAAACGTGTGTCTTAGAGTTTGGTACACGCCACACTGAATAACAGAGACGTTGATAACAAAATAATATAAAGAAATATTACATGTGTCAGAAATCATGCCAAGGATACTTCAAGGAAGTGCCCGAATAGGAATTTTTATTACAGCTAGAGGTAGCTAGTGATATGAAAACACGGTAAGCGAACGCTCCACATGAGCATTCAGCGACTGTGAAACTACGCTGACGTATGTAAATGGTGTTTGATAGAAGTTATGATGGGATTACTATCTGCAGTCACTGATGTACGGTGATATACATGCAGACGTAAACGTGTCTTCGATACCAGGATTCAGTCGTACGAAACAGTAAGGCGCTGACTACGACTCTGCAGAACTCTCACGTTGGTAATATGTCCATGTTAATATTGGCCCTATTCTTCACCATCCCTTAACACGAATTGTTCCTATACTACAATGCACTAATCCTGCACTGACTTGTCTGTTCGTCATTACTTAAATGAGAAGTTATACAGCAATATCGCGGCTGAATTTAATTTAGTGTAGTAATTACAAGCAGCGTTGTTTACAGGATGTCATTTTTATGTGCATTAACATGGTACATGTACACTCAAGTGACAAAAGTTAGCCGTCCGCGGTGGACGAGCGGTTCTAGGCGCTTCAGTCCGGAACCGCGCGACTGCTGCGGTTGCAGGTTCGAATCCTGTCTCGGGCATTGATGTGTGTGATGTCTTTAGATTAGTTAGGTTTAAGTAGTTCTAAGTTCTAGGGGACTGATGACCTCAGATGTTAAGTCCCATAGTGCTCAGAGCCATTTGAACCATTTTTGACAAAGGTAATGACACAGCAATAACAACATATACAAATGGTATCACTTGAAAGGGTAGTGCATAAGTGGAGCTGTCATTTGTACTCAAGTGATTCAGATTAAAAGCTATCCGGCGTGATTATGGCCGTATGACGGGAATTAACATACTCTGGAAGCGAAATAGTATTGGAGCTAGACGCATGGGACATTACATTACGAAAATCACTATGGAATTCAGTACTTCGGCATCTACAGTGTCAAGAGTGCTCCGAGAATACTATATTTCCGGGATTACGTTTCAGCACAGACAACGCCGTGACCGACGGCCAACACTTAACTACAAAGATGGGTTGGGTTGTTTGCAGGAAGAGACAAATCATATAGGTCATCGGTCTCATCGGATTAGGGAAGGACGGAGAAGGAAGTCGGCCGTGCCCCTTCAGAGGAACCATCCCGGCATTTGCATGGAGCGATATAGGGAAATCACGGTAAACCTAAATCAGGACGGCTGGACGTAGGATTGAACCCTCGTCCTCCCGAATGCGAGTGTACTAACCACTGCGCCACCTCGCTCGGTAACTACCAAGAGCAGTAGTGTTTGGGTAGAGTTGTCAGACAAGCAACACCGCATGAATTAATCGCAGAACGTATCCGTTAGGACAGTTTGCCGAAGTTTGGCGATAATGGGCTATGGCAGTAGACGACCGTCGCGTGTGCCTTTACTAACAGCACGACAACGTCTGCAGCGCCTCTCCTGGGCTCGTGACCATATTAACTGGACCTAGACGACTAGGAAACCTCAGCCTGGTGAGATGAGTCGCAATTTCAATTCGTAAGAGCTGTTAGAAGGGTTAGAGTGTGGTGCAGACCTCACGAAGCCATGGACCCAAGTCGTCAACAAGGCACTGTGCAAGCTGGCGGTGGCTCCTTAACAGTGTGGGCTATGTTTACATGGATTGAACTTTGTCCTTTGGTGGACATGTTCTTCTATTTGGAGACCATCCGCAGCCACTCATGGACTTTTGTTCCCAAACAACGTTGTAATTTTTATGAATGACCATGCGCCAAGTAACCGGGCCAAAATTCTTCGTGACTGGTTTGAAGAACATTCCCGACAAATTGAACGAATGATTTGGCCACCCACATCACCCGACATGAACGCCTCCGAACATTTACGTGACGTAATCGAGTGGCCAGTTCCTTCTCAAAACACAGCACCGGCAACACTTTCGCAATTATGGATAGCTGTAGGGGCGGCACAGTTCATTATTTCTGCAGGAAGCTTCCAAAGATTTATTCAGTCCAGTCCAGTTCCAGTTGCTGGTCTATGTCGGGAAAAGAAAGGTCGAACACGATACTAGGACGCATCTCATCGCTCCTGTCACGAAATAAGCGTCAAACGAAAAAACTACAAAAAACGAAACTTGTCTAGCTTGAAGGACGAAACCAGATGGCGCTATGGTTGGCCCGCTAGATGGCGCTGCCATAGGTCAAACGGATATCAACTGCGTTTTTTTTTAAACAGGAACCCCCATTTTTTATTACATATTCATGCAGTACGTAAGGAAATATGAATGTTTTAGTTGGACCACTTTTTTCGCTTCGTGGTAGATGGCGCTGTAATAGTCACAAAATTATGGCTCACAATTTTAGTCGAAAGTTGGTAACAGTTAGGTTTTTTAAATTAAAATACAGAACATAGGTACGTTTGAACATATTATTTCGGTTGTTCCAATGTGATACATGTACCTTTGTGAGTTTATCATTTCTGAGAACGCATGCTGTTACAGCGTAATTACCTGTAAATATTACATTAATGCAATAAATGCTCAAAATGATGTCCGTCAACCTCAATGCATTGGGCCTTCCGTAATGTTCGCACATGCATTGACAATGCGCTGACACATGTTGTCAGGCGTTGTCGGTGGATCACGATAGCAAATATCCTTCATCTTTCCCCACAGAAAGAAATCCGGGGACGTCAGATCCGGTGAACGTGCGGGCCATGTTATGGTGCTTCGACGACCAATCCACCTGTCATTAAATATGCTATCCAATACCGCTTCAACCGCACACAAGCTATGTGCCGGACATCCATCATGTTGGAAGTAGATCGCCATTCTTCTAGTAACATCGGTAGCATACATTGCACCATTTAGATTGCCATCGATAAAATGGGGGCCAATTATCCTTCCTCCCATAATGCCGCACCATACATTAACCCACCAAGGTCGCTGATGTTCCACTTGTCGCAGCCATCGTGGATTTTCCGTTGCCCAATAGTGCATATTATGCCAGTTTACGTTACCGCTGTTGGTGAATGACGCTTCGTCGCTAAATAGAACGCGTGCAAAAAATCTGTCATCGTCCCATATTTCTATTGTGCCCAGTGGCAGAACTGTAAACGACGTTCAAAGTCGTCGCCATGCAATTCCTGGTGCACAGTAATATGGTACGGGTGCAATCGATGTTGATGTAGCATTCTCAACACCGACGTGTTTGAGACTCCCGATTCTAAGGCAATTTGTCTGCTACTGGTGTGCGGATTAGCCGCGACAGCAGCTAAAACACCTACTTGGGCATCATCATTTGTAGCAGGTCGTGGTTGACGTTTCACATGTGGCTGAACACTTCCTGTTTCCTTAAATAACGTAACTATCCGGCGAACGGTCCGGACACTTGGATGATGTCGTCCAGGATACCGAGTAGCATACATAGCACACGTCCGTTGGGAATTTTGATCACAATAGCCAAACATCAACACCATATCGATCTTTTCCGCAATTAGTAAACGGTCCATGTTAACACAGGTATTGTATGACGAAGCAAATACCGTCCATACTGGCGGAATGTTATGTGATACCACGTACTTATACGTTTGTGACTATTACAGCGCCATCTATCACGAAGCGAAAAAAGTGGTCCAACTAAAACATTTATATTTCTTTACATACCGTACTACACGAATATGTAATGAAAATGGGTGTTCCTATTTAAAAAAAACGCAGTTGATATCCGTTTGACCTATGGCAGCGCCATCTAGCGGGCCAACCATAACCCCATCTGGTTTCCCCCTTCAAGCTAGACAATTTTCGCTCTCTGTGGTTTTTTCGTTTGACGCTTATTTCGTGAGATATTTGGCCCGGTCACTATCAATGGACCAACCTGTATATGACTATTTGAGTTTTTCGATGAGAACTCCACATGACTACAATGAGATCTTGGGTGATACTTACAGGAAAAAGTTGTAATTACAGTGTCAAGTTCCTTACAGCTATTCATTTGTATTTTACGTTGTGATAAATTATTTCCGTATCGTTTTTCGACTGATTACTGCTGTAATTGAAGAGTAATTCTTTTTTGTCTCATTATCTTTAACAGGGTGCTGTTCCTTCTGTCAGCAAGCGAATGTGCCTCAGGCACGCTTAGTCCAGTCGTCTACACATCAGTTTTATGCTTACCCAGCGAAGTTATCAACATAATAGTGTTTCTATGCAATACAGAATTTTACTATACAACTGGCTGGTAACGTGTCGTTAGTGTTGATAATCTGGTAAGAGTCGGCCGGTATGGCCGAGCGGTTCTAGGCTCTTCAGTCTGAAACCGCGTGACTGCTACGGTCGTACGTTCGAATCCTGCCTCGGGCATGGATGTGTGTAATGTCCGTAGGTTCGTTAGGTTTAAGTACGAGTAGTTCTAAGTTCTAGGTGACTGATAACCTCAGATGTTAAGTCCCATAGTGCACACAGCCATTTGAACTATTTGAACCATTTAGCTCTGATAAGGAATTGCAGTTTCAGCTGCAAGCATTATAAGAGGGCTGTGGCGTTAAAGAAATATTTCACACTTAGTAAGTTGGTCTGTTGTTGGTGGAGAGCTGTTCGTTGCTGGATGACTTTTAGGTGCATTGATCCGAATTGTGTGTGGATGTCTAAGAATTTTAGATGTCTGTGATACATCCGTGCTCGATTATGCAGAGCATTTCTGCAGATAGATAATTCCATTTCTCTTTTATACGGGATCTAGACTTGCACGCACCTTCTAAATGTAACGAGAATCTACAGGGAACGTATAGATGTAACACTATCAAAAAGGCATAGCTATCAGGCAGTTCCTGTGGACTGCCGGCTGGTGTGGCCAAGCGGTTAAAGGCGCTACAGTCTGGAACCGCGTGGCCGCTACGGTCGCAGGTTCGAATCCTGCCTCGGGCATGGATGTGTGTGATGTCCTTAGGTTAGTTAGGTTTAATTAGTTTTAAGTTATAGGCGACTGATGACCTCAGAAGTTAAGTCGCATAGTGCTAAGGGCCATTTGAACCATTTTGAACCTCCTGAGAAGTAGAAACGAAAAGTAAGCAACAATATGCATAGAATAAGTGTGAAACGAGATGAAGCTGTGATCGAGATAGAGTATGTACATGTATGAAGTGTTGACTAAGCACAGTCAGATGTAAGATCTTAAATTTGCCTGGCAGGAATTCGAATCCGGAACCTTTAGCTATTGTCTTATACCTACTAATAGACTTGAAATATTTATTGTTTTTTTTTCATCAGCAGCGAGATGTGTACCTGTTTCGTCTGTCTGTTAAGAACATCGGGCTGACAGAAGGTCAGAGACCGTTGGGTTCACTTTCAAATCAGCCAGTAATTTAATAAATCTTGTGGAAACATGTTTGTGAAAGGACTCGTGGGTGTCTGTCGTGTTACGACCAATTTCAGCTCCATCAACCAGCGGCCACGTGATACATACTGGCGATCACCCAAATGGTCGTGACCCGTCGGTCGTAGAGCATACTATCTCCAGTTGACGTTTTAAGGACTGCAACATTTTATCCAAAATCCCTCATTATTTTGTATTTCTGTCATGCGTCTTGGTATACAATATATAAGCCTTCGGACGTGACAGACTGAAGAAGTAACTTCCTCTCAGGCTTCAAGAACGCAGTCACAAACAGCATCGGTTGTAGTTAGTTGGTTTCGTGGCCAATCCTCTGTTAACGTTCTGGCGAACTCAGCACACATGTTTTCTATAGAGTTCGTATCAGCAGCCCGTGGCGGCCAGTCCACGACGTTGACCCTAACCTTGGAGAATTGCTGCTGAACGAATGCGAGCTTATGAAACAGAGAATGGCCTCTTGCAATATGACGTCCCTTTCTCCATACAGCATTTGCACTGACGGAAGAAACACATTTCCCGGCATGTGGGCGTACTGCTCGCTGTCGAAGGTTCTTTCTGTCCTTTGATGAATACCAGCTCCTATCGCAGAAACCCATCCCCAGGCGAAAACAGATAGCCGCCCACTTCTTCTCTTCGTGGTTACATATTTGCGTCCATGATGAGACCGTTGCGACCTGTAAACGACTCTTGGACCATCGTTATTGGTGGAAGACACCTTATCGTCAGTTTTCCCACGACGTACTCAGATGGAGCTCCGCAAATGCCAGCCACTATAAAACATTGCTGAGCTATTGTTTCACGGCGGATCGTCTTGCGGGCAGTCCATCGTCCCTCAGCCTTTGGTGAATCGTGTCAGTGGAGCCGGAGAAGTTGATCTCCCACCGCTACTGCTTTGTGTTCAGAAAGGGACTTTCTTTGATCTTAGACACTAGTTTCCTGTCCTCCAGCTGTGAGCTCACTCTCTTCCTCCCGGAGCTAGGAGCTATGTTGGTAGAGCCTCTTTCAAAGTTGTTCCTCAACCATCTCGTAGCAGTGGACTGCGGCTTGCCACATCTTCTGCCACTTATCAGATACAGTGTCATTGACCATAATAGTAAACGAGAGAAATGTCCTTCATCAAAGCCTATACGTCTCCACACATTGTGCAGATCTATCGAAATGCGTCCACTGCCTTCACCGTTTTATTAAACACAAACAGAACACAATGTCACTAATGTGAGACTTTACTCCATTTTAGACTCTGTTTTTTAATGCGCAAACAACGCACATCATAACGTCAAAAATTAGAAGTATTCAAGTTGTCTTTGCACGAGCTATAATGACGTTACATAATTTTTTACTTGCTAATTCGAGCGCGGAGGAGACAGCAGGAAGTCAAGGGCTCTATGCCCGACACGTAAAGACTGTACCAAGTGGCGGCTGGTTGATGACGCTTAGTCTTATCACTACAGGCACTAACAGAGCCCCATTACAAACATGTTTCGTTAAGATTTTTCTGTACCTGGCTGATTAGAAAATGAACGCATCTGTGGCTGACCTTCTGTTAGCATGATGCTCTTAGCAGACAGACGAAATACGCCTTAAAAAGAAAGGAAAAGGATGAGTTGATAGCACGGCTTTGCATTCGCACTGCATGACGTTGACTACTAGAGCACGAATAGGTTATTCGCAACAACAGCTCAGTGTAAGTCAACATTTCTTGTACCGTGTGCTGCGTACACAATTGTGACAAAAATATGTGAAATTCGGGACTGATTGGACTGCGGATAGTTTGTCAGACTAAGATGTAGGTTTTATTCCTGCTGCGGCACCAGTTTTTAATAGCCACAAACATACCCTCTTCACCTCTACAGTCCACAGCTCGTGATCTAGTGGCTAGCATTGCTACCTCTGGATCATGGGGTCCCGGGTTCGATTCCCGGCCGGGTTGGGGATTTTTCTGACCGGGTAGATGGTATTTGTGTTGTCCTCATCATTCCATCGTCATCTATGAAAGTGGTGGACTTGGACTGTTTAAAAAATCAGAACTTTGTACAAGCGCTGATGGCCGCGCAGTTCAATGCCCTACAAACCAAACATTACCTCTAGTAACGACATATAAAGTATGAAGGACTATGCCGTGGTTCCAGATCAACTTATCCATTCGCTACTAACTGGAACAGAGCTCGATTAGTTTTGGTTGTCAGAGACGGAAGTCGCTGCTTGTTTGAACCATGGACCTTGCCGTTGGTGGGGAGGCTTGTGTGCCTCACCGATACAGATAGCCGTACCGTAGGTGTAACCACAACGAAAGGGTATTTGGTGAGAGGCCAGACAAACATGTGGTTCCTGAAGAGGTTCAAATTGTTCAATGGCTCTGAGCACTATGGGACTCAACATCTGAGGTCATCAGTCCCATAGAACTTAGAACTACTTAAATCTACCTAACCTAAGGACATCACACACATCCATGCCCGAGGCAGGACTCGAACCTGCGACCGTAACAGTCGCGCGGTTCCGGACTGAAGCGCCTAGAAACGCTCGGCTCCTGAAGAGGGGCAGCAGCCTTTTCTGTAGTTGCGGGGGCAACGGTCTGGATGATTGACTGATCTGGCGTTGTAACACTAACCAAAGCGGTCTTGCTGTGATGGTTCTGCGAACGGCTGAGAGCATGGGGAAACTACAGCCATAAAATTTTCCCGAGGGCATGCAGCTTTACTGTATGGTTAAATGATGATGGTGTCCTCTTGGGTAAAATATTCCGGAGGTAAAATAATCCCCCATTCGGATCTCCGGGCGGGGACTACTCAGGAAGACGTCGTAATCAGGAGAAAGAAAACTGGTGTTCTACGAATCAGAACGTGGAATGTGAGATCCCTTAATCGGGCAGGTCGGTTAGAAAATTTAAAAAGGGAAATGGATAGGTTAAAGTTAGATATAGTGGGAATTAGTGAAGTTCGGTGGCAGGAGGAACAAGACTTTTGGTCAGGTGAATACAGGGTTATAAATACGGAATCAAATATGGGTAATGCAGGAGTAGGTTTAATAATGAATAAAAAAATAGGAGTTCGGGTAAGCTACTACAAACAACATAGTGAACGCATTATTGTGGCCAAGATAGACGTGAACCCCTCGCCCACCACAGTAGTACAAGTTTATTTGCCAACTAGCTTAGCAGATGACGAAGGGATGGTTGAAATGTATAATGAGATAAAAGTAATTATTCAGATAGTGACGGGAGACGAAAATTTAATAGTCATGGATGACTGGTATTCTATGGTAGGAAAAGGAAGACAAGGAACCGTAGTAGGTGAATATGGAATGGAGGTAAGAAATAAAAGAGGAAGCTGCCTGGTAGAATGTTGCACAGAGCATAACTTAATCATAGCTAACACTTGGTTCAAGAATCATGAAAGAAGGCTGCATACATGGAAGAGGCCTGGAGATACTACAAGGTTTCACATAGATTATATAATGGCAAAACAGAGATTGTGAAACCAGGTTTTAAATTGTAAGGGGCAGATGTGGATTCTGACCACAATCTGTTGGTTATGAACTGTAGATTGAAAATGAAGAAACTACAAAAAGATGGGAATTTAAGGAGATGGGACCTGAGGTTGTAGATAGTCTCAGGGAGAGCATAAGGGAGCGATTGACACGAATGAGGGGAAGAAGTAGAAGAAGAACGGGTAGCTTCGAGGAATGAAATAGTGAAGCCAGCAAAGGATCAAGTAGGTAAAAAAACGAGGGCTTGTAGAAATATTTGGGTAACACTAAAAATATTGAATTTAATTGATGAAAGGAGAAAATATAAATGTGCAGTAAATGATGTAGGCAAAAAGGAATACAAACGTCTCGAAAATGAGATCGACAGGAAGTGCAAAATGGCTAAGCAGGGATGGCTATAGGACAAATGTAACGATGTAGACGCATATCTCACTAGAGGTAAGATAGATAGTGCCTACAGGAATATTAAAGAGACCTTTGGAGGAAAGAGAACCACTTGTATAAATATCAAGAGCTCAGATGGAAACCCAGTTCTAAGCAAACAAGGGAAAGCAGAAAGGTGGAAGGAGTATATAGAGGGTTATGGGAATGGAAGAGGTTGTAGATGAAGATGAAATGGGAGATATGATACTGCGTGAAGAGTTTGACATAGCACTAAAAGAGCTAAGTCGAAACAAGGCCCCGGGAGTAGACAACATTCCATTAGAACTACTGACAGCCTTGCGAGAGATAGCCCTGACAAAACTCTACCATCTGGTGATCAAGATGTATGAGACAGGCGAAACACCCTCAGGCTTCAAGAAGAATATAATAAATCCAATCTCAAGGAGAGTAGGTGTTCACAGATGTGAAAATTACCGAACTATCAGTTTAATAAGTCACGGCTGCAAAATACTAACGGGAATCTCTACAGACGAATGGAAAAACAGGTATAAGCTGACCTCAGGGAAGATCAGTTTCTATTCCGTAGAAATGTTGGAACACGTGAGGCAATACTGACCCTACGATTTACCTTAGTAGATAGATTAAGGAAAGCATAACCTACGTATCTAGCATTTGTAGACTTAGAGAAATTTTTTGACAATGTTGACTGGAATACTCTCTTTCAAATTCTGAAGGTGACAGGGGTAAAATACAGGGAGAGAAAGCTATTTACAATTTCTACTGAAACCAGATGGCAGTTATAAGAGTCCACGGACATGAAAGGGAAGCAGTGGTTGTGATGGGAGTGAGACAGGGTTGTAGCTTAACCCGATATTATTCAATCTGCATACTGAGCAATCAGTAAAGGAAACAAAAGAAACATTTGGTGTAGGAATTAAAATCCATGGAGAAGAAATAAAAACTCTGAAGATTGCTGACGACTGTCATAGACAGCAAAGGACCTGGAAGAGCAGCTGAACGGAATGGACAATATGTTAAAAGGAGGGTATAAGTTGAAGATCAACAAAAGAAAAAAGAGGATAATGGGATATGGTCGAATTAAATCAGGTGATGCTGAGGGAATTAGATTAGGAGATGAGACACTTAAAGTAGTACATGAGTTTTGCTATCTGAGAAGCAAAATAACTGATGATGGTCAAAGTAGAGAGGACAAAATGTTGACTGGGTATGACAAGGAAAGCGTTTCTGAAGAAGAGAAATTTGTCAACATCGAGTACAGATTCAAGTGTCAGGAAGTCCTTTCTGAAAGTATTTGTATGAAATGTAGCTGTGTGTGGATGTGAAACATGGACGATAAATAGTTTGGACAAGAAGAGAATAGAAGCTTTCGAAAAGTGGTGCTGTAAAAGAATGCTGAAGATTGGGTGGGTAGATAACATAACTAATGAGGAGGTATTTAATAGAATTGGGGCGAAGAGGAATTTGTGGCACAACTCGACTAGAAGGAGGGTAGAACATCCTCTGAGGCATCAAGGGATCACCAATTTAGTACGGGAGGGCAGCGTGGAGGGTAAAAATTTTAGAGGGAGACCAAGAGATGAGTACACTAAGCAGATTCAGAAGGATGTAGGTTGCAGTAGGTACTGGGAGATGAAGAAGCTTTCACAGGACAGAGTAGCACGGAGAGCTGCATCAAACCAGGCTCGGAATTGATCACTACAACAACACAAGCTTTCTTACACTATTAACGTTACATTAATAGTCGAACCATTGGTCCTGTAAGGTCATAGAGCCCTTATTTCTTACCTGAAATGACCTTGACATTTTGAAAATATTGGCAGTAGTATTCGAGCTGCGAATCCAATTTTTCTCTGTATTTGAACCCTTTGAGATGATTCTGTCCAGTTATTTCGTTGTTTCCTCACGACGCCAAACTCCTCCAGGTCTCTACGAATGGCGCGATCCTAACTAATAGTGAAAGAGAAACTGACAGTTGATACCTCTTCGTGTGGGGTCAACCATGACGATGTGCTATTCGCTGCATGACCTCTAGCAGAATATGTGCACATCTCACTACTCGTGAAGAAACAGTAAATATTTCAAGTCTATTCAAGGTGTAAGAAAATAACGAAAGTTGCCAGGTTCGAAGCCCTGGTAGGCAATCATTATTAGTATCGTCGTTTCAGGTTTCAATATCACGCTATTGGTGAACATATCTGACATCTGACTGTGCTTACCTAATAATTCATACGGGTTCTGGTTCTGCTCCCTGTCCTTCACAACAACTTTACTTCATGGCGTTTAACACTTGTGCGTTTCAATTTTTGTTACGTAACTTTCGTGGTTACTTCGCAGGGGCAATATAAGCTTCTTAGGGTTCCCGGTGCAGAGCTAGAGGTACCGTCATTGATTTCCAGCTTCAGACATTCCACTTGTAAAGAGATGTGATGAACACTTCGATATTTTACTTCTCTTTATGTCTAGTCGAGTTTCGGTTAGACGCCAAACTTTGATTAACAGTGGGTTCAAATTCGTCAATTCGTCATGTCATTTAATGAGTGTGATAAGACTTCTGAAGTGTCACTTATTGTAATGAGGTTATTTAGAAGTGTTAATGGTCATCTCATCTCTAATGAGGTGTTTTCTAATCTTTGTTGTATTTTGGTATTGGTTTACATCTGGACTGAGCGCGATAATGAACAGTGTACTCTAATGAGGAGGTATTGAATAGAATTGGGGAGAAGATAAATTTGTGAAACAACTTGACTAGAAGGAGGGATCGGTTGGTAGGACATGTACTGAGGCATCAAGGGATCACCAATTTAGTACTGGAGGGGAGCGTGGAGGGTAAAAATTTTAGAGGGAGGCCAAGAGATGAATACACTAAGCAGATTCAGAAGGATGTGCGTAGTCAATTGATTGTTCTGAAGAGGGATTAGAGGACCTGCGACACAGGTATGCAACGTTTGTTACATACAGTCTGGTGCGCCCTACACAGGGGAATGCAGGGTTGGCCCGCTTTTTATAATGTCAAGTGTACACATACTGTGAATAGTAATGGTGTTATTACATTCTCTTACACCCGAAGCTGGTTGTGCTATGGAAGGTTTCTCTTCGTTTAGATCGACAAGCTGTGTTCTGTTTGCCAGAAACTCTTCAATAGAGTACTAGTTTAATTTTCTAGAGGGATATTACGCATACGCAGATAGTGTGAAATCCTGCTCCGATGGTACACTGCTAGCATAGGAGCTATTTCTTCCATATGCTCTTCCTAATATCTTATACAGTGAGGTGACAAAAACATGTTATAGCGATGTGCACGAATGCAGCTGGTGTTAGGTACAAACTGGTAGTGTACTGACGGAGCTTTCTTTTGTACAAAGACCGTTCACTGACAAAGTGTCCGATCTAATTACGGCCGCACGACTGGAATTAACAGACTTTCAACACGGAATGGTAGCTGGAACTAGAGGCATGGGACGTTCCATGTCGGAAGTGGTTAGGGAATTCAGTATTCCGGGATTCACAGTGCCAAGATTCGCCGAGAATACCAAATTTCGAGCATTACCTCTCATCAACCACAACAAAGTGGCCCAAGACATTTGCTTAGTGTTGTCAGTGCTAACAGACAAGCTACACTACGTCAAGTAACTGCATGAATCAATGAGAGACGTACAACGAACGTATTCGTTGGCACAGCGCGGCGAAATCTGACAACGAGCGACCGATGTGAGTGCCTTTGCTAACAGAGCACGAAATGGCCGGCAGCGTCTCTCCTGCAATCGTGACCATATCTATTGGACCCTAGAAGACTGGAAAACCGTGGGCTGGTCAGATGAGTGACGATTTCAGCGGTAAGAGCCAACGATGGGATTCGATGTGGGACCGACCTCACGAAGTCCTGGGCCCAGGTTGCCAACTAAGAGCTATACTATCTGGTGGCGGCTCCATAATCGTGTTGCCTGTGTTAGCATGGATTGGACTGGAGCCTCTGGTCCAACTGAACGGATCGTTGACTGAAGATATTTATATATTTATACTCGTCTGCTTTTGCATTGATAGACTATGTTCACAAACAACGATATCACTATGCCAAAACTACTCGCGACTGGTTTGAAGAACGTTCTGGACAGTTCGAACTAATGATTTGGGTACCCACAAATGCCGATATGAATCCCATCTCGCATTCATGGGACTTAATCGAGAGGTGAGTTCGTGCACAAAATCCTGCACAGGCAACACTTTCGCGATTATGGCCTGCTGTGGAAGCAGCATGGCCTAGTATTTCTGCAAGGGGCTTCCAACGACTTGTTGAGGGCATGTCACATCGAGTTGCTGCATTGCGTCGGGCAGAAGGAAGTCCGACACGATATTAGAAGGTATCCTACATTTCTGTTACCTCAGTGTAATTTAGAGCATCTGTCCAGCGATACTTATTCAAAAGGCCATGATATGGGCATTTATACAAATAAATGGAACGCCTCTACTGTTAGAAGAGGAGATACCTCTTCCAAATGCTCTACAGTTAGCCCACAAGGTCCAGTCACCTATTCTCTATTGAACTTCTTTGTTTAATGTTATCTTATTTCAGTATCTATCATGTTGGTGATCGCCTGACGTCTGTCATATATAGTGGATATTGAGAGGAGCTGTCTAATTCCACTTTCAATTTCCTCTCGTGTTACATTGCTTGGTAACCACGTTTATATATTGCAGAAATAATTTTTATGTTTGTTTCTAGTGTTTTGGAGAGAGAACTAGCATGGTGAGAGATATTTATTTTGTGTAGCAACAATCATCGTGTTCTCATACACTCCATAGACAAGAATAAGCTTTCCAAGTATGAACGTGTGGGTGTATGTATTCAAATCTGTCGATGAAGGAAAGAAAATAACTTATTGCGCTTAATGGTAGTCTAGTGGGGTCAACCTTTATAACCGTCTCCATAGAGATGTGACAACTTTGTTTCTTTTCAAGTCAGGGGCTCTCGCCTTTTCTCTCCAAACTATAGGCTGTGAGATCCTTCCCCACTCCCTAAACAAACAAAAAAAAAAATTACTGCCTTTGCGGCAACTGCCGCTGGCCTGATTTCTTGAACGGCAGCGTTCCTTTGAAAATGCTATGGTATATCTATTTCAGTTAGTGGGGGCAGATACTGGTCTCTTCTTAGAAAATCGTTTCATTAGTTTCACTAAATAAACCAGGAAGGATTCTTATTTCGAACTGTGGAGTGATTCCATTAATTTTCACAAGCTATTTTTAAATTTGACTTTTTTATTTGTTCATTTCAGCACCGACCACGTGCCAGCACCGATGGCGCCTTCTTCATAGAGAATCTTACCGCATTTATTTAAAAGCATTGTTTTCTTTAGTTTGTGAGCGTAAGTAGGTTAATATGAATTAATTTCTTGCAACATAGGCAGATAGATAATTTCGTGTGAAGAGCCATGTGTGAAGTTTGCAATTGATTACTCGTCGCTTTCAGCGATCAACTCGTAGTTTTGATGTGTATTTACGTGAGTTTCATCGTCGGATTTGAAGTTGTTTCTTTGTCTCTGGCGTAGAATCCTTTTCCTGGCCTAACTGCCGTTGGTGACCAAACTAAAGGTGTAACACAGACATTTGTGTTGAGTGGAGTAAGTGACTCTATGAAGAATGAAACCCAATTTGCAAAGTGGTTTTCAAACATACTGGTAGTTACGGAATTAATTAATTTTAGTAGGAAGGCTATGATATAGACTTCAGTCACACTGTGGGTCAGTCTACTTCACCTGTGTGGTACAACGATGGCGGGGAAGGAACATTCTCTTTTAGTCAACATGTAGCCTATGATTATTCCAACGACACTGCTGATTACTCCCCTGGGATATTGTTTAAGCATGATAATCATGCAAGTAAGGGACTGTATAATTTTGCATTTGGCTGGGTATCATTTCAGGTCTTTCATGTGGGTTGTTGATAATTACACCAGTTTTAATCAGCATCATGCAAATTATTCTCACTCGGCATATATCCCTGCCTGCATAGATGTTTCCCTGTAAGACAAAGAAGTCAAGTCCTTGTAGATTAAAAGTAACATTTAGTTAGATTTTATGTGTAATCTGTCTTTGTGTGATGTGCACTATCACTCCACCTAATCTAACCATATCACTTATTTGTTGCACAATAAAATATCAGGTTATTGATGACATTTGCAAATCGTCTCAGACAGTCGACGGTACACACACAGTGGCAAGAGGGACGTAAATTATTTGAGTTCTCCATTTGTTACATTAGGACGAATACCAAAGCCCATGGCTCTATGGCAATTAGAGTAAAGGTTCAATCATAACAAAAACCGGTGTTCAGGGAGTAGTTTCCCCTTTATAGCAAGTTCAGACTGCAGATTGAAACTAAATCCCAGACAGATAGGACACTTGCAATTGGTGATTCTTATAATGATACAGGTTATTGTAGTTTCCTGATGAAGCAGTTAGTTTTAAGAGTTTTCTACGTGTAATCAACTTTCTTTTCAGTCAACACGTAATTGTGCTGGCGTTTTCACAATCACAACGTTTCCCAACAGAATTGTTGAGTACCTTTTTGTTGATGAATATGTATCTTTTGGGGATAAATAATTTGTTTTTATGTGTATACAGTATATTTGTTTTGCGATGGGCCGTAATGAAATATGTTGTTTTCGTTATTTGGTAACATACATTTTAAAATTTCGTTTGGAGATAATATGTTCCGTAAAATGCGGTTTCTTTAGTATGAAGCGGTAAATATGCTACAACTCCGTTCTTATACGTTTAACATTTAATTATTGGTCGTAGTTTGAAAATTTGAAAAGAGATGTCGGTTTTATGGTGTGTGGTTATACTGGTCTACAATCGATTCATTCCGAGGTTATTTACCAGTCAGTTTTAGTAGTGAGTTGCTAAGTTCTATAAACCTTCTGATGCCAGTACATATGTGATTGTGCCAGAATCAAAGGTAGGTGTGATTTTTGTTAACAATACATCCACGATTAATTTGCGATAACATTTTTTGCCTGCATCCATAATTCTAGTAATATGGAAAAAGGTAAATAATAGCCTCATGGAGTCAGTTTAGCACACCTGTTCGGCGTAAATTTTGGGAGCGTGAGTAGCGTAAAGTTTGGGAGAATGAGTTTGGTACACATATTTTTTCAGTCTAAAAGCCTACTTTTTCTTTCGAGAAACAGTACCACGACAGCACGTTCATAAGTTGGGATCAAGGGCTTATCGAAACTACACAACAGACTTCGTCCAAGATACTCCAGATCAAATCAAGAGTATTAGCGTCCGTGAGGCTTCTAAAAGGTAGGTAGGCCTGTGCCTAGTACCTAATCACTCCTGTGTTGCTATAGATGTGAAAGTCCATGGCGCACCTCAATTCTTGAAATGAGAGGAGGAACCCAGAGGCAATAAAAAAGTAATGAACGAACGAGTTTCACCTCAGAAGAGGAAGAGATGTTGCTGGTTCATGTTGTGGTACTCTCACTTATGGGGTTTCCTATCTCTACGTTGGATGTGAGAAGTATTGTGGCTGAGTACTCAATTTTTCGAGGGAAAAAGACACACAAGTTCAAATATTGAGTGTAATTAGGAAGAAACTGGGCTTATTATTTTTGAAGTGACACATAGAGTTGGTCAAAAACACAATAATATATCCATATACCCTAAACAGCGTCCTAAAGAAATTACGTAGCAGTCTGTTGGAAGCTGAAAGAGAAAATTTCAAGGAAACTATGTCTGACTCTTTCGCAAAACATCAGGAACAAACAAGGGAGGGCATAATCTGGATGCTTAAAAACACGAGCATAAATGTAAATGTTTCTCCAGGCCGAGGGCTTACGCACGATGATTTCCTCCAATAAGTCCTCAGTTCCACCATTAAAAGACCACTCACAACATAGATCCACGCTCTCATGAAAGAATACAATCCATCTGACTATTGTGATTCACAATTGCATATTTATATCATCACACAAAAGGTCTGCACAATAGCAAATACAGAGCTGGTTACCGTGATTAGAGAGGGACAAACAGACAGAGATACAATAAGTTACTTTCATACACGGTTGGATGTACAACAAGTGGATACGAATTTCCACGTGTACAGGTAAAATCGAATTTAGTACAAAGAACACTATTCCCCCTGAATACGAATGAAAAACGCAAATTGGGAAGTTAGTTCGATTTAGCGTAGCTTGAATGTTACTTAAAATTCCAATAACGTAAATGAAATACTAATCTAAGAACCAAACAGCTATCTCACCACCTCTTTTGTAACGGCATTCTGAATAAACCCATCTCGAAACATACAAGACATGGATCCATCTTAAACCCATTCGATGGAGAAGTAGCAGCTAGCATTCGGAGTGACGCTGAAGCAAGCAAGAGTAAGTGCTTTGCTCCCCAACATGTCGTCTCCTAATTGAATTCTGTGGACAGTGTCCTCACTGGCTGCCACATGTCAAAGTTTCGTGAGATATCAAGGTACGCAACGCAGTGCTATGCACAGACACACTAAGCCGGCAGGCGAAGCCGCCAGCGACTGAAGTTCTCTGAGGAAAAGAGTCACTCGCATTTGACGGGCAGGTGTGCGTGTAGTATTAAACAAGGCTGCACAGGAAGTAACTGTGTTTCAAGCTGCAAAGCACTGCTTATGACTAATGTATCTGCATCTACATCTGCACACGTACTCTGCAACCCACCGTGGTGTGCAAGGGGGAAGAGATCTTGCACAGCTACAAGTCACTTTTTTTCCTGTTCCATTCGCTATGAAAAACGGTTATCTACACTCCTGGAAATTGAAATAAGAACACCGTGAATTCATTGTCCCAGGAAGGGGAAACTTTATTGACACATTCCTGGGGTCAGATACATCACATGATCACACTGACAGAACCACAGGCACACAGACACAGGCAACAGAGCATGCACAATGTCGGCACTAGTACAGTGTATATCCACCTTTCGCAGCAATGCAGGCTGCTATTCTCCCATGGAGACGATCGTAGAGATGCTGGATGTAGTCCTGTGGAACGGCTTGCCATGCCATTTCCACCTGGCGCCTCAGTTGGACCAGCGTTCGTGCTGGACGTGCAGACCGCGTGAGACGACGCTTCATCCAGTCCCAAACATGCTCAATGGGGGACAGATACGGAGATCGTGCTGGCCAGGGTAGTTGACTTACACCTTCTAGAGCACGTTGGGTGGCACGGGATACATGCGGACGTGCATTGTCCTGTTGGAACAGCAAGTTCCCTTGCCGGTCTAGGAATGGTAGAACGATGGGTTCGATGACGGTTTGGATGTACCGTGCACTATTCAGTGTCCCCTCGACGATCACCAGTGGTGTACGGCCGGTGTAGGAGATCGCTCCCCACACCATGATGCCGGGTGTTGGCCCTGTGTGCCTCGGTCGTATGCAGTCCTGATTGTGGCGCTCACCTGCACGGCGCCAAACACGCATACGACCATCATTGGCACCAAGGCAGAAGCGACTCTCATCGCTGAAGACGACACGTCTCCATTCGTCCCTCCATTCATGCCTGTCGCGACACCACTGGAGGCGGGCTGCACGATGTTGGGGCGTGAGCGGAAGACGGCGTAACGGTGTGCGGGACCGTAGCCCAGCTTCATGGAGACGGTTGCGAATGGTCCTCGCCGATACCCCAGGAGCAACAGTGTCCCTAATTTGCTGGGAAGTGGCGGTGCGGTCCCCTACGGCACTGCGTAGGATCCTACGGTCTTGGCGTGCATCCGTGCGTCGCTGCGGTCCGGTCCCAGGTCGACGGGCACGTGCACCTTCCGCCGACCACTGGCGACAACATCGATGTACTGTGGAGACCTCACGCCCCACGTGTTGAGCAATTCGGCGGTACGTCCACCCGGCCTCCCGCATGCCCACTATACGCCCTCGCTCAAAGTCCGTCAACTGCACATACGGTTCACGTCCACGCTGTCGCGGCATGCTACCAGTGTTAAAGACTGCGATGGAGCTCCGTATGCCACGGCAAACTGGCTGACACTGACGGCGGCGGTGCACAAATGCTGCGCAGCTAGCGCCATTCGACGGCCAACACCGCGGTTCCTGGTGTGTCCGCTGTGCCGTGCGTGTGATCATTGCTTGTACAGCCCTCTCGCAGTGTCCGGAGCAAGTATGGTGGGTCTGACACACCGGTGTCAATGTGTTCTTTTTTCCATGTCCAGGAGTGTATATGTCTCCGTATGAGCCTTAACTTCTCTTATCCTATATTCGTGTTCCGTAGATGAAATGTGCGTTGGTGGGAGTAGAAGCATTCAGCACCGAGCGTCAAATGCTAGTTCTCTAAATTTTCTTAACAGTGTTCGGCAGAAATGAATGTCGTCTTTCTTCCAAGGATACCATCTGATATATACTAAGATGGTGACCAAGCAGCTCGTTAGAATGAAAATACAATGAAATGAAAACCCTTAGCTGCTTACAGGCGTTGACATACGTCAACGGGGGCAGATACAGATGAAAAAGTATGCCCCGACCGGGACTCAAACCCGGAATCTCCTGGTTACATGGCAGACGCTCTATCCATCTGAGCCAAGAACAGATACCATCTTAGTATATATATGGTTAAGGCTCACCGGCCACTTGACCATCTTCTTCTTTGCAGATGCACAAACAGTTCCCGAACTCTTACGGGAATCGGCAACGCACCGCGAGTAATGAGTATAATGGGTGGGGGCAATACGAATGTAGTGCGGGACAATACGTTGAGAATGTGGGTTTCGCGGGATGCGTGCCAGAGATAAGTCCCTGCCGTCGCACTGTCCTCTGTGTGCTCGGTGGCTCAGATGGATAGAGCGTCTGCCATGTAAGAAGGAGATCCCAGGTTCGAGTCCCGGTCGGGGCACACATTTTCGTCTGTCGACGTATCTCAACGCCTGTAAGCAGCTAAGGGTTTTCATTTCATTGTGATACCATCTGAGTTCACGAAACACCTGCGTATTACTCGCGTGTTGATCGAAACTACCTGTAACAAATCTAGCAGCCTGCCTCTGAATTTCTTCAATGTCGTCCTTTAATCCGACCTACTTGGATCCCAAGCGTCCGAGCAGTAATCACTTACGGGTAGCGCTAGTGTTCTAAATTCGTTCTCCTTTACAGATGAAACAGATTTTCCTACAATTCTCCCAATAAACTAAGGTCGTACATTGACCTTCCCTACTACCGTCGCCTGCAGGGGTGGCTGAGCGGTTCTAGGCGCTACAGTCTGGAACCACGCGACCGCTACGGTCGCAGGTTCGAATCTTGCCTCGGGCATGGATGTGTGTGATGTCCTTAGGTTAGTTAGGTTTAAGTAGTTCTAAGTTCTAGGGGAGTGATGACCTCAGAAGTTAAGTCCCATAGTGCTCAGAGCCATTTGAACCTACTACCGTCCTGATGCGCCCGTTCTATTTTATATCGCTTTCCAACGTTGCGCGTAGATATTTAATCGACATGACTGACAAACACCCAACTACTAACCGGTATTCGAAAATTACGGGTTTGTTCAAATGGTTCAAATGGCTCTGAGCACTAAGGGTCTTAACTTCTAAGGTCATCAGTCCCTAGAACTTAGAACTAATTAAACCTAACTAACCTAAGGACATCACACACATCCATGCACGAGGCAGGATTCGAACCCGCGACCGTAGCGGTCGCGCGGTTCCAGACTGTAGCGCCTAGAACCGCTCGGCCACCCCGGCCACCCCGGCCAGAGGTTTGTTTTTCCTATTCATTAATGCCATTATTCTGCAATTAGAGCAAGCTGTCATTCATCACACCAAACAGAAATTTAGTCTAAGTCGTGTTTTGTTTCTTTACAGTCAGTCAATGACGACACTTTGCCGTATACCTCAGCATCATCAGCAAACAACTGCAGGTTGCTGATCATCGTGCTGTGGTGTCTTCACATTCACGCCTCAGATCACAATTACAGTGTATGCATATTTTACGCGCATAAGCATGTCAAATTTCATCCTCAGGATCTCAATAAGGGATAATGATATCGATGAAAGTTTCAAGGTTCTCCAAGAACGTAGGGAAAAAATTTGGACTGTTTGCCGTGAACAGAAATTATACAAGTAGCAATACCTACAATTGGGACCTTTGGTACACCAAAACCATTGTTTTTCGGTGTTTTCTCAGGAACCGTCGATGGGCAAACGGTGCTTTTATAAGCTACCTAAACTCCGTTCTAGACCACACCTAATATAAAAGGACCAACAGATTTGCACAGTTTACCTGGTCTGGAGGAATTGTGTTATGTTTAAATTTGGACCCTGTACTGTATGATAGCTAGAGTGTGCCCGTTCTTCCTATAGGAATAAAACTGGTCGCTATGCCAATGGCTGTCCAAAACAATTCACCGCTTATCTCTGTGACCAATAGAACCCGTCATATGACCCTCCGAAAAATCCAATATTCGGGAGCGGCTTTTTGGAACGTACTATCACCGTGATTGTCGTTCACGGACCGATTTGTAACTATTTTAGGAAAGTCTTGATAACACAAGCACATTGATACAACTGTTGCTAATGTTAGCTTTGAAAATATCGGCAAATTTATTCGTGAAGTGTGCTACAATTGGAAGACAATACGGCTGGTGTATTGTTTTGTAAACACAGCCAGCTGTGGCTCTCATGTGAGGTTACGTCATCAATTAGAACATACGGAAAGAAGGTAGGCTTACGCTACTAAGATTAAACTTAACTCCTCTTAGTACTCTTTTACACGACGGGATATAAGTGGAGCTATGGTTATTATAACCTTTTAGTGTAGCAGCATGGACTTCGGAAACTACTATTAGAAGTGTGTGTGCGTACTTATTTTTAAGTAAACAGATTTTGAGGAAACGAGTAAACAATCGAAAAGATTTCGCACAACGGCGTAGACAGGCAAGAGAGCCCACCTAACGGCTTTTACACCGCAGTAACTGCTTCTGACAGCCCTACATTTTTAGCACATTTCTCGGTTACACGATGTTGCGGGCCTGTGTTGTTAAGAGGAATGCATCCTTCTTCTTAACGACACAGGTACTGCAATATCGTATTGATCCGCCTGTACGAGCAGTGACTTTCAATTGAAATGTCCTCCGCTGTACAGGAATTACATAATATGTGTACGAGTACAGGTTGTGACGCAGGAACGACGACATAACGACATATGGAAGTTGGCGTGTGTTCGTTAGTCGTGTACGGATGGCCAAAGAGGTTGTGGCAACCGCTCGCGTTAAACGGGAAATTCCGGTTCGGGTCATATACCGGCAGTAATTTTCTTTCTCGTCATTCCCTTATAAAGCTGATAATTATCCGTATTCGCAAGTGCGAATACAGTTCGTACATTTCTCGGATACGTTTGAGAAACGTTGTAACGCCAACATTAACTAACGTTTTGTCTCTGTACTCATCGTGGCAGGAAATTATGACTGTCGTTAGAATAATATACACCATTTTTTTTCATTTTTGAAGGCACACTTCCTTGAGTAGCGTTGTTAATACATGAGTTAAGAGAATTAAACGTGCCACAAAATTACATGTTCGTCTGTAAACTTTTATTTGCGAAAAGCTTATTCCGATATCTTGTACCGTTCACAACATAAAAACCGCAAACGCCTTATGCGACTCACACTCTACATGGCAATTTATTTTGAATTCCACAGTTCTGTGCTACATTCTACGGTCGTAAAACTGTTATTTCCTTATGCAATCGATTAAACATCTTTTATTTAACTATGGAGCGTATCGTAAAAGTTTCTAAGGCCTTTTTTAAAAATATTTTATCAGTACTTTTTATATTTAGCTGATGACAGATTACAATCTTCATTGTTTTCAATTCCTGGTTGATTCTTACTTTTATGAATTAAATCTGAAATTCTCGCCAATTATTGGAAGATAATTCGTAGTGGACCTATTCAATCCTGGCAGAAGACAGACGACAAAAAATACAATAAAATAAAAAATACTAATTGCCCTGCTGTACACTTCGTTACAATGTGTATCCGCTTTCCACAGCTGTGAGCTGTAACTGTTCGTGGACTGCTGCTCGCCCTACATTGGATGTTCACTCTCTCCTGACCACACACTCATTGACCAGACAGCTTTTTCCATGGCTGCTCCCACTCCCTGCTAATTACATGGTCCATTGCCGCCCATTGCTCGGCTCACAGACCGCACCAACCACTGAAAGTCCACAGCGCTCTGGCATCGCTAATTTAATCATCGCAGTGGCTGTTCCCGCAGTACTAGCGATGGCCGATGTTTCATCTCGTACAAAGGAGGCTGCTGTTAGAGGTGTGGAAGCAGGCCGCACGAGAAGACTACAATCGATAATGTTAAAGATGACATATTCATCACGCTCTGCTGAACATTATTTATTTTTTTACGTACCGGCTTTCGCCATCTTATGCCATCGTCAGATAACAACTGAATTTTTTCTTAAGAAAAACATCATTTACTGTTTTATAGTGATTGCAGGTGCTACAACACAAGAAATTTTCGTTATGGAAGTGGTTCTCCAGTCATAGTAACAGCTGCTTCTTCAAGATACTCCACTGAATGGACGAAATTCTGGAACCATTGAGAGCCAACAGTTTCTGGATGGAGACAGGCAGTAGTGACCAGCAAATGAATTCGTTGTATCAGTTGGCAACATCTCCAGTGACCATTACGTTGCTCGCATTCATTGTAGAAATAATCGTCGAATGCGGCAGAGTGGTTCTGTATTACGTAAGAGTTACAACGCAGATATTCGCAGGTTCGAATCCTGCCTCGGGCATGGATGTTCGTGATGTCCTTAGGTTAGTTAGGTTTAAGTAGTTCTAAGTTCTAGGGGACTGATGACCCTAGAAGTTAAGTCCCATAGTGCTCAGAGCCATTTGAACCATTTTTTTGCAGATATTCGGATACGTGACGGCGTTTCCCCACGCAACCCTGTCACCATCAGTATGCACCTGCCCACAGACCTCGCAAGCAGTTATGGCGCTAGGGAGAAGTTTGTTCAGTTCCTCGTCTGTCCGGATTTTGTGATTTACGCTGAGATAAATCTGTGATCTTACAGGTAATCGTCGATTTTGATTGTGGACGTCTCTCAAGATAATGAGACAGAAAGTGTTTACAAAGAAAAGTTTCACTTGTTCATGTTGCGCAGAAATTGTTACATTTTATAATAAAGATTTTATGAATGTGGAAAGAAATATATTGAACCAGAGATGAAAAATATAGTTGACTTTATTGTAATAATCTAACATTTGCATAACTGAAGCATAAGGTAACAGAGAGAAATAAGAGAAGTGAGTCTGCTCATTTAAATAACAGTACGTAACATAGATACACCAATAAGTAAACATTACCCATAAGCTGAATAAGAACGAACCACAGTTTCAGTCTCAACATCTAAATAACTTTAAATAATTAAAAGTGCGAAGTCATCCACATGAGTAATAAACAGAATCCACGAATTTCGAGTACACCATAAAATACACAAATCTAAAGCCTGTAGATTCAATTAAATACCTAGGAATTACAATTGCAAATAACTTAAATTAGAACGATCACGTAGGCAACGTTGTGGGGAAAGAAAGTTGAAGGCCGCGGCTTATAGACGGAACAGTGAGAAAATGCAACAGCTCTACAAAACAGAATGCTTAAACTACTCTTTCCCGCCCTCTG
Source organism: Schistocerca nitens (assembly GCF_023898315.1). Lineage (NCBI taxonomy): Eukaryota > Metazoa > Arthropoda > Insecta > Orthoptera > Acrididae > Schistocerca > Schistocerca nitens. Next base: position 561,091,519 of record NC_064617.1, read on the forward strand.
CTGGAGTGTTGCTGCATAGTTGGGGACGTGCATGAGATAGGATTGGTGGAGTAGATTAAAAAGTTATGAGGGGTCAGCTTATTTGTTACTATCTCCAAACATAGTACAGAGTGCCACGTGTATGATATGCGAATTGGAGTGGCAATCATTAAAACTAAGGAATTCTTGTTTATGGCGCGATCTTCTCGGGAAATCTGTCACCAACTTTCTCCTCACAGTACCAAATATTTTGTTCGAGCCCATCTGCATACGGAGAAACAATCATCGTAATAAAAGAAGGAGAATCAGAGCTCGCACGGAAAGACTCAAGTGGTTGCTTTTGCCGCACACTGTCCGAAAGTGGAACGGCAGAGAAATAGTTTCAAGGCGGGTCGATGAACCCTCTGCCAGCAACATAATTGTGAATTAAAACTTAATAGTGTAGAAACACATACAGATGTCAAATTCGAAAAATACATATTTTGATAGTGTGTTAACACATATAATATTTAGCACGTCCTGAATCTGGCAACCGGGAATAAGATTAAACTCGTTGAACCACTGTTTGTGAACTCTATGTGGTCTTTTTCAAATGAGCCGATTAGCTTCTGGAGAAGCATTTCATTTATGTATAACTAACTTTCGCATTGTATTATACCTTACTCATGTCACCAATGTGTAATGAACTTCTTGCATTCTCAAACTGCATTTTGGCCTGTAGTACATTTAATTTATTATAGGTACCATGCAGTCCTGGGTGCTGCAAGGTAAACAGCAACAACCACGACAGAACCAAAATTAAGTAGCAGGCAAATCAAATCATATGCAGTACGAGAAACAGCAGTGAGAGTGAGAGAGAGAGAGAGAGGGGGGGGAGGGAGGGATAGGGAGAGAGAGAGAGAGAGAGAGAGAGAGAGAGAGAGAGACGATGTGGTTGAGAGACGGAAAGATCTCATATTGGGGCAACAGAGCTTCAAAATTTCAGAAAGCTGCATTACATGAGCTGTTAGAACATCGTCCGGAAAAATGTAAATGTATTACTTTGTAAGAAGTGGTGACGATTTTACGTGGGGACATAAACAAAAACGTGGATTAAAATGCCACTTCCATGTCGAATCGACTAAATGTAGCTAGAATAATAACAGCGTGTTGCCTACTATCTATAGGGCATGCTTCATTCTCTGACTACAGGGTATTTTTCCAGGTACGCCGATTAGGCCGATTAGGTGTACATAACCACCATACTGCTTGTCCAACCATTAACGTCGGTTGTTCAAATCTGAATCACTGCTCCTCTGCAAAATGGCTTCGTAGTTGTCCCTTTGAGGCTGATAGTGAGACTTGCCACACTACTCAAACATTAACCACATCAAACATGATTCACTGACTCAGACGCTATTATTCCAGATGTCATAACTATTCTATTTTTACTTCCAACATCTGAATTCCTCTTGCGAAATGGAAAGCCTCTACAAGCCAGAGACAAAGCTCTCGACATAAAGTCACCCCTTGTAGGGTTGCCAACTTCGTGTGGCGCTTAGTAGGCTGTGGGAAGGTAACTTAATTACGCCCGTGTCGCACGTAGTTTGCAAAGCGGTCACTGCGGTTCCCACCCCCGAGTTCGCCACCGTTTGAAGTGTTCTCTCACGTTCTCCACCGTTTATAGCAAGAAGGAGAGTTCTGCTTGCTCGCTAATGACGAAGCATTGTCTCGTCTCAGTGGAACACGTCAGCTGGAGCGATTTGTGACGTTACGCTACTTTCTGAGTACTGATTTTGACGTAACAAAAACGTGCGCAAGAAAAGCTTGCCAAATAAATACAGCCTTTAACTGTAATGGGCTACTAAAGCAACCAAAACTTTTATTGAATTGAATATTTCGCATAACTTTCCTAAAGCGATACACCAGTGACACTTGGATAATGCAGGGTCCCAATTTTGCAGCTCTTCATTTGTGTGGCCATAGTGTTCGTAGTTGCTTTATAATTCTTGAGGGCATTTTTGGTCCGTCGTTGTAACTACAAAAATGCGTGATTTTTTCACGAGACGCGTTTCGCTTTGTTGAGGTTAAGCATCATCAGTGGTCTGTAATTAAGTTATTTACATTTTGATTTGCTTTCTAGATCGAAAAACAGTTCGTTAAGAATAGGTTGATTTGTGTTTATGGTGATTTTTCGGCTGATTTCTCGCTTACATCGGGAAATGACGTCTGCTAGTACATCGATGTTATTCTGTGCTTATCAGTGTCAAAAACAGAAAAACATAGATGTGCTAGCAGACCGCATTTCCCGATGTAAGCGAGAAATCATCCGAAAAATCACCGTAAGTACAAATCAACCTATTCTTAACGAATTGTTTTGCGATCTAGAAAGCAAATAAAAATGTAAATAACTTCATTACTGACCACTGATGATGCTTTAACTCAATAAACTGAAACGCGTCTGGTGAAAAAAATCACGCGTTTTAGCAGTTGCAACGACGGACTCAAAAAAATCTCAAGAAGCATACACAGAAGTCTTTTAGCGTTAAATCAGGTGATCGTGGTAGCCAGGACATTGTTCCACCACGTCCAGTCCAATTGGGCACATTCCTGCTATTCCTACATTGACGATGGTACTGTGGTGGTGTACCATCTTGCTGGAAAATAAATTCTGTGCCCACATCCTATTGACTGAGGCCTTAGATAATGTTCTAGCATGTCCAGGTACGATATTTCAGTTTCAGTTGACTTGGTGAAAAAGAATGGACGGTAAATCTTGTCACAGCTAACAGTGCAAAAAAAAAAAAAAAAAAAAAAAAGGAAATCCTTAGGCGAGTCCCGTACATGTTCGATTACGACTTGATGTGGCTTCTGCTCACCCCAAATCCGAACATTATGTCCTTTCACATTACCGCCAATATGGAACGTGGCCTCGTCACTGAAACGATTTTATTAAGAAAATCAGATCCAGTCTGCGTTTTGTGCAACATTTGTACATATGCTCAGCTCGCTTTTCTTTGTCACTTTCTATTAAAGCTTGAAACACTTTCAATTTGTAGCGTTTGAATGACAGGCCTTTCCGAATTACCTTCCACACTGTAACACTAGGCATTTCAATTCTAAGCTGGCACGTCTCATTGATTTACCAGGACTAGGAATGTAAGACTGTCGAACTTGTCTAATTGTTGCGTCAGAGACTGTTCGCCTACGACGACCCAGCGACCAGTCTGATACACAGCCAGTTCCGGTGAAGCGATTGCACCAGTTAATAACGGTTTGAGGTTGACTCTCAACTGTAGTAGTGGATGTGGATTCATCAAAGCATAAACAGCACTGTGCACATAATGCACTGTTATGCGACTCCATGACAACTGTTGGATTCACTCATTCGTGCATGCCATCTAACAAGAACGTCGGGAACTAACAGTGTTAAGCGGGAATCAAACTTCTAGAATCACTGCATTCAGTAGTATATGAAATATTTCTGTTCTTTATTTACCCTTTTCAGAATTAAAGGTTACTTTTGTGTAACCAATTTATAAACACTATGTGTTCTGAAATATTCTTAGGAAATTAACCAAATTGCTTCGTCCAAATGGTGCGATGTTTCGGCAGACTGACTTTCGTCGTTTTCACACGGTCTGAGATCTTTAGCATCTGATTACAAGATAGACTAAGAATCGAAGACAGCGGTTCCCAACAAAGCAAGGTCTGCCACCCAGACTTATACCTGAAGACAACGGTTTCCAACAAAGTAAGGCCTGGTACCCAGATCTGAGCCTGCTCAAAGCACAGAGGCCGTCGGAAGGGGGACCTGTTCACGCCCCACCAACTGAAGAGCTGGGACCACTCCAAATGGAAGCGTCTGCACGCCAGGAGCAACATGGGCTCGACATCGTCTTCGCGCTGACAGAGGATCGATAATCGAGTCTCTTCAGCACACTTTCCCTCATCCTCTGCGGTAGAGCCGTATCCAGTCTCTACAGTCCCATGATCAATAGCCAGAGTGAGGGGACAAGGAAGTAACACGATAGTATCTAGTCAGGTTAGTACAGATCCAGAATGTCAAATAATTTGGGAGCAGATAAATGTTAATGGTGGATCAAGCTTGGTTATCGGGTGCTTTTATAGACCCCCAGCCTCAGCAGCAGTGGTAGCAGAACATCTAAGGGGAAATATTTCGCATATATTTTCTGCTCATGTTGTTATTTTATGTGGGGATTTTAACTTACCAACTATGCATAGACTGGGAGACTCCAGAGATTAGGAAGGGTATTAGGAACACAGAATAGAGTGAAGATGTTCTAAGTGCTTTATCTGAAAATTAACTTGAGCAGTTAATCAGGAAAGTGACTTGTGAAGGCTACATCGTAGACCAACCGATAACAAACTGATCTAAACTTTTCGACTCGGTCAGCACAGAAGAGGCAATCGGTGATTATAAGGCAATTACAGCATCGTTGCTGTAAATAGGAGTACAAAGAATGGTAGGAAGTTTTTCCGTTTAACATGAGCGGCTAGTGACAGATTTCAGATCACCTGACTGGTAGTCATGAAAGATTAAGCACTGAAAATGTTGAGTATCAATGGATAACTTTTAAGAGCATCGTACAATAAGCACGAGGCGAGTACGTGCTAATCAAATTTTTTCTTCCCTGGGAGTCAACTTAATTATATAATTGTATTTTAAATGAAATATGGCTTCTCACATTTTGTTTAGAGACCAACATACAATGCTGCAACGCTGTTCTCATTTCGATTATTTGAAGAGTATAATGTCCTAACAGCCCTGATGGCTAATTTCTAATTTAATATTAGAGTTGGATTTCCACAATGAAACTGGGCGATACAAAAAATAGTTGAATTGCTCTTATTTATTTAATAGCAACAGTTAACCAGTTGCACTTACTATCGCAGTCATTTCAGAAGTTAACCAATTTACAAGACACACTCAAAGTCTCACTCACAATATGGGAAAAACTGTGGTGACTGTTGTGTTTGACCACACTTACCAACACAACTTTGCTGCTTGAATACATATCACTGAGGCTGAGATAAACCCATTGAATGCTGAATGGTCTAGCATCTCACCCACACGGAAATATCCACGGTATACTCACGATAAAAGCAAAGTTCGGAACCAACTCAGTTCAGAAAACACGTCTCTTTACAAACAGATGCCTCTGGATTCCCGACCGAAATTACGGATTCACTCCAACGAAAACGGACACGAAAAACCGTCCGTACTCTCTCGAGTCCTCCACTAATATTCCGAAACAACAATGTCTTGACCCTGTGGGATCCGCGACAAATATCCCTAACCCTCTCTATATCCGTTCCCACTAAACTTTGAATTTCCCCCACATAAAATTCAGTTTTTCTGCTATTGGCAGACCACCTCTGTGCGCGTCCCTCTATTCCATTTCGTCGTCAGGCCATGCCATACGAAGTTATACAACCGTGACTCAACTGGCAAAACTTAACATCTATAATTAAAGTAACATTATGTTCTGAATTATACTGAAATTCTGATTTTAACGACAGAAAATACCTATTTTATTGTGTCTAATCTTTCACAAAAGTAACTTTAATTACAATTATTACATAAACATGTATTCATTTTGTCAGAGAATTTAATATACAAAAGTTCACCACAGTTCATCGATTGACACTACCATTCGTGCTTCGATTTGGTAAGACAGTTTATTGAAACCAAAGGGTATCAACCAGTATAATACTGTTTCAGCCGACAGTTCTTTACATGGTTGTCGATCTCGACCATAGCCAACACTATACACAGCAGATCTTTTCAAAGAGAAGCAAGTCTGGCCGAATCACTGGCAGCAGCCCCATCTATGCACTTTAACAAATACGTAAACAATCGGGCAGATAACTAATACAAACAGCCAACTTTCAAACCACTGGAAGAGAAATAGTGCCATCGTCTGGAACGTGTGTTATCGTACATTGTCGACACCACACCAAACAGTGAAGAGGTTGGCAGCAACTCGTGTGAGTCTATGGCCAGGACCAAGAAACTCCCTGGGTTCTCCCGCGACTCTGTTTCAATCAAAGCAGCCTGACCTCTCACACCATTTGGTAATTTTTATGAGCAACTAATGAAAATCTATCCAGCACTTTCTACGACTCGAGAGGACGTTCACCCGACGGTCCGACCGCCTTCGGTCACCTAAAATGAATTCTGCAATTTCTTCCCCCACGAAATAGCTAGCTAATTTATCTGCCGTTATATCCCACTCTCATACTTTCGCAGATTTCCTGTCGCCCACAGAAGCAAATTCTATAGAGCAGTGCTCTGACCACATAGCTTTGGCTTATCAAAATTGACAATTTTCTGCAGAGACTCAAAAGTTTCGTCATGGCTCACTATGCAGTACTTTTAAGGAGGAACCAATGCTGTCCCACGCTGGTCTGCCCACGGTATTCAGCGAAAGCAAAGGCAACACCTGACGGTCGGCGCCGGGTTAACAGAGGTGACTGGCTGCCTACCTGCCTCCTGCCTCGCAAGGTGACCGAAGACCTGCAGCACATCCCCTCTGAGAAAACCACGTACTCCCCTTCCCACCTCCACCCCACCTAGCCATGGTTTCACCTATCTGTCTGCACTGTCCTGAGCTTATTACGCCTCCCAGACATACAGCTACAGAAATTTTTCACGTGCAAAAGCTACGCCGTCGGAGCAGAGGTTCATAGAATTTGCTTGCGCACGAGGGGTCTTCCTGGAAAGGAAGCCTGAGGCGCGGCTGACAGATAAAGATCGCTGGCTTTATTTTAGGAGCTGTTACTGGAGGCGATGTACTAGTCGGGTGAATATCCTCTCGAGTTGTAGACTGTGGGATACACCACTGGCTAGTCTTGGAAAATTAGCAGGGAGGAAGAGACAGCAGGCTGCTTTCGGAGAATTAGACTTCCGGGAGAACCCCAGAGTGGTTAAAATTTTTACATCTATGAAAAGAAGGAATTTGGCGCTTGACACCGATTGGGGAGGCACAAGCCATCGGTTGCCTTACACATGTTTCCCTAGGAGGAGAGGCTTAACAGTTTTGATACTAATATTTTGGTTGGGCTCTTTCTGATGGAGACTGCCAACTGAAGTAAGAGAGTCTGGGGAGAGCTTGGCAGAGAGACAGAGAGAGGAGGAGGGGGATGGAGTGAGAGAAAGAGAAGCAGAAGGAGAGTATGGCTAAGCACTCTGGTTCGAGGATTTGGAGAGAGACTTGGCGTTGGGAAACAGCTCGGCAGATGGTGAGGACTCATCTCTACCGGGCAACTCTTGTTCGACAGCTGTGGGGAGAAATGTGGCCGTGGCAGCCGCTGTTGACAGGGATCCATATCAGTTAGAGTATCAGCTTAGATCATGCGACACTGGCGACTGGGAATGCCAGTTATCAAACGTTCGGTATGCGTCTGATTTCGACTAAATTACATTTATCAACATTGATTATTTCGGTTAGGCTTGGCCTGCTCATTAGCATCTCAACTGAGGTATGGGAGTTGGTTGTATGTGACAATCTATGCCTTGTGACTAAGTCGAAGCAATCACTTTTCATTTACTGCAGTCGTTCGTTTATCAGTGATGTTGTCATTAGAGGTTTATTCCTTCCTCCATTAGTAGAATTATTTTGTATGTTCTGGGACACTAGGACAACTTTATAAAAAATAAAAAAAATCGCCCCTGACTGCGTCACTCACGATTTCCTTATTTTTGTAACATTTTTCTATTCCCCCAGAACATACAAAATGGTTCTACTTGCTCTTTTACCTAATTATAATATAATAACAAATATAATAAAAAATCATTTATTTTCCATACATTTCCCATAGGTGAATGTAATGTAATTAAATATATTAGATAATTAACTATCATTTTAAAAAGCAATTTTTAAAAAGGCCTTTTTTACGTCATTTTCTTGGCCCCAGAAATTGTCTTATTTTTGACTTCTGTGAAAAACTCGTATTTTAAAATTATTTTTAAAACAATTTTCAAAAAAAGCATTTTTATAACTTTTTCTTAGCCCCAAAAATTGTCCTATTTCTGACTTTTGTCAAGAACATGTTTTTTTTAATTATATCAAATATGTAAGAAAATGACTTTGCTTTCAGCTACCTAGTTTCAACTACTCTTTGAATGTAAGTAAAATTAATGAAAATGTGTTAATTAAACAAAAGTAAATTATATTAAAATTTTTATTGATTTTTAAAAACTGCAAAACAACCTCACAATGTCCTACACACATTTTTCTGTGTTTCTGAGTCCTCTGACCCTATTACACAGTGCTACACAAAGACGAAGTTCTGATTTAAAAGAACCACTTCTTTTATTTGGGTTGTTATTAAGTACATAGGCGAGTATGTTGGATGCTTTAGCCAAATGGCAAGCACTCTCCACACAAATACATTATAATGACCTTTTATATGTGCACTCTCATTGGTCAACAATTGTGTGAAGTTTGGCTGCAGTAAAGGAGCTTGAAGAATGGATATATAGTTGCAGTTCTACTGACAAACTGTCTTCAAAAAATGAACTTCTTCATCAATTTATATCAGGATCAAATTCATCATTTTCTTAACATTTTTCCATTTTAAAATAGGAGAACAAGCGTGAACAATTGATGAACGCGATTTTGAACAACAAAATTAAAAACAAAAATAGAGAAAATTATATCTAAAGTAAAGTATGTTCCCACATTAAAGTAAATGGAACTTACTTCAATGCCATCTGTTGACAGAAGCTAGAATCTAGTTAGTTCAGACTAATGCTCGCAGATGTCTCTCTAAGTACAGTTTGATACATACGAAATGAAGTACAGTTTCATACACGCAAAATGTATCAATCACGACTCACCACTTTTGGACTTGTGATTTTCTCTTCAACCTCAAGACTATGTAAATTCGTTTTTTACCATAACTTTTTTATTTCTATAGATATTTGAATTCTGGTTGCATTTTTGGTAGGTACTTCTCCCCTTAAAAACCGCTACCCGCAAAACATGGAAGTTAGTTGGGTTGCATAACCCCCAGGGGAAATGGACAAAATCTATCTGCTTAATTTCTCAGTCAAATTTTAACCGATTTTAAAAATTCTAAATGCTAACATAATCGACATAAAAAGAGCTATCCAGAAGAAATATAATAAAATAAATCAGAAATCTTTTAATAAGAAACATACTAAAATTTTCAGTTTTTACTTTTTCTATCTCTCTTAAAATATTTCAGAAATGTGTATAAGCATGCAGTTAATACTTTTATAAATTTTTTAAGTTTTTCATTCATCTTTATAAAAGCAAATATTAATAATTAAAAATTTTCAGTAACTGTTCTATGTTGTGCATCATATGTAAGATTCTTTTTACCATACATAATTACATTAGCAAGTGTATCATTGGCATTATATCATTAAAATTTGCACGAAGTTTCATAGTAGTTTTCTGTGTAGTTACAACATTATTTCTGTGTGTCATATTGATTATATAAATTGGATTATTAGTTATAAAACTAAATGGATTAATATCAATATCTCATTTTAGAAAAGTAATTCGTTTAAAATCTAGAAAAGCATCATATGTTCAAGAAAATTATTTGGCGGATTAATATTCCACATTTCTTGAGGAAAAACATCATTTTTACCATTTTTTAAATAAATATTCTGTAGTTTAACATGATCACATAATTACAAAACAACTAATTGATTATTTTTACTTTTTGTCTGAAATACAACACAAACAAAATATGGCATACCAAATTCTGTAGAGTTATAGTAATTTGTTATATCTGGTTCAAAACCAGATAATCCAGCAACTGCTTGTGTTTGATGTTCATAAAAAGAAATAGGAATTTTCAGATTTTTAAGAATAGTTTCACATTGTTCAAGTTCATAAATTGGTTCATATTTAACAAGTAGTACACGAATTCCCATAGATTCTATAACTATTTCTCCTTCTTTAGGAAGTGTATCTTTTATTTCAATTCCAACATCATTTTTATCAGCCCATTACGTCTCCAGAAGATCAATTACGTTTAAAAATTACAGTTAAATCTCCTTACCACATAATTTCTTTATGTTGTTGTTGTAGTCTTCAGTCCTGAGACTGGTTTGACACAGCTCTCCATGCTACTCTATCCTGTACAAGCCTCTTAATCTCCCAGTACCTACTGCAACCCTTCTGAATCTACTTACTGTATTCATCTCTTGGTCTCCCTCTATTATTTTTACCCTCCACGCTGCCCTCCAACACTAAATTAGTGATCCCTTGATGCCTGAGAACATGTCCTACCAACCGATTCCTTCTTCTGGTCAACTTGTGCCACATACTTTGTAGTGGGACGTGAAATTGAAGCGTCACCCATCCACAAGTCTAAGCCCAGTTTACAGGTGAATACAAGTAAATAGTACTATTAGTTATTGTGTGAAACTTATTAGTAATATACATTTTGGAAAGAATAACTCTAGTAAATGAATAAAACTGAAACTAACCTATCACAATTTGAACGCTCTGTCCTAATGTAACAACGTTAATGGACGTACTAAATTATTATTTACTAGCAGCTATTAAATGAAAAGGAGTAATCTCCATATATTCGGTTATGAATCACCATAATAGCACAATTGAAAATGAATGACAAATAGTCACAACAATATTGTCATAAAAGGAGTGTTTATATCTAAGAGCAAGGACTTTAGATTACGGAGAATGTGAGAAAAATGTATATTATTAACAGTTAAATATTGTATATAGAAGAAGTTTTATTCTCGGTTAAAACCTGACAAACGGAGCTTGTGGGTAGTGTATGTAGTGGAACGTGAAATTGAAGTGTCACCCATCCACCAGTGTCAGCCCAGTTTGCAGTTGAATATAGGTTTAATTTAGTTTTTGTTTATGTATTTTTGTAATATTTGAGATGACTGTGAATTATCTAAAGTTTTGTATTTATTGTTTATGTTTCATGTACGGAGAGGGCGGCGCAGAGAATGGAGACAGCATCTTCACTGCCGGGACCAGAGAGAAAATCGCTGGCCACTATACGTCACGGGTCGACAGCCAAAGAGCAACAGAAGATCCTGAAACCGAGTTGTTGCGTTATGCTTCTAAAATTGAAAAAAGCATAAGAATTTGTAATGTTTGTACAACAATGACGTCAGTGAAAGTTAATCATGTTGTAAATGTTCAGTTCTATCTCGTCAAGGCTCAGGTTCACGTCTATATGTAGGAAGATAATAAACTAGTGGATGCTACTAAAGTTTAAATACGTGTTCCGAGAATTTATTTATGAAGAATTATGTTACGTAATTTACGTGACAAGATTATTAATTTTTGACAACGTTCATCGCGAGTTTGAAGGTCGAAAGTTTATTCAATGTGGTTCTAATATTTATTAAAGCAGATCACTTGCATTAATATAATTTCTGCGAAGAAACAAACGACATCTAAATTGAAAACGTTTGCGCAAACCAATTGGACTGAGTGACGTAATTCTGCGCATACGACTCAAATTATGATGTTTTAATTACAATTTCGTTCAAGAACCATTCAGAGACAATTTAAAAAGAGTTTAAATAATTTTGAAGTGTGTTGTAGCTGACGTAGGTGACGAAGTCTGCACATGGTCATATGTCAAAAGAAAATCATTTATACAAAACTTACGTCATTACACTACACCGTGGCGACCTTAAAAACAGGACTCGTGTGCAACTAAGGCACACAGGTACGAATCAATTAAAACATCAAGAGTCCTTCGGAAGTCAACGCGAGTCTTTGTGGAGCCTTCACCAGCCAGTGGCGACTTCGCGGGTGTGGGCAGCTGACAGAGTGCAGCCAAGCAGTATGGTCACGCAGTTATTCCACGAGAAGGCGCATCTGTTGGGGAGCAGCTGAACGCTGCAAACCCCGACAACCTTTTCTCCTTAAACTAACAGGCCCAGTACGTCAGCTGAGGGGCGTTCCTCCAGCTGGTATTAGAGGTTGCTGAGGGCTTCGCCTGTCTACAGTGGTGCTGGGCATGGTTGCAGCCAGTGACGTCTCAGGTGTTCGACTCAACGTCCTGCTGGTTGCAGAAGCGGGGTCACAGCATCTCAGCGGCTTCATCGACGGCTGTTACTTCTGTAGCCCATAGCAGCACACTGATCATCGAGTACTACAAATTACATATTAGTGTCCGGTGAGTCTGTTTTAAGTTGGAAGTGGAGTGTTGTACATAGGGTGTGTGCTTTTAATAGGATTGTTGATTACAAGTCTGCGTGTGTAACTAGTTAATATCTTACAATAATGTCGGGAAGTGAAATGTCAGACGAAGAGCAGTCTGTGTCCAATAGGAGCATGAGATCCCTTTTTAGGGCGATCGCTAAATTAAAACAATCTAACGGGGAATTTTTAGCTGAATTAAAACAATCTAACGAAGAATTTACTGCTAGATTAAGAGAGGAACTAAAACAGGAATTAAAACAGTCTAACGAAGAATCTACTGCTAGACTAAAACAGGAATTAAAACAATCTAACGAAGAATCTATTGCTAGATTAAGACAGGAATTAAAACAGTCTAACGAGGAATCTACTACTAGATTAAAAGAGGAGCTAACAAAATCTACAGACAGGTTACAGGAACATCTTAATGAAATTAGTCGAGAATTAAGTGATAAAATAGAGGCTTCTAAAGTTGAAATGCAGGAAAAACTAGTAGGACTTAGTAATAAGATTGCTGATAATTGTAAAAGGTTGGAAGAACATATCCAGGAAGCACGTGAGAAAAAAGCTCGCATGCGAAATGGTATTACTGACTTAACCAAGACACTAGATAATGTCAATGTCTTAGTTGTAAATGAAATAGAGAAAAATAACGATCAGTTACGAGATGAATTTTCTATGCAAACAGAAACTGTTTGTAGAGAATTATTAGAATCTTTTAAAGAGGTTTCTACTAAACCTGTAGAGATTTCTTCAATAGATAATGTAGAATTAGAGATATTAACTCATCGAGTAGAACAAGACCATACTGAAATAGAAAACATGAAATTTTTTATTACCGAAATATGCAGTAACCTTGAGACTTTCAAAGATAATTACATTGACGAAGGTACAGAGCTTTCACATCGTGAACATAGTGAAGAATCGATATTAGCTAACCACGTATCCAATACAGAAATGCGAATACAGGAAATTACTAAACGGTTATCGGAATTAGATAATACTGAAAACATTTCAAGTAGTAGAAGTAATAACATAATCAGAGACAACAGTCGCATCGTGTTTGCTAGCTCGGACGACAACAACACAAATAAAGAAATCTAGGCAAGCAAATTCGACGCAACTCTGTCTCTGCAGTGTAAACAAAATCCAACTATGTCTCTCGCAGAATGTTGGGATGATATAACGACAAATTCCAATGTAACAAGTCGATTTCCTGTATTCAAACCAGGAGGCGAACTTCACCCTGTAATCTTTATAAAAGGTTTTGAAACTTAATTCTCTCCTAAATGGAGTAATGAAAAACGGATTCAATTTGTAATAGGACATTTAGAAGCAGAAGCTGTGGAATGGGCAGTACTGCATACAACTGAATTTAGGGACTAGGATGATTTCGTTAAGCAGTTTAAACAAAATTATTCTTCAAGGGGAAAACAACAACAATGAACTAGAGTTGTTAGACCCTGCTCCATATTCTAAACGGTGGAGAGGTTATAGGAATTATTTCGAATGGCATGCTAAATTAATTGAAGATCCAATTATTGAAAGTCATCTACTACGAGTCCTAATTAGTAGATTACCGTATTATGTAAAGGAAAGAAAAATGTTATTCTATGAATTGTCCATCCGAACAGGAAATGGAAGACCTTGTATTAGTACGATCTCATCCTAAAAGTTCGAAGATCAATAAGTAATGTAGAAAATTCTTCTTTATTTTTGAAAGTCCATATGTTGTACATAAGATTGTACATCCCAAAGCGTTACTTCTTATGGAACCATCATCAGGTGTAGTTAAATGATTATATACTGTCAATCAAATTAAATCCTTCATTCCTAAATAAGGTAATATTTAGCATATGTTACATATGGACGAGCGTTCAGAGTTTATTCATGTGAATTTTTCGTGATAGTTACGTGTTATTTTAAAGAAATGACAGGAAGTTTAAACAAGTGTTCTACAATAATCTACCGGTACTTCAACAAGGGAAAGATAACTAAAAGGGGATTTATATGGAAGAAAATTTTGTTATTAGGTCAGAAGGAATTTTGTATATTTTATATTTACTCGGATAGTAGGAACCAAAGGGGATGGTTAATAATTTTAGGGACCATGGGCGTCCAGAGCTGAATGGCTCACGAGAACATAGCAGAGTGCCTTTAATAGAGATTTGTAATAGTGTTAATATAGAACACACCAAACGGGGCTCTCTCGCTTGTTTCTCCTAGATAAATTGCCATTACCCAACAAAGTGTCCGAAGGTAAAGAAAGCCATGCCGAGATCCTAACGAAAGTTTTGCTTGATTTCTTCTTGACCTCAGGCATAAATAAACCACATGGTCATATGCCCAAAGAAAATCATTTATACAAAACTTACGTCGTTACACTACAACTTCTCGTTTCCCCAATCCTCTTCAATACTTCCTCATTAGTTATGTGATCTACCCTTCTAATCTTCAGCATTCTTCTGTAGCACAACATTTCAAAAGCTTCTATTCTTTTCTTGTCCAAACTATTTATCGTCCATGTTTCACTTCCATACATGGCTATACTTTCAGAAATGACTTCCTGACACTTAAATCTATACTCAATGTTAACAAATTTCTCCTCTTCAGAAACACTTTCCTTGCCATTGCCAGTCTACATTTTATATCCTCTCTACTACGACCACCATCAGTTATTTTGCTCCCCAAATAGCAAAACTCCTTTCCTACTTTGTCTCATTTCCTAATCTAATTCCCTCAGCATCACCCGACTTAATTCGACTACAGTCCATTATCCTCGTTTTGCTCTTGTTGATGTTTATCTTATACCCTCCTTTCAAGACACTGTCCATTCCGTTCAACTGCTCTTCCAAGTCCATTGCTGTCTCTGACAGAATTATAATGTCATCGGTGAACATCAAAGTTTTTATTTGTTCTCCATGGATTTTAATAACTACTCCGAATTTTTCTTTTGTTTCCTTCACTGCTTGCTCAATATACAGATTGAATAACATCAGGGATAGGCTACACCCCAGTCTCACTTCCTTCCCAACCACTGCTTCCCTTTCATGCCCCTCGAGTCTTATCACTGCCATCTCGTTTCTGTACAAATTGTAAGTAGCCGTTCGCTCCCTGTATTTTACCCCTGTCACGTTCAGAGTTTGAAAGAGAGTATTCCTGTCAACAGTGTCAAAAACTTTCTCTAAGTCTACAAATGCTAGAAACGTAGGTTTGCCCTTCCTTAATCTAGCTTTTAAGATGAGTCGTAGGGTCAGTATTGCCTCACGTGTTCCAACATTTCTACAGAATCCAAACTGATCTTCCCCGAGGTCGGCTTCTACTAGTTTTTCCATTGTTTTGTAAAGAATTCGCGTTAGTATTTTGCAGCTGTGACTTATTAAACTGATAATTCGGTAATTCTCACATCTGTCAACACCTCCTTTCTTTGGGATTGGAATTATTATATTCTTCTGGAAGTCTGAGGGTATTCCGCCTGTTTGATACATCTGGCTCATCAGATGGTAGAGTTTTGTCAGGACTGGCTCTCCCAAGGCCGTCAGTAGTTCCAATGGAATGTTGTCTACTCCGGGGGCCTTGTTTCGACTCAGGTATTTCAGTGCTCTGTCAAATTCTTCACGCAGTATCGTATCTCCCATTTCATCTTCATCTACATCCACTTCCATTTCCATATTATTGTCCTCAAGTACACCGCCCTTGTATAGACCTTCTATATACTCCTTCCACCTTTCTGCTTTCCCTTCTTTGCTTAGAACTGGGTTTCCATCTGAGCTCTTGATGTTCATGCAAGTGGTTCTCCTATCTCCAAAGGTCTCTTTAATTTTCCTGTAGGCAGTATCTCTCTTACCCCTAGTGAGAAAAGCCTCTACATCCTTACATTTGTCCTCTAGCCATCCCTGCTTAGCCATTTTGCACTTCCTGTCGATCACATTTTTGAGACGTTTGTATTCCTTTTTCCCTGCTTCATTTATTGCGTTTTTATATCTTTCATCAAGGATTTCTACTAGCCCTCCTCTTTTTACCTACTTGATCCTCTGCTGCCTTCACTACTTCATCCCTCAAAGCTACCCATTCTTCTTCTACTGTATTTCTTTCCCACATTCCTGTCATTTTTTCCCTTACGCTCTCCCTGAAACTCTGTACAACCTCTGGTTCTTTCATTTTATCCAGGTGCCATCTCCATAAATTCCCACCTTTTTCAGTTTCTTCAGTTTTAATCTACAAGTCATAACCAATAGACTGTGGACAGAGTCCACATCTGCCCCGGAAAATGTCTTACAATTTAAAACCTGGTTCCTAAATCTGTCTTACCATTATTTGAAACCTTGTAGTATCTCCAGGGTTCTTCCATGTATACAACCTTCTTTCATGATTCTTGAACCAAGTTTTAGCTATGATTAAGTTATGCTCTGTGCAAAATTCCACCAGGCGGCTTCCTCTTTCACTTCCTAGCCCAAATCCATATTCACCTACAATGTTTCCTTCTCTTCGTTTTCCTACTGTCGAATTCCAGTCACCCATTACTACTAAATTTTCGTCTCCTCCACTATCTGAATAATTTCTTATATTTCATCATACATTTCTTCAATTTCTTGGTCATCTGCAGAGGTAGTTGGCGTATACACTTGTACTACTGTAATAGGAGTGGGCTTCCTATCTATCTTGGACACAATAATGCATGCATTATGCTGTTTGTAGTAGCTTACCTGCATTCCTTTTTTCCTACTCATTATTAAAACTACTCCTGTATTACCCCTATTTCATTTTGTGTTGATAACCCTGTAGTCACCTAACCAGAAGTCTTGTTCCTCCTGCCACCGAACATCACTAATTCCCACTATATCTAGCTTTAAACTATTCATTTCCCTTTTTAAATTTTTTAACCTACCTGCCCGATTAATGGATCTGACATTCCACTCTCCGATCTGTAGAACGCCAGTTTTCTTTCTCCTGATAACGGGATCCTCTTGCGTAGCCTCCGCCCGGACGTCCAAATGGGGGACTATTTTACCTCTGGAATATTTTACGTAAGAGGACGCCATCATCATTTAACCATACATTAAAGCAGCATGCCCTTGGGAAAAATTACGGCTGCAGTTTCCCCTTGTTTTCAGCTGTTCGCAGTACCAGCACAGCAAGACCGTTTTGTTTAGTATTACAAGGTCAGATCAGTCAATCATCCAAACTGTTGCCCTTGCAACTACTGAAAAGGCTGCTGCCCCTCTTCAGGAACCACACGTATTCTGGCCTCTCAACAGATACCCCTCTGTTGTGGTTGCACCTATGGTACAGCTATCTGTATAACTGAGGCACACAACCCTCCCCCCCCCCCAAATTGCAAGGTCCATGGTTCATTTCTTTATAATCTTTAATAAATCCGTCAAGTAATGATAATGGATAAAGAACTTCATTTCTTTGATATTTACATTTCCTGTATTAATTATATGTCCCTCTAAACTTATTTTGTGAGTAACAGGTGAAGTTAGATGAAGTAAAACAGATGAAGAAATAAAAGGATGTTCAATTACAGATAAAATATTATTTCCTTTCCTCATCGTTATAAAATCAAACAGTTTTGCTACATAATTATCAATTAACTTTTTGTTTGATTTTCCAACATAAGTTGGATAATCTATACCATCATTTCCAATAATACTAAAATTCATGTATGATTGTGCATGATTTGAATGAAGCCAATCACCAGCAATATTTATTTCAATTTCTGTATCTTTGTTAGGAACATTTAAATTATTTTTAGTTTTCTTATTCACAGGGAATGAGTAAAACTGATAACTTCCAATTTTATTAATGATTTATTAAGGAAAAGTTTATTAAGATACTTCTAAAACAACTGTTTAAGTGGCACCATTAAAGTCAATTAAATTATCATTTTCATCAGTTATAGTAACTTCTAAATCTTTAATTCTCCAAAAATAGGAACACTTACAGGATAGTTTGGTTCATAAATTATTGGCCCACCAAATTCTGCATTATGTTTAAATGAACCAATAATATTAGTTTCTTTATGAAAAGGATCATTATGTTTTACATATATTCCATCTGCAAGATTAAAATTTATATTCATTAATTCAAAAGGAATTACTTTAGGAACATCTTTAGCTACAGCTTTTTCATTAGCTTCAACAACTTGATTACTAAAACCAAGTAAACCTCCAATACTATCTATATATCGATATATAATTTTACATCACTTTCAATAACCATTCTGTTTAAAATTTCATCTCCTTCAACAAGTATATTGAGCATTTTAAAATGAATAAACTATTTTAAATTTTAAAGATATATTGAAGTACAGGAATTTCTAACTTTTCTCCATCAAAATAAAGTTTATAATTTTTGTTGTAATATTTGTAATAAAAAAACTTGAATAAAAACCAACTAGCGAAACATTAGTATAATTGTCATGTATTGGAACAGTTAATCTTTTGCAATTTACAGATGATTTTTCACTAAGTTGAAACAATCTGCTCATTTATTACTGAAAAAATTATTAATAAATGACCAAAACAGATTTGGAACCTAAAGTAAGAATTCCAGAAAATAAGTTTTAAAACAAACATGGTAAACTTCGACCAAATTCTATTAGATGTGCAATAATTGGTCCAAGTGGTAGTGGTAAAACATCGTTAATGATTGATAATTATATTTTAACTCGAGGATGGTTGAAATGGAATAAAATTAATCATTTGTATGTTTATTGTAAAAGTTTAGATCAGCCAAAGTATCAGGAATTCCTAACAAGATGTGAAAAAATTAAAAACAAATATAATGAGAAGATTGCTACTTTCATTGACAATAGCGATGAAATTATTCCATTAGATTAATGTGAAAATAATTCAGTTGTGGTATTCGATGATTTGATTCTTTAAAACCATGACGCATTTAGAGAATATTTTACTAGAGGAAGACACAAAGCTATAGATTGCTTTTATTTAGCTCCAACTTATTCAAAAATACCAAAACAGGTAGTTAGAGATAATTTAATTTTTTAAATATTTTTTGACAAGATGGTACAAATCTAAAACATATTTAGCATGAGTTTGTTGGTGGAGATTTAAAGATTGATAATTTTAAAGAAATGTGTAGCTCATGCTTGAATGATGAATTTGGATTTTTCCCAATAGATATGTCTAGAAAACCAAATGAAGGCAAGTTTAGAAATAAAATACAATATTTTATAAACGTCTAATTAATTTTATCTCTACCTAATGGACAATACAAAAAATGATAATACATATCTGGTAGACAATGGTGATGATGTTTTACCTGAGCATATAAATGAATTAAAAAAGCCTTTGATTATTTAAAAAAATATGGAAATTCAGAAAAAGTAGAATCACTTTATGGTCACTATTTTACAAATAGTTCATGGACTAACAATAATGCTACATGTGGACCAGGCACATGTGGTAGTTATTATTATGATAAATGTGTAAGTAAAACATGTTACTTTATTAATTTTTATAAAAACAAACATTAAACATAAAAATAAACATTAATCATAAATGTTAAACATAAAAATACAAATTAAACATAAATGTTAAACATAAGTATTAAACATAAACATAATTGTAAACTTAAAAAATAATGTTTTTCTTCCTTAATAAATGTTGCAAAGTATGATGACTTAGTTGTTAAACAAGCTAATCAAAATAAAAAGAAAGCAGAAGAATTAAAAGAACAATTTAAGATTTGGAGAAAGCAACCAAGAATAGAATATGAAAAATATAAATAAGCAGATGAACCTGTTATTGATGCAATTGTAGAAAGTAAAACAAGGTATTGAAGGGTTTTAAAAGCTAATGAAGAAAATATAGAAGTTGAAAAACAAATTAATCAATATTGCCATCATATAGAAGATTTTGGAGACTAATCACCAACTGAACCATTAAAAGACTGGTCTGATGATGTTTTATTTCTGGAAAATATAATTATACATTAAGTGAATCAGAAATTTAAGATGTATTAATTAAATATCAAGGAGAGAAAGAATCAAGTAGTCGCCAAAATGAAAATGAAAATAAAATGATAAATGAAACTAAATAGATAAATGTTAGTGAAAGAATGTTACAGTACATTAATCATAGTAAAGATAATGTATTTGTTTCAAAACCTGTTGGTATGTTTAAATATGTTGGTAAATTCCCTGTTGAATTTAATGATGATAAACTAAAATCTGGTCGACCAAGATATGAAGGTACAGATAGATTAATGAGACTTTTAACTGGAAAACAAATTACTATGGGAGACTTAAATAAAAAGTTTACTGAATCAGATTTAGCAAATTATTCAAATACTATAATAATAATGATAAAAAAGTTGTTTTTGATTCATGTGGTGGTAATATACAATTAACATTTTGGAAAAAATGAACTATATTACAATACGGAAGGAATACAAAATTTTGATGAAGTAATATGTGGTCATTTATGTTTATTTGTTTTAAAATTGTTATGTGAAAATTATAATTTAATGATATTTTAGATTTAATAATTGGACATATTTGGAAATAAGAAACATTTATTTAAACAGAAAGAACAACTAGTTAATACAACTACATTAAATTTAGAAAATACTGAAAATAGTATTAGACTACTACAATCATCAATAGATCCAAAGATAACTAATAGAATTAAACATTTTCAAAAATAATTTAATGTTATTTTTAAAATAACTAAATGTTAAATTGGTTTTAAAACTAGAAGAATTGCTAATGTAAATGATGCAAATGATGCAGAAGTTTTAAATAGCAAACAATAGATTGAAAAGAACATGTTACACAACCAGAATACACAAGCATTTTAACAGAATTTAATAATTATTTTACCAAAAGCGACGTGGAAAAAGCTTTTTCAGATAATTTCTCAAAAACAGATTTAACTCCACACTTAGAACAGTTAAGTAATCTTAAAAAAAGTATATGATAAACAAATAATTGAACAGGTGCTGTACTTAAAATTTACAACTTGAATATCTTTTCATATTTAAAAGAATTATTGTTTTTCTAAACCTACTAATGGTAGAAGTAAATACATCAACAATTTTTTGTAAATGCTGAAGGTCTAAATAATAATAATATTCGTGAAGAAATATTTAAGGAATTACATGAGACCAATTAGAAAGAATTTTCAAAGAAGAAATGTTTTTTTTAATATAGATGATTTATGGCAAGCTGAATTAGTTGAAATGGATTCTGGTAATTTAAAGGAATTTCAGTAATACATAAATGTTATAAATATTTATTAACATTGTTTTTTCTAAATATGCATTTGCTGTTCCTATTAAAAATAAAAAAGCGAAAACCATAAATTTAAAAAAATTTAAAAAATTTGTATATAGACGACCAAATAATTTACAAACAGATGATGGTAAAGAATTCTACAACAAAGAATTTAAAGATTTAATGAAAATATAACATCAATCATTATTCAACTTTTTTAGAATTAAAAGCATCTGTTGTTGAACGATTTAAAAGAACACTTAAAGAAAAGATGTGGAAGAAATTTGCTTTACACGGAAATTATATTGCATATTTAGTTAAAGGTTTAATTGATGAATATAATAATAAAAAACATTCTACAATAAAAATGTAATCAATAGAAGTAAATGAAAAAAAAATAAGTAAAATTGTATTTAGCGAGCAAACTAAATTTAATAAAGGTGATAATGTTAGAATTAGTTACTTTAAAGGTCATTTTGAAAAATTATATACAGCTAATTGGTCAACAGAAATATTTGAAATTGAAAATATAATTTATTCTAATCCAGTTAGATAGAACTTAAAAGATATAAAAAGTAATTTTTATTAACAAGAACTGCTGAAAACGAAATATCATGATGTATACTTAGTTGAAAAAGTTTTAAGAAACAAAAAAATAAATTTTATACTAAATGGTTAGGTTTTGATAATTCACATAACAGATGGGTAAATAAAGATAAAGTTATTTCATAGTAGTTCTGTTTGATGAAGCATTTTAATGTCGTTAATCAATTGTTCTTGTGTACGGTTAACCAAAATATTAAAATAGTTCAGAATACAGACAATCCTTAAATTTTCTTTCTTTCCTTGATACATATTTATTGAATTAGGTTTATAATTCAATCTTAACTTTCCTTCACAATTTGGATGTATATCTGCGATTTTATGTAGATGTTCCTGTAAATTTTTTCGTTCTCTTCTATAGTTCAATTCTTTTATCTTGGCAGCTCATGCACATGCGCCCAGATGCGGGAGATTGCTGCGTTGCAAGCGACGCACGCGCTAAGAGAAGGAGAGCCAGAGTATTGTATAGTTCCCAAACTTATGCTGCTACAGAGACGTGCTTCCTGCATTCCGCGCGTTGCGCTGTTTTGTCATCACTGCAATGCTCGCCTGTGCAGACACATGGTGTTCCGACGGCTTTGACACAGTTACCATTCGATTTCACAAAAACTATTTGACCCGAAAATTTGATTTTTACACATCTTCTTGAGTGATACCTTCCCCCCAAAAATGACATAATTTTGTTTCGATGTTCAGTGCAGTTATTGTGCAGCATTATATATAGTAAGCCATTGCACGAAATTTTTAAGAGTTTGCGGAGGTAAAAGTCCATAGCATATACTTTCTGTATGGTCGATTTTAGTTGGAACAATGTTGACAATTAAATATGAAGAAGAAACCTAAGTTTCATATAAAACTTCATGTATAACAATATCTCATTTAATTTAAGTACCAGATAGGTGTTGTATGAAATATTGAGAAATATTCCGTCTTTCGCGACTGTAATAAAACTTTAATTTATACCAGAGTCATTTTGATTTTTTCTAAAACGTTCTGATTAAAACAAAGTTGGCGAAGTATGGAAAACTGAATTTTGGATGTAATAAAACATAGAAACTAAAATATATTGTCAGTGATGAGCCGTGTGCAAACAATTTGAGTTTGTCACAACACAGCAAATACTTGCCAAAATATAGGTAGACCAAAACAGCGAATGTGATGTTGGCAAAGCAGCAAAGCAAAGAATTGCATCAGACAATCAAGTAGCTTGGCTACATATGAGTCGAAATGCTGCTCTAAATAATACTATTAATACTGTCGCAAAAGAATATATCTCAATAAGAATAGTAAAACAGCGACTGTGGAAGAGAAGATATACAAAGAAAACAGATAACATAGATATCATATGTGTGCCATTCCACTGTTTTAAATTGCTGTGAAAAGCAATATTGGAGGACAAAATTCGAGAAACTGAGAACTTATTACGATTATAATGAAGAGACAAAGCACTAGAAATTTCAAAAAATTACATTTAAACGAATAAAATTCATGATGTAAAATACATTGATATTGTTTTTAAATAAGGAAGATATGGGGCAACAAAAAAGGTTTGAACTCTGAACCTTGCACTTAGCAGCCAAACACCTTCATCATTATGCTAACACAGCTAGTCATTCAGTCCATCTCCTGGAGGACTATAAAACATCATGCAAAATACCTACAAACACTGTTGGTAGGCCTATGAATTACTGACTTTTCGTCGAAGTACATTAGGAAATAAACAATTATTGCTCTTCTTTATTGCAAAAAAGCGGTTTTTGAGAATGATACCAACACCTTTCCTTGCTATCACCTGAATTAGGACGCTTATTGCTTGTTTGGTTTAATTAATTAATAGAATATGAAGCAACAGGTATAAAGAATGCTTTTTCCAAACTTTCTATAAAAGAAAGTCTGCTATCAAAACATTGCTTTGGTTCAATTACTTTATTTATGAATGAATGTTTCTAAAACGGAAGACACTCCTCTGTGCTCTGCACTGCAATCGACCTCTGGGTACATTGTTCTCTGTTCATTGGCTGACTGTTTTCTGTGACATCAGATGCAAAGAACAAACCTAAACTCGGTCGCCGTCGCAAATTACGCACAGTAAAATGACATAATAGTCATATTCATTTTCATCATCAAATAATTTTAAAAGAATGAATGTTGGTCTTAAACTGTCGTTAGTTGTTTAGAAACTACATGTGGTAATAACCTACTTATTTCTTCATTTCTTTTACCTCTTATTTCTAAAGCAATATTAACTGTTTCTCTTAAATTTTGGTTATAATCATCTATCATTTTAATTCTATCATCTTTAGATTGAATTATTTCTGTGTTTAATTTATTCAATTCTTGTAGTTGTTGTATACAAATATCTTTGTGATTTATTTGATATTTATAGGGATCAATAATCATCTTTCTTAATCTTATATTTGCCATGTTTTCTAATTGATGATAAACTTCATGAGTAATCCATCTTTTAATATGTTGAACTTCTTCTTTCTTAGGAGATAAAATTACCGAATATAATCCAGATTCATTAATAAATTTTCTAGATTTTTCATTGCCTTTAAACCCAAAACATTTACTGGGTTTAGCTAAATGTACCTAGTTTACTTTATCATTATTATCAACATTTTCTTATTCCATCTTCAGTATCTTTATACTCTAATATCTGTGTAACACCTTTTACTTTAAGCCTAAGATTATTTTCTTCATCAATAATCATAAAAATTGGTTTCTTGTTGTAAGTAAGCTTTTTGCTAAACAGATCAACAATCGATTAACAGAAATATTTTTTATTTGTTTTCCAAAAAAAGATTTCAAATTTGAAGTATGTATTTATGATTAAATTTAATTAGAGAATTTTACGTTTTTTATAAATCTTATAAAAATTATGTTCTTACAAATAGAGACCAAAACGCAACGCAAGCTGAAGACAAACATACTTATGAACTAATTGAGGTATGTGAAGAAGATATTGATTGTCCTTTTTGTTTAAGCGATGAAAATATTAATCAGTTTGATAAAAACAATTTCAAGAATATTTTTCGTTAAGAATGTTTTCACAAATGGTTAAAGGAAAAACAAAACTGCTCACTTTGTAGAAGTATTATTAAAAATAAAGAACCAATATCAGTTGACATAATGACACTTGATTCTTTACCACTAAACATAATTAGATATTTTGATCAATTTTTTGATTCATTACCAGTAAATACAAGCTCTGTAGATCCTTTATTTAATAGAAATCGACACTTTAGAAATCAGGACTACGAATCTAATGATGATTCTTATGATTTTGATTTTTCATATTTTTAAAATAATTCATATGAATAACTTAAACTTAAAATTTAAAAAATTATGAATTTATTAAAATTTACTTTTTTATAATTCCAATAAATTTTCTTCTATCGAATTGGAGCATGTTCAAGTTCAACAAGATTGTTACTGAAAACTAGATATTGTAAACATTGTAATACAGGGAAATGGAATGATATTTTTACTTTACGAAAATACACAAAAGATGGTTATAGAACTATATGTAAGCCATGTTTAAAAATCCCATGTAGAAAATTACAACAAAAAATGAATTCCTTGTGTTTGTGGAAAATATTTTGCCAAGTACTTTTTTAAATTACATTTAAGAAGAAATCCAAGTGAAGAACATACGAAAATGGAAAATGAATCTACAATGAGTAATGAAGAAGTTATAACTAAACAAAAAAAGAAGTCTAAAATTTGTCAAGCAATTACAGATTAAAATTGTTTTTATATAAATCCATCACAAAACGGTAATTATAATAATAAATGTAAGAAATGTACATTACAATATATTAAGAATAATAAAGCTTTAAATTAAAATAATAATACTTTATGATTAATTATCTATCCATCTATTAAATAAGTATCATTTTATTAATAAAAATTATTTTCCACAAAACTAATGAACTTGTATTTGTAATAAATAGGAGAGCAATCTAATTGATTGTTAAACTAAATTGTAAACTAATTACTTTAGAAAGTAATTGTTAAAAAACAAGAAGTATAAAACTGAAATCATAATGTAATTGGTTGTTAAACTAATTGTTTATTAACTAATTTACTGTTAACTAATTCTCTTTTTGATTAATTATTTAATAAATAATAATCCTCATCCATCTATTATATAATTATAATTTTAATAATAATCATATTTTTTCAAATTTATTAAATTGTTTTTGTAATAAATGGAAGAGCAAAACGGAAATATACACTCCTGTTCAACTAGAATAAATTGCTTATCGCCTACAATGATATACTGTTGCTAGACTTCATGAATAATGTAAAGAGAATAATTTACATGGATATCCAAATATACATAATGCTGATTTAAATAGATTGATAGTTAGTTATGATTCAATTACTATTAGTTATCATCCAAATATTGTTAGAAATAATACACCTGTAATAAGTGAAAATAATACATCTGAAAATAATTCAAATATTGTTAAAAATAATATGGCTGAAACAAGTAAAATAACAAAAATTATATAAAGAAGTAAGTAAAAATTTTGAAAGTATTGTAAATATTTATATATCTGAAGCAGTAAGTGATGATCAAACAAATTATTTTAAAAAATATCAAAGTTGAAGAATGTGAAAAACTTTGGAAAAATTATCATATTATGAGATTTATAATGTTTTTCTAACTCAAGAAGATACACTGTTAAAAATAATATTCCCATTTTTACAAAAATATTTGTAAAACCAAAAGATAGAAAAACAATGAAAGATTAATTAGTTTAAAAGGCATTTGCAGACAGATAACAACTATAAATTTGGAAATTGGCTTAGCTATACTTGATCCAAATAATTTTTTAAATGCAGTAACAACGATATTTTTAATTCTTAAAGATATTTGAAAGTACATCATAGTATAAAGATAAATTTTAATCGAAATTGTGAATATAAACTACAAACAGTTGAAATAATTGATAAAGTTCAAGAATTTGGACAACATCCACCAAACTATAGTATTTTAACAGAATATGGTTTCAATAAAAAATTCAAATATGGTAAAAGACATTTTTGAAACATTTTTAATATTCAAATGCCAGGGTCAGAATGATCATTAAATAGAGTTATTGGTTTTCAGCTAGTAATTGATAAATATGTTCCACTAAGAGGATCATCTTATATTTATTTTCCTGATGTAACAAGTAACAAAAAATTTGTGTTAATAGAAAAAATAATGATGAAATGTGTTTTTATGGTCTATAAAAGCAGCTTTGGTACCTGTAGATGAACATCCAGAAAAAATTACAAAATATAAAAATGCTGGTCTTGATTTTGATAAAAACTTGAAAAAATTGATATTCTTGTACTAGGTGATCAGATTCCAAATATTGAAAATATTTTTAATGTATCTTCATTTGATGATGAAGATGCAAATTATCAAGAGTAATCATTAAAAATAACAATATCTAAAAAGGAAAAACATGTAAATTTTCTTTATTTCAAGAAAGATAGTAATTCACAGTATTGTTATATAAAAATTTATGTAGACCTGTATCAAGTCAAATCCCTAAATATACTGAAGTAAAATCTATTTCTGATTGATGTTTACTACATTTTAATAGTAAAGAAAAATTAGATGAATGAACATAAAATTGTTTAACTAATAAAAGCTCAAATTCCAGGTGAAGGAGAACCAGTATATTTTAAAAATTATCAATTTACACAAAAGGGTCCACTTGTTATTTATGCTGATTTTGATAGTTTACTTTTAAACATGGATTATTGTGAACCAAATCGAGAAACACCATATACAATGAAATATCAAAAACATGAACCACATGCATTTTGTTATATATATATATATATATATATATATATATATATATATATATATATAAATTATAAAGATCCTGTTGTTTATAGAGGACCAAATTGTCATTAAAAAATTATAGAATGTATAAAACAACAAGTTGGAGAAACAGGAAGACATGAAGAAATGAAAGCAATTACACATGATGAATACAAAATGATTCTTAAATCTACAGTTTGTACACTATGTTAATGTCATTATACAAAAGAGAATAAAAAATTCGTCATCATGATCATTTATCTGGTCCTTTATGCAATACATGTAATTTAAAACTACAACAACCTCATTTTGTACCTATTTATCTACATCATTTATCTCTTTATGATCCATTTATTTCTTTAAAAAAACTTGGTTATAATAATATAGAAATAGAATTTATTCCAAAAAATGAAAATCAATATCTTAGTTTTAGTTTTGTTCTTACATTTATGGTTGCTTTACTTGATAACCTTTCATCAAACTTGAAGAAAAATCAATTAAACACATTATAAATGTTTCTTCAGAATTATTTCACTTAGTAATTAAAAAGGTGTTTATCTATATGATTGCATTGATTCTTGGACAAAATTTGAAGAAACTCAACTACCTACAAAAGACAAATTTTTTAGTGAATTAAATAATTGTGACATAAGTGATGAAGAGTACAAACATGCAAAATTAGTTTGAAATAAATTCAATATTAAAAATCTTGGGAATTTCATGATCTATATCCTGAAACTGATGTATTATTGTTAAGTGATGTTTTTGAAAATTTAAAAATACGTGTATGAATTGTTATAATTCAGATTCATCTTGGTATTTTACTGCATTAGGTTTATCTCGGGACTGAATCATAAAAATTACTAATCAAAATCCTGATTTATTACATGATAATAATGTGCTTCTAATGGTTCAAATAGGAAAAAAGGTGGTATTTCACAATGTTGTACAAGATATGTAAGAGCAAATAACATATATTTAAAAGGTTTTAACAGTGAAGAAATATCAACTTATATAATGAATCCTGATGCAAATAATTTATATGTATACTTTGAAACAATATTTATCATATGGTGGATTTAAATGGGAAGAACCATATAATTTTAATAGTACCAAAATAAGTGAATTTCAAACAATAGTTAAGATGGATATATATATTTGAAGTAGATTTAGAACATCCCAAAGAATTACATGATTAACATAAACATTTATCAATAGTTCCTGATACAAAACTTGCTCAAGGTATAAATGAATGTAAATTAATTACTACTTAGGTAGAAAGTGGAATTATGTAATACATTTTAGAAATCTTATACATTTCTTATCTTCAGTAATGCAACTTACAAAAAAACATAAAGTTTTAAAATTTAAAGGATCTAATTGGTTAAAGAGGTATATAGATCTAACCACACAGTTAAGAACTAAAGTTACAAATGATTTTGAAAATGATTTCTATAAATTAATGAATAATTCTGTATTTGGTAAAACAATGGAGATTATAAAAAATTGACAAGATATAAAACTAGTTTCAAATAGTAAAATGTGTGCTAAACTTGTAGCTAAACCAAATTTTAAATATAAACTATATTTAATGAAAACCTTGTTGTATAAATATGAATAAAACTAAAATAATATTTAATAAACCTATTTATATTGTATTAAGTATACTTCATATATCAAAGGAATTATTGTACGATTTTCACTATTGAGTTATGAAACCTAAATATGGAGAAAATATTGAATTATGTTATCAAGAAACAAATAGTTATATTTATAATATTAAAACCGCAGTTTTCTAAGAAGATATGAAATCGATTATTGATTATTTTGATACAAGTGATCATCCTACAAATAATAAAATATAATATTCCACAAGTAAAGAAGAAAGTTGTTCGTAAAATGAAAGATGAATGTAATGCAAAAATAATGGAAGAATTTTGTTGTTTAAGAGAAAAGATGTATGCTTATAAAGTTGGTGACAAAATAGAAAAGAATTCTAAACAAAATAAGTTAATATGATTATAAAGACTGTTTATTTAGCAATAAAGCACAATATAGAAAATGTAATTCAATTAAAAGTGAAAAACGAAATATATACAATTCAAGTCAACAAAAAAGCACTAAGTCCTCATGATAGTATAAGATACGTATTGGAGAATATATTAGATACATTACCATATGGTCATTACTCATTATTGAAAATCTAATAAAAATTATTCTGTATGGATCTAATAAAATTTTTTGAATATAAATGGAGACAAAATCAATATAGTCAATGCTGTTAGTGTCTCGAAAGAGATTTAAAAAAACTGAACTAGAGATTAATTTTTTTATATAATGTTACTGACTGTGAATATTTAAATATTAGACATGGAGAAAAATTTTGTATGGAGCTTAATAATGATTTTAAAGTTATTTTACTAAATAGATATTACAAATTAATTGATCCTTGGAAACTTGAAGTACTTAGAAAAGGGCAGATGAATCCTAAATACAGAGGAACGAAGAAGCTTAAAGATAGAAACAATGAATTTCATGATATAGACTTCACAATGTGATATTTTTAAAAAAATATTTTTCTCATCAATTTTATTTTATTTAAATTGACAACACTAAGCCACAATTAAGACAGTGTAGTGAATGTATGATTAAAATATGTATTGATGAATTTCATAAAGATAATATTCGAACAGGTGCTTATAGATATGTATGTAAAGAATGCTGCAAAGAATGTAGTTAAATTAAAGTTACTTGTAAATGTGGTAGAACAGTAAGTAAGTGTTTTCTCAAAAAACATTTAAAAACAACAACTCATAATAATCTTATGGCTGCTAAACCAAAAAGTAAATAATTTTATTATATATTCTTTAATATAATTTTAAAAAACATGTTTTTCACAAAAATGGACAATTTTTGAGGCTAAAGGAAGTTGAAAAATGATTTTTATATACTTATTCTTTTATATAATTTTGAAAAACGCGATTGTCACAGAAGTCAAAAACTGAATAATTATTGGGCTAAGAAAAGTCATAAAAACGACATTTTTAAAAATTGTTTTAAAAATAATTTCAAAAAACACCTTTCTCAAAGGTGTCAAAAATAGGATAATTTTTGGAGCTAAGAAAAAGTTATAAAAAGGCTTTTTTAAAAAATTTGTTTTGAAAATAATTTTAAAAAACGCGTTTTTCACAAATGTGAAAAATAGGACAATTTTTGGGACTAAGAAAATTATTTAAAAAGTGTCTTTTTAAAAAATTGTTTTTTAAAATGTTAGTTAATTCTCTAATTTATTTAATTACATTACATTCACCTATGGGAAATGTGTGTAAAATAAATGACTTTTATTATAGTTTTTATTATATTTTTGTATTATTATTAGGTAAAAGAGAAAGTAGAATCATTTTTATGTTCTGCAGAAATAGGACAATTGTATTAAAATAAGAAAACCGTGAGTGATGCAGTCACGAGTGATTTTTTTTTATTTTTTATAAAATTGTCCTAGTGTCCCAAAACATACATGATTCTACTTCCCTTAAACCATATGATGTGGGTTGGTGAATCTTGGATTAACTTAAATTACCTTTTATCTGTAAAGATTATTTATTTTATTGTTTTAATAAATTGTGTCTTAGAGGTTTGTAATGAATATGGTTTCAACTGCACCAATGTTTTATCTCAGTAGATACATGGAC
This sequence comes from Schistocerca nitens, assembly GCF_023898315.1. Classification (NCBI taxonomy): domain Eukaryota; kingdom Metazoa; phylum Arthropoda; class Insecta; order Orthoptera; family Acrididae; genus Schistocerca; species Schistocerca nitens. Next base: position 561,123,046 of record NC_064617.1, read on the forward strand.
CTCTTTTTCACCTCAGACTCAGTTGTTATGGCTACCCATACAATTCCATTATTCCAGTGTGCGACGATTTTGATTACTGCATTTGAGTTGCAGGGCAGCGATATATCTCTCAGTAGGTCCATCACAAGAAAATCACTGTGGTTGCATGTCCATCTCTGTCTTTCAGTTGCAGTCACGAACAGTCACAAACATCAGGAAATATGGCATTTATTTCAGTCAATGGACTACATATTCAGTTTCACAACACACCAAAGTTTTCAGGAATAAACAGTGTTGCTTGTGACGATACTGGTCATTATTGTATTTTAATGTAGCATTGAAACCGCATTGAACTAAGTTCAATGCTTTCCCTTTTGTACTTTGTGTTATACGTTCATTTCCATTCAGAATGTAAGCAAGTGCAATATTTTTTATTATTTTGTGTGTAGATCAAAAAGTGAAACATCACTGTTATTGTTTCTAAAATACTTGTGCTCACTGCTACTGCCAAAGATAACATATGCCCGCGCAATGGTACTAGACCTGGAGATAAACGTCTAGAATCCTAGTGGTTGAAAAAATCTAAATCGCTATTGTAGAAGGAGACACGGTGCTGTGCTGGTCAAGATCGCCATATAGTATGGGCAGTTGACCTGGATTTAAATCTAACCTCTCCACACTGTCCCAGTTACATGAGGGCTTTAAACTCTGTTGATTGTTATCCGTCCTCCAGATGCAGATGCAGTCAGTAGCGCAATAGCTAGTGGTTAGCCAAGATGACCAGCTGGTAAAACTTTTGTCTTTTCGATTGTACATCATAGTCAACGAAATTAAACTGGGAACTGCGCTCCGCACATCCATCTCCTGTATACAATTAAACAAAAATGATGCAACTCGAAAACATTAAATCAAGTCATGAGCCTCATGAATTGTGCAAATAATTTACTTTCCGCACTATTCACGAAGAACATACCGTAAATCTGGGTTATTTGGGACCTGGGAGTTACTTGAACCCAAAGCACTAAAGTGATTTAAGCCATTCCTAGTGCCAGTTTACTGAAATATTCGATGTAGTTCTTAGTATATCCACAAGGTAGCAGCACTCAGCATGCTCTGCAACACACCACATATTTCCACGAGTTGCTCCTACAGTCCAGTAGAGATTATGTGAACGGTATAACATGTGTCCTGCTTCTTTTGCGATACCATTTCTTTGTCCAACGAGCGAAGAATCGATATTTTGAATGTATTAGGTGCACAGTTTTATTCCTCAGACAATATTTGATGTAATTTATATATAAATTTTAACTATAAATCACTTTAAAATGTTGTTGATCAAAACACATGTCGGCACACTGATAATCAAATACAAGGGGTACTTGGACCCATGACCAGCTTGTTTCCAAGTAACCCTTGGATACAAATATTCTATATTTATATCCAAGTAAAATATCTGTTACAGATTGTCAGAAGTTATTTTCAGTTTTTTACGTAATGCGAAATATGTTTGAAACTATTTAGGTTTTTTCTCCACAGGTTAATGGCTCTCTAGGCCATCTGCATATAGCTTGCTTGGGAGCAGCAAGTATAATGACTTTGCAGATGAACAACTGGAAAAATGATTAAAAGCTAGGGTAAAACGTTAAAAATGTCAAACAAAACAATGGCACGAAAGGGGAAGATGGATACGAAGTAAACGAAGAAAGCATCAAAACAAGTTGACATTGACTCAGCATCAGGTGCTCGAGATTTCAGCCTCCAGTTATCAGGAGAAATTAATTTTCGTTTGTTCAACAGTGAGGATAAAATGTGTGACCTGAGAGACCTTGATTTGCCATAGATGAATCAGCTATGAAAGCGTAAAGAAAAGAAGATACAGAGTGGTTTCTAAATGACATTGGAAGAAGGCAATTTTGTTATGGGTTTATGGGAGTATATCGAATTCCCCTCCATTGTGTCAGTTGTGAACAATAACTGAGATGTCATTGAGTGTATGCAGTAACCAAAAATATTCTGGAAGCAGCCTGAACAGAAGGACATTCTACATAAATATATATGATGCGATGTTAAGAAGGAGATCAACACTACAATACTTGTCAAAAGGAGCTTATTTTCTGTTCCATCAATCAAAAAGACTGTCTAGAGGTGCCTAAAATTGTGTAATTTCTTTCACTATTCATTTTTTATCATTATTTTATTGCATGGTGAAAAGAATTTTCGGAATAAAATTATTTTGTAAATGCAACTCTAGGTATTATTTTAAGATCCTACATCTTACTTCAACCCAACAAGCATCTATAACTCCTTTGCATAGAAAAATAGAATATCTGTTTAAGTAACCCCAGCTAAGGGCCACTTGAACACATTTTTTTAAATTGTTTCTTTATTTCCATAACTGCAAAGAAAAAGGTTAGTAACTGTCACAGGTAGTAATTATTGAAGTTGTAGGTTAAGAACAACACAGGTACCAGTACCAGTCTCTTATAATTATGGTTTTGCAATAACATGCAACCAAAACAAGTAAAAACTGGGTCCAAGTAACCCAAGTTTACAGTATTGCGGATAAGGTGGCAAGTATCACAATAATTCAGTACAGAATGTCAGTTAATTTTTTGAGACACTGTCATGAGGCTATCCTGAATGTTAAATTTTGCAGTGGATCCAGTATTTATGCACTTAAACTGAGACAGGGACAGTCAAGGAAAATTCGGAGAAGAATGCAGAGGGGAATATTTTTATGACTCATGGTAGTGAACAGGACAGCATAATAGAGCCCCTATTAGCAATTCTGAGAATATACCCCATAGACCTATACAGTATAGAGAGAGGAGCCAGGAAACATAAAGTGCAGCCAACGACATGAAAGGCACTGCAATTAGGAGCGTCTACATCTGTAAATTCAACAGGGCGTAGTAGTTCCCAGAATACAACTGTGCACTTCACCTCTTAGCATCGACTCTACCACTATAACTATATGGGTTCAAGTGTAATGAAGATGTCAGCTACATGTGTGGCAACATTTGAACCATGGGAGACTATATTCTTCATTGTCAGAGCACAGATTGTGATACTGAATGCTACAGATGTGTTCTCCAGGCAGTGTATATGTATGATATCTGTAGTCCAGAGACACATGTCAAACTTCGCTACGAATCTTCAAGCATACTTCACTGAAAAGTGTGCAATGTAATACTTAGGGGACAATGATGTGCAACATCAGTGCGAACTTTAAATTTCTGCCACTGCAAGGATGCGACACAGACAGGGCCAATGTGAACAAGGAGATTTCCTTGAAGAGTGGAACCATAAGACATAAAGGGAAATAATATCCCTCGGGATTGACTCAGGCACCAGCCCATGATTTTCGGGGAGATCTGCCAAACGTTACTTCAGAGATATTGTACCCAAAACTACGGAGACCATGGCTATATGGGGGGGGAGGGGGAAGCTTGAAACAAACTGGTAATGGAGCAGATTGGTGCAAAGAGAGAAGATGTGGATGGATATTTCTGGCTCTGTGGCGGAAGTACTATCCTCATCTGATACAAAGTTCAATATGCCCATGCTCCGTGATTAAAGACTGACTTGAGGTCACCCAGCTGGGGGCTGAAAATAAATGAAAGTTGTAATATCTGTGTACCTATATTTTATGATGTTTCTGGAGTGTAGCCAGATCATGTTGACTTCTTCCCCACAGTATTTCAGCTGGCAACCTTCCAGCAATCTTCAGGAGAGGCTGCTAGTTTTTTTTTTCTTTATTGAATTTCAGTTACCCATCTGGGACGAGTTGGCAGCAACATAGGAGCCACTCTTCAGCCGAGAGACAGTAAATAACAGGGAGACATTTAAAACAACGTAAAGGAGAAAATATGGTCAAACAGCTACACTCCTGGAAACGGAAAAAAGAACACATTGACACCGGTGTGTCAGACCCACCATACTTGCTCCGGACACTGCGAGAGGGCTGTGCAAGCAATGATCACACGCACGGCACAGCGGACACACCAGGAACCGCGGTGTTGGCCGTCGAATGGCGCTAGCTGCGCAGCATTTGTGCACCGCCGCCGTCAGTGTCAGCCAGTTTGCCGTGGCATACGGAGCTCCATCGCAGTCTTTAACACTGGTAGCATGCCGCGACAGCGTGGACGTGAACCGTATGTGCAGTTGACGGACTTTGAGCGAGGGCGTATAGTGGGCATGCGGGAGGCCGGGTGGACGTACCGCCGAATTGCTCAACACGTGGGGCGTGAGGTCTCCACAGTACATCGATGTTGTCGCCAGTGGTCGGCGGAAGGTGCACGTGCCCGTCGACCTGGGACCGGACCGCAGCGACGCACGGATGCACGCCAAGACCGTAGGATCCTACACAGTGCCGTAGGGGACCGCACCGCCACTTCCCAGCAAATTAGGGACACTGTTGCTCCTGGGGTATCGGCGAGGACCATTCGCAACCGTCTCCATGAAGCTGGGCTACGGTCCCGCACACCGTTACGCCGTCTTCCGCTCACGCCCCAACATCGTGCAGCCCGCCTCCAGTGGTGTCGCGTTAGGCGTGAATGGAGCGACGAATGGAGACGTGTCGTCTTCAGCGATGAGAGTCGCTTCTGCCTTGGTGCCAATGATGGTCGTATGCGTGTTTGGCGCCGTGCAGGTGAGCGCCACAATCAGGACTGCATACGACCGAGGCACACAGGGCCAACACCCGGCATCATGGTGTGGGGAGCGATCTCCTACACTGGCCGTACACCACTGGTGATCGTCGAGGGGACACTGAATAGTGCACGGTACATCCAAACCGTCATCGAACCCATCGTTCTACCATTCCTAGACCGGCAAGGGAACTTGCTGTTCCAACAGGACAATGCACGTCCGCATGTATCCCGTGCCACCCAACGTGCTCTACAAGGTGTAAGTCAACTACCCTGGCCAGCAAGATCTCCGGATCTGTCCCCCATTGAGCATGTTTGGGACTGGATGAAGCGTCGTCTCACGCGGTCTGCACGTCCAGCACGAACGCTGGTCCAACTGAGGCGCCAGGTGGAAATGGCATGGCAAGCCGTTCCACAGGACTGCATCCAGCATCTCTACGATCGTCTCCATGGGAGAATAGCAGCCTGCATTGCTGCGAAAGGTGGATATACACTGTACTAGTGCCGACATTGTGCATGCTCTGTTGCCTGTGTCTATGTGCCTGTGGTTCTGTCAGTGTGATCATGTGATGTATCTGACCCCAGGAATGTGTCAATAAAGTTTCCCCTTCCTGGGACAATGAATTCACGGTGTTCTTATTTCAATTTCCAGGAGTGTATTTTAATTAAGCCCCCATGCAGGATGCCCTGGTCTTCAACAGCTCCTTATCTTCTTGATATTGTGGGTGGTCATGTTTCTTCTTACTTAGCGCTATACTAATCTGATTTGGAGATTAATCCATCATCTTTGAACACCGACTGTAGATGTTCTAGCTACTTTGTAAGGTTGTCTCCATCAGAAACAGCATAAACGCGGTGCACAAATGTTCTAAGGATGCCTGTAAGTTGTGAAGGCTGATGGCAGCTTGACGCTTGCAGATAAAGGTCTGTATGTGCAAGCTTACGCTAGACATAATGCCCTAATTACCCATTCTCTCTCCTAGTAACCAAGACGTCCAAAAACGGTAAGCAACTATCCTTCTCTATTTCCATCGTAGACTAAATGTTCTTGAGGATTAAATTCAGATGTTGCACGATACGTGACAGTTCTTCTTCACCATGGGGCCACGCTAAATATGTCTCATCTACATATCGCCAGAAGACTCTCGGTTTAAGTTCTGCCGAATCAAGGGCCCTTTCCTCAAAGTCTCCCATCAAAACTTTTGCTACCAGAAGGGAGAGCGGACTGTCCAAGGTAACACCGTCCTTCTGCTCTAAATATTCGTTGTCAAATAAAAAGTAGGTTGAAGGAAGGACATGACGAAAAAGTGCTGTTATATCGGCCTTGTGGGGTCTTTGTTTCTCTTCCAGTACATTACCGATGAGTGACAAAGAATCCATGAGAGGAACCTTATTGAAAAGTGAAAGGACATTAAAGATGACATCGAAGCTCACTAGCAAGTCAGTTTCACTGAGCTGAAGTGACTTCAGTCCACTGATGAAGTCAACAGAGTTGCGAACATAATGCGCGCACATACACACAAAAGATCTCAGTAGAGAGGCAAAATGTATAGCCAGGTCACACGTGGGGGACTCGATATTACTGACGATCGGCCGTAACGGAACCTCTTTTTTATGAATCTTCGGAAGTCCATATAACCTGGGTGGCTCGTCTTAATCTTTCGGACGCTTCTTGAGGAACAGAAGAAGATTTCAGATATGCTGATGTTTTCCTTTCCACTTTCCTCGCGGAGTCTTTGCCTGTCTTCCGATACATTGGTTCACTCAGAAGGTTATAAACCTTCTTTTCATTAACCTCAAGTGGAAATAGTACTATGGCGTATCTCTTACCGCTGGTAAGACCACTGTGTGAGGATTTTCTCATAGCTTTCGTAGTGTGGCCCAACCAGACATGGTTTAGGACCCAGTGATCTCTTTCATTTATTCTGAGAGAAAACATTTTATTCATAATGACACGTCTGGCGGCATCTGACGTCTGTCTTTAGCGGCGCAAGTGAGAATACCGACGGAGGGCGGGCATCTAGTTTCACTTTTACGCTTCAGCCTCCGCACCACAGATGGAACAGTACTTACAGACGGCACGGATTTCGATAGAGGACGCTTTTGTGACTGCTGCTGATGCACATGTATTTCCATGGAATTATTGCAATAAAGCCGACACCGTGAACCAGCGGTTTCTGACTGTGGCTGGCATCCTGGGCTCCTATTTAAACTACACACCTGCACACTTCCCAGCAGTTTCGTCCGTCTCGTTGCTTCCTTCCTCTTCCGTCGTCCCTCCTATGTCACTATCCACATACCAACTCTTGTACGTTCTATCCCACCACGGTGTGCCCCAAGGCTCCATCACCTCCCTTCTCCTCTATCGCCTGTATACTGCAGATACATCGAAACCTCCCCAAGCAGTTCACTTCCTCCAATTTGCTGATGACACCGCCTTCCCAGACCTCTATCCTACTCTTTAATGGTCCCAACGTACCCTTCAAACCCATCTAGACCAGTTCATTTCTTATGCAACAAGTGGCCCCTTCATATTAACCCTTCGAAAACCCAGGCAATCATACCGTTTATGGCGATCCTATCCACTTCACCTCAACCCTGAAATACCTTGGACTCACCCTTGACCATCACTTCACCTTGACTCCCCATCTCCTTACAATCCAACACAAAACCCACAATAGACTCCACCTCCTGAAACTCCTTCCACCATCCTACACACCTACAAATCCTTGATCCATCCCATCCTTTGTCATGCCAGCGTCGCCTGAATTTACTCCCCACTGAGATTCTATAAAGTCTTCCAAAGCCTCAAACACCATGCACTCTGCCTTGCTTTCTGTATCCCCTGATATGGATCCACTATAACCTCATCCCTACCGACATATTCTCCTTTTCCTCGAACACATCTGCACTCTGTACATCATCGACAGACAAAGTCCCCCCCCACCCCTTGGTGCCTCGTATTTTCTCTAACCCCAGCCCATTGCCTAGCCTTTACCATTTTCTCCCGCCCTCCCTCCATCTCTACGCCCTCCAAATCCTTTACCAACAAATCTTCCACCGCCAACCCCTCCCAGATGATGAGCTTCGCCCTGATATCTACCCGTCTACCAACTCTAACCCCACCATTGCCCCCTCCTTCCGGTTTTTCCCATCATTTTACCTCCCCCTGAGCGGTTTTTTCCTTCCTACTACGCTCCCTCTCTATCTATTGATCTAGTGCTCCCTCTCTGCACCTCTGCGCTCCTTCCTGACTTGGCTTCCGTCTCCCTCTCCCACCCTACCCGTCTCCTGCCCCTTGATGCAACCTGAGCCCCTTTCAGTTCATCCCACCATCTCCCGCCCTGCCTCCCCACTGCCTCTCCTCTCCCCTCTCTTCCTTCCTCTCAGCAGGTCCCTCCCAGCAGTTTTTACTCTTCCTCGTGTATGCTCCACCTCGTGCAGTGGTTTTAAAGCGTCGTCTTTCAGATGTGTTTTTCAATATTGTGGCCGACTTTTATCTTGTTTGTGTGACTTCGACATATTTTACGTACTATGCACGTAGCCAACTATGTTTTTTTTTATTTTTATGTAGACTTTTTTTAACTGTGTCCCCCAATGAATGTCTCCATGTAAGTGTATATATTTTAACCCCCACTGTCTCCCCTTATTATGCTCTTATGTCTCCCTTTTTATCACCTGTAGTATGTGTCATTTCATCTTTTTATTAACTGTAATGTCACTCTGCTGAAGAGTGCGGCTTGTGATGCTGCCAGCGGCAGGGGATTGAGATCACAATAAAGAAAAGAAAAGCCAGCAGTCTCCAGTGGCAAACACTCACCTGAAGATGACTGGACGGCTATCAGCCGAAATATTGTGGGAATAGGTCAACATAATCCGGCTGCAGTCCCGAAGCCTCAAACCTCATAGAATATTCAGTAAGCTGGGAAAACTCCAAGAATCAATTCTTCATGCCTTTTCACTCACCTCTCATGAGGGAGACGTGGTCACATAGTATTTCAGTGTAACAATAGTTGGAAATAAATGAAAAGGACTTTCTCTGATATCATAAACAAATACAACTGAGAACACATAATGTAATTAATTAATATTGCCTTCATTTATGATGTATATCAATCTTTGGTATAATATGCTAATACACTAATTTATTAGCATTATTTCTGTAATATTTTTCAACATCTCCACTTCAATTTCGTTGTTATTCCTATTTTATTATTATTATTTCTTTCTTTTCTCAGACGTTATATCTGGTCAAAAATGGAAAGTGACACGGACCTTGATCAAGTATGACTTCCTTTTACCTGTACGGTATATGTTATATTGCATTTAGGAACTTTCGGGTAATTGAATATGTATCAATAAGTACGGATTTCTGTAGTTGTATATATAAGTTTGGATGTAGCTGTATTGCGTTGATGTACTGGTGGATATCGTGTGGTATGACTCCTGTAGTTGATAGTATAATTGGTATAATGTCAACTTTATCCTGATGCCACATGTCCTTGACTTCCTCAGCCAGTTGGATGTATTTTTCAATTTTTTCTCCTGTTTTCTTTTCTATATTTGTTGTATTGGGTATGGATATTTCGATTAGTTGTGTTAATTTCTTCTTTTTATTGGTGAGTATGATGTCAGGTTTGTTATGTGGTGTTGTTTTATCTGTTATAATGGTTCTGTTCCAGTATAATTTGTATTCATCATTCTCCAGTACATTTTGTGGTGCATACTTGTATGTGAGAACGTGTTGTTTTATAAGTTTATGTTGTAAGGCAAACTGTTGATGTATTATTTTTGCGACATTGTCATGTCTTCTGGGGTATTCTGTATTTGCTAGTATTGTACATCCGCTTGTGATGTGATCTACTGTTTCTACTTGTTGTTTGCAAAGTCTGCATTTATCTGTTGTGTTATTGGGATCTTTAATAATATGCTTGCTGTAATATCTGGTGTTTATTGTTTGATCCTGTATTGCAATCATGAATCCTTCCGTCTCACTGTATATATTGCCTTTTTTTAGCCATGTGTTGGATGCGTCTTGATCGATGTGTGGCTGTGTTAGATGATACGGGTGCTTGCCATGTAGTGTTTTCTTTTTCCAATCTACTTTCTTCATATCTGTTGATGTTGTGTGATCTAAAGGGTTGTAGAGGTGGTTATGAAATTGTACTGGTGTAGCTGATGTATTTATATGAGTGATTGCTTTGTGTATTTTGCTACTTTCTGCTCGTTCTATAAAGAATTTTCTTAAATTGTCTACCTGTCCATTATGTAGGTTTTTTATGTCGATAAATCCCCTTCCTCCTGCCTTTCTGCTTAATGTGAATCTTTCTGTTGCTGAATGTATGTGATGTATTCTATATTTGTGGCATTGTGAACATGTAAGTATATTGAGTGCTTCTAGGTCTGTGTTACTCCATTTCACTACTCCAAATGAGTAGGTCAATACTGGAATAGCATAAGTATCTCTAGCTTTTGTCATGTTTCTTGCTGTCAATTCTGTTTTCAGTATTTTTGTTAGTCTTTGTCTATATTTTTCTTTTAGTTCTTCTTTAATATTTGTATTATATATTCCTATTTTTTGTCTGTATCCTAGATATTTATAGGCAGCTATTTTTCCATCGCTTCTATGCAGTCACTGTGGTTATCCAATACGTAATCTTCTTGTTTAGTGTGTTTTCCCTTGACTATGCTATTTTTCTTACATTTGTCTGTTCCAAAAGCCATATTTATATCAATGCTGCATACTGTTATCTTTAGTAATTGGTTGAGCTGTTGATTTGTTGCTGCCAGTAGTTTTAGGTCATCCATGTATAACAAATGTGTGATTTTGTGTGGGTATGTTCCAGGAATATTGTATCCATAATTTGTATTATTTAGCATGTTGGATAGTGGGTTCAGAGCAAGGCAGAACCAGAAAGGACATAATGAGTCTCCTTGGTATATTCCACGCTTAATCTGTATTGGCTATGATGTGATATTATTTGAATTTGTTTGGATATTAAGTTTGGTTTTCCAATTACTATGTTTAGGAACTGCATCAATTTAGGATCTACTGTGTATATTTCCAATATTTGTAGTAACCATGAGTGGGGTATGCTATCAAAAGCTTTTTGGTAATCAATGTATGCGTAGTGTAGCGACCATTGTTTAGTTTTAGCTTGATATGTCACCTCTGCATCTATTATCAGTTGCTCTTTACATCCTTGTGCTCCTTTTCTACAGCCTTTTTGTTATTCATTTATAATTTTGTTCTGTGTTGTATGTGTCATTAATTTCTGTGTAATGACTGAAGTTAATATTTTGTATATTGTTGGTAGGCATGTTACGGGGCGATATTTAGCTGGGTTTTCTGTGTCTGCTTGATCTTTAGGTTTCAGATAAGTTATTCCTTGTGTAAGTGTATCAGGGAATGTGTATGGGTCTGCAATGTAACTGTTAAATAATTTAGTTAGATGTGAATGTGTTGAGGTGAACTTCTTTAGCCAGAAATTTGCTATTTTATCTTTTCCAGGGGCTTTCCAATTGTGAGTAGAATTAATTGCTTGGGTGACTTCATGTTGCAAAATTATCACTTCAGGCATTTGTGGTATCATCTTGTATGTATCTGTTTCTGCTTGTATCCACCATGCATGCCTGTTATGTTGTACTGGGTTTGACCATATGTTGCTCCAGAAGAGTTCCATGTCTGTTATGCTTGGTGGACTGTCTATTTTAATGTGTGTGTTATCTATTGTCTGATAAAATTTCTTTTGGTTTGTGTTCAATGTTTGGTTTTGTTTCCTTTTATTTTCACTTTTTTTTGTATCTTCTAAGTCATTTGGCCAATGCTTGTAATTTCTGCTTCTTTTCATCTAATTGCTCTATTGCTTCTTGTTGTGAGATTTTACCTAACCTTTTTCGTTTTTTTTTCTGACATTTCATTTCTTATAAATTGTATTAGCTGTCCGATGTTTTTCCTCAGTTTTTCTATTCTGATCAGTAGCCTGTGTTGCCAGGCTGGTTTTGTGGGTTTCTTCTGTGTGTTGGTTGGTTCTGATCTCTGCCTAGTGTGTATATTTAGTGTAGTGAATGCTCCTATATAAACCAGTAGTTGTATCTCTTCCATAGTTGTGTTTTCATTTATTTTGTTGTGTATGATTGTGTTGATAGTTGTTATTGTTGTTTCGACTTGTGGGTTATTTGGCTGTCTATGCAAGAATGGTCTAATGTCTGTATATGTGTCTTTGTATTCTATATATGTCAGCTGAAATTTTTCTTCTATATCTAACATGTGCGTCACTTCATGTTCTATTTGTGCTTGTTCTGGTGGCTGTCCTAAGATTTCGTTTTCCTCTGATTGTTTAATTGATGCGTGTTGTTCTTTGTTTGTTTGCTCTGGGATGTTTGAGTCCATTACTGTATTTTCTTCTTCTTCTGATTGCACATTATTTGGTTCCAATATTTGTTGTACTTGTTGTTTGATGTTTCCCAATTCTGACTGGGGTATCCTGTTACTTTTTATTACTACACGGATCTGATCAGCTAGTCGTTGTTCTGTTAAAAATTTTAATTCTGGGTATCTGGTAATAAATCTTGTGTATACTTGTGATCTGTATCCAGTTGTGTTGGTTCCTAGGTTTGTTGCTTGGTAATAACAGAACATGAGGTGTCGATTAACTTCATCTGACCATCTCATCCTCTGTCTTTGTTTTCCTTCTAGGGTGGTTGCAGGAAGCATATCCCGCAAAACACCTCTATTTCGATTTAAATCATTTTCCAGTTGGCTAGCAGTGTTGTTACCATTGTGGGCGGGCGTAGGGTTCAAGCGTCGTCCCCGACCATGACGGCGCTTGTCCGAGGCTTCTTTAGTTCTGCCCTGAACCAACTAATCACACTAAAAGGGGGGTTAGCCCTATTGGTGGTTAGTTCTTTTCGTCGCCTTTTACGACTGACAGAACATACCGGAGGCCTATTCTTTTCCCGGGCCTACACGGGGATTATTATTATTATTATTATTATTTTTATTATTATCATCATTTTACTAGATTTACGAGGAGTAAATTACGACAACATATTATATCACATGGGGCACTCGAATAACTGATGTTGCCAAGTTTCCTTTCTTACCTTCATGTAAAGTAAATGTATGATGTTTATGAGGACCTCCCTGTGTACCAGAGTGGAGTATCTACAGATGCTGTATGAGATTGTCCTATAATGAGGTATTTTGTTTAAACACATTTCACACGTGAGTATGCCAGCCGCGCTGACCGAGAGGTTCTAGGCGCTCAGTCCGGAACCGCGCAGGGCGCTCAGTCTGGAACCGCGCAGCTGCTACGGTCGCAGGTTCGAATCCTGCCTCGGGTATGGATGTGCGTGATGTCCTTAGGTTAGTTAGGTTTAAGTAGTTCTGAGTCTAGGGAACTGATGACCTCAAATGTTAAGTCCCATAGTGCTCAGAGCCATTTGAACCATTTGAACACGTGAGTATATTAGAAAATCAGTGACTGCTTGATATGAACTAAATAGACAATTCGAAGAAAATTATTTTCAGCCACCAGCTGTTCATATACATATTTATTCTCAACTAGTTTCAATTATAGCAACTATCATCGTGAAGGGAAAGGTGGATGATAAAACTGTAAGCGGTTCAGAATAAAGGTGTATACATACAGCTAGTGGCTCAGAACACTTTCCTTCAAATACTAGACAGCTGTAAATACATAGCTGCTTACAAAATGTTATATATAGACAGTGTTCCTAGACAATGTGTTTCCTATTTGACAGTTGTTTTCCCACATAGTAGCTCTACAAGTACTTAGACTGGCACAATGTACGAAAACTCACATCTCGAGGTGTAATACTAATTAACTATCTTGTTGTAGCTAAATCTCGTGAAGCTGAATCCACAACGGTGGGACAACAGTAAGACTTATTGCATGCTTGCCTACACATGTGGAAAGGATCACCCGTGAATCCAAAATCCATTTGATAACTTTCTAACCTTTCACCAACTGAATGAGAGTGTAATTTTTAGTCGCAGTCATTTACCTTTATTTGTGGTCCATAGCCTAGCTAACTACAGTAATTGGGTTTTTATATTATGTAACTGAAACCATTCCTGCAAAAAAGACACCCTCTCCTTATCTTGCCGCGCAGGGTAGCCGAGTGGTCTGAGGCACCTTGCCACAGTCCGCGGGGTTCCCCATGTCGGTGGTTAAGTCCTTCCTCGGGCATGGGTGTTTGTGTTGTCCTTAGCGTAAGTTAGTAAGTTAGTTTAAGTTAGATTAAGTAGTGTATAAGCTTAGGGACCGATGACATCAGCAGTTTGGTCCCATAAGACATTGCCACAAATTTCAAAATTTTTCCTTGTTTCCTAAATATAATGAAATAATAAGCAAGCAGTTGCTTAAAAGAAATTTACTTTCTTTATCGGTTTCAGGCACTTAGTACTCTTCTTCAGAAGGTTACGCCTGTAGTATTCCTAAATTTGAGACTCATTAGTGACAGGTATATGGTGCGCCGACCTTGGAGAGAACTGAATTGTGGACTTGATATCCGTAGAGCCACAAGGGGAGCATATTTGGAGCACTTTATTACGAAAAAGGAGACTTCTTGAGTTTTTCTATGTATGTATAAAGCTCTGTGACAAATGTGTATCAAATTATATAGCTACTTAAAATTTGCAAAATGTAATTTTTTATTGTAATCTTGGTGTACACAGGGTGTTCCAGAAACGCTGCGACAAACCTCGAGGGGTTGTAGAGCGTATGTTGAGGAAGAAATTGGGACGGGAAGTAATGTCTAGGAACGCCATCCAACGACGCTACAGAGCGTTGAAGATACAGCCACCCCCGCCTTCCACTAGGCCATACCTATGACATTAAACGTTAGTCTGTGCACTGACTGACCATAGGTGGAAAGTCTTCCAATGCTGTTTGTTATTCAGTTATCGCAACTGATTGTCACGACCATCTGTGGAGAAGATGGAGCTAGCTGCTGGTAAACAAGTCTTGTCTCGTATGAGTGCCATGTTGTGCTGACATGGTTTCGGACACGGTTTTCCATTTGCAGTTTGTTTTTTCCCACATACCAAAAAACGTTGGATGTTTTGAAAGGTTCCAGGAGAAAAGTAAAGCGTGGGTGGAAATCCATGTCCAAAACCAGCGTCCACTGAAGCAACAGAGCATCTCATTCATAGGAGACAAGGCCTTTCTACATCGCAGCTAGTCCCACCCTCTCGGGTGGCGATCGTGGCAGTCGGTCGCGAACGCTGAATAGCAGTGTTCCTGGGGCACACTATAAATGTAATCCAAATATGAACTATGCTTTTCCAGATAGTGCCAAAGACCAGTCGTCCATTTAACATGAAGCACTTGGAGTTTATCTCTTATATGTTGGAATATGGCATATTTCCAACTTACAGTGCCAGAAGAGTCCAACGCACTCTCGTTCTCCCTCTCACTTTATTTTTTGAGTTATTAGTCACCTGACTGGTTTGACCCACGAATTCCTCTCCTCTGCCAACCCTTTCATCACAGAGTAGCACTTGCAACCTATTTCCTCCATTATAGGGTGTCTGTATTCCAAGCTCTGTCTTTCCCTACAGTTTTTACCTACTTCAGATCCCTCTAATACCATGAAAGTTATTCCCTGATATCATAACAGATGTCCTATCATCCTGCCCCTTCTTCTTGTCAGTGCTTTCCATACATTCCTTTCCTCGCTGATTCTGCAGAGAACCCCCTCATTCCTTACATTCGATGATACATCTTTCTCTATGTTTCTGTCTCTCTTCTTTTCTTCTTCAGTCTCATGAATGGTTTATTCAGTCCACGACGAATTACTCTCCTGTGCCAACCTATTCATCTGTTTGCTGGATGTATTCCAATCTCTCTCTTCGTCTGCAGTTTCCACCGTCTATAGCTCGATCTAGTACCATGGAAGTTATTCACTGAGGTCTTAACAAACGTGTCCTACCATCCTGTCCTTTCTTCTTGTCAGTGTATTTCATACAATCCTCTCTTCACCGACTCTTCTGAGAAACTCCTCATTCCTTACCTTACCCGTCCATTTGATTTTCAACATTCTTCCGTAGCACTTCGTCACAAATGCTTCGATTCTCTTCTGCTCCTGTTTTCCCAAAATCCATGTTTCACTATCATACAACGCCATGCTCCAAACGTACGTTCTCAGAAATATCTTCTTCAGATTAAGACCAATTTTTTATACTAGTTGACTTCTCCTGGCTCGGAATCACGTTTTTTCCATAGCTAATTTACTTTTTATCTCCTCCTTGGTCTGTACATCATGGGTTATTTCGCTGCCTAAGTAGCAGAATTCCTTAACTTCGTTTAATTTGTGATCCGCAACTCTTATGTTAAGTTCCTCGTTCATCTCATTTTTGTTACTTCTCATTACTTTCGCCTTCCTTCGAATCACTCCCAGTACCTTTCCTGTACTCATTACACTCTTCATTCCGTGCTACATTCCAGCCGGCCGCGGTGGCCGTGCGGTTCTAGGCGCTGCAGTTCGGAACCGCGGGACTGCTACGGTCGCAGGTTCGAATCCTGCCTCGGGCATGGATGTGTGTGATGTCCTTAGTTAGGTTTAAGTAGTTCTAAGTTCTAGGGGACTGATGACCTAAGATGTTAAGTCCCATAGTGCTCAGAGCCATTTGAACCATTTTTTTGCTACATTCCATCCGTGTAATTCTCCTTCACATCAACTGTGGACAGAAAATCTCATCAGACAATATTATCATTAATACCAGTTCACGCTGAATTTTAATCCCACTCTACAATCTTTTGCCAAAAATACATGTACTTCCCGACGCAGATGTGATTACCTTGACGAGTAAAGTATTAGATTTACTTTACTTCATGTACTCGCTTCATCCAATAGTTGGATGCTCATTTTCTGAAATATAGGTGAAGGAGCAAGAACCAAATAACTACTTGTAATGCTTCACTTAATTTTCTTACAAATTAAAGCGAGAAACGAAAAAGAACTGCACAGGAAGCAACTATATCACTACCAGTGACGTCACAAACGCACTGCAGTTAGATATATATATATATATCGGGACTTAACAGTTTGTGGTTCAATTAACAAACCTTTGAAAGACTTTATGCATCGATACTTACAGTTACAGGTTACAATATATTCGCCTTTGATTTTTGAATTGCAGAACTGTGATCTTAACTATATTTCGTACTTCATTTGTTGTTTCAAGTAACACAATAACGTAAATTTTCTGTAAGCATCTCCGCCAATAGTCTGATAAACAAATTAACTAAGAATTTGTCCCTTTTTGTACATTTCATTTCATATATCAGTAGACGAAGTGGACTGTGTCAAATCTCCATCCATTATAATATTCGTTGGTCAAAATCCAGTTAACTAATATTGGAGCAGAGAGCTCACACTCTCATATATATATATATATATATATATATATATATATATATATATATATATATATATATGTGTGTGTGTGTGTGTGTGTGTGTGTGTGTGTGTGTGTGTGTGTGTGTGTGTGCGTGGTGATGGTGGTGTGTGTGTGTGTATGTGTGTGAAGTGCCAAAACATATCCGCAAGCTGTCATTCTAACAGAATCTCCAGCTCATTTTATCGTTAATAGCGAAGATTATTTCTGCAAAAGCAAAATGGTGATGCTTGATGTCTCCGTATTTGCTAAGCTCCCCCGAAATTTATTCTGTTTAGCTTCACGAATCGCAGGCTGCGCTGGCCATTATTCTAGAATACCACAAGCACACAACGTTACGCAATGATGGAGCAAAGACGTAACTGCGTCACTCATTTAATGTGATCTCCTGGAAAGTTTTCTGACGTCGTTTTTATTACTGGTCACAACAAAACAGTCACCAACATATTCCAGTGCCCTCCAGAGTGTATCACATAGTCGCATATGTACTGGATGCAAATTTAGTTCTGTGTCCTGTCCATCCAATTCAATAACCATTTCGTATTATTAATATATCAGGTTGCTGAATATATTTGTATAAAGTGATATTTTTCGACGTTAAAATCTTTCAACTGATAATACAACATACATTTTACCAGTTCTTCACTTTCCCTGTATTCATGTGGTAATATACGTCAGAACCAGTCAAAATCAATTTATTTTCCTTAACTTTCCACAAAGATTTCTCTTGTGCTTTTCTTTTAATTCAGAAGGAAACGGTGGATAGGGATTTCAACATACATATTGTTTATATAATGTTTCACACAATAAAATTTCAAAACTACTGGCAACCTATTCATATGTTCGTGTACACAATAAATGTTGACAAAAGTTTTAGAATGGTGACGCCACTTGAAAAATCAAACATTATCCACAACTGGCACTTGCTGCTTTACCTTTCTAGCTTCAGTTTTATACAGTACTTTGGATGAGGGTAGTACTGTCTAATGGAGTAATTCTACGAGTTGTACTATCTTGTGTTTTTTAGTAAAAAGATTTGTATTACAAGGTAAAATTTGTGACACTTCTCAAAGAGTTAAGGTTATTGCTTTCGATTTGATAAATATTAACTCCCATCTCTAACTGTTTGGTGTTAATCGTTTCATAACGCGTATAAAGAGCGCAGGAAAACTTGTAACATGGTCGTACGAGGGCATAAAGGATCAAAATTTGACCCTTTGATAACAATTTCGATCCTTTAGTCAAAGTTTTCTTGTATCGCACTTATTTGTTTTGGAATTATGTGCAGTTGCCTAATAAGTTAAAGAACCAGTAATTACAAGAATTTCGTTAAAATGCTATGTACAATACGAACAGTGCATAAACGCTACCGTCACTCCTAGCGCCTAGTGCACCACAAGAAAAGCATACATTAAAGACTAGAATAATACCTATACATGAATAGTTTCCTCCACCTGCGGAATTAGTAGCAGTTTTCTGAAGTCTGCCTTACCACTGAGAGAAATCAGTGTGCATTTGAGTTAACTAAAAGAAAATCAAAATACATTCATTAGCTTAGCTTAAGAAACATAGAATTCTTTAAAAGTAATTTCATTACAAACGTAAAAAAATTACACCAACCGCCTTCACAGAATTTACTAAAGCTTAAACAGAAATTTTTGAACAAGATGTGTATGGTCAGTTACTTGGAAGCCTCTCTTTCACTAATTTACACATGAAATACAAAAGAACTGTATCTGACATGTCATCACTAAGAACATTCTCAATCTTCTCTTCAATATTATCTATATAGCTTAGAACATGAAATATGAATCACTTTAAGACAGTCAGATTTCAGAAATTACTGCACTACTTTTATGTAAATGTTACATTATCAGTTTATTTAATTAAGTACCCTTCAGAAGGTTAATCAATGTTAAATAGAAAGGGAATGAAATAAGGGGGCCTATTTTATCTCATCAGGCTATATATACCAGCCCCAAAATGACAATATAATTACTGTCTTGAAGTATGTAGCGTTTTACCGTCATGGTATTTAGGACACCTAGGCACGACTGCATAAAATTTGGTGTCGGAGGAAAGTAAGTAAGTGGCTGGATAACTTCTTAAAACGTGTTGTTGCAATGGCTCTTATTCTCTGTGTAATATATAACAGGGCATGTAACGATTTATGTACTAAACGTTATTGAAAATATTTATTTACCTTCAATATCCATCAAAACTGAGATAATAATTGATAATCAATTAAAACCCTCAGCTGCCGACAGGTGCTGTTCATATACCTCGATGGGGACATCTGAAAATGTGTGCCCCGACCGGGACTCGAACCCGGGATCTCCTGCTTACATGGCAGACACTCTCTCCATCTGAGCCACAGAGGACAGAGATAAACAGTGCTACTGCAGAGACTAAACCCATACACGCTTCCCGTGAGACCCACATTCCCAACAGTGTACAATCTACATACATAATGTACCTAACAGATATTTGCCCATCCACTCATTACTCGCGCACTCTAAGGTGACGATTCCCGTAGGAGATCGGGCAGTCTGTTCGCAATCGCACAGACGAAGGTCAATGGCTGTGCCTTCGGTGGCTCAGATGGATAGAGCATCTGCCACCCAAGCAGGAGTTTCCGGGTTCGAGTACCGGTCGGGGCACACATTTTCAGCTGTCGCCATCGAGCTATATCAACAACACCTGTCGGCAGCTGAAGGCTTCAATTAATTACCGTTTATTCCAGAGAAGCTGCACGTTCATCAATAGTATCTGTTCTTTCGAGATCAGTTACTATCTTCATATATAGAAATAATAATTGTTTGTTTGTGGTGATCAGTTCAACCAATCTCGCTCATTTTCAAACTGTGGCCTGCAGAAGTTTTGTATTGACAGCGGCAAAATTACATTGTTCTTCCGTAATTGTATACAAGCATTTATTTTTCAACTGTGCAGTACGTGTTTTCATGCATCTTAGACATAGATTTGGTTACGCAGTTCCCACCAATGTACGACTGAGTAACCACCATATATGCGTATCTTATCACCATTAACACTTGGTTCAAGAATCATAAAAGAAGGTTTTATACATGGAAGAAGCCTGGAGATACAAGAAGGTATCAGATAGATGATGTAATGGTAAGACAGAGATTTAGGTACCAGGTTTTAAATTGTAAAACATTTCCTGGGGCAGATGTGGACTCTGACCACAATCTATTGGTTATGACCAGTAGATTAAAACTGAAGAGACTGAAAAAAGGTGGGAACTTAAGGAGATGGGACCTGGACAAACTAACTAAACCAGAGGTTGTACAGAGTTTCAGGGAGAGCATAAGGGAACAATTGACAGGAATGGAGGAAAGAAATACAGTAGAAGAAGAATGGGTAGCTCTGAGGGATGAAGTAGTGACGGCAGCAGAGGATCAAATAGGGCTAGTAGAAATCCTTGGGTAACAGAAGAAATATAGAATTTAATTGATGAAAGGAACTATAAAAACGCAGTAAATGAAGCAGGCAAAAAGGAATACAAAAGTCTCAAAAGTGAGATCGACAGGAAGTGCAAAATGGCTAAGCATGGATGGCTAGAGGTCAAATGTAAGGATGTAGAGGCTTATCTCACGAGGGGTAAGATAGATACAGCCTACAGGAAAATTAAAGAGATCTTTGGAGAAAAGAGAACCACTTGTATGAATATCAAGAGCTCAGATCGAAACCCAGTACTAAGCAAAGAAGGGAAAGCAGAAAGGTGGAAGGAGTGTATAGAGGGTCTACACAGGGGCGATGTTCTTGAGGACAATCTTATGGAAAGGGAAGAGGATGTAAATGAAGATGGAATGGGAGATACGACACTGCCTGAAGAGTTTGACAGAGCACTGAAAGACCTAAGTCGAAACAAGGTCCCGGAAGTAGACAACATTCCATTAGAACTACTGACAGCCTTGGGAGAGCCAGTCCTGACAAAACTCTGCCATCTGGTGGGCAAGATGTATGAGACAGGCGAAATTCCCTAAGACTTCCAGAAGAATATAATAATTCCAATCCCAAAGAAAGCAGGTGTTGACTGATATGAAAATTACCGAACTATCAGTGTAATAAGTCATAGCTGCAAAAACACCAACGCGAATTCTTTACAGACGAATGGAAAAACTGGTAGATCAGTTTGGATTCCGTAGAAATGTTGGAACATGTGAGGCAATACTGACCCTACGACTTATCTTAGAAGCTACATAAAGGAAAGACAAACCTACGTTTCTAGCATTTGTAGACTTAGAGAAAGCTTTTGACAATGTTGACTGGAATACTCTCTTTCAAATTCTGAAGGTGGCAGGGGTAAAATACAGGGAGCGGAAGGCTATTTACAATTTGTACAGAAACCAGATGGCAGTTATAAGAGTCGAGGGGCATGAGAGGGAACCCGTGGTTGGGAAGGGAGTGAGACAGGGTTGTAGCCTCTCCTCGATGTTATTCAATCTGTATATTGAGCAAGCAGTAAAGGAAAAAAGAAAAGTTCGGAGTAGGTATTAAAATCCATGGAGAAGAAATAAAAACTTTGAGGTTCGTCGATGACACTGTAATTCTGTCAGAGACCGCAAAGGACTTGGAAGAGCAGTTGAACGGAATGGACAGTGTCTTGAAAGGAGGATATAAGATGAACTTCAACAAAAGCAAAACGAGGATAATGGAATGTAGTCGAATTAAGTCAGGTGATGATGAGGGAATTAGATTAGGAAGTGAGACATTTAAAGTAGTAAAGGAGTTTGGCTATTTGGGGAGCAAAATAACTGATGATGGTCGAAGTAGAGAAGAAATAAATGTAGACTGGCAATGGCAAGGAAAGCGTTTCTGAAGAAGAGAAATTTGTTAACATCGAGAATAGATTTAAGTGTGAGGAAGTAGTTTCTGAGAGTATTTGTATGGAGTGTAGCCATGTATGGAAGTTAAACGTGGACGATAAATGGTTTGGACAAGAAGAGAATAGAAGCTTTCGAAATGTGGTGCTACTGAAGAATGCTGAAGATTAGATGGGTTGATCTCATAAATAATGCGGAGGTATTGAATAGAATTGGGGAGGAGTTTGTGGCACAACTTGACAAGAAGAAGGGACCGGTTGGTAGGACATGTTCTGAGGCATCAACGGATCACAAATTTAGTATTGGAGGGCAGCGTGGGGGGTAAAAATCGTAGAGGGAGACCAAGAGATGAATACACTTAGCAGATTCAAAAGGATGTAGGTTGCAGTAAGTACTGGGAGATGAAGAAGCTTGCACAGGATTGGGTAGCATGGATAGCTGCATCAAGCCAGTCTCAGGACTGAAGACCACAACAACAATCACCACTAACCATGACATAGACACAACACAATATGTCACTTACGAGCATACAACGTGAATTCCTTCCTATCAAACATAGCAAATTAAGACGCTGCGCTAAGTTAGTCAGCTTGTAACCTGGGTAGGAGTCGCTAGCACTGATATGCGACATTTCACTCGCAATTTAAACATCATATGCGCCTTTAGTCAGTGGTAACAAACCACTGTTAACAGCACAAAACTTTATTACATTTCTTACTATTAATTATTATCATTTACTTACCTTTAATATATGCAACTGTGACCCATCAAGCATTATAATAAAATTAAAGCTGCTCTACCCTACGATGTGTGAGAACTAAATATCTGTCAGTCATGGCTGACATAAAAGTTGCTATTAAATTATTTTTCCTTCAATTTTTCTTAAAACAATCATCAAGAACTAGTCGTTAAAACTGACACACTTATGTAATGTCTTGCCCATCAAACTTCACTTTCAAATATGAATTGGTTCAATACCAGTGGTTCATTCTTGTATATATACAAAGTGGCTGCAATTATGCTGCGATGCCGCGTTATTTTGCTTACGTGAAGAAACGCTTACCGTAACATTGTAAGCTGCAACTGGTAATGATAGGCATTCTGTAATATGCCCTACAAGCTCATGTATTGTATAGTCACGGAATTACATGACATTCCCCAATGTCTTATTTATGGTACATTTCATACTTGCTGCTACCGATTGGCCGACGGATAGTTAATTCTTCATATATACCTCAGATTACCTCCTTTTTCCTCATCATGAGTGATAGTCCATACAATATTTGCACAGTAAATTACTTCCTCTAAACCATATTGTATATTGTATTCAAATCACATACTAAAATATCAAGAGTTTTAAAATCTGTTATCATCGGAGAAGGTAAATTTCTCTAATTTAGCACACAGTTAGTGAAACCATTAACGATTAGAGAAGTCCTGCCTACAGCAGCGCTGACTTGACAGGTCACAAGTGGTCCATTCCTTATTACACAATAACCTATAACCATCATATGCTAGCGTCAACATGGACAATGAATAGTTTGGACAAGAAGAGAATAGAAGCTTTTGAAATGTGGTGCTATAGAAGAATGTTGAAGGTTAGGTGGGTAGATCACATAACTGATGAGGAGGTATTGAATAGGATTGGGGAGAAGAGAAGTTTGTGGCACAACTTGACTATAAGAAGGTATCGGTTGGTAGGACATGTTCTGAGGCATCATGGGATCACCAACTTAGTATTGGAGGACAGTGTGGAGGGTAAAAATCGTTGAGGGAGACCAAGAGATGAATACACTAAGCAGGTTCAGGAGGATGTAGGCTGCAGTAGATACTGGGAGATGAAGAAGCTTGCACAGGATAGAGTAGCATGGAGAGCTGCATCAATCCAGTCTCAGGACTGAAGACCACAACAACAACTTCATCCAGACCATGAACCGATGCAGGATCCTTTCCTAAGTGTGCAGAAAACCGAGTACTCTGTGTCTACAAAAACGATGATTTGTTTCTGTGTGTAATGATTCAGTGCCAAATTGTACAAAAGTTACTGTCTAAAATAACTGCTTCACAGGTGGTGAGAAACTACACAAAATTAAACTTATCTGAAAAGTAATTTAGCCTTGATTGCTATCAGGAATGATTTTGTTGAGATTAACCGACTACAGTGTTGAGTAATTTGCTTTGAAAGATGAAAATTTAAGCTATTCCAAGTAGGACTAACAATTAATTATGTTAGAATTGAACTGAACTTCTGAAATTATCGAAGAATTTGCCTAAAGAGACAGTATCAGTTTATGGGTCCCCTTCATAGTGTTCTCATACCGAAAAGGTACTTGGAATATTATCTTTACTAAAGAAATCAGATATTTTCATATTAATGAGAGTACAAAAAGTGGTTATGTGGTATTATTTAATTTTATTTGTAGTATTCCTGTGCCAGTTAAATCAGAATCTTTCCATGCCCAAATTTAGTTCAGTGTTCCATGCAGTTTCACCTCAGTACTGTGTTACGTAATGATAGTGATTACAACTATTATTATGAGGACGGAGGCAATATCTTGCTTTCTGTGATTACTAGCTGGTGCATTAATAGTAACTACTGCTCCCTACAACTTAGTTCGCCCTGTAGTCTTGTGTATCCAGTGCACTATTCAAAGGGAGTGTTAATGAAAGTCACATTAGCTACTCATATTCAATTTCCTTGAACATAATGTTTCAATTTATAATGTCTAAATAGGCCGGTGACCGTTTGTTATTTCATATGTATTCACTTCTCTACATTCATTACCCCCAAAGTAAAGCCTGTTAAGTTTTCTATTGTTTGCCATATATACTAAATTACTGCCTGATACCCTCTGCCCATTAGGTAAACACAAGTTCAAAAACATCAAACATCCTCCCAGAGGGTAACGCTAGTCTGTGAGAGCGTTATTCTTGGCGCAATCTTGCAACGTAGTGTTATACTTGGTGACGGTGACAAGACTTAAAGTTCAGTTACCAGCAAACATTAGTGTTATACTTGACGCCACGTGACAGGACATTCGTCAATATTACTCACAAAACTACAGTTCAGAACGTAAATATTGGGTGGGAAACAATAGTAAGACAAGTATTGAGTGTCCAGCGGCACGAACCTGCAATACATCAAGAAAAATAATTAATATAAACTTTCCCAAGTATAAGAAATATAGAATATAAAATAGTGACAAAGTTAAAATGGATACACAAACGACAGTAGGCCAGAACGAGCTGGATCAGAAACTACAAAGAGCACTAGGTGGCAGTAGTTCGCTAGACAAGAACACAGATGACGCCACGAGACGTCAAAAAGCTTACGTGGAGTACCATACGCACGTAAACAATCAAATTCAAATGATGAACTCGTCGCATATAAAACAAGGCACGAAAGACGACACGACAGCAGACAGTGGTTATGTCAACGACTCGATGGATATGTTTAATTCATCGAAAGTCAAGAGTGAAACGAGTGAAATGCGAAGAACAGAATCTGAATATGAGGACACTTTAGAACAAGAAAGGGAAAAACCACTAGATATGACCAAATTGTTAAAAATGTTTGCTGTACAAATTGCAGAACAAGGTAGGAATATCAACAAACAATTTGCAGCACACAGTAGTTATATTAACAATCAGATTAAAGCACTTGAGAAAACGCAAGGTAATGAAATTAAAGCACACGGCCATTAAACTGAAATGCAAGGGGTTAAAACTAATAGACAATTCGAAAAGTAGACTCCAAAGTAGGCGTTGTGAGCAGTGAAATTAGGGATTTAAAAACTGAGATATATACTATTAATAACAATGCTGCCACTATGCAAGAACAGATTGATGACATTAACGATAACTTTGATACAGAAATAATGAAAATACAATACAAAATAGAACCTTGGGTAATAACAAAAGTTGACGAAAACGTTTTCGGTGTCAAAACCGAATTAACAACTAAATATAAGTCTGAAATTTCTCGGCGACTCAATCCGAAAAAGAATTGAGTAAAGTCGCAACTTGCGAAAAGAAGTGTGAACAAAACACTTCACAGATTCAAGGTAAAGTGAACGATCTTGAACGAAAGATGAGAGAAATACCAAATAATTCTGTTGAAAGAATAATTTGTAGCAAATTGCTGGAGGGTGAAGAGCGATTCGATCCGGCTACAGACAAAACGGATGGCATCCCTTAGACTGTTTGAAAAATAGCGGGAGGAATTTTCCTGATTATTTGACAGATCAAGAAAAAATTAATGTGGTTATCAGTACCCTAGCAGGTGACGCAAAAAGATAGGGGCTAAGTCTACATATGGGCCAGGTGTCTATTGACAAATTTAAACAAAAATTTATTGAGGAATACTGGTCAGAACAGAAGCAGGACCACCTATGGAAAGAATTTATCATGGCGCCGTTGTATGACAAGAAAGCAGCAACTCCGTGAAGGAATTTTGCGAAATGTGGTACAGAAAATTGACACACTTAAGAAATAGGCGAACAGAATCCGAAATAGCGTGGTAACTGTGGAAATAGCTCCAGGAGGATTCGAAACGTTATGTGGCAAGTAACCATAAAAACTTCTCATAATTTTTAGAAAAAGAAGAAGACGAGTATCACTGGAGAGGAAACTGTGATTACCATTAAAACAGTAAAAAACGGACGAGGGAAAATTACAATCAGAATCAACAACCAGAAAACGAACATTACCACATGAATATGATACAAAGAGGTAGAGGCAGAGATTTGGGGTATCATTTACTGCTTTAATATTCCCTAATCCATTACAATTATACCTGCTTGCCATAAATAATTTATTCCAAATGTTACAATAATTACAATTTTTCTCATAGATTTATGCAATTCATTATTAATACTTTCTCTACTAAATATTTCCTTACAAATTACAAATTTACTTCTCTTAGATGTACAACTACATCTACACCTTCATCTACATGGATACTCTGCAAATCAATAGTGCCTGGCAGAGAATTCATCAAAACATATCCACAATAATTCTGTATTATTTGAAACTCGGCAAACACACAGAAAATACAAACAATTATATCCTTCTGTACAGGGTGTATACGTGGACAAGGAAAAAAAATTCCCGGATTTCCCGGTTAAAAATACGCTTTCTCCCACGTGAAAACATACTTTTTTCCCTGTTAACTGACAATATATTTTCTCTTGGAACTGTGTAACTTATCAGTCCTTTGAATGATTATGGTTTTACACAAGGAGGTAGAATTTCCCAGCACTTTAGAAAACTAAACACGGGGAAAAGAAATATGTTTCTAAAAGATCTTTGGTGTGCAGCAACATGTACGGGGCATATTTTCGTATTAGGAAAGTATAAATTGGAATTCTACCAAACACCGCATGTT
The DNA here is from genome assembly GCF_023898315.1 of Schistocerca nitens. Classification (NCBI taxonomy): domain Eukaryota; kingdom Metazoa; phylum Arthropoda; class Insecta; order Orthoptera; family Acrididae; genus Schistocerca; species Schistocerca nitens. Next base: position 561,150,334 of record NC_064617.1, read on the forward strand.
ACTTTCTGAAGCACTGAAATCGAGATTGCGATGGGCTTTTGTAAGCCAGTCATAGCTAGTCCCGCGATCTCGCCAGCCGATGACTGTGGGTGTTCAGAGCTTAGGACACGTGATGTAGTCACCCAATAACAACATCACTTAAGTAGCTCGAACACTCAAACAGTAAAAGTTAATTGTTTAAATTAATATACATAGTTCTGCTACACGAAACGAAAAGCTTTCACATATAATATTAGTCTATAAGATTAATACGCTGAAGGAGAAGCTAGGCTTTCACATATAATGTTGTTCTTTTATGCGCGTATTACAATTTACGATATATCACACAAATGTGCCAGTAAAATTTTTTATAACGACATAAATGTCTGATCTTCTGGGCTCGAAATGCATCTAAATGGCTCGTCATCAAAGAGTTGATGTTTAAATGAGAGTCAAACGCTCTTTGATTTAAGAAATTCATCGAACATTCTCGCACAAAGTTCAACTTGCGTAAAAGTAAATTTGCTTTGATGGTAAGGCTTTTCAAACCACCATTCGGAATATTTTCAAGTGACCTGTTAGAAATAGGTTTGTTTCTGCAGTTGCCAGAGAGCGCCAGATGACAGGCGTCACCGCTCTTGCATAGCTAAGATGCCATAGGGACCCCATATTATTGTACGTCTAAAACATTAAACGATCTTACATTATGTCATAAAAGAAACAAGACATCAGACGATACTCCAAAAGCATTGGAATTTCGTGACCCATACTAAAATGTGCACATTTAAAGTGCACATTCGTATGTCCAGATTCCCAGTGAAGTAGGCCATGACCTGATATTAAGCTTATCAATGTGGTACTCGGGATGTAAATTTTCTTGGAGTACCAATACCGTGTTATCTCATGTTTGGTTGTTTATTGTCGCATTATGTCATACGTGTTAGAAGTTGAAAACGCGCACTTGAAATGCAGTGAACAGTGTGTGGAATTAAACACTTCGTTAGAAATATATTGTCTGCCTCAGCGGAAAAGATTAATAAAAGAAAATTTGCTTAGAAAACCGACAAAAATAACTTCATTGTTCTGCAAGGCAATTAATGCGTGACTGTCAGGAAGGTGGAAATAAAATAAAATCTGCAACTTAAAACACATTTTAGCCATCCATGATTATGTGAATGTATTTTAATTCACTTGATAGCTCCCGGCCACAGATATCTGTTTTGATTTCATTTGACGTGAGAGCAGTAAACGAAGAGGAAACAGCAAAATTACTAAATGTAAACACGGGTCACGTGGAGACTACCCACTTCCCCACTATAACTCAGGCTGCTCTGTGCATCAGCCCCGGGTCTACGGTATTTCCTAACTGGGGCAATACCCCGCCAGTCCGTCGAGCGTTTGAGATAGGACGTCAAAAATTAAAAAAAAACAGTTTTCACAAATATATTCATTTTGTAGCGCACAGTTTTCTGAAGAGTCTGATGCATAAAACATATGTGTTCAAGGAAATGTAAGACATGTTATTTGGTCGTAAGTGTGTCAAAGTGCAGTGCCTCGCCTCCTCACACAGCATTCTTCAATCGCACGTCACTGTATTTCGCTGTGTCGAATTGAAACGTGTATATTCTGTAATGGATGCCATTAAACCACATTCACGACAGTGGAAATTAAAATGTCCTGTGGTACCTGTCCTGCTTACAGTCAGTCGGTTTGACATCCTGTCCCTCTTTTTTATTAAAAAAAAAGAAGAACTCTTCAGAAAATATGCACTCTATATTCCCTATCAGCTAACAACTTGTTGCTTTGGGTGACATAAAATTAAATATAGGATACCTAGACCCAGTAATGACATGAGACAAGCAAGACGATACACATTTATTCAATCCTTAGGTCCTAGAATTCTTTATCTCCCTAATCTTGCTACAGCTTTGCATGACGCACTTTCCTTTTTGCGAAAGTTCTTAAAACGTTTTGCTACAAGAAAAATCGAAATGTCGCTGTCTAATACTGAAAAAGCTGTTAATACAAATAGGGCCCAAGACTGGTGTGGTTTCCGACTTGATTACGTCTATTTTGTCACTGTCTGCTAGATAAAACAAACTAAGCCTTTCTAATACTGCAACAATTGTAGCACACACTAAATAAACGAGACTGTTTTGGCACAAACGGTCTTTTTTGTAACGACAGAATATAAGTCACAAAGTACCAATATCAAATGCCTATTAGGCCTACTATAAGCAAAAAGCTTTACGTTAGGGAATAGTTTCACACCTCATTCATACGCTCCAGTTTCTCAAGCATGAGATCGAAAAGTAGTAGTACGAAATTTTTATACATACTTGGAATCGTCATATTGTTCCATAATTTGTGTGATGTCCCCGTTTCTTCCCCTTCCTCGTTCTAACAAACAGTCTTGTTAACACTAATTCTGTAACTATTCCTGCCAATGTCAAAGCTTATTCACAGGTTAACTTCACTAACTTTGCCAGAATCACCGGTTTAGTTATCCCGCGATTGTTCTCCGGTTAGGCGTTGTTACATGTTCGTAGAACGCATTTTCCGCGCGTCTTCCAGAATAGAACTTAAAGCGGCTGCTAGATGGGGGCTGTACAGCTGACCCTTACTAGTATAGCGATCTGGCCAAAAATTTTCCGACAAAATTTCATTTTCTTCGATACATTGAGCAGGTAATATGTAATCTTTCTTACTTGTTATTCGTTTATTTCCACTCCTGTAGTCTGAATCTATGAATTTTTAGGTAATAATTATAACAACGTTCATCATTCACAAACCCAATCAAACAGACAATCAGACAGCGGTTGGCATTCAGCCGTACGGCTTTACTCGGTCAGCTCGTATAGCCGCTTTTGTCTGTAGGAAAATTTGTTTCTACATGCGACGAGGGTTCCCCTAACAGAGACATCATGTATGCTATTCACGCATTCACAAATCAACTTACGATTCATTCTGAAATCAACTTAGAATATGCTCAAAAATGTTAAAAAACGGACAGGGATGCGTTTCAAAGTCATATGAATAATCGATAGACTTACGCGCGCTGGATGCTAGTCGCTTTGTGAAACAAGGTTTTTTCCCCTCAAGAATATGAATTTGTGTCCCCCCCCCCTCTGCCCTAGGCCTGGACCTGCTGCGCCCGCATGAATCTGGCAACTTTGACGCTCCAGTAAAATTTTTCCCGTTAGCATCTAGCTGCTTGCTGCGACTGCTTACACAGCCAACAGCCACATTTCTGTAGCCAGAAGCGGGAGAAGGTACTACTCAACTGCGCATGCGCTTGATCCCGCTCGTAACTGCTAAAACGAATCTAATGTAAACAGTTGTGACGTCACGCTCATCGGAGGCAATTTGTTGTTACGAAGTCTTTCTAAAGCCTTTGACACATTTTGCTATTGCCAGACGCTTGTATGAGCACTGTGTTTTCTTGCTGAATAAGACGCATTTCCTTTGCAATTTAAGTTTTATTTTCGTTTTTTCTCTCGTTCATGTTTTCTTGTGCTGCAGTATTGTCTGCAGTAGCGGGATAAAGTAATATCCTTTGTTAGAGTTTCGGTTCTTACCAGTTAAATTTTTGTAATTTAACTGAAAACAAAAACAAAGAAAAATTCCCGGAATTCTAAAAAATTCCCGGGTTTTTCCGGATTTCCTGGTTATCCCGGGTCGTATACACCCCGTATTATGATGTTCATTTCTCCCTATGTAGTTTGGTGACAACAAAATATCTTGCATTCAGAGGAGAAAGCTGTCGATTGAAATTTTGTGAGGATATTCCGTCACACCGAAAAACGCATGTGTTTTAGTTATGTCCACCCCAAATATTGTACCATGTCAGCGATACTGTCTCCCCTATTTCTGGATAATACAATACATGCTGCTCTTCTCATGCTGTACTCCACTGATCCTATCTCATAGAGATCGTACACTGTGCAGTAGTACGTCAAAAGAGGGTGAACAAGCATAATGTAGGCAGTCTCTTTAGGAGATCAAGTGCATCCTCTAAGTGTTTTGCAAATAGAACACAGTCTTTGGTACGCCTTCGCCAACAAAATTTTCAATGTGTTCTTTCCAATTTAAGTTTTTTGTAATTGTAATTTGTAGGTACTTAGTTGAATTTATGACCTTTCGATTTAACTAATTTATCGTGTAAACGAAGTTTAACGAACTCCTTTTAGTAATCGTGTGTAAGCTCACACTTTTTATTATTTAGGGTCAATTTCCAATTTTCGCACCATGCAGATATCTTATAGAAATCGTGTTGCAGTTTGTTTTGATCTTCTACTGTCTTTCCTAGACAATAAACGACATCATCATCTACAAACAACCTGAGATGGCTGCTCAGATTGTGTCTGAAATCGTTAGTATAGATAATAACAGCAGAGAGCCTAAAACACTGCCTAGGGGATCACCAGAAATTATTTCTGTTTTACTTGATAACTTTCTGTCAGTTTCTATGAAGTGCGACCTCTCAGACAGAAAGCCACGAATCTAATCTGATAACTGAAATGATATGTCGTAAACATGCATTTTAACTACAAGTTGCCTTTAAGGTAAAGTGTCAAAAGCCTTCTGGAACTCTGGAAATACAGAATCAATCTGAAATCCCTTGTCAATAGCACTCAACAGTTTGTGTGAGTAAAGCGCTAGTTGTGTTTCACAAGAACAATGTTTCCTAAATCCATGCTGACTGTCTGTCAGTGGACTATTCTCTTCAAGGTAATTCATGTTGTTCAAACAGAATGTATGGGAAAAAATCTGCTGCAAATCGATGTTATTGACGTGAGCCTGTAATTTAGTGGATTACTCCTGTTGCCTTTCTTGAATATGTCACCTGTCAGCTTTCCAATCTTTGGCTATGGATCTTTCATTGAGTAGGCAGTTGTATATGATAGTTAAGTATAGAGCTATTGCATTAGCATACTCTGAAAGGAACCTAATTGGTATGCAGTCTGGGCCAGAAGACTTGCTTTTATCAAGTGATTTAAGTTGCTTCACTATTCCAAATTACTCATTGTGGCACCTATTCTTGATTCAAATTATGGATGATTTACTTTGTCTTATTTGGTGAAGGAATCTGGGAAGACTGTGTTTAGTAACTATGCTTTGGCAGCAGTGTCATAGACAGTATTTCTATAGCTATCGTCAAGAGAAGGCATTGATTGTGTCTTGTCACTACCATAATTTACATTCACCAGAATATCTTTGGGTTTTCTGCCAGTTTCGAGACAAAGTATCAATGTGGAAACTTTTATAAATATCTCGCATTGAAGCCCACACTAAATTTTGAGTTACTGTAAAAGACCATCAATCCTGGAGATTTTGCATTTGTTTCAATTTGGCATGCTTTTTTCGTTGTTTCTGCTACAGTCTTCTGACCTCTTTTGTGTATCTTTGTCTGTTACTTTATTTGTTTAAATCTCTCAATTACTGCTGAAACTGTTTCTTTCAGATGGAAGACATCTGGTCTACACTTCCCAGTATGTTGTTAATTTCGAAGTTGTGTAGATTGTCTCTCAGACAGGCGTCAAGTGAATTTTTATCATTTTTTTTGAATAAGTATATTTTTTGTTTCTTTATGGAGAAGTTGGGGGTTACAATATTCTGTCTCACTATGACAACTCTGTGTTCATTATTCTCTATATCCATTCTGATTCTCGTCATTAGCTCAGAATTATTTGTTGCAAGGATGTCAAGTGTGTTTTCACTACCATTTACTATTTGAGTGAACTCATGAACTAACTGCTTGAAATAATTTTCAGAGAACACTCTGATTGTAATTTCTGATAATGTTTTGTACATATCTTTGGTTTAAAAATGTATGTTCGTCAACATATCGATGTACATTGAAGTCACCACCAACTACAAATGTATGAGTTGGGTACACATTTGAAATTAGACTCAAGTTTTCTTGACCCTTTCAGCAATTGTGTCATCGAGTTGGGATGTTGGTAAAAGGCTCCAACTATAAGGACATTGTACATGTCCTTCACTCCTACTTCCCCATTTTTAGTTGTTGTTCTGTGTGGATTGTTTATTTCTGTAACATTTTTGCATTTATTACACAAAATGTGATTGTCCTGAAGGACTTGTCATTCATTTATTTACAAGAGAAATGTTATTGTATGATTCTACCAAACACATAATCTTCTGTGCTAATAGGTTTAAATTGAATGGATCCATCAAACTGTTTACATAAACCTTCATTCCCACATATCAACTGTGGAAGATCAATAAAGTGTGTTGATGTTTTAGGGAATATATATATTTTTTAAGCTTTTAGCGTCAGCCACAACATTTCTCTCGGTATATGCATTTCTTATATACTTCTTGACCAAAGTAGTATATGGAAATAAATAGTTTTAACAGTCAATAGTATCACTAAAATGTATATCAGATAGTGTTGTATCATACACGTTATTTTCTAGTACATTAAGAGCTGTATTCATATCGTCTATATGTTGCTTACAAGCATTTAAATCATTATTAAAAGGTGTATTTTGTTTATTAAACCGTTGTAGGGCACTTACCAAATTGTTTTAGAATACTTCCATATCCAGATTTTCTAACAAGATTATTTCATTCTTATTTCTAAATATTGCTTTGTGAAAGCATAACCACTTATTGAATCCTTTAGATCTATTAATCTCCTACAGTTAAAATCAGTATTTCTTTCAATTGTTTTAAAGGTAGTACCAAATCTATAATGAAATTAATTAATTATATTTTTATGTTTAAATCTAAGTATATTTTCGTTTTTGTTTGAAAATCAATTATTATTGATTCTAATTTATTTGTAATATTTTCTAATTCAAATGATGTTTTTTCTCTTTATAGTTTTCTCAGTATTTTACTTCTAAAGGTCCATTTATTACATTATTACATTCAAAATATCATTAGACTTAGTTACAGCTAAAGCATTCTTTGGACTGCATCCATTACCATCTCACAGTAGCTTTAGCTGAGATAGACATAAATCACCACAAATATATTAATCAGAATTTTGAACTCTTTGATCATTGTAGTGTAATTCATTTGGACCTAAATAATTTACTTATTTGGTCTAATGCCACTAAATGAGTCAAATACTACTTTTTTATTATTTGTTTTATAATAACAAATCCAATTTCTAGCTTTATGAAGTGAAACACATAAATTAAAAAGTCTAAATTCTACAATTTTTGGTTTATTAGGTAACTGGTCAGTTATAAACACCATGAAAATCTTTAGTTTGAGTTTTTTAGCAAGCATTTTTTAACAAATTTACTCCATATATTTAGGTACATACTGATTATTTTTTCTAACGTTTTTATAATCGTTCACCATTTTCACTAATGCTAAATTTTACCTGGTTTGTTCTTCCAGTTCTAACTCACTGTGTTTTTTTTTTTTGTAACTGCATTTGTAACTGCTGATGCGCCATCTGATAATGAACCAGCAGAAGCTAAATATGTTAACACTACTAATAGGAATGGTAGAAAACTACCTTCATTACCTTTGTTCTTCTACGTTAAATATTAATGAAAAGAGTAAATTTCCGCCATTTTATTTATCTCTTTTCCTTTCTTGAGCATCAGTTAAAAAGATGTCAGTATTATAACACTGATCTTTACTAAACTTAATTTTAATTCAGTTTGATTTAGTTTTGTGGCTTGGTAGCAAAATATAAACAGTATGGAAATTATTCATTCATATATAAAAATAATCTACTGCATCCTATAGTCCCATCCATTTTCATCAAGTTCAGTACCCATTTCTGAAACTTCATGTCAGATTAAAATTTTGTGCAGAACTGAGGCTCGAACTCAGGACCTTTGCCTGCAGAACTACCATGGCTTGCAGAAGAGCTTCTGTGAAGTTTGGGAGGTTGGAGACAAGGTATTCCCAGAATTGAAGCAAGAGGATGGGTGGTGAGTCATGCTTGGGTAGCTCAGTCGATAGAGCACTAGCCCACAATTGGCAAATGTCCCGAGTTCGAGTCTCGATCTGGCACACAATTTTAATCTACCAGGAATGTTCATATCAGTGGACACTCCAGTGTAGAGTGAAAATCTCATTCTCAGTACCCATTCATAGTTTCCTATCTCTATACATTATACCACTAACAGTTGCTGCAGATAATTTTTCACCAAATGATACACAACTAAAATACATTTGTCCCTTTGTTACATTTAGTAGTATTTAATCAGCTCTATGTCTATTTTATGAATCTTTATTGTCTCTCTATGCCATATCATGTTGTTCACATGCTTCATCCAATGGACTCTCTCCACTAAATAATCTGTCATCTAATTTGGTAACACATCAACAATAACTGTAGCCTGGAAGTTGAAATGTGAATGGTAATTTTGTTAATCAATATGTTCTCAATTGCATATCCATATTTATTACTTTCCCATAATATAAGCAATAGATTATTCTAAAATCTAATTATATAATGTATGCCTTTTAGATTGTCGATAATTAATTCATCAAATTTACTTGCATACTTTATGCTAGTCTGCCTTTTTCATCGTGATAATTTTTATTACCAGCCACATCTTCACCATGAATAACACTTAATACATCATTTACTTCACATACATCATTTACTTCACATACATCATTTTTCCAAATATATTCAATTAGCTGTTTTGTGTACTTCCTATTAAGTCTTTGCCTGTGTTTCTTTTTCCTTTTCTGTTGAATCTGTGTGAATTTGAGTTAATTTGCTGGAATAAACATAAACAATATCATTTATCAATTTATTGTACAACTCCTTTACTTTATTTTACTATGGTTTTATCAGAATATAGTGCTCTTGATCATAATAATACATCTGTATAGTTTGATGAATCAGTAGAATCAAATTTGTATTTAAATCATCTGTAGTAAAGCATCTTTTAATAAAACCATTCATTAGTCCATCTGTTCCTTTATGTCCTTTTTCACCAATAATTAATTTATTATCATAAAATTTTACTGGTCATTTACCAATGTTCAAAATGGTTGAAATGGCTCTAAGCACTATGGGACTGAACATCTGAGGTCATCAGCCCCCCCAACTTAGAGCTACTTAAACCTAACAGACCTAAGGACATCACACACGTCCATGCCCGAGGCAGGATTCGAACCTGCGACTGTAGCAGCAGCACAGTTCCGGACTGAAGCTCCTAGAACCACTCGGAAAAGATGGCCAGCATGTTCCAATGTATTTAAGTACACAAACAGTCCTTATTCCCAAAGTTTATCTTCAGTATTATTAACATAATTTATCATTCTTTCACGTATGTTACCCTTTTACCTTTTTTTTATCATTTATTTCTTTAACATTTACATTTTTCTACTTTTGCTTCTTCTTCATATTTACTGAATACTTATTCTTTTTCTGATTAAAGTATATTCCCTGTCATCACTATAAATAGTTTAGTTGGTGGTATAACATTAAATTCTTCTGAATGCTTGTGATCACGATATGGAACCAACTGTTTTCCAGCTTATTTGTTTTCTTCAATATATTTTAATACATTATCATCTAATCTGTGAATTCCTTGTTTTACTTGTTTGGTGGCATCTTTTTCTTTACATTTTTCATACACTCTGTGTGGTTGTTTTTCTATACCTTGGATTCCTCTTGCAATTCTACAGTTCGTCATTTGTTTTATTTCATCTCTCTGGATAAACAAAGTAACTTCATTCTTCGTCTTTTGTAACGATTATGTTTTGTAAACACTTATTTATAACAAAAAATTGCATGTTCACATTTAGTTTTAATTTTATGTTCATTTTCAATGTTTAAGTTTGTTATTTATGTTAGACATTTAACTTTTTATTTGAGATTTAATTTTTACATTCATACTTTACGTTTATTTTTACATTGCTACAAAAGATTTTATTTGTGGGTCAGTATTTAAATCATTTGATTTATGTTTCATATCTATAGTTATCAATTGCAAAACATAATTCCAACAATCATTACAACTTGTGGAAAACATTTTAAATCACCACTGACTGATTTGCGATCAATGTGATGTGAATTTGTGTCAGTCGAAAACATTATTTGATTTTTTTTTAATGTTGTAAAGTAAGAATAATATTGAGAAGGTTTTAGATGGCTGGTCATGCGACGAGGCGAGAGCAGTGATGTGTAGTTATGTTTAGATAAAGGGCCGTGTAACGTCGTGTCAGGAGCAATGCGCAGTGTGCTACAGTGTCATAGGAGCTAAAGACATGTGCTGCTATGATGTGTCTAGGGTACGGAGGCTGCGCTTTCGAATTATGCTGCGTTGATATAAAGTTGACTTTCACCCGCGTTCGATGGTCGCGGCTCGGGATTGTGACGGATCGCGGTCCTGGACGGACGTATGTGTGTGTTTTGACCGCTGAAGATTGCGTTGACCGCGCCAACTCACGCTTGCGGAAGAAGAGCAGGGGCTGTGCGAGGTCTGAAATCAGACACATGGGTGACTTCACGATCCTGTGGGCAGGGTGCAGAGTCGGGGTACCCACACCCATCTGCTGAGTTATTATGCGAGCGGATCCGCAGGCTCTGCTATGCGTTATTAGGATAGTTTACTAATACTGAGCGTATCTACACATCTGTGTGAGGAATTATTTGGTAGCAGTTTGCTATACTGAAATTATGATTGGGTGCCTGTCTCTGGGTCTCTGGGCTGTGCAACATGGCCCAGGGCACATCTGGTTGGGTGTTTTGTGATAGTGTGAGGTGCCGGGGCTAGCAGTGTATTTATCACTAAATTCTACTAGAATCCACATATGTAAATCATGCTCTAAGCCCCCCTATTCTAACTCCAACTTTTGCTGTTGCACAAGGATAAAAAAAAAATACGCGAACTGACTCTAATCAACCCTGCCAGTGGAGTAGAAGAGAGTTTGGCACCTGCAATAATTTAATTTGATAAATAAGTTAAATAAACAAAGGTTTCATTAGCATAGTGAGGAATGATAGGGTTGCTCTATCGATTAACAGAATGAAAGTTCTGTCCAAAATAACAATATGATTTATTAAGATTAAACACAGAATAGTAAAAGAAATACAGGAAATATTTATAAAACATCAAATTGGCTAAAATTGGAGATTCATACAAACACTATAAAGGTGAAGTTGTCCCTAACTTAGATCGTGAGGTTTAAGACGAAGTGGTATGTGGAGCCAATTCCTTTCCACTCAAATCTCAAGAGAGACACACAGCTAACCCAACAGTAATTGCTGCTACTCGAAACAGAACAAAGTTAGAAAAGGATGAACAGGCGCGCTCTGCTGTGCTCTGATTGTCACCTAGGAAAATCCCCATCTGTCGGTGCTGCGGACGTACATTACCAAACGGTCTTCTTATCTCCCAGAACATGATCTGGCGTACCGCAGGCGAGGGCTGGTTGCTTCGACGTCCTCGACCGAAAAGCGACTGCCGACTCCTCACAAGAGCACCCGTACAGGCCGAACACAGAACATTTCCGCCCCCACGACAGTGGCCGAGGTTAAACGTTCCAATCAGCAACTCGAAAACTGGCGGAAATTCCACTCCATTGCCGGAGCACTACCATTCCACCAATGGAGATTCTTGGCGCCAATTTCTGTGCTGATTTTGCTACGTCACGGCGCTATGCCCTGAGCAAACCAATCACCGTTACTATTTTGCAGAAAGTGCGGGAATTTTCCCGCCACAACTGCCAGGGTACACAAGTCATTCCCACGCCTCGCTGGTAGCCCGCCAGAAAGTGTTTTCGCTAAGTTTCTCCGAAGTAACGGAACCTCTAGCCCAGCCGCTACTTCACACCCCAGCGGGCGTGTCTCTTGACAATGTCGGCGTCTGCAAAGCATTCACTCGACTGCCTCACACACGTCGGCTTAACCCGCCTGTCACCGGACCACCCGGGTGACGAGAGACGCTGCGTGGGAAGTCCGCGTGTGAAGGAATAGCAGCCCTCCACCGCATGCAAATAGAGAGGAGAGTCGTAAGATAGAAATATGAGAGGGGGCTCATGCCACCTCTCATAGCCCCTACGCCATTTTAGATTGTAATTGGTGAGCGGTTGGCTCACTTAGGAGCAAGGTAGTGAGTCAATCGCCCAAGAACAATCTCGCAACTGGCTCCACATGCCGCACTCTATAAAGAAAATCACTGCAACTGAAAAATGCAGCTCATAGAGGGAGGATTATTTATGATGTAGCCAACTTCACCTTCTTAATATGGAACACTAACACTCACATCACACATCCATACCCAGGGAGCCCCTTCCAAACACCGATTCACGCAGACATTCACGCTCTTAATATGGCCCGGGCATCTGAGCCAAATATGGAGCAGTTTATTCTTTACAATCAGAGTTGGAGTGCTCCGCAATTAAATGCCCAAGATGTTACAACAATTTTAATCATTAAACTAACCTGAACTCACTCACACATGATACTATTTAAGTTAACAATCTCTTTGTGAGCTTTCAGAATCTAATTACAACCTCCGATTCATTCTGTCTCCCTGCAGCAAGAATAACCTTTACAAAATGTTCCCTGAACTGATGGTCCATTCACAATGACAGTGGTGGTATCTGCTTCAGTTTATGGGGACTTCAGGCACACTGTTCGCATACACACAACAATAAATACAAAATACAAAAAAAACATGGTGTGGAGAACAATACAGTAATTTGTAATAAGAATTACAGTGTAAAATACAAACACATACAAGGTATAACATACATTACAAAACCAACACTAGAGAAAGAAATTTAAGAAAGAAAAAAAAAAAGGTTCATGGGGCATCAAATTGTGCATGCACATTGCACAAAGTTCACGACTGTGCTGAGAATGAGGCACTAAATCACATTGTTAGAAATATCCGTAGCACTTCACTAATTACACAGTACTGACATCACATAAGGCTAAACGTCGGGTGTTGTTGCTACGTTGTGGCAACAGCAATAGGGAGTTCTGGAGTGTCTGCAGTACGCTGTTGAGATTGTAGTCAGACCCACGCATATGATCACGGCAGTACGGTAGGAAGACACAGTGATAGGCTCTCCTCACGTCGATTAATTGTCTCTGAGGTCTATTTGTTGGGATACATCACTAGTCTAGGTCTCTTCTCTCGCTGGACAGTACTTTACGTTTCCCAATATTGCAGTTCGACAAGGGATGATGGCACGTGGAGTGACTCCACAAGTGTGTGAGGTCATCCATACAGGATCGAACTAGGAGTGACGATTGCTAAAACTGCTCTCTAAAAGAGAGGAGAAGTTAGAAATGAGACCATACATTTGTTAGTGTGGCACGATACTGCTTTGTGTATGCAGATCGGCCAATGCTAGTGAGTTGTAAAAACCCAAACAGGTGAGTATATAGCGTCCCTTTCTGTCCTGAGGCACATGAGGCGCAGATTCTGACACGATATGTGATCTTCTTCGTGTACTCACGACAACGTGGTCTGCCGCAGGGAATCCCTCCAAACGGCTGCCGCGTCCGGAGAGCTAGCAGGCTGTTGCGTGTGGGTCGCGTGTCAGTGTCAACGGCCAGCCTCACTTTCGCTTGTGGCCTGGCGAGGGTCCCGCGTAATCCCTCAGGTATGCGGCCAGGTGACCGTCAGCCTGTGGACCGGATGTTCTCGCCCTTCACGTCAGGTGGGGTGCTGACGCTCTTTTCTTGCAGGTAGCCGTAGACCTCTTGTTCCCGCTCCGGCCGGCCTCCGCATTGCCACGATCCTCGTCATCTGCACAATTCTTACAAAAATCTTATGCCTAACTTTTTCCCATGACCTTCTATGTTATAATAAATTTACATAATGAAACATTGATGGTCTGTCATTTCAGACACTCTTATTTTACTTTTATAGTTATTAATCTATGGCAATCATTATAACATCTAATATAGACATGGAAATAATTTATTTTGATATATGTGTAGAGACCGATCTCAGTATTGTACATGGTGTGTGATAACTGATGCTTTGTAATGGATGAACAACTAAATGTGTGGGCCCGCACTAATATTACTATTAATTATATAGATCGACAGTAGACATGCTCAAGAATTAACTACCATATGCCAACGATCTACATTCTATGTCTTCTAAATAAATTATATTATTATGCAGGCTGAAGTTTTACTGAGCTATAAACAACATGCAACTATTGTACGTTCGAACATGCAACTATTGTACGTTCGCTCGCCGGTCGTCCCTCCATCTCGGGTCTGTGGTTTCATGATATGAAAAATAACATCCCAACAGGCGCGCGCCAAACACAACACTTGTGGTAGAAAACCCCCACAATATTAATCTAGTTATTGTAAAAATCCTAAAGTTTAATTTATCCTAGAATATGGTACTCTATTATTATTATTATTACCTTTTTTTTTTTTTTACAATACTCTCACATAATTCCTGTTACGTTGAGATGTCTCGCTGCTCGCCGCTATTGACGACAGTGATGTGCGCGCCGTACGACATGGCCTCCGAGTTCTCACTACGCCTCACTGAAACTCCAGAGACTGGGTTAGCCATGGCTATACACGACAATAAATTTATAGTTGCAACTTCCTTCTCTATCTGATGCGGTTTTCGGGATCAAAGCACACCTTTCCAGAAGCAATGTAATATGACCAAGCCAGGGGTGGTTCCTGTTGAGGATTCAGTCGCCCAACACACGCCAGCTACACAGTATGTCACGAATATCCAAGTATAAGTCCCTGGTTATTCATCTGTGACAGTCACGAGCAGCACGCTAAATCCCCAACCAGCACATTGGCATGGTAGGCTTTATGCTCGCATTTCTCTCGTCTAGGGCACCATTGGAGTCAAACGCTCACAGGATCACCCCGACTTGCAAGACAACGATGCTGGCGCAGCTCTGCAAAAAAACTATACTGCCCATATTCATCCTCGAAATAGCGCAATATAGCACAATCTTGCAGTGCACTGACGCGTGCCTGCAAGCATTGGTATGAACGATTCACGAACTGGTTGTGGCCGCTATGGAGCGTATCACGACTTCTCAGAACGCTTCTAAGAGCACGTTCTTGTATGCGCCCGTTTGTGCAACATCTCGTCACTCATCATTATCCCTCAACATGGACACCAGATAGGAAAGGACAAAAACATTGCTCATGAAAAGGTAGTGTCTCCTACTCCATCGACATTGGAGATCGCGAACATAAACAAAAAGAGGATAGCAGCAGTAAATTCTTATGCAAGAAAACGCAGCGTGTTAATACTTTAACAATCTTAATCTATTAATGCAACGATTATTGTTCCCCGAAGAAAGGTTCATATATTTGCCTATTCTACTACGTACACCACTTAAACTACTATTATTCCACGAACTTCTTTGTGTGAGAGATGTGGTGGAGTCCTATGGACTAGCGCCAATCCCTTGTCAGACTCCCCCTCCTCTGACGTGCCTTAGGATTTGCAGGTCTAATTTCAATCTCCTGGTTCTCCTGTGGTCCTTGATTTCGCTCTCTCCAGTTACGGTCGCATCGCCGTTCGTTATTCCTCCTGTCCCAGATTCCTTGTTTAGATTGACCCTGTTCCCTGACATTCTGGTTTCCGTGTCTCTGGTTTCCATAATCTTGAATTGCGTAACCTTGATTTCTGTAACCCTGGTTTCCTAACTGACGAGCGCGATTATGCGATCTGTTGTCGTCTGCCCTTGGTGGCCCGTGGTATTTGTTATTTTGCGCCTTCTTCCTGTCCTTTGCGTCTTGTTTATCGAAGACTACTTCGAGTTCGCGCAATAGACTCTTGAATGCTTCGATGTCAGATCCACACTTGCCGACAAGTGTCTGTTGATACCTAACAGGCAATTTGGAAAAACAAAATTTGATGATTTCTCCCTTGCTATATGGACTATATAAAAACTGATTCTTCTTGAGTAAATCATCAAAAAATTTGGTTGCGCTCTTATGCCCGGACACTTCCAGTTCAGGACAAAATATTATTTCGTCTTTAATCCTGTCTTGCGTTTCCTTTGACCAGTAGATCCCCAGGAACGCATCAACAAATTCCTGATAAGTCTGACACGTCGCTGCCACACCCCGCATCTTTTCCGCGGCTTGGCCTTCGATGTGTCCACACATGAATTCTAATTTTGCCAGGGTTGGCCATGATGACGGTAATGAATTTGAAAACTGCATCACCCAGCTCTTGGGATGCATCGACCCTCCATTATCTCTGAACTTTTGGAATTTTAGTATCGACAGGAAGTGATTGTGATCAAAATCCTGTCCGATCCTCGCACTGGTGTTGTCACTCGTTTCCGATACTTGCACGTCTGCTGAGTGTCCTGATCTATCTTGCTGAAAACTGTGATGTGCTACCTCCGTATCACAGTGGCAGTGGCACTCAGAATTCACTTTCCTAAGTGGGCTACAATTATTGGAGCTATTACTAGGTGTTTCTGCGTGTGCATTGTTCGTTCCGCACGCTGTCACTGGGCTAGAGCACGGCGGGCTTTTCCTCGGAGACATAATCCTGTGTACTCCATCATTGGTATCCGAACGCGCAGTGCTCGTGTGCCCGTTTCGCTCTAGTTTCGCTATCCGACTCTCTACTTCTTTCATTCGTTTCGTGATGTTCGTAACCGCAATATTACCTTGAGTCTTTAAGGCCGCTAGGGATTTTGAGTGGACTTGTGTCGCACGTCACAAGCGCTCTGCGAGTTGAGAAGTTACTCTTGCGATTTTCATTGTCCCTGTTGCTGCAGTTTTGGCTAGGCCTGCTACTTTTTGTGCTACCATTGACATTTGTTTTGCTTCTCCACATTCTTTCTTTATTGTTAATAATTCCCCACGAATTTCCCCTATATGCGAAATTATTGCCTCCGTGTCCTTCTTACGCTGTTCGTCAGCTTCTTTTTTCTCCTTCTTACGTTGTTTCTCATCTTCTTCCTTCTCCTTCTTACGTTGTTTCTCATCTTCTTCCTTCTCCTTCTTACGTTGTTTCTCATCTTCTTCCTTCTCCTTCTTACGTTGTTCGTCAGCTTCTTCTTTCTCCTTCTTGCGTTGTTCGTCAGCTTCTTCTTTCATTGATCGTAGGAAGCTCAGTATTGGGTTAATGTCATCAATTTGATCCTCGTCACACATGGGTGATGTAACTCTGGACACCTGGGCGCTAGAGCTCTGACGTGGCCGAGCTGGCCCCTGTCTGCTCTTATTCGTTTGATTATAAACTTCTGCTACCGTCTCGACCTGTGTGACTGTCTCTGTTTCATCCTCTACCTCACTATCATAATCACGGCCGCAACGCTGCTCTAAGATCGCGTCCAAATCACCTTCCTCATCAATGACCCTGGCGTCCTGTCCTGCTAAAAATGTGCCCATCTCATCTCCGAACCTATTCCCGTCAGTAAACTGCCCCTTATCCATTATTCTATCCTCTTTTGTTTTAGCTTCGATCGATAATAGTCGTGCCTTACTTCTCGTTATCATTCATGAAAAACAAATTTATCTAGAATGCACAATTAAATTAATCTACTCCATATATTTTTACACGTAGACATAAAATTTCAACAACGCTGTTCCAACGCTGTAATCACAAACACAATTTGATGTGGTACAGAAACCGCACACAAATCCGACAAAGTGCGATGTGGTACGGACACCACATCAACGAAACACAAAAAACAATGAACAAAAAAAATATATACACTGAAAACAAAAACTGTAATCATGCGCCGCTACTTAAAACTAAACGCGGAACTACCAGAAAAAAAACTTGGATATTAATCAATAAAAAAAATAGAGAAAAAAAATTTGAATGTTCGTACTAAGAATACTGTTTGTTAATCAGTGATTCTCAGGAAAGATCCGAGGCTAAGGGTCGCCATATTATGCGAGGTGCCAGGGCTAGCAGTGTATTTATCACTAAATTCTACTAGAATCCACATATGTAAATCATGCTCTAAGCCCCCCCTATTCTAACTCCAACTTTTGCTGTTGCACAAGGATAAAAAAAAAAAATACGCGAACTGACTCTAATCAACCCTGCCAGTGGAGTAGAAGAGAGTTTGGCACCTGCAATAATTTAATTTGATAAATAAGTTAAATAAACAAAGGTTTCATTAGCATAGTGAGGAATGATAGGGTTGCTCTATCGATTAACAGAATGAAAGTTCTGTCCAAAATAACAATATGATTTATTAAGATTAAACACAGAATAGTAAAAGAAATACAGGAAATATTTATAAAACATCAAATTGGCTAAAATTGGAGATTCATACAAACACTATAAAGGTGAAGTTGTCCCTAACTTAGATCGTGAGGTTTAAGACGAAGTGGTATGTGGAGCCAATTCCTTTCCACTCAAATCTCAAGAGAGACACACAGCTAACCCAACAGTAATTGCTGCTACTCGAAACAGAACAAAGTTAGAAAAGGATGAACAGGCGCGCTCTGCTGAGCTCTGATTGTCACCTAGGAAAATCCCTATCTGTCGGTGCTGCGGACGTACATTACCAAACGGTCTTCTTATCTCCCAGAACACGATCTGGCGTACCGCAGGCGAGGGCTGGTTGCTTCGACGTCCTCGACCGAAAAGCGACTGCCGACTCCTCACAAGAGCACCCGTACAGGCCGAACACAGAACATTTCCGCCCCCACGACAGTGGCCGAGGTTAAACGTTCCAATCAGCAACTCGAAAACTGGCGGAAATTCCACTCCATTGCCGGAGCACTACCATTCCACCAATGGAGATTCTTGGCGCCAATTTCTGTGCTGATTTTGCTACGTCACGGCGCTATGCCCTGAGCAAACCAATCACCGTTACTATTTTGCAGAAAGTGCGGGAATTTTCCCGCCACAACTGCCAGGGTACACAAGTCATTCCCACGCCTCGCTGGTAGCCCGCCAGAAAGTGTTTTCGCTAAGTTTCTCCGAAGTAACGGAACCTCTAGCCCAGCCGCTACTTCACACCCCAGCGGGCGTGTCTCTTGACAATGTCAGCGTCTGCAAAGCATTCACTCGACTGCCTCACACACGTCGGCTTAACCCGCCTGTCACCGGACCACCCGGGTGACGAGAGACGCTGCGTGGGAAGTCCACGTGTGAAGGAATAGCAGCCCTCCACCGCATGCAAATAGAGAGGAGAGTCGTAAGATAGAAATATGAGAGGGGGCTCATGCCACCTCTCAATAGCATGATAGATATACTGTATGGTTAAATAAGTTGTTCGAAAAAATAAATAGAGTGTTCTCAATGATTACATGCGCCTGCAGCACAGGTCAGAGTGATTGGTTTTCCGTCACCATCTCGGCTGCATGTGAGTAGTAAATGTTTTCGCGGTAGCGTTAATCGTGTGAGTCAACGAGCTACGAGTTATTCTGACAATAGGCGTGAAGGCAGGTCTGGACCTGAGACGCTGGCGGTATACATGAGAAGAACAATGCAGCTTTGAGATGTGTCAGAAGAGAGTGCCGTTTCTGGTCGGCTGTCACGAGCGCTCGGAAGCTGAACTTGAGTGAAGGCTCTGGAACGCCCTTCCCCAGCCGACCGCACTCGCGCGGCCTTGGAGCGTAATCTAAGGCGCATAGGCGATATCAGTTTCTCTGGTGTTAAGTGCGAATGCGACTGTGTTGAGGTCATGTTCGGGGGGAGGCCGAGGAGAGACTTTTGGTCGGTTTGGCAGCTGGTGGTGTTTGGGCGGGTCTGTTACGCTATTTTGCGAGCATGTCTGTGCACTGTGCGGTGCTTTATTTGTAGATTTTAAGAGTACAGACCTCGTCTGCTGATATTGTGTACTGCATTATTTAAGAGCTGTTTGCTATTGTGAATTAGGAGCTGTTTACGTGTTTGTGGCCTGTGTCAGATGACCACAGTCGGATCAGTGTGGGTGTTTTGTGACAAATATACTCCACTACTAAATAAAATTGCTTGAAATAAATAGAGTGCAGTCCTTCCTTACTTCCCCAAGCAGCACAGCGCAGACTGAGTGGTTTTTGCGCAAAAACTGCAATCTGGTCAGACTGTGAGTGAGTCGACAAATAACTGGACAAATTTATTTGTAGAGGAGTTACAGGTTTGGATTGAAATGAATATCTAGATGGGTGTGGTTGTGTTGCCAAGTGTAGTACACTACGGGAGTTGAGAACATGCCTTAGGTCAGCCTTACATATCGACGCCTATGAGATGCAAAACTTTCAAAAAGATATGTCCCAAGTAAATACACTCATTACTCCTTCCATCAGCCTATGCGCTGAAATTATTGCGGAAAATTAGCAGTTGTTTGGCTATTTGGATGTAAATGTTTCGCATTATTTACGAGCAGTTCGCACGTCTGTAGGCTGTGCTATGAGTTATTTTTAACTGTTTACAATTAGTAAGCGTGTGTCTAGAGCATTATAAATGAGTTATGTAGGAGTCTTTTGCAGGTCTGTTTGGTGTGGAACATGTCGGTGTGATACATACACTCCATTCCTAAATAAAGTAAATTGGTTCCTCCATCCATGGGCCTAGTGCAGGGTGAGTCCTTTTAGCCGAAACGTGAAGGAAGAGGTTGAGTGCTCGTGGCTTAGTTTAGTGGTGATGAGCTTTGTTTGCAACAATTGTCTTAGGTTGGTGGCGGGAGCACAAGTGAGTTTTGTTTACTGACAGATTTCTAACTGGTTCCTAGGAGGAAGCGGCGGTCGGGCAGCTGAGGTTGGTACAAGTGCCCTTTCTTTCCAACAATTTTGTTAGATTGGTACAGAAAGCAGAAATGACCTTTCTTTACTGCCAGAATTCAAACTCAGCGCTGGTTCCTAGGAAGAGGTGGCTGTCTGGTCCTCGAAAAGTAGTTGAAATTAGGTGGTTGAACACCTTTGCATACATATATGAAATTGTAAACTGAATTATTTAATATGATTAAAATCGAAATGGAATTAAGTAATTAGGTATTTACAGAAGACTATGCCCGTCGCGTGTAAAAGGGTGTGTGACGTAAGCGGGGCAGCGGCGCAGCGATTGTACAGCTATTGAGCGCGCACGAGAGACAGTCAATTAGCGAGCATTCTAGTGCGGACCAAACGTGCTGTTATATAGTCATGGCGGATTCTACTGTCGAGCAAACTTTGCTGCCAAAAGTGTAGCACTGCGTTCTTGCTCTCACAAGGACAAATGGTGTACGGTGAGCAGTCGGCATCGACAGGTTTGAACGTGCCCAGGAAAACAACTTTGGCGTCAAAAGTGTGGCCGGGAACAGCCGACCGTTGCGTGATTCAGCTCCCAGGCAAACAATTTTAGCGGGAAACGTGCGGAGGCGACGAATACACATGGTGAGTGGACAAGGGACCGCTGTGACGTCACACTCGGCAAGTTCCAGCGTGTCCAGCGAAAACATGTTTACGACGTGGGAGCGATTGCTGGGCACGCCCCCAGCATACCGGCAGTCCAGCGCGAGTGGCCAGCCACCTCACGTGACAGGCGTCGGTAGTGTCTCGCGAGCTGGGCAGGGGGTGGCGAGGATTTGAACTAATTCAGTTGGAGCATGGACTGCACTGCGATATCAAAGATGTGTGTGCTGACTGTGTTGGAGAACAAATGATGACCGTACTGCTTGAAATAAAGTCTTCAGTCCCTCCCCCACTGCAAAATCAAAGTACGTGACCTACGTTACTATAAGTGCAGTTTATTATTTCACGCAATTATGATAGGCTACCAGTGATAAAAGATAAGTGACGGAGAAAGTTGGTACGTGTGATCGATTATGGTGTTGGGATTTGAACTTGTGATAGATTTTTGTTATGGATGTAAGGAAAATGACTTTCTCGCCGAGAAAATCGGACATCTTGAATAAATAATAATGATAATAATAAACAGAAGTACAGTTTTCGAGACATTATCGTGTTGAAATTTGAATTTGGCGCAATTTTCTAGTGGAGGTAGACCTATAATAATAATAAATAATAATAATAATAATAAATGATAATGAATGATGATAAATGATAATGAATAATAATAAACAAAAGTAAGATTTTGCAGCCATTATCGTGCTGGAAATTGAATTTGGAGGGAATTTTCTATTGGAGGCAGGTCAATAATAATATATAATAATAAATGATAATGAATGATAATAAATGATAATGAATAATAATAGACAAGTACGGTTTTGCATGCATTATCCTGTTGGAATTCAAACTTACCGCCATTTTTTCTTCTGGAGGCTTAGATTAATGGACATAGCACAATTGGTCTATTTTCCCGCCAAAATCCAAACTTCCCACCAATTTTTCTGGAGGTTAGGTTAGTGGATGTAGCACAATTGGCCTATTTTTCCACCAAAAGCCGCCATCTTGGATGACGTCATGCGTTGTTGCCAAGTCTACATGCCGCCATCTTGGATGACGTTATCACCTCCATCTTTAATAAATTTGGCAACAATGCAGAGTGGCCTGACACGAACCTTGCCCCACTTCTTACACGTATATGAGAGTAGTTTCTTCCAGAACAGTAAGGCAGAAATGGAGAAGGAGATGGAGAAAGGTTCACTCTTATGCTAAGGCAGAAGAGTGATGCTGGGCTTGCCTGTTCCTTTATTGCAGTTAAGGTATGATCATAAGTTGGTATGGTATGTGCCGACACATATATATTGAGGTGAAAATTCTTCTAGGATCTCATTTTGCCCGGCAGAGTGCAGTAGATGGATGAGGTATGTACTCTACAAGTAGTTGAAAAACCCTTGTAGAAACATGAAGCCATGCTGTCTCCGTAATCGTTCATAACTGCGCAGGTATTGCCAGCGCAGGATTTTGTGCAGGACTGATCTCTCAATTATGTCCCATAAATATTCGATGGGAGTCATATTGGGCGATCTTGGTTGCCATATCGTTCCCTTAAAATGTGCAGAAGGTTCTTCAAATCAATTGGAAACAATTGTGACCTGGTGACACAACATCTTTCTTTGTGAACGTGACGCCGAAAATGGTGTCAAAGTAGCCGAACATAACTATTTCCAATTAATGATGGATTCAGTTGGATCTGCATTCAAGTAAACACACCACACATCGCTATGGAGCCACCACCAGCTTGCACAGTGGCTGCTGACAACTTGGGTCCATGTCTCTGCGGCGTCTGCACCACACTCGAACCCATCATCAGCTCTTACTAACTGGAATTGGACTCGTCTGACCACGACATAAATCACCTTGGGTACAAACGACAGCTCCGCCAGCAGATTGCCCTTTTATACATTGTGTACGCTATACTACCGTCATCTGTAAATGTGCTTATCGCTATCTTATGATTACTGTCACCTCAGTATAGAGGTCGCTGCTGACTTACACGTCAATGAAAACAATAAGGAATAATGCTTTATCTGGAGAACGAAAATCACCTCTAGAAAAATCAAGAAGAATTCCACAAACAGAGATCTTCCGAAACTTTTACATATTTGCTCCTCCAGGAGATAGGTACCGCTGTAGACAAAGGCGATCAGGCTGATGCTATATTAGCAGACTTCAGGAAGGCATTTCACAGCGCCTCGTAATATCGTTCAATGAAGTTTACCGAGTATCAGACCAGACTGACTACCTTACCGATGGAACTCATAAATTCCTAACGAAATTTCCTACAGGAAATGACAACAACGAAAAAATTGGAGACTTAATTCAGAGGCTCACCGACATTCATTCTTTCCACGCGTCTTTCACGAATGGAACAGAGAAGAGAGGACCAGTTAGCTGAACCAGCAATAGGTGGCTTGGTGAGTGTGATATAGATGTAGATTGTAGCATTGTAATTTATGACGACGACGTTGTTGAACTGTCATAGACGTTAGCCTGAGTTACACAGTAGTTACTTAATCACGTGTGTCACTTGAAAGTTCCATCCAAGAAGACCATTGTCTTAAACATTCGCAGAGAACACTCAAGTTCTCAGTCTTAGTCGCCACCTATCTGTAATTAAACAGACTGAATAGCAGCAGTAGGGACCATGAACAGACAACAGAACTTCTTAGGCAAACCGCGAGGAGTACTGTGCATTGTTCCTCAAAGCCCTTTCATTCAAATGGCTGTGATATCTTGAATGGGGTCGTCATCGATTTTACTGCCGGTGAAGGGCTCCATGTTAAGCCGCGACAACTCGGGAGTTTCCTGCGTGGGCGCCGCCGATACCCGACCGGGCACCGCTATTTGCATTCCATTACAGCGAAGAAAACAGCCACTTGAAGTTCGCTCTGCCTTTACCCCAAGGAGCACTGAGGGTTCTTCTGCCGCTAGCAGCTCTGCCACTTCTTCGTGACAGCACTATTTTTTCCATCTAAGAAAAGTTGATATCGGTGCGGACGTAGTTTCCGCATGTTGCACTGCAGGGAGCAGTTGCTGCTAGTAACTCGAACTCCATAGTTTTCTCGCCCCTAAACCCTGTTCACAAGCAATGTGGGGGCGTAAACGTTACGAGAATCGAAAAGGACTTTCCACTTACTGCAGTTTTTAAAGAATGGAAAGCATCTACAGCCAAACACCATTACTTTTTAGTAGTTCCTGTGTGATATGTGTAATGTTCCTAGGAAGAACCGTTCCTTCTGACAAAAGTTGTAGACCTGATGTCCGGTTATTTATATTTGAAAGCTTTTTTTTATTTGTAACATCTCCGGCAGTTTGAAATTTATTTCTAAAATTTTTCACCCCCCCAAACTCTCATCTTCTAAAGGATACCATTTCCGTGAGTGTCTTATATACACTGTCGAAAAAACAAATGCAGCTCTCTCAAGGGCTATGTTCCGTGGTACTAGGGTATAATACATGCATACTGAGCGCTTGAACAATTTCTTACGATCATCGGTGATCAGATGGCGCTCTGGGGGTCTATGTGTGCCCCCTCTGATTTGACTCTGCAGGCGGGACGTGTGCTGGGTATACGTTAACAGTGTGTGCAATATGCAGGGTGAGTCACTAACTATTACCACCTAGAATAGCTGGGAATGTATGATAGAAGCTGAAAAGTTTGTGGGACAAATGTTGCATGGGACAACGGTGGCCATAATATGACGCTGGTTTCTTGTTTCTAGGTGGGGTCGCTTCAGAGATATGAACGTCAACTTTGTTTTTCTAAATGGGATGGTATAGTTTGGTGCTTATTTTCTGATAGCGGCTATCGAGACGAATCCAATGTTGTATAACAGTAGGGTCTTTGAAGCTCAACGGAGATCACAAAGGTGGCATGAACGTCCATCTACAGAAGGTAGCCTATTCGAAGTGATGACCATTGGTATCAATGCAGTGCTGCATTCTTCTTATCATGGACTGAGTGGTATTCCTTATCACATCGTCACTTATCGAAGCACTTCCTCTGACAATTCTGTCTCGCATATCTTCGGGTGTAGTTGGAACGTCTTTATAAACAACGTCTTTTACGAATGCCCGCAAGAAAATATCCAGAGGCGTCTAGTCTGACGAAGGAGTCGGCCACGACACATCTCCTCCGCGTCCATTGCAACGATTTGGGAATTGTCGTTGCAACTCATTTCTAGCCATCAGCGAAAAATGTGCCGGACACCCATCGTCTTGATACCACATTCTGTTCCTTGTTCCTAAAGGTATTTCTTCCAATAACAGACCTAATGTTTGTTGCAGGAATGTGGTGTACGGCCTACCATTAAGATATCCTTCGATGAAATAGGGGCCTACAATTCTGTCCCCTAGAATCGCACACCACACATTCACCGACCACAGATTTTGGTGTGCAACTTGCAGCAGCCAACATGGATTTTCAGTTGCCTAATAACACATGTTATGCAAATTAACATTTGCATGGTTCATGAATGTAGCTTCGTCGCTAAATGAAATCAGATTAATAAACGTGTCATCCCTCTGAAGCTGAAGTTGAGCCCTTCGGCAGAATTCAATGCGACGCATACAATCCGTACAAGTTAATTCTTGGTGGAGACTGATATGGTAAGGATTATATTTATGGCGATGCAGAACACGAACAATACTATTCTGGCTCATGCCAGATTCCCTTGCGATTTGAAGCGAACTAACACAAGGATCTCGAACCACAGCGGCAAGAGTTCCAATTTCCGTTTCCTTTGCCAGATATGTTTCCAGTGTGTTAAAGATCCAGTTGTTCTCAATTTATCAAACATATATTTAAATGTACGGCCTGTAGGGTGAGTACATTGAGGATATCTTTCAGCGTATAAGTCTCTAGCTCTCACTGAATTTCGTTCGCATTCTCTGTAAATGAAAGCATATCGACTTGTTCTTCGAAGGAATACATCACTCATACTCACCTCATTCGACGATACGAGTCTTACCGTTCCTATTAGCGTTGTATTGCGAAATCGTCGAATGTTGTTTACTTGTCAATGGGACGTTAGATGGATACGCAGTATTCGGCAAATATTTACAATTTCCACGATATAGGGGAGAGAATTGTCAGAGCATGTACTTCGGCAAGTGCCGAAGTGATAAGGAATGCCACTCAATCCATGATAAGAAGAATGCAACACTACGTTGATACCAATGGTCATCACTTCGAATAGGCCACATTCTGTAATTGGACGTTCATGGCACGTTTTTGACCTTCATTGACCTTCAAAGACATTACTGCTATACATCATTGGATTCGTCTCAATAGCCGCTATCAGAAAATAAGTACCAAACTACAGCATCCCATTTAAAACAACAAAGTTGACCTTCATATCTCTAACGCGACCCCACATAGCAACAAAAATCCAACGCCATATTATGGCCCCCGTTGTCCCATGCAACATTTGTCCCACAAACTTTTCAGCTACTATCATACTTTCGGAGTTATTCTAGGTGGTGGTAGTGACTCATTCTGTATATTCTAGGGACGAACGATGCCCTGTAGACGGGTGCGTACTTGTGTTGAACAACTTCAGCCATTTGAACAGGGTTGCAACACTGTCCTGCGTGAAGCCACCCGGACGTACCGAAAGGTTTCTCCATATGTTGCACACAATGTACCAGGCGTGTGTCGCTGCTGTCAGCTGTGGACTATGGACTATTACCGCACCAGCAGACCAGCTTCTGGGCTTCATCGTAATGCGCACGAAAATCAAAATCGGCACACTGCGAGAGCAGCAGAGTCCAAGCGAATATCATCGAGGGCAAAAATCTAGGCCCATGTTGCTTCTGATGTGTCACCACGGGACATTGTGAATCGTTTCCTTGCAGCTAGACTGAGAATAATCTGTAGCTCGCCAGGTTGCAAGTGACACCTCGACTCTATCAAACACTACTATTCTGACGTCGTGAAAGGATCGGTAGGAGAGTAGAATGGCACTCTCTTGTCCTCAGTGATGAGAACAGGTTTTGTCTCTATGTGAGTGACGGATGTACACGTGTATGGCATAGACATGGTGAGTGACTTATTCCTGACAGCATTAGCACACGACAATCATAATTAGCAGCCACATTTTGTGTCTCTACAGTGTAATGTAACTAGTGCCCGATACAATGCACAGGTTGCTATACGTGCGTTATGGTCCTTAATTTAAGACAATGGTGTTGTGCGAGGTAGTCTGTCTATTATCGCCATATTTTTGATAGGTTGGTGCTGCACTAGAAGGGCTATGCATGTCCAAACACCGCTACTGCGAAACAACCTTGAAATGGAACTTGTTGTACCGTTCCAATGTTTTATTAAATTGCTAGCACGGAAAAATTATTAGCAAGAGTTTCTTCTCTTGCAGGTAATACCTCAGCTGGTGTCCAAAAGGAGAGAATGGACTAAACAGTGTTATTTATTGAATATTTTTTATGTTGTGTACCACGTTTCCCATTTCCATTTCCTTTGTGCGGCCTGGACGGTATAAATGAGTGAGTGTGTGAACTAGCAGAAAGTTTTAGGCACAGATTGTAACACTGCATGAATGGTCGTTCTGGGGTAGGGTAGTACCAACCCCCCAAGCGTGAACAAGTTTAGCAGAGACCAAGTTTGCAGGTCAGGGCAAAGATGACACGTAGGCGCGCGTATTGGTATGTCACGTTGGCGCGCCACCCCCACCACGTTTGTAAGCGGAACGGTTAGGAGAATTCGGTTGGAAGAGCACTTGTTCCTGGGTCGTGGCGCTGGACAGACATGGAGACGCAGCTCTCGTTTTGGTAATGTTAACATAGGTATTAGATTGTCTGAAATCTGCTCTGTAATCAAGTCCAGATGTTGAAATCAGGTGCGAAATTACCACTGAACCCCATAAGGGAATTGATTTTGTTAATTTATTCGAATTTCAGTAGACCTTGCGTTAGTGCCTTGTTCAGGCAACGCATCATGTGCCTTAATCTCACTGTCACGTTATTGTTCTGTGTTTAACGGAAATTCACTCATTCAATGTATTTTAATCCCCATTTTGGGGATTTTTATTTATTTTCCATATGTTTTCATAGTGAACTTGCTTTCGCACCAAGTGGTCGGTTGGAGCAACCGCCGCATTGGTAAATCGTAGTTTCGGTCTGAAAATATATTGTACACGATGAATAATCATACGATAGTGAGCGAGTGTAAAATAGGGAAGGAAGAATCGTCTGTGTCCATATTTTTCTGGGTTTCTGTTGGCTACTGAAACTTGGCCATCTGGGTTGAACAGCATTGAAGTGATGTTTCTTGTGCACCCCCATAACGATTTGATTTGTTGGCGATGTTGTGCGTTAAGTAAAATACTCGTGCCACTAGGAAAAGTATCGGATTTTAATGCCCGGTGATTTGATAAAGATTTGCGAAATACTCCTCCACCCTGACGTAGTTTTGCTTGTAGTGTATTTGTGGAACTTGTTCTGAGTAATCTATAACGACTGAATGTAATAACCGTGGGTTTAGGTATAATTGTGCGGTTGTATAAAATTACATTGAAGCCAGGTCTGCGCTCCTCTGTCCCATCCCATAATTACGTGGCGAATCTGAACCTTGTTAACTAGAGACCGATGACGTACATTGCAAGAGAAACACTACTAGTTGTTGAAATACCATCGGTACTGATTAAATATCAATTAATCTCTACCCGCGACTGATTATTTACTCCGTCCATCATAAATAATAGGTGACATCAGTATCACAGTCGAATTCTGGGTCATGAAAGCAAGTAAAAGCTATATACTGCCTATTATGCCCTGTATAGGTGTCTTCTGTAGCGGTTCAAAAAAAAAAAAATGCGTTATCCGCTGCGTTCAAATTTTTACCGGTTCGTGAAAACCTTCCGCTAGAAATTATTAATACCCAGCAATAACTCGCAGGGGCCAGTAATTTCGTGGACCACACGAATTTAAGAAACCATTTACTACAGACGGTAGCTTGCAGGAGCGGTAGGACATGTGAAACACGGTAATCTTCCTACTTAGGTAGACTTTTACCAGTACCAGTACTGGAAGGTTATGTTGCACGTGGCGATCCTGCCATGGATTTCGAGTCACAGGCCCTTCTGATCAGTAATTTGGTTGCCTTAAATTAACAAAACTGAATGAAACAATAATTTTTTCTTGTATTCTGCCGATTTTGTTGTGTCTTGTCCTACTGTTAAATTTAAGGGTGTTTTGGTACATGAGATCGGTTAATTAGATATTTCCGGGTTATTTTATTGTACGTTGTGTAGTGCGTAGGGGACAGTGGTTATAACCGTAAACATAGGTAATGAGTCAGATTATTACTAGAGCGCACGCGAAAAGCATAGAAGAGATGGATACGCTGCACGACGAAAACGGTGGTGTGTGCAGCGCGCAGGGATTGCCGCCTGGTGCGGAGTACCAAACCGGGGCGATGAATTTCGAGGGTCAGCTGACCGCGGGCCACGGACAAACAATGGAGCCTATTGCATTTGTAACGGACTCGGGCCCGAGGCAGGTAGTGTGGAGGCGACCTTGGAAGCTGCCAGCAGAGGGTGCGACCCAGGAATGTGCGGCTGAGCCAACGGCAAAGGCTTGCGCGGGAAATATGGGCCACGAGAAGCAAGTATTTTGCAATTCATGTACCAGCAATCCGATGAGCAGAAGAGGGTAAATAAAGCGTTAGAAGACTCAAATAAGGTATTACTAGACTCACACAAGGCATCAGAAGATAATTTGACCTTACAAATTAATAACTCAAATAAGGCATTACGCAAGAAACTAACAAGAAAAGTACATGAACAGATAGGCGCAATTAATACCCGTTTCGACGAACAAGAACACAAGCGGGGGCACCAACAGGAACGCCTAGAAGCGTTAGAAACCCGAGTCGAAACAGCCACTGCTGGAAACCAGGCACTGGCTGACTCCATGTTAAAGGAGATACATTCTGTGGAAACCGAAGTCAGCGAGGCCACACGCAGACCCGAAAATCGGGTCACAGTGCTTGAAAGTGATCTGTCCCTACGAGAAATAGTGCTGCCTTCCGAGTCGCAAGTTAGAGAAGTATTAGAGAGCGTCTGCACGGAACAGAGAGAAGTGGTTGCTCGTATGAGCGAACAGGTGGTCGCTCAGGGTGAGCAGCTAACGGCGCAAGCACACGAGTTTGATAAGGTCATCAACCAGGTAGGCGTCCTGACGATTGCGGCAGAGGAAATCGCGCTTAATAATGAAACGGACTCGGATAGGACATAGCCAGTTCCTGTTGCGGAATCCGCAGAAATTCAGTCTCTTCTGCAGTTTAAAACGGTGCAGGCGGATATTAACAAACGCAATCGGGACATGATAGCTGACCTGCATAATAAGCTGCAGGAAAATGAAAGCGCCAACGGCAGTAATTCTGCTAGTAATGCGGCTAGGGGAGCAGAAAGTTCCAGCCGTGAACGTAGACGTAGAGAAGAAGAGGGAATACCGTGATTCTGAAGAGAGACTCGGTAATTTAAGGCGTAATCCGGAGCCGCCTACTCGGACGACTGATGATGGTATGAATTTTGATACTGATGAGGAAGAATGCAGGAGACACTTTGTCTCAGTGCAATCTTATTTTCTTTTCCCCGACCCGACCCACGACGTAGCGCCCTCGATGTGGCTCAGTCAATCTGAACACTCGTTGCCTCGCTCATGGGGAGATGTGCTAAGAATAAAATTCGCGTGCAGTCACCTGGGAGGTGAAGCGGCTAACCGAATGCAAATAATACTTAAGGACTGTCGAACGTACGAGGACTTTAAGGCGGCTTTCCTCAGCGAGTTCTTGTCTCGGAGCATGCAAGATCGGGTGAAATTAGGCATCTTAATGCGAGAGAACTGCGTAGACACTACGTTCAGACACCCGGTAGAGTACTACAAAGACATGGTCAAGAGCAATCAGTTCCTTGACGCACCGTATGATCCTAAGGAACTCTATATAATCTGTCTTACTAAACTCACGAGCGAACTGCGTAAAGAAATTACAATTGCGGGAAGAGGCATGGACGAAGTTAGTGGCTTTCAGAACCTGCTGCAAGAGTTGGGTGCCGAAAGAAATATAAGCGAGCAGCAAAACGTTGTTCGGTTTGAAGGTAACCGCGACGAGAATGTCGGGCGAAGGCGCAACCAAAGTTGGAGACCTCAGTTTTCCGGTAACAATAATCATAGACGTGGGCATGACAGGCGTGGACGTGCCTCTTGGAGCCCGCGACAACTCAATGGAGGCTGGGGACGCTCTAGGGAAGAACGGTTCCATCGTAACGAGCAGAATTCATGGCACGCAGAGGACGAGAGGTCAGAGGAGCCACATAATTCCCGCGGTAATACGGAACGCGAAAACAAGGGATCAATATCTGGCAGACTTCCAAGGAGTCCTGAACGAAATTCCACATGGGACGACGAAGCTCAGCCCTACACTGGTCCTGAAGAATCAGTCACCTCCCAACAGAATTAGGGAACGAGTAGATTGGCCACCAGAAGGGCGACAACGACACAGGGTAGTAGTAGAGTTAGCAATTGCAAATATCAGGATGGAGGCGTTAAGTAGAAAAAGGCGACAAAAGGGACGCATTAGACAATTAGTACTGGAAATTGGCGATAAGGTTCTCGTGAGGACTCATAGACTATCCAAAAGACACCGGCATATTAGCAGTAAGTTTTTCGACATGCATTCAGGACCCTTTAGGGTGAGACGTGTCGCACATCAGAACGCCATTGAAATCGAAACTGTCAGGTCTCGTAAGCCAAGAGGCTTGCACCACATATCCAACATCAAAAAATTGATTGAGTAAGAACAAGGGACAGGAGGGTCGTCATCCTTTACAGGCAACCATATAGTTTAGTATAATCATAGTACTCCACAACATCTTAGGCAATGGATTTGATACTCTTCTTGCTGTCCTTGTTGGTCATAAGCTAGAAGCTAAGTGGAAAAAACGAGTGTCGAAGGAAGATATTCGTAGGCTATGGTGGTGATTTGCTCTGGAGAAGCGAGGGTCACTCGTAAGGGAAACGAGAAGTAGTTACACTGGGAAAGGTAAACCTTTGCAATGTATATTGATGGGTAAACGTGCCATAGATGCGCTTATGTGGTAGTAATGGCTCTCGCCGAGGTAGCGACGGGACCAGTTGTCGGTTGCAAAAGGCACCGAATTTTTTGTGTGGTTGTGGTATTTGTGTTTTAGTGTTGTGCAGAGACGCAGCGCTATAAAGTGTTACTAACTTATGCGGTGATGACTTTGAGAGACTCAAGAGAGCGAGCTGAACTTGGTAAGGGATATGTGACAGACCATAGCAAGGATAATCAGACGGAGGCAAGTTAAGGTTCCTGGAGGTAAACAATCCAGAGGAATGAAGGCAAAACTAAATGAAGAGGAAGCCCCAGAGAGGTAATAGGAGGGAGTACCGGTTGCAGTCATGAATGAAATCTCCTTGACGTAAGATGATGACACTCTAGATATAAGATGTAAAGTGTGCCCTTGGATTTATAACTATTAGTATGTGGTATGCGGTTTCTGTGCTTGAATGTTTGTTCCCAGGGAATAAACAGTACTAAAAGGGACGAGATGCTGATAAGAATGGCCTCAGATGAAATTGCGAGTAAAGAGAACTTATGTGATGAACCAAAGTTTTTGGTGTAATGTTTTCACGTCTTTTCCAAGTAAAAACCACCGTAACTTGTTCTTGGCGGACTGAACTTGAAAAAACGGAGAGGAAACATATGAGTCGGGTAAAGTATGAAGCTGTAACGAGAGGTAATAACTCCAGGTGGTATCGTTCCAATGAACTTTTATTCTGTGTTTTTTCTTGTGATGTATAACTAGCTACTCAGTGTTTGATGGTGTGCTAAACGTCATACCTAATGGTTGAGCAGTTACGTCGCCTGTGTTGGCTTTGCCTGTGTGTTAAAGGAACAAAAAAAAAAAAAAAATTGGGATAATGCTTCTAGCTGTCTGTCACTACTGCTAACGATCTCTCATAATGGTAGATTAGAAAATTTTGATGGTGAAAGGAATATCTAAAACATTGTGGTGACATATGAATGTCTGTAGTAATACTCGAGTAGTTTGGAAATGCGAGCATGCAAGAAGGATGGAAGATAGAGAGGTAGATCATGGTGGTGGTGTAGTGGTCTACATGACAATTCCCAAAACCCAAGATACCTGCCCTACTCCACAATCGAGACAGAAGGGTTGCTCCTTTATGGGCACTCAAATATGATTAGTATCTAAGGAAGTAACCATAAGAATTTAACAGTTGTCAGAGAGAAGTAAATCACCTGCAACCAAAAAATAGGCTAGCAATTTTTATAAAACGCCTCCCACACAGTAACGCCTTTTGGAGACACATTTTTCCTTTGTTGTAATTATTATTCAGGAATGAAGAAACTTGTATTTGAACTCAGTTACTGTAAATTGCCAAACAGATTAGTGTAAGATTTCAGAGAGGCCTGTGTATAAACAAAATGTAATATGTAGAGGTTAAGAATTATTTTGTATTAGTAACTATTTGCCATCCAATGTAAAGCCCTGGTGAAACCTGTAAATAATTAAGTTTTGTGTACTGTAGGTTAACTGAGATGTGTACTTGGTGTAATCAAGTGAGGAGATGATGACCACTAAAATTTAAGAGAATGACAGTTGTTCTGTCTGAATGTTGCAAGGCGATGGCGAGAAAAGGGCGGCTTGCCGAGTCCAGGTGGCAAGGACACGGGAGAACCTGTCCCGGTGCTACAGCTGAGCGCGGAAGGGCGCGCACGCACGGGCTAGGCGGTGTGAATGGAGCCCTGCACCCCTCCCCCGCCCCATGCCGCAGAGCCGGGGCGTGGCTCGTCGTCCACGGCGGCCCGCGGTGACGCACCGCTCTCAGCTGCTGACACGCGCCGACGGCCTCGGGCGGCTACCTGCGGGGATTCACGGCCAGGCGGAGCGGCTAAGCCGTTAACTACAAAAGCGGCCCTGATGTTACCGCTCCGGCACATCTTGTCAGGCGGCGACTCACATGCCGTTACGACGGGACGCAAGAGGCGGCGGTCGTAATGACTTTAGCAGAAGCCATTAGCGTTACCGAACTTGTCAAGTGGAGAAGTAGGTTGCTGTTTGGTTTGTTTCCAGAGCTAAGAGATGATGGGGTACAGACTGAAGGCTCCTAGTCTCAAAGGTAACCCCTGTAGTGACTATGGACACGGAAATGAGGGAGAGCCCGTGAAAGACTGGCAATATAAAGACAGCGGATTTCGGACTTTGGGCATAAACTCGCCGATATTTAATTAGATCATGATGAACTACACTGGCAGTTTTACTGATCCATGATAGGTTTCCGACTCGAAGAGGACATAACCTAGCCGATATTTAACTAAGTAGATGGTATCACGATTAACTTCACTAGCACTTTTTGTGATCCATGATAGGTTCTGACGTAAAAAGGACATGGACCCACCGAAATTTAATTAGGAAAAGTGTGTCATGATGAACTTCAGTTGCATTTTCAGTGATCCATGACGTTGAGGTGTAGACACCACCAGCAGTGCCTGGTGAGAGACCTACGAACTGTTCGCCACCGAAAGTTAAGACAATAAACGCTAGTAAACCTACCCTGCAATAATTTAGCGGTTGAATGAGGACAGTAGGAAAACTTCAAGCCATAAAGGAACACAAACGTTCAGAACGATTGTATAACAGGTGATTTAAGTGGGCTTACGGGAACCGCTGTACCTTTAGTCCAGCCCATTCCACTAGTCATGGTGCTTGTAGGACAGCAAAGGCAATCGCTTTAACAGTGTGTGTTCACTGCCAACGGACGACTAGATTGCAGCCAGAATTTCGCAGAAGACAATTGTGCTGGGCGCAATAAAACTTAAGGAGACAGCATGTGAGGAATGAGAGTCGGCAGAGTGTAATAGGCTACTCCCCAAGTTACTTTGGAAGAAAGCCCTCCCCGACGATAACCCTAGATTGTGTGCATGTGACTTAACAATGGCGTGTGGCTACTTAAGCGTAGGAAGTGCCAGTGATAACCGACCTAACCAGAGAACTAGCCCCTTCTTTCAAGTGTTTCTCTATCATGCCTCTCTAAACTCAAGACAAAACCTTGTATATTATTCATGTGAATATGTTGAGTAACATGTATAAAATGTTACTTGTCCTAGGTTAGTCGTGTCATTAGTGTATCCTTCTTTGATGACTTCGCAGTGGATTCTGAGCAGAGAGGAAAAGGAGAGGACCATTGGCTTTAACACAAAGTATTATCTCTATAGTTAGAAGTACACTAAGGTGCATGTCGTTAGTCTGTCATCTACCAGACTGGGGTTGTAAGATGGGGTAAATTTTCTGACCCAAAGCAAGATGTACGTCTAATGAGTTAATCAGAACCTAGGTCGACAATGTTTCTCTCAATCCTGTCTGGCCAGAATTGTGTCATGACAAGGCGGCCATCAGCCTCGGTGTAGCAGAGATAAGATACTTGATTTTAACTGGACCTAATACATGTGTAAAGGGATATTATTTTGTGAGCTTTTTGTGCCTATATAATTGTTCATAACATTGCTCTCATGGCCCACGTAGCTTTACTGCAATCAATAATGAGAATACTTTATTAAGGGTTTAGTTATAGGTTAGCAGAAACTGAAATTAGAGTTTTTATTAGAGTTTCTGATAAGACGAATAATAGAAAATGTTTTGTAGCCCCTGAAGGCGATATATTTTTATTAAGTGATTGTTTATTCATTTTTGATGTGTTGACAACAGTATGTGCGACCCTTGCTATAAATGTTTCATCTCACAGAGTCTTGAAATAACTAAGAGTGTGTTCCATTAAGTGTATTTATTTGTATTTGTAATTACGTGAATATTTCCTCATTTTTATATTTTGAACAGAACTTCTGTGATGCCTATTGAGAACCACTAACTGCCCCCCTTGTTATGAGTGTTCCAATTCACAGTGTGTTAAAACAATTAAGTGTGTTTCCATAATGTGTACCAATCTGTATTTTATAACTGAGATTAATTACCTGAGATGATGTCACTTATAGAACATTCACAATGCACATGCTAGGGCTAGCAGTGTATTTAACACTAAATTCTTCTCGAATATTTATGTGGAAGTGATGCTTTAAGCCCCCCCCCCCCCCCTTTTCTAACTCCTACTTTTGCTGTTGCACATGGATTAAGAAGAAACGCGAACGGACTGTAATCGACTCTTCTTGTTCTTGGCAAAGGCCCCATCAAATCTGTTGCTGCTAATTGTCTTAATTTGGTCGGTACGATTGGGTACAATGGAGCCTGCATGCTCACAGTGGTGTGCTTAGCCTTTTGACAGTCTTTACACACCGACAATACCCTCCGAATTCGAAAATAACACATGGTCCTTAGCTTGAGATTGCACTTGCGTGGTCTGAAGTGTCCAAAGCTGAGGTGAGTATGCCATATAATCTTGTATATTAGGTGTTCACGGATGCATACCCCCCATTCAGTGTCATTGGCATAATTTCGGTGGAAAATTTTGCCTTTCCGCAAGAGGTAGAACTGCCTGACGGTGGCGTGTCTTCTGTCTATCCATTTCTGTTTCAATAACACTAGGGCAGGGTCCTTGTCTTGCTCCTTCTTGTCCTGCATACTACAGGTAATAAAATTTTCAAAGGCTACTTTCTGCATATAGAAAAGGCAGTAGTGGTTTTCCTCCAGATCTTCTTCCATGTTGTGCTCAAATCCGATCGGTGACCGTGATAAGGCGTCTGCAATAATGTTCTGACTGCCGGGGATATATTCTATCGAAAAATTGTACTGCTGCAGATATGATGCCCACCTAATAAGCCGCCTGTGATTAAGCTTTGCAGTCATCAGGAACTCGAGTGCCTTGTGGTCTGTGTGAACCCTCGTTTTGTGACCAAACAGAAGGTATCTGAATTTTTCAAACGCCCATACAACAGCCAGTGCCTCTAACTCGGTTACTGAGTAATTCCTCTCACTCTTGGCTAGTACTCTGCTACCAAACGCAATTGTCTTCCACACCCTGTTTCCTTCATGTACATAGTCTTGGAACACCATGACACCCAGACCTGAGTATGAACTGTCCGTTACTATGCAAAGCTCTTCTGCTAAATTAGGATGTGAGAGGATGGGTGCTTGTAATAACGCGAATTTTAACGCTTTCCATTCGGATTCGGCCGCCTCATCCCATTCGCAAGGAATCTTCTTTCCTTTAAGTTGATGCAACCTAGGACTGCTCTGGGTTTTGAGATGTATAAAGCGGTTGTAAAAATTTATGATCCCTAAGAACCCCCTTAACTGCTTCTTTGTCGTAGGAATGGGAAACTTTTCAATAGCTTCGATCTTTTCGGGATTTGGCGCAATACCCTCACCCGTGATGATACGTCCTAGAAATTTGAGAGGACGTCCCAGAATTCGATTTTTCGATAGTGATAGTCACTCCGTATTCCTTGAATGTCGCAAGGAGTTCACCGAGGACCGCATTGTGCTCTCCCCAAGATTTCTCCGCGATCAGCAAATCGTCCACATAGCTGGTGACATGACGTTTCAAATTATCGCTTAGTATGCCGTCCAGCCCCCGAATGAATGCGGCAGACGAAATGTTGAAACCAAATCGTAGACGACGAAACCGGTAACATCTTCCAAATGCTAAAAAGGCTGTGTACTGTCTGCAATTTGGGTGGAGCTCGATCTGCCAGAAACTCGATTTTTGATCAACTGATGAGAAGATTGATATTCCATGGAAGTTTTGTAAGAGTTCCTCTAATCGTTCCGGTCTGTCTGTTTCGGGTTCTATTACGGTATTAATTTGTCGCGAGTCCAAGACTAAACGAATACTACCATCTGCCTTCTCGACTACTCTTAACGGGTTATTATAGGCTGAAGCCGTAGGTTCTATTATTCCTTCACCCAGCATTCGCGTAATTTCAGCTGCTACTTTCTGTCGATATGCCAAGGGGATTGGGTAGGGTGGCATACGAAACTGGTTGTGCGGACGTACACGGAATTCATTTTGGAAGTTCTTTGTTGATCCTGTCTTGAGAATGAAAACCTCCGCATGTTCTACTAGTAATTTATGAAGTTCTTTGCGGTGGTCGCACCTTACATTCTTTATTGCTTCCGCTTTTTCTCCTATTTTCTCCTTTATTTCTCCCAATATTCCGACTTCATTCTCATCCGTGTCCTCTCCCCTACCCGCAACGTCCACCTGTTCTTCTTTTCTTTCTTTTAGACACGCATAGTTTATCCGTATACAGTTAGACGGTAGTTGAGCTGGGATCAGCTGGTCGTCGACCTTAATGTGGACGGGATTCCCTTTCCTCAAAACCACTTCAACTCGTCCTAGATAAACTATCAAATGGGTCTGAGCACTATGGGACTTAACAGCTATGGCCATCAGTCCCCTCAACTATCGCTTCATGCTCATTTACGAAGTCCGTTCCTATTATCATGTCGATCGGCAGATTTGGTACGATCCAGAATTTAGACTCTATTTTGTGTCCTTGGCAGGAGAATTCCAGTCTTGTTTGTTGGGTGACCTCCGTACATTTACCCGCTAATGCCCCTTTTATTTAGGTTTTCTTAACCGATAGTACAGGCCAGTCCACCTCCTGGGAGCACCTCTTGTATGCTGCCTCAGATATTGCTGTTATGTAGCTTCCACTATCTGTTATTGCATTCATACTCTTTTCAGCTATTGCTGCTGTGATAAGAGGCTGCCGATCCTGTCGAGGAGTTGTTTTATGTTCTTCGAGCAGGATTGCTGATAAATCTTCGTACTTTCTCATCCGTAGTTGGCCAGGTCCGAGATTACGTGCGAAATTCCGGCGGCCTCTGTTCGCACTAGTCTGGCGTCAATCCCATGTTAAGCTCCCCCTCCTCTGACGTGCATTAGGATTTGCGGGTCTAGTTTCAATCTCCTGGCTCCACTGTTGTCCTTGGTTTCGCTCTCTCCAATTACGGTCGCTTTGCCATTCGTTATTCCTCCTATCCCAGATTCCTCGTTTTGATTGACCCTGTTCCCTGACGTTCTGGTTTCCGTGTCTTTGGTTTCCATAACCTTGAATAGCGTAACCTTGACTTCCGTAACCCTAGTTTCCTAACTGACCAGTGCGATTATGTGATCTGTTGTCGTCTTCCCTTCCTGGCCAGTGGTATTTGTTACTTTGCCCCTTCTTCCTGTCCTTTGAGTCTTGTTTATCAAAGACTACTTCGAGTTCGCGCAATACACTCTTGAATGCTTCTTTGTCAGATCCGCACTTCCCAACAAGTGTCTGTTGGTACCTAACTGGCAATTTGGAAAAGCAAAATTTAATGATTTCTCCGTTGCTATATGGACTATCTAAAAATTGATTCTTCTTGAGTAAATCATCAAGAAATTTGGTTGTACTCCTATTCCCGGACACTTCCAGTTCAGGACAAAATTTTATTTCCTCTTCAATCCTGTCTTGCGTTTCCTTTGACCAGTAGGTCCGCAGGAATGCACCAACAAATTCCTGATAAGTCCGACACGTCACTGCCACACCCCGCATCTTATCCGCGGCTTGGCCTTCGATGTGTATACACATGAATTCTAATTTTACCTGGGTTGGCCATGATGCCGGTAATGAATTTGTAAACTGCATCACCCGGCTCTTCGGATGCATCGACCCTCCATTTTCTTTGAACTTCTGCAATTTTAGTATCGACAGGAAGTGATTGTGATCAAAATCCTGTCTGATCCTCGCACTGGTGTTGTCACTCGTTTCCGATACTTGCACGTCTGCTGAGTGTCCAGTTCTATCTTGCTGATAACTGTGTTGTGAAACCTCTGTATCACAGTGGAAGTGGCACTCAGAATTCACTCTCTTAAGAGGGCTACAATTATTGGAGCTATTACTCGCTGTTTCTGCGTGTGCATTGTTAGTTCCGCACTCGGTCATTGGGCTAGAGCACGGCGGGCTTTTCCTCGGAGACACAATTCTGTGTACTCCATCACTGGCATCCGAACGCGCAGTGCTCGTGTGCCCGTTTTGCTCTAGTTTTGCTATCCGACTCTCTACTTCTTCCATTCGTTTCGTGGTGTTCGCAACCGCGATATTACCTTGGGTTTTTAAGAACGCTAGGGTATTTGACTGGGGTTGTGTTGTACGTCGCAAGTGCCCTGCGAGTTTAGAAGTTGCTTCCGCGACTTTCATTGCCCCTATTGCTGCCGTTTTGGCCAGGCCTGCTACTTTTTGTGCAGCCATTGACATTTGTTTTATTTCTCCTCATTCTTCCTTTATTGTTAGTAATTCCTCACGAATTTCTCCTATATGCGAAATTATAGTCTGAGTGTCCTTCTTACGCTGTTTCTCATCTTCTTCTTTCATTGATCGTAGGAAGCTCAGTATTGGGTTAATGTCATCTTTTTGATCCTCGTCACACATGGGCGATGTAACTCTGGACATCTGGGCGCTAGAGCTCTGACGTGACCGAGCTGGCCCCTGTCTGCTCTCGTTCGTTTGATTATAAACTTCTGCTGCCGTCTCGACCTGTGTGCCTGTCTCTGTTTCATCCTCTACCTCACTATCATAATCACGGCCGCGACGTTGTTCTAAGATCGCGTCCAAATCACCGTCCTCATCAATGACCCTGTCGTTCTGTCCTGCTAAAAATGTGCCCATCTCATCTCCGAACCTATCCCCGTCAGTAAATTGCCCCTTATCCATTATGCTTTTACCTTCGCTGGAAAATAGTCGTGCCTTACTTCTCGTGATCATTCATGAAAAAACTAATTTATCTACAATGCACGATAAAAATAATCTACTCCATATATTTTTCCACATAGACATAAAATTTCAACAACGCCGTTCCAACGCTGTAATTACATGCACGATTTGTTGTGGTACAGAAACTGCACACTAACCCGACAAAATGTGATGTGGTGCGGACACCACATCAAAGAAACACATAAAACAATGAACAAACAAACAATTATATACGCTGAAAACAAAAACAGTAATCATGCGCTGCTACTTAAAACTAATCACAGAACTACAAGAAAAATAACTTGGGTATTAACCATTAAAAAAAAGTAGAGAAAAATAATTTGAATGTTCCTACTAAGAATACTGTTTGTTTGTCAGTGATTCACAGGAAAGATCCGAGGCTAAGGGTCGCCATTTTATGCGAGGTGCCGGGGCTAGCAGTGTATTTAAGACTAAATTCTTCTCGAATCTTCATATGGAAGAGATGCTCTAAGCCCCCCTTTTCTAACTCCTACTTTTGCTGTTGCACATGGAATAAGAAGAAACGCGAACGGACTGTAATCAACCCTGCAAGTGGAGTGGAAAAGAGTTTGGCACCTGCAATAATTTAATTTGGTGGACATTAATTAAATAAAGGAAAGTTTCAGTAACGTAGTGAGAAATGAAAGGGTTGCTCTACCGATTAACAGAATGAAAGTTCTGTCCAAAATAACAATTTGATTTACTATGACTAAACTCAAAATCATAAACAAAACACATGAGACATTTACAATACATCAAACTGGATCAAATTGGGTACACAAATAAATGCTGTGAAGGTAAAGTTGTCCATAAACTAGATTGTGACATTTATGATGAAGTGGTATGTGGAGCCAATTCCTTGCAACTCAAATCTTAAGAGAAACACCCAGCCAACTCAACATTAATTGCTGCTACGGTAGTGATAACTCAGACAATGAACACCCAAGACAGAACAAAGTTAGAAAAGACGAACAGGCGCGCTCTGCTGAGCTCTGATTATCACAGTGCAAATTCCCTAGCCTGTCGGTGCTGTGGACATATATTACCAAGCTGTCTTCTTAACTGCAAGGGCACGATTTGGCATACGGGAATTGATGGCTGGTTGCTTCGACATCCCGTCGTGGTGATGATAATGTCGCATGTATAGCCCGAAACAAAATGTCCTGGTCTGGTTGTTCCAGACTAGAGACTTCCTATGAATAAAAATGCGCCTCTAAGGGAGACGAAGAAGGCTCACCACACAATCACTGACGGTACAGTGATTGATTTTAACAATCGAAGTCACACAGTAACTCCGATACAGTCAACTTTAGCCAAAACTGCCCAAGACAGACAACATAGGCCGCTTGCACGCAGAACGCTCGATTGACAACTGTACCCGGAAAGTTACATTGATGTCGAAACTTCAGCAACTTCGTTAAACAGTTACACTCAAATAAAAGTTTATTAGACAGCCAACAGAAGGCAGGCTGTCCAGAGCAGTGAGAGCTCAGTCTTGTAACCTATTCCGACCGAAAGGCGAGAGCCGACTACCACAAGAGCACCCATAGAAACCGAACAGAGAACATTCCCGTCCCCATGACATTGGCCATGGTCAAATGTTCCAATCAGCAACTC
Source organism: Schistocerca nitens (assembly GCF_023898315.1). NCBI lineage: Eukaryota > Metazoa > Arthropoda > Insecta > Orthoptera > Acrididae > Schistocerca > Schistocerca nitens. Next base: position 561,192,954 of record NC_064617.1, read on the forward strand.
GAAAACCGGCGGAAAATTCCACTCAAATGCCGAAGCACTACCATTCCACCAATAGAGATTCTTGGCGCCAATTTCTGCACCGATTTTGCTACGTCACTGAGCTATGCCCTGAGCAAGCCAATCACAGTTACGATTTTGCAGAAAACGCGGGAATTTGCCCACCAAGACTGCCTGGGAACACAAATCAATCCCACGCCTCGCTAGTTGCCCGCCGGAAAGTGTTTTCGCTAAGTTTTTGCGAAGTAACGGAACCTTTAACCCAGCCGCTCCTTCAGGCCCCTGCAGGCGTGTCTCCGCCGCTATTATGACAATGTCGGCGTCTGGAAAGCATTCATTTGACTCCTTCACACCCATCGGCATAACCCTTTCAAGATCAGCAGAGCCCGCCTGTCACCGGACCACCCGGGTGACAAGAGACACTGCGTGGGAAGTCCGCGTGTGAAGGAATAGTAGCCTGTCACCGCATGCAATTACAGAGGAAAATCGAATTGCTCAGAGTAATTTAGAAATATGAGAGGGGGCTTCTGCCGCCACTAAAATGTTGTACTTTCAACAGTGCCTAGCAAAGCATGTTAGTATATATATATATATATATATATATATATATATATAATGGATTGGTGCAACATGGAGATTAGGGTCTCCTCTGTGTGGCATCAATTGAAAAATGTTCTGGACTGTCGTTCCATCAGAAAGACAGCCCGAAGTCCATTTTTTTCGAAGATACCCGAGTGTGATGAAATGGAACTTGTCGTACCGTTCCAATGTTTTATTAAATTGCTTTGACGCAAAAATTATTAGCAAGAGTTTCTTCTCTTGCAGGTAATACCTCAGCTGGTGTCCAAAAGGGGAGAATGGACTAAACAGTGTTATTTATTGAATTTTTTTTATGTTTACCACAGTTGCCATTTTCCTTTCCTTTGTGCGGCCTGGACTGTATAAATGAGTGAGTGTGTGAACTAGCAGAACGTTTTAGGCACAGATTGTGACACTGCATGAATGGTCGTTCTGGGGTAGGGTAGTACCAACCCCCCAAGCGTAAACAAGTTTAGCAGAGACCAAGTTTGCAGGTCAGGGCAAAGATGACACGTAGGCGCGCGTTTTGGCTCTGTCACGTTGGTGCGCCACCCCCACCACGTTTGTAAGCGGAACGGTTAGGAGAATTCGGTTGGAAGAGCACTTGTTCCTGGGTCGTGGCGCTGGACAGACATGGTGACGCACCTCTCCTTTAGGTAATGTTAACATAGGTATTAGATTGTCTGAAATCTGCTCTGTAATCAAGCCCAGATGTTGAAATCAGGTGCGAAAATACCACTGAACCCCATAAGGGAACTGATTTTCTTAATTTACTCGAATTTCAGTAGACCATGCGTTAGTGCCTTGTTCAGGCAACGCACCATGTGCCTTAAGCTCACGGTCACGTTATTGCTCTGTGCTTAACGGAAATTCACTCATTCAATGTATTTTAATCTGCTCTTCCATTTATAGTAATATTTTGGGGATTTTTATTTATTTTCCATATGTTTTCATAGTGAACTTTCTTTCGCGCCACGTGGTCGTTTGGAGCAGCCGCCGCATTGGTAAATTGTAGTTTCGGTCTGAAAATATATTGTACACGATGAATAATCATATGATAGTGAGCGAGTGTAAAATCGGGAAGGAAGAATCGTGTGTGTCCATATTTTTCTGGGTTTCTGTTGGCTACTGAAACTTGGCCATCTGGGTTGAACAGTATTGAAGTGATGTTTATTGTGCACCCCCATAACGATTTGATTTGTTGGCGATGTTGTGCGTTAAGTAAAATACCCGTGCCACTAGGAAAAGTATCGGATTTTAATGCCCACTGACTTGATAAAGATTTGCGAAATACTCCTCCACCCTGACCTAGTTTTGCTTGTAGTGTCTTTGCGGAACTTGTTCTGAGTAATCTATAACGACTGATTATAATAACCGTGGGTTTACGTATAACTGTGCGGTTGTATAAAATTACATTGAAGCCAGGTCTGCTCTCCTCTGTCCCATTTCATAATTACGTGGCGAAACTTAACCATGTTAACTGGACACCGGTTTAGATAATGTACATTGCAAGAGAAACACAACTAGTTGTTGAAATACCATCGGTACTAAATAATTATCAATTAATCTCTACCCTCGACTGATTATTTACTCCGTCCATCATAAAGAATAGGTGGCAGTCAGTACCACAGTCGAATTCTGGGTCATGAAAGCAAGTAAAAGCTATATACTGCATATTAAGCCCTGTATAGATGCCTTCTTTAGTGGTTCAAAATAAAAAAGAAAAAATGCGTTATCCGTTGCGTTCAAATTTTTACCGGTTCGTGAAAACCTTCCGCTAGAAATTATTAACAACCAGAAATAACTCGCAGGGGCCAGTAATTTCGTGAACCACACGAATTTAAGAAACCATTTACTACGGACGGTAGCTTGCAGGAGCGGTAGGACATGTCAAAGCGACTGTAATCTTCCTACTTAGGTAGACTTTTACCACCACCAGTACTGGAAGGTTATGTTGCAGCCTGTCACCAGAGCTCTTAACAGCAGAACATGTATGGAACTTCATGAAGCGAAAACTTACTCCTTCGTCAGAGCCTGCAAGAAGCATTGTCGACTTTCCAGAAAAAGTAAAAGATGCTAGGAAGAAACTGTTGCACGATGGCATTTGGCATATTTACGATCGTCTGCATGCGATAATAAAGTCCCGCGTCGCCGCCAGGCGGGGCTACCTTGTTTACTTAGTGATGTGACTGTTTTGGCACCCTTTGCTGAGATATCCGCGATTTATTTGGTTTAAATCTGTCACACAGTCCTACAATCGTGAACTGTCACATTACTTGTCAACAAAATGACCTTGCCCTTGAGGGTGTTACGTTTTCTGCCGGCAGAATATTTCAGTTGGCTGTGTCATATACGGTGTGAGTCATGTAAGACGTAACAGACCTTTTATTTCTTAAACGCTTACACACATCGAAACGCAGTTTTCGACAAATGTTCGAGTGTCGAGGGGCACGTATGCTTTCGTTTGGTTAATGTTTTTTAGCGCTGTTATCAACTGCGATATTGAAGTATGTACTTTTTTAATCGGAACCGTATACTATTTATAATCACACAAGGTACCGAATTCTTTACAGACGAATGGAAAAACTGGTAGAAGCGGACCTTGGGGAAGATCAGTTTGGATTCCGTAGAAATGTTGGAACACGTGAGGCAATACTAACCTTACGACTTATCTTAGAAGAAAGATTAAGAAAAGGCAAACCTACGTTTCTAGCATTTGTAGACTTAGAGAAAGCTTTTGACAACGTTAACTGGAATACTCTCTTTCAAATTCTGAAGGTGGCAGGGGTAAAATACAGGGAGCGAAAGGCTATTTACAATTTGTACAGAAACCAGATGGCAGTTATAAGAGTCGAGGGGCATGAAAGGGGAGCAGTGGTTGGAAAAGGAGTGAGACAGGGTTGTAGCCTATCCCCGATGTTATTCAATCTGTATATTGAGCAAGCAGTAAAGGAAACAAAAGAAAAATTCGGAGTAGGTATTAAAATTATTGGAGAAGAAGTAAAAACTTTGAGGTTCGCCGATGACATTGTAATTCTGTCAGACACAGCAAAGGACTTGGAAGAGCAGTTGAACGGAATGGACAGTGTCTTGAAAGGAGGATATAAGATGAACATCAACAAAAGCAAAACGAGGATAATGGAATGTAGTCAAATTAAATCGGGTGATGCTGAGGGGATTAGATTAGGAAATGAGACACTTAAAGTAGTAAAGGAGTTTTGCTATTTAGGGAGTAAAATAACTGATGATGGTCGAAGTAGAGAGGATATAAAATGTAGACTGGCAATGACAAGGAAATCGTTTCTGAAGAAGAGAAATTTGTTAACATCGAGTATAGATTTAAGTGTCAGGAAGTCGTTTCTGAAAGTATTTGTATGGAGTGTAGCCATGTATGGAAGTGAAACATGGACGATAAGCAGTTTGGACAAGAAGAGAATAGAAGCTTTCGAAATGTGGTGCTACAGAATAATGCTGAAGATAAGGTGGGTAGATCACGTAACTAATGAGGAGGTATTGAATAGGATTGGGGAGAAGTTTGTGGCACAACTTGACTAGAAGAAGGGATCGGTTGGTAGGACATGTTTTGAGGCATCAAGGGATCACAAATTTAGCATTGGTGGGCAGCGTGGAGGGTAAAAATCGTAGAGGGAGACCAAGAGATGAATACACTAAGCAGATTCAGAAGGATGTAGGTTGCAGTAGGTACTGGGAGATGAAGAAGCTTGCACAGGATAGAGTAGCATGGAGAGCTGCATCAAACCAGTCTCAGGACTGAAGACCACAACAACAACAACAACAAGGTAGCTCTTGAGGTGATCATCCCACTACACAATAATGTTAATGTTGACGTTGAAATCCGTCGTAAAAAATTACAGAAATATCCTAGAATGTGAGAGCACGGTGGTCTAAAACGGCATTTGCAATGCAAACACTGCCACGCAGTCGTCTCTGACCAGGCTGCTTAGTTGTATATCGTAAGGTATGCCTATGCTATGAGAATAAAGCTTTATTTCCCATAGAACCAACTCACGACCTAGATGCAGGTTCACTACGAATGTTGTGTACGAAAATTCGACATAGGCTACTACCTAGGGTATCACAAAGAACTTAGGAAAACTATCTCACATTTGCGTATCCTCCCACATTTACGTGAGCTGAAATAGAAAAATCAACCTTTCTTCAATAAGAAAGAGGACTATACACCACAAAAATCAACTACTTTATTAAATATCTTAATGTTACAAGTAAGATTTGACGTCTCTTTCCCTTTCCACAGCTGTGTGCTTCTTAGAGGCAACTGCCTCTACCTACACTGTTATAATTATATCATATACGATACAATCGTTGAAACAAACACTTCATTAAAAATACTTTGATGACAACCTGTACACCGCAAAATAAATATTCTTCTTAACGAAACGTCTTTTTATGTTGAACGTAAGCTCTTAATGACAGTGTTACCAGCTATGTGCAACACACGCTGTCAACTAATTTGACATTGCAGTGCAAATTCGTGCACACGAAAATGATATAAACAATTTACTAAGATAAATTTTGTCTTCCAAAAAGTGTAACTTTACCCTTTACTTAAGCATGTGTTCAAATTGTTGATCATGGTCTGATAGGCATATTTGCATTGCCATTAGAAAGAACGATGAACAAATGATGATGTGGATGACGTGGTAAAGCATGCACTGGCGATTCAACGAGACATATTTTTTTTATGACAGGTTTCAACGTCAACATTAACAATGGCTATGTCACTGTAAGCTGTCTAACAATCATAAAAAGTATGCGGTTACATTAAAAAAAATGTACTTGCTTCAATATCTCCGTCGATACCAGCACTAAAAACATCAACCAAAGAAACAAAACAAAAGTGCCCCTCGAGTATCTAACATTTGCCGAAAACCGCGTTTGACATTTGTAACCGTTCGCAAAATGTGACTCACCCTGTTAAGTTCGGTTCTTCAGAACCTCAAATATTTCTCGTGTAAAGCACAGACTTCTTTCTGCTTTTAATCAACACGTTGGGAATTAATTTAATGCCACTCTTTGTGCACTACCTCATAGTAGGCATTGAATTAGGAGTTCTAAGTTACGAGATCTGTTCAATAAGTAGTCCGATACACCTTTTGCTAGGCCAGTTAGGGTTGAAAATACGTGGAATTTATCGTGGGACATCGTGGAATGTGTCCGTCTCAGCCCCTATTTATTCGTGAAGTTCCGATAGGTGGAATCGCTATACGTAGCCTTCAAATGGCGTCTGTATCTACATCTACATCTACATCAACATCCATACTCCGCAAGCCACCTGACGGTGTGTGGCGGAGGGTACCCTGACTACCTCTATCGGTTCTCCCTTCTGTTCCAGTCTCGTATCGTTCGTGGAAAGGATTGTCGGTATGCTTCTGTGTGGGCTCTAATCTCTCTGATTTTATCCTCATGGTCTCTTCGCGAGATATACGTAAGAGGGAGCAATATACTGCTTGACTCATCGGTGAAGGTATGTTCTCGAAACTTTAACAAAAGTCCGTACCGAGCTACTGAGCGTCTCTCCCGCAGAGTCTTCCACTGGAGTTTATCTATCATCTCCGTAACGCTTTCGCGATTACTAAATGATCCTGTAACGAAGCGCGCTGCTCTCCGTTGGATCTTCTCTATCTCTTCTATCAACCCTATCTGGTACGGATCCCACACTGCTGAGCAGTATTCAAGCAGTGGGCGAACAAGTGTACTGTAACCTACTTCCTTTGTTTTCGGATTGCATTTCCTTAGGATTCTTCCAATGAATCTCAGTCTTGCATCTGCTTTACTGACGATCAACTTTATATGATCATTCCATTTTCAATCACTCCTAATGCGTACTCCCAGATAATTTATGGAATTAACTGCTTCCAGTTGCTGACCTGCTATTTTGTAGCTAAATGATAAGGGATCTATCTTTCTATGTATTCGCAGCACATTACAATTGCCTACATTGAGATTCAATTGCCATTCCCTGCACCATGCGTCAATTCGCTGCAGATTCTCCTGCATTTCAGAACAATTTTCCATTGTTACAACCTCTCGATACACCACTGCATCATCTGCAAAAAGCCTCAGTGAACTTCCGATGTCATCCACAAGGTCATTTATGTATACTGTGAGTAGCAACAGTCCTATGACACTACCCTGCGGCACACCTGAAATCACTCTTACTTCGGAAGACTTCTCTCCATTGAGAATGACATGCTGCGTTCTGTTATCTAGGAACTCTTCAATCCAATCACACAATTGGTCTGATAGTCCATATGCTCTTACTTTGTTCATTAAACGACTGTGGGGAACTGTATCGAACGCCTTGCGGAAGTCAAGAAACACAGCATCTACCTGTGAACCCGTGTCAATGGCCCTCTGAGTCTCGTGGACGAATAGCGCGAGCTGGGTTTCGCACGACCGCCTTTTTCGAAACCCATGCTGATTCCTACAGAGTAGATTTCTAGTCTCCAGGAAAGTCATTATACTCAAACATAATACGTGTTCCGAAATTCTGCAACTGATCGACGTTACAGATATGGGTCTATAGTTCTGCACATCTGTTCGACGTCCCTTCTTGAAAACGGGGATAACCTGTGCCCTTTTCCAGTCCTTTGGAACGCTACGCTCTTCTAGAGACCTACGGTACACCGCTGCAAGAAGGGGGGCAAGTTCCTTCGCGTACTCTGTGTAAAATCGAACGTATCCCATCAGGTCCAGCGGCCTTTCCTCTTTTGAGCGATTTTAATTGTTTCTCTATCCCTCTGTCGTCTATTTCAATATCTACCATTTTGTCATCTGTAATGAGTGTGCATTCCAAGCAGACAGGTCCAAGCGGACAGCTGTCATTGAGTTTCTTTTGGCGGTAAACCACAGCATTGTAGATAGTCATATACGCTTGCAGAATGTCTACGGAGACATGGGAGTAAAGAAAGCACGTTGGGTCTTTGAGTGAGGCGTGTGTCACCACGACAATAAGGGCGCGTGAATCTGTCCGATCTGCCTCCTGCAGACAGGTCCAAGCGGACAGCTGTCATTGAGTTTCTTTTGGCGGTAAACCACAGCATTGTAGATAGTCATACACGCTTGCAGAATGTCTACGGAGACATGGGAGTAAAGAAAGCACGTTGGGTCTTTGGGTGAGGCGTGTGTCACCACGACAATAAGGGCGCGTGAATCTGTCCGATCTGCCTCCTGCAGGTCGGCCGTACACTGTTGTGACTTGTGAAATGTTAGAACGTCCGGACACTCTCATTCGATGTGATAGACGGAGCATAATGAACACCTCGCCGCTCAACTGGCATCCCTGATGGTAGTGCTGACACACTCGGCCAGCACTTGAGGTAGTCGCCGCGCGGAGTGGCCGCGTGGTTAAAGGCACCATGTTAAGGATGCGCGCCCACTCCCCCCGGAGGTTCGAGTCCTCCCTCAGGCATGAGTGTGTGTGTTGTTCTTGGCATAAGTTAGTTTAAGTAATGTGTAAGTCTAGGGCCCAATGACGTCAGCAGTTAGGTCCCTTAGGAATTGACACACATACACACACACACACACAGTTGGGGTAGTACTCGCTGGGTTCTTCGCCGCCTAACAGAAGACCTTGAAGAGCAATGGAGAAACATCTGTGCGGAATTCCTTTTATGTTATAAGGCTAATCGTGACAATTTTTCTTCGAACTCCGTCATAGGTTTCATCATTTCGAACCGGAAACAAAACGACAATCCATGGAGTGGTGCCACACTAACTCTCATCCGAAAAAGAAATTCAAAGCCGCAATCTCAGACGGTAAAGTCAGGGTGACGGTCTTCTATAGCTCCGAAGGGGCTGATCTGTGTGACGCTCTCCCTCATGGTGCGATAAATTATGGCGTGTATTGTGCACGAAACTGAAGAGACGACTTCAGTGTCTTCGTCGACACAAAATGCAAGCGAACGTCTCCTTCTCCATGACAACGCAAGGCTTCCGAAAAGTTTGCGCACACGAGAGGAATTCACAAAACTTCGTTGAACTATACTTCCTTACCCGCCCTACAGCCCGGATACCGGACCTTCCGACCTCCATCTGTTTGTCTAATAACGAATGCACTCCGCTGGAAGCAGTGCGTGGATGACTGGGAGGTTACTGATGCAGCAAGACATTGGCTGCCACGTCGACCTCCTAGACAGAATTCACCGTGGCACAGAGGTAGCGTCTTTTATTACTAATCAAAACCGATACCGTCCTAGGTCCGGTATCAGCCACTACCTATATTTCAAACAAAAATCGACAGCAGCAAACAAAACCCCCGGTACAAGAATTAATTCTCGTTCTGCCGACGGCCATGTCAAAATAACGAAGGAGCGGTTAGATTTTCAGGGCAGTAGCAATGAGAAACTGTCCCTAATAGGCGGGAAAATCTCCGCTGATCAATGGTATGAAGACAGCAATGAGACCACTGCATCACAGACACATATTCTTTACCCACAGCTCATTTCGAAGTGGGACTCAGCACGTCAGTCGATATCAGGTCGAAGACATGTCTGGAGACTCCCTGGACATACATGGCATACCACCGTGAACGTCGCACGCCATATGGGCTGGCAGCCAGTGGTGACAGTCTGTGGTGTCACTTCTTTTCCTATCAGGACTCCTTTCGCGGTCATCCGTGACACCCCTACAGCACAGCTGTACGTCGGTGATATCCTACGTCCCATTTTGTTGCCTATCATGGCAAGCTATCCTGGTTTTACGTTTCAGCAAGTTAATGTCTGTCCGCACACAGCGAGAATTGCTGCAGCTTGTCACGGTGCAAAACCCTACCTTGGACAGCAAGGCCACGAATCTCTCCCCATTGAGAAGTTTGGGCAGGACCTTCCAACAATCCCGGGATTTTGACAATGTAACACGACGATTGGACAGAATTTGGCACGATATTGCTCAGGAGGAACGCCAAGCCGAGTAAGCGGTTCCAAAGGGCCACAGGTGGACCACTGCGTTTTTGACTTGGTCAGTTTGTGAATCCCTTTCTCTTGAATAAATCATCCAATTTCTTTGAATTTGTAATCATTTCTTTGTTGCACGTGTACATGACGTCCCATTCGGGTAATTTTTTTGTGGTGCGTCGATTTTTTTTGTCTTAGAGAGTGTTTCGGTGCCATTTTCAAAGTTTTATTTATTACCTGTTTGGTTTAATATTAATTATGAAACATACTACTTCGTCTGCTTCACAGCCGTGTACAAAACGTCCTCTTCTAAAAATGTTGGACTAATGGTTTCACTCTCTGCTTTGCATATGTGTATAATCTGTTGTTCCTTTCAAATTCTGCGCATTAATGGTTTCACTCGTAAGTCCTGAAAGTGATGTTGTGTCTGATTCAGAGACTAGCGTAACTTGTTGGCTTTAAAAATAATTTTGGATTTATCGTTTCACAATTTACTTCACAGACGTCTAGAGCACCTTAACTATCAGCTGTCTGCTACTGTTTATTACAGGAACTGTAGGTGAAATCTTTGTTGAATTCTTGTACATTTATCAGAATCTAAGGGTTTGTCCCCACTTGTTCGTCCTTGTAATAGAACGTTGCCCATGGCGGCAAATCAATTTTTCTTGTTTCGATACTTATAAGACAGGTCTTTGTGGTAAATAAATATTTTTTTAATCATTTTAATTGCGCTCATTACGTTAGAGTTCCCAGATCTTAGCTCTCTACTAGTTGGCTATTGTTATGCGCTTGCCGCTGCTTCTTGCTTTGCCATTCAAATAGTGCGGAAGGTAGAGCTGGTGCTTTTCGCAATCTGTATTTGCTGCAACACTTGTAATGCCTGCTTGGTACGTCCTCTCACCACTTTCGGATTCTTCTTCGTAGTTTCGCGTTGGTTCATTTCAGTGCACTTTTTGAGAGCGGATGCCCTCTTTATCCATGTCTGCTGAAACAGTTGATGTTGCTTTTGGTAGTACTTGCAGGTCTTCATGTTCTAGAAGTGGGTGACAAATAACTATTATTTCTGATGACACTGATTTCGAAATATTTCTTTTCTCCTGATGCTCTCAAGGCGACATGTAAAGAACTGAGCATGAACGCTTCGTACCCGCATCTCCCGAACTCACCGCTGGCTGCCGCAGCTCCCGTCCGCACTTCTAAGTTACACCAACTCGAGCTGCTCTACGACACAACCGCTCGCTTCTGTGTCTCGTAGCAACTGGATATGGGATTGGCGAACCAAGACTCCTCATCTAGGAACTGGCAAGTGCAGCTAGTTTCCTGTAGTGGCAGTTCATTAAAGGTGTATCACTCGTCTGGCACACAGATATCGCCGCGCCGCTTACGTGTCCACAGACTCCGCGTTGGAACTGCACATTAACCCTATGTTCCGGGCTACTTCAGCAATCTTTGTGTGGAACGGAAAAGCGAGGATTTTGGCGCAGCTGCCCATATGCAAAGACGATACCAACCTCTAATAAAAATAAAAATAACCTTCGATCTTCAGGTGTGCTGTGCGCCGATTACATGTGTGACTGCTGAGGCGAAATAGTCAAAAGCGTGATACCTCTGGGGAACCTGCCACTCTTCAGATGTATTAGGCTTACTCAGAGATGCAAAGGGTCTCTCTAGGTAAAATCTGTAATTCCAGTTGCTCTTGGGACGTCCACGACGTCTACATTAACTTCAAATACTTGCAGTGGTACAGGTAGTCTTCCGGCAGTATACCAAAGAGACCTAGTGTGGCTAATCCAGCTAAACTGTCTGTCATACAAGCGAAATTACTTTTAGTGTGTGACTATATAAAGTGACAAATGGAAATTTTGTATTTACTAAGCTTCAGGAAGGTACAATTGAGAAATGGCCTTTCTGCACACATAAATAATTAAGGGAACTTACAGGGCGACGTAAATGTATCAACGGGCTTGTAATGTCACGCTGCTGGTCGAAACAATGAAATCCATTCAAGGGAACAAGTTTTTAAATGACAAATCATCTAAAGAGTATATCACAAACAGCAGTACACTGATTTAAATTGTTGCGAAGAAGTTGGTATTGCTAGGATATTGTTGATGCCAAAGAGCTGAGCAGAAGTGGAGTTGTAAAGATATTATGGTAGGCTAAACGCTGAGCTTGAGAACAGGTCATTTTTTAATCCGACTTTCGTTTAATCAATGTAGACCACAATTATTGCGGTAGTTTCTAAATGTCTTAAAGTTTGATCATATATACAAACAGCGACCAGCGATACTGAAGTGACCTGAATAACTACCTTTTGCAATGGGAACCACTGCTAGACGTGCAAGGAAAGAGCCAGTGAGGTTCTGGAAAGTACCGACAGGGATGTGGAGCTACGATGGTGTCAGTGCCGTTGCAGGCTGCTCAGGATTCCTCGGTTGACAATCCATGGCGCGAACAGCCCGCTCGATGTCGACCCACAGATTGTTGACTGGGTTCAAATCAGGGGTGTTTGGTGGCCAGAATGACAAGATCGCCCAAGGAATGCCCGCCATCCAGGACCCTTCCGACAATGGTTGGACGGTGTTTGATTTCAGACGTTTCATACCGTAGATGCGAATGGACATCTGTCCGATGGAGGATAAAATGGGATTCAGCTAAAAATACCACTTTCCGCCACTCAGTGGACGTCCAGTTGCGTTATTGGAGTTGTAATTCCTGCCTTACAGATGGTGAACAGCAGTCAGTGTGGGAGCATAAACCAGGCGCTTGTTGTGGAGGTCGTTGAGGAGTTACTGCTGGTAGCCCCGAGTTACTGCTGGTAGCCCCCCGTGATTCATTTGGGCGGTCAGTTCCTCAACTGTTGTATATATATTCGCTCGTACACATCTCCGCATCCATTGTTCACACGTTCTCATCTACTGCCTGTGGTGCGCCACAGTTGCCGCGTTGCCTTGGCGCCGGTTCTCGATAGCTTCATTCTGACCTCCACGGTACACCTTAACGAAGTCGTCACGACAGCAGGTTACAATCTTCACTGTGTCGGAAACACTTCAACCCTTGGGAAGAAAGCGAATGATCATTCCCTTTTCGACGTCAGATGAATCGCTCCGTTTCTGCATTACGACAAAGACTACACTGTCTTTCCTTGTCCCCCGATACGCTTTACGCACCCTCCACTGCTAGTGCAGCCCCATGCCATCTCTCACTGGTTATTGCATATTTTACAGTCAACATACCGGTGGACACACTAAATGTGACTGAACTGTGTGTAAATCAACACTTCATTCACAACTCTGTGATTTAGAAAAGTCAATCTACATGATAAATATGTGGTTCAGCTGCCCATAAATCACACACACTGTGCACTGTCACAGCCATGTATGGCACCAAAACCATCCTTAGAGAATGTTCACTATTTGCAGAAGAGAAGACGATCAAGGAGGTAAAGATTATGCAATGCACAGACAGACACTTTCGTGAACTCATCGCCTCGGCACTGAAGCATCCTGTACCAAAAACTGTTGCTGGCACCCAGTCATTGGCAGCTTAACAGAGAACAAACAAGACATCCACTAGTAAATGTAACTGCAGACATACGCCACTGATTAAAGAGAATGCGCTCAAAGGAAAACAGAGACAGAAGAACGTATTGCCGAAAAGAACACACGGTCAGAGTACTCAGATGAGAAAGATTAGAAATTATTTTGTGTTAAATCGGGATGTTTATCTGAGGGGAACAGCAGGTCTCTCCCAGTGCCCTAGCTGTCTCCTTCCACTGTCAACTCCCGGTCACGGAGGAGTGACAGTGGGAAAGACAGGAAAACTCACAGTTAAAATGGCTCCGTACAACAGTGGAGCCGCGTGAGATGGCGACGCGGATTGAGGCTCCATGTCAAGGATTGCGCGGCCTCTCCCGCCGGACACACAAGTCCTCCCTCAGGCAAGGATATGTGTGTTGTCCTTAAAACAAAGTAGTGTGTAAGTCTATGGACCGGTGATCTCAGCAGTTTCGTCCCTTAGGAATTCACAGACATTTTTACAACACTGCGGCAGTCATGGGTTCAGGGCACATGTGGAGGAACTACGGCCTCTATCTGAAAGTAGACGTACGTGCCCAGGAAATAAATTTGAAACCGGATGCCTCTGAGCTACGTGGCTACAATCTCAACACTGTAGCCATCACCATACAAGCACAAATTATACGTATCAGCGCAGGGGTGTCATAGGCTGACAGGATGTCGTGTCAGCATTACAACACATGAAGTTTCAGCTGAAGAAGCTTTCACAGAAATCACTCACTTTTCTTGTCTCTTTCTCCTATGGGGAACACTAAATGCAGACTAAGTGTTTTGGGGCTTCGCAATCACCTGCCTAAGGACTACAGGAACTGACAGCTTCTCTATGTTATCACATTCTTGTCTGTTGAATGGAGTAGCCAGCCCAACTTCACACTGCAAAAGGTCATCCCTGCTGTTGATCTCTTGGTACGATCTGCAGTCGCCACATGCTCCTCAGGAGATGGTCGCTGACTTCCACTCTAGTGACCCCCAGCCCACGCAATTTGTATTCAGCTCCAGATAAAGTGGTGCCCGAAGTGAAACCACCACATAGGCACTCATCAAGCAAAACTAGCCGTCGTAGTGAGAACTTGCTTTGAACACAGAGTTCGGGAATAGCGGATCATATCACTGACGCCATCCACCGTTAGTCCTGAAGCTAGCAACAAATGCCACCCCAAAATGAGGGACAGGTCTCAAAAACATAATTTTACCCTTTTCAGATTCAGTGTAAAACATTAGAAGTAATTAATGCATCATCTAAAGCCTTGAAGCCTTAGAGTATAGTCGTCGCACCTGCATAACTTCTTTTAGGAATGACACTCTCAGAAAAAAAAAAAAACTTTCAGCATTAGGCTTTAACGTCCCATCGACGTCATTAGTGATGAAGCGAAGAAATTACGGGAAACCTCAAATGTGTAATGGCTGGCAGAGGTTTGAATCGCCATTCTCCGGAATGCACTATGACTTATTGAATGTCGGAAATAACTGGCATCAAAAGATCATATGACTAACTACTCAACAAAACTTGCAGCATTTTTGAATGATATGAAGTAAACTGCTGAACAAACGAATTAAAATAGTAGAGAAGTGCTCCGAAAAGCTTTGCAAGGATGAGTGCCTGACAGAATCCGTAACAGGGAGCCACAGTACATCCTTGATATGACTGCGAAAAACTGTAACAACGAATGCTGCCGTGCACACACGTCCTGACGCAATGCTACCGCCTCCATCGGTGAATCTTATAATAGCCAACAGAATTTTGTTTGACAGCTGAGGGGTCCATGAGAAACCGGATGAGCTGTCAGTAGGCGGCCGAAACTTTGACACACGATGGTTGGCAGAGCTCAAAGTATGAGAAATGCTGACTGGAGATGAACTATCTGGAGATACAAGCTACGTGGTGCGAAAAACCTGATCTTTGGAATGAAATGGGGTGGGTACCTGCCGTGGCCAGACTAACAGAATAAAGAAAATATGAAATGACGGAAACTCTAAATAAAAGCTGAACCAAAACAGCGAGAGAGAATCTGATCATACGGTTTTAAAAACAAAAATTAGACAGGTGAGTGAGTGCAGACGTGACCTTGCTATTAGATTTAGTTTAAAAGTTATGAAGTATTTTGAAAATGATCCTAAGAAGTTAATAACTCACCAACGTCTTGAGTGACTCATACAAACATAGGCTCAATGGATAGACCTCACTAAGTACTGTTGAACTGTTGTCATAGATTTTCTGTTACTGTTATGTATTTTAAATTAAAGGCCATAGTTTATATTCTGCCCACAGTAAAGAAAATTTTCTAGTAAATAAAATGTGAAATACTGAAATTGGGGGCAACATTAAAAATCAGTGATAATTAGAGCTGTATAGTGTCCATATGAAAAAACCCCTATTTTTGATACCATTAAAGGTACATAAAATCTACGAGAGCATTGAAAAGCTCTAAATTCACATGTAATATGTATTATTAAATTTATAGTTTATGCATGCTTTCGGAAGCTGCGTGCTTCCTCACATCAGTACGAGAGTATAAGTAACAGTGTCAATTTACGCTTGGGGACGTGGAGTAAGGTTCGTGAACAGTTAGGACGAATGTGCGGCTGGAGGTCACCTTGTGTGTGCGTCAGAAATATTTTCCAAGCAATTGGTCACTAAATTTGTAAAAACTTCATGTGTCATGATCGTGAGGAATTGAAATACCTTTAGCATGTGTGAACTTCGAAAAATTCGCGTTGCGTGAACTTGGTGTTTGGGACTTGCAAATATTTTTCGTGTGTACATCGCAGACTTCCAAATATTTTTCAGTGTGAGGACATTGAATAATTTCGGGTCAGGCGACTAAATCTACGCTTCTATGAACTATTCAGCTGTAAGCTTTGATTGAGATTTGCTATTAAAATCTCGTTAGATCATGATCACAGAATTTCGACTTAGACCTGTAGTGCAGCACTTTTTACAATTGTCATGAATTTTGAAAAGGTTGGGTGGACATGTGATGGTGGTCAACGGACGTAGGTTCTCGCACTGACAAACATTAGGTTAATAATAACCTATTGTAAAAAACGTGAATGGATTTTTCCTTTGTTTGTTCTGCAATAAATTTAGACCGTAAAAATATTAAATCAGTGTGAGAAGTGAGCATTATTTCACTGCAAATTTCTGCCTTCTTGTTTATTTAACTAGTGACAGACTTGTTGCTTAGTCCCTGGACAGCGACGCAGCCAGTATTGTGAAATCGATCCTCGCATTAGGAGGTTCTATGAACAGCGCGTTCCTTGCTTTATTTAACTTTCATTCATGCCGTTGGACGTGAGGACTCTCGAGTCGACCTCTGGCGGATGTAAGAGTGGTTAACTTAATCATTAGTAATTTATTTGCCGATACCATGGAGGAAGAAGAGCTGTGGGAACTTTCATTATCATTTTAAATTCACAAATATTACCCTACTTCGTTGCGAGGGCTTAAGGAAAGGCTATTACATATATCGATTTAAAACGTTTATTCGAAACTGAATTAAGAAATGAAGTATGTTATAGACAAATGTGTAGCAATCTATAAATTTTTCCCATTTATCGTCTGTGTCGAAGATTTAAAAATGTAGCACTTCAGTTTTCAGTGACATATTCATACGACATTATCAATCCGTTATCAGGAGAACCAGAATCGGTAAAAAATATAGTTAAATCAGCTCTGACGCCGAACTGAATTTAAAGCTATAGTGATGTATCTAACATAACCCACAGCTATTTAAAAGTTTAACATTCTTTTTCCAAGCTTACTTAGTTTTAAAGTATCCGCATTCTAGAATGGGGCAGGAATGGTTATCCGGTTTGCAAACATTATCGGTAGGACAAAGTTGACGTGTGTGGCAACTGGCTTGCTGAGTAGTGAGTGAGGGTGTGACAGAGACGGTAAAAAACAAAAAAATAAAAATAAAAAAAACTGAACTGTCAGAAGTCGAAGCAATACTCCATACGTATCTCGAGAAAGAGACTGGCAAATTCCAGGACTCAACTCAACATTCAGCGTAGAAACCACGAATGTTCTTCAGCCTCCTACATGTCTGCCCTGTAGAGACCGTGCAGCTAAGTTAAAGGCGCAAAGGCTATTATTCTTCCTACGCTCCATCCGCAAACGGTAGAGCAATAGGCTTTAATATACGGTTTCGTAAAAAGTATCTTCAGCCACGCAGTTCACTGTCATTTGCAGAATACAGATGAAGCTATAGAGTCATAAGTTATGTAGAAAACGAAAAAGTGCAATACACTGACTTCTCTAAAATAATAGTTCATTCCGCACACACAAGCACTTCTTTAAGTAACACAAGAATTTAAGTCGCTAAAAAAACACATTTTATTAGCAGTTCTCATTTTTTCATGCCTATTCAAACATAATGTAGTTAAACTTCTTAGAAATTATATGTTCATTCTTGTTTTTCTTGCAATAGTGTATCAGATATTATTTCACTTATTGACGTGAATCAGTTTCTTAATTAATTAGCTTTTTGTGAATTTATACTGAACGTAAGAAGATTTTCTTACTAGCTGAATAAAGATTGTCATAAGAAACAGTATTTCATTCAATTAAAAAATTAAATCGGGAAGTTTTTCTTCTTCTTCTTCTGTAGTGGTCAATCCAAGGATTGGTTTGCAACAGCTACAATGGCAGCTTGTCTCCATTCTGTGCGTCTTTCAGCTTTTCTCTTCATTTCTTTATAGGTGTTACATCCCACATCTTTCACGATTTGATCCATGTACCTCAGTCGTGGTCTTCCTCTTGGTCTTTTTCCCTCGACATATCCCTCTATGATTGTGTTCAGGAGTCCTTTATGTCTTAATAGATGGCCTGTAAATTGCACTCTCCATTTAACAATGAAACTCCAGAAGCTTCTCTTCTCACCTACTCTTTGTTATATGCAATGACGCAAGGACGAATACCTGTATCATGTATGGATGACTCGAGAAACCCGTTAAGACGACAGATTCATCAACAATGCTTACCAAAGTGTAAAGGACAGCTAAAACGAGCAGAAGGATATATATGTTATGGAAATTCAATGAGGACCTTGAATCTTTCATCACAGAACAGAAGCAAGTAGGGGAAATATGGCACAAGTTTAAAAGAATAGTTGACCATGCACTGGGATGACATGTATCCAGTGGGAGGGAATGGGAGGGAACCATCACAGTATACAGTTACTGAAAAGAAACTTCTAGAGAAACAGAGATTACTATACAACATGTGTAAAATAATGCGTGGGGCTATACACAGGGAGATACTAAACGAAACAGGTTTGGCTGTCAAGAGAGCAATGCGTGATGCCTTCAACGATTACCGCAGCAAAATATTGTCAAATGATATTTCACAAAACCCAAAAATACTGTTATTGTACGTCAATACTGCTAGTGGCACCAAAGTTAGTGTCCAGTCCCTGGCAAATGGGACAGCAGCTGAAACTTATCGTAGCAAAACAAAAACCGGAATACTTAACTCCGTTTTAAAATGTTCCCTTAAAAAGGAAAACCTAGGAGAATTGTCCCAATTTAATCCTGGTACCACTGAAACAATGAATGAAATAACAATTAATATCAGTGGTGTTTAGAAACAGCTGAAATCGTTGAAATTGAAGAAACCTGTATGGCCCGATGGAATCATTATCCTATTCTACACTGAATTTTCGGGTGAATTACCCCATCTTCTAACTTTTTTTCCGTTGTAGATTCCTTGAACAAAAGAACCATACCCAGTTCTTGGAAAAAAGCATAGGACACACCCGCCGACAAGAAGGGTAGGAGGAGTGATCTGCAAAAATACAGTCCAAAAACTTTGACATCGATTTTTTGTAAATATGAGAACATATTTCGAGCTCAAACACGAGGTATCTGAAACAGAACCACCTCAATCTCAGCCTGCATGGATTACGAAAACATCGATCATGTGAGCCCAATTCGCACTTTTCTGACATGACATATTGATAGCTTTGAATGAAAGTAGTCGGGTAGATGCAGTATTTCTTGATTTCCGAAGAGCATTGGACACAGTACCACACCAACGCTTATTATCAAAATTACGATCATATGGGGTATCAAGTGAAATTTGTGAGTAGATTGAAAACTTTTTGGTAGGGAGGTCGCAGTATGTTATCTTGGACGGAGAGTCATCGTCAGATGTGGAAGTAACTTCAGGTGTGGAGCGGGGAAGTGTGCTGAGATTCTTCCTATTCATGTCGTATGTTAATGATCTTGTAGGCTATATTAATAGTAACCTCAGACTTTTTGCAGATGTTGCAGTTATCCATGATATAGTACTGTCTGAAAGAAGCTGCATAAATTTTCAGTCAGATCTCGATAAGATTTCAAAGTATTGCAAAGACTAGCAACTTCCTTTAAATGTTCAGAAATATAGAATTGTGCATTTCACAAAACGGAAAAGCGTAGTATTCTGTGACTGTAATATCAATGAGTCATTGTTGGTATCGGCCAACTCATACAAATATTTGGGCGTAATAATTTGTAGGGATATGAAATGGAATGTTCACATATACTAAGTCGTGGGTAAAGCATATGGTTGACTTGGATTTATTGGTAGAATACTGAGGAAGTGCAATCAGTCTACAAAGGAGATCGCTTACAAATCACTCGTGTGACTGGTTCTAGAATACTGCTGAAGTTTGTTGGACCCGTACTAAATAGAACTGACAGGGCACTACTGCATGCACAGAGGCATTCAAACAATCATTCTCCCCGCGCTCCATACGTGAATGGAACGGGAGGAAACAAAGACTGGTAGAGTGGGACGTACCCTATGCCATGCACCCAACGGCGGTTTGCAGAGTATAAATGTGAATGTAGATTTAGATGCAGATGTGACTTATACATGTAGACTGAAGCGACAAATGAAAATTTGTACTAAGGATAGAATTCGAACCTGGTTCTTCACCTCAGTAGACAGATGGGATAACCACTAAGGCATCCTGGCCCAGTGACTTCACACAGTTGTAAAGCATCCTTGCACGCATACCTCCACAGTCCTAGTTTCCATTCACGCCTCAGCCCACCTGGTATTACCCCTAAACTCGATAACATTGCAGAGGCTCTCCAACAGTATAGGAAGAGCGCCTCAGCATCCAAAGAAACTACGAATACCACCTGCAGCCCTGGCACATGTGCTTTAATCAAATGTAACGATATGTTACCAGAGACTTTCTCAAATCTCCAACATATATACACTACTGGCCATTAAAATTACTACACCAAGAAGAAATGCAGATGGTAAACGGGTATTCATTGGACAAATATATTATACTAGAACTGACATGTGATTACATTTTCACGCGATTTGGGTGCATAGATCCTGAGAAATCATTACCCAGAGCAACCACCTCTGGCCGTAATAACGGCCTTCATACGCCTGGGCATTGATTCAAACACAACTTGGATGGCGTGTACAGGTACAGCTGCCCATGCAGCTTCAACACGATACCACAGTTCATCATGAGTAGTGACTGGCGTATTGTGACGAGCCAGTTGCTCGGCCACTATTGACCAGACGTTTACAATTGGTGAAAGATCTGGAGAATGTGCTGGCCAGGGCAGCAGTCGAACATTTTCTGTATCCAGAAAGGCCCGTGCAGGACCTGCAACATGCGGTCGTGCGTTATCCTGTTGAAAGGTACGGTTTCGCAGGGATCGAATGAAGGGTAGAGCCACGGGTCGTAACACATCTGAAATGTCCACTGTTAAAAGTGTCGTCAATGCGAACAAGAGACGACCGAGACGTGTAACCAATGGCACTCCATACCATCACGCCGGGTGATACGCCAGTATGGCGATGATGAATACACGCTTCAAATGTGCGTTCACAGCGATGTCGCCGAACACGGATGCGACCATCATGATTCTGTAAACAGAACCTAGATTCATCCTAAAAATGACGTTTTGCCATTCGTGCACTCTGGTTCGTCGTTGAGTACACCATCGCAGGCGCTCCTGTCTGTGATGCAGCGTCAAGGGTAACCGCAGCCATGGTCACCGAGCTGATAGTCCATGCTGCTGCAAATTTCGTCGAACTGTTCGTGCAGATGGTTGTCTAGCAAACATCCCCATCTGTTGACTCATGGATCGAGACGAGGCTGCACGATACGTTACAGCCATGTGGATAAGATGCCTGTCGTTTCAACTGCTAGTGATACGAGGCCGTTGGGATCCAGCACGGCGTTCCGTATTACGCTCCTGAACCCACCGGTTCCATATTCTGCTAACAGTCACTGGATCTCGACCAACGCGAGCAGCAATGTCGCGATACGATAAACCGCAATCGCGATAGGCTACAATCCGACCTTTATCAAAGTCGGAAACGTGATGGTACGCATTTCTCCTCCTTACACGAGGCATCAGAACAACGTTTCACCAGGCAACGCCTGTCAACTGCTGTTTATGTATGAGAAATCGGTTGGAAACTTTTCTCATGTCAGCACGTTGTAGGTGTCGCCACCAGCGCCAACCTCGTGTGAGTGCTCTGAAAAGCTAATCATTTGCGTATCACAGCATCTTCTTCCTGTAGGTTAAATTTCGCGTCTGTAGCACGTCATCTTCGTGGTGTAGCAATTTTAATGGCCAGTAGTGTATAAATTGTAATGACGTATGCCAAGTTGGCTGAGACGTTAATGGTAATTTGAGTTCAGGAGGTTGGTGTGCTGGGGTAATCCCTGCAGCTATGCAGAGCGACTGTGCCTGGGTGGCATAGTGTTCAGCGCATTTGTCTAATAAGCAGGAGACCAGGGTTTGAATCCCGGTCTTGTTACAAATTTTCATTTATCTCTTCAGTCTGCATATATGCAGAAAACATTTTGTACTTTATTTTATTTCACTTTTTGACCGAAGTGCAAAAAAAGAATAGCCTATGTAGTGGTGAAACATATTGAATGTGTGTGTATGTAAGGGGAAAATAGGGCTTGGGGGGGGGGGGGGGGGGTTGCTAACAGTGAAAATCGAATTGTGGACGACGAGTTTTTAAGCTCAGTAAGGTGTGGGTTGAGGGTACACATGTAGTAGGGTATGGAACCAACTTGATTTACTTGTCCCGGTTACCCCATGACTTCAGTGTGGAAGCTAGGCCCTGCATTATCTGCAGCGCTTGACGAATCACCTGGTCTCCGTAGGGCGCATTACAGCATGTTACAGCCCGACACAGAGGAGAGATAAGTAATCCTTATCGGCTTTTTCAACTTAATTCGGGTTTCAGGATAATTTTCAGCCTTGTGGACTGAAGCTACTACTTTAATTCCACTCTTAGAACCGGAGAAGGGCCATGTATGTCCAATATGTATCGTGGTGTTGCCCTCACTAGCTGCCTGGGGAAGACCTTGACACAGATGGTCAACCGCCTCCTTTTCTCGATCACAAAATCTTCACTCGCTCTTAGTCCTTTTCAGTTGAAGTTCAGCAGATATCATGGAAACGGCTGCACAACAGGTTTTCCTGCACAGGAATAACTGAATAGCTATATTTTTTGACTCCAAAGTGGCCAGTGATTATACTTGGACAGTTCCAGCGTTAGAAGATGTTTCTCCGTCTTTATACGTTCCTTTCTTACTCCCGCTATTTTAAATATGGAGTTACGGCGTCCTCTCTGATCACTCTGAATAAAATAATGGTGTCCTTCAACTTAGTGTTTTAAATCGTTCAGTATAACATTGACAGCAAAATGTCATGTACCGCATTCTTTGTTGCAGATGATTGCTCAGTCTTTTCTTCCTCCTGCAGCCTTGCAATAATACCTCTTTAGTTGCATCTGCTCTATTAGGAAATTGGAGGAACGGGAGTAGAAGCATGGTTTTAATTTTAACTCGGAAGTTTTTCTTTGTACGTTTAAACTTCCGTGTTGGTTTTAACTTTTTCTTAGTTTCGAAGGAACGGGAAGGTTTCTGGGACCCACATATGATTTTGAGCTTTAATTGTTGCTATACTTTAGGTACCTAAAAGCTAGGGTCATAGCTTATGGAGAACACACCAACCTGTCTGCTTCAGTTTTACGTGGCCCTTGTGGAATCTTCTCTTGATTACGAATCCGCAATTTATAGGTCTGCAACACGACGTGCTGAACAATGACGGATATAAGCTTGCTAGTGGGGACTAAAGAACCAGCCCAATACAAGCCTCTACGCTAAAGCTGGTGAACAGCCACTAAACATTAGCGGAGACTTACAATGATGCGACGGTCCTTTAGGACAATATCCGAAAGCCTGCATTCCATACTGCTCCTCATCCACCGACGGAACGATATTTTAGTCATCGCAGTGAGCAATGAAGCCTTGTGACCAGTGGGATGCGTATTACAATCAAAAATATTTCCATTCTCGGTTTCATACCGCAACAAGATATTAGTTACTATTTCCTAAATAGTTCCTGTTTTATAGCTCATATCATAATAACCGCTATGCAAAGCAAATTACCGATCATTGGTAGCACGCAGCCTAACAGCTACTGTTCCCTCGAATTTCATCTGGCTGAAATTACTCTTTCCAAAAACTATATGATAGATGGTGATTTCTTACTGTCCCTTAACATAATCGGGCAGAATGTAGAATCGTGGCTATGTGTATGTTCGTCTGTCGCTTTTATTACAGTAAACAGTTTTGGAGCACAGTACTGATTTTCTTCGCAGATACAAGCATTATTTCGTGTCTTTGAACAATACCAGCTTTAATACGAAACGATTTCGAGAAAGAGATCGTCTTATTGAGTTTCAACCCCAGAGGAATTCGAGCTGAACTGAAAGACTTCGTAATAAGTAGCCTGAGCCTTTTAAAAGCAGAAAATAGAAATAACACGATGATTAGAAGAAGACAAAACAACTGGCGCCCTTCAAGGGCCATGGACTGTTACTCAGTTACGCAGATCAGAACTGAACGAAAGGGGTAATTGAACGCGCGTAGAATGATTCAGTCTTTCTCTTTCATCCGAAAACTTGACGCCTCTGAGCTGCAGCCTATTCTAACGAATTAAATTCTACTTTACTTCCAGTATTAATTCGTTTATCCTAAATTTGTAGAGAACAACATGCAGATCGCCGTCTTCAACAACTCATTTCACATTTCATTTCGAACGCGCAGTTGTTACATACCAGATCAACATAAGTAATGACTCAATTCTGCACTTAGGTACAATTGAGGTATAGATAACGTTATGGGAAACAATGTTATTGTGATCATCATATCTGTACATTTGAAACTGTACTTCTTAAGAGTTAATCTGGAGTCTTAGGCTTTTCTCAGGTAGTATCTTTGCATGACCGCTGGCAGGTATTATGAGAAGTTTTTTGCGTCATTTGCCCTTCAGTTTTTAGTTAAGCATTGTCGATCATGACTCGGAAACATTCTGTTCAGTAATCACAGCTGAGTATTCGAGATGATCTGTTGGAGACTTTTCAGATCGTGTGTATTCCTTGATTTGTGCTGCCACCTAGAGAACGCTTCGAGCATAATAATTAAATGTTATTTAGCGTTTGTATCGTTGACGTAATAAAGTAGTGCTGAAAGGCTGGCTGTAGAGGGCGACTATATTCCCCAAGTTCAACGTGAATTGTCGAAAAGCATCACGTTCGATTGCCTTACCACGTGGTAAGGCTCAACGGGAATGGTACGAATCTAAAGAACATTACTTCAGGTTTGTGAAAAATGTCTGGTCCACACATTTGGCACGAAAATGTTTTCCTTTTTGTGATCTTCAGCCCAAACATTAGTTCAACGTACCTTTCTCCGATCCGATAGTTTATCATGTGCAAGCCTCCTGATTTCTGCATGACTACATCCACTTGAACTGCTTACTGTATTCATCCCTTGGTTGTCAAATTAACCAAAGCGCGATGTCTCTGGAGATGTCCTATTAACCGATCCTCCCTTTTACGAAAGCTGTGCCCAATTCTAGTTAGCATCTGTTCATTAGTTGAACGATATATGCGTCTTATCCCCAGAATTCTGTATCGGCACATTTCGAAGGTATGGATTCTCCTCTTGTCTGGTCTATTTATCGCCCACGTTTTTCTTCCGCACAAGGTTACGCTCTAAACAGATTTTTTTCAGATGACACTTCCTAAAACTTACTGTACATTTCTTTAAGTAACGAAAAGCCGCTCCAGTAGATAATAACAACTTATTAAGCTAACTACCGGGTTCGTCCTGCAATATCAGTCCTTTTTCAAGTGAGCCAGAAAATTTTGCTGTAGAGAAGCAACTTCAAACGGCCATCATTTTCAAATACCCAACATCGTCGGCTGGAGAGCCATCAGATAATTCAGTGTAAAGAAAGCTTGTGATATGAACTTTTGTACTGCCTTGACACCATGGATGTACACTGTATTAGTTTCGACGGGACTTAGCTGTCTTCTTCAGATCCACAGAGTACATGTTATGAAACCATGCTGTGTGATAAACTGTACATTTCTGTTCATGCCATCGCAACGGACTCATAGTAAAGAGAGAGTAGAACACTAATAAATGTGGCTGTTTCTTCAGGGCAAGACAATGTCATGCGACTGCGGACATCAAGAAGTGATGCATGTGTCTGGGTTGGCTTCCAGCTACATGAAATGGGCAGCCAATCCAGAAACATGCAGCACTTCTTGATGTACCGCAGTTGTATGACGTTGTCTTGCCCTGAAGACACAGCCATATTTCTTAGTGTTCTACTCTCTCTTTACTCTGAGTCAATTGTGATGGCATGAACAGAAATGTACAGTTTATGGCGCAGCATGGTTTCGTAACATGTACTCTGTGGATCTGAAGAAGACAACCTAGTCCCGTCGAAACTAGTAATCATGTGTGCATGCAGCTCCTCCACCAAAGCGTTATGACTGTAGTTTTGAATTAAAACATACGAATATTATGAATGAAATACTTGAAGACTTAATTTCTGTTTGGTTAATTTGTTGGGGGAGAATCAAACTTTCGCCTGTAGCCAGCATTGTAATAGATGTGTCATATATTTTCTTAATCTGTTTTGAAATAACAGTATTCACTATATGTGTGCTGCATTCTTTTTCTAAATATGAAAAATTTCTCGTGGACACGTACCTGGAAACAAATATTCAATT
Organism: Schistocerca nitens; assembly: GCF_023898315.1. Lineage (NCBI taxonomy): Eukaryota > Metazoa > Arthropoda > Insecta > Orthoptera > Acrididae > Schistocerca > Schistocerca nitens. The sequence continues at coordinate 561,219,119 of NC_064617.1, forward strand.
CAAATGAATGGTGACGCACAGAGAAAATTTTGTCAACGTTGTATTATAACTGTACCACACACTAATAAGGAATAACTACGATTGGGAAGAAATATTCTCATAAACCAGTTAGAAGTTAAACACGTTTCGATTAGAAACTTTTGGCAACTAATACAAATTTCCAATTTCAGGACGCGGAAAACTGTCGAGACATTAAAGGAACTCAATTCATTTGCAAATACTACTTGTTCCATGGCAGTCCCTACGTTACGTAACAAGTATTAAACATACACATAATTTCACTCAGCATAAAACAGTAAGTAAAGAATCAACAATATTCTCCCAATAGTTTAGTATGTTACACAGAATATAAAAGTGCATTAATCGTTACATTTCAAAACGCTGCACAAAACATAAACTTATATCTCACTACAACAAAAACTATAGATAACGTCGAAGACCGTTTATAACGGATTGTAGAACGTATTTCTTCGTGTGATTTCTAGAATTAGTCACTTGATAGAGCAACCGATCAGAAAAAAACCGCGTCTTCTTAGACACACTGTCATAAAGGGATAACACTCTCTTCTGCTAAGCGGTTCTTATTACTTTGAGTAGGATCTTCCACCACTTCAAAATTTCTTAAACATCTGACCAAGTGCTGTGTAGCTCTTTTCATACATTGTTAACCTATATGTAACTGCATCATCTACCAAAAGTTGTGATTAACATTGTGCCTCAGCTCCTTAACATAGGGAATGAACAATAAGTATCTCACACACTTCCCAGGCGTCTGTCTATATTTTAGTCTCCTTCTATCGACTGCTCTTCATTCAAGACAATAATCCTGCGCTTCTCGAGCAAGAAAGCATCAATCCAGTCACAAATTTTGTTTTAGATACCCCATATCGCCCTAAAACTGTATATTACCTTCTTATGCTGTAAAAACTTACTTATTCAGTTACAATATCACATAAAATTGTATTTTTACGTTTTTAATGTGAATTTTGTTAATTTTTGACGTGCATGCAACTTGTGCTCGTACCTACTACGGTTGTGCAAAACTCCTACTAGGGAAGCCACCACATGTTGCTCCTTTCATGTGAATTTGTGAAATATACACTCCTGGAAATTGAAATAAGAACACCGTGAATTCATTGTCCCAGGAAGGGGAAACTTTATTGACACATTCCTGGGGTCAGATACATCACATGATCACACTGACAGAACCACAGGCACATAGACACAGGCAACAGAGCATGCACAATGTCGGCACTAGTACAGTGTATATCCACCTTTCGCAGCAATGCAGGCTGCTATTCTCCCATGGAGACGATCGTAGAGATGCTGGATGTAGTCCTGTGGAACGGCTTGCCGTGCCATTTCCACCTGGCGCCTCAGTTGGACCAGAGTTCGTGCTGGACGTGCAGACCGCGTGAGACGACGCTTCATCTAGTCCCAAACATGCTCAATGGGGGACAGATCCGGAGATCTTGCTGGCCAGGGTAGTTGACTTACACCTCCTAGAGCACGTTGGGTGGCACGGGATACATGCGGACGTGCATTGTCCTGTTGGAACAGCAAGTTCCCTTGCCGGTCTAGGAATGGTAGAACGATGGGTTCGATGACGGTTTGGATGTACCGTGCACTATTCAGTGTCCCCTCGACGATCACCAGTGGTGTACGGCCAGTGTAGGAGATCGCTCCCCACACCATGACGCCGGGTGTTGGCCCTGTGTGCCTCGGTCGTATGCAGTCCTGATTGTGGCGCTCACCTGCACGGCGCCAAACACGCATACGACCATCATTGGCACCAAGGCAGAAGCGACTCTCATCGCTGAAGACGACACGTCTCCATTCGTCCCTCCATTCACGCCTGTCGCGACACCACTGGAGGCGGGCTGCACGATGTTGGGGCGTGAGCGGAAGACGGCCTAACGGTGTGCGGGACCGTAGCCCAGCTTCATGGAGACGGTTGCGAATGGTCCTCGCCGATACCCCAGGAGCAACAGTGTCCCTAATTTGCTGGGAAGTGGCGGTGCGGTCCCCTACGGCACTGCGTAGCATCCTACGGTCTTGGCGTGCATCCGTGCGTCGCTGCGGTCCGGTCCCAGGTCGACGGGCACGTGCACCTTCCGCCGACCACTGGCGACAACATCGATGTACTGTGGAGACCTCACGCCCCACGTGTTGAGCAATTCGGCGGTACGTCCACCCGGCCTCCCGCATGCCCACTATACGCCCTCGCTCAAAGTCCGTCAACTGCACATACGGTTCACGTCCACGCTGTCGCAGCATGCTACCAGTGTTAAAGACTGCGATGGAGCTCCGTATGCCACGGCAAACTGGCTGACACTGACGGCGGCGGTGCACAAATGCTGCGCAGCTAGCGCCATTCGACGGCCAACACCGCGGTTCCTGGTGTGTCCGCTGTGCCGTGCGTGTGATCATTGCTTGTACAGCCCTCTCGCAGTGTCCGGAGCAAGTATGGTGGGTCTGACACACCGGTGTCAATGTGTTCTTTTTTCCATTTCCAGGAGTGTATAATGCTACATACATAATAATTTTTACTGTGATGTAAGTAACAAAAGCCTGTGATGTATAGCAGATGTTTCCCTTACATTTTTTATTTTATTTCCTATTTCTTCTTGGAGCTGCTATAACGATTGGTATTGTTTTTACCAACAGGCAGCTTGATGACGCACAAAGGTGCGAAATTTCGTAATTGGTAAATTACGAAGTAATGTATATTTATGTATATTTCTTTAGAAAAATGCAGTAGTAACTTAAGCATAAAATTACTTCCTTAGAGAGATCTATCCTCCATTGTCTGATACCTAAAGAGAAGTGAATTTTGAACTGCTATTCAAAAAGTTCTTCGTTGTGTTTTAGGGATGATGGAGAAGGAACAAATTTAAGAATTTTAGGTGAGGAAACTTTGTCCTGGTACGACTAAGAACAAAGCTCCGTGTGGAGCTACTTGTGTCCTAGGATTGTTTACTACCAGCTTTTCTCTGAAGTCCTCTGTTTCCTCACAAACTTCTCCTCCATTACTGACATTGCGAGCTCATTTTGTCCTGTTATAAGGCAGCGGTTGATGCTGGAACATTACAAACAAATAACGTATTGTACAAGAGGGTCACCAGCATGCTCTGTCACCCAGAAATTGATGAAAGAAATTCGAATGGCTTTCATCTTCAAGTCCAAACAATGACACTGCACCTCAATTTACATGGTTTTACCACAGTCATAACATCAGTCAGATTGAAGTTAAAAACGCTTTATTAATTCCTTTCAAAAATTATATAACTAGACACTATAACCAACCACTAAAAAATTTAAATTCTAACGAATACGTCTATGTACAGCTAGGCCTATTTTTGTGCATCCATGGGTGCTACCGCACTTCGATGGAACGTAGTGCTTAACACGTGTTGTGGCTTTTCGGGACAGCTCCCATGTGTCTCTAGATTCATCTCAGAGTTAGATGCTGGTTCAAAGTTTCCACTACAGTTGCGTTGCGTTCTTATTGCCTCCAAAGTACCAATTTCAAAATTAACCAACATGCGACTGCCAAATCACACACCTTTAAGCCACAGTGATTTTCCTAATACTAAAACTACATTACTTATGATAATTTTTACACGAGACGTACATGTCCAGTCATAAAACATCCGTATTTGCCCTTTTTTTAAAATTATTACATAGGATCTCTCATTGTATTTATTCTCTTTTACATTACGAAATCATGATATCGCGGTAGCGGCTGTTCGTTTCTCGTCAGGGGTTGTTCATACAGTATCCATTTTAAAATCACTACCGTCGCAGTGGTGACGAACTGAACGTCTTTCGCACTGGCACCGGGCAACGGTCTTTGCAGCGGAAAACGTAGCAGATACCAGAGATACGCAGATTCGCGCCCGTTCGTGACTTACTGACTTGGATCCGTCATATCGGCGCCATAGCCAATTCGTCACATACACTAAGGCGCACGATCTACCTTTTTATCATACAAGTGGCAGTTATGAAAATTCATATCTACTATCGTTTACTGTCGATGATAAACAACAAAGTACTATGTATTATTACGTAGTTGCACATCATGTTACATTCGAAAAAATTCTTCAAATTGCTATAATAAGCTTCTGTACGTCAATGACCTCATCACAACATCACACTTTGTTCTGTCGCGTGAGTTTCAACAACCCTAGTGATATTTGAACCGTGGCACAGGCAGCAAACGTTGTTGCCAGGACATCATACTGAATCTCAACAAGTATCTCGTACACAAGACATAACCTCGCCAGAATGAAGCAAGAACAAAGTGCCGAGATAAACGAGATGGTTATAAACATGGACTCCAATTCTACCCGCGTATCATAAAATGTGTGAAACCGATGCTCAAGAGAAATTTGTGTAATTGGTTAATCACATTGCTTGCATGTGCGTAGACCAGGCTGCTTGTTTTACTATCTATTTTTATTTTTACAAATAAAAAAATTAACGAAAAAAACAGGCAGCACGGTCTATGTACATACAAGCAATGTCATTCATCAACATCATGTAGGCTACAGGATACCGCAAGTGCAAAAGGTTTTGCATAGGGAGTTGGGACTCTATGATCGAGAATCCATATACACAAACAAAATCCAAATGGGATATCTTCCAACTACGAAGCGGTTGTGTATCAAAGATGATGTATGCCGAAATAATGGAAGATCTGAACTCAGTTCCCGTGCTTTCAGAAAATAATAACGACTTAAGGAAGGGTCAGTCTTTTTGAAAGTACACACATTATTGTTTTTGCATTAAAAACCAAGCCCAAAGATGTTTCACCACATTTATGGCATCGTTAGTATGGTAATTTATTTTTTTTTTCAGAAATACACACTTACAGATCATTTTTGGTTTGGTTATATGTATCTTACATCGGATTTAGTTGTCTCAATTAAATATGAAATTTTCTATTTCTTTTTCATACTGTGTGTCCTGTGGATGCCAACCGATATGAGCCACGCATCCAAATTTGTAGAATATCATCTGCATAAAATTTTTGTTTGCAACCCAATCTTTAAAATCTGTGTACTGATAAAAATCTTGGCATATCCCACCTCTTAGCCTCAGCATTGTTGTATTTGACTAGTCTTGAGATGAGACAGGTTTGCTTTATTAGGTGCCAAGCGTGTCTTTCTTTTTGTGTAGTTGGACCGACATGTGAACATCGGTAAAAATACCGTGAAGCATACGCATAATGAACTATTTCGTCTAATTTTGGCATTCATGGCTGTGTTTCATATTCTGACAGTGTTTACTTACATTTTTATCCTACTTATTTGTGGAACTGCGTATTGCTATGATGCTGAAACTTGACAACAAGCTTCGCTAAACAAATTTACGTTTCTGATTGGTTTCCGACGGTCATTTGTTTACAGCTCTGTTCACGCTTGACGTCCCCAAACTCTGAATCTAATCAATTTGTTTTCTTGCTGCGTGTGTTTGTGGTTTTTCTTGGTATTGTGTGTATGTGCGCGCGCACGCGCGCGCGTGTGTGTGTGTGTGTGTGTGTGTGTGTGTGTGTGTGAGAGAGAGATAGAGAGAGAGAGAGAGAGAGAGAGAGAGAGAGAGAGAGAGAGAGAGAGAGATAGCAGGGAGAGTGCGTGTGTTTTATTTTGTGTTGTCCAATAGTTGGTTTAGAGCACTGAATAGTTTTTGTTACATAGTACTTTTTGCGCATAATACGTTTTTACTGAGTTTTATGGATTTGTGGACTTGGTAACTAACTAAAAAATGGTGCAGATGATTACAGCCTTTTAGGATTTGTAGGTCTGTGTGTATGCCACTGAGGACGTCGGTATTTTTAATGTTGCGGTCTGCAAATGTGGAATGTGTGCTGTCACTTTCAGTGCTCTTAAATGTTCTGAATATCTTATCCTGAAATCCCGACATGTCTGTCCAATGTACACCTATTCATAGTCTCCAGGTTACCTGGTATGTGCCTTTTTTTAAATTTTTTATGGTTATGTTGGGCTTTTAATCTTTCCTGCCGTGTGCTGTTTGCTTTATATGTCGCATGTACACCTGTTTTTTATGAGTTTTCTAGACATCGCAATGGAATACAAAAACCGCAAACACTGGTTCCCAACATATGGTTCAAATGGCTCTGAGCACTATGGGACTCAACTGCTGTGGTCATCAGTCCCCTAGAACTTAGAACTACTTAAACCTAACTAACCTAAGGACATCACACACATCCATGCCCGAGGCAGGATTCGAACCTGCGACCGTAGCAGTCGCGCGGTTCCGGACTGCGCGCCTAGAACCGCTAGACCACCGCGGCCGGTTCCCAACATACAGAAAACCTATACCGACCACTACATTTATTCACAACAGCGATAACCACCCAGCATTCACAAGGAGGCCAATCCGATACCTCCTACACAGACTGAACAGAATTCCGATGAATGGACACAGCTTCACACAAGAACTAAACATAATCAAACAGACTGCCACAGAAAATGGCTACATAAAAAACACTATTGACAAACTAAACCATACTGAGAAGAACACAATTGACACCAGAAACACACAAAATAGTCTGAATACTATCTCAACACAATACACCAGCAACAACTACAACAGAGAACTCACAAGGCACACAAACGAAGAAAATCTATAACTTGAAAACATTGCATGGGGGCTTAATTAAATAGACTGCTAATAATTTTAATTTTAGTAGCTGACTGTCCGGTTACGCAGTCTCGTAACCGGTTGGCCCTGATTAGTATTAGTACGCAATCTGACTGCATAGAATAACAACAAAGAATGAAAGACAACTTCCGTTAACACAATTAATTAATTAAGTCCCCAGCAACTATAAAACCTACGAAACAACAAAGCACAAATGTAACTGTTCTGTGTGTGGAAGTGTGATTCAACGTACACATCTGGCACGGTTCTTCCTCAATAAGACCAGATATTTTAAACCATTTATACTGAAGTAATTAAAAAAAACAGAAATACTATAATTGCACATAGAAACCAGAAATACAGTCTAATACAAGAACATGAGCCAGATGGTTTGTTGACTGAACCTGTAACCAATAGGCATTATTGTTCAAGACATTGAAATACTACAAAAAAAAGGATTTTTTTACCTTCATATATATTCACGAAAAGCACATTACAGAATCCCTAATACAACAACATCTGGTGTCTAGCCTATCAAAACAATATGACAACATCTGAACAAGCACTCTCCATGGGAACCTCTCAACAACGACTCACCACTGCTACATCTCAACAAGCACTGCCTACTGCGACTTCTCGACAAGAACTGCTAGTGGAGGCGGCTGAATAATACTCTTTGGCGCAATCTCTGGCGCTGTGGCTCAGTGTAGCCACCTTTCATATGGTGTAGCCACCTTTCATATGCCCCTCCTCCACGGGCCAGAATTTGATGGTATTTTTGCCAGCATTGGTGGTGAAAATGCCACCAGATTCGTCCAAAAAATACAGACAAAAGTTAAAAAGTAATATTAATAAATAAATATTACATAATTAAATAAATTTTAGGCTTTGCACTGACCCTTCAATAACCTAATATATAAAATACAGTAAGGAATACAAATGCTTGCATACATATGATTTTACATAATAGTCTACACAAGTATCATGTGGTTAAACAATTCAATCCATAGCGCCAGCAATGACGAATATGTGCAGGTAAGAGTCTCATAACATTTCATAAACAGTAAACACACAAAAAAAATCAGTTTAGACAAATATTCACATAAAATACTTTCAATAGTTCAATAATCAAGTAGAACTCCTCACAGTAGTTGACAGTTCCAACAGTAGCACCCAGCAATGATCAACAGGTGCAAATAGCAGTCTCATAACATTTCATCAGGAGAATTTAAACAGCTCCAACAGTGGCACCCAGCAATGGCGAGCAGGCATAGACACCAACAAGTGACATCATTTCAGTAGAAGCAGTTCAAACAGTGGCACCCAGCAATGGTGAACAGGTGCAGACACCAACAAGTGACATCATTTCAATAGAAGCAGTTCCATCAGTGGCACCAAGCAATGTTAAGCAGGTGCAGACACCAACAAGTGACATTATCTCAGTAGAAGCAGTCCATCAGTGGCACCCAGTAATGTTGAGCAGGTGTAGACACCAACCAGTAACATCATTTCAGTAGAAGCAGTCCATCAGTGGCACCCAGTAATGTTGAGCAGGTGCAGACACCAACAAGTGACATTATTTCACCAGAAGCAGTCCATCAGTGGCACCCTGTAATGTTGAACAGGTGCAGACACCAACAAGTGACATCATTTCAGTAGAAGCAGTCCATCACTGGCACCCAGTAATGTTGAGCAGGTGCAGACACCAACAAGTGACATCATTTCAGTAGAAGCAGTCCATCAGTGGCACCCAGTAATGTTGAGCAGGTGCAGACACCAACAAGTGACATTATTTCAGTAGAAGCAGTTCCATCAGTGGCACCCAGCATTGTTGAACAGGTGCAAGTAACAGTCCATAATATTCACTATCACTAATTAGACAGTTCATCAGAGTTTATCAGCAGAAATTAAACATTTCCAAGTGGCACCCAGCAATGTTGAATAGGTGCAAGCACGAACAATAGTTTGAATGCGCACACAATTGCTTTTACAAAATTATTATCAATGCTCTTACACTAAACATACAAATTATAATAAACACACAAATGTTATCAGATAATTGTCATATTAAATATTACAAATACACAAATATCAGTAAACTTATAATATTTATGGGTGTCAGTGCAAGCCATAACAAACAAGTAAAATAATGTTTAGGAAATAGGTCGGTACCAATTATTTGGGATTAGGAAAGGAAAACACACAAAACACACTCACTCATCTTTCATCCACATTAAGTGCTACTGTGTAATTGAATAGTGTTAACTATGTAAATGCAATTCTGTCAAAGATTTGATGTTCGACATGTGTATCAAGTAGTAGTGGCAGCAATGTATAACAGTCAATAATAGTTAGTCAACGTCATAGTCATCATGTCAAGACCAATGTTTGCCAAGCCAAATCAAATGTACGGTTGCTGAACAACTGTCAGTGTGCCAAGATATGCAAATACTTCCTCTCTCCAAAAAAAGTATGTACTGCTTATTGATTTAACAAAGTGTGTGTAGACAATCTTCCTTCCACTTGAGTGTTCTAGTCTGCCATCTTCATCCTCCTTGTTCCATATAAACCAACAAAAAAATATGCTCCTCAATTACTTTACCTCTTATCCACCAAAACCACAATAATCATCAGCATCACATAATCTCAATACTTTAATAATACCTCTTACATCGATACATATAAACCTTATCATCAATATCATTTACCTTACCTCTTGTCCACCAAAACTCCAATAATCATCTACTTCACACAATCTCAATACCTCAATAATACCTCTTCAATACGTCGATACATATAAACCTTATTACCAATATCATTTCACTTCCATAACAACTCTTTCCTTTAGTCAGTCTCCTCGAACAAGTACAGACAAAATCCTAGTGCAAACTTCAATTTATCATCCCATGCAATCCGAAGACACAATGTCCACACGCAACCTCTGTGTAGTCCACCCAAGCCAAATCTTCTACTCATTATGAATTATAAAATACATTTTGGTTACCTTGTCCATCATAAAATAAAAGAAATGCATACATGACCTCTAACAGCCTTCAGTGTGAATAACTTTCAGTAAGTAGGAGCGAGTACGTAGTATGAAAGATCACATAAGACTTTGAGTGAATGAATCGTAATATTTCACAGTGTGTACACCACTTCAAGAATCATGGCAAAACAGAAGCAAACATGTGGAGTATTTCTTGTGTCAAGTGTCACTTGCTATTTCAATTGCTCACGAAGAATGCAGTGTAATAACTGTCAATGGTCTAAACCTAATGTTGGTATGTCATGTCGTTTGCTTCCTACCTATTAGCATAAATTTATACAGCTTCCATAAAACCTCCAGCTCATGTGACTTCAATGAAGTTTTTTGTACTAATGTCGTTCGCAGCATTATGGTAGTTCATTTTCTTATCTTAAAATATGAGGCACTGAGCGTAAGCAAAACATGCAACAGCGAGTAAATATACCAGTAGAGAACAGAATGTCAACAAGTGGATGCAGCACAATCCCTACAACGAGGCTCTGCCATGTAAATAATCTGTAATTAATACCATAGTGTGACCTAAACTCCATGTTCGTACACCGTATATCAGCATTTCTATATACCAAATTAAAGAGTAGTTATGACAACAAAACAGAAATTTGTAAATATGCAATCCATACGCAAAGCAGCAAATATATATCTTACATAATAAACAGGTCATTAGCATCATATCAGCATAAGCAAATAAATGTTCATATGTAATCTTAATAAGTAAACATGAAGGCGCAAGCAGATAAATCACAAAGTATAACTTACATACATAACCATATCAGCACAACTAATCAGGTGACAATTATAATTTTAATAAATAAGCACAGCAGACACATAATAAAAAACTGTGACATCAGTGAAAAAGCAGTGCAGCCAAGCGATGCATAATATACATAATTAACAACCATGTTCATTAATCAATCATTGTGAAAATCAGTTAACACAAAGTATAAATCACGTAGTCGCGAGCAGCAAATTACGTCTAAAGTACGTACCTAAGGGGAAATATGTTACCTGAAAAATAAACTCAATTAATAGTTACCTTTTTAGTTCATTAGTTTCTTCTTCGAAATTACATTCTTCCTGAAAATTTCTCGATAGCAAGTCCTCTTAACGTCGGACACACACAGAATTTACCTGAAGTTCTTAAATATTTTATACAACCGTATCCTGAAAAATATTGAACGTTAATAACATAATTTATCAAGTCACTATAGCTTTATACTGAATTTATTCGAAGAAATTAGACTGTGTATTTGTTTACGGCTGTCAGTGCATTCGCACTGAGCGCTCGATCAGCTGTAGGTACGCGTGACGTAGGAAGTAATTGTTTGCGGTCAACGACTGCCTTGTGCGGCGCGCAGACTTGACTGTTGCTTTGAGTATGTGCCGCCGCCGGAACACGGCGCGGTATCCTTGTATTCTCTGCATGTTTACGTATAACTGTTGGTTTCTCGAAAGTATGTCATTCCACAAAAATTTTAACGTTGGATATATGATGTATTCCCTTAGAGCGCCGAGATTTAAGAGTTTCTACTTCGACAGTGTTATCATGAATAATTTTGCGAACTCTATATGGACCATTATAAAGCAGAAAAAATTTGCGACACAAGCCTTTTCCTTTGTGAGACAAACGGTGAGACTTCATTAACACCTTTTGACCAACTAACAAGATTTTTAAACGATCAGGACGTTTAGCTGATTTCTCTCTTCCAGCAGCCGCAGATGCAATATTTCGTAGAGCCAGGTTCACAACTTCAGAATGCCGCAGTTTCCGTGTAGGCGGAAAAGCAACTATTTCAGAAATGCGATTTGTCGGTGCTTTATTTTTTAATATCAATATAGGCGGTAAAGAAGTTGAATCATTAGGGAGTTCATTCAGAATGTTTTGAAAAATATGAAGATACTGATCCCACGTTCTGTGATTCTGATGACAATAAAGTCGACACAATTTATTGATTTCCTTCATCCATCTCTCTGAAACATTAGATTGAGGGTGAAAAAGTGAAATGAAAATTGGTTTAATTTTACGACGCCGTAGAGTACGAAGCCAAATTTTAGAACGAAACTGTGATCCATTATCTGATATAACCTTATTAACATGACCCACTTCTTTAAGAAAATGTTTGATGAAAGCATTAGATACTGAGCGAGCTGTTGCTTTACGTAAAGGTGTAAAACACACATATTTTGATGTCAATTCCACTGCTACCAAAATGTACGCAAAACCATTAGTAGAACGAACCACTGGACTGAACAAATCGACTGCATCCATGTCCTTTAATTTCGCTGGAATGATAGGAAACAACGGTGCTCTATGAGAAATAGTTGGCGGCTTAGCCTTTTGACATAATTTGCATTTGGCAAGAACAGATCGAATACGTTTTTCCATATTACTGAAGTAGCAATTTTCTCGTAATTTATGAAAGCATTTTCTGGGACCAAAGTGTGTATAACTGAAGTGTGTATACCAAATCAATTTATTGACCCAAACTAACCAAACAGAGTTGTCGACCGATTTTCGTTTAAAAAGAATATCGTTGCGAACTAAATAATACTGTCCAATCGCTACGCTTTCCTTTCTCCTCCACTTCTCCTTAATGTCCTTCCAGATTGGATCCTTGTTTTGCTCCTTAGCGATGTCCTGGAGCGAAGACGAAATAAAATTTTCTAACGCAACACCTTGAATATACATCAAACAATAATTCTTTTCTTTGCAGTTCTCTTCAGCACTTTGTTCCAAACCCATAGGTGCACGTGATAAAGCATCAGCAATAATATTTGAAGATCCCTGTATATAAACAATACTAAAATCAAATTCTTGTAGATACAGCGCCCATCGTGTCAATCTTCCATGAGTTAATTTTGTTGACATAAGAAATTCCAGAGCTCGGTGATCGGTGTAAACCTTAGTATGTCTGCCATACAAAAATATGCGAAATTTTGTGAAAGCCCATAAAACAGCCAAGGTTTCAAGTTCCGTAATCGAATAATTCTTTTCTGATTTAGAGAGAACACGACTTCCAAATGCAATAGTTTTCTGTACTACAACGCCGTTTTCTTCTATCTCTTGAAATAAATGTGCACCTAGGCCTTTGTATGATGAGTCCGTCGCCAAACAAAAATCTTTAGATAAATCCGGATGTGAAAGAAGTGGAGCAGCAACTAAAGCATCACGAAGTTGTTCAAATTCTGATTGAGCTTCCTCATCCCAACACCAATTAGAATTCTTTCCAGATAGTTCACATAAACGAGGAGTGGTCAAATCGTCCAATTTAACAAAGCGTCTAAGAAAATTACAGACACCAAGGAAACTACGAACATCACGTTTTGTAGTAGGAACAGCATAATTACGAATAGCGTCTAGTTTCTCTGGATCAGGAAGAATAACTTCTGTAGAAATAATATGACCAAGAAATTTCACCTGAGAACGACCAAATTCAGATTTTTCCAAGTTCACTGTAATGCCAACTCTTGCAAAAATACGTAATAATGAATCCAAAATTTTGTTATGCTCACTCCAAGAACGTTTAGCAATAAGAATATCGTCAACATATGAAGTAATATTGTCTCGAAGATAAACACGCAAAATTTCGTTTAAACTACGAATGAATGCTGCTGAAGATACAATAAGTCGAAACGGTAATTTCCGAAATCACTTTTGGGTAAAATAGTCATATCCGGTTATTCTTTACCGACTCTCTAGATAGATTGATAGTCGAAGAGTAGTTTTGATAGATACAAAGAATAGTAAAAGAGTAGGCAGCGGTGCAGAAAACTAAAAGGAAAATAGCACCACTACAGCTCGGGGCCCTGTGCACGCTACAGCACATATTCACTTAGTGTAGTGAATCCCCTGAGGACTCTGATTATTCACTTCATTTCGCAGATCAATTTCTACGATTTGCACTAGTCTCTCGGAATTTCTGTCACGCGGAGGATGCCAATTAGGTACCTCCTGTCTGTTAGATGTAAATTCCTGGTTGTGTCTGTTATTAAAATTTCTATTTTCCTGTCTATCTGCATGACTGCTTCTTGTGTAATTTCGACTGTCACTTCTGAAATTATTGTTATATCTACTACCCTGGTTATTTCTGTAGTGATAATTTCTATTACTGTATGAATAATTTCTGTCTTGATGATACCAATTACTGTTTCCGTGTGATTGATCATTCCGGTAGGAATTTCCGTTATTATAATTGTCTGTGTAATTTCTGTTAGAACGTCTGTTATTGTCATAAGGCTGGTATCTATTGTCCTGTCTGTTTCATCTGTCATTCTCAAAATTACCCATATAACGTCCGTTCCGATCATTATCCCTTCTCTCTGAAAATCTATTGTGATAACTGTTACTGAAAAAATTACAAGAAGTCCAGTCTTCGTTGTCATACTCATGTTCTTGTAGCAACATCTTAAAAGTCTCAATGTCGTCTTTACATCTTCCGGCTAAAGCAATTTGTCTTATGGATTGTGGCAGCTTAGTTAACCAAATGCGAATTAATTCAGTCGGGCTATAAGGGTTGGACAGGAATTGATTCTTTCGAATCATGTCTTCAAAGTAACCTGCCGGCGTGCGGAACTCAGACTGTTTAAAATTACGCTGCATAATAAGACTATGTTTGACTCTGTCTTGCGTGTTTTCGGACCAATATGCCGATAGAAATGCATGATAAAAATCATTTAGATTATTGCAATCTTTAATAAGTGCACGCATGCGCGTCGCCGGTTCGTTTTCTAAATATCCACACATAAATTCCAGTTTGTGACTTAGTGGCCAATTTGGTGGAAGTGCGTACATAAATTGATCTAACCATGAACTTGGATGTATGTCGTTCTTAGAATTGCGAAAGATCTTAAATTACCGAACAGTTAAGAAGTGTTTATAGTCAAAGTTTTCGCCTCGTGGCGACAAAGACCTACCGCGTCTGTCCCAGTCCCAATGTCGATTATTGTCAAGTTCGCGCGCCTGGCGCTCTCTTGTTGCTTCTCGTAAATGAAATAAATTACTTTCTTCAAACCCTTCTGCTATCTGTGATTCTAAATTTCTTCTGCTGTCTTTTCCTACGATTTCGCTTTCAATATGTTTGACTTGCTATTGTAATGCCTCAAATTCCCTTTTAACGCGATCATTAAATTTTCCCTGATTTTCAACATGCTTATTTATGTTCTGGTACTCTTCGGTTTCTGAAAATGGCAATGGAGCTGTATCATCTGAATCTCTGTCCCCATTTAAACTAAGACTTGTCAATTTATCTGCAATCTCCTCAACTCTTTCCGATAAGTCACCTATTTGTTCTTTCTGTTTATTTACGTCTTCCGTAAGTGTCGCGACTCGGGTTTCAGTATTGACACATTTAGTAGTTAATTGTTCATATTGTTGTGTTAGGTTATTTATTCTGTCATTTGGTACGGATTCCTCGATTCTAAATATTTCTTCCTTATCGTGTGCACGTTGTAAATTTAACTCTGAAAATTTTTGTACTATCGCGCGATCTCTTTCTTCCTGTTCTCTATCCTGTTCCCTTTGTCTGATTTCTATTGAAATTAATCTATTATTGTGAAAATTCAAAATCGGTTGTACTTCTTCTCTAATTTCTTTTTTTTAATTCATCTTTCATGTTTTTGAAACATGTCCCTATCCGTGAGTCTAACCGTGTTTCCATTGTTCCCATATCAGTTTCTAACCGTGTTGCCAAAGTTCCCTTCTCTGTTTTTAATTCAGATCCTAACTGCGATCCCAGTGAATCTAACCGCGTTTCCATTGTTCCCATATCTGTTTTTAATTCAAATCGTAGCTGTGATCCCACTGTTTTTAATTCAGATCTTAACTGTGTTTCCATTGTTCCCACATCAGTTTTAATTGTTCCTATTTGTGATCCCAAATTTAATATTGCACTCATTAACTGCTCCATATTAACTGGTTCGAAATTCTTTTCGCCCCTAACATTTCCCGTAAAACTAACTTCCTTCGACATAGCCGTAAAGCTATCTGTGTTCGATACTACTCCAGAATCTTCTGTCGTCAATCTCGAATTCCGAAAATTTTTTGATTGTGAAAAATTTTGAACTGGTTCCGGACTATTTTCCCGACTTATTAAATTGTTTTCTACTTCATTATTCATCATACTACTCTCACGTGTTGCCGAGTTCGCCATGTTAACAATTTCGTCATTCTCACTATCCATCATTTTTGCCTCTTTCATCGATCGCGAAATCATTTACAAAACATACAAAACTCGTCACTATACGAAAATTACACACAATGACACTTTATCTCCAACAATACCATTCACACGAAATGTTTCCCAACAAACACGCCTAATGAACAATTAAAACCCTCACAATTGCACAAAATTGTCAGACCTGTATATAAGACATCAAAAATTAAATTCTGCCAATATACCATTAAAAGAATGACAAGACAACTACAAATGTTCAGTTACCAAATCTACACATGCAATATAGACAACAATTACTAAACTACAAATTACTTCAACAATACTACTGTCTGCTATTTTTACTATCAGAAGATTCCACGGGACGATCCGAAGCAGCGGTCGCCACGTGCATGGGGGCTTAATTAAATATAGAATGCAAATAATTTTAATTTTAGTAGCTGACTGTCCGGTTACGCAGTCTCGTAACCGGTTGGCCCTGATTAGTATTAGTACGCAATCTGACTGCATAGAATAACAACAAAGAATGAAAGACAACTTCCGTTAACACAATTAATTAATTAAGTCCCCAGCAACTATAAAACCTACGAAACAACAAAGCACAAATGTAACTGTTCTGTGTGTGGAAGTGTGATTCAACGTACACATCTGGAACGGTTCTTCCTCAATAAGACCAGATATTTTAAACATCATTTATACTGAAGTAATTAAAAAAAAAACAGAAATACTATAATTGCACATAGAAACCAGAAATACAGTCTAATACAAGAACACGAGCCAGATGGTTTGTTGACTGAACCTGTAACCAATAGGCATTATTGTTCAAGACATTGAAATACTACAAAAAAAAGGAATTTTTTTACCTTCATATATATTGACGAAAAGCACATTACAGAATCCCTAATCCAACAACATCTGGTGTCTAGCCCATCAAAACAATATGACAACATCTGAACAAGCACTCTCCATGGGAACCTCTCAACAACGACTCACCACTGCTACATCTCAACAAGCACTGCCTACTGCGACTTCTCGACAAGAACTGCTAGTGGAGGCGGCTCAATAATACTCTTTGGGGCAATCTCTGGCGCTGTGGCTCAGTGTAGCCACCTTTCATATGGTGTAGCCACCTTTCAACGTGTACTGCGCTAGTATTAGTCTTAGTCGTAGAGAAGGGGTTTTTGGTTAAAAATTCAGTAAGAGTATGGTTGGCTGATGAAGTCTGGGGCCGCTGGCAGTGTGTGATAATAGTCGGCTACCAGTAGGCCAGGCAGGGTAAACATGGCGCGGAGCTGCAGTGGCGTATTGCACGTACGAGTTGTTTTGAGTGGTGCAACAACGAGGCACGAAATCCGCAGCGTTTCTTGAAGTTATTGTGATGTATGAGGTGAGGCAGTAGGTCAGAGCCGAGAGTGTCGATGTATAAGTGGCTGACATATGGGAATTTACCCCTGCCATAGTTTCTGTCTCTCTCTGACACTACGTCAGAAGCGGGGGAAAAGCAGTATAAATAGTCGGGCACTTTTAGCTTGAGGGGTGTGCCAGGTCAGTTGAGACTTGGGTCGGACCTGTGCTGGACTACACTCATAGGGGCCAGTCTGAAAACGATGTTGTAAACATTCTATGTAAACGTGTACTTTATGTTCAGGCTGTATTCCCCCTCGAGAGACACAACACTGGGGCAGGACGGAAAGGCAGCGGGATACTTGGAGATTTCATGATCTGCCTGAAGGAGGGCAGTGACAGCGTTCTGCAGCAGGTCCAGGAAGGGCCACGTTCGCTTCCCACACGGCATTCTGGGGTCCAGGCAAGACGTATGCTGCGGGAGGCGCAACAGCGCTGCCGCAGGGCCGGGGATGGTGACAGGTGATGCCATCCGGCAAGCACCACTAGCAGCGAGTTGTGGCACAGCATCCAGGAGGGCATGGCTTCGAGTCCGGTCCTGTCCTGGGAACAGCAGCAGCTGAGGGCCACAGGTGACCAGGATAACCAGCTTCGTCCCATGGTCGGACAGAGTAAACCAAACGGGGCGGAAGGTGGCAAGGACCAGGCACTGTAACAATCTCGGGAACGGCAGGCAGCTACGCGACACAAGACGCGACGCATCGGCGAGCCTCGACTGGGGAGAGCGCGGCCGGCCTCCAGCTGAGCAGCCTTGAAGACAGAGCAGCAGCGTCAGCACACCAGGAGTTGCTGAGCCGGTTGGACTCGCGGAACAGCCCTGCGGGTGGCACGCCGACGCTACGCTGAACCCATCGATGTACTGTAAATTGTGTGAATAATTTAATGCTACCGAATACTGCTGTATAACTCTGCACTGCCCCCCAACGCTCTTGAACTTGTTCGGCCGCCTCACGAGAGGTGGCGCGGTGGGCCCCGGCTTCAGCTTGGCCTTCTGGAGTCCCAGGTTCGACCATCGTCACCCGGTAATAGTGGTGTCAGAAGTGGTGCCGGTTACAACGCTGGTACCAGATTTCCACTCCCACATCTTATGTCGGGCAAGTAGCATTGATGTGTGCCTGTGTAGAAGGGATAGTTGAGGTGTTTGGTTGCATTCATGAGGGGTGGTCGTACACTTTGTAAGTAGGCTGTTTAGGTTTTTTTTGGTAACGCCACCTCTGTATGAAAATCACTGGCTGTGCTGTGTGCAGTCTGTGGCTGCTTTGCATTGTTGTAATACTCGCCACTGTAGTGTTAGGCAGCTGGCTGTGAACAGCGCGTAGCGTTGCGCAGTTGGAGGTGAGCCGCCAGCAGTGGTGGATGTGGGGAGAGAGATGGCGGAGTTTTGAAATTTGTCATGAACTGCTCTATATATATATATATATATATATATATATATATATATATATATATATATATATATATATATGTGTGTGTGTGTGTGTGTGATGATATCAAGGTAAATACATTGTTTGTTCTCTATTAATATCTTTCATTTGCTAACTATCCCTATCAGTAGTTAGTGCCTTCCATAGTTTGAATCTTTTATTTAGCTGGCATTAGTGGCGCTTGCTGTATTGCAGTAGTGGGAGTAACCAAGATTTTTGTGAGGTAAGTGATTTGTGAAAAGTACAGGTTAATGTTAGTCAGGGCCATTCTCTTGTAGAGATTATTGAAAGTCAGATTGCGTTGCGCTAAAAATATTGTGCGTCAGTTTAAGCACAGTCTTGTAAAATTGTTCAAAAGGGGACGTTTCATATGGTGACCCTGCCAGGATACCTCACTGGAATCTTCTGTTTTTTTCTTGTAGTTTGTGTAATTAGTGTAGCTTTTGTTTATTGCTAGCGCGTAATTGTAGAGAAAATCTCCTTTGTAGTTGCAGTCTTTCATTGTTGTACAGTAAAACAGATGTGGCATGCATGTAGATTTGCACCAAGTATTTAGCAGCAGCAATTAACTAGATATTATTTTCAGTGTTATGTTAATGTGTTCTCTTATTTTTGCTCTTCAAATTGTGTTTTTCTGTGTTGTCGTGTGAAATACTGTGACAATAATGGCGTGTGAAAAACGTAATACTAGGCTCCAAAGTAAAATGAGAAATGACAGTGAAAACGAAAGCAGTGTGTTAGCGCCACCGAGTAATGAATTAACTGATGTTCAAAGTAGTAATTTGGTAATTGTGCATAGGGAAATGGAGCGGGTGGCAAACAATGGCGTAGGCAGTGAAACAATTAGTGAGCAGGGAAGCATTATCGATCGATCGGTCGGCAATAGCTCGGCTCAGGAATCCGAAATGACACGACACGATCTCGCAAATACTGTAGATTCAGGTTTTGGATCCTCACCGTTTTCTCAAATAAGTCAAGACACATTTTCTGCTTGTCAAAATGTGAATGTTTCCGGTGCAAATTCACTGCCGAAAAGCACTGAGGAACATGTTCCAGACACCAGTGCATTGTTATTACAATTAATACAACAAATGGGACAAACACAAAAAAAGCTTCAAAAGTTAGAAACAATGGAACAAAATCTTCGAAAGTTAGACACAGTGGAACAAAATCAGAGACAAACACAGCAACAGTTAGACGCAATGGAACAAAATCTTCAAAAGTTAGACTCATTGGAGCAAACTCTTGAACAAACACGTGAGGATTTAACTACTGAGTTACATCACATTGAATCGAAATGTCAAAAAGTCTGTAATGACGTAAAAACAGAAATTTGTGAGCATTTCCAACCTATTTTTTCGCGTCATGAAAATGCACTACAGAATCATGAAGCAGTCATAAAAGAACTGCAAACTACTGTTCATGAAAATCATGAGACCTTGCAAGCTAAATTTGACTCAGTTGCATCTACCGATTCGGTTACGCAACTTGCAAAAACTCAGGAAAACTTGAAGGACACAGTAGATTCGATTTCAACACAAATGGACACTCTGAAACTTGGTTCAGAAAAACACACTGAGGAAATGTGTTCACTATCGGAGAAAGTAGCCGAACTTTCGGATCAGGTCACTAACTTATCTACAAAGGTAGATGATGATCTGAATGACACAAGACCTGTAGCCTTCACTGACACAGAAGAGTATGAACAAATTAGAAAATTCAAACAAAATCAAAATCAAATCAATACACAGTACAAAAGAGAAATCCGGGAAGTACAAGATCAGTTGACGCAGGTAATACAAGAGTTATATATTTCAGAGGACACTCGCGCTCCAGTACAGGAAGAGGGACGTAGAAATACGGAACAGCCACAAAATAATAACACAGTGCATTTCGTAAATTATGAAAGAAATTGGCAAGGTGCACCGAATTTTGAAGTGGAACCGCCGAAACGGCGTAACAATGACCGATATGCGACTCGCCGACATGATGACTTTGACTATAAGCTGTTCATTACTACACGTAAATTCAAAACATTTAAGAATTCTGCCAACGACATTCATCCACAAGCGTGGCTCCATCAATTCTCTCATTGTTTCCCCCCCAACTGGTCATTGGAGCACAGGTTAGAATTTATGTGTGGCTACTTGGAGAATGAACCAGCTGTAAGAATGCGATCGGTCATTCACGATTGTCACAGTGAAGGAGATTTTTATCATGCCTTCCTCTCAGCATATTGGTCTCAAGCCACACAAGATCGAATAAAACATAGCATCATAATGATGAAACGTTTCGAACAATCTGAATTTTCCAGTATTATGAAATATTTTGAAGACATGTTGCATAAGAATCAGTATCTTTCAGACCCATACAGCCCCTCAGAACTCATCCGAATTTGCTTAATCAAATTACCTGAACATTTACGACATATTATTTTAGCAGGACGTTGCAAAGACGACATAGAAGCTTTTCAGGGACTGTTACAAGAACTGGAAATTGACACTGACAATCGCGGAACGCGAGAACAGGAACACAACAATTACAGGTCACATCTGTCACAATTCCGCGATGAAAGAAATAAAAACTGGCCACGACAAGGCTATTCTCACAACACAAACCGTGACCAAAACAGACACCATCCGTATGACAACCACTGGCAGAAGAATAATAGGTACAGAGAAAGATCGTACTTCCATAGTAATGAATATGATAGAGATTACCATGGAAACAGACAATATGGGAACCAAAACAATTATTATCAAGGGAGACAGAATAACTTTAGACGCAACGGTCCAGCACGCAGTTACGATTCAGGGAGAAATTCTCCACCACGTGACCGACAAGAAAGAAACTATGGAATCTACCGACATGACGACAGACGATATGATCGTAACGACAGACCTGAATTGCATCAGAACTGGCGGGATTCAAACAGAGCAGGGTCCTCTCGTCACGGTGAATTTGTAGAAGTTAGGTCTCCAAATCCCAATAACGACGCGCGCCAACAAAGAGACAATAGACAATGACTCGCACAGCAGGCAGCCGCGTGCGCCCGCTGGCTCCGAGAAAAATAACATAAGACTGTAGCCTTGAGAAAAATTTTAGCATTCTTTACCGACGTATACAACATGACAATTGCATTCAAATCAAACTGTGAGTACTATGAAGAGTAAAGGTTTACACCACATTTCACATGTAAAACCGTTTATAGAAAGATAATCTGCTTTTTAACTTTGTCTTTGCCATATAACTTTTCACTTCACGTTTCTAGTATGCTTTGTCAGACTTAAGAAACTGTTAACATGCAACAATGTTTGAAGTTAAACATCCAGTCAAGAACCAAGAGTACTTATTGAAACAGAAATTACGAATGCATTGTTATAGTGAACAGACGTCACTGTGTTATTGTGTGTGTACATTCTTGCTTGTTAGATCCACTATCACGTAACGACTATAAGGATCGCATACTTAGAACATATACCGGCAACGCTAATGAGATTTTCATGCAACATTTTGGTTTACTTAAAAAAAAACATTCTGGATTTAAAGTACTTTCTGTGAGATACCAGAGGACACAGTGGTTAGTTTATGTGACAGCTACACGATGTTATCACGACGCTACTAATGAGTGACAATTTACAATGTTGCTTTTGCAGTGTATCTGTTTTATATCTGCACAATTTTTCTGAATTCTTCTGGAAAGTAAAACATGTTTTAGTATTTAACTTTTGTGGTATAGCTACAATGAGACAGCCTTTTCTGTGGCACAACAATACGTTACAGCACAGTACTTTCCTCATCACGGCAATAAGCGTAATAAGTAAGATATCCACACGCAAAGCATTTCACTTTTGTTTATCATGAGGTAAGTACATTGACTTCTGCAGAACTTAACTTTCGGAGGACGATAACTACGAGACTTCCACAGAGATTATCTTACAACATGACGCACAGTTTAGCGCTACAGTACACGTAATTGAGTAATTAATTTTGTACTTAAAATATTTATTTTTAAAGATATTTGGAGTACAATGATACAAAGGTTTTCCGTGATACATTTCATTCCATTGCTGTAATCTGTAACACCTGAGGGTATAATTACATTAATCCTCAGGGGGGTACACGCTTACTTTGTGTACCATGTGTTTGGCAAGCACAAGGAGCCCTAGCTAATGTGGTATTTGCTTATACAACTGTACACATCGGTACCATATTTCTCTAACGCACAAATTACACAGCTATCTGATTATTTACCTGAGAGAAACAAACATTTTTTTACTATATTAGTGACAGATGTTTACGTAATTACACAGTTGAATAATTTCATACTTATGAAATTGTATTTTGTCAGTACTTTGTGAACTGTTCATATTTTTTCGGAGCCATTGTGGTACTATGAGAGCTTTGAATGATGTATTTGGTATGGGATCATGATTTTTAAAGTACGTTTGAGGTTGATGACACTATTGAAACGAGCAGAGAACTTTTTTAGGTTTTGAAACTATTGGAGGAACTACGACGATTTTGAGAGTTGACTGAGGTGTTATGATGTTATTATTACGACGACGATGTGTATTATGCTATTGAGGTATGTTTATGATCAATGCTGATGCTATATAAGGAATGTGATTACGTGTTTATATATATATGAATAATGAATAGAAGTTAGGGACTATGGTTTGTGAAGAAGGTTGTTGGAAACCAAGAATCGTACGTTAAGAGTTATGAAATGTGTGTATATGCGTGAATGTATCACAATGCTGGCGAAAATTTTTTGGACGCTGTTATATTTATAGGATTTTGTTTCTACAGATTTGTAACGCAAATTCTTGACCTATGAAATTTTTATATGAGACTGTCGCTGTAGCAAAAACTGCTGTCGTAAATATTTCGTTAAGAAAGGTAAGTGACCGTGAAGTAATTCGTTGTGAGTGGCCAGGTGTGTCAGACGCCTGGAGAAAAAGCCATTATTGCGAGCCCTTTTCAGCGGCACAGGTAGAAAAAAAAAGGGAGGCCATTATCCTCGCTATTGACGTTCCTTTGTAGAGAGCATCGCAAAAACGACACAGTCGAACTTGAAAACATATGTTGACACTGTGGAGCTCTTAATTTATGATATTTACAGAAATGCCTAATGAAATGACGAGAAATATTTTTACATCTGCTCACCTGATTATGACAAGCGTCTTTCTACGAGAGTTGAGAGAATGTCTACTAACTTATGAAATGTCACATGACTATTGAATGATATTTTTATGCTTTGGTTTGTGTAATTGCTTATTTCATTTGATATCTAGTTTCTAGCTGCACTGCAGCATTGGTTAAAATAAAATTTTATAGATGTACTAATATAAATATTTTCTGTCTACAGATTGAGTAAATAATAATTTTTTCAAAAAAAATGAGGGAGGACAAAAAGACATTTACCTTCACAGGAACTGCAATCATAGTTTTCTTTTCAAGTACTTGTTAATTTCTTTTGTAGAATAAATTGTGATGCATCACTCTAGTGTTAAGATGTGACATAGGTATTAGACATGGCCATTTTTAGTGTAATACTTTTTCTGCTTGAACTTTGTCATGTTTAGGTATAAGTTATGCTGTTTGCCAGGCATAGTGCTACTGAATTTTAATTTGTGTTACTCTGCTAAGCCAGATTTATTTTTCTTATTTGCTGCACATTGCCTTATACTAGTCGTAAAATTGCAATTGCTTCGCTAATTTCTAAAATGCTGCTTCCTTTGCAAATCTGCACTTTTTTGTCATTGCTGTTTGCGTTAATTGTTTTATGTGCTGCTGCATTGCCTCGTCCCTTAGTTTAGCACCTGACCTCAGTAGATTTAAGTTAGCTTAAGAGGGGGTAGACTATATAAGAAACTAGTTGTGATGAATGGAAAGAAATGCATTGAAGGTATATGAAAACGTTTTGGGCCAAAATGAGTATTGTACAATGATCCGTAATTATTTTGAAAGAAATATGAACAGAGTAGAGAAAGCAGGTACTGATAGGACTTTTTGGAAATAATGAGGAACGAAGGGAGATCTCCGAGAAGTAAAGAAAGTTTTGTTTGCAAAATACTGCAGTAAAAGAAACCCTGTCCTTTCCTTGTGTTATTCCGCTATGTGTTTGTGTACCCTTGTGTATTTGTTTTCTTCCTGTCTCTGTGTAGTTTCATAGAATTTTTTCTTCTTCTAATACTAAGCTACATTCACTATGATGAGGAATACTGTTATCCTCAAATATAATTGGCATTAATAATATGTTATTTTCTTTGTAAAGATGTTTAGACATTATTTATTCTGTTCTCTTTTAATGCTCATGTGTGAAGTTGATGTTTCAAAATTTATTCTGATCTTTATGTATGTACTTATGTCATTATTTTTGTAACAATGATGTATATGTTTATTTCTATTCTATTGTAAAACCTGTACTACAAATGTTATCTGTATTGTTATGTTCTTTAATGATGTATTTTGTACCTTTGCAATTGTATTCTTCTGTTATAAAATTGTAATTGACACCAGGTCATCAAATTAAGTAACTTGTAAGTTACATTTCACTGCACACGTTTCTATTGGTCATAGTATATGGACAATATGTGAGAAGTAGGGACTGTTAGTGTTTGCACGTGTGTTAATAATTCAGCAAGGGACTGGAAGACAGCATTGCTGGTTCTAAGGACAATTCCAAAAACTTTGTGAGTGCACAAGTCGTGGTTATGGACTTGCTATATTCTCCGCAAGACTCTTCAATGGTGATTGTGCACCTGCACAGTCGCAACAGATGGCTGCTGGCCGTCTCTACAAGGACTACAGTGGGTCTACACCTTTGCTGACTCACCAGTACCATTATTTCAACAAGGAATGCAGTGGGTCTGCACCTCTGATGGCCCACCAATACTGTAATCTCTACCAGGACTACAGTGGGTCTACTCTGTGATGACCTACCTACCAATATTCTTCAAAACTTCGAATGACTCTGCTGTGGGTTTGCTCTGTTGTGGCCCATTACCTGTCTGCATGTCAAGAGTCAGCACTGTCTACCTCTCTCTCTCTCTCTATATATATATATATATATATATATATATATATATATATATATACACTCCTGGAAATTGAAATAAGAACACCGTGAATTCATTGTCCCAGGAAGGGGAAACTTTATTGACACATTCCTGGGGTCAGATACATCACATGATCACACTGACAGAACCACAGGCACATAGACACAGGCAACAGAGCATGCACAATGTCGGCACTAGTACAGTGTATATCCACCTTTCGCAGCAATGCAGGCTGCTATTCTCCCATGGACACGATCGTAGAGATGCTGGATGTAGTCCTGTGGAACGGCTTGCCATGCCATTTCCACCTGGCGCCTCAGTTGGACCAGAGTTCGTGCTGGACGTGCAGACCGCGTGAGACGACGCTTCATCCAGTCCCAAACAGGCTCAATGGGGGACAGATCCGGAGATCTTGCTGGCCAGGGTAGTTGACTTACACCTCCTAGAGCACGTTGGGTGGCACGGGATACATGCGGACGTGCATTGTCCTGTTGGAACAGCAAGTTCCCTTGCCGGTCTAGGAATGGTAGAACGATGGGTTCGATGACGGTTTGGATGTACCGTGCACTATTCAGTGTCCCCTCGACGATCACCAGTGGTGTACGGCCAGTGTAGGAGATCGCTCCCCACACCATGATGCCGGGTGTTGGCCCTGTGTGCCTCGGTCGTATGCAGTCCTGATTGTGGCGCTCACCTGCACGGCGCCAAACACGCATACGACCATCATTGGCACCAAGGCAGAAGCGACTCTCATCGCTGAAGACGACACGTCTCCATTCGTCCCTCCATTCACGCCTGTCGCGACACCACTGGAGGCGGGCTGCACGATGTTGGGGCGTGAGCGGAAGACGGCCTAACGGTGTGCGGGACCGTAGCCCAGCTTCATGGAGACGGTTGCGAATGGTCCTCGCCGATACCACAGGAGCAACAGTGTCCCTAATTTGCTGGGAAGTGGCGGTGCGGTCCCCTACGGCACTGCGTAGGATCCTACGGTCTTGGCGTGCATCCGTGCGTCACTGCGGTCCGGTCCCAGGTCGACGGGCACGTGCACCTTCCGCCGACCACTGGCGACAACATCGATGTACTGTGGAGACCTCACGCCCCACGTGTTGAGCAATTCGGCGGTACGTTCACCCGGCCTCCCGCATGCCCACTATACGCCCTCGCTCAAAGTCCGTCAACTGCACATACGGTTCATGTCCACGATGTCGCGGCATGCTAGCAGTGTTAAAGACTGCGATGGAGCTCCGTATGCCACGGCAAACTGGCTGACACTGACGGCGGCGGTGCACAAATGCTGCGCAGCTAGCGCCATTCGACGGCCAACACCGCGGTTCCTGGTGTGTCCGCTGTGCCGTGCGTGTGATCATTGCTTGTACAGCCCTCTCGCAGTGTCCGGAGCAAGTATGGTGGGTCTGACACACCGGTGTCAATGTGTTCTTTTTTCCATTTCCAGGAGTGTATATATATATATATATATATATATATATATATATATATATATGATATCAAGGTAAATACATTGTTTGTTCTCTATTAATATCTTTCATTTGCTAACCATCCCTATCAGTAGTTAGTGCCTTCCATAGTTTGAATCTTTTATGTAGCTGGCATTAGTGGCGCTTGCTGTATTGCAGTAGTGGGAGTAACCAAGATTTTTGTGAGGTAAGTGATTTGTGAAAAGTACAGGTTAATGTTAGTCAGGGCCATTCTCTTGTAGAGATTATTGAAAGTCAGATTGCGTTGCGCTAAAAATATTGTGCGTCAGTTAAGCACAGTCTTGTAAAATTGTTCAAAAGGGGACGTTTCAACTTCTTGTTACCTCTTGTCGTTTGGGAAGTGTTCGTCCATACCAGTATAGGGAGGAAAGCAGGACTGTCAACTGCCCACGAGCAGGATGGCGATGGGTGAGTGACGTATGATTTATTGATTTATTGTTTATATGTCATTCTTTTGTGTTTTAAGATGTCAAGTGTCAATTAGGATTTACTTTTTGAAGGTGTATTTTGTAAGGCCAGATGACCCTGTAGATTTATCTGAATTCAGGGGAAATGGGGGACATGACGACATAGCGCCTAAGCGATGTAATTTTTGTAACCTGTCAGGTCACGGATTGCCGTGTACAGGGTGGGTGCCAATGAGTTCTTTTATTTGTAACAAATTTGGACAATTGGCGCGCAATTGTTCAGAATGTAGATGGGCGATGATTCGCTGCAAGCACTAAGTTTTAGGAGTAGCAGAGTGGAATTAATACTAACAGCAGAGCTATAAGCAAGAATGGTGGAAACACGGCAAGCAGCGGAGGCTGTAGCCACTCTGTCACTCTAACTGAGCAAATTCGGGTATTGTCGGAGGCAAGGATAAGTACACAGAAAAATATGAAGAATTAGTGGGGAGATTTGAGGCGTTGCAAGTAGGGGAAGTGACATCGGGTGGTCGGAAATTGCAGGTCGGGCAGTGTCATAGACCATTTGACCTGGCAATCGCGGCATTGATTAACCGTTTTTCGGGTAATACAATGGAGGATGTGTTGGTATTCCTTAATGACATTATCACAATGGCTGCGGCCAATGGGTAGTCGGGTGTTTTAATGTTGATAGTGGCGAAGTTATGCTAGATAGGGGATGCCAAGTCGCACGTACGGTACCATGAAACGTAGAACTATGTGGGGACGTCTGCAGAGCTTGAACCTGGGTTACGCCAGAGGTACCAAAAACCGAATAGTAACAGGTTTTTTCTGGAAAAATTGAGTGCGTTAGTTATGAGAAGAAATGAGACTTTGGAGGTTTTCTCAGACAGGTTTCGAAAGCTGAATGAACAAACGACCGAATGGGGAGACGAATAGAGTGCTGTTACAGGAGGCCGATAATGGGCGTTAGATGTGGTTTTGAGGGGAGTACCGCCGGAGATGTCACGTCGGGTGAGAATGGAGAATCCCAGTGATCTTGCGCCGGCTCTAACGATTGCCACATACTTAGAGGAGGTATATTATGCGACGAAGCAAAGGGCGTAGCATGAAGTTCTGGCAGCGGAATTAAGTATATTGGTTGTGGCCAAGTAGGGCATATTAGGATACAGTGTCAGCGTCGGTTGCGGCGTTACTCATGTAGGAAAATGGGTCACCGGGCAGTGAACTGCAGCAGTAAAAATAGGGGGGAAACTCGGCGACAGCAGTCGTTAAACGAGAACGGGACTGCTTAAACCATCGGAGGGTAGTCCCAGTGAAATTAGGCAATGCGCTTGTAGGTGCACAGGCCGTATGCTGCTTATTAGGCTTCGTGAATGGAAAGGAATAGAGGTTTCTGGTTGAAATGGGGACACACGTGTCTCTGGTATTAGTTTAGACCTGGTTAGCAGGAGAAGGCTTGCGCCACCACGTTGTAGGTTACGTGGGGTGGGGGATAATAAAGTGGAGCCATTGAGTACGATGGTACTGCAGTTTGTGCTCGCAGGAACTAAGTTTAGTGAGCAGGTAGAGGTGTTACCATGTGTGGGTGAGGGGAATTCGATGATTCTCGGACTTCCTTGACAAACATCGTGCGGAAATAGATCTTTGGCAACAAACAGGGGAACTCAGTGTAACAATGTTTTGCATGGGGAAAATGGTTGGAAATGGACGAATGTCGCAAGGCGCACTTAACACGAAGGTGACGCCAGATAAACTGCGAAAGGATTCATTAAAGGTCGATCAGCAGGATAACATACGGGCAGGTACAGGGAAGGTAGTCTTGGTTTCAATAAATACGGGCTTACCAAAGGAGACGTTGTACATGGTGGAGCCAGTCTCAAGTAATGAGAAGTTGGATAATGCGCACTGTCCTGTGCGGAGGAGTTCAGCTCACACAAGTTATGTGGAACGAGACTATAGGGTTCTTGTAAGTACAGATAACTTCGGCAGAGGGGATTTTAGCTTGTCGAAAGGCTTGTTCGTAGCCACTATGGGTTTTTTTTTTTGATGAATATGACCTCGATAGGGAGGATTTAGAGGCGAGCCATAATTTAGCCACAACTTTGACAAATCAGCTCTAGTTAAGACACATTCTTTTAGACTTTTTCATTTCCAAACTTTAACATTACATGTAAAATAACAGTTGACACACAGCCTCAACTTTAACACGAATACTTAAAACATACTTATTAAACGTAACTTGGGCAATCTTGCGGAGCGAACCACGAAATGATTCAAATGCCCACTGACTTGTTAGATGGACTCGGGCATAGAAAGTTACAACTTTGTACAATTATAAATGTGTAACAACAAAAGCAAGGCCCAAGCATGTAAGGCCGAAGTTTAACGACGAACGGAGGAACCCACTGAGAGATGTAATACTTAACTTCGAACCAACACGTGGTTCCGTTTGCAACATCACGTCGAGTAGACCACCAAAATGTGAACCAAGTAAACGCTACCGAAGAGAAACACACGAGCTCAGGCGAAGTCCGCCGCCCGTAAGCCAAACTTGTAATCTAAAGGGAAGCCCTGTGCTTCGGTTGCCCACTGCCTCAGCTCACTGAAACACAGACAACACCCGACAACAGGAGAAGAACGTTTCTTAACCTTAACATTTAAGATTGACCAGTAAATTAACTCTATAAAATCAACGCTCAACAACAACTAATTTCACTCTTAAGTGCTTCCTTTAAGTGAAACAGTACTTGATAAACAGACAGTAAGAGTGGGGAATGAAATGTCCCGCGAGAACCGACACTCACTGTAATTTAATGATACACATCTGCAAATACATCAATATAATACCGAGCCGGCCGAAGTGGCCGTGCGGTTCTAGGCGCTGCAGTCTGGAACCGTGAGACCGTTACGTTCGCAGGTTCGAATCCTGCCTCGGGCATGGATGTGGTGATATCCTTAGGTTACTTAGGTTTAACTAGATCTAAGTTCTAGAGGACTAATGACCTCAGAAGTTGAGTTCCATAGTGCTCAGAGCCAATATAATTCGTAAGCAGAGCACACGCTTAGTAAGAGGCCTCAAATGAAATCGAACAAACATAACATCACACGTCATTCAACGACTTACTGTACCAAGAGCGATCACAATCACAGTTAACTAAGCGCTCTCAGTAATTAGCGTACTTAACTGGGTGTCTTGATGCTGGGGCGATTTTGCGAAGATGTCAGACCACCACTTCGCGAGAGCATAACAGTCTGACACTCCAAGGAAGCGGGCACATGCACAGCTCACGAGGTTGCCGGAGAATGCACAGCGCCGGCCAACTCCCGCCGACCCCAGTACGACCACGTGACAACCGCCGTCCGGCCTCAGGCACCCCGTCGTCGCTTCTGTCCGCCAGTCAGTCGCAGACTGACTCAAAGCGTTGTGTCCTCTCTGTCTCCTCGCGGGTGGCACTTCCTTGTATCTTGAGCCTGCCCAAGCCCAAAGACAAACCTCTGCATTAGGAAATTGATCGTAATCATGTCAGAGATACTACTGGCGCCGGTCACGCCACAGCTCAATCTCCCCCCCCCCCCCCCTCTCCCCAACAAACCGCGTCCTCCCTCCATCCAGACCGTCTTCCTGGAGGAAAGACAAGGAAGAAACCATGAACCGAGGGAGAGATCAAGCAGCCTTTATTTGACTTAGGTGAACCCGGAAACGCTTGCCTGATGAAATCTCTTCAACCTCTAAATTTACCGGGCTCAAAAACCTTGATTATCTGGCAAGGTCCCCGGATACGCGGTGTCAGCTTGCGACTAGCTACCTTGTCAAGGCCGCCCACTAGATCTTTAACGTACATGCGGTCCCCCACTTTGTCATGCCAGTAAACGGTCTCCTCCCTTTCTTACTACGCGCCGCCTGTCGATTATGCGCGATCTGGATAATATTCCTCGCGCGCCTCCAGTTCTCGCGTATGGCCTCGGGTGTTATGGAGCTGGGCAATAGGTGGTTAATCTCCCATAAGTTAGATAATGGGGTACTGAGCTCGTAAGCGTACATTAACTCCACAGGAGACGCGCGAGTGGCTTCATGCTTGGTCGAACTGAAGGCCTGCTTTAACTATGGTAACGTTGAGTCCCACTTGCCGGGTGCATTCGCGTGATAGATTATAAGGTAATAAGGGGCGGTTGTAATATGTCTGATGCCCTGCCCGAATCAAAACCCTTAAATCTTTTCGAAGTAAAGGCAGGAGCATTGTAATTGACTAAGACCTCGGGTGGACCAAACCATGACATCATACGGGACAGTTGCTGAATAGTAATATCCGCTGTGAGCCACCGTGTCGGGAATAAACAACAAAATCTAGTGAAAGCATTGACTATTACCAGTGGCCCTGCTTAGTAATCGGCAAAGGACCAATCTAATCGATGAATACACTCCTGGAAATTGAAATAAGAACACCGTGAATTCATTGTCCCAGGAAGGGGAAACTTTATTGACACATTCCTGGGGTCAGATACATCACATGATCACACTGACAGAACCACAGGCACATAGACACAGGCAACAGAGCATGCACAATGTCGGCACTAGTACAGTGTATATCCACCTTTCGCAGCAATGCAGGCTGCTATTCTCCCATGGAGACGATCGTAGAGATGCTGGATGTAGTCCTGTGGAACGGCTTGCCATGCCATTTCCACCTGGCGCCACAGTTGGACCAGCGTTCGTGCTGGACGTGCAGACCGCGTGAGACGACGCTTCATCCAGTCCCAAACATGCTCAATGGGGGACAGATCCGGAGATCTTGCTGGCCAGGGTAGTTGATTTACACCTTCTAGAGCACGTTGGGTGGCACGGGATACATGCGGACGTGCATTGTCCTGTTGGAACAGCAAGTTCCCTTGCCGGTCTAGGAATGGTAGAACGATGGGTTCGATGACGGTTTGGATGTACCGTGCACTATTCAGTGTCCCCTCGACGATCACCAGTGGTGTACGGCCAGTGTAGGAGATCGCTCCCCACACCATGATGCCGGGTGTTGGCCCTGTGTGCCTCGGTCGTATGCAGTCCTGATTGTGGTGCTCACCTGCACGGCGCCAAACACGCATACGACCATCATTGGCACCAAGGCAGAAGCGACTCTCATCGCTGAAGACGACACGTCTCCATTCGTCCCTCCATTCACGCCTGTCGCGACACCACTGGAGGCGGGCTGCACGATGTTGGGGCGTGAGCGGAAGACGGCCTAACGGTGTGCGGGACCGTAGCCCAGCTTCATGGAGACGGTTGCGAATGGTCCTCGCCGATATCCCAGGAGCAACAGTGTCCCTAATTTGCTGGGAAGTGGCGGTGCGGTCCCCTACGGCACTGCGTAGGATCCTACGGTCTTGGCGTGCATCCGTGCGTCGCTGCGGTCCGGTCCCAGGTCGACGGGCACGTGCACCTTCCGCCGACCACTGGCGACAACATCGATGTACTGTGGAGACCTCACGCCCCACGTGTTGAGCAATTCGGCGGTACGTCCACCCGGCCTCCCGCATGCCCACTATACGCCCTCGCTCAAAGTCCGTCAACTGCACATACGGTTCACGTCCACGCTGTCGCGGCATGCTACCAGTGTTAAAGACTGCGATGGAGCTCCGTATGCCACGGCAAACTGGCAGACACTGACGGCGGCGGTGCACAAATGCTGCGCAGCTAGCGCCATTCGACGGCCAACACCGCGGGTCCTGGTGTGTCCGCTGTGCCGTGCGTGTGATCATTGCTTGTACAGCCCTCTCGCAGTGTCCGGAGCAAGTATGGTGGGTCTGACACACCGGTGTCAATGTGTTCTTTTTTCCATTTCCAGGAGTGTACCTTGTCTAAGTGGTATTCATCCCCACATGACTGCAGGACTACTTTCGGAGCCCCGAAATCAGGCTTAGCCTTCTTACATAAGTGATATTGTACTACAAGACGTCGGTTGTCCCTATATAACGATGGCCAGTAGGATTTCTTGCGGACCTTCGCCAAGGTCTTAAACAGACCAAGGTGTCAGCCAACCACCGAATCATGGAAATATCTGAATACGAGCGGGGAAATTTCAGTAGGCAAACAAATTTTTCAGTCGGGACCCGTACCCACCTGTTTGCACAGGACACCCTTTTTAAGGCAGTAATCTTTCATGGTTTCATCAGCAATCAATTTTTCTCTAATAACGCCCCACAACGTGTCCTGGCCCTCTTTCTCCCTTAAATCAGCGAACAGGGCCGGCAGCTCTGCTAACACAACATTACTGGACGAGATGTCCTCTCTGGGGTCACTGGGACCTTCACTTCCCTCCGAAAACATGCGGTTGAGAGCATCAGCACGGAGTTCTCTGAACCCGGAATGTGCTTGACTTCGAATTGATAGGCAGAAATGCGGATCGCCCAACGGTTAATGTGTCCAGCCTTCTAGGCCTGGCCAACAACCAACTCAGGGCTTGATCGTCTGTCTCTAGCAGGAATTTTTATGTTCCAGGTAGATGTTAAACTTCTCGAGGGCAAATAAAACGGCCAGCGCCTCGCACTCGTACACCGAATAGTTAAGCTGGGCTCCCGATAAACGACGGGATGCGAACGCCAAAAGGCGTCTCTCTCCATCGGATTCCTGCAGTGATACTGCTGCTATTTCGCCATGACAGGCGTCAATTTGAAGGACAAAAGTGGCATTAAAATCCGGGAGAGCCAAGACCGACGGATTAGCAATGGCAAATTTTATGGCCTCAATCGCCGCCTATTGGCTATCACCCCAAGGAAACTCGCAGCTCTTCTTGCGTAAGTCGTTCAGAGGGGCGACCATCTGCGCAAAGTTAGAAATAAACTTGCGAAAAAAATTGCCATTCCTATAGAACGCACTATTTCTTTCATACTGCGTGGGCGTGGGAAATTCTTCAAAGCCTTATTCCGCTGTTGATCTATCTGCATCTGGATCCCCTCCACGGAAACTAAATGCCCTAAGAAGGAGATTCGTGGCCTACCTAAGGTTACCTTTGAAGGCTTCATGGTGAGTCCCGCCGAACGCAACCTAGAAAACACTTGATCAAGGTGTTGTAAGTGTTCTTCAAAGGACCTACTGTAAACCACTACATCGTCCAGATAGTTGTAAACACATACAAACTTCAGGTCTCCTAACACTGCATCCAATAGCCTGGACAATACCGCGGCACCCGTAGGCAACCCGTAGGGCACACGATTGAACTCGAACAAGTTCCAGTCGGTGCAGGAGGCAGTCACCGACTTGGAAGATTCCAAGAAGGCAAATTTATAATACGCTTGGTTTCAGTCGAGTACAGTAAAGCACGCTGCGCCGGAAAACCATGTAAAGCAATTATGCAGGTCTGCCAACGGTACCGGCTCCAAAACGACTTTCATATTCAAAATCCAGTAGTCCACTACTGCACCACTGCCTTTCGGAACAAGGAAGATAGGAAAAGCGTACGGAGATGTCGAAGGTCTTATGACCCCGTCCTGTCGCATTCGCCTCCTCTGGGGGCCGAACCACACAATAACCGTGGGTTCGGTGTGGGGCGGCGGTGGGATGGGTGAACTGCTGTGGCCTGTTGTCGGGTTGTGAACCACTGAGGGCCACGGCAGGACGAAGCCTCTCCGTCGTTTCTAGGTCCCCAGTTTCATACACATAATTACTTGGAGAACGTTAAATTACTCTAAGGGTTTTGTTAAGTCTTGAAAGACCGAAGACGTTATTGGAGGACCTCTTGACTTTAGTGTCGTAATTTGTATGTGTGTGTTATTTGGTGACAGCCTTGGCTTCTGGGCCGTGACGTTGTAATTGATGTGTTCGACCGCGCGTATGTACTCCAGTACTTCAGCCTGTGCATGTACCCGGACGTCTCCGGTGGCCGTTAGCTTTCGCTATTGATTCCAGCTGCAGCTGCTAAACAGGTTAAGTTTTTCCGATATTTTATTTGATGGGTGGTTTTAAGTAACTGCCTTTTCGAGCTTGCTCTGCCTTTCATGTAATGTAACGAACCTAAGAATCTATTTTCTGTAGTCTTTGAACTTTTAAATTCCATTGGTAATTGACTTCTCTTGATAGTCAGCTTGACCTAGGTTGGCTCCACACTGCTTGTAACTCACTGGAAGATTACCAGAATTTAAGTTGTAAATTAGCCCCCTTTCTCGGAGCATTGATTGTTGTTCTTGGTTGTTGTGTAGTTGAAATAAGGAACCTCTACTTAATTCCAATGTCATACTTCTGTAAGTTTTATTCAAGCGCCTTACGGTTGTTTCAGATTTTGGGCTACTTCAACTTCTTGTCTACCCAGTTTTAAGAGCGGCCCCTGCAGGAGGTAAGGGTGGCCTTGGAATACTTATTGTGATAAAAAGCCGTTATTTCAATTATTATTTCTCTGTTTTAAATTTGCTTAGGTAAGGGAACCTTGTTGTTTAATTTGATAATACTCTTAAGGACTGCTTATGTATGAGAAATTTGCTGTTCATTATTATATATCAGATATAAGCGAAGATTTTGGTTTTAATTACCATTTTCCTTATTGGAATATTAGGAAATAAATTTGTAATTTCGTCAGGAAGAGTGATGTGCTCAGACTTGGTTCGCCCTTTTACGTCTCCTACCCCTTGTCCATCCTATGTTCGGACATTTCACAGAAAGATTAATGTAACCCCCCACCCAAATTTCTTATCGCAGCTCGAAATACCAGCAAGTACAGATCTCAGTTGCAACTGATACAGTCGCTGATTTGTGTAGACTGTCTCAAAGCATATTATAAATTCCTCTAATTCTTTGGATGCTGTGGGCGTGTGTATACATACTCCTATGCCGTTCCCCAGCTGTTGTGGGCGTGTATACACAAACTGCTTGAGTTTCCCTAGAAGTGCCTTGGATCTCTGAATGCGGTCTGAACCGCCGACCTCTCACTGCTGCGGACGAGTTACTTCCATATCTCGGTGAATAAAAAAGTTTCCACCATTTATCATACGACATACATGCGTCATTACACTCTATCGTTTGTAGAAAACCTCGCATAGGATAGCTTGAATCGTTTATGAGATATGACAACTGTTATTAACACACGATTCGCGATGTGCAAGAACGTGAATGGGCGCGTCACACGGGACCGTCTTTCGGATATAAAATCCTACAAGTCGACAGTTAAATGAGATAACCTTCTACTCTCAATTTTCACATAAAATCAACCATACGAAAAGGTTACTTAACGTGTTTTTACCTCTGAGAACTCTTTAAAATTTCGTGCAATGTCTTACTTAACAAGATGTACATACCTCAGTAAGTACGACGGGTAATAAAAAAGGAATTCGCTTTCTTGTCGAGTGTGCACACATGACTGCAAGATTTGCAAAAAACAAATTATTCACTTGATGGTTTTCGAAAACATTTGATGATAACTATTTCAAATGGCCGTAAAGCCATCTCTCAGCACTTGGCGAGCAGCCGTGACAAGCAGACTCAGCACGGAATGCAAAGAGCTCGTAGGTAGCAGCGAAGCGGATTGCGACCAGACATTCGCCTGTATTTGGAGCGGAGCGAGCAGAATCGCCTTCCCCCCCCCCCCCCCTTCCACGAAAGTATCCCAATATCTGCCTTCCTCTACAGATCCGACCCCTCTACAGCTCCCTCTAGTACCATGGAAGTCACTCCCAGATGTCTTAATAGATGTCGTATCATTCTGTCCCTTCTCCTTGTCAGTGTTTTTCACATATCCAGAAATGGTTCAAATGGCTCTAAGCACTATGGGACTTAACATCTTAGGTCATCAGTTCCCTAGACTTGGAACGACTTAAACCTAACTAACCTAAGGACAACACACACATCCATGCCCGACGTAGGATTCGATGGTTCAAATGGTTCAAATGGCTCTGAGCACTATGGGACTCAACTTCTGAGGTCATTAGTCCCCTAGAACTTAGAACTAGTTAAACCTAACTAACCTAAGGACATCACAAACATCCATGCCTGAGGCAGGATTCGAACCTGCGACCGTAGCGGTCCTGCGGTTCCAGACTGCAACGCCTTTAACCGCACGGCCACTTCGGCCGGCCGTAGGATTCGAACCGGCGACCATAGCAGCAGCGCGGCTCCGGACTGAAGCGCCTAGAACCGCTCGGTCACAGCGGCCGGCTTCACTTATCCGTTCCTCCCAGATTCTGCGCAGAATCTCCTTATTCCTTACCTTATGAGTCCAGCTAATTTTCTACATTCGTCTGTAGCACCACATCTCAAATGCTTCGAT
Source organism: Schistocerca nitens (assembly GCF_023898315.1). Lineage (NCBI taxonomy): Eukaryota > Metazoa > Arthropoda > Insecta > Orthoptera > Acrididae > Schistocerca > Schistocerca nitens. The sequence continues at coordinate 561,257,040 of NC_064617.1, forward strand.
TCTCTTCTGTTCCGGTTTTCCCATAGTCCATGTCTCACTGCCGTACAATGCTATGCTCCAAAAATACATCCTCAGAAATGTCTTTCTCAGATTAAGGCCTATGTTTGATACTAGTTGACTTCTCCTGGCCAGGAATGCCGTTTAGGCCATTTCTAGTCTTCTTTTGATGTCCTCCTTGCTCCGTCCGTCACTGGGTATTTTACTGCCTAGGTAGCAGAATTCCTTAACTTCATCTGCTTCGTGACCGTTAGCCCTGATGGTAAGTTTCTCGCTGTTCTCATTTCTGCTACTCATTACTTTCGTCTTTCTTTGATTTACTCTCAATCCATATTCTGTACTCGTTAGAGTGTTCATTTCATTCAACAGATCACGTAAATTCTTCTTCACGTTCACTCAGGACAGCAAAGTCATCAGCAAATCGTATCATTGATATCATTTCTACTTGAATTTTAACCTGTCTCCGGAATCTTCCTTTTATTTCCATCATTGCTTCTTCGATGTACAAAGTGAACAGTGTGGGTGAAATCCTGCATCGTTGTCTTACAACCATTGTAATACGAGCACTTCGTTCTTCATCTTCCACACTTTTTATTCCCTCTTGGCTCTCCCTACATCTTACCACTATATTTCTCAGAATTTAGAACATCTTGCGCCATTTGACGTTGCTAAATGGTTTTACCAGGTTGACAAATCCAATGAACGTGCCATGATTTTTCTTTAGTGTTGCTTCCATTATCAAGCACTACGTCAGAATTGCCTCTTTGGTGCCTTTCACTTTCCTAACCTCAAAGTGGTCGTCATCTAACATATAATAAATTTTCTTTTCCATTCTTCTGGATATTATTCTTGTCAGCAATTTGGATGCTTGAGCTGTTAAGCTGATTGTGCGATAATTCTCGCTCTTGTCAGCTGTTGCAGTCTTCGGAATTGCCTGGATGCTATTTTTCCGAAAGTCATATGGTATGTAGCCAGACTCATACCTTCTACACACCGCCGTGAATAATCGTTTTGTTAACTCGTCGCCCAACGATTTTAGATATTATCTACCCCTTCTGCATTAATTGATCTTCAGTCCTCCTAAGCTCTTTTACATTTTGATTCTAATACCGGATCATCTATCTCTTGTGAATCGACTCCTCTTTCTTCTTGTATCAAATCAGACGAATGTTCCCCGTCCTAGAGGCTTTCAATTTAGTCTTTCCATCTATCCGCCCTCTCCTCTGCAATTCTCGTTGCGCTCTTAGTGTTACAACCCTTGCTTAGTCAGTCCTTGGGACGATCATTTCTTTATCGATTGCTTCACGTTTTTCATTCAGCCATTTCATCTTAGATTCCCTGCACTTCCTATTTATTTCATCTTCAGTGGCTTGTATATCTGCTTCCCTGATTATCGATGAATATTTTTGTACTTCCTTCTTTGATCGATCAGCTGAAGTATTTCATTTGTTACTCATCGTTGCTTCGCAGTTACCCTCTTTAAAACTAATTTTTCCTTTCCATCTTCTGTGATTGCCCTTTCTAGAGGTGTCCACTCCTCTTCAACTATACTGTCTAATGATCTATAGCTGTATCTACAGCATTTGAGAACTTCAAACATATCTCATCATTCCTTAGTACTTCCGTATCCCACATCTTTGCGTATTGATTGTTCTTGAGTAATCTCTTAAACTTAAGCCTACTCCTCATTACTAGTACGTTGTGAGCGGGTCTATATCTGCTCCTGGGTGCGCCGGCGGGATAATGTTGATTCGATGCTTATTCCACACCATTCCATTACCGACTTGCAATGTCTGTCGTAAAATTCATCTCTAGGACCGGTTTTAAAATTGTCAGGACATTGATTTGTCCCCATCTGCTGCAATTTTTCAAACACCCATGCTAATTCGTTCCCTGTCTTTATGTTCACAGGTAGGTCCCAGGCGAATTTGGAATCTATGACCATTAAAATATATTTATATCGATTATTCCGACGTGCATATTGATTCACATCTACGAGATCGGCTACCCATAAATCATGTAAACCTCACAATTTATCTATGTGGTAATGTTTTGTATGCTGGTCTGTAAAACTCATGAACGAATGTCTCCATAATTACTCAATGATGATGGAAATTTCGTTTATACTGACAGTCATTCAAAGTCCTCGATTTATTAATAACGAGAAAACAATACTGAGTGTGCATTTTAAAATTTTCACGGCGAATTGAAATTTTTAGCTTGCAGCCAGTAGTAGTTTAACTCATTGCGCAATATTTCGCCTGGGAATATGCCAGTCATCTTCAGGTGTGCCATCGAAGATTAACGAAGACTTGCTCCATTCCTCCCTATATAGCGCGGACGGACCATAATTCACGGCGGCGGCGCCCTCCCTGGTGGAACCGCGAAACTCAGCTGTCCTCTGTGTCACCGATCGCCGCGGCAGCTGGCGCACTCCGTCATCCGCGACATGCGCAGAGTACTCGCAGCGCATTATACAGCGTGGAACGGAGGTGTCAACATTTAAGTTACAGTATAACGAATAATGTTATTATGTTTGATAGTATTTGAAAATTTATGTTTGACACTATTTAAAATTTTAAAGGTTTGAATGTTCTAGGTGGTTTGTGTGTGCTGTGAAATGGCGCTGATTTCGTGCTTCACATCTGGTGGAAGTCGCTGCTGCGTCGCATGTTAACAGGAAAACACTGTGTGGCCGGCGCAAGTACGATTCCGGGTACCGGCCATAGCTGGTCTGTGATGCGTTTGTCATAAGCGGTCTGGTTCAAATGGTTCAAATGGCTCTGAGCACTATGCGACTTAACTGCTGAGGTCATCAGTCGCCTAGAACTTAGAACTAATTAAACCTAATTAACCTAAGGACATTACACACATCCATGCCCGAGGCAGGATTCGAACCTGCGACCGTAGCGGTCACGCGGTTCCAGACTGAAGCGCCTTTAACCGCACGGCCACACCTGCCGGCCATAAGCGGTCTGATGGGCTACTGTGTTCGTATTCTGTAGGAGCAGCTATAGTGGTCTAAATACTAACATGGCGGCTGCCTTGCATCGTGTTAACTCTGTGATAATGTAATTGAACTTCTGCAAGACTGAATGTATTTACCCATCCACCAAATCTTTGCTGTGGCTGGTACATCAGCATTTTGATCTATTCTACCACTCCGCCAGTTTCCGGATTTGGCTTATTATCAATTACGTATAAGCTATACATCCAATTTTAGCTCTTCTTGTGGTTGAAATGTCGCTTTAAAGTTGAACTCACGAGATCTTTGTTTCAAAACCGGTAATTTTCTATAGGGGGAGAATGCGAAAACTGCCTGAGTACCATCAGATTGTTTGATTTAATGTGATACAATGCCTATATTTCTGATGTTTAATGTCTCTCTCTTATTCTGCTGTCACAAGAAACATGTACTGTCCCATACACAAGAAGCATTTCGTGGCTACCATGGTCTGTTAATCTGGCAGTGAAAATAAACCCAAAAAGAAATGCACTTAAATTTTTCAGTGGCACTCAAAAATCGGTCGAACAAAGAACAAAAAATTATTTCGGTTTAAGGAGAATAATGTAAGTGTTGTGAAGCGTGCAATGTCGTAATTTCTTAAATTTCTCTCTTTTAGATCGAGGGTGTACTAAATCAAAGGTTCGAAAAGACTTCATATGGCGAAGATTTTGCGTTTATTATTACTTAGAAAGGGAAGAGAAAAAAGTTGACTCATTGTTGTAGGTCACCAGCGAGAGTAGAACAATGTGCTACTGTAATGCTTCATTCCCTTCACAAAGTGGGCATGGTACCATTTAACTTACCAACCCGTACTCACTACAGTACGCCGCTCTCGCTGTTATACTGACTGATAACACAGTTAATTCGTAATGTAAAATATGAAACGTCGTGTGGCTAGGGCTTCTTGTCGGGTAGACGAGTCGCATGGTGCAAGTCTCCTTAGCTGACGTCACTTCGACGACTTGCGCGTCGAAGGGGATGAGATGATGATGATGAAGACAACAGCCCGTTCCTGATCGGAGAAAATCTCCGACCCAGCAGGGAATCCAACCTGGGTCCCTTTACAAGGCATTTCCTCATGTGACCACTCATCTGTCGAGGCGGGCAATATAATAAATGAGATATAGAATCTGTTGGAAATGACTTTCCAGGCATCAAAAAATAATTTTGATCGCCCATTTTTGTACTTTACGATAGAATCATTTAGGTTTTTTATTGGAATTGACAATAAAATATCAGATTAATATAACAGGATAACTGTGAACCATTCCAGGAAGTAAACTGATCGTCGCATAGCTGCCAACCATAATTTTGTCTATTCTTCATTAGACAAAGAACAAGTGGAATACGTTTCCTCGGTTGCAGTGTATCCTCAGTGGTGCATGGGAAGCTCGTGCTTGGAAGATGCTGCAGTGCCAGCTACTACCGTGTTGACTGGGAGCAGAAATACCGTAAGTATAAACTAATGACTTTCATTTGCAAATAGGTAACAATGACCTGGCTCTAAAACGTAGTTGCAGCATACTATCTCACAATGGAATGCAATTGCGCCATCATAGGAAACGTGTTCGGTGGACTCGGATCAACTCTTAAGATTAAAATTTGTACTACTAAACCGAAAACACCACCCAATTTCAGTCTTCACATAGTCCCGAACCAGCACTCTGCAGTTTCATCAGAGAGTTCAGCAATGAAATTATTTCAGGCAGACCAAAAAAAAAAAAAAAAAAGGACCAAAGTAATCCACAGATCACGATCACGGAAGCAATATGAGTTAATCTTACTTTACCAGGTGTAATATCGTCATCGTAGACAAGAGAGAAGCAGGACGAGGTGATTATTTCTGGAAGTGTATTGCCGGGTGACTATAATTAAAGTTCAACTAAACACGGAAGTCCAGGGTGGGCTGTAGTTATCGTATGGCAACGAAACTTGCCAGATATTTTTATGCATTAATGAGGAATCAATTTACACTGGATGAAATAAGTTCCAGTTTTGCCCATCAGGTGTAAATCTGGCGCTCTACACGGTCCCGGTATTTTCCTGGAGCCATTTAGAGAAATCACGGAAAACCTAAACCAGGACGTCTGGCTGTGGGTTGGAAGAACATCCCTGCGATTGCGAGTCCAGCAAACTAACCACTACGTCCCCTCACTGGCCAAATAGAAAGTAACTCCTCGTGCAGATGTTTAAACATCCTACAATGTTTCCAATTCGTGCAGTTGGACGTTAATTTCGTTTTGTTTCAGTGATTACAGAATAAAGTAGAATGTAGACATTGGGTACCCATTCACCAAGTCGGTGAACGGCAACACAACGAGGGTGAGCAAAGAAATGACTGTTTCGAAAAGGTTATGATCTACCTGAGAAATCCTTTGTTACGACGCAATCAAGAGGCCCCTATATGCGTAGCTTAGAACACTGTTGGAATGGTTGTAACTCCGTGTACTTCTGGTTTAGGTTCAATTTACAATTCAGGCTATCCGTTTTAACAAGCACAAATGGACACGCCTCACTTTTGGTACAGTAAGTTCAACAACGTAGGATGGCATTCTGGTTCCAAATCCGTATCAAACATAATGTCTCTTCGCTGCCGACTGGATAGGGGTGTAGGTTCAGCCATGACATAGGCGAATGTCACGGCAACTAGAACTGTCATCATTACGCTTTCTTACCACAAATCTTATTTTGTTAAAGAGGCAGTTCTCATTTCGGGTCACGCTGCAAGTGGGTCCTAATGTATTTCAACTTGAGAGTTGGAACCATTAGTCTTGGACTGAGATTCTAAGATCTCCTAAGACCTGACTCCTTCGGGAAGACATTCTTTCATTTTGATGCTTCCCCAGGAATTCAAATCCTCAAGATGTTCCAAAAAGACTCTTGTCCCTATTCGAATCCACGTCAGCACAATAACTTTCATCATGGTATTTCAGACGGTAGCAGGCGCTCATAAATCTACACGTGAAAGAAACTTTGGTCTTTACGTCTCTTCCTGCTTTGTGAAGACTAAAGATTGCTGCCTGTTTCGACTCCCATTCAGAAACAGAACTTTTCATCACATCATTTCAGGTCATCTCCTAGGCACTAGAGAAAACTAGTTACTTTCTCCTGATGCTTATTCAACAGCAATGATAGGTATGAATTTCGTTTCCAGGTCAACGCAGTAATTTTGATCACATTATTTCCAGTTCATGCGTGCAATATTCTCGTTACTGGTGAAATAAACACATATTTAGCACCTACTGGTGGCTAGGAAGAGGCTGCGACAGTTGCTGGAAGCGAATCGCGGTAAGTCAAAACTTTTTCGCCTTGTATTTTGTTTTCTATAGTCTTACTACTGGTGAAGAAATTAGACATTTAAAATTTCACTGTGTTTACTTAACAGTTCGAATAGATACGTTCCAGTGCCTGTGTAACACAAACTTTACGTCATGTATTAATTATTTCAAGTTTAAAAATGAGCATTTCCGTTTCTTGTGACTAAAACCACATTTAAGATCTTTTGCGGTTGGAGAACAGAGGCAATAGTTACTGGAATAGAAGACCAAAGTTCGGGCACAGTACTTAAGTCTTCTGCGTGTAATTTAAATTTGAGTATTGCCTTCTGAAATCTCCTTTGTTGGAATAAATTTGAGTTCACAAGTCTGTGGTGTCTCTAGTAACGTGCTTCTATCGATAGTTCCTATATTGTGGTATTAATTCGCATCTAGATTGTTAGCCATAAGGCGCAGTGTTCTCTAGTGGTAACCATTTTGTTTAGTCAAACGTCTATACCGAAGAGAGATTAGAGGACCAGCTAGAGTGTTACGTTATGTGGGCTGCATACAAAGCAGACGGAATGTAGTTGAGGTATTCTGTATACACGTAGTACATTACACCTTAGATGATCCTACGGAGTGTGATTTCCAATATTATTAACTGTTTTGATCATCGTATTAGTTGACGTCATTGACTTCGTTTCACTGCCCCATTTCTCTCAAGTACTTTCGATCACATGTGAGCAAACGTCTGCGACTGCTCGACTGGACCTCAATGAATGCCTGCTAAATAAATTTGTGAACAATGAGGATTTATCTTTCGATATGAAACATATTCATGATGAATAAAACGTGAAATATTGGTCGCTGACAGACATTTTGTAATTAAATACGTTGCCGGGAAAAATGTTAATTAACTTGGAAAGACGACATCGATTTTAATACGAAGACAGTGTATGCCACCTGGGGAGCAATAGATGTACTGATAATGGTTTCAGCGTCGTGAACCAGCAGGTAGATTAATAGCATCGCCATCTGTGTCTACCCATCTACCCTTTAATTGGGAAAGCTGACAGCCAGAAGGCTTAGTGTGGTACAAACATGTGAAGCAAACAGGCAACCATATCTCGCAGAAGCACTCGTGCTTCCTACAGCCGTCTGAGCGAGTTCGAAATGGTCAAATTGTGGCCTTACTAGTGGCAGGATGGTTCTTTCGGAGAATATTCACAGACGTTGGACGTGTTGCCTCAGTTGTGCAACGATTCTGATGTCAGTAGTCACGCGAACATTCTCAGACCCGGTAGATGAGGCTGTGCACGTCCACGCAGCGCAGTCGTGCTGTACGGGCAGCGGTGGCAGATCGTACAGCTACAACAGTTCAAATAAGACGGTTTGTGAGCCCAGACGTGTCAACACGAACTGTTGCGAACCGGTTACTAGCCCATCTTCCACTGAAGCCACGGCGTCCACGTACACGGCTCTACTGGTGCCGTCAGAGACTCACTTGGAAGATGGAATGGTGTGATGAAAACAGATTCTCCCTGCACGCAGGTGATGGACGTTTCCGCGTACGACGAAGACCTGCTTATCGCTGGCATGTAGAGTGCATTCGTCGAAGACAAACAAGCCCCATTACATGCCTTGCGGTCTGAGGTGCGGTAAGCTATAACTCTCGTTCACCTATGGTGTTTCAGGAGGGAACGCTAACCAGCACACGGTACGTGATGAATGGTGCTATACCCGTTCATTTGAAGTTTTTGCAACAGAATGGTGGTGTGTTGTTCCAATAGGATAACGCTCACCGACACACTGCCCGTGAAACTCAAGGCGCTCTGTAAGACACGCAGCAACATTCTTGGCCAGCACGATATCCGGACTTGTTCCCAGTCCAGAACGTGTGGGACATGGTGGGATAAGAAGTGACTCGCGTGACTCCTCAACGAACAATTCTTACAGAACTACTTGAATGGGTCGAGAAACTGTGGCTTAACTTATCCCAGGACAGTATTTGCCATCTGTACGATCGACTGGATGCCAGAGTTAACGCCTCCACTGCCACCTGTGGAGGCTACATCACGTACTATAAGGGGTGTATCAGCAGGGACACCACTTGTACTATCGATATATAAATGTAATCATTTCGTGTAGTCCATATACAGCGTAGCAATAGTAAATTAAAAGCTAATTGGAAACTTCTAATATTGTGCACTAATTTTTTATTCCAGTAGTGTATATATGATCCACCTTTCTTCTTTGATAAGTCAAACCAAGGTGGAGTCGTTAAAATATTATTATCAGTTGTTCACAATTTAATGCATGTAACCTAATCCCAAAATAAAGCTAACTATTTGTGCGATGCATGGTGTTAGAGAGAGATGTGTGTCGAATACGTTTTCCTGAAAACTTTTCTCGGTATGTTGTTTCCCGGCACAACGCAGAGGACAATATTTAATAGCTCTTGACGACATACAAACCCGAACACTTCTTTTCTAAAGCGTGCCAAATGTCGATATATTTTGTGGGTCAGCGAAATCAGTGAAACTACAGTCAAAAAATGTGGACTTGGACGAGAAGCGCCGGCCGGTGCACTCCATGTCAGCTGGCGCCAAGCCAGTCACAGAGTGCCAACGCAGGTACCGTCTCCTAACGCTGGCAATCTGCCTGCACGATGGAGTGTTTCCAACACTGGTTTATGCAACAGCCGATCGATTTCAAGTACTCAGCAGCCGCCCTAGCATATATTTCATACGAACGCTATATTTGCAAAAATACAGAGTTGGGGAGCCTTGTATTAAATCTGTGAACTGTGATTTTACAGAATACGATCTCCATTCTCTTCAGCTATCCTGAACGCTGCGTATAAATTACACTCAAGGTCGTCTCGTTTTAGTGGTATAGACAGCGATGATTCACATGCAATTTCGATAAAACATTGGTAAGTACACAAAGTTAGCGAAAAGTACTTCTTGTTGTTGGGGTCTTCAGTCCAGAGACTGGTTTGATGCAGCTCTCCATGCTACTCTATCCTACGCAAGCTTTATGTACATCTTATCGGAATGCAAAATAAATGCATTCATGCTGCATGGAGATTCTTGTGGATGTATGTATTTCTAAATCGTACATTTTGTAATAGAGACATTTGCAGTTTGCTAAGAGATTCTTTCGTTAACTATTGTATACTATATGATATTTTGGGTGTAGGACTTAATATACAGGAGATTTATAATTAAAATTCCGGGTTCAAAAACCTTTAAAAGAAAAATCACTCGTTAGAATGACGTCAGATTTGAACGGAATCGAATAAGAGGGTAACGTTATGAAATTTTAAGAAATAAAAAACAAAAATGAAATAAACGAAAATCGTGTTACTAGATCATAGTATGCAGAATAAAAGATGCAGATTAGACGGCTGTTCCTCAGTCTGCGTACGAGATGCTCGACATGACTGTTGTCTCCATGCAGGATCGCCCGCTTCTGGTAACGCTCTTCTACAAGAACTGTGACTCTGTTCCAGCAGCTCTGCTCAAGTACCGGACGCCCAAGAATATGAAAAAAAGGCGTTGTTACGATGTCTGCCAAGGGTCTGGAGAAAATGGTTACGGAATTCGAAAAGAGAAGGGAAAAAATTATCACACTTCAGTAGAAGTTGCGGTCACAGCATTGTAGGACGGGTCGAGCGGTGGTGTATAAACGTGCAGTGCACAGGGAATTAGGACATGCCTGTGAGCATAAAATTTTAGGATACATCCTGCATCGCTACCCAATAAAATTACCCATGTTCAGGAGTTGCCCTGACGTGCCGCTAAGACGAACGTTTGCTCTAGAATATGTTGCTCAATGGAAGTAGACAATAAATGGGCACAGAACATTCTGTGTACAGAAGTAGACAGTCTCTATCTACAAGAACATGTCAATACACAGGATTGCAAAGTATGAACAAGAGAAAATCCGCTCTCACATTAATTGTTACTCCTTCATTATGCGAAGGTAGCTGTGTAGCTTATCGAAGCGCCATAGTTTTATCGAAGAGATGGGCATTGCCGGTCCTGTTTGAAAAGTCACTGGTAAACGCTGTAAGAGTCTTTTGCACACCACTGTCATTCCTACCTTCCAGCAGCGTGGATGTGTGGGTAGGATCATTTTAAGCAAGATGTCTCCTATGAGCACATTTCACAGCCAGTGAAGCAGCTTCTGCAGAGATAATTTGGAAGTGCTAATATTACCAGCTGTCATTTCCCTACAGCCTGGCCATCCAAATCACCCGATATTAATCCGTACGACTTTCTGCTGGGTGATTATCTAAAGGATGCTCTGAGCAGTGCTCCGATTACAAGTGTAACTAAACTGAAGGCATGCATTGGGCAACACATTCTGAACGTGACCCCTGAGACGCTCCGATCTGTTGTGGAACATGCTGTTCCTCCATTTACTCGTGGCACGAAACTGCGGACAGTATATAGAACATGTATTGCGGCAGTCTCATGACAAATAAAACCCGACTTTAAGACGAACGAAGACGTCGGTCGAGACTGGGTATGGAAATAAATTCAACGGTGACAAGCGAAAATTTGTGCCGGACCAGTACTCGAACCTGCTCTACGCGAGCGGTAGCCTTAACCGCCTCTGCACACGGTTTTCATCCCACCAAATTTCTCCACTTGCCCCCCCCCCCTCCCCCCCCCCCCCCCAGGTCCATTAACTCCTTTGCTCGTAACATTTGGCTGATTCCCGCAAGAGTTCGGACGTAGTGTGCACCTGCACTGAAATTACCGTACGCCACACACACACATACATATAGTAAAAACGGATTTAATTGTTGCTTTTTATGTGGTTTCTGGACACAGGACATCTAAAACACCGACCAATGTAATTGTTGCTTTTTATGTAGCTCTTTGGCTTCACGACAAAGAAAAATGGCTCTGAGCACCATGGGACTTAACACCTGTTGTCATCAGTCCCCTAGAATTTAGAACTACTAAGGACATCACACACTTCCATGCCCGAGGCAGGATTCGAACCTGCGACCGTAGTGGTCACACGGTTCCAGACTGAAGCGCCTAGAACCGCACGGCCACGCAGGTCGGCGCTTCACGACAATTAAAAACCTTTGTCATTGTTGATTTTCATGCCGCTTTTGGCCTCAGGAGAATTATAGACCAATTTTTCCCATCCATTGTAGTATGACCTTGCCCTGATGGATGGGCGTCCTAACTACAGCTGCCACAACTGTTGAATCCCAAACATGTCCGCAGTATGGTTGATCTGCAAGTCGCACCATAACAGTCGTATTGTGGTTCATCAGGCGTTTGTAGTTGAACTCAATTATAGTATGATGCTTACAGCACTATGAAATGGAAAAATTTTCGTTTTTTTTCTTACCATAATGTTTCCCTCTGCTTTGATAATATTCTATTAAAATATTATGTTAACCTAGGTAGCGGTTATTTTTCTTCACAGCATTTCGAAACCGGGTCTTCCTGTCCGTCGGTTATCAGATAAAATTTCCTTTGTTATCCTATTAAGGTTTTCCAAGCATTTACACATCTACCGTGAGGTATGTAAACGTACTCTTTTCACTGTCTTGGAGTACTGATAGTGTTACTGTTAAAGATGAAAACACAAATTCAATCTTGTTGAGTACAGTTCATCAGCGAAATTTGAATGTTGATGGCCTTAGGTAAGCACTAATGATTCTTTTGGAAAAGGTGGTTGTGTATTTTATTACATATGGCAGCAGTGACGACAGTGTGAGACATATTTTTATAAAAGTGTAGAGAAATATGCGTTTGAACATTGCAGAAGTTAGTTACGAGTTACGAATACTAAGAATCAGTCACACTGATAAAAGGTCATATGAATTTCAGTCCTCCAGAGTACTCTCTGCACTTGTAAGTTCGCATACCATGGAATTTCTCTGACAATGAAATGGAAAACTCGTGTATAACCATTTACATTACGTGAAATACTTTAGATAGTGAATAATGTGGTTATTAGCGTGTAATTTGTCCCTCAGAACAAAAATGCAATCCTTCCCCGAATTAATTGCTATAACTTATGAGCTACTCTCACTATGCAGTAAATATTCAAGTACAGGTACGGCACAGCAGTGCATTTTAGATTGTCGGTGACCTGTATCGAGTGGTCGTAAGGATTCAGCGCGGTGGTAGCACGTGCAGACAAACAGTCTCATTAAACGTATACACAGGGTTACAACTTCAAGTTTTCGAAAAGTGTTTCGTTGAAGGCTGTAAAACTGGCATTAATATAATTTATCCTCTCGTGCTGAGACTATGTCTACACGTAGACTGAAGTAACAGTAAAACAAAGAAGAACTTATTTGATGCATTACGCTACAGTGACTTTCACTAACAGGTTTCCCGTAATACCTTACACAACAGCTACAACCTCGACGTGTCAATATTGATTCAATAAGCTCAGCAATTAAGAGCAGGTATCCATTTACGGACTTCCAGCATGCTGGACTATCTGTGAATCAGCAACTTCCATTAATCAGTACAGCGAAAAATTTAACAGAGAAAGAGGGCAGGAGGAGATGAACAGAGAGAGCGGCAGAGGGAGATGGGCAGAGAGTTGGGAGTGGACGAGGTGGATAGAGAGAGGGGTGAAGGACAAAGAGGGGTGAAGGAGAGGAAATGGACTACCGGAAGGCTGGAATAAATTCGTACCAGGGCAACGCGAGGCACTCAGCTAGTTCTCTATAAAAATACTCGAGCCTTATTGAAATCAAAAGTGCTTCAAGCCATTTTAAATCGAGAGTATAAGAGTCTATTACGATCAGGCCATTTCGCAGTAGGCAAGACAATGTACGTAAAGGCCGGCATTGTCCGAATAAAAAATGGGCATAAGATTGCGGTTTAACGTGCCATCACCGAAGCAGTCCTTAGCGCAGGGACAGAGAAACGCCAGTATGAAAAAGTCGTGGTCACTGTTTTTGCTATGCACCATATTTCCTTTAGCAAAGGCGGTTCAAAAAATGGTTCAAATGGCTCTGAGCACTATGGGACTCAACTGCTAAGGTCATTAGTCCCCCAGAACTTAGAACTAGTTAAACCTAACTAACCTAAGGACATCACAAACATCCATGCCCGAGGCAGGATTCGAACCTGCGACCGTAGCGGTCTTGCGGTTCCAGACTGCAGCGCCTTTAACCGCACGGCCACTTCGGCCGGCTACCAAAGGCGGTATATGTAAATGAAAGTTTTCGCGGCGTCTCACAGAGATAAAATGTTATCGACTTTGTTGCTGACTCTATTCAGAATGTATCCGCTTGAGTTACACGTATTCATTTATTTCTTCCACATTCTGTCGCCTGAATATGCAAGCAGAGGGTATGCCTCTCGAAACTTCGCTGATGCACTGCAAATTGAAGCGAATAAGCTCTAGAAAATTTCATTGTATGGTTGACCCTGATCCCCAACGGTTTCCGCAGTGACTCTGACTGCCTGAATATTCTAGCAGGATAACTTCAGAGGATGCACTAACGAAGCTCACTTTGATTTAAAAATCCTAACTGTAGAAATAACTACAAAAATTCTGGATTTAGAGAAATCGCAGGTTTTCACCACCTAGTGAGAGAAAACTGTAAACCCAGTAATCCATTTGATTGATGTGGAGGAACAAGGTGACGAAAGAGTGTTTTCAAATCCCTATTTTGCCTTCTAAAAGCAGTTTTTCCATGACTTTTTTTCCGAATTACGGTAGACAAATGCTTGGGGGGAGTTTTCACAGAGTTGTAGGGTGAGACGTGAGTAGGGGCACATGCTTTGAAGGATGATAGTATACTTGATTCTGAACAAACCAACTTTATATGAACAAATGGCCTTTTCTTAACCGTATACGATATACAGATGTTTGAAAATCGCAGGCACCAATCACGTGCCCTCCTACAGCAGCACTCACAGGCGAATACAGCTAAAGCGACATTAGGCTATGTAGTGTTGTCTTTACTGACAATTTCAACGTGCGTTTCGCACAATACCACATTGAAACGTATCCTGAGCGTCGAATCGGTCTCCGTGAAGTCATTTCTTCCCCACGGATGTCACCCGATCTTACCTCATTAAATTACTGTTTGTAGGGTTGGCTTAACTCTGCAGTGGTCTCGTGGTGGAATTCAGTACGGCCAATTCAGTTTTCTTTCCGTAATTAGGTTAGCGCACCAAGCACAAAGCAATGGTGCCAGATATGCTTCGATTACATTGTCAGGCGACAAGTTCCTGTACTGTCTCTTTATAACACCTTTACAATAGTGTGACTGATCTGTGAAGTGCACAACTACACTGAGGTGGCACTGCGTACCGTACACCTCCCTGATGCAAGTGATTCTGGCGTAATATCCGTTGAATGTTTAGAAGGTCAGAAGCTATATTGTACAAAAACCCTTCGAGTGAATGATTACTTAGTTACTGAAGATTAGCATTATGCTTTTCCTATTTTCGTGAAGGTTAGCAAAAAGGAAACGATTGACGCGAGACGAAACTGGGAGCCTTCTTCTGGAATCATCTGACGAAGAGGATTATGCTGATTTCTTTGACAAAGAGGATGAAGCAGAAGTAATGGAGGCTGTAGATTATGTCAGAGAATCTGAACAATCGTACGATGGCGGGAATGATGTGAATGAGTTATCGATAAGTGCCATTTTTATATTGATAAGGACCAGGAAACTTAATGGATTAATAATCGGTTAGTTGTGCCTGGTAAAACAAAACGTAAGAATATAATGAAGATCTTACCTGACTCAAAGTGCAGTGCTACAGGAACTAAAACTGAATTAGAAAGTTTTGGCAAATTTTTTGATCCTGAGATAATTGAGCGTGTTGTTGCGAACACTGACATAAACATAAATAACAAGAGATCATTTGTAAATTACGCGAGGGACAGAGACTACACAAATATTTCTGCTTCTGAAATAATTGATCTGTTAGGAGCAATGTTCCTGATTGCTCTACAAAAAGGAGGACGCACAAAGGTATTGCAGCTGTCGCCATCAAATAGCAGAGGAATAATTATTCTCAGGGCAAAATTTAGCTACAAGCGCTTTCTGTTCTTGCCCCGGTAACTGAGGTTTGATGGTACTTCAACGAGAAAAGACAGACTTGCAGTTGACAAAATTGCTGCCATCCACGATCTCCACAATGCATTTTTGAACAACTTTCGTAACTCGTTTTTTGTTCAGAATCACTATCACCCCTCAAAGCATGTACCTTCCCTCCGTAGTCATCGTGTATGGTTAACATTCTCTCCTTCTAAAATGAAAAACTGCGGAATAAGCAGTAATACTTTATTAAAATAATGTCAGGTTTGTGAGGTCTACCGACTAGTCCTTATGACACAAACTCCCACTTTTTTTTAAGTCATCAGCCTTCTGACTGGTTTAATGAGGCACGCTACGAATTCCTCTCCTCTGCCAACCTCTTCATCTCAGAGGAACACTTGCAACCTACGTCCTCAATTATTTGCTGAATATATTCCAGTCTCTGTATTCCTTTACAGTTTTTGTCATCTACAGCTCCTTCTAGTTCCATGGAAGTCATGCCCTCATGCCTTACCGGATGTCCTATCAGACTGTCCCTTTTCCTTGTCAGTGTTTTCCACATGTTCCTTTTCGTCTCCGATTATGTGCGGAATCTCGTCATTCCTTAACTTATCAGTCTACCTAATATTCAGCATTCGTCTCTAGCACCGCATCTCAAATGCTTGGATTCTCACTGTTCCGGTTTTCCCACAGTCCATGTTTCAATATCTTACAATGCTAGGCTCCAAATGTATATTCTCAGAAATATCTTCCTCAAATTAAGCCCTATGTTTGATACTAGCAGACTTCTCTTTGTCAGAAATGCTCTTTTTGCCATTGCAAGTCTGCTTTTGATGTCCTCCTTGCTCCGTCCGCCATTGGCAATTTTACTGTCTAGGTAGCAAAATTCCTTAACTCATCTACTTCGTGACCTTAAATCCTGATCTTAGTTTCTCGCTGTTATCATTTCTGTTACTTATCATTACTTTCGTCTTTCTTCGATTTGCTCTCAATCCCTATACTGTACACATTACATTGTCCATTCCATTCAGAAGATCACGTAATTGTTCTTCACGTTCACTTAGGACAGCAATATCGTCAGTGAATCGTATTACTGTTATCCTTTCACCTTTAATTTTAACCCCACTCCCGAACATTTCTTTTATTTCCAACACTGCTTCTTCGATGTACAGAGCGAACAGTATGGGCGAAAGACTGCATTGCTGTCTTACATCAGTTTCTCATCCGAGCACTTCGTTCTTGGACTTTCATTCTTATTATTTCCTCCTAGCTCTTGTACATATTGTATATTACTCGTCTCTCCTTACAGCTTACTCCTATTTTTCTCAGAATTTCGAATATCTTGAACCATTTTACATTGTCGAGCACGTTCTCCATGTCGACAAATCCTTTGAACGTATCTTGATTTTTCTTTAGTCCTATTCCATTATCAGCAACAATTTTAGAAGTGCCTGTCTGGTGCCTTTACCTTTCCTAAGCCTAAACTGATTGTCATCTAACGCATCTCCAATTTTCTTTTGCATTCTTCTGTGTATTCTGCTCGTCAGCAACTTGGAATCATGACCTGTTAAGCTGACTCTGCGATAATTCTCGCACTTGTCAGCTCTTGCAGTCTTCGGAACTGTGTGGATGATATTTGCCCGAAAGGCAGTTGGTATGATCCAGACTCAAACATTCTACACGCTACAATGCATAGTTGTCACTTTGCCACTTCCCCAGAGATTTTAGAAATTCTGATGGAATGTTACCTATCACTTTTGTCTTATTTGATCTTAAGTCCCCCAAAGCTCTTGTTTCTTCTTCTATCGCATTAGACAAATCTTCCCACTGAAAGAGGCTTTCAGTGACCCTTTCCACCTATCCACTCTATCCTCTGCATTTAACAGTGGAATTCCCGTTGCATTCTTAATGTTACCACCCATGCTTTTAATTTCACCAAAGGTTGTTTTGTTCTTCCTATAAGCCGAGTCAGTCCTTCTGGCAATCATTTCTTTTTCGGATTCTTCATATTTTACATGTAGCCATTTCGTCTTAGATTCCCTACACTTGCTGTTTATTTCATTCCTCAGGGCATTGTATTTCAATATTCCTGAATTTCACTGAACGTTTTTGTATTTGCTTCTATCATCGATCCTAACTGATGTGTATCTTCTGTTACCCATGTTTTCTTCGCAGTTACCTTCTTTGTAACTATCTTTTTCTTTCCAACTTCTGTGATTATCCTTTTCAGAGATGCCCATTCCTCTTCAACTTTCCTGCGTATTGAGCTGTTCCTTATTGCTAAATCTATAGCCTTAGAGAAGTTCAAGCGCATATCGTCATTCTCTAATACTTGAGTATCTCATTACTTTGCATGTTGATTCTTCCGGACTAATCTCTTAAACTTCAGCCTACTCCGAGTCTATGTCTGCTTCTGTGCACACCTTACAATCCATCATGTGATTTCGGAACCCTTGTCTGGCCATGATGTAATCTAGTTGAAATCTTCCTGCATAGGCCGGCGTTTTCCAACAAAGTTAGGAGACATGACGTCATAAGCACTGAGATGACTGAAAAATTGTCACACTATACATAATTGGTAAATTTGTTGCCTCTTTGCTATTATTTGTGGCAGCAACATTTCGCATACAATATCTACAAAATATGTCATTGTACGACACATGGTTTACGAGATATGAAGTCAAATATAAAAATGCGTGAAAATCTTCAGAAACATACATAACGCTTAAATTTGTTATTTCTTTGCTACTGACACGGTCAGCAGCACATTTCGTACACGGTACCCACATATGTAGCTGATGTACCTGCAAAAGTATGTCGTTGTGCGAGACATAGTTCACGAGATATAACGGCAGATACTGAGATGCCTGAAAAACTGCAGCATTGTGTATGACGTTTCAACTTGTTACTTCCTTTCTACTAACTCCATTCACAAAAAAATTCGCAGACAGTCCGTCCTGGTTGTTCCTGAAAAATTATATCTCACAACACGCAGTTCAGGAGAAGAGACGTCATACACATTGAGCAGTGCGAAAATGAAATAGCAGGGCGAAATTCCGTAGAGATATTGATGAAATTTGTGTAGAAATACGTGCGAAATAGGTTAAATATATACGACATCCAAAGCCCCTGGAATGATTTTGAATCCTCAGTCTTCTGACTGTTCAATACAGCCCGTCACGAATTC
This sequence comes from Schistocerca nitens, assembly GCF_023898315.1. Classification (NCBI taxonomy): domain Eukaryota; kingdom Metazoa; phylum Arthropoda; class Insecta; order Orthoptera; family Acrididae; genus Schistocerca; species Schistocerca nitens. The sequence continues at coordinate 561,275,543 of NC_064617.1, forward strand.
TGCTGCACCAACCTGTTCACCTCAAAGTAGCACATGCAACCAACGTCCACAATTATTTGCCAAATTTAATCCAGTCTCTGTCTTCCTATGCACTTATTACATCGACAGCTCCCTGTAGTACCATGGAAGTTATTCCCTGGTGTCTAACAGATGTCCTCCATATTGTCACTTCTTGTTGTTGGTGTCTTCCATATATTCCTTTCTTCTCCGATTCGACACTGAACCTTCACATTCCTTACCTTATCAGTCCATTTAATTGTCAACATCCGTAATTTCATCTGTTCCATGAACTCCAGTCCTGATATTAAGTTTCTCGCTGATCTTAAGTTTCTTGTTGTCCCTATTGGCTCTAGTACATGTTGTACATTACCCGTCTCTCCCTGTAGCTAACCCCTATTTTGCTCATACTTTCGAACATTTTGCACCAATTGACACTGTCGAACTCTTTCTCCAGCTCGACACATTCTATGAACGGGTCTTGACTTTTCTGTAGTCTTGCTTCCATTGTCAACCGCAACAACAGAATCTCCGTTCTGGTGCCTTTACTCGTGCTAAAACCAAACTGATCGTTATGTAACACATTGGATGCTTGAGCTGTTAAGCTGATTGAGCGTTAATTATCGCACGTGTCAGCTCATGCTCCCTGTGGGATTGTATGGATGGTGTCTTCCTGGAAATTAGATGATATGTTGCTAGTGTCATACATTGTACGCACCAAAGTGACTAATCATGTTGTTGCTAATTCCCCCAATAAATTTAGAATTTTATGTATACCTTCTACGTTGTTCGATCTTAAGTCTTCCGAAGCTCCTTTAAATTCTGATTCTAATACTCTATCCCCTATCTCTTTCATATCAATTCCTTTTCCTTCTTCTTTCACTTCAGGCAATACCTTCCCCAGTACTCTTTCCACCAACCCACTCTCTTCTGCATTTAATGATGGAATTCCCATTACACATATTAGTTACGACATGGAAAGAAAACTGAGGGGTAGGTACCACCAGCCTGCTATTGGATAGCATTCTGCATTTAATTATGGAATACCCAGCCTGCTATTGGATAACGTGGAGAGAGAAATGGGGAGGACGAGATGGGTAGAGCGACAGGAAATGAAGGTATGCACAGATACAGGGGTGTAGGTGATGGACAGAGATGATGGGAGTGTGAGAAATGGACAGAGAGAGGGGAGAGAAGGAGATGGACAGAGAAAGAAAAGTGGAGTAGATGGGCACAGATATTAGGAAGAGGACTAGATGATGTTAGAGGAGGCAAAAGAGGTTTGACAGAGAAAGGAGGGAGGAAGAGGTGGAGAGAGAGGGGGTCGAGGGGGACTGACAATGACGGGGGGGGGGGGGGAGGGAGAGGAACTGGACAGAGTGAGCGGGAAGAAGGAGATTTACTAGTAAAGGACTAATATATATGTACCCGGTTGATGCCGAGTACTCAGCTACTGTCATACACAAAATAGATCAGTGCTATCTACAATCAGAATGGCACAATGAGTGACATTCTGTGGTGTTCTGCATTGTGCCACGTTTCTGTGTGTGACGGTCAGATTGACGTCAACGCACCTGTAGATGACATGATGAAAAGTCTCACGAAGCAGCAATCTTCGAGGCCCAACCTCTCCAACAACTGGAGCCATTGGACATGACGACAGGACTGATTTGATAATTGTTGAATAGATGTTGCATGTTCTCCAGCATGTGGTAAGAATGCCAAATTCTATTGTGATAGTTTTTTATAACCACCCAAGATTATGAGGCTCATATGAACACCGAAATTTGCAGCGCCATTCCAGTTTAATGAAATTTGCGATTCCTTGTTTTTAGGGCAAGTTCACTCCAATTGCAGAAATAAAATACGATAAACGTTTATGTTGAATAAATACAATATAATAAATATTTATAAAAATTCTGTATTTTTTCAAATTATTCCAAAATATACTGAAAGAATGTGTTTTAGGCCATTAAAATTACTTATCCGATAGACTGTACTTCAGTTACGACTGATGCCACATATTCAGAACATTTTTCCAGATGTGATTTACGTAATATTCCCAGAAGTACTGTTATTCACTAAATAGAAGACTACTGTTACGTTTCAAGAATATGCATAACTTTTTCATAAATACATTCATATTTTGTAAAAACTACACGTGGCATACACCAAAATTCTTAAATTTATTTTGGTGATTGCAAACACAGAAAATATTTTTATTTCAAACTTACCTGTGTTCTTAAAAGCATAAAATACTTAATTTATTAGTTGACTAAAGGAGGCATATCGATCCTTCAGGAAGGAACCAGGTGTTATGTATAAACACTACTGGCCATTAAAATTGCTACACCACAAAGATAACGTGCTACAGACGTGAAATTTAACCGACAGGAAGAAGATCCTGTGATACGCAAATGATTAGTTTTTCAGAGCATTCATACAAGGTTGGCGCCGGTGGCGACACCTACAACGTGCTGACATGAGGAAAGTTTCCAACCGATTTCTCATACACAAACAGCAGTTGACCAGCGTTGCCTGGTGAAACGTTGTTCTGATGCCTCGTGTAAGGAGGAGAAATGCATACCATCACGTTTCCGACTTTGATAAAGGTCGGATTGTAGCCTATCGCTATATCGGTTTATCGTATCGCGACATTGCTGATCGCGTTGGTCGAGATCCAATGACTGTTAGCAGAATATGGAGTCGGTGGGTTTACGAGGGTAATACGGAACGCCGTGCTGGATCCCAACGGCCCCGTATCACTAGCAATCGAGATGACAGGCATTTTATCCGCATGGCTGTAACGGATCGTGCAGCCACGTCTCGATCCATGAGTCAACAGATGGGGACGTTTGCAAGACAACAACCATCTGCACGAACAGTTCGACGACGTTTGCAGCAGCATGGAATATCAGCTCGGAGACCATGGCTGCGGTTACCCTTGACGCTGCATCACAGACAGGAGTGCCTGCGATGGTGTACTCAACAACGAACCTGGGTGCACGAATGGAAAAACGTCATTTTTTTGGATGAATCCAGGTTCTGTTTACAGCATCATGAGGATCGCATCCGTGTCTGGCGACATCGCGGTGAACGCACATTGGAAGCGTGTATTCGTCATCGCCATACTGGCGTATCACCCGGATTGATGGTATGGGGTGCCATTGGTTACACGTCTCGGTCACTTCTTGTTCGCTTTGACGGCACTCTGAACAGTGGACGTTACATTTCAGATGTGTTACGACCCGTGGCTCTACATTTCAGTCGATCCCTGCGAACCCCTACATTTCAGCAGGGTAATGCTCGACCGCATGTTTCAGGTCCTGTACGGGCCTTTCTGGATACAGAAAATGTTCGATTGCTGACCTGGCCAGCACATTCTCCAGATCTCTCACCAATTGAAAACGTCTGGTCAATGGTGGCCGAGTAACTGGCTCGTCACAATATGTCAGTCACTACTCTTGATGAACTGTGGTATCGTGTTGAAGCTTCATGGGCAGCTATACCTGTACACGCCATCCAAGCTCTGTTTGACTCAATGCCCAGGCGTATCAAGGCCGTTATTACGGCCAGAAGTGTTTGTTCTGGGTACTGGTTTCTCACCCAAATTACTTGAAAATGGAATCACATGTCAGTTCTAGTATAGTATATTTGTCCAATGAATATCCGTTTATCATCTGCATTTCTTCTTGGTGTAGCAATTTTAATAGGCAGTAGTGTATGAGCATATGAGATTCGCACCATAGCGTTCGCTTCGATTCTACACTTCTTTTTCTCACTTCAGTGCGTACTTTTCCTGTGAGCGCCTTGTCAGACTACGAATACACCACACTTATTGTCTTTGCTTTGTGACTCTGAAAAATGAGGCTTTGGAGAAACATTTTTGAGAGCTAAAAGATGAACCCTGCTTTATCTGTTGTGATAAATCAGAATGTGGAATAAATCTTGTGAGATGATAGGGTGAAGATGAATTTTCACTTTTTTATTACGACCCAAGACTTCTTATTATATCCTACAGAGTACGGAGAGTCTCAATCATGGAAGCTTGAAAGAACTGTACAACATTTAGATGTATAACTATGCAGTGAACTTTTAGTTAACGGTTGCTCTTTCCTACTACGACAATGTACAAATACTATAAGAGTACTACATCAAAATATCAAATTCCAAAAATGATGTTCAAATAATATTGTAAAAAACAATTTCATATATTGAAGGTGACATTCCAACAGTATCACAAAAGACCTCATGTTGCACACAAAACTGAATGTAGCGTCCCTTGACTCTCCAGGCCGGTCCCAGGATTTGTCAACCGTAGAGTACGTCAGGGAAGAGATGCGAAGATGTACAGTATATCTCCATACCAGACTCCATCCAGCAATCCTCAAGAACTGATACAGCATGTCTTTCACGTGTGGCAAGAATGTCTTCAAGGGATCTGGAGACTGTCTACTTCCATGCCACAACGAATACAATTGTGGATTCGTAACTGAGTAGTGCCCGCCTCATACTGACTTTGATGACGCACTTAATTTATTAGATGAAGGTAGTTTAATCATTTAATGCCCGCTATGAAATAAAATCTACAAAATGTTTCAGAAATATAGGGCATATTTCATAGCGTAACACTATCGTTTTTCCTTGGTGTTTATATAGCATGGCTGCGCGGAGTAGACGCGCGGTTAGAGGCGCCATGTCACGGATTGCGCTGCCCCTCACTTCGGACATTCGAGTACTCCCTCGGGTATGGGTGTGTGTCTTGTTCTTCGCATAAGATAGTTTAAGTTAGTTTAAGCAATGTTTAAGTCCTGGGACCGATGACATCAGCAGTTTGGCACACATACCATATAGCACAACTGTCTATCTACACTGTAAGAAAGAAAAACGAGGCACCGCGAAGGAGTTGCCCGAGTGGGACGGGAAACGGTAGATCTGATGTACATGTTCATAGAAACCAATGGTTATAGTTTTGGAATAACGGATTGATTTATTCAAGAGAAAGAGCGTCACATATCGAGCGCGTCAGTAACGCATTCGCCACCACGCATCTACACTCATGCTCATAAATTAAGGATAATTGCAGAATGTGGTGCCACACAACGTGGCACTACACAAAACTGGCGCTAATAGTATAAGCACATAGGGAACACACACGACGCAGATCTGTATATCCACAGTATTGGTGATAACTTGAGAAAACCGTCCCGAAACTCATGTGCTGTTTCCTGCTCATGTACCCCGACACCAATATGGGATATGATCACCATGCACACGTACACATGCCGCAAAACGGGTTGGCATACTCCGTATCAGGTGGTCGAGCAGCTGCGTTCTTGCACTAGTGCCTGTCGGAGCTCCTGAAGTGTCCTAGGCGTTTGAAGTCGTTCAGCGATAAGTCGACTGAGAGCATCCCAGACGTGCTCGATTGGGGTTTAGGGCTGGAGAACAGGCAGGCCACTCTATTCGCCTGGTATCTTCTGTTTCAAGGTACTCCTCCACGACGGCAGCTGGATGGGACCGTGCGTTATCATCCATCAGGAGGAAGGTGGGACCCACTGCACCCCTGGAAAGGCGGACATACTGGTGCAAAATGACGTCCCGGCAAACCTGACCTGTTATGGTTCCTCTATCAAAGACATGCAGGGGTGTACGTGTACCAATCCTAATCCCACTCCGCACCATCAAACTACGAGCTCCATACAGGTCCCTTTCAAGGACATTAAGGGGTTGGTAGCTGGTTCCTGGTTCACGCCAGGTGAAAACCCGGCAAGAATCGGTGTTCAGACTATACCTGGACTCGTCTGTGAACATAACCTGGGACTACTGTTCCAATGACCATGTACTGTGCTTTTGACACCAGGCTTTACGGGTTCTCCTGTGACCAGGGATCAGTGGAAAGCACCTTGCAGGTCTCCAGGCGAATAAACCATGTCTGTTCAGTCGTCTGTAGACTGTGCGTCTGGAGACAACTGTTCCAGAGGCTGTGGTAACGTCCCGAGCAAGACTACCTGCAGTACTCCGTGGCCGTCTGCGGGCACTGATGGTGACATATCGCACTTCTTCTTGTGTTGTACACTGTGAACGTCCCGTTTTGTAGCGCCTCGACGCGTTTCCTGTCTGCTGGAATCGTTGCCATAGTCTTGAGATCACACTTTGTGGCACGCGGAGGGCCCGTGCTACGACATGCCGTGTTTGACCAGCCTCCAGTTACGCCCTAGCTTTCTTTACCCCTCATAACGTCATCAATATGTGTTCTTTGAGCCATTTTCAACACACAGTCTCCATTTGCACGTCTGAAAACGTCTGCACATTTACTCGCTGCACCGTACTCTGACATGCACCAGCACACATATGCATGTGTGGACTGCTGCCAGCGCCACCGTGCGACGACCGCAGGTCAAATGCAGGGTATGGTCATACCCCGAGGTGATTTAAACCCGCAAACCTCACACCAGAGCGTTGTTTCACCATGTATCAACATTATCCTTAATTTATGAGCATGAGTGTAGATATTCGGCGTTATACTGATTGACAAGTTGTTGGAGATCCTTCTGAAAGGTATGGCCCCATATCGCGTCGGATTGGCGCGTTAGATCGTCAAAATGTCGAGGTGGTTGTAGGGCCCTGCCCAAATCCTCCAAAAATTCTGAATTATTGTGGAGAGATACGGAATGCACTCGTGGTCTACGGGTACTGTCTTTGATTAGTAATCAAAGACACTACCCATTGATTCGAAACTCGTCACAGATTAAATTTTGACTAACAATTAGCATTTGGTGGCTGAAAAACTTCTGGCACCAGAAGTCACCCTCGTTCTGCCTACAGCCTTGTCATAGAGGGCAGAAGAAGGGGCACTCTCTCGTCCTAGGGGCGGGAACCTGTCCCTAAAGGTGGAGGAATCAGCTTTGATCAACGGCATGTGGATGCAGAAGGCAATGGAAACCACTGCATTAAAGACACCTAATGTGTATCCACAGGACATGTGGCCTGTAATTGAAGTGTCATGATGATCTCTCCACTGACCAAAGATTCCGGAATAGTCCTCCATTCGGATTTCCAGGAGGGGACTGCCAAGGTGGAAAATAATCAACGAAACTGCTAGTCGGGGTGTGGAATGATAGAAGCTTGAACGTGGTAGGGAAGCTAGAAAAGCTGAAAAGGGAAATGCAAAGGCTCAAACTATATCTAGCAGGGATCACTGAAGTGAAATGGAAAGAAGACAAGGATTTCTGGCTAGATGAGTATAGGGTAATGTCAACAGCAGCAGAAAATGGAATAACGGGAGTAGGATTCGTTATTAATAGGAAGATAGGGCAGAAAGTGTGTTACTGTGAACAGTTGAGTGATAGGGCTGTTCTTATCAGAATCGACGGAAAACTAACACCGACAGCGATAGTTCGGGTATACATGCCGACGTCGCAAGCTGATGATGAAGAAATAGAGAAGGTATATGACAATATTGAAAGTGTAATACAGTGCGTAATGGGATATGAACATCTAATAGTCATGGGGGACTGGAATGCAGTTGTAGGACTAGGAGCGGAAGAAAGTGTTGTAGAAGAACATGGGCCTGAGACAAGGAATGAAGAACGAGAAAGAATACTCTGTTCAAGAATCTCAAGAGGAGGAGATGTACTTGGAAAACACCGGGCGATATGGGAAGATTCCAGTTAGATGACATCATGGTCAGACAGAAATTCGGAAATCAGATAATGGAATGTAAGGCATACCCAGGAGCAGATATGGACTCAGATCACTATTTAGCAATGATGAAGGGTAGGCTGAAGCTTAAGAGATTAGTCAGGAACAATTAATACGCAAAGAAGTGGGATACTGAAGTACTAAAGAATGACGAGATACACTTGAAGTTCTCTAAGGCTATAGTACAGCAATAACGAATAGCTCAGTAAGCAATACAGTTGAAGAGGAATGGGCATCTCTAAAAGGAGCCTTCACAGAAGTTGGTAGGAAAGACGTAGATACAAAGAAGGTAACTGCGAAGAAACCATAGGTAATAGAAAACAAATATCGTCAGGGAAATTCAGGAATATTGAAACATAAGTAACTTGGGAATAAGATAAACTGGAAGTGTAGGAAAGCTAATGCAAAATGGCTGCATGAAAAATGCGAAGAAACTGTAAAAGAAATTGTAGTCGGCAGCACAGCCTCAGCATACAGGTAAGTGAAAAATATGTTAGTTGAAATTAAAGGGAAGGATGGTAACTTTAAGAATGCGACAGGAATTCCACTGTTAAATGCAGAGGAAGGAGCTGATAGGTGGAAAGGATACACAGTAAGCTTCTATGAAGGGGAAGATTTGTCCGATGTGATAAAAGAAGAAGCAGGAGTCGATTTAGAAGAGGTAGGGGATCCAGTATTAGAATAAGAATTTAAAAGAGCTTTGGAGGACTTAAGATCAAATAAGGCAGAAGGGATAGATGACATTCCATCAGTATTTCTTAAATCACTGCGGGAAGTGGCAACAAAACGACCACGTTCGTGCGTAAAATGTATGAGTCTGGCGACATACCATACGACTTACGGAAAAATATCATCCACACAATTCCGAGAATTATCGCACAATCAGCTTAACAGCTCATGCATCCAAGTTGCTGACGAGAATAATAAACACAAGACTGGGAAAGAAAATTGAGGATGTGCTAGATGACGATCAGTTTGGCTTTAGGAAAAGTAAAGGAACACGAGAGGAAGTTCTGACGTTGCGGTTGCTAATCGAAACAACACTAAAAAGAAATGAAGACACGTTCATAGGATTTGTTGACCTTGAAAGAGAATCCGACAATGGAAAATGATGCAAGATGTTCGAAATTGGAGAAAAACAAGTCTAAGCTATAGGGGGAGACGGGTAATATAGAACTGTACAAGAGCCAAGAGGGAACAATAAGTGTAGGCGACCACGAAGGAAGTGATCGAATTAAAAGTGTGTAAGACAGGGATGTAGTCTTTCGCCCCTACTTTTGTTCCGTGCATAGAAGAAGGAATGATGGAAAAAAGAGAAACGTTCGGGAGTGGAATTAAAATTCAAGTTGAAAGGATATCAATGATACGATTCGCTCATGACATTGCTGCCCTGAGTGAAAGTGAAGAAGAACCACGTAATCGGCTGAATGGTATGAGAAATCTAATGAGTAGAGAATGTGGACTAAAATGAAGAAAGACGAAAGTAATGAGAAGTAGCAGAAATGAGAACAGCGAGAAACGTAACACCAGTATTGATGGTCACGAAGTAGATGAAGTTAAGGCATTCTGTTACTTCGGCAGCAAAAAAACCAATGACAAATGGAGCAAGGGGGTCATCAAAAGCACACTAGCACTGTCACTAAGGGCATTCCTAACCAAGAGGAGTCTGCTAGTATCAAACATAGGCCTTCAATTGAGGAAGAAATTTCTGAGAATGTACGTTTAGAGCCCAGCATTGAAAGGTACAGAAACATGGACTGTGGGGAAAAGCGGAACAGAAGAGAATAGGCGCATTTGAGATGCGGTGCTAGATACGAATGTTGGAAACTAGATGGACAGATAAAGAATAAGGAGGTTCTGCCCAGAAATGGTTCAAATGGCTCTGAGCACTATGGGACTTAACTTCTGAGGTAATCAGTCCCCTAGACTTAGAACTACTTAAACCTAACTAGCCTAAGGCCATCACACACATGCATGCCCGAGGCAGGATTCGAACCTGCGAGCGTAGCAGCAGCGCGGTTCTGGACTGAAGCGCCTAGAACCGCTCAGCCACAGCGGCCGGCTTCTGCGCAGAATCGGAGAGGAAAGTAACATGTGGTAAACACTGACAAGGGGAGGGGACAGGATGATAAGACATCTGTCAAGACTTCAGAGAACGACTTCCATGCTACTATATGGAGCTGTAGAGCGCAAAAAGTGTAGAGGAAGGCAGCAAATAATTGAGGACGTAGGTTTCAAGAGATACTCCAAGAGGTTGGGAGAGGAAGGCAATTCGTCTAGAGGAAGACAAGTCTGTGTGGGCATTATGTTCGTGAAATATAAAACCACGATGGTTTCCACGTAGGACAACAAGACCGGGAGTAGAACACTATAGACGTACCTCTGTGCTGTAAGAGTGCCGCGGATGACAATCAAAGGGGTCCTGATATGAAAAAGCAAAATGTACCCCAGACCATCAGGTACAGCTGCCCGGCACACGGCGTGCGACAGTCTGGTTCGTGTCCACGCTATCCGAGGCGTCTCTAGATACGTCTTCACTGGTCATCGGGGCTCACTTCGGAGCGGGACTCTTCACTGACGACAGCTCTGCTCCAGTCAACGAGGTTTCAGGTGGAGAGCGTTACCGAGATGTTAAAAAAACTCCAGTCGCAGACGTCAGAAGAGAGACATTGTGCTTCTCGGGCGGGTTTACTCTCCCACATACATACTGTGTAATAACCATGGCGAGGAAATTCCAGATGTTAGGGTCAGTACAGAGGCGTACCGACAATCATTTTTCCCGAGTGCCATTCGCAAGTGCAACATGGTAGAGGGGATCCGTTAGTGATACCATAAGGAACCTTCGTCACACACCGATAGACACTTGGGGTGTATGATGTAATTGTAGATGTCGAACATCTTGTCAATACTGAATTTATTCGTCTTTGTGTTACATTATTCCTCCACTACACACCAAAAATCAGTAAGTGAAATCAAAGAAAACCAGTTACAAGTTAAATATATTCTGAAACTGAAGCTATTGGAAACTAACAACAATTTCCATTTTGAACACAAGTAAAACTCTTAAGAGATTAACGAAATTCAGTTAATTTGAAAATATCCCAGGTTCCGTGGTAGAAGACCTTCTTGTGTTTCTAGGAGCAAACTGGTTCAATGAGCAGTGAAGTATGGCTTTCCGTTCACACTATATAAACTAGTTTTTAAAATGCAGAATTTTATTTTCTATAAAATTATACAGCTTTATGCAGCACTTAAATGTGTGTAGAATTCGAAATAATTACAAATGCTGCGTAAAACACAATGTCATATCTAGCAACTAAAGAACTGTAGAATATAGCGGAAACTGCTTATAGAGGTCTAAAGTGAAGTGCGCTTTCCTTCATGTGACTCTCAGGTCATGCACTAGACAGAAGTGCCCACTAAAACACATGATGTGTTCGCAGGTGCACTATCCTCGAACTAAAAAAGCGGTGTAACGAGTATAAGTGTATATATTTTTATACGTGGTACCTTAATAGACAGTTACATCAGTGTGTTAGTTGTTTTTCACATCGTCAAACAGTGTTTCCACAAACACACCACACAGTTTATTACTAGATGTTTTCTGCACTGCACCACTAAGTGGACTGCTGTATAGATTTACTGTTTCGCGCCGAAGTATCCACACTTCAACACCTGACGTGCTGCCCAGAGATAACTTAGCATCAATGACTCGCTCTTCCCACATGTGCTTGGAGGTACTAACAAACGTAAAAACATACTACCGCTAATGGCTTTCACTATTGCTCTGTAAATGCAGTAAATACTGATGTAATGTTGTTCACTCCATTTTTCTCACTCACCAATAAAAATATCGGTACTTAAACCAGTTGCAATATGTTTAAATGTGTGTGAATTCCTAAGGGACCAAACTGCTGAGGTCATCGGTCCCTAGACTTACACTCTACTTAAACTAACTTATACTAAGAACAACACTCACACCCATGCCCGAGGGAGAACTCGAACCTCCGGCGAGAGAGGCCGCGCAGTACGTGACGTGGCACCTCGAACCGCGCGGCCACTCCGCGTGGTTATACCAGTTACACCCCGCATAGTCACTAACACTAGTTGGCTCTCTAGAACGATAAAGGTGTTAAATATGATTATGTAGCACACCAAGTGAGGTCAGCAGTTCAATGTTGCTTACAATATGGCGTAAAAATCGTCAGTGGTACGTACATTCACCCTCTTTAATTCTCAGAGAAAAAATTGTTGCTTCTGTAAACATCATTTCACTTTTATATATTTCATAATGGAGCAAGAGACAAAAATAAGATTGAGAGAGATTCAAAAGATTATTACAATCGCAGCGGCAGAGATAAGCACTGTCGCTAGCTTCCGAGATTCAATTTAAGTGATATTACGGTAGATACTCATCAGTCTTTTAACGAAAAGTAATATGATATGTAAAGAAGGAAACAGAAGAAGAATAAGGCTAACCAAAACGATGACTTAGCTAAAGCTGTTACTAACGCGAGAATAACTGAAAATACAGTAGAGAATTAGGGTTCAGTAATGTTCGTTCCGCTGCGTAGCGGATAACACAGCTGAAGAAAGAAGAGACAGCAACGGCAGTTTACTTTGACGCGTCAGGGACATGGCGGTTAGCATTTGACGGCCCAGGAGTGAGACTAACTCGTGTAGTTGGCTGCGCTGTGTTGGCTCCAGGGAGCAAACTAGTTTTGCTTTCAGACACGTCTCATTTCTTACTGCTGTCACTTCCCACCTAACTCTGTCTCTTACTCTCCCTCAACGGCGAAACTCCGATGGGAATGTTCCTCGCTTTCTCTCTCTCACTTCGTAGTAGGGGAGTCTGCGAATTCACTACTCACCCTTTTGCTGGAATTTCACAAGCTTTCTCTCCACCTTCCTCGCTTGCTGGATACCAGACGAATTTTCTCAGCTCCTAGATCTCAAATTTCGATGAACAAGGCCACGTGATTTCAACTGGTTTCCTCTGGAGCCAGTAAAGATTCTAAATGAATGAACGAAGATCTTCACACCTCCTCCTTCCGCAAGAGTTAATGAGCCACACAGATAAATAAATCCATCTTTCTCTAGTACAGCTTCGGAGTTTTTGTGACGGTATTCACCTAGGAAATTCTCACGGTGTTCAAGCGAGCTATGGATCAATAAAATCGCGAGTATCTTCGAAAGCTAGAGTTTTAATGCAGATGTGGCCTATATAATTTTATACCCTTTGTTTTAGCAAGCTATACCGTCTCTCCAAAAGAAAATATCCCCTGTCCACCGCTGAAATTGACACACAGGTGACGGAATGGAACAAACGTCTAACTGACATGAGGTACTATGTAATTGAATATGTATATAATTAGCACTTCAGCTCATCAGCATGAAGGAGGTATACATAACTGATTGACCATTCATACAGTATAACACAAGTATTTACATATAGGTTTTAAAACCTCTAAAACGGAAACCTGAATGAACAGTCCAACAGTGCCCAATAGCTGTATTTCTCGAAGTTGGTAAGATACTCATAGAACCGCTGTAACAACTTTTAAGTAGCATCTGCTGGTGTCCATCTGTACAAAAAAATTTATTAATTAATGTTTTGGTAGTGAGGAAGTGATCTGAGATATCTTCGAAGCATTGAGTGAACATATTTAAATAAGGGAGAAAATATGCATTTGGTAAGGAAATTAGGTGTGAGTCACTTAAGAACCAAGGAGAATGGCCCTTTTATTTTATTTATGGTTACTTACAATACTATATTATTTGGTAAAGACAGCTATTATACAGTATAATGCCGCAGAGTAACATTTGGCGAGGTTAGCCAAAGTTCTCAGCCTTCTTCTATTGGTAAAACCATCATCAATGATGAATGCCCAGCCTATAAAAGTGAAGAATTGGAATTAGGAATCAGAAATTGATGCTCGACTAAAGAAAGTGAAGCCTTAACTATGTTAGAATGACTTAGAAACTCAGTTCCGAGCAGGATAAACTCGTTCAATATTTGCATGTGCGGGTGAGGGATTTACAAGCTAGTGTAAGTCGTTTTGGTTTAGAGGACTTGGGATTGGTGTGTGACGAGCAGGAACCTTCACCAAGAGAAGTAATGCTCGGAAGAAGTAGTCAGATGGTAGACAGTGTTCAGCAATCAGCTGGGGGTATGTTTGGTAATTTGCGTAAGCTATTGACTTTTTGCTCCAGGGTATTAAGCAGCTGCACGTGGAGAATCTGAGTGAGGTAGAATCCGTTTTGTGGCTTACTCTTAAGTCTCAATTCCGTGATGGCGCATTGTGGATGTCACATGATACTGTAATTCAATGATTATGTCATTTCACATGTCGGGTGTAAGCCATATATTTTCTGAAATTCTGCAAGAGAAAGGGGGGCTGCAGGATCTGCGAAAGTGTATCATTGAGTTTAAGCTTTTACTCCATATCAAAAATGAACTCGAGTAAAAGCACTTTTGGTGGCCCAGGCCGCCAATCAAACTTTGGCTAGATATATTGTTGTCTTGTGACAGCCAGAGCGAGAGCACCAGCAGCAGCGAGTACTGTTTGTATAAAGCGTTTATTTTGCATTTTGTTTACGACCTTCCACTAAGGAAGGGATTCTATTTGTGTTTATCTGCTCTGCATAGAGACTAACAGTTCTTGATCGTTAGGAGAGAAATTTATTTTGTACTTAATTGCTGCGCTTAGCTTTTAAATAGTTTTTCTGGGAAAACCTAGCGTAGTTTTCGCGTCTCGTATTTCAGTGAGTGTCTCTTATCAGAGTAGCTCATCAGAAGATTATCTTGGGAATTTGTCACCGTATAGAGTAGGGTAAATATAGTCATGTGTAGGGACTGTGGTTGTTGTGAGCGGACGCAAGGAGAATTGGCCACTCTTCGGGGGCAGGTGGAGGCTTTGTCTGTTAGGCTCATCGAGCTCGAGGCGCAGGCGTCGGCTCGTAGTGGCGTTGGGGCAACTGTGGTGAGACCTATGCCTACTTCGGTGGCCTTGGAATCACATGGAACCCCTGATGTCGCTGCGTCTTCCGGCAGTGAGCATCTTACCGGTCAGCCATCACTCCAGGGTGAATGGCGGACAGTGGTGGGCTCGCGCGTGCCTGGCCGAAAGGCGAAGGTGGGATCTGGCCGCGTGGCAGCTGCCTTACCCCTTTCCAACAGGTACGGGGTGCTTCCTAGTGGTGATGACATCGTTTCCGAGCCACCACAGGATGCCTCGCCTGTTGGGCCAGTGGCCAATTCTCCGGCAAGGTCCCGACAGTCACAGAGGGCGGGCCTATTAGTTATAGGGAGCTCCAACGTTAGGCGGGTTATGGAGCCCCTCAGGAAAATAGCGGGTAGGTCGGGGAAGAATGCCAGTGTGCACTCGGTGTGCTTGCCGGGGGGTCTCGTCCGTAATGTGGAGGAGGCCCTTCCGGCAGCTATTGAACGCACTGGGTGTGACCGGCTGCAGATAGTAGCCCATGTCGGAACGAATGACGCCTGCCGCTTGGGTTCTGAGGCCATCCTTGGTTCCTTCCGGCGGCTGGCTGATTTGGTGAAGACAACCAGCATCGCACGCGGAGTGCAAGCTGAGCTTAATATCTGCAGCATAGTGCCCAGAGTCGATCGCGGTCCTCTGGTTTGGAGCCGTGTGGAGGGTCTAAACCAGAGGCTCAGACGACTCTGCGACCATAATGGTTGCAAATTCATCGACCTCCGTTATTGGGTGGAGAGCTGTAGGGCCCCCCTAGACAGGTCAGGCGTGCACTACACACCGGAAGCAGCTACTAGGGTAGCAGAGTACGTGTGGCGTGCACACGGGGGTTTTTTAGGTTAGAGGGACCCCCCCTTGGGCGAAACGATAAAATACCTGACGGCTTACCAGAGAGAACATCATCATCGTTGATAAAGAACGTCCGTCCTCAGAGACCAAAAACAGGAAAAGTTAACGTAATATTGGTAAACTGCAAGAGTATCCAGGGCAAGGTTCCCGAATTAGTATCTCTTATTGAAGGAAATAGTGCGCATATAGTATTAGGAACGGAAAGTTGGTTAAAACCGGAAGTGAACAGTAACGAAATCCTAGACACAGAATGGAATATATACCGCAAGGATAGGATAAACGCCAATGGTGGAGGAGTATTTATAGCAGTAAAGAAATCAATAATATCCAGTGAAGTTATTAGCGAATGCGAATGTGAAATAATCTGGGTTAAGTTAAGTATCAAAGGTGGGTCAGATATGATAGTCGGATGCTTCTATAGACCACCTGCATCAGCAACCGTAGTAGTTGAGCGCCTCAGAGAGAACCTGCAGAACGTCGTGAAGAAGTTTCGTGATCATACTATTGTAATAGGGGGAGACTTCAATCTACCAGGTATAGAATGGGATAGTCATACAATCAGAACTGGAGCCAGGGACAGAGACTCTTGTGACATTATCCTGACTGCCTTGTCCGAGAATTACTTCGAGCAGATAGAGAACCAACTCGTGAAGCTAACGTTTTAGACCTCATAGCAACAAATAGACCGGAACTTTTCGACTCCGTGAATGTAGAAGAGGGTATCAGTGATCATAAGTCAGTGGTTGCATCAATGACTACAAGTGTAATAAGAAATGCCAAGAAAGGAAGGAAAATATATTTGCTTAACAAGAGTGATAGGGCACAAATCGCAGAATATCTGAGTGACCACCATCAAACGTTCATTTCTGAGGAAGAGGATGTGGAACAAAAATGGAAAAAATTCAGAAACATCGTCCAGTACGCCTTGGATAAGTTCGTGCCGACTAAGGTCCAAAGCGAGGGGAAAGATCCACCGTGGTATAACAATCATGTACGAAAGGTGCTACGGAAACAAAGAAAGCTTCATCATAGGTTTAAGAGTAGTCGAATCATAGCTGATAAGGAAAAGCTGAACGAAGCGAAAAAGAGCGTAAAGAGAGCAATGAGAGAAGCATTCAACGAATTCGAACATAAAACATTGGCAAACAATCCAAACAAGAACCCTAAAAAGTTTTGGTCATATGTAAAATCGGTAAGCGGATCTAAATCCCCTATTCAGTCACTCGTTGACCACGATGGCACCGAAACAGAGGACGACCGAAGAAAGGCAGAAATACTGAATTCAGTGTTCCAAAACTGTTTCACTGCGGAAAATCGTAACACGGTCCCTGACTTCAGCCGTCGCACGGACGCCAAAATGGAAAATATTGAAATAAACGATATCGGAATTGAAAAACAACTGCTATCACTTAGTAGCGGAAAAGCATCCGGACCAGACGAGATACCCTTAAGATTCTACAGTGATTATGCTAAAGAACTTGCCCCCTTTCTATCAGCAATTTATCGTAGATCTCTGGAAGAACGTAAAGTACCTAGCGACTGGAAGAAAGCGCAGGTCGTTCCCATTTTCAAGAAGGGTCATAAATCAGATGCGAATAATTATAGGCCTATTTCGCTTACGTCAATCTGTTGTAGAATAATGGAACATGTTTTATGTTCTCGTATTATGACGTTCTTAGATAATACAAATCTCCTTCATCATAACCAACATGGATTCCGCAAACAGAGATCATGTGAAACTCAGCTCGCCCTATTTGTCCAAGAAATTCACAGTGCCGTAGACACTGGCGAGCAGATTGATGCCGTATTCCTGGACTTCAGGAAGGCATTTGATACGGTTCCGCACTTACGTTTAGTGAAAAAAATACGAGCTTACGGAATATCGGACCAGGTTTGTGATTGGATTCAGGATTTCCTAGAAGAAAGAACACAACATGTCATTCTTAACGGTTCAAAATCTGCAGATGTAGAGGTAATTTCGGGAGTACCGCAAGGAAGCGTGATAGGACCTTTATTGTTTACAATATACATAAATGACTTAGTTGACAACATCGGTAGCTCCGTGAGGCTATTTGCAGATGACACGGTTGTCTACAAGAAAGTAGCAACATCAGAAGACTCGTACGTACTCCAGGAAGACCTGCAGAGGATAAATGAATGGTGCGACAGCTGGCAGCTTTCCCTAAACGTAGATAAATGTAATATAATGCGCATACATAGGGGCAGAAATCCATTCCAGTACGATTATGCCATAGGTGGTAAATCATTGGAAGCGGTAACGACCGTAAAATACTTAGGAGTTACTATCCGGAGCGATCTGAAGTGGAATGATCACATAAAACAAATAGTGGGAAAAGCAGGCGCCAGGTTGAGATTCATAGGAAGAATTCTAAGAAAATGTGACTCATCGACGAAAGAAGTAGCTTACAAAACGCTTGTTCGTCCGATTCTTGAGTATTGCTCATCAGTATGGGACCCTTACCAGGTTGGATTAATAGAAGAGATAGACATGATCCAGCGAAAAGCAGCGCGATTCGTCATGGGGACATTTAGTCAGCGCGAGAGCGTTACGGAGATGCTGAACAAGCTCCAGTGGCGGACACTTCAAGAAAGGCGTTACGCAATACGGAGAGGTTTATTATCGAAATTACGAGAGAGCACATTCCGGGAAGAGATGGGCAACATATTACTACCGCCCACATATATCTCGCGTAATGATCACAACGAAAAGATCCGAGAAATTAGAGCAAATACGGAGACTTACAAGCAGTCGTTCTCCCCACGCACAATTCGTGAATGGAACAGGGAAGGGGGGATCAGATAGTGGTACAAGTACCCTCCGCCACACACCGTAAGGTGGCTCGCGGAGTATAGATGTAGATGTAGATGTAGATGTATTATGCAAATTCGAGCAGCAGTCTGAGCCTTGGGATTATGTGTTACTAAAACATAAATAGTTGATAGTATATTAGAGGGTGTGAGGCCAGTCGACTACACACCTATTATCTTTGCTAAGAAACCTTTGACCTTCCTGGAGTTGGATGCTAATGTTTCTGTGATTGAGGGGTTAGGTTTTCCATACAAACAGCGTGGTGGCATGGAGCATCGTTATCAGGATGTAAGTATTGGGACAGAGCCTGTTCTGAGCCACTCTGCATTATTGCCAGATTTATCCAAGATGGCGGCGATGACGTCATCCAAGATGGCGTCGTGTAGACTTAGCAACAGCACATGACATCATCCACAATGGCCGTTATGACGTCATTCAAGATGTCGGATTTTGATGGGAAGTTTGAATTTTCACGGGAGAGTGCCACACCCCCCTCACCAAGAAAAATGGCGAGAAGTTCAAATTCCAACAGTATAATGAGCCATGCACCAGTTATCCCTACTAAGCAAAGAAAATCACGGGAACATAGGTCACTTGGCCTACCTGCACTAACGTAAGTCACCCTACCGCCACCTCCTCCTACGAACTGGTGCCAAGTTTGAATTCCAACAGGATAATGTATCACACCCTTGTTATAGTCTGCCCCTGGTAGCTCAGTGCTCAGCACGACAGAACATCAATCCTCACAGCCTGGGTTAGATTCCCAGCTGGGTCAGAGATTTTCTCTGCTCAGGGACTGGGTGTTGTGTTGTCCTCATCATCATCATTTCATCACCATCGACGCGCATTTCGCCGAAGTGGTGTCAAATCGAAAGACTTGCACCTGGTGAAAAGTCTACCCAACGGGAGACCCTAACCACACAACATTTACATGTACTCTTGTTGTCTCTACCAAGCAAAGAAAATCGCAGGAAGATAGCTCACTTGGCCTACCTCCACTAACCAGTCATCTGACGGCCCTGTCTTCCTACAAGTCGGCGCCAAGTTTGAATTTTGACATTAAACGAACATCACTCAGGATTTTGCTGCTAAGGTAATGGCGCGCAAGAAAGGGTACTTGTACTAACCTCAGTCGCCCGACCGCCACCTCCTCCTAAGTATTTGTGAGAAAAAATGGAGATAAGTCTTTACTATTTAACCAGTTTCATGCAGATGTGCCTGCCACAAGGTCCAGAGCCCAGCTGCCTTAATACATAACGCCACCAGCAGAGGGTGCACTCATCTGTGATGTAATCCAAGGTGGCGGCACCCAATGTGTTCACCATGAGGCCCACAGCCCAACTGACTTAGTACATTTCGTCGCCGCCAGAGGGCGCTACCGTGAATCAGGGGACGCTGCAAGTACCACTATCCAAGATGGCGGCAAACAGTGTGTTCACCATGAGCTCCAGACTCCAACTAACTTAGTACACAGTATCGTCACCAGAGGGCGCTGTCATCTGTAACATCATCTGATGACGCGACTACCGTTATTTAAGATGGCGGCTTACATTGGCTTCATCACAAGGCCTAGTACATATTGGCACCACCAGAAAGCGCTACTGTGGACTTGGAATGAATTTTCACAAATGCCACACCAACCTGGACTTGGAAGGAAATAGTTTAAGTCTCCGATCCTCAACAGACCGCCAAATCCCCTTACGGACCTATGTTCTTGGGCTAACGTACACTACCGTGTACTAAACTGTACTAAAGTGGACAGTGCATGACGTCATCCAAGATGGTTGGGCGAAATTGTGGGAAAACGACTATGTCTATGATGGATATAAAAAAAAGTACTCTGTCTTCAGGCCACAAGTGGCCCATCGGGACCATCCGACCGCCGTATCATCCTCATTGAGGATGCGGATAGGAGGGGCGTGTGGTTAGCACACTGCTGTCCCGGTCGTTATGATGGTTTTCTTTGACCGGAGCCGCTACCATTTGGTCGATTAGCTCCTCAATTGGCATCACGAGGCTGAGTGCACCCCGAAAAATGGCAACAGCGCATGGCGGCTGGATGGTCACCCATCCAAGTACCGACCACGCCCGACAGCGCTTAACTTCGGTTATCTCACGGGAACCGGAGTATCCACTCTGGCAAGGCCGTTTCCTATGATGGATATAAGTCTTTATTATTTTTCAAGCAATGTCTGACCTAGTACACATTACTGTCATCCCTCCTGTGACCAAATCACAGATGGTGGCCTGTAGGGGGAAAATGGTGCGATAATGACTCAGCCTGCACTGGGCTGCTGTATAGAGTAAGGAAGGAGTGCACTCTATTTATTTTGAAACAATTTATTTAGGGAATGAGTATATTTACCACACTAACACAAAAGACTGGCCCTGATGTGTTTGGGGTCACAATACACAGTCTGCACACATGCAAACAACTTCTAGTTTTCCGAAATAATTTCAGTACAGTCCTAAAAATGTTCCGAAATAATGCAGTACACAGATGTGCAGACATGAAACCAACTCGTAAACTGTCCAAATATCACATAGAAAAGTCTACAGGCCCGCTCACAAAATAATGCAACAGACACTCTTTCAACGCACCCCACAGCCCGCGCCAAGTGACTAGCTGTCAGCTGTCAAAGCACACACAGACGTCCGTTTAGGACCACACACACTCTCACAGCCGCGACCCACCACCAGACGCAGGGGAAAGTTGTGTCTG
Organism: Schistocerca nitens; assembly: GCF_023898315.1. Lineage (NCBI taxonomy): Eukaryota > Metazoa > Arthropoda > Insecta > Orthoptera > Acrididae > Schistocerca > Schistocerca nitens. The sequence continues at coordinate 561,296,640 of NC_064617.1, forward strand.
TTTTCGAGTGTACAGTCACGGTTATACTGACGTCGCAGAACTCCAAGGCGCGTTCCAGTCTGTCTCATACTCGAGATCACTTGTCTTTAGCACTGATGACAGAATAGCATAGGCTGCTTCCCCGTTAGCGTTTGTAATGGACCATGCGTCACGTGTTCAGAAGTGCGTACCCACCCCAGCATGGCCCGCACCTCGCCTCGCAGCGAAATATCCGCGTGGCGACTCGCCATCTAAAATGTTCTCAATGTTTTTATTACGTCACATGGCTTTGTAAAAAAGAACAGCAAAGTCGACCTCTCAGGAATTGTACAGTGTCCCAGAAAAAGTTAACGCTCACTCTCGTGATCTCTCAGCTTGTATGCAAAAAAATTCTTACCCTAACAGAATCTGTTTACGAAAGTAACGCCAGATGCAGTCTTCCGCGCGGACCTAACGTGCTACCCTTCCTGCTTTCAACATACCCAAACGTTCTCACCGCTGTGTAGAGGCTCCTATATCCCAAAACAAAGGATGTTAATGAATCGAGCATCTTGGACGACGCCATGCGCTGTGAATGTTAGTACACTTTAGTCCACGTTAGTACAATTTAGTGCACGTTAGTCCACATTAGACAAGGTGGGCGTGGCACTCATGCAAATTCATTCCAAGTCCACGGTAGTGCGCTCTGGCAGCGACGAAACGTACTAAGTCAGATGGGCTCTGGACATCATGGTGAACACATTGGGTGCCGCCATCTTAGATTACGTCACAGATGAGAACGCCCTCTGCTGGTGGCCTCCAAATCATTTTTTCACACAAATTCTTAGGGGGAGGTGGCGGTCGGGTGACTGAGTTAGTACAAGTTCACTTTCTTTCGCGCCATTTTCTTACATTAGCAACGAAATCCTAAGTGACCTTTCTTTACCGCCAAAATTCAAACTTGGCACCAGTTTGTAAGAAGACACGACGGTCAGGTGACTTAGGTTAGTGCAGGTAGGCCAAGTGACCTATCTTCCCGCGATTTTCTTTGCTTAGTAGTGATAAGTGGCGTGTGGTGCATTATACTGTTGGAATTTTAACGTCCTGCCATTTTTCTTGGGGAGTGGGGCGTGGAATTTTCCTGCCAACATTCAAACTTCCCATCAAAATCCACCATCTTGAATGACATCACAGCCACCATCTTGGATGACATCATGCACTGTTGCCAAGTCTACACGACGCCATCTTGGATGACGTCATCGTTGTCAGCTTGTATACATCTGGCTACAATGCAGAGTGGCTCAGAACAGACTTTTTCTCAAAACTGATATAGGGTTGGTTCTAAAGAATACTAAGGTCATTTCTTAATAAGGGACATGGCTAGGGCATGTTTTCAGTGCTGTGAAATGGGGCATTTGGTACTTGAATGTCCTGCTCAGTGGAGGAAGAAACCAAACATCCGACACCATCAGAAACAGCTGGGGATAGGATTTTTGTACCAAAATGATATCGCCACTTTACAGCTGTGGTAGGGGTGTCCTTACCTTGCATTTGCACTCAAACCCAACAGCTGTCGTAGCGGAGCTCTTATATTTTGGCTCAGCTAAATGAAGAGCCTATTCGCCCATTTACTGATTTGTGAATTGTGTGCTTTCTATGCACCCACAAATAAGAAGGCTGTGCCTATGATTATTGCCAAAGAAAATTTTTTTCGAAAGTTTGTTCCAAATTTCGCACAGCTAGATGGGCCCCTGAAAAGCCTTCTCAAGGAATGGGTTGTTTTCCACTTTGATGAGAGTCATCGAGCAGCCATTGAAGTCCCCCGTTTTGGCTGTTCCCGATTCTGAGCGTCCGTTTATTGTCCAAATGGACGCTTCTGCACAGACAGACAGGGAGCGGTGTCCTGTAGCTTACGCTTGCAGGAAGTTGTTATCCTTGAAACTAAATATTTTACTTATGAATGGGAAAACGGAAGTTCCTTTTACCCTCGACAAATTTAGGTTTCTTTTTAGCCCTAGGAGGGTTTTTTTTTTTCCCTAGGAGTTTCTTATAGACACAGCTAACCAGGCCCTGAGTTGGGTATTGGCACATCCCTGGAAGACCGAGCAAACAGCACTTTGGCACTTTGGACGTTTCGGAATTCGATCCTTCGTTTAGGGTCAGGCATATTAGGTCCCTGACCATCGCGAATAGGTCTGCGGGTACAGCCTGCACAAAGGCCAACTTTGTTATAGTTGCTGTGGCGAGGACGGACCTAAGGTTTGTTTGCTCATGAAACTTGTCGGTTCCATATTCCCTTACTTTCGCTATACCCTTGTGGGCAGCCGTGTGGGCATTGATAACACCATTGCTAAGGTTAAGGATCACATTACTTGTCGTACCCTTTACAAGGATATTAGGACTGGTGGGGGAATATGAAATTTGCATGAGCGCTAAGCCGAGTTCTAATTAGTGTAAGGGGCATTTGAAGTCGACTGAGGAGGAGCTTTTTGTCGATAACGTAGGACCCCATTCCACGCCCTCCCCCCCCCCCTTCCCCGCCCCTCCCTCCTCACCCCGTACTCGTGCTGGTGACAGGTACATTCTGATGGTTATTGATGCGTTCTCCCGATTCTGCTGTTTGGTTTCGAGCGGCGGGAGCGGGGTTATGACTCCTTTGACGATACACCACCTTTTGAGTAGAATGAGATTTTCACTCTGCAGCGGAGGGTGCGCTGATATGAAACTTCGTGGCAGATTAACTTTGCCTTTCGCGGGCAAGTGCTCTACAAACTGAGATACCCAAGCACGACTCACGCGCCGTACTCACAGCTTTACTTCTGCCAGTACCTCGTCTCCCACCTTCCAAACTTTACAGAAGCTCTCCTGCGAGCCTTGCAGAACTAGCACTCATGAAAGACAGGATATTGCGGAGACATGGCTTAACCACAGCATGGGGGATGTTTCAAGAATGAGATTTTCACTCTGCAGCGGAGTATGCGATGATATGAAACTTCCTGGCAGATTAATACTGTGTGCCGGACCGAGATTCGAACGCGGTACCTTTGCAGGAGAGCTTCTGTAAAGTTTGGAAGGTAGGAGACGAGGTACTGGCTGAAGTAAAGCTGTGAGAACGGGGCGTGAGTCATGCTTGGGTAGCTCAGTTGGTGGAGCACTTGCCCGTGAAAGGTAAAGGTCCCGAGTTCGAGTCTCGGTTCGACACACAGTTTTAATGTGGCAGGAGGTTTCACCTTCTGAGTATTTTATCCACCTTTGTACCACCTACCTTCTCAAAAGAGGTGGGACCTGTAGATACTCTGGCTTACTTTTGTGTTTAATAAGTCCCAACATGAGTCTCGAGGAGGCCTTACTTTGTACAACAATTTTGTATGACAAGTTAGACATTGTATTAAGCCCTTTCTCCAACAAGGCAGTTTCTTTTGATGTAAGAATCTATTTCAGTCTTATTCAGAATTCTGTTGAAATATTTGTGTTCAGTCCTTTGAAAACTACTAACACACTTATTTACAGATAATATGCTGTTGAGAGATTAGCCATTTCTTTCCGCATCTTTTTGCAATACAATCCTGATATGTACCCACCTCGTCATTTATAAAATCCCAAAATGCACCAATTTAAAAATAAAAATGTAAGCGAAAAATTTTTGTGAGCTCAATATACAAAACATAGGCCTCTTCAATTAACTTGCCTTTTTTCTTTTATAAAACACTAATGTCGTCGGAAATTGTTTTTTGAACAAGGCACTGAATAGTTTCTGTCTGATGTAAAAATAGAATTTAATTTAACTTGCCAAAAGTCCATTTTCTTCGCAATTCTTATTAAAATTAATAGCCATACCTGTGTTCAACCATTTTGTTCTTGTGTCTTTGTACTCTGACAAATGCCTTGGCCGGCAGAAATCTTATAGTTTTAAACATGGCTGTTTCTCACCAACCGTATATGAGTTTCAGCATAGGAATCACACAGCCAACCGGTTGCAAATAACTGTTTGGTACGTTGACCCAGATTTCGACATCACAAAGGAAGTCTTCCTCAGAATGAAATTTTGAGAAACCCAAAAAATAATACACAGAAAATTAAGTATGACAGAATAACATTAACCAGGATGACAGTTGTCATGGCGTACAGAGGGTACTTACGTAAAATTACGCTGCGAGAAGGCAATGGTCAGAGTTAAGTATATATATTCTCAAGTCAAAAAATAAAATAAAACACGTTCCAGGCCTTGGATCGTATTATTAGCTAGGAACAAAATCAGACTGATCGGCCAAGTGTCTTACATTGCCGCCAGGAAAACAATATCAGTTGCACCGCCTATCGGGCGCTGACAGTGACATTTGAATATTTGAAACATTGTAATGGAAATAATAGTAAGAAACGACAGTTATTTATAAAAAAAATTCAAAGAAAGAGAATGTAATGTATGATTGTAAATCTTAAAATAGGCCTTGATACCGTTAAAACAGACGCTTCTCGGCAAACGAGGATAGCTCACGACGTATGTAGTATCTTTGAGAAACATGCATTTTAAAACTCCTTTCAACATGATTATGATAAGAAAATTATTAAAAATATTAATGTCAAGCTAAAAGAAAACAACGCTTTTATAACGAAGTTGGACAAAGGTAATGGTGTAATCGTAGCTGCTCAGAACGATTACGTGTCTAAACCATTGCAATTTCTTGAGATAATAGTGTTTCCGACCTAAACGAGTATCCGACCCTCAGAAATTAGGCTTGCCATTAACAGCACTACCGTTTCATAATTAAAAGATTTTTAATATGAGCCCACAGGCCCCAAAAAGGCATTCAAGGTTTGAAGTACATAAAATTCACCATCCGATAAGTCCCACTGCGAACAGTGCATATCACGAGTTAGCAAGGTTTCTTCACGAAAATAAAAAAGTCCTTTATTTTCATTAGATATTAGGAATCTATAAACTAACATGCCTGTTCAAACAAGCACTGAATTTGTTGAAAAAAACCTACGTACTTCTGAAAAAAGGTATTTCTGATGAGTAATAAATTACTACTATGTTGTTTTCAGTGCCAAACTATACCATGAGTCTGACGGCCTGGCAATGGGTAACCCACTGTAATGCATCTTGGCCGATATTTTCATTAATTCGCTGGAACAGAAATTCTTCAATAATTTTTCAGCTGCTGATCTGTCTATTTTGTCATATTTTCGGTACGTAGACGACGTTTGTATCATATAGAGTAGTTTCCAGGAAGAAATTCACTATTAATTTGAAATTTTTAATATTCTTTATGAAAAACTCAGCTTCACATGTGATTTAGAAAACAACGGTCGTCAGCTTAATTACTTGGATCTCAGCATTGGTATTGACAACGACAGACTTTCTTTTGCTATTTTTGGAAAAGCCACTAATACAGATTAAAAAGCGCACTTTAGTTCAGTGCATCCTCATTCCTATAAAAAAGGATTTCTCCATTCAGCCACTCATTGTGCATTTTCTGTACCTTTGTCATGAAGAGACGAATATAAAAAGCTATTCCAGTTAATAATGGCTATGATCCCTCGTTAGTTATCTTCAAAAATAAAACTGACGTTAAAGTTACCACTTTAGGCATCAGTGCTGATTCTGGCAGTAGCGAGTAAAATAACATTTTCTCGATTCCATGTTTTGGTCCTATTTCTTACAAAATTCGTCGTATTCTAATTAAAAATATTGATACAAAGTTACCTTTCCCACTAAGAATAACTTGCATAAAAATCTTATTCACAGTCTCAAAAACTGTCCACAGCTGCTCCCATACACAATTCAGGAGTGTATGAAATCACTTATAATACGTGCCACGTTTATTACATAGGACAGACTGGAAGAATTTTTAGTGGCAGGCATAAGGAACATTTATTGAGAAAAATAGGCATAAATGTACATAATTCGACTCTTGCTGATGACCTGTTAATTTCCGGTCACAACCTGAAAGGCCTTGAAAAAATTTCCATTTTACATAGAGGAAAGCAAGGTCATAGGCTCGACGTACTCGAGGAACAGGACATTTGCAAGCATATTTCTAAGAACGACGGCTTCATCCACAATGAGCTTTTACAACTACGTAACAAAGGTTTTTCAATGGTTTTAATCCACAAGAAGAGGATTTTTGATTCCTCTACTTTTTGCTATATTTTCCTGCCTCTAGTTCCGAAGCATTATTTTCTTTGAATCTCATAGATCTACTAAAGTCACCTTCATGCAGATATTTTTTGGATCGTGAAGCTGTGTGTGTAAATTTTCTGCATTAATCTGTCCTTAATGTAATAGTAATTTCTGTAAAGCCTAATAGATGGCTCTTAGTAATAATTAATCTGCTTGATACTGTGTACTTTCAAAAATACATTAAGCTCTCCTCCTTTGTATTTTTTATAATTAACTGTCATTTTATCAGTTATTTCTGTTATAAAGTTTCAAATGGGCGCATGCCACTGTACGTGCCCGATACGCGGTGCAACTTGTGTTGTTCTCGTGGCAGAAATTGAAGCCAATGGGCCGATCAGTCTGATGTTGCTCCTAGTTGGGCGTATGTGCCAAAGGATGGAAAGTTGAGAATATCTGTTCTTAACTCGAGCGTTTCCTTCTCGCAATGTAATTTTACGTAAGTAAGCTTTGTACGTCATAATTGTCATCTTGGTTAATGTTTTTTGTCATACCTAATCTTCTGTGCCGGCCGCTGTGGCCGAGCGGTTCTAGACACTTCAGTTCGGAACCGCGCTGCTGCTGCTGTCACAGGTTCGAATCCTGTCTCGGGCATTGATGTGTGTGATGTTCTTAGGTTAGTTAGGTTTACGTAGTTCTAAGTCTAGGGGACTGTTGACCTCAAATACTAAGTCCCATAGTGCTTAGAGCCATTTGAACGATTAATTTTCTATTTATTAATTTTTAGAGTTTCTCAAAATTTCATTCTGATGAAGATATCCTTAGAGGTGTCGAAACCTCGTACATAAGAGTGCTGATAAACACCCATGTTTAAAACGGCAAGATTCATGGTCCGCTAATGACCTTCTTCTGGAGCAGGTGACTCAAGAAATTATTTTCCGGAATTGAGGAGGGTAATATGAGACATCCAGCATGCTCATCAGAAGTTAGCGAGTCGTTACAGTCGTGGTCGTAAGGAGTTTAAGGGTAGAGTGAAGGCTCGAGATTCTGTGCCTTGAAATGGGAGGCGGTCTACGTTAGTTAACTGGCTCCGCGGTTCCTCCGTCCCTGTGAGATCGAGAGGATATAAAGTCCGCTTAATTTTCTTTTCCGGAACCTCCGTAATGGTAGATTGGTTTCCATTGACGTGGCAGTAGAGAGATGCACAAACTATGTACGAGTCACACTGCACCATCTTTTCCTGATACTGCGTACTACATCACAATGGACCTCTCCGTTTCTGAAGTCTCCCAGGAGAATGAACATTGCCGGAAACGATCGTCAACATACATCCATGCCCGAGGCAAGATTCGAACCTGCGACCGTAGCGATCGCGCGGTTCCAGACTGTAGCGCCTAGAACCGAACGGCCACACAGGCCGGCGATCGTCATTTGAGGCAGAAACAGTCCCGATGGTATGAAGTGCCACTGGTTATGTTTCACGATCGTGTCTGGTTCGCTTGGTCGGTAAACGGAACACGAACTGCTGACACATCTCTCCCCGCTGCAGTGTCAGTCGAAGCTGTAACGATAGTCGCCGTGTAGAGTGCTTGTCTTGCTCCAGGCTACTCCGTATTGTCGTTATCGAAACCTCTCTTCTTGAAACACCTCCATTTTCTGTGTCGGTGAAAGTGCAGTTGGTGCATGATCCTGCAAGACATACCCAGATCCAATGTTCACATGGATTCAGATCAGGTGATCTTGCAGGCGATGCATCTGGAAAGCCTCAGGAGAAGGCTGCATTAAGAAGATCTATCACTGGCGAACGGCATGAGGTGTTGCCCCATCTTGCATGAAAACGGAGGTGTCTACACAGTTGCGCTCTTTCAGAGCATCACATCCCGTACAAGGAGGTCTCTATAAAGTTCAGACGTCCCGGTACACGTGACGGGCCGTTTAGGTGTATTCTTTTCGAAGAAAAACATACCGAGAATAAAAGCGTTTGTGAATCCACACCACACAATCTCATACGGCGAGTGCAGCAGTTCTGTGTATTCACTGCAACCTGTAGCATAAAACGTGCCTCGTCACTCCATAGAGTACTGAGTGACCACGGGTCATCAACTTTATTGTCTGTCAGAAATCTAAGAGCAGAGTCAGAACGTTGCTGCCGATCATGTTGTTTCAGTTGCTGCACCGTTGTGATCCTGTACAGATACCGGTGTAAACTAGATTGCGAAGTTTTCTCTATTGTTGCTCATGGGTGGAAAAATTCTCGTGACACTGCACGAGCACTAGCACCAAGCCGGGGCACGTACTGCATGGTCAGTTATATCAATAACCACAGCGTCAGCAGTTTCCAGCGGAATTAAACAACATTCTCTTGCAGCTGCCACACCAAGCTAACCCGTGTTTTTCATATATTTTTAAATTTTGTTTGAGTGTGTTTTGGGCGTTTAGTGCATTCGTCTATGTACTGGCATCTGAACATTTTATCGTCCACATTTAGATAGATTTTACTCTTACCTTATACAACACTGCACTATGCTTGGTTTTTCCAAATTGTGACCACGGCGGTTTCCTGGTGCGACATTTGTATGCACGGCATCCTACGTGCTTAACATCACATTCACCTTGCTTTATTTCTTCTTGTTAGTCTAAATTTGCTAAACTGCGGTCATGCCATTATTTTTTTTTCGTCGAAGCCAATCTCAAGATACCTGGTATGAGGCGAAAAGTGTCGTTGGAGGGCAAATAAAGTAAAAAAAAAAAAAATAAAAAATCCAGTTTTGGAACCAAGACTGTTCGCTCTGTAATACTGTTGCCACTGATTGCTGTATCACATGGTGATGAAAAAGAGATTTAATAGCGATAAAGAATCTCTGGACTTCTTGCCGTAGAATCTCTGCTTCTCTCACCGTGCGCAACATGTTACGTCAGCCTGATGATCCAGAGTAGCAATGAAGTGGAAGATTGTCCCGTGTGGTATCAACCACCATGAAGTAAAGTTAAGTGTTGGATGTAGCAGGTGTATCGTCAGGTAGTGTGCCAGTATAAGTAATTTAGTTCAGGCGTTGAATAAGAAGGAAGTCGATGAGAGCTGCATCCGCCGTCGAGCTCTGGCCTGATTCGCTTTACGGCTTAGGAATTTATACACATTCAAAATATTTCACTTTCCGACAAACTAGAAAGCAAATAAGGTGCACATGAGCTGACGTTAGTTTGGACTTTACAAAATATGCAAGCGTAGGACAAAACGCAGTCTGCCTCCACAGCTGAGTGATCAGCGTAGATGGGTGCCATGCAGAGCATACAGATTCGATTCCCGGTACCGCCAACGATTTTTAGTTGTTTGAAGGACTGTTACTTGGTGACCTAGTCTCGCGATGCCAGTTGAGTCCCTGCTTGGCCAAGCAGCAGCGCCTCCACGGCCTGAATTGTCTGCAAAACGGCCGGGGGAGCGTGCGCTGACTACGTGCCCCTGTATACCACATTCGCAGAACGCCGCAAGACATGCGACGAGATGGCGGCCCGTAGACATATGGTACATCACTTGGACCTTCACGTCTGGCGAGGAGCTCTACACAACACAGAATTATACATTTCGTAGCGATCAGTGCCAGAACGAACAATAGTGAGCGATTTAGCTTTATGTGAGTCATGGAAAACACAGCTGAAATGAATCTGGTGGTCTGCACCGGAATTCGAGCCGGGCCCTCTGAAATACGAGTCCACTGTATCGTTTCATTCGTAATCTGCACTGCAGGGCAATTTCATATCTATTATTTCGAATAACCGGTTTCGTGGGTATGATACATTAACATTGTTTCTGTTTCCTTGATCTCAAATGCAGTTTCTTTTGACCCACAATTCTTCCATTAGGCGAGAATGCTGTTACTTCGCTTCCCTTGTCCATGCTCCTTTAAAAGGTGATTTTGCATTTGTCATTAGTACATCGAAGATTTGTTATTCATTCTGTAATATGTGCTCATATAACTTTAATCTCCTTTTTCTCATTACACCTATTGCATTTTCAACTGAAAGATGCAGTTCTGTATTAGATGTTAATCTGATGCACTGCTTTTCTTGGGTCCTCTGTTTTTCTTATGATTCTTCTTCCACTTTTCTTATTTTTCAGCTTTGACTTTTTAGTCATTTTAAGAGCTTCTGCTGAGTAGTGTGTTTCTGGTCTAGCAACTATTCCATGGTACTCAGTTTTATGGTCAAGGACATACTTTATTTTAGTGTATATGCTTCTTGTTATTTGAAAGAACCTCTCCGTTATATGAACTCTATGCTCTGTTGTTGATTTTTCCTTCGTTTTGTTTGACATCCACTCCCCTACATATTTAAAAAATCTACCTTAGTTACTATGCTGTTATTTATTTTAAGCTTCTTAGATGCATGCTGATGTTTGTCATGAATTGTGTTTTTCCAAATGATTCTTTTAAACCCTACTTTCGATGCTTGACGTTGTATTTCTGGTTCTTGTTCTCGTGCACTTTCATTTGAGGCCGTAATAAATGAATCTCCAAGTACTAGACATGTTTGGCATGCTTCCTAGTTGCATATTTACTACATTCGAGTTTTGTATGAAATCAAGCTTTTAGGTAATCCGCTTTCCTCATGTGTTGTCTTAATCTTGCTACTGTAAGACTGCCTTTTCCGCCAAATAAGGTAAAAGATAACATCAAATGTCATCTTAACTGTGGCCTTTTTGATTGTTGTAATACCTTCACCCCAGAAAGAGTGTAACTTCATTACATTTCATTTCATTTTAATCGCCGATTTATAAGATTTTAGTACTGTATTATTAAGTTGTGCGAACAGAGAACTGTTTCAGGCGTCACCTTAACCTTTGTCTCCTGCATCAGGACCTTTTTTTTACAACCTATAAAAGTCGTGGGATCGTAAAAGCTGTTGCGAGATCAGAATATTACTGTATATCGGAGCGCCTGTGATACGCACTGCTGGACATGAAAATTACTGCCGCAGATGCTTTATGTTCCCTCATAAAAGTAAAGTATACAAGTTGCTTTATTGGCATGCCTCTGCAGCTCCACTCTTGACCATTTGAGATGGTGCTGAATTCAGGAGTTGGTCACACACAATTTTTAGTTTGATAAACATGATGTACGAATGCGTGTCTTGGACACTAAAGCCGCGCGCAGTGCCCGCGTGGTTTGAGGCGCAATGTAGAGGACTGCGTAGCTTGTCCAGCCGGAGGTTCGAGTCCTCCCTCGAGAGTGGGTGTGTGTGTTGTTCGTAGCATAAGTTATTTTAACTAGTGTGCAAGTCTACAGACCGATGACCTCAGCAGTTTGGTCGCTTAGGAATTCACACACATTTGAACATTAATGTGCTCGGTTGACAAAGTTACACGGATAGCGAACAGATATAATTTCTTTCTCATCAGTCTTAAAAATTAAACTTACGCAACCATGTTGATGTGCTGTATGATCAGTTTCAAAAATATATTTAGTAATCTGCTATGAGTACTATTTTCATGAAAAATGTAATAGGAATTTATAAATTATAACGGATATTGTTGTGTGTCCCATGTATCAAGCGTACATGTGCAGCTGTTGTTTCATTGCCATAAAAATAATTCTCTAATTCTCTTTGAAGAGGTAGTGAGAAACTGAAATGATTTTGAAACTTCCTGGCAGATTAAAACTGTGTGCCGGACCGAGTTCGAGTCTCGGTCCGGCACACAGTTTTAATATGCCAGGAAGTTTCATATCAGCGCACACTCCGCTGCAGAGTGAAACTCTTATTCTGAAATGATTTTGATTGGACACCTGAAGGAAGTTTAAACATATAAAAACTGTTCACATATTTTATAACTGCGTTCCTCAGTTCGGTCGTTGTTAAGTGGATAACTAAAATCATCATTAGCTCGTGTAATTAAACAGACTGTGTCATATTTGGTACCAAAAACTAATACAGGTGAAAATATACTGGCCAGTAACATTAATGTGACCGCCTGTAAACAGCCTGCATTACTATCTTTTGTCGCGCGGACCTCTGGGAGACGTACAGGAAGAGAGTCAATGAGTTTCTGAAGGGTACAGAAAGGGTTGTGGAGCCATGCAGACTCGTTTCAGTGGCCAGCTGCACTATGGTCCTCGTTTGAGGATCCGTGGCTCATACAGCTCCATAGAGGTAGTCCCACAAACTCTCGAATGGGTTTTAATGCGGGGAATCTCGTGGCCAGAGAAGTGCGGTAAACTCATTCTGGTGGTTTTAGAATCACGCAAATACGCTGAGAGCTGTGTGACACGTTGCATTGTCCTGCCGCTATATACCATCGTGCAGAGAGAAAACGAATTGCAGGTAGGGGTGGGTGATCATGGTCCCCAAGGAAAGAGGCATACTTCTTACGATCCATTGTGCCTTCCAGAACTACGAGATCAAATAGGGATCGTTATGAAAACATTCCCCAGACCATAAAGCACCCTCCTGGTCTACTTTCAGACGCTGCATGCCGTACACGCACACGATGGAGCGTAGAACGTGAGTCATCTGTCACTAGTCAGTGGACGTCCAGTTGGCGTGCATATTCCAGCCTTCATCACCGAAGAACTGGAGTCAGCGTGGATGCTTGAACCTGGCGTCATCTGCGAACGCTCTAACGCAGTAACGTCGCTGAACGTCTGTTCACCCGTTCACATCTCCAAAGCCGTCGTTAACCCCTGTCAAGCTGCCCCCTGTTGCACCACAGTTGCCTAGGCAGTGGTTTTGGACAGCGCCATTTTAACATACACGGTATACTTTAACCATGGGAGCACGCGAGGCGTTCATAAAATTAGCCATTCCTGAAATGCTTTCACCCTTGGTCCGAAAGCAAGTGACCATGCCCTCTTGGGCATTAGATAAGTCGCTCCGTTTCCACTTTACGACGAGTGAACTTTTTTCCGCGTCCCCTTGACACCGTTTATATATCCTCCACTGCAAGTGCCTCCACCTGCCGTATTTGAATGGTTATAGCCGTTCAGGTCCAACACAGGCGGCTGTCACATTAATGTGATTAAGAAGTGCAGATTATAACGGAGATAGTTATTTTGTTATGTGTTCCATATATAGAACGTGTATGTACACTTATTGTTTCATTTACATAAAAAGAATAATTCTCTTTGAAGAAGAAGTGGGAAACTGAAATTATTTTGATTCAAAATTGATAGAAAGTTTATACTTGTAAAACTTGTCTACATATTTTATAACTGTACTCTTCACTTCAGTAGGTGTTACGTGAGTAACTGAAATCATTTTCTCTTGTAAGTATACAGGTTGTATTGTATTTAGTAGTGAAAACTAATATAATTGAAAATATATGACACTGAAGCAGTAAACTTGAGAACGCAACCTAGTCATTCACAAGATAATTCCGAATTTGGGCTTACGAGCTGCCACTGAGTTCAGTTTGAAGTACTGAGCTAGTTGGTTTATATATATTTCAAACGTATACTTTTCCATTGAGCCCCTGCAAATTACATTCAGATTTCATCCATGGTCCGTGGTAGTGCATGACAGGGTAACAGCACATTTTCCTGATGATGCAAGACATCTACCGCATCAGCGTGCTCCAAATTAGATAGGTCATATAGGGACTGTACTTTGGCACCCAACATCACCTGACATTTGTCTTCTGCATCACTGTGTCTGGGTTTACTGCAAAAGTGAAATACTCCGTACCCCCACCGATACGGTTGAGAAATGAAACAGCGAATAGCCCAGTCTCGTCAATAATTACGATATGATTTTAATGAATTCGTATTCTATAGGCTAGGTGTAACGTGCTGAAGTAGTATTGTATTTATCAGGCCAAGGCTGAAATTTGATCCCATCAGTTGGCGGCTTAATCGAAAAGTCGGCATTTCAGTATTTGTGCTAACTAGAACAATATTCTATACTGAAATTGAAAGGCGTACATATTATGAGAAATCGTTTGAAATGTTTGTCTATATGATCGTCTTTGGATGCCTGAACACATTAATGATAGGTATTATTTGGCTGCCAGAGGCTGTATTACACTGAAGAGTGAAAGAAACTGGTACAACTGTCTAATATCGTGTAGGACCTCCGCGAGCAAGCAGAAGTGCCACAGCACGGCTTGGATTCGACTAATGTCTGAAGTAGTGCTGGAGGCTATTGACACCATCAGTCCTGCAGGGCTGTCCATAAATCCTTAAGAGTGCAAGGAGGTGGAGATCTCTTCTGAACAGCACCTGACAAGGCATCCAAGATATGCTCAATATAGTTCATGTCTGGGGAATTTGGTGACCAGCGGAAGTGTTTAAACACAGAAGAGTGTTCCTGGAGCCACTCTGTAGCAATTCTGGACGTGTGGGGAGTCTCATTGTCCTGCAGGAATTGCCCTAGTCCGTCGGAATGCACAATGGACATGAATAGATGTAGGTGATCAGACAGGGTACTTACGTACGGTGTCACTTAGCAGAGCCTCCACCAGTTTGAACAGTCTCCTACTGACATACAGGATCAATGGATCCATGAGGTTGTCTCCATACGAGTATACGTCCATCCGCTCGATAGAGTTTGAAACGAGACTCGTCCGACCAGGCAACGTATTTCAAGTCATCAACATTCCAATGTCGGTGTTGACGCGCCCAGGCGAGGCGCAAAGTCATCAACGGTACAAGAGTGGGCCTTTGGTTCCGAAAGCCCATATCGATTATGTTTCGTTCAATAGTACACACCCTCACACTTGTTGATGGCCCAGCACTGAAATCGGCAGCAATTTGCGGAAGGGTTGCACTCCTGTCACGATGAACGATTCTCTCCAGTGGCCGTTGGTCCCGTTCTTGCAGGATTCATTTCCGGCCGCAGCGATGTCGGAGATTTGATCTTTTACCGGATTACTGATACTAAAGGTACACCGTGAAATGTTCGTACGGGAAAATCCCCACTTCATCGATACCTCGGTGATGCTGTGTCCCATCTCTCGTGCGCCGACTACAACACCACATTCAAACTCACTTAAATCTTGATAACCTGCCATTGTAGCAGTAGTAAGCGATCTCAAAATTGCGCCAGACACTTGTTGTCTTATATGGGCGTTGCCGACCGCAGCGCCTTATTTTGCCAGTGTACACATCTCTGTCTTTGAATACGCATGGCCTGTATCAGTTCTTTGACGCTTCGGTGTGTTAGTAGAGCAGGAGCGACTCAGTTTTAGGCTAAACTGAGAAGTATAGAGCCGCTGCTGAATAGAGCATAAAATTTTATTTCAGGTATTCCCTGACTTGAAACTGAGGATAGAGGACTATTTTGAGATGATTTTATAGAAAGGCGACAGTTTTGGGAGAAGGTAATATGCATTGAATTTTATTTGCTTCAATCGCTATCCGAGTAATTCCTGCAGAGTAAAGGTAACGTTGTGTTTATTTAACAGCATCTACATTTTGGTATCCAGGGCGAATGCGTTCAGAATTTTAATAATTATTCTTCATCCTCCACATCCACTTAGAAGTATTACATTACAAAAGCGAAGATTAAATTTTCCATGATATTATTCGTAAAAGTTAATTGCGAATAGTGTATGACAATGCTAAAAAAAATCGCAGTTCATGTTAGTACGAGTGACTTCTGTAGTATTAAAAGGATTTTAATATAAATTCAAAGTACCTGCTTAATATTTGCAAACATCTCAGTAACGTTTATCCTCGCAGTTTGAATGCAGTCGTAAAATTACCACACTGTTACGTCTTGTACAGTTGTGAGGACAGCTAGCTACATTTTGGAAAGGTAACAAAATTCTTATTTGACAAAGCAGCCTAAAGCAAATGAGAAGACAATTACCTGCGCAGTGATTTATATCACGTACATACAGTTCAATACTTCATTCCCTGCAGTAGGCAGACAGAGCAGAGTTATCCGTTGCAAGATAGCTAACAATTAGAGGGCATAAACGAATCTCTTGAGATGAAATTAGAATCTGTTTTCATCAGCTAAATTTTCGTATAATTCAGTAGAGGCGTTTTCCTAACGGGGCATAGTTTTAATAACCATCAGTTAGCTAGTGTGTGTATCTGTCTGAAGAGGTAGCCGTTATGCGTATTATGCGTATTACCGACAACCATTCTTTATATTCAGTTTCACATACACATAATCAGATGCAGCGTTGACTACTTCGTATCATACACACCAAAATTAATTTACGTAGTAGGACAGCTAAGGGCTTTCATGATCAGAGTGCATGTTGGAATTTAAAAGAACTTCCTTTCACATTGCTAGCCGGAGCATTTTGTACACACAGTTTCTAATTACCAAGTGTAAGTGCAAATGCTCCAAAAGTCTGTGGCAGTTTGTAACCACACATTCGCAGTTACCTATCAAGCGGTCCTTTTGTAGACCCCTCTAACCCTGTTCACTGGGACGCTTTTACTGCTATTTCATTTTCCTTCACCCACGTCAGTTTTTGCATTAATGATGAAAAACCCTTTAGTTATGATTTTATTACTAGAGTACTGTAATGTTTGGTTAGATGGATATTTTTATGCGGGTATATATACATTTTTTTACTGGCCCTAATTGCTTAAAGAGCTGTCTCAGTGAATCGAAGGGGAGACACCACTTGTTTCTCCCGCCGTGAGGTTTTGTGTAGTCAGTTTTAGCATCTACTCTCGATATGTACAGTAGAATATAATTTCATAGAAAAAAGACAATGAGAGAGGTTTGTCCATGGGTTCTCAAAGAAAAGCACAACTGACATGCTCGCAGTCATCTGAATATTAAGGGATAGTGTTAGGGAATTCAAGACTTTACCACATCATGTCTATTGTTTAGTAAATTAACAAGTGTCTTTGACACAACACCTTTTGTCCGTTGTGTAATCATACTGACAGCAGGGCCTCTACCAATCAGCTGACACGACTTCATGTAACCCCACAGGAAAAAATCCGCAGGAGACTTGGTGGTTCTGCTGGACTTGGGCTGGACGAGGTATTTCCTGTTCAAGTGCCCGCAGACATTAATATGGGTTTGGGATAGTTGAAAACATTTCCTCTCACCGTGGTTCACGGCAACTCGAATGAGCTATTGAAACAAGACGGTGGAAACGAAAGCGTTCGACCTGTACTTGAGTATTGCTCATCAGTGTGGGATCCGTACCATGTCGGGTTGACAGAGGAGACAGAGAAGATCCAAAGAAGAGCGGCGCGTTTCGTCACAGGGTTGTTTGGTAAGCGTGATAGCGTTACGGAGATGTTTAGCAAACTCAAGTGGCAGACTCTGCAAGAGAGGCCCTCTGCATCGCGGTGTAGCTTACTGTCCAGGTTTCGAGAGGGTGCGTTTCTGGAAGAGGTATCGAATATATTGCTTCCCCCTACTTATACCTCCCGAGGAGATTACGAATGTAAAATTAGAGAGATTCGAGCTCGCACGGAGGCTTTCCGACAGTCGTTCTTCCCGCGAACCATACGCGACTGGAACCGGAAAGGGAGGTAATGACAGTGGCACGTTAAGTACCCTCCGCCACGCACCGTTGGGTGGCTTGCGGAGTATAAATGTAGATGTAGACGTAGAAGCAGTTTATATAAAAGATTCTGACGTACCTAGCGAATTAAAGACCTCGTAATGGCTAAAACAGTCTTTACCAAACACTAGATCCACATGTCGAAACATTCAGCTAAAAATTCTCTACAGCAAGTAGAAGACTGAGATTGTGATCGCTTGTACGACAGAAGACAGCTGGAGTAGGTGCCCCGTTCACTGTGAAACCTCACGGCACCATGGTTCAGGTTTTAATCCGTCCTTATTTGTTCTAATCATGGGTACAGTGACGAGAAGCGTAAGGAGACAGGGATTTCTAGTCTTTAAAGGCGCGAGATTAACGTCCTTGCGGCGCTTGTAGAACGTGTTTGTATTTATCGTTTGGTCTACGTGTTGAATCTCCTACTACCAACTGCAGTAGCCGTCTGCATGAGCTATGCAGTCTCTTGTGTCTCTCATGGCTGCTACCTATTCTAGCAGGGTCTCTAGGACAACGTATCAAAAGACGAGTCAGGAAACGGAGCCTTGGGGACATCTTTTGATTACTGTATAATAAACTTCGAGGCAAGTTAATTTAGTTCTAACACAGTAGAAATCCCTTGGACAATTACAAGGGGCTCTTGGAGATTTGATTCCTTTAGCGGCGAGAGTAACTTTGGCCACTATGAGCTGTTAAACGTCATCCCAAAATTACCACTACGTACTATTCTATGGAAGCATTGAAAACACTCGAAGCTCTTTTTGTGGCATCCTCCACTGATTTTTACTTTTCTAAATCCATGCTTGTTGCCGTCTGTGGTTGTCGCATGATTTTCTAATCAACCACAGAAGATTTTCTGGAGCCTCTGAGCCGGCCGGTGTGGCCGAGCGGTTCTAGGCACTTCAGTCTGGAACCGCACGACCGCTACTGTCGCAGGTTCGATTCCTGCCTCGGGCATGGATGTGTGTGTGATGTCCTTAGGTTAGTTAGGTTTAAATATTTCTAAGTTCTAGGGGACTGATGACCTCAGATGTTTAGTCTCATAGTGCTCAGAGCCATTTGAGCCATTTTCAGCCCCTGATTTATGTTTCAGAGCCTTATGGCCCGGTACGACTTCACTTTTGTCCGATCCTTATCCCCTTCGTTATTCACTATGATGCAGTGAATGTAAATATAGCTGAAGTAGAAAAAGGGGAATACGTAATAATGGTCAGCTACGTTTCTAATAATATCGTCAAAGCTAGGCTCTAGCATATGACTGGCAATACAAATGTAGTCGCAAAAAACTGAAGTTCTATGAACGATTGTGATTAAATGACAGATTCCCACTGTTCATATTATTTATTGGCTCTACTCTTCCTACAGTATTTCTGCCACTACCCACTTTATCTCTATCGGATACTGTCACAGGTATTCAAGCGATTGCCTTATAACTCACGAAAGATGTCCAAAAACTTTCTAAATATCTTATCAATGCATACAGAATTTCTACGTTATTCCGCGAGGACGAAATTTCAGCCGAGTGTTTTAAGCTTTCTGTGGGTGTTGTGAAGTCGCAAGTTATTACGGGATGACATGTATTGCAGTAGGATACCAATGATTTCAATGCGTAGAATCATTTAATTGGGATAATTATTTTCAAAAACTTTAATTACATTACATTTCGTAGTATGAAATTCATGAAAAATTAATATTTGTTTATTATGTTGTTGTGTGAATAAATGGGAATGAATGAGAGCGTGTATGTCGGACATACGTAAAATTTGATATTACTTTCTGTAAAACATGACGCAGGATCGTGGGAAAGGTGTATCGTACCCACATTGCTGATGACGTATGTCAAGGTATGATTGCTTTTGTAAGAAGGCAGCCAGAATATCACTTTGTGTAATCGGTGTCTAAATTAATTTCAAGATTATTTATCGTTTCTGGCCTTTCATTAAATATTATATTAATATTTGTATTTAGAACGACGCAAATTACTCTCTGAGATGTGGTTGGCTGAGGCAAGTTTTGCAGCGAGAATGATCTAGAAGGATCATTCTGATTGGTTAGTCAGACTGATCAGCCATCAGGATTAAGCTATTCCTGCGCGCAGAAACTTAGATATGCACAGAGTGGGGAGGCATCGAGAGATTCGATAACCATCTATCGAACTTGGACACGAAAGGTCATGGTAAATGTCACGGTGCTCATTATGTGTAAAAATGCAGGAATATTGAGTTCTCAAGTTTAATACGAGTCGTGACTAAAGCTGTCGCAGTTGCGAACATTTTGATAAAAGTTTGAAGTTTCTGGATTGTTTTGTTGGAAAGTTACTAGCGTGTGAACTTTCGGCCTTAGCTACAATTCCACGTGGCATATTCTGTATTCATTTGTGCAGTATTTGGCAAGCACGTCTTTTTTATGGAAGACCACTGAATGAGACCGAATGTAGAACTCGCAAACAGTGGTGAATCAGAGACTGTGAGATCACAAGAATGAACGGGTCGGACTTTTGTATAGTTCTGGTTGCTTTGCGTGTGAAATTTGTTGTTTGACTGAGAACTGAGAATGATAGAATAGTACCTCACTAGGTGTGGACTTGATAGCCATAAATGTGTCTTATTAAGCAATAAACGTTATTGGTCTTCAAATTTAACGGCGCATATTTCAGTATAAAATTCACCGTATTTCCACCAGAAATCTTGATAAATAGGAACATTTAGGAACTGTTTCCACCACAGTGTAGGTATTAAGCGACGTTTTCTTCAGTGCTGCTTTTTCGCCGTCTAGTAAGTACCTACGATTGCACAGTGAAGGGACGTCGAGCGGAAGCCGTACTGAGGTAGGTGGACATTTATTAACAGTATGGTGTTCGGGACACATAATATTTTACCCCGCCCCGCCGTAATGTGTGTGTGTGTGTGTGTGTGCGTGCGTGTATGTGTGTGTAAAAGGGTAAAGACCCTGCCCTGCTGTATGGTACGTGACAACTGCGATTAATATCAAGGTAACAGAGGCTTAAGCCTTGACAATGAATTGGATAATTCATTACTAGGACGATAATGTAAATGTGACTTTTATTGAGTAAAATCCTTTCGTATTTTCAGACATCGTCTTAAATCTTTCCTCTTCAGCTTCTTGAGGTTGCACACACACCGTGATTAGAACTGGAAACATTTTTGAGGTCTTCTTTGGAGGATAGCTACTAACTTCGAACACTTTTTTGAAATTTTATGTTCTTGGACAACCAACAATTCTGTACGCATCCAGTACTCTCACTCACATGTAAAGCTCTCTCGCCTGCCTGCACATTTCCCCAATACCAAGCAAAACTAAACATGAGGACGAGAAAGAGGGGGAAGCTGCGAACGCACACCATTTAAATGACAGTGCAGTCATTCGAGGAGCAATGAACAGCTTACACGCATCTTGTTTGTGTACCTCATATTTCGCTACAACATACATGAAAAACAAAGCAATTGTTTAGTATTACTTAATTATTAGCTCTTACCCGCAGCTGTACTTACACATCAGGTGTTTTGTTATAATGAGTGATGAAGGGTAAATAAGCTATAATATAATAACGATAGCTATTATCATGTCTCTGCCAATTCGGATAGGTATAGCTAGTGACATGCACCCCCGCCGTCCTGCTTCGGATTGGCACAACTCATGAGCACACGACTATCGCATTGTCGCTACCGAACATTGTGCACAGAGGTACGTGGCAGGAGCATGCGTATAACCACTATACTACAATAAACTGTACATTATACAACATGTATATCATGTAACGAATTTAATAGTGTCTTAACATGGTTGATGTTCATTGATAATATTCTTCTCCCTACTTCATCCTCTTCGATTTCCGTAATATATATATATATATATATATATATATATATATATATATATATATATATATTATTAATATTAATATTAATAAATATAAAAATATTAATATAATATAATATAATATAATATTAAATATAATATATAATAAATATAAAAATATTGATAAATATAAAATATTAATATATATATAAATATATATAAATTAAGGAAATATATATATATTACTCTCTAAAGTAGCATATGGTATTCCTCATGATGTCCATCGAAATCGGATGAATTATTTAGTCACCAAAACACACAGAATTACTTTCGAATTTAATAATACTAACTACAGCAATTCAAAAGAGGAACTTCAATTGCATTTTGAACATACGCTTTTTATGTATCCCGTGCATGGAGACGCATTTCGCCTTAGTTACAAGGCGTTTTCAGTGGAAGTCCTCATACAATTACTTTCGAATTTAATAATACTAACTACAGCAATTCAAATCAAGAACTTCAATTGCATCTTGAACTTACGTTTTGGATGTATCCCGTCCATCAAGACGCATTTCGCCTTAGTTACAAGGCATCTTCAGTGGAAGTCCTCATACATTACACGGTTTTTTCGTTTACACGTGCAAATTATATCCTTTGCACGTGTAAGCTAAAGATCTAATCAGTCATTGAGGTTTTCATAATAAAATGGAAAGGTACTTACAGATCAGCGCCTAATTCATTACTTTTCAGTGAAGCAATTGGATGAGGGTTTCCAGTTCCCTTCTCGTCCCTGTTTTCAACATTCAGCACTTTGTCATTTTCTGTGTGTATACTATCACTCTTTTCTGTAAGTGTTGCGAGCTTTCTCAGGATTTGCTTTCAATTGTTTTTTTTTTTATTGTGACTATTTTGCTGATGTAACTTCCCTATCTCTCTCTCTCTCTGTGTGTGTGTGTGTGTGTGTGTGCGTATGCGTATGTGTGTTAATTTTTTATTTTTTCACATACATTTATATCCTTGGGAGAGAAATGGAATTTGTGATCGTCTAGTGGGATTACTGTCTACTTTATCATCAGTCAGTGTAAACAGTGAGTAGTTAATCGTATTCACTTAGTCTTCCTTTCAGCCTTTGTTTTGTACACGTGGTAATTTTCTTTCAAGGTTAGGAGTGTTTCATTTCTTATTGTAACTTTTCATGTCTTTCTCTTTTGTAGTAGGTTAGTGATTATTTTCTCTGAAATTTTCTGCTAGTGTTGAGTGACAGGAATACACACTAAATGACATATAAAAAAGGAAAATTAGTACAGACTAATCCCATGACGCCCACTCTCTGCTCCCAACAAAATTTCTGTAATGTAATCATCCCTACGTAATGTAATATGATTGTAATATTCCTGCTGCGAGTACCAGCGATGATGCGCTACCGTAATTTGATACAACAACACTCTTTGCTCTGACTACAGCGCTCTTTACTGAAAAGAAAAATAGGAGCATCTGTTTTTTCATGTATTTGTTGGAGATAAGAAATGCCGATTGGACATTGTGCCTTTTTGAGGTCACATAAGTATGCATATAGAAGTAATTAGAAGTGCAGAGGTCAACATGTAATCGCGATTATCAAGGATCAAAACTGAATTTGTGGAAAAAAGGAAGGTAAATATCTTTACGAACCTTTATCCGATGTTGGTTCCTCGAACTTCATAAAAACCATTAGTGTGTTTAGCAATACAGTGCATTGTGATTTCTTCGCGGAGTGACAATACTAGGCGAATCTGCTATGAGGGTCCGAACGACGCGGAATATTTCGCTGTCAGCTTGTATGTTCATGACGTTCGCCAAGCGACCAGTTTGTTAGTCAGAAGTTATCATACTGCCACTGTTGTTCAACGTTGTCATTCTGAAAGCGTTTCCAGAAAGAAAATCTTAAGGCGACTGTGAATATTGTAGCTCCTAAGGGAGACGGCACCTTCATCGCGAGTTGTAACAGTTTTCTCCGACTTTGTGTGGCGTTCTCTTAGAACCGGAGAAGCAGAAACCTCCGACCACCAACTCATCCTGTACCTAACCCGTTCTCTCTTTACAGCAGCCACGAAGAAAATACATTCATCTACAGCTAAATTCTTTCACAGATTGTTTGGATTGGACAGGTAAAAATTTTATAATGTATGCATCAAGGCAAAAGAAAATTCAAAAGAGAGTTTATTTAATGCAGCACCTTTCTTACTTTGTCAAAGAAAAAAGTCAAAGAGCAAGTTAATTAATTAATAATTTTTGTTTTTGCATAGCAGTTTCATTTTAGACTGTGAACTTCTAAAAGCTTCCAACTTACAAACTTGCAGGAGACACGTTGAAATTACTATCTGAAACTTATAAAACAGAAGAAGGCAGAGCTGTGAGAAATACTTCACAGTTGATAAAACTATAAAAAGATATAAAAATCTCTGACATAGTTCTACTTCTCTCTTTTGCCATAGAAAATATGTTCTCGAGCATAACAATAGCAGAAATAATAAATATCACAGAAGAAAAACTGAATAATGACAGCCAATTACTAAATGAACACGTCACAGAAATACATAAACTGCTAGAACTGATAAATCAACAGAACTATTTTCAGTTTAGTAATGAGTGCTATTTAATACAGTAAATATACATGACACATACTCAGATAAGAACAACAGCACCACAAAAAACACCCAAACAGGCACACAGCAACAGAACAACAAAGACACAAAGAATATATGGGAATAGGAGAGAGGATTCTATATAATACACAATGACCTACAAGCACAAAGTCACACGTAAGATACAAACATTTTCAAAAGACAAGGCATAAAAGTAATATTCAAAACAGCCAGCGCGATCCAAAAAAAAAAAAAAAAAAAAAAAAAAAAAAAAAAAAAAAAAGCAGACATTTAACAGAAAGCAGGAATATGTCAACTACAGTGCAACACATGTGCTGGAAGATTTGTAGGACAAACCGGAAGAATATTCAACACAAAGTACAAAGAACAAATCAGAGCATGGAAATATGGTAAAAGCCACTAAATTTTTGCACAAAATTTGAGATAAAATAACAAGAAACATGTAACTAGAGAGAAAGACATGAAAAGTGTTACAATAAATGATGAGAGACACCTCCTAAAATCACAAGAAAACTACGACATACACAAAATAGAGGCTGAAAGCAAAATATTGCTAAAAGGCCAAGAGCATATGATTAGCTACTCACTGTTTGCACTCATTGGTAATATGACAGACGACCACAAATCCCATTTCGCTCCCAAGAGCATAAATGTATGTGAAAAAAGAAAAAATAAAAAAATAAAAAATAGGTAAATATAAGAAAAATAAAAAATAAGAATATAAAAAAGTATACGCACACAAACACACACACACACTGGCAGAGTGCTGATGTAAGATCAGCACTCATATAGTGACCGAAAAAAGAACTGATAGCAAATCCTTCTAAAATCGGCAGCACTTACAGAAACGAATGGCACTATACGCACAGATAATAGTGAAACTGCTGTATTTGAAAACAGTCACCTAAGGAAAACTGCAAACTTTCATCCAGTTTGCCACTCGAGAGGAAGTTGTTTGGCTTAAAAGTAATGAATTAGACTGTGATCTGAAATTACTTTCCCATTTTATTATAAAAACCTCAATGAGCTGTTTTAAACCTGTAACCTATATATGCGAAGGATATAATCTGTATGTGTAAACGAAATATCGTGTGGACACCCACTGAAGATGCCTTGTAACTAAAGCGTATTGCGTCTGGAGGCGCAAAATATATAAAAAAAGCTTAATGTGGAGCATGCAAAAGACGTTTTTCTTTTAAACTACCGCAATTTATATACAGCTGTTGCGAAAATGGCCAGCGCAGTGAACTTGTTAATAATATTAGTGCGGATGTATGGATTGAACACGTTGAGAGTTCTATAAGCATTGTACTCATTATGCTGAATCGCATTATGTAGAACATATTAACCAACAAAGACATTTTCACAAGTATCATAAAGTTCAGAAATCAAAGGGCAAATAGTTTTTCAAAGACTATATAAGTGCTTTCACAAATTCACGTTATATTCTTTGATTCAATAAATATATTGCACTGCACACTTCCTAAGTGGCTCTGAGCACTATGGGACTCAACATCTTAGGTCATAAGTCCCCTAGAACTTAGAACTACTTAAACCTAACTAACCTAAGGACATCACACACACCCATGCCCGAGGCGGGATTCGAACCCGCGACCGTAGCAGTCCCGCGGCTCCGGACCGCAGCGCCAGAACCGCTAGACCACCGCGGCCGGCGCACACTTCCTACGTCCTTCCTCAGGATATGAAGTACCTCCATATCACATTTCTTCGAAATCGATTCACAAGGTTAGTCCTAAAGACGTAACAGTACTACTTCTGCATTTATAATATTATTATTGACTTTTCGTAAGCAGAGGATATGTAGACACTTTCAAAGATTTTCATCACTCAGACTGCCATGTAATCGTTCCATCTCAGGGGCAGTCAAATGAAAACGTGACAGATGGGAAAAAATTAAGGAGACTGTTGATTACCTCAGAAGTAGTCAACATAATTGTTAATGCATTTATCCCAATGCGAGACAAAAGGGGTCAATGCCTTCATGGAGAAAGGTTTGCAGTTGCTTACGAAACCATGATTGTACCCAGGCGTGAACCTCTTCGTCCGAAGGAAATCGGCTGCCACGAATATTTCCTTCAGTTCTTCAAAAATACGGAAATCTTATGGGGAAAGATCGGGAAGTTATGCAGGATGTCTAAGGGTTTCCCAGAGAAACTTCTGCATCGCAGTTGAAACAGCCTTGCCAACATGTGAACGGTGTGTAGTGTATAGTTGTGTAACAATGTTCAAAAGTTTTATGAGGTGACCGGTCGATGGTGTGCTTTAGGATGTAAAACAGAACTGTTTATTCCTTTTTATGCACAATATTTCGAAAATATACCCAGTCTTCTTCTGCATCGGTCGTCGTAATATTGTCATCAAATGGAATCAGTATAGTGCTCAGAGTAAGTTTATATGATCATGGTTCTTAGTTAATAGACCATCATGTATTAGAATAAATGTACAAAGAAATGTTAAAAGTTCGAAATGTATTCGGTAACGACAGAAGATATGAAGTTTTCACGACAATGCTCCACTAGTTACAGCTTGTGACGGCTGTGTTGCATAGTGAAAGCATCTTGCAGGAGTTCTCATTAACGCAATTGTATCCTGTAACGGTGAATAACCCACAGCTGTACTCCAACGCTATTATAGCAGCTGTGTTAGCGTCGGAGCATAGGCACAACGAAACACGGCGTGCGTTAGAGAAGAGGATACCGTGATCGTTAACACCTTATCTGCCATCCACAGCTAACGGACATTTGTCGGAGCCGTATAAGTGTCACGCATGTCTCGTTCGATATCCCAGATATGCTGAACGTCAGTGAAGTCAGGTGAGCTGCGGGGCTGCGGGCTATGTTTGCAACATCATGTACATCGAGTACACCTCAGACAATTCCGACGCTGTTCTGAAGATACTGGATGCCAATGGTACAGGTAGCCAGTAGGACGTTGTGAGCGAACAAGCTAGCACACTTGGTCGCTCGGTGCGCTCCTCTGTGGTTTTCTGTTTAGAGACAGCGGTGGATGTACCAAGGGCCTCGTTTCACCACGTTTTCATATCCCTCATATGAAGGTACTTTTACCAGGTTCCTGAACGCTGCTTTGTTGGCCAGCGATATGCATCACCTCCTGTCTTTTCTAACGTGCTTCTTTGTGTTGCAATTTTTACAAATATTACTATAAACTCTCTGGGCAAACTATTATTCATACCCTTAAAGGTGAACACTGCTTGAGTGCTGAAAATGATGCAGAACTAGCACCAGGTGGCCATGTCACATCCTGACGTAGCTCATGGCAGTGAAGTGGTGTGCACATGTCCGTCCGACGTATGGAAACGGCGGACTGAGACTTGGAGATGTGATAGAGTGTCACAGAGGGGTTATCTTTTCTGGACGTGCCCCTGTCCGGGCCTTGAATAAAGTTGTCTACTTCGTTGGTGTACTAATGCAGACTGTCCAATGTGGATACAAGGTATGTTGTTCCACTTGTAGTGACGTAGTAAAGTTTAAGAATATTCATAGTAAAAGATCTTAACCGACGGGGACTGGTGACGAATGACCAGCCTTGTCAAAGACAATCGGTCTCAAACCTCATAGGAACTGAAGACGGAATCTAAGTTTTTAGGCCACTATATTTCCCGCTTCAGATTCTTCTTACACAGATTCTAATCCTCAGCTGGAATATTTTTCAAGGTTTTTGGTCTTACCAGTCATGAGACCACACACATCGTTAATTATATCTTTTTGACGGTTACTGCTAGGATCGGGTAGCTATAGGTTTACGGGTAATTTCTGCATTTTCTTGGCGATTGATTAGCGGAACTATTATTAGGAAATTCCCGTCAGTTACAGCTCTGCTACATGCTTGGTAGGACCACCGGTCGCACGTACCTATCTCGATTGCCATCAGCGCTTTCTAGTTTCCGTATAAGTGACTTAAATTATCCTCTCGTCTGTTTGAAAAAATTCACAGATGTCTTTGCAGTGTTTCTAGGACTTCCAGTTCAGCGGCGACTTGAGTAAATAGCCTGCAGAGAAGATCACTGGTATGTGAAATATGTTCCGCAATGCCTTACTTTGTAAAGTCAGGAGATATTGTATATGCTTCTTAGTGTAGTATACAACGTACCGAAGGTAAATTGTCAAACACCATATTTTCTGTATTGTTAATGTATCTCTTCGAATTAATCCTGCTCTTCATCCAAAAGCTTTAACCCATAGAGTAAGACGTCGCAGCCATAATTATAGTGTGAGAGTTACAGACGCTTTTAAAATCTACACTGCGAAAATAGTCTTTGGGGCAGGGAAACGTTCTATTTTCTGTAGGGGTGAAGGATGTGGGGAGAAGAAATGTAGGGGCTGTTGGCTGGTATCTATGGAAATGAAGGTGGATGTTTGGGTGGACAGCGAGAAGACAGCGAGGAGGAGTTAGGTGGGTGGGATCGGTTGTAGTACCATACTGGATATTTTTGTCAGCGAGAACGATGGAGTTGATGGAATCTAGCTTTCGGATAATGTAGGATATGAGGAGGTGTTCGGCACAGGTGAGATGAGGCGGGGATTATATCAGTTTCTGGTGGGTCCACGTGGGGGGGGAGGCAGTGGATATGCAAAGCAAGATGGAGCTAAAATGCTGTGAGTAGAGAGGAGCTGGGAGTGGTATGCTGCTGGGTTCCCAACGATGACACTAGTACCAGAGGATATCATTTATTTATTTAAAAATGGTACTGAAAACCTTTATGTATTTCTTTAGTGCGCCTTTATAAATTCTCAGAAACTTCAATGAACGCAAAAAAATACAGTGCACTTTCAGGATGAAAAACTGAACAATTTAGCTTAAGGTACCCACGAATTAATATTTTACAAATGCAAACAAATGAACAATACAGTTATAGAAGGAATTAAACAACTTAACCTAAACTAACAAACTCTTAAGATTCACCCTTCTCCTTTGGTTCTGCTGCAACATGGATTAACATACACACTATTAAGTATAACGGTGAGAAATACATTTTCATTAGAAGATCCTGCATACCAAAAGCTAACATGTATAGACAATTAGCTAACAGCTCAGGGCACGCAGTGAGACACAACTTAAGAACACTATTAAACAAACTGTGTCTCGACAAAAAGTGTACGAACAAATTTAAGAAACGACACCTAACTAGCTTCAATTAACTGCAATATATTTACCTTGGATAACCAATGCAGCTCAAATAACACGTCTAAATTACAAATCGGGCTCATACACAATAAACAGAAATATTTGTAACATAAACACACACAAACCTTCAGTAATGCATGCAACTCTCCCTTTTAACATTTCTATAAAAGTGTATAAATATAACTTGAACCACAATGTTCATACAACTTCAGTTAAGACAGGAAAACTGAACTTACCTTTATGCTCTGTACCCGTTGCAGGCGCCAGTATTAATGTTCATGATCTATCGACGTATCACAAATGGGAGAGACGTGTAGAGGATAGGTCAGTAAAAGGTTTCAAGGGTTACTAGATAGGAATAGATGTTATATATTCCATGGGGAGACGCTGGATAAAAATTAATAAGACACAGGTAACAAGAACTATAAGTAGCACCTCACAGTTAATACAACTCATAAAAGGATATAAAAATCCTAGACACAACCACCCTTCTCTCTTTTGGCATAGGAAATACGTACTCTAACATATCAAAAGCAGAAACAATAAACATCATAGAAGAAAACATGAAAGGTAACAGCTACCTACCAGATGAACACATCTGGTAACTAAACAGAACTACTTTCAGTTTAATAGTCAGTGCTATTTTCAAGAAGATGGGCTACCAAGGGGAGCCCCAGTGTCTGGTGCCCTAGCCAAAATTTTCATAAACTATGTAAAAAGCCTGATATTTCAAAACATTATCACAATGAATTGCAACATACTTCATTTGGCCAGATACATGGATGATATACTTCGTTCAGTTGTTGAACCTCTAGCAAAAGTTGATCACTTGCGTTCAAATACAATCAGAATATGCAAAAAGATAAGATTTACGATGGAGAAAGGTTAGACAGATCTAATATCAAAAGAAAACTCTTCTCAATAAAGAATAATACAACTTTCAAACAGAAACAGTCATACACCTGGAACACACAATGAACAAACGTAGTGGGACATGAAGATTATGCCACTGACAATTCCTAACGAAGTAGGTTGATAATTGTTGACTGAGAGGTACATATCGCAATAACGCTGGTAAGTTGTAGATACTGTTGTGGTGACCCCCGACTGGGCTCTGATTGATGGGCAGCAGGAGCTGGCGCATGATTTGGTCAGAGCTCTGGTGGAGTGAACTGCCGACGTATTGAATTGCATTGCTCTATATACCCAGACCGAGGAGGAATTTGTGCCGACCCAGTTCCGCACACATCATCCGGTGGAGGACATAGGTTTCTGGCACAGAGGGCCTCTGGTGGCGCTTGTCCTGCTGCCTGTTGTACTTGTTGTTATCGACACGTCCAGGGCGGCAACGCATCGTACATATGCAAACCTGTGATGCTTTAGTGTCCAAGGTGTTGCCGATTCCTTTAGGCGAACGGTGGAAACATAAAATCTCTCCTCCACAAGAGGATGACAGAGACGGTAGTTGTTTTCACTATCAGGTTCGATTTCTATGGCGTGAGGAGAGCTCTGATGGATGTGCGTCGCAGTCGCTCTGGTCGACGTCCGCTGGTGTTGGTCCTGGGGTGGCCACTGGAAGAATACCCGCCACCAGCGAGGATGAAAGGGCCACCAGAGGTGGTGCTAGGTCAATGGCGACCTGCCGTGGCACAGATGAATGTGCAACAAGGAAATACTCTGAATCTGTGTCAGTTTCCGACAGCAGTTCCTTGGAGCAGACTTGATTCGGATGTCTGAAACATCCAAAAGTTGTACTTTGACCACCTTCTGTCCGAACAGCTGTGTCACTACCGCTGGAGTCCAATGGCAACCTTGTCGAGAGAACATCAGGACCCAGGTATCATCGCAGATGGAAAAGCGATGAGGATGACGTCGTGATGGTGGCTCCTTTGACTGCTGTGGATGGCATAGGAAGAAAACTGATCACTACAGCTGTTTGTGGAGTCGTTCAGCTGGACTGGTCCCCTACTTTAGTGTCGATCGACAGAAGGCCAGAAAGGTGGAGAGCGCATTGTTCAGATAGTGGTGATGGCAAAGTTTTGACGGTTGCTTCTTATATCCTCAAACGAACTGCTCCACCAGACCATTGGACGCCAGGTGGAAAGTTGCTGTGTGGACAAGAGCAATTGCATTGGATGCGCAGAAATGAGCTCAGCAGACGTAAATTCAAGCCTCCTTTTACCCATGACTATTGTTTCTCATAGATTTTCAGTCGCGAACATACGAGTCAAGGCTTGAATCTCATGTTGAGACGATGTAGAAGAGATCTGGGAGATATATGCAAAACCAGATATGGCGTCGAACACGACGAACGATGAAAGGCTGACAAAAGGGCCCATAAAGTCCAAGTGGAGTCATGACCATGGCGTCGATGTCTCTGGCCACAGAAAATAGTGACTGCGAGGCTACTTGTTTGCCTCGGCAAGATGTGCAGGTGGCCACCATGGCAGCAATGTCACTGCCTTTCCCTTTCCGATATACACGTTGCTGCGCCAGACGTTTTGTCAGTATGACGCCCCAACAACCTTGGCAAAGCAGGTGTAAAACCTGGCGTTGAAGAGAGAAAGGGATGACCATTGAGGTTCTTTCAGTTTCGCCCTGAAGCAACATGAGAACATTGAGGGCAAAGAATTCATACCACCGATCCCTATAACCTTGAACATCTGGCTTGACTAACTGCCACCTGTCCTATGGCCACTACTACCAGACCAAAAGGAGAAGTTCACCAAGAACTGGGCCCTCCACAGAACGCTGGATCGTGAATTTAGCAACTTTATGTAGTGAGGTGACAGCTGCTTCGTCTGCTACAGCTAAGTGGATCAGGATCAAGTAAGGAATCCTGACCAACCGCCAAATTCCAAAGTAGGTCACTGTTTGTATGGTGAGTCGTAGAACCGTACTGAAATTCGTGGAAATAACTAGCGACAAACAGAGCGCACCGTTGAAGGCGGCGAGTCGATTTTGTGGCGATACTGGTGTCAGCATGAAATAGTGGCAGCAATAGTTCAAATGGCTCTGAGCACTATGGGACTCAACTGCTGTGGTCATAAGTCCCCTAGAACTTAGAACTACTTAAACCTAACTAACCTAAGTACAGCACACAACACCCAACCATCACGAGGCAGAGAAAATCCCTGACCCCGCCGGGAATCGAACCCGGGAACCCGGGCGTGGGAAGCGAGAACGCTACCGCACGACCACGAGATGCGGGCACAGCAATAGTTTGTGGTCGGTCAGTATGGTAAAATGACGACTGTAGACATAGCTATAGAGTTCTTAAAGCAAAGACAATGGCCAGTAATTCTTTTTCTATTTGTCCATAGTTGCATTGGACCAATGTCAATGTCCATGAGACACAGGCAACTAGTCGTTTCACCCGACTGACTATATGCAAGAGGATCCGTCCAGCACCGTAATCGGATGGGCCTGTCAAGACGACCGCAGAAAGTAACAGACTGTGGGCCAACAGTTAGGTGGGATGAAGCAACGTCCACTTAAGGGCCTGGAAAACGCGGTCGCAAGTCATGTCCTAATTCCATGCCACGTTCTTCCATAAGAAATTGTGCTGTGGAGCAGTGTTGGTTGTAGTATGGGGAATGAACGTATGATAGGAATTCAGGTGGCCCAGTGGGATATGTGCTTCATAACCCACAATGCCCATAGTAAAAGGCTCAAACTCTGATGATACTTCTCATGAAGAGTGTGGAACTTAGGATTGTCAGTGCCTGGCTTGACGCTATTGGTTGAATCGTGCACTTCCAAAATAGTGAACACGTCAAGTCTGTGAGGTAACGGGCGAGTTGAGGCGCCCTGAAAATATTCTATGTTCGGAGATGGCGCGGTTGCGCGGGGGCCTCTCGTCAGGCCACGGCTCGTCGGTGGTCACGTGGTGCCAGACATTGGCCGCAGTAAGAGCGGTGGCCCCAGCGTGTGGTCCTGGCTGACCGCGTGGTTGGGAATTCCATGTTGGCGTGGTGTCGAGGACTGTGCTTTATGTCCATGAAGGAGATGCCACGAAGGAGGGCCAAAGATGGCGGACTTTGTCAAACCATAATGACAAACATTTCACAGCTCATGTAGAAACTAATAATAGGCAGAGGAATCACGGTACCTTGAAAAGAAACATGTCCACTACCATTATTTTCACGACGATTCTGACGGTGTAATCAGATTTTCAATATCTTTATTAGTTTAAAGTTTAGTATCCGACTGTAAATTATACAAGTAATACCCAGCAACGAATTTCCAAAATCTAAACGGTTCATCCGATTTTGTCGATCGACATGTCTTTAGAAAGCTATTACTGTAAACCTAAATTGCTATAAATTACAAGCATGTAACATTAATAGTACATGTGTTGTTGGAGGTCAAAGTGGATGATTACTATTGATCGCGTCAGGCCATAAGCACTCCACAGTTAAACGAAAAAACGGTAGCAGCACGGTTATAAATATATTTATTCGTCTATGTCTTTGTTTATATCCGATATATACTATTCATGAAGAAATTGGTTAAATATTTACTGCGTTTTAGAAAGCACAGTGGTATTAGGCTACTGGCCTATTTTTGTCCTATTCTTTTGATATATGTTTATTTAATTTGTTCTTGAATTTAATAATGTGTGTTAGAGTGTGTTTATGATCCATTCGTAGGAATATTTATTTAATTTCAAGTTATTTAAATGTAAATCCAGTATTTCGTATGTGTTTCAATATGTTTGTAAGTGTGCATTGGCTTGGAGAAATGGAGGGAAAAAAATGGTTCAAATGGCTCTGAGCACTATAGGACTCAACTTCCGAGGTCATCAGTCCCCTAGAACTTAGAACTGCTTAAACCTAACCAACCTAAGGACATCACACACATCCATGCCCGAGGCAGGATTCGAACCTGCGACCGTAGCGGTCGCGCGGTTCCAGACTGTAGCGCCTAGAACCGCTCGGCCACACAGACCGGCAAATGGAGGGAGCGCTATAGCCAATCACAGCGTCATTAATGGGGAGACTGGATGGAAGTTGGGGAGGACTGCTGGACAGGATAGAGAATGCTGGACGGGAAGCAGCGATGTACGGTCACCGAAAAGACTTGGAGAGTGGAGCAGTTTTGCGCGTGGTCACGGGAGATTGAAATATTTAGTTGTGCCGACTTCTGCACTTGTGAGAGTTCCGTGGTTTCTGCAGTGAAAACGTAGTATGAATTTAAAAGTGAATACCTCACGAGCTATGTTGTTGTTCATAACTAATTACGTGTTGTAGGAATCTATCGTTTCCCTGTTATGCAACTTATATTTTATTTAATTGCAGGACCATCGACACCAATAAGTGTTTACAGTAATAAATGGCATTCTTGAAGGTACTTCTGCAGTCGTACTCATCATTTAAAGTAGTTAGAAACAGTACCTGCAGATTTTGTTCAATTTCAATTTTTATGTTACATTCAAAATTCTCAATTGCTGAGTGATAAGAACCTTCGACCATTCGATTCATGTGTATATTCATATTGTATACTGTAGACTGAGCAGTATTTGGCTTGTAATGCGACAACTACGTATCCCAGCCCCTAGACGACGAAACCAGCCAAAACGTTTAATATTTCAACTCTGACTCAGATGGTGTATCACACCAATTTTTTTTGGTTTTTTTTTTTTTTTTTTTTTTTTTTTTTTTTTTTTTTTTTTTTTGTTGAAAGCCCGCAAGTCCTAATATATCCGTCGTCACGTCTTGAATATCGACGTTTCGGAGGTACGCTTAATAGCTCATGGTTCCATGTAGGAAGAGGACCGTGATTTCTCCTTTGACCGCCACTGCATCACTGCTCTAACTGTGGAGGTGATGGGAGAACGGTTGCAGTGAAGGAGAGGCCAACCTCCGGTATGTGTTCCACGCGATGATTGAGGCTGTAGAACCGGTGTCCACCTGGAAGTAGACAGGATTATTATTGACTAACACGTGAAGGGTCATTTGTCAATCACAGATAGGAAGAACGGTGCAGACCTGAAGCACCTCTGGGGTCTCCATCTTCTATTGCTCCGTTGGGAAAGTGTCCACTTAAGCCGAATCCACGTGCTTTTTGGTGGAGGCCCAGCAGACCTTCGCTTTGTGACCCCTTTTTCCATAGGAGGTACATTTAGCACGACGAAACTGTCACTGGTGCCAAGGATACGTGATAAAACAGTTAACACACATTAAGCAGAACGACAACTGTTGGAAGCGGTGGATTCAAAATGCCTGTTTACCGATAGGCAGAGAGTCCATAGGGAGCTGCCGGGCTAGCGGGAAGCTGGTAGGACAGGCCATACAGACAGAAGCAGTATCTTGTTTGGAAGCAGAGGCACGAATGGACTGCTCGAACACACGAACGATCTGAAGACCAGCGTCCAATATGGGTTCTTTCAGTTCTATCAGTTGCCTCTGCCAAGATCAGGCTTCAAAAAGTGACGCAGCATAAGTCAGTTTGCAGGCTTCATCGAAATTGACACTCTAGAGAAGGAGCTTCGTGATCCATTCCCGGTAGTATGAATGACCCTGTTGCTTATGAAAGCTAAAAAATTTGTGCCGCATTGCAGGGACGTGAACCTGTGCCTCAAAATGTTCTTGCAACCAAGGTCATGCGGTTCTAATTCAGGTTTCAGTTGCTGAAGAAGGCTGTAAACCTCTGGTCCAACATAGACGTGGAGAAACGCCCACCGATTGGCTTCACCTGAGATACCATACGCTGGAAATACTGCTCAACGAAAGCGACGTAGTTTGCCCAAGGTTCTACTTTCCTATCAAAAACAGGGAAGGGTGGAGGTGTGCGGCGAAAGCATTTAGCCGTGAGGTCAGGCCGAGAAGAGCTTTGAGAACCATCGGCGGACGTTTTTGTAAAGCTCGCTATCGTGACGACCAACACTTGCATGATCTGCTGCATGTTCCGCAGAAAGAAAAACATTCGTTGTGTCATGTCGGGGGTTTGGAATACTGGCTGTGCGGCCATGGAGAAACAAGAAAAGAAACGAATGTCAGATTACGTGGATGAGCATGGAACAGAAAAAAAGCACATTTGATCACCTGGGTCCAAATACCTCGTCGCCAATGCTATATCTCCTGCAAGAAGGTGCTAGATAAGAAGTAATAAGACACAGGTAAACAAGAACGTGGATTTATTATGGCCACAGAAGAGAGATTCAATAACAAAGGAAAATTCTTCTCAATAAGAATAATACAACTTCTCACACACTACCAAGCATATGCCTGGAAAACACAGTGAACTAACGTAGTGCGGCATGAAGACTTAGCCACTGATTATCCCTAATGAAGGAAGGTGAGCGTTTGGGAGTAGTTGAGCGACAAGTACGTCTCGAGAAATCGCTGGAAAGTCGCAGGTCCCGCTGTGATGACTTCTAACTGGACTCTGACTGATGCTCAGTAAGAGCCGGCGCATGAATTGGGCCAGAGCTCCGATGGAGCGAACTGACGGCGTGTTCGCTTGCGTCGACCTATACAGCCGGGGCGCGGAGGAATTCGTGCCGACCCAATTCCGCGCACTTGTCACGACGAAGGAAATAGGTCCCTGGCACGGAGGACATCTGGTGGCGCATGTCCTGCCGTTTGTTTTTGTTGTGATCGATGCAGTCCGGGGAGGCAACGCCTTGTGCATATGGAAACTTGTGATGAGGGGTTTCCGATTCTTTTAGGTGAACGGCCGGTACACGGTGATACAGACTTTCTTGATGTCTATAAAAATGCAGTTATGGCGAACAACAGTGTCTAATCGTGTGTTAATCCAGTAAGGCCGGCAGGGGTGGCCGAGCGGTTCTAGGCGCTTCAGTCTGGAACCGTGCGACCGCTACTGTCGCAGGTTCGAATCTTGCCTCTGGCATGGATGTGTGTGTGATGTCCTTACGTTAGTTAGGTTTAAGTAGTTCTAAGTTCTAGGGGACTGATGACCTCAGATGTTAAGTCCCATAGTGCTCAGAGCCATTTGAAACATTTTTTGAAGAATAAGAGTAAGTACCATATTTAAGAGTGTAACAGGAACGTTTATTTTCCCAAGATTGAAAGGTGTTGCTCCAGTGATAAGTTATGGGTGCCCAAGTTTAAATTTGTCACTATTTTTTTGTATCTGTTATACGAAATGTATAAATAACACTTTCTCAGCTTCAAACATCTTTTTTATCCAACATTCACTAGGGCACTTCGTTACGGGAGCATGCCTCATCATCAACTATGCTTCGAGTGCCAGAAGACGAGATATTCCTACAACATGGAGAGTAGAATTCGGAGCTTGGCTTCACTGGCACGCTCAGCAGAAAATCTTGTCGACCCTGTAGATGCACTGGTAATTAATATGTGCAAATAACCTTTAGGCCCCTGATCACAGTAGCGAGCTCGCGAAACGCATCGTCTCCATTAATATTGGATAGTAAAAGTCTGACACTGATAAACTATTATTTCATTAGTTGCTGATGTTGTTAAAAGCTAAAACGTTTAAAGCCTTTAATAAAAATAGCCGTGTCCTAGATAATATTATGGTTCAAAATACACACATCAAAAAATTGTTTTGCATCACCTGGTTCCCAGAACTCCTGAAGATAGACGTTTGCTGTGGCTGTTGTATCACAGACACAGTCCCTTTGACTGTTCAGAGATGTCACTAAACCCGCCCAAAGAAGTAAACAACCAGGCATATTCATCCAACGCAAATCCCACAAATAGTGCAAATAGTGTCATTACCGATTTCGGCTTCTTACAAACACATCAGATGACGTGACTACGTTGCATAGTAACTTGTCGAGGTGATATGTACAGCATTTCGATGAGAATGCTACTGAACAGTCTAGGATAAGCTTTTATAATGTGTTTCAGGAAGTTTCATCCGACTTCACAAAAGTATGAAAATAGCAACTTGGTGTTTACTAACTTGTGCCCAGGACTACAAAGTTTTTATTTTCTAAAGAACCAATTTTACAGTTGTATCTGATGCATGTAAGCACATATAATCATGAGGTAAACTGCCTATTGTCTTCTGTCTCGGGTTCTTCGGCCGACGTTCATCTAATGATTTTTCTGACGTTTCGCCAGCACGAGTGGCTGGCATTGTCAAAGCTTCACCCTCCATTGCCGGTGGTGAACTGGAGGCGAGCTCGCGGCCGCAGACTATATGTACCTGGCGCGCCAACGTCCGAGGGCTTCTCCGCGGTCATTTCCGGTGCGGTTCTCCTCTTGCTACCTGCGACGGTCGTTCGCTGCAGTACGGGAAGCCAGGATCCGTTTACCTTAAGGCTTTCCTCTTTCTTGTTGAAACTGTTCGCGTGTTTTTGGATTTCTACAGCTTCTCTGAACAAGCGCGTGTGATAGTGCTTCTCTACAGCCAGAACTTCCGTGTCGGCGAATTTTATTACGTGGTCGGTCTCATTCAGTGCGTGCTCTGCCACGGCCGATTTCTCCACCTGCCCCACGCGCTTGTTCAGAGAAGCTGTAGAAATCCAAAAACACGCGAACAGTTTCAACAAGAAAGAGGAAAGCCTTAAGGTAAACGGATCCTGGCTTCCCGTACTGCAGCGAACGACCGTCGCAGGTAGCAAGAGGAGAACCGCACCGGAAATGACCGCGGAGAAGCCCTCGGACGTTGGCGCGCCAGGTACATATAGTCTGCGGCCGCGAGCTCGCCTCCAGTTCACCACCGGCAATGGAGGGTGAAGCTTTGACAATGCCAGCCACTCGTGCTGGCGAAACGTCAGAAAAATCATTAGATGAACGTCGGCCGAAGAACCCGAGACAGAAGCCAATAGGCAGTTTGTCAACAAGTGGCCACGAAAGCCTTAACAATTTTGAATCATGAGGTACTTTTCATAATGATATTTAGGATTAAAGTTTTCATTTACTTTCGTCAGTGCTCAGTGTTCCCCTCCACAGGACACATGACAACCATCCAGATGAAATTGTCTCGTCCTGTACTATCGCGAACATGTATGGAGTTACTGCAGTGATTGTTATTCTTACACGGCATCGTATTTCAACCAAATGTAGACACTAGTTTCTAGGAAGAGGAGTCATATAGGTGGAGTATTTCCAACCAAATAACAAAAGTACACATATCGTGAGATCATGCGACCTTGGTAGACGATAAATTAAGTGTGTCTGCAATTGCACAGTCCATATTCGCAACTGCGAGTACATTTCATGTACTTCATAACGGGTTTACTCACGACATTGTCTGTTCCTTCGGGCATGCATGCATCGTAATTCGGAATAGCACAGGCAAGTGAAGACCGTGTTTGGCGTGAGATCGAATGAGTTGAGCTCGGCTGCAGATCACAGTTCCTCCGTCACTTGATGGAGCGCTTGGTGCGGGCCAGCCCACCGCTGGCGCGCCATAAGGCATGGAATCTCGCAACAGGGCGTATCGCTTCTGCTCACCGACAGGCCTCACATGGGGAAGTGATGGGTCATACATAGCCTCTCCTTTCCAATTGGCTCTTTCCGCCTTCCCGTGATGCTAGACGTCAAGCTCGGCATTTCTCGGGGCCGCCCGGGTGTTGCTTTGCATCAAAAGGGAGGGCTACGACCCACCCCGATGCGAAAGCGGAGGGTGCATGGCACAGGGGAAGCTGTGTCCAGGGACCGAAGGTCTGTCCCTTGGGGAGGGGGGGGGGGAGAGAGTGTTGAGCGGGACTGCTATGCTGCGGGAGGGGGGGGGGGGTGGTTCCACACTCTGTGTGCGACCCCTCTGCACTGGGCGGCAGCTGCTCCTCTTCCTCTCTGCGCAGAGCACAGAACACTAGGTGCTCTGCCTGCCAGTGACCTCGTTTGTCGGCGTGGGATCTCGGCACGAGTCGGCAAGGATGCTTCGCCACACCCGTGGGTAACCGGCGCGTGTTCTTTCAATCCCAGGAGGTGGTGATAATACCTGGGCCAGGTTAACTGGGTCCAAACTGCTGAACAACTGGGTGACCGGCCCACCAACTGAGTAGGAGTGGGTCCCTGGCCGAGAGGTGGAAGCTCGGGCTAGTAGGCGGCAAAGGACGAGGAGTGCATCGGCGTCTCCAGAGTGCGGGGTGTCCTTGCCGAGGACGGCTGGGTGAAATCATTGATAACGGTGCCAGCGAGGGCGACCAGTACGTTGGCGAAGGCGTGCTGAACCCGGCAGCTTGGGAGTGCTCTTGGCCAAGGAGTGAGGCCGGTGGGTGAGCTGCATGTGTCCCCCTCCCCATGCCAGAGGAGCCGGTCTGTGGTAAGAGAGGGGTCCCAGCGTTTTATCACTCGTTAACTCATGCTGGCTGAAATAGAACCGAGTGATGTGACTGCACCTCCACGGGCATCTATGACGTCTGATCTCTCTCTACAGGACGAGCTGGGACAGGCGACTGATGACAATGTTACACAGAGGCATACTAGGTTCACGCTGCTCTTAGAGCAGAATATTAAAAATCGAAAAATCAGTCAAGCGGCTCTGTTACCTGTTAAAAACGAGTTGGCTGCATGGGCTTTTGCCAATAGCAAACTCAAAGGCCACGTTGAAGAACTGGAGAAAGAAAACGAGAGACTGTGAAAACAAACGACTAAGACCTGGGCGTGAGTGGTCGCTCATGTGACACCCAATCCGCAGACCACTAAATACACGATAGCAAAAGTAACCAAGCGGCCAGACACGGCGGTCTTCCTTAGGCCCCTGCCTGGCGAAGACATCAAAAAAGTACAAGAACTTTTTACAACTATTGCTAATCCTGTTTCTACAAATATTGTTAATCCTATTAAAGATAAAATTAAGATTAAGAAGTTGAAACCCAGTAAAAATGTGTACCTACTGAGGAAGCAAGGAAAATCTTCTAAATAATCAAAAGTTAAGCAAGGTGGTCAAATGCGAGTCACCCAAGAAAAGAAATCCTTTAGTTTTCTTGTATGATATACCTAGACTAATGAAAGACGAGGAATTGTATGAGACAATAAAGAGACAAAAGTTTGAAGAGATGGAAGATGGTTTCAAAGGAGTTTTAAGTTGAGATTTAAAACGGGGCCTTGGGAGCGTGACGTCGCTCATCACGTTCCTGAGATCACTGGAGCAATGTGAAAAAAAGTAATGACTATGGGCAAATTCTATATCGGATTTCACGTGGTCAATATTAGGGATTATCTCGTGGTACCTCGTTGCCATAACTGTGGTGACCTGTATCACGTTCTCAAGCACTGCACCAAGTGCAGTGAGGACAGTCATACCCGCCAAGATTGCAAGGCCGCAGGTGTATGTATCAATGCAAGAAAAGAGGTAAAAGATCATGCAGAGCCACTGGTCGTAATTGTCCTACTTACAGGATGCTTCAGCAAAGGCTTATTTCGAGAACAGATTATGGTTGAAAACAGTAACGGGAACAGGATGAAAAAGCGAAAATCCCCGAGTAAAATGAGGAGGGACACTAAGAGTGCAAGTAAATTTAGAGAATTCTTCAGGTCGCTCTCGGACACCCATAAAATTTAAATGATTGACATTAGGATACAAACGGAGTTTCCCACGAGTATTATAGCTCCTTCCTCCCAAAGTCGGGGAATAGGCAGATAAAAGACCTACAGCGGCAAGCGCATCCTGTGGTGGTGGCCCCACTTGTGGTCACGCAGAAAAATGAACTGCGCACAGTGGAACAACATCCAGTCCAAGAAAACATAGTAACAAGTACAGGTGTGCTTCCAGCTACACAAGACACCACTCTGGTCAGATCACCACCTGCCGACCCTGTTAGAGTGTACCCAAATATAGAACACGCCATGCAGTTGGCAAGGTTGGAGCAGCGGGCTACTCTGACCACGCTTTGCGACATGTGGTCCGGGTGGGGCATAAATATGGCAGAAAGGTCACCTTCTCGGTGATGGAGGCTGTAGACAGAATACAGCTCAAGTCGATGAAATTCCCCACCGACTTTGGAGCCCTGTGGGATCTGCTTAAGAAAGTTTTTGAGAGACGAGGCCAAAAATTCGACCTTGATGACATCTACACACAATCAGTCTTGGCAAACGGTCGCATCGCTTTCGACTAGAGGAAGAACTAGCCAGATGATCAAATACATACATATTTCCCGTAATGCCTAAAATAGCAATTGGTCAACTACTCACAATAGCAGACTTGTGATGCAGGAGCTGCGTAAGGTGGTGGAGGAGAAGATACTAGACGTGCTCTGCCTGCAGGAGCCGTATTCCCAAGCTAGGAAAATATCTTTTACAGCCGCTACATGGCAAATTGGCAGCAGTGGGGATGACTCGAAAGAGGCAATAATAATTGTAAACAAATAATTGTGGGTAACGACTCTCTCGCAGTACACTGTCACTGCAACGTCGTGGACATGCAATCTTCTGCAGGATTATTAACTCTCGTAAATATGTACTTTCAGTACGGAGATAATATTGAGCAACACAGACCATCTCACAAGAACAATCACGGCGTTGCGCGGACGAAAAGTAATTGTAACTGGATATATAAACGCGAAATCCCCCCTGTGGAATAGTGGCACAAGAGTACGACATTCCTGCGTTACCAGAAGGTGACCCACACCATGACATAGACGTGAACAATTATTCTAAAGAGCTGGTGCGTGCGATAGCCAGAGTGGTGAAGGCAGCCATACCAACTAGGGGGAAGGCTATGGCGGCCTCTCGGTCACCATGGTCAGCTGAACTAGAGGATATGTGCAAGTCTGTCAGAAGGCTGAGGCGGCACTACCAGAGCAGTGTCGTCTAGTGGGAAAGGCAAAGATGGCTGCAGCAATACCGGTAGACAAAGGAAAGTTTCCAAAATGAACTTCGTGTGGTAAGGGTATGGAGCTGGGAAAGCTATGTACTAGATCAGTTAGCTATAGACCCACGGAGAGTACAAGTTAGTTAGAGAAACGATCTGCTCGCGAATGGTGATTTCAACAGTCAGACATGGGTACAGAATGGCGGAAACCTGGCAAGGAAACTGCTGAGGTCTTCCTCTAGTCCCTACTGCCTGACGACAGTGCAGATGAGGAAACCGAAAGCCAGTGCCTATTGAGAAATGATGATCTTGACAGATATATCACTGATAGGGCAGTTTATCCCTTTTCTGAAGAGGAGGTGGCTGCCCACATTAAATCGCTAAAGTGACGGAAAGCCCCAGGCCAGACGGCATTGTGGGGAGGTGCTGCACTGTTCCATGAGTACCTCAGACAGCAAAAATTCCTGAAAATATGGAAAGTTGCAAACGTTGTAATTATAAAGAAAGGTCCCAAAAAATACCCAGTTGAAATTAAATCATACACACCAATTTGTTTGCTGGACTTGTTTAGAAAATTACTAGAGAAATTGTTGGCTGACAGACTGGCTGCACATCGTGTGCTGTGCGGGATGAGTAACATGCAGTTCGCCTTTAGGTCTGGGTGGTCAGCAACTGATACGATCGCTCTGGTGGCCAAGTACGTAGTTGACATCATGGTGGACATCAGTGGCGCCTTCGATCACCTGTGGTGGCCTTCGCTCTTCTCCTGTCTACGAGAGAAAAAGCATCCAGGGCCGCTATACGGTTGTCTGAGGAGCTACTGCGAGGATCGGAAGGTCTGGCTATAATCCCCTAGCGGGAAAATGGGAAAAACAATAACAAAGGGATGCCCCCAGGGTCCTGTGTTAGGCCCCCTGTTTTGAGACATCCATATGGAGCCACAACTGGATAATCTACAGCAGAGCAAAGAGGTGCTAGAGGTGATAGATGACCTCCTCCTGTTGGTGGGCTGCCGTAGCCGCCGTTTGAGTCTCGTACAGATTCCCGTATGGAGGATATAGTGATA
The DNA here is from genome assembly GCF_023898315.1 of Schistocerca nitens. Lineage (NCBI taxonomy): Eukaryota > Metazoa > Arthropoda > Insecta > Orthoptera > Acrididae > Schistocerca > Schistocerca nitens. The sequence goes on from NC_064617.1 coordinate 561,340,586, forward strand.
GACATCCCTGGGGTTGTGAAGCAGCTGAATGGGTTGAAAATAAATAAATCACCAGGTCCTGATGGGACTCCAATTCGGTTTTACAGAGAGTACTCTACTGCATTGGCTCCTTACTTAGCTTGCATTTATCGCGCATCTCTTGCCCAACGTAAAGTCCCGAGCGATAGGAAAAAAGCGCAGGTGACGCCTGTATATAAGAAGGGTAGAAGGACGGATCCTCAAAATTACAGAGCAATATCCTTAACATCAGTTTGTTGCAGGATTCTCGAACATAATCTCAGTCCGAATATAATGAATTTCCTTGAGACAGAGAAGTTGCTGTCCATGCATCAGCACGGTTTTAGAAAGCATCGCTCCTGCGAAACGCAACTCGCCCTTTTCTCACATATCTTGCGAACCATGGATGAAGGGTATCAGACGGATGCCATATTCCTTGACTTCCGGAAAGTGTTTGACTCGGTGCCCCACTGCAGACTCCTAAGGTACGAGCATATGGGATTGGTTCAAATGGTTCAAATGGCTCTGAGCACTATGGGACTTAACATCTATGGTCCCCTAGAACTTAGAACTACTTAAACCTAACTAACCTAAGACCACACAACACCCAGTCATCACGAGGGGATTGGTTCCCAAATATGTGGTGGCTCGAAGACTTCTTAAGTAATAGAACCCAGTACGTTGTCCTCGATGGCGAGTGTTCATCGGAGGTGAGGATATAATCTGGAGTGACCCAGGCGTAACATGGCAGAGTAACTGTTAAGTGGGGCGTTCCCCAAGGGTCGGTGCTGGGGCCGCTGCTGTTTCTTATTTATATAAATGATATGCCTTCTAGTATTACAGTTGATTCAAAAATATTTCTGTTTGCTGATGACACCAGCTTGGTAGTGAAGGATCTTGTGTGTAATATTGAAACATCATCAAATAATGTAGTTCATGAAATACGTTCGTGGCTTGTGGGTAATAATTTGATTCTAAATCACAGTAAGCCTCAGTTTTTACAGTTTCTAGCTCACAATTCAACAAGAACTGATATTTTTATCAGACGGAATGGGCATATTATATGCGAGTCGGATCAGTTCATGTTCCTAGGCGTTCGGATAGATAGTAAGCTGTTGTGGAAAGCCCATGTTCAGGAACTTGTTCAGAAACTAAATGCTGCTTCATTTACCATTGGAACAGTATCTGAAATAAGTGACAGTTCAACACGAAAAGTAGTCTACTTCGCATATTTTCATACGCTTATGTCATATGGTATTATTTTTTGGGGTAATTCTTCTGATTCAAAAAGGGTATTTTTGGCTCAAAAACGGGCTGTTCGAGCTATATGTGTTGTAAGTTCGAGATCCGCTTGTCGACCCCTATTCAATAGTCTGGGAATTCTGGCGTTACCCTCACAGTATATATATTCTTTAATGTCGTTTGCTGTTAGCAATATTAGCTTATTCCCAAGAGTTAGCAGCTTTCACTCACTTAATACAAGGCAGAAATCAAATCTGCATGTGGAATGCACTTCCTTGACTCTTGTGCAGAAAGGAGTGCACTATTATGCTGCATCCATTTTCAATAAGCTACCACAAGAACTCAAAAATCTTAGCAGTAGCCCAAACGCTTTTAAGTCTAAACTGAAGAGTTTCCTCATGGCTCACTCCTTCTATTCTGTCGAGGAGCTCCTGGAAGAGCTAAAAAATTAAGCAAATTCCAGTGTTACATTGTTGATTTTCTTTATTTAAACTTACGAATTGTCGCCTGAATACGTTTCTTGTATTTCATTTTATGTGTTTCTACTATCGTGTTATAATTTCATGTATTGACTCGTTCCATGACCATGGAGACTTCTCCTTAATTTGGTCCCACGGAACAATAAATAGCCGGCCGGAGTGGTCGAGCGGTTCTGGGCGCTTCAGTCTGGAACGGCGCGACCGCTACGGTCGCAGGTTCGAATCCTGCCTCGGGCATGGATGTGTGTGCTATCCTTAGGTTAGTTAGGTTTAAGTAGCTCTAAGTTCTAGGGGACTGATGACCTCAGCTGTTAAGACCTACAGTGCTCAGAGCCATTTGAACCATTTGAACAATAAATAAATAAATAAAAAAGCGATATGAAGTGGGACAAGCATGTAATGGCAGTTGTGGGGAAGGCGGATAGTGGTCTTCGGTTCATTGGTAGAATTTTGGAAAGGAGGCCGCTTATAAAACACTAATACGACCTATTCTTGAGTACTGCTCGAGCTTTTGGGATCCCTGTCAGGTCGGAAAAAGGGAGGACATAGAAGCAATTCAGAGGCGGGCTGCTAGATTTGTTACTGGTAGGTTTGATCATCACACGGGTGTTGCGGAAATGCTTCAGGAACACGGGTGGGAGCCTGGAGGAAAGGCGTTCTTTTCGTGAATCGCTACTGAGGAAATTTAGGGAACCAGCATTTGAGGCTGACTGCAGTTACAATTTTACTGCCGTCAACTTATATTTCGCGGAAAGACCACAAAGATAAGATAAGAGAGATTAGGGCTCGTACAGAGGCATATAGGCAGTCATTTTTCCCTCGTTCTTTTTGGAAGTGGAACAGGGAGAGAAGATGCTAGTTGTGGTACGAGGTACCTTCCGCCACGCACCGTATGGTGGATTGCGGAGTATGAATGTAGATGTAGATGTAGAAGATATAGAGCCGAAGATAGGACAATGGAAAAATTACAACTATGGTGCCAGAATACAGAAATGACAATTTCACCGTATAAGTCTACATATCTTTTGCTAAAGGGATAACTAGTATGGAACGCCACAATGAGAACTGAGGGCTCACCAGTTCTTCGGGGACTCGAGGAACGCTACTTGGGAGTCATCATTGGTGAATGGTGGAACTTTGGAAAGCACATTGAAAGAATAACCCAAAGAGCCCTACAAGTACTCAATAATCTTATCTCCATTGGTCATAAAAGATTCCACCTTCCTCCTCATCTCATAAAACTATAACATGACAGCATACTAACGTCAATAGTCGGTTACAGCTGGGGCATCTGGGCGCACAGGCTCACGAGGGTGGTGCCTGCCATGTCAGTGAGAAGGGGGCAGAGGAGCATGATATTAAGGTCAATGGAGGCCTACAGGACATCTACAGGTGGGGCCCTATCAGTGATAATGGGGCTCTGTCCTCTGGACATTAAAATTAGAGAGCAAGCAGCATGGTTCTGGGGCAAGAAAGGTAACATTGAGAAAACAGGGTACATTCTGGGCGTTCGGGTTGGGTCAAGAGTGTGATTAGGAGAAGAGGCGAGGAGCTGTGGCAGGAACCGTGGGAGGCTGATGATACTGGCCGTAGAACATTTCAACTTTTGCCAGACGTGAAAGATCGTATGACGTCTCCTGGAAAGACATTTGCAAAATCAGTGTAATATATGTGAAAAAAGAAACATTTATCCGTACTGTTATTATTACTTCATTTCTGTAAGAACGGTTGTCTATTATGTAGAGTCTGTAAAAAAGAGAATAATCATTATTCATTTTTGTGTTTGTGCAATATTTATGTATCTATATTTTGCCAATAACGTCTGTGGTCGGCGAGTGTGGAAATCGAAGCAGACAATGATAATTGAAAAAATTAACAAAGATATTTACTAGTGTACTGAATGGATTATAAATAGTGGAGGCTTAAATGTTACTCACTCCGTCTTCTTATAACCGTTGAAGTTGTAAGAGCCTGTGACGCTCGCTTCAATGTTTGATTAGCATTTTTTTGCCAATGGAGGCTGATGTATAAAAAAGGTGTGTACTTTGAATTTATGTTGATTTTTGAATATAGAATTTGTTAAAAATACTTGTAATAATTTATTCCTAGCTTGACCAGTATTTCATTCCACATTTTTAGCCGTTTTCAGCATATTTGGAGTTTTTCATGAAGCAGAGCTGCGCCGTGATCGCGGGAGCCGCTGCCGCGTCAAATTCAAATTATAACTGAATGAAAGCAGTTTTCCCGCAATTAAGAGGTCAGGTAATGGTACATTAAAATTATTTCTTTCAGCTTCCCGGAGACGTCAGAGGAGAATTGTGGATTTTATTATGTCATTCTCAGGTGGACATGGGCAACTGCTATTACAATCTCAGTTACGGAAGTAATTTACGTAAATCAGAGTGGTGAAACTTTACTTGTGTGATATCAAAGACTGCTGTGCTGAAACCTGTTCTGGCTAATAATAATATTAAAATCAAATTTCATTTTTTGTTTCATGCCATCGTGTTAGTCGTGGCAATCAATAGTGTTAATATGTTAAAAAATCCACTACATCTTTTATGTTTAGTGAACATAGCGTACAGTAACTTCTGTACGTGTAAATAAGAGTAATTTTCAGTGCATTTCCGAGATGAAAGTAGAGAAGGACACGTTTAATTGCATAATTAGGTACAGTAATGACACCGTGTTCCCTTTCTAACAGGCCAGAAAATAATTTGTAAATTAAAGATCACGCGTTCACAGCAGGAAACCTTTTACTGTTGTGCTTTCCCCTCATAGGTCGAGGTGCACAAAGTTAAAGTTTTTCAACTACAGAGACTAATAGTGAGAATCACTTGTTATCTTTTGTGCTCTCAACAATAAGCAATATACAGTTACTTAAAATGTTATCAACATAAACTGCATATAAAAACAAAAAGTGCGCGGTGGGGAGACGCTACAAACGGTTAGGAATGAAGAACTTTGAGCCAACTCGGGGATTGTTCCACTTTCTCACTGGTCATGGGCCCTATTCGACATAGCTATGTCGGTTTGGGAGGAGAGCTACGCCTGCGTGTGACTGTGGCGCATCGGATGCTACTCCCGACCATATGGTTTACGTGTGCCCCCTTTTCAATGATGTAGCAGCCGCGTTGCGACTTCAACTACCAAACAATGCAAACAATGGTTCAAATGGCTCTAAGCACTGTGGGACTAAACATCTGAGGCCATCAGTCCCCTAGACTTAGAACTACTTAAACCTAACTAACCTAAGGACATCACACACATCCATGCCGAAGGCAGGATTCGATCCTGCGATCGTAGCAGCAGCGCGGTTCGGGACTGAAGCGCCTAGAAGCGCTCGGCCACAGCGGCCGGCTGCAAACAATGACACGTATTTCCTACGGAAAGTTCTATCAGAATATCTGAGGGAAAATCGTAAATAGTAACAAATAACCGAATGTGTCCCAGTACCCTAATCCAGTACCGCCCGTGCATGGATAGATCGACTTACAACACAGTTGGAATCCGCCACGTGCAGGACCAGGAGGATGGGGTACAACAAACCGAACTGAGACATGCGCCGAACTTGACGTAGGATAGAATCTTAGTTAGTAGTACTTAGAAATAGGAAACAAAAATAGGAATCTGCAGCGATTAAAGTAATCCTTGGCCTACCTTGTGTCGGGGCACGCTCATCGGGGTTAGCTCAGTGGGCAAGGCCGTGCAGTAGGTTCATACACTTCACTGACACACCTGTGATGCTGCAGGCAGGAGGGGTGTAGTCATAAGTAGCCATTAGAACTAAGTAGAGTACTAATATAGAATAGAAATGGCCCATTGTAACACACTGTACTGTACTGTAGCTCACCTGTAAACTCTGTAATTATCTGCTAACAATAATGGTATTGTAACACTTAAGAACCCACTAATCATGTGCAGGCCACGGTGGCCGTGCGGTTCTAGGCGCTCCAGTCCGGAGCCGCGCTGCTGCTACGGTCGCAGGTTCGAATCCTGCCTCGGGGCAGGGGGAAAGTGAAGACCATTCACCGCTTACGGCTCCTCCGTCGTCGAGGCAGCTCATTATTAAATAAACGTTCTTACATGCCGATTGCCGGTGTGGTGGTGGTCTGCCTTGCGGAAGAATGAAATTTTGGCTTCTCTGCACAACTGTGGAGAAATCCTGATTTCCAGCATATGTTGTATGTATGTGATTTCTGTTAATAGCCGAATGAGTGAGTAACGTACGTCAATTAGACACCTACCAGCAATCAGGTTTGCCTTCGACTAACATTTGGTATCTAGGTAAACTTTTAATTTCAGTGTGTAAGTTTCTATCGTCATTCATGTAGAAGATACAGTGTTTTCAAACAGAATGAAGCTTTTTAAAACAGATCTGTATTCAGCTACTGTGCACAATATATGGGGTGCATTTTATACTGCAGTGAGCCGTTGTTTCACTGTGGGAATGTCTCTCCTGGTTTGTTCATTTATACTTTTACTGCAGTGCTGTAAACATCCTTTGATGATTTAATGACGGCTTTCTAAGAAATCCACGCTGGTAAGGATAGCATGTCTTTTACTCGTGGCTGGAAAAATACAGTAAAATGTTTGGTTTATTAGACAATCACAGAGTTCTTTTAGTCAGTGTATATGTGAGTTTCTTTTTCATTCGCTGTTTATAAAACCAGATGTAGCTATATAACCTAATGCTGTATTATTTTGTTTCAGTATCGCGAACCCGGGTTTCGCGACTCTTTTATCATCACTTATTTCGTCCCAGTGTGTTCTATAATAATCCCCTAGTGCTTTCAAATGTTGTATGCAGTGTTTGGTTGGAAATTACTTCAGTTTTAAATGTTTGGAAGTTGGGATGATGATATCCCATCTTATCCAAAGAGGCATGCACGTAGATGTACTCTGTTGTTCAGCCCATTGGCATAGAGAGACGCATGACACGTCTCGCAACAGGCTTCTTCGTTTGTGGTGATCGATCAGACGTTTGCGACGAGAATTCCCTTTGATCTCAGCGTGCTGTGAGTCGCAGTTGCTCTTGTTCTAGACTTGTTGCTGCTCGTCCAGTTGGTCGTCAGTTGCTAATTTGCTTCAGTAGCTGCAAGCCTTTTGGTGAATCGCTACGTGTTATACGCTTAAGCTTCATTGATATAGGACGAATTTCTTTTTTCCGATGTTGCAGTTACGTACGATAAATCTTTCACTTCTACTTGGCATTGCTATTAAAAATAAAATTTGGGCATTAAGTAGGGGGGTTTCAGTTACGTGTGCACATGAGATAGGATATCCATACATCGACTACCATCCATAATAACACTAAAACAAGTCAGTTCGGTTCTTTGACGTAACTGTTTTATGTATCCAGCAAAGTGTCTTTTTAGACACTTAGTTTGAATTTCATTGTTGATCGATGAGCTCCCAAGTACGCGTGCTTAATCTGTAAACGCAATGGTTTAGTAACATAGCAAGTTATTAATAAGTCTGGTGCCTAGCCTATATGCCTGTTTTTCAGCAACTTCCTTTGTTTTATTCCCGCATCCACGTGTTCACGGTTTGCAACAGGCACACTACGATTCTATGCCCCAATTATCCGTGCCACCACTAAAAACTCTCTTCCACATGTCCCAATACTAGGAGTGCCGTTACGTATAACGTGATTTCTTACCATTTTTAGTAGGTTTTCGTATCTCAAACTAGAAGTAGCCTAAAAAGAACAAAAGAACTTACACACGCTACAGTTCACCTCTCGTCAAATGCTCATAGAAAAGCTCTTTTTGTGTTCAGAGGTTAGTGTTTTTGCATTAGCGCTTTTGCATTTGTGTAAGGTTCAGAATTGTTTCACATTACAAAAGCTGCTTAAATATGGCCTGCCGCGGTGGTCTCGCGGTTCTAGGCGCGCAGTCCGGAACCGTGCGACTGCTACGGTCGCAGGTTCGAATCCTGCCTCGGGCATGGATGTGTGTGATGTCCTTAGGTTAGTTAGGTTTACGTAGTTCTAAGTTCTAGGGGCCTAATGACCACAGCAGTTGAGTCCCATAGTGCTCAGAGCCATTTGAACCATTTTGCTTAAATATGGACGATCCTCTTAGAAGGCTGTTCAAATTAAAGAGATCGTAATCTATTAAGACCCTTACTTCTGCTTATCCCTCTTGTAGTGCTAACTAGTCATCTCCTTCCGAAACTCACGAGCCTATTTTCCTTTGCGCTGGCGAAGATTAATTGTAGTACCAACAAATATAATAGTGAAATGCGTCTTCACTAGCCGTTGTTCAAAAAACGGCAGTTATTAGTTACAAGTAGTTGAAACCTCTGGTTTGAGTCTTTAAATAGATACGTACTTCGCAAGTTACCGTATGGTGCAAGGCAGAGGGTACGTTGTAGATTGCTCGTTCCTGTTTCACTTGCAAATGAAGCGATGAGAAAATGACTATCTATTTGCCACCATACGAGCTCAAAATGGTCGTATTTTATCTTGGTGGTCTTTACATGAGAATCACGTTGGTGGCAATAGCACCGTTCTGATTTATGAGAAGAACTCCCTCCAGGGATTTCTGTTTGGGTTCACGAAGTGTCCCCGTAATATTGACGAGTAGGTCGAACCTACCAATAACAAATCTAGCAGTGCGCCTCTAAATTGCTTTGATGTCTTCATTTGATCCGACTATACGGGGATCCCAAAGACTCTCCTGGTACTCAAGACTGGGTCGCACTAGTACTCTGTACGTGGTCTCCTTTACAGATGAACTGCATTTCCCTAAGAGTCTCCCAATAAACCTTCCCTACTCCTAGCATCATGTACTCACACCATTCCATATGGTTTTGAAACGTTACGCCTAGATATTTAATCGACTTGACTGTGTTAAGTGGCACAACACTAATGCTGTATTCTAATGTTGTAAACTTGTTTCTCCTACTCATCTGCATTAACTTACATTTTCCTAAAAAGGAGACGACAGTTAGCTTTCAATACAAGCATGGTTCCTGAATAACTTAATGAAATGAAGTTACAAATTGGGTCAGGTAACTAAATTTTTTTGCTGAAACAACGTGTGCGTCATTTAGAGGGCAGATCTAGCGAAACGGAGAAATATGTCTCACATACTGAAATGTGAATTACGAAGTTGTGTCTAGATCACTATTCTGCAGGTCTCATGAGCAGCCACCAAGACTGTGGAAAAGAGCTATCAAAAATGCAAAAGTACCGCTAGAATATATCACCGGAAATGCCACAAAAAGAAAAACGCATGCACGCGATTCTGGAACTGAAGGCTTTCAAGCGCAAACCAGATCAGATGCCTTTGCTCTTACAGTAGACTGTACACCGCTGGTAGGAATCACCCAATTTCACAGTCTGCGTGGACTGAGGCCTCATCTGTAATTCAGAGAACAAGGGAATACCGTCAGCTCCACCTCCCAAGAGGGACGGCTCGTCCAATCAGGATGCACTGAGGCAGTACAAGTATACAGTGCACCAGAGAGTAATCCGTCGGAGGGGTCCTATGAGCTGCACCGTGTCCGATCACATGAATGATGACCGTTCTTCCGCGAGACGTGACTTCTTCACTCGGGAGTTGAAATAATAAAAACTATTTTAAAAAGTCAGCGAACAGACGGTTACATTGTTGATATTCATTCAGTGTTTGCAATGGAATGACGCTGCTCAACCAGCACACTACTTCGCCAGAAAATTTTCCTGACTCCATCAGGTGTATATAGTTCTCACAGTCCTGAGCATTTCCTTTTTGTTTTTTTTTTTTTTTTTGGATTATTACTGTTTTGCTGTTAAGCAGATCTGTGGGTGGTTCTTTTCCATCTTCATAGTACTCTTTAATAATTTTATGTAAGTACTCTTCTGTTGATTCTCGAATTTCCTCAGTATTTCTGCTGGGATGTTATCTGTGCCTGTCGCTTTGCCATTACTTAGATCCTTCAAGCCACTGTTGAATTCCTCTTTAGATCTAGGTGGCCCTATCATGTCGATATCCACACTATTCTCTTCTTCCAGAATTTCCCCCGCATTAGCAATATCTTCTCCTTCATATAGCTCCCCAATATACTCTTTCCATCTTTTGCATACATCCTCTAATTCGAAAAGTAGGTCACCGTTTTTATTTTTGACCATATTTGTTTTTGTTCTTGGCTTTATCTCCATTGATTTAATTTTAGATTAGGCTCTATCAGTTTGACCTCCACTTAGATCTTGTTGAATTTCCTTGTGTTTGTCGTGCATCCACTTTTCTTTTTCAAATCTACATTTCTGTGTAATTGTATTTTTTTACTCCTTTTTACACCTTTTTTCCTCAGCCTGTTTCGTTCTTCAATAAGGTCTAGTATTTCCTTGGTCATCCGTGGTTTCCTCGGTTCTTGTTTCCTTAATCCCACTAGTCCTTTAGCAGCTACTTCTGTCTCTTTGAATTCTTCCCGTCCTTCCCTGTTACCTATCAGGTTATCGGTCAATTCTTTCATGTCCTTAGCTACTTGCTTTTCCTTAAGTTTTTCTACAAACCATCTGTGTTGGTTAGTTCTTTTATATTTCTTAAATCTGCTACTATAGTCTGCTATCACTAGAGCATGGTCACTGTCTATATCATACCCAGGGTATGAGTGGCTAGACTTTATTTGATTCATAAATTTCTTCTTGACTAGGATATAATCTATCTGATACCTTTTGCCGTCTGCTGGACTTTTCCATGTATATAGCTTTAATCATCATTATCCATCGGAAACATTCCATAAGAAAGGTGACTGAAGTCATCTGTTTTGCTATAACTGATATTGTCGGTGTGTCTCAGCAATTACTTAGCCTTGAACTTAACCCAGCAATCCTACATTTTGTGAAGTGGAGGTGACATCTTTTTTAACTAAAATTTGCTCCCAAAATTGATGGTATCCCATGATAACCGAATTACATAACTATGTTAGGAACAGAATGCTGCACGTTTCACGTATGGAATATTTATCTCATGTTACTGTATTTCGTTGTCCAGCGTTGCTGTGGACTTGCTGATCTGTAGGCAACAAGTAGCTCTATATGGTTGAGGCTAGAAAGCTGACTTCTCAGATCTCCAGGAGGTTCCACAAGTGCAGACAGTGAGAAACAGTCACACAGCAAAAGCTCACTTCTTCACAGTCACCTGACTTTGTGAATGGAGAAGGGAGCGTTGGTTCGTTTACTTCTCCGGTCTCCTTTGACACAGGGAACGGACCACTTCCTTCCTGAGTTCATTCTACTGTCGATCAAACTGCATATCCAAAACGTTATCACTACTACGTATCATCAGGCAGAGGATGCAAAATATCCTTAAGGCTACACCATCAAGATGGATTTATTTTCATCTGTCCTCTTTGTAACACAGCTATAAAAATCTTGTGAGACAGGCTGTCGTAAGCAAACACTGTTAACACATCGATAATCAATGTAAGTGGCATTAGAAAATTTTTTCGGCTTACTAGAACTCACGTAAGGAATACATCGCTTCATGAGCAATTAGAGACTACTGCTCTATTAGAAACAAAGGGCTCAGGCCGTCACAAGAAAGGAGTAGTCGGCGTGTCTCATGAATAGTATGTCAGACATTTTACTTACCGTTCGTATGACAAACTAGCACATTGTGGCAAAGATGCATCCTGTCAGTGAGTTTCATTCTGGATACAGACAGTGGTCGGCGCAGAATTTGCCCCGGGCGTCTCACCAAGATACGTACCATCGCATTCGGTACACAAAATGAGACTCCTATGATAAAGCAGACCACACCACCACCTCCTCTCGTAAAGATACAGCCTTAGAAATAGTCTAAACATTTCTCCAGACGCAGTAATAGCTTACACTTTGTGCACTTTGAATTAGTTTGGTTTGAATATACTTTAGTCTGGCTGACTAATGTACACTTCTAAATAAGATAATATGGAATTAGAGGGAAGGTATTCAGTTAGTTTACACTCTGAATTAGTTTGATTCTAATGTGCTTTAATTAGTTTGGTTTAATGTGTTTTTATCCTAGTAGACCAAGGTACTCTGCTAAATAAATTAAAATAATATGGAATTACAGGGAAGGTATTCAGTTAGTTTCATTCTTTTTGGGATAGTAGAATCCGCCTGGGAATAGTGTAACGTGTGATTTTCCATACAAAAGCCATTACTTTTCTTAATGTGCATCAAAGACTTGTCTTCAGCTCGATAACTAATCTGTTTACAGATTAAAGTAAGAAACCGAAAAATGTGAAAAATATCCTGGAGACAAGCATATCTTGGTTCTTAGCGCATAGACTTCCTCCAAACTACACTGTATGACATTGTCATGAATGTCGTCACTGGGGTACTGCAACGCGTCATAAAATTTTGCTTTTCACTCATCTTAAATCTGTATACCACGTCCATTGTCACAGTGAGTGATCGCCAGTTCATTGACTACTCACCTTTGATGCTCCATTGATTGCTACAATGAAATGGGATAGATGACTGCTGGGGATGATTTCATAGTTAATGATTAAAAGATGTGGATAAACAATTTCATTGAGCTTTACGAATGTCCGTACGTTTTGTAAAATGAGAAAAAATTCACGATCGTCCCGATGATCTATTTGAAATAAATAAATGACAAATTCAAAGTGTCTTACAGCAGTGTTCCGCAATACGTCTGCCACGGTGTAATGGTGTGCCACACGAAGTGAAAGTTTTGACGTGATTATTTGCATATTATTGTAAGAAATGAAGGGATACAACCGTTATATTTACATCGAAATTAAACTTAATTATTTATTCAATACTGTTGTTATATTTTGTTTAGCTCAAGTTAATATTGTGTTCACGCCTGTACCACAGTACAGACTATGCCACGAAGGTGACAATATTCCGTAGCACCACATATTTTCCGTACGGCCTGACCTGTAGAACATGCTTTTCCAGAAAATTCGTGGGTTTAGCAATAATAGCGCTCTCTTATTATTTTTATTGCCCTGTTTTGATATTTCTTCAAGTTCTTAGCCTCTTCTTAACTGTATTCTCGTAGGCAGACAACAATGCAGTATTTTAGTTCAACAGCATTGTTGTTATTCCATCCCAGTTTTTCCATTGTTTTAGTACTTCATTTCCGTTTTACCGCAGCTGTGCTCCGCAGTAGTGAAAACATTGTCTTTGATACACCATTACTTTCTATTACAGTGTTAGTAAACTATTTTTTTCTCGAAATGTATAAATTCGTTGTAGCATTTAGTCCAAAAAAAGAAACACTTAGTAATTCTCCTATGCTTAAATGAAAGGCCGAGTGAATGAATTGGTGTGTAAACTATATAAAGTAAATCCTAACTTACGAACCGGTCATTGCCTCAATCACCGAGAAGCCATTGTTACTAAGTCGTTGCCATCTCCTCTGAAAATAATGATGGACAAAGCAGTAAAAGCTGTGAACTTCATAAAATCACGGCCCCTAAATATGTGGATTTTCGACGTATTGTGACAAGAAATGGGATACTACTTCCAGATGTGCGATGGTCGTATCGAGGTAACGTTTAAAGCAACTGTTTGAAGTTAGAGATGAGGTACTTACAGGTTTAACAGTTGAGATGCATTAGTATGCCGATTTATCTGCAGATGATGAAAGGGCATCTAAATTGGCACATATTAACAATACTTTCGTATACTTAAATGAACTAAATAGAAAAATGCAAGAGAGAAACGATAATATTCTCACTTTTATTGATAATATTCAAGGATTTCAGAATGACATTTTCACTCTGCATCGGGGTGTGCACTGATATGAAACTTTATGACAGATGTAAATCTTGTGGCGGACCTTCTCTCCAACACGGGATTTTTGCCTATCGTGGTGCTCTACCAACTGAGCTACCCAAGCACGACTCACAACGTCTCCTAAGGGTTTATTTCCGCCAGAACCTCGTCTTGTGCCTTATAAACTTCACACCGGTTCTCCTGCGACACTTGCAAAACTGAACTCCTGGAAGAAGTTTCAATTTGCCAGGACGTTTCCTATCAACGCACACTCCGCTGCAGAGTGGTAATTTTATTCTGGAAACATCCCCCAGGCTATGACAAAGCCATGTTTTCGCAGTATCCTTTCTTCCAGGAGTGCTAATTCCGTAAGTTTCCCAGGAGAGCCTCTGCTAAGTTTTGAAGGTAGGAGACTAGGTATTGGCGGAAGTAAAACTGCGAGGAAGGGTTGGGAGTCGGGCTTGGGGAGCTCAGGCAGTAGAGCACTTATCCGCGAAAGGCAAAGGTCCCGAGTTAGAGTCTAGGTCCGGCACACAGTTTTAATCTGCCAGGAGGTTTCACCCAAACATTTATTAATACTGGGGTGAGTCAAATGAAAAGCTTAAGTATTTTTTAGATATTATTTTTTGTGCAGAAGTGGTACAAAGCTGTATCACTTTTCAACATAATCTCCCCAGGCTCAATTCAAGTCCTCCAGCCCTTACAAAGCGCTAAAATTCCTTTAGAAAAAAATTCTTTTGGTAGTCTGCGCAGTCACTCATGCACCGCGTGGCGTATCTCTTCATCAGAACGGAACTACTTTCCTCCCATTGCGTTTTTGAGTGGTCCAAACCTATGGAAATCATGCATGTGAGTATGGTGTATGAGGAAGACACTCAAAATGCAGGTCTGTGATTGTTGCAACTGTTGTACGGGCAGTGTGGGCCTTGCATTATCACGTTGCCAAAGGACACCTGCTGACAGCAATCCACGTTGCTTTGATTTGATTGCAGGCCGCAGATCATTTTTTAGGAAATCTGTGTTTGATGCAAAAATCTTCATATATAAAGTATGCCCTAAGCCCCCCCTATTCCAACTCCGACTTTTGCTGTTGCACATGGATTAAAACAGAAACACGAACTGACTGTAATCGACCCTGCAAGTGGAGTAGAAAAGAGTTTGGCACCTGCAATAATTTAATTTGTTAAATAAGTTAAATAAAGGAAAGTTTCATTAATGTAGTGAGAAATGGAAGGGTTGCTCTACCGATTAACAGAATGAAAGTTCTGTCCAAAATAACAACATGATTTATTATGACTAAAATCAAAATAATAAACAAAACACATGAAACATTTTAAAATACATCAAATTGGCTAATTGGATACTCAAATAAATGCTGTGAAGGTGAAGTTGTCCCTAAACTAGATTGTGACATTTATGGTGAAGTGGTATGTGGAGCCAATTCCTTGCAACTCAAATCTTAAGAGAAACACACAGCCAACCCAACATTAATTGCTGCTACAGTAGTGAGAATTCAGACAATGGACACCCAAGACAGAACAAAGTTAGAAAAAGACGAACATGCACGCTCTGCTTAGCTCTGATTATCACCTAGGAAAATCCCTATCTGCCGGTGCTGCGGACATACATTACCAAACTGTCTTCTTAACTGCAAGAACACGATCTGGCGTACCGGAGGTGATGGCTGGTTGCTTCGACATCCCGTCGTGGTGATGATAATGTCACGAGTATAGCCTGAAACTAATTATCCTGGTCTGGTTGTTCCAGACTAAAGACTTCCTAGCAATACAAATGCGCCTCTGAGGGAGACGAAGAAGGCTCGCCACACAATCACTGACAGTACAGTTATTGATTTTAACAAGCGAAGTCACACTGTAACTCCGATACAGTCAACTTCAGCCAAAACTGCTCAAGACAGACAACATAGGGCGCTTGTACGCAGAACGCTCAATTGCCAACTGTACTCGGAAAGTTACGTTGAAGTCGAAACTTCAGCAACTTTGTCAAACAGTTACAATTAAATAAAATTATATTAGACAGCCAATGGAAGGCAGGCTGTCCAGAGCAGCGAGAGCTCAGTCTTGTAACCTACGCCGAACGAAAGGCGAGAGCCGACTCCTCTAGAGCACCCATACAGGCCGAACACAGAACATTCCCGCCCCCATGACAGTGACCGTGGTTAAACGTTCCAATCAGCAACTCGAAAACTGGCGGAAAATTCCAATTTATTGCCGGAGCACTACCATTCCACCAATGGAGATTCTTGACGCCAATTTCTGCGCTGATTTTGCTACGTCATGGAGCTATGCCCTGAAGCCGGCCGCGGTGGCCGTGCGGTTCTAGCGCTGCAGTCCGGAACCGCGGGGCTGCTACGGTCGCAGGTTCGAATCCTGCCTCGGGCATGGATGTGTGTGATGTCCTTAGGTTAGTTAGGTTTAAGTAGTTCTAAGTTCTAGGGGACTGATGACCTAAGATGTTAAGTCCCATAGTGCTCAGAGCCATTTTAGCTATGCCCTGAGCAAGCCGATCACAGTTACTATTTAGCAGAAAGCGCGGGAATTTTCCCGCCACAATTGCCTGGGTACACAAGTCATTCCCACGCCTTGCTGGTAGCCTGCCAGAAAGTGTTTTCGCTAAGTTTCTGCGGAGTAACGGAACCTCTAGCCCAGCCGCTAATTCAGGCCGCTGCGGGCGTGTCTTTTGACAATGTCGGCGTCAGGAAAGCATTCGCTCGACTCCCTCACACCCGTCGGCTTAACCCTTTCAAGATCAGCAGAGCACGCCTGTCACCGGACCACCCGGGTGACGAGAGACGCTGCGTGGGAAGTCCGTGTGTGAAGGAATAGCGACTTTTCACCACATACAATTAGAGAGGAAAATCGTAAGATAGAAATATGAGAGGGGTCTCATGCCACCTCTCTTAGCCCCTACGCCAATTTAGATTGTAATTGGTGTGCAGTTGGCTCACTTAGGAGCAAGGTAGTGAGTCAATCGCCCAAGAACAATCTCGCAACTGGCTCCACATGCCGCACTCTATAAAGAAAATCACTGCAACTGAAAAATGCAGCTCACAGAGGGAGGATTATTTATGATGTAGCCAACTTCACCTTCTTAATATGGAAAACTAACACTCACATCACACATCCATACCCAGGGAGCCCCTTCCAAACACCGATTCACACAGACATTCACGCTCTAAATATGGCCCAGGCATATGAGCCAAATATGGAGCAGTTTATTCTTTACAATCAGAGTTGGAGTGCTCCGCAATTAAATGCCCAAGATGTTACTACAATTTGAATCATTAAACTAACCTGAACTCACTCACACATGATACTATTTAAGTTAACAATCTTTTTTTGTGAGTTTTCAGAATCTAATTACAACCTCCGATTCATTCTGTCTCCCCGCAGCAAGATTAACCTTTACAAAATGTTCCCTGAACTGATGGTCCATTCACAATGACAGTGGTGGTATCTGCTTCAGTTTATCGGGACTTCAGGCACACTGTTTGCATACAAACAACAATAAATACAAAATACAAAAAAAACAACATGGTGTGGAGAACAATACATTAATTTGTAATTTGTGCGCCCTACTCTATCACTTACATAAGAATTACATTGTAAAACACAATCACATACAAGGTATGACATACATTACAAAAACAACATTAGAGAAAGAAATTTAAGAAAAAAAAAACAAGGTTCATGGGGCGTCAAGTTGTGCTTGCACATTGCACAATGTTCACGACTGTGCTGAGAATGAGGCACTAAATCACATTGTTAGAATTATACGAAGCACTTCACAAATTTGTTAGTTTCTCTCAGGGGGTTGGTATGTTGAGTCATATGCATTGATGCACGTGGTTCCATGTCTTGAGCATCGGAGGGGGCTTTTGGGATGGGGCCACAGTACTGACATCACATAGGGCTAAACGTTGGGTGTTGTTGCTACTTTGTTGCAGCAGCAATAGGGTGTGCTGGAGCATCTGCAGTACTCTGGTGATATTACAGCAAGACCCACGCATATGATCACGGCAGTACGGTAGGAAGACACAGTGATAGGCTCTCCTCACGTCGATTAATTGTCTCTGAGGTCTACTTGTTGGGATACATCACTAGTCTAGGTCTGTTCTCTCGCTGGACAGTACTTTTCGTTTCCAATATTGCAGTTCGACGAGGGATAATGGCACGTGGAGTGACTCCACAAGTGTGTGAGGTCATCCATACAGGATCGAACTAGGAGCGACGATTGCTACAACTGCTCTCTAATAGAGAGGAGAAGTTAGAAATGAGACCATTCATTTGTTAGAGTGTGTGGCACGATAGTGCTTTGTGTATGCAGATAGGCCAATGCTAGTGAGTTCTAAAAACCCAAACAGGTGAGTATATAGCGTCCCTTTCTGTCCTGAGGCACATGAGGCGCAGGTTCTGACACGATATGTGATCTTCTTCGTGTACTCACGACAACATGGTCTGCCGCAGGGAAACCCTCCAAATGGCTGCCACGTCCAGAGAGCTAGCAGGCTGTTGCATGTGGGTCGCATGTCAGTGTCAACGGCCAGCCTCACTTTCGCTTGTGGCTCGGCGAGGATCCCTCGTAATCCCTCAGGTATACGGCCCGGTGACTGTCAGCTTGCAGGACAGGACACTCCTGCGCCCTTCTCGTTAGGTGGCGCGCTGACGCTCCCCTTCTTGCAGGTAGCCGAAGACCTCTTGTTTCTGCTCCGGCTGGCATCTGCATTGCCAGGATACCCGTCATCTGCACAATTCTGACAAAAATCTTATGCCTAACTTTTTCCCATGACCTTCTATGTTATAATAAATTTACATAACGACACATTGATGGTCTGTCATTTCAGACACTCTTATTTTACTTTTATAGTTATTAATATATGGCTATCATTATAACAAAATCATGGTGTATCTAATTTAGACATGGAAATAATTTATCTTGTTATTTGTGTAGAGACCGATCTCACTATTGTATATGGTGTGTGACAACTGATGCTATGTATTGGATGAACAACTAAATGTGCGGGCCCGCACTAATATTACTATTAATTATATAGATCGACAGTATACATGCTCAAGAATTAACTACCATTTGCCAACGACCTTCATTCTATGTCTTTTGATTAAATTATGTTGTTATGCAGGTCGAAGTTTTACTGAGTTATAAAGAACATGTAACTATTCTACATTCGCTGGCCCGTCGTCCCTCCACTTGGGATCTGTGGTTTGGTGACCTGAAAAATAGCATCCCAACACGCGCGCGCCAAACACTTATGGCAGAAAACCCCCACAATATTAAGGATCTAGCTATTGTTAAATCCTAAAGTTTAACTTATCCTAGTATATAGTACTCTCCTTTTTTCTATTTTTTTTGTTTACCTTATACAATACTGATACATAATTCCTGTTACGTTGAGATGTCTCGCTGCTCGCCGCTATTGACGACAGTGATGTGCGCGCCGTACGACATGACCTCCGAGTTTTCATTACGCCTCACTGAAACTCCGGAGACTGGGTTAGCCATGGCTATACAATAAATTTATAGTTGCAACTTCTCTTTCTATGTGATGCGGTTTCCGCGATCAAAGCGCCCCTTTCCAGAGGCAATGTAATATGACCAAGCCAGGACTGGTTCCTGTTGAGGACTCCGTCGCCCACCACACACCAGCTACACAGTATGTCACCAATCTCCAAGTATAATTCCTTCGTTATTCATTTGTGACAGTCACAAGCAGCACGCTAAATCCCCAACCAGCACATTGGCATGGTAGGATTTATGCCCGCATTTCTACCGTCTAGGGCACCATTGGAGTCAAACGCTCACAGGTTCACACCGACTTGCAAGACCACCATGCTGGCGCATCACTGTAAAAACTATACTGCTCACATTCATCCTCGAAATCACGCAATATACCACAATCTTGCAGTGCACTGACGCGTGCCTGCAAGCATTGATATGAACGTCTCGCGAACTGGTTGTGGCCGCTATGGAGCGTATCACGACTTCTCAGAACGCTTCTAAGAGCACGTTCTTGTATGCGCCCGTTTGTGCGACATCTCCTCACTCATCATTATCCCTCAACATGGACACCAGACAGGAAAGGGCAAAAACATTGCTCATGGAAAGGTAGTGTCTCCTACTCCATCGACACTGGAAGTCGCGAACATAAACAAAAAAAGTTAGCAGCAGTAAATTCTTATGAGAGAAAACGCAGCGTGTTAATACTTTAACAATATTAATCTATTAATGCAACGATTATTGTTCCCCGAAGAAAGGTTCATATATTTGCCTATTCTACTATGTACACCACTTACACTACTACTATAGCAAGGTTCATGTATTTGCCCATTCTACTATGTACACCACTTACACTACTACTATTCCACGAACTCTTTTATGTAAGAGATGTGGTGGAGTCCTATGGACTTCTTTCCTTTCAGCGTCTCCAATTCATAAGCATTGCAGTGAGCTGCCCTCCTTATACGGTACTGGCAGTTGTTAACAGAATAGAATTTTTGGCATTTCATTTTTTGTTTGTTAGAGAGTCGGAAAGACTTCACGAGCACCCTTTGTCCAATTTGGAAGTGTCGTAGACGAGCTCCCCTGTCCGCACGTCTCTTCCTGACCTCTGCTGCAGCCCGTATCCTCTTGAGAGCCAAATCCACTATGGCTCTGTGCTGCGTTCCCGCCCGTGGTGGAAAGTTTACGACTTCGGTTATCAAGTCCTTAGGAATCCGGTTTTTCAGTACTGTAATGGGTGCCAATTTTGTTATCCCATGGGGTGCCTCATTGATCACCTCATGGAAGTCTTTAAGGAAAAAGTCCCATGCCGTGTGCTGTTTGTTACAGTACAACCGACCCAAGTTTCCGAGTTCCTTAATAACCCGTTCTGCAGCATTGGAGCTCGGATGGTGTGAAGATATAAAAATGGGATCAATTTTACATCGACGCAACGTCACCTTCCATGTTTTTGACTTAAACTGTGGCCCGTTATCAGAAATAATTCTACTCTCATGACCAACCTGTGGTAGGAAATCCCGGATTAGGGCTCGTGATACAGTTCGTCCTGTCACCCTCTTCAGTGCCGTAAAGGTAACGTATTTGGACGTTAGTTCAACAAACACTAATACGTAAGTATATCCTCTTCTTTTTCTTGGCAAAGGTCCCATCAAATCTGTTGCTGCTAATTGTCTTAATTTGGTCGGTACGATTGGGTATAATGGTGCCTGCATGCTCACAGTGGTGTGCTTAGCCTTTTGGCAGTCTTTACACACCGACAGTACCCTCCGAATTCGACGCTCCATGTTTCGAAAGTAACACATGGTCCTTAGCTTGAGATTGCACTTGCGTGGTCCGAAGTGTCCATAGCTGAGGTGAGTATGCCATATAATCTTGTTTATTAGGTGTTCAGGGATGCATACCCCCCTTTCAGTGTCATTGGCATAATTTCGATGGAAAATTATGCCTTTCCGCAAGAGGTAGAACTGCCTGACGGTGGCGTGTCTTCTGTCTATCCATTTCTGTTTCAATAACCCTAGGGCAGGGTCCTTGTCTTTCTCCTTCTTGATGTCCTGCATACTACAGGTAATAAAATTTCCAAAGGCTACTTTCTGCATATAGAAAAGGCCGTAGTGATTTTCCTCCAGATCTTCTTCCATGTTGTGCTCAAATCCGATCGGTGACCGTGATAAGGCGTCTGCAATAATGTTCTGACTGCCGGGGATATATTCTATCGAAAAATTGTACTGCTGCAGATATGATGCCCACCTAATGAGCCGCCTGTGATTAAGCTTTGCAGTCATCAGGAACTCGAGTGCCTTGTGGTCAGTGTAGACCCTCGTCTTGCGATCAAACAGAAGGTATCTCAATTTTTCAAACGCCCATACAACAGCCAGCGCCTCTAATTCGGTTACGGAGTAATTCCTCTCACTCTTGGCTAGTACTCTGCTACCAAACGCAATTGACTTCCACACCCTGTTTCCTTCATGTACATAGTCTTGGAACACCATGACACCCAGACCTGAGTATGAACTGTCCGTGACTATGCAAAGCTCTTCTGCTAAATTAGGGTGTGAGGGGATGGGTGCATGTAATAATGCGAATTTTAGTGCTTTCCATTCAGATTCGGCCGCCTCATCCCATTCCCAAGGAATCCTCTTTCCTGTAAGTTGATGCAACCTAGGACTGCTCTGAGTTTTGACATGTATAAAGCGGTTGTAAAAATTTATGATCCCCAAGAACCCCCTTAACTGCTTCTTTGTCGTATGAATGGTAAACTTTTCAATCGCTTCGATCTTTTCGGGATTTGGCGCAATTCCCTCACCCGTGGTGATATTTCCTAGAAATTTGACAGAGGACGTCCCAAAATTCGACTTCTCCATATTGATAGTCACTCCGTATTCCTTGAATGTCGCAAGGAGTTCACCGAGGACCGCATTGTGCTCTCCCCAATATTTCTCCGCGATCAGCAAGTCGTCCACATAGCTGGTGACATGACGTTTCAAATTATCGCTTAGTATACCGTCCAGCCCCCGAATGAATGCGGCAGACGAAATGTTCAAACAAAATGGCAGACGACGAAACCGGTAACATCTTCCAAATGCTAAAACGGCTGTATACTGTCTGCAGTTTGGATGGAGCTCGATCTGCCAGAAACTCGATTTTAGATCAAGTGATGAGAAGATTGATATTCCATGGAAGTTTTGTAAGAGTTCCTCTAATCGTTCCGGTCTGTCTGTTTCGGGTTCTATTATGGTATTAATCTGTCGCGAGTCCAAGACTAAACGAATACCACCGTCTGCCTTCTCGACTACTCTTAACGGGTTATTATAGGCTGAAGCCGTAGGTTCTATTATTCCTTCACTCAACATTCGCGTAATTTCAGCTGCTACTTTCTGTCGATATGCCAAGGGGATTGGGTAGGGTGGCACACGAAACTGGTTGTGCGGACGTACACGGAATTCATATTGGAAGTTCTTTATTCATCCTGTCTTGGGAATGAAAACTTCCGCATGTTCTACTAGTAATTTATGAAGTTCTTTGCGGTGGTCGCACCTTATATTCTTTATTGCTTACACTTTTTCTTCTATTTTCTCCTTTATTTCTCCCATTACTACGACTTCATTCTCATCCGTGTCCTCTCCCCTACCCGCAACGTCGACCTGTTCTTCCTTTCTGCCTTTCTGACACGCATAGTTTACCCGAACACAGTTAGACGGTAGTTGAGCTGGCATCAGCTGGTCGTCGAACTTAATGTGGACGGGATTCCCTTTCCTCAGAACCACTTCACCTCGTCCTAGATCAACTATCGCTTCATCCTCATTTACGAAGTCCGTTCCTATTATCATGTCGATCGCCAGATTTGGCACGATCCAGAAGTTAGACTCTATTTTGCGTCCTTGGCAGGAGAATTCCAGTCTTGTTTGTTGGGTGACCTCCGTACATTTACCCGCTAATGCCCCTTTTATTTTGGTTTTCTTAACCGATAGGACAGGCCAGTCCACCTCCTGAGAGCACCTCTTGTATGCTGCCTCAGATATTGCTGTTATGTAGCTTCCACTATCTATTATCGCCTTCATACTCTTTTTAGCTATTGCTACTGTGATAAGAGGCTGCCGATCCTGTCGAGGAGTTGTTTTATGTTCTTCGAGCAGGATTTCTGATAAGTCTTCGTAATTTATTATCCGTAGTTGGCCAGATCCGAGATTACGTGCAAAATTCCGGCAGCCTGTGTTCGCACTAGTCTGGCGTCAATCCCTTGTTAAGCTCTCCCTCCTCTGACGTGCTTTAGGATTTGCGGGTCTAGTTTCAATCTCCTTGCTCCACTGTTGTCCTTCGTTTTGCTCTCTCCAATTACGGTCGCTTTGCCGTTCGTTATTCCTCCTATCCCAGATCCCTTGTTTAGATTGACCCTGTTCCCTAACGTTCTGGTTTCCGTGTCCCTGGTTTCCATAACCTTGAATAGCGTAACCTTGACTCCCGTAACACTGGTTTCCTAACTGACCAGTGCGATTATGCGATCTGTTGTCGTCTTCCCATCCTGGCCCGTGGTATTTGTTACTTTGCCCCTTCTTCCTATCCTTTGCGTCTTGTTTATCAAAGACTACTTCGAGTTCGCGCAATACACTCTTTAACGCTTCTATGTCAGATCCACACTTCCCGACAAGTGTCTGTTGGTACCTAACTGGCAATTTGGAAAAGCAAAATTTAATGATTTCTCCGTTGCTATATGGACTATCTAAAAATTGATTCTTCTTGGGTAAATCATCAAGAAATTTGGTTGCGCTCCTATGCCCGGACACTTCCAGTTCAGGACAAAATATTGTTTCCTCTTTAATCCTGTCTTGCGTTTCCTTTGACCAGTAGGTCCGCAGGAATGCACCAACAAATTCCTGATAAGTTCGACACGTCGCTGCCACACCCCGCATCTTTTCCGCGGCTTGGCCTTCGATGTGTCCACACTTGAATTCTAATTTTGCCTGGGTTGGCCATGATGTCGGTAATGAATTTGTAAACTGCATCACCCAGCTCTTCGGATGCATCGACCCTCCATTTTCTTTGAACTTCTGGAATTTTAGTATCGACAGGAAATGATTGTGATCAAAATCCTGTCTGATCCTCGCACTGGTGTTGGCACTCGTTTCCGATACTTGCACGTCTGCTGAGTGTCCTGATCTATCTTGCTGATAACTGTGATGTGCTACCTCTGTATCACAGTGGTAGTGGCACGCAGAATTCACTCTCCTAAGTGGCCTACAACTATTAGAGCTATTACTCGCTGCTTCTGCGTGTGCATTGTTAGTTCCGCACTCGGTCATTGGGCTAGAGCACGGCGGGCTTTTCCTCGGAGAGCCGGCCGGTGTGGCCGTGCGGTTAAAGGCGCTTCAGTCTGGAACCGCGTGACCGCTACGGTCGCAGGTTCGAATCCTGCCTCGGGCATGGATGTGTGTGATGTCCTTAGGTTAGTTAGGTTTAATTAGTTCTAAGTTCTAGGCAACTCATGACCTCAGAAGTTAAGTCGCATAGTGCTCAGAGCCATTTTTTCCTCGGAGACACAATTCTGTGTACTCCATCATTGGTATCCGAACGCGCAGTGCTCGTGTGCCCGTTATGCTCTAGTTTTGCTATCCGTCTCTCTACTTCTTCCATTCGTTTCGTGTTGTTCGCAACCGCGATATTACCTTGGGTTTTTAAGAACGCTAGGGATTTTGAGTGGGATTGTGTTGTACGTCGCAAGCGCCCTGCGAGTTTAGAAGTTGCTTCCGCGACTATCATTGCCCCTATTGCTGCCGTTTTGGCCAGGCCTGCTACTTTTTGTGCAGCCATGACATTTGTTTTACTTCTCCACATTCTTTCTTTATTGTTAGTAATTCCCCACGAATTTCTCCTATATGCGAAATTATAGTCTGAGAGTCCTTCTTACTCTGTTTCTCATCTTCTTCTTTCATTGATCGTAGGAAGCTCAGTATTGGGTTAATGTCATCTTTTTGATCCTCGTCACACATGGGCGATGTAACTCTGGACATCTGGGCGCTAGAGCTCTGACGTGACCGAGCTGGCACCTGTCTGCTCTCGTTCGTTTGATTATAAACTTCTGCTGCCGTCTCGACCTGTGTGCCTGTCTCTGTTTCATCCTCTACCTCACTATCATAATCACGGTCGCGACGTTGCTCTAAGATCGCGTCCAAATCACCGTCCTCATCAATGACCCTGTCATCCTGTCCTGCTAATAAAGTGCCCATCTCATCTCCGAACCTATCCCCGTCAGTAACGTGCCCCTCATCCATTACAGTATCCACTTTTGTTTTAGCTTCGCTCACTAATAGTCGTGCTTTACTTCTCGTGATCATTCATAAGAAACAAAATTTATCTAAAATACACAGGAAAAATAATCTACACCCTGTATTTTTAGACGTAGACATAAAATTTCAACAACGCTGTTCCAACGCTGTAATTACAAGCACAATTTGATGTGGTACAGAAACCGCACACAAATCCGACAAAGTGCGATGTGGTACGGACACCACATCAACGAAACACAAAAACAATGAAAAAAATATATATATACACTGAAAACAAAGACTGTAATCATGCGCCGCTACTTAAAAACTAATCGCGGAACTACAAGAAAAAGAACTTGGGTATTAATTATTAAAAAAAAATAGAGAAAAAGAATTTGAATGTTCCTACTAAGAATACTGTTAGCTTATCAGTGATTCACAGGAAAGATCCGAGGCTAAGGGTCGGCATTTTATGCGAGGTGCCGGGGCTAGCAGTGTATTTAACACTAAATTCTTTTAGAATCTTCATATATAAAGTATGCACTAAGCCCCCCCCCCCTATTCCAACTCCGACTTTTGCTGTTGCACATGGATTAAAAAAGAAACGCGAACTGACTGTAATCGACCCTGCAAGTGGAGAGGAAAAGAGTTTGACACCTGCTATAATTTAATTTGATAAATAAGTTAAATAAAGGAAATTTTCATTAATGTAGTGAGAAATGAAAGGGCTGCTCTACCGATTAACAGAATGAAAGTTCTGTCCAAAATAACAACATGATTTATTATGACTAAAATCAAAATAATAAACAAAACACATGAAACATTTTACAACACATCAAATTGGCTCAAATTAGATACTCAAATAAATGCTGTGAAGGTGAAGTTGTCCCTAAACTAGATTGTGACATTTATGACGAAGTGGTATATGGAGCCAATTCATTGCAACTCAAATCTTAAGAGAAACACACAGCCAACCCAACATTAATTGCAGCTACAGTAGTGAGAATTCAGACAATGGACACCCAAGACAGAACAAAGTTAGAAAAAGACGAACAGGTGCGCTCTGCTTAGCTCTGATTATCACCTAGGAAAATCCCTATCTGCCGGTGCTGCGGACATACATTACCAAACTGTCTTCTTAACTGCAAGAACACGATCTGGCATACCGGAGGCGATGGCTAGTTGCTTCGACGTCCCGTCGTGGTGATGATAATGTCGCGAGTATAGCCCGAAACTAATTATCCTGGTCTGGTTGTTCCAGACTAAAGACTTCCTAGCAATACAAATGCGCCTCTGAGGGAGACGAAGAAGGCTCGCCACACAATCACTGACGGTACAGTTATTGATTTTAATAAGCGAAGTCACACTGTAACTCCGATACAGTCAACTTTAGCAAAAACTGCTCAAGACAGACAACATAGGGCGCTTGTACGCAGAACGCTCAATTGCCAACTGTACTCGGAAAGTTACGTTGAAGTCGAAACATCAGCAACTTCGTCAAACAGTTACAATTAAATAAAAGTATATTAGACAGCCAACGGAAGGCAGGCTGTCCAGAGCAGCGAGAGCTCAGTCTTGTAACCTACCCCGACCGAAAGGCGAGAGCCAACTCCTCTAGAGCACCCATACAGGCCGAATACAGAACATTCCCGCCCCCACGACAGTGACCGTGGTTAAACTTTCCAATCAGCAACTCGAAAACCGGCGGAAAATTCCACTCTATAGCCAGAACACTACTATTCCACCAATGGAGATTCTTGGTGCCAATTTCTGCGCTGATTTTGCTACGTCATGGAGCTATGTCCTGAGCAAGCCGATCACAGTTACTATTTTGCAGAAAGCGCGGGAATTTTGCCGCCACAACTGCCTGGGTACACAAGTCATTCCCACGCGTCACTGGTAGCCTGCCAGAAAGTGTTTTCGCTAAGTTTCTGCGAAGTAACGGAACCTCTAGTACACCCGCTAATTCAGGCCGCTGCAGGCGTGTCTTTTGACAATGTCGGCGTCTTGACAACATTCACTCGACTCCTTCACACCCGTCGGCTTAACCCTTTCAAGATCAGCTTTGCCCGCCTGTCACCGGACCACCCGGGTCACAAGAGACGCTGCGTGGGAAGTTCGCGTGTGAAGGAATAGCGACTTTTCACCGCATGCAATTAGAGAGGAAAATCGTAAGATAGAAATATGAGAGGGGGCTCATGCCACGTCTCACCTCTAGGCATGTATTGTTCCAAAATTACTTTTTCGTCCCAAAAGAGAGCATAACTTTCCCTGCTGATGGTTCTGTTCGAAACTTCTTTGGTTTTGGTGATGAGGAATGGCTTCATTTCTTGCTCGCTCTCTTCGTTTCCGGTTGGTGGGCGTGAACCCAGGTTTCGTCCCCAGTAACGATTCTTGCAAGGAAGCCATCACCTTCTCGTTCAAAGTGCCGATGAAGTTCTTCACAAGCATTAACACGTCTTTCTCATTTCAGGAGCCAGCTGCCGTTGCACCTATCTTGCAGACACTTTGTGAAACTGGAGCACTTCATGCACAGTGTGGTGTGCTGACCCATGACTAATCTGTAAACATGCTGCAATGTCATTCAGTGTCACTCGGCAGTTTTCCTTCACTATGGTTTCAACTGCTGCAATGTTCTGTGGAGTCACGACTCGTTGTGCCTGACCTGGACGAGGAGCATCTTCCACTGAAGTCACACCATTTGCGAACTTCCTTCTCCATTCGTAGACTTTCTGCTGTGGCAAACATGCATCACCGTACTGAACCCTCATTCGTCGATGAATTTCAATAGGTTTCACACCTTCACTACGCAAAAACCGAATAACAGGAAGCTGTTCTTCCCTGGTGAAAGTCGCAAGTGGGGCGACCATCTTTATACTGAGATTGCGACGGTATGTGTGAATCTGCACTATGCTTCCACCTACAGGCCATTCTGCACGCTGTTCGTAACACGCTTACCAACTTACAGGATAACGGCGCGAAATTTCGATTTGTTATTACAAATTTAAGGTTTTCATTTGACTCACCCTCGTAAGTTAAATTTGTGGATAGATACAATTGAAAATGGATGGCGTGAGATGTTCCCCAACTGTACGGCCTTTTACTGACGATAATAAAGTGTTGATGGATTTTATTAATGAACATTTAATACTCTTGTGTACAGAATTTAAAAAACTATTTTGAGAAGATTGTTAAGGAATTTGACTGGGTTCGTGATCCATTTTCGATTCGAAACACCCGATAAATAATTCATGTTTAGGATTAAAGAGGAACTGACACACTTCAAAGCAGAGAGAAAAGTGAAATCAAAATTTTTCGAAGTGCTTCTGTTACATTTAGGTTGACAATAAGCAGTGAATACCTGGCCATATCCGAGATGAAAGTTAATGTACTATTTCCACTTTCAACCCCGTATTAGGTTGAACTGGGCTTGTCGACGTCGATCAAAATTAAAACATAAATAGAGAGAGACTCAGCTCCATCTATGAAGAAATGAGGCTTGCTTTAGGAGCGATTCGGCCACAAATCAGCCGTCTGTGAGCAGTTAAGCAGGCTCAGGTGTCATATTTAAGGTATGATCATAGATATTTAAAATTAATATTAGAAATGTCTACTTTCTACAGTGAATAAGGTTAACAAGTTGATAATGAATGCATGAGTCTATTCCTGTTTTATAATAATAGTAATAATAATAGTACTAACATTACATAACGACGTAATAATTCGTAATTATATTAAGATTCACAAGATTTTGAGGGAACAGACATTTCATGTTGTGTCCAGACCTGTCTGGATGTACCGTGAGTAAAAAAATGTTGCGGAAAATGGAAATTTGTGGTAGGTCCCTACGGAACAAAATTGCTAAGGACAACACACACATACCCATTCCCGAGGGAGGACTCAAACCTCCGCCTGGGGGGAGGGGGGGGCAGCCGCGCGTGAACCGTGGCAAGTCACCGAAAACCGCTCGGCTACCCCGCTCTTCTTAATGTTGCTGAACAGTGTATTAAAAAGTACTGCTGCATAAAATTCCGGTATTCTTACGTAAACTAATCTGCGTTGTTCAAGGCTGCTCGGCTGTGTATACCACGTTCACATCCTATGACTGGTAACTTGTGGTTTGTGCCTTTTGTTTGATCATCTTGAGAAGTCTCCTATCTTCTTTGACCAGGCAATCGGCTGCCAGAAGCAAGCACTGCTTTCTTGTAATATCATATGATGTGTTTCTTGCTGTAACTGAAGACGTTTGTATCCACTAATAGGAGACAATGAAAGGTTTCTTTGCTTTATAAGGCACTATCACTTGTCTCACCAAGCAACAAGCGCGTGATTGTGAGCATCTCTCTCTCTCTCTCTCTCTCTCTCTCTCTCTCTCTCTCTCTTTGTTTTTCACAAGAATGTAAATTAAAAAATAACCCTGAAACGAAATGATTACTGTATTTAAGTGTACTCATTAGCCATAAATATTACAAGCAAACTTCTTAACAGCACATCCTGTTCCTTACACGCAGATCTGTAACTTAAATTTATAGTAGTATAAATGTACAGTTTTGCTTACACTGAAAGATACTCTCTTGCAGTTGTGGGGCGATTAATGAAGCTGGAACCGCAATACTACCTGCAATGAATAAAGATGATAAGCTTTAGTGGCACATGGCTACAACCTTATGCACAGTTCTCATGCCTACACTTCTACTATTATTGTCCACAACCAAGTTGCAATGGTATATGTGCTGCTGGTCGTCAGGTGTTAGTCTATCAAGTGACTTCCCAAGTTACGATATTTACACTTCTTGCCATTAAAGTTGCAGCACCAAGACGGGTAACAAATGATTTTCTTATTGTGCATAGAAGATGTAGTAGTAAGAATAAGAAGCAAACTTTTTGGTAATTTGCGGGTAAACAGTATACAACGACGGCTCTACAGCAGAGATTGCTAATCGTAGCGGCTGTCGAGTGCTGGTGCAGTACTCTAGCGCCAATCAACAGCTAGACTTTTCTGGGTGAAAGATATGAACTGGTCAGAGCAAGATTTGAACGTCTACTCTATCTCGTAAGTTCCAAAAAGCACGGGTAACATACCGTCTAGTGTTACCATATTGAAAGATAACGTCAAGCACAAGTCGAAAATATGGCACAGCTACCGACCTGAACACAACAGAATTGTAGAATCTGATTTTCAAATAAGAGTATATGCGTACCGGAGGTGATCTCGTTGCGTATCCAGTCTAATCCTATACCACTACCCAGGGTGCCGAGCCCTTATGACGATGACGAAGGCAGTGCACCAAAGCTGAAACTCCGCACATGGATACGCCCATTCATCTACCCGTACGTCAACACGATTACTCTGCAATTATCAGTTAAGTGTCTGGTAAACGGTTCATCGAACCACCTTCAAGCTATTTCTCTACCGTTCTACGCTCTAAGATCGCACGATGGAAAACGAACTCTTAAAACTTTCCGTGCGAGCTCTCATTTCTCTCATTTTATTAGGATGATCATTTCTCCCTATGTAGGTGGGCGCCAATAATATATTTTTACACTTTGAGGAGAAAGTTTGTGATTGCAATTTCATGATATTCTACCACAACGAAAAATGCCTTTATTTTAACGATAGCCATCCAAATTCGCATGTCATATCCGTGGCATTGTCTCCTATATATCACGATCTGCCATGCTTTGTCCTCCGTCAATCCAGTCTGATGCAGATCCCATACTGTGGTGCAGTATTTCAGAAGACGGCGGATAAAGGCACTGGAAGCAGTCTCTTCAGTAGACCTGTTGCGTTTTCAAGTATTTTGCCAATAAATCACAGTGTTTGGTTTGCCTTAGGCAGAACTTTATCTATGTCATCGTTCCAGCTTAAGTTACCCGTGATTGTGTTTAACTATGTTGTTTAATTTACTGCTTTTAGATTTGCGTAATTTATCGTGTAACTGAAATTTAACGGATTCAATTTCTACATCTACACCTACATCGATACTCCGGAGTCCAACTTACGGCAAATGGCGAAGGGTACCTCGTACCAGTACAATTCATTTCGTTTCATGTTCCACTCGAAAATAGAACGATGGAAAAACGTCTGTATATTTGCCTCCACATGAGCCCTTATTTCTCGTATCTTATCTTGGCGGTCCTTACGCTCAATGTATGTTGGAGGCAACAGAATCATTCTGCAGTCAGCTTGAAATGGCGAGTGTCTAAATTTTCTCGATAGTATTCCCCGAAAGAACGCCGCCTCGCCTTACGTGTTGTTCGAAGCTACCAGTAACAAACCTAGCAGCCCGCCTCTGAACTGCTTCGATGTCTTCCTTTAACCCGATCCGGTAGGTATCCCAAACACTCGAACAGTACTCAAGGACAGGTCGTATTAGTGCCCTATATGCGGTCTACTTTGCAGATGAACCACACTCTCCTAGAAGTCTCCCAGTAAACCGAAGTCGTCCATCCGTTCTCTCAACACCGCTCTCACATCGGTTTACAACTTTACGACAAAATATTTAACGGACGTGACTGTGTGAAGCCAGACACTACTAATGCTATATCCCAACACAACGTTTTTTTTTTTTTTTTTGTTTTTCCCTGTTCATCCCCATTTCCTTACGTTTTCCTTCATCTGAAGCTAGATGCCATTCATCACATCAAATTGAAATCTTGTCTAAGTCATCTAGTATTATTCTACAGTAACTCGACACCTTATCAGTTGGCTGGTCCCAGCAGAGGTTCGAGTCCTCCCTCGGGCATGGGTGTGTGTGTTTGTCCTTAGGATAACTTAGGTTAAGTAGTGAGTAAGCTTAGGGACTGATGACCTTAGAAGCTACGTCCCATAAGACTTAAAAAAAATCGACACCTTACTGTACACCAAAGAATCATCAGCAAACTACCACTGATTGCTGACCACCCTGTCCGCCAAATCATTTATGTATAGTGAGAGTGATACCGGTCCTGTTGCGGCGGCGCGGTTCCTTCCGTCCCTTTACGACGAACCTGCACCTACCTGAACATTGTCTCAGCACATCATCAGCAGGGAAGCCGTGCGAAACCTACTGTACCTCGACGTGAACCAGGCTGCAATTAAAGTCACTAATCTACGTTTCGGGAGAAAGTTTTCACACGAAATGAAAGGTTGGAAATTTTTTCCTTAATTAATATATTCTGAAACTTAGGTGAACAAGTATCACTGCCAAGCCCATGCTAGTCTTAACGCAGTCACTCAGTATCCCTTTCACTCACGTTAGCAAGTTTATGGTGTTGCATTTCCCGAAAACGTAATAGCTACAAAAATACGTATTGCTTTTGGTTGAGAATGCTCGCCAAATATTAAGTCTGTCGGTACCTAATGCAGTCACAGTTTTTTGCCACCGACCTGCTCAATACGCCACGCGGAATTTATGTCTTTTATCGTCACAAAATTCACTTAAAAATTCCGATATTTCTACACACCCATCGGAATAATTATGCCGTCACTTTACCACACCTTTGATGTATGAAACACTGCTAGATCCGGCAACTTATCATTTCCATCGGAACTACTACTACACACATCTGAACTGTTTCATGGCTAGGCTCCGACTCCTCTCTAGAATACTCTACCAGCAGAGAAAGGCGCGCAAAGAATATTGCTTTACAATTGGTCAGTTTACTCAACAGCCAATAGCAAAACAACATTCTCCCGCGTTAGTCCGCAAAATAGTAAACCTTTTACCGACGTAATTATGCTAAACTCTCCCTTTACCATAAACTTACTTTACAAATCTATTGTATAAAAATCCCCTTTGTCCACATCCATACTTCTTCGAAATATTCCCACACTAAATCCCACTACATAACTCATCAAACAATTATCTTCATATTAACCTTAAGCCACACTCACGCATCATTAATACTGCTAAAACACATTTATAATATTTTACCTACACAAAAAGACATAATAACACTTTATGAAAATACTAGAACAGTTTATGAAAAACATTCTATTACTTTAGTGCACTCTAGTGGCCACAATCAAAACTAAATCAGTCCCCTATCCAATATTGTCCTTTATCGGCTGATACATAAACTACGTGCGCGTCCAGTCTCGCCTCACCATCTGTCACTATCCAGCTCTGAGACACATCTCCCACTTAACCGCCTCCAAGGCAGGATCGGTATACGGCGCTACGCCTCACTGTCACACTTCCTTGTGCCCTCCTGATGATATCCTCGTCTCTGATGAACACTCGCGGTCGAGGACAAGTCTGCGAGTCATTCACATATCTGTGAACCTATTCCATACGCTCGTAACCTTGTTTAACAGCTTGCAATGAGGCACCGTGTCAAACGCTTTCCGGAAATCTAGAAGTATGGATTCTGCCTGTTTCCTTCATCCATAGTTGGCAGTACCACGTTTCCTAAAACCGTTACGATCCGTGGACATATGTTTGTCGGTCTCAAGAAAATGTGTTATATTCGAACTGAGAATATGTTCAAACCGATGCTAGGGATATTGGCCAGTAATTTTGCTGCTCCGCTCTTTCGTCCTTATTACACACAGGACTCACTTGTGTGTAGCTAAGTAAGGGACCAATGCCACAGAGCACTCTTTGAAAACCCAAATTGGGATTCCATCCGTACCTGGTGACTTCAGTAGTTTCTCTACGACAGTGGTGCTCTTTACTACGTCATCCATACGGGACATTGTGCAATGGTAAAACGATGGTATATTTGTGCGATTCTCCTGCATGAGCGATTTCTTGAAACTGAAATTTAAAATTCAGCTTTCGTTTTGCTATCCTCAACTTCCACAGTAGACTGGTTCACAAGTGACTGGATAAATGCCTTAGACCCACACATATTACCAAAATTTTGTCGGGTTCTCTGTCAGATCTTTTGCTAAGGTATGACGGTGGCAGCAGTTGTAGGCGCATAGATCTTTTCAAAGACGCCCAAATCTCTACTGATCTTTCCCTGTCGTCATTTGCGCGCTCTCGATTGAAACGAGACTGCAGCAGCTTTCTCAACATTTTCCAAATCTCGTTATTACACCATTGTGGGTCTTTTACATCCTAGGCACATAATTCTCCAGACCACGATTTAGTATCTCCTTAAACTTTGCCCATAATTCCTCTACGTCCATCTTGCTGGAACTAATTGATGTCAATTCACTGTATAAGTGAGATGTTAATACTTGCTTACCTGCTCTGTCTGCCAGAAACACTCTCCTAGCTTTCTTAACTGATTTATTAACTTTCGTAACCATATCTGTTACAATCACATCACGATCGCTGAACGCAGTTTATATACTGACGTTGTCGACAAGATCCGACCTATTTGTAGCTACAACGCGTAAGATATTTCCACTGGTTGTGGGCTTCCGAAATTCGCTGCTCAAGACAGTTTTCAGAAAACATGTACAAAAATACTTCACATTACTTTCTGTCTGTACCCCCTGCAGTCAATTCATACATCTGTGCCGGAAGTTCTGTAATTAGTATTTCTGATCATATGTACCCGTTTGTCGCAATTAAAGTGCAGCTACTCAAGGAAATCGACAGTTGTTTGTAGTTATAGTACGACGGCGAAGCTTGGTAGATAACCTAAGGCGTTAGTGTGAAACTCAATTACGCTGAAGAAAAATACTTCAAATTTTGGATACCAGGTGCATATCTGGGTATGTATAGCATCTCGTCAACGTTTTCGATGCTCATATTGAACAAATTGTATAAGCCCCAGATAATAATACAATCAATGTTAAGCCTTTCTCACTTTTATGGTACCTTGATAATTTTTACTTTCGCAGAACTCAAAGATGTTCCTTTTTCACTTGGTTTGACCTTTTCTGCCCATGTACCGTTCCTAATCCATTACATACGGAACCATTTTGATATGTCTTTCTCGTTTTCACAGTGCCAGATTTGCACCGGATGGCCAAAACTGGAACTTTTTTTTTTTTAGCATAAATCTATTCCGCTGAACGTATTAGAAAAACTATCAGTTATCGTTGTCATACTGTTATTACAGCTCACACTGGAAATCTGTGAGTATCTGCACTTAACGTTACACACTGTAAAAGACGTAAGTAAGATGGCAGTTGACGTTGTTAGTCATCGCTAGTGTTGTAGCACGCGCCGTCAGCCTATTGCAGACAGGGGTTAATCTCGAATTATTCGGCCCTGCTACCATCACCATGAATTTAGGTGGCGGGCCCACGTGCTCCCACTACCCTGTCTTTTCAGCTGTAGAGCGACATCGCTCTGGTTACTACCATCTTTAATCGTCGCTTAAAACATCAGAAAATTTCGTATGACTCTTTCCGCCCCGATTAGAAACGCTATGAAATTTAAAACTTTCTATCCCACAAATAGTCTGAAGGTGGCAAAGAGAGACTCCTACGCATATCGAGAGCATCGGATTCTCTGACGAATACAATTATTGTCGAAGCACATTGCTGTTTCTTGAAAAGTGACTGAATATTCTAGTTGGTTCATACAATATCATCTTACCAGTTCTGTTTTCTGTGGCGCATCAAACGCCGAAAAATAATCATGGGATTATTTAGCAATAAATAGTCCACACACGAACAGAGTTGTAACTACAGATTCCTAACTACTAGCAATAAATAGTCCACACACGAACAGAGTTGTAACTACAGATTCCTAACTACTTGCTGCGGGCGAAAAATTTTGCATTACGTAGAAAAGGTTCCTGGAACACATTCTCATAATAGAATAACATCCGGGTAGTTACTGTCTCCACCATCAACAAGTTTTACATTGCTGAGTAAGTCTGAAAAACTGTAATTGCTTTACATGGTTTAAGTTCCACAATACACTAGTGAGCTTACGTTTAAACCAACTTCGGCAGTAGAATTTGTGCGAGTCGAAGGCTTACTGAGCAATCTCTGAAGTACAATTAATTATTAACACCAGTGCATGAATTACAACTACGGAGTTAATGCAGTTTACTCACTTTTCGACGATCCTCCTGATGAGGATGTGTGAACTCTTCAGGACCTCGGTTACCTACCCAGGTACCCAGGTAGGAACCCAGCTGCCTTCCACAGCTGTTGCAGTCCTAGAGCACAAAAATGGAAGCGGCTTCGCCTAGCTTCCAGGTACGGTATATATTATCAGGCCATCAGGATT
Source organism: Schistocerca nitens (assembly GCF_023898315.1). Lineage (NCBI taxonomy): Eukaryota > Metazoa > Arthropoda > Insecta > Orthoptera > Acrididae > Schistocerca > Schistocerca nitens. The sequence goes on from NC_064617.1 coordinate 561,376,953, forward strand.
TAAAAGCGATTTGATGACTGTTGTCCGATGGTGTAAGACGTCAGCAGTATTTATACTTGCAGAGAGTCCCTAATTTGTTTGCATACTAGAGAATGTGGGAGAATACCACAACATCAATAAAACAGAACTGAATAATATAGTAGAGATATATTCTGAAATCGTGATTGAGTTGTACCATAGGATAACTGGGGAGTGAAATGCGGGTGGGGATCGTCTAGGTGTAGACATTGCACCCAATGCTAATTAATTTTATTAATTTACTATATTATGCACTGTTGCACTCGTATATTGATAGTTTTGCTATGTTGAATCATGGTGAGTAAGTACACTATTGCTATACGTGCAATAACGTCAGCTGCCCTGAGGTGTCCGCCCAATCGTGGAATCGTAGCTTGTGATGTGGCTGCCACTTCCCCCCCACCCCCCCACCCCCCACCCCCCTGCAATACACGACGGCGCGCTACATCCATAGCTTTCCTGCCGAAAGATGCCTGAGGCTGGCATGGGCAGGAGCGCACATGCAACAAGTTTAGTGATTTTTAACATGGTTTATGTTCTCTGACGTAAAAGAAAGGCGTTCCAGCCCCTACATCCACCGTTTAAGTCTAGACTTTTCATTTTTGCTTTACGAACTAGCCTATGCTCCTCCTCAGGGTTCAAGTTGTCTCGAAGACAAATTTCAACGAAATCGATCCAGCGGTTTAATCGTGATAACGCAACACAGATCCATGAAATGTATTTGCGGTTGGGAATATGGAGAACCAGAATCTGTTTAATAGAATGACGATAATGGAAATTTGTGCTGGACAGGGACTTGAACCCGAATTTCCCACTTACTGTTAGGCTATCTAATTATGGCTAGACCTAAACTTTCCATATGTCATCAACCATATGTCAACTACCTGTACGCGCACATACATTATGTATATTCCTGTACGGTGGACACATTTTAATCGAATGTCGCTTTCCCGGTACTGGCGGATAAATACGATAATGCAGATGTTGCTGAGAAGTACGGTGCATCTAACATCATCTAACATGTTTAGGATTATATAAGGACTGTGTTCATTATGTTGAATCGTATTCTATAGAAGATATCAAACAAAAGAAGCATTTTCAGAAATGGTTATGATGCTAAAGGGACTAAAGGCCAAAATGTGCTTTCTAGATTGTTCAGAATAAACTTTATTAAAATAACATGAGCATCAATATGCACTAACTCAACATTAACCCTTGCTCTTTGGTTTTAGGCAGGCAATTTACCACTTTCAATGATCCAAAAAAACAAACAAGCAAAAAAACAAATAACCACTGACATTTCTAAGTAAATTTGTACTGAAATGCTAAACGGGCTAAATCCAACAAAGCATTTTTGTATTACAAAGGGCGTCCAAAAAGATTTGCACAGTCGTTTCTAATTTTTTTTATTTTTTGCTGGAGGAAAATGAAACATTTTGTGAACATACTTCGAACATTTAACTATTAGTTGGTGTATAAGAGTATTTTCTTTTATTTACAGGTTAGCCATAATGGACCGTGAAGTAGATGTCAGGTTGTGACCACAGTCGGTGATGGAGTTCCTCTTCAAGACCGGCGATGACTTTACCGCATCGATTCACAGGAAGTTGCTCCCTGTTTATGGGGAGGACACAGTGGATCGCAGCAGTATCCAGCGGTGGTTGCAGAGGTTTAAAGAAGGTGATTTCTCTCTACTGGACAATCCACGATGCGGTAGACCATCGACGGCATTGAATGATGTGGATAAGGAGACCACATTGATCGAATCATCCAAAATGACAGATGTGTGATGACACGACAGCTTGCTGAAATGACTCGTTTGTCGTTGGGTAGTGTGGTAACAGACTAAAAGACAGTTCTATATAAGTTATGCTTGAACTGTGGTTCTTTCTTGTCTTATCAGGCTCACTATATAATATTTGCATTCTACACTGCTTGTTAATAATTACGCCTCAAGACTTTAATAATCTACTTGGGAAAATTTGTACATACTTTGTGGTTTGATGGTATCTGCTGTACCTATGCACTGCGAGTTCTACCTTGTCGTTGTCCAGGTTTCATCCTCATCCTCATCCCTGCAGATGTGTACCTGTGCACTTGTGCGCCTCTCGCATGCAGTAATAAGAACGTGCAAAGTGCATTAAAAATGTGTTTCAGTTGCCACTACAGTACAGTTTTGCAATTGTTTCTTTTTTTAAAGGCAACTCACTAAAGTAGTTAATTTCAAAAGTGAAAAGAGAATTATTTACCGTGGCTGTAACATGCTATACATATGTTATCTTTGCAGTAATACATGTCATTTGTACTCCATATGCCATTTAAATTGGATTTTCACTGTTTACAATATGTCCAGCTTATGTAAACAGATGTGCCACTGTGTACAGTGTTTCTGTGATGTAACAAGCAGGAGCGGACGATATTGACGTGGACACGGTGCTTTGCGTTTTTAAATATTTTAATTATGAGAGACCTTTTAGAATACGCTGAATTTTATCCACTTGGCAGATTGGCGTGAGGTTCAACGTAAAATTAACTCTTTACACGACAAAGAGATTCTTGAGGTCAGTAAATGTACACTTCTACTTCCGGTTTTTATAATGCCAAACCAGAACTTTTATCTCAAATACAGACCTAAAGATAACAGAAAAGTCTGACGAAACCGATTGTCTTTAATAAAGAAATATTTTATGCGATCTAGACTGTCGAATGCTTTTAGCAAGTAAAATGGATCGCCCCTTCAGTGCTCCCAAAATCAGAAAATTTAGTTAATTAGCAGTAACGAGGTGAATATTTGAAGACTTTTGGTAATAAACAAATCACCAATTTATCCATAATGTCGCTATGAACTTTACTTCCAGTTGATTGAAAATTCAATAGCGATTTAAACCATTAAGAAATTGCCGAGAGAAAACAATCCTCATGATAATGATTCCTAACACACTGAAGAACCGATATCTAGAAACAGATGTCGACTGCTGTCATTTTGAGAGGAGTTAATAATTTACTGAAAATGAGAGCAACTGCCGAACACTAACAAGGTTGTCTTATCCTTTGTCGGAGGCTTAGAGATACAGCGAAAACCGCCTCTACGAGGTTAGGGACTAAAGTCTGAAGTGTAATGGCGCCAGCTTGGCCATAAAATGTCTCGCTGTCACCGCGCGTGACCCATTTAGTTTCAACTTAAAGATGGATTAGCAGGTGCAATATCGACCGTATCGTGACGACGTCTTGTTGTAGGCATATAACGCCATGTAGAAGTACTGATTAGCCACTCGTTACTTTGAACAAAACACAGAAATGTTTTTCGAATACACAAGCAGATTCGTCCCTTTGGTGATCATGAGTATCTCGCACTATGACTGCAACCAACTGTGCCAGCCATGTGGTAAGAGTTATTGAAGTCTTCCACTTTCGTCCCCTACATCTGCTTCTCTTGGTTCAGCACTCCCTCTCCGATTTGATCGTAGTTCTGCGTACCCGCCTATGATTCCAACACATGTCCTCTGCGTAGTTCGTCATTTTATAACGACATTGAAAGCTACCCTAGGTTCAATACTGTATTTTTCTCTGTGCCGTGAACCAACAATTCTTTGCACAGTTAAATTCCCACCTTGGCCAGCTGTTTGCGCCATTGTTGCTCAGGCGCTCCATTTGCGCCAGAAGGAGCGCGTATCCGCTAGTCGCTGAGCGCAACTCAACTGCGATGGGAGAGGTGACGGAACTCAAGTGGCAGCTTCAGCTGGGAGCCAGCGCCCAGTCGCTTGGGCAGCGTGCTTGACAAGACTTCGATGCATCACTGGGGTCAAGCTTGACGCAACGGCCGAGCTTGTTCGGTTATCAGGACGCCTGTCCCAGGAAGTGCCGGTGTCAGCAACAACTCTACCGATGGAGTACAGACGGTCACCGACGCCATCAGAGAGGCAGCTACTATGTAGAAGAGGAGGAGTTGGGATGGGCCAGTGAAAACCGAAACAGCCTATAAGTTGGAGCTCGAGTGGCGCTATCTGGAGACGGAGCTAATAGGGCAGCCCAGCAGCGATGCAACTGGGTTGAAAGACGGCCGAGACTGTCAACACGAGGCCGACTGTAGCAACGGACGGTGTTTCTCTACTAAGTCCAGAGAACATGGCGCAGCTAGGAGCGAGGAACTGCTAGCGGAAGTATAGTTTTCGGTGTGACGGTTGGGAGGCAGTGTGTACTGTTAATTAATATACTTAGTCCTGATAACCGTTGAGTCTGTGCTGCGATACGTGAAGAGCCAAAGTTTTGCGTTGATGAAAAGCGCTGAGGAAACTGTTGGGCCAGTAATTTGTGGACCAGTGATTGAATTGTATCTGGATGTAACACAACGAGGCCACTATTAGGCCGGAAAATTGCAAAGCAGTGCTTTATCGGTGGAACTGAATTTCAGGGATAAGTTACCCACTCACTGATGTTGCTTTTCCTTGTGCGTTTCCAATGGGATGTACATTTGCTTAATGTGTGACTGTACTTTGTGCCTGTCTGTGTCTCCTGTCTGGTGTTTGCTTAAGATGTTGCCTTGGTTGATTCCTCTTGAGTTCCCCCTTGATAAGCCCGTTGATACTGTAGGAGGTAATTCGTGCCTTTTGGATATCAGTGAAGCGAAATGTTGATATTTATGATCTGTATTTGGTTATTTTGTTCATTTATTTATGACCTTTAGAAATCTGATTATTGCTGTTGGAGCGAATTTAATTTACGGGGTATGGTTTTATTACATCAGGTATTAAGATCATTTTATAAACTGAGGGCCAATTCGTGGTCCGTCCATTCTCGTGCTTGCGATCTGATTTACGGTGTGATTCACATCTATATCTGTTACATAAGGGGCGTTCAAATAGAAACGAGCTGGAAAACCAGTACCTGTATGTTAGAAGTATTGACCCTGGCTGTTGAGACATTTATCCCACTGTGGCACAAGGCGGTGAATGGCTGTTTCATAAAATTCATGGGGCTGTGACGTTAACCAGTTTCGCACGTACAGCTGGACGTCGTCGTCCGAGGTGAATCGTTTCCCCCTCAGTGCCTTTCTAAGGGAACTACACCGCCTTGTGTCACAGTGGGACAAGTGTCTCAACAGCCAGGGTCAATACTTCTAACATACAGGTTCTGGTTTCTGTAATTATGCCTCCGGCTTGTTTCTGTTTGAACGCCCCTTATAATAAAACTGTAAATCCGTAGTGTCTCTCTCAGCACACTAATCTCCAAAACGAATATATGGGTTTTCATGCGGAACTTGAGCATAGGTTCTGACAACGTATAGACTTTACTTCCTCAAAATCGGATTACGGAAAAAGATATCGCCACTTAAAGTTTTATCCATAACTCTCGTGTCTGTCTGTTTGAACACGCTTATCTCCAAAACTACTATATGAAATTTTGTAGCGTTTTCACAAAAAACTTCAGCACAGGTTGGGGCAACGTAGTCATTTCGTATCATCAAAATCGGGTCGCGGAAAAAATTAGTACGTTAAAATTGTATAAATACGAATGTGTGTTTCTCCGTTACCCTTTCACTACTAAACACCTGAACCGATTTTGATGAAATTTGGCATACCTATGCCTCAAACAATGTGGAAGAAAACAGGCTTACTTTCGTTCACCATATATGATGCTTTGGGAAAGCCTTCAACTGTGTCATTCATGATTTAAATAATGAAAACTGCACCAGTTACTCATTTTTTGCTGATTAGTACAATGCATTTCGAAAATTAATTCTCATTTTCAATTGCATTTGTGCGGTTTTTTTATATGAATATGTTTACGTGTATGCCTTTCTGCCTCTCTTGCGTCTTTTCGAAGTTTAACTGCAATCGGAAAATCGGACAAAACGAATTTTAAAGGTTTTTTCAATCCTATTATTAGAAATGACATTTTGGTTTGTGTACTTATAGGTTTGTGCCTCCTATGTATGTGGAATGTCAGATCCCTTAATCAGGCAGGTAAGTTGGAAATTTTAAAACGGGAAACAGATAGGTTAGATATTGTGGGAATTAATGAAGTTCGGTGGCAGGAGGAACAGGACTTCTGGTCAGGTGCATACGGGGTTATAAAAAGGAAATCAATACCGGTAGCCTAATGCAGGAGTAGGTTTAAAAATGAACAAGAAAATAGGAACGCGGATAAGCTACTATGAGCAGCATAGTGAACGTATTATTGTAGCCAAGATAGACACGAAGCCCACACCCACAACAGACGTTTCAGTTTATATGCCGACTAGTTCCGCAAATGAGGAGAGTGAAGAAATGTAAGAGGAGGTAAAAAAAAAATTATTCAGACAGTTATGGGAGACGAAAATTAAACACTAACCGGGAGCACGTAGGACGTAGGAAGTAGATGAAGATGAGAAGGGAGATAGTATACTGCGTGAAGAATTTGACAAAGCACTGAAAGAGATAAATCAAAACACGGCCTCTGGATAAGACAATATTCCGTTAGAGCTAGTGATAGCCTTGGGAGAGCCAGCCATGAGAAAACTCTTCCATCTGGTGAGCAACATGTATGAGACAGGCGAAATACCCTCAGACTTTAAGAAGAACGTAATAATTGCAATTTGAAGGAAGCAGGTGCTGATGGGTGTGGAAATTACCGCTTTAATAAGTCACGGTTGCAAAATACTAACACTAATCTCTTACAGAATACTGGAAAACTGGTAGGAGGCAACCTCAGGGAAGATCAGCTTGGATTCCGGAGAATGTTGGAACATTCGAGAAGGTACTGGCCCTACGACTTCTCATTGAAGATAAATACTCTCATTCAAATTCTAAAGGCGGCAGGAGAAAATGCAGGGAGCGAAAGGCTATTTACAGTTTGTACAGAAACCAGATGGCAGATATAAGAGTCAAGGGGCACGAAAGGAAAGCAGTGGTTGAGAAGGAAGTGAGACATGGTTGTAGCCTATCCCCAATGTTATTCAGTCTATATACTTAGAATATATACTTAGATTATATATATATATATATATATATATATATATATATATATATATATATATTGATCGTAAAGGAAAAAACCTGGAGTAGTAATTAAAGTCCAGGGAGAAGAAATAAAAACTTCAAGATTTGTCGCTGACATTGTAATTCTGTCAGCAAAGGACTAGGAAGAGTAGTTGAACAGAATGGACAGTGTCTTGAAAGGGGGGTATAAGATGAACATCAACAAAAAGCAAAACGAAGATGACGGTATGTAGTCGCAATAAATCAGGAGACGCTGCAGGAATTACATTACGAAGTAAGTAGTAGATGAGCTTTGTTATTTGGGCAGAAAAATAACTAATGATGGCCGAAGTAGGGAGGATATAAAATGTAGACTGTAAGTGGCAAGAAAAGCGTTTCTGAAAAAGGGAAATTTATTAACATTGAGTACAGATTTAACTGTCAGGAAGCCCTTTCTGAAACTATTTGTATACATTGTAGCCAAGTATGGAACGGAAGCATGGACAATGAACTGTTTAGACAAGATGAGAATGCAAGCTTTTGAAATGTGGTGCTACAAAAGAATGCTGAGGCTTAGATGCGTAGAACGCGTAACTAATGAGGAGGTACTGAATAGAACTGGGAAGGAGAGAAATTTGTGGTACAACCTGACTAGAGGAAGGGATCGGTTGGTAGGTCACATTGTAAAGCATCAAGGGATCGCCGATATAGTGCTGGAGGAAAACTTAGGGGGGGGGGGGGGGGAATCGCAGAGAGAGACCAAGGAATGAATACAGTAAGGAGGTAGCTTGCAGTAATTACTCGGGGATGAAGAGGCTTGCACAGGATAGAGTAGCATGGAGAGCTGCATCAAATCAGTCTTTCGACTGAAGACCACAACAATACATCATATGCAGTAGAAACATTTGAATAAATTAACTCATTCACTGGCTAGCTTGTCATTGAGAAGTTTTTCTCCTCGCTTTTCCTGGTGCACGTAATGTGACCCAGATTTAGGAAAGGAAGTTGCACACATAACGATGATTCACAGAGCAAATAAAATCCCAATGAACAAAGCAAATTGCAGTGCCGAATGACTCCTCTAGCTCAGTGATAGACAGTATGCAGGGACATATAACAAGGGAGAATGAAATTCCTGGTTCATTAGAAGGAACCAGTGGTGCAATGAAATGTATTTCTAGCGTATCTTACGTAGTTAACATTTCTCAAAATATAGCAAACCAACTAAGGTCACATAAAGTGAAAGTAACTACCTCCACAAACAATAAACTACAACAGAAACTAGTCCAAACCTTAAACGATAAACAACATAAATTCTCAGGCTCAGGCATATACAAAAAACGTGTAAAACTTTTTCAAGCTACTGTACAGGACAAACTAGCAAGAATTTTCAAATTAGATACACTGAAAACATCAACTGTTACACAAACAACCGATTTACAAAATCAGCAGTAGCAACACACTTAAAAAGCACTGAACACCCATTCGAAAACATAAAATAAGATCTTAAGACACTACACGACTTTCAAAGAACTCATACAACGGATTTAATGGAGGATCTTGAAATATTCGTGCACCACAAAAAGCAAAGAGAAAAAAGTCTCAATGACAAGCTAGATAGAGAATCAGTCAATTTCTTCAAATGTTTCCTCTGCGTATGATAAATGTGATAATTTTCATAAATATGTAGATTCCCTCATTAGATAAAATAAAAAACGTAATCCATTATTTAGCTTTCAATAGTGCAAAAATACATTTTAATATTTGTAACCCAAGATATATAATCCAAAACATTGCAACAACTCAACTCTGACTGTGTAAAATCTATTTGTGAAACCATAACGTGATATCATCTTCGTAGCATGTTTAGTAAACAAAAAGTGTAAGTGAGGATTGCGTGTGTGTGATTTTTCTGTATAATGGAGGAGGTAAAAAGCTGTAAGTAAACAAAAAATACCATTTCTAACAATAGAATTTTAATAACCTTCAAAAATTCATTTTGTCCGATTTTCCGAATGCAGCCTAATTTCGAAAAGACATGGAAGTGGAATATAGGCACACATGCAAACATCACCATATAAACAAATGCACTTGGAAATGAGAATAAATTCATGACATGCGTCGTGCTAAGCAGGAAAAAAATGAAAATAAGAAAAACAAGTGCACTTTTCATTATTTAAACCAAGGACATAGACTACTTTAGAAAGTGTGTAGTTCAAGATATTTATTAGTCTGGACAACAGTACTCATATTAAGGAGAAGCTATTCATTCTTTGACTATTGGACTTTATCGTATTTGAAGGCTTATCACGCTAAAGGGACCAAGCGTCAGGTTTGCATGAATTATGTATTCTACTTCGTTAGGTAGTATGTGAATAGGGCTTTTACATAGTAAAAGGGCTATCTGCGATTGTGGCTGGACAGGTTCTACGAATGCCTGCAGATGGCATGAGAGGTAACTTCTGCGACTCTTGGGGTAAGCGGAGAACGAGACACAGGAGCTGGCTGTAAGACATGTAAATCATAGACATCTGCTTACTCCTGTCGTTTTGTAGCACGTCGCTTGCGTGTCTCCATTGGCGGCACAGTGGTTAGCAAATACCATACAAATAATTCATCAAAGTAACAAAAAACCGGCGACACTAAACTAGAGCAGTGGTCAGGAAGGATTTATTTTAAATTACGGACTATACAGGATAGCAAATGTTACGAGAATAAAGGTCTCAGCAAAGTGACAGCTTGAAGTGCAAATTATTTCTGCAATGGGTAACTGTAGGAGTGAAACTGAAGGTCTAACCTAGAAGTACCATCACCTTGTGCAAAAAATCTCAGACATTAAAAACATAAAAGTACAACCATTTAAGATAAAAACTGATGTTTGATCATTACACTGGGAGAAATGTGTGGTAATCGTAATATCATACTGCCCATAATAATATTATGGACACAAGGGGATGGTGCATACTCTAACGTGCTGAAGTTGCGTGTCTGCCTGTATGCGAACAATTTTTTTTTAACATTAAACGTGACAGTTAGAAATATACAGTAACACGATAACAAGGCTATAACCGTACCTTACACTGGAAATATATGTTAATTATTTATTATGTTAAAATACTTGTAAAGATTGTTAATATGAGAAACACCCAGGTAGGATATCACGAAGTGAGGCACAACAAGCAAAAGTGGTACCATAGAAAGAAGGAAAACAGACCAACTTAAAGTGAACACAAAATAGCGTAGTAAAACCACACAAAAACCAATACATTTAAAACCATAGTCCATTTATGGAGGTATCTGTGAAAACGTAAGATAAAACAAACATGAAATCGTCCTCCTTTAGGACAGAGTTCGAACTCACGATAATTTCTATAGGTACATGCAAATAATACCCTATGTGAACGGTTGTGCCTACATAGATGTGACCATAGGTTTTTTCTACGTTTTTCCCACAACATCAAAATGTAGAGTACATTTTATTTATGTCAAGTAGACAACAACAGGAATGTTTTTAAGATAAGCCTATATAGTGGTGAAAATATTTTTAAGAATAAAGTTCTCAACAAACTGACAGCTTGGTACGCAAAATACTTTTGTTATAGATAACTGTAGGAATACAGCAAAAGATACCAACACTTGCAATTGGTAATTGTAGGAATGCAAGTAAAGGTAGCAACACAGAAACGCCATCATTAGTGAGTAAGAGCTCTCAGCGCATGATAGCATAAAAGATCAACCATTTAAGGCTAGAAGTCTCGGAAGAACTTTACAGCAGGGAAAATGTGTGGGACTGTGAGTACTAATACATATGACAGTTCATGGGTTACAGGGCGCTGGTGCATAATATAACACGATGACATAGCTCTCCTGAACTAATTTTTAACATGGCATAGTATATAGTAAATGTATAGAAATATGCCAATGGGGATAGTGACAAACGGCCCGCCACGAATTCCTTTCCTGTGCTAACCTCTTCATCTCAGAGTAGCACTTGCAACCTACGTCCTCAATTATTTGCTTCACGTATTCCAATCTCTGTCTTCCTCTACAGTTTTTGCCCTCTACAGCTCCCTCTAGTACCATGGAAGTCATTCCCTCATGTCTTAGCAGATGTCCTATCATCCTGTCCCTTCTCCTTATCAGAGTTTTCCACATATTCTTTTCCTCTCCGATTCTGCGTAGAACCTCCTCATTCCTTACCTTATCAGTCCACCTAATTTTCAACATTCGTCTATAGCACCACATCTCAAATGCTTCGATTCTCTTCTGTTCCGGTTTTCCCACAGTCCATGTTTCACTACCATACAACACTGTACTCCAGACGTACATCCTCAGAAATTTCTTCCTCAAATTAAGGCCGGTATTTGATATTAGTAGACTTCTCTTGGCCAGAAATGCCTTTTTTGCCATAGCGAGTCTGCTTTTGATGTCCTCCTTGCTCCGTCCATCATTGGTTATTTTACTGCCTAGGTTGCAGAATTCCTTAACTTCATTGACTTCGTGACCATCAAACCTGATGTTAAGTTTCTCGCTGTTCTCATTTCTACTACTTCTCATTACCTTCGTCTTTCTCCGATTTACTCTCAAACCATACTGTGTACTCATTAGACTGTTCATTCCGTTCAGCAGATCATTTAATTCTTCTTCACTTTCACTCAGGATAGCAATGTCATCAGCGAATCGTATCATTGATATCCTTGCACCTTGTATTTTAATTCCACTCCTGAACCTTTCTTTTACTTCCATCATTGCTTCCTCGATGTACAGATTGAAGAGTAGGGGCAAAATGCTACAGCCTTGTCTTACACCCTTCTTAATACGAGCACTTCGTTCTTGATCGTCCACTCTTATTATTCCCTCTTGGTTGTTGTACATATTGTATATGACCCGTCTCTCCCTATAGCTTACCCCTACATTTTTCAGAATCTCGAACAGCTTGCACCATTTTATATTGTCGAACGCTTTTTCCAGGTCGACAAATCCTATGAAGGTGTCTTGATTTTTCTTTAGCCTTGCTTCCATTATTAGTCGTAACGTCAGAATTGCCTCTCTCGTCCCTTTACTTTTCCTAAAGCCAAACTGAACGTCACCTAGCGCATTCTCAATTTTCTTTTCCATTCTTCTGTATACTATTCTTGTAAGCAGCTTCGATGCATGAGCTGTTAAGCTGATTGTGCGATAATTCTCGCACTTGTCAGCTCTTGCCGTCTTCGGAATTGTGTGGATGATGCTTTTCCAAAAGTCAGATGGTATGTCACCAGACTCATATATTCTACACACCAAAGTGAATAGTCGTTTTGTTGCCACTTCCCCCAATGACTTTAGAAATTCTGATGGAATGTTATCTATCCCTTCTGCCTTATTTGACCGTAAGTCTTCCAAAGCTCTTTTAAATTCCGATTCTAATACTGGATCCCCTATCTCTTCTAAATCGACTCCTGTTTCTTCTTCTATCACATCAGAACAAATCTTCGCCCTCATAGAGGCTTCCAATGTATTCTTTCCACCTATCTGCTCTCTCCTCTGCATTTAACAGTGGAATTCCCGTTGCACTCTTAATGTTACCACCGTTGCTTTTAATGTCACCAAAGGTTGTTTTGACGTTCCTGTATGCTGAGTCTGTCCTTCCGACAATCATATCTTTTTCGATGTCTTCACATTTTTCCTGCAGCCATTTCGTCTTAGCTTCCCTGCACTTCCTATTTATTTCATTCCTCAGCAACTTGTATTTCTGTATTCCTGATTTTCCCGGAACACGTTTGTACTTCCTCCTTTCATCAATCAACTGAAGTATTTCTTCTGTTACCCATGGTTTCTTCGTAGCTACCTTCTTTGTACCTATGTTTTCCTTCCCAACTTCTGTGATGGCTCTTTTTAGGGATGTCCATTCCTCTTCAACTGTACTGCCTACTGCACTATTCCTTATTGCTGTATCTATAGCGTTAGAGAATTTCAAACGTATCTCGTCATTCCTTAGTACTTCCGTATCCCACTTCTTTGCGTATTGATTCTTCCTGACTAATGTCTTGAACTTCAGCCTACTCTTCATCACTACTATATTGTGATCTGAGTCTATATCTGCTCCTGGGTACTCCTTACAATCCAGTATCTGATTTCGGAATCTCTGTCTGACCATGATGTAATCTAATTGAAATCTTCCCGTATCTCCCGGCCTTTTCCAATTATACCTCCTCCTCTTGTGATTCTTGAACAGGGTATTCGCTATTACTAGCTGAAACTTGTTACAGAACTCAATTAGTCTTTCTCCTCTTTCATTCCTTGTCCCAAGCCCATATTCTCCTGTAACCTTTTCTTCTACTCCTTCCCCTACAACTGCATTCCAGTCGCCCATGACTATTAGATTTTCGTCCCCCTTTACATACTGCATTACCCTTTCCATATCCTCATACACTTTCTCTATCTGTTCATCTTCAGCTTGCGACGTCGGCATGTATACCTGAACTATCGTTGTCGGTGTTGGTCTGCTGTCGATTCTGATTAGAACAACCCGGTCACTGAACTGTAACACACCCTCTGCCCTACCTTCCTATTCATAACGAATACTACACCCGTTATACCATTTTCTGCTGCTGTTGATATTACCCGATACTCATCAGACCAGAAATCCTTGTCTTCCTTCCACTTCTCTTCACTGACCCCTACTATATCTAGATTGAGCCTTTGCATTTCCCTTTTCAGATTTTCTAGTTTCCCTACCACGTTCAAGCTTCTGACATTCCACACCCCGACTCGTAGAACGCTATCCTTTCGTTGATTATTCAATCTTTTTCTCATGGTAACCTCACCCCTGGCAGTCCCCTCCCGGAGATCCGAATGGCGGACTATTCCGGAATCTTTTGCCAATGGAGAGATCCTCATGACACTTCTTCAATTACAGGCCACATGTCCTGTGGATACACGTTACGTGTCTTTAATGCAGTGGTTTCCATTGCCTTCTGCATCCTCATGTCGTTGATCATTGCTGATTATTCTGCCTTTAGGGGCAATTTCCCACCCCTAGGACAAGAGAGTGCCCTGAACCTCTATCCGCTCCTCCGCCCTCTTTGAAAAGGCCGTTGGCAGAATGAGGCTGACTTCTTATGCCGGAAGTCTTCGGCCGCCAATGCTGATTACTTATCAAAATTTAAGCAGTGGCGGGGATCGAACCCGGGACCGAAGACGTTTTGATTATGAATCAAAGACGCTACCCCCTTTTTCTTCATTATTGATCGTTTTGTTTGGTCGTTGCGGACGTCGCAAGACATCCTGTTTGAGTCCGGTGGTTGATCCTTCCACTCAGTTTTTTATTACAGAGGTCAACCGGCTCCCTGACCGAACACGCTGAGCTACCGTGCCGGCTATCTAGACCACGGGTACTTATACTGAAGTACAAATGAAGGATTGACTTTACCCTTAACTGAAAACCACGTAGACGGATTATCGTGAAGTAAAGTACATGAACAAGAGTATGAACTGTAAGACAGTGTCGAAGGGAGAGACATGGATACGACATGAACTAAATGAAAAATAACATGGTATAGTTACATAATCCAAGAAAGTTAAACCCACCTGCCCCTTACGGAGGTATTTGTGACAACATAACAAGAGAAGTGAACAATACAGTATGGCATGGCTAGAATTCACAATGTTCATATCATGCTGATATATGAGGATTTGTGTCATGAAATACATAAGCATAAACCACTAACAGAATATGCATGTCATATTCGGTTTCATAAAAAATTTTACGGTATGACCCTAAAAATGGGCTGCATACGTTTAATAAAGAAAACCCTTGGTACACCACATTCTATCACACAGGTACGTGTGACATAGTGTCTCACGTCAATGAAGGTTCTGCAGTTAGGTAAAATTGGGCTAAGGTTTAAAGACTTGCGTAGAACAGATGTGAAACCACAGATATATATGTTGATTAATACTTATATGAAACTAGTCCCTAGGGTAAAAATTATTAGGTATATCTTGGTTCTTACTACTTAATACGGTAATAAGATATTGCAGCAATTGTGATTTAGTTACGTAGATAACTTCAAGATGTAACCTTTTTGTAAAGTGGGACCATATTAGACAAACTCTTGTAATACAATTACCAAACTGAAAGAAATATGTTGTGGTGGGTGGTGGACAAAAACCGCAATTAACCAATTAAGGCAGAAACGAACAACTGGGAATGTGCAATATATTTTGTAGGCACCAAAAGTATTTAATATGATATACATATGTTATATATAGCTTAAGTAGCGTGCAACATATATTAAGCACTGAAGTTTCAATGTCTATACCAACATTGTAACCTATTTTTGTGCACCATGTGACATGAATAAAATAAATACAAGGTTCATTTTGACGTAAGAAGGATGATAGTGTAATCAGTATGAAAGGGGCAGAGGAATTTTATTATATAAAATAAAAACCTTTCAGTCCAGTCATTTATATTATGCTCTGCAACAGTTATCATGCATGAAGATACAACTGTTGGTCTAGTGTGGCTGCCCTTGCGTGTGTCTCTCCACGAGGGAAATCTGGGAAGCTTCGATGTGATACGCAACCACCATCAGAGTTCGCTATGTGCTGAAGGTAGATAACTGGAGCTATATGATTAAGGTATCACATAATACAAAAGTTCAATTTACTTAAAAATTAAAAATACGTATGTTATTCAAAATATACTCAAAGCAATGTGTTTCTAAGTTTCTTCCGGGAAATTAACTGATTAGATTTTGGGAAGGAGTCCACAATGAAAAGTTGTGGTAAAGTGTTGCAATTTATGTGGGACTATCACTAATGAAACAAAACCGGTAATTAGCTTGGTTACATGCATGCTGTACGAAATAATAGAAATTTATTCACTGACTGTAAATACCTCAACTCGGTATATATTTATCACCTAATTATAACATTTGAAAATTTGTGACAGATTTGATTTCCGGTCCAGCACAAATTTTCATACTTCACAATTG
Organism: Schistocerca nitens; assembly: GCF_023898315.1. Taxonomy (NCBI): domain Eukaryota; kingdom Metazoa; phylum Arthropoda; class Insecta; order Orthoptera; family Acrididae; genus Schistocerca; species Schistocerca nitens. Next base: position 561,392,908 of record NC_064617.1, read on the forward strand.
GTAGTAAATTTATATTCCCGATTAGCGAATAAGTTTCGATATAATTAGCTATGATTATCTCTTTTTCCCCTCCCTTAGCTCCCAACCTTTCCAACCCCTAGGGATGACCAATGAGCCTAGAGACCCAGAAAACCATGAATTCAATACTAGTATGAGTCGACACCAACATGGGACATTACTGAATATTTTCTTCGTGTCACTTTCACCCTCATCATTAGGCACATAGGGGTACATTATCGTAATAGTGTTTTGATATTAATAACTATACAAATAAAGAGTCACGTAAATACAAAATTTTGTTGAAGTGGTTCCATGTCTTCTTGAGATTTTTTCTTCGACACCCTGTACAAGGTTGACATTCATTACCCCGCAATATATCTTTATGGATGTTAAGTAAAATGTGTACTACGTTTGGTTGATCCAGTGTGTGGAACAAACATATATATTTTTATAATATGCACCGTCGAATCACATTATTGTAACAACCTGTCAAAAGGCTGGATAACTACCTTTTGAAGCCCGGAACGCTGCGAGGAAGAGAGACAGTGACATTCTGGAAGGTATCAACGGGAATATGGAGACTTCAGTGCTATGGCCAGCTGCGCTACGTTTATCAGTGGGGGATCCATGTTGTAAGCAGCCCAGTCGAGGTGTTTCTGAAGACTGTCTACTGCGTTTCAGTCAGGGGAGCTCGGTGATGAGAAGCCCGCATCTCGTGGTCATGCGGTAGCGTTCTCGCTTCCCACGCCCGGGTTCCCGGGTTCGATTCCCGGCGGGGTCAGGGATTATCTCTGCCTCAGAATGGCTGGGTGTTGTGTGCTGTCCTTAGGTTAGTTAGGTTTAAGTAGTTCTAAGTTCTAGGGGACTGATGACCATAGATGTTAAGTCCCATAGTGCTCACAGCCATTTTTGGTGATCAGAAAGCAAACTGATCCTGGTGCTCTTCGAAACAATCACATATACTGCGAGCTGTGTGACAAGGTGCGTTGTCCTGTAGGAAGATGAGAGAGATGCGGAGAGATGCGTTGATATATTTTATCTTCCATAATGACGGTATGACCCGGGGAATGTCACGAAAACTTTCCCCAGACGCTCTCTCCTCAAGCGTGGACACTTCCAACGATTGTTGCAGCATGTTTGCTTCCAATGTGATTGAGCATAAAAAGTGATTCATCTGAAAATGCCACTTGTCACGACACGCTGGACATCCAGTTGCGATACTGGCTTGCAAATTCCAGCGTTCGTCACCGATGAACAGCAGTTAGCGTGGATGCAAGGAATAGGAGCGTGCTGCGGAGGCCCATGCACAGCAACTTTCGCTAAATCGTAGGTGAGGAGACATTGTTGGTAGCCTTTTAATTTATCTGAGCGGCCATTTACTCAACAGTTGCACGTCTATTCGCCCGGACACATTTCCACAGCCGTCATCACCCCCCGTCACCTATGGTTTGTGGTGACACCACAATGACTTCTGCGCCGGATTTGGCTTGCTCATTTTGCCGTGCACGGCATGCTTTAAACATGGCGGCACGGGAACAGTTTACAAGCTTAGCCGTTTCCGGAATGCTTTCGTCCTTGGCCCGAAAGCCAGTTCTTATGTCTTTTGGACATAAGATAAACCGCTCCGTGTTTGCAGTACGACTACGACTGCAGTGCTTTCTGCATAAACCCGATAAACTTTAGATGCCCTCTACTGCTGGTCTGTGAGTGGTTAATGCACTTTAACGCTGATGGACCCAGGTATACAGTTTAGTGGCAAATCCCATATAAGTGGAATTTGGGTTTGACACTGTGTGCGTTTATCATGTAATAAACTGAGGTTTGAGCAAGTCGTCTAACAGTTACTCTCTTCGTTGGGTGTTGTTCAGTTTCATTGCTCTGTGCAATTATATGCAAAATGATTTTAGTGTCCTAAACTGAAGTCATGGGTTTCAAAACTAGAATGGTTGTAACCAAGGTTATTCTATGAAGGTTGGTCCCGAAGAGAAATGACCTGTTATTGGCCATTGGAACGACGTCGGCGGCGAAAGCAGAAATGCGAACGAGGGCGCGAAGCTCTACTGCACCGTCAAAAGCAAGGGTACTTAAGACGCAATATTAAGTATTTATGGGATAATTATAGCAGTTACTTACCTCGTTAGAACTCTCTGATTGTTGAGGAGTGCCACTGACGAGATTTCTGTCTCTGTGATTCTCTTTCCAGTTTGATATTGAAGTAGCGCGCACAAATAAAACTCTGGGTGCGTAAGAATATTTTAATTACGTCTGGTGCCACGTGAGGACATTTCCGTGAAATACTTCGTTTCCATTCTGCGTTATCTAATGATAACAGTTTCTTGACTGATATTTTTGTAACTTTTTCCCCTCTCAGAGCTTTAAGCAGTCGCCAATAAAATGGAGGCGAAGTAATTAACACAACTGATGTAAATCTGAAAATACCTACACTTCTTTCGGGGGGTTCTGCGGATTCGAGAAACGTGAACTTCCGTGATCAGTATGCAGTTCGGCGCGGATCGACTTTTCGGCCCAAGTCAAAAACGTTTGCTTTAGCATTAAAATATACATTATGAAGCGAGGGAACTATTGACTTTAGTAACATCGCTGTCACCTGAAAATAAAAGTCGTAAAATATCGGCTGTTTCCGTCCTGATCAAACAACAAGCACTTTACTTTGTGGGCTTACAATACTATCCCACATTTCATCACATCACACTTCCATTGACGTTCACTTCGTCAAACGATAACACAAAGAACCGCTCGATGTCCGAAGATGCCTGTCCCTTAGCTTTCACCAAATGTAAGTATCAGACAACACTCCATGCCAACAAAGGAACGACTGTGAAACTTTTCTCTTGAAATTTGTAATTCCAGCGAATGAAAAATCGAATTTGTTCCTCAAAAATCTGTAGCACTTATGAGAGATAGCACGAATTGTCAATGTATTGGATATGTCTTGTCTTTACCACTTGGCTTGCTTCATTCCAGAAGGCAAACAGCTGAATTAAGCTACAGAGAAAATCTTTTTCAGAATGTTCTTCACTTTATAACTGACTAGATTATTTGTAGCCAACTGAATCTTCCTTAGTCGGTGACGAGAGACCCCCATACATCTCTCAAGTCTCTCTCTAACTTTCAAAACACTACTCATAGTTTCGAGGTTTTAGTTCCTATGCCCTTATTCTTTCACTCAATTCCTGAGCCGAAGCAGTTCTTCACAGCATAGATCCGGTAAATCAATTAACGCGGACTCATCGACTTTCAATTTATAGGCTGTAAAGTTCTCAAATATTTCCAGTACCCTTTTGAGACTGGCTGTCGTCTAAAACATGTCTTCCCTGCTTTCTTTTAATTGTCTTTCGGTACCTGTACAGATACTTGCACCACTGGAAGATTCCTAACGAGTATATGCAAGAGCTCTGTCCGTAAATCCTGGACATAATCATTGGATTTAAAATACCGTGAACAGACAGTATCATCTGACACAATAATGTGGTCTTCTCGGTAACAGCTCCCGGTCCACGCTCTTTGAAGTTGTATGGCCCTGGAGCATAAACGATATATAATACTGATTCCCTTCCTCTTCCTGTTGTACGATAAGTAACTGGCGACGGTACACTCAGGCCCTTTTTTCGTAAAACACTCGAATGAAGGAAACGAAACGAAGCTTTAACGTGCACACACACACACACACACACACACACACACACACACACACACGATGATAGCTTCCAAAATAACCGTCTCTTCAGTGCTGCTACAGGAACGTGCTTCCCGAGGCCGACAAGGAAGCCAGAAGCCAGCCCGCGGCGCGTACGTCACACCACGTGACACTGGAGATCATACGAGTGCCAGCAGCCTTCTGCAGCTGGGAGAGAGTAATTGTTTCAGACGAGTTAGTAATTCTTGATTGCATTTCAAAAGCACGCAATGTCGCGATATACAACGACAAAGTTGAGATGTTTAGTTTTCAAATTTGTGTGAAATCTTATGGGACTTAACTGCTAAGGTCATCAGTCCCTAAGCTTACACACTGCTTAACCCAAATTATCCTAAGGACAAACACACACCCACATGCCCGAGGGAGGACTTGAACCTCCACCGGGAGCAGCCGCACAGTCTATGCATCGCCCTCAGACCGCTCGGCTAATCCCGCGCGGCAGATGTTTAGTGGATACCTTTTCAGTTACATATTCATTTCCCTTGGGCCCTGTACGGAACCGAACTTTCGCTAGTGTGGTGGGCAAGCCGACTTCTGTTACATCACGAATTCGTTGCAAGGCCCGTATTTCTCGTAGGATGCAGTTCGCCTGAGCTTGCTCGCTCGCTCAACTCAGCAGACGAATTTCTTTCCTAAACCTGTCAACTTATAATTGGATATTTACAAACAAACGAGAATTGCATCGTCTACTGGAATCCGCTGTAAGGGAGTTTCATTAATTACTAGTACTACAATGACTGTAAGTCCATGTCCCTACTACAAATTTGTTCCGGCTCTCCTAGGTGCAGTTAAAAAAAGGGTCATGTGAAACTATTATCGGTTGCATGAGGCACTACATCTTGTATTAAATGAGGACTGTTGAACAGAAGAGACTGAATGCTATAAAGAAGCCGCTATACGATTTAGGTCCAACATACAGCTTGAATTACAGCATACTGCAAAGTTATGTGTTTCGTTGCAGTACTGGTAATCAGCAAGACTCCATATTAGCGGATTCCCGTAGAAGATGCAAGTCTCGTTTGCACGTAAATATCCAAATACGAGTTGACGGATTTAGAAACGCAGTTCGTCTGCTGAGCTGAGCGAGCCAGCGAGCTCAGGCCTTCCCTCGTGACGCACGCGGCGCTGCCTATTCTGACTTCATGCATAGAACTAAGGTTTTTTCCCTCGGTCTTCCCATTCCATTCGTGTATGCTCTCACGTTACAGCGTATATCTCGTACAAATGGAGAACAACTTGTTGCAGGCCACATAATCAGTCTTTTCTTATACTTTTTATAGGCCATGAACAAGCTAGAATGCTTCTTATACTAACGATTGTACACTACTACATCCGATGCTTCCTATCAACTTGTGGGCCCTATCTGGAGCTCTCCTGTTGTTCAGAAACGCTAACTTTTCCATTGCAATGTGTAATGACTAATGGGGAAAACTGAACGGTATTCGGGGGCATCGCTTAGAGATTTTATGTCTTTTGCAGCAGACGTATAACGACTTGTGACAGAAAATACAGAGACTTTCATTCTAATTTCCATAGTGGATTGTGCAGTAGTGTTTCATTATTCCGATTACTCACGTTTAATTCATTCTGCGAATGTACTGATACAGTCTCTGACTTAGTTTCACGTACACAAATAAATAAAAATGTATTAAGTGCTCCTGTTTTGTTCCTCTGCAGTTTCCGTGTGTTTCACTTCCATACTATGCTGTGATCTAAATACTTGGAGGGACTTGTTCCAAGGGACTTGTTCCCAGATGGCCGTCGGGTGAGATCACAGGTATTTTCCTCGTCTGCTAAAATAACTTATTTAAGAGGAAATAGTGTCAATTTTAATTTTTTCTTTGTTTTGTTTACTTGCTTTAGCGTCCGTTCTTGTCACACAACTGAATATTAGCGCCCTAGCAGAGCTTTTTCTAGAAAAATCTTGTTCTTTAGCTGAAGTCCCGATAATCGCGTCAAAACCCGAAATTTTGAGTGACATAAACACAAAAATTTTATTCAAGTTTTCTTGATAGTGCAAAATTCATTTAATAAAGAAAGCTACTACTTTCATCAGTATCTATTGTGACAATGAAACTGTAATTAAACGTTTCTAAATCGTATTTGACTAACACATCTCGTATTGTTTATTAGTTAGATAGACGCGATCTAGGCCTAAATTTACCGAGTTACATACATTTAAAAATCTGACCAAACACGCCTGATAACGTAAATTCTCTGAAAGCAAAGTAATTACAAATTCATTCTTCTGTCACTGTATCTCTAAATCAGTACAAAAAAACAAACACCGCCCATAATACCTTTGTGCCGTTTTTTGTTTACTGTTGGGACTATCAACAGATGGGATTTCACTAGGCATGGCCTACACCTATACAGGACTGCGAGGGGAAGATGATTCATGAAAGTACAGGGGGTGGAATGTCGGGCCACACATGGTCAAACAACTGTTGTTATAGGTAGGAAAAGTAGGTCTTTTTTAGGATAAATCCAGACAACAGGTTCCCCAGCCTAAAGAGTATCTCCTGCAGTTTAAAAAATACTGAAATAATCACTCACTAAACAGATTTTAACACTTCAAATACCACTTATACCAGATGTCACAAAGGGAAACAAACTATTGGAAAGAGTAACATGGGGCATTTCACAGACTTAACAATACTCCATCAAAACATGCAATCAATAAAAAATAAAATACAACTATTAGAAGTTGAGCTCCAATCTTTGAACTGCACAGTAGTTTGTACTACTGAGCACTGGTGTAGAGACACAGAAATCCAACATGTAGTATTATCATTGTATGAAAAGGCAAACTCTTACTGCAGAACTACTTCAAGGGGTGGAGGATCATGCATTTAAATCAGAAAAGGAACAGAGTTCCAATCAAGACATGACCTCAGTACAGTAAGTGAAGAAAAACACTTCGAAATATCAGTTATTGAATTAACAGGGCTCGATATCGCCAAGAAATTAATCATTTTGTGCTTGTATAGATCTCCCAGTGGTAGTGTGGGCACTTTTTTGGATAAATTAACAGAAGTCTAGATAAAGTCTCAAGTACAAAGGTTAACATAATACTGTGTGGGAACATTAACATCAACACTAATATCATAAATGAATCCAGCAGCACCTTCATAAACATCCTTCAAAGTTTTGGCATGTCCCTGTTGGTCAATAGTGCAACAAGGGTTACTGCAATGACTGCATCAGTAACTGACCATGTGGCCATAAATATGGACAGGGAAAAATGTGATGTAGCTGTAAAAGATCTTGGACTATCAGACCATCTCTGTCAAATAGCAACAGTAAAATCAGGCTTCGAATCATACCCTGAACTACAAGCCTACAAATGACATTTATCAGAAATCAAAATAAAAAAATAGGATTAGTTGAAACATGTACTGAAACAATGCATAGGGATTATACAAGGCCCCTTAATAAATGAATCCTTCACGTCAGGGACATTTCCAGAGGAGTTAAAAGGTAAATACTTGTATCTTTGCTTAAGAAAGGTAATTCAGAAGACATAAAGAATTATCAGCCCAATTTCCCTACTGTCACCATTCTCAAAAATAATAGAAGCAATTATGAAAGACAGATTAATGAATTACCTGAATAAATACAATCTTTTAAGCGAATCACAGTTTGGTTTCCGAATTGGCAAAAATACAGAGTCAGCCATAGTAGAATTGACAAAAGTTGATGCTCTTGATAAAGACGAGTGTGTCACAAGCATATTTTTGGATTTTTCTAAGGTGTTTGATACAGTCGACCACAAGATTCTATTAAATAAATTAGAATTAGGAATAAGAGGGGTAGCTAATGACTGGTTTCGATCATACCTAACAGATAGGGTACAAAGAATAGAGATAACACATACTTCAAATAGATCCAAACATTTAGCAAAACACTTATCAGAATCAAAATACATTAATATAGGGCTTCCACAAGGTAGCATATTAGGAGCAATACTGTTCCTGATATACATCAATGACTTTCCCATGTGTTATTTATGGTGAAAAAATTCTCTTTGCTGATAACAGAAATATTATGGTCGCTGAGAAAACAAGAGAACTCTTTGCCGAAAACGCGAATGAAACTCTCAAGTAAGTTTATGATTGGTCAATAAGAAATAAAGTGATATTAAACATAAAGAAAACTAATGCCATGAATTTCAGTTTGAAGAGGAAAAATGACAATGTTAAATTAAATTTAGATGGTACCTCTATAGATTGTGTAACAAATGCAAATTTTCTAGGAATGAATATTGCTTCTCACCTGAAGTGGTGTGAACACACAAAGGTACTTGCAAACAGAATGTCATCAGCCCTTAGAATCCTATCATCAGTGTGTAACATACAGTGCCTTTTATTTATATATTATTCATATGTACACTCAATTCTTAGCTATGGCATTCTCTTTCGAGGAACAAACACACAAAATATGAACACAATTTTCAAACTCCAGGAAAGAGCCATAAGAATAATAACCAAAAATACTAGTCGGGCTAATTTTAAACATCTGTTCAAAACACTGGAGATTTTAACTGCTCTATGTGAATACATTTACCAGTCAGTTGTACACATCAAAAATAACATTGGTAATTACTGCACAAACAGCTCTTTCCATGACCATGCAACACGAGATAGACTCAACTTACATTTACCAAGAAAAATAAACGTAAAACTCAAAACAGCATTTTCCATCAAAGAATAAAGCTGTACAATAAATTACCGAAAGAGATTAAAGAAACTGCAAAGATACACTTACTTAAAAAGGCAGCTAATAAGTTCCTGTTATGCTGTACATGTTATACGTTGAAGGATTACTTAGATAAAACAGAGTAGGGGTAAGATAAAAAATGTTGTACAAATAAATGATAATAATAATTATTATAAAACATCCAACATTTCTCATAACACCTTCATTTTATACTTTCCTTCTTTTTTCCTTTCTAGAAATACTTACCCATAGCACAATACTAACACCTTTTCCTCTTTGTGAGCTCAACATCTCACTCATTATGGAGGGATGCTGACTCAGGGGAAGTTGCGGTACAGAAAATGTCCCAGAGATCCCCTGTGTGTGTGTGTGTGTGTGTGTGTGTGTAATGAGTGAAGTGTTATGAAACAGTGTGTGTACAGTGTGTGCAGTGACTGATAGTGGGATATGAGTGAAAAGTGGGGCATTAAATTAGTTAATAAGTTATTCGTAAAAAAAAAAAATATTGTGTAGCAGGAGTAAATCTAATGACTGTCTCTAACTAGAAGTCTGTAAATATATGTGTGTACGAATTAGCTTATTTTAAATTGCTCTCAACTTGTAAATACTTTGAAATGTCCGATATCCTTGTAAAAAGATGATGGATGAATAAAGCTACTACTACTACTACTACTATAGTATCATATTGAGATTTGAAGCCAGAGGAGCTCTTTCCATGTCGGCCATCGTCTGTGACAGCTTAGTACCCCATTTCAGTATGTTTCTTCCTTCAATTTCACTTTCATGCTTTGAGAAGATAATACATTACATTCAATAAGTGCTTCTTAGTCATCCACAAAATACCAAAAGTTGATCTGTCATGCGATGTCCGAGTAAGGGAAAAGTATTTACTTTCTTTCACTACAGCTTTTTATCGCACACATTATGATAAGTTTGTCACTAGGATAAGGTCTACTAATATTTATAACTTCTGTGCTATGTTTTCTTTGCTCTTAACCGTGTTTAAGGTGACACCTATGTGTCCAGATTAGAAGCATCCACCTTCCTATTTTCCGCAACAGCTGTAGCTTCCGCCGTCGTGTCCCCCCACTCCCAACCAAATTCATCTTAATGGAAGTGCCTTGTATAGCCAGCAAGACCACAAACTATGTTATAACGTTAGACTGTGACGGCATCCCCTGCTTCGAAACTTTGCACATTTCGCTGTTTGAACATGGAACTCTTATTTGTGTGTTAGCAGTGGGAAGCCCAAGGGAGCAGAATATTATACTCTCTGGCCTGGCCAAAAATATAACACGAAACGTTACCGGCTAGTTAATGTGTAAACCAGGTGTCAAATTAAAATCCCCACATTCTTCTTTCTCATTAAAATATGCGGTATATTTATTGTGATGTAAGAATGCATCGGATATTTTAGGCACGGAGATGCAAATATTCTAGTGACTTTCTTTCATTAGCAGAAAACCTTAACTTTCACATTACAGCCAGCTCTATACTACAGGCTTGCCTAGATACTTGATGCAAATTCTGGTAGGAAGAAGAATGCTTGGTAAGTTTTTTTTTTTACGTTACGTAATTAAAGTGCAGAAATGATCCTGGAAATAAATATGCTTTGAAGAGCCGTAAATGTGTCACAGATTTTGGTTTCCTGAACTGCAGGTTGTTAGTTCTTTTTGTTTTTATTTTTTACACTAAGCTTCAATTCAATAAATAAACCAGTAAGTAGTGTAGTACAGTCGTACGACCCAGGACACATTACCAGTGAAAACTCCCGTCCTACTAAATGAGAAACAAAACGGTAAATTCCTTGGTGGAGCAATACACATCAAATACGGTAATATCTCTGCACACTAAAAAAGTTCTTTGATAATTTGTTCCCTTTTAAATATGATATATATTATCAGTTTGAAATACGAAGTGTTGTTAGGAAGTGCAGTTTCTCAGCATTTCTTGATGTTGAAATGTCTGAGAACAGATCAGTGATTCGCAACTATGTTTAAGATAAATTTATTTATATAATGAAATGTCTACTAGATTTTATGACAAGTCCTTCGAACTGTTGTTTTTATTTCGGATCATGGCTGTATCTCACATCCACACCATCGATCTGCACCTTAGTGGAATCATCAAGCAACAAGCACCAAAAGTTTTGAACAAACCACATAACTGACGTCACGAAAAAATTTCTAGGACCAAGAGCTCACAAATTGTTGCCTTCTGCAAATAACTATGCCGGATGGACAAAAGATATTCTAACCCTTAGGCGGGACAGACTTCCACAAATTTACTTTCCCGCGCTCATATATACTGCAATAGATCTCAGAGAACCATAGACACGGGTTCACAGGTAGATGCCGTGTTTCTTGACTTCCGCAAGGCGTTCGATACAGATCCCCACAGTCGTTTAATAAACAAAGTAAGAGCATATGGACTATCAGACCAATTGTGTGATTGGATTGAAGAGTTCCTAGATAACAGAACGCAGCATGTCATTCTCAATGGAGAGAAGTCTTCCGGAGTAAGAGTGATTTCAGGTCTGCCGCAGGGGAGTGTCATAGGACCGTTGCTATTCACAATATACATAAATGACCTTGTGGATTACATCGGAAGTTCACTGAGGCTTTTTGCAGATGATGCAGTGGTGTATCGAGAGGTTTTAACAATGGAAAATTGTACTGAAATGCAGGAGGATCTGCAGCGAATTGACGCATCGTGCAGGGAACGGCAATTGAATCTCAATGTAAACAAGTGTAATGTGCTGCGAATACATAGAAAGATAGATCCCTTATCATTTAGCTACAAAATAGCAGGTCAGCAACTGGAAGCAGTTAATTTCATAAATTATCTGGGAGTACGCATTAGGAGTGATTGAAAATGGAATGATCATATAAAGTTGATCGTCGGTAAAGCAGATGCCAGACTGAGATTCATTGGAAGAATCCTAAGGAAATGCAATCCGAAAACAAAGGAAGTAGGTTACAGTACGCTTGTTCGCCCACTGCTTGAATACCGCTCAGCAGTGTGGGATCCGTACCAGATAGAGTTGATAGAAGAGATAGAAAAGATCCAACGGAGAGCAGCGCGCTTCGTTACAGGATCATTTAGTAATCGCGAGAGCGTTACGGAGATGATAGGTAAACTCCAGTGGAAGACTCTGCACGAGAGACGCTCAGTAGCTCGGTACGGGCTTTTGTTAAAGTTTCGAGAACATACCTTCACCGAAGAGTCAAGCAGTATATCGCTCCCTCCTACGTATATCTCGCGAAGAGACCATGAGGATAAAATCAGAGAGATTAGAGCCCACACAGAGGCATACCGACAATCCTTCTTTCCACGAACAATACGAGACTGGAATAGAAGGGAGAACCGATAGAGGTACTCAAGGTACCCTCCGCCACACACCGTCAGGTGGCTTGCGGAGTATGGATGTAGATGTAGATGTAGATGTAGATGTAGATGTAGTTGTATTGCCCTTTTGCTGTTAGATGTAACAACTACTCGAAGCCACTAGTCCAGTCAGCCCTGAATGTTTTTCGTTTTAATTGCATGACATTCTGGTTTTATTTAAGTTTATAATCTACAATTAAATTAAAAATAATACTACTATTTTCTTTCAGATTACGAAAAAAATAGTGCACTATGCTTCAAAACTACGTAGAAGTGAGATTGGCAGATGAGCTGTGTATTCATCTCGTCCCAATAAAATTACAGAGTTTATAATACGTTTGAATGTATACTAGAATTTACACTGAGATAATTAATTGCAATGGCAGGTTAATAATCATCAAGAAATCATTTGTGACAATCAAATATTGCTTCTGTGTGTGAAACAGCTTGAAAAATGGTTATTTATTCATGAGTGAGCAACAATACTAATAAATAAATTTAATCAAAGTCAATGTAAAACATCATAGAAAACTCACTAACAAACAGCACATTACTTCTATGCGTGAATCTGTTTGAAACAATATCTGTGCTTCAAAAGACATAAATATACACTCCTGGAAATGGAAAAAAGAACACATTGACAGCGGTGTGTCAGACCCACCATACTTGCTCCGGACACTGCGAGAGGGCTCTACAAGCAATGATCACACGCACGCCACAGCGGACACACCAGGAACCGCGGTGTTGGTCGTCGAATGGCGCTAGCTGCGCAGCATTTGTGCACCGCCGCCGTCAGTGTCAACCAGTTTGCCGTGGCATACGGAGCTCCATCGCAGTCTTTAACACTGGTAGCATGCCGCGACAGCGTGGACGTGAACCGTATGTGCAGTTGACGGACTTTGAGCGAGGGCGTATAGTGGGCATGCGGGAGGCCGGGTGGACGTACCGCCGAATTGCTCAACACGTGGGGCGTGAGGTCTCCACAGTACATCGATGTTGTCGCCAGTGGTCGGCGGAAGGTGCACGTGCCCGTCGACCTGGGACCGGACCGCAGCGACGCACGGATGCACGCCAAGACCGTAGGATCCTACGCAGTGCCGTAGGGGACCGCACCGCCACTTCCCAGCAAATTAGGGACACTGTTGCTCCTGGGGTATCGGCGAGGACCATTCGCAACCGTCTCCATGAAGCTGGGCTACGGTCCCGCACACCGTTAGGCCGTCTTCCGCTCACGCCCCAACATTGTGCAGCCCGCCTCCAGTGGTGTCGCGACAGGCGTGAATGGAGGGACGAATGGAGACGTGTCGTCTTCAGCGATGAGAGTCGCTTCTGCCTTGGTGCCAATGATGGTCGTATGCGTGTTTGGCGCCGTGCAGGTGAGCGCCACAATCAGGACTGCATACGACCGAGGCACACAGGGCCAACACCCGGCATCATGGTGTGGGGAGCGATCTCCTACACTGGCCGTACACCACTGGTGATCGTCGAGGGGACACTGAATAGTGCACGGTACATCCAAACCGTCATCGAACCCATCGTTCTACCATTCCTAGACCGGCAAGGGAACTTGCTGTTCCAACAGGACAATGCACGTCCGCATGTATCCCGTGCCACCCAACGTGCTGTAGAAGGTGTAAGTCAACTACCCTGGCCAGCAAGATCTCCGAATCTGTCCCCCATTGAGCATGTTTGGGACTGGATGAAGCGTCGTCTCACGCGGTCTGCACGTCCAGCACGAACGCTGGTCCAACTGAGGCGCCAGGTGGAAATGGCATGGCAAGCCGTTCCACAGGACTACATCCAGCATCTCTACGATCGTCTCCATGGGAGAACAGCAGCCTGCATTGCTGCGAAAGGTGGATATACACTGTACTAGTGCCGACATTGTGCATGCTCTGTTGCCTGTGTCTATGTGCCTGTGGTTCTGTCAGTGTGATCATGTGATGTATCTGACCCCAGGAATGTGTCAATAAAGTTTCCCCTTCCTGGGACAATGAATTCACGGTGTTCTTATTTCAATTTCCAGGAGTTTACATTCAATATTCCGCAAGAAATTTTGTTTCTGTTAATACTTGAAATTAATTTACACATTGCTGGAAAATTAGATCTCAATGACAGGGAAATGATTATAACTCTTACTGCTTATAATCTCAAGGAACAGGGCCAGGAGGATTGGAATACTTGGATCTTTAATATGCATCGGGCTTAGTTTCATTATCACATTCGTCCACCTCAGGTCTTTTCTCCATGGGTGTTGCTAGTAAGACTTTAGCAATTTACAATCGGAATTTCATTTATTCCTTTGTATCGATCTGTGGAGTTTTATTTTGTCGCGTGGCTGTTCTGTAATACAGTTCTTCACTGTAGCTAAGTAGAGTGTCTGAAGAATGACCTAAAAAGTCTATTTCTTTGTCCTAAACCAAGTGCAGTAACACTCCGTCTCTTGATCGCAGATGTCCACCCCACACATTGATGGGCTTTATCTGCGCCAACAGAGGGACATGGTAGCAATTTCCCTCTCTCTCATTTTTTTATTTTACTTTTTTTAAATACTCAATCATCTCCCGATTGATATCTTTCCATTCTACTAAAACTGTCTTGTCTTCTCTTCGAAGAACCTGTACTGATTCTCCTCTTTTCAGCTTTGAAGTATCAGTGTAACAGATGGGATCTGAGAAACAATAGTAATAATACCCCACCTGCGATACATACTTTCAATGTGAGGGTGATTTTTAACCAACATTTCTTAACACAGAATTAATACCCGCGCTGTAGTGACAATTGCTATTTTTTCCGGAACTGGTAGCATAATTTGAAAATAAATACAATGACTTTTTTACAAAAAATATTAATATTGTTGTGCATTTAAACAATGTAAAGAAAAATAACGAAATATCTTGTCACAACACTTATCGAGGTAACGAGTTTTATTTGGACAGCTTTTGGAACCTGAGATGCATTGGTGATAACGGGAAATGACCTCCACGACAGGCTGAAATCGGTGTGAGCCAGAGAAGTGGAACAATGCCAAGAAATTAATTTTATAATCTGACACACAGTTGTGTTGATAATGGTTGAAAGTGCTAAGCCTGTCGTCTCATGCCTATTGTCAGCCAATACACAGATTGTATTAATACTCTTTACACTTTTCTGAATGGAACAATGCATATACGCCTATTGACCTTAACTAAGTAAAAGTAGGGTGAATTAGAACGTCATTAGCGTTTATCGCTATCGCATTCTGAAGAGTTTCCACACTGACAATTGTTTGTGGCATTCAACCTGCATAGTTCCTAGGTAAATGTTGTTATGTTTGCTTACGGTGTGCATGTGTGTTCACAGTGGGCATTGTGACATGCTGGTCTGTTAGTGTGTGAAGATGGGATTTACTAATGCATAAAAATCCGGCATGCTCATGATACATTGAAAGTGTAGGAAGAATGTTGAAGTGTTCAGATGAGTCTGAATTCTCAAGGGACCAAACTGCTAAGGTCATCATCCCCTAGACTTACACTCGGTTTAAACTAGCTTAAACTAACCTGTGCAGAGAACAACACACGCACCCATGCCCGAGGGAGGAGTCGAACTTCCGGTGGGAGGGGCCGCGCAGTCCGTGAAAGGGCTCTCTTAGCCGCGCGACCACTCAGCGAATGTGGTTGTGCAACACCCGGACGACGTACCAGAAGGAAGCAAGTGACGACAGGGAAATTAATGTTCTTGCACTGTTGCAGTTGATCAGCACGTTACCTTCCACGCAATCACACGTGGAACTGGTATGTGTTAGCCAAGTGTCCTATGCATCTTCCATCGACATAGGTTCCATCCCTGCCACATCCCTCTCCATCAAGAGCTATATGGAAACGATTATGAGAATCGTGATAACTTATTTACTTGGGCATTAATACAGAATACTCTAGATGTATCGTGTATCTCGTTTAGTGATGAAGCCACTTTTACCAATCGTGGTGAGCTAAGCCTCCGAAACATGAACTGTTGGCCAGTTGACAATCCCTACTGGCTTCGTCAAGTGGAATGTGAGCGTCCATGGAGTGTGGTGTGCCGTAGCGAACATTGTAGGACTGTGTGAATTTTAAAATTTTCCCGGCGAATGGAGTGTTCAAACAAATTTCCGGCTTTCAGCCGGCCGTCGTTCAATACTTCGCACGATATTTCACAGCCGTCGCAGACTGCGACGGCTCATCGGAAGATGACTGGCAGGTGCCCAGTTGAAATATCGTGCGAAGTATTGAACGACGACCGGCTGCAAGCCGGAAATTTGCTTGAACATTGTAGGACCGTGTTTCATAGATGGAACACCGAATTCGTACAAATATCGTAGCCTTATAACAGACCATATTCCACGTATTCTAGAAGACGTTCCTCTGCAGACTAGGAGGAACCTATGATACCCACATGCTGCTGTCCAGCACTTAGTGCACGAAGTTCCACAGAATGTCATCACGAATTGTTTCCAAAGCGCTGGATTGAACTCTGAGTACCTGTACCTTGGCCACACCGTTTCCCGAATTTACGCCTGCAGACTTTTGCCTGTGGGGAAACAACTACACCCGACGATATGCAACGACCTGCTCGGACATCTCCATTGAAATACATGCACGTTTGGAGCAGACTGAAAGCGTGTTTTACCGCTGCCGGTGGTAATTTTCAACACGGCTTGTGATGGTCAGTTGTCTCGTTACTGATCAGTATCCACATAACTAGTGTATGCAGTTGTTTTGTTCTTTAATGTGTGCTACCACAGATATTATACAAATATCATTGTGGAAAATTCCCAAAAACAGTCTTGCACTAGAATCCTGCAACAAACACCAGTGACATCCTAATTTACCCTGCGATGATTTGATAATGTCAGTAGGCATTTCTATATTTAAAAAAGTGTATTTTTGCACAGAAAATACACTTTATAAGTGTTATTGCCATCTGTTTACTGGCTAACAATACGAGTCCCTGACTATCAATCCATTCTGCGAGAACCGCACATCAGGAACACATTCCATTTCCGCAATATTTGCGGTGCAAGTTTTAAGTGATACATCCCGTATAACTATGAAGCGAGTAAAGCGTGGATATTTAGTCTGATGTTTAGTTGACTCTTAAGACAGCATTTGTTTCGTATTTTGAGTTTTATATAAGACAAAAAAATTCGATTTTTCTCTTGGAGTGGTAACTGTACTGAGACGTAGGAAGATGCCCATGAAGTCTCATCGAGTTGTCGCCTTCATGTATTTCTTTCATTCTTACAACGCCGTATATTGAAGTACAAGCCGGTTCGGCAAACGTAAAGAAAGGTCACTAAAATGGCGGATGAATTTTTTAAACATATTGATACTGGACAATTTCATCATCTGTGACAGTGACCGTGGTGGTAAATCTAATCAACTGTCTTTTTTTGTTTTTTTTTTCTTTATTGTGATTTTGATCATCTTACACAAGGAGGGCTGTCAGCAGCAGAGTACGCCGCTCTTCAGCCTTGAGTTTTACAATAAGTAATACATATAGGTGGCACAGAGAATACAATCAAAACGGCGGGCAAAAAACGTAGACACTAAAAAACAAAAAACATGGAGCTATTCACGCTGGACAAGAAACATCACGAACACTAGTTGACATGGCGCACACAACATGGATGATGGCGACGGTACACGTGAACAGTGGTGGCGTGACGGCGAACAAACACTAAACACAAACGAAGGCACACAAACGAGACACTGATGGCGATGATCTCCGGCGCGCGAATGTTCACTGAGCGTGTGCGAGTCCGGGGACCTGTCAAGAGAGGAGGAGGGGGGGTGGGAGAGGGAGAGGGGAGAGCAGATGCCATGGGCAGGGGAGATAGGGGGAAGGGAGGAATGGGGGAGGGGAAGCCGGGGGGAAGAGGGGAAGAGGGAAGGGATGGGGGAAAAGGAAAGGGAAGGGAAGGGAAGAGAAGAGAGGGAGGGTGCCTAAAGGAAAGGACACAGGAAGTGGAGGGGGAGGATCATAGTTGATAGGAGGGGTAGATGGAGGGGAGGAGGACATCATCAGGGAGGGGGAGCTGGCGGAAGCCACCTTGGGAGAGGGTAAGGAGGGAGGAGAGATGGAGACCGGGTGGGACGTGGGAATACAGGCGCGGCAGTGGGCGGGGGTGGGAGAGGATGGGTGAGACAAGTGGATGAGGAGGATCGAGTTTGCGGGAGGTGTACAGGATCCGTATAATTTCAAGGAAGAGGAGGAGGTGGGGGAAGGGGATGAGATCATACAGGATTCGCGTGGGGGAGAGGAGACGGATGCCATAGGCGAGGCGGAGAGCATGGCGTTCAAGGATTTGGAGGGATTTATAAGAGGTA
The DNA here is from genome assembly GCF_023898315.1 of Schistocerca nitens. Lineage (NCBI taxonomy): Eukaryota > Metazoa > Arthropoda > Insecta > Orthoptera > Acrididae > Schistocerca > Schistocerca nitens. Next base: position 561,411,079 of record NC_064617.1, read on the forward strand.
GGGGGGGTGGAGATCCAGGCCGGATGGGAGTAACAAAGGATAGGGCAGATGTGGGATTTATAGCTGTGGAGGATGGTGGAGGGGTCCAGACCCCATGTACGGCTGGAAAGGAGCTTGAGGAGATGGAGATGGGAGAATGCCTTGGCTTGGATTGTCTGGAGATGGGGAGTTCAGGAGAGGCGACGGTCGAGGGTGACGCCAATGTACTTAAGGGTGGGAGTGAGGGCGATAGGACGGCCATAGATGGTGAGATAGAAATCAAGGAGACGGAAGGAAGGTGTGGTTTTGCCTACAATGATCGCCTGGGTTTTGGAGGGATTGACCTTGAGTAACCACTGGTTGCACCAAGCAGTGAACTGGTCAAGATGGGATTGGAGAAGGTGTTGGGAGCGCTGCAGGGTGGGGGCAAGGGCAAGGAAGGCGGTGACATCGGCAAACTGGAGGAGGTGGACGGGGGGGGGGTGACGGCGGCGGCATGTCGCCGTATATAAAAGGTACAGAAGGGGGGAGAGAACGGAGCCTTCGGGCACACCGGCGGAGGGGAAAAAGGTGTAGGATTTGGTGTTATGGATGGTGACGTAGGAAGGACGGTGGGAGAGAAAGGAGCTGATCAGATGGATGTAGTTAATGGGAAGGGCGAAGGTTTGGAGCTTGAAGAGGAGACCGGAATGCCAAACGTGGTCATAAGCTCGATCGAGGTCCAGGGAGGGAGGGAATTAAGCTGGTCGGAAAGCAGATGAGTGAGGTGAAGGAGAAGATCGTCGGAAGAGAAGGACGGCCGAAAGCCACACTGGGTAACGGGAAGGAGGCGGTGCTGGCGGAGATGATGGTGGATGCAACGGGTGAGGATAGATTCCAGGACCTTGCTGAAGACCGAGGTAAGGCTGATGGGACGGTAGGATGAGACGGCGGACGGCGGTTTGCCAGGTTTAAGGAACATCAGGATATGGGAGGTTTTCCACAGGTCGGGGTAGTAACCGGTGGACAGGACTACATTGTAGAGCCTGAACAGGGTGGAGAGGAAAGAGACAGAAGCTTCACGAAGGTGACGGTAGGTGACACGATCATGACCAGGAGCGGTGTTGCGTTTTGTGCGGAGTGTAGCAATGAGATCTTGTGTAGTGATAAGGGCATTGAGTTCCGTGTGTGCAATGTTGTCCAAGTACTGGAAACCAGGAGCGAGGGGAGGGACAGAGGTGTCAGTTCAATCGCGGACATCCGAGAAGAGGGAGTAATCGAACTGGGGATCATCGGGGGTGGAAAAGCCATCAGAGAGGTAAGAGGAAAAGTGATTGGCCTTACTAATGGAGTCAGGGAAGGGGTGATCATCATTGAGAAGAGGATAGTAGGGGGAGGGCTTAGTTCCGGTAAGGCGATGGAAGGCTGACCAGAACTTGGACGAGTTGATAGGTAGGGTAGCATTTAAACGGGTGCATGTCTGTCGCCAGTCGTGCCGCTTCTTAGCCACGAGCAAATTACGAATGTGTCGCAGGTCACTGGAGTTGCCGGTGGCGTCGTAGTTTGTCCATGTCACGCGTGCAGAGGAAGGCACGGTAGAGATGGCGGGATTCAAGGAGAAGCGGGACGGCCTGTGGGAGTAAGGTAGGACGGTGGGGGTGGACTGCGACAGTAGGGACTTGGGCCTCCACGGCCTCAGACAAGGTCTGCTGGAGAAAGGAGGTGGCATGGGTTACATCTTCAGGGTGGTGGTAGGTGAAGGGGTGGCTATCGACCTGGGTGGAAAGGGTATCCCGGTAGGCATACCAGTTGGCACGGGAATAGTCATGGATGTTCTTAGGGGGAGGGTCAGCACGAGGGTCAGGGCGGGGGCGACGACCGTTTGCAATGGTGAGGAAGACAGGTAGATGGTCGCTACCAATAGGCTCCAGGACAGCCACCGTTATGCGGCCAAGGAGGTTGGGAGAGTAAAGGATAACATCGGGAGTGGAGTTGGATTCGGGACGGGTATATTGGGGGATGGGTATGAGGTCGCATTGAAGGGAGGTGGGGAACCGATGCCACCGCCGTAACTGGGCGGTGGAACGACTATGGATGTTGAGGTCGGCGGCGATCACGTAGGAGGAGAAGGTATGGTCAATGTGGGAGAGGAAGTCGAAGGGAATAGGGGTGTTAGGGCGGACATAGATGGTGGCGCAGGTAACGGTAAGGCCGGGGAAGAAGAGACTAAGGATCAGGTGTTTGGTGGGGTCGGGAAGGAGAGGTAGGAGCCGAACGGGTATCTGGCGGTGGTGACCAATGGCAACTCAGCCACGCGCAATCGGGAGGGGATTATCGGAGCGGTGGAGGAGGTAGGGCGAATTGGGGACGGTGTGGTGGAGTTGGAGGAAGGTTTCATTGAGGAGGAAGGCATCCACGCGGTGGGTGGCAAGGGTGTGCAGGAAGAGGTTCTTGTTGGCGGGAAAGGAGCGGATGTTGTTGAACAGGATACGTTGCTGTCGCGCCATGACAGGGATTTAAACGAGGGTGTCAAGACGGGAGAAGGTGAAATGGGCCTGGTTGTTGGAGTAGGTGGCGTACATTTTGAGTGGGAAAACGGGCGGCGAGGGAGATCTGTTGGAGGGTGTGCGGGCGCTGAAAATGATGAACATTCTGAAGGATGATGGTGAGGAATCCTCAGCAGTAGGGGGTGGGCGAAGGGAATTGCCGGGGAGGGTGGGGGCGTCCAGAGTGTGGACAGGAATGGTGAGTTCAGGAGTGGTAGGAGGGGGTCGGGCCTTACATTTCTGGGAGTATGTAGGATGAGGGAGGTTACAGGTATCACAGGAGGGGGGGGGGACTGGAGATTGGGGCACTGCCGTAAAAAGTGGGCTTGCCTACAGTGCAGGAAGGTGGGGGCCTCGTGGCACTCAGATGTCAGGTGTGCATTATACCGCAAGCACCTTTGGCAGTGGAGGGATTGAGGAGAGGAATGGGGAGGGGTCAACTTTATAACGTTTGTTAAAAAGGAGGGCACCCTTCTTCAGGAGACAGTCTATGGGGGGGGGGGCCGTGCTCGGAAAAGACCCGCATAAGGCGGGTGGGGCTGGCAGCATTGTGTACGCGACGAACCACATGCACCTATAGATGGGGATGTGCCTGAAGCTCCGCCAACACCTCCTCCTCTGTGATCGTCAGACTAAGCCGAGTGATCACGGCGGTGAGGGTCGGCAGGTGACGCTGGGGTTCGGGTTGGCGGGAGAGAGGCGGGGAAGGAGCAGGGGTGAGGGAGGCATTAGGGCCAAAGTGGGTGACAGGGATGCGGGAAAGGAGGTCTGTGTGGAGGTTAGGGCTGGGGGAGGAGATGAGCACCGAATCATGGCGAGGAGGGAGATGGGGGCACCAGGAAAATTCTGGCGAAGGAAGGTGAGGTTCCGGGCTTCAAAAAGGGAGGGATCAGGACGGGAGAGGAGGTAGTGGTAGGAGGAGGGGGTAGAGGAGGAGGAGGAGGGGGCAGAGACAGGCGGGGAGACATCCATGGTATCATGGGTGGGGGAAGGGGGACAAGGCGGAGCCTTTTTGGGAGTAGAGGAGGCAGAGGTGCCACTGGGGCGCTTGATGGCGACAGGAGGTATGGGGGATGGGAGCAAGGTGGCGGGGAGTGGCAGATGCTGGAAGCGGCGGCGGAGATGGTGAGGGCGATGGCGAAGGCGACGACGAAGGCGATGACGATGAAGGCGAAGGGGAGAGTGGTGCATTGGCCGTAGCCCTCCAGGCGACCACCCGAGCGGGGGCCGCAGAAACGGAAGGAGCAGAGGGAGTGAGTGGAGGGAAGGGATCAGAGGAGGTGCGGGAGGGAGGAGCTTGGGATGGGGCATGGAGTGACAAATAGGGAGGGAGACAGGAGAGTGAGGAGTGGATGGATGGACTGAGGGGGGAGTGATGTGGCACCCCACGTGATAGTGGTGGCAGCGGCGGAGGGGGAGGTGTATATGATGGCAGTGGTGGTGGCTGTAGAAGACGTGGTGGGGGTCGACATTATGAGAAGGGGGAAAAAACACAGGACAAGACAAGAAGCAAACAAGAGACGGGCAGGACGACGAGAGACACAGAGTAGAATGGGACGGAGAATGACGAAGGACGAAGGAGACTGGGGCCAAAGCCCCACTCTGCTGCTGCTGGCAGGGTGGGCGACCCGGCTGGCAGGATGGTGGGGACGCCTCCGCTGCTGCTGCTGCTGGTGGTGCTGGTGGTGGTGGCGCTGCTGCTGCTGCTGCTGCTGCTGGTGCTGCTGCTGGTGGTGGTGGGGGCAGCTAGGACCACTGCTGGCTGCCAGCTGCGACCGCTGGTGGCTGCGACCACTGGTGGCAGTTGGCGGGGACTGCTGCTGGCCGCTGGCTCCTGGCTGCTGGCTGTTGGCCGGGACCGGTGCTGGCGAGGACCGCTGCGGGCTGCTGGCGGGGACCGCTGCTGGCTGCTGACGGGGACCGCTGCTGGCTGCTGGCGGGACCGCTGCTGGCTGCTGGCGGGGACCGCTGCTGGCTGCTGGCTGCTGGCAGGGACCGCTGCTGCCTGGACTGCTGCACGCCGACGGGCTGGCTGGCTGGCTGGCTGGAACCTGCAACACCTAACTCTTCGATTGGTACCGGAAGAGCTCAATCGAAGGGCGGTATTCAACCGATTTACCGCCGGAGATGATGACTGTCTTTTCTCACTGCTTTTATGCACCAGCTTATAGTAGGAAGAGAGAGAAAGAGAAGTGAACGGAAAAGTCAGTCAAGCGTAAATGTGAGTTGAGTTCCTGAGATATGAACTAACATCACGCGTAGCTATTGCAAAATTCCATTAATCAGGGTGGTCCATTGATCGTGACCGGACCGAATATCTCACGAAAGAAGCGAAGAATGAAAAAACTACGAAGAACAAAACCCTTGTGTAGCTTGAAGGAGGAAACCAGATGGCGCTATGTTGGCCCGCTAGATGGCGCTGCCATAGGTCAAACGGATATCAACTGCGTTTCTTTAAATAGGAACCCACATTTTTTATTACATATTTGTATAATACGTAAAGAAATATAAATGTTTTAGTTGTACCACTTTTTTCGCTTTGTGATAGATGGCGCTGTAATAGACGAACAGTTAGTAACAGATAGGTTTTTCAAATTAAAATACAGAACGTAGGTACGTTTGAACAGTTTATTTCGGTTGTTTCATCGTGATACATGTACCTTTGTGAACTTATCATTTCTGAGAACGCATGCTGCTACAGCGTGATTACCTGTAAATACCACATTAATGCAATAAATGCTCAAAATTATGTCCGTCAACCTCAATGCATTTGGCAATACGTGTAACGACATTCCTCTCAACAGCGAGTAGTTCGCCTTCCGTAATGTTCGCACATGCATTGACAATGCGCTGACGCATGTTGTCAGGCGTTGTCAGTGGATCACGATAGCAAATATCCTTCAACTTTCCTCACAGAAAGAAATCCGGGGAGGTCAGATCCGGTGAAAGTGCGCTTCGACGACCAATCCACCTTTCATGAAATATGGTATTCAATACCGCTTCAACCTCACGCGAGCTATGTGCCAGACATCTATCATGTTGGAAGTACATCGCCACTCTGTCATGCAGTGAAACGTCTTGTAGTAACATCATTAGAACATTGCACACATTGCACCATTTAGATTGCCATCAATAAAATGGAGGCTCATAATTCCGCACCATACATTAACCCGCCAAGGTCGCTGATGTTCCACTTGTCGCAGCCATCGTGGATTTTGCGTTGCCCAATAGTGCATATTATGCCGGTTTTCGTTACCGCTGTTGGTGAATGACGCTTCGTCGCTAAATAGAACTCATGCAAAAAATCTGTCATCGTCCCGTAATTTCTCTTGCGCCCAGTGGCAGAACTGTACACGACGTTCAAAGTCGTCGCCATCCAATTCCTGGTGCATAGAAATATGGTACGGGTGCTATCGATGTTGATGTAGCATTGTCAACACCGACGTTTTTGAGATTCCCGATTGTCGAGCAATTTGTCTGCTACTGATGTGCAGATTAGCCGCGACAGCAGCTAAAACACCTAAACCCTGTTTCCTTGAATAACGTAACTATCCGGCGAACGGTCCGGACACTTGGATGATGTCGTCCGGGATACCGATCAGCATACGTAGCACACGCCCGTTGGACATTTTGATCACAATAGTCATACATCAACACGAAATCGACCTTTTCCGCAATTGGTATACGGTCCATTTTAACACGGTTAATGTACCACAAAGCAAATACGTTCGCACTGACGGAATGTTACGTGATACCAGGTACTTATACGTTTGTGACTATTCCAGCGCGATATATCACAAAGCGAAAAAGGTGGTCCAAGTAAAACATTCGTATTTCTTTACGTACTACACGAATATGTAATAAAAAATGGGGGTTCGTATTTTTAAAAAACGCAGTTGATATCCGTTTCACCTATGGCAGCGCCATCTAGCAGGCAAACCATAGCGCCATATGATTTCCCCCTTCAAACCATACAAGTTTCGTTCTTTGACGCTTATTTCGTGAGATATTTGGCCCAGTCACATCAATGAACCACCCTGCATAGGCACACATCTTTGAAAAGACTCATTGATCCGAATGGACGATACAAGAACGCCGTTTTAAACACTCGTTTGAAAAATTTTCAACTATCTTTACTCGTAAATAAATGATACAGCATTTCTCCTTACTTTCTTGCTTTCACATATGACTCCACCAGATATCCGGTGGTACTCCGAAAGGATACCGCCCTTCGATTGTGCCATTCCAGCACTAATCGAAGCGCTAGGTTTTCAGGTGCCAGCCAGCCAGTCAGCCAGCCAGCCAGCCAGCCAGCCACCCAGCCGCGCAGCAGCGGTCCAGCCGAGCAAGAGCAGTCCAGGCGAGCAGCAGCGGTACAGCCGAGCAGTAGCGGTACAGCCGATCAGCAGCAGCAGCAGCGGTGCCGGCCAGCAGCAGCGGTCCCGGCCAGCAGAAGAGGTCCAGCTAGCCAGCCCTCCAGCAGCAGCAGCAGTCCAGCCAGCCAGCCCTCCAGCAGCAGCAGCAGCAGCAGCAGCAGTCCCGGCCTCATCCGCGGCAGTAGCAGCAGCTGGGGCATTCCTGCCAGCCGTCGTCAGCGCCAGCGCCAGCAGCGTGGGACACTGGTCTTTGTCCATCTTCGTCTTCGTCCGTCTTCGTCTTCGTCCGTCTTCGTCAGTCTCCAGTTTCTTCCTCTCCTTTTCGTCCCGTGCTTTTTTGTTTATCCCCGTCGTCATGTCAGCCTTCACCACCACTGCCACTACTACCACCACTGCCTTTGTGTACACGTCGCCCTCCGCCGCCGCCGCCACCACCACCATTACATGGTGTGCCCAATCACACCCTCCTCTTTCCATCCCTCCTCTTCTCACTCTCCCTTCGCCCTCGCTCTTTGTCGCCCCCTCTCCAGCTTCTTCCTCCCGCTCCTCTCCCTCTGATCCTTTCCCCTCACTCCCTCAGCCTGTCACTGCAGCTCCAGCTAGGGTGGTGGCCCGTCGGGCCACTGCCAATGCCCAACTCTCACCATCGCCTTCGCCATCACCGCCACCATCGTCGCCGTCGCCGTCACCTTCACCGTCACCATCTCCGGCGCCGACTGCTGCGTCTACGCCAGGACCTGCCCCTTCCCGCCACCTCCCTATAGCTTCCGTCCCTCATGTCACCACCCACCCTTCTGCCGCTGTTAAACGCCCTAGTGGCACCGCCACCTCCTCCGCTCCCAAAAAGGCCCCGCCCCGTCCTCAATCCCCCCCCCCCAGGATGCCATGGATGGCTCCACACCTGGCGCTGCTCCCTCCGCCTCCTCCTCCTCCTCCTCCTCTTCCCCCCCCTCTTTATACAAATACCTCCTCTCCCGTCCCGATCCTTCCCTTCTCAAAGGCCAGAATCTCACCCTCCTCCTCCGCCAACACTTCGCTGGTGCACCCATCTCCCTCCTCACTCCCAGACGGGATTCAGTTCTCATCTCCTCCCACAGCCCCACCCTCCATGCTGACATACTCTCCCGCCTCCCCATTACCCGTTTTGGCCCCAACACCTACCTCACCCTGCTCCTCCTCCATCTCCTACCCACCAACCCCAACCCCCACGTCGCCCGCCGACCCTCACTGCCGTGATCACTCAGCTCAGTCCGATGATCACAGAGGAGGAGGTGTTGGCGGAGCTCAAGGCGCATCCCACGCTGGAGGTGCGGGTGGTCCGCCGCATTTTCAACTCAGCTGGCCCCACCCGCCTTATGCGGGTTTTCTCCGAGGATGCCCCCTCCATTGACCGTCCCCTGAAGGAGGGTACCCTCCTCTTCAACCAGCGCTATAAGGTCGACCCGTCCCGTTCCCCTCCTCAATCCCTGCGCTGCCAGAGGTGTCTGCGCTATAACGCGTACCTAACAGCCGAGTGCCGCGAGGCCTCCACCTACCCGCATTGTAGGCAAGTGCACTTCCTCCGGCAGTGCCCTAACCTTCAATCCCCTCCCTCCTGCAATACCTGCAATCTCCCCCATCCCACCTACTCCCAAAAGTGTAAAGCCCAACCACCTCCGACCACTCCTGAACTCCCCATCCATGTCCGTCCTCTGGACGCCCCACCCCTCCTGGAAATTCCCTTCGTCCCATCCCCCCACCGTTGAGGACATCATCAGGTTCCTCACCATTGTCCTACACAACGTCCACCATTTCCAGGGCCCTCACACCCTCCAACAGATTTCCCTCGCCGTCCGTTCCGTCTTCCACCTCAAAATGTATGCCACCTACTCCAAGAACCAGGCCCATTTCACCTTCTCCCGTCTTGACACCCTCGTCCAAATACCTGTTATGGCGCGACAGCACCATATCCTTTTCAACAAAATCTGCTCCCTGCCTGCCAACAAGAACCTATTCCTGCACACCCTTGCCACCTACCGTGTAGATGCCTTCCTCCTCAATGAAACCTTCCTCCAACCCCACCACACCGTCCACACGTCGCCCTACCTCCTTCACCGCTCCGATAATCCCCTCCCGATTGCGCGTAGTGGAGTTGCCTTTGGTCAACACCACTGGATCCCAGTTCGGCTCCAACCGCTCCTTCCCGACCCCACTGAACACCTGATCCTTAATCACTTCTTCCCCTGCCTTACCATCACCTGCGCCACCGTCTATGTCCGCCCTAACGCCCCTATTCCCTTCGACTTCCTCTCCCACATTGACTGTACCTTCTCCTCCTATGTGATCGCCGCCGACCTCAACATCCATAGTCGTTCCGCCGCCCAGTTACGGCAGTGGCATCGGCTCCTTTCCTCCCTTCAAGGCGACCTCATCCCCATCCCCCAGCACACCCGTCCCAAATCCAACTCGACTCCAGATGTTACCCTTCCCTCCCCTAACCTGCTGGAGCCTATTGGTAGCGACCATCTCCGTGTCCTCCTCACCGTTGCAGACGGTCGTCGCCCCCGCCCCGACCCTCGTAATGACCCTCCATTAAAGTACGTCCATGACTATTCCCGTGCCAACTGGAATGCCTACCGGGATACCCTCTCCACCCAGGTCGATAGCCACCCCTTCACCTACCATCACCCTGACGAAGTCTTCCATGCCACCTCCTTTCTCCAGCAGACCTTGTCTGAGGCTGTGGAGGCCCACATCCCTACTGTCGCAGTCCACCCCCACCGTCCTACCTTACCCCCACATGCTGTCCTCCTCCTCCGTGAATCCTGCTGTCTCTACCGTGCCTTCCTCCACACGTGTGACCCGGACACACTCCGATGCCACCGGCACCTCCAGCGACACATTCGAAATTTGCTCACGGCTAAGAAACGCTGGGACTGGCGACAGACATGCACCTGCTACCCTACCTATAAACTCGTCCAAGTTCTGGTCCGCCTTCCGTCGCCTTACCGGAACTAAACCCTCCCCCTGCTATCTTCTTCTCCGTGATCACCCCTTCCCTCACACCCTTAGTAAGGCCAATCACTTTGCCTCTTACTTTGCCTCTTGTCTTTTCCGTCCCCGATGATCCCCAGTTCGATTACTCCCTCTTCCTGGATGTCTTACCTCATCAGTCTTACCTCAGTATTCAGCAAGGTCCTTGAATCTATCCTCACCTGCTGCATCCACCAGCATCTCCACCAGCACCGCCTCTTTCCCATTACCCAGTGTGGCTTTCGGCCATCCTTCTCTTCTGACCTCCTTCACCTCACTCATCTCCTTTCCGAACAGCTTAATTCCCGTCGCTCCGCAATCTGCCTCTCCCTGTTCCTTGTATGTGCTTATGACCGCATATGACATTCTGGTCTCCTTTTCAAGCTCCAAACCTTCGACCTTCCCATTAACTATGTCCGTCTGATCGGCTCCTTTCTCTCACACCGTCCTTCCTACGTCACCATCCATAACACGGATTCCTACACTTTTTTTCCCTCCACCGGTGTGCCCCAAGGCTCCGTCCTCTCCCCCCTTCTGTACCTTTTATATACGGCGGACATGCCGCCGCCGTCATCCCCCGTCCACCTTCTCCAGTTTGCCGATGACACCACCTTCCTTGCCCTTGCCCCCACCCTGCAGCGCTCCCAACACCTTCTCCAATCCCATCTTGAGCGGTTCACTGCTTGGTGCAACCAGTGGTTGCTCATGGTCAATCCCTCCAAAAACCAGGCGATCATTGTAGGCAAAACCACACCTTCCTTACGCCTCTTTGATTTCTATCTCTCCATTTATGGCCGTCTTATCGCCCTCACCCCCATCCTTAAGTACCTTGGCGTCCCCCTTGACCATCGACTCTCCTGGACCCCCCATCTCCGGTCAATCCAAGCCAAGGCACGCTCCCAACTCCATCTCCTCAAGCTCCTTTCCAGCCATACTCCACATCTATAAATCCCTCATCCGCCCTATCCTTTGTTACGCCCATCTGGCCTGGATCTCCACCCCCCCTACCTCTTATAAATCCCTCCAAATCCTTGAACGCCATGCTCTCCGCCTCGCCTATGGCATCCGTCTCCCCTCCCCAACGCAGATCCAGTACGATCTCATTCCATTCCCCCACCTCCTCCTTTTCCTTGAAAGGATACGGATCCTGTACACCTCCCGCAAACTCGATCCTCCTCACCCGCTTGTCTCGCCCATCCTCTCCCGTCCCCGCCCACTGCCAAGCCTGTATTCCTACGTCCCACCCAGTCTCCATCTCTCCACCCTCCTTAGCCTCTCCCAAGGTGGCTTCCGCCAGCTCCCTCTCCCTGATTATGGCCTCCTCCCCTCCATCAACCCCTCCTGCCAACTTTGATCCTCCCTCCCTCTTCCTGTGTTTGCTCCTTTTGGCACCCTCCCTCCCTTCTCTCTCTCTTCCCTCCCTCCTCCATTTCTCCCCTCCTCCCCCGGGCTTCCCCTCCCCTGTTCCTCTCCTCCTGCCTCCATCTCCTCAGCCATTGGCATCCTTGTTCTGCCCTCTCCCCCACCTCACCCTTCTTCCCCTCTTGGCAGGTCCCCGGACTCGCACACGCTAAGTGGACATTCGCGCGCCAGAGATCATCGCCATCAGTGTCTCGTGTGTGCCGTCGTGTTTAGTGTTCAGTGTTCACCGTCACACTCCATCGTTCACCAGTGCCATCGACACCTTCAGTGATTGTGCTTCGTGTCAACAGTTTGTAGTGTGGATTGTCATCGAGTATGAACGGCTTCATGTTTTTTATATTCGTGTGTCTACTGGTTTTTTCCCCGCCGATTTGTTCCAACTCACGTGTCTTATCTGTTTTATCGTTATACTATCTTTGGCTGAAGAGCGGCGTATTGTGCTCCTGCCAGCCTACCTGTTATACGGGTATTAAAATCACAATAAAGAAAAAAAAATATGCCGCCACCCTCTCCTCATGAAATTGTTACCTAATATTTTTCTCTCTAGTGCCGATTAGGACAGTTATCCAACAGGAATATTAGCGGAAAACTGAACTCATTGGCTGGCTCACTACAACAGTGTGGAACGATAAATTAATTCGAACGCTGAGGCATTAAATGATGACATTAGGAAGTTTATCTGAAGAAAGCAGCTCAAGTGCCTTTTAGGTGTAGGTTGAAGACTAGAGTGAAATACACAAAAGCGTAGAAATTCATTAAAGCCATTAACATTTAGAAGAGCACCATTATGATGGAAGGTCGAGAAGAAGAGAGGACTCGGTAGTAAAGGACACGTCTGAGAACGACATCAACTCGAGACTTTCGTGGAGGCACTATGACTACTAGCAACAGAAACTAACGCTGTGATACCGTACAGCTGTATAGCTTCGTCAGCCTTACATGCCTTTGGACTGCAGAATAAAGGCACTGGTGATAGCGCACTTCACTCGTGGCCATTAATGCCGGCTTTTGAATACAGAGTCGCCGCTTGTAGTAGATTTGCACCTTGACAGCATTTCATTAAGGCAAATTCTTTGTCAGAAAGAGAAACTGGATTTACCGTGTACGAGTCTCACAGGCTGACTGCTGAATCACGGAAATATACAAAAATCGAAATTGTGTTTTTTATTCTTCTTACACAACATTTCCAATTAAGGCCAGGATGCCAAAAATTTCCTGTTCCATGTTAATCTTGTTCGATAAAATTTCCGGACTACTGCCGGATGTCTACACTTTTCTGCCAAAATATTTTGTCCCTCGGTATCCTCGTCTTTTTCAGGTATTATCTACCGAAAGTACACTGTGTTCTTCTAAGTAATCGTAAGGCTGTTAGATATGTGATGCACTCAGAAGTTATTCCCTGGCTTTTACCTTAAGGGACAGGAATTGACTGTTTGTCAATGGCGTGGTCTCATTAGCCTTCGTGGCCAGGGAACACCTGTTCAACATTAGATCGAATATTTTTATCTGCGATCATATAGAAGAAAAAAGTCATTGGCCCCAACCCTGATGCATGCCTATTGATTTGATCTATTCGGCAGCTTGCATGTCAATTTCTATGCTTCTTGAACTCAAACAGCTTCTAATTCGGTCCGTGAGGAAGGATACGAGGTGTGGCTAGAAAAAAACCGGACTAGTACTGGTGAAACAATAAAACGAATGCAATAAGGCTGAAAGTCGCGTGGCCTGTCACGTGACTCTCGCTCCGCCTACTGCTCGAGTTTCATCTGCCTCCTGCACTCAGTCTGCCCGTGGCGTCTGTTTTAAGTAGTTGACGTTTTGTCTGTGCGTCGGAAAATGTTGAGTGTACAGAAAGAACAGCGTGTTAACATCAAATTTTGTTTCAAACTAGGAAAATCTGCAAGTGAAACGTTTGTAATGTTACAAGTGTACGGCGATGATTGTTTATCGCGAACACAAGTGTTTGAGTGGTTTAAACGATTTAAAGATGGCCGCGAAGACACCAGTGATGACACTCGCACTGGCAGACCATTGTCAGCAAAAACTGATGCAAACATTGAAAAAATCGGTAAACTTGTTCGACAAGATCGCCGTTTAACAATCAGAGCAGTGTCTGAGTTAACAGGAGTTGACAAGGAAAGTGTTAGGCAGATTCTTCATGAAAGTTTCAACATGAACAAAGTGTGTTCAAAAATGGTTCCAAAGTGTCTCACAATTGAACAGAAGGAACGCCGAAGAATGATTTGTTCTGACATCCTGGAAATCATTGAAAGTGATCCCACCTTCTTACAAAATGTTATTACTTGCGATGAATCGTGGTTTTTTTACTTACGATCCCGAAACTAACCGCCAATCGATGCATTGGAAAACTCCTGGTTCTCCACGACAAAAAAAAGCACGAATGTCAAAATCGAAATTCAAGGCAATGATGATTGTTTTTTTTTACATCAAAGGGATTGTGCACATTGATTGGGTACCAGAGGGACAAACAGTGAATCAGCATTACTACATTAGCGTCCTGGCTACCCTACGTGAGCGAGTACGGAGAAAACGGAACGATTTGTGGAGAAAAAAGTCATGGATCCTTCACCAAGACAATGCCCCAGCTCACAGTGCGTTGTCAGTGAAGACGTTTTTGGCAAAACACAACATTCCCATCTTAGATCATCCACCCTACTCACCTGATTTGGCCCCCTGTGACTTTTTTCTTTTCCTTAAAGTCAAGTCAGCTTTGAAAGGAACTAGATTTGAGACTGTTGAAGCAGTAAAAGAAAAAGCGACGGAAGTAATGTATGGACTTACCGAAAATGATCTGCAGCATTGCTATGAACAGTGGAAAATTCGTATGGAGCGGTGTAGAGACCGAGGAGGAGAGTACATTGAAGGAGATAACATGAAATTGTAAATAATTGTAAATAAATGTTTTTTTCCAGCATCAGTCCGGTTTTTTTCTAGCCGCACCTCGTATATCACTTTCCAGATCTTTATACCACAGGAAGACCAAATATGGTATCTTGCAACTAGACTTTTCGCGTTAGCTACTACACCGCAGAGACAGCTTGTAAAGAGTTTTAGGATAGCATTCTATATGCCATACAAGTAGGATGCCTCAGTCCTCATCGATAGTGTCGTAACGTAGTCGTGTTTTACAGCGATTCCTTAGCAGTATCTTCCCAGACCTGAATTACGTCCCACGATACGATATTCGTGTTGTTGTAGAGCACTAATTACCGTAGAAATGCAAAATTATGTGATAGTAGGTTTGTAGAGTGGAATGAGCGAATTTTCCATTTGTTCTGCATAACGTACTTCTGAAAATTCAGTGATTAACCCTCCACAAGAAGTATTACAAATACTTTTACTCACTTCGGAAAAGAGTTCTCCATGCCAAATCAAGGAAAAGAGTGTATATGAACATATGTCTAAAAACCTGTCACCGTTCTCTTGTCAGAAACTCAAAAAAAAAAAAAAAAACCAAAAAAAATTCATTCGCTTGAACACACGTCCGGTCAAGGTCTGCTGCTTCCTTTCAAACACCTCTGGATGATATCGAATGTTTTCACACCTCCCATGTTACGATGGTGATTTTGTTCCACATTAAGAATGACTACTTGATAAACTATTTTAGAAGGCCCCACATTCGATAGTGTGATATGATTGAGATCGGGGAACCTGCAGACCATGGATCTTGTCTTTCCCTACCCATCTATAAGTCATGGTTCCTCTCGAAGAATGTGACTCAACGTGCTTGTCGTCCCTCATGTATCACCAATGTTGTGACTAACTTTCGTTATTTATTTGTACTCGGAATGATATGAAAATGTAATGATTTCATAAAATATTCCAACAGTAAAATGTTGCTATAATAAACTCAGGCTGTCGAACACGGGCACGACAAGTTAATGGCACCAAAATTCACTGTCTTCATATCCTTCAACAGAAATCAGTTTATGTTAAAACGTAGACGAACATACACCGGCCAGTTTTCCGCTGAAAATAACGAAACGGAATACTGGTAAACGGAAGAACATGCTCAATCATTCCTGTTCGTAGTATTGAAATAAATACTTCAAGTTCCATCGTATGAAACTATGCCGGTAAATATTTCAGAATAATGGTGTTGTTGTGAATTATCTTTGTGGAAGACACTACCTGCACCGAACCAGTTTTTGAAACTGATTTTCAACAGTGTGTATGACTGCTTTCCTCGTGTCTTACTTTCATCTCCGACCATGACACTTGCAAGGTAGGCCACAGCGACGGCGTTGTTTGATGGAAGCTAGGACGACCATCACAGTTTACGAGCTGGGGATATGGGACTCGAGGCGACGTCTCTAGAGCAGTTAAGCGACGCCAAAAGCCTTGTCCTGCGCCTTACCTGAGGCCATAAAGAAGCTTACAGCTCGTCGTTCAGGCATCGCCAAGCTACCACAAAGTGCTGCAAATATTGTTGATAAAACACTTTCATTGCTCTGTCTACTCTAATCGTTATTTTGACGCTTCATTAGAAAATTTACGTGAGATTTCAAAGTCTTTCGAAGGTTGGCAACTCGCTTTAAATGTTCAGAAATGCAAAATTGTGCACTTCACATAATGAATTAATGTTTGTTTCAGAGCTACAAACAGCATTATTGAGTCACAAATGAAGTCAGTCAACTCATACAAATATTTAGATGTAGTAATTTGTACGGATACGAAATCCATAGCTCATATAGGAATGTCGGGGGAACAATGAAAGTATACACTGAATGGCAGGGTCACTCAGATGCTGAAAAACCTGAATTGGTAGATGTTGGAATACAAAAGCCAGTTTTCCTATTTACGAATTTGCAAGAACCTGTATTCAGTGAGGAATCAAGGAGTATACTATAACTCGATACATGCGTCTGCCGTAGTGACAGTGAGGACAACAGAAGACTAATAACAGCGCAGAGGGAGTCGTTAAGCTGCTGAAATAGGAAGAAGCCCTCATAAGTGATAAGATGGAATGTGAGGATTGAAATTCGCTTTACAGTGGGTTGTGGGGTATTGATGTAGATGTAGAAACAAAAAAGTGCTGATTTGTAACTGAGCTGTTCATCATCAAGATTGGAATCCATCCCAGACGATTAAGTTTTTACTAAATTTTAAGACGAACAAGAAATGAGCAGTAGTTCTAGAAGACTAACACAGTTCTTAAACACGTGTAAGACCGTAAATACACACATCAAAAATCGTTTTACAACATCCCAGTTCCAGATCTCCTGAAGACAGACGTTGACTGTGGATGGTGTATCACAGACACAGCCCCTTTGGCTGTTCAGGGATGTCACTAAACCCACCCAAAGATGTAAACAACCATGCATGAGTAGCACCTATTAGACGAAGGGAGTCCGACAGCCGATCAATTCCAGTCATTCCACCAGGTATGTATGTGGCTCATGTTGTCTTTAGTTCAACCATGCCTAGACGGTCACCGCGGTTCGATCGCGTCCGCATTGTTACTTTGTGCCAGGAAGGTCTCTCAAAAAGGGAAGTGTCCAGGCGTCTCGGAGTGAACCAAAGCGATATTGTTCGGACATGGAGTAGATACAGAGAGACAGGAACTGTCGATGACACTCCTCGCTCAGGCCGCCGAAGGGCTACTACTGCAGTGGATGACCGCTACCTACGGATTATGGCTCGGAGGACAGCAACGCTACCATGATGAATAATACTATTCGTGCTGCCACAGGACATCATGTTACAACTCAAACTGTGCGCAATAGGCTGCATGATGCGCAACCTCACTCTCGACGTCCATGGCGAGGTCCATCTTTGCAACCACGACACCATGCAACGCGGTACAGATGGGCCCAACAACATACCGGATGGACCGCTCAGGCTTGGCATCATGTTCTCTTCACCGATGAGCGTCGCATGTGCCTTCAACCAATCGTCGGAAATGTGTCTGGAGGCAACCCAGTCAGGCTGAATGCCTTAGACATACTGTCCAGTGAGTGCAGCAAGGTGGAGACTCCCTGCTGTTTTGGGGTGGCATTATGTGGGGCCGACGTACGCCGCTGGTGGTCATAGAAGGCGTCGTAACGGTTGCACGATACGTGAATGCCATCCTGCGATCGATAGTGCAACCATATCGGCGGCATATTGGCGAGACATTCGCCTTCATGGATGAGAATTCACGCCCCCATCGTGCACATCTTGTGAATGACTTCCTTCAGGATTAAGACATCTCTCGACTATAGTGGCCAGCATGTTCTCCAGACATGAACCCTATCGAACATGCATGGGACAGATTGAAAAGGGCTTTTTATGGACGACGTGACCCACCAACCACTCTGAGGGATCTACGTCGAACAACCGTTGGGGAGTGGGACAATCTGGATCAACAGTGCCTTGATGAACTTGTGGACAGTATCTCACGACAAATACAGGCATGCATGAGTGCAAGAGGACGTGATACTGAGTATTAGAGGTACCAGAGTGTACAGCAATCTGGACCACCAAATCTAAAGGTCTCGCTGTATGGTGGTTCAACATGTAATGTGTGATTTTCATTAGCAATAAAAAGGGCGGAAATGATGTTTAAGTTGATCCCTATTCCAGTTTTCTGTACTGGTTCCGGAACTCTCGGAAGTGAGGTGATGTACAACTTTTTTTGATGTGTGTATGTGGCAGAAAAACAAAGCACGAAAAAGAGCTTGAGAGAGGATGAAATGTTATAAGGACATGGTTATCCCTATTTTATTGTTTGGAAAAGAGTAGAAGTAAGGAGGCAGAAATGATATTTGACGTAGCAGTAAAAATAGTAGATTTGACAAATGGCGAATGATGATATTAGGAATAAACGGAACATCTAAGGCTTGGGAAAGGAAATTCGCGAGAACAGAAAAAATCGAAGAGCAGAAAAAGAATACCTCACAAATACCATAAGATAAAAAGCCTTAAGGGAGACGACGAAAAACATCGGCATCACTACAGTAGTTGGCTAGAGATTGAAGTGTAGAAGAATAACCATAGCCACAGCAACTACAGCTAGAAGAAGATTTATTTTAAAAGAGTGAAATGTATAAACAAAGTAACAGAAAAACAAAATACTAGGTGTGATTGGAAAGTTTTAAGAATTGGATTGTAATTGTACAATGGTGGTACTTACATGCTACTGTGATGCGTCTCCTTCAAACTAGTCCCTTTCTGACTGAACACAGCGACTACAACGGTGTTTCCAATTTGGGAACATTACTGGAATTTTTTTCCTGAAGTGTGTTAAGGACGCTCTCCGAATTTGTCTGGATGTCTTCAATCGAGTCAAATCGCTTCCCTTTCAGCGAAAATTTCACTTTAGGAAAAAGGTAGGAGTCCGCAGGGGCCAAATCACCGGAATATGGCGGTTGTGGAAGCACAGGAATTTTGAATTTGGTCAAAAATTCAACGATGGAGAAGGCACGATGAGCGGCAGCATTTTCATGGTGCAGCACCCACCTCCTGTCTTTCGTCTCTTCTCATGCACCTTTTCGCGCAAATGCTCAAAGACGCATCTGTAAAAAATAAATTGGATCTGAGCACTATGGGACTTAACTTCTAAGGTCAAATCCCCTAGAACTTAGAACTACTCAAACCTAACTAACCTAAGGACATCACACACATACATGCCCGAGGCAGGATTCGAACCTGCGACCGTAGCGGTCGCGCGGTTCCAGACTGTAGCGCCTACAAACGCTCGGCCACGCTGGCCGGCGGAGGCATTTGTAGTATTCCTGGTTAATTGTGTGTCCTCCAGGGGTAAATTCACGAGGCACAATACTGGCAGAATCGAAAAAAGAACTCACCAACATTGTCTTCACCTTCGACAGACTTTGCCGTGCTTTTTTCGGTCGTGATGAACCTGGAGTCTTCCACTGCGAAAACTGTACTTTGGTTTCAGGATCATATCCATATACCCACGATTCGTCACCTATAATTACCCTATTTAACAAACTTGGGTCATATTTAGTCCGATTAATCAGTTCTTGGCACACTTCAAGACGGTATTGTCTCTTGTCACTTGATAACACTTTTGGAATGAATTTTGCGTGTACCGTTATACTGTACAAAATATTAAAACGTGCAACGAAAAGTCTGGCACAAAACACAGTAAAAGGAAAATAGTAAAGAACTCTCACAATGCGCGTGCAATTGGCTCTCATAATAAGATAACTGTATAGTATCTCTGTGCTAATTCATTAGTCTTTTACTCGCTGACGGAAGAAACGAAAAAGGCCAACGTTATTACTCACTCTTTGATCTAGACTTGAAGCTAACACACGCTACGGAGGCCATTACTCATTATAAGTTGTAAATTTTAAATAATATATGATAATTTATGCTGATTGTGTAATTTTTCCTTCATATGCCTAGTGACCTTCATGCAGAAAGAAAAATATTATTTGTAAGGTTTTCAGCGCGCTGGATAAACTACAAGAACGATCGAACAATCGCTCATTCCTGGTAGACACATTGCGTAGGAAAAATTTCATTGCGTTTCGGCATCAACGGACGCATTGAAAACTTGCACTATAATTATTAAGGAAAAGACCGTAAATATACTATTTTATATTGTGAAAGTAAAAACTAAGAACGTTCCAGTAGGTTCAGAAATAGGCCGCTTCTCCAGAAGACGCAGATTATTACGTTAAGAAAAATGAGAGAAGTACTTGATTTCATTACAAGGTTCCTTCTTATGAAATTTCACTACAGTAGCGATATCCTGCAGCAAAATTTTAATGTGATAACACGAAATACAATCCCTGAGATTAGGTTTACGTTTTTCTCAGTATGAAAGCTCCTCGTACACGAATGTTTAAACTAATTCTAAAAGCTCATCATGCAATCCTATTATAACAAGGCGGTGAGTCGCTCGCTGTTAAGTAATTAGAGTTCAGAGAACTATTTTACGAGAGTATAGATTCAGGTCCCACATATTTTCATGATTCTTTCTTGTATCCGCTCCGCCAAATAAGTGCTCTATTCGCACTCTTGCCCGCCGTAAATATTAGTAAAGTGGTAAAATCTTACACTCTTTTCGTCACATTCATTGAGTACACCGTAAGTATACTTAAGACGGTGTACGGACCTGAGTAGTAGAGGCAGAAACGGTGCCCAAGGTTGGACCAGGCTAAATAAATACTGATGTTCGATATTTAACTTACAGGTGAGAAATATAGCTGTACCAGATTATGTACATGTATGTATAATAACAATTTTGTAGAGTTTGTAATTCTATAAATGCTTTGTTCCATGTACTTATAATAAATACAATCCATTACTGAGCATGGAAAATAAATAACTGAAGCTGCTGGACTGGGGCATACTTCAGCTGGCATATGATCGTTGGACAAAATAGACATCGGAATCCTGATGGGGAGCGACGAGTAACAGAGATTGCTTACCAAGGTATGGATACGATTGCATGAGTTCCCAAGTATAATATTAGAATCATTAGGCACTGGGGACATGCAGAGTGCTTACTGATTAAATAAAGTGTGATATTTGATTAGTGCAACCGGCTACATAAGTTTAAGTAAGGTGTTTGTTTGATTACAGTGTAAAAGTCAAAGTGAACCTGCGAGGTGCCGGGGCTAGCAGTGTATTTATCACTAAATTTTACTAGAATCCACATATGTAAATCATGCTCTAAGCCCCCCCTATTCTAACTCCGACTTTTGCTGTTGCACAAGGATAAAAAAAATACGCGAACTGACTCTAATCAACCCTGCCAGTGGAGTAGAACAGAGTTTGGCACCTGCAATAATTTAATTTGATAAATAAGTTAAATAAACAAAGGTTTCATTAACATAGGGAGGAATGATGGGGTTGCTCTATCGATTAACAGAATGAAAGTTCTGTCCAAAATAACAATATGATTTATTAAGATTAAACACAGAATAGTAAAAGAAATACAGGAAATATTTATAAGACATCAAATTGGCTAAATAGGAGATTCATACAAACACTATAAAGGTGAAGTTGTCCCTAACTTAGATCGTGAGGTTTAAGACGAAGTGGTATGTGGAGCCAATTCCTTGCCACTCAAATCTCAAGAGAGACACACAGCTAACCCAACAGTAATTGCTGCTACTCAAGACAGAACAGAGTTAGAAAAAGACGAACAGGCGCGCTCTGCTGAGCTCTGATTATCACCTAGGAAAATCCCTATCTGCCGGTGCTGCGGACATACATTACCAAAACTGCCTTATCAACTGCTAGAACACGATCTGGCGTACCGCAGGCGAGGGCTGGTTGCTTCGACGTCCTCGACCGAAAGGCGACTGCCGACTACCCAGAGCACCCGTACAGGTCGAACACACAACATTCCCGCCCCCACGACAGTGGCCGTGGTTACGTTCCAATCAGCAACTCGAAAACCGGCGGAAATTCCACTCCATTGCCGGAGCACTACCATTCCACCAATGGAGATTCTAGGCGCCAATTTCTGTGCTGATTTTGCTGAAAGTGCGGGAATTTTCCCGCCACAACTGCGTGGGTACACAAGTCATTCCCACGCCTCGCTGGTAGCCCGCCAGAAAGTGTTTTCGCAAAGTTTCTCCGAAGTAACGGAACCTCTAGCCCAGCCGCTACTTCACACCCCAGCGGGCGTGTCTCTTGACAATGTCGGCGTCTGCAAAGCATTCACTCGACTGCCTCACACACGTCGGCTTAACCCTCTCCAGTTCTACAGAGCCCGCCTGTCACCGGACCACCCGGGTGACGAGAGACGCTGCGTGGGAAGTCGGCGTGTGAAGGAATAGCAGCCCTCCACCGCATGCAAATAGAGAGGAGAGTCGTAAGATAGAAATATGAGAGGGGTGCTCATGCCACCTCTCATAGCCCCTACGCCATTTTAGATTGTAATTGGTGAGCGGTTGGCTCACTTAGGAGCAAGATAGTGAGTCAATCGCCCAAGAACAATCTCGCAACTGGCTCCACATGCCGCACTCTATAAAGAAAATCACTGCAACTGAAAAATGCAGCTCATAGAGGGAGGATTATTTATGATGTAGCCAACTTCACCTTCTTAATATGGAACACTAACACTCACATCACACATCCATACCCAGGGAGCCCCTTCCAAACACCGATTCACGCAGACATTCACGCTCTAAATATGGCCCGGGCATCTGAGCCAAATATGGAGCAGTTTATTCTTTACAATCAGAGTTGGAGTGCTCCGCAATTAAATGCCCAAGATGTTACAACAATTTTAATCATTAAACTATCCTGAACTCACTCACACATGATACTATTTAAGTTAACAATCTCTTTGTGAGCTTTCAGAATCTAATTACAACCTCCGATTCATTCTGTCTCCCTGCAGCAAGAATAACCTTTACAAAATGTTCCCTGAACTGATGGTCCATTCACAATGACAGTGGTGGTATCTGCTTCAGTTTATGGGGACTTCAGGCACACTGTTTGCATACACACAACAATAAACACAAAATACAAAAAAAACATGGTGTGGAGAACAATACAGTAATCTGTAATAAGAATTACAGTGCAAAACACAAACGCATACAAGGTATAACCTACATTACAAAAACAACATAAGAGAAATAAATTTAAGAAAAAAAACAAGGTTCATGGGGCATCAAATTGTGCGTGCACATTGCACAAAGTTCACGACTGTGCTGAGAATGAGGCACTAAATCACATTGTTAGAAATATCCGTGGCACTTCACTAATTCCACAGTACTGACATCACATAAGGCTAAACGTCGGGTGTTGTTGCTACGTTGTGGCAACAGCAATAGGGAGTTCTGGAGTGTCTGCAGTACGCTGTTGAGATTGTAGTCAGACCCACGCATATGATCACGGCAGTACGGTAGGAAGACACAGTGATAGGCTCTCCTCACGTCGATTAATTGTCTCTGAGGTCTACTCGTTGGGATACATCACTAGTCTAGGCCTCTTCTCTCGCTGGACAGTACTTTACGTTTCCCAATATTGCAGTTCGACGAGGGATGATGGCACGTGGAGTGACTCCACAAGTGTGTGAGGTCATCCATACAGGATCGAACTAGGAGCGACTATTGTTAAAACTGCTCTCTAATAGAGAGGAGAAGTAAGTAATGAGACCATACATTTGTTAGTGTGGCACGATACTGCTTTGTGTATGCAGATCGGCCAATGCTAGTGAGTTGTAAAAACCCAAAAAGGTGAGTATATAGCGTCCCTTTCTGTCCTGAGGCACATGAGGCGCAGATTCTGACACGATATGTGACCTTCTTCGTGTACTCACGACAACGTGGTCTGCCGCAGGGAATCCCTCCAAACGGCTGCCGCGTCCGGAGAGCTAGCAGGCTGTCGCGTGTGGGTCGCGTGTCAGTGTCAACGGCCAGCCCCACTTTCGCTTGTGGCCCGGCGAGGGCTGTCTGCTGCCTAATCCCTCAGGTACACGGCCCCGTGCTGTCAGCTCGTAGGACCGGATGCGCTCGCCCTTCACGTCAGGTGGGGTGCTGACGCTCTTTTCTTGCAGGTAGCCGCAGACCTCTTGTTCCCGCTCCGGCCGGCCTCCGCATTGCCACGATCCCCGTCATCTGCACAATTCTTACAAAAATCTTATGCCTAACTTTTTCCCATGACCTTCTATGTTATAATAAATTTACATAATGAAACATTGATGGTCTGTCATTTCAGACACTCTTATTTTTCTTTTATAGTTATTAATCTATGGCAATCATTATAACATCTAATCTAGACATGGAAATAATTTATTTTGATATATGTGTAGAGACCGATCTCAGTATGTACATGGTGTGTGATAACTGATGCTTTGTAATGGATGAACAACTACATGTGTGGGCCCGCACTAATATTACTATTAATTATATAGATAGACAGTAGACATGCTCAAGAATTAACTACCATATGCCAACGATCTACATTCTATGTCTTCTAAATAAATTATATTATTATGCAGGCTGAAGTTTTACTGAGCTATAAAGAACATACAACTATTGTACATTCGAACATGCAACTATTGTACGTTCGCTCGCCGGTCGTCCCTCCATCTCGGGTCTGTGGTTTCATGATCTGAAAAATAACATCCCAACAGGCGCGCGCCAAACACAACACTTGTGGTAGAAAACCCCCACAATATTAATCTAGTTATTGTAAAAATCCTAAAGTTTAATTTATCCTAGAATATGGTACTCTATTATTATTATTATTACCTTTTTTTTTTATAATACTCTCACATAATTCCTGTTACGTTGAGATGTCTTGCTGCTCGCCACTATTGACGACAGTGATGTGCGCGCCGTACGACATGGCCTCCGAGTTCTCACTACGCCTCACTGAAACTCCAGAGACTGGCTTAGCCATGGCTATACACGACAATAAATTTATAGTTGCAACTTCCTTCTCTATCTGATGCGGTTTTCGGGATCAAAGCACACCTTTCCAGAAGCAATGTAATATGACCAAGCCAGGGGTGGTTCCTGTTGAGGATTCAGTCGCCCAACACACGCCAGCTACACAGTATGTCACGAATATCCAAGTATAAGTCCCTGGTTATTCATCTGTGACAGTCACGAGCAGCACGCTAAATCCCCAACCAGCACATTGGCATGGTAGGCTTTATGCTCGCATTTCTCTCGTCTAGGGCACCATTGGAGTCAAACGCTCACAGGATCACCCCGACTTGCAAGACAACGATGCTGGCGCAGCTCTGCAAAAAAAACTATACTGCCCATATTCATCCTCGAAATCGCGCAATATAGCACAATCTTGCAGTGCACTGACGCGTGCCTGCAAGCATTGGTATGAACGATTCACGAACTGGTTGTGGCCGCTATGGAGCGTATCACGACTTCTCAGAACGCTTCTAAGAGCACGTTCTTGTATGCGCCCGTTTGTGCAACATCTCGTCACTCATCATTATCCCTCAACATGGACACCAGATAGGAAAGGACAAAAACATTGCTCATGAAAAGGTAGTCCTTCTTATCGCAACGACAGATGAGATCCCGAACATAGACAAAAAGTTAACAGCAGTAAATTCTTAAGCGAGAAAACGCAGCGTGTTAATACTTTAACAATCTTAATCTATTAATGCAACGATTATTGTTCCCCGAAGAAAGGTTCATATCTTTGCCTATTCCAATATGTACACCACTTAACAACTATTATTCCACGAACTTCTTTGTGTGAGAGAAGTGGTGGAGTCCTATGGACTAGCGTCAATCCCTTCTTAGACTCCCCCTCCTCTGACGTGTATTAGGATTTGGAGGTCTAATTTCTATCTCCCGGTTCTCCTGTTGTCCTTGATTTCGCTCTCTCCAATTACGGTCGCTTTGCCGTTCGTCATTCTTCCTGTCCCAGATTGCTTGTCTAGATTGACCTTGTTCCCTAACGTTCTCGTTTCCGTGTCTCTGGTTTCCATAATCTTGACTTGCGTAACCTTGATTTCCGTAACCGTGGTTTCCTAACCGACGAGCGCGATTATGCGGTCTGTTGTCGTCTGCCCTTGCTGGCCCGTGGTATTTGTTATTTTGCGCCTTCTTCCTGTCCTTTGCGTCTTGTTTATCGAAGACTACTTCGAGTTCGCGCAATAGACTCTTGAATGCTTCTATGTCAGATCCACACTTCCCGACAAGTGTCTGTTGATACCTAATAGGCAATTTGGAAAAGCAAAATTTAATGATTTCTCCGTTGCTATATGGACTATCTAAAAACTGATTCTTCTTGAGTAAATCATCAAAAAATTTGGTTGCGTTCCTATGCCCGGACACTTCCAGTTCAGGACAAAATATTATTTCCTCTTTAATCCTGTCTTGCGTTTCCTTTGACCAGTAGGTACGCAGGAATGCACCAACAAATTCCTGATAGGTCCGACACGTCGCTGCCACACCCCGCATCTTTTCCGCGGCTTGGCCTTCGATGTGTCCACACATGAATTCTAATTTTGCGTGGGTTGGCCATGATGACGGTAATGAATTAGTAAACTGCGTCACCCAGCTCTTCGGATGCATCGACCCTCCATTATCTCTGAACTTTTGGAATTTTAGTATCGACAGGAAGTGATTGTGATCAAAATCCTGTCCGATCCTCGCACTGGTGTTGTCACTCGTTTCCGATACTTGCACGTCTGTTGAGTGTCCTGATCTATCTTGCTGATAACTGTGATTTGCTACCTCTGTATCACAGTGGAAGTGGCACTCCGAATTCCCTCTCCTAAGTGGACTACCATTATTTGAACTATTACTAGGTGTTTCTGCGTGTGCATTGTTAGTTCCGCACTCTGTCACTGGGCTGGAGCACGGCGGGCTTTTCCTCGGAGACACAATTCTGTGTACTCCATCATTGGTATCCGAACGCGCAGTGCTCGTGTGCCCGTTTCGCTCTAGTTTTGCTATCCGACTCTCTACTTCTTTCATTTGTTTCGTGATGTTCGTAACCGCAATATTACCTTGGGTTTTTAAGAACGCTAGGGATTTTGAGTGGGCTTGTGTCGCACGTCGCAAGCGACCTGCGAGTTGAGAAGTTACTTTTGCAACTTTCATTGCCCCCATTGCTGCCGTTTTGGCTAGGCCTGCTACCTTTTGTGCTACCAATGACATTTGTTTGGCTTCTCCACATTCTTTCTTTATTGTTAGTAATTCCCCACGAATTTTCCCTATATGCGAAATTATTGCCTGAGTGTCCTTCTTACGCTGTTGGTCAGCTTCTTCCTTCTCCTTCTTGCGTTGTTCGTCAGCTTCTTCTTTCTCCTTCTTACGCTGTTCGTCAGCTTCTTCTTTCATTGATCGTAGGAAGCTCAGTATTGGGTTAATGTCATCAATTTGATCCTCGTCACACATAAGTGATGTAACTCTGGACACCTGGGCGCTAGAGCTCTGACGTGGCCGAGCTGGCCCCTGTCTGCTCTCGTTCGTTTGATTATAAACTTCTGCTACCGTCTCGACCTGTGTGACTGTCTCTGTTTCATCCTCTACCTCACTATCATAATCACGGCCGCAACGCTGCTCTAAGATCGCGTCCAAATCACCTTCCTCATCAATGACCCTGGCGTCCTGTCCTGCTAAAAATGTGCCCATCTCATCTCCGAACCTATTCCCGTCAGTAAACTGCCCCTTATCCATTATTCTATCCTCTTTTGTTTTAGCTTCGATCGATAATAGTCGTGCCTTACTTCTCGTTATCATTCATGAAAAACAAATTTATCTAGAATGCACAATTAAATTAATCTACTCCATATATTTTTACACATAGACATAAAATTTCAACAACGCTGTTCCAACGCTGTAATCACAAACACAATTTGATGTGGTACAGAAACCGCACACAAATCCGACAAAGTGTGATGCGGTACGGACACCACATCAACGAAACACAAAAAAACAATGAACAAAAAAAATATATACACTGAAAACAAAAACTGTAATCATGCGCCGCTACTTAAAACTAAACACGGAACTACCAGAAAAAAACTTGGGTATTAATCAATAAAAAAAATTAGAGAAAAAAAATTTGAATGTTCGTACTAAGAATACTGTTTGTTAATCAGTGATTCTCAGGAAAGATCCGAGGCTAAGGGTCGCCATATTATGCGAGGTGCCGGGGCTAGCAGTGTATTTATCACTAAATTTTACTAGAATCCACATATGTAAATCATGCTCTAAGCCCCCCCTATTCTAACTCCGACTTTTGCTGTTGCACAAGGATAAAAAAAATACGCGAACTGACTCTAATCAACCCTGCCAGTGGAGTAGAACAGAGTTTGGCACCTGCAATAATTTAATTTGATAAATAAGTTAAATAAACAAAGGTTTCATTAACATAGGGAGGAATGATGGGGTTGCTCTATCGATTAACAGAATGAAAGTTCTGTCCAAAATAACAATATGATTTATTAAGATTAAACACAGAATAGTAAAAGAAATACAGGAAATATTTATAAGACATCAAATTGGCTAAATAGGAGATTCATACAAACACTATAAAGGTGAAGTTGTCCCTAACTTAGATCGTGAGGTTTAAGACGAAGTGGTATGTGGAGCCAATTCCTTGCCACTCAAATCTCAAGAGAGACACACAGCTAACCCAACAGTAATTGCTGCTACTCAAGACAGAACAGAGTTAGAAAAAGACGAACAGGCGCGCTCTGCTGAGCTCTGATTATCACCTAGGAAAATCCCTATCTGCCGGTGCTGCGGACATACATTACCAAAACTGCCTTATCAACTGCTAGAACACGATCTGGCGTACCGCAGGCGAGGGCTGGTTGCTTCGACGTCCTCGACCGAAAGGCGACTGCCGACTACCCAGAGCACCCGTACAGGTCGAACACACAACATTCCCGCCCCCACGACAGTGGCCGTGGTTACGTTCCAATCAGCAACTCGAAAACCGGCGGAAATTCCACTCCATTGCCGGAGCACTACCATTCCACCAATGGAGATTCTTGGCGCCAATTTCTGTGCTGATTTTGCTGAAAGTGCGGGAATTTTCCCGCCACAACTGCGTGGGTACACAAGTCATTCCCACGCCTCGCTGGTAGCCCGCCAGAAAGTGTTTTCGCAAAGTTTCTCCGAAGTAACGGAACCTCTAGCCCAGCCGCTACTTCACACCCCAGCGGGCGTGTCTCTTGACAATGTCGGCGTCTGCAAAGCATTCACTCGACTGCCTCACACACGTCGGCTTAACCCTCTCCAGTTCTACAGAGCCCGCCTGTCACCGGACCACCCGGGTGACGAGAGACGCTGCGTGGGAAGTCGGCGTGTGAAGGAATAGCAGCCCTCCACCGCATGCAAATAGAGAGGAGAGTCGTAAGATAGAAATATGAGAGGGGTGCTCATGCCACCTCTCATAGCCCCTACGCCATTTTAGATTGTAATTGGTGAGCGGTTGGCTCACTTAGGAGCAAGATAGTGAGTCAATCGCCCAAGAACAATCTCGCAACTGGCTCCACATGCCGCACTCTATAAAGAAAATCACTGCAACTGAAAAATGCAGCTCATAGAGGGAGGATTATTTATGATGTAGCCAACTTCACCTTCTTAATATGGAACACTAACACTCACATCACACATCCATACCCAGGGAGCCCCTTCCAAACACCGATTCACGCAGACATTCACGCTCTAAATATGGCCCGGGCATCTGAGCCAAATATGGAGCAGTTTATTCTTTACAATCAGAGTTGGAGTGCTCCGCAATTAAATGCCCAAGATGTTACAACAATTTTAATCATTAAACTATCCTGAACTCACTCACACATGATACTATTTAAGTTAACAATCTCTTTGTGAGCTTTCAGAATCTAATTACAACCTCCGATTCATTCTGTCTCCCTGCAGCAAGAATAACCTTTACAAAATGTTCCCTGAACTGATGGTCCATTCACAATGACAGTGGTGGTATCTGCTTCAGTTTATGGGGACTTCAGGCACACTGTTTGCATACACACAACAATAAACACAAAATACAAAAAAAACATGGTGTGGAGAACAATACAGTAATCTGTAATAAGAATTACAGTGCAAAACACAAACGCATACAAGGTATAACCTACATTACAAAAACAACATAAGAGAAATAAATTTAAGAAAAAAAACAAGGTTCATGGGGCATCAAATTGTGCGTGCACATTGCACAAAGTTCACGACTGTGCTGAGAATGAGGCACTAAATCACATTGTTAGAAATATCCGTGGCACTTCACTAATTCCACAGTACTGACATCACATAAGGCTAAACGTCGGGTGTTGTTGCTACGTTGTGGCAACAGCAATAGGGAGTTCTGGAGTGTCTGCAGTACGCTGTTGAGATTGTAGTCAGACCCACGCATATGATCACGGCAGTACGGTAGGAAGACACAGTGATAGGCTCTCCTCACGTCGATTAATTGTCTCTGAGGTCTACTCGTTGGGATACATCACTAGTCTAGGCCTCTTCTCTCGCTGGACAGTACTTTACGTTTCCCAATATTGCAGTTCGACGAGGGATGATGGCACGTGGAGTGACTCCACAAGTGTGTGAGGTCATCCATACAGGATCGAACTAGGAGCGACTATTGTTAAAACTGCTCTCTAATAGAGAGGAGAAGTAAGTAATGAGACCATACATTTGTTAGTGTGGCACGATACTGCTTTGTGTATGCAGATCGGCCAATGCTAGTGAGTTGTAAAAACCCAAAAAGTTGAGTATATAGCGTCCCTTTCTGTCCTGAGGCACATGAGGCGCAGATTCTGACACGATATGTGACCTTCTTCGTGTACTCACGACAACGTGGTCTGCCGCAGGGAATCCCTCCAAACGGCTGCCGCGTCCGGAGAGCTAGCAGGCTGTCGCGTGTGGGTCGCGTGTCAGTGTCAACGGCCAGCCCCACTTTCGCTTGTGGCCTGGCGAGGGCTGTCTGCTGCCTAATCCCTCAGGTACACGGCCCCGTGCTGTCAGCTCGTAGGACCGGATGCGCTTGCCCTTCACATCAGGTGGGGTGCTGACGCTCTTTTCTTGCAGGTAGCCGCAGACCTCTTGTTCCCGCTCCGGCCGGCCTCCGCATTGCCACGATCCCCGTCATCTGCACAATTCTTACAAAAACCTTATGCCTAACTTTTTCCCATGACCTTCTATGTTATAATAAATTTACATAATGAAACATTGATGGTCTGTCATTTCAGACACTCTTATTTTTCTTTTATAGTTATTAATCTATGGCAATCATTATAACATCTAATCTAGACATGGAAATAATTTATTTTGATATATGTGTAGAGACCGATCTCAGTATGTACATGGTGTGTGATAACTGATGCTTTGTAATGGATGAACAACTACATGTGCGGGCCCACACTAATATTACTATTAATTATATAGATAGACAGTAGACATGCTCAAGAATTAACTACCATATGCCAACGATCTACATTCTATGTCTTCTAAATAAATTATATTATTATGCAGGCTGAAGTTTTACTGAGCTATAAAGAACATGCAACTATTGTACGTTCGAACATGCAACTATTGTACGTTCGCTCGCCGGTCGTCCCTCCATCTCGGGTCTGTGGTTTCATGATCTGAAAAATAACATCCCAACAGGCGCGCGCCAAACACAACACTTGTGGTAGAAAACCCCCACAATATTAATCTAGTTATTGTAAAAATCCTAAAGTTTAATTTATCCTAGAATATGGTACTCTATTATTATTATTATTACCTTTTTTTTTATAATACTCTCACATAATTCCTGTTACGTTGAGATGTCTCGCTGCTCGCCACTATTGACGACAGTGATGTGCGCGCCGTACGACATGGCCTCCGAGTTCTCACTACGCCTCACTGAAACTCCAGAGACTGGCTTAGCCATGGCTATACACGACAATAAATTTATAGTTGCAACTTCCTTCTCTATCTGATGCGGTTTTCGGGATCAAAGCACACCTTTCCAGAAGCAATGTAATATGACCAAGCCAGGGGTGGTTCCTGTTGAGGATTCAGTCGCCCAACACACGCCAGCTACACAGTATGTCACGAATATCCAAGTATAAGTCCCTGGTTATTCATCTGTGACAGTCACGAGCAGCACGCTAAATCCCCAACCAGCACATTGGCATGGTAGGCTTTATGCTCGCATTTCTCTCGTCTAGGGCACCATTGGAGTCAAACGCTCACAGGATCACCCCGACTTGCAAGACAACGATGCTGGCGCAGCTCTGCAAAAAAAACTATACTGCCCATATTCATCCTCGAAATCGCGCAATATAGCACAATCTTGCAGTGCACTGACGCGTGCCTGCAAGCATTGGTATGAACGATTCACGAACTGGTTGTGGCCGCTATGGAGCGTATCACGACTTCTCAGAACGCTTCTAAGAGCACGTTCTTGTATGCGCCCGTTTGTGCAACATCTCGTCACTCATCATTATCCCTCAACATGGACACCAGATAGGAAAGGACAAAAACATTGCTCATGAAAAGGTAGTCCTTCTTATCGCAACGACAGATGAGATCCCGAACATAGACAAAAAGTTAACAGCAGTAAATTCTTAAGCGAGAAAACGCAGCGTGTTAATACTTTAACAATCTTAATCTATTAATGCAACGATTATTGTTCCCCGAAGAAAGGTTCATATCTTTGCCTATTCTAATATGTACACCACTTAACAACTATTATTCCACGAACTTCTTTGTGTGAGAGAAGTGGTGGAGTCCTATGGACTAGCGTCAATCCCTTCTTAGACTCCCCCTCCTCTGACGTGTATTAGGATTTGGAGGTCTAATTTCTATCTCCCGGTTCTCCTGTTGTCCTTGATTTCGCTCTCTCCAATTACGGTCGCTTTGCCGTTCGTCATTCTTCCTGTCCCAGATTGCTTGTCTAGATTGACCTTGTTCCCTAACGTTCTCGTTTCCGTGTCTCTGGTTTCCATAATCTTGACTTGCGTAACCTTGATTTCCGTAACCGTGGTTTCCTAACCGACGAGCGCGATTATGCGGTCTGTTGTCGTCTGCCCTTGCTGGCCCGTGGTATTTGTTATTTTGCGCCTTCTTCCTGTCCTTTGCGTCTTGTTTATCGAAGACTACTTCGAGTTCGCGCAATAGACTCTTGAATGCTTCTATGTCAGATCCACACTTCCCGACAAGTGTCTGTTGATACCTAATAGGCAATTTGGAAAAGCAAAATTTAATGATTTCTCCGTTGCTATATGGACTATCTAAAAACTGATTCTTCTTGAGTAAATCATCAAAAAATTTGGTTGCGTTCCTATGCCCGGACACTTCCAGTTCAGGACAAAATATTATTTCCTCTTTAATCCTGTCTTGCGTTTCCTTTGACCAGTAGGTACGCAGGAATGCACCAACAAATTCCTGATAGGTCCGACACGTCGCTGCCACACCCCGCATCTTCTCCGCGGCTTGGCCTTCGATGTGTCCACACATGAATTCTAATTTTGCGTGGGTTGGCCATGATGACGGTAATGAATTAGTAAACTGCGTCACCCAGCTCTTCGGATGCATCGACCCTCCATTATCTCTGAACTTTTGGAATTTTAGTATCGACAGGAAGTGATTGTGATCAAAATCCTGTCCGATCCTCGCACTGGTGTTGTCACTCGTTTCCGATACTTGCACGTCTGTTGAGTGTCCTGATCTATCTTGCTGATAACTGTGATTTGCTACCTCTGTATCACAGTGGAAGTGGCACTCCGAATTCCCTCTCCTAAGTGGACTACCATTATTTGAACTATTACTAGGTGTTTCTGCGTGTGCATTGTTAGTTCCGCACTCTGTCACTGGGCTGGAGCACGGCGGGCTTTTCCTCGGAGACACAATTCTGTGTACTCCATCATTGGTATCCGAACGCGCAGTGCTCGTGTGCCCGTTTCGCTCTAGTTTTGCTATCCGACTCTCTACTTCTTTCATTTGTTTCGTGATGTTCGTAACCGCAATATTACCTTGGGTTTTTAAGAACGCTAGGGATTTTGAGTGGGCTTGTGTCGCACGTCGCAAGCGACCTGCGAGTTGAGAAGTTACTTTTGCAACTTTCATTGCCCCCATTGCTGCCGTTTTGGCTAGGCCTGCTACCTTTTGTGCTACCAATGACATTTGTTTGGCTTCTCCACATTCTTTCTTTATTGTTAGTAATTCCC
The DNA here is from genome assembly GCF_023898315.1 of Schistocerca nitens. Taxonomy (NCBI): domain Eukaryota; kingdom Metazoa; phylum Arthropoda; class Insecta; order Orthoptera; family Acrididae; genus Schistocerca; species Schistocerca nitens. The sequence continues at coordinate 561,444,999 of NC_064617.1, forward strand.
CACGAATTTTCCCTATATGCGAAATTATTGCCTGAGTGTCCTTCTTACGCTGTTGGTCAGCTTCTTCCTTCTCCTTCTTGCGTTGTTCGTCAGCTTCTTCTTTCTCCTTCTTACGCTGTTCGTCAGCTTCTTCTTTCATTGATCGTAGGAAGCTCAGTATTGGGTTAATGTCATCAATTTGATCCTCGTCACACATAAGTGATGTAACTCTGGACACCTGGGCGCTAGAGCTCTGACGTGGCCGAGCTGGCCCCTGTCTGCTCTCGTTCGTTTGATTATAAACTTCTGCTACCGTCTCGACCTGTGTGACTGTCTCTGTTTCATCCTCTACCTCACTATCATAATCACGGCCGCAACGCTGCTCTAAGATCGCGTCCAAATCACCTTCCTCATCAATGACCCTGGCGTCCTGTCCTGCTAAAAATGTGCCCATCTCATCTCCGAACCTATTCCCGTCAGTAAACTGCCCCTTATCCATTATTCTATCCTCTTTTGTTTTAGCTTCGATCGATAATAGTCGTGCCTTACTTCTCGTTATCATTCATGAAAAACAAATTTATCTAGAATGCACAATTAAATTAATCTACTCCATATATTTTTACACATAGACATAAAATTTCAACAACGCTGTTCCAACGCTGTAATCACAAACACAATTTGATGTGGTACAGAAACCGCACACAAATCCGACAAAGTGTGATGCGGTACGGACACCACATCAACGAAACACAAAAAAACAATGAACAAAAAAAATATATACACTGAAAACAAAAACTGTAATCATGCGCCGCTACTTAAAACTAAACGCGGAACTACCAGAAAAAAACTTGGGTATTAATCAATAAAAAAAATTAGAGAAAAAAAATTTGAATGTTCGTACTAAGAATACTGTTTGTTAATCAGTGATTCTCAGGAAAGATCCGAGGCTAAGGGTCGCCATATTATGCGAGGTGCCGGGGCTAGCAGTGTATTTATCACTAAATTTTACTAGAATCCACATATGTAAATCATGCTCTAAGCCCCCCCTATTCTAACTCCGACTTTTGCTGTTGCACAAGGATAAAAAAAATACGCGAACTGACTCTAATCAACCCTGCCAGTGGAGTAGAACAGAGTTTGGCACCTGCAATAATTTAATTTGATAAATAAGTTAAATAAACAAAGGTTTCATTAACATAGGGAGGAATGATGGGGTTGCTCTATCGATTAACAGAATGAAAGTTCTGTCCAAAATAACAATATGATTTATTAAGATTAAACACAGAATAGTAAAAGAAATACAGGAAATATTTATAAGACATCAAATTGGCTAAATTGGAGATTCATACAAACACTATAAAGGTGAAGTTGTCCCTAACTTAGATCGTGAGGTTTAAGACGAAGTGGTATGTGGAGCCAATTCCTTGCCACTCAAATCTCAAGAGAGACACACAGCTAACCCAACAGTAATTGCTGCTACTCAAGACAGAACAGAGTTAGAAAAAGACGAACAGGCGCGCTCTGCTGAGCTCTGATTATCACCTAGGAAAATCCCTATCTGCTGGTGCTGCGGACATACATTACCAAAACTGCCTTATCAACTGCTAGAACACGATCTGGCGTACCGCAGGCGAGGGCTGGTTGCTTCGACGTCCTCGACCGAAAGGCGACTGCCGACTACCCAGAGCACCCGTACAGGTCGAACACACAACATTCCCGCCCCCACGACAGTGGCCGTGGTTACGTTCCAATCAGCAACTCGAAAACCGGCGGAAATTCCACTCCATTGCCGGAGCACTACCATTCCACCAATGAAGATTCTTGGCGCCAATTTCTGTGCTGATTTTGCTGAAAGTGCGGGAATTTTCCCGCCACAACTGCGTGGGTACACAAGTCATTCCCACGCCTCGCTGGTAGCCCGCCAGAAAGTGTTTTCGCAAAGTTTCTCCGAAGTAACGGAACCTCTAGCCCAGCCGCTACTTCACACCCCAGCGGGCGTGTCTCTTGACAATGTCGGCGTCTGCAAAGCATTCACTCGACTGCCTCACACACGTCGGCTTAACCCTCTCCAGTTCTACAGAGCCCGCCTGTCACCGGACCACCCGGGTGACGAGAGACGCTGCGTGGGAAGTCGGCGTGTGAAGGAATAGCAGCCCTCCACCGCATGCAAATAGAGAGGAGAGTCGTAAGATAGAAATATGAGAGGGGTGCTCATGCCACCTCTCATAGCCCCTACGCCATTTTAGATTGTAATTGGTGAGCGGTTGGCTCACTTAGGAGCAAGATAGTGAGTCAATCGCCCAAGAACAATCTCGCAACTGGCTCCACATGCCGCACTCTATAAAGAAAATCACTGCAACTGAAAAATGCAGCTCATAGAGGGAGGATTATTTATGATGTAGCCAACTTCACCTTCTTAATATGGAACACTAACACTCACATCACACATCCATACCCAGGGAGCCCCTTCCAAACACCGATTCACGCAGACATTCACGCTCTAAATATGGCCCGGGCATCTGAGCCAAATATGGAGCAGTTTATTCTTTACAATCAGAGTTGGAGTGCTCCGCAATTAAATGCCCAAGATGTTACAACAATTTTAATCATTAAACTATCCTGAACTCACTCACACATGATACTGTTTAAGTTAACAATCTCTTTGTGAGCTTTCAGAATCTAATTACAACCTCCGATTCATTCTGTCTCCCTGCAGCAAGAATAACCTTTACAAAATGTTCCCTGAACTGATGGTCCATTCACAATGACAGTGGTGGTATCTGCTTCAGTTTATGGGGACTTCAGGCACACTGTTTGCATACACACAACAATAAACACAAAATACAAAAAAAACATGGTGTGGAGAACAGTACAGTAATCTGTAATAAGAATTACAGTGCAAAACACAAACGCATACAAGGTATAACCTACATTACAAAAACAACATAAGAGAAATAAATTTAAGAAAAAAAACAAGGTTCATGGGGCATCAAATTGTGCGTGCACATTGCACAAAGTTCACGACTGTGCTGAGAATGAGGCACTAAATCACATTGTTAGAAATATCCGTGGCACTTCACTAATTCCACAGTACTGACATCACATAAGGCTAAACGTCGGGTGTTGTTGCTACGTTGTGGCAACAGCAATAGGGAGTTCTGGAGTGTCTGCAGTACGCTGTTGAGATTGTAGTCAGACCCACGCATATGATCACGGCAGTACGGTAGGAAGACACAGTGATAGGCTCTCCTCACGTCGATTAATTGTCTCTGAGGTCTACTCGTTGGGATACATCACTAGTCTAGGCCTCTTCTCTCGCTGGACAGTACTTTACGTTTCCCAATATTGCAGTTCGACGAGGGATGATGGCACGTGGAGTGACTCCACAAGTGTGTGAGGTCATCCATACAGGATCGAACTAGGAGCGACTATTGTTAAAACTGCTCTCTAATAGAGAGGAGAAGTAAGTAATGAGACCATACATTTGTTAGTGTGGCACGATACTGCTTTGTGTATGCAGATCGGCCAATGCTAGTGAGTTGTAAAAACCCAAAAAGGTGAGTATATAGCGTCCCTTTCTGTCCTGAGGCACATGAGGCGCAGATTCTGACACGATATGTGACCTTCTTCGTGTACTCACGACAACGTGGTCTGCCGCAGGGAATCCCTCCAAACGGCTGCCGCGTCCGGAGAGCTAGCAGGCTGTCGCGTGTGGGTCGCGTGTCAGTGTCAACGGCCAGCCCCACTTTCGCTTGTGGCCCGGCGAGGGCTGTCTGCTGCCTAATCCCCCAGGTACACGGCCCCGTGCTGTCAGCTCGTAGGACCGGATGCGCTTGCCCTTCACGTCAGGTGGGGTGCTGACGCTCTTTTCTTGCAGGTAGCCGCAGACCTCTTGTTCCCGCTCCGGCCGGCCTCCGCATTGCCACGATCCCCGTCATCTGCACAATTCTTACAAAAACCTTATGCCTAACTTTTTCCCATGACCTTCTATGTTATAATAAATTTACATAATGAAACATTGATGGTCTGTCATTTCAGACACTCTTATTTTTCTTTTATAGTTATTAATCTATGGCAATCATTATAACATCTAATCTAGACATGGAAATAATTTATTTTGATATATGTGTAGAGACCGATCTCAGTATGTACATGGTGTGTGATAACTGATGCTTTGTAATGGATGAACAACTACATGTGCGGGCCCGCACTAATATTACTATTAATTATATAGATAGACAGTAGACATGCTCAAGAATTAACTACCATATGCCAACGATCTACATTCTATGTCTTCTAAATAAATTATATTATTATGCAGGCTGAAGTTTTACTGAGCTATAAAGAACATGCAACTATTGTACGTTCGAACATGCAACTATTGTACGTTCGCTCGCCGGTCGTCCCTCCATCTCGGGTCTGTGGTTTCATGATCTGAAAAATAACATCCCAACAGGCGCGCGCCAAACACAACACTTGTGGTAGAAAATCCCCACAATATTAATCTAGTTATTGTAAAAATCCTAAAGTTTAATTTATCCTAGAATATGGTACTCTATTATTATTATTATTACCTTTTTTTCTTATAATACTCTCACATAATTCCTGTTACGTTGAGATGTCTCGCTGCTCGCCACTATTGACGACAGTGATGTGCGCGCCGTACGACATGGCCTCCGAGTTCTCACTACGCCTCACTGAAACTCCAGAGACTGGCTTAGCCATGGCTATACACGACAATAAATTTATAGTTGCAACTTCCTTCTCTATCTGATGCGGTTTTCGGGATCAAAGCACACCTTTCCAGAAGCAATGTAATATGACCAAGCCAGGGGTGGTTCCTGTTGAGGATTCAGTCGCCCAACACACGCCAGCTACACAGTATGTCACGAATATCCAAGTATAAGTCCCTGGTTATTCATCTGTGACAGTCACGAGCAGCACGCTAAATCCCCAACCAGCACATTGGCATGGTAGGCTTTATGCTCGCATTTCTCTCGTCTAGGGCACCATTGGAGTCAAACGCTCACAGGATCACCCCGACTTGCAAGACAACGATGCTGGCGCAGCTCTGCAAAAAAAACTATACTGCCCATATTCATCCTCGAAATCGCGCAATATAGCACAATCTTGCAGTGCACTGACGCGTGCCTGCAAGCATTGGTATGAACGATTCACGAACTGGTTGTGGCCGCTATGGAGCGTATCACGACTTCTCAGAACGCTTCTAAGAGCACGTTCTTGTATGCGCCCGTTTGTGCAACATCTCGTCACTCATCATTATCCCTCAACATGGACACCAGATAGGAAAGGACAAAAACATTGCTCATGAAAAGGTAGTCCTTCTTATCGCAACGACAGATGAGATCCCGAACATAGACAAAAAGTTAACAGCAGTAAATTCTTAAGCGAGAAAACGCAGCGTGTTAATACTTTAACAATCTTAATCTATTAATGCAACGATTATTGTTCCCCGAAGAAAGGTTCATATCTTTGCCTATTCTAATATGTACACCACTTAACTACTATTATTCCACGAACTTCTTTGTGTGAGAGAAGTGGTGGAGTCCTATGGACTAGCGTCAATCCCTTCTTAGACTCCCCCTCCTCTGACGTGTATTAGGATTTGGAGGTCTAATTTCTATCTCCCGGTTCTCCTGTTGTCCTTGATTTCGCTCTCTCCAATTACGGTCGCTTTGCCGTTCGTCATTCTTCCTGTCCCAGATTGCTTGTCTAGATTGACCTTGTTCCCTAACGTTCTCGTTTCCGTGTCTCTGGTTTCCATAATCTTGACTTGCGTAACCTTGATTTCCGTAACCGTGGTTTCCTAACCGACGAGCGCGATTATGCGGTCTGTTGTCGTCTGCCCTTGCTGGCCCGTGGTATTTGTTATTTTGCGCCTTCTTCCTGTCCTTTGCGTCTTGTTTATCGAAGACTACTTCGAGTTCGCGCAATAGACTCTTGAATGCTTCTATGTCAGATCCACACTTCCCGACAAGTGTCTGTTGATACCTAATAGGCAATTTGGAAAAGCAAAATTTAATGATTTCTCCGTTGCTATATGGACTATCTAAAAACTGATTCTTCTTGAGTAAATCATCAAAAAATTTGGTTGCGTTCCTATGCCCGGACACTTCCAGTTCAGGACAAAATATTATTTCCTCTTTAATCCTGTCTTGCGTTTCCTTTGACCAGTAGGTACGCAGGAATGCACCAACAAATTCCTGATAGGTCCGACACGTCGCTGCCACACCCCGCATCTTTTCCGCGGCTTGGCCTTCGATGTGTCCACACATGAATTCTAATTTTGCGTGGGTTGGCCATGATGACGGTAATGAATTAGTAAACTGCGTCACCCAGCTCTTCGGATGCATCGACCCTCCATTATCTCTGAACTTTTGGAATTTTAGTATCGACAGGAAGTGATTGTGATCAAAATCCTGTCCGATCCTCGCACTGGTGTTGTCACTCGTTTCCGATACTTGCACGTCTGTTGAGTGTCCTGATCTATCTTGCTGATAACTGTGATTTGCTACCTCTGTATCACAGTGGAAGTGGCACTCCGAATTCCCTCTCCTAAGTGGACTACCATTATTTGAACTATTACTAGGTGTTTCTGCGTGTGCATTGTTAGTTCCGCACTCTGTCACTGGGCTGGAGCACGGCGGGCTTTTCCTCGGAGACACAATTCTGTGTACTCCATCATTGGTATCCGAATGCGCAGTGCTCGTGTGCCCGTTTCGCTCTAGTTTTGCTATCCGACTCTCTACTTCTTTCATTTGTTTCGTGATGTTCGTAACCGCAATATTACCTTGGGTTTTTAAGAACGCTAGGGATTTTGAGTGGGCTTGTGTCGCACGTCGCAAGCGACCTGCGAGTTGAGAAGTTACTTTTGCAACTTTCATTGCCCCCATTGCTGCCGTTTTGGCTAGGCCTGCTACCTTTTGTGCTACCAATGACATTTGTTTGGCTTCTCCACATTCTTTCTTTATTGTTAGTAATTCCCCACGAATTTTCCCTATATGCGAAATTATTGCCTGAGTGTCCTTCTTACGCTGTTGGTCAGCTTCTTCCTTCTCCTTCTTGCGTTGTTCGTCAGCTTCTTCTTTCTCCTTCTTACGCTGTTCGTCAGCTTCTTCTTTCATTGATCGTAGGAAGCTCAGTATTGGGTTAATGTCATCAATTTGATCCTCGTCACACATAAGTGATGTAACTCTGGACACCTGGGCGCTAGAGCTCTGACGTGGCCGAGCTGGCCCCTGTCTGCTCTCGTTCGTTTGATTATAAACTTCTGCTACCGTCTCGACCTGTGTGACTGTCTCTGTTTCATCCTCTACCTCACTATCATAATCACGGCCGCAACGCTGCTCTAAGATCGCGTCCAAATCACCTTCCTCATCAATGACCCTGGCGTCCTGTCCTGCTAAAAATGTGCCCATCTCATCTCCGAACCTATTCCCGTCAGTAAACTGCCCCTTATCCATTATTCTATCCTCTTTTGTTTTAGCTTCGATCGATAATAGTCGTGCCTTACTTCTCGTTATCATTCATGAAAAACAAATTTATCTAGAATGCACAATTAAATTAATCTACTCCATATATTTTTACACATAGACATAAAATTTCAACAACGCTGTTCCAACGCTGTAATCACAAACACAATTTGATGTGGTACAGAAACCGCACACAAATCCGACAAAGTGTGATGCGGTACGGACACCACATCAACGAAACACAAAAAAACAATGAACAAAAAAAATATATACACTGAAAACAAAAACTGTAATCATGCGCCGCTACTTAAAACTAAACGCGGAACTACCAGAAAAAAACTTGGGTATTAATCAATAAAAAAAATTAGAGAAAAAAAATTTGAATGTTCGTACTAAGAATACTGTTTGTTAATCAGTGATTCTCAGGAAAGATCCGAGGCTAAGGGTCGCCATATTATGCGAGGTGCCGGGGCTAGCAGTGTATTTATCACTAAATTTTACTAGAATCCACATATGTAAATCATGCTCTAAGCCCCCCCTATTCTAACTCCGACTTTTGCTGTTGCACAAGGATAAAAAAAATACGCGAACTGACTCTAACCAACCCTGCCAGTGGAGTAGAACAGAGTTTGGCACCTGCAATAATTTAATTTGATAAATAAGTTAAATAAACAAAGGTTTCATTAACATAGGGAGGAATGATGGGGTTGCTCTATCGATTAACAGAATGAAAGTTCTGTCCAAAATAACAATATGATTTATTAAGATTAAACACAGAATAGTAAAAGAAATACAGGAAATATTTATAAGACATCAAATTGGCTAAATTGGAGATTCATACAAACACTATAAAGGTGAAGTTGTCCCTAACTTAGATCGTGAGGTTTAAGACGAAGTGGTATGTGGAGCCAATTCCTTGCCACTCAAATCTCAAGAGAGACACACAGCTAACCCAACAGTAATTGCTGCTACTCAAGACAGAACAGAGTTAGAAAAAGACGAACAGGCGCGCTCTGCTGAGCTCTGATTATCACCTAGGAAAATCCCTATCTGCCGGTGCTGCGGACATACATTACCAAAACTGCCTTATCAACTGCTAGAACACGATCTGGCGTACCGCAGGCGAGGGCTGGTTGCTTCGACGTCCTCGACCGAAAGGCGACTGCCGACTACCCAGAGCACCCGTACAGGTCGAACACACAACATTCCCGCCCCCACGACAGTGGCCGTGGTTACGTTCCAATCAGCAACTCGAAAACCGGCGGAAATTCCACTCCATTGCCGGAGCACTACCATTCCACCAATGAAGATTCTTGGCGCCAATTTCTGTGCTGATTTTGCTGAAAGTGCGGGAATTTTCCCGCCACAACTGCGTGGGTACACAAGTCATTCCCACGCCTCGCTGGTAGCCCGCCAGAAAGTGTTTTCGCAAAGTTTCTCCGAAGTAACGGAACCTCTAGCCCAGCCGCTACTTCACACCCCAGCGGGCGTGTCTCTTGACAATGTCGGCGTCTGCAAAGCATTCACTCGACTGCCTCACACACGTCGGCTTAACCCTCTCCAGTTCTACAGAGCCCGCCTGTCACCGGACCACCCGGGTGACGAGAGACGCTGCGTGGGAAGTCGGCGTGTGAAGGAATAGCAGCCCTCCACCGCATGCAAATAGAGAGGAGAGTCGTAAGATAGAAATATGAGAGGGGTGCTCATGCCACCTCTCATAGCCCCTACGCCATTTTAGATTGTAATTGGTGAGCGGTTGGCTCACTTAGGAGCAAGATAGTGAGTCAATCGCCCAAGAACAATCTCGCAACTGGCTCCACATGCCGCACTCTATAAAGAAAATCACTGCAACTGAAAAATGCAGCTCATAGAGGGAGGATTATTTATGATGTAGCCAACTTCACCTTCTTAATATGGAACACTAACACTCACATCACACATCCATACCCAGGGAGCCCCTTCCAAACACCGATTCACGCAGACATTCACGCTCTAAATATGGCCCGGGCATCTGAGCCAAATATGGAGCAGTTTATTCTTTACAATCAGAGTTGGAGTGCTCCGCAATTAAATGCCCAAGATGTTACAACAATTTTAATCATTAAACTATCCTGAACTCACTCACACATGATACTATTTAAGTTAACAATCTCTTTGTGAGCTTTCAGAATCTAATTACAACCTCCGATTCATTCTGTCTCCCTGCAGCAAGAATAACCTTTACAAAATGTTCCCTGAACTGATGGTCCATTCACAATGACAGTGGTGGTATCTGCTTCAGTTTATGGGGACTTCAGGCACACTGTTTGCATACACACAACAATAAACACAAAATACAAAAAAAACATGGTGTGGAGAACAATACAGTAATCTGTAATAAGAATTACAGTGCAAAACACAAACGCATACAAGGTATAACCTACATTACAAAAACAACATAAGAGAAATAAATTTAAGAAAAAAAACAAGGTTCATGGGGCATCAAATTGTGCGTGCACATTGCACAAAGTTCACGACTGTGCTGAGAATGAGGCACTAAATCACATTGTTAGAAATATCCGTGGCACTTCACTAATTCCACAGTACTGACATCACATAAGGCTAAACGTCGGGTGTTGTTGCTACGTTGTGGCAACAGCAATAGGGAGTTCTGGAGTGTCTGCAGTACGCTGTTGAGATTGTAGTCAGACCCACGCATATGATCACGGCAGTACGGTAGGAAGACACAGTGATAGGCTCTCCTCACGTCGATTAATTGTCTCTGAGGTCTACTCGTTGGGATACATCACTAGTCTAGGCCTCTTCTCTCGCTGGACAGTACTTTACGTTTCCCAATATTGCAGTTCGACGAGGGATGATGGCACGTGGAGTGACTCCACAAGTGTGTGAGGTCATCCATACAGGATCGAACTAGGAGCGACTATTGTTAAAACTGCTCTCTAATAGAGAGGAGAAGTAAGTAATGAGACCATACATTTGTTAGTGTGGCACGATACTGCTTTGTGTATGCAGATCGGCCAATGCTAGTGAGTTGTAAAAACCCAAAAAGGTGAGTATATAGCGTCCCTTTCTGTCCTGAGGCACATGAGGCGCAGATTCTGACACGATATGTGACCTTCTTCGTGTACTCACGACAACGTGGTCTGCCGCAGGGAATCCCTCCAAACGGCTGCCGCGTCCGGAGAGCTAGCAGGCTGTCGCGTGTGGGTCGCGTGTCAGTGTCAACGGCCAGCCCCACTTTCGCTTGTGGCCCGGCGAGGGCTGTCTGCTGCCTAATCCCCCAGGTACACGGCCCCGTGCTGTCAGCTCGTAGGACCGGATGCGCTTGCCCTTCACGTCAGGTGGGGTGCTGACGCTCTTTTCTTGCAGGTAGCCGCAGACCTCTTGTTCCCGCTCCGGCCGGCCTCCGCATTGCCACGATCCCCGTCATCTGCACAATTCTTACAAAAACCTTATGCCTAACTTTTTCCCATGACCTTCTATGTTATAATAAATTTACATAATGAAACATTGATGGTCTGTCATTTCAGACACTCTTATTTTTCTTTTATAGTTATTAATCTATGGCAATCATTATAACATCTAATCTAGACATGGAAATAATTTATTTTGATATATGTGTAGAGACCGATCTCAGTATGTACATGGTGTGTGATAACTGATGCTTTGTAATGGATGAACAACTACATGTGCGGGCCCGCACTAATATTACTATTAATTATATAGATAGACAGTAGACATGCTCAAGAATTAACTACCATATGCCAACGATCTACATTCTATGTCTTCTAAATAAATTATATTATTATGCAGGCTGAAGTTTTACTGAGCTATAAAGAACATGCAACTATTGTACGTTCGAACATGCAACTATTGTACGTTCGCTCGCCGGTCGTCCCTCCATCTCGGGTCTGTGGTTTCATGATCTGAAAAATAACATCCCAACAGGCGCGCGCCAAACACAACACTTGTGGTAGAAAACCCCCACAATATTAATCTAGTTATTGTAAAAATCCTAAAGTTTAATTTATCCTAGAATATGGTACTCTATTATTATTATTATTACCTTTTTTTTTATAATACTCTCACATAATTCCTGTTACGTTGAGATGTCTCGCTGCTCGCCACTATTGACGACAGTGATGTGCGCGCCGTACGACATGGCCTCCGAGTTCTCACTACGCCTCACTGAAACTCCAGAGACTGGCTTAGCCATGGCTATACACGACAATAAATTTATAGTTGCAACTTCCTTCTCTATCTGATGCGGTTTTCGGGATCAAAGCACACCTTTCCAGAAGCAATGTAATATGACCAAGCCAGGGGTGGTTCCTGTTGAGGATTCAGTCGCCCAACACACGCCAGCTACACAGTATGTCACGAATATCCAAGTATAAGTCCCTGGTTATTCATCTGTGACAGTCACGAGCAGCACGCTAAATCCCCAACCAGCACATTGGCATGGTAGGCTTTATGCTCGCATTTCTCTCGTCTAGGGCACCATTGGAGTCAAACGCTCACAGGATCACCCCGACTTGCAAGACAACGATGCTGGCGCAGCTCTGCAAAAAAAACTATACTGCCCATATTCATCCTCGAAATCGCGCAATATAGCACAATCTTGCAGTGCACTGACGCGTGCCTGCAAGCATTGGTATGAACGATTCACGAACTGGTTGTGGCCGCTATGGAGCGTATCACGACTTCTCAGAACGCTTCTAAGAGCACGTTCTTGTATGCGCCCGTTTGTGCAACATCTCGTCACTCATCATTATCCCTCAACATGGACACCAGATAGGAAAGGACAAAAACATTGCTCATGAAAAGGTAGTCCTTCTTATCGCAACGACAGATGAGATCCCGAACATAGACAAAAAGTTAACAGCAGTAAATTCTTAAGCGAGAAAACGCAGCGTGTTAATACTTTAACAATCTTAATCTATTAATGCAACGATTATTGTTCCCCGAAGAAAGGTTCATATCTTTGCCTATTCTAATATGTACACCACTTAACTACTATTATTCCACGAACTTCTTTGTGTGAGAGAAGTGGTGGAGTCCTATGGACTAGCGTCAATCCCTTCTTAGACTCCCCCTCCTCTGACGTGTATTAGGATTTGGAGGTCTAATTTCTATCTCCCGGTTCTCCTGTTGTCCTTGATTTCGCTCTCTCCAATTACGGTCGCTTTGCCGTTCGTCATTCTTCCTGTCCCAGATTGCTTGTCTAGATTGACCTTGTTCCCTAACGTTCTCGTTTCCGTGTCTCTGGTTTCCATAATCTTGACTTGCGTAACCTTGATTTCCGTAACCGTGGTTTCCTAACCGACGAGCGCGATTATGCGGTCTGTTGTCGTCTGCCCTTGCTGGCCCGTGGTATTTGTTATTTTGCGCCTTCTTCCTGTCCTTTGCGTCTTGTTTATCGAAGACTACTTCGAGTTCGCGCAATAGACTCTTGAATGCTTCTATGTCAGATCCACACTTCCCGACAAGTGTCTGTTGATACCTAATAGGCAATTTGGAAAAGCAAAATTTAATGATTTCTCCGTTGCTATATGGACTATCTAAAAACTGATTCTTCTTGAGTAAATCATCAAAAAATTTGGTTGCGTTCCTATGCCCGGACACTTCCAGTTCAGGACAAAATATTATTTCCTCTTTAATCCTGTCTTGCGTTTCCTTTGACCAGTAGGTACGCAGGAATGCACCAACAAATTCCTGATAGGTCCGACACGTCGCTGCCACACCCCGCATCTTTTCCGCGGCTTGGCCTTCGATGTGTCCACACATGAATTCTAATTTTGCGTGGGTTGGCCATGATGACGGTAATGAATTAGTAAACTGCGTCACCCAGCTCTTCGGATGCATCGACCCTCCATTATCTCTGAACTTTTGGAATTTTAGTATCGACAGGAAGTGATTGTGATCAAAATCCTGTCCGATCCTCGCACTGGTGTTGTCACTCGTTTCCGATACTTGCACGTCTGTTGAGTGTCCTGATCTATCTTGCTGATAACTGTGATTTGCTACCTCTGTATCACAGTGGAAGTGGCACTCCGAATTCCCTCTCCTAAGTGGACTACCATTATTTGAACTATTACTAGGTGTTTCTGCGTGTGCATTGTTAGTTCCGCACTCTGTCACTGGGCTGGAGCACGGCGGGCTTTTCCTCGGAGACACAATTCTGTGTACTCCATCATTGGTATCCGAACGCGCAGTGCTCGTGTGCCCGTTTCGCTCTAGTTTTGCTATCCGACTCTCTACTTCTTTCATTTGTTTCGTGATATTCGTAACCGCAATATTACCTTGGGTTTTTAAGAACGCTAGGGATTTTGAGTGGGCTTGTGTCGCACGTCGCAAGCGACCTGCGAGTTGAGAAGTTACTTTTGCAACTTTCATTGCCCCCATTGCTGCCGTTTTGGCTAGGCCTGCTACCTTTTGTGCTACCAATGACATTTGTTTGGCTTCTCCACATTCTTTCTTTATTGTTAGTAATTCCCCACGAATTTTCCCTATATGCGAAATTATTGCCTGAGTGTCCTTCTTACGCTGTTGGTCAGCTTCTTCCTTCTCCTTCTTGCGTTGTTCGTCAGCTTCTTCTTTCTCCTTCTTACGCTGTTCGTCAGCTTCTTCTTTCATTGATCGTAGGAAGCTCAGTATTGGGTTAATGTCATCAATTTGATCCTCGTCACACATAAGTGATGTAACTCTGGACACCTGGGCGCTAGAGCTCTGACGTGGCCGAGCTGGCCCCTGTCTGCTCTCGTTCGTTTGATTATAAACTTCTGCTACCGTCTCGACCTGTGTGACTGTCTCTGTTTCATCCTCTACCTCACTATCATAATCACGGCCGCAACGCTGCTCTAAGATCGCGTCCAAATCACCTTCCTCATCAATGACCCTGGCGTCCTGTCCTGCTAAAAATGTGCCCATCTCATCTCCGAACCTATTCCCGTCAGTAAACTGCCCCTTATCCATTATTCTATCCTCTTTTGTTTTAGCTTCGATCGATAATAGTCGTGCCTTACTTCTCGTTATCATTCATGAAAAACAAATTTATCTAGAATGCACAATTAAATTAATCTACTCCATATATTTTTACACATAGACATAAAATTTCAACAACGCTGTTCCAACGCTGTAATCACAAACACAATTTGATGTGGTACAGAAACCACACACAAATCCGACAAAGTGCGATGCGGTACGGACACCACATCAACGAAACACAAAAAAACAATGAACAAAAAAAATATATACACTGAAAACAAAAACTGTAATCATGCGCCGCTACTTAAAACTAAACGCGGAACTACCAGAAAAAAACTTGGGTATTAATCAATAAAAAAAATTAGAGAAAAAAAATTTGAATGTTCGTACTAAGAATACTGTTTGTTAATCAGTGATTCTCAGGAAAGATCCGAGGCTAAGGGTCGCCATATTATGCGAGGTGCCGGGGCTAGCAGTGTATTTATCACTAAATTTTACTAGAATCCACATATGTAAATCATGCTCTAAGCCCCCCCCTATTCTAACTCCGACTTTTGCTGTTGCACAAGGATAAAAAAAATACGCGAACTGACTCTAATCAACCCTGCCAGTGGAGTAGAACAGAGTTTGGCGCCTGCAATAATTTAATTTGATAAATAAGTTAAATAAACAAAGGTTTCATTAACATAGGGAGGAATGATTGGGTTGCTCTATCGATTAACAGAATGAAAGTTCTGTCCAAAATAACAATATGATTTATTAAGATTAAACACAGAATAGTAAAAGAAATACAGGAAATATTTATAAGACATCAAATTGGCTAAATTGGAGATTCATACAAACACTATAAAGGTGAAGTTGTCCCTAACTTAGATCGTGAGGTTTAAGACGAAGTGGTATGTGGAGCCAATTCCTTGCCACTCAAATCTCAAGAGAGACACACAGCTAACCCAACAGTAATTGCTGCTACTCAAGACAGAACAGAGTTAGAAAAAGACGAACAGGCGCGCTCTGCTGAGCTCTGATTATCACCTAGGAAAATCCCTATCTGCCGGTGCTGCGGACATACATTACCAAAACTGCCTTATCAACTGCTAGAACACGATCTGGCGTACCGCAGGCGAGGGCTGGTTGCTTCGACGTCCTCGACCGAAAGGCGACTGCCGACTACCCAGAGCACCCGTACAGGTCGAACACACAACATTCCCGCCCCCACGACAGTGGCCGTGGTTACGTTCCAATCAGCAACTCGAAAACCGGCGGAAATTCCACTCCATTGCCGGAGCACTACCATTCCACCAATGGAGATTCTTGGCGCCAATTTCTGTGCTGATTTTGCTGAAAGTGCGGGAATTTTCCCGCCACAACTGCGTGGGTACACAAGTCATTCCCACGCCTCGCTGGTAGCCCGCCAGAAAGTGTTTTCGCAAAGTTTCTCCGAAGTAACGGAACCTCTAGCCCAGCCGCTACTTCACACCCCAGCGGGCGTGTCTCTTGACAATGTCGGCGTCTGCAAAGCATTCACTCGACTGCCTCACACACGTCGGCTTAACCCTCTCCAGTTCTACAGAGCCCGCCTGTCACCGGACCACCCGGGTGACGAGAGACGCTGCGTGGGAAGTCGGCGTGTGAAGGAATAGCAGCCCTCCACCGCATGCAAATAGAGAGGGGAGTCATAAGATAGAAATATGAGAGGGGTGCTCATGCCACCTCTCAAACCCACATTCATTAAATTGATGTATATATATTGTGAGATAAGCTACACTATCAGCTGTGTGGCTACAGATCGTTTAAAAGTTTAATTAAAGAGTAATTTTAATTTGTTTGCCAACGTGCTGCGAATGAGTTTTCAGTGTGAGTTGGTTAAGATAGAGTGTATTATTGCGTGTACAGTGTATTTGTTTGTATTAGACTAAGTGGTGTATTTTTCTGTTTTTTTGTGTGTTTTGGGGGTAACAGTGTTAATACAAGTATGGTTAATACCCGCAAAGAAAGAAAACTAGGCATCGACAAAACAACAGAGATCGATGACGAATGTGTTTCGGCAATCCACAATTTGGAAACCGAACGGAGGAAATAATGCCTGCTGCTAGCGGTCAACAGCTGGAACAGCAGACAGGAGTCAGCTCAGCTGACGACTCGAACAAAGCAATATCTGTTGTAAACACAGCTGATATGCTGCCACAGCCAACACGGACAAATGATTTTCTAGCCATGTTGCTGGCGAATTTTGAGTTGAGAGATAATGAAAGAGAGAAACGCGGAAAAGAGGAACGATTAGGAAGAGAGAAACTCAAAAAAAAAGAGGAACGATTAGATAGAGAGAAACGCGAAAATGAGCGTCTCGAAAGAAAAAAGGTTATTAAGCTCAAGTGAAAGGGATATTAGAAGCAGAACGTTTAGAGAGGGAGGAAAGAGGAAAAGCAGAACGCTTGGAAAGGCAAACGAAGGCAGAGGAACGTGACGAACGTTTAGTCGATCGAATAAACCAGATTTTAGATGAACGGGATAAAGTCATCGTAGCACATCTCAAAGGAGAAATGGATGGTCTGCAGGAACAAGTTTTCGGATTGGTAACACAGAGTAAAGGTATTCCAATGAAAGAAACATGACGAGGAGGTAACCGAACTCGACAGAGCGCAACAAGCACTGGAGGGGCAGGTGAAATCGCTAGCTAAAAATCTAGTTCAAATAGCTGACAGTGTAGAAACAAAAACAGAACAAGACGTAACGAATGCGTTGCAGATATTAAATATAGGTCTTGAGTGTGAGAGCCAGGACTCGAACACGCACTTAAACCCTAAACTAAACGAGATGCATCATCGCACTTCCGGTTAGAAAGGGAAAGTGATCATAGGGAATCTAATACCCCACCCCATATTAGTACGCGGTACGGAAACGTACCTATGAATATGTCAAACGGTGAGCATTTGGCTTGCAATAATGCCAAGCAAAATAGCCTGTGCACTTATGGAAGGAGTATTGTTGGTGCGACAGATGTGGATGCAGTGCCAACTGCCGCACAGGTAAAACATGAGGAGTCGCTTATTAATCACAGGCAGTTCGAAATATTAATTGGCGAACGAAAGTCAATCCACCCAGTAATATTTATCCAAAAAAATGTTTTACCTCTTTCGTGGACAGAGTAACAGAAAATACAATTCGTGATTTCTTTTATAAGCGGAGATGCAGCTCTCTGGGCAATAGAAGCTGCAAAGAACTGTCAGGTATACTCAGATGTTGAAATGTTTTTAGCTCGTTTCTGGTCGTCATGTATACAAGAACGTCTCAGAAAGCGGGTGTATAACCCTGAGCCTTTTAATGCCCGCAAGGCGGTCTTCGAAAATACTACGAAAGACATTTAAATAAGACACGATACTGGGACGAACCCATGCTTCCGAGAGATGTGTTGCGTATATTAAAGGCCAAGTTACAAATTTAAATTCGGGAAAAGCTTGTTCATGTGCCTGATACGGATCTCAATCAATTTATGGCCGCCATAGATTCATTACATTTAATACAATAAGACGCCAGGCAAAACGAATGTGGCAATGGTGGGCCGGGATCGCACAATAGTAACAATAAGCCAGGAAATCCGTATGGAAACAGTACAAGAAAAGGTGGACAGAGCAGAGAAAGTGATTACCACGCCGACCAATGTAGCAACAAAACACATTGTAAATAACGCATTGGAGAAGTATGTGGCGAAAAAGTGGGTTACGGACGGAAAAACCCACCGTGGTTTAACAGCGCAATTCGGAGAACGCTCAGGAAGCAAAGACAGTTGCACTCGTGGTACAAGAAAGATCGGGAGAATGAGGACAGGCAAAAGTTAGTAGACATTCGTGCTGCCGTAAAAAGAGCGATGCGCGAAGCATACAACCACTACCACCGTCATACCTTAACAAAAGATCTTGCTGAAAACCCAAGGAAAATCTGATCTTATGTAAGATCGGTAAGCGGGTCAAAGGCTTCCATCCAGTCAGTCACTGATCAGTCTGGCCTGGTAACGGATGACAGCAAAACGAAAGCTGAAATTTTAAATTCAGCATTTTATGAAATCTTTCACGCAGGAGGCTCGTACAGACATACCGCCGTTTGAGTCTCGTACAGATTCCCGTATGGAGGACATAGTGATAGATATCCCTGGGGTTGTGAAGCTGCTGAATGGGTTGAAAATAAATAAATCGCCAGGCCCTGACGGGATTCCAATTCGGTTTTACAGAGAGTCCTCTACTGCATTGGCTCCTTACCTTAGCTTGCATTTATCGCGAATCTCTTGCCCAACGTAAAGTCCCGAGCGACTGGATAAAATCACAGGTGACGCCTGTATATAAGAAGCGTAGAAGGACGGAGCCTCAAAATTACACACCAATATCCTTAACATCGGATTGTTGCAGGATTCTCGAACATATTCTCAGTTCGAATATAATGAATTTCCTTGAGACAGAGAAGTTGCTGTCCGTGCATCAGCACGGCTTTAGAAAGCATCGCTCCTGCGAAACGCAACTCGCCCTTTTTTCACATGACATCTTGCGAACCATGGATGAAGGATATCAGACGGATGCCACATTCATTGACTTCCGGAAAGCGTTTGACTCGGTGCCCCACTGCAGACTCCTAAGGTACGAGCATATGGGATTGGTTCCAAAATATGTGAGTGACTGGAAGACTTCTTAAGTAATAGAACCCAGTACGTTGTCCTCGATGGTGAGTGTTCATCGGAGGTGAAGGTATCATCTGGAGTGCCCAGGGAAGTGTGGTAGGTCCGCTGTTGTTTTCTCTCTACATAAATGATCTTTTGGATAGGGTGGATAGCAATGTGCGGCTGTTTGCTGATGATGCTGTGGTGTACGGGAAGATGTCGTCATTTAGTGACTGAGAAGATACAAGATGATTTGGACAGGATTTGTGATTGGTGTAAAGAATGGAAGCTAACTCTAAATATAGACAAATGTAAATTAATGCAGATGAATAGGAAAAAGAATTCCGTAATGTTTGAATACTCCATTAGTAGTGTAGCGCTTGACACAGTCACGTCGATTAAATATTTGGGCATAACATTGCAGAGCGATATGAAGTGAGACAAGCATGTAATGGCAGTTGTGGGGAAGGCGGATAGTCGTCTTCGGTTCATTGCTAGAATTTTGGGAAGATGTGGTTCTTCTGTAAAGGAGACCGCTTATAAAACACTAATACGACCTATTCTTGAGTACTGCTCGAGCGTTTGGGATTCCTATCAGGTCGGATTGAGGGAGGACATAGAAGCAATTCAGAGCGGGCTGCTAGATTTGTTACTGGTAGGTTTGATCATCACGCGAGTGTTACAGAAATGCTTCAGGAACTCGGGTGGGAGCCTCTGGAGGAAAGGAGGCGTTGTTTTCCTGAATCGCTATTGAGGAAATTTAGGGAACCAGCATTTGAGGCTGACTGCAGTACAGTTTTACTGCAGCTAACTTATATTTCGCGGAAAGACCACAAAGATAAGCTAAGAGAGATTAGGGCTCATACAGAGGCATATAGGCAGTCATTTTTTCCTCGTTCTGTTTGGGAGTGGAACAGGGAGAGAAGATGCTAGTTGTGGCACGAGGTACCCTCCGCCACGACCGTATGGTGGATTGTGGAGTATGTATGTAGATGGAGATGTAGAATATCACAGTGGTTCCGGCTGGCTACCAATACAATGGGACTACTAACCGTTTCCCGAATAAAAACGGAAACGGAAATTCAAATAGGAAATGGAGGAATGCAGGAAGTTTTAACACTTCCTTCGCAAACAAATATATGCCAACTGAAAATGAGCAGTGGCACAAATCTGGCCCTGCAAATTAGCAGACACAGCACGCTGCCGACGACCGGAACGTGCCATGAATAACATAAATGTTACACCAATGCCACCAATATTCATTGGACGATATAAGGCCAACGGCTTTGCCGCAGTGGTAACACCGGTTCCCGTCAGATCACTGAAGTTAAGCGCTGTCGGGCTGGGCTAGCACATGGATGGGTGCCCATCCGGTCTGCCGAGCGCTTTTGGCAAGCAGGGTGCACTCAGCCCTTGTGAGGCAAACTGAGGAGATACTTGACTGAGAAGTAGCGGCTCCGGTCTCGTAAACTGACATACCACCGGGAGAGCGGTGTGCTGACCACATGCCCCTCCATATCCGCATCCAGTGACACCTGTCGTCTGAGGATGACACGGCGGCCGGTCGGTACCGTTGGCCCTCTAAGCCTGATCGAATGGAGATTAGTTTAGTTTTTTAGATGATATAAGGACTTATAATAAAAACGTATAAAAATGGTTCAAATGGCTCCGAGCACTATGGGACTTAACTTCTGAGGTCATCAGTCCCCTAGAACTTAGAACTACTTAAATCTAACTAACCTAAGGACATCACACACATCCATGCCCGAGGCTGGATTCGAACCTGCGACCGTAGCGGTCGCGCGGTTCCAGACTGTAGCGCCTAGAACCACTCGGCCACGCTGCCGCCTAAAAACGTTTAAACAGTAAGCACTGTTCAGCGAGCAATGGGAAGATTCATTTTAACGTATCATATCTGGCAGCACGTTTGGGCACGTCCTCTTAGCTCCTCTGGATTAGAGGGCCAATTTTTTATGTCCAGGGCTGTGGTCTTTTATGCTACCAGCTACTTTGCAAAAACAGACATAATGTCTTATGGGATAACAGCAATCAGTGATTTTATAATGTTACTTAAAATCCGTCTTGATTGCAATTTTTTTTATTCATATGACCGGTTTAGGTTCATTCAGAACCATCTTCAGATCTGATATTTCAGTTACAGGACTAACCCGTCCAAATCCAGCAACTTTCACATGCTACATGTTAAAGTTGCTGGATATGGACGGGTTACTCCTGTAACTGAAATATCAGATCTGAAGATGGTTCTGAATGAACCGAAACCGGTCATATGAATAAAAAAAATTACAATCAAGGCGGATTTTAAGTAACACTACAAGCTATTTATGGACCAATCTCCCCGTTGTCGTTCTAAAGAAGTTGTGCCCTGGTTTACTGTGACGGTTTAAGGGTCAGCGACATTTCCGAGAAGGCAGATGTTTTCCAGAAACTATTGAACAACTGAAAGTACACTTTTGAAAGGCGCTGACAAGAATCAGCGTGTTCTAGAAGAATTGTATCAGTGAAAGCAGGAAGCACCCGACGAAAGCGAATGCTGAGTCTGAATGCCCGCGAGGCCGTAGTGCAGAATAGTTTCTGGGAGCTGTCTGCAGCTTGAGGAATCGAAGGATCGACCTTCTGGGGGTAGAGGTTGTAAGTGGAGAGTATTAAATACATCAAGTCAGGAGCGAGCGATCCTTAGTGACGAATAAAGTTGTTCTGCCAGTCCCAAAATATTTTAAGGCTTGTAACTGTAGATCTCCGCTTAATGTACTGGTTTTATGTACGAGTTTTGTATTATAAATACTGTATAATTTGCCAGTGGGAGGAGGTAATCACAGCAGAGCAAGGAGCCATTAGCTAGTTAGAGGCAGTGTTAAGTAAACGTGGCGTATTTAGTGAATTCCAAGAGAGGCAATAAATTCCATTTGTCCCTGTGAAAACTTGAAATGGGTATTTTTCAGTGTCTTTCTCCCTCTTTGTCTTTGAGCTTTTCGTGTTGGACATTTCAGCTAGAAACGAGCTGAATGTTCTATAGCGATTTTTTTCCAATCTAATGGTTACATCCAGGGTTTTTCTGGGAGTGGTATGGTAATTTTAACCCCGTCTCTGAAGCCATATCTAGGTCGGCAATCACTGTTTGGACTGATTTATTTGCATATCAGTACAGAGAATTTAATCGAGTCCACCAAAAAACTTCTTCCAGGTAATTTGCGCAGCAAACGGCCACGTGGTCTTTTCCCGTCTGCTGCACAACGCGAAGGGAGCGTCTGTATTGCAGCTTCTGTGCTCACTTATCACCAGAACGGCATGGCAATGATAAATCAAACCCACTGTGGTTTTTCGTCCCATTCAACAATCGCTGCTCGACCCGCCACTCGGTATGATCCTCGGCAGGCAATGATATCAAGCAGGTTTGTGTTTCGCCTTGCAATCTTGACTGTATCTCCTGACACGTGAACTGCAGTTGACTACTTGACGGTCTCTGCAGCAGTGCCACTTTTGTCTCTGCTAGCACTTTGCAGTGTAATTTCTCCCAGGTAGCAGCGACCCTGCAGCGAAGCCGGCCAGTGTGGCCGAAAGGTTCTAGGCGCTTCAGTCTGGAACCGCGAGACCGTTACGGTCGCAGGTTCGAATCCTGCCTCGGGCATGGATGTGTGTGATGTCCTTAGGTTAGTTAGGTTTAAGTAGTTCTAAGTTATAGGGGACTGATAACCTCAGATGTTAAGTCCCATAGTTCTCAGAACCATTTGTACCAACCTGCAGCGAAAATGAAGTAATGTTACCGACGAGCAGTGGGCCTGCACTGTAAACATAACAAGGTTTCCGGCCAGCAGTGAACAGCGAGCCTGGATTGTAAAAGTAACAAAGCTCCCAGCGAGTAGTGAGCCGTGAGCGTGCAGCATAAACATAAAAATGCCGCCGGCGGGCAGCGAGTAATGTGCCTGCAGCATAAATGTAACAAGACTCCTGGCGAGCAGCGGAGTGCAGGTGGCAGTGCCGATGGTACTTTTACCGACGACTGTGCCGCTAAAGCGGAGTTATTGAACGCAGTTTTCCGAAATTCCTTCACCAGGGAAGACGAATGGAATATTCCAGAATTTGAAACACGAACAGCTGCTAGCATGAGTTTCTTAAAAGTAGATACCTTAGGGGTTGATACGGGCAAGTATTCAGGTCCAGATCGTATACCGATTAGGTTCCTTTCAGATTACGCTGATACAATAGCTCCCTACTTAGCAATCATATACAACCGCTCGCTCACCGATAGATCTGTACCTACAGATTGGAAAATTGCGCAGGTCGCACCAGTGTTTAAGAAGGGTAGTAGGAGTAATCCATTGAACTACAGACCTATATCATTGACGTCGGTCTGCAGTAGGGTTTTGGAGCATATACTGTATTCAAACATTATGAATCACCTCGAAGGGAACGATCTATTGATAAGTAATCAGCATGGTTTCAGAAGACATTGTTCTTGTGCAACGCAGCTACCTCTTTATTCGCACGAAGTAATGGCCGCTATCGACAGGGAATCTCAAGTTGATTCCGTATTTCTAGATTTCCGGAAAGCTTTTGACACCGTTCCTCACAAGCGACTTCTAATCAAGCTGTGGGCCTATGGGGTATCGTCTCAGTTGTGCGACTGGATTCGTGATTTCCTGTCAGGAAGGTCGCAGTTCGTAGTAATAGACGGCAAATCATCGAGTAAAACTGAAGTCATTTCAGGTGTTCCCCAGGGAAGCGTCCTGGGACCTCTGCTGTCCCTGATCTATATAAATGACCTGGGTGACAATCTGAACAGTTATCTTAGGCTGTTTGCAGATGATGCTGTAATTTACCGTCTAGTAAGGCCATCCGAAGACCAGTATCAGTTGCAAAGCGATTTATAAAAGATTGCTGTATGGTGTGGCAGGTGACAGTTGACACTAAATAACGAAAAGTGTGAGGTGATCCACATGAGTTCCAAAAGAAATCCGCTGGAATTCGATTACTCGGTAAGTAGTACAATTCTCAAGGCTGTCAATTCAACTAAGTACCTGGGTGTTAAAATTGCGGACAACTTCATTTGGAAAGACCATATAGATAATACTGTAGGGAAGGTGAGCCAAAGGTTGCGTTTCATTGGCAGGACACTTAGAAGATGCAAGAAGTCCACTAAAGAGACAGCTTACACTACACTCGTTCGTCCTCTGTTAGAATATTGCTGCGCGGTGTGGGATCCTTACCAGGTGGGATTGACGGAGGACATCGAAAGGGTGCAAAAAAGGGCAGCTCGTTTTGTATTATCACGTAATAGGGGAGAGAGTGTGGCAGATATGATACCCGAGTTGGAATGGAAGTCATTAAAGCAAAGACGTTTTTCGTCGCGGTGAGATCTATTTACGAAATTTCAGTCACCAACTTTCTATTCCGAATGCGAAAATATTTTGTTGAGCCCAACCTACATAGGTAGGAATGATCATCAAAATAAAATAAGAGAAATCAGAGTTCGAACAGAAAGGTGTAGGTGTTCGTTTTTCCCGCGCGCTGTTCGGGAGTGGAATGGTAGAGAGATAGTATGATTGTGGTTCGATGAACCCTCTGCCAAGCACTTAAATGTGAATTGCAGAGTAGTCATGTAGATGTAGATGTAGAAATGTAATGAGGCTCCTAGCGAGCAGTGAGCTTGCAGCATAAACGTGACAATGCTGCCAGCGAGCAGTGAGCCTTTAGGGCAAATGTAACGATGCTCCTGAAGAGCAGCAAGGAGCGAGGTGTGATGTGCAACATGCGAGGTGCCAGCAGTGAGGGTGCAGCATAAACGTACCCTAAGTGTGCGTGGATTCTGGCTGCTGTCACGATTATCAGTTTGCATTGCAACACAGCCTTGGGAACGAGACAAAAGGTACGTTGCATGACGTTGGAAAGTACTGGGCGAAACATAAAAGCAACGAACTGGATGGGGCAACGAACTGGAGTGGAAGGAGTAATAAAATGTAGGTCGACAGGACTTCCGTTTCAGATGCGAATTTTAGTCTGGTATCCACATCCAACTAGGTGCAAATGTCGCTGATATTGACGTCCCGCAACAGTTAGATGACTCGCAAGCATTTAGGACACGATCTGACACTTTCACATAATATAACACTAGACGCAGACGATTTGGGTACATAATAAACAAATTCCGTCGTGAGGGGCGGAGGGGAGGGGGGTAGCACAACAAACAAGACAGGCATCCTGCCAACCTCTGCCATTAACCTGGCCAATCCAGATTAATACGCCGACATTGTGAAGACACATAAAACAGCTAGGAGAAAGAAGGTAGAAAGATAAGACTTTGGCTTCTGTAGGCATCCATAGCGAGTCAGCTAGCACAAAAGCTTTGCGGGTATTGTCACACCATACCGTAAACTGTCAAAAGACAGCTAGTATGTCGCGGTACCACACCAACAAAAATTTTATCTCAATAGACGGGATTTGTGGCCAGCAAATCGGTCTTTAGACGGACCAAGCCTTTTACTCACCGCTGCCCCGGGTCGGCCACGCCGGCGCTGAGATTGGGCGACGGTACAGACTTCCCAGCTACTGCCACGCGGTTTCAGCCGTCGCTTCCGGGAGGTGCGCCCACCCTGACCGTGGGGCAGGTGATTGACGCTCCCCTGTCTCAGCTCACACTAGCGCTAACTGTTGCACAACAGCCACAGACTGCGCCCTCTTGCCAGCCACATGCGCGATATCTGTGCTTTCACGGCCTTCTGGGGGGGGGGGGGGGGGGGCCAGGAATAAAGACGTGCTGAAAAATGCAACTTCAAGGCAGGGTCCTGAGACCTGGTAGTCAAGGAATGCTGCATTCGATTACGATTGTGGACGAGGCCCGAATCAGTTACTACTGGTATATTGATAAATTATGGATCATTTAGATGCAGAGGCATTGAAGCATAATCTGTGCTATCACTAAGAATCACTTAACATGCCACAAAAGTCTAACTAATATGATTTAAGTGGCAGAAATAATTCACTTTTTTTCAGATGCTTTCGCATGTGTTTAGATACACTACACTTTACGGATTTGATACTGTTTCCTCCAACACAATGACCATAAACACAGTCTTGCTCGATGCAACCACATTCTGTTTATTGCCGGACGGCAACGTCATGCATATACCAGTGGTTTCCTTAACATTAACGTTAATTTACGGTTTCCTGCAAAATGTCAATATTATACAGTAGATGGTTAATGCTGTGTCACTGAATTCTGTTTCATTACGTTGAAGACCCATTTGTTAGTCTCTCGTCTCAGCCCGGCTTTATAGTTATATTGGGCTACAAATTAAAATCTGTTTAATTGTTATTGTGCCATTGTCAAGAAGATTTTATGTGTAACAAATTAGTTGTTACACGGAGCCATCTGTTCACAGCCCCCGGTCTGAACTCCACTCCACAAAAAGCCTCCTCTCCAAGACCCAGACCGCAAACTAATTATATAACCTAATTAATGACAGCACGTATGCAGTAACTAATGACCACAATGCATGAAGAGGTCTAGAGAAGACCATTATCCTGAAATATGTCATAAATGGATGATAATTATATAGAAATGGCAGTTTATTATTATGTGTTATTCCACCACTGATAGATTCCTTCCCATAAACAGGTGCAGTATACGATTTAGGAAGAAAGTTTAGGGTTTAACGTTCAGTATATGATTTAGGGGTATAAATGATTTGTGATACAGGTGTCCTGGAAGGTGCTGACGTAATATGTTATAAAGTAATCAACTGAAATTCTCTCGCGAAAATACCACGTAGACTGTAACACAGGAAAATGTTCGCAAAACACCTTATCACGCTACATGGCGATCGTGCGTTACAGTCTTTCGTGCACCAGTAATTCATAGCCTCAAACTGCTTAGAAATTTGTAACCAGGCGCTTGAAGCCAATTTACACGCTGTACTAGCAGCATGCAGTAGGTCCTCGTAGTTAGTGCTAACCCTCTCATTAACTCAGAGAACACTCTTAGTGCGTAGAAAATTGGGCAGATCACTTCTTGGAAGGTAGGCTGCCCTCACTACCGTCGTGTGCGCCGTGTGAAATGATTTCCGGCTGAAGTGCGTACCGTAATTCCACGGCGTTAGGTAACTGGAGATGGAAACGCAAAGGCTCAGTCTAGATACAGTGGTCGCCAGTGAAGTGAAATGGAAAGAAGACAAGCATTTTTGGTCAGGTGAGTAATAGGGTAGTATCAACAGCAGCAGAAAATTGTGTAAAGGGAGCAGCATTTGCTATGAATAGGGAGGTAGGGCAGAGAGTGTGTTACTGAGAACAGTAAGGTGATACGGTTCGTATCAGAATCGACAGCAAACCATCATTAACAGCCATAGTTCAGATACATATGCCGACGTCGCAAGCTGAAGGTGTAGAGATACAGGAAGTAATGAGTACGTAAAGGGAGACGGAAATCTAATAGTCATGGGGTACTGGAAAGCTGTTGTAAAGGAAGAAGTAGAAGATAGTGTTACACGACAAAATGGGTTTGCCACTAGGAATGAGAGAGGAGAAAGACTGACAGCGTTCCGAAATAAATTTCTGATAGTAAAAGCGAATACTCTGTCCAAGAATCAGAAGAGGAGGAGCTCATTAGGTAGTACAGTTGAAGAGGAATGGACATCTCTGAAAAGGGCAATCTCAGAAGTCGGAAACAAAAGCGTAGGTAAAAAGAAGGTAACTGCGAAGAAACCGTGGGTAACAGAAGAAAAACTACAGCTGATTGATGAAAGAAGGAAGTACAAATATGTTCAGCGAAATTCAGGAATACCGAAGTATAAGTCGTTGAGGAATATAATAAGTAAGAAGTGCAGGGAAGCTAAGCCAAAATGGCTACATGAATAATGTGAAGAGATGGAAAAAAATGATTTTCAGGAGAACTGAAGTCAACATAAGCTTCGGTGAAATTAAAAGCAAGGATGGTGACATCTAGCGTGCAATAGAAATTCCACTGTTATATGCAGAAGACAGAGCGCATAGGTGGAAAAATTATATTGAAGGCCTCTACGAGGGGGAAGATTAGTCGGATGTGATAGAAGAAGAAACAGGTCGATTTAGAAGATTTAGAATTCTGACGATAAACATTTTGTTTTTTAAAATAAGAAGGTCAACTTGAAGAAAAATAGACAGGAAAATTCCAAGTTAATCTGCCATTGAAACGTCCCCTTTGAACAATTATACATGACTGTGCTTAAACTGACACACAATATTTTTAGCGCAACGCAATCTGACTTTCAAAAATCCCTACAAAAGAATGGCCTATACCTTTCACAAATCACTTACCTCACAAAATCGTCGTTACTCGAACTACTGCAATACAGCAAGCGCCACTACTGCCAGCTAAATAAAAGATTCAAACTACGGAAGGCACTAACTACTGATAGGCATAGTTAGCAAATGAAAGATTTTAATAGAGAACAAACAATGTATTTACCTTAATAGTGTTGAAAAATCATTATATATATATATATATATATATATATATATATATATATATATATATATATATATATAAGTTCATGACATCCAGTCTTACAAATGTCCAAACTCCGCCATCTCTCTCCCCACATCCACCACTGCTGGCAGCTCACCTCCAACTACGCAACGCTACGCGCTGTTAACATCCAGCTGCCCAACACTACAATGGCAGACAACAATGCAAACTAGCCACAGACTGCACACAGCACAGCCAGTGATTTTCATGCAGAGCGTTACGTGGTGTTACCAATAAGAAAACCTGAACAGCCTACTTACATAGCCCCCATGCTCCCCACAAAAATATTACAAATTGTTTTGGGCAGTGGCCAATAATGATTTGATAAAATTTTTCATTATTACAATAACAAAGATATCAAATGCGGACACTTATTGATACAATGTTGGTCCAAAGCTAAAGTTATCTCACAGTCCATAAAGACAGTCCTGATCGTTCATTACAGTAAAATTGCAGTGTTTTTCTCAAAGTCTGAGCAGTAAAAGAAAATGCACACGGAAGTAGTGGATTTCCATGCAGTCTTGAAGAAGTAGTGTTGTCCTTCCAACGAAAAACAGTGCCTACTCTTGACATGGAGACAGGTAATGGGCCACAACAGAGCAAACCCACCGCAGAGTCAGTCGAAGTTTTGAAGAATATTGGTAGGTAGGTCATCACAGAGTAGACCCACTGTATTCCTTGTAGAGATGGCCAGCAGCCATCTGCTGCGACTGTGCAGGTGCACAATCACAATCGAAGAGTCTTGCGGAGAATATAGCAAGTCCATAAACCACCACTTGTGCACTCACACAGTTTTTGGAATTGTCCTTAGAACCAGCAATGCTGTTATCCAGTCCCTTGCTGAATTATTAACACACGTGCAAACACTAACAGTCCCTACTTCTCACATATTGTCCATATACTATGACCAACAGAAACGTGTGCAGTGAAATGGAACTTACAAGTTAATAATATGATGAACTGGTGTCAATTACAATTTTATAACATAAGAATACAACTACAAAGGAACATAATACATCATTAAAGACATAATGATACAGATAACATTTGTAGTAATAGGGGCTTTACAAAAGAATAGAAATAAACATATACATCAATGTTACAGGAATTATGACATAAGTAAATACATAAAATAATGACAATAGTTCCTGAAACATTAATTTCACACATGATCATTAAAACAAAACAGAATAAATAATGTCTAAGCATCTTTACACGGTAAATAACATATTATCAGAAAAATTCTACAACATAAATCTTATTCGCTAAACACATACAGACAGGAAAAACACAAATTCACATAGTGTAATAACACAAAAATACAGGACAGGGTTTGTTTTCAGTGTAACATTTGGTACTGCAGTCCAACCCAAAACTTCATTCCATAGATTTTTCGTCTTATTTCAACATTTGTTTCCACCAAAAAAAAATCCTATCCACACATGCTTTCTGTATTCTGTTCACATCCTTTTTCAAAAATAGTTTTTCTCCACTGTACACTACTTTTTTTGGCCAAACTATTTTCTTATAGCTTCTCAATGCATTTCTTCCAATCCATCATAGTTAGTTTCTTATATAGTCTACCCCCTCTTAAGCTAACTTAAATCTACTGAGCTCAGAGATATATACTAAGGGACGAGGCAATGCAGCAGCACAAAACAATGAATACAAATAGCAATGAAAAAAATTCAAATTGGCAAAGCAAGCAGCACTAAAATCTAAATTACCAAGCAATGATACATTACAACTAATATGTGCCAATGTGCAGCAACAAGAAAAATAAATCAGTAGTAAAACTAGAGTAATACAAAGTGAAATTTAATAACACTATGCCTGGCAAACAGCAGCAGCAAATGCAATAAATTATATCTAATCATGAAAAAGCTCAAGCAGAAAAAATATTACAGTAAAGATGGCCATGTCTAATACCTATGTCACATCTTAACACTAGAGTGATGCATCACGAGAACTTGCACTAGCAGATAAGTTACCAAATCGTAAAAAAATTATTTATGCAGTTCCTGTGAAGGGAAATGTCTATTTATGTGCCCTCGTTTTCTTGGAAGTAGATCATAAATTTCTTATTGACTGGATCTGTAGGCATAAAATAACTATATCAGTACATCTATTTAATTTTATTTTAACCAATGCAGCAGTGCAGCCTGAAACTAAATATTAAACAAATTGAGTAAATAAATACATAAAGCAAGCCATAAGGCATTTCTCTCAACTAGCAAGACAATAGCCGTGAAATGTTTCTCATCGTTTCATTTGGCATTTTAGGAAATATCATAAATTAAGAGCTCCACAGTATAATCATATGTTTTCAAGTTTGAGCGTGTCATATTTGCGATGCTTTCTACAAAGGAATGTCAATAGCGAGGATAATGGCCTCCCCTTTTCTTTCTCCACCTGTGCACACACTAATGGCTTTTCTCCGGCGACTGTCGTGCAGCTGGGCGCCCACGACGCATTACGTGCAGGTGGTCACTTAACTTTCTTACCGAAATATTTACGACAGCAGTTTCCGCTACAGTGACAGTCTCATATGAAAATTTCACAGGTCGAAAATTTACGTTGCAAATGTGTAGAAACAAAATCCTGTAAATATAACAGTGTCCAAAAAATTTTCGGCGGCATTGTGATACATTCACGCATGTACATACATTTCATAACTCTTTAAAGTACGATTCTCAGCTTATTGATCATAAACGTACCTCAACAGCATAATACACATCGTCATCGCAATAATAACATCATAACAGATCAATGACATCTCAGAATCGTCGCAGCTTTTTTCAATAATTTCAAGACCTTCAATAAAGTCATCTACCTCAAACGTACCTCAAAATCCGTGATCCCTTACCAAATACAATCATTCTAAGCTCTCATAGTACGACAACGGTTCTGAAAAAATATGAAGAGTTCACAAAGTACAGACAAAATACAATTTCATAAGTGTGAAGTTATCCAACTGTGTAACTGAGTAAACATCTGTCACTGACGTAGTAAAAAAAATTTTTATTTCTCTGTTAAATAATCAGGTAGCTGTGTATTTTGTGTTGGAGAAATATGGTACCGATGTGTAAAGTTGTATAAGCAAATACCATATTAGCTAGGGCTCCTGAGGATTAATGTAATTATACCCTCAGGTGTTACAGATTATAGCAATGGAATGACATGTATCACGGAAAACTTTCTTTGTAATTCAAAAATCTTTAAAAATAAATGTTTCAAGTAGAAAATTAATCACTCAAATACGTGTACTGTAGCGCTAAATGTGCGTCTTGTTGTAAGATAATCTCTGTGGAAGTGTCGTAGTTATCGTCCTCTGTAAGCAAAGTTCTGCTGAAATCAATGTACTTACCTCATCATAAACAAAAGTGAAATTCTTTGCGTATAGATATCGTAGTTATTATGCTTATTGCCCTGATGAAGAAAGTACTGTACTGTAACGTATTGTTGTGCTACAGAAAAGGCTGTCTCATTGTAGCTATACCACAAAAGTTACTACTAAAACATGTTTTACTTTCCAGAATAATTCAGAAAAACTGTGCAGATATAAAACAGATACACCGCAAAATTGTAAATTGTCACTCATTAGTAGTGTCGTGATAAAATCGTGTAGCTGTCACATAAACTAACCACTGTGTCATCTGGTATCTCACAGAAAGTACTTTAAATCCAGAATATATTTTCAAGTAAACCAAAATGCTGCATTAAAATCTCATTAGCAGTACCAGTATATGTTCTAAGTATGTAAGCCTTATAGTCGTTA
The DNA here is from genome assembly GCF_023898315.1 of Schistocerca nitens. Taxonomy (NCBI): domain Eukaryota; kingdom Metazoa; phylum Arthropoda; class Insecta; order Orthoptera; family Acrididae; genus Schistocerca; species Schistocerca nitens. Next base: position 561,477,398 of record NC_064617.1, read on the forward strand.
CATAATCGTGCAACTAACATGCAAGAATGTACAAATAACAACACCGTGTCGTCTGTTCACTATAACAATGCATTCGTAATTTCTGTTTAAAAACGTTCCCTAGGTTCTAGACTGGATAGTTAACTTCAAAACATTATTGCATGTTAACAGTTTCTCAGTGTGACAAATTGTACTAATGCGTGAAGTGAAAGTTTTATGGCAAAGACTAAGTTAAAAAACAGATTATTTTTCAATAAACGGTTTTACATGAGAAATGTGGTGGAAACCTTTACTCTTCCTAGTACGCAGAGTTTCAACTTCAACGCAATTATCGTGCGGTATACGTCGGTAAATAATACTGGAATTTTTCTCAAGGTTAGTGTCTATGTTATTTTTTCTCTGAGCCAGCCGGCGCACGCGGCTGCCTGCGGTGCGAGTCATTGTCTGTCACTTTGCTGACGCGCGCCGTTATTGGGATTAGGAGACCGAACTTCTACAAATTCACCTTGCCGAGAAGGCCCTGCCCTGTTTGAAGCTCGCCAGTTCTGATGCAATTCAGCTCTGTCGTTACGATCACATCGTCTGTCGTCATGTCGGTAGATTCCATAGTTTCTTTCTTGCCGGTCACGTGGTGGGGAATTTCTTCCTGAATCGTAACTGCGCGCTGAACTGTTGCGTCTGAAGTTATTCTGTCTCAATTGATAATAACTGTTTGTGTTCCCATATTGTCTGTTTCTATGGTAATCTCTGTCATATTCATTACTATGGAAATGCGATTTTTCTCTGTAACTATTATTACTCTGCCAGTGGTTGTCATATGGGTGGTGTCTGTTCTGGTCACGATTTGCGTTGTAAGAATAGACTTGTCGTGTCCAGTTATTGTTTCTGTCGTCACGGAATTGTGACGGATGTGACCTGTACTGATTGTTTTCCTGTTTTCGCATCCCGCGACTGTCTGTGTCAATTTCTAATTCTTGTAAGAGTCCCTGAAAAGCTTCAATGTCGTCTTTGCAACGTCCTGCCAAAATAATATTGCGGATGAGCTCTGAGGGGCTGTATGGGTTTGAAAGATACTGATTCTTATGCAACATGTCTTCAAAATATTTCATAAGACTGGAAAATTCAGATTGTTCGAAACGTTTCATCATTATGATGCTATGTTTTACTCGGTCTTGTGTGGCTTGAGACCAATATGCTGAGAGGAAGGCATGATAAAACTCTCCTTCACTGTGGCAATCGTGAATGACCGACCGCATTCTTACAGCTGTTTCATTCTCTAAGTAGCCACACATAAATTCTAATCTGTGTTCTAATGACCAGTTGGGAGGAAAACAATGAGAGAATTGATGAAGCCACGCTTGTGGATGAATGTCGTTGCCGGAATTCTTAAATGTTTTGAATTTACGTGTAGTAATGAAAAGCTTATATTCAAAATCATCATGTCGGCGAGTCGCATGTCGGTCATTATTACGTCGTTTCGGCGGTTCTATCTCAAAATTCGGAGTGCCTTTCCAATTTCTTTCATAATTTCCGAAGTGTCCTGTGTTATTATTTTGTGGTTGTTCCGTATTTCTATGTCCCTCTTCCCGTATTGGAGCACGAGTCGCCTCTAAAATATGTAATTCCTGTATTACCTGTGTCAACTGATCTTGTACTTCCAGGATTTCTCTTTGGTATTGCGTATTAATTTGATTCTGATTTTGTTTGAATTTCCTAATTTGTTCGCACTCTTCTGTGTCATTAAAGACTACCGGTTCTGTGTCATTCAGATTATCATCTACCTTGGTAGATAAATTATTTAGCTGATCCGAAAGTTCAACTACTTTATCCAATAGTGAAATTATTTCCTCTGTGTGTTTTTCTGAACCAAGTTTCAGAGTGTCCATTTGTGTTGAAATCGTATCTACTGTGTCCTTTAAGTTTTCCTGAGTTTTTGCGAGTTGCGTAACCGAATCGGTAGATGCAACTGAGTCAATTTTAGCTTGCAAGGTGTCGTGATTTTCATGAACAATAGTTTGCAGTTCTTTTATGGCTACTTCGTGATTCTGTAATGCATTTTCACGACGCGAAAAAATAGGTTGGAAATGCTCACAAATTTGTGTTTTTACGTCGTTATAAACCGTTTCACATTTCGATTCGATTTTATGTAACTCAGTAGTTAAATCTTCACGTGTTTGTTCAAGCATGGTGTGAAGATTTTGTCCCATTTGTTTCTGATTTTGTTCAAGCGTTGTGTCTAACTTTTGTAGCCTTTGTCCCATTTGTTGCATTAACTGTAATAACAGTGCACTGGTGTCTGAAACATGTTCCTCAGTGCTATTCGGCAGTGCATTTGAACCGGCAATATTCGCATTTTGAAAAGCAGAAAATGTGTCTTGATTTATTTGAGAAAACGGTGAGGACGCAAAACCTGAATCTACAGTATTTGCAAGATTGTGTCCTGTCATTTCGGAATCCTGAGGCGAGCTGTTGCCGACCGATCGATCGATAATGCTTCCCTGTTCACTAATTGTTTCACTGCCTACACCATTATTTGCAGCTCGCTCCATTTCCCTATGCACAATTACCAAATTATTACTTTGAACATTAGTTAATTCATTACATGGTGGCGCTAACACACTGCTGTCGTCTTCACTGTCATTTCTCAGTTTACTTTGGAGCCTAGTATTACGTTTTTCACACGCCATTATTGTCACAATATTTCACACGATGACACAGAAAAGCACAATTTGAAGAGCAAAAATAAGAGAACACATTAACATAGCACTGAAAAAAATATCTAGTTAATTGCAAGCGCAGCTGCGAAATACTTGGTGCAAATCTACATGCATGTCGCAACTGTTTTACTGTACAACAATGAAAAACTACAACTACAAAGGAAATTCTCTCTACAATTACGCGCTAGCAATAAACAAAAGCTACACTAATTACACAAACTACAAGAAAAAATCAGAAGATTCCAGTGAGGTATCCTCGGCTAAGGGTCGACATATGAAACGTCCCCTTTTGAAAAATTATACACGTGACTGGGCTTAAACTGACACACAATATTTTTAGCGCAACGCAATCTGACTTTCAAAAATCCCTACAAAAGAATGGCCTATACCTTTCACAAATCACTTACCCCACAAAAATCGTCGTTACTCGAACTACTGCAATACAGCGAGCGCCACTACTGCCAGCTAAATAAAAGATTCAAACTACGGAAGGCACTAACTACTGATAGGCATAGTTAGCAAATAAGAGATTTTAATAGAGAACAAACAATGTATTTACTTTAATAGTGTTGATATATATGTGTGTATATATATATATATATATATATATATATATATATATATATATATATATATATATATATATATATGAAAATCACTGGCTGTGCTGTGTGCAGTCTGTGGCTAGCTTGCATTGTTGTATATATATATATACAAAGTTCATGACATCCAGTCTTACAAATGTCCAAACTCCGCCATCTCTCTCCCCACATCCACCACTGCTGGTGGCTCACCTCCAACTGCACAACGCTACGCGCTGTTAACATCCAGCTGCCCAACACTACAATGGCAGACAACAATGCAAGCTAGCCACAGACTGCACACAGCACAGCCAGTGATTTTCATACAGAGCGCTACGTGGTGTTACCAACAAGAAAACCTAAACAGCCTACTTACACCATTTTCAATTCATAAACTTGAAGGGGTTTAAAATAGTGAATGTCACAGTCACTGAATTATAATAATAATGGCCTCAACAACATGTTGGACAGTAAGACTTTAACAATAGTAGCCATAAAAAATTTAAATTCAGACAGATTTACATAAACCAGCCAATAAAAATAATTAAAACTGAGTTATAGATAAATTTCTTCAAGCGACCTTAAATCCAAGATATTAGGCACATCCCTAAAAGATAAATATCAACTAGTTAACTAAACATAACGATTCACCTTTACGGTTTACCCAAAATGATTGCAGCAAATAATTTAAAATAACATTTAGAACAAGGCTAGAATATATATTAAACAAAACAACAACATTGATGGGGAAACTTCCTGTGCAAGGCTAGTTCATCATAGGCCTCTTGGCCCACGGCAAAATTTCATTTATGATACAAGTCAGATAACATAAGATACTCAACTTGAGCACAGACAGTCAGGACGTGTGACTGCAAACAACTAACAAACCGCACTAGGAAATGCTCGAGAGCTGTCCAAACGACCGCCCGCAAGCCAGGCCCACACTGAACGCTCCGCACCAACTTTGTTGTTTCTGTTAACAAACACCGAACATAAATAGCTCACTCAATTACACTACAATTGAAAGTTTTTGCTTAGCTACGATTGGACATGTAGAACCTTTTCAATAAGGTCGAGCCAACAGATTAGTACCAAGAATGGATTTTCACTCTACAGCAGAGAGGGTGCTGATCTGAAGCATTGTGGAAGACGAAAACTGTGCACTGGATCGAGACCCGAACATACAACTTCTGCTATTCGTGGAAAAAATGCCCTACCGACTGGGCTATTCAGGCACGACACACGATCGTTCCTAGCCACTTTACTTCCAATGTCTCTCTCTCCTACTTTCGTAGCTTCTGGACGCTCCAAGTTACAATCCAATTCGGGCTCATAGGTTTAAGCTACCAGAATCACTTAAATCACATTCCACCGTGAGGTGAAAACACATTCTGGAAATGTTTCTGTAGGCTCTGGTAAGTCATTTCTGTGCAATATCCTTTCTTGCAAGAGTGCTAGTCCCACAAAGTTTGCAGGAAAACGTCTATGAAATTTGTAAGGTAGGAGAGTAACAGGGTCCACTGGCAAACTTAAAGCTGTGAGGGTGGCTCTTAGGTATCTCAGTCAGTGGAGCATTTCTCCGTGTAAGGCAAAGGTCTCTTGTTCGAGTCCAGTTCCAACAGTCTGATTTTCTTTGGACAAGTAGATCAATATATTACGATAGGGCAGTGTTCCGCGTATTTAGCACGCTAAGCACGCACCCAACTTGTGTGTCTACGCCCAAACTGCAATTATCGAAACGTAATGCAGCGAACTACAGTCAGCCCATAAACAGTGTTCCACGAACTCCCACATTCACGTAATAGACGATGGAAATTATTTGTGTAATATAAAGGAGCTAGTGTCATATTTGAGAGAAGGACATATTGCTGTGAAGGCGAAAGAAAGCTGGGATACCTTTACCCATCAAATGGCTTCGTGGCGTCCTTTGCACGGGGAGCTGTGAATGATTGCAGCATGCAGCAACGGCGGGTGAGCAGTTTTCTCCGGCTTCTGTTCCTCGCTAAAAAGAAAAAAAAAAGCTCCAAGCACTATGGGACTTAACATCTGAGGTCATCAGTACCCTAGACTTAGAACTACGTAAACCTAAATAACCTAAGGACATCACACACATCCATGCCCTAGGCAGGATTCGAACCTGCGACCGTAGCAGCAGCGCGTTTCCGGACTGAAGCGACTAGAACCGCTCGGCCACAGCGGCCGGCAGTTCCTCGCTGTCCTCCGCCATAGACCCTAGTAATGCTGAAAGTAACTTCACAAGGAGAATAGCCCCTGCTTTCTATACACCATCAGAAACTTCAGTATATTTTCCACTGCTGCTTGGAAGCCATACAATCGCATTAAAGTAATAGCTGTATCACTGACACATCCATTTCGGAAGTTTGTACCAAATGGTAGTTGTTTCCTTGCTGTTATTATGCAGTATTGGTCGCTCTACAGTGGGGCTAGTTATAACAGGCATGGAACTTTCTGGTACTCGATGCAACGGTAGATTTTAGGTGTGTGATTGAAATTGTTATAAATACTTTGCATGTAATCATAAAGCGCAGCCGTGCATACCTAACTATCAACTGACAAAATTAAACAGAACTGTGTGAAACGAAATACCTTGCTAGGAGCTCTGCCAGTGGAATACGAAAACTAACAAATTCTTAGTTGTACCATGGAATAGACTCATTTATTAGGTAAATAGTTGTCAGAAGGCGAATAAGACAGCCAGCAAGTTGCAGTAAATATTGGTTTTCAATTAATCTTAAGCATGGTATTAACAAACTTAAGCTCGTCTTCTACAAAAGGACAATAAACAAACTTTACATTAGCAAACAGTCATTCTGACTTCACCAAATGAGTGTTTGCTCAAGTGAAATTTGTTTCTTGTCCTTCTGAAGACGACGGGTTTAAATCCGTTGAAACCACGGTTAAAGTTAATGAAAACACTATTGACTGCAACTGGTTGGCTGTGCTATTCACCTGCTATTCTGTAACAGTTGCCGAATTGTAGCCATGCTCAGAATATGAAGTAGGAACTACCACTGGCATGTCGCGTCGTTACGCCGGCACAGTCGACAACACATCATACACTTCGACGTCGAGGGTTGCCCGCCTACCAGGCAACCACTTTTCGCCGAGCAGCAGGTTTCCTAGTGTTCCACACGGCGGTCTTAGCAGAGGTCGCGGCTCGTGGGATCCTACTTGTTTCGGCGATCCAAGTGGTCGAAAATAGGTCCCATGACATCCTGCCATTAGATGGTATTTAAGCAGCCCCATGGCCGTCCATCAGCAGCTCATTCCGAGCCAGGAGTCCATTTCAGACATCGTGCTCCACGCCGCCGACGCCGCCATCTCCGCCGGCGACCAGCCACGGACAACGACCAGGGTAGCTGCGGCGCCGACCACAAACCTGCCTTCGTGGTTGTGCGTGTTGCACAACTTTGCTTAAATTATCGTTGTAGTACATTGACTGTAGACTGTTTCAAGGGAACTTTTAATTCTGTGTTTAGACGGATCTTAAACTGTTTATTCAATTTTAACTCCATGCCAAGATGGATGAACCTAAACTCTTAGCTGAACTTTTCTTCAAGACGGACTCAGCAAGAATTTGCATTTTCATTTGTGTGGAAAGTTGGTTATCTAAATAACTATCTTCAGCCAGTGACTTTCAACTTGTAAAGCTTACTATTTGTCGGAGTAGATGAACAGTGCTTCTTATTTTTGTAAATAAACTTTTGGTAGAATCTGTGACAACCATTGACGGATAGACAAGCCCAACCAACGTTTAGGAGCACTTCATGATGAGTTAGTCTTATTGTGAGAATAGGTACCAACGTCACAACATTGTGTGATGATGTCATGCTTGCACAAGTGCTTGTGGTCGCTGTGTTGTATAATTATTTTAAATTATTTTAATTTGATTAAAGTCGAACACATACACCAAATTATTTCATGGGTGTGCATTTTCTCACCAGCAGCAGACCAAAGAATATTTGCAGTTTTCTAGTATTCGCTTACAGCTTTGGGTCCAGTTATTTCCGAATCATTGTTTCCTACATAACATTTATACTTTTGTAGTTTTTCTCTGAAAAATTATATAGTCAGAACTTAAACACTCCTGCACAGATTGCTTGAATAATTATGAAGTTAGAACACGTAACATAAGCCAGTAAAGTCAGATGCCGTTCTTAGCCGGTATATCTCCAAAGGGTTGTTCGGGCCATGTAATTAGAATGAATATCCTTTCTTGCACACAACAGTACCTTCTCATCGTACAGTGTGTTGTGTGTTGAGTGTATCTGTGCAGTGTAGGTGAATATGTGTAGCGTTTCGCGGACCGTTTGTGTTGTTGACGAAGTTGCAACAGATAAGGATCGGTGAAACCCGGTGTCGGCATGTAATCTGCTCTTCTCAAGTAGCATTAAGGGACTCAACTGTCGCTGACGACGGACAGACCAACATCAATAACGACACATTTCTTCATTCCGTGAAACACAGCGGAGAGGTTACCACTTTAAATCAGGTCTTCGCCGCCAGGTCTGATGATTATCAGCTGTACTTTTCACCTCTCCTCGCTTGACCCAACGAACACTGGCGATGGGAATGAATTCCACAAAACCTGGAGTCAAACAGAATATTTCTGAAATTTGTGTACTAAAGCGATCTTGGCTCGGAATCTGGTTCTCCTAATACATAGAATGTTCCCCATATAACGTTCTCATTCCGCTGCCTCTATTATGAACCAGTCCGTCTGGATTCTCTATAGGTAGTACCCATATCTGATATTACACCAGAGCGGAGCGACTAAATTTTATGAGATTTCCAGTAATTTTATTAGCCAAGCACCCGGTGAAGTGCTGTACGCTAAAATTAAATCTGCTTTCATGTACTCGTAATATAATTAACATTGGACTGTTTTATTGCGTAGCCACTCGCTAGATTTTGAAATATAACTGCTTACCGCGCATCCTTTCAGCTCGTTCGTCGTGCAAGAGAGGACTTTTTGTCCGTCTGCTGTACGTGTAAATATATCATTGTCAGCTCTCTGCCCACTGAGATCGACTCTCATAGAATAGGCAATGATTGTCACACGCTTTGTTCGGGGGGCCGTGATATTGCGAGACTTCTGAGCACAAGGCAATGTGAACTGCATAGGGCACGCTTGCACCACTTGCTAGCGAGATACTGGAAGACTATTCTCGGGTTTTATTTTGTATTTTTACTTCGTTGCGTTACGGTGTTTAGTATTAATTGCAATTGTGTACTCTGCATATAGACACATAGTGTACTAGAGATTTCAGTGATGTCTCAAATTTTCAGCCGCCACAGTGGCACCATTTATGTAATAAACATGTCTCTCCTCAGCCCTTTTTTCTCCCTTTAAGTACAAGCCCGCCCACGTGGGTTGTTGTCATCTAGCAGTTAGGATGATCCTGTTCCTTTACGTTTTCTTTGCATGCACTTTGTTTTGCGTGTGGTTTGTTAACCTAATAATATGCTCTCTCTCCCCCTCCCTCCTCTTTCCCTCCCCTGTTATCCTTTCATCCCTTTCTCTACCGGCCATAATTGAAACTTGTGTATTTTACGCACTATAATGTACACTTTTTTGAGCTTTTGTACTTCTGTTTTAACAGACATTCTCATGATATGTTGTGCCCCAAACGCATGAACATAATAATTTTTTTAATACTTCATTAGTTCATTTCTAGCAACCTATTCAGCACTGACATAAGCCCTCTCAGATACTGGAAGAACCGGACGTGGAATGCAGAGTGCAGTGAGACGACGAGGTGCTTCATGCACATAATCTGCTCACATCTAGCTCAAACATACTTAATACTGCCTGCAGAAGATTGTAACATTTATGATCGAGCCATAATTAGCTCTTTCGCCCATGAATTGGTTTTGGTTTATTTTTGTTTATTTTCTGAATCACACCGCTTCCTGGCAATGGACGTCTTTTAGCGACAGTTCACAAAAGGGTGTTCCGGCTGCCAGTGCAATTGACTATGAGATTTTCTTACTCAGGTAATGAACTCAGTAACTTTCCCCAGTATAGTAGATTCATTTATTAGTATTAAGGGATCAGTACTGGAGTCTTCAACTCAAATGACCATCCACATAGTATATCTACCATACTGACTGATTTCTAGTTTCGTTACCTTTTATTTTGCCTATACGGTAAAATAAACTACCGGAAATAAAACACTAGTATTTTATTTTACGTGACCTTCATCATCCTTCCTGTGACGATTTTTACTAGGAACTCATGAAAAAGAGTAATAAAGGAATATCTGTTGCTTACAACTAATTTTTACCTTATCATGTGAATTTTGAGAAATAGTTCCTCCAACTATCCACTCTTTCCAGTTCTTTCCCTTGTCCACTGCGTGGCACTTCAGGATCATTCCAGTGATAAACACTCGCACCTTCTCAGAATTGTCTTGACTGACGGATATAAACGTCACAACTTTGTGTGCACAACTATATTGTTCGCCTCCTGATGCGCACAAGTTAGAATGTCACGTTTCCCTTGGTTCGTGAAAGACATGTTCTCCACACTAACAATATTACGGTATATGATATTGCAATTAGTCCATTTAGAAGAATGATGTGTCGTAGAAAGTTTCAAGAAGGATATTCAAATCCTGCACGAGTAATTTCAATTTTCTGTGCTGGTGGTTGATAACGGTTAAGAAATATTTTGTTATCCATTTGCGGAGTGCAAATGCGTCACCTAAGTTTGCTGGACAGAAGCATGTCGTCTTTCCCCACTTTTACGTTGACAGAATATTATGAAAACCTGTAAACTTTTACCGCTTCACGAAATTTACCAAGGAAGAGCGAAGAATGGTAAAGAAATGAATACGAAAGAGTTGCGGAAATATTGCGGAGAGAATCTCTAACAGAGAGAGGCAAACTGAAATCCAGTCACACACGTTTTTCGTCTTCCAAGCTACCCACACCACGGAGCCGGCATACGGACAGCTGCCCTTTTGTAAGGAAAATAGATTATTCAAAACTTCCATTCGGCGAACACATCGTGAGCGCCATCAGTAAAGTTTATGCGGAAAGTTTTCTTGTCACGTAACACCTGTAAATTCTCTCGAGAAAAACTGGAAGTAAAAGGCGCAATTTTCGTGCACATTTAGCGTAGACGTGTTCCTCAGTGACTCTTCTCAAAAGATTTTCATACATTTTTTATTAATATTACAGCGCAAGTACTATCGCCTTTTCGGAAATTCGCTCACTAGATTATTCAACTTTGAGATATGACATCTACCGAATATAGCAGATAAGAAACGCAACCTGTCGTACATGAGTTTTAAATTATGAACAAGAATAAAATAGACACAAGAGGTGTAGCAAAAATGTTGTTTATACTTGTCATGTTATTACAGACAGCCTCAGCGATCGCATTATTTTCAGCGATAAGTTTTACTTTATTCAAATGATTAAGTAAATTCTACAGTGACTGTACCGGTTTCTAGTGACAAGTCATTGTCAGAGGCCCCATATCAATAAAAGAAGCATAAAATAGGCACATAACGATAATACATTGATACATTAAATAAATATGTAACCTTTAAAAGTGGTACCATGAATGGCTACGTCATAACGTGCTAGGAGTCAATATTTCCGCAAGAACCCTCAGATGGCCAACTGGGGCTAGCCAATGAAGTACTTATGCAGACAGAGGTGGTTGGCAGAGGCATAGTGTAAGCTTACACATGTGATGTACAACACAGTTGTTATAAAATACTATACTGGTGTAGACTTGGTAATAATAATGTGATAAAGTGTAAGGGAACGGGTGAAGTAGGCAAGTGATCGTTCACCCTCCAGCGCGGTACACAATTTCCGTCACCGCTGATTCTGCACTGCCGGGTCGCTGCCCGCGTGAGTCAGCTAGCAACGCAGAATTAAAGTGGGTCTTTCTGTCGGCCGGGCGGCTGTTGTCATCAGACACCCTGCTGCGTCGTCAGACACCGGGCTTCCGCGGCGCGTTCGGGTCAGTAGGCTGCGACGACACTGACCGCTTCTGAGTATGTATGTAACGAGTTTTTAATAAAAGTTAAATTATTCGCCCGTGTTCAAATGCTGATCACCGGCTCGCCCTAAGACCCTCACGCCCACCCGCCACCATCCTGACCAGTCAAATACCTTATAAAATGGTGTCAGGAGTGGGATCCTCTAGAAATCCTTTCCTGGGGAGAGAAGAAAACATACAGTCTTCCAATAGGGTATAGCGGTGATTGGCATTGTTCGCGAAGTTCGTGTTTCATATCCGTACGTAGAAGCAGCACAAGGCAGATACCATCCTCCGTCGGAGCACATCTCTGCAGACGATGCAACGGAACGAGACCCAGCATTGAAGGTAGGACTGTAGCAGATACTGGCTTTGCTTGGCGTGCATGCGATTGGCAATGATGGCAAATTTTTAAATAAATTGAGCGACCGGGTTATTCAGTATGGCAGAGGCACAGTTACGAGAAGAAATTCAGCGTTTGAAAACAGATGCAGAAAGTAGAAGGGATGTGGGACAAGTGAATAGTAGCCTTCGGAATGTAGCCGATGAAAGGACAACAGATTCAGCAGTAGTTAAAAATTTTTCTTTGGTCCCCACATTTCCGGTCTTTCGTGGGAAATCTGACGAGGATATTCACGTGTTTTTTAGTAAACTGGAAAGCGCAACAAGTTTAGGATCCTGGTGTGATTCAGATAAAGTAACCGTGGCGAAATTGCGAATTCAAGATGATGCACTCGATTTTGTTACGTGTGATACCATGTGCACTGGGGCAGCTACCTATGACGTTTTTAATCAGACACTGGTGCAACGGTACAAAGGGAAGAAGACAGCAAGATTTTACAGGGAACAACTGCACAACATGGTATATTGGACGGAGAATCTATTGAGCATTTTGCTGATCGCATTAGAAAAGTTAACGCTAATACGTATGAGCTCAGCGAGAACGATTCGCACAATAAGGAAAAATTGTTTGAAGCAAGACAAAGGGCATTAGATACGTTTTTGAATGGGTTACAGGGTGAAGTCGGTCGTGCAGTCAGATTGGCACTTTGTGAGATATTTGAAGAAGCCGTACAGACGGCAGTTCGATTTGTGGAAGAGCTACGGAGACCTCAAATGGACCGCAAACCGGATCGGCTTGTGTTCGAAGCTTATTCAGGAACCAGTTATCGTGAGAACGGGCAACAGCTGGCCAATATTCGTGGGAAGAAGATTCGGTGTTTCGTTTGTGGAAGGGAAGGCCACATAGCGCGGAACTGTAGAGTAAGGAATGCAAGGAGTGCGTTAAACGACAGAAGCAATAGTTACTGCGAGCTCCACGAAAGACAGTTCTGAAGGCCTGCTTGTTAACGCAAAATTACCGTGGACAGAATGTCCGTTTTCTAATTGATACAGAGGCTCAAATTTATCTAATGTGGTGCCATGTAGTTAAAGAGAGAAGCTGGAAGCAGCCGAGCTGTACCATTAAAGGGTTAAATGGCAACCAGGTGCACAATTATGGAGAAGTTGTGATTAACTTCTTGATAGGCCAAGATGAATATGAGGCCGGAATGCAAGTGATAAGAAGTAGAGGGAAGCGCTACGAAGGTATGCTAGGGTTGGATTTCCTGTCAGCTAACCAAGCTCAGATCGATGTAGCAAAGAGAGAAATCCGATTCGGTCATAATGATTATGGCTGCAATGGGAACTCTAAGAGTCAGACTCAAAAGAATGTTAGTGACGCTGAGGTAATGCGCAAACCGAGTAGCGGCACAAGTATACCGTTCCGAGTCGACGTACATTTGACTGAAAGTGAGCTCATCCCCCCGGGAACAGGAGAAACACTGTATATCGACGTGAAGATACCGAAGTGCCGCGGAAGTAATTTGTTGTTAACAGAGCCATCAGTAAATGGTGATTTGCTAGACCAGAAGCATTGTTATGTAGCAAGAACTGTCAGTGTTATTGAGGACGAACCAAATGGGAAACTGCGAGTTTCAAAAAAATGGCTCTGAGCACTATGGGACTTAACAGCTGTGGTTATCAGTCCCCTAGAACTTAGAACTACTTAAACCTAACTAACCTAAGGACATCACACACATCCATTCCCGAAGCAGGATTCGAACCTGCGACCGTAGCAGTCGCGCGGTTCCGGACTGTGCGCCTAGAACCGCGAGACCACCGCGGCCGGCCTTGCGAGTTCCAGTGAACATTGCTAACATGAGTAATGCGGAAGCGGAATTACCACGCGGAACTACTGTGGCAACAGTATCGAACCTAGATCCACAAGACGTGATAGAAATCCCTACCAAGGAGAAAGATGTACAAGTAGCAACTTATGGTCCACCGAACGTCAATACAGGAGAGGCAACTGCCTAAGCACGTGGATCAATCGAACAAGAGCTGGTTACTAAATTAAACCATTTATCGCCAGAGGATAGGGAAATAATTTTATCGGTGCTACTTAGCTACTCGGATCTCTTCCGTGAGCGGGATAATCTTCCAGCAACTCTATTAGTTCAACATAGAATACATACCGGAGGAACACCACCCATCGCTCAACGACCATACAGAATTCCTTATAGTCAACAAGCCTTAGTCGACGAGATGATTAAAGAACAACTGGAAGCCGGGTTTATTGAACATAGAGAGCCGTCTGGTCCAGCCTGGCCCTCCCCCATCGTGATCGAAAGAAGGGAAATCGCCTACAGGAGAACAGAAGTACCGATTCTGTGTTGACTACCGGAAGCTGAATGCTGTGACGTTACCGGATATTCATCCATCACCGGATCTTGTACACTCGTTGGATTATCTTGGTTCGTGCAAAATCTTTTCTGTTTGTGAACTAACCAGCGGGTACAATCAACTGACTGTACATCCAGACGATCGGGCTAAAACATCGTTTATTACGCCTACAGGTGTGTACAAGTATAACTGTCTTCCTTTCGGTCTACGGAATGCGCCACCAACATTTCAACGTCTGATGGATACAGTCCTCAGAGGACTAACTCCCACACACTGTCTGGTTTACCTAAACGATGTTATTATCTTCAGTCAGGACATGCAACAACACGCTGAAGGATTGACAGCTGTTTTTGAGAGACTACGCAGAGCAAATCTTTCCTTGTTTATGTAAAAGTGTCATTTTGCTGTACCTGAAGTGGAGTATTTGGGACACAGGATAACCGCAGAAGGAATAAAACCTAATTTTATATTGGTGGAAGCTGTGAAGAACTATCTTAAACCGATGAATGTGAAAAAGCTACAGTCTTTCTTAGGCACAGCGAACTACTACAGACGATTTATTAAGGGGTATGCTGACGTAGCACGGCCAATGACTCAATTACTGAAAAAAGGAGCAGTTTTCAAGTGGAGTTCCGAATGTTCACAAGCGATGGAAGCACTGAAGACAGCTTTGACAACAGCTCCCGTATTGGCTTATCCAGATTTCTCGAAAACTTTCATCCTAGCAACTGTGTAAGTAGGCTGTTTATGTTCTCTTATTGGCAACGTTATGTAGCGCTCTGTATGAAAATCACTGGCTGTGCTGTGTGCAGTCTGTGGCTAGTTTGCATTGTTGTCTGCCATTGTAGTGTTGGGCAGCTGGATGTGAACACCGCGTTGCGTTGCGCAGTTGGAGGTGAGCCGCCAGCAGTGGTGGACATGGGGAGAGAAATGGCGGAGTTTTGAAATTTGTAAGACTGGATGTCATGAACTGCTATGTATATTATGATTTTTCAACACTATTAAGGTAAATACATTGTTTTTTTCTCTATTAAAATCTTTCATTTGCTAACTATGCCTATCAGTAGTTAGTGCCTTCCATAGTTTGAATCTTTTATTTAGCTGGCAGTAGTGGCGCTCGTTGTACTGCAGTAGTTCGAGTAACGAAGATTTTTGTGAGGTAAGTGATTTGTGAAAGGTATAGGTTAATGTTAGTCAGGGCAATTCTTTTGTAGGGATTATTGAAAGTCAGATTGCATTGCGCTTAAAATATTGTGTGTCAGTTTAAGGACAGTCTTGTATAATTGTTCAAAGGGGACGTTTCATATGGCGACCCTGCCAGGATACCTCACTGGAATCTTCTGATTTTTTTCTCGTAGTTTGTGTAATTAGTGTAGCTATTGTTTATTGCTAGCGGGTAATTGTAGAGAGAATCTCCTTTGTAGTTGTAGTCTTTCATAGTTGTTGTGGCATGCATGTAGATTTGCACCAAGTATTTCGCAGCTGCGCTTGCAATTAACTAGATATTATTTTCAGTGCTATGTTAATGTGTTTTCTTATTTTGCTCTTCAAATTGTGCTTTTCTGTGTTGTCGTGTGAAATATTGTGACATTATCGATCGATCGGTCGGCAATAGCTCGCCTCAGGATTCCGAAATGACAGGACAAAATCTCGCAAATACTGTAGATTCAGGTTCTGGGTCCTCACCGTTTTCTCAAATAAGTCAAGACAAATTTTCTGCTTGTCAAAATGTGAATGTTGCCGGTGCAAATTCACTGCCGAAAAGCACTGAGGAACATGTTTCAGACACCAGTGCATTGTTATTACAATTAATACAACAAATGGCACAAACACAGCAAAAAAATGGTTGAAATGGCTCTGAGCACTATGCGACTTAACTTCTGAGGTCATCAGTCGCCTAGAACTTAGAACTAATTAAACCTAACTAACCTAAGGCCATCACACACATCCATGCCCGAGGCAGGATTCGAACCTGCGACCGTAGTGGTCACGCGGTTCCAGACTGAAGCGCCTTTAACCGCACGGCCACACCGGCCGGCAAACACAGCAAAAGCTTCAAAAGTTAGACACAATGGAACAAAATCTTTGGAAGTTAGACACCACACTTGAACAACCACGTGAAGATTTAACTACTGAGTTACATAACATCGAATCGAAATGTCAAAAAGTCTGTAATGACGTAAAAACACAAATTTGTGAGCATTTTCAACCTATTTTTTCGCGGCATGAAAATGCATTACAGAATCACGAAGCAGCCATAAAAGAACTGCAAACCATTGTTCATGAAAATCATGACACCTTGTGGGCTAAAACTGACTCAGTTGCATCTACCGATTCGGTTACGCTACTTGCAAAAACTCAGGAAAACTTAAAGAACACAGTAGATACGATTTCAACACAAATGGACGCTCTGAAACTTGGTTCAGAAAAACACACTGAGGAAATAAGTACACTATCGGAGAAAGTAGCCGAACTTTCGGATCAGTTCACTAAGTTATCTGCAAAGGTAGATGATGATCTGAATGACACAAGACCTGTAGTCATCACTGACACAGAAGAGTATGAACAAATTAAGAAATTCAAACAAAATCAGAATCAATTAATACGCAATACAAAAGAGAAATCCGGGAAGTACAAGATCAGTTGGCACAAGTAATACAAAAATTACATATTGCAGAGGACACTCGCGCTCCAACACGGTAAGAGGAACTTAGAAATACGGAAAAGCCACAAAACAATAACACAGGCATTTCGTAAATTATGAAAGAAATTGGCAAGGTGCACCGAATTTTGGGATGGAACCGCCGACACGACGTAACAATAACCGATATGCTACTCGCCGACACGATGATTTTGACTATAAGCTGTTCATTACTACACGTAAATTTAAAACATTTAAGAATTGTGGCAACGACCACAAGCGTGACTCCATCAATTCTCTCATTGTTTTCCTCCCAACTGGTCATTAGAGCACAGATTAGAATTTATGTGTGGCTATTTAGAGAATGAAACAGCTGTAAGAATGCGATCGGTCAGTCACGATTGTCACAGTGAAGGAGAATTTTATCATGCCTTCCTCTCAGCATATTGCTCTCAAGCTACACAAGACCGAGTAAAACATAGCATCATAATGATGAAACATTTCGAACAATCTGAATTTTCCAGTCTTGTGAAATATTTTGAAGACTTGTTGCACAAGAATTAGTACCTGTCAAACCCATACAGCCCTTCAGAACTCATCCGCATTTGCTTAATGAAATTGCCTGAACATTTACGACATATTATTTTGGCAGGACGTAACGAAGACGACATTGAAGCTTTTCAGGGACTCCTACAAGAATTAGAAATTGACGCTGACAATCGCGGAACGCGAAAACAGGAACACAACAATTACAGGTCACATCCGTCGCAATTCCGCGATGAAAGAAATAATAACTGGACACGACATGGCTATTCTCACAACACAAAACGTGACCAAAACAGACATCACCCGTATGACAACCGTTGGCAGAGTAGTAATAATTACAGGGAAAGATCACCTCTCTGCGGTAGTGACTATCACAGAGACAATCAGAGAAACAGACAATATGGGAACCAAAATAATTATTATCAAGGGAGACAGAATAACTTTAGACGCAAAGGTCCAGCGCGCAGTTACGATTCAGGGAGAAATTCTCCACCACATGAGCGAGAAGAAAGAAACTATGGAATCTGCCGACATGACGACAGACGATATAATCATAACGGCAGACCTGAATTTCATCAGAACTGGCGGGATTCAAACAGAGGAGTGCCCTCTCGACAAGGTGAATTTATAGAAGTTAGGTATCCTGATCCCAATAACGACGCACGCCACCAAAGGAACAGAGAATGACTCGCACCGCAGGCAGCCGCATGCGCCGGATGGCTCAGAAAAAAATAACATAGACGCTAACCTTGAGAAAAATTTTACCATTCCTTACCGACGTATACCACATGATAATTACTTTGAAGTTGAAACTCTGCGCTCTAAAAAGGGTAAAGGTTTACACCACATTTCACATGTAAAACCGTTTATTGAAAGATAATCTGCTTTTTAACTTTGTCTTTGCCATAAAACTTTTTACTTTACATTACTAGTATGCTTTGTCAGACTTAGAATCTCTTAACATGAAACAATGTTTGAAGTTAAATATCCAGTCAAGAACCAAGATAATTTATTTAAAGAGAAATTACCAATGTATTTTTATTGTGAACAGACAACACAGTGTTATTGTGTGTGTACATTCTTGCTTGTTAGTTGCACGATTACGTAACGACTATAAGGCTCACATACTTAGAACATTTACCAGTACTGCTAATGAGATTTTAATGCTACATTTTGGTTTACTTGAAAATACATTCTGGATTTAAAGTACTTTCAGTGAGATACCAGATGACACAGTGGTTAGTTTATGTGGCAGCTACACGATTTTATCACGACACTACTAATGAGTGACGATGTACAATGTTGCTTTTGTGGTGTTTATGTTTTATATCTGCACAGTTTTTCTGAATTCTTCTGGAAAGGGAAACATGTTTTAGTAGTAACTTTTGTGGTATAGCTACAATGAGAGAGCCTTTTCCGTAGCACAACAATACGTTACAGCACAGTACTACTTCATCACGGCAATAAGGGTAATAAGTAAGATATCTATAAGCAAAGCATTTCACTTTTGTTTATCATGAGGTAAGTACATTGGCTTCTGCAGAACTTAGCTTTCGGAGGACAATAACTACGACACTTCCACAGTGATTATCTTACACCAAGACGCACATTTAGCGCTACAGGACACGAATTTGAGTGATTAATTTTGTACTTGAAACATTTATTTTTCAAGATTTTTGAATTACAAAGAAAGTTTTCCGTGATACATTTCATTCCATTGCGGTAATCTGTAACACCTGAGGGTATAATTACATTAATCCTCAGGGGGGTACACGCTTACTTTGTGTACCATGTGTTTGGCAAGCACAAGGAGCCTTAGCTAATATGGTATTTGCTTCTTATACAATTTTACACATCGGTACCATATTTCTCTAACACAGAATTACACAGCTATCTGATTTCTGAAATTTGTAAGACTGGATGTCATGAACTGCTATGTATATTATGATTTTTCAACACTATTAAGGTAAATACATTGTTTGTTCTCTATTAAAATCTTTCATTTGCTAACTATGCCTATCAGTAGTTAGTGCCTTCTGTAGTTTGAACCTTTTATTTAGCTGGCAGTAGTGGAACTCGCTGTATTGCAGTAGTTCGAGTATCGAAGATTTTTGTGAGGTAAGTGATTTGTGAAAGGTATAGGTTAATGTTAGTCAGGGCCATTCTTTTGTAGGGATTATTGAAAGTCAGATTGCGCTGCGCTAAAAATATTGTGTGTCAGTTTAAGGACAGTTATGTATAATTGTTCAAAGGGGACGTTTCAACTGATTCTAGTAATTTCGCTGTCGGAGCGGTACTTTTGCAGGAAATTGACGGAGAAGAGCATCCAATTTCATTTGCTTCTCGTCTTTTGAACAAGACAGAGTGCAATTATTCGACAACAGAAAAGGAGTTACGTGCACTTGTCTATGGCGTAAACTACAACCGATGTTTTTTAGTGGGCCAAGAATTCACGGTAGTGGCGGATCGTGCAGCACTGAAGTGGCTACTCAACCTAAAAGACCCCAGCAGTCGACTAGCTCGATGGGCTTTACGGTTAAGTGAGTATCAATTCAAGGTAGTCAATCACCCCGGGAAACTGCACAGCAATGCGGACGGATTGAGTAGGAAAGTCAGAACATGTTTCACCATCGGCCGGGAAGAGTAATTAATAAATGCGCAAGATGCTGACACGCAGTGTCAATCATGGAAACATGATCCTAAATTTGAAGTGATGGGATACTGTACAAGATGACTGAAAAAGGGAACCGCATTGTCGTACCTGAAGCACTATGGGAACAAGTGTTAAAAGAATGTCATGACAGCCCATTGGCAGGACATAGTGGCAAAAGGCAACTAACCTACAAATAGCACAACTCTATTGGTGGCCAAATCGTAAAACTGATGCATTCAGCTACGTTTCACGTTGTGACTCATGCAATAAACGGAATGATGTGGGCAAAACCAAAGCACCTCTGCAAGAACTTTGCGACCGAACCGCCGAATCCTTCCATCAGCAAATGGGGTATGTTCTCAACTGACTCGGTTGCTTTAACCCCCTCCACTGACGGAATGACCCACTTCCTACTTCCGTATATATAGAGCCAA
This sequence comes from Schistocerca nitens, assembly GCF_023898315.1. Lineage (NCBI taxonomy): Eukaryota > Metazoa > Arthropoda > Insecta > Orthoptera > Acrididae > Schistocerca > Schistocerca nitens. The sequence goes on from NC_064617.1 coordinate 561,497,693, forward strand.
TACGGACTTGTAGCTGTCACGCCTTTGCGCTTACTGCTACGTATTTTAACCGTAAATAGCTCAGTCCTAATGGTAAGAGGTAGTAGTGAATTCACGTTGTTAATCTTTGCATACAGCACAGCTGCCACAAGCTCAGCTCACTTGTGCTCCACTCCTACCCTCGCCATTGCACCACATTAACTAGGTGCTACATGGACCTTGCTAAATTCACTTGCGTATACATTTTTGACCGTTACTCGCCAGTATTTACCTAATGATTAGTACACTCCTAACCGGACTATTTCCCAAAGAGCTGTGATGATTGAACGGGTTCGATCCACGGCCTACAGTGCCCTACAGTTCACACGGTAACACTGCCTACCTGACCCACTTAACTTGGTAGTGAGCTTATGTATCCAATCACCACTGCTAGCAGCAGTGGATAATCCTATCAGCACGACGAGAGCAGCAGACTTACCGTCGAATCCTCCTGAAAATACTTATAACTACGGTCGCCAGCTCTGAAGGAGCAAAAGAATAAATCAATTTTTGGCTCGTTTCAAAGTGAAACGGCTTGAGTTGAATTTAAACTTAATTCTGAATATTACTATTTCTGATCATTCTAGGTGATTCTACAAAGCAAATACTCTCTCAATTTCTGTGAGTTGGCTTGGTAATTACTACCAAGACAATTTGTGCAACTTAGGTTAACAAAATTCTATCCTTCAACTTATTTAATGATTTTGGATATTACTCTTTGGACAACTGATATAGAATTAGTTAAGTGACTTTACCTGAAAGGTTACTCAGAAAAATTTAAGTAACTATAAATAGGCGACTCATTCTGGTGTGACCATTGCTCTTTTCAACATTCTTATACGCTAAAGCATTCTACAACCAAAAGAATTGTAAATGAAAGAGGCGATGGTGGCCTCAGTCTGATTTCACTATTCTATGTTTGAGGTTACTACACTTTACAATGAACAACATGCGTCGTAATTTTACTTATAACTATATTCAGTCCTCTGCACTTGCATAAAATAAAACTGGCATTCTCCTTTTACATGTATAGAAAGTTCGACTTAACAATTGCAAGCAGTCTTGCCTTGGGTAGACGTGTCGGTGCTGGTGGTGAGACGCATGTGGCTAACGCAGCTCTTCACGCCTCATGCCCTTAATGGCGGCTGGAACTACGAGCTGTAGCACTCATATAAGCTACTGCACGTCCGCCATAAAATCTGGGTGCAGTAACTCTTACAATCAGCCCCAGTGGCATAGAGGCGGCTTCAGCAACCATTCGTCGCGTTGTACTCCACAAACGGCGACGATATTCGCCTCTTCGCTGTTGCACAATCGCTTTTGCGTGAGCACAGTTACGCACGTCCGATCACGTCAACACTCCACAGGCCATTCCATTGTTCAGTCCCTGTGTCTCCAGCTACCCCTAGCTACGCTTGTATCACCAAGAGTGGGGGCGTTCCCCTACCACCTTTTTACCGAAATCATTTAATATTTAAGAATATTTATATTTATTACCCTGGAGTTCATACCAGTCATAATGATTTACTACTAGCGCTTTACAACATTAAATTACACAGTAAGAACTTATAATTACCAAGAAAAAGAATACATTTGACTCCGAGAGCTTAGTGCATTGTCTGACAGGTAGCGCTAATTCCCAGTTTCGCCAATAGATGGCATCAGGGTGCACTCCCTGGCAATCTCACACCAGCACGCCCGTTTCCGATGCGCGGGCTCCAAATTACTGTCAGCCCACCATCATTTCAGTTTCGTTACACATGCCCCACTTCTTATTGAAGTATCTAACAGTGATAATTCAATAAGAAGTCTCTCCTATAATGAATCTGAAATGTTCGTTAAGCTTTTTACCATGGGTTTTCCCTTTCTTACTGATACACCTCGATACTTATATTACATATTTAAAATTAAACACCAATTCTTTCTCTCTTTCCTGCTGAACATTACATAAATGATTTACATATATTCTTTCCAATTTTCTTACTTCTAAACACAGTACACTTTAAACATCTTTTTTACAACAATTTTAAATACACTTCTTTTATCTCAGGCAGGTAAAACACGCGTTATGCGCCTATTACTTTATAGCCCGTCCTTTTCACTTTACCTCCTCACTTTTCTACCTCTTGCACAACACTTATTTACACATCTATTAAGGCTTTCCTAGAAGCTCAGTCTTTCCCAGTCTGTCTAGTCTCTACTTAAACTAGAAGATTCATTAGAATACTGCAACATATTTTAGAGAACATTTACCTTTCACATGGAACAAAAGAAACAAAACTATTTACATATTGGTTTACTTTAATATTTATTTATATATTTATTTTCAATCTGGTAGAATTCGTGGTTCATACCTTTTGAGATCCACTATGTTTCTTACTCCCAGGCGTTTGCCTGTTAATGGGTACTCTAAATAATAAGCATTCACATTGGGTATGGACACTATTTTAAATGGTCCATTATATATATATTTAAATTTGCTGATCTCGTTATTAATTTCACTTAACTTTTCATGTGTTTTTACAAGATCACCTATTTTGGATTTAGGATTCCTTACTTTTTCGTCATGACGACGAATTCTCGCATCTGCTTGTTTTCTCATCTTGTCTTTTACTAAGTTCTTTTTACTATCATAATCTAATTCAACTCTATCTGGAAATTCTAGTAGGTCTTCTACTAGACTTTTACTTCTTGTCTTTTTCAGGATTTCTTCTGGAGTAAATCCAGTGCTCTCGTTTGTTAATGAATTCATGATTTCTTCGAATTCACTCACATACATGTCCCACTTCTTGTGGTTACTATGGCAGTACGTCCTAAATAACCGACCTATCTCACGCATATATCTTTCTGCCGGATTGCTTGATGGGTGATAAGCTGAGATATGTACCACTTCTACCTGTTTCTCAGTTATCCCATCCTTCCACATTTTTGAGCAAAACTGAACACCATTATCTGATAGTATTCTCTTTGGTTTCCCTACTTTCACAAAATAATCACACACCATTTTATCATACACAGCTCTGGCAGTAGCTTTTCTCAAGGGATATAGTTTTATATACTTTGAGAAAAGTTCAACTGCTACAAATATGTACACAAAACCCCCCATGGTTTTCGGTAATGGTCCAAAGATATCGACTGCTACTATTTCTAATACTTCATCAGGTTTTATTGATTGCATGGGCCCTTGATTAGTTGCATTTGTTACTTTCGCTTTTTGGCATAGATCACAAGATCTTATCCTTTGTGCTACCCTTCGTGCCATGTTGTTAAAGGTAATGCATTCATCTAACTTATCGGTACACTTCCGTGCACCACAATGGCCATATGCCAAGTGAACATAATCTATCAGCACTTCAGTGTGTTGTTCCGGCCAACATACTCTCCACTTCCCTGGATTATTTAATCTTTGAAGATACAGTACACCTTTATGTATTTTATATGAAGCCCTTATGTTAGTTGCGTCCGGATTGTCAAACTTGATCTTCACCGACTTGAGTGCATCATCATCACTTTGATATCTTCGCATATTCCGACATATTTCCCTAATTTTTTCTCTTCCTTCCGCTTTTTTGAAGTAATTCACCTCAAAAACATCTTCCCTATTCTTTACACTTTCTAGTGTCTCACATCCTTCCGGTAATCTCGACAAAGCATCTGGTACTGCATGTTCATTCCCTTTAACATACTTGATCTGTATATCAAATTGTTGTAAAAACAGCGCCCATCTGGTCAACCTGTTATGTAACAATCTGCAGTCCTTCAAAAATATTAAAGCTTTGTGGTCTGTATGGACCACAGTCTTACGTCCCCATAAGAAAAGTTGAAATTTCCTAAAACCCCATACTATAGCTAAAGCCTCCTTCTCTGAAACCGTATAGTTTCTTTCGTACTTACACATGGTTCTACTCGCAAATGCTATTTGTCTATGAGTTTTTTCCCCATCTATCATTACCTCCTGAAATATGGATACTCCCAATCCATAATCTGAACTATCTGTTTCCATGTGGAACGGTTCACACAGGTCAGGGTGCCATAACTTTATGTTTTTGGCCAAATTGTCTTTTAGCCGGTTGAATGCTGTTTCACATTCCTCAGTCCATATATACACACTGTTCTTCTTAAGTAGATTGTTCAGATGTGGGCTATTGAACGCCTGATCATCCACATACTTATGATAAAAGGAACAAAGTCCTATAAACGACTTTAGTTGTTTTTTATTCTTGGGAGCCGGACAATTTCTTATTGCTTTGACTTTATCAGGATCCTTTTCAATTCCCTCTGGTGTTACTATGTGACCTAAAAACTTTATTTCTTTCTTCACAAACTCGCATTTTTTCAGGTTTAGGGTCATTCCTCCTTTAATTAAAGCTTTGAACACCCTGTCGCATAACTCCATGTGCTCTTCCCATGTCCTTGTAGCAATTAACAGATCATCTACATAAACCGTGATTAGCGAACTAAGTTCACTCCCTAAAATTTTGTCTAAAGCCCGAATGAACACTGAAATGGAAGTATTTAGGCCAAATGGTACCACTGTGTAATGGTAGCATTTGCCATTGAATAAAAATGCCGTGTACTTCCTAGACTCCTCACTTAATGGGATTTGCCAGTATCCTGCAGTTAGGTCTAAACTAGTCATGTACTTTACACCATTAAACTTCTGCAATAAATTATCTATGTTCTCTGGACGATCCAACTCCCTCTTCACTACTTTATTCAGAGTACGAGCATCTATCACTATTCGTACACTTCCATCCTTCTTACCTACTATCACCAATGGGTTATTATATGGGCTAGAACTCCGTTCAGTGACCCCACATGAAACCATTTTATCTATTTCTTTTTGAACTGCTTCTTTCTTAGACAAGGGTACATTATATGGTGGTTTAAAGAAAGGTTCATGCTCCTCTACCTCCATGCAGTACTCATAATTTATCACTCGTCCCGGTTTGTCCGAAAATACCTCCTGATTTTCTTTCAGAATTTGCCATAGCTCCTCCCTTTGGGCATCAGATAGTCCTTCCGTTTTATCCACTACATTTAGAAGGAGTGTCTCCTTGTTTCCATCTTCAAATATCTGCCTCACCAGAAACCAACCGAATTTTTGACCTATTCCTGAATCGTGATCATCTCTAAATTCTACCCATCTCAGCTGGTTCTCTTCCATTACTCTAGATGATTCAAATGGTATTTCTAATACCGCACTATCAACTTTACAAACTATTATCCCTTTGTCACAATCTATAATTACTTTCTGTTTTATTAACCAGTCAATGCCTAAAATGATCTCGGCACTGAGCTCTGGAACTACTAAAAATGCATTTGAAAATAGCTTGTTTTTTATCTTAAATTCCATCATCACTTGATGTTTAACAGGTTTACTACATTTCCCTGTCGCCCCTATCACTTTAACACCTGTGACTGGCATCATGACTACTCCTCGTTGCTCTTTGATCATCTCAAAAAATGCATGCGAAATAGCACTTAATTGAGCACCCGTATCCAACAATACATATAGATCGTACCCACATGCATTAATGGGTAGGATTGTTTGCATCCTATTGTCCTCTTTCATACTTTCTTTATCTTCCCATAATAAATCCTTTTCCACCGCCAAGTCTTGCCATATTATTTTTCCGGTTTTTATACTGACCATTCCATCTGGAGGTTTCTTTCTCCTTTTCATCCTAAATTCTTTCACCACTTTTTCCAATAGTCCTTCGTCTAGGCTCTTTAATGCCATCTGGTTCTCATTCGAATCTGTCATGCCTGAACTCTCGGTTGCGGAATCGGAAACTTCCTCTACTTCTTTTTCTCCCTGGATGCTTTCTGATGATTCTGACGATAATTTCTCCTCCTTAGAAATATGACCTTCTTCGGGTTCAAATAATTCTCGCAAATTATAATCCATTTCTCTACTTTCCCTTTGTTGGATAGTGCATTCGCCACTCTTACTTTCATTATTTTCCCCTACTAATGGAATTCCAGTCTCACTCAACTCATTTGCTTCAGTACTACAGGGATCACAACACTCTTTCTCTTGGTTAGATACACTTTCTCTAATTTCTTTAAAAGAATCTTCATCACAGTCATGTACTCTTGCTGTCACTAGGTACACATCATAATCGGTATGGCTCTCTAACACAGTCATATTCGGGTCCAAATTTATCACTTGAGTGGAAGATCTTTCTAATTGTGCTGGCTGGCTTTTGAGCTGATGTACATATTCTGCATACGAGGTAATTTCTGAATCGGCATGCGTCTCTGCACTATGCCCCTTTTTCTTATCCACCCTTTCCTCTTTAATTACTTCTCGATGCGATTCGTCGACTATTCGTACGAACCTTTTACCATAAGTCACATCACTCCTCCCTTGCCCCTGCCTCTCTGCACAGTTGCCATCCCTATCGACAAACAACGCCTTCTCTGACTCTTCCTTCATCAATTCGTCACTCTGACCTCAAATTGTACTTATTTCATTCACGTGAGCCTTCACATCCGACCGATATTCTTTTCCTACTTCATTTCCCTTAATAATTCCTCCCTGCTCTCTCTCCTCTGTTTGTATCCCTGCATTATACTTCGCAAAGTTTCGTTTATGTAACTGCTCTTCAGGCGAAAGACGCACTATCCTACTATAGTACTGACTACTTCGGTCTTCCCTACATTTGGGCCATTTCTTTCTTTCCGCGTGCGTTAGGCCCTTGACCTGCGCGGTATTTAGTTTTCCTGATTTTGATAATGCATCCCGTTTCCCTGATAGTGTCCTCTCCCTCGCTGAGAGTTACCTCCTCGACCTCTTCCTCTCATCATGTTAATTTGCGGTTCATTCCTACCACCTTTTACTATTCCATTCTGATTTCTGAAACCTCGAAACTCTCTAGTTTCACGCCACCTATCTTCATTCTCGATTTTTTCTAAAAATTCATCGAATGTTCGATGAGTGCCTCCTACATAACGCTTTGAATCGTCAGGTAGCTTTTTCCACAACTCCCACACTATCTCCGATTCTGATCTACGATCTTTAAGATACTCCAAACGCTTGAACCATCCTTCACAGTATTCTTTCATGAGCCCACGCCCATGTTCTGGCATTCTGGCAACAACGAATTCTCTCCACAACCTATCCCTCTGTTGTGTGCCCCAGAATTCCTCAAGGAACTTTTCTTTGAATTCTGTAAACTTCAAATTGTCGATGTCCAAATTCAATCCCCAACGTTTAGCATGACCTGCTAAAGCGTCTATTACTAAATTAATTTTTTCTTTATCCGACATGTCTGTTGGTAAGACACGTTCACAATTTTTTATAAAATCCATTGGATGCCATCCACCTTGTTTCTTTAGAGGATCGTATTTTTCCTCCCTACTCAGTATTTCTGATTTTTGCATTACCAATGGGATACCACTACAGTTAAGAAACGTCTGATTCTGAACTTGCTGACTTAACAATTTTATCTCATTACGCAGTGTATTTTGCTGCTCCTGCACACATGCATCAAAACTCAACATGTTATTGCGCAGTGTTTCAATATCAGCTGCCGTTTCTTTAACAATCTCTTTCTTTACAACTGGTACTATCACCTGTAATTTACTTTCAATTATCGGCTCTAATTTTTCACTAACCAAAGGTTCCACTGATTTCTCTATTCTCTGAATTACGGTATCAAATCTTTTCTCTATTTCTGTGACTTTTCTCTGAACATTTGTTATTTCAGCCCTAATGCTATTTACTGATTTGTTTACCTCTGTGATACGTTGGCTTTGCGTATTCAAAATATCTAAATTGGCTTTTATTTTACCAGATAGGTTTTCATCCAATTGGGATATATGACTAGCCATTTCTGCTTTCAAACTAGCATTCCCTTCTCGAATTTGCACCATCATCCTATTTAACAAACTTGTTAATTCCATATCCTCTCCCTTGTGACTTGCATCCACAGATACATTGGGTTCACTTTTCACTACCTTTGGTTTCACTTCCCGTTCCTCCTGTCTTGTGGGTGTGGATAACATCTATAAGATTTTCCAACCCTACAACAGCATCTATGGTCCCTAATTCTGGGTCTGACCTTGTAATGTTTTCATCTTGCTTGTTACTATTCGACTCCATCTTATGCTGCTGTATTTCGTGCCTAATAGAAATGTTTATTAAACCAAGTATTACTTGTTTAATCCTACTATTGGACTTTCTTTTGCTGCTTTGCAGGATGTCGTTTTGAACTTACCAACTGTGGTATATTTGTCTACAACAGAATTTTAAATTTAAAATTTTCTTGAAACTACAAGTTCATATAAAACACTTTTATTGCAGCCATTATTCTACAAACTTGGTAAGTCCTGTCACGGTCGCCACATGCGACCGAACCGCCGAATCCTTCCATCAGCAAATGGGGTATGTTCTCAACTGACTCGGTTGCTTTAACCCCCTCCACTGACGGAATGACCCACTTCCTACTTCCGTATATATAGAGCCAATACGGACTTGTAGCTGTCACGCCTTTGCGCTTACTGCTACGTATTTTAACCGTAAATAGCTCAGTCCTAATGGTAAGAGGTAGTAGTGAATTCACGTTGTTAATCTTTGCATACAGCACAGCTGCCACAAGCTCAGCTCACTTGTGCTCCACTCCTACCCTCGCCATTGCACCACATTAACTAGGTGCTACATGGACCTTGCTAAATTCACTTGCGTATACATTTTTGACCGTTACTCGCCAGTATTTACCTAATGATTAGTACACTCCTAACCGGACTATTTCCCAAAGAGCTGTGATGATTGAACGGGTTCGATCCATGGCCTACAGTGCCCTACAGTTCACACGGTAACACTGCCTACCTGACCCACTTAACTTGGTAGTGAGCTTATGTATCCAATCACCACTGCTAGCAGCAGTGGATAATCCTATCAGCACGACGAGAGCAGCAGACTTACCGTCGAATCCTCCTGAAAATACTTATAACTACGGTCGCCAGCTCTGAAGGAGCAAAAGAATAAATCAATTTTTGGCTCGTTTCAAAGTGAAACGGCTTGAGTTGAATTTAAACTTAATTCTGAATATTACTATTTCTGATCATTCTAGGTGATTCTACAAAGCAAATACTCTCTCAATTTCTGTGAGTTGGCTTGGTAATTACTACCAAGACAATTTGTGCAACTTAGGTTAACAAAATTCTATCCTTCAACTTATTTAATGATTTTGGATATTACTCTTTGGACAACTGATATAGAATTAGTTAAGTGACTTTACCTGAAAGGTTACTCAGAAAAATTTAAGTAACTATAAATAGGCGACTCATTCTGGTGTGACCATTGCTCTTTTCAACATTCTTATACGCTAAAGCATTCTACAACCAAAAGAATTGTAAATGAAAGAGGCGATGGTGGCCTCAGTCTGATTTCACTATTCTATGTTTGAGGTCACTACACTTTACAATGAACAACATGCGTCGTAATTTTACTTATAACTATATTCAGTCCTCTGCACTTGCATAAAATAAAACTGGTATTCTCCTTTTACATGTATAGAAAGTTCGACTTAACAATTGCAAGCAGTCTTGCCTTGGGTAGACGTGTCGGTGCTGGTGGTGAGACGCATGTGGCTAACGCAGCTCTTCACGCCTCATGCCCTTAATGGCGGCTGGAACTACGAGCTGTAGCACTCGTATAAGCTACTGCACGTCCGCCATAAAATCTGGGTGCAGTAACTCTTACAATCAGCCCCAGTGGCATAGAGGCGGCTTCAGCAACCATTCGTCGCGTTGTACTCCACAAACGGCGACGATATTCGCCTCTTCGCTGTTGCACAATCGCTTTTGCGTGAGCACAGTTACGCACGTCCGATCACGTCAACACTCCACAGGCCATTCCATTGTTCAGTCCCTGTGTCTCCAGCTACCCCTAGCTACGCTTGTATCACCAAGAGTGGGGGCGTTCCCCTACCACCTTTTTACCGAAATCATTTAATATTTAAGAATATTTATATTTATTACCCTGGAGTTCATACCAGTCATAATGATTTACTACTAGCGCTTTACAACATTAAATTACACAGTAAGAACTTATAATTACCAAGAAAAAGAATACATTTGACTCCGAGAGCTTAGTGCATTGTCTGACAGGTAGCGCTAATTCCCAGTTTCGCCAATAGATGGCATCAGGGTGCACTCCCTGGCAGTCTCACACCAGCACGCCCGTTTCCGACGCGCGGGCTCCAAATTACTCTCAGCCCACCATCATTTCAGTTTCGTTACAACTTCCAGAAACGAGCACTCCTTTTGAACGAGTAGGGCTCCACATCGTAGGACCCCTACCGAAAACAAAGGTTGGGAATCGCTATATTTTATTTTGGATCATTTCACGAGATATCTATTAATGACACCAATTCCGGACCAAAGTTCTGAGACTCTGGCGCGAGTATTTGTTAAGGAGGGGATATTCAAATATGGCTCACCCTCATCCATAATAACTGATCAAGGTTCCAATTTTACTTCCGATTTACTACAGCAAGTCTGCAAGTTACTGAATATTGATAAACTAAGGACAACGCCAGCTCATCCAGAGGGGAATGGCCGAGTGGAACGGGTTCATCGAACTCTCATGAAAATGGTAATTCATTATGTGGGCAGCAAACATGATTCGTGGGACACCTACATTCCATTCGTACTGAGTGCTAACAACACGAACGTGCATATCAGCACGCAGCTCAGCCCTTACGAAATCGTCTATGGCAGGCGAATGACCTCGCCGTTCGACTTTGCAGCTTCAGCAAGAGGCAGCAGCAATGAACACGTCAGGGACCTAGCCAGCAAAATGCAGGAAGTATGGAAACATGTAAATGCTCGGAACCATCAGTCCTTTTTGCAGCAGGCCGTGCAACACGATCACGGAGCAGTCGTACCTAAGTATTGCGTTGGAGACTTAGTCTATTTGAGTAACCCCGTGTTGAAGAAGGGTCACGTTAAGAAATTTAAATTGCATTGGAAAGGGCCATATAAGGTCCTTGAAATTATCTCCCCGGTTACATTAAAAGTCCAATTGCCGTTTCGCTCTGTCATAGTGCACGTGAACCGCGTAAAGCCATATTTGAGCAATCCAGCGCCGGAACCAGCTGATGAGCCGGCAGAACGACCCCGAGGCAGACCCTGGAAGCAGCTGAGACATCCGCAGAGCACTCCCGATGGTAACCAGCCGGTGTGCCGTCGACGCCGAGGTCCACAGTTCGATGCTGATGAGCCAGGTCGCCGCCGAACGTGCCCCGGTGCGGCCCCAAGCTCCCCCTCGTCAAGGTATCTGGTACAGCCGAGACAGCGCTAAGCGTGTGCTAAGTGCGTATACGTCGTTTACAGCAGTGTGCAGTGTCTAATTGCGTATGTGCAGAAGTGGAAGTGTGTTATTCTGGTAACAACCAACTGAGTCAGTAATAACATTGTTCTTATTGCAGAAGACTAACTTCTTGCCTTCATTATGTTAAATTTAAGGATAATGATTGTTTTTGATTTGATCACTTGCTTTTATTTTAGGTTTTTTGTTTGTCTTTTAGAATCCTTTCGCATCAATCTGGTGTTCTTTTCGAACCACAAACTAGTATGGTAGTAACTAGTGGTAATTTTAAGATTATTTTGAAGTATAACCTAAGTGAGGTAGAAGAGCAGTTTCAGAACATAAGTGAGCTCATGATCCTTATTGAGGCAATTCCAGTCAACCATACGATATGGGATCCAGCACTGTCATGGTGTCATAGTTGGGTTACGGCTAAAAACCAACTCAAGGTGGCCTTTACCGCGTATAGAAGGGAAATTGATTGCTTTTTAAATCTTTTGCCCCACAATAATCTTGTTAGATGTAAGCGGGCTTGGTTTGAGTTTGGTGGCAATATACTCAGAACTGTCTTCGGAACATTAACTAACAGGGACTTTGTTGACGTGAGTAACAAGTTAGAGCAGCTAGGGGAAGAAGTACATTCCAATGCTAAAGAACTCTCAGAACATTTAGTGATACTACGCGATATGCAGCAGACAATTACTAATAATACCGTGTTCATTGGTAAGGTTGTTAAGCAGTTCATAGCTCATTTTTGGGATCTGTACAATGAGACTACAAGAGTCCAAAGGGAATTACGAAACGAAGTCAATATCTTGAATGCCCATGTAGAATTAAATACTTTGTTGTTTCGGATTACCGATAGTTTGTCAAATGCACGACAAGATGCTTCTAATCTGAGGTAGGCCACTGAAACTAGCTCAGCTAATCATTTGAGCAGTGTTTTGCTGCTTCCTAAAGATTTTTTGTCGTTGTTAATAGCTATGGAAAGGAAACTAACTAATCCTGCGACTATGATCCTACCTGTCAATATGCAAAATTTGTATTTCTACTACCAATTGAGTGATATAGATGCAGTCATGATGGACAATGAATTGGCTCTAATTGTTACCATTCCCTTAGCAGGTTCCGGACATCACTTTGAAGTTTACCGCGTGTATACATATCCAGTATTTTGGGCGCCCCTCCATACCTATGTTCAGTACCATCTGCGGGAGTACTTTTTAATTAGTCAGGAGCGAAGATATTTCTTAGCTTTATCTCAGAGCACTTTGCGCGAATGTGAGCAAATAAAAAACCTTGTTTGTCCTTCGATTATCATATTTTTCGACAGTCGTGTATATAGCTGTGAGAGAGATATTTTCATGAATGTTCAACTCGGAACTACTGTCCCAGGAACCTGAAAACACTCACTCAACCCTTCCTACAACGGTTCTCGGAAGGTATCATCTACTCTTTCAACTCAACAATGGACCTCACCTTCATGTGTAACAAGTACCTCTCCTCCTTTACCCAAAAGAAACAAGGTAGTGGTTTTGTAGTATACATAGAAAACTCTGAGCTGTCAAGTGACTTTTTCCATGTATCCCAAATATCCCAAGGCGCCTTGTATGTAGAAGGCAAGTTATCTGTAAATCCCATTCTACTGTATTCCACAGTAATACTTACTTATTTGAGTCAATGAATTCATTCAATTTTAATGTAAGTGGGACAGTCGAACTGTACAACCAATTAGTTCAATCCATAAGTACTAGTGGCAACGATTTGATTTTGATTCATGCTTTTAACAGTATTAACCAGTATCAACAAGCTACTCAGAGTACCATTACTTTAAAGCTTTCCATTGGAGTAACTACAACTTTTGCAATAATTTTGTTATGTTTGATCACCTTTGGCTTTTATGTATTAAAACGGTCAAGGACCTCTGCACCTGCTGAGCTCAAACGCGTTACTGCCGGTGACACTGTAGTTGACTTGGCACCTGTTGTGAATGAAGCCTAAGGTTATTAGAAGTTATTTGGTAGAGGATTGTTAATGAGCCACCAGGTAGCTCAATTTTAATCGGGAGGGTGGTGTAAGGCAACGGGTGAAGTGGGCAAGCGATCGTTCACCCTCCAGCGCGGTACACAATTTCCGTCACCGCTGATTCCGCACTGCCGGGTCGCTGCCCGCGTGAGTCAGCTAGCAACGCAGAATTAAAGTGGGTCTTTCTGTCGGCCGGGCGGCTGTTGTCATCAGACACCCTGCTGCGTCGTCAGACACCGGGCTTCCGCGTCGCGTTCGGGTCGGTAGGCTGTGAGGACACTGACCGCTCCTGAGTATGTATGTAACGAGTTTTTAATAGAAATTAAATTATTCGACCGTGTTCCAATGCCGATCACCGGCTCGCCCTAAGACCCTCACACCCACCCACCATCATCTTGACCAGTCAAATACCTTATAAAACGTTACAAAAAGTTTCGAAAGAAACATGTAGAACATTGCAGTGCCCGTGCTGTTACGAAGAAGAATGCACGTCAGAAGGAGCGTTGCGTCGTTCTTTTACCAACAGAGGTATTGCAATATCGTACTTATCCATCGATACCCTGCAGCGAGCACAGGCTGTGACGCGCGAACGAGGCCATATGGAAGTCTGGATCCGGCCGCGAGTCGTGCACGGAGAGCCAAAGCTGTTAAGGCGGCCGCTCTCACAAAGCGGGGAATCCGTGTTCGAGTCCCGGTCCGGCACACATTTTCATTATTATTTCCTTATACAGCTGACAGTTGTTCGTATTCGCAACTGCGAATACATTTCATGTAGAAATATATAGGATAGCCATATGTAAGTCGCTCTTAAGTATTATTTTCCTTTAATATAGCCATGTGCATTGAAAAGTTACACATTTATATAGATAAAAAATTTTAATAGAATATAATATTAGGTTTATAGTCTCCAACCATTGTCATCTAGTAGAAAGCGTGCTACGTCTCAGCCGTCGGCGAAGAAGTGTTATTTCTAAAAGCTGTCTGCTTCAGTTGCACATTTATTAAATAAATTTATTATGATAAGATATGTTATGTCTGCCTATACGCGGTTTCTTAATTTTGATAGGAGTGTTGCAGTGACTAATTGTAGAACACGGTTTAGCAATTAAGGAATCTACGTGAGCAATTCACTGAATTACACTATACTGTTAAAAATAAAAAATAAATGTCGATGACATACTGAACAGTTCATGATAAGGAAAGTAGAGTCAGCAGAATTCAGGCAGTTACCCTTTTACTGTCAATGGTAAGGACAGGAAGTCTTGCAAAGTAGTTCTGAAAGCTTTCTTCGAAACTGATCTTAGTTCGTTGGTCGACAACTAAAACAAATGTTTTAGACCCCGTTGCTACGAACAGATTCACCTTCAACAATGTCAAATAGATAGGGATTAGCGACAGCGATGTCATTATAGCCACGATGCACACAAGAGTCAATAAATCGATGAAAGTGGTTAGGGTAGTTTTTAAGCCTGCCACGGCTTATCAGTAGGTTTCCACATCCCACTATAAAACGAATGGGTATCATTTAATTGGAATGCGAGGAAAGAAGAAGGATTCTGGACAAAATTTAAACTTAGCGCACATTGCTCTTTGGATTAGCATGTGCCGAGTAAGCCGATGTAAAATGTCTTATGGAATTGCACCGCGCGGGATTAGCCGAGCGGTCTTAGGCGCTGCAGTCATGGACTGTGCGGATGATCCCAGCGGAGCTTCGAGTCCTCCCTCGGGCATGGGTGTTTGTGTTTGTCCTTAGGATAATTTAGATTAAGTAGTGTGTAAGCTTAGGGACTGATGACCTTAGCAGTTCAACCCCAAAAGATTTCACACACATTTGAACATTTTTTTATAGTATTGCTGGTTCGAATATCCCATCGGGTGGCTTGAGTCTCATGTCGGGTGGATTATTGTTTTCCCGCGCACTCTAGCTCCTTTCATTGTGGATACGTGAAAGATGTCGTATATAAGGGCATCTATACCCAAAGCCATATGAGGAACGCCTCCCTCCCCCCTCACCACCCAACTCTTAAGGAAATAAAAAAATACACAGAAGTCAAGTGATTTTCTTTCAAGAAAATTATTTAAAAGTCAGTATTAGGCATGCATTTGACAGGATTGGAACTGGAACTGCTTTATGGCTACTAACAAATTGCCATTCCTCTTCCGAAGTGTTAAAAATACTCCATACACCCAGGTCTATTCTTCCTCCTCCCCCCCCCCCCCCTACAAACTTTCGTCTAGGCGCCCTTAGTTGTATGTGCATTTGCGGAGTGTACGTGAGTATAATGGATGCGTGTATGGTGTAGTGTTGTGTCCATGTTCTTTGATGACGGTGAGTGAAGTGAGAGGGTCAAACCTGATGCCGGCAAATACCCAGTCTCTCAAATTACACTAAGGACCCACCACCATGAAAAGAGTCACATGCCCTCACTTCATGAGACACTGCAGAGAGGTCTAGGATGTTACATAGGACGTTGGGTGCAAAGATAGGTAACCATTATCGGCAGCGGCAGGAAAGAACGGACACATTATCAGGTTCAGGTTGGGTGCAGACAAGGTGGTCATATGTCGAATCCCGAGGCCTGACCACGATGCTTCACAGCCACGCCTCCCCCCCCCCTCCCCCTCGTCCCACCGTCAACATTCGCAACAGAAAATCATGACTACATGACTAACTCGGCCCAACGCATGATTAAAATGAATGAAAAGTAATTCTCCTGTCACTGCAACATTGGAAACAATCGAGATGAGATCACGACATTCAGCAACGGGAGTCAGGAGAATACAACCAGGGAGACAACTTTGATAACGCACGACAGTGTCAGGAAGCGAAACCGAAAAAGGCTATTTATCTTCTGCGCTACGATTTTATAATCGAAATTCGTCGATAGATGTCCCGTCTTTTTTAAATTAAAACCATTTTTCCTACCAGTGAGGTCTGAGTGTGTACCCCTTGCACCACCTCATTCACAGTAGATGTTACAGTATCTTCTATCAGAGGCCAAAATCTTTGAGAAATCCTTATAAACCCGTCGATTTTCGGGAAGGGGAGCGAACTACAATGTCAAATACCTCACCATAGTGAAAATCTGCCAAAACCACCTCATGGAGAGCTGAAGTAACAACACTATCAAGGCGGGAAGTAAAATCAGCAAACGGTGTACCGTCTGATGCCACTCCAATGTAAATATCGAAGAAATAGCAGGAAAGTTCACGTGTTATATCAGGTTGGGATTACCACTTAAGTCCATCTACAGAACCAATGCTAATCATACACGTCCTTTGACATCGCATCCAAAGCCGAATTAGATCAGACGCTAACTAATTGTGGAGAAAAGAACGAGACTGCGAGCGCAAATAATGATCATCTAATTGCAGTCTTTTGAGTTGCAGGAGATTCAGCTTGGCGGAGTCAACTTCCATAAATGTTAAACGCACGTATCGAGTGCTATAACAAAGGTCACGACGTACTGCATAATTACATTTACGAGTCCTCCTCATTTCAACCGCTTTGCCAGCACTAAAACCCACGAGTGCAGTGCGAAGCCGAGGTTTGGCAATGGGGACACATCATTCCATAATTGAGGGATGGCGCACTTGCGAAGAGCTTACCCGACCTCTTACGACAGCGATTGTATCATCCAGGGAGGGCTACGCCAGATCTAAAATATTTAGCTTCAAAATAGGCCGATAATGATATACCCGCTGCGGGAAGTGGCTAAGAGCACAGTGGTCAGTGAAGTTGGCAGGAATTATATCAATTGGCTAAAGTTGGTTACGTAGGGAAGCAGACAAACGAAGATGGTCCAATGGACTACTAAATGTAGCCATAAAATACGTAAAATGCGCTAATGTGGAATATCTAAAGTTCCAATCTTACTGTAGACTCAACGACGACACCATGTCGTTAAATTCACGACTACTGTTTCAGTTGGGAGTCTGATCCACAGGGCGTAATAATCAGCTGAAATCCCCCCCCCCCTTCAAAAGTTTTCGCGGATTTTGACGAAGCAGATAAATTCATCTTCCTTATAAAAAAGACCAGGTCCTGATGGAGCATAAAGAAAAACTAAGCCGAGATCGTAAAAACGACACTCTGTACCCCGACCGTCATCCAGAATTTCATAGTCCGTCAATGGAATACCGTCTTCATAAAGCGCGGCCATGCTAGCAGAACTTTCCGACGCAACATGAAAAATCATAGAATACACAGGGAGACAATACACAAAATAACACTTCCTGTAAACATCGGCTTGGGAATCATACATAAACTATCGTAACACAGCAAGCAGTTAATGGAAAGCTTATCCTATTAATATTTAGGAAAAAAAGTATAACCTTGCGTTAGTTAACACTTGCAAGGCCTGAAGGTAGAGCTAAAAACAAATTTACGCATAACGTCCCTCCCTTCACAACACCAGCAGACAGCTAAGACCAAGGTACAGCATTTGAAACCTCTCCGCCGGAATGTGCAGTTTATACACTCTTTTCTTTTTTTTTTTTTTTTCCGGCGAGGAGCTGCACGCTCAGGTTGAAAACGTTGTTTCACACCACTCCGTGACAAAGTAACTTCTAGACGTGGAAAGATAGGGCGCTTATCGAGATCCGTTGCGCAAAGGGGAAGTGGGAGGGGAGGAGGGAGGCGACCCACTCCCCACAACGAAATGCGAGAAACAAAGTCGTGAGCGATGATCAGGTAAAGAAGAGACAGGCACTGTGGCGACTGAAGCTCTCTGAATCATCTGACTACACGGAAGAGAATCTGTACAAGTAACCTGTTGCTCCATCGTATCAGATTGATGAAGGGATGGCAGTGCACTAGAACACTGTAATGATAGAACAACATACGATGTCTCCGTTAAAACGCCGTCACTCACTGTAACAGACGTTCCTACGGGTGGAGGAGAGCACACAGATGCAACATTCATTTTAATATCAACAGAACCACCCTCCTCATCCCGGGCGAAACAAGAACCGCAGGTCATTATTCAAACTGCCACCACTCAAAGGAGCACCCTCCTTGACCATCTTCTCGGAGAGAGGTGATTTCCAAATCTTCACCATCGCGAGTCAACTGGCGTGTAAATTTCGCTACAGGTGCGGACGCATTACCGACAACAGGAGCCGCTTCTGAACGCGCCTATGACAGCGGAATGTCGCTCGGATTGGAGGGCAAAGTCTCCCCAACGGTCTCTGAAGCTGGAGAAGTACTGACAACAGACTGCGAAGGCACTAATTCAGCTACTATCAACGGACGATTGATGACTTTGAAACCGTAACGCGGCGCGGACAGTTATATCTGAGATGGCCACTTTCATCAAAAATGAAACAGGTTCCTCCTTGACTTTTCTTACGTAACACGAATCCGGTAACCACAAACATTCAGGTGTGGAGGGATCTTCTTTTGAAGACCAGTTGTACGGTTCGGATAGCAGTGTATTATTGGAAGCAATGCTGAGCAGACCAACGTTCTTGCTGGATGTGCAGAACGGCTCCATAAGAAAGTAACGCCGCCTTGGAAATTTGTAAATGTGTGGTGAGGTCTTATAGGACCAACCTGGTGAGGTCATCGGTCCCTAAGCTTACACACTACTTAATCTAACTTAAAGTAACTTATGCTAAGGACGACACACACACCCATGCCCGAGGGAGGACTCGAACCTCCGACGGGGGAAGCCACGCGGACCGCCTGAGATCGCGCGGGTACCCTGCGGGGGCTTAACGCCGCCTTAAGAAATGGAAGATTGTAAACGCTAACGGGAATGTACTCGATGGTCGTATTTACATGGAGAATTGGACAATCAGAGCCATCACCATGTGTGTACATCATCTGAGAAAGAACCCAAAAGAGAAAAAGGTCTAATTGCAAGTGATGTTTAAATTTCGCCGGCCGGTGTGGTCGAGCGGTTCTAGGCGCTTCAGTCTGGAGCCACGCGACCGCTACGGTCGCAGGTTCAAATTGCGCCTCGGGCATGGATGAGTGTGATGTCCTTAGGTTAGTTAGGTTTAAGTAGTTGTAAGTTCTAGGGGACTGATGACCTCAGATGTTAAGTCCCAGAGTGCTCAGAGCCATTTGAACCATTTTTTAATGGTTAAATTTCACAAAAAATGCATGCATATCACATTCTAAATAAGCAGCATCTACCTGATCAGAAGTAACTCGAATCGTATCAATCAACCGATCGTGAATTTCTAGGGAGCACAGTGTAACGTTACGCTCACTCCTGTCGTAACTGAAATGAACGGTATCCCGACAAGGAATATTGTCGGTAGACTCGACAGACATCGTGGTGAGGGCAGAGAACGCCTCCGGGAGAAAAAAAATACAACAACAAACTCCGATAGGCGAGAACGTTGCGACACCGACCGATGCACGCACAATAATGAGTAGACACAAACTCGACACACGCGGCGCTGCATTACAAGGGGAAGTAAGAACTGCTCGATCTCCGAGCAAGGCAAAACTAGCTCAGCTACGGGGACAGGCAGTAATTCTATGAAGATGATTACTTGTAACATTCAGAAAATGCCCAGGGCACAGATTGTTGCATTCTTAGTGCAAAAAGGGAGAAGAAATCATGAATTGCAATAGCAAAGTTTCGTGCGCCGGTAAAAAGAGCTCTACACGACGCATATAATTTTCCTGAGAATGCTAGAAAACTATGGTCTTGAGTAGAGTCACTGACTGTTTCTAAAGCAGATTTTGTGTCACTCGTCGATCAGTATTATACGGAACAGAAAATAGCGAAATGAAAAGCAAACCTTAAAGTCTCACGTTTAAAAAAATAGAAAGATCATACAGAGTTACATACCGTTGAAAACGAATAATCAACCATGCCCTGACGGTGTTCCAAATCAGCTTCGTACAGAGTGTTTTGTGCCATCTCTATTTTTCGTAGGTCACGTTTGTCCCGAATCCCTCGCCAGCTTCCCGATCTCCAGTCAGTTGCTGCAAACAGTGAAATATTAACTGTACCGCGTCGACGATGCTCGCAGTTTACTTTTCGGACTTTAAGGGCACCAACGGAAGATCGTAGGGCTAGTCGCATGTTATAACGCTTAAAACTAGTCAAAGGAAATACAGAGGATGGTCCAAAAGAAGGAAATGCCAAAAATAGAGCTCATTAACATGAGTAATACGTTGCACGAAAACCACTGGCATTCAAAACGGCTTCCAGTTATCTCGCGAAGCATAAGTAAGAGTAGGAGGATAAGGGAGATGGTGGCTCACAGGCTCAATTTCTGCCTCACCCTCCGGGTTTGTCAGAATTTGAGTCAGTTATCCACAACCCCCCTTTTCCTCCTACTAAACTCAAAATTATTCAAGTCTAACTCACTCCATTTTCATTCAAAAGAATAATTTTTTTACAAATGTGCACATAAGAACATTAATTTTAATGTTTTTTTCATAAAAGCTACATGTAAGAAAATGATTGGTGCATGTAAGAAAATAGATGTTTATTAATTTCTCATAAAAGGTGCATGTAAGAAAATGATAGGTGCACGTAAGAAAATAAATGGTGCACGTAAGTAAATGAATAAATGAACTAGGGTTCAAGAGCAAGTTAAACAAAAACATTGTATATCATTTTAAAATTTTGGTAACACAAAGATGATTGATTATATGGAAGCTCAGTTTAGGGTTAATACAATTACAAATTTTCAGTGAGTATTCTATGGTGTGAATCATATGTCAAATTCTTTTTACCATATAAAACGATGTAAGTTAAGGTTGAGTCTGGAATATTCTCACTGAAAATAGCACACAGTTTCATAGCAGTTCTTTGAGTTATATTAATATTTTTTTTGAATGGCATATTCATTACATAGATGGGATAATTCTCTGTAAAATGCAGTGGACAAACATCTACATCTCCTTTCAGTTGTGTGACATGTTCAAAATCGCAAAAAACATCATAAGCTTTCAAATAATTATTTTTTGGATCTAGATTCTACATTCCTTGAGGAAAGATTTTATTTCTTCCATTTTTCAAATAAAATGTAAGTAGCTTTATGTGATCATACAGTGATAAATCAGTCAACTGGTTATTTTTACAATTAGTTTGGAATACAAGAAATACAAAATATGACATCAAATTCTACTGAGTTATAGTAATTTGTGATATCTAGTTCGAAATTTTTCATTACACTTAATCCTGCTACCACAACTGTTTGAAGTTCATAAAAATATATAGGTACTTAAGAACATTTCAGAATATTTTTTCTTTGTTCTAACTTGTAAGTAGCTTCATATTTAACAATAGGAAAACGAATTTCCATGGATTCTACAACAATTTTACCATCTAGATGAAGCACTTCATTTTTCTCACTCTTTATTTTTCCATTGTCAAGAATGTCCGTCTGTACTTGTTATATCATTAAGAGATAAAGTCAAATGCAGTAAAACTGATGGCAAAATAAAAGCATGCTCTATTCTAGACACACAAAATTATTTGTCTGTTTATGGTTATAAAATCAAAAAGTTTTGGCAATATTTATCGATTAATTTTTTTATCATAAGTTGTATAATCTGTGTCATCACTTCCAATAATACTGAAATTCATCTATTATTGGGCATGATTGGGATGAAGCCATCCTTCACCAATATTTATGGTAGTTGCAGTATCATTGTTGGGCACATTTACATTATTTTTAGTCCTTCCCCTCACAGGGGATTAGTAAAACTGATAACTCTCGACTTTGTTCCTGACACAGTTGTAGAACACTTTAGCTGTCACTAATTTATTAAGGAAATCATTTATTATTCTGAAACTACTGTTACAGTAGCTTCATTGAAGTCTATCAGATTATCATTTTCATCAGTTACAGTTATTTCTAAATTTTGAATGGGATCAAAAATTGTGGTTCGTGAATTACTGGTCCACCAAATTTGGCATTAGGTTTGAATGAAGCAATAATATTAGTTTCTATATGAAAATGATCACCGTGTTTCACAAACATTCCATCAGCTATATTAAAATTTATATTCACTAGCACCAACAGAGTGATTTTAGGAACATCATTAGCTACTTTTTTGTATTAGCTTCAATAATTTGAGCTTTGAATCCTAGCACACTTGCAATATTATCTTCTTTTATATCCATATGCAATTTAACATCACTTTCAGTAACAACTCTGTTTAAGATATCATCTGCTTTAATATGTAAATTAGGTTTTTTCGAGTGAATAAATTTTTCTGAATTTTTCAAACTATATTGACCAGTTGGAATTCCTGTTGTTTCTCCATCACAACAAAGCTTATTATTTTTTGATGTTATATTTGGAGTTAGAAAAGTTGTATAAAAACCAACTAGTGCAGTGTTATAACTTTCCATTATAGGTATAGTCAATCTTTTTATATGAACAGATGACTCATTTGAAATAATCTGCTCATTTACAATTAAAAATTAATTAAATAAATGAAAACAGAATAGGAGCCAAAGATAAGAATCCCAGAAAAGAAAACAAATAATAAACATGGTAGAGTTTTACCTAATTCTATTCGATGTGCATTTGTAGGGTCAAGTGCTTGTGGAAAAACAACATTAATGATTGATGACTACATTCTTGCCCCAGGATGGTTAAACTTCTATCTTTATTCCAAAAGTTTAGGTCAACCAAAATAATCAGAATTTATAAAAAGGTGTGAAAAATTCAAGATAAGCATAATGACAAGATTTCTACATTTATTGACAATAGTGAGTAAATTATTACGATCGATCAATGTCAGGTAAATTCAGTTGAAGTATTTGATGATTTCATTCTAGAAAGTCAAGACAGTTAGACAATATTTCACTAGAGGAACACATAAAGGAATAGATTGCTTTTCTTTAGGTCAACCATATTCGAAGATACCTAAACAGTTAGTCAGAGAAATCCAAAGTTCGAAAATATCTTTAGAGAATATGACAAAAATTTAAATCATATATATCATGACTTTGTTCAAGGCCTTTTAATGTTTGATGATCTTAAAGAAATGTTAAGTAAATGTTGGAATGAAGAGTTTGGTTTTTCCGCAATAGACATTACTAAGAAACCTAATGATGGAAAGTTTAGAAATAAAATTCACTTCATCATAAATTTGTAACCCTAATAAATGGACACTTTAAAAATGATATAACATATCTGTTAGACCATGATGATTTTATTTCACCTGAACATATAAATGAATTTAAAAAAGGCATTGATTACATAGTGAAATATGAAACATTGGAGAAAATTAATGAATATCATACTAATTGCCCATGGTCTGATGAAGAAGCTACAAGAGGTACAGATACATGTGTTTGCTATTATTTCAATAAGATTAAAATGACAATGCATTGTCAAACTAATTGTTATAAACGTAAATATTAAACATAAATGTTAAATGCAAAAGTTAAACATAAATGTAAATTTCAAACATCAACACTAGACCGAAAAATTTTTAATTAATGTTCTTTCTTCCCTAATAAATTATTGCAAAATAAGATGAAGAGGTAGTTAAAAAAAGGCGAATGAAATAGAAAGAAAGCTCATTAATTGAAAGATCAATTTAGCATTTGGAAGAAACAACCAAGAACAGAGTATGAAAAATATAATAACAAAGACCAACCTGTTATTGATGATATCAAAAAAGTAAAACAAGGAATACAAGGATTAGGAGATAATGTTTTCAAAGTGATTGAGAAAATAGAGAAGTTGAAAAAAAAGGTAGCTGAATCTCAAGCCGCCGTTAAAAAAGATAGTGATGCTAAAAAGATAAGGGATAGTGAAAGAATGTTAAAGTATATTAATCATAGTGAAGACAAAGTTTTTAAATTGAAAGCTGTCGAAATTTTAAAATATATTTGCAAATATCCAGTAACATTTGATGGAGGTAAATTAACAATTGCTGAAAGACATACAAAGGAACAGATGAATGAATGAGTACTTTAACACGAAAAACAGACAACTATAGATGATATGGGTGAAAAGTTGGATGGTTTAGATTTATCAAATTATGTTGATACATTATTCAATTCAGGAGCAATTCTGATAGCAACCCAAATGACCTAAAATCGAGTGGAGGAAATAAATATGAATATTTGATAAAGCAAATTGTTGTTGACTACTTCCCAAAATTAAGGTCAACTATATATTCTTCAGATTATTCAGAAATAAGTTCACCAGAGAAAAAATAAAGACCTGAAAAAAAATGCAGATAAACCAGTTCAATATATTTTGATAAATGGTGTTAGAGATTTAATCGATAGCTTAGCTGTAATTCATGGAGAAGAAATAGACAGAAATTAAAATTATCATAATGAAAAAGTTGGTATACCACAGATATTAACAGATAAATTCAGTAATTTCATACTCAGTAATCCAATAGGAATTCAATATTTCATTCGATTTTTTATTAATCTTCCTCACTCATTTTGAAAATGTACTAAACATATTAGAGGTTTAGTAAATACATTAATCAATAAATTACCATTTGAAATACATCTTCAAGGCAATACATTTGGTGGTTCGGGGATGAAATAGCCCCAGGCTGTGGCTAAGCCATGTCTCCGCAATATCCTTTCTTTCAGGAGTGCTAGTTCCGCAAGGTTCGCAGGAGAGCTTCTGTAAAGTTTGCAAGGTAGGAGACAAGATACTGGCAGAAGTGAAGCTGTGAGGACCGGGCGTGAGTCGTGCTTCAGTAGCTCAGATGGTAGAGCACTTGCCCATGAATGGCAAGGGTCCCGAGTTCAAGTCTCGGTCGGGCACACAGTTTTAATCTGCCAGGAAGTTTCAAAAATCACACACTTTCATGTCATTTTCATGATTGATCGTCGGCCAGGGTGTCCGAGCAGTTCTAGGCACTTCAGTCTGGAACCGCACGACCGCTTCGGTCGCAGGTTTGAATTCTGCCTTGGGCATAGATGTGTGTGATGTCCTTAGGTTAGTTAGGTTTAAGTAGTTCTAAGTTCTAGGGGACTGATGACCTCAGAAGTTAAGTCCCATTGTGCTCAGAGCCATTTGATCCATGATTGATCAATTACCTAATAAACCAAACAATAATGAATGTGTAATAGTAAATTTAGATATATCTGATCATGTTGGTTCTCATTCGATTTGTTCGTACAAGAATAAAGATATAAAATTTGGTTTAGATTCATTTTGTGCTAATATACCAATTAAACCAGTCAATTATTTGGGAAAAAAGTTCTACACTACAATGCTGAAAGAATACATAATTGTCAGGAAGTAATATGTGGTCACTTATGTTTGTTTGCCCTGATAATTTTGAATTTAATGATATTTTTAGTTTAATAAGTGGACACTTTTGGAAATAAGACTAATAAGGAGAGAAACGGAAAAATAAAATATGGAAAATTAGAAAAAATCAAAAGTGAAATTAATCCAAAAATAGAAAATTTAATCAAAAAATTCCAAAAAGAATTAGATAGCATTTCTAAAATACTAAAATTTTTTTAGATTTTAAAGACAGAAGATTAGTAAATATAAAAGATCCAGTTAATGATTATGATGTTGTTATAGAACAGTACCTAGAAAAATAAATAGCCAACCTTGTAACAAAACTCAAATACACAAGCACTTAACACAATTCAGTAATTATGTCAATAAAACTGATCTCTAAAGTTACTTTACAAAAAAGGAAATTGAAAACTTTCGCAGACTATTTCTCAAAGGCTGATTTAACTTCACATAAACCATTTAAGTAATGTAGAATATAAATTACATGATAAACAGTAAACTGAATTTACTTTTATGACTGGAAATGAAGGTATAGAACATGAATTTAAGTATGATGTAAAAATAAAGAAAATTAATATATTTGGAGCTAGTATAGATGGTGAAGTGTTTCCTGTTAATTTTACAGTAAAGGTAAAAAGATTTAATCAAAAGATACAAAATATATATACTGATGAACTAGATCATCCAAATGAAATGAAACGGAGAGATAAACTGCTTATATCTGTAAATCAAATCATTAAAACTGTTCCTGTAGATGTGAAAATATTTTTATTGATAGATTGCTATTAGAATCAAACGATGATGATAGAATGGAACATTAATAATATCTCTTGTTAAATTTTATTCTATTTAAATGAACGATAATGCTTGGCACTAAGATTTCATAGCGATCACATTTATTGTTTGAAGTGTAAAAAATTTACAGAAACACACAGTCCTCACAGACCAACAACATAAAAAGGAAGACCAAGAATCAAAGGACATTGTACAGTAACTAAAACTAGAAGAGTAAATTCATTTAAAAGTTTTGTAGGTGAAGGATTGACCACTATTTGTATTTGAGAGGAAATTATTAATGAATTACATAAACCAATGAGAAAAATTTTAAAAAAAGTAACATTGTTTCATTCAGTATTGATGATTTATGGAAAGCTGATCTAGTTGAAACAGGTAATCTGAAAGGACTATCTAAAATTGACAAAGGATATAAATATTTATTAAGTGTTATTGATGTTTTTTCAAAATTTGCTTGGGATATTCCAATTAAAGATGAAACAGGTAAAATGTAAGTGAGGTTTCGAAAGACTATTTAGAGACAGAACTACAAAAAGTTTACAGAGAGATAATGGAAAATATTTCTACATTAATGAGTTTCATGAGCTGATGAAAAAATATAATATTTGTCATTATTCAACTTTTACTGAATTAAAAGCATCTGTTTTTGAAAGATTTAACACAACACTTAATGAAAAGATGTGGAAAAATTTTCTTTTCAAGGAATTTATAAATGGGTCAATCTAGTCTCGAAACTAATTTATGAATACAATAACACAAAATATTCAACTATAATAATTAAGCCAATAGAGGTAAATGAAAGGAACTATAAGATAGGCATCATTGTGTCTAATGATAAATTTAAAATTTGAGATAAAGTGAGAATTAATAAACTTAAAGCATTTTTTGAAAAAGGATTACTGGTAATTGGCCAACAGAAATTTTTTAAATTGAACCTGTTATTCATACTAATCAAATCACATATAAATTAAAAGATATTGAAGGAAATTTTTATGAGCAAGAGCTACAGATAACAAAATATGAAGACGTATATCCTGTTGAAAGAGTTTTGAGAAAGGAAGGAGCCACAGGCGCCGACCGCATGGGGACTGAGGGGGCCCACGCCCCCTCAAAAACTCGTTTGGAGGGGGCAGACTCCCCCAATAATTTAAGGAAATTATTATTATATTATGCTTTGTAAAATTACAAAATTGTGTTGAAATATTTTATTTTCGTTGTTTGATGGTAGTTACCTTTTATAAACCTTTTAGTAATGAGTTACTGAATTATTATGGTAGTAAGCAGATTAACTGAAAAGTGGTGTGAATCATGATAGTGTTATGGAGCTGTGGGGCATTTAAAATTTGTCCCAGTGCGCGATCCTTCAGGTGAAGTATGGCACCGGAGAGCCAGTGTTGTGGCTGCGGCGACATCAAAAGGACTGGAGCAGAAGTACCTGGAAACCTCTGCCTCACATTGCCTTGACACTTTGGGACATTACGATGCTGCAGCCATTTAAAGCCCACCCTGCTGTTGCAGTCATTCAGTGTGGATAGTTTCGTTTAGTGCATGCTGCAGATGTGTTTAGTGTTCCGACTTTACTGTCTATTGGACTGTTTTATATGACTATATTTTATTCGTTTGCTTTAGTCTCTTAGTGTATTGTGAATTAAGTCTGCAATGGATAAATTTGTTACCAAAATGGTCTGCTTTTAAGTTGATGATACTGCAAGTCAACCCCCAACAATTATTGTGGTCAATTGCTTTGTAGTCTTCAGGTGAGAACTGTTCACTACCGAAACCTGGACAATCCAGTAAGGGGAGATCATTTCAGAAGTCTTGGTAGATCAAATGTACATGGCTAGAATACGAATCATCTACCAAAAAAATTTCAGAGAACCTGCTAAGAGGGAGATGCTAATAATCTATTACAATTTCCTTCAACAAAAAAAAAGAAGATGCATTTACTTCTGTAGGTTTTCCTAATTAGAAAAAGGCTTTCAACAAATTCCATCTTCATGAAAATACGTTTACACTTAAAGAAGGTGGTCTGAAACTAAATTCTATCACTAACCGATGTGTGGCCTCCCAATTGAATTAACAATTAGACAGTGATAGAAGAAAGGCTGTTTAGCTCTTGATACCACTTTTACTACCATGCAATTCTATGCCGACAAAGACTAGCAATGAGGGGGCACGAAGGTATCACTCAAATTTTTTTCAGTTGTTTGAACTCCAGATTGGTTAGGGGTATAAGTGGAAGTTCCACAATATTCAAAACAATATCATTGATCTACTAGTAAAGACTTTGTTATAAACGTATTGGCTTCAAACAAGAATACTGAACATTTTTCTATTATGGTTGACGAAATAAGTGATTCTTCGATTCATGAACAAGTGTCATTTTGTATTCATACTGTCGATGATTCCTTATTCATCAACAAAGAATTTATTCTGTTATATGAGACCCCCAACACAGAATCACAAACTCTGTTTAGTATTATAAAAGACTTTTTACTTCTCTTAATTTGTCAATGGGTAACTTAAGAGGACAGTGCTATGATGGTGCCTCAAACATGAGAGGTAAGTTCAAAGGACTAAAAAAGTTAGTTTTGGATATACTGTACAATCAAAAGCAAATTATGTGCACTGCACTGTTCACAGTTCAGACTTGGCAGTTGTAGACCATCTCCGCCACCTTATGTCTATGAGGGATATTATGGCTTTAGCCAAGGCCTTAATAACACCGTAAGGGAATCCAACTAAAGGATGGGACTTCTCAGAAGCATATGCTGTGTGAGCACCAACAACTAAGCTGGTGTACAGCCCCTTTGCCTAACTCGATTGAGTATATGAGCGTCTAGTATCTTCAGAATATTAGAGAACTTTGAAGAACTTCTAGAGTTTTTTTGAAACATTTTCTGCAGAGGACAAAACAGAGGCAGGTTACAAATGTGCAGGCTACCTTGAGTCAATGTTACAATTCAAGACTTACTCCTTTTTAGATCTTTAGTGCCATGCAGCGAACACAGTAGAAGATGTCAACAAAAAAATTCAGTGCCCTCATTTAAGTATTGCTGATCTGGAAAAACTATATGGGGGCTTGATTTGTATATTGAATGATTGAATGGAAGGCGTGATAGTTTTGTACATTTTTGAGAATTGTGTTTAAAAGAAAAACCACCAGTTGATGATCCTTTGCTTCCTCAGAATCGAAGTATACCAAAGAAGTATGTAAACAATGAAACAATGTCACTGCACACTTTCAAAACCCCAAGTGAATATTACAAAGCTAATTACATTGAAGTTTGTGAAATGGTGAAATCTTGTATTACTGAGCAGTTTGCTTCAACTGGACCCACACAGGTCATTGCAGTTGAACAAGAGTGCTTGCTATTAGTAAACAGAGGTTTGAAAAAATCAACTCAGTTTTTCAAAAGTGATCTAGACATTGAGCGACTGTGCCTACACTTGAATATAGTAGCTGATATAGCTAATAAAAAATGACAGGTAAAAACATGCTCGATGTTAAGAAGTGCATTACATAAGAGTCTGCATTATGTGAAGTAGTGAAGTGCATTCGACTTCTCTAAGTAATCGCTACAGCAACAGCAGAACCGTCATTTAGCACCCTTAGATGTCTCCCATCATATCTCCGATCAACAATGGGACAGAAGAGATTGAACAACTTGGCTGTTCTTCATGCCCACTGAGATGTTTCAAATGAATTGGATATCTGACCAGTCATCAACGACTTCATATTCAGTAAACCAGTCATATGGTCGACATTTCCACCTTTCTAAAGACACATAGCCCTAATAATGGCATTTGGAGCAATATTAAAAATCTTTATAAAGTAGAGAATTAAATACATAAATCATGTTAAATTTTCTGTTTCGAAATATTAGTACTAGTTTAGTACTGTATTAGTATATTACTAAAGTACTGTATTATTTATTTTCAAATACTTCAATATTATTAGGGTGAAGGCCCAATTAAAACCAGATATTTACATACTTCTTAGGCTTACTTTATTAACATTATTAACTGTATTAAAGCAACAACTTTGAGATATTGTTTATATTTAATGAACACTGAGCCTTATTCATAGCAAGCTTAAATTAGCTATTTCCCTTATTAATCAAAGTATTATTACTGTGTGATAGCAATATTTTTGTTTTATTCTTTCAATGAGAGTTTAGGATATACTTACATACAATTTCAGTCTTTTCAGAGCTGTATCTTCACTGCTCTGTAGTAGTCCATAAGCATGTTTGTTATTGTAAATGAAATTAGCTTTTTACGAAAATAAAATGTGCATTTCTGCTTTCTTTTCATAGCCAAAAGATGTGGCACACTTCTCAAGTTTCCTGAATTCTGAGTTATCGAGAGTCCAGTTTTTGGGGTTCTAATGTAGATCATATGACTCTAAAATGTTTAAAAAAACTTTAAAACTCACTATTTTTCATCTAAAATTTATAAAATTTACCAGGACATGACCTTCACATTTTTATAAGTCGTCGTCCCTGAAAGGAGCTAAAGTGTATGATAATTGGTTGGGATTTGAAAATTCACTCAATAGTTGGGTAAATAAAATCAATGTTTTACATTTAATTTGCCTTAGACTGAAAAATGCCAAAGCTGTCTTCTGACTGTGTCTGTGTGTGCACCAAGTTGTGTATATCATTAATTAATTCTTCTTGAGTACAGTTGGTCCAAATATTGACATAGTTAAGATGACAGACATTCCTCAAATTTCCCTTCATTAATTGATACAGATTTATGGAGTTAGGATTGTACTCAAGCCTCAACAGTTCTTCACAGTATGGATGTCTGTCTATAATTATAAAATAACACTCTCTGTAAATTTCTTCTTTGTAGTGTAATAACATAGTAATCATATTCACATTCATCATCAAATATTTTTATAAAGGCAAACATATGTCTCAAATTAATATGTTTTACTTGGTGTAACTACATGTGATTGCATCTTCTCTAGTTATTTAATCTTTCCCATTAATTTTATGTTTTAAGTTTTTGATGTCTACTCTTCTTTTCCTCAGAACACACATAGGCATTTCCTAACAAATTTGTAAACCTTCTATTTCTTCTTGTAAATTTTCGGTAGTTGATTGTAGTTTGTATTCACCATATTTCCTTATTGATGGTAAACACTATGTGTAACACATTTTCTAAATTGCTTAGTTTCTTTTGTAGACTTAAAATCAACAAAAATAAACCAGGTTTATTCATTAATATTGTCTGTTTTTCATTGTAAGTTAGACCCTCCTGGGAAGCAGCCCCCAAAATATCTGCATATTTTGCCTTATCTTCAACATATACATTATTTCTAATTGCTTTATCAGTGACTTTATATTCTAAAATTTTTGCAATGTCTTTTCCTTTAAACCACAGATTATCAAGTATCACAAAAACTTATTTATTGTTAGAAACAGTCCTGTTGTTAGACTGAATAAATTCAAATAAGTTCATTGGAGATGGGTCAACTGTAAATGTGCTTACAATGGCTGCCATTTATTACAAATAATTTTTATTAGTTTTGCAAAAAATAAAAGTAAATCATTTTTCAATACCTCTTAAGGGGAATAAATTATCCGCTTTAAGTTTTAAGTAAACCAGTATAATCCTTTTTGTTTGTTTGGATTTTCAGTAGTCAAATATTTGTCCCCTGGAATTCCATACAAAAACCATACAATACCATTAGTAATTAAGTCATTCTCGAAACCAACTACCCAAATCTCATTCATACTTCTTTCCTTGAATAAATTCAAAAATATTACTCATAGGTGTTTCTGAACTAGCAGCAACTGCATTAGAGTCAGTTGAAGATGTCCTAGCAACAGGTGTGTTAGAGTCAGCTGGGGTGGATGTTCTTGGAACTGGCTCTATAAAGGGGGTGCTGTACAACAGCACCCCTTGTTTTAATTATTTTTCTAGTACAGTTTGATCATCAACATCAATACTTACTCAGATAACTATATTCAGAAACATCTTTTGCTTTAGACTATGGATTATTCTTTTCATCCATAACCATTAACATTTTATTATTGTTGTATGTAAGCTTATTGTTGAGTATATCTACAAGATGTAATATTTGCAGACATTAAAAGTATACCCTCTGCACTTTCTGCAATATCCTTAGCTTTAAAGTATAGATTATTTTTTCATTAGCTTCATCAACTTGTTTTCGAACTTCATCATAGATTTTCATTTTTTACATATCTTATAAAAAGTGTTTCTAATAAATGGTGGGCCTGAATAATCTGGAAGTCGGTGAACTGAAAGTTGGAGCAAAGGAAAATTGTGAAATTGCATGGGAATACTTATCAGCATATTATGAATTAAGTGAAGATTTTATGAGAGAACTTCAAGATCAAATTAGACTGTGATATTGTATCATATAGACAAGAATTGTCTCGAGATATTCTGAGAGAATTTCCAGATTTTATTAGAGAATTTGAAGATAAAGTAAACTGGAGAAGTATATCATATAGATAAGAATTCACTGATGATCTTATGAGTGAATTTCAGGATAAAGTAGAGTGGGATGATACATCATCTAACCATGTGTTTTCTGAAGAATTTATTAGAAAATTGAAAGATGAAGTAAATTGGGGAGGTATAAATATGCACAAAAAATGTCTGAAGATGTTATGGAAAAATTTCAAGATAAACTTATTTGTACATTAATTTTAAGATATCAGTACATATTAGATTCACTCTTACGAAAAATTTTTCATCCTTATGTTATAATTGAACAAGCTGACGATATTGAATGTTCTATATGTTTAAGTAGTGAAAATCATGAATTTGTAAAAACAGAGTGTTATCATATTTTTCATAAGGAATATATTGATGAATGGTGTAAAAAAAGAAATAAGTATCCATTGTATAGAAGTGCTATTAAAATAAATATTGAACAATTTAATACTACTGAAATTGATTCTGATTTAGTATTTTTTGATGATCCTTATGGTGAAGATAATGTAATTTAAGTGTATATAAATGAAGGTACTTCTGCTACTGTTATTTATAATGTCATCATCTGCTCAAGAGAATGAAGCTCTAAAATTTACTTCAATACTCATGATGATACAAAACTTACTCAAGTGAGTGATGATATACTCACAGAAGCTTGTTATTTAAATACAAAAAAATGGTTCAAATGGCTCTGAGCACTATGGGACTTAACTTCTAAGGTCATCAGTCCCCTAGAACTTAGAACTACTTAAACCTAACTAACCTAAGGACATCACACACATCCATGCCCGAGGCAGGATTCGAACCTGCGACCGTAGTGGTCACACGGTTCCAGACTGTAACGCCTTTAACCGCTTGGCTACACTGGCCGGCATTTAAATACACATTCAACCTTGAAACAAAAGATGGGTTAAGTGAAGAAACTTTAAAATTTATGACTAAGCGAAAATGTGGTGTAAAAGATTCATTTGGTGGTTATGAAACTAGTAAATATAAATGGAATAAAAAGAATATAAAATGGTTCTATAAAGGAGAAACAAACAAAGTATTAGAAATAACAGAGGAAGGATTTAATTTATACCAAAAGTGTATACATATTAAATTTCACCTCAGCAACAATAACCATAATATTTTAATTTCAAATCAAAGACGATTAAATAAAAATCAAGTATATGGTCATCGTTGCCCATAGGATCTAGATGGAAAAGGAAATGTGTTAGGTCATGAATTTTTTCCAAATAAGAATAATGATCCAATAGAAATAGATATGGATGATAATGAGTTATGGTACTTAGAAACTATTAAAAATACACCAAAAATCTGACAAATTTATTTCAAGTTTAAATCATGAAATTGGTTACTGATTAGGTTTATATCGTTCAGATGTTTGTGAATCACTAACGTATCGATACCATTATGGTTCACATTTAGAGTTATGATGCTTGATGCTATTCAATGTTTGTATGGCAGAAAAATAATAACACACCCAACTATACCCACTCAACCACCATTAACACAACCTTGTATACCAAATGAAGGAATTGAGTCATTATGTAAAGTTCGATCACTTAATTTTTGCCAATGGGATATATACAGTTTTCATAAGAATTGGTTTTCAATAGCTGATAATAAGCTGCTATTGATAACCAGTTGGTTGACATTCTTACTTCAAGACATCCAAAAAATAGACAGACTATGTCAAAGACCAGGTGGCAAAGTTGTATTATTTGTTGACAATATGATGTATATAAAGATTAAAAATTAATTGTGGGGTACTCAAACCAGTATCTATAAAGGATTATGCAAAAACGTTTTCTTAAATTGTGGGCTCAGTTAACACTTACTCAGGTAGAACATTTATATCCTTTAATAAATTTGTCTATGTGGAATTAGGCGGATGTAATTTCATATAAATCATCAGGAGCTATAAGTAGAGAAATTCCTGGATTACCTACCGGAATAAATTCGGCATTTAGATATGTAAATGGATTATTGTATTTTTTCGATGATACGTTATATTAATACAGTCAATTTACAAAAAAAAGTAGTTAGGGATGGTACAACTGATTTACCTTTACTTAGTATTGATTGTAATAAACCATCTGCTAGAGTTCCTGAAGTAATAACTATTTTGAAAGATGCATTGGAAAAAGTAGAAAGTTTTTCTTTTCCAGAATCTAAAATAATATTTTCTACATAATTGCAGTTATTGCCAGCTGAAAGCAGCCTTCTCGCTGAGCCAGCCTTAGGACTATGTCTGCTTAAATTCAAATTTGCAAATATTGAAATACTGAGAAGTCAATTGATAATTGTACATTAAGCAATACACAAAAGATGGTTACAGAACGATTTGTAAACCATATGTAAGTATATATCATGTACAAAATTATGAAGAAAATAGAATGCCATGTATGTGTATAAAAAATATTGCTAAATATTATCACAAAGAACATATATGGCAGATTCCAAGTGAAGAACATACGAAAATACAACTGTCAATGGAAAATTTTGAAGAGCAGGAAACTGATTAATCTACAAAGAAATATAAGGGCTGTCCAGAAATTAAAGATTTGAACTGTTTTAAATGAATCCTTCACATAAAGATAAAGGGTTGTTTGGGGAAGAACACCAGACAAGGAGGTCATCATTCTCATCGGATTAGTGAAGGACGGGGAAGGAAGTTGGGCATACCCTTTCAAAGGAACCATCCCGGCATTTGCCTGTACCAATTTAGGGAAATCACAGAAAACCCAAATCAGGATGGCCGGACGTGGGATTGAACCGTCATCCTTCCGAATGCGAGTCCAGTGTCTAACCACTTGCTCAGTCATAAAGATAAACATAACAATAAATGTTAGAAGTCTACTTTAGAATATATGAAGAAAAGGAAAGTAAAATAACCTTGTATTTAATTTTAAATATTTTCTAAATAAGACACCTAGTGTGTTATCTTTTGGAAATCTAATTTTTTTAAATAGCTCATGTTTCATATTTCTCATAAATAGAAGGGCCGAATGGAGTGATTCACAGTTGCTCAACTTCATGATTATTGGAGAGGCCAAATGGGGAACTTCACAGTTGTTCAACTTCGTGATAGCTGTAAGAGAAAAAATTTAAGATGGTGCAGTAAATTAAGGAAAGCTGACTCGCATTTTCTTACACATCACAAACCGAAAGTGGGTTCCCTCCTCAGGACCAATCTTTGGTAAAAATTACCTTATCTCAACACTAAGAATGATGAAATTTTCGAAACTAAAGCAGACAAACCATTGAAAAACTATTTCCATTTTCTACTGATGTGTTTGCAAAACAGAAAACTGAAGACAAACCGTTGAAAAAATATTTCCGTTTTCTACTTATGTGTTTCCAAAACATAAAACTAGAGCTAATGACGAAACACTGTTTCCTTTTTACACTAATTTATTTGAGAAACCAAGAGACAGTAAAATGGTTAGGTGATACTGCATAATTTTGAAAATAATATAATTTTGAAAATACCATAAACTTAGTTGAACCTAATCATTTCTTAACTGCAGTAAAACAGAAAATTATGAAAACTGTAAAAGAAAACCCAAGAATACACTGTGGGCTGAAGATAAATTTAAGACTTGGTAGTGATTATCAAATGCAAATGAACAGAAACATTATGGAATATGCTTTCTAAACACAAAGCTTTATGATCACAAATGAAGGAGAATTAATTTAAAAATTTGAGATTGGTAAACAATATCTTTTATCAAGAATGGGGAATTTTGAAGCACATGGATCTGGATGGTCACTATTATTGGTTTACAGTTAGGAATTAATAGGTATATTCCATTGAGAGAATCATCTTACATTGAATTACTAGATAAAATAAAAAAGAAAAAGGCATGTACTAATGTAAAAAATAAAGATCAAAAGTGTTTTCTTTGGTCCATAAAATCTACATTACATCCAGTAGATAAGAATTCAGAATGAGTAACCAAATATAAAAATGTTGGTGTTGATCTTGATTTGAAACTTGAAAATTTTGAATTTCCTGCAGTGGTTGATCATATCCCCAAACTTTGAGAATAGAATTAATGTATCTATTATGTTTATTCGTTTGATCAGAAACCTTTAGAGTATCCATTAAAAATTACTAAATGTAACAAAGAGAAACATATAAATCGCTTTTATTTCCAGGAAGGTAGTAATTCACACAATTGTTTCTAAAAAAATTTATCTATTTAGTTATTTATTTATGTTTACTCCATTTCATTAGCAAAGAAAAATTAGGTAATCAAACACTAAGTTGTTTGACTAACAAACCATTAAAAGTATAAATGTCAGAGAAAGGGCCATATGCTAATTTTAAAAATTATCAACATAACAGAGAGTACCATTTGTTATTTACACTGAATTTGAAAGTTTACTATTGAAGATGGACAACTGTCACCGAAATCCAACAAACTCATACAGAATGAAATATTAAGAAAATGGACCAAGTGGATTCCATTATGACATGAAATATATAACTGGGCATTATAAAGACCGTGTTGTTTATAGGGGTCCAAACTGTCATAAAAATTTATAGAATATATGAAATAAGAAGGTAAAGAAATTGGAAGACTATTATGAAACTGAAGAAATGAGACCATTGACTCCTTAAGAACAATCAAGAAAAAGTTTGTACAATGTGTAAATGTCAGTACCTACAGAAAATAAAAATGTTCGATATAACGATCACATAACTGGAATATGTATGAAGCCATTGTAACAATAATTTTATCTTGCATCGAATCTTATTTATTGTATGTTACAGCATGTTTCTGAGAATTATTCTCGCTGTTTGCGACATATTTTCTGTGCACTTTGTTTTGTTGCCAATTTTACTCAGTGAACATCAACAAAAGAATCACACAGAAAATATGTCGGCAACAGTGACGGTAATTTTCAAAAACATGCGATAACATACAGTAAATTAGATTAAAAATCCACTGATATGGTGATATTTGTCGCCAAAAGTAGTTTGGGAAAATAAAGAAATAAACAAATAACAAGGTGTTTTGTATCAAGGCAGAACGAATTTATGATATTGTTGTTTTTGTATCAATAGTAATTTACAGGTAAAACAACAACGTTTTGTGCCAATTTATTTACATAATCTGTCAGGATATGATACACATTTCTTAGTAAAGGAACTTGAGTGTGATAAGAAAGATATGGATTTAATACCAAACAATGAAGACATATATATTAGTTTTGGTAAGAGTACAGAAAGTCTGAAGATGAATTTTAATGACACATTTAAAGTTATGGCTTTTTCACTCGACAAACTTCCATCAAATATGAAGAAACGGCAAATGAAGAACATTAGGAAATTTTTCTCTTCAGAAGAGTTATTCAATCTAGTGATCGGAAA
This sequence comes from Schistocerca nitens, assembly GCF_023898315.1. Taxonomy (NCBI): domain Eukaryota; kingdom Metazoa; phylum Arthropoda; class Insecta; order Orthoptera; family Acrididae; genus Schistocerca; species Schistocerca nitens. The sequence continues at coordinate 561,535,939 of NC_064617.1, forward strand.
AGGTGTCTATCCATATGATTACATGGATTCTAGGTAGAAATTTGAAGACACACAGTTGTCAGCAAAAGAATAATTTTACAATAAACTGAATGCTGGTGGAATAAGTGATGAAGGTTACCATCATGTAAAATTGGTTTGGAATAAATTTAATATGAAAAATCGTGGTGAATATCATAATCTGTATCTTAAAATTGACGTACTGTTGTTAGCTGATGTTTTTGAAAATTTTAGAAAGATTTGTATATGAGCTAATGATTTAGATCCTTCTTGGTATTTTACAGCTTCTGGTTTGTCTTGAGATGCCATGTTGTAAATAACTGAACAACCACTTGATTTGTTACATGATAATGATGTGATTCTGATTGTTGAAATGGAATGGATACCACAATATTGCAAGATATATGTAAAGGCAAACAACAGATATCTGAGCAATTATAATGTGACTAAGATATCAAATTAGTTTATTTAGATGAAATTAATTGATATGGTGATGCTATGAATCAATATTTACCATATGGATGACTTGAGTGGGGAACCAGGTTCCTTTGATTGTACAAAAATTAGTGAAATGTCAGATACTGCTAAAATGGATATATTTTGATGCAGATTTCTAATATCGAAAAGAATTACATGATTTACATAAATATTTACCATTCGCAATTGGAAATAAAATTGTGTCTAACATTAAACAAAGCAAGTTGTTGACTACTCTGCTTGACAAGCATAATTATGTAGTTCGGTATAGAAACCACAAACACTGTCTGTCTCTTGGAATGATACTAACAAAAATACACAGAGCTTAAAATTTAAGCAATCTGATTGGTTGAAGAATATGTAGACTTGAATACACAAATGAGAACTAAAGCCAAGAATTATTTTGAAAAAGATATCAACAAATTGTGGGCAATTCTGTGGCTGGCTCTGAGCACTATGGGACTTAACATCTATGGTCATCCGTCCCGTAGAACTTAGAACTAATTAAACCTAACTAACCTAAGGACAGCACACAACACCCAGCCATCACGAGGCAGAGAAAATCCCTGACCCCGCCGGGAATCGAACCCGGGAACCCGGGCGTGGGAAGCGAGAACGCTACCGCACGACCACGAGATGCGGGCTGGCAATTCTGTATTTGGCAAGACGATGGAAAATATAAAAAACTGTATGGACATGAAATTAGTTTCAGACTGAGAAAAATGTTATAAACTTTTAGCAAAGACAAACTTTAAAAGGAGAACTGTTTTTAACCAAAATCTTGTGACCACTCATATGAACAAGACAAAAATCACGGTTAATAAGCCCGTCTATGTCAGAATGAGTGTACTTGATTTATCTAAAGAACTGATGTATGATTTTCACTATAGAATAATGAAACCGAAATATGGAGGAACTATTGAGTTGTGTTATCAAGATACAGATAGTTATATCTGCATGATACAGACTGAAGCTTTTTATGAAGATGTGAAATCGATGATTAATTAGTTTGATACAAGTGATTCCATAGCAAATAATATTTATGGTATTCCATAGGTAAACAAGACAGTTTAGAAAAAATGAAAGATGAATGTAATGGATAAGTAATGGAAGAATTTTGTGGTTTGAGAGCAAAAATGTATACTTATAAAGTTGGTGATAAAATAGAGACAAAATCTAAAGGAGTTAAGAAATGTGTTGTTAAAAACAGAATAAGCTTAGAAGACTACAAAGGTAGTTTGTTTAACACTAGAGAACAGTACAGAAAAATCAGTATGATTTGAAGTGAAAAACATGAAATATACATAGTTGAAATAAACAAGAAAGCATTGAGCCTTAATGATAATAAAAGATATGGTTTGGAAAATAATATAGATACATTACCATATGCACATTAGTCATTATTGATCTCACATCATTTTGAAATATCTCTGTTATAATTATGTTAGTAAATGAATGAGAGAATAGAAAAAATGACTATCTGAGTTTCCAGTTTCATAAAAACTCTTTAAGAAAATGAATTAATTATTTTCTTATTAAAAATATTTATATATAAATGGAGACTCTAATGAAGAACTCAAAAATTTAAGTACCTCGAAATGATAAAAAAATCTAAGTGAGCTAGAGATAAGCGTTTTGTATAATGTTACTGGACATGAATACTTAATTCCAAGATTTGGAGAAAAAACTTGTATAGAGCTTAATAATTATTTTAAAAATTTTTACCAGACAGATATTCTAAATTAATTACTGCCTGGGATGTCCAATTTTTTGAAAATGGCCACATGAATTTTATATAGAAAGTAATGAAGAAAATTAAAAATATAAATAATAAATATCATGATCTGCAATTCATTAAGTGAAATTTTTTCCCCACAGTACAAACAAAATTTTAAATGTTTTACAACATTTTTGTTTAACATGTTCTTGAACCTTTATCCATTTATTCATTGTCTTATGTGCACAATATATTTTCTTATGTGCACCCAGCATTTTCTTTTGTGCACCTTTTATTAAACGTAATAAACATCTATTTTCTTATGTGCAAGAATTATTTTCTTACATGTACCATTTATTAAAAAACATTAAAATTCTTTTTTCTTATGTGTACCTTTGTAAAAAATATATTCTTTGGCGTGAAAATGGAGTGAGTTAGACTTGGACATATTCAGTACAGTTGGAGGAAAAGGGGGGTTGAGGATAACTGGCTCAATTTATGATGAACCTAGACAGTGAGGCAGAAATTGAGTCAGTGAGGCAAAACCCTCCTTTTCCTCCTACTAGTCAGGTCGTGTGTATGGCTGTCAGCATTCTTATTTTGCAGCTGCCGTGCTGCAAACAGTTTCCATCAAAATGCAGAGACGGGAACTCTTACACTCACTGTCCAGACTGCATATTATGTATTGGCAAATACAATAATTTTGTACAAATGAAGTTAAGATTATAAAAACTTGAATATGGTTGTGGTTCAAAAAATAATAGTACAACTGAAGCGAATCTCTCTAAATTAATTATCATTCTTCTCAGTTGCAGACGTCCTGCATACGAAATGAGAAATATTGGCAACTTCAGTTAATGATGCTTCAGGTCAACAGCAGTCACTTACATTTCTCTCCAAGGAGACCACAAAGGATCAACAATATCGAGATCTGGTGACTTAAGTAATAGGATAGCAAGGAGAGAAATAGTACTAGTCGTCTTGGGGTTACACATCACTTCCGATGGTATGATAATGCCATAACAGGTAAGCAGTAAGTTATCAGTGCTGCTGTCAGAAGAGATAACGGTCTCATCTCAAGCTCATTGGTAAGATGATGGGGTATCACATTGCACAGTTGGACAACTTACATTCCACAACGAATACCAAACTACAGTGCCTGTCCTGTGAAGAAGTATGATGCAATGTTTCTTCAGACATGAGCGAAAATTTCTGCCAGAATGGAACTCGAACCCAGATGTCTCCTTAACTGATTGGGCCATCTGAGCATAACCCTTAGCCAGATGCATACTTCCATATGTCGTCGTCCATGTGTCATACCTGTAATCCTATGACGTGTTATTGTTTCCTCATACAAGGGAGATATTTTATTTGTAAGTCTCAGGCTGGGTCTCCGCTAATAAATACGAAATTACACTGCCTGTGTCGTGAAGACGTACGATACAATGTTCCTTTGGGAACGCTATCATGTCTGAATGAACAGGCACTGCGGCGATTGTAGCTGCTATGAAAGGCATGAAATGTATTCACAAATCTCATTATGAACCACATCCACCTTGAGCTGTGTGATAATGAAAATTTATGCCATATGACAATGAAAATTTGTGCTGACTGGGCCTTAAACCGAGACCTTACATGCATGTCTGATGGAACACTGAAACATACTTCTTCGCAACACAAGCACTGCAACATTTATTTATCAGCCCATATCAGGACTGCCACATACAAATAAATTGTCTCCCCTGTATAGGAATAACACCAATGGGACATAGGAGTGCAGTTATCACACAAGGACGACGAAATATGGAAGTTTGCGTTTGGCCTTAGGTCACGCTTGGATAGCCAAAGCATACTCATGTAAAGCAGTAAATCAGTGTTCCAGTCCCAGTCTGCCACAGTCTTCATTGTTGTAATTCTCTTATACATTTGGAGGTGATTGCAACAGTGAATACATTTCATGCCTTCCACAGCAACTGTAGTTGCTGCAGTGACTGTTCATTGCGAGATGCATTCATGTCTGAGGGAAGTTTGTATCATACTTCCTTACAACACCAGTGCTGCAGTTTCGTATTCTTCGGTGGATTTAAGTTGTCCAAGTGTTTAACCTGATACCGTATATGTAAACTGATATTCCATTACCTTATCACTGCTCTTATCTTATGAGAGACCTAGAGATAAGATTATTATCTCGCCTGAAGCCGGTGATACCCTACTACTTGTCAGTTACAGCATTATCACTGGAACTGATATGTCACCTGATGCTAACGTGCACTCGGTCGCTCCTTGGTACTCTACTACCTCAGTCACCAGATCTCTGTATAATTGAGATTTTATGGTCTACCTAGGAGAGAAACGTACATATTTATCGGCTGATACCAGGCCTGCAACTAGTACATAAAATGTCCACTCTGTAGAGGAATAACATTAATGGTATGTAGGCCTGCAGACATGACACATGAACGACAACATATAGATGTCTGGGTCTGGTTGTGGGCTGTGGTCAGATATCCGAAGAGGCTAAGTTGACCACTCGCGTAAAGTGGGATATATCAGTGCAGGTCCCAGCCAGCAGAAATTTTCACAGACATTATTCTCTTAAAAAATCTGGAGGTGGTTCATATTCTCAACTGCAAATATATTTTTAAGACTTATATTCGAGGTAACCTGCCACATAAGCCTCACCATGTGGAACCACTGGCATCTGTATGTGCTACATTCAAGGTCACACAGCATAGCCCCATCCTTCTATCTTAATCCACCTTTCCCCTCCTCCCTTTGTCCTCACCCCATGGACCGAAGAGACTGATGCATCTCTCCCCATCTTCATCTTATATGGCTGCAGCTCTTGAGCAGGTGGGGTTCATTCTGGAGCCATAAAGGAGACGACTACACAGTGTCTATTTGTTACACCATGTTAATTATGTAAAGCCATATCACTCTGGGATTATTTGTCAATAACAATTTAATATTCGAAGCACCAACAGAGATCACACACTTGCAGATATGTAGTTTCTCATGCTCAGATTCTTGTAAGTTTAACAAGTTTTTGCTTTTTCCCACATTTGCCATGTACTTTTGTATTTTCAACAATTTTTAGTATTGTTCCAAAATTTTACAATTTTTTTATTCTGGCTGGCTTTATATGGCCCACCAAGATTTCCTTTCCCGTGCCAATCTTTCGATCTCAGGGTAGCACGTCTGACCTATGTTCTAAATTATTTGCTAGGTGGATTCCAGCCTCTGTTTTCCTTCACTGCTTTTACCCTCGACAGTTCTCTCCAGTGACATGGAAGTAATTCTGTGATGTGTTATCAGATGTTCTAGAAGCCTCTCTCTTCTTCTTGATAGTTTTACATGCATTCCTTTTCTCGCCGATTCTAAAGGAAACCTCCTCATTCCTTACCTTATCATATCACTAATTTTCAATATTCTTCTGTAGCACCACAATTCAAATGCTTCAATTCTCTGTTTTCCAGTTTCCCTGCAGTCCATGTTTCACTACCATACAATGCTATGCTACAAACGTAATTAGAAATTTCTTTCTCAGAATAAGGCCTATGTTTGATACCAGTAGGGCTCTCCACGCCTGAAACGCTCTTCTTGCCAATGCTAGCCTGCTTTTTGTGTTCTTCTTTCTCCATACATCATACTTTATTTTCCTGCCTAGGTAGCAGAATCCCTTCATGTCATATACTTTGTGATCACCAATCAAGAGGTAAAGTTTGTTGCTGTTCTCATTTCTGCTTCTTCTCATTATTTTCTCTTTTTCGATTTATTCTCAATCCATAATGTCTACTCATAAAATTGTTTACTCCCTTCAGCAGATCCTGTTATTAACTTAGGGAAGAAAAGTAATCAAGGAATCTACCACTGAAGTCCTTTCACCTTGAATAGTAATTCCACTCCTGAATGTTTCTTTTATTTCCGTAATTGCTTCTCCAGTGTATTGATTGAACAGTAGGGGCAAAAACTGTGTCCCTGTATTTCATCATTTTTAATGTGAGCACATCATTCTTGGTCTTCTACTCCTATTTTTCCCTCTTGGTTCTTGTGCATATTGTATATTACCCATCTTTCCCTGTAGCTTACTGTTGTATTTCTGAGTATTTCAAACATCTTGCACCATTTGACTTGTGTGATGCATTTTCAAGTGCGACATATCCTATGAACATAGTTTATAACATTTCCTTGGTGTTGTTTGGAAGGTGTACTTTCACACTAGCCAAAATATGTGTGTACGTATTACTGTAGAATGATATTAGTGTCGTATATGGTCAGTGAACAATGATGTTCAGTGATTAGTGACGGGCAGTGGTCAACAATGGCCAGTGATCAGTGATCATCAGTGCTCAGTGATCATCAGTAACAAATGATAATCAGCTGATTATGAGAGTTCAGTGATGATCAGTGATCAGTGATCACTGCATAAGTGATGGTCAGTAATCAATGTAGTCAGTGATCAATGATAACCACAGATCAATGTAGGTTAGTGATCAGAGATGTTCAGTGATCAGTGATGGTCAATGATCACTGATATCCATGATAAAAGGTGGTCAGAATGGAAGATAGTGATAATTTTCAGTGATCAATTTGTCAGTGATAAAGGATGGTCAATGGTCGAAGATGGTCAGTAACCAATGGTACTTGGTAGCCAACAGGTGTTTTTCATTAAGTGTTTGGCGTTATGTCTTATGTTTCAGACATTAGGAGTAGTACCTACATGCTGATTGTGGACTAAAGAGCATATGTTTTAAGAATCCTCAGATTTAAAAATAAAATTTTAGTATTGTCTTCTTGCACCTTTAAAATTTATCTATATCTGTGAACGAAATTTGAGTTAAGAAATAGTTCAAATTAACATTAAAAAAGTAAATGTAGATAATACACAAATTGTAAAATTTACTCAAATTCATTAATAGGAACCAAATCATCTATTTTGTTTCTATATCGATAAATGAAATTTAATCCAACAATTTCTCTAATTACTCATCTTCTGAAAAGATTTTGGTACAATGATTTGATAGAGAAATCCTATATTTATCATCTAAAAGTAATAATACTTTCGCACCATATTTATTTACTATAAATTCAGCTCTTCAAATATTGTAGGATTTATTTTTCTTCACCTCTGATAATTTAGTGAACATTTCTGCACAACCATTACTATAATTGTTCGCTTACTAGATTTTCAACACTGCTCTTCATGTTCATTTTGTCTTAATGTTTTAAAATCAGAAATAGAGGATTTTTAAAATTTGAAAATATTAAATTTACGAAACTGAAAATTTCAAAAACTGGATAATTTAGATTTTAAAAAATTAAAACGTTAGATCAAAAAATTGGTTTAAAAAGGTTAAAACCTTTAGTCACATTCTACAATTTTTGGAATTCTACATTTTGCAGTTTTTCTTTTCTCAGTCTTTCTGAAAATAGCTCAAAAATATATGTAAACATGAACTTAACATATCTGTAACTTTTTCTAATTTTGTGTTTATTTATTTATTTAAAAATTTTCAGCTTAAATTCTATGTTTTGAATCATAAGTGAAATGTTTTACCACAAATATCTATACATGCAATTCTAACATTTTATATATATTTTCACAAAAAATGCACATACTTTCATTGTTGTTTTAGTGTAGTAAAACATTAAAGCTTTTAGACATATTTATGATATATGTAGGATAATTTAGAATAAAACAGAATGGATTTTCTTTTACATTGGTATTTAATTTTGTTACTCTCTTAAAATCTCTAAAAGCATCGTACACTTTAAAAAAGTTGTTTGGTGGATCGAGATTCCATAATTCTTGAGGAAAAAGTTTCATTTCTTCCATTTTATACAACTGTACTTTGTAATTTAGCATCAGCAAAAAAATAAGAAACATGAAACTGATTATTTTTCCAATTAAATTGGAAAACTACAAAAATAAATTATGGTATACCAAATTTAGTGGAAGTATAATAATCAGTAATATGTCGTTCAAAATTTCTTCTTCCATATAACCAGCAAGTTCAGTTGTTTGTAGTTCAAAGAAATAAATTGGAATTATTGATTATTTGTCTTGTTCTAGTTGAGGCATTTAGTCTGGTTCATATTTAATAATAGGAACACAAATTTTAATATTTTCTACAACAGTTTCACCTTCTTTTTTAAGTTCATTATTATCATTATTAGTAGTCCATCGAAGAATAGAATCACCTTTAACTGTTCTTGAACACCAAGTCAAATCTTACTGTTAAATTCCCTACTGAAATAATATCTTTAAAATCATTAACAGAAGCCACCAAATAGTTCTAATGGATAAAGTACCTCATTTTGCTTGTTTTTGATTTTGTCATTCTAAACAATATTTACATCCATAGTTAATTCCTATTGTAGCAATGAAGATAGTTGGGTAAGAGTTGATGGAGGAATAACAGGATGTTCTATTCTAGATAAAAAATTATTTACTTTTAAATTGCAATTACATCAAATAATTTTAAAACATAATAATCAACTAGTTTAAGATTGTATTTAACATTGTATGGTGAAAAATATATTCTATATGTGTGTGAATAACATCAAATGATACATAAAGTTGTCAACAATCACTATTTATTCATGTGTTGCCAATATTAATTTCTGTTACTTTGTTAGGAAGATGTAATTATTTTTCGTTTTCTCACTAACAGAAAAAGAGCAAAACTGATAACTCTCGATTTTGTTATGATTTATTAAGGAAAAAATTATTTGTTAACTTTTAAAATTACTGTTACCCAAGAACCACCGAAGTGAATCAAATTATCATTTTCATCAGTGATAGTAATTATTAAATTTGGGATAGTGTCAAAATTGGAATAATTATAGCATAAGTTGGTTAATAAATTATTATCCCTCAAATTCAGCATTTGGTTTAATGAAGAAATAATATTAGCATTTCTATGAAAACGGTCAATATGTTAACATAAATTCCATCCACTTAATTAAAATTAATATCTATTAATTCAAAGAGAATAATTTTAGGAATATTATTAGCAACTGCTTTTTCATTAGCTTTAATAATTTTGTTATTAAATCATAAATTTGCTGAATACAGTCATCTTATCTATAAATATTTTGATATCACTTTCAATAACAACTCTATTATATTTTTTTCTTTTTCTTCAATTCAATAAATTTATCCAAAGTCTGGAAACTTCACTGAACAACACAAACTCCTTACATTTCTTTTTTAGTGTATCATTATAACTTTTGATGAAATCTTTGGAGTTAAGAAAGTTGAATAGAATCCAATTAGGGAAACAGTTTTATAAGTTCCAATAATTTTAAAAGTTAATCATTTTTTAAGAACAGAAGAATTATCACTCCCTTATACTAATAAAAATAAATAAGTGACAGATTGGGAACCAAAAATTAGAATTCCTGAAACAAAATTAAAAATTGGAATTCGTAAACTTTTACCAAGTTCGAATTGATGTTCAGTAATAGAACCAAGCAGTTGTGGAAAACCAACACTAGTGATTGATAATTATATTCTTGCATCTGGATGATAAAATTAAAAAAAATTACTCATTTGTATTTTACTCTAAAAGTTTAGATCAACTAAAATATCAAGTTTTTATAATAAGATGAGACAAAATTGAATATGAAATTAATCAAAACATAACTGCTTTTACTGAAAATAATGATGAAACCAGTCTGTTAGATGAATGTGAAATAATTGTTGTTTTTGCTGATTTCATTTTTGGTAATCAAGATATTGTTCGAGGAAAGATTCCTAGAGGTGTATATAGAGATATAGAGTCTCTTTACTTACTTCAAAATTATTCAGAAGCACCTAAACAATTAGTTAGCAATAATCTTAATTTTTCAAATATTTTCAGACAAGATGATAAAACTAAAATAACGTTTATCATGAATTTGTTGTACAAGACATAGAATTTGATGATTTTAAAGAAATGTGTAGTAAATGTTGGAATAAAGTTGAATTTGGTTTTATAACAATAGATGTGATATGAAAAATTAATAACGGTAAATATAAACAAAAGTGAAAAACTTTTTAATCATTAAGTTTAAATGCATTACGTAAAAAACTTTGAACATAAAATATTAAATATGAATAATAAACGAAAATCAAAAATGATTATTGTATTTTAATCCTTAGTACACATTATCAAAATACAATCCAGATTTCGTCAAAAAAAGCTAGACGAAATAGAAACATAAAGGAAGAATTGTAAGGAGAGTATTTCTTTTTTTCTGGGGGGGGGGAGGGGGAGGGTCGTGTCTTCTCGCTGGTTTGATGCGGCCAGACACAAGTTCCTCTCCTTTGCCAATCTCTTTGTCTCAGAGCAGCACTTACAAACCTATGTCTTTAATTATTTGCTGGACATATTCCACTCTTAACAGCACAGTGAATACATTATTGTGGCCAAGATAGACACGAAGCCCATGCCTACTATAGTAGTACAAGTTTATAGGCCAACTAGCTCTGCAGATGATGAAGAAATTGATGAAATGTATGATGAGATAAAAGAAATTGTTCAGGTAGTTAAGGGAGATGAAAATTTAATAGTCATGGGCGACTGGAATTCGACAGTAGCAAAAGGAAGAGAAGGAAATGTAGTAGGTGAATATGGATTGGGGCTAAGAAATGAAAGAGGAAGGCGCCTGGTAGAATTTTGCACAGAGCATAACTTAATCATAGCTAACACTTGGTTCAAGAATCATGAAAGAAGATTGTACACATGGAAGAACCCTGGAGATCCTAAAAGGTTCAGATGGGTTATATGATGGTAAGACAGAGATATAGGAACCAGATTTTAAATTGTAGGACATTTCCAGGGGCAGATGTGGACTCTGAGCACAACTTGTTGGTTATGAACTGTAGAAACTGCAAAATGGTGGGAATTTTAGGAGATGGGACCTGGATAAACTGTAAGAACCAGAGGTTGTACAGAGTTTCAGGGAGAGCATAAGGGAACAATTGCAGCCATGTTTAAAATCTTGAAATACAGTAGAAGAAGAATGTGTAGCTTTGAGGAATGAAGTAGTGAAGGCAGCAGAGGATCAACTAGGTAAAAAGACGAGGGCTAGTAGAAATCCTTGGGTAACAATAGAAATACTGAATATAATTGATGAAAGGAGAAAATATAAAAATTCAGCAAGTGAAGCAGGCAAAAAGGAACACAAACATCTCAAAAATGAGATTGACAGGACATGCAAAATGGCTAAGCAGGGATTGCTAGAGGACAAATGTCAGGATGTAGAGGCTTATCTCATGAGGTGTAAGATAGATACTGCCAACAGGAAAATAAGGAGACCTTTGGAGAAAAGGGAACCACTTGCGTGAATATTAAGAGCTCAGATGGAAACCCAGTTCTAAGCAAAGAAGGGAAAGCAGAAAGGTGGAAGGAATATGAAGAAGGTCTATACAGGGGCGATTTTCTTGAGGACAATATTATGGAAATGGAAGAGGATGTCGATGAAGATGAAATAGGAGATATGATACGGCGTGAAGAGTTTGACAGAGCACTCAAAGACCTGAGTCGAAACAAGGCCCCGGGAGTAGACAACATTCCATTTGAAGTACTGACAGCCTTGGGAGAGCCAGTCCTAGCAAAACTCTTCTCTGGTGAGCAAGATGTATGAGACAGGCGAAATACCCTCAGACTTCAAGAAGAATATAATAATTCCAATCCCAAAGAAAGCAGGTGTTGACAGATGTGAAAATTACCGAACTATCAGTTTAATAAGTCGCAGCTGCAAAATACTAACGCAAAGACTTTACAGACTAATGGAAAAACTGGTAGTAACCGACCTCGGGAAAGATCAGTTTGGATTCCGTAGAAATGTTGGAACACGTGAGGCAATACTGACCTTACGACTTATCTTAGAAGAAAGATTAAGGAAAGGCAAACCTACGTTTCTAGTATTTGTAGACTTAGAGAAAGCTTTTGACAATATTGTCTGGAACACTCTCTTTCAAATTCTGAAGGTGGCAGGGGTAAAATACAGGGAGCGAAAGGCTATTTACAATTTGTACAGAAAGCAGATGGCAGTTATAAGAGTCGAGGGGCATGAAAGGGAAGCAGTGATTGGGAAGGGAGTGAGACAGGGTTGTACCCTCTCGCCGATGGTATTCAATCTCTATATTGAGCAAGCAGTGAAGGAAACAAAATAAAAGTTCGGAGTCGGTATTAAAATCCATGGAGAAGAAATAAAAACTTTGAGGTTCACCGATGACATTGTAATTCTGTCAGAGACAACAAAGGACTAGGAAGAGCAGCTGAACGGAATGGACAGTGTCTTGAAAGGAGAGTATAAGATGAACATTAACAAAAGCAAAACGAGGATAATGGAATTTAGTCAAATTAAGTCGGGTGATGCTGTGGGAATCAGATTAGGAAATGAGACACTTAAAGTAGCAAAGGAGTTTTGCTACTTGGGGAGCATAATAACTGATGATGGTCGAAGTAGGGAGGATATAAAATGTAGACTGGCAATGGCAAGCAAAGCGTTTCTGAAGAAGAGAAATGTGCTAACGTCGAGTATTGATTTAAGTGTCGGGAAGTCCTTTTTGAAAGTATTTGTATGGAGTGTGGCCATGTATGGAAGTGAAACATGGACAATAAATAGTCTAGACAAGAAGAGAATAGAAGCTTTCGAAATGTGGTGCTACAGAAGAATGCTGAAGATTAGATGGGTAGACCACATAACTATTGAGGAGGTATTGAATAGAATTGGGTAGAAGAGGAGTTTGTGGCACAACTTGACTAGAAGAAGGGATCGGTTGGTAGGACATGTTCTGAGGCATCAAGGGATCACCAATTTAGTACTGGAGGGCAACATGGAGGGTAAAAATCGTAGAGGGAGACCAAGAGATGAATACACTAAGCAGATTCAGAAGGAGGTAGGCTGCAGTAGGTACTGGGAGATGAAGAGGCTTGCACAATATAGAGTAGCATGGAGAGTTGCATCAAACCAGTCTCAGGAATGAAGACCACAACAACAACAACAACATTCCACTCTTTGGGTTGCTGTATAGTTTTTGACCTGTAGTACTAATGAAGTTATTCCTTGATGTCTTAACATATGTTCTGCCATCCTGTCCTTCCCCCTTTTCACTGTTGTCCACTCATTCCTTCCCTCTCCGATTCTGTGCAGAACCTCCTAATATTTATCTTACCAGTCCCCATCATGTTCAGCATTGGCCTGTAACATCACATCTTAAATGCTACTATTCTCTTTATTTCCGGTTTCCCCCAGGCTTTGTTTCACTAACATACAATGCTGTGCTCCAAACATATACTCTCCGAAATTCCTTCCTGAAATTAGGACCTATGGTTAATACTAGTAGACTTTTATTATTCAGGAATGCTTGTTTTGGCATTACTTGCCCGCTTTTGACATCCTCCTTGCTCCAGCCATCATTGGTTATTTTACTGTGTAGGTAACAGAATTCCTTAACATCATCTAATTTGTGACCAACAGTCCTGATGGTACGTTTCTTGCATATCTCATTTCTGCTACTTCTCATTACCTTAGTCTTTCTTCGATTTACTCTCGGTCCATATTCTGTACTTATAAGATTGCTCATTACGTTTAGCAATAACTCCTATTCACTTTCACTCAGGACAGCAATGTCATCAGCAAATCGTATCGTTGTTATCCCTTCAACATGAATTTTAATTTCACTCCTGAATCCGTCTTTTATTTCCCTCATTACTTCTTCAAAGTACATATTGAATAGTAGGGATGGAAGAATAAATTCCTGTCTTGAAATATTTTTATTCCTAGAACTAGTTCTTGGTCCTCCACTCTTATTATTCCATCTTGGTTCTTGTACGTATTGTATATCACCCGTCTCTCCCTATAGCTTATCCCTATTTTTCTTAGAATTTCGAACATCTTGCAATGTTTTACATTGTCAAACGATTTTCCCAGGTCGACAAATCCTATGAATGTGTCTTCATTTTTCTTTAATCTCGCTTCCATTATCAACTGCAAACGTCAGAATTGCCTCTTTCGTGCCATACCTTTTCTAAAGCCAAACTGATAGTCATCTACTGCATCTTCAATTTTCTTTTCCATCCTTCTGTACATTATTCTCGTCAGAAATTTTAATGCGTGAGGTGTTAAGCTGATGGTACCATAATTCTTGCGCTTGTCAGCTCCTGCAGTCTTTCGAATTAAGTGGATGGTATTTTTCTGAAAGTCAGATGGTATGTCTCCAGACTCATACATTCTACACACCAGCGTGAATAGTCGTTTTGTTGTCACTTCCCTCAGCGTATTAGAAATAATGATGGAATGTTATCTACCCCAACTGCATGATTTGATCTTAAGTCCTCCAAATCTCTTTTAAATTCTGTTTCTAATACTGGATCCCCTATCTCTTCTAAATCGACTCCTGTTTCTTCCTTTATCAGTTTGGACAAATTTTCCGACTCATAGAGGCTTTCAGTGTATTCCTTCCACCTATCCACTCTCTTCTGCTTTTAGCAGTGGAATCTCCATTGCATGCTTAATGTTACAACCCCTGCATTTAATATCACTGAAGGCTGTTTTGACTTTCCTGTATGCTGAGTCTGTCCTTCTGACAATCATTTCTTTTTCGATTTCTTCAAATTTTTCGTCCAGCTATTTCGTCTTAGCTTCCCTGCACTTTCTCTTCATTTCATTCCTTAGCGACTTGTAGTTCTATATCCCTGTGTTTCAAAGATCAATTTTATTTTTTCTCCTTTCGTCCATAAACTGAAGTATTTCTTCTGTTCAGTTAACTTCTTTGTACCTATGTTTTTCTTTCCAGCTACTGTGATGGCCCCTTTTAGAGATGTCGATTCCTCTTCAAATATACTGCCAATGGAGCTATTCCTTATTGTTTTATCTATACCTGTAAAGTACTTCCATAGGTACTAATATCTTGAACTTCAGCCTACTCTTCGTCACTATTATATTGTGATCTGATTCTATATCTGCTACTGGGTACGCCTTACAGATCCATACCTAATTTCGGACTGACTATGATGTAACTGAAATCTTCCTTATCACCTGGCCTTTTCTAAGTATACTTCCTCCTCTCGTGCTTTTTGAAAAGACTATTCGCTATTACTAGCTGACATTTGTTACAGAACTAAACTGGTCTTTCTCCCCTCTCATTCCTTGTCCCAAGCCCATATCATCCTGTAACGTTTCCTTCTACTCCTTTCCCTACAACTGCATTCAAGTCCTCCATGTCTTCTACATTTTCATCTCCCTTTACGTACTGTATTACCCTTTCAATATCGTGTACTATTCTCTTCGTCTTCTGCTTGCGATGTCAGCGTGTGTAACTGAACTATTGTTGTCGGTTTTGGTTTGCTGTCGATATTGATAAGAACCACCCTATCATTGAACTGTTCACAGTAACACACTCTCTGCACTACCTTCCTATTCATAACGAGTCATACACCCTTTACACCATTTTCTGCTGCTGTTGATATTACCCTGTACTCAACCGATCAGAAATCCTTGTCTTCTTTGCATTTCACTTCACTGACCCTACTATATCTAGATTGAGCCCTTGCATTTCCCTTTTTAGATTGTCTAGTTTCCCTACGACGTTCAAGCTCCTGATATTCCACGCCCCGACTCGCAGAACGTTATCCTTTCGTTTATTATTCAATCTTTTCCCAATTGTTACCTTCCTTTTGGCAGTCCCCTCTCAAAGATCCGAATGAGGGACTATTCCAGAATCTTTTGCCAATGGAGAGATCATCATGACTCTTTTTCAATTCTAGACTACATGTCTTGCGGATACACTTTACGTGTCTTTAATGCAATGGTTTGCATTGCCATCTGCATCCTCATGCCGTTGATCAATGCTGGTACTTCCGCTTTTAAGGACAGTTTCCCACCCCTAGGACAAGAGAGTGCCCTGAAACTACGTAGGCCCGCCCCTCCGCCCTCTGTGCCCCTTTTATACCGGTGTTACGGCGGTACAACACTCTTGTTTCCGCCTTATGCGACGTGACATATTTTTGTATAAAATCACCGACTGCCGCATAAGAGCATGAAACATAAGAGCATAAGAAAACATAATGAGGTTGACTTCTTATACCATGAGTCCTCGGCCACCGACGCTGCTTATTAATCAGAATCAAGCAGTGACGGGATTCGAACCCGGGGCCGCGCTGCCCCTAGACCAAGGGTGACCATCAGCTAAATAATTAAGATTTTCCTATACTGCTCTACTGGCAGTCATGGAAGCAAATTTGCGTTCGTATTTTGCGCTGTGGACCTGACATTGATTTCATAGACATAATTCGACAAAAGTAGCACCAAGTACTGCAATAGTTTAGCTGTCCTCAAATGAACATTATCGTTTGGTCCAAAGATATGCACCAAGGCTTGTGGTCCATTAGGAGAAGGAATCTACGGCTGTAAATATAGTCACGAAACCTTTTTAACAGCGTAAATAATTGTAAATACTTCTTTCTCAGTCTGTAGTTATTGTGAGTAAAGCTCAATGTTTTTGTTACTAACGGCATTGGTCGTTCAAACCGATGTTGTCGATGGGACAAAACGCAACTGATTTCGTATT
The DNA here is from genome assembly GCF_023898315.1 of Schistocerca nitens. Classification (NCBI taxonomy): domain Eukaryota; kingdom Metazoa; phylum Arthropoda; class Insecta; order Orthoptera; family Acrididae; genus Schistocerca; species Schistocerca nitens. The sequence goes on from NC_064617.1 coordinate 561,552,696, forward strand.
CTGATGTATCAATTGCGTTTATTAGCACTTTCTGTAGGTCATACACATTTGACATCAAGCAAATTTTGTTTGACTCTGCTGAATGCGTAATGGGATACACTGTTCCAATTAAGACTGCATTTTATTTCTGTGTATGGTAATTTGTGAAGCGGTTCGCTTGTGTGTACTGCATCTGGGATGAAATTGTCATAATACGGCGCGTAAATGCTTGATGTCTTTTCAGGTCCAAAGATTTGTAATTGCTTTTCAGTGTACTGCAGGATTAGCCTGACTCCATAGGCAGACATAATTCGTCCTAAATATTGTACTCAAGCTGGAGAATATGCACTTAACTTTCATGAATGTTAAATTTACTACTTGCAAAATTTTAAAGATGGTCTCCAAACTAGCTATGAGTTCAACAGGTAATTTTCCTTAGACAATGATACCGACCAGGCAGACTTTCTAATTAATTGTTCCAAATATCTCTGGACCAAACTCGGAGGTCAACCAATCTCAAATTTGTCAGTATAGACCGAACGGAGTATTCATAAGCATGAATTTTCGAATGTTGTCAGCCATACGTATTTGTAAATATGTATAGGTCTGCTTGACATTAGCTTCTGCGAAGTATACGCTGTCCACTAATTCAGACATCAGTACTTCCAGTTCCAGAATAGCATAAGAATCAGTGATGCATTGTGGGTTTTCTGTCACTTTGAGATCTCCTCTGATCAGTAACGTGCCATCCAGTTTACTTTTACTACCACTTTTGTCACTGGCCACTGACTACGAGTTACATATTCTTTAATACTACCCCTGCTTGTCATTATCCTTTAATGCAAGGTGAATTCTATGTGGTATGCAAAATTTTGACACAGCATTTGGCTTCAGTGTCATATCGGCCATGCAGTAGTGAATGCTACTCGTCGCTCCTGAAAAACATACTATCATATTTTTACAACAGTATTTGCAACTTGCCATGCAGACAGTCATAATAAATATCATTCGCCCTTTCACGAATAGTGAAGCCAAGTATACCAAAGACATCAAATTCCAGTATATCTGTTGCTTTCTGGCCTGTTTCTTAAATTCCTCGTATGCTACATCCGAAACTAATTTTCCTTTTACTGTAGTCTGTTGCTAGCGGTAGCTAATTAGCCAACTCTGGAATTAATTAAATTTTGGTGACCCATATTTCTTGTACACCTGGAGATTAAGTGTACAAATCGTCGAGCCGGTGTTGGTTTGAAATTATAATGGCACTTTGCTAACTCAGAGGCTTTGTCATTCACTGAAAATATTTCATTCAAGTTACATTTTGATCGTGAAAGTTCATTGATGTGCACGCGTCTGTTGTGAATACCATTTTGAGTTTTATTCTGAATCAATGTAGCATGCCCAAGTGTCATATTTCGTTGCCTTATCTGTTTTATGTTACACACTTCTGGACTACATCCTGAAATTTTTCAATAACTGCACTGTGTATTTCGAAAGAAACAAGTTTATTGCTATTGGTCAACTACACAGCGAGCGCAAGACTTCAGTTTAAAGTTATAGAACCTGTTTACAGAATGCATAAGGACGATCAAAAGGTTTCCGTTTCAGGGCGTTGCTGCAGCGTATACGCAACACGGTACGACTCTGATGCGGGTAAAAAAGCACCGACATCCTGGCAAGCGGTTAGTGTGGCTTTCGAACGGAAATGTTTTGATCACCCTTTATAGATTTCGCCGAGGTCTCTGCATGCCCCGTAATTTGCTGTTACGGCAGAGCTGTGCGCTAGGTCAAGCCTGTCGCTGATGCATCGTAAGCACGTCAGTGTCGTCGCAGCGCATCGTGTCTTCTTATACTTGCGTTTGTTCATAACTTCAAATTACTGGTAGACGGTTTTGAAAAGATGGATTAGTTACACTAAGCATATTCAGAGGCTCATTTTTACTCTTTTACATTTTTTATAAAGTTTCCTATTTTATCTTTCGAATTTATTTGGGTCTGGGGGTGGTGAGTGTATCATATCTCAAACGAGAGCTCTGCATATGAATTTTCACCTTTGTCGTTTTCGCAGTGAAATTTGCATTCTCTTGATACATTTATATGTTTTAAGAAAGGGAATCATTTTAAAAAGTGGATAACACAATTAAACATCGAAAACGATTACATCTGGCAGCTGCAACATGTTTTTGTGCCTCAAACTATGATTCTACTTTATCTTTAATTGCTGAATAGTAGAGGGCTGTGGGGTTGATTTCGCGGCGTTAATTTCTTCTCAGTTTCCACATATCAGGACTACAACCAGCAATAAGAAAATATTTGTGCTCAGCATCGCCATATTGCAGTCAGGGGATATAGCTCTACGCTGGAAGTGGTGGCGGTTGCACCTTAAAAATTTTTGGGCGTATTGCCTCTCAGTTTACAACTTGGCCAGACACATCAGAAATTGTTCTTGCATACTGGAGAACTGCTGTAAGCAAGTCAGGCTAGACCACTGCTTGAATCATGCATGAAAAATTCAACTTGGAGCAGTAAAGAAAAGCACTGAGATATGCCTCAAAAGGAAACTGGGCTTAGCAGTCTGCACACAGATTTAAACAATCAGAAGTCAATGTAAAGGCTACACTGTAAATTAAGTTGTTGGCCCAAACAGTGTCAACTGCACTCGCTCAATGCTTTTGTCTTTGTCTTGTGTCAATTATTTTCGTCATCACTTTATTTCATTGGGAGGTTGCAGGAGTTTTCATCATTGACAATTTATGAAAATTGGCAAGACTTTTCCTAGAACGTTTATGCTGTATTCACCAACAACTTAGGTGTCAAACATAAAGGTAGCGTGAAACAGACCTCCAGCTACAGATTCCCTTGGTTATAGCAAAGATGCCAACTTGTATGCTTACAATGGTTGCATCACAGAAAAATGTAACTAAATCAGAACAACCGAGAAACATGTAAGAAACAAGAACAACCATTTATTAACATAATTTACATCAAAATACACTTATCTTTTACTTTTTGAGTAAGCGTGACACTGCCGTAGACCTCTGACTGTAATCTAACGTACCATAGCAGAGATAAGTACCTATCTGATTGAAGTTCAGTTGGGAGTGCAGCTAGAGAGTTTACAGGTTCAGTCTCTCAGTAGACAAACACTCTGAATACCATTTCAACTAATCTTCAGCATTTGGTATTAGGTGTCAGATGACTGGAACTGACCAGCAAATGAAGACTCCAGATGAGAACTGTCGGACCACTGCAGCCAGCTGGAAATATTTGGATTTTGGTGTACAGCTACACAAATATTGTACTCGGAGTATTAATGTGCAGTTGAGGACCATTTGGTATACGCATAAAATAATTCTGGATTTCAGTGCTCTATTTGGTGGCCAATGTAACTATTTGTGGATGAATGGCTATGTGAATATCTTGTAGTGGAGCATAAAATAGTTCTTGCTATGTGCCCCATCTAGGATGTGAGTAGTCATGCTATGTGTGGTGCCATATTGACACTGGATGTTGTGGGCGCCCTCTGAAAAGCGTGTACCGTATCTGCACATCTGCCAGAGACACAGCAGTTAGGCTGGAATATGAGCTTGTAGTGTGTGAATTTCAGTTTTTTTTAAAAAAAATGGGAGCTAGTTGGTCGTGAAAATGCAACAGATTAAGACAGAAGGCTTCATGGCAGTACACTGCATGCAAACAAGGAGAGGTTTGAAGCAATATCACATCACACCACTGCCACGAAACACTGCTGACATAACTTTCACATCAATAGTGGATTGTGTGCATAGAATTAGCCGCCAGTAGCATTTCTGATCGTTCTCATGTTACCCTTGCAGACTGCTAGCTATTATTAAAGATCAGGCAGAAACTGAGCATGGAGTTGAATATATCTGTGAGGGAAGAGATTGTTCCGTTGCCAAGAAAGTATTTAATGGAGCCACTGGCAGAATTAAACAGTCGAAATGAGAGACTAAACAACAAATTTGATTAACTAAAAAGTCAATATGGGCTTATGTAAAAGTTCGTTGATAAGAACGCGAAATATCAGGCTTTGGGGAATCAGTAAATAGGAATTTGGAAGTAGTACATGAGGTTGAGAATATGCTAGAACATCAGATATATGCACTCACCTTGTCAAATGACCTTCATTGCTTCCATGGTGTTTGTGACAATAGAAGGCACTATATCAACTGACCATCATTAACCACCCCCTGAGCTGTACTTGGCTCCCAATAATATCCAGGGTAATGGCATTCACTCTATCAATGACTACTATTACCACAATAGTATCCACCATGCACTAACAATGTGGGCGGCAGTTTCTTACAACTTTGCTGTAATATGGCGATGTATGGGGAATTTGTTACAATTTCGGTTTAATATGGGGAAATTTGTTACAATATTGCTAAAACTTAATAACATACGGGAAATTTTTTATTATAGCATTGTTATGTACAGGGAAATGGCTTTCAATTTGCTATAGCATCTCGATGTATGGGATGATTTATTACAGTTTTGCTTTAACACAGCGATGTATGACGCAGTTTGTAACATTTTTGCTGTACTATAGGGCAATTTGTTACAAATTCTGCAGTAACCTGCCAGTGTATGGGGTAAATTACTACAATTTTGGTGTAACATGTCTGTTTCTGGGATATTACAGTAACAGGGAACTGCTTATTACAATTCTCCTGTGACATGGTGATGTGTGGAGGGGTAATGTTTCATGTAGTCGCCATTGTATGTTAGTGGAAGATGACAAACGTTTTGCAGTGCAAGTTCAAGTTAATACCTTAGCATGGTGTCAGTATAATGTTTGAATGACTTTGATAGCATACCGGTCTTATTTCTTACTGTATGAATGTGTATTACTGCTGTTCAGCAGAATAAGATTAACCTTATTGTACTGCAAGATGTTGCTCACACACAAGCATAGAAGTTACTATAATGTTTAACAAAACTAAGAAGAGTATTTCAAAGTTTAGACATGCGTAATAGCATTGTTTACGACAATCCAACTGTTCTCTTAGTTAAATTGACTTTATTCTGTACACTGGATCAGTGTTAGTGTTTATGTGTGCTTTTTAATGACAGGTAATAAATTTTTTGTATTTTGATAAATATAATGCACGTTAAAAAGATTTGTTTTTATACTTTGTTTCAACAAAAAACTAGTTTGTGTTTGTGTTTTTCTACTTATAATCTTTCCTTATTTCATAAATAATTTCTTTTGGAGCGAAGACGGAATTTTCGTTAACAATTACAGATATGAAGTTTTCCTGTCTGTGGAGAATTGTTCAACCATTGTCCTTAGCCAGCTTTTCTTTCGTGTTTTATGCAGTTTGAAGTTATATTTCTGCATTACGAAAGTAGTTTAAGTGTTACAACACAGTGAAGATATTGTCTAAACGCCTTCTTCTCTCCCAAAATGGGACTTGGTCACTCTGTTTATCTCCGCTTAATTTTTGTGTTTTTATATCTCGTTTTTTGGATAATTACGATATACTTTGGTATTATTTAATAGCTGATTATGGAAATACTCTCAGAATCGTATTAGGGAGCCCTAGCACCATTGCTCTGGTTGAAAATTTTTGCAGCTTTCCTCGAAAGTTTCTTTCTCTACATAACTTCGAGAAGTCCTAGACCAAATTTAATAAGAAGAAGTATCAGCCTGTCAATAGCATCCGTTATATTTTTACAGTGTTGAACATGGTACATTATCCTGTTCCCTCCTAAGGGAAGCCTGTTACTGAAAAACGTTTACAGTTTCTGGACTTATATTTTATAGATGTAAATACTGCAAGTTATACTCATTGTTTTTTGATTGACATGCCTACTGTGAAAACAACAATATTGTCATGTCATATATCTTATGTATGTTGTATCTTCATCCCACCTAAAATCGCGTGTGTTCACTTTGATTTCTCATCATATTTTTATTTATGCATGGGAGTACATGCATTGTGTTCTTCCAGTGGCTGACGATAATTCAGACAGTCTATTTGTTTGGCTGTCTGCCAGCTTAATGTAGTATTTTAGCCAAAATGTATTTTGTGCACTTATAGACTTGGGTGTGTTACCCATTTGACCTAAAAATGGAGTTGCAGCTGTCTGATAAAGACGTTACTAACTATTCATATGCATTTCCCAGCAGTTTAAACATGGAAATCGCACTGAGGAACTTAATTTGAGACACATGTTTTATCCATCAATTTTCACAGATATGTGTGTGTGTGTGTGTGTGTGTGTGTGTGCGTGTGTGTGTGTGTGTGTGTGTGTGTGTGAGAGAGAGAGAGAGAGAGAGAGAGAGAGAGAGAGAGAGAGAGAGAGAGAGAGAGAGAGAGGGGGGTGAGACTGAGTGAGAGTGAGTGTGAGAGAACGAGAGTGAGAGAATGTGAGTATGAGAGTGCTAGTGTGAGAGACTGAGAGGGAGATGAACAGTGCCAATTTATTCAGTTCAGGTGAAGCATTAAAATTTTTTGGCATGGAAATGCTATAGTACTGGCAATATTTTTTGAATACTTTGCAAATTTATGAAACATTTAGGAGAAACTTATATATTTTTGATATAGAAACCCTGGAAGTTATACCCTTTAAATAATTATTAATGACTATTTTTAATATAACCAAGATTTCAGGACATTTGACTCCTTTTTTTAAATTGACAGGATGGTAACTTTTGTCTACATTGTCATGGGCTGTTTCGTTTTAACGACCACAGTTATTCCAAGAAATGAAGTATGGCATCTTTGAACGGGAATGCAATCATAGATAAGGGGTTGTGGCTTGTCATGCGATGTTGATGGCGCCACATACAAGGATGAGTGGCTTTTGATGTTTTCAGTGGGCAGCACTTTTGTTTTCCTTGCATTTGTGAGCAGTCCAGAATTAGCTCTGCATTCTCATCTGAGAATATTTCGACTGTCCCTCAGATCTTGTACGGCAGGTGGAAAATTTTGGTCATTTCTGGCTCTTCCAAGGATAGTAACAACCCTGAGCAAATGTCGTTTACTCCAAGGGCCTCCTTTCCACTTTTGTCTTCCAGTACTTTATCAGATTCTTCTCGTAATATAATAAATCCCATCTCACCTTCATGTTTTTCCGCTTCTCATACTTTAGAACAGTCCACAGTTAATTTCCCATATATAGACCCTACATATCCCATCTTCCGGCTTCTATTTCTTTTTATTTATTTATTTATTTATTTTTTGCACAATACTGAATTGTCATCTGAGTTCTTGATACTCATAGAGTTGCTTCTCTTTTTTACAGAAGCCTCTTTAAAATTTATATATGTGGCATATCTCTTTACCCTAACTATACATGTTCTTACATTTTTCCTCTAGTCAGTCCTCCTTAGTAATGTTGCACTTTCACTAAATCTCATTTTCAGCCATCTGTTGTCTTTACTCGCCTGCTTCCTTTGCTGAATTTTTACATTACCTTCTATCATTAATTGAGTTACACATGTCCTTTGCTATCCAGGGGTTTCTACTTCTCTTCGTTTTATCAATATGATGATCTGCTGTCTTCACTGTTTGGTATCTCAGAGCTACTTATTCGTCTTGTGTTCCTTGCCCCCGGTTAAGTTCAAAATTGCTTAATGGGCCTCTGAAATTCTCAAGAATCTCTGGTTCCTCCGTTTTCCTATGTTTTTGGAGTTTCTTTAGTCTTAATCTGCATTTTACTACCAAACATTTTTTATCAAAGTCTAAATCTGCTCCTGGTAACAAGTTACACTTTAAAATCTGCTTTCGACATCTGTGTCTTGCAATAATACAATCAGTCTGCACCTTGAAATGCGTCACGACTCTTCCATGCATAAAACATTCTTTCGTGATTCTCAAACTAAGTGTTAACGATATTTAAATTATGCTCTATTCTATCTGGCGACTTCGTCTTTCATTAACCCATCAAACTGCAAATGACGGATTATAATTTGGCTCATGATCTACCTGTGGCGTGGAACGTTTTGTTCCATCTCACCGACCACGTTCGCCTCGTCGAGCAAAAATCTTAATAGTATTATTTAAATAAGTTCCGGGAACGCTGCGGGTTACGTTGTTGACAAGCGCCGATGTTTCGACAGGTGCTCACTCTGTAATTTTCAAGTCAAAATTGTATCAAGTAAGAGCAGTGTAAGGAAATTTAAAAACTTTGTATGCAGAGTAATTCCAGAGAGATAACGAGGAAACACACACACACACAAACACACTGTTAACATTAGAACCAACCTCACAACCAAAGTTGACCGACACCAGAACTTATCAATAGTGAAAATTAATAATCAACGGGAGCATTAACTCTGTTCCTATGTTTTTGACAAGGGATTCCACGCAGAATTTAAGCAAGGACCACTGTCTCTATTTATAAGATTATTTACTAATTTATTTTCAACTAATTCCGCAGTAAAACTACTCAAATTGCTGGAAGTGCATGCCAGAATCTCCATGTCGTTGTATTCTATAAGTTGACTGGTGCCAAGACAATGTTCTGCACTAGCAGATTTAGTCGGCTGTTGTAAGTATAAGTGGCGTTTAGGTCAGTACGCCGGCCCTCCACATTCCTGACGGTCTGACCAGTATGTGACATGCTTAATTCCAGAGAATACGATAGACACCCGGCTTACGTACACCGAGATCATCCTTTACGGAACCAAAAAGAACCCTAATGTGAGATGGTGATCGAAAAACACATTATTCATAGAATACATTACCAGTCCTGTTGGGAGTACACTCTGCGTGAGGGAAAAAGTCCATAGACCTTGGTGCCACCTAGTTATTACCATCACTCACCCGGCGTACGATTCGGCGATAGCACAACACACGTCTAATCCTTCTTTCACAACATTCATTCTGACAAACGATGACCTGAAGAGTTTGCCAGCTGAGTTAGCCCATTTTGTGGGCACCTTTCTGACTTCTTTGCTTAGTCCGTCATATGATGCTTCGAAGGTGTCAGAATTCCATTGCTTGCCTACTTCGTGGTACTCGATTTTTAAGTTTATTTCTGCTAAACGAAAGTAATATTGTATCTGTTCGGCTTATTCTTAATTCATAATGTGTGCTCATGAAACATTCGTTAACGAAAGTAGCGAAGCATTATGAGACCGTTGCATGCACTGAACAGTCTACTGATCACACATTATAAATTGAGAATAAGTTGAAGAAAGATGAAAGTAATGACGATTACCAGAAATAAATATCAAAATTGGGGAGCAAGAAGTAGTCACGTGGAGATTCTGGGATGTATTTCCAGCTATTGGTTTACTGTTATTAAGATGCAGTTGAAAGTCAGTTAGCAAGTAATCTTACAAATAGAGATGACGATTTATGTTCAAATTCTGCTCGGAATTTTGCTCTCTACCTTCTCAAAAGCCAGAGGAACAGAATTAATGCCACCTCATCCCACGGTTATTCTTTGTCACTGTCGATAACGTCTTACGTCGGTTATCTTTGGTTGTGATGTGGCGCTAGGTTTTACAGTACGTGTGCGTTATCATTCCGGAACTATTCCGCAAACCGAGGCTCCAAATTCCATCGCGTAGCTCTTACTGGTTACAGTTTTCCCTTGAAAATGAAAGGGTGTGCATCTGTCTAAATTTCGGCAGATGTCGACGACGTCACCTGTCCGCTTTGCCGGCAGTTATTTGAACACTGTGTGAGTCAGGAGAAAGGTCCCACACAGTCTTATTCAGTCTTTCCCCCTTAAGAATGATCTAGAACGTGAAATCCCACACTCATTCAGCTCATCTTCCACAAACGCTTTCACGTGCAGTATGAGGACGGTGTTAAGAGTAGCTGGCGGAAGTTGGCAGCTGCCTAAGAGCTTCTGAACTCTGGAGTATTTGGCTCTTCGCCTCAGGACACTATTCTTTTCACGCCTATAGTCTCTCCAGTTGACGTCAGTTACCGCAAACACAGTCCGAAGTGGGATGTCTCGGACTGCCACAGGAAGTGTCGGAACATTGATCCAGAATATGTCACAATGACTCGTAACATGTAAAATACTCTGCTGTTTCTTGTGTAAGGGATTATAAAATGTTGTTGCCTCCTATTCTGTTCTCTTAGTCGGTGTTGATTTTGTCATTGTAGTGGCATGTCTCATTTTCCTCCAGCCGTGACTGCCATACTAACATTATGGCTTGCAATGTAAGGGAACAAAGCAGGATGTGCAACATTGTCGACATACCTCCGTGCTGGGCAAGGATGCCGCGGGTGCAAACGAAAGGAGACCTGCTGTGAAACGCAGTGGCACCCCAGACCATCACTCCTAGCTTGTGGGCCACGTAGCGGGCGAGAGTCAGGTTGATATTCCACCGCTCTCCAGGGCATCTGCAGACACGCCTTAAGACCATGACCAAAGACAATTGTACACCACTCAGTGAGGTTCCAAGCCTTAGATGTGTCTGGAGATAGCCCTGACTGCGAAGACATATCAGTCTGACTCTTGCCTGCTATACTGTTCAACAGGAAGAGATGATTGTCTGAGATGCCATTTCTCTTCATAGCAGGACCCGTTTGACTGTCATCTGCGTTGTCCTTTCAGCATAACGATAAGCCGACAATAGTCCACTCCCTTTTTTGTTGCCCTTCGTAGCACGTCGTCCTGGGCTTACATTTTAGAACGACAATGCCCGCCCACACACGGCGAAAGTTTCTACTGCTTGTCTTCGTATTTGCCATATCCATCTTCACCAGCAAGGTTACCAGATCTCTTACAATTGAGATATTTTTGAACATTATTGGCAGAACCCTCCAACCATCTCGGGACTTTGACGATCTGACGGGACAATTGGACAGAATCTGGCACGATACCCCTCAGGAGCGCATCCAACTCTGTCAGTCACTGCCAAGCCAAGTAAATGCTTGCATAAGAGCTAGAGGTCGATCAAAGCGTTATTGACTTGCCCAATAAGTGAAGGTCTTGCTCTTAAATAAATGACCTAATTTTTCTGAAACAGTTTGTACATGTAAATCAGCTCTACCGATTTCCATCCCACTCGCATAATTACCTCGTCGTGTGACGGTTATTTTTTGTTTTTCGTTGTAGTGTATATAGAAGAATGGAAAAAAAATCTGATGATCTGTTGCATATCTACCAGTTTGACCTTAGGAAAGGTAAAAATTGCAGAGAAGTAGTTTCAACGTTGCTCTTGATAGTGGAAACAAGTACGAACGTGGCCCATTAATATAATTTGTCGATGTGTAAGAAGCTTTCGACAATATGACATGATGAAAGATGTTCGAGAACATCAGGAAAATAGGTGTAAACTGTAGGGAAAGACGACTAATATACAACATGTCCATAGGATTTGTCGATGTATAAAAAGCATTCAGCAATGTAAAGTGATGCAACATGTACGAGAACACCAGGAAAATAAGTGTAAGCTGTAGGAAAAGACGACTAATATACAACAAGAAAAAATAAGAATAGAATGCTAAGAACGATTTGATCCAGTGAGATAAGAAATAAGACAGGGACGTATGCTTTCACTCCTACTGTTCAATCTATCCATCCGAGAAGAAATGCTAGGCATAAAATAACGAAAGTACAGAAGAACTGTAGGACCTGCTGCATGGACTTAATGGTCTACCGAGCACGCATTACGAACTGATAATATGTGGGAAAAAGAAAATAATGCTTATTAGCAGAAATAAGCCTCAAAACTAGGGCCTACGAAGTTGACAAGCGAAAGAATTCTGATACCTTGGAAGCAAAACATGACGGACGAACCAAAGAGGTCAGGAAAACCACTCACTTGAAGCAGAGAGGGAATTCTAGGCCAAGTGAAGTCTACTAGTTTTAAACAGAGGTCTTAATTTGAGTAAGCATTTTCTGAGAGTATACGTTAGGAGCATGGCACTGAATAGTTATGCACAATGGATTGTGAGAAAACCGGAAAATAACAGAATGCAGATGTTTGTGATTTGGTGCTACAGGACAAATTAGAAAACTAGGTTACTGATAAGGTTACAAATGAGGAAGTTCACCGCAGGATCAGCGAGGATAGAAATACAAGGCCAACGCAAACAAAAGAATGGGCGCGATGACATGACGTATATTAAAGCATTTGCGGGAGATGCAGAAGGTATATTGTCTAGAGAAAGACAGTGACTGAAATATGTCCAACACATAATAAAAAAAATAGAGGATGTTAGACTCAAGTGCTATTCGCTGATAAAGAGTTGAGCACAGGGAAGGAATTCGTGGTTCGCCGCGTCCAAACAATCAGAAGACTGAGTGTTGTGAACTCTGTAACCAGTTAGATCGTGGTAAGGAATGTTGACTATGGCTCTGGATCCTATTACATAGGAAAGCTATCTACAGGTTTCCAAGATTCACACATTCATCAGCTGAAGGCCGCTAAAATATACGTTGTGGAAAACGTACTGCTGATGTCAGCTGTCAATGACAGCAATGCAGCGGCCTACAAAGACGTATGAAGCTATTAGCTGGTGGGAAGTCCCGCTAGGAATGTGTTTCAGAAAGAATTCTTTAGTGCTGGTCTACACCTAGGAGACAGCTGCATATATAAAATGTAAACATTGTATTTTGAGAGTAAAATTTCCAAACCATTTCATCAAGGCTGTGGTAAACGTAATTTGCAACTTGTGTGCTAATTTTTGCTAGAAATCAGCTAATAATGCTTGGCCTTCAGACATAAAGCAGCGATGTTAGCTGATTGCTCTAAAAGATAAATGCATTGCAACACTTACAGCTACTTCAGATTACTGAATGACTGGTTAGTATGATACACACTAAACTTCTGGTTCATTTGTCCTGAAGGATGGTTCAAAAGGCTCTAATCATTATGGGACTTAACATCTGAGGTCATCAGTCCCCTAGACTTAGAACTACTTAAACCTAACTAACCTAAGGACATCACACATCCATGTCCGAGGCAGGATTCGAACCTGCGACCGTAGCAGTAGCGCGTTTCCGGTCTGAAGCGCCTAGAACCGCTCTGCCACAGCGGACGGTGTGTCCTGAAGGACGGAGACGAAGATAATCATGAGATCGACGGCAAGATAGCTGGAGCTGAAGCTCCAGGTTTGAGATGGATAGGGAAAGAAACCAGGTGCGTCCTTTCCTAATTAACCATTCCGACATTATCGTTGAACACCGCATTTTCTGCTCGCTGACCGTGTGCCGTACCTTATCATCGACGCCATTTGCATATCTTCATTCATCGCAACGCATAATAAAATTTATGAATTTATGTGTTAACTCAGTCCTGTACGCCATGATTTTCTGCGCTCACCACGATAGACACGTCGTGCCGCCTGACAATTTGTCCCTACACATATCAACGCATCCGTTGTCCGTTAAAGTATTAGTTTATTCAGCGAAATTTGTATTCACGTCGTACAGTGACATGTAAACTGAGAGGAAGAGAAAATATGTGTACAGCAAAATTCATCTGGTCACTTTTATACTTTAATTTCCCTGTGTGTGTGAATGTCCTATTGTAATTTGTCAAAATTGATGTTTTACTTCTGCATATCAGTGAAATATTTAAAATTTACCGGATTGTATACGTGATGTAACTTTATTATTAGTGGCTGTATAAAATCACTAACAGTACTGCATATGGAACTTCTGTGTTTAAAGTACCTGTGTGCATTATTACGTACATAACGTGCAATACGTATGAAGGAAACGCATCTGACCTATCACATGTGATCCCTACGTTGATGTATACTCTTTATAATCCGAATATTTATATTTTTAAAGAAAACACATAGCGACTAAAACAAATAACATCTGATTTTATGTAAAATCAGTTACTGTTACACTGAATATAAGCTGGTCAGATAATCGCTGTTTCCTAAGCACACAAAGCAATGTTCAACTCTGTCACTAATAATCACTCTGGTTTACCTTTGCGTTGCCGAGTATCCAAGCTATGCCTTGTAGTAGCATTCCAATGCTGCACGCAGAAATCAAATTGTTTAAAGAACTCTTGCCATATGCAACACAACAGTATTACTCGCCAGCACGATACACAGTCAATAGTCGGATCTCGCGAGCTACAATGTGAGTCCACAGTATTTTGGTTCAGAATTTTTAGTTATCAACTGGAATGTGGAGGATTACTGTCGAACAATCTGAAACTATTTTGAACTGCACTTTCTTTTTCACTATGCAAATTAGAAAATGTCAACAAACATACACAAATGTCACAAACATACCTACAGCATTGGACATTGTTATTTGGAAACTGTTATACTTCAGGAGTAAACCGTAACCTTAAAAATTAACCCTTCGACAAAACACTCGTAAAACTTAGTTCTTTAAACAAAATTATAAAATTTATATTCAGCTTTTAAAAATAAAACGGTATAAATAGTGATGTGTTTCTTGAGTATGTTCATTTACGAGATATTGAAAAAATTGTACCAAACAGTCAAACAATGTGCGTTAGGGATAGTTACAAAGCAAGACTAAAAATGTTCCCTAAACGCGACATACCACTTTCTGCAAAGTTAGCACGCACAAAAAATTATCTTCTTTAACATTTTCCAAGTTGTAGTAAGAAATCAGACCTCTGCACGAATGTACACGTCAGTTTCTAATCGAGTTCGACACCCAGATTTGTTTGTCACATATACGGAGTGACTACTTGACACCAACGTAAACTATTGAAACCAAATAGTCTTTTTCACATAAGCACTCCAGAATCTCTATACTGACTAGATGTCGAACTCCAGCTACCTGAAAGTGCTAACCAAAGATGCTCGTACTTCAGTTCGTACCTCATTACAACGTGGCTGCCACGAAAAACTTCACTAGAATACAAAATCAAAATATTTTCCGATTCTGCTCCCACATCAACTTACTACATCGCAAATGGATATGAAGTTCAAAGCCACAAATAAGTAAAGAATTCTTTAACACATACAGAATTGTGTGAACATTTTTCTTTCTTTTTTTTTATTTTTTGCCCAGTTACTACATGATAAGCTATGCTGATGATAAGAATCTGCAGGTACTCCGATGTTCCAAGCTTAGATATCAGAAATCTACATTTAGATAGCATAGAGATCAACGATGTACTCAGGAAAAGTGTTACCTGTGGCGAATATCGCAGACAAAACTACCACTTCTGATCGTGCAGCAACTACTTAAACTTTTCTCCACATGTCATGCTTTAAAGCAAAGCATAAAGTGACTGTTACGTTCATTTAAGTTAATGTCCTAGTTGATCAATAGAAGAAACGCATAGAGGTATCAGAATTACACTCTTGATACATACAGGGTGAGTCACTAACTATTGTCACAGGAGATGTAAAAATTTTGGAACAAAAGTTGCATGAGAGAACGGGGGCCATAACATGACGTTGTTTATTGTTGCTAGGTGGGGTCGCTATTTTTTAAATAGGATGCTATCGTTTGGCTATTATTTTCTGATAGCGGCTATCGAGACGAATACAATGATGTGTAACAGTAAAGTCTATGTAGCGGCTATCGAGACTAATCCAATGATGTGTAACAGTAAGGTCTATGAAGGTCAGCGAATGTCAAAAAGGTGGCATGATCGTCCATTTATAGAAAGTGTTCGATGTGATAACCATTTGTATCAATGCACTGCTGCGATCTTCACATCATAGATTGAGTGGTATTCCTTATCACATCGGCACTTATCGAAGCACATGCTGTGACAATTCTCTCACGCACATATTCAGGTGCAGTTGCAACGTCTTTATAAAGAATGTCTTTTACGATTTCCCACAAGAAAATATCCAGAGGCGTCAAGTCTTGCGAACGAACCGGCCACGACACATTTCCTCCGCGTCCAATACAACGATTTCGGATTTGTCTCTGCAGCTCATTTCTATCTATCAGCGAAAAATGTGCCGGACACCAATCGTCTTGATACCACATCCTCTTCATTGTTCCTAAAGGTATTTCTTCCAGTAACAGACCTAATGTTTCTTGCACGAATATGGTGTACTTCCTATCATTAAGATTTCCTTAGCTAAAATAGGGGCCTATAATTCTGTCCTACAGAATCCCACCGACCACGGTGTTTGGTATGCAACTTCCCGCAGCCGACATGGACTTTCAGTTACTCAATAATGCATGTTATACAAATTAACATTTCCATGGTTAGTGACTGTAGCCTCATCAGTAAATAAAATCAAATTAATAAGTGTGTCATCCCTCTGAATCTGAAGTTGAGCCCTTCGGCAGAATTAAAGGCGACGCATACAATCCGTACCATTTAATTCTTGGTGGAAACTGATATGCTGAGGATAATATTTATGGCGATGCAGAACACGAACAACACTACTCTGGCTCATGCCAGATTCCCTTGCCATTTGACGCGAACTAACCTAACACAAGGATCTCGAACCCCAGCGCAAGACTACCATTTTCCGTTTCCTCGTTAGCAACTTTCCTTTGCCGGACATGTTTCCGATACGTTAAAGATCCAGTTGTTCTCATTTTATCATACACATATTCAAACGTACAAAGTGTAGGGTGATTACGTTGAGGATACCTTTTAGCGTATAACTCTCTAGCTCTGACTGAATTTCGTTGGCATTCTCTGTAAATGAGAAGCATATCGACTTGTTCTTCGAAGGAATAGATCATTCACATTCGCTTGATTCGACGATACTAGTCTTACGGTTCCTATTAGTGTTGTATTGCGAAACCGTCGAATGGTGTTTACATGTGAATGGCACGTTAGATGGATACGCCGTATTCTGTGAATATTTACTATTTGCACGATATACGAGAGAGACTTGTTAGAGCATGTGCTTCAACAGCCGAAGTGATAAGAAGATTGCAGCACTGCATTGCTACCAATGGTCATCACTTCGAACACCTGTAAATGGACGTTCATGCCACATTTTGACCTTCGTTGACCTTCATAGACCTTACTGTTACACATCATTGGATTCGTCTCGATTGCCGCTATCAGAAAATAAGTAACAAACTATAGTAACCTATTTAAAAATACAAAGCTGACCTTCATATCTCTGACGCGACCCCACCTATCCACAAAAAACCAGCGTCATATTATGGACCCCGTCGTCCCGTGCTACATTTGTCCCACAAACTTTTCAGCTACTATCATACTTTCAGAATCAGAATTATTCTACGTTGCAATAGTTAGTGACCCACCCTATATATATATATATATATATATATATATATATATATATATATATATATATATATAGGTGTGTTTATATACATATAGTAACCATCGGTCTTTTTTTTTTTTTTTTTTTTTTTTTTTTTTTTTTTTTTTTTTGTTCAGAGATTCGTTGTGACAGGATGCACGTAAATAAAGAAGGTTATACTTCATTAACACAATTTTTCCCCGCGATATTTCGATGACAGCGACATGAAAAACGTTTTGGATGTTAATTTGGCACGAGCTCAGACCGGAGTAGAGATGCATTTCAATATCGCCGCCGTTCGCCACGCGCGCCAACTAAGCGAACTTTTTCCGCGCTGCTGACAGGTCGCTCTTTATTTCACACGGTTTGTCATAGGTACAATTGAAATGTAGCACGTTGGCTCGAGAAACTCTGTCTCGCAGAAAGAGTTAAGTAATCCAAAAATGTCACATAAATGCAGTTCATGATAGAGTTCGTTGATTGGCTTGAAAGTTTCTGTTATGAATACGAAAAGTAGCAAACAAAACATAAAACACCTGTACTGAAATGTGATTATTGAACAATGGGTGTTAATGAAACAAATTTGTTTCACAAAACATAAACTATCTTCTCAGTTTTTTACGTGCTGTTCATAGCATTTTACCTTCTGTTAAACAATACTGGAAACAGTTGCGTCAGTGACAATTGTGAAACGTCCCCTTTTTAATAATTATACACGACTGTCCTTACACTGACACACAATATTTTGTTAGCGCAACGCAATCTGACTTTCAATAATCCCTACAAAAGAATGGGCCCTGACTAACATTAAACTATACCTTTCACAAATCACTTATCTCACAAAAATCTTCACTACTCAAGCTACTTCAATACAGCAAGCGCCACTACTGCCAGCTAAATAAAAGATTCAAACTACAGAAGGCACTAACTACTGATAGGGATAGTTAGCAAATGAAAGATATTAATAGAGAACAAACACTGTATTTACCTTAATAGTTATAATATATATAGCAGTTCATGACAAATTACAAAACTCCGCCATCTCTCTCCCCACATCCACCACTTCTGGCGGCTCACCTCCAACTGCGCAACGCTACGCGCTGTTCACAGCCAGCTGCCTAACACTACAATGGCGAGTATTACAACAATGCAAAGCAGCCACAGACTGCACACAGCACAGCCAGTGATTTTCATACAGAGGTGGCGTTACCAATAATAAAACCCAAACAGCCTACTTACATAGCCCCCATGCTCCCCACAAAAAATTTTACAAATTGTTTTGGGCACTGGGCAATACATATTTGTTAAAATTTTTCATAATCGTAATTACAATAACAAAGAAATCAAATGCACACACTTATTGATACAATGTTGGTCAAAAGCTAAAATTTTCTCACAGTCCATAAAGATAGTTCTGATCATGCATCATAATAGTAATTACAGTTTTTTTTTCACAAAGTATCGTTAATAAAAGAAATTGCACTCAGAAGTAGTGGATTTCCATGCAGTCTTGAAGAAGTAGTGTTGTCCTTCCAACGGAAAGACAGTGCTGACTCTTGACATGCTGACAGGTAATGGGCCACAACAGAGCAAACCCACACCAGAGTCAGTCGAAGTTTTGAAGAGTATTGGTAGGTAGGTCATCACAGAGCAGACCCACTGCAGTCCTGGTAGAGATTACGGTATTGGTGGGCCACCAGAGGCGCAGACCCACTGTAGTCCTCGTAGAGATGGCCAGCAGCCATCTGTTGTGACTGTGCAGGTGCACAATCACCATCGAAGAGTCTTTCAGAGAATATAGCAAGTCCATGAACCACCACTTGTCCACTCACAAAAAAAAATTTGTTTGGCATGTCCTTAGAACCAGCAATGCTGTTATCCAGTCCCTTGCTGAATTATTAACACACATGCAAACACTAACAGTCCCCACTTCTCACGTATTGTCCATATACTATGACCAACAGAAACGTGTGCAGTGAGATGTAACTTACAAGTTACTTAATTTGATGAACTGGTGTCAATTACAATTTTATAACATGAGAATACAATAACAAAGATACAGAAAACATCATTAAAGAACATAACAATACAGATAACATTTGTAGTAAAACAGGCTTTACAAAAGAATAGAAATAAACATGTACATCAGTGTTACAGGAATTATGACATAAGTAAATATATAAAATAATGAGAATAGTTTTCGAAATATTAATTTCACACTTGAGCTTAGAAACAGAACAGAATTAATAATGTCTATTCATCTTTAGAAAGTGAATAACATATTATTCATGCAAAGTATATTTGAGGATAACAGTATTCCTCATCATAGTGAATGTACCTTAGTACTAAAAAATTCCACAACATAAATCGTATTAGCTAAACACATAAAGACAGGAAGAACACAAATACACAAGGGAACACAAACACATAGTGGGATAACACAAGGAAAGGACAGGGTTCCTTTTACTGCAGTATTTTGCAAACAAAACTTTCTTTACTTCTCGGAGATCTCCCTTCGTTCCTCATTATTTCCAAAAGGTCCTATCTATACCTGCTCTCTGTAGTTTTTTCGTATAACTTCTCAATGCATTTCTTCCAATTCATCGCAACTCATTCTCTTATGTAGTCTATCCCCTCTTAAGCTAACTTAAATCTACTGAGCTCATATGCTAAACTAAGGGACGAGGCAATCCAGCAACACAAAACAATTTACACAAACACCAATGATCAAAAATACAAATGGCGAAGCAAGCAGCAAAAATTACAACTAATATAAGGCAATGAGCAGCATACAAGAAAAATAAATCAGTAGTAAAACTGGCTTAACAGCGTAATACAAAGTCAAATTCAGTAACACTATGCCTGGCAAACAGCAGCAGCAATGCAAAAACATATCTATACATGACATAGCTCAAGCAGAAAAAATATTACACTAAAAATAACAACGCAGACAAGGGAAATGTCTATTCACATCTTAATGTCTAAGTAATTAAAGTGGTGCACCACAAAAACTAATTCTACAAAAATTACCAAGTACTCGAAAAGAAAATTATATATGCAGTTACTGTTATTAGTCCCTTCTTATTGCTCTTTCCATTCCAAGAGCTCCTTTTTTTTTAAGAATGTGGATTACAAAATTATTATTTAATAGATCTGTTGACAGAAAGTGTTCACATTAGCAAATGCATTTTATTTTATAAAAGCAATGCTGCAACACAGCTGGAAACTAGATATCAAATGAAATAAGCAACTATGAAAAGCAAAGCATAAAAATATCATTCAATAGTCATGTGACATTTCATAAGTTAGTAGAAATTCTCTCAATTCTCGTAGAAATACGCTTGTCATAATCAGGTGTGCAGATGTAAGTATCTTTCCAAGTAATGAGCGTGTCGTACTTGCGATGCTTTCTACAAAGGAATGTCAACAGCGAGGATAATGGCCTCCCTTTTTTTTTACCTAATGGCTTCAAGGTGGCTGGCACACCTGGGCGCCACCTGAGTCACTTAGCTTCCTTACCGAAATATTTACGACAGCAGTTTCCACTACAGTGGCAGTCTCGTATAAAAATATTTCACAGGTCAAGAATTTGCGTTACGAATGTGTAGAAACAAAATCCTATAAATATAACAGCGTCCAAAAACTTTTTGCCGGCATTGTGATACATTCATGCATTTACACACATTTCATAACTCTTAAAGAACGATTCTTGGTTACCAACAACCTTTTTCACAAATCAGCGTCCCTAACCACTACTCATTATTTCTTACCTTATTCGTCGACACTTCTTCAATATTTCATCATCACAGATACGTAGCATAATCAAATAACTCATACAGCATCAGCTTATTGATCATAAACATACCGCAACAGCGTAATACACATCGTCGTCGTAAAAATAACATCATAACACCTCAGTCAAATCTCAAAAACGTCGTAGCTTTCTGCAATAATTTCAAACCCTAAAAAATATTCTCTGCTCATTTCAATAGTGTCATCTGCCTCAAACGTACCTTAAAAATCATGATCTCACACCAAATACATCATTCCAAGCTCTCATAATATCACAATGGTTCTGAAAAAATATGAACAGTTCACAAAGTACAGACAAAATACAATTTCGTAAGTGTGAAGTTATCCAACGTAAACATCTGTCACTGCCGTAGTAAAAAAGTTTGTCTCTCTCAGTTAAATGATCAGATAGCTGTGTAATTTATGTATTAGGGAAATATGGTACCGATGTGTAAAGTTGTATAAGCAAATACCATATTAGCTAGGGCTCCTTTTGCTTGCCAAACACATGGTACACAAAGTAAGTGTGTACCCCCCTGAGGATTAATGTAATTATACCCTCAGGTGTTACAGATTACAGCAATGGAATGAAATGTATCACGGAAAACCCTTGTATCATTGCACTTCAAATATCTTAAAAAAATAAATGTTTTAAGTGCGAAATTAATCACTCAAATACGTGTACTGTAGCGCTAAACTGTGCGTCATGTTGTAAGATAATCTCTGTGGAAGTCTCGTAGTTATCGTCCTCCGAAAGCTAAGTTCTGTAGAAGTTAATGTACTTACCTCATGATAAACAAAAGTGAAATGCTTTGCGTATAGATATCTTAGTTATTACGCTTATTGACGTGATGAGGAAAGTACTGTGCTGTAACGTATTGTTGTGCTACAGAAAAGGCTGTCTCATTGTAGCTATACCACAAAAGTTACTACTAAAACATGTTTTTCTTTCCAGAGTAATGCAGAAAAACTGTGCAGATATAAAACAGATACACCGCAAAAGCAACATTGTAAATTGTCACTCATTAGTAGCGTCGTGATAAAACCGTGTAGTTGTCATACAAACTAACCACTGTGTCATCTGGTATCTCACAGAAAGTACTTTAAATCCAGAATGTATTTTTAAGTAAACCAAAATGTTGTATCAAAATCTCATTAGCAGTACTGGTAAATGTTCTAAGTATGTAAGCCTGATAGTCGTTACGTAATCGTGCAACTAACAAGCAAGAATGTACAAATACAACACTGTGTCGTCTGTTCACTATCACAATGCATTCGTAATTTCTGTTTAAAAATGTTCCCTAGGTTCTAGATTGGATATTTAACTTCAAACATTGTTGTATGTTACCAGATTCTGAGTCTGACAAAGCATACTAGCAATGTAAAGTGAAAAGTTTTATGGCAAAGACAAAGTTAAAAAGCAGATTATCATTCAATGAACGTTTTTACATGTGAAATGTGGTGCAATCCTTTACTCTTCATAGTACTTAGAGTTTGAACTTGAATGCAATTATCATGCAGTATACGTCGGCTAAAGAATACTGGAATTTTTCTCAAGGTTAGCGTCTATGTTATTTTTCTCTGAGCCAGCCGGCGCAAGCGGCTGTCTGCGGTGCGAGTCATTGTCTGTCTCTTTGTTGGCGTGCGTCGTTATTGGGATTAGGAGACCTAATTTCTACAAATTCGCCTTGCCGAGAGGGCCCAGCTCTGTTAGAATCCCGCCAGTTCTGATGAAATTCAGGCCTGTCGTTATGTCGGTAGTTCACATAGTCCTTTTCTCTCTGTCATGTGTTGGAGAATTTCTCCTGGAATCGTAACTGTGCGGTGGACCGTTGCGTCTGAAGTTATTCTGTCTCCCTTGATAATAATTGTTTTAGTACCCATATTCTCTGTTTCTATGGTTATCTCTGTCATATTCATTACTACGGAAATGCGAGCTTTCTCTGTAACTGTTATTACTCTGCCAGTGGTTGTCATATGGATGGTGTCTGTTTTGGTCACGATTTACGTTGTAAGAATAGCCTTGTCGTGTCCAGTTATTATTTCTTTCATCAAGGATTTGTGACAGATGTGACCTGTAATTGCTGTGTTCCTGTTTTCGCGTTCCGCGATTGTCAATGTCAATTTCCAGTTCTTGTAAGAGTCCCTGAAAAGCTTCAATGTCGTCTTTGCAACGTCCTGCTAAAATAATATGTCGCAAATGTTCAGGTAATTTGATTAAGCAAATGCGGATGAGTTCTGAGGGGCTGTATGGGTTTGAAAGACACTGATTCTTATGCAACATGTCTTCAAAATATTTCACAAGACTGGAAAATTCAGATTGTTCAAAGTGTTTCATCATCATGATGCTATGTTTTACTCGGCCTTGTGTAGCTTGAGACCAATATGCTGAGAGGAAGGCATGGTAAAATTCTCCTTCACTGTGACAATCGTGAATGACCGATTGCATTCTTACAGCTGGTTCATTCTCTAAATAGCCACACATAAATTCTAATCTGTGCTCCAATGACCAGTTGGGAGGAAAACAATGAGAGAATTGATGGAGCCACGCTTGTGGATGAATGTCGTTGGCAGAATTCTTAAACGTTTTGAATTTACGTGTAGTAATGAACAATTTATAGTCAAAATCATCATGTCGGCGAGTAGCATATCGGTCATTGTTAGGTCGTGTCGGCCGTTCCATCTCAAAATTCGGTGCACATTGCCAATTTCTTTCATAACTTCCGAAATGCCCTATGTTATTATTTTGCGGCTTTTCCGTATTTCTAAGTCCCTCTTCCCGTGTTGGAGCGCGAGTGTCCTCTGAAATATGTAATTCTTGTATTACCTGCGTCAACTGATCTTGTACTTCCTGGATTTCTCTTTTGTACTGTGTATTGATTTGATTTTGATTTTGTTTGAATTTTCTAATTTGTTCATACTCTTCTGTGTCAGTGAAGGCTACAGGTCTTGTGTCATTCAGATCATCATCTACCTTTGTAGATAAGTTAGTGACCTGATCCGAAAGTTCGGCTACTTTCTCCGATAGTGAACACATTTCCTCAGTGTGTTTTTCTGAATCAAGTTTCAGAGTGTCCATTTGTGATGAAATCGAATCTACTGTGTCCTTCAAGTTTTCCTGAGTTTTTGCAAGTTGCGTAACCGAATTGGTAGATGCAAATGAGTCAATTTTAGCCCACAAGGTCTCATGATTTTCATGAACAATGGTTTGCAGTTCTTTTATGGCTGCTTCGTGATTCTGTAATGCATTTTGATGCCGCGAAAAAATAGGTTGAAAATGCTCACAAATTTGTGTTTTTACGTCATTACAGACTTTTTGACATTTCGATTCAATGTTATGTAACTCAGTAGTTAAATCTTCACATGTTTGTTTAAGTCTGGTGTCTAACTTTCGAAGATTTTGTTCCATTGTGTCTAACTTCTGAAGATTTTGTTCCATTGTGTCTAACTGTTGCTGTGTTTGTCTCTGGTGTTGTTCCATTGTGTCTAACTTTTGAAGATTTTGTTCCATTGTGTCTAACTTTTGAAGATTTTGTCCCATTTGTTGCATTAATTGCAATAATAATGTATTAGTGTCTGGAATCTGTTTCCCTATACTTTTTTGCAGTGCATTTTCACCGGCAACATTCACATTTTGACAAGCAGAAAATGTGTCTTGACTCATTTGAGAAAACGGTGAGGACCCAAAACCTGAGTCTACAATATTTGCAAAATTGTGTCCTGTCATTCCCGATTCCAGAGGCGAGCTGTTGCCGACCGATCGATCGATAATGCTTCCCTCTTCACTAATTGTTTCACTGTCCACGCCATTGTTTGCCACCCGCTCCATTTCCCTATGCGCAGTTACCAAATTACTACTTTGAATATTAGTTAATTCATTACACGGTGGCGCTAACACACTGCTTTCGTCTTCGCTGTCATTTCTCAATTTACTTTGGAGCCTAGTGTTACGTTTTTCACACGCCATTATTGTCACAATATTTCACACGACAACACAGAAAAACACAATTTGAAGAGCAAAAATAGGGGAACACATTAACATAGCACTGAAAATAATATCTAGTTAATTGCAGCTGCGAAATACTTGGTGCAAACCTACATGCGTGCCAGACCTGTTTTACTGTACAACAATGAAAGACTGCAACTACAAAGGAGATTCTCTCTACAATTACGCGCTAGCAATAAACAAAATCTACACTAATTACACAAACTACAAGAAAAAATCAGAAGATTCCAGTGAGGTATCCTAGGCTAAGGGTCGACATGTGAAACGTCCCCTTTGAACAATTATACACGACTGTCCTTAAACTGACACACAATATTTTGTTAGCGCAACGCAATCTGACTTTCAATAATCCCTACAAAAGAATGGGCCCTGACTAACATTAAACTATACCTTTCACAAATCACTTACCTCACAAAAATCTTCGCTACTCAAGCTACTCCAATACAGCAAGCGCCACTACTGCCAGCTAAATAAAAGATTCAAACTATGGATGGCACTAACTACTGATAGGGATAGTTAGCAAATGAAAGATATTAATAGAGAACAAACACTGTATTTACCTTAATAGTCATAATATATATAGCAGTTCATGACAAATTACAAAACTCCGCCATCTCTCTCCCCACATCCACCACTTCTGGCGGCTCACCTCCAACTGCGCAACGCTACGCGCTGTTCACAGCCAGCTGCCTAACACTACAATGGCGCGTATTACAACAATGCAAAGCAGCCACAGACTGCACACAGCACAGCCAGTGATTTTCATACAGAGGTGGCGTTACCAATAAAAAAACCTAAACAGCCTACTTACACAATACATAAATCATTTAAAGATTGTAAACCTAAAATAAACAATAAGAAGAGATAATTTCAAAATAGAGGTGTTAAAACGGTGGAGATACATATTTAGGAACAATAAGAAATAGGCGACCTAGTATAAGTATTTAAAAGATTTGTGAATGACATAAAATCAAATAAGGCAGAAGGGATAGATAACATTTCACCAGAAATTCTAAGATAATTGGGAGAAATGGCAACAAAAAGATTATTCACGTTGATGTGTAGAATTTAAAAGTCTGGTGATATGCCTTGTGACTTTCGGAAAAACATCATCCACACAATTCCAATGACTGCAAGAGGCGACAAGTGCCAGAATTATAGCACAATCACTTTACCAGTTCAGGCTTTAGGTAAGGTAAAGACACCATAGAGGCAATTCTGACGTGGCGACTGGTAATGAAAGCAAGACGAAAAAAAAAATTCTGAATACATTCAAGTGATTTGTAGACCTGGAAAAAGCGTTGAACAATGTCAAATGGTGCAAAATGGTCAAAATTCTCAGAAAAATAGGGGTAAGCTATAGAGACAGACGGGGAATGTACAATATGTACAAGAACCACGAGATGACAAAAAAAATTGTTCAAATGGCTCTGAGCACTATGGGACTTAACATCTGTGGTCATCAGTCCCCTAGAACTTAGAACTAATTAAACCTAACTAACCTAAAGACATCACACACATCCAAGCCCGAGGCAGGATTCGAACCTGCGACCGTAGCGGTCACGCGGTTCCAGACTGAAGCGCCTTTAACTGCACGGCCGCACCGGCCGGCAGGAGAGGACAATTAGAGTGGAAGATCAAGAGCGAAGTGCTAGGATTAGAATGGGTGTGAGACCGGCATGTATGGTCTGTAGATCGAAGAACCAGTGGCATGAATGAAAGAAAGGTGCTAAAGGGGGATTAATACTCAAGGTGAAAGGATATCAATGGCAAGATTCGCTGATGACATTACCATCCTGTGTGAAAATGAAGAAGAATTTCAGAATCAGCTGATGGAATGAAAAGTGTAATGAGCACAAAATAAAGATTAGAGTAAATTGAAGAAGGATGATAGTAATGAGACGTAGTGAAAATGAGAAAAGCGAGAAACTTAACATCAGGATTGGTGATCACGAACTAGATGAGATTGAGAAATTGAGCTACGTAGACAGACGGAGCTAGGAGGACATGAAAAGCAGACTAACACTGGCAAAAAGGCGTTCCTACCAAAGAAAAGTCTACTGGCATCATACATAGGCCGTAATTTGTGGAACAAATTTCTGATAATGCATGTTTGGAGCACAGCATTGTATGGTAGTGAAACACAGACTGTGGGAAAACGGGAACAGAAGAGAATCGAAGCATTTGATATATGGTGCTACAGACAAATGTTGGAAATTAGGTGTAGGTGGACCTACAAGGTAAGAAATGAGGAGGTTCTCAGGCGAGGCAGGGAATCTATGGGAAACACTGACAAGAAGAAGGGACAGGGTGGTAGGACATCCGTTATAACATCAAGGAACAACTTTCATGGTACCAGAGGGAGCTGCAGAGGCTAAAAGCTGCAGAGGAAGACAGAGACTGGGATACATCCAGCAAATAATTGAGGACGTAGGTTACAAGTGCTACTCTGAGATGAAGAGGTTTCACAGGAGAAGATACGGTGGCGGGCCCCGTGGGATGAGTCAGAAGACTGACGTCTCAACAAAAGAAAAAAAAAAAAAAGAAATGGTTTGAGCTTCTTCTACGTCCCGTCAACAACTATATAATTACTGATGGATGAAACAGTAACAAAACTATAGCTGTATTGTAAGACTAAACAAAATGGGGAACTTTTTGAAAAGATGTTTGAGTTCTGGATGAAACGGAGGGAAAAAGAGTCAATTAGGCTAATAATTTTTAGATCATCATAACGAAAAGAACTACACTTATTTTCAGTAAAATGTTTCACTTAATTACCTGTATTTTCACCACTGTTTAGGATTTCGCCTTACATAAAAACCACCACATCGATTACTTCTAGGATTTGTCTGATAGCATGCTTTTATATGTGTTATTAGCTTTAAAATAATTTCCATGATGATAGAAAATCATCAACGCGCAACTGTTTGAGCTTTACAAAAGCACTTTTCAGTATGTTAAGTTAAAATCCACAGGAAAAGAAACATTAATTCGTTATTACTATGTTAATTGGTTGCTGTTAGTAATTTTCATGTGCCTGCATGGTATTAAAACTGATGGTAAGTTTCCTCTCCTGCAGTCCATGGAAAAAAATAAAGTTCTCAGTTCGAAAGTAAAATCTTCTAATGTCAATATAAATGGGCTCATACGTCGATGAACTCCTAAGTGCCATTGACAATACCTGGTGCTTTACGAATACAGTAAGAATTCCCTTACGAGAATACCTGCCTCCCCAGCCCATGGCGCTGATGAAGCTTTTGCAGTGGCGCTGGAATCGGAGGGAGTGGATAATATTTTATGCATTAAAAACAATGCACAAACGGCTGCTTATGGAGTGGTGCCGTGACGTGGAGTGTTCTGAGGAATGGCGTCGTGTCGTGTTCAGCAGTGAATGGCGGTTCCGTATATCGCGAATGAACATCGCCGGTGAGTGCGGCGGTGGCTGAGAAGAAATGTCATTCTTCCAGTGTTCTGCAGAGTCACAGCGAGAAGAAATGCCAATCTTCCAGTGTTCTGCAGTCACAGCGACGTTAGTCGTCGCGTCGTGATGTGGCGTCATGAGTTCAGCTCATTGCAGGTAGTGACAGAGAGAACCCCGAAGGCGCTACGGTACGTCACAGACATCATGCGTCCTCTTGCATTACGTCTCACATGGCAAAATCGTGGTGTCATTTTGCAGCAGGAGAATGCTCCTCCGCACGTAGCACATGTCTCTGACAATTATGTGCGTCAGTGCAGCCCAACTTCCTTAAGTGGTCGGGCACACTTTACTCATATCTAAGGTTGTGCAGACGCTGCCTTTGTTTTGCATTTTCGCTGCATGTTCAGGAAAATCTGTTGTATAGCTGGAACAAGCTGTTGTTAGTGTTTTGTTTACGTATGAGTCGGTCAGGCTGGATCGTCATTTACTGTTTATGATGCTCATAGATCAAAATGTGACCCTGCAGAGATATGTCGAGCCAACACAAGAATAAGTTTTTGAAACATCACTAACCATCGTGGGAAATTTATGCCTGTCCACATGAGTCCATAAAATGCTTGCAGTTGCAAAACATGATTTTAGAGACATACTTTCTTGAAGATTTAAATTTTCCATTTCTGATTTTTCAAAATTACAATTTCCAAAGATTTTACATGTCCACCCCCACCCCAATGTTCAGTAATGTCAAATGAAGCGAATGGATTACTGATAAACAGAATCACTGGTTCAACTTGCGACTTTACCTGCAGTTTCTTGCACCTTAGATAACTGGCTATGGGCGGCTTTGTAAAAAAAAGAACAGTTCGACAAAGTCAAAGGGTCGAGTCGTACACGTTTGCTTTCACGTTCAGCAGCTAAGTCGCTGACCTGTAGCTGTGATCCTGCAATCAAATAGCTTACGCATTGACTAGAATTGCAAATTAACGAAATAATCAGAAATATTAAATAAAATATAAATGAATAATTAATAAATGTTAATATTAATGCTAATATCATTATTAATTTAAGGGTGAATAATTAATAAATGGCTCTAGAGGCACAGTGAAGCCAGCTTCCCTAAGGTACACAAACCCAACAGGAAATCAAGCAGATCGCAATATGTAGAAGTGGCAGCACTGTCACGTGACTTAACCCGTGCAGCGCCCGTTACGCAGCCTGAGAATTATAAAATTACTGCCAAACTCAAGAACAGCCTCGGATGCAAGACTCGATTAACTAGTGACAACCGCAAAATCTTAAAGGACAAACGATTTGGCATTACGTATTATATGCCTCTGGCATCGTGGGATGTTCGAGGACTGACCAGCAAAGAGGCTTAAATGAAATACTCAAAGTGAGGAAAGTAGATATTGCAATACTAAACAAAAACTAAGAAGAAACTAAAAGCAGCAAAAGATTTGACTAACTACTCGATGGCATATAGTGGCGTGCCACAAACAAATCGAGGTAGTACAGGAGTAGTAGTTTTAGTAAATGACAAATGGAGAGGAAAGATTCGTGAATACAGCTTCATAAATGAAAGAATAGTGACAGTCAGATTTCAAATTTTAAGAGGTCATCAAACAGATACACGTGCGTCCTGCCCAGAGGAGCGGAGGAAGGATGATACTGACTCCTTTTATGATGATTTTCAGAAAGAAGTGAATAAAATTAAGAAGACAGACCGTGCTATCATCCTCGCGATGTTAACGCAAGAGTTGGAAACAAACCTATACCAGGAATGGTAAGACCGTTTGCAGAAAAAGACTCTTAATAGTAATGAGCTGGAACTGCTTCAGTTTGTTTCTTTTAATAATTTTAAAAATACTAACACATTTAACGGAAAAAAGTCATTCACAAGTTTACATGGAGTGCGCGAGGATGAAGGTCTGTGATGATTATGTACTAATTAGTGATAAAATGGAGAATCTTATGCCAGATATACGTGTTTATAGAGGAAGTGACGTAGGTAACGACCACGTCCTTTGAGGCAGTAACATAACGTTACTATCAAAATAGATGGAAACAAATAAACTCCAGAAGAAGCCACAACATGAGTTGTTCAAAGTAATCTCTTGTCCGAATATAGCATTAGAAAACTTCATCTCTACACACTCCAAGCAAAACTTGCTTCACTTGCCTCAGTCAATAAACACATTGACATAGAACGGGATAATACCAAGAGATGCATCATCGAAGAAGTCTCAGACGTTGTTGGTAGAAGGACGGAAACAGATCGGGAAAAACAATTCAGAAACTGGAACACAGAAATTAAAGAAGCCATTAAAGAAAAATACTAAACTTATCTCATGGTTCTACAGACAAAAGACCTGGCTGGGTAACGTACAAAATAAAAAGGAGCGCTGTGAAACAAATAGTGCACAAAGCACGTAAAAGAATCGTGAGACAAGTTCACAAGCGTCTTAGAAAACGACCTATCAGATAGACATCAACGTGCATACAATGTCATGAAAGCCATTAACGAGGAAGAAAAGGACACTGCCTCACTGAACATTATAACCAATGAACAATGGGTAAATCATTATACAAATTTGTGGTTTACCCATAAGGGCGAAGATGACAGTGGAGAAAGTATGTAAAAGGTAACAGGAGATTCAATTACTATGGAGAAGCTACAAGAGGCTTTGAAGGCCATGAAGAACAGAAAGCTACTGGAATAGATGGAATAAATGCAAATATGGAGGGTTATCACATGATAGATACTTACAATTAATAGACGAATGTTGGACGAACTGCAAGATACGACACCCTTAGTATACAGAAAAAGTAATCTCCCTTTTCAAGAAAGGAAAATGTAATGACTGTCAAGATTATCGTGATGTCAGTTTTCTAAACACTATCTACAAGTTACACTAAGATAAGCAATAACCACAAGAACAAAATGGATTTAGATCAGGTCATTCATCCACAAACAATGTGTTTAAGTTAAAAACACTACCCAGAAAAAAACATAGAATTTAATACAGAAAAGTATAAGGACTTCACGACCTTGGTAAGGCTTTTGGCGATGTGATAACCTGCGGAATATTTCGTCTGAAAGTGTATATCCGTGTCACCTAATAGAAGTGGCGAATAGTCTTTACAAAAACATAAGTGTTGTAATAACTACAGGTAGGAATCGATTAGAAGAAATAATAATTAACCAAGATGTTATAGAAGCGTCTGGACTATCACCTATATTTTTTAATATTTAATTTAATTCACACTTCGTAAATGAAAACCTAAAGTAAACGAAGGAATTAAGGAAACGAATGAGGAATACCTGAAAGTACTTCTGTTTGTAGATGATATTATTATTATTATTCAAAATAATAAAAATTGAATGCAAAACTCAAGCCAAGTGAAAGAAATGTACAAGCAATGCAACTTTAAAACTTCTAGTATAAAACAAAAACAATGACATTCTGATGAAAACATTCAGTCAGATCAAAAGTTGTATTCAATAATTCAGTCTTCCAAATCTCTTGTTAAGGCTGTAGTATAATTTTTGATTTCGACTCTGCTACTGAAAACCAAATACACAAATTCCAAGTTGTCTATGTTACGATTAGCAGCCCATTAGGCCATAAGAGGAGACGATTATGAAATTCTATAAAGTGATGGCGGTTAATATGTTGTCCTATGGAAGCGAATGAGGTTCCTAAAGAAAACAAAGGGCTGCACAGGGAGAGCCATGACAAGAAACGAAGACATCAAAGTAGAATTAAATATTTTCAGTATGAATTAAAAAATTCAAAAATATTGTGATGATTGGAAACAACAGCTCATGAGAATGCCAGGTCACAGAATTCACCGAAGTTACCGAACTACTGGTCAAATGGAAAAAGATATACCGGAAGAGCTTGTAAAAGATAGGAGCGAATTTGTATCTGAGTCCAGAATAGGCAACAGCCTAATCCTTTAAAGGCAGATGATGATGGTGCTAGTGATGATGACAATGTTGTTGATGATGATTATAACGTCTGAAATTGATGTAGGCGACATTAGAGAGTTATGTTGGATAATGTTTATTCAAATAATCTTTCTCAAATAACAGAAAGTGGTCACACAATTACCAACTACAAAACATAGAGAAAAATAACCTTATTAGAATGCAATAAACTTGTGTTAAGTGTCTTACAAGAATGGTAGCAGAGTGCCCAAGCTAAATAGTCATTAAAGGTGCACGAAAAACGAATGCTATTTAGTAGTGATTACAATACACAAAATATTCGCCAGCTCAAAATTATTCTGAGCTCAGAATGATGATTCACGCAGTAAACCATGAGAGATAACGAGTAGGAGCGCATAGTCCACCTAGTCTCTGTTCCATAATGGAAGCAGAAAAGTTAAGGTTCTCCCCTGGATTTCATTTGAACCTCTCGAAAGTTAAAATCCTTTCAGAAGTTAAAGTTTTCTAGCAGTCATTCACAACTCAAAATAAATGATCCACATGAAATCTCACACATTAGCCAGGCAGGTCTGCCTTCTTCCAGAACTCGGCACAAAGTATTCTCATATTGCTCGCTTGAGTGCACCACTCAAAAAGAGTTTGTCTCCACATGACTCCAGTAGGGTTCTATCACTGCCTTCTCTCCTACCAAAATACATCGCTCTTATGCTCCAACACTTTCCTCACTAAACTAATATAATTACATTTCATAAAAAGAATGTTATAAACATACGTTGTTTATAAATCAATTAACCAGAATTCTTGTACACATGCACTCACTTTGAATGAGAACTAAATTTTGTTAAATATTGTTTAAACAGTTAATTATGATTGCTCGATAGAGCACCTATTAGCCTCTTTTCAATGGGGGTGTCAGTTAACACTTGCAACTGACCGCTTTTCAATTGCTTCTTTTCTGAATACCAACTGTAAGCGTTTTTTAATGAAGTTATTGGCATAAATCGTAGTATATTCATTAAATAATAACACAATGTATGAGGTATTAATGTTGCTTTCAGTTACTGTGTTATTGTGGAGGATATAATGTTCTGATAGATATTTTCATAATGAAGGGGATTTTGGAGTGTAATAAATTAGCAAATAAAATAGATACGGATATGTAGCTTCCATGGGTGATAGCCATAGCACTATTCTTTCATCCAAGTCACTGTTTGTTGAAACTGTGTGAAGTGTTTAAAAGTTGTTAATTTCAAGGTTTACCATGAAAATGTTTAGTGATTGTAAAATATTAACTACTGTGGTTTTTAAGATGTACAAAATATTATTGTTTATTGAGTGCACCTCAATTTTCTGAGATCGGAGCTGTATTCAAATTTGCTTTATTTTGTAAATATAATATTTTACTGAATTTGTAATAGTTGTAAGTAGCCAAATTTCAGACTGCCTTAAAATCTGTCATTTCGCGTGCATGTTCTGTCTTCTGGCAACTGGGGCAGCCATGCTGTGCCCTTGACCTGACCTCGCCAGTTAGCACCCAGCTGCACAAGCAAATTTTCGTTACCTCCTGCCAGTTGTGCAGCCAAGTAACTCTCCTACATACGTGTAATGTTACACACTTCCACGTACTATAATACATTAGGTTGTTAACTTCGCACAGTAAGCTGAATCGAAATTTGCCTTCATTACTTAGTAAACATAACTTATTAAACAAAATAAATTGCTTTCATGTGAGAACATAGTGTAAGAATATTTGTGTTGGTAATTGAAATAGTATGTACATCCTAGGACATGTTGCACCATATATTATCGGCATAAATTGATTCTAAAGCTAGCCCTAATTAAATTACGGCATATCACATAAATCGCCAAATAAACACGTTACGTTTACGTTTAAAGAGATTCTCTAGTTTTTAGCTCTGTTGCGCCATTTAATATGAACTTTTTGCTTTGACTATTTCATAGTAGCGCTTCACTATCACGATTTTTTTACAGAGCACACAATCAGTGTTCTGACGTCGAAATTGAGGCTTTTTGCACTCCATCCGCCTCTGCAGAGATTCATGACTCTATTGGTCGCCTACTGCACCGAAACATGCATCAATCCACAGCCACCATCAGTACTGAAGGATGATTTTTACCGTATCTAATAAGAAACCTTACATAAGAACTAAAATATCCAGTACAAAATTCTTCCATTTAACTCACCACATATTCACATATTCATTCACATTCGCACGATAATACAATTTACCCCCATAATTTACTGTTATAAACATACTGAAGACAAGATTCATCATAAATTCATCGCATATTGATTCTTATTTGCACAATAATACAATTTACTCTAATAAATATACTGAAGACTCTTCAAAAACAACATATTACAGAAATAACCCACTCAAATACACCCCAAACACTTTGCATGTACTTTATACATAACTACATGTTACACTCCCAAAAACAATTAATATTTTAATAAAGGCTGATGACCTCCACACTCAATATTTTGTGTTGGAAAAAATTGTATTTAAAATTTATATATCACATGAGAAACCAATCCAGAATAATACAATTTACACATTTAAACAATTCCTCTAAAATCCCCCCCCCTCCCCTCGAAGCCTTATGTACAGTCCAATTTAAATTCCTCACTATCATAAACGATGAAATTACTTACATATTGGCGAATTCTAAACAACAAATTTGGGCGGACAATATTTAATTCCTTCTTGCACTACTTACTGCTTACTTAATTATTATACCTAAAACTCATCAGTACAAACTCTTATACAAACCAGAAATAACCATCAAAATTCGAAAAAATTACACATAACAAAACATTTATTAGCACACAGATTTTTCACTTTTCTTTTTCTATGTATAACCGTGCTCTGTCAAGTATCGTAGCCCCAGTAATTTTCTACTTACAAGTTACTTGACCCTATAAGCACTGGTGTGTGAAATATCCTCGACAGCAAATGGCCCATACTAGTTCAAAGATTTTATTAATTTTCCCAGCTACTTCACTATATTTTTCCATGGTCTTGGCCTTGTCCCCAATCTCGAATTTTCTTGCGGAGCTCACGATGCCTCCTTTTTTGTTCGCCATCTTCTTCAGGTGAGCCTTTACTGCCTCATCTCTTTCCGCTGTCGTGAAAATTCAAGCAGAAACTTCGCTTTGCTTCCCATCATTACTTCATGGGGAGTACCCTCGTGGCATTGCTTTTAACACTTTTTAGAACATCCTCAGATGACTGTATAAACTACGTCAACTAAGAATGTTCATTGCTTGCATGCATCCTGGACAAGTGGCCAATTTCTCGCATATAGCGTTGTGATGGGTTACTTCCAAGTGGTATACTGATGTATTTATGTGTTTGATTTCATGATTGTTCATGAAATATTTCCACATATTTGAAGTAAATTGTGACCCACTGTCAGACAACAGCCTCTCTGGCTTTAGTGCTTTGGTAAAGAAACCATTTTCGAGTTTGGTGATCAGAGTTTCGCTATTAGCCTTCCGTATCGGTTAGATCTAATAAACTTTGAAAATACACCAATGATCACGGACATATACTTCATTTCACCATAAATAACTGAGAGCGGTTCCAAATTGTGTACGGAGAATAGTTCGCTAACTCTGCTACGGATAACACGTGGGGTGTTTTATAAATTAGTACGCTTACAAAACAAAAATAAAACATGTAGAATTTTCTTAGCAATTTCATTTTTACATAAAACCCTGCACTTTAATCTACTTTTCTACGTATTTCCCAGTAATATTAAGGCAGTTGTCATATCGTACAAACACCTTGGAGCCACCATCCTTACAGAAATTTGCTGCCTGAACATAACGTCCGATGATTTAAAATTTCTGTAATAATTGCATAAATCACACTTCTTAACACTTGAAGAAACTCGTCGAATAACGTCGGAAGCGTGAAGCATCTGTTCTCTCTCACTTTCTCATAAACTTTCTCCACTGAACCGTCAGCGATGACTGAAGATCCCCACTTCATTCTTCGTTATGCACATTAGAGAGGCCGTATCTGAACTAATGCTCAGGTGACAGATTTTTAAAAGGATGTTATTCAAAGACTAGTTGTAAGATATCGTAAGTTCTGTAATATTGGTGGGAATTGTTTAGAAAATTAGATTAAAGTACAGGCATTCAGAAAACAATTTATGTAGGAAAGTAGATTAAAGTACAGGCTTCTTTATTTAAAAACGGCACTTACTTTAAAAAGACATGCCGTGAAGTTTGCATTTCTCCCTGGTGTAAAATAGAGCGACTTTTCATCCGCTGGCTTTTGCCACATGCGATCAACAGCGTACACCCGTCTGGCTAGGTTGTTTATGTACATATACTCCTCAATGACTTCTACACACTTTTGCGCCCCTAATGCCCGTTATAGAGGTGACGTAGTCAGTCACCTGTTCTACATAGTATTCCGGAAACACAGTTCCCACATTTCCGTTTTTTCATCCTTCCTACGAAATAGAACACCCTTATAAATGCTATAGTATCGAAGTATCTTTCGTAACCGTTACTGCCAAAATTTGTTTTTATGTTTTCCATTTCTGGGTCGTCATTTTACGCTCGTCACATGCCCCTACAGACGGCACAAATCTCCATTTCCCCTTCTTTCTTGACACTTTTCATTGACTCCTTCCTCATCACTGTTCTCTCTCCCAACAGGCAGATGTGACAGTGCGTCAGCGATGCAGTTTTCAGCTCCTTTTGTATACTTGTTATAACTGAATTACTGCAAAAACGTTCCCCAGCGCATAAGATGATGTTCAAGAAATCCACTATAATGCAGAAAACTAGCAGCCTTATGAAAGGACAGCACAGTCACTTCTCGACGCTCCCGATACAGCCGGAACTTTTTCAAGCGATACACAGAACCGTGTGACACTTTCTCAGAAATACTGTAGTCAGACTCTTGTCTTTAACGTACCGCTCCTTCCACCGACTCTTCCTGGAATACCCCACATCCGATGCTGAAATCTGAACTGTCAACAGCTAGACAGAACGGAAACCATATGTTGGGGTAGTATAACATCTTGCTACTACGTATTTTTGACATTATTTGACATTTAGGCTTAGTCTTCCAGCCTATCGGATTCGAGAACAGACTGCAGATAATTTAAATCAGCGATTCTGGAAGATGCTGCATCCCGCCAAGGCTCTCTCAACGAAGTGTTGTTTAGCACAGTCGATCGGTACTATGTGATAATCAACAGCGGTACCCTGGACGAAAGGGTTGGAAAGACATCAGTGTTATGGGTTAGTGTACTGTAATAAACACCCTAGTCGAAAGTGGGACGAAGAAGATGTGGAGATCTGCTTATCAGAGCCGATGAGAGGACGTTCTGCGTATCTATCACGTTACAGCGGTATTGACTACCCTGTTTGTATACTACATCAGATCCACTTGAGCCCTGTCGTTGGTATATTGTGCAGTAGTTTACAAAATTAATCTGTCACCACTTACAGTTGAATACAGACGTTAATGCATTGAAATCACAATTCCCCACGACAAATCTATCTTCCACTTACAGCTAAACATACGTAATTTTTTACAGGAATGGTAGTCTGATCACTTCTCACACACGTCTGGTGATATGTAGGAACACTAAACACAGTAATTTTACGTTCCTACATCGTAGCATTCCCAACAAGTAGTGCGATGGTAATTTATAGGGGTATAGCGTAGGAAAAATTATGGTATGTCCACATTCACACCAGCTGCGTGTGTTTTCGCACGGCCTATCGAAGCTTCACAATGGCAAAATCCTCCCGCCACATCATCGTTATCACATACTTGTCAAGGAGTAAAGGGCATAATTACAATTAAAAAGCACTTGCGTCTTTTATTTATGTTACATCGCCGTATGCAAGAGCAGGACGAACTGACATATTTAATGTGTGAAGAGTAAATTAGAATGGCCCACCTAACTTCTACTAAAACATCACCTCAGCCCTCCCCCGCGAAACCTATCACTCCCATGACATGTCTCTATTTCTCCATTTCCAAGAAATGGAAATTTAATATGTAGGTCTTTCAATCTATCAGAATCGAGAACAGACGGTAAGTATTCAGCTCTTGGCATCTTGTACATAAATGGATTGGCCTCCAGATTTCATCTTGAGTGCTGTGTCATCATATAATGATGTGATAGATAACGGCTGTTGGTAGGTTCCTGTCCACTATGTGACCTTGCGGTATCGTTGGAATGATTAACGGTACAATGGATAGTACGTATTTTGGAGACCAGTACTGACCTGCACCAAGCTGTTTAAAAACCTCACTGCACTTCCGCTGCTAAGAGCCACCACAGCAGAGAGAGGAACAGAATGGAATGGTTTTTATATACCGAAGAAACATGTGACTACCCTCATACAGGTAGGAAATAAGAGTTGCCTTGCCTTCAGCTATCTACTTTCAAATACTTTTCAATGTCAGCCAACTATCCACTACCAGTATCCGAAATATATGCACATAGATCATCCAAAATAGGGATATTCTTAGAATTTTTATTGGGTTAGTAAATAAGACAAACAAATATTCTCGTAAAAAGTTTTATTAAATTCTACATGTACACTTACACACAGAAAATCTCTTTCTATAGTTTTCGTTGGTGTGGTTTTAATAACAGTCAACTTAGTTTTTTCTTATAATTTAAATCTAAATTGGACTCTTCTAATTCATTCTACAGCCAATAATTTAACAGGTACAAAGAATGTATCTTCTCTAGTTCCAAAATATATCAAATTTTTTGAGTAATCTATATATTTTGTGGCTTCAACAATTACCTCTGTTCTTTTCAGCAATTCTTCCAGATGATAGCATTCAGCGATTTCAGTCTTGCCTCTGATTTCCTGCATAATGCACCGTAACGACGCCTAACATCTTCCTGGTTGTACGTTACCATTTCTTCTGCCGCATATTCTTCTGCAATTTCCGTACAGAACACGCTTACATCTTTTGCAAAAGAGTGGTCATTAAATGTTGTTATGCTGATGATTTTGAATTCTGGAAACGTTTGTTCTGATGCTAAATGCACTACATTCCGTCCAACATACTTAGAGATAATGTAACCATCCTTTTTAAGCAGGTCCAGGTGAGAATGGAGCTTTATAAACACATTTTTCGTGTATTCTTTAATGTCGTAAACATGCTCCAATTCATCCTCTTCGGCCAGGATTCCAACATATTAACAGTAAATGCATATATTTTACATTCCCCAATGGTAGCCTTATTTCGTCATACACCGTTTTAAAGCAATATGTAAGCTTTACCTAGCATTTGCAGTAGCTTCTTCTGTTTACAAGTACAATTTATATTTTTCCTTTATGACAGTTATGTTGGCTATATACACCAGTTTTCGTTTTTTGCCTTCGGTCTCTTCCAGTTCCAGTTTTCTTTTTCGTATGCAAACCACGTTAACTGCAATTAAGGGCGTAATTTCTTTAATGGGTAACGACTTAAGTCTGTGTGTGACTGTTTTTCTTAGGACTTGTGGAATAACATTGTTTGTGGGTTAAAATGGTTCAAAGGGCTCTGAGCACTATGGGTCTTAACTGCTGAGGTCATCAGTTCCCTCCGGAGTGGCCGTGCGGTTCTAGGCGCTACAGTCTGGAGCCGAGCGACCACTGCGGTCGCAGGTTCGAATCCTCCCTCGGGCATGGATGTGTGTGATGTCCTTAGGTTAGTTAGGTTTAATTAGTTCTAAGTTCTAGGCGACTGATGACCTCAGAAGTTAAGTCGCATAGTGCTCAGAGCCATTTCATCAGTCCCCTAGAACTTAGAACTACTTAAACCTAACTAACCTAAGGACATCACACACATCCATGCCCGAGGCAGGATTCGAACCTGCGACCGTAGTGGTCGCGCTGTTCCAGACTGTAGCGCTCAGAACCGCTCGGCCACTCCGGCCGGCTGTTTCTGGGTACCAATCCTAATTCGGCGATATCTATGTCCGACTAGTGCTTCAATATAGCACTTCTGTATAATACTTGCGCTGTCTTTGTCTGAGTCAGTGTTAAGAGCCTCTCCATAGTTCACATGTAGATAATTAAAACTATATGCAGGCAGTGTATGACTAATAAGCTTTTCTCGGTCGGGAGAGTCTGGCAAACTTACTTGCATATTAGTCAATTTAGGGTATTCTTATTACACCTTGCACTGAAAATAGCGCAGTTTGGCTAGGGGTTTACACTTGGATTGCAAGTACAATCGAAGTTAGAATGTATGACCGGAAGGTCACGTGAACGAAAGTGCTTCCATTTTGGATCCTTAAAATATAAAAGAAGGCTTGACAGCAGCTAGAGAACATTCTGTGGTAGTTGAATATGTCAACATGGCATCCTCCACAGTGCTTAACGTGTCTCAGCTATTAGAGAGGAGAATGAGACCAACCGACGAACGCTTCAGTTTATACTTACTTCTGGAGAGCCTGGACAATCTCGTTTCTGACACTGACAACGTATATTGAACCGAAAATGGTACGCTTCCTAGCAAGAAGAATTTAAATCTGCTTACTCCTGTTACAGAACTGTTGTGCGAAAAGATTTTGGTAAATAAAATATATAATTAAATGGACTGTCTGGATCAGTTAGAAGGACGATGTGTAATGTTAAAGAAGAAGATGTGTGGCTCATTCAACTATTATCTACGTAGTAACTTCTCGAAGTTTGTCACTGCAAGACATGTCAAGGCGAAGCAACCATTTGTCCTACACAGGAGAGGCGAAGTGTTAGCGACAGGATAATATTGGATGAAATAGGCAAGGAAGCAGAGGAAACCATTTCGAAGAAGTATAAAAATCATGTGCCTATGCCATATAAAGTAGAATTGATGTTCTAAAGGAAAACTGCTGGAAAATTGCCACAGCTACGTGTAGATGTCTATTACCTTTTGGGTTTGGACATAACGAAAGATTTCGCGGTGATTTTTAACAAAAGTGAGATGGGCGACTACCTAATATCGAACCACGACCTGTACAGGGAATGAGACCGTCAGAGCAGCAGCGACGTGATTGCCGCCAACGATAAGACACTTGAAATAGACTGTTTAACGTGGCTGATTTCCAACTGTAAATATATATAAGAAATTTATATGTCACATTACGAGCCCCGGTGTGAATAAAATTAACAGTAACCACCTTATAGGTTTATAAAGTCTCCAGACATGCGAGCATGAGAAACTTTTACGTCCTCCTTGGCTAAACAGCATGGTATTACCAGCCTGGAGGCTACAATATACTACAGAATGTATCGTGTATCTGGGCATGTGCAAAACTGTTAACATGTTTTAAACTCTTACAAACAGTGATTACAGTGTGCTCCATTGTACTCTACGTCAGTCACATCCATGCTGTGTCACCTAACTAATATCCATCAGAATAGTTGCTGTGCGGTGTTTAACAACGTTCTGCAGTTTGCCTACTGGGGTAATATGAATCCCGAAAATTGACTGGTGTGCAAGTATATTGGCCAGACGCTCAAGACCGAGAAAAGCTTATTAGTTATGCGCTTAGTTATATGCTGTCTTGATACAATTTTAATTACGTGCCTGTAAACCATGAAGAGATTCTTAACACTGACTCAAAGAAAGACAATGTAAGTATTACACAGAAATGCTGTATTAAAGCAGGAGAAACACATTTCCCTCAATCCAGGACAGTGTTCTCCACAATACAGTCAGATATAGATATCTTCGAATTCGAATGGTACCGACAAACAACATTATTGGAAATTTTTGTAAATTTGTGGTAATTTCCTGTACGACCAAACTGCTGGAGTCATTGGTCCGCCGGCCGGGGTGGCCGAGCGGTTCTAGGTGTTACAGTCTGGAACCGCACGACCGCTACAGTCGCAGGTTCGAATCCTGCCTCGGGCATGGATGTGTGTGATGTCCTTAGGTTAGTTAGGTTTAAGTAGTTCTAAGTTAAAGGGGACTGATGACCTCAGAAGTTAAGTCCCATAGTGCTCAGAGCCATTTGAACCATTTTTGTCATTGGTCCCTAGGCGTACACACTACTTAACATAAATTAAACTAACTTACGCTAAGGAGAACACACACGCACACACACACACACACACACACACACAAACACACACACACACACACACACACACACACACACACATGCCCGAGGAAGAACTCGAACCTCCGACGGAGGGAAGTCACGCGAACCGTGGCAAGGCGTATGAGACCGCGAGGCTATCCCGCGCTAACAACATTATTCAACAAGCCCTAAGAAAAAGAGTAAACGTCTCACACAGACGTAAGGCATTCCGCATTAAAAAAATTACGCCTTTAAGTGCAGTTAATGGGGCGTGTGTATGGAAAAGAAAACTAGAAATAGAAGAGAGCGAGGCCAAAAAACCGAAGCTGGAGTCTCTAGTGAAGACATGTACCATTAAGGAAGAATATAAAATACAATTGTAAAGAGAAGAAGCTACTGCAAAAGCGCAGCAAACCTTACATATTGCTTTAAAAACGGTATATGGCGCACAATCTGTTTATAAAGCTCCATTTTCACCTGTATTTGCTTAAATAGGGTGGTTGCATTGCATATAAGTGTAGTGGACTGGACCTTGTCCATTTAGCAACAAATCAAACGTTCACGCAGCTCAGAATCATCTGCATAACAACATTTTTATGACCACTCGTTTGCAAAAAAGTAAACGTAAAGTTCTGTATTGAAATTCCATAAGAATGTGTGGTGGAAGTGGTGGTAACGTACACATAGGAAGATGTTAAGCGTCAAAGCAACAGTATTAGGCAGGAAATCAGAGGCAAGACTAAAATCACCGAATGCTGTCATCTAGAAGAATTGCTGGAAGAAACAGAGATAGCGGTTGAGGACATAAGATATATAATTTATACAAAAAATAGATATGGTTTGGAATTCGAGAAGATATTTTATTTTTACCTGTCAGATTACTGGCTGTAGAATGAATTAGAAGAGCAATGTAGATGTAAATTATAAGAAAGTAATTAAGTTGGATGTTACAAAAACACACCAACCAAAAATACAGAAAAAGTTGTTTCCTTTGTGTAAATGTATATGTACAAATTAACAAAATTTATTACGAGAATACTTACTTGTCTTATTCGCTATCATAAATTTATTACGAGAATACTTACTTGTCTTATTCGCTATCATAATAAACCTTCGAAGAATATAACTATTTACGATGATCTATGCATCTTCGGATGTAGGCAGTAGTTGAAAGTAGGTAGTTGACGGCAAGGCAACCCTCGGTTCGTACCTGTATGCGGGTAGTTACATGTTTGTTTGGCTGTATGAAAATCATACCATTCCATTCCTCTTTCTGTTGTGGTGGCTCTAGGAGAGGTGCATCGCGGGTTGCAAACAGCCTGGTGCAGGTCAGTACTAGACTATAGCATACGTACCATCTGCTGAACCGCGCATCATTCTAGCGAAACCGGAAAGGAAGATTATGAATGGGAATATACCAACAGCCACTATGTGTCATATCAATGTGTGATGACGTATTTGCTTTACAACACTTGTTTGACAGAGCCTTGGCAGGATGCGCTCCTTTCAGATGCGTTGGTTGAAAATACCATTAGTTATTCTCGAATCTGATTGGTCGGAAGACCTAAATAACCAATAATTTCCTAGAACTGAGGTGAAGCGAGACACCTAGCTGTTGTAAGCATAGACATACCATAAATTTTTCTGACGCTATACGCTTATAGATGGTATTCGCACTGCTTCTCTGAAATGTATGTGTGTTGGGATGTAAAGGTGCTGTGGCCAGTGTTCCGACATGCGCAAAGAAAATAACGTGGGTGGGACTACATTCAGACCTAAGGGACGTATAGGCTTGACGTGAAAACTGTTATTACAACGCACTGATAGTTGTAAGGGGTATGAAAGTTTTTATGTGGAAAATTATCTCCAGTCATGAGGATGATATAGATTTAGGTGGGAAGCTGATATTTCTATAGGCACAGTCGTCAGGAGGAGATATTTCCAATACTTCGCTGATTGTCAAATGTCACCAGATTGGTGCTGCAATAATAATATTTACCTTTAATTGATACATACGTGGTTCGTTTTCTAGGACGACGCCACTTAGTGTCTGGGCACGTGGTAGAGAAAGCCAGTGGCAAGAATGAAGCCAGTGGCTTAAGATGCAATCCGCCACGAGCCTCTCGAACAAGTAAGGCGGGGTATGAGGTGACAATTGAATAAAGGTGGATTTGTTGTTGTTACTATCCTGTCATACGTTGGACCC
The DNA here is from genome assembly GCF_023898315.1 of Schistocerca nitens. Classification (NCBI taxonomy): domain Eukaryota; kingdom Metazoa; phylum Arthropoda; class Insecta; order Orthoptera; family Acrididae; genus Schistocerca; species Schistocerca nitens. Next base: position 561,597,264 of record NC_064617.1, read on the forward strand.
TTTCCCCTCCTTCTTCTTCCTAGTGTAGTAGAGAGAACCAATTGGAAATTCAGTAGTGCTTCAAAAAATACAGTTACCAAACCAGTAGATGGTAAATCTTTAGATGGTAATGTACAACCATGACGCCATAATTTCCCACCTAAATTTGAAATTACAGCTATCATTTTATAAAGCACCGTTTTCAATAACTACAACAAATTACCGAGTGATCAATTTATTGTTTCCGTTAGCCATATTGCGAGCACACTCTAGTCAAACCCCTGACCTGTCTAGTGCAAATTGTTTAAGGACACTGTGCAACTGAAATCGAATTGCTCACGACCGTCTTAAGCTACATAAAACATAATGGATTTCCCGCCAGATGACGATATCCACTAATAGGACATAAAGAAAATCCATAAGGGGGAGAGTAGGGTTTGGAAAAGCAGGTGGATGGGTGATAGAATCCCAAATAGCCCAAACTTTCCCACCAAATCCGTCCTAATACCCACCAGTAGGAAGCAAGGAAAAAATATCCGACAAAGAAAGTATCCATTTAATTAATTAGTCACTTCGATAGACTGAGGCTAGCGCAAATGGACTACTTCTAAACCATCCACAGCCCAGAATTTTAGGAGGGGCTGCGGGTTTACCAGATAACCACTGCTTTGTTCAGCACACAAGAGGATTTCCAGTGTCACACAACAGACGCTCGCTGCTCAAGATGTAACCACTTGAGAGAGGGATGGGGTGTGTATGAGAGAGAGACAGGCAGACAGTGAGAGGGAGAGAGCTTTGGTTCGACAGGTGCTGCCGCCTGATGCTTTGTCCCACAGGGAGTAATCGGAAAGGGCGAAGGGAGTGTGGTAGGGGATTGGAAAGAGAATGGGTGGGGAGGCTGCTTCTCCCAGTGTCCTCTGCTGGTGGTATTTAAAATATTTTAGTCGGTATCTGCACAGTAGGGCAAGTACAAAGAGCATCAGCTTCCACTAACCTGGTGTGCAAGGTGTGTGTTTGGGGACAAAAGAGGTAGAGAGTCTGGTATCAAATTTCAAAGGAAGCCAAATTCCGGTATCACGCATTCCTCCACTGGTGACAGGCGTCTCCCAGTCCAGCACTCGGGACTCAAGAGGTTGGCAGCAGTCCAGTGAATGTGTTGTGGTTTTGCATGAGGGAATACCTATCGGATGGTTTTTTGCCAGATATGTCTAACGCGATCTGTAACAGTGTAATTACATGCGGTGAGTGTTATATGTTGACGTCGATTTGGTGATGGCGTTCCTTGCATGACTGGAAGAAAGCGATCTGTTTATATATTTAATTACTTCTTCTCGTTGCATTTCACAAGACCTACATTTTCCAAAATTAAATAAACAGCGGAGCATGATGAGCTTTTCCCACCAAATAAGGGGATCCAACCTCTGCGAATTAGTATGTAAATTGAATTTTATAAATAAACTATATATTGTTTTCCCTCTGCAATGTCGATGAATTTCTTGTCATTGGATCCTTCCTGTGCATCAGCTCAGCAAAGTGTAAGCGATTTTTCCGGCCAATTTTTTTCTTAGAGGAATGTGGAGGTATGGGGCAAAAGGTGTGAGGTGAGACATCTTCTGCTTAGTGGTACTGTGCACTAACTCAGTCGATCCCTGCAGCTCAAGGTGAGCAGACTCACGTTAATTTTCCAACAAGACAACACCTCCAATCTGCAGGAGTGTAGTTGTGTAATTAGGACATGCAGTTGTTGGACAAAGTAATACTTACGCCACCATGTCCAGCAGCTCAGCACAGACTGTTTCATGGCATTTTCCACAAGGGGGTGGAAGGGGAGATTTTTCCGCCACTTTCCAACAGGGTGGCGCCCAAAATAAACTACCATGTGTCTTTCCTCTCCAGCAGCTCAGCTCAGACTGAATCTTTTGCCTGACATTTTGGAGATGGTGAGGAGAGGCGGCAAGTGCGGAAGGCGAAATAGGGCTGGGGATTCCACAGCAGGGAGCAGCTGTAATTAATTGATCAATTAATTAGTCAATTAATTTGATATCAAAAGTGTGCTCGTGTTGATAAGAGGGATTTCCCAGAGGGCCGGTGGAGGGGAGATGGGTGGTGGGTGTTTCAGAAGGTTTATATTATCCCCAGGGGTTATGATCAACTCCCAGGAGGTCATAAATCAATTAGCATAACAATAACTTAGGGGAAGATGGGTAATTTGACCCTGAATATAAGCAACCCGCTCAAACAAGTTGCATATGATCGGCTTTATCTGACTGCCTTTACATACTAGACATGTAACTGAAGTTACACTGACAAATTGTTACGTTGTATGGGATAGCTCCAAAAACACTGCATAGGCGGAATTCTGCCGGTACAGATAAAAATGTTTAGAAAAAAGGAACCTATTGTTTGTGGCAAAGCTTTGTTGCGAACAAATTTACTCCGTCTGTAGTTCTTAACTATTGAGGTCTAATGAGCACTGCATTGAATGTACAAAAAATCAGCATTGCTCTGAATTTTGATTTAATATTAAAATCGTCGGAATAGATATTTTATTGTGAGTGGGCGCTAGGGTGACACACACACACGGGCTCCATAGCGCCTGGGGATGCCGAGTTGTACAACCCTGGCTCGGCGTGATGTTGAGGGACTCCCTGGCCTACAGGATCCCCAGATATGCACCAGAAGGAACACGTGCGACACCGGTTCGGACGTCAGTGCCGTCGTAGCGCCAGTAGCATTGATATCCAGGACCGGTTATAATAGTCACTAGCTAGCCGACCTCGCAAGAGTATGCAGGGGTCTTATGGTACCTTCCCCATTCGAATAAGCGGACGCATCCACGCCAGGGGGGACTCATACTGCCAAGTTATCTGTCACTTTAACTCGACTTTATGATGACGAAAAAAACATTACATACCCTCTCAGATTTTGAAGTTTCATTTCGCTTCCTTTCGCACTTCTAATTGCTTCACTTTATTTTTTTTTTTATTTTACTTATTTTGTTTCAGGCAGTACATATGGGTAACTCTAACACAGGAACTATGCCCTTTTACAGCGGTCGCGAGAATTCTCCACTGACGAAAGACGTGCAAACTTCGCCGTCGTTGCAGTTCGTTAAATTTCTGTCACCGTTTATTCGGTATACATTATAGGTAGGAGCGAAGAGGGTTGCAGCTTTTATATCAATCGTTGTGGGCATTTCAGCATTAATTACGGAATGTAATCAGTATTCAAGTTTTAATGAAATGGATGGTCGCCAGTAGCGAAAACCGATACCGCGGGCCAAGAGCGCCCACAGGTTTCTACGTCAGTAGCGGGAATACATTTTCCCCCACCCCACTTAGTGTCTGGGCATTTACAAATATTGAGGACTTTGTCAACTGCTCATCATTTTCTACTACTGATTTCTATAGTGCGCTTTTCGTATCTGATGAATGTTACGAGCCGGCTGGTGAGGCCGAGCGGTTCTAGGCGCTTCAGTCTGGAACCGCACGACCGCTACGGTCCCAGGTTCGAATCCTGCCTCGGGCATGGATATGTGTGATGTCCTTAGGTTAGTTAGGTTCAAGTAGTTCTAAGTTCTAGGGGACTGATGACCTCAGATGTTAAGTCCCATAGTGCTCAGAGCCATTTTTGAATGTTACGAACGTAAACAAACTAATTGAACGAGTTAAAACTTCGTATGGATGAAATTTCACAAAGTTCAACACCGACTTTCGTATAGATTTATGTGGAAGCTACATTGTGCTCCAGCTCATGCACAACTTTTAGAACAATGCATAACATACATTACAGTTTGTTTCAGAATCTAAACGATTTTGGGTTCGAATAGATATAGGTGGCATTTTCAGGGGCACTTTAGAAATGTTTCCACAGTGTTTCGTCATCTGACTATACACTAAACCCCAGTAAATATTCAAAAACAGCTCTGCTTTTTAACTGTATCTCTGTGTCTTTCGAAAATCATACACGAGTTTGCAGATTCGTGAAAATTTTTGAAACTGATGGATGATCGAATTGAGAATGTGCCTTAAAGACTATGATGCCCTATAGTTTTCTGGAAAAGCACAATCTAGAAAGCGCACTTTCAACTGCTTTACAATAAATCAGCCATGGATATAACGACAGACAGTCTATACTCAACGTTCTCTTTATGCCACCTACGTCATTCTTGTGATTCTTCAACTTCTCCCGGCGTATTTTTGCTCGATCAGTCCACGGGTGTACTGCCGGTCCATAGTGTCCAACGGGCACAATATTTCAGCGATCAGACATGTCGCCATCGTCAGGTGCGCTGACGAACTGAGCTCCTGAGGGCGCCGGGAGAAGTTGAAGAATCACATCATATACCTCTACGGGGAGGAGATGTATCACAGCATGAAGAAATTCGACAAGCTGCCCCACCGAAGGAGCCTTTCTGAAGAGCTGTGCCGATCAGGTTGTGCCAAACTTTGCTAAGGTCTGGTATCACATCGATTCTGCAGCAGCTAAGAGAATTAAGAAGCGTTCTAGCCTAGCCTTGGTTCGTGAGAGGGTGCACTTTACCCGCCGCAGCCTTGAGTACAACTCCCAGGAACTACTTAAACTACATCTACAACTAGCCAATGATTTTAATTCCGGGACCAGGGACTAGATTGATGCTGTTACCTGGGTGACCGCCGATGCTACACATAAGAAGGTCTCGGGACGTCAGATATCTAAATTTTCTCGTCTCTCTGACAAACCATCGCTGGAGGCCCCACGCCAGACGGTCATCAATCTCACGGACTTTGTGCTGACTAGTGATGCAGTCTCTGTTCTAGAGAAGGGACTTAATTTTGCGCCCACGCCTAGGTTCACGCCGGTAGCGGACATCGTCAGTGCAGTTTAACATATTGCTGCGCGACTACCACCTGAAGCAGCTGAAGAAGTGCGACGGGAAACCTGCCAGGCTCTGACGAGAACTAAACCGATCAAGTCGAATATTACCAGCAGGGAGAGGGCAGCCATTCGAGACCTGAGACGCCTGAGATTGTTGTCTTACCAGATGACAAAGGCAATGCTACAGTTGTCCATTCCCATAAGGACTACATTGAGAAGATGCAGAGCCTGCTAAGTGACGAATCTTACGGGAAGATCAACGCTGACCTCACAAATAAGGTGAAGAACTAGGGCTCTTCTCAAGGACGCGGATTTACCAGAGGGTGTCGCCAAGAAATTGACACCTCACGGACCTGTACCGCCAAGACTTTATGGACTCTCTAAAGTAGACAAAGAAGGGGTGCTGTTACGCCCAATTGTCAGCAACGTTAGGGCACCTACATATTTGCTGGCCAAATACCTGGCAGAACTACTAAGCCCTTACGTGGGTAAATGGCATCATCACGTTCGTAATTCTATGGCTTTCGTAAAACGTCTCGAGAACTTCAAGCTGAAAGGCTCAGATATCCTGGTGAGTTCTGACGTGGTCTCGTTACTCACCAGGGTGCCTCTTCGAGAGTCAGTTGAGCTCATTGTACAGAAATTTGACGAGAAGACGACCGACCTTTTCAGGCACGTTCTGACCTCCACGCATTTTCTGTTTAATGGAGTATACTATGAGCAAACAGAAGGAGTCGCAATAGGGAGCCCTCTTTCGCCTGTGGTCGCGAATTTCTATATGTAGTATTTCGAGGAGGAAGTCTGGCGTCATCCAAATGGAAACCTACTTGTTTTCTACGTTATGTTGATGACACGTTCGTGATATGGCCCCACGGAAGGGACAAGCTCCTAGACTCCCTTACACACCTGAACTCCATGCATCAAATTCACTATAGAGACCGAAGCAGAAGGAAGTTTACCATTCCTAAAAATTGTATTTCGGAAAAACAGGTACTCGGAATGGCAGATCAGACGCGCTCTCCGCCCCACCTCTACAGTACAGCGTGTGGAGATGGACGAAGTCACGGAGGAAAAGATAGCCACCGCCTATATACCGTATACTGGCGCACTATGGGGAAAATAGGACGAATATTGAGGAAACACCGAGTAGGAACTGTCTTTTCCCAGCCCAATAAAACACGAGCATTATTGGGAAGTGTCAAAGACGATCTCGGCATATACCAGATTCCCTGTGAGTGTGGGAAGACTTACATTGGACAGACAGTGCGCACCATCGAAGATAGTTGCCGAGAACATCAGAGGCACACTCGACTTATGTACCCCAACAAGTCGGCAGTCGCAGAGCACTGTTTGTCCGAAAATCACCAAATGGACTACCAACATACCAGGGTCTTGGCACAGACATCTAAATACTGGGAGAGCGTCGTTAGAGACGCTATCGAAATTCGTATCAGGGATAACCTCAGCAACGCATGGGAACCAGCACTGAGTCCAATTAAAAATAGGCTCAGCAAAGAAATCGAACGAGTGACCAGGGCGGACGAGGCAGTTACACGGACGCCATCACAGACGCCGACGGCAGCCTCTCAGCGATCGCCGACGTGCGGGCATGGACCGCGGAGAGAACGCCTCGCGGGGGAAGGGGATTTAGGACGGCCGCCCCCCTCAGGAGCTCAGTTCGTCAGCGCACCTAACGATGGCGACATGTCTGATCGCCGAAATATTGTGCCCGTTGGACACTATGGACCGGCAGTACACCCGTGGACTGTTCGAGTACGTAATTCTTGATTATAATCTTTGTCCTGCTGCCATCGATTAAATAAAACCTTGTAATTTTTGAAATCGTCAATCTTTCTTTTCATCGTAATTTACAACATAGAAATACTGATAAGGAGACTATTATCCTTTACATTAAGACGCTGTAAGCGAGCAGAGGTAGGTACTGACTAATGGTTCAAATGGCTCTGAGCACTATAGGACTTAATATCTCAGTCCCCTAGAAATAGAGCTACTTTAAACTAACTAACCTAAGGACATCACACATATCCATGCCCGAGGCAGGATTCCAACCTGCGACAGTAGCGGTCGCGCGGTTCCAGACTGAAGCGCCTAGAACCGCTCGGCCACATCGGCCGGCGGTACTGACGGAATCAATATTTTCTCCACCACTACAGTTACCGGAGTTTTTAATAAAGATGTTTGAGTCTCACTCGTCCTGTGATTTTGTGTCGCAAGTAGAATATTTTTCGACTACGTAACTTTCAGTATTGGTTTTCATTCGTTTATGTAGTCAAAAATCCTACGAACATCACTCATGCTTTCTCACTTTTCATTGTACTTATGCACCACACAATTCACAAAATTCTAGGCATTGGAGGCTTATGAAGATCAGCCTACCTTGTGACTTGGGAACTGAGAGGGAAAATTTTTCTTTCCCTAGAAAGGCAAACGGAACTCTTACCACGAATATCTTTCTTAATGAGAGAGATATATGCTGAGTAAGTGGATTAAGGACAGAAAAAATCCACCATGGTTTAGTAAAATTCGGAAAATTCTGAAGAAATAAAGATTGTAGAATTTTAGGTTCAAAAGAGAACGCGAAAATGTCGGGTAGAAAGCGTATGTCCATTTATTTATCGACCGATCAGATGTACTAACAGGAGGAGGTTCGTACAGACGTACTATCGATTGACTGCCCCACAGACTCCCATACGGGGAACACAGAACGTGTCCCTGGCCTTGAGAAGCAGTTGAAAGAGTTGGAAATAAATTAGTCTCCAGGTCCGGAAGGAATCCCAATCTGCTGTTACAGTCAGTACTCTTCGGCTATGGCCCCTCACTTAGATTGTATTTGTCGTGAATCTCTCGCCCACTGCAAAGTACCAAGGGAATGGAAAAAAGCGCAGGTGTCTCTTGTATATAAAAAGGGTATAATGACGGAGTAACAAAATTTCGGACCAATACCTTTAATAACGGATTTCTGCAGAATTCTTCAGCATATTCTTAGTTCAAATACACTCATGTTCAGAAAAACAAACAGAACACTTTGAACTACGAGGGCAGTTCAATAAGTAATGCAACACATTTTTTTTCTCGGCCAATTTTGGTTGAAAAAACCGGAAATTTCTTGTGGAATATTTTCAAACATTCCCGCTTCGTCTCGTATAGTTTCATTGACTTCCGACAGGTGGCAGCGCTGTACGGAGCTGTTAAAATGGCGTCTGTAACGGATGTGCGTTGCAAACAACGGGCAGTGATCGAGTTTCTTTTCGCGGAAAACCAGGGCATCTCAGATATTCATAGGCGCTTGCAGAATGTCTACGGTGATCTGGCAGTGGACAAAAGCACGGTGAGTCGTTGGGCAAAGCGTGTGTCGTCATCGCCGCAAGGTCGAGCAAGACTGTCTGATCTCCCGCGTGCGGGCCGGCAGTGCACAGCTGTGACTCCTGCAATGGCGGAGCGTGCGAACACATTCGTTCGAGATGATCGACAGATCACCATCAAACAACTCAGTGCTCAACTTGACATCTCTGTTGGTAGTGCTGTCACAATTGTTCACCAGTTGGGATATTCAAAGGTTTGTTCCGCTGGGTCCCTCGTTGTCTAACCAAACACCATAAAGAGCAAAGGAGAACCATCTGTGCGGAATTGCTTGCTCGTCATGTGGCTGAGGGTGACAATTTCTTGTCAAAGATTGTTACAGGCGATGAAACATGGGTTCATCACTTCGAACCTGAAACAAAACGGCAATCAATGGAGTGGCTCCACACCCACTCCCCTACCAAGAAAAAGTTTAAAGCCATACCCTCAGCCGGTAAAGTCATGGTTACAGTCTTCTGGGACGCTGAAGGGGTTATTCTGTTCGATGTCCTTCCCCATGGTCAATCGATCAACTCTGAAGTGTATTGTGCTACTCTTCAGAAATTGAAGAAACAACTTCAGCGTGTTCGTAGGCACAAAAATCTGAATGAACTTCTCCTTCTTCATGACAACGCAAGACCTCACACAAGTCTTCGCACCCGAGAGGAGCTCACAAAACTTCAGTGGACTGTTCTTCCTCATGCACCCTACAGCCCCGATCTCGCACCGTCGGATTTCCATATGTTTGGCCCAATGAAGGACGCAATCCGTGGGAGGCACTACGCGGATGATGAAGAAGTTATTGATGCAGTACGACATTGGCTCCGACATCGACCAGTGGAATGGTACCGTGCAGGCATACAGGCCCTCATTTCAAGGTGGCGTAAGGCCGTAGCATTGAATGGAGATTACGTTGAAAAATAGTGTTGTGTAGCTAAAAGATTGGGGAATAACCTGGTATATTTCAATGCTGAATAAAACAACCCCTGTTTCAGAAAAAAAATGTGTTGCATTACTTATTGAACTGCCCTAGTAATAGGGACAGGACGTTCATATTTGTAGGACATGTACCTCAGTATGTTCTGAAGAAACGATCAGCATTTGAACCATGTCGTCTGGCGGGTTCAATGTCAAAAACTACAGGTAAAATGTGCCTGCGGCATTGAAGGTAAAGGATCAGTGTAACTTGAGCAGACGCGAAAGATATCTCGCAGACGCACGGGCGAGCCGTACCTTCATATCAGTGAGTTTGAAAGAGGGCACATTATTGACATGAGAGAATGTGATGCATCTACCCGGGAAATTGCTGCTCGTGAGGGTCGAAGTGTTTCGGCTAGGCAACGGTTGTGTGCAGAATGGTCCACGGAAGGCCGTAGAACATTACGATATGGGTCAGGGCTCATCACCCAGCAGACCCCCCCCCCTCGAGAAGGTCGACATCTCTTCCGAATGGCATTGCAGAACAGATCTGCTTTCTCCTCTGCTCTGTCGCAAGAGTGGAACACATGGTATACTATTAGCGGTGACAGTCCGTCCGGCATGGACTACCTGCGCATTGTCCACTTCTCCGCCTATCTTTAACGAATGTGCACAAACATGCTAGGCGGCAATAGTATATGGAACGACGTCACTGGGGACAGGAATGGTATCAGATGGTGTTTCCGGACGAATCCAGATTTTATTTGATTGAAAATGATGGCCACATGTTGGTTCGCCGCAGACAGGGGCAGTGGCACCACAGTGACTGCATTCGCACAAGGCATACAGCACCAATTCAAGACCTTATGGTGTGGGGTGCTGCTGGTTATAGCCACAAATCACAGTTGGTGCGTATTCAGGCACTTTAATCAGTGTGACCTACTTGAATGACTTCCTGGGACTCGTAGCCATACCCATTCTGCATAACACCCCAGGCGCCATTTTTCAGCATGGCAATGCACGACCACATGTTTATGCACGAATACGTGCTTTGTTGCTGTCACAGGATGTCAGCCTTTTACCTAGGCGCGTCGGGTCACCAGACCTGTTTTCAATCGAAAATGTATGAGATATGGTGAAACGATGTCTACAGCGCTGTGACCCAATGTCAATCACCACAGATGAACTTTGGAACCAGATGAATGCAGCATGGATAGCTGTACCACAGCACTCCATTCGCACCTTACACGCGTCGATGCCATCACGCATGCAGCAAGTTATCAGGGCCCATGGCGGACCCTGTCCCTTTTGGGCAACAGGACACATGCAGAACCGAAGTGACTGAAATGCTAATCATTGCTGTAGAATATACTAGTGCACATGTCCTGTGAATATGAACGTCCTGTCTGTAGTGGTTCAAGGCGTTCTATTTTTCCTGAAGATTACTGTGCAATAAATTTCCTTGAGCCGGAAAAGCTTCTATTCAAAAAGTAGACTAGATTTAAAAAATATCGCTCAGGCGAAACTGAGCATGTCCTCTACTAGCACGTTATCATGGAACCATGGATGAAGGGCAACAGGTAGTTTCTATATTCCTACATTTCCGGAAAGGTTTCGGTGCAGTGCCGCACTGCGGACTGTTAACGGAGGTCCGAGCATATGGAGTAGGTTCCCAGGAATATGAGTGGCTCGACAACTTCGTAGGTAATAGAATCCAATACATTGTTCTACACGAGCAGTATTGAACAGACATTGCGACAGGGAAGTGTACTACAACGTTTTGTTCCCTGTATACACAAACGATCTGACGAATAGGGTGATCACGTCTGCGACTGTTTGCTGAGGACACTGCAGTCTCGATGCTGAGTCCGTTGTAGGAGGATACGGCATGGTGTGATGAATGGCAGCTTGCTCTAAATGAAGAAACACATTACCCACTGCAGATGAAAAGGAAAAGCAATGCTGTAATTTTTGGGAAATTTGTGGTAAGTTCCTATGAGGCTAGACTGCTGAGGTCATCGGTCCCTAGGCTTACACACTACTTAATCTAAAACTTGCCTACACTAAGGACAACACACACACCCATGCCAGAGGGAGGACTCGAACCATCGACGGAGGGAGCCGTGCGAACCGTGGCAAGGCGCCTGAAATCGCGCGGCTACCCCGCGCTGCGGTAATGTAACGTAAAAACAAAAGTGCTGTACTATTGGCATGCTGCTTGAAAAAGTCACATCGATTAAGTATCTAGGCGTAACGTTGCAAAGCAATATGAAATGGAACAAGCATGTAAGGTCGACAGTAAATAAGGCGAATGGCCAGCTTCGGTTTACTGGAATAATACAGGAAAGTGCAGCTCAGCTATAAAGAGGAGAACTTATAGATTAGTGCGACCCATTCTTGAATACTGTTTGAGTGTGTGTGATTCTCACTAGATACGATTGAAGGTAGATATCGAAGAAATTCAGAGGCATGCAGCTAGACGTGTTCCGTCAACACGAGAGTGTTACAGAGATATTTCGTAGACTACTCCCCCTAGACTTCGTAGACTGCGTCCCCTACAACTACATTCCAGTCCCCCATGAGTATTAGATTTTCATCTCCTTCTGCGTACTGAATTACCCGTTCATTATTCTCATACACTTTCTCTGTATCTACATCTTCAGTTTGTGATGTCGTTATGTATACCTGAACTATAATTGTTGGTTTGCTGTCGATTGTGATCAGAACAACCCTATCGCTGAACTGTTCACAAAACTAACTCTTTGCCCTACCTCACTATTCATTACGAATCCCACTACCGTTATACCATTTTCTGAAGCCGTTAATGTTACCCTATATTCATCTGATCAGAAATCCATGTATTCGTTCCATTCACTACACTAACCACTACTACATCTTAATTCACCTTAGCATTTCCCTTTACTAATTTTCTAGCTTCTCTATCATGTTCAGACTCCTGACTTCCGACGCCCCGACGGCTAGAACATTATCATTTCGTTATTTATTCAATCTTTTTCTAATTTTCACGTCCCTCTTGGCAGTCCCCTCCCGGAGATCCGAACGAGGGACTATTGCGGAATCTTCCGCCAATGGAGAGATCATCGTGACACTATTGCAATTACAGGTGACAAGTGATGTGGATACACATTACGTATCTTCAATGCAGTGGTCTCCATTGCCATCTGCATCCTGATGGCGTTGATCATTGTTCATTTCTCCGCCTTTAGAGGCAGTTTTCCACTCCAAGGACAAGAGAGAGCCCGATCCTCCACCCTCTTTGACAAGCCCATTGGCAGAATGGGGTTGACTTCTTACTGCTCATGATTTTTATTCAAAATTTAAGCAGTGTTGGAATTCGAAATACGTTATGGCTGCTTAAATCGTCACCGAACCCCCACCATCTTTCACTCTTGGCAGCATTCAGTCTGCATAGTAGTCTTGGGACAGCGTCCGCTAGGCCATAAGTTGGAAACAGTGTGAAATAAGACTCATCGACCAAATAACCTTCGTCCATTGCTCCATGGTTCAGGCTACATGGTTTCGGCGAGAGGTTTTCAGCTACAACCATTTGCATTGCTGTTACGCGGTTTTGCAATTAAAATTCGCCCTGCATTTACCTGTTTCTGGCGCTCTTTTCCTGTTGTTTTGGTGCTGAAATAGTTCGCGAGTGCGACAACCAGTTCTGCAGTGACTTTTGCAGCAGTCGTCCTCTTATTTTTCGTCACAATCCTTTTAAATGACTGTCCGTCGCCATCACCAAACACAAACATTTGTCCGCATTGTGGCTTAGTGGATGACGTTTTCCTACATTCCCTGAATGCAGTTTAAATCTTCGATGCTGCGCCTATTCAAACAGTAAACTCTCCTGCTACCTTGGTTGCGGAAGCTCCCATCGTACGGGTGTCAACAATCTGCCGACGTTCGACTACATTTAACTGGCATAATACACTCACATTTACAAATAACACTCTCTAACCCCGAATACACACGCAACGTATTGAGGAAATTGCATAGGTGCCTTTTGTAACAACTTACGACTGTTTGCTGATGACTCTGTGGTGTACTGGAATGTGTCGTCGTTGACTGGGTGAAGGAGTGTACAGGATGACTTAGACCGAATTTCTAGTTCGTGTGAGGAATGGACGCTATCTCTTAATGTAGAAAAATGTAAGCTAATGTGAATGAGTACGAGAAACAATCTTGTAACATTGCACTAGTAGAGTGCCGCTTTTCACAGTGACATAGATTAAATATCTAGGCGTGACTATGCAAAGCAATACGAAGCGAAAGGAGTACATCGAGTCGGTAGTAGGAAAGATGAATGCTCGACTTTGTTTTATTGGGAGAATTTTGGGTAAGGAAACAGCATGTAGAAAGCTAGTGCGGCCCATTCTTGAGTACTCTTATAGTGTTTCTGATCTCCACCAGGTCGGATTAAAGGGAGAAACTGAAGCAATTCAGAAGCGTGCTGTTCGACTTGCACCGGCAGGTTCTATCAGCACGCAAGTATTACTGGGATGATTCGTGGACAGAAATCCCTGAAGGGAAAGCACCGCACTATTGTGGATAAATAGAGAATCAGCATTTAAGACCGTCTGCAGAATGATTCTGCTACCGCCAACGTACATTTCGCATAGGGACCACGAAGATGAGGAAAATTATGGCTCGTGTGGAGGCCTTCATACAGTCGTTTTCCCATCGCTTTATTTGCGAGCGGAACAAGAAATGAAATGACTAGTAGCGATACAGGGCACCCGCCACCATGCACCGTACCTTGGCATCCGGAGCATGTATACAGATGTAGGTGTATAAATACAAAGTGTAGCCTACAAACTTGACTAGCATCTGTATTTATGTTCAACAGTGCATTTTCTGAATATATTTCTAACAGCGGCATACAAAACTCTGAGAACCGTTTTCTTTGCATATGGCTCAGTTCCTGGAAAGACTAACACATCAGGCTATGGCCGTCATGGCTATATTTCGTGACGTAATCCATTCATTTTCTTGACAATTTCTCGTGGTGTTTCCTTATTTTCTCCAACCTCTGTATGTTGATGCAGTCCGCGCCCGTACGTAGCAGTTTCGTCACTCACTCGACTGGCACGTCAGCTTCAATTTATTATAATTTATTAGTAACGACCGGAATATTTAGACATATAAACTTTCTTTCCTTATGAGCTACAAACACTAAAATCCCGAATATTGTGTATATAGAAGATTTTGTTGTAAGGCCCAAAAGTCTAGCACATTCTCTCTGCCCTCTCGAAGATGTATTCAGACCCCGAATCAAAGTCACTGCTTTGGTCTTCGTTCGGAGAAAATATGTCATATCGGGGAAAAGTAATATCCGTTGTTCAACTGCTTGTGGCACCAACTGAAGGGGGAAGGCGATCATTTTTCGAACCAAATACCACACTGCTGCCACACTGCTGCCGAAGGACTGTTTTTAATAGTAAATATTTGTAAGACATTGATCACTGCCTTTCCCGTAGTGTATTCAAGAGTATTTCATCTTGCCTATCTGCTGTAATGGTGCCAAACTTCCCTTTGGGGGTCCCGATGTTCATCATTCCCCACTTTGTCATGTTCATGCGACTTCCGTAGCGATACCATTCAAATTAATCCAATACAAAGCCGCTTTTGTCTCGTCACGTCACCTTGACAAAAACACTAGATCATCCGCATATATCTTACATATAAACTCGTGGGCCTTATCGTCATTCCTTGGAGTAAGTTCCCGAGCCCTCAGAGTAGCGGCTCGAGAGCAACGGCATAAAATATCGTCGACAGCGGGCATCCTTATCTAACAGATCGCGAGAATGTTATGGGCCTCAACACGCGTCCATTGACGAGCACGATGGAGGAGGCGCATAGGAGTAGTCACACCACGACGGTGATAAAACTCTGTGGAAACTTCAAGTACGTCATCACTTCCACAGGATAGGCACATCTCATTCCGCCAAAGGCGCGATGAAAATCTGTTAACATCAGCACTCCCCGTAGAGGACATGTTGCTGCCCGTGCAATCACATCGCGGTAGTTGCCGAGTGCCATTCGTATATTGCTATCGCCTCCTAGCTCGATTCGGTCGATTAATATCACTTGGCACAGTACGTGCTTGACAAGTACTGCAAGTATCCTTGTGTACATCTTGTAGTCGCATTTAAGAAGGGTCAGTGGCCGATAGGCTTATATCCCTGTGCAGCAGGATGGTTTTTGGATAGATTATTCGTTACACAAGGTGGAAGAGGCACATTTGGGGACATCAGTTCGAGTTACATGGCAGTCCGTGGTGGAGTCATGAGATCTTCAAATGTCCGATGAAGCTCGAACGGAAACTCGCAGGGTCCCGGCGACTTGTTCGACGCTCCCTTACCGACGGCTTAATTACATCATCCCCCGTTATCTCTGACTCGGCCGTCACGACAACGCACGCAGCGTTCGTGGAACATCGTGGGAGGCAGTCTCATTGTACTCCGTTTCTTCATGGAGGTGACCGTAATGTTCCACTGAGGCGTTGGCAATTTTATTTTGCTATGTCACACGGCAACCATCCGGGAGTACGACTGCCTGTGATAAGGCTCTGCGGCTACGTTGTCTTTCTCTGATAACGTGATACATCGAGGGCGATTCTCCATGAACTCATTCAAAGGCCCTTGCGTGTGCTACGATTCCCTCCAGATAGCATCGAGTTATGGAAATTACTTGGGCCTGAGCTCCTTTTATGGCGGCACTGCGATCTTCTGAAGGCGCTTGTACAGAAATTTCTCGAGGTATCATAAAATTCCGTATTGTGTCGCCCCCACGTAATCTACTTCCATCAAGGCTCGGTGCGACGCAGACTTATCGCATTACAGCCACCACCGTAACGTCATCGGATATGGCGTAAGGCATAGTTCACATACGTGTCAGGTGGCATCGACTAAGTGCGGCACTAAGGTTCCTTGAGGTATACTGTATTCAGTTTCCAAGCACCGCGACTCCTCCACCGTGCATATGTATACCATACGATCTCAAAAACACGACGGGCCATAATTTCGAAAGGAGAATCACACATTGGAGACGACGTGTGACGTAAATCCGATCAAGTCAACTTGCAGCGTGACTTTTAATAAATTTATAGCCTCGTCTGTTGCCACATACCGTCTCCTATGTATCGGTAAGATTCATGTCCTGTACCACTTGCCGAAGCTCCTGGCATGAATTATAGCGTGGGTACCGAACCTATGGCGCGAACACGCAATTGAAGTCGCATCCAAATAAGACATGCTCGCAGCGACTGAGAATAATGGCACAATCTCCTCTGCATAAAATAGGAAACGACTGCGTCTTCTTTCGAAAACCGGGGTGGGGGGGGGGGTGGGGGGTGGGCGGGGTCGTAGATATTAAGGATCCGTACTCCTAGCAATGTGAGTGCTAGCCCTCGCGTTGACAGGAAGTACAACACGTCCTCGGCACTATGCTTTCACACAGAACATCGCTGTTCCGCTGTCGTCGTCTACGGTGGGTGGACTGTATGCATCCCATTCATGCAATAATGCCAGTCGTGGTCTAGGGGTAGTGTCTTCGATTAGTAATCAGAACGTCCGCGGTCTCGAGTTCGAAACCCACCGCCCTCATTCTGTCAAGGGCCTTGTCAAAGAAGGTGGAGGAGCGGACAGAAGTTCAGGGCACTCTGTTATCCCTAGGATAGGAAACTGCGCCTAAAGGCGGAAGAACCAGCAATGAGGGCGCAGAAGACAACTGAAACACTTGCATTAAAGACACATAACATGTATCCACAGGACATGTGGGTTGTACTTGAAAGAGTGTAATGACGATCTGTCCAGTGGCAAAAGATTCAGGAATAGCCTCCATTCAGATCTGCGGAAGAGGACTGCCGAAGCGGAGGGGACTATGAGAAAAAGATCGAATAACCACGGATCCCATAACCTTCTACGACTTGGGGCGTGGAATATCAGACGATTGAACGTGGTAGGGAAGCAAGAAAATCTCAAAACGGGACTGCAAAGGCTCTGTGTAGATATAGTAGTGGTGACGGAAGTGAAATGGAAATGCAGTATGACGAGGATTTCTGGTCAGACGAGTATAGCGAAATATCAATAGCAACAGAAAACGGTAGAACCGGAATGGGATTCGTTACGAATAGGAAGGTAGGGCAGACAATGTGTTACTATGAACAATTTAGTGTTAGGGATGTTTCTACCACAATCGACAACAGACCAACACCGACAACTATACTTCAGGTGTACATACCGACGTCGCAAGCTGAAGATGGAGAGATACAGAAAATATACTAGGATATTGAAAGAGTAATACAGTACGTCAAGGGAGATGATAATCTAATAGTCATGCAGGACTGGAATACAGTTTTAGTGGAAGGAGTAGAACAAAGGTTACAGGAGAATATGGGCTTGGGACAAGGAATGAGAGAGGGGAAAGACTAATTAAGTTCTGTAATAAATTTCAGCTGGTAATAGCCAATACTCTGTTCAAGAATCAGAAGAGGAGGCGGCATACCGGGTGATACAGGAAGATTTCGGTTAGATTACATCGTGATCAGACAGAGATTGTGAAATCAGATACTGGATTGTAAAGCGTACCCAGAAGCAAATATAGATTCCGATCTCAATATAGTAGTGACGAAGAGTATGCTGAAGTTTAAGAGATTAGTCAAGAAGAATCAGTACGCAATGAAATGGGATACAGAAGTACTAAAGAATGCCGAGATACTCCTTAAGTTCTCTAAGGATATAGATACAGCAATAACGAATAGCTCAGTAAGAAGTACAATTAAAGATGAATGGATCTCTCTAAAAAGGGCAATCACAGAAGTTGGAAAGAAAAACACAGATACAGTGAAGGTAACAGCGAAGAAACCACGGAGAATAGAAGAAATACTTCAGTTGATCGATGAAAGAAGGAAGTACAAAAACATTCAGGAAAATTCAGGAATACAGAAATGCAAGACGCTGAGGAATGAAATAAATAGGAAGTGCAGGAGAGCTAAGACGAAGTAGCTGCTTGAAAAATGTGAAGAAATTGAAATAGAAATTATGGTCTGCAGGACTAACTCGGCATATAGGACATTCAAAACATCCTTCGGTTAAATTAAAAGCAAGAGCAGTAATATTAAGAGTGCAACGGCACTGTTAAATGCAGAGATAGGAGCGGATAGGTGGAAAGAGTACATTGTAGAAGGAGATAGGAGATCCAATAACAGAATCTGAATTTAAGAGAGATTTGGAGCACTTAAGAATAAATAAGGCTCAATAAGAGATGGATAACAGTCCATAAGAATTTCTAATAACATTTGGGGAAGTGACATAAAAACGCCTGTTCACGTGTATAAGTCTGCTGACATACCATCTGACGTTCGGGAAATATCATCCACACAATACCCAAGACTGCAAGAGCTGACAAGTGCGAAAATTGTCGCACAGTCAGCTTAACAGCTCAAGCATCCAGGTTGTTGACAAGAATAATTTACAGAAGAAGGGAGCGAAAATTGAGGATGTTTTAGATGACGATGAGTTTCGCTTTAGGAAATATAAAGACACCCGAGAGGCAATTGGGACGTTGCGGCAGATAATGGAAGTAAGACTAATGAAAAATCAAGACACATTCATAGGACTTATCGACCTGGTAAAAGTGTACGACAGAAAGACGTTCGAAATTCTTAAAAACATAGCTATATGTAGTGATGAATAATACACAATATATATAAGAGTCAAGAGGGAATAATAACAGTGGACAACCAAGAACGAAGCACTCGGCTTAAAAAGGGTGTCAGACAGGGATGTAGTCTTTCACACCTACTGTTCAATCTGCACATCGAATAAGCAATGATGGAAATAAAACAAAGTTTAAGGGGTGGAATTAAAATTCAAGGTGAAAGGATATCAATAACACGATTCGCTGATGATATTGTTATTCTGAATGAAAGCTGAATGGAGTTAACAGTCTAATGAATAAATAATATGGATTGAGAATAAATCGAAGAAAGACGAAAGTAATGGGAAGTAGCAGAAATGAGAAGAGCGAGATATTTAACATAAGGGCTGGGGTTCGCAGAGTTAAGGAATTTTTCTACATACGCAGCAAAATAGCCAATGACGGGTGGAGCAAGGAGGACATCAAAAGTTGATCAGTACCGGAAAAAAGTCGTTCCTGTCCAAGAGAAGTCTACTGGTATCAAACATAGGCCTTAATGTGAGGAAGAAAATTCTGAGAATGTATGTTGGGAGAACAACATTGTATGGAAGCGTAACATGAGCTGTGGTAGAACCTAAACAGAATAGAAAATGGCTCTGAGCACTATGGGACTTAACATCTGAGGTCATCAGTCCCCTAGAACTTAGAACTACTTAAACCTAACGAACCTAAGGACAGCACACACATCCATGCCCGAGGCAGAATTCGAACCTGCGACCGTAGCGGTAGCGTGGTTCCAGACTGAAGCGCCTAGAACCGTTCGCCCACACCAGCCAGCGAAACAGAAAAGAATCGAAACATTAGGGACCTGGTGGTAAGGACGATTGTTGAAAATTAGGTGGACTGATAAGATAAGAAATGAGGAGGTTGTGCACTGAATCGGAGGGAAGGAATATAACAGTGACAAGGGGAAAGGATAGGATGACAGAACGCCTGTTAAACATCTGGGAATGAGTTCCATGGAACTAGCAGGAACTGTATAGGGCAAAAATTGTAGAGAAAGACAAGATTGGAATATTTCCAGTGGATAATTGAGGACGCAGGGTACAGGAGCTACTCTGAGATGAAGAGGTTGGCACAGGAGTGGTATTCGTGGCGGGCCGCCTCCGATCTCTCAGAAGTCTGTTTTTTCATTGCGTAAAGCATACGTGATCGCTTAATGTGGACTTTTATACTGCTACCCAGCGACCTGATGTCTACGCGACCGTCTGCATTTTCTGCATGACTAATATCCGGTTGACACCGCACCAGCCACTGCAGCTGCGTAGTCGATCTGTGGATCAGTATCGGAGTCATCGGCCAGGTTTCTTGTTGAAGGTCCATCTCTCGGCATGTTTCTCCCGCCGGGCTGATCGAAGGCAAAGGCTTCGCTGTGGTGGATTGAGGGACTCCTACCGGTGTATCACCGTCTGGTGATTTTGCATTCAGCCCTTGTCTCGTGCGATTCGCGCCAATTCTATTCTGATCTGACAACTAGGTAGGTCGTTAAGTTCGACCATTTTTCCTCCACGTGGCTACGCACTTTTCCAAATGGCCATTGTGCATGATCATCAAGTCCGACGGAAAGTCGAACGGAAGTCAGAAGATTCGTATGCTTCATAATCCCAGTGCTACATGATCAGCAGTTTCCTCGCCGACATGTCTGATGAAGTGACGAAATTTGAGACAGTGTATAGTATCACGATTAATTTTGTCACACACTACACAGTTAATACTTGCGAAAAGTTTATAAGCCGCTTTCAGGAACATAAGAGACAGAAAGCTGTGACAACAGTGAGTACCGCTCGGTTTTAGAATCGGTATCATGATGCATCCGAGGAAATCCGTGGGTACAGTAAAATCGCCGCAGAAACTTTTGAATCCACTGCGCTCCCATCAGGGACAGAAGGAGTGGCAGAATTCGTTCAGTAAGCGTCTGCTCCCAGTGATTTGTCCGGGGCGCCGTGTGCCAAGGCCGCTGTTAACTCTTCAGCAGTTATGGTAGTCAGCGGGGAGACGTCCTAGGCCACTACTCTGGGGATGTGCAGATCGCGCAGCATTCCTTCATACTCGCGGACGGTCCGCAGGTCCTCGGCATAAATCGTCCTGTAGTGTTAGACGAATGCTGCTGTTTCTACTAATTTTATAAATTGGCGCTTGCGGCTACATCCCTCTCTGGTGACGTGACATATAGATGCCGTTTCGGTGTGGGTGGTATCTTGTGTTCTCGCTAGGACTTGGGCATCATTAAGCGGTGAGACAGAGGTAAGCAATCAACCACTGTCTGCCGGTCTCGCGCTGTGTCATTAGTTCCCTCAGCGCTGTGTAATAAAATCCGACGTCGCCCGACATCCGCACCCGGTCTTTGCCATATCCCATGATCATCCATCAGGGGGCTAGCTTGGCACGGTCGAGCCACAATGTAAGTTCGAAGGATGGACATGCAGACTTCAGAGGCAGCAGTCCCATGTAGCAGCGGGCTCTCACCGATATGCGTCCGCGTACAGGTAGGAAACTTTCAGAGTCAATGGATCGCGTCTTTGGTATGTGCGTTGTCGGGGCAGTGTGACTGAACAGATGTATGCGAAATGATCAGTGTAGGCTGTCAGCCACAGATCAACGTCCGTTGTAGTGACCTGGAGTCCTCTGGAGAAATATATCCGGCCTAGACAGTTGGCGGGGTGGTCAGTGAAGGATGTACAGTCAAAGTGGTCCGGAAGAAACGCCACGTGTCTTGAAGCGCCAGATCCCGCCGAGTGCCCATAACGCTGGGCCGGTAGAGTAGTGCAGTTTGGTCCGCTGGATTCAGGACGCTATTAAAATCCGCTGTCACCATCGCTAAATGGGATGCTGTACGCTGTGTACCCATGAATGTTCAATTTCAGCTCCAGGCGGACTTCTTGAAGGAGGGTGATATCCAGGCTCGCTGCTCGGAGCATGCCATGGGACATGTGCGTTTTTATGACAGAATGTATGACGTTGATTTTCATTGTACCCATACAGTAGTATTGGGACATCTTAATTCGGCGTATGTAAATGTAAATGGTAGCCTCTCGGTGGTAACGGGGCTTGGCTACCCATCCTTGTGGAGGCACATTTAGCACGTCCCTTCTGCGGGTGCAAAGCTCTCCCCAAGTTGGCACCAGTCTCGAGTGGTGGAGGAGCGTCAAGGGTGTCTTGTACGTCTTCTGCCTCCATTTCAGCAGCCCAGTCACCTAGCAGGGAAGGGCTCGGCTGCGGCGTGTCGTCACAAGCAATGGGCTCTGCCGCCTGGTCTTTGTCCTGAGGTGGTTTCTGTGCTGCTGGTAGGCGTTGTGTGCTGCAAGGGCGTCTCGTCCTGTGCCGTCATTGGCAGCTGAGCTCGCGGTCGCGTGAGGCTGCATCATGGACACAGCATCTCTGCACATCGGCTGCACAGCTTCCACGTAGGGTAAGTAAGTGGTAACGTGGTCGGCACCACTGTGTATAGTGGTTCCGCACATGGCACATGGCAAAGGCGCACTCGAGGCAGTTTGATCGGATGTGGTCTTCTGTCTACAGCCGGTACATGTCCGCAGTTGTCCGTCATAAATAATGACGGCTCAGCAACCATCAATGAACACGTATGGTGGCACTTGTTTGCACAGTTCGATGCATACCTGTCGGACACCATTGAGGACGTGATAGGTTTCTCTTCCATGTAGCTTAGGCCGTAACGCGTCAGTGACAAACGCGGCTGGGACTTTGAACAACAGTTCGAATATGGCACAGTACGCATACCCATACCTACGTGGTCCATGGTTACCGTGCTGACGTTACCTTCAGCATGGCGAAAGCGGCAGTCTTTGGTGGAACGTCGGACTAGGTCAGCACAAACCTCTTCGTTTTTTATTTTGAGGTAGACTGTACTAGAAGTGATAGAAGTGAAACCTGGTTTCACAGAATTGAGCGGATCAGGTTATGGTCGTGGAGGGGGCCCTAATCAGTTACTGTTAGTTGCACAAAACACACAAATTTTTATTTTGCTAAGAACCACTTAATTTGGCAACGGCCTTGCCACAGTGGATACACCGGTTCCCGTGAGATCACCGAAGTTAAGCGCTGTCGGGCGTGGCCGGCGCTTGGATGGGTCACCATCCCGCCGCCACGTGCTGTTGCCATTTTTCGGGGTGCACTCAGCCTCGTGATGCCAATTGAGGAGCTACTCGACCGAATAGTAGCGGCTCCGGTCAATGAAAACCGTCATAACGACCGGGAGAGCGGTGTGCTGACCCCATGCCCCTCCTATCCGCATCCTCACCTGAGGATGATACGGCGGTCGGATGGTCCCGATGGGTCGCTTGCGGCCTGTAGACGGAGTTAGTCAAGAACCACTTAATTACCATTGCCTTGAAACGATCAAATTAAAACAATACTGCTGAAGGCCTAGCTAAGAAAACTTGTCATACCTCCTGGGCTAAAGGCCCAAAACCACACCAAAAACAACAACGGCTGAAGGCATGAACATAAGTTATAAAAATTGTTTTAATGAATACACGCGGCTGAATGCCTTAGTTTAAAAAAATTTCACGTAAATACTCGGCTGAAGGCCACACACAAGGGGCTTAGGGCCTGGATAACAAGAATTTCAGATAGAGCAATTTTTTTAAAACATTAGCTTTAAGCAAATCAATTTTCAAAATTTTAATTTAAGACAGCTGAAGGCCTTATCTTAAAAAATATTTCAAGAAAAGCTCGGCTGAAGGCCAGACACTGGACACTGAACAACGCAGGACGTAGGGCCTGGATAACAAGAATTTCTGATAGAACAAACTTTCAAAATTTTAGTTATTAAACAAATCAGTCTTCAAGCTTTAATTAAAGTTGGCTGAAGGCCTATAAAGTTAAAAGAAACTAAATAATAGACGGCTGAAGGCCTCGCACAGTACATCAGACTAAAATGAAAATCACAATCTAAAACCGACAGAACAGTGGTGCTCAGAAGTGTTCCAAGGGTCGGCCTGAGGAGGCAGCTCTAACGTAAGGCGAGGTGAGACAGGCAGCCAAGAGGGACGGCTGAAGGACCGACCAACAACATACTCAATTCCCTTCCGCCCCACCAATGACACGACAACGGAAAGTATCAGCCGAGGGCGAAGATACCAGGAGCACTACGTCTTCAAAATTAGCATCTCAAAACAGCCAAGGCACAATAACCACTCTAAGAAAAAAATATGAACAAACAACTAAAAGGTTGTCAAACTACATACCGTGCTGGACAGCATCAACACGGCGAGGAAACACACACTGCCGGAAAACTACGCTAAGGACCAGAGCAGGTAACTGGGGCGTCAACGGCCACAAGGCAGAAAATACCGCTGGTGCACTTCACTGATAAGTAACAACCAAGTTATTGCTTATAGACCATACAAGAAGACAGCTGCAAAATTTCGCCAACTCCAACACACCATACATTGCCGCTAGCCAGAACGGTCCAGGAAGCAACAACCGGCAATGAACAAAAAGATGTCACAGCAGTTGAGGTTTCATAACAGATTAGCTGATCACTCAACTTCAGTGTCCAGGTTCGGTGGGCAACGAACTTTGTAGCTCTCGCAGCTAGCGCTTCACAATCCGACCGCGCATGCACGCCGCCAATGGTCCCGGCTTGTCCTCGCGCCAAGGAGACTTACCTCGCTGCTCTGTCCCAACCGACCAACTCAATCTAGCACGCAGACAGCATTAAAATAACTGCTCAGTCAAAACTGTTTTGGTTGGCAGGAGAGCCAACACCGAGTTACTAGAGAGGGCCGAAAGCCACGCGTTTTAGTTAACGCAGGCTGGCGTGAGGTCTGGCACAGGACAAGGAAATTAGAATTTAGAGAAACGGACGTAGCTGGTAGAATACTTAACTTTAATCCATTAATGAAGAACGTCGGTCTTGACGATACATGAATCAATATCAATAGTAACTGATAATGGCGCCTTGCTAGGTCGTAGCAGACGTAGCTGAAGGCTATGCTAAACTATCGTCTCGGCAAATGAGAGCGTATTTTGTCGGTGAACCATCGCTAGCAAAGTCGGTTGTACAACTGGGGCGAGTGCTAGGAAGTCTCTCTAGACATGCCGTGTGGCGGCGCTCGGTCTGCAATCACTGATAGTGGCGACACGCGGGTCCGACGTATACTACCGGACCGCGGCCGATTTAAAGGCTACCACCTAGCAATTGTGGTGTCTGGCGGTGACACCACAAAAACCACACAAGCTACACACGATTCCGTGAAACACTTCCACAAACAATTCGAACAATACTGAAACCAGTCACTGTGGAACAGCTAGGAGTAATCACAAGTCGGCATACACAGAGAACCCGGAAGCGGTAGGCGACCACATACACGTCGTCGGATGAGACGAACGACCGAACGACCAACCAACATCGTCCCCACTGAAGTCATGTGTGCTGGCAACGGGTGAGTCATGGCTGTCTGGACCTCACTGCTGCTCCGTCCCCACAGAACTCCCGACACACAACGACCCGGAAATACTAGCGGTCGCTCCAAAGATAGTACGACAGTGCTCTTATCGATAAGCACTGCTGCTGCCACCCATGGGCAGGCAAGCCAGAAACTTAGTGACACCAGTAAATCCAATAAGAAATGGGACGGCAGTACCGCAAAGAGAAGGTATCAAGTAATAAAGGCACGAACACGAGCCGCACACTGCTCAAGAGGGGTGCTCATCAACTCGTGGGGTTCGACATGCATGTCGTCTCTAAATGGCTCTGAGCACTATGGGACTTAACATCTGTGGTCATCAGTCCCCTAGAACTTAGAACTACTTAAACCTAACTAACCTAAGGACATCACACACATCCATGCCCGAGGCAGGATTCGAACCTGCGACCGTAGCAGTCGCGCGGTTCCGGACTGTGCGCCTAGAACCGCTAGACCACCGCGGCCGGCATGTCGTCTCTAAAAAACCGTTCGACTTCATAAGCCTTCCGACGCGCATAGGAATCGTCGAACGTGAGTTTTACCGTCGCCTGGTGGTAAGAGCACGCCATTTTTAGTGATTCTAGTGACAGCTCGAAATCACTTCAACGAACGCAGCATCTCGAGCAGCGAGTAAACGAACACACGTGCGGAGCGTTCGAACCCAGGACCGAGAGCTTTTTGAATACTGGTTTAATTCCATACCCATAGATCACAGGTGCTATCAAAGTCAAACTCCTTTACAAGACGGTTAATGGCAGCATCAACTGCAGACAATCCAAGAGCGCTGCTCAGATTGTCTCCCAAATCGTTTACACACATCAAAAACAGCAAAAGGCCTGTAACACTTCCTTGCGGAACGCCAGATGTGAATTCTGTTTTTCTCGATGACTTTCCGTTACTACGAAGTGTGACCTTTCTGACAGGAAAATCCAGTCGCACAGCTGAGACGATACTCCATAGGCACACAACATGATTAGAAGTCACTTGATGCAAACGGTGTCAAAAGGCATCTGGAAATCTAAAAATATGTAATCAATCTGATATCCCCTATCAGTAACATACATTTCTTCGTGAGGATAAAGAGCTAGTTACGCTTCACGATATTTTCCGAATCTGTGTTGGCTATATGTAAATAAATCGTTTTCTACAAGGCCATTCATAACGTTCGAACACAGTATATTCCAAAATCCAACTGTAGATCGACTTTAGTGCTATGGGGCTGTTATTCAGCGAATTATTCATATTCCCTTTAAGTATGGTATGACCTGTGCAATTTTCCCTGTCTTCAAGTACGGATCTTTGGACGAGCGAGTAGCTGTATACGACGACTATGTAATTGTGGGGCCATTGCACCAGCATATTCTGAAAGTATCCTAAGTAGTGTACAATGTGGACCGGAGACCTTGCCTTTTCTAAGTGATTTAAGCTGCTTCGCTACATTCACGTTTGCAGTTGCTCTTGATTCAAATTCCGGAATATTTACTGCGTCTTCTTTGGTGAAGGAATTTCGCAAAATCGTTTTGACTTTTTGCTCTTTAGAGGGATTGTGATCAGTAACATTACCATCGTTGTTGTGCAGTGAGGCTACTGCATGTGTCTTGCTGCCGGTGTACTTTACATAGGACCAGATTCTTTTCGAGTTTTCTGCAAGATTTCGATACAGCATTTCGTTGTGAAAACTGTAAATAGCATCTCGCGTTGAAGATCGCATTAAAATACGAGCTTCTGTAAAACTTCACAAGTCTGGGGAATTTTGCGTCCTTTTAAACTTGGCATGTCTTTTTCGCTGCTTCTGTACCTTGAGTTATCAGTCCGTCTCATTAATTTATGTCGTATACATCACTCAGCCATTGCGACACTGTTTCTATGAACTTCAACCGTGCTTGTATAGTCTGACTGGAAGGAGTGGAGACTGTCTCTTAGGAAGACATCAAGAGAATGTTATCTGCTTTTCTAAATTATTTTGCGTTTATTTTTGGTGGATTTTGATGTTACCGTATTCACTCTAGCGCTCTTGTGGTGACTAACCCTCTAACCGTCATGGTGCTTCTATTTGCTCAAGAATATTTGTTGCTAAGAGCTCAAGTATGTTCAAAAAAGGCTCTGAGCACTATGGGACTTGACTTCTCAGGTCATCAGTCCCCTAGAACTTAGAACTACTTAAACCTAACTAACCTAAGGACATCACACACATCCATGCCCGAGGCAGAATTCGAAGCTCAAGTATGTTCTTGTAACCAATTCAGGTGGTCTTCTGAAGTAATTGTTTACAATAATTTTCTTATAAAGCGCTCATTATGACTTCTGATAACGTTTTATGCCTGCCACCGACTTCAACATGTATTCACGCCAACATCTCGAGCGTAGATTGAAGTCACCATTCACTATAACAGTACGAGTGGAGTACCTGTTTGAAATGAGACTCTAGTTTTCTTTGACTGTGCAGCTATTGTATCATCTGAGTCTGGGGGTCGGTAAAAGGACCAGTTACTAATTTACTCTAGTTGTCAAATGTAAACTATGCCCATACTAATTCACAGGAAATGTCTACGTCAATTTCACTACAGTGTCACTATTACTGAAACCCATAAACACTCCACCACCAACTGTATTCGATGAATCGTTTCGGAACACGGTTAGGTCCTTTGCAAAAATTTCGGCCGAACTTTTCTCCGGCTTTAGCCAGGTTTCTGTACCTATCACGATTTGATCGTCAGTGCTTTCTATTAAACCTTGGAGTTCTGGCTCTATCCCAAAGCAGCAAAGAAAATTATACCTACAATACCTATTGTTGCTGTGTCTACCCTCGTCCTGTGTTCGCCTGCACCATTTTAGACTAACGCCCTTTCTGTAATTTCCCTCTAACTTAAAAAAGTCCCCTCCACACAGATGGATGCCGCAAATCGAGTAATCTGAGGCCTACACGGACGCTGGAGCGTCTTTGCCTCTGATGTAGATTGTCCACCCGATTCTCTATCAAAGGTCCGCAGTCCGCCCAGTCGACGATGTTCCAGATGGTGAGCTCAGCCTTCACCTCGCAAGTAATACTGGCAGCCTTCACCTCTTCAGCCAATTGTTCGAAATGAGAAAGAGTGTCTTACGATTGAAAGCGACACACATCGTTAGTACTGGCACGAGCCATCACATGAAGCTGGCTGCACACTGTGCTCTTCATGGCACCCGGGAGCGCCCAGTCCACATTTGGAATGCCTCCTCCCCGTACACACAGATAATGTACACTGGATTCCTTGCCCTCCTAGCAGCCAATCCCTAAGGGAACCTATTACGCGCCCATATATGGCGATGCCACGAGCACCAGTGACGTCACAGTCGGCAGCTGATGTACCAGCAGCCTACTGGCAGTCTTACCACTTGACAATAGCCAAGGAAGGGATATCTCGTGTAATTTAAAGATTTACTCGCCTGGAGAGACATTTTGAAGAAAATAATTTAGTTTTTGCTGCATTGGGGCGTTGATAAATGCTTTGGAGACACATGAAAATTTGTAATGGTTCAAAATGGTTCAAATGGCTCTGAGCACTATGGGACTCAACTGCTGAGGTCATTAGTCCCCTAGAACTTAGAACTAGTTAAACCTAACTAACCTAAGGACATCACAAACATCCATGCCCGAGGCAGGATTCGAACCTGCGACCGTAACGGTCTTGCGGTTCCAGACTGCAGCGCCTTTAACCGCACGGCCACTTCGGCCGGCAAAATTTGTAATGGATGGGATTCGAATCCAGATCGTATCTGACCACTCAAGGGAATACAGTGGGGCTGCGAGCGAAGAGAATAACGGACATGGCATACTACTCCGTAGTTTCAGAGATCTGGGTGGGATGGAAGACGTGCTCGGATAGCCGAACACTCGTATTTCTGTAGATCTGCACGAAAAGATCTATATGTCGCCAGCCGTAGGCTATATATTATATATATACATATATATATGGTATCTCTTCATTCGGAACATTGATTATTCAGTCTTTTTCTCCCCACTGGCCGCTTCCTCCGGGAGATCTAAAAGGAGGACTGATCTGGAATCTTCGTGACACTTTCTCAATTACTGGCCACATCCACTGTGGATAAACATTATGAGTCTTTAATGCAGTAGTTTCCATTACCTTCTGCATCCTCATGCCGCCGATCATTGGTGATTCATCTGCCTTTTGGGGCAACATTCCACCCCAAGGGCAAGAGAATGCCGCTTTCGACAAGGACGTTGGCAGGACGAGGGTGACTTCTTATGCCGTAAGCCTTCGGCCACCGCTGCCGAAGATTTTAAGTTTAAGCAGTATATGGGGTCGAACCCGCAACCATTGGCGTTTTGATTACTAAATCAAGCCGCTTCCCGCTTTTTTTTCTGGCCGGACGACATATGACACCCGTTCAAGATCATTATTGATTCCTTCACTCAGTCTTTTTTTTTCTTTCTTTTTTTACAGAGGGCAACGAGCCCTTTTACCTAAACGCTGAGCCACCATGTCGACATTCCTAGACAACGGGATGCCTTGTATTCAGTATAAATCCCTATGACTCGAATAAAAGCTTAAAATATATAAGACAGCATAATACATTGTCATACTGATGGTATCGATACTTTTGTTCAGATATTATTGATGTATCGATTCAGTTTTCGGTACTGATACTGGGACCACATATATTTTCGAAGCGGGCATTACAACGACAGTAAACAAACTGCCTGCGACAGGTTTCGAGTCCCTGCGTACAGTTCGACGAGGCCGTGCTGAAAAGTAATATCTTCGACTGTTTATGCGAAAACTCTTAAGGCTTTTTAATTAGAACAAACATTATTAACATTCTACATATTTATTCTTCATGTGTACATGTTTTTGTTTCAACACAGCCTAGGGACTTTCTCCCAACGAGAGACCTGTTTCCTGATATCGTCACTGAAGGATGTTTGTTGACAGACCCAAAACTTAACCTCTGCTTGCACCGCTTCATCACTATGAGTCATCTAAGATGATCTTTAAATTTTCGAAATGATTGACGTGGCCAGGACGGAACTCTATGGAGGATGATCGGTGACAGTGAACCCAAGGAGTTGCATTGTTACCGGTAGCCCAGCGCTCAAGTGTGATCTGGCATTGTCAGGCTGAAGGAGAGGAAAAACTCCTCTAATTTATGCTTTCAATTTTCTGAGGATCTCGCAGTTCCGTGCAGAGTTTATGAATTCCAAATGCATCACACATACCAGAACACAGTGTACATGCCTTTGCCTCGAACATTGCTCCTTTTCGACGGGACTCCATCAACGCTCTCATGTTTTCGAGGTCAAAATGGTGAATCCAGCTTTCATCGTCTGTCACAGTGTTGTTCAGGAGTCCCTCACCCTCAAGCTCAAAACACAGTGCAGTCTTCTGTGTTTCAAGTGAGCGTTCAAGACAACCACCGTGTACACAGTTTTCTGTACCACAGTTTTGCAACGATGGTCAGTATATGCTCTCGTGACGTACAATACTTAACTGACACCTGTGTCTGAGTTATCCGACGATTTTCTCTGCCGAGTGCATCAACCCAATTCCGATGAGTATCGTCGGTAGTCGTACGCGTTCGTCCACTCCGAGCTCTGTCACACGCAATGAGGTTAGCACCACTGTTTCGTTCATTACGAGCACTAAAATCCCAACGACTCACTTTACTGATGTCTACACAATCACCACCGTAGACATGAATTTCGATTGTAAGAACGTTTGCTAATGTTAGAAATTCAATTACAGCACGCAGTTTCTCATACACCGGCATACGATTACGTTACACACAGCTACACTATGTAATCAAAAGTATCCAGACACCACAAAAACATACGTTTCTCATATTAGGTGCATTGTGCTGCCACCTACTTCCAGGTACTCCATATCAGCGACGTCAGTAGTCATTACACACTGTGAGAGAGCAAAATGGGGCCTTGGCGGAACTCACGGACTTCGAACGTGGTCAGCTGATGGAGTGTCACTTGTGTCACACGTTTGTACGCGAGATTTCCACACTCCTAAACATCCCTAGGTCCACTGTTTCCGATGTGACAGTGAAGTGAAAACTAGAAGGGAGACGTACAGCACAAAAGCGTACAGGCCGACCTCGTCTGCTGACTGACACAGACCGCCTACAGTTCAAGAGGGTCTTAATGTGTAATAGGCAGACATCTATCCAGACCATCACACAAGAATTCCAGACTGCATCAGAATCCACTGCAAGTACTATGACAGTTAGGCGGGAGGTGAAAAAACTTGGATTTCATGGTCGAGCGACTGCTCATGTGCCACACATCACACAAGTAAATGCCAGACGACGCCTCGCTTGGTGTAAGGAGTGTAAACATTGGACGGTTGAACAGTGGAAAAATGTTATGTGGAGTGACGAATCACGGTACACAATGTGGCGATCCGATAACAGGGCATGGGTATGGCGAAGGCCCGGCGAACGTCATCTGCCAGCGTCGGTAGTGCCATCAGCAAAATTCGGAGGCGGTAGTGTTATGGTGTGATGGTATTTTTCATGGAGTGGGCTTGCACCCCTTCTTGTTTTGCGTGGCACTATCACAGCGGAGGTCTACATTGATATTTTAAGCACCTTATTGCTGCCCACTGCTGAAGTGCAATTCGAGGATGACGATTGCATCTTTCAACAATAGTACGACCTGTGGCGGAGTGGCTACATGACAATAACATCTCTGTAATGGACTGGTCTACACAGAGTCCTGACCTGAATCCTATAGAACACCTTTGGGATGTTTTGGAACGCCGACTTCGTGCCAGGCCTCACCGACCGACATCAATACCCCTCCTCAGTGCAGCAATCCGTGAAGAATGGGCTGCTATTCCCAAAGAAACCTTCCAGCACGTGATTGAACGTATGCCTGCGAGAGTGGAAGCTATCATCAAGGCTAATGGTGGGTCAACAAAATATTGAATTCCAGCATTACCGATGGAGTGCGCCACGAACATTTAAGTCATTTTCAGCCAAGTGTCCGTGTACTTTTAATCACATGGCGTACGTTACACGCTATAGTTCGGAGCTCTCTAGCAACAAAGGTCTGTCGCTTCCGTCAGCGAAGCGGGAAAGTCGGTCTAGCAATATACGTGACATGTACCACCTCATTCGATGTTGAGAACGGAAACAAAAATTCGAAGGCATTACTCTTTAGCGCGCCCTCATAACTTGTCACCATCGACATTCCGTCAAACAGTTACAGAATTAATTCCT
The DNA here is from genome assembly GCF_023898315.1 of Schistocerca nitens. Classification (NCBI taxonomy): domain Eukaryota; kingdom Metazoa; phylum Arthropoda; class Insecta; order Orthoptera; family Acrididae; genus Schistocerca; species Schistocerca nitens. The sequence continues at coordinate 561,629,756 of NC_064617.1, forward strand.
GTTCCTTCTCTGATTATAATCGACAGCACATAGTAACACACAGTGTGATGCGAAGTTCTTAGATGAGGCCATGTCTCCAAAACAACCAAAACAGTGACTGGGAAGTGAGAAGAAAAGTTCTCTCAAATTCATAACCACACGGATTAGATTAGTGAGATCGGCTACTGAACGTTTTAATACCGAATGAGATTCTGTATTTTTATTATCACATTATCTATCGTTTCATTTATGGTACATCTAAACAGAGAAAGACACTGGTACGGTCCGGCGTGACGCAGTGGCTCAGGCAGTAATTTCACATTTAGAGGGAGCCAAGTTGAACATAATGTCGGACCATCTGGATTAAGATTTTATGAGATTCCTGTAAATCACGTAAGACAAATACCGGAATGATTCCTTTGAAAAGAACAAGGCCAATTTCATTCCTCAATGAAAGTTACTGTTTCGGCTCTAACCACACTACTCTTACTTCTCTTTTCAGACAATGGAAAGGTGAGGAAGAGATTCATATTCGTCTCGTCATTTTAAATGGAATTACCTCCATATGTACCTTGATTGTGCTAGGGAAGGGGATTTGAGCACTGCTCTTCGAAAAGTGTGTCCAGTGCCTTTCCCGCCGTATGCTTTCCCTAGCTAGATTCTTTCATTAAGGCTACTCCACGCAGCCAGCCAAATTAGCTAACCCTTATTTTAATTTTGAATTTCTCTTCCAATCTACATTGTTGACGTGCTTAGAAGCATCGATGAAATGTGATGTATCTAATTGTACGTAATGTTCTCAAATTAATGAACTTTCTAAAGCTCTTTATTAGCATCTAAATAGATTTCAGCTATCAGTCGTCCTTTTGAAATTTTATTGTGAGATCTAGATTTCAGCTAGAAACTAGCAATTCTCACTGCGCTATCATTTTTGATCAATGTATGTAATGCCTGTTGGTCGGGCTTCATTCACAGTTCATTGAATAGTGTGTATTCAATGAACTGTTAATGAAGCCCGACCAACAGGCATTACATGCATTGATCAAAAATGATAGTGCATTGAGTATGGCTAGTTTCTATCTGAAATCTAGATCTGCCAATAAAATTTCAAAAGGACGACTGACAGTTTGAAATCTATTATTTACAAGTCAATAACAGTCACTGCGTGCAACAGCCTCTGAATGGAGGGCAACCTGATATTTATTAGCATGTTTGTTAGATGACATTGTAGGAAAAGCGTTTCACATGCTGGGATGAAAGCTTTGCTCACGAACGTTCTGTGCTCTCTCTGATGGTTTAATGCGTAGGTAAACCGATCTGCTGTTTAGCGAACAGCTAATACAAAAATAATTAGTTCTCCTGAATTCACTGTGTCCGTCACTTCCAACCTCGATGTATAAATATAGCCAAACTGTACATACATGTTCGTTCAGCTTTGCACTGTTGACATGCTGGCCAGTTTTGCATAACATACAGTACTTTCTTACCTTTAATTAATAACTGTTGTCAGAATACTAAGATGGCTTTCTAACTGTTACTCAAGCCGAGTACTATAGTACACATTACTTTCAGGGATATTATAAAGGTTTTCCCACATACTCCAAAGATACTTCGGTCGAATTTGTTGGTGATAAGTCAAGATAAAACATTTACGAGTCGAAATAAGTTACAGTACGAGTGCAGGAGTACTGAAGTCATCCGCTTATGCTTAAACACTTAATGGGCTCTAGTATCTGGCGTAGCGAACGGAAAACCGCAAATAAGCTTTAAATGTATTTTATTCGAAAGCGAAGGCGACTGAAAAACGTGATTCTGTATGTATGCCAAAGCATCAAACTGGTCACATATCATGCACAGTATCTTTCTTAATATCAACCAACTTTATATTCTGTACGTTGACTCTAAAATCCGTTTTAACGAAAAGCAGAAGACGTACAAATTGTACTGTGTTTGGTAATCCACACAAGAATCCAGATTCCAATAGCTTGCTCATCAAGTTTTTGAAATAGTTAATAAGGCATGGAAGATCCTCGAAAATGATGAGACAATGAGGAAGTCTCTTGAACTTATTGACGAAACAAAAGCGCTAACTGATCGTATGGAAAGGAAAATCCGAGAATGTTGGATCACATCTGTGTTTATCCGATGGAAGACACTTGATTACTTGATTTCAGTTTCCTATCACATCACCTAATTTCTTAAAAAAAGGTTTGTGGGGTGGTGGTTAAAACAATGGACTCTACAGGAAGACCGGTACTCCGTTCCCCCTCCTTCCATCCAGACCTTTCCGCAGTTTCGTTAAATCGCTAAGGCGAATATTCGATGCTTCGTTTGAAGAAGACATGGCTTATTTTTTCCCATTGTTCTCCGTCCTTAGTCGTTAAACTGATTAGTTATAAAATACTAACCTTCTTTACTTTACTTTTGTCCGCAGCGCTACAGCTGGATTTCCTATTGTTTCCTTAACCCTAGGACGCCTAAGCGAGGGGGGGGATGTTCGTTGAACCTACAATTTTTTTATGTCCCTGCTTTTCCTCAAGTAACTTCCATACTACATATTCCGTTTGAATTGTGTTTGTTGGCTATTTTATGAAACGTTAGTGTCAATATATTTTATAGAAAATTCCTGCTTTGAAAGAAAAAATAAATAAACTTATTATGGGTCCAACCCCCCCCCCCCCCCCCCCCCCAGGCTTCCATGCTATAGAAAATTCCCCTTAGTAGGATTTCGTATTTCTCATCTCTACAACAATGCAAGTTAGTTTCTTGTTGGTTGGTACTCTTGATATTCACAAAAAAAATGGCGGTGAGCGCTATGGGACAACATCTATGGTCATCAGTCCCCTAGAACTTAGAACTACTTAAACCTAACTAACCTAAGGACACCACACACGCCGGCCGCGGTGGTCTAGCGGTTCTGGCGCTGCAGTCCGGAACCGCGGGACTGCTACGGTCGCAGGTTCGAATCCTGCCTCGGGCTTGGGTGTGTGTGATGTCCTTAGGTTAGTTAGGTTTAAGTAGTTCTAAGTTCTAGGGGACTTATGACCTAAGATGTTGAGTCCCATAGTGCTCAGAGCCATTTGAACCATTTTGACACCACACACATCCATGCCCGAGGCAGGATTCGAACCTGCGACCGTAGCAGTCGCGCGATTCCGGACTGAGCGCCTAGAACCGCGAGACCACCGCGGCCGGCTGATATTCACAACAATCGGTTTACTTTCAGAGGAAGTGATTGTTGATGTCAGTCAGCTGTTATTTATCTTGTAAACTTGGAGTGAGTTAGTGCAGTTCCCTACTGTTCACACCCAGACTTATAAATGACAAAAAGAATACGTGACTCGTCTTTAGAAAGACTTCTGAATGAAATTTTAGATGAAGATTCTGACTCGGGGAGTGAAAGTGAATATGAGGATGGTGTTATGGAGTATGATTCAGATCAGGAAAGTGATGTGGATGTTAGAGAAGATGAAGATAGCGCGGCTTCAGGCAGTGACCATCAGGATGTTACTGTGGCCAAGTCTGAAAGAAGGTACATAACCATACAGCATAGAATTCCTCGGAGGTCTGTTGCTAATATAGTAAGTAGTGTAGGCAGGAGCAACTCCAGCTGTTGTTTGCCATTCACATGGAGAAGCCTTGAAGTTACTTCTTACGCCTGACATCATGGATGTCATAGTAAAACATTCAAATGAAGAAGCAGTTAGGCGAAATGTTACTTTCAAGAATTGTATGGCTTTATAGGAATCCTGATACTTATAGGGGCAAATAAGGACAATTCTGTCAGTGTACACGATCTTTGGTCAGACCTAATGGGTCGGCCAGTTTACAAGGGTATTATGGCGAGAGAACGTTTCAAGGAACTTATTGCAATCATAAGGTTTGATGACAAAAGTACCCGCCAACTAAGAAGGGAAACAGACAAGTTCACAGCAATCCATGATGTTTTCAACAAAGTGAATGATAGGTTTCCACTACTGTATAAACCAGGGGTCCACCTCACCATTGATGAGATGCTCAGCGTCTTTAGAGGACGCTGCCCCTTCAAAGTATTTATGAAGGATAAATCGGGCAAGTAAGGCATCCTTATACGCATGCTGTCCGATAAAGTTGACAGATGGAACCCTATGCAGGTAATGTTCAGAATTTGTCGAAAGAAGAACGGGGTTCAGCACTGTCGTCAAACGTCTGGTAGCACAAGTGAAAAATACTGATCGAAATATTACTACAGACCGATACTGCACATCGGTGGATTTGGCAGAAGAGTTATACCAAGACTACAAAGTTACTACAGTAGGAACTCTCCAGTCAAACAGGAAGCATATTCCAGACATAATGAAGAACACGTCAAATCGAGAGCTATATTCATCAATGTTCTTGTTCACAGACCCATCAAAAGCTAGGCCTCCAGTAACTTTGGTGTCTTACATAGCAGAAACGAAACCAAGTAAAACCTTACTGATGTTGTCAACAATGCACCAAGATAAACGCACTGTTGGAGGAGAGAAGAATATAACCGAGATAAATGCATATTATAATTCCACTAAAGGAGGAATTGATACCATTGATCAAATGGCACGTATGTACACCAGCAAGAGGGGAACAAACAGATGGCCTCCATCTGTATTTTACTCTCTCATCGACATTTGTGCTATCAATTCAACCACCATATTCATCCAGCAACATCCAAGATGGAATGAAAAGAAACACAACAAAAAGAAACTTTATCTTCTGCTAGCTGGGATGGAACTAGTGAAATTGCAGGTAGAAGAAACAAGTGCCAATGCAAGAGGGTTATCTAACCAAACTGTTCAATCAATGGAGACTGTTCTACAAAAGAAAATGAAAGAAGTGACAACAGAAGCACGTCAGCCTCCTGCAGGGAAAGGTTGGTGCCATATTTTTGTAAGAGAAGCTAAAACAAAGAAGCAGAAGAACATCAATCTAAGTAAACCAAGACAGTACTGTGGACAGTGTCATAAACATGTGTGTAACACACATTCAGAAGAAATTGTGAAGTGTGTCTCTTGCTTTGAAGTTGAGGACTCAGAGTAGTCTACTGTATATGAACACATCTGCATTATGTATTGTAATATGTCAATTTTTTATTCACTCAATCCAATATTTATAACAATTAACAACATTTATAAACCGATGCCTTAGTTAAACTACATAAAACATTTTGAAAGTTGTAATTTTTCGTCAGTAAACTTATTTAATCCCCCCCTCTTAGGCATCCAAGTTAGGAAAGAAGGCTTGGGCGTCCTAGGGTTAAATCACTTCAGTTCAACATTTAAGGCGCTCATTTCATTAGAACAAAGTTGATTTCCTTCCCATTTGTTCAGTCCGAGCTGTTGAGTTCTCTGTAGTGGTCAGCTGTAAAACAACAGCTAACATTCACATTCCTCCCTTTTGTGGCTGCACAGATACTATCGGTTGTTGTTTTGGGTGAACAAAAGATTTCTTTGACACGTGGAATATTATTTAAGCACAGCAGTAAATGTTAAAAGAACGCTACGTGCAATTACAGACGTCCCCTAGACTTTTGGAACACGTAGAGTCACTGATTACCATCATTAACCTGCACAGCACCCTACTTGCTACACGAATGTGGGATACTAAGCGTCGGAAACGCTGTCCATGTTACCATCCCTTTCCTGTCCCTGTCAGACAGTTCCGATCAGTTCCCGACTACAATAGTGATCCTCCGCAGAACCATTTTGAGGGAGAGTGGTTTTTATTCTCATACTGTATGAGGGATGTATTCAGTTTTTTTGTGTTCTTGTGTGTTACTCAAGGGAACATCTGTTGTGGATGGCACTATGTCTTAAATACCATTAAGTATTTTTTTATGAGTCGTCTTTGTCTTGGTTCTGTATCCCAGTCTTTGTCTTCTTTACAGTTTTTACCCACCACTGCTCCTTCTAGGCCACGGAAGTTATTCCCTGATGCCTTAGCAGATCTCATCATGTCTGTCCCTTCTTGTCAGTGTTTTCCAAATACTCCTTTCATAGCCGATCCTCCGGAGAACCTCGTCATTCCACCAACCACCTAATTTTCAACGTTCTTCTGTAGCACCGTATCCCAAATGCTTCTGTTCTCTTCTTTTCCGGTTTTCTCACGGTCCATGTCTCAGTACCATACAACGCTGTATTCCATACGTACAGTCTCAGAAATTTCTTCCTTCAATTAAGATATATGTTTGAAACTAAAAGACTTCTCTTGGCCAGGAATGCCCTTTTTGCCATCGCTAATCCACTTGATTCTTACCCGTCATAGGTTATTTTTTTGCCTAGGTACCATAATTTCTTAACTTCATCTACTTCGTGATCACCAATTACGATGTTAAGTTCCTCAGTGAGCCGTGTCGGCACTTTTTTTCGAGCTGTTATATCTTCGAAACTTCCTGGCAGATTAAAACTGTGTACCGGACCGAGACTCGAATTCGGGACCTTTGCCTTTCGCGGACAAGTGCTCTACCACTGAGCTACCCAAGCACGACTCACGCCCCGGCCTCACAGCTTTACTTCTGCCAGTATCTCGTCTCTAACAGGTTAGCAGGAGTGCTTCTGTAAAGTTTGGAAGGTAGAAGACGAGATACTGGCAGAAGTACAGCTGTGAGGAGGGGGCGTGAGTCGTGCTTTGGTGGCGGCAGTGGTAGAGCACTTGCCTGAGAAAGGCAAAGGTCCCGAGTTCGAGTCTTGGTCAGGCACACAGTTTTAATCAGCCAGGAAGTTTCATATCAGCGCACACTCCACTGCAGAGTGAAAATCTCATTCTTATGTTTGATTAATGGCTTAATCCGTTTCCCTGTTACACCACCGGGTGGCCCTTCGGTATCCTTATAGTTGGGTCTTTAATTTGAGGGAGCAGGTGGTAGGTTGTCGACGAACGGTGGGGCAGTCAGAGAGAGTAGTGTGTGATGAGCGGTGAGCGTGCGATTACGAGCCTGAGCAGCGGTTGCTCGTCCAAGTGGACGGTTACTTGCACGGGGCCGTGTTGGTGTAGACTGTTGGTCTCTATGCTGTTGCACCCGATTGACTATCTGGACTAGGGAGTGACTGTCTGCTGATGTGAGCTTCGTGACGACGTTGATAACCACCAGATCTACCTGTTTTTTCGGTTATGTACTTCTGTTTATGGATTTCGGGATGTGTGCTCCGGTGCTGAATTTGCTCCCTTTAGGCTGGTTTGACCGCTGTTCTCCGTCACTCCGTACTCAAGCTACTAAATCCCCACCGCCACTCGCTCTGTAAAAAGAAAGAATTATCTTTTTGTTCCTAAACTGCTAGTGCCAAAAGCGCACTAAAGTTTTCCATATTAGGGCCACCTTCCTTGTTTCAAGAGTATTATCTAATGAGTGGTTCTCAAATTGGTATGTTAATGCCATTTCTGTAATTGTGGAGAAGTCACATTTGCCTGGTTGTGATAACTTGCCTTTAACCTCCTGTTCTGTAAGGGATACCTTATTGTAAGTTCTGTGTTTCTGGTGTGTCATCCTGAAATGAATTTCAGACAGTTACTGTTGATTTGTATGTTGTTTTAAGTATATCTTGTTAAATAAAGGATTACCAACTATTGTGAAGCAGTAAATGGCTTTCCGCAAACTCAGCCTGCACCTTCCTATCGCCCATTAAGTTGCTGGCGTCTACTGAGCTCTCACTCGGTGTTCTCATTTATGCTACTTCTGATCACTTCCGCTTTTCTTTAATTTAGTCCATCTACCGTACCCATTAGACTGTTCATTCAGCAGATCCTGTCACCCTTCTTCACTTTCACGTCATGAGCGAATCTTAGCATGGATGTCCTTTCATGTTGAATTTGAATCCCTCTCTTGAACCTTTACCTCCGTCACTACTTCTTCGATGTATAGATTGATTAATAGGGGCATAAGACTACATCCCTATCTTAAGCCCTTTTTAATTTGCTTGCTTCGTGCCTGGTCTTCCACTCTAACTGTTCCCTCTTCGTTCTTGTACCATTGTATACCACCTATTTTTATCATTGTTGAAATCTTTTCCTATGACTACAAATGGTTCAAATGGCTTTGAGCACTATGGGACTTAACATCTGAGGTCATCAGTCCCCGAGAACTTAGAACTACTTAAACCTAACTAACCTAAGGGCATCACACATCCATGCCCGAGGCAGTATTCGAAACTGCGGTCTTAGCGGTCACGCGATTCCAGACTGTAGCGGCTAGAACCGCACGACCACACCGGCCGGCCTATGACTACAAATCCTACGAACGTGTCTTGATTTTTTCCTTAGCCTTGCTTCCATTGTCAACCTCTCTGGTGCCTTTACCTGTCCTAAAGCCAAACTTATCGTCATCTAACAGATTCATAATTTTCTTTTTCATTCTTCTGTATATAATTCTTGTCAGAATCTTGGATGCTTGAGCTATTAAGCTGACTGTGCGACAGTTCTCGCACTTGTCGGCTCTCGCAAACTTGGAAATTGTGTGGATGATATTTTTTCCGAAAGTCAGATGGTATATCGCCAGTCTCATACACTCTACGCACCAAAGTTAATAATCTTTTTGTTGCCGCTTGCCTCAATGATTTTAGAAGTGCCGATGGACTGTTATCTATCGCTTCTGTCCTATTTAAATCTCCAGGGGATCTCCTAAATACTGATTCTGTTACTGGATCCCCTATCTGTTCCCTATCGACTCCCGGTTTTTCTTTTATCACTTCTTCGGATGAGTCCTCCCCCTCATATAGCGCCTCCCCGTGTACTCTTCCCACCTATCCGCTCTCTCCTCTGCATCTAAAAGTGGAATTCCCATTGCACTCTTAATTTTATTGCCCTTGATTTTTAATTTGTCCGAAGGGCATTTTGACTTTTTGTATATGCTGATTCAGTCCTTCCGACAATCATTTTTTTTTTTCGATATCTTCACATGAAACCATTTCGCTTTAGCTACAATGCCCTTCCCATTTGTTTCATTCCCAAGTGACTTGCTTTTCGTATTCCCGAATGTCCCCGTGACTGACCTTTTTAGAGATGTCATTAGTCTTCAGCTGAACTGCCTACTGAGGTATTCATTACCGCAGTATCCACAGCTTTAGGAAACTTCAAGCCTATCTCTTCATTCCTTAGTATTTCCGTATCTCATTTCTTTGAGCATTGATTCTTCCTGACTGCCGGCGCTGGTGGCCGAGCGGTTCTAGGTGCTTCAGTCTGGAACCGCGCGACCGCTACGGTCGCAAGTTCGAATCCTGCCTCGCGCATGGATGTGTGTGATGTCCTTAGGTTAGTTAGGTTTAAGTAGTTATAAGTTCTAGGGGACTGATGACCTCAGATGTTAAAAGTCCCATAGTGCTCAGAGCCATTTGAACGATTTTTCTTCCTGACTAGTCTCTTAAACTTCAACCTGCTCATCTTCGTTTCCTAATTGTGATCTGAGCCTATATCTGTCCTCTGGGCACGCCTGAAAATCCAGTATCTGATTTCAGATCCTCTACCTGAAAGCGATGTAATCTAACTGCAATCTTCGGGTACCTCCTTGCCTTTTCCAATCTCTTTCTCCTCTTGTGATTCTTGGAAACAGTTTTAGCTGTTACCATCTGAAATTTACTGTAGAACTCAATTAGTCTTGTCCTCTCTAATTCCTACTACCAAGCCCACATTCTAACGTAACCATTTGTTCTACTCCTTCGCCATCAACCGCGTCCAAATCCCCATGACTACTAGGTTTTCATTTCCCTTTACGCATTCTCTTCAGATTTCTTAGATTCCCTATCACGATGAAACTTTTGACATTACACTCCCCGACTCTCAGAACGCTATGCTTTCCATGATTATTCAGTCTTTTTCTCATGGTCACCTCCGCTTTGTCAGTCCACTCCCGGAGATTCGAATGAGGAAATAGTCCAGAATCTTGCCAGTTTCCAATGGAGAGATCATCATGACACTTCTTCACTCACAGGTGACATGTCCAGTGGATACACGTTATGTGTCTTTAATGCATTGGTTTCCATTGCCTTCTGCATCCTCATCATTGCTGATTCTATCACATTTAGGGCAGTTTCCCACCACAAGGGCAAGAGAGTCGGTCGAACCTCTGTCCGCTCCTCTGCCCCCTTGACAAGGCCGTTGGCACAATGTAGGTGACTTGTTGTGCTGGGAGTTTTCAGCCGCCATTGCCGTTGATTTTTATTCAAAATTTAAGGAGTGGTCGGCAGGACGTTTTGATGACTTATCAGATAGCTACCCCCAGACCACGGGAAGCAGAATCGAGCAGCATACCACTTTCGTGACAAGTATTGGGATACAGCCTGTGTTAGCAGCCAACACATGAAGTGCAACAGATTTACATAAACTTTAAATTGCTTGGTAGCAAGTGGCAAGTGGTGGTGGCACTAAATGATTTTATTTATTTATTTTTATAGACCCATGAGGTTTCTTACAATGGAGCTCGATTTCAGCAGGAGTACCTGACGTTATTTTTAAATAAATTCAATCGTCGTTGAAGTGTTGCAAAGAATAAATTATCAGCTTGTCATTCAATAGTCAGTTGATGTATTGGTAAAAATCATACGATCATTAAGAAAAACATTAAATCAAGATCATATTAAAAAGGACTCTAAAATAAAACATTTTTCCAAGATCAAAGTGGAAAGGAAGAGAGCAAAGAGTAAAAGATATCTCCCTTCTTTATATACGATAGTTCTAGGTCAAGTGTTAGTTTCAATGGAACAATCACAGTCAGGCACTAAACTTCATTTACAAAGATAAAAGTTTTTAAAGATATTTTAATACCCCATATCGCATTTACATAAGTTAGTGATTACTAGTTTTAGCTGATTATACAGCCATCTTCAGATCTGAAAAGGCAATAGAAAACTGCACTAAGAAGGGGTACCAAGAGGAACCAATTAAAACTCCAATACAATAAACAGATGTCAATTACCATACGGAGCATATGTAGTGTGTGTTCATAACATAATACAAAGGCACAACGTCTGCATAACCGTAATGTATCGTACAAGAGACAGAACGCTATTAAAAATGGCATACACCACGTAGGTAAAACATTAGGTTTGCAAGGCCTAAGAAACATAGCCAATGATATCAAAGCAGCCCAAGCATAAATATATGAAGTATACACCCTCCTTAGCGAGACTACATTGATGTATAATATTACGTATACAGGGTTGTCCACTGATAGTGACCGGGCCAAATATCTCACGAAATAAGTATCAAACGAAAAAACTACAAAGAACGAAACTCGTCTAGCTTGAAAGGGGAAACCAGATGGCGCTATGGTTGGCCCGCTAGATGGCGCTGCCATAGGTCAAACGGATATCGACTGCGTTTTTTAAATAGGAACCCCCATTTTCATTACATATTCGTGTAGTACGTAGAGAAACATGAATGTTTTAGTTGGACTACTTTTTGCGCTTTGTGATAGATGGCGCTGTAATAGTCACAAACGTATAAGTACGTGGTACCATGTAACATTCCGCCAGTGCGGACCGTTTACCAATTGCGGAAAAGGTCGATATCGTGTTAATGTATGGCTATTGTGATCAAAATACCCAACGGGGTGTGCTATGTATGCTGCTCGGTACCCTGGACGACATCATCCAAGTGTCCGGACCGTTCGGCGCATAGTTACGTTATTTAAGGAAACAGGAAGTATTCAGCCACATGTGAAACGTCAACCACGATCTGCAACAAATGATGATGCCCAAATAGGTGTTATAGCTGCTGTCGCAGCTAATCCGCACATCAGTAGCAGACAAATTGAGTGAGAATCGGGAATCTCAAAAACGTCGGTGTTGAGAATGCTACATCAACATTGATTGCACCCGTATCATATTTCTATGCACCAGGAATTGCATAGCGACAACTTTGAACGTCGTGTACAGTTCTGCCACTGGGCACAAGAGAAATTACGAGACGATGACAGATTTTTTGCACGTAATCTACTTAGCGACGAAGCGTCATTTACCAAGAGCGGTAACGTAAACCGGCATAATATGCACTATTGGGCAACGGAAAATCCACGATGGCTGCGACAAGTGGAACATCAGCGACCTTGGCGGGATAATGTATGATGCGGCATTATGGGAGGAAAGATAATTGGCCCCCATTTTATCGATGGCAATCTAAATGGTGCCATGTATGCTGATTTTCTACGTAATGTTCTACCGATGTTACTACAAGTTGTTTCACTGCATGACAGAATGGCGATGTACTTCCAACATGATGGATGTCCGGCACATAGCTCGCATGCGTTTGAAGCGGTATTGAATAGCATATTTCATGACAGGTGGATTGGTCGTCGAAGCACCATACCATGGCCAGCACGTTCACCGGATCTGACGTCCCCGGATTTCTTTCTGTGGGGAAGGATGAAGGATATTTGGTATCGTGATCCACCGACAACGCCTGACAACATGTGTCAGCGCATTGTCAGTGCATGTGCGAACATTACGGAAGGCGAACTACTCGCTGTTGAGAGGAATGTCGTTACACGTATTGCCAAATGCATTGAGGTTGACGGATATCATTCTGAGCATTTATTGCATTAATGTGGTATTTACAGGTAATCACGCTGTAACAGCATGCGTTCTCAGAAATTATAAGTTCACAAAGGTACATGTATCACATTGGAACAACTGAAATAAAATGTTCAAACGTACCTACTTTCTGTATTTTAATTTAAAAAACCTACCTGTTACGAACTGTTCGTCTAAAATTGTGAGCCATATGTTTGTGACTATTACTGCCCCATCTGTCACAAAGCGGAAGAAGTGGTCCAACTAAAACAATCATATTTCTTTATGTACTACACGAATATGTAATAAAAATGGGTTCCTATTTAAAAAACGTAGTTGATATCCGTCCATCTAGCGGGCCAACCATAGCGCCATCTGGTTTCCCCTTTCAAGCTAGAAAAATTTCGTTCTTTGTAGTTTTTTTCGTTTGACGCTTATTTCTTGAGATATTTGGCCCGTTCACGACCAATTTACCACCCTGCATAAACTCACCACAGCAGTAATTTGTCAAGAACATACAATGAGTGGCCCACTCCTGCACAAGGAAAGCCGAGGTGCTGCTAACTGGCGCATGGATATGCATAGCAACAAATATACGGTCATGTAGCATAAGTGGTAAAACAGTAAGTGAACAGAATTACATAATACGTACCTAGCACCATAAAACCATAATGGAGTTAAGAACAATATATGCAAGAATTTAAGAATATAAGAGGAATACGAAAAAAACTGTTCAGGTTCTATATGTGGCACAAACATACAAAACCATGACGGACGGAAAATGGGGTTATACTACATTTGCTTAAAAAGAATTCAACCAGGAAGTGTCTGTAAAATGAGCGCAAAGAATACATTCCAAAGGTAACCGTGTCGTGTCCCAATGTCTATGTACTCCATAGGCAAGTGTGTCATAGCCCATCATCAATGTCCACGCGACGGGTAAAGCTGAATATATGCACCAAAAGTCCAGCCCACACCTATCGTATCCCAACGACTATCCGTTCCACACGTAAGTGTGTCGTGGAGCAAAATTTAAGCTCATGGGCACTGCGAAGTTGAAAGGATGCGTTATAAACCGCAGACCTCCAGCCGACAGGCATCAGCATTACTGTCAGAGCACATATACTTCAAGAAGAGCATTAATACACAATGTAACTAAACAAACAAAATGTCGATTAAGTGACAAAAGCGCGACACCACATTCCACAATTAAGCGTGACGTAGCTTTACGTCTACATTCATGAGTTTGGCGAAGCTGAAGAGATGCGGCAACGGCCATAATGTCCAGTCAGGATTGAACAATATCACTCAGTAGAATAAGACAACCACCAAAGCACAGCACAAAGAACCAAATCAATCAATATCACGAAAAATATCGAAAAAGTATTCTTGATTAAAACTGCGCTGATCGGTATGGTTCTCTTATTGCGACTATAAATCTGCAATTGTCCTAACCTGTCCAAGTTCCTGAACTTGTGTGCTCTATGCATTATCTCCATGTTTATATACGATATCCATCATAGCGTGCTGCTCAGAATCAAACGCACTCCAAAATCTGTTCTGTTCTGAGAGTACATACGCTCCCTGTTTCGGGTTTCAAAGGATCGACCTGTCTGGCCAACGTAAAGATGATCACAACCACTACATTTCATCTGATACATCCCAGACTTACTGAATATATCTTCCTCTGGTCCGCTATTTGAGCCATGGCAGACCCAGGACACAGTGCAACACTTAGCACAACAGTACACATCTAACAAATCTCAGCGTGATACAATCATTTATAAGAAATTTTCCAACAAAACCTGGTGAAATCTGTTTATTTCCAGTCACTTTCCAAAAACTTCCACTCTTTCTATTGTACATATCAAATGGTACATAGTTTTCAGTGCGTTAAACAAAAACGAAACATCAGCAAAAAATATACTTATGACTGAGGATATCTAGTCATATTAATATATATCACATTATAAATGTCTTCCTCTTAAGCGCCACTAGACAATCCTATTGCGCAGTGTTTTCGAATGTGCAATAATGTTGAATGAAGAGGGGTGAGAATGAGAGGCTGAACAGTAATTAGTGATGTGAATTAAACATAGTCTATTTAGTAGTCCCTAAGGCATAGATACAAATGGCTCTGAGCACTATGCGACTTAACTTCTGAGGTCATCAGTCGCCTAGAACTTTGAACTAATTAAACCTAACTAACCTAAGGACATCACACACATCCATGCCCGAGGCAGGATTCGAACCTGCGACTGCAGCGGTCGCTCGGTTCCAGACTGCAGCGCCTAGAACCGCACGGCCACTCCGGCCGGCGGCAGAGATACAACGCCGACCGTTTTTGAAGTAAATAGTTGAATAGTATGTCTAGATACACGTATACTACTCAGTCGGAAAATGCAAGTAGATTCCCCCCCCCCCCATCAAATTCACATGTTCAACTTACTCCACACACTACGAAAGTAGTGCTCCCTGTCCATTAATCTCAATGCTCGTGCAAGGCCTATTCCGGCATGAGTTCACACAGGAATGATTCTTGTGATCGCCGTAATTATATGCGTACAGTGTCTGTTCTTTCGGACATATCCCTGCTCGGAATAAGTCTGCGCAGGTGCCGTAAGTCCTGTGTCCTCGGTGACTAAGGGGTTAGAGCGCATACGTCGTAAGCAGGAGAACCCCTTTTTGAATCCCGGTCGGGCACATGTTTTCAACTCTCCCCGTTGATTCTTTCAACGTCCCGTACACAGCTGATGTTTGCAACTCATCGAAATTTCACTCTTTACGGCTTTCAGAATATACCATACACATAAAACAGAACAGTGTTGCACAGATTAACAAAACATTCACTAATATTAAGAGTAAAAAAAAGAAAACGAAAACTGTATGAAGGAAACAGGAAATAAACCTGTTAAAGTTAAAGATTGGAAAAAGAATTTATTGGTATTGCTCTTCTAGGTAGATAATCCTCTTTGTAGAAAGCTTCCAGGAGCTACTTGGGTTGGCGTCACGCACGTATCGAACACTGCTAAAGACTGCGATAAAAATGAAAATCAGCTGGAAATATCATATGCACGTAGTCCCCCAGTTGTTGCTTCTGCGACAACAAAACCGACAACATCAACAAACATCTGACCTCGAGTGGATGCCCTTGCAGCACATGCTTTTTCTTCTCTTTCTTTCTTTGTCGCTTCTATGTCACTGTTGTAAGGATTTACTGTACGTATTGCCCCGGAGCCCTCTTTCGGTAGCTGCTGTTAAGTTTTCCCCCTGCACAAAGTGGCCAGAAACAAAAGACGTCTCTTTACCGCTACTTCAGAGGCTTAAGTTGCTGAAACATTTGGAATTATAGATCCCTCAAACAGGAAACGAAAATAAAAACCTCGAGAAAATTGCAGACGACAAATCTACTCAAACGGATTGTTAGTATGAAACATAAATATTGTATTGGTAAACGTTTGGTATTACCATGTACTTTTTTACTGTAAAAGAAATAGCTAAAAATTGTACATTTTTCTTTCTCTTGTAATTGCGTGACTTTTAATTACAGCTACATTCATTATATGTTGTTTATTACACCTATTAAACCAAGTAAAGTAAATAGGAGCATTTGCTGCCACTTCCGCTCACCACGAACTTTGCTTCCACTGCTTTCTGGCTTGAGTTGCTTCGACTGACCACAGGCTTTCTCTCCACTATCGCTTTATCTCTAGTTTGGAGCAAACTCAGTCGTCGCTGATCAGCATTTCTTGCTGACTAAAATGGAGTGACTAACCACGCTTACCCTGCATCACCAAGTATCCCCGTTGTAGGGGAAAGTCGGGAACAGTGGCCAAGCTAAGAAATTCTTATTTATTAAGTTGATCAGCAGTAGAAGAAAATACACAGAAATCAGTGATTATAACACACAACTACTGAAGTACGAGTATAATATAGAACAGTTTAATCACCTTGGGATCAAATTAATTACTTTAAAAATTTAATTTTCACAAAGCCGCAGAACGGCCACTTTGCCCGACTTGTTCGAGCAAAGTGACCACTTCGCTTTAAACACAAAAATAAGGGATAAAAAACTGTTTTAACAAAGAACTAAATATATTTTATTGTTGAACATGATTCGAATTACATTTTTCACAAATAAAATTCAAACTTCCATCCCCTGTGCAGGATTCGTGAACCTAGAGACAGCACAAGTGCCATTTATCCACCGCTCTTCTGGCCTTGAATTAGGATATTTTTCTACGCACTAGGTTCACATTGTGTCTTCATCGTTGTTGTCAAGGTGGTTTCTTGTAGGTCTGGGTTCCCTGGTTTTTGCTATTTTCTTTACGTTGCCTTTCTTCTCTTGGGCTATTTTCCGGTATTCCTTCTTTTTACTTTTTCTTCTCTTTCTTCCTTTGTCGCTTCTAGGTCACTGTTATAGGGATTTGCTGTACGTATTGCCACGGAGCCCTCTTTCGGTAGCTGCTCTTACGTTTTGCCCCTGCATAAAGTGGCCAGAGGCCGCTGCCTTTATACAAAGCCATATATCCTCTAATAGCACGTCCGAGCTTTCTATAACTAAAGTATTAACGAGTCAAGATACGAAATTATCAACAGAAATTTAAAAGACATAAGTGATATTCCCAATCATTAATAAATACGCAAACTGACCACTTTCCCACATCAGGATAACTAAAATCGAAAAAATTATTATAACTCTGAGGAGCAGCACAGAAGACGTGTTAGGGTTCACAGAGTGACTGGACCATACAGGGTGAATAAGTTGAGGCATTTTCCGCACGATGACGGCACTTGGTCGCTCTCGCGACCCCAATAGCCTTTTTTCCCGTGATGGACACTTTTCCCAGCTTTCCCCTAGCCGAAATTATGTTTCTAACTGGGCTGCGTCTCCATCTTCTAGCATCATGCACACTACCAGGTCATTCTGAATTTATACAAGTAAATTTCTCACCAGCATCTGCGGCGGGCTGCACATTAATAACGGCATAATTTTTGCGACACATGTAATGCTGATTTTCTAATTCCTACTTGAGTGTAATCCACAGCCCCTATAACAGATGGCATTCAAAATATGTTTTGCCATTCTTGCTTAGCTTTATTAAATTTCTGCATTGTAGACGGCAATCGAATCCAAACGCAAGCTTTTTAAACTATTTGATAAATAACACCGCTTACTGTTTTACTTACTGTTTTCCGGCCAATTCCAGAATCCTCGACGACACCACTATGGAATTCAAGATCATCCGCAAAACAAAGAAGTATCTCCATCCATTCTCGGGATATCAAGGCGCCTTCATGAGATTCATCACGTACTGACACGAATTCCACAGTTGAAAAGTCCACATTTTCAGTTTCAGATCGTAACAGCTCTTTCGATATACTAGCATCCGTCCTAATCTAATTTCTCGTGTCTCATCGGCAGAAACACGCCTGTCGCATACTGACGGACGATGCTTACGAGTTAGCATGCAGCACCACCCTTTTATAATTACCCTAGATTTATCTCAGTGTAAAAACTAGATTCTCTTCTTTATTCACAGCTTAAATCACGCTGGTCCGGAAAATCCGAGATACACCTGGGCATATTAGAATCTTCAGAATTTACTCACAAACATTTTAGATACATCTTAAAGCCGTGCAAGACTTAGATACATCACCTTGTTATTCACATCACTTAATTCGATAAGTTGCTCGTAGAAAAAGGAAGAGAAGGAAAAGCAGTAGGTGAATATGGACCGGGAGTAAGGAATTAAAGAGGAAGCCGCCTGGTAGAATTTTGTCAGCGAAAGGCTGTTAACAATTTGTACAGAAACCAGATAGCAGCTATAAGAGTCGAGGGGTATGAAAGGTAATCAGTGGTTGAGAAGGGAGTGAGACGGGGTTGTAGCCTATCCCTGATGTAACTCAATCTGTCTGTATATTGAGCAAGCAGTAAAGGAAACAAAAGCAAAATTTGGAGTAGGAATTAAAATCCATTGGGAAGAAATAAAAACTTTGACGTTTGCCGATGACATTGTAATTCTGTCAGAGATAGCAAAGGACTTGGAAGAGCAGTTGAATGGAATGGACGGTGTCTTGAAAGGAGGATATAAGACGAACATCAACGAAAGCAAAACGAGGATAATGGAATGTAGTCGAATTAAATCGGGTAATGCTGAGGAAACTAGATTAGGAAATGAGACACTTAAGGTAGTACATGAGTATTGCAATATGGGGAGCAAAGTAACTGATGATGGTCGAAGCAAAGAGGATATAAAATGTAGACTGGCAATGGCAAGGAAAGCGTTTCTGAAGAAGAGAAATTTGTTAACATCGAGTATAGATTTAAATGTCAGGAAGTCGTTCCTGAAAGTATTTGTATGGAGTGTAGCCACATATGGAAGTGAACCGTGGACGATAAATAGTTTAGACAAGAAGAGATTAGAAGCTTTCTAAATGTGGTGCTACAGAAGAATGCTGAAGATTAGATGGGTAGATCACATAACTAATGAGGAGGTATTGAATAGAATTGGAGAGAAGAGAAATTTGAGGCACAACTTCACTAGAAGAAGGGATCGGTTGGTAGGACACGTTCTGAGGCATCAAGGGATCACCAATTTAGTTTTGGAGAGCAGTGTGGAGGGTAAAAATCATAGAGGGAGACCAAGAGATGAATACACTAAACAGATTCAGAAGGTTGTAGGTTGCAGTAGTAACTCGGAGATGAAGAGGCTTCCACAGGATACAGTAGCATGGAGAGCTGCATCAAACCAGTCTCTGGACTTAAGACCACAACAACAACAACAACAACGATAACTTCAAAAACTTCTGAAATTACTCGTACTGCGCTCTCTGGAAATACTGTGCGTCCGTGGACAGTATTGACAATATCCATATCAGTCTTTCGCTTGCTACAGACTCTGGATATCTTTTGCTTCGCTGTTCGTTGTTGTTGTTGTGTATCAAATGAGTTCAAAACAATATGGAAGAGCGTTATTATTAGAGTGCATCGAAATATATAAATCATTGCCAGCATTGTGGAATGTACAAAACACTAATATTAGGAATGAATCGTATAATTACTTGCTCAGAAAATACGGGGAACTGCAACAAGCGAAGATTTTTCATAAATTAATTAACGTAAATTTGTGATTTGGGTACATGCAGAAATTTATATGTTTGTCTACATTACCTAACAGAATATAATTCTTTAAAATATTGCAAGACACGTTTCGTAACTAAGCCGGCCGGGATGGCCGAGCGGTTCTACGCGCTACAGTCTGGAATCGCGTGACTGCTACGGTCGCAGGTTCGAATCCTGCCTCGGGCATGGATGTGTGTGATGTCCTTAGGTTAGTTAGGTTTAAGTAGTTCTAAGTTCTAGGGGACTGATGACCTTAGAAGTTAAGTCCCATAGTGCTCAGAGTCATTTGAACCATTTTTTTCCGTAACTAATCCTCAAATAATTTAAGGAGAAGCTACACAGGTAAATTTAAGGTCTTAGAAAGAGTTGCTAGTGACAAGGTATCCACGTGTAACAGAGAAGCGCTGACTTAGTGGAATTGCGTCCCTTGTTGTGGTATTTGGTTTTTTGATCATGGAAATACAGGCGTCAGCAGAAACTTATGTATGAGTAGGGTCGTGGAGGGGGGAGGGAAGGGGAAAGCCTCTAAAATTGCCCATTTTTTCATAAATGTGTTGGTCTGATTCGAGACTTGTCATGCTACAACCATTAAACTACTTTCATGTGTGACACATAAAGATTACTGTCCCAGATAATTAATTATTATCTGCTTAGTATTTGTTATATATTAGTTTACCTTGATATTTAAAACCAACTTACGAACAATTATAGATCATATGCTAAAGCCTTAGTATTGTCTCACTGAGAGCTGACAGTTAGTGCCACATTTGTTGAAATGAGAGAGTTACTGAAATCACAGGAAATCCGTTCTGGAGGTGTATGAGAAGTTAATAGTGAATGAAACCTCACTACTCAAGATTCCGAGTGAGGAGGGAGGGATGGCAAGTGCCTGTGTATATGGATATCCAGTTGCAGCAATGGATCAAGCGCTGGATCATCACCTAATAAAACATTATGATGATAATCTTTTTTTTTTTCGTTCATTCTCCCAACAGGTTTTCCTTGAACTAATTTTTCAATCTTTTTGTATGATTGCAACAAAGTAGAGCAATTATCACAACAGTAGCGTCTTCATCATCCAACATCCCTAAACACTATATTATTGCACGATATTATTGAAACACTATATTATTGCACGATATTATTGACATTGTTGTTGAATAGTCTACATAAGACAGCAATAATCTGCACAATAATACTGTGTGTAGAGGGTGTTTATAATTAAAGCGAAAAGGATATTCACAACGAAGTAATCAAAAGAAATTAGATGATTTTTGCCACTAGACAAAATTGACATAAAGCAAATATATATAACGAGATGACTCTGACGTTTCAAGGATATTCTAAAGGAACACATAATCATGAAAATTGGAGGTATGAGAATGTGGAAACAAATGGTAAAAATCTTTCTTAAAAAAGGAAATATTGTACATAACGTAGAAAACATTTCACGAAACATTAGAACATGTAAATTTACAAGAACAAAATTGTCATGGAAATGTGACACTCAAAGAGTATACAACCACAAAATTTTAACATATATATACATGACGACAGATATAAAAATTGAAGGAAAAGAGATTTTTTTCCTTCGTGTCAGAAGCACCATGGATACAGGAATATAAAAAAATGAATAGCACACAGAAAAAAATTAATTACAGGCATATGAAAATATATATAAATATATATACAAATATGTGTGCACAGAAACAAAATGGTATAGGCATTTGGCCCATAAGCGGGCTACGTCGATAGCATTTGGGGTTGCCAACATCAGATCCTCTAAAGTGCAGTGTGAAGGACGTTCAGGGCAGTTATACATGTGCTGGGTCGTCTGCACCTCTCCACAGTCGCAGAGATTAGATGTAGTAGAATATACCCACTTCAGAAGGTTATCTCTTGACCGTGCAGTGTTGGTGCGTAGCCTGTTTAGTGATCTCCAGACCACCCAGTCCTCATCGTAACCTGGTGCCAATTCTTCCTTTGGTTCCATCCAGTGCCCTTCTCCCAACCGCTTCCATCTCTCCACCCTAGATCCAGGTTGGTCGCTAAAATCTTCGGTTGCTCTGAGAAAACTGCGTCTAGATTTCAAGCGTTTGGTGGCTGGCTGAGTTTTGTGGAGGGAGTGGCTCTCTGCCATCTCAGCCCTCGCTCTTTCACTATAGGAAAAGAGATAATTTCAACATATTTTCTACACCCATTGTCAACTCACTCTTTCCCCAGCGAATGGAGAAAAAGTTTCATGCTTACAATTTCAGTGTTCTAGAAGTCATGGAGCTACAAAAAACCACGAAAACTTTGAGAAAAAAATTATTATATGATGAATAAGGGAGACACGATTTCAAATATTTCTAGATGCGTCTACTGATTGTGGTCAAAGAGAAACTTCAGATTTTAAAAATTCTATCTTCGCATGATATAAAAGTATAACATTAAAGTGAACAAAGGACGAAATGAAATAAAGATTATGTTTTCTGAGTCTACAAATGAGTTTAACGATCTTTGAAGATGGGAAATAATAAGAACATCTGTTTACAAAAAGAGGGATAACAGGCACAAAATATTGAATCTTAAAATTCATTCCAAGAAACTTCTAATAAAAATGGCATATATAAAGCAATTAACAAAAATTGTATAAATTGTTGCGAATAACAGGTTAATACACTCCTGGAAATGGAAAAAAGAACACATTGACACCGGTGTGTCAGACCCACCATACTTGCTCCGGACACTGCGAGAGGGCTGTACAAGCAATGATCACACGCACGGCACAGCGGACACACCAGGAACCGCGGTGTTGGCCGTCGAATGGCGCTAGCTGCGCAGCATTTGTGCACCGCCGCCGTCAGTGTCAGCCAGTTTGCCGTGGCATACGGAGCTCCATCGCAGTCTTTAACACTGGTAGCATGCCGCGACAGCGTGGACGTGAACCGTATGTGCAGTTGACGGACTTTGAGCGAGGGCGTATAGTAGGCATGCGGGAGGCCGGGTGGACGTACCGCCGAATTGCTCAACACGTGGGGCGTGAGGTCTCCACAGTACATCGATGTTGTCGCCAGTGGTCGGCGGAAGGTGCACGTGCCCGTCGACCTGGGACCGGACCGCAGCGACGCACGGATGCACGCCAAGACCGTAGGATCCTACGCAGTGCCGTAGGGGACCGCACCGCCACTTCCCAGCAAATTAGGGACACTGTTGCTCCTGGGGTATCGGCGAGGACCATTCGCAACCGTCTCCATGAAGCTGGGCTACGGTCCCGCATACCGTTAGGCCGTCTTCCGCTCACGCCCCAACATCGTGCAGCACGCCTCCAGTGGTGTCGCGACAGGCGTGAATGGAGGGACGAATGGAGACGTGTCGTCTTCAGCGATGAGAGTCGCTTCTGCCTTGGTGCCAATGATGGTCGTATGCGTGTTTGGCGCCGTGCAGGTGAGCGCCACAATCAGGACTGCATACGACCGAGGCACACAGGGCCAACACCCGGCATCATGGTGTGGGGAGCGATCTCCTACACTGGCCGTACACCACTGGTGATCGTCGAGGGAACACTGAATGGTGCACGGTACAGCCAAACCGTCATCGAACCCATCGTTCTACCATTCCTAGACCGGCAAGGGAACTTGCTGTTCCAACAGGACAATGCACGTCCGCATGTATCCCGTGCCACCCAACGTGCTCTAGAAGGTGTAAGTCAACTACCCTGGCCAGCAAGATCTCCGGATCTGTCCCCCATTGAGCATGTTTGGGACTGGATGAAGCGTCGTCTCACGCGGTCTGCACGTCCAGCACGAACGCTGGTCCAACTGAGGCGCCAGGTGGAAATGGCATGGCAAGCCGTTCCACAGGGCTACATCCAGCATCTCTACGATCGTCTCCATGGGAGAATAGCAGCCTGCATTGCTGCGAAAGGTGGATATACACTGTACTAGTGCCGACATTGTGCATGCTCTGTTGCCTGTGTCTATGTGCCTGTGGTTCTGTCAGTGTGATCATGTGATGTATCTGACCCCAGGAATGTGTCAATAAAGTTTCCCCTTCCTGGGACAATGAATTCACGGTGTTCTTATTTCAATTTCCAGGAGTGTATAAACAGTTGGTTCTATTTCAGAAGTATGCTGCATGAGCGGGTTTGGTTGTTGAAGTCAAATGGCCAAAATGGCCATATCAGAACTCTTCGATGTGTTAATTTTGTAATAGAGAATAGGTATATTTTATTTTATCTTTGTCTTGAACTTTATATTTCATTAATTTGACATTTTGTCTTTACTGATTTTTTTTGTTCTGACGGTGATTCAAGAGAGTCGAAAGCGGTAAAGAGTTTTTAAGCCATGCAATGCGACCAGTACACCAGTAAATACTAATAAAATGTTTTGAAAAACAAATCATGCACATCACTTTGACAAAGAAAAAAAATTCATCGAATATTTGCTTCGTACACTCAAAACTTTGGTAAAGAAACCTCAATATTTCCCATTACTAAGACGGGAGTTGACAGATTCGAAGTGAGTAGAAAAAAATGGTTCAAATGGCTGTGAGAACTATGGGACTTAACATCTGAGGTCATTAGTCCCCTAGAACTTAGAACTACTTAAACCTAACTAACCTAAGGACATCACACACATCCTTGCCCGAGGAAGGATTCGAACCTGCGACCGTAGCGGTCGTGCGGCAAACCCAAGCGCCAAGATCCGCTCGGCCACACCGGCTGGCCAACCACCTTTAATCAAAGAGCTACAAGAAGATCGAAGCGCCACCCTGTGGCGTAACAGGGAAACGGAAGACGTCAGTAAGCAAAGAAACAACATGTCGAAAGGCTAGCCAATACGGCTCAACCTCTACATACTCCCCCCCCCCCCCCAGGGGAGGAGGGCTCACTAGTGGCAGTTTAATTAGCGCTCTTAACCTGACTAATATACACGCTTATGGTTTTTCCGTTTTTCCGGTTCATGGGTTACGCACCTTGGGGTTTTACTGGGATGAGTAACCTCAAAACTCTGCGAAGACCTACAAATCGTGGGGCGAGAGTATTAGAGCCAGCTCCTGCCGAATCCCCAACAGGGTTAAGGCTTTTCACAAATATCCTGTCTCCAGCCTTCCCTGAAGGGGCCTCCTGCCCTGAGTACAACGTGTCCTCTGCCGATTGTGGGCTAGTTCATTGTTTCTCCATGCCCATCCCCAATTCTGCCTAATGACATCCGAGTCAATGATCCCAGTATAAGGTCATTCATATTCCAAAGGTTCGACAGGGGAGAACTAAGAGGGTAGGCAAGCATTAGGATAGCTACGGCCACTTCAGGTACGCGTCATGGAATTAAAAGCAAGGTTGATCCAGGGATGAAACTATCCCACTTTGTTTGAGACCTTGCTTGCTAAATTATAAGGGCGGCCTTTAGATTCCTGTTTACTCATCAAAGGAGTACTGCAGATAATAGGGGGTGGTGGTGATATACTTGATGTCATTGCCAAAGGAGAAACGTTTAAAATCCGTGGAAACAAAGCCCAGCGCGTTAGCACGTACTAGCGCCCAAGGAGGAGCACTTACTAGCACCCAAGGAGGACCAAACATAGAAAATATTTTCGCAAGGTGGTCACCATCCGAGTAGAAACAAGCCAAAGGAAACGGGAGGAGGCGTCCACGACAGTCAGAATGCCGACCTTGGTGTGGGGTAACGGTCCCACGTAATCAATAAACAACTTATCCATCAGGTGTTGCTCGTGTTCCGAACAAAGAAGGCCCTTGCGTGAATTGGGGTTAGGCTTAGCTATTTTAAAGCAATCACACTCCGCTACTAAGTGGTGAGCATCCTTGTGAAGGTCTGGCCAGGTGACAATGCGCCGAATCTTCGCAAATGTTTCGTGATTGCCTAAGTGGCTTCCTGCAAATGATGGAAAGTCGAAGGAACGAGCTCAGTCAGCAAACAAACTCTAAGTTGTAGCGGCCTACCTACTTACCGGCAGAGTATGCCTTTATGCAAGGTGTAACCTTCCACCGAAACTCCCGCCAAAAGTTGCTTACCAATAGGCACTTGATCAGGGTCTTGATACTGTTTACCCTTTCACTAAAGAAATGGGGAACTTCTTGAGAATACTGCCTCTGTAAGAATGCTGCCCATATCTCAGGAGGACGTGGAGGAACTGCCCAACTATCCTCTATAAACATCTGACTAAGTGCGTCAGCAACCAAGATATCAGAACCTCTAATTTGGTGCACTTGAAAATGCTGAGCGAGGACCCAACTAAGGGCTTAGTTGTTAGTCTCGAGACCCAACTCCCGGTGTTAAAATTTCAATTTGTCGAGAGCCAGCAAGACAGCCAATACCTCACACTCATAAACAGCGTATTTAAGTTCGGCGCCCACCAATCTTCTAGAGGTATAAACAAGGCGGGGTCTCTCTGCTCTGGCAGAATGGCACGGACACGGAACTTTCTTTTCTCAAGGAGAGAATTTAAAATCGAAGGCATCAAGACCAAAGTCGGGCACCAGGCTTGCCTGCCGTATAAATTCACATCCAAGGTTTAGCGCGATAGATAAACTCCTCCCCACCCCCATTCTTCTGGTGGCGTCAGCTACTAGATCTTGATGGATGCTCAACAGGACTTTCCCACACCAAATGATCGTTGGAACGACAGCGAAAGCATCGCCTCCACAGGCGCTCCAAAACAA
This sequence comes from Schistocerca nitens, assembly GCF_023898315.1. Classification (NCBI taxonomy): domain Eukaryota; kingdom Metazoa; phylum Arthropoda; class Insecta; order Orthoptera; family Acrididae; genus Schistocerca; species Schistocerca nitens. The sequence continues at coordinate 561,656,037 of NC_064617.1, forward strand.
ATAAAAATGAGTGTGATTATCGAGGGAACACTAAAAGCTCGCCATTCCGGATTCTTACCGCACTTTTCATCAGCAAATCTTAAGGCTTCAATCGAGCCGACTAACGGGTTTTATTCTGAACTGGTTTACTGCCAAAAATTACGCATGTCCCGTCCTCGGCCCCCATCCTTTCTAAAATGGGAGAAATCACAACCTGTTCTCCAGTGGGCATCGGTAGGGCAGCAATTTCCGTGCCCATGTGCTCTATGTGGGGAAGCAAAGCCTCTAATTTACTGGGGACACGCGGTAACAGCTTCTCTTCCACAATACGCCATCTCAGATCAGTTACACTGCCCCGACTCGAGGATCTTTGCCATAAAATCACTTAAGGAGTCATGGGCTCCTCCTCTCCTCCCGAACAGGCCATGAAGACCCAACGGTACTGACCGGCCGCCGTGTCATCCTCAGCCCATAGGCGTCACTGGATTCGGATATGGAGGGGCATGTGGCCAGCATACCCCTCTCCCGGCAGTATGTCAGTTTCCGAGACCGGAGCCGGTACTTCTCAATCAAGTAGTTCCTCAGTTTGCCTCACAAGGGCTGAGTGCACCCAGCTTGCCAACAGCTCACGACAGACAGGATGGTCACCCATCCAAGAGCTAGCCCAGCCCGACAGCGCTTAACTTCGGTGAACAGACGGGAACCGGTGTTACTACTGTGGCAAAGCCGTTGGGGGAGTCACGGGCTAGCGGATACAATGAACTAAGGATAACGGTATGAGATAAAGAGTATTGGTATGATGGTGGAAACGGACAATGAGCCACAATACATGTTCTGCCTGAGATAACTGATCGACTGACAACTCTGTTACATCCTTTAGTAGAGACAAAATCGGACTGGGAAATTTAGCGAAGGTGGAGACAACTTGAGCTTTGGTTTCCAGGGGATGTCCAGGTCCAGTCACGTGATTCAAAATTTTCAGAGCCGAAACTGCTGCCTGGTTATCACGGACTTCCTCTTCCAACCCTATGGTACTAGGTGAAACTATCAATTTCTGAGCCCCAGCCGATAATTTATCAAGTGCCTCCTGCTGCGACTGACTAAGCTGGAGACCCCTCAACTCAGCCGAACAATTATTCCAATAGCAAAGTTGAGCTTGTACTCTTAATAATCTTTTGCGGCTTGGTTTATTGTCTTTAAAGAAACAAAGATTTCGATCGAGTTCCTGTAAGGCAGAAGAACAGGTAGAAATGGCGACACCTACCTCACCAATTGTGCGCAGTATAATGTTGACCGGACTGGTCGAGGCGGCACGTAATCGAACCACAAGTTCAGGGACTCACTCACTCCCTCCTCCTTCCCTCCCTGCCGTCTTCGTCAAATATACTGAAGTAGCTCCTTCTGGAGGTAAGATAAACTAACATACGCCCTGTTCTCCATCATACCAATCCAGATCTGAAACAATTACAATATAATATGTTAGACTCAATATACGAGACGGTCACAACAACAAGGTCCCATACGGGTAGCCACCCGCTTGGAGAGCGCACCGTCCGTCGACAACCTGTCTCCAATCCCCTCAACCAAAGAGCTTACTACAAAAAGACTGAAGCGCCATCCGTTGGTGGACACGTAAACGAATCGTAATAGTAAGGAAAGATATAACAGCTCGGAAAACGAGCCAACACTGATCACTTGCAATCGGTAACCCTTTGGCAAACTCAAATCGTTCATGTCAAAATTATCTATGCTCTCCACAATCATCTTATTTCCATCTGTTTGCATAATACTACGCACAAAGTAATGCGGCACATCCAAATCTTCACTGCTCGTTAGCAGCTCCACAAATATAATATTTCACTCGGGAGATCAACCCCTACACTAACCCACACTAACGTTCCTGTGCCTTTCGGTACTTTATCATGCAACTTAATCTATAGCTCAAGCATCTGCAGCTTATTCGGTACCACCTCCAAGGCGTGTGAACTTTGCAGCAATGTAATACTTGCAGTGTTCGGTCCCAGCTTAAACAACGTTCCACTGAGCTCGATGGTGAATTGTGAGCGGTCAATTTTTGCGTGATGTTCATCCAGAAAGTCAAATTCCTGGATCACGCATTATCCCTCCCCTACATGTGGCTGTTCTTCCATGCATTTCTGAAAGTTTCTCGCTCCAGTGCCAAAATTAGCGATTTCGAATCCTTACTACGTTAAATCATTGCTACTCATCCCAAATATCGCGGAGTCCATAGCCTCCTCCTAATTAGAAAGACCAGACTAGTTCCAGGTACATGAACCTCTGCATCCACTAAAAAATCTATGTTCCATTCTGTTAACTATGCCCATCAAGCAATATTCTATCTCTGCACTGTCTTTCGCAGTATTACATGTTATAGGGAACATCATCTGGCAGTTGAGGCATTCCTATTGGCATTTAATGAGTTTAGTTTGATGACAATCACGCTGTGACTTACTGTGACATTCACGCACCCGATGGACCTCTAACGGACTTTCTTAACATTGCGACTGCCGAACCGAGCGAGATGGCGTAGTGGTTAGTACACTGGACTCGAATTCGGGAGGACGACGGATCGAACCCACGGTCGACCGCCCAGACTTAGGTTTTCCCTAAATCACTCCCGGCAAATGTCGGGATGATTCCTTTGAAAGGGCACGTTCCATTTCCTTCCCCCGCCTTCTTATACATCCGCTGCCAATCCCCTTATAAATCCTTTGCATTCTGTCAGTTGATAAGTATTCACATTTATCTCCCGATTTCTCAAACTGTTTAAATGTCTATGCCTAACTCAATCCTTTGACTTGGCTTCGCCAAACCGATGGCAGTTTGGGCATATTTAAACGTGTTTCATCCGATCAATGCCTTAATGTTGCGGCAGCCTTCAGAACATTGACAAATACTGCTTACCGGCAAAAGGAGTCACGAAATTAGCTATAATAGAATTTGTGGCACGAAAGGGTAGAGGAAACACAGTTTTAATCTCTACAAGCTCGGAATGCCTGCACCCGTCCTGCACTTGCTAATCGACTACCAGTCTTTGCAACACGTCATTAGATTTCTGCAACTCAGTTACTTGTTTCTGGAGGGCTTTAGTGGCCTCCTGCACAGTCGCTCCTCGTGTTATGGCATTTGTGTAACCTCCATCCAACAATACCACACCAAAATATTACACACCAAGAATACACAACCGTGGACGAACTTGTGACGGGACAAAAGTTTTTGGGTGCTGCCACAGACTTTGATTCACTTCAACGTATTAACTTACCGGTTGGCAAGTATTAAATACGTGATGAATGATTACAAATGTATGTATGTTCTGTAATTAAAGTCTCTACTTGTGCAACTGCTGTAGAAAAGCGAGTTTTCGACCGCACTTCACATAACGAGCAAGTTATAGGGAACATCATCTGGACGTTGAGAGTGTATAACAGTCACTGGGAAACACAATAGATCGTGGATATAGGTGGTATCGAGACTAATAAATTTTATGTGAACAACATCAAGCGGACATCAGCTGCCCGAGTCAGGGATATCATTACATCGAGCTGGCCGCTATTCAACGTGATGAAGGCCACCGAAGAACTTACATTTAATTGTTAAAACCAATGGAATTGTGAATTAACTACGTAAACTGGTTCCCCTATGTTTTTTGGGATTTATAAGTTCAGTCTCCATTTGAGTCTTGCTACGGAAGCCTACGCTGGAGCTATTAGGTGCAAGCTCTAATTAATTATCGTGTATAACAGTCACTGGGAAACACAATAGATCGCGAATATAGGTGGTATCGAGACATAAATTTTATGTGAGCATCATTAAGGAAGTTTTATTGAAATACTGAGTTAGTATTCTGTCTGTGCTGTAGATCAGAACTTGATGTCACCGAGTTGTTAGACGTGTTTAGCAGTGCATCTGCTTCACTTTATAATGTTCCGCGAGAGAAAGTAGGGTACGTTAAGCTAACTGATTTGAGTTTATTTTGGGTCGTGGCACTAGAGAGATCTTCTCTAGGATCGTGTATGTGGTGGAATTAGTTAACTGATACTGCAATAGCGTGGATAAAGTTTATTAGTAGCGTGCTGTTGTAATGTTACGCTCGAATTTTGGTGAAACTGTGTTCCATATTTGAAGAAGTTGATGTTAGAAATGTTAGTTATTGGACTGGCCTTAGAGTGTGCTCCGTGCTATTCCTGGAGTTCACAAGTCTCTACAAGTCGTTGTGATTTAAGTTGGTGGATGTTGTATTCACGCACGCTGTAAGGTAACTGAGAGATTGCGGTATTTGTGTGATTTTGGACGCCCACTCTGAGGAAGTTCAGTGTTGAGCGGTTTATGTTGGTGTATATTTTGAGTACGCTCTACAAGATTAGTGACGTAATAAGTGCGATTTTGTGTACCGTTGAGTTTAAGTCTCAAATTGTATTTTATAAAGCCAGGAACGATGATCTGCACGAGTTATGTAAAAGAGAACGTAATTTTGTTGCCCGTAAATTTTGTGGCCCTAATCTTTGAGATGGACTTAGTACCCTAGCGAAAAAAATTAATATTATTCGACGATATTCAATTCATTGCTTGGTAGGGTGCGAGCGGCAAATATAGCTTAAGGACTGCTAGGAGGAACGCGATTGCCAACACCTGGAGTTGATGGGCCTTGATTGGTGTATTAAAGTCAGTACAAAATTACTGGTGGCACGTAGGTTTTTTTGTTTATGATTTTGTTTTGTCTGTCCTGTCTCGATTTGCGTGGGTGGGGCTCTCATTTTTTGAATGCCGCTCGTTCACAAGAAAGTTGTCTATGAGATGCTTATTTCAATAAAGATAAGTTAGAATTAATTCTGTTCGGAGTCTAACTTTACAGTGGAAAGGACTGATCTCCACTAAAAGATACGGAAGTGGCATAAATAATTAGAACTAGAGTGATGCAAAGTAGTTAAAAGCCAGTTTTCCAGAGATAAAGAGAAAGAAATAAGGAAAAGCTACAATAAGAAATAACTTTTACAGATCGTAAGAGAATTAATAGTATGAAGGCTTTCACGACCGGGTGACATGGCTGTTGATATACTTTCCGGGATGTGAGGTCGTGGTCCAAGAACTTTTCTGCTCCTTACGTTTCGTCCAGAACTGCGCTGGACTTCCTCAGAGGCGCTGGAACCGCGCGACCGCTACGGTCGCAGGTTCGAATCCTGCCTTGGGCATGGATGTGTGTGATGTCCTTAGGTTAGTTAGGTTTACGTAGTTCTAAGTTCTAAGGGACTGTTGACCTTAGAAGTTAAGTCCCATAGTGCTCATAGCCAAACATTCTACACATGTAGCTGACAGCTTATTACAAAACTGGGACTTACTACACGGAAGTCAGCTAATCACTAGAACACCCTTTGGCTCGCTGATGGGAAATTTTGGGTTCTGAAATTTTTCCGACAATGTTTCTTATGAATGAAAACTTTAACATAATGTCAAACGCACTGCAGCAAAAAATAAAAAAAATAAAAATAAAAATGAAAACTAAGGTAGACGCCTGGAAATACGACGTGGATTTCGATCCAATGACGACATATGCCACCTTGGAAATAGTAGATGTACAGATAAGGGTTTCAAAGTCGTCTGACAAAGAGCGCCACGTTTGCTACCCTTGAATTGCGAATGAAACAGCCAGAAGGCACAGTGTGATGTCAACGTGTGAAGCAAGTAGGCAACAATGGCGCAGAGCCGCATTTGTGTTTCCTCCAGCCAACTGAGCGAGTCTCAAAGGGCTCAAATCGAGATCTTGCAAGCGGTGGGATGGTCTTTTCAAAGAATTTCCACACAGGATGGACGATCTGCGTCAGTTGTGCAACGATTCTGGTATCAGTGGTCATCTGACCATTCTCACGCTATAGACGAGGTTCTTAACGTCCATGCAGCGTACCCGCCCTCCAGGGTCGTCGTATTGTAAGGACAGCAGTGGCAGATCATACAGCTGCCACAGCACAGATAAGATGGTTTGTAGGCCCATACGTGTCAACACGAACTGTTTTGCCAACCGGTTGTTAGCGGTGGGATTACAGACACACGCACACCTCTAGCCGTCTTCCACTCACGCCAAAGTATCGACCTGTACAGCCCGACTGGTGCCGTCAGAGGATCACTCGGAAGATGGAATACCGCGCAGTGGTCTTCAGCGATGAAAGCAGTGTGTGCCTGCACACGAGTGACGGTCGTTTGCTTGTATGGCGTAGACCTGGTGAATGCTGGGTCATCAAGTGCATTCCTCAAACACTGGCCCACCCCAGGCCTTGTGGTCTAGGGTGCGATAAGCTACAACTCCTGTTCAGCTTTGGTGTTCGTGGAGGGGACGCTAACCAGCACTCGGTACGTGCTGAATGTTGTTAGGCGTGTTCTTTTGACGTTCTTGTAACACGAAGGTGACGTGTTGTTACAACAGGGTAACGCTAGCTCACATACTGCCTGTAAAACTCAATGTGTTCTGCAAGAAGCGCAGCACCTTCCCTGGCCAGCACGACCTCTGGACTTGTCTCCAGCCGAGCACGTGTGGGATACGATGGGACAAGAAGTGACTCGGGCGACTTGACAGCCAACAATTCTTACACAACTACGTGAATAGGTCAGGCACGCGTGGCATAACATATCGCAGGACAGTATTCGCCATCTCTACGATCGACTGGATGCCAGAGACAGCGCCTGCCATGCCGCCCATGCAGGCTACACCACGTACTAGTATTGGTGTTTCAGCATTGGTCGATACCAGCTACCTCAGAACTGCTTGTGCTGTTGATTTGTAAACGTGATTTTTTCGCGTATTTCATAATGCACTGTTGTAACAATATATAGTGAGTGCATTGAAAACCTCTAAAAAGGTGTACTAATTCTTTTTTCGGGCAGTGTAGCCTGTATAATGTTTATGAACAATATGATGATAAATTACTGATCTGCAGCGTCAGCCGTGAAACGGACAAGTGTACAACGAGAACCATTCACTACAGGGGGGTAACAAAAGTGTCTGGCTAGTGGGAAGGGTTGGTGGGCTTACTATCACTCTTAAACTGTGAAATTTCCGCAGGCTCTTGCGACCTAACAGACTAAACATTCAAGGTCATGTCACAGTCACAATTTCCCACCATAGCCCAAAACAAAAGAAACCAAGAATGCTAGAAAAAAAGGAAAGACCCACTCACCACATCGTAATGCAGACGTGCAGCTACTGCTGAAGTCGTACTGACTCCATTTGTTACAATATCAGCCATCCTTCCTTGTTGCCATTCCATATGACTGTTGCGTACTGACCCGCTTTACAAGCTTGTTGTATTATCAGGGGCAAACCTCTTAAATTTTACTCAGTTGCGAAGTCAATTATTTTGGGGCGCCTCAGTTTACAGAATTTCGCGAGTACTTGTCTGAATGATGTCTGCTTGAGCAACCATTCTGTAAGTCAAATTAAACTAAGTAAATTGTTTCTACTTGGTTGTGAAATTACGTTTGAGTATATTAGTACTTAGAATATTTTGGGGGGAGCTGTCGATGTATAACTTTATATTTATTTACTTTCTCTTGACACTTTTTTTTATAATAGCTCTTAATACTACAATATTTTAATATGATTGGAAAAAGTCTCCTTGCTAATGATGTCTTTGGTATATCAATAAGGGTAAAAATTCTAAGGGTAATTTTTAAAATCTGTTTTCAAAATTTGTCCACTCAGAGTGAGTTTCTGTTTCCGAGAGCCTTTATAATTCTACGATTTTCAGTAAGTGTCTCAATTGGTTCTAGGCGCTTCAGTCTGGAACCGCGTGACCGCTACGGTCGCTGGTTCGAATCCTGCCTCGGGCATGGATGTGTGTGATGTCCTTAGATTAGTTAGGCTTAAGTAGTTCTAAGTTCTAGGGGACTGATGACCTCAGATGTTAAGTCCCATAGTACTCAGAGCCATTTGAACCATTTGAACCAAGTGGCACAATTAACTACAAATATCCTTTCCAACTACATAATTTCTGTACCTGTTAAAACTTAGCGGATACTACCAAATTCTTTCTCGTGCTGTTTGATATCAGATTCCCCATACTTCATCCCAAGTGGTTTACAGCTATAGCACATTTACAGTCGCACTTTTACATGTTCTTTACACCCTCAGCATACGTTGTAGATCCTAAGCCCTACCTACAGTTTCCTCTTTATTTGCTTGAAGGACTCCCCTCGCGCTGTTAGATGTATACACCACTTGTACGTTGTTTTGAAAGCGTGGGAATGTAAGAAAAATCCTAATTATTTATTGATACGTAACCGAATACTCCAGTTCCTTTTTCGGATCTATTTTGTAAGTATTGCTTTTTGCTTATTCTTACGTACTCTCAGTTTGTGTTATTTTTACAGCAGTGTTAACTATTGTAACTAATGTGCACTTTGAAAGGCGATACAGTTCCATTTAGCGGATTGCACTGGAGGTCATCAGTCTCCTAGAACTTAGAACTACTTAAACCTAACTAACCTAAGGACATCACAAACATCCATGCCCGAGGCAGGATTCGAACCTGCGACAGTAGTGGTCGCGCCGTTCCAGACTGAAGTGCCTAGAACCGCTCGCCCACCACGGCCGGGAACTGCACTGTGCTTAACTGCCAAAAGACATGCCTTGCGAAATGAAGAGCTTGTTTTTCAGATAGATTCGCTTGACAGGGACCACAAGCGCAATTCTTGCAATTTCTGCGAGAAGCAATTGCTCGAGAAACCAGAAAGTCACAAATTCAGTTTTACCGCATTTCTCGCATTGGCTGCGAGAAGCAGTTGCTCCAGAATCCTGTAGCTCAAATATTCGGTTTTACGGGTGTTTCATCCGCGGCTACAACGTCTATGTGCTTCGCGAAGACGCGTCGCAGGCTTCTCAAGAGTCAGACCTTGCTGCGAGCGCAGCACGACATCGAACAGCACGAACGTAACGGACGCCTCTAGAGGTCAGCCGCTGACGCCTCTCCTCACGCTATCGCCCCGCTGCAGCGTCCCCTTGTGACTTCGGTACCGACATTTGCACAGTTCTCCTCTTGGTCTGTTTTTGCCCTGTGAGCCGTCTTCGAAGAAACTGGATATGCTGCGCCACCCTGGCATTATGCATATTCCCTCTCTCTAGATTCCTCTGGATACAAATGATTTGCACGTCTTTTTCTTTTCCCTTACCACGGCATTTATAATCGCATATGCGATAAAACTCAAATCATATCATACATTAACTACGTCTTACTACTTCGTTTTCTCCTTTCTCGGTTTAGCTACATCTTAGCTAGGTATTTTGCTTTCACTGTTTTTTGCGTCCCGATTCATCTCTTGTTCCTATTCTTCCTAACATTCTTGAGTTTGTTTAACCTTGGAAAATTTATCAAACTCTGGTCTCAGTTTCTTGCTATTTACACCTCAAGAAATTTATGAGTTTTCTGAAGTCAGTTACGTTTCTGTTTTAATTTTGCAAAATGATTTAGGTTCTCCAGCCATTAGGAATTATTCTTTGACATGGTGATAGAATTTCTGTGTGCATGTATAATTTTTCGTTATTTCAAACTACACTTCCTTTACTACGTTGCCTAGCCCCTCACATCTTTCTTGGTTCCGCCATTTCCTTGGTGCACATATACGTGTGCATTATTTTTTAATTACATTCTCGTGATATGGTATTTTCGCATTTCTAATGACAGTTTATTTACATACATCTTTTGTTGGTGGTAATGACAATCTAATAATTTACTGCCTAGTTCATAGTATATTTTTCACTCCATCAGGCTTCATTCATATTGCTATGCAATAGACATCAATGCAGAGAAAAATGGAAATGCATGAAAACAATTGCAACCTATTAATGAAATTACGTCGTTAAAGCTAACAAAAGGCGAAATCAAATTCTAAATCGGGTGTAAACGCCCTCACGACTTATGATAAATTTGTGCTTGATATAACACCATTAGTCTGCATAGTGCAATCATTACTCAACTTGTAACATAAAATGTCCATACCTAGTGCGGAGGAATTAATAATTAATGTTTCAATTGGGTGGTCATATTGTCCATAGATGAGTTATAATTATGGAATATATTTTAAATCCGCCTTCGTAACTACTAGAAAAATGTGTGTGTACTCTTGTCCCAAGACGCGTTTCGTTTTGTTAAAATAAGTGGGCTGCAACGAAAGATTTTCTGTAATCTAGATCTAAAAAGAGATGTCGATTTAACTTACGGTATTTTATGCTGGTTTGCGCCCACATCAGAAAAACGCCGCTCTCTTGTACGTTTTTGAGCTGTTCCTTCGTTTATCACTGTTGATTCTGCCTTCATCCCACACTGCTTTGTCGAACAGATGCATTTCTTGATGTCGATCGCAACACAATGCAGCACCACTACTGGTTATATGTGCTTTTCTGGCTAAGTAAATCTCGTGTTTTTTGTGTACTGTTGAAAACAAATCATTAGTTTACTACTGTGATGATTTAATAGCTCGAAGTTAACATTGTTAACGTGAGTTAATGAAGTAAACAATATATTTCACCCGTCACAGTTAAGTCTCTCACTACTCTTTCAAGTCCGCAGCTCGTGGTCGTGCGGTAGCATTCTCGCTTCCCGCGCCCGGGTTCCTTGGTTCGATTCCCGGCGGGGTCAGGGATTTTCCGTGCCTCGTGATGACTGGGTGTTGCGTGATGTCCTTAGGTTAGTTAAGTTTAAGTAGTTCTAAGTTCTAGGGGACTGATGACCATAGCTGTTAAGTCCCATAGTGCTCAGAGCCATTTGGACTACACTTTCAAACCTCGTTGTTTGCGCATAATTCGAAAGTTTAACTTACTACGTAGAAGAAGAGGCCTGAGTTGACTGCAAGATTCTCGCTCAATGGAATTTTCAGCGCTGTGTTAATGTTCCATTTTTTGATGGAACAGCGTTAAACACAGACACTATTAAAGGTGCGTGTCCTCTGACTGTAATCGCTTAGGAAATCTCTCTTTTATTTACCTCGCAAACATTAGATGTAACAAATATAACACAGGAGCGTTTCTAGGGAAAGGTGTACTGTAGAAACACAGGTCCGACGAAAGAAAACTAAAAAGAATTAGAAACACTTGGTGTGAAATCGGTGTTACAATTTTGTGAACTAGAATTCAGTATGGAATGGTCAAGGAACATATCGATCAAGTTACTTGATACTCCGGTTTTGTACAGATGCTTCGAAAGAGCAACGGCCCAGAGAGATATGAACTGAAGTTTCATTATTAACTGAGACCTCTCTCTTGTTGAGGCACAATAGGCAGGGGCTATTCATCATGCAAGGTACTTCACGAAAGCTATTTGTTGTTTGCGTGTATATGTTATCTGATGAATTTCAATTGACACCACATGAAGGTCACAAAATTTTGATATTTGTATTTCTCTTGTATTGGCTGTCCGGAGAGGAAGGGTCAACATTCAGAAATAGATCATTCGATGGAAACAAAGCTAGTAAACATTGACTCTGAGAACTTCATCTTAGATACAGTGAAACAAATGTCTTCAACTGCAAGCGCTTTGTTTTCCATGTTTTGGAAGGAGGCAGCGTGGAGCAAAACAAGTAAAAATTGTCCAGCAAACATGTACTCTGAATGCATTACTTAAAAGCTGTCAGTAATTCTACAGTGGAAGAGATGTGCCCCACAGTGGTGAAAATGAGCGAGTGCTCATAGATCTTAAGGTATGCACATTGAGATCGCACGTTTACTGGAAAAATTTATTCTTCTTTCTGCCCATACAATCACCTCTCAAATCATGGCAAGAAAAGAGACTGCAGTAGAAGAGATTTCTTTCACAGTATAGAAGACGGAGTAGGGCTTATTGCACTTAAGGTATGCATTTTAGAGCCTATGTTTACTAGAAACAGAGTGAACGTTCCTGTCATACACCTGAATAATGACATTTTCTCCTGGAACACCATATGAAATCGCATATGAATCATACCCTCCATAAATAGTTAGAAACCAACATTTACACATGCAGTATGATTAACTAATTGATAATAGCAATTGCAGAAAATGATTTTTACCTCAAATACTATTCTACAGTATTCCATAAACGCGAAATAAAAATCAGCTGCTGCTTTATGCTACTTACGCTTATCGCCACCAACAAATGGTTGCGTTCTTAAGTCGATCTGCGTACCACGCTTGGTGTGAGCCACAACGAAGCCTCAGATTAATTATTCTCCGCATACATGTAATTTTTTGTGTTTTACTGACAGTGTTGTTGTGGTCTTCAGTCTAGATGGTTCAAATGGCTCTGAGCACAATGGGACTCAACTGCTGTGGTCATAAGTCCCCTAGAACTTAGAACTACTTAAACCTAACTAACCTAAGGACAGCACACAACACCCAGCCATCACGAGGCAGAGAAAATCCCTGACCCCGCCGGGAATCGAACCCGGGAACCCGAGCGTGGGAAGCGAGAACGCTACCGCACGACCACGAGATGCGGGCCTTCAGTCGAGAGACTGATTTGATGCAGCTCACCATGCTCCCCCCAGGGGGTCAACAACTCTTTAGTGAAACTTCCTGGCAGATTAAAACTGTGTGCCCGACCGAGACTCGAACTCGGGACCTTTGCCTTTCGCGGGCAAGTGCTCTACCATCTGAGCTACCGAAGCACGACTCACGCCCGGCCTCACAGCCTTACTTCTGCCAGTATCTCGTCTCCTACCTTCCAAACTTTACAGAAGCTCTCCTGCGAAGGCAAAGGTCCCGAGTTCGAGTCTCGGTCGGGCACACAGTTTTAATCTGCCAGGAAGTTTCATATCAGCGCACACTCCGCTGCAGAGTGAAAATCTCATTCTGGAAACATCCCCCAGGCTGTGGCTAAGCCATGTCTCCGCAATATCCTTTCTTTCAGGAGTGCTAGTTCTGCAAGGTTCGCAGGAGAGCTTCTGTAAAGTTTGGAAGGTAGGAGACGAGATACTGGCAGAAGTAAGGCTGTGAGGCCGGGCGTGAGTCGTGCTTCGGTAGCTCAGATGGTAGAGCACTTGCCCGCGAAAGGCAAAGGTCCCGAGTTCGAGTCTCGGTCGGGCACACAGTTTTAATCTGCCAGGAAGTTTCATATCAGCGCACACTCCGCTGCAGAGTGAAAATCTCATTCTGGAAACATCCCCCAGGCTGTGGCTAAGCCATGTCTCCGCAATATCCTTTCTTTCAGGAGTGCTAGTTCTGCAAGGTTCGCAGGAGAGCTTCTGTAAAGTTTGGAAGGTAGGAGACGAGATACTGGCAGAAGTAAGGCTGTGAGGCCGGGCGTGAGTCGTGCTTCGGTAGCTCAGATGGTAGAGCACTTGCCCGCGAAAGGCAAAGGTCCCGAGTTCGAGTCTCGGTCGGGCACACAGTTTTAATCTGCCAGGAAGTTTCATATCAGCGCACACTCCGCTGCAGAGTGAAAATCTCATTCTGGAAACATCCCCCAGGCTGTGGCTAAGCCATGTCTCCGCAATATCCTTTCTTTCAGGAGTGCTAGTTCTGCATGGTTCGCAGGAGAGCTTCTGTAAAGTTTGGAAGGTAGGAGACGAGATACTGGCAGAAGTAAGGCTGTGAGGCCGGGCGTGAGTCGTGCTTCGGTAGCTCAGATGGTAGAGCACTTGCCCGCGAAAGGCAAAGGTCCCGAGTTCGAGTCTCGGTCGGGCACACAGTTTTAATCTGCCAGGAAGTTTCATATCAGCGCACACTCCGCTGCAGAGTGAAAATCTCATTCTGGAAACTCTTTAGTGGATACGTGCGTGGCGAGCACGGGGCCCCGAGCTATTGCAGCCTTCCTTCTTTCCAGGGCTGCATTTCCTTCCCCTTCCCCTCCTTTCCTCTCCTTGCTTCTTCCCCCTCGCTCTCTCCTCTCCCTCTCTTGGTGTCCTTGCTTATGTTCACCCCCGCTATCCTCCTGGTTATGTTGGTTTTGCAATTTAGCTTTGTTGCGTAATCACCTCCTCCTTTTGGCACTCCTTGGTCCCCCTCCGGGGTTTGACCTCCATTACTAAATTTCTCTTCCGTAGGGTGAGCCATCTGGGGAAGAGCACCTTACCTAGTGTCTCCGACGTGTTCCCTCCTAGTTCAATCCACCCTTTCTTTCACGTCGTTGTCTGATACAGAGTGCATAGCCAGCATGGTAGACAGCCTGTGTGGTGGGGTCGCTATGTACCCTTTTGGTTGAGCCCCCTGAACACATAGGATAACACTTCTGATACCTAAGCTGTGACCTCCTCATGCAAGCCTTGGAGTGGTTGCTCGTCATCCTGGAGCATCGGAATGGCCGCCGTACGAGACGGCCTTTGCTGTGGCTGGGTGGCGCCCGGGAGGAGAGCCCTTGATCGGAGTGGGTGGTATCGGGGCGGACGCTATGCAAATGAAAAGCGTACGGGTCCAGAACTCTGGCCGTTCTTCTGCGGTCGTCTCTCTGCATGGAACCGATTCTTCTAGTGCTGATTCTCCTGCCTCTTCGGCCTTCCCTTACATGGCTACCCCCTGGGAAGAGGTTCAGGCCTGTTGGCTAGGGGCAAAGCCTTTCCCCCGCTATCTGGTTTGTACCAAGACTGATGGGGATACTTTCACCAATACCAAACCTTTATTCTTTGTGGAACACATTGAAGAAAAGTTTGGCGAAGTGGACTCCCTGAACAAGATGCGGTCGGGTTCGTTGCTGATCAAAGCTGCTTCAGCTGTCCAGTCTGCGGCCGTTCGTGCCTGTACCCATCTTGGCACAATTCGTGTGTCCATTACCCCCCACCAGTCTCTAAATATAGTTCAAGGTGTGATTTTTCACAGGGACCTCATCCTTCAAATTGATGAGGAACTTCGGGTCAATCTCGGATGGCAGGGTGTTCACTTTGTTCAGCGTGTTCAGAAGGGTCCTAAGGACAATCACATTGATACTGGTGCCTTTATCCTAGCCTTTGAAGGGGATACCCTCCCTGAGAAAGTCAAGATTATGGTTTATCGATGTGATGTGAAGCCGTACATCCCACCTCCTATGAGGTGTTTTATGTGCTTGCGTCTTCCCACTGTTCGCAGGCCCCTCTCTGTGGTGACTGTGGACGTCCACTCCATGAGGGGAGTCGCTGTGTTCCCACTCCTGTGTGTGTTAATTGTCGTGGCAATCATTCTCCACGTTCACAATATTGCCCAGTATATAAGAAGGAAAAGAAGATACAGGAGTATAAGTCCCTTTATCGCTTCACCTACACAGAGGCTCGTAAGAAGTATACACCTCTTCACCCTTTGTCCATGACGTCTAGTTATGCTTTAGTTACATATTCACCCCTTCCTCACCCCCTCTCCCGGACCCCTCTCCTCGCCCCCTCCCCCTGCGGCTCCCACACCTTCTCCTCTGGGCGCTGTTCCCCCTCCCCAGCCGAAGAAGTGTCCCACTCCTTTGGCGTCTGCCCGTCAAGGGCGCCCCTTCCAGGATGCCCCTTCACGGCACCTTCTAGGCCAAAGGTCTGCTGCCACGCGACGACCGCGAGAACCGCGGTCTGTCGGCCCTCAGGTCGCCTGATCTCTTTCTGTTCCCGATCTTCCTGCAGCTGGCTCCTTTCTGCCACACAGCCCTCCTCGATCTCAAACAGAAGAGAAGAAGAAACATGAGTCCTGGGACAAGGAGCCTCTGGTGTCACCAGAGGTCCCATCCCCGGCTTCACAACCAGATTCTGCCATGTCGTTCATGGATGTCGCCCCCTTCTTGTCAGTGATGGGTGATGACCCGGCGGTATGACTGGCTTTAGCCTGTTCAACCCCCATTTAAATCATCGTTCTGTGGTTATCCAATGGAACTGTAATGGATACTACCGTCACCTTCCGGAATTGAAATCCCTTATTTCGTCTTACTCTGCAGCTTGTGTGGTTCTACAGGAATCTCATTTTACTGTTGATCACTCACCGACCCTTCTGTGTTTTCTGTCGAAATCGGGTCGGACCCCTGCAGGCTTCTGGTGGCGTTTGTACGTTGGGCCATACAGACATTGCTAGCACGTGGATTCCTCTTCGAACCACATTGGAAGCGGTTGCTGTTAGGGTCCACCTGGACTCTGTCACGGTTTGCAATCTTTATCTCCCTCCTGAGAGGACTCTTACACCTGCTGCCTTAACTGCCCTTTTTCAGCAGCTTCCTCCTCCCTTCCTCCTTCTTGGGGATTTTAATGATTATCATCCCTTGTGGGGCAGTGCATTTCCATCTAGACGAGGTCTTCTCTTAGATCAGTTTATCACAGACCACGACTTGTGCCTTCTTATTGCTCCCCTACTCATTTCAGTGCCGGTCATGGTACCTTTTCTGCCATTGATCTTTCTCTTTCTTCTCCCTCTCCCCTTCCTTCATTACACTGGTCGCCACATGACGACCTTTGTGATAGTGACCATTTTCTGTTGATTCTCTCTCTCCCTTCCCTCTCCCCGATAGACAGGTTACCTTGTTGGTCTTTCCAACGCGCCGATTGGTCTCTATACACTGCACAGGTCGTGTTTTCTCCCTCTTTGTCGGGTTGTATTGATGACTTCCTACGTGACGTGCCTGACGCGATTGTTGCTAGCCTTGCTGTACCTCGCTCATCTGGACCGTTTCGTCGCCGGCAAGACCCGTGGTGAAATACGGCCATTGCCATTGCCATCCACGATCGCCGTCGAGCTTTGTAACACCTTCAGAGGCACCCATCCGTTGCCAGCCTTATTACCTTTCACGCTAAAGCCCGTTATTTAATCAAACAGAGCAAACGGATATGTTGCGATTTGTTTCTTCCCTCGGTTCTACTGTCCCTATGTCACGGGTATGGGCTACACTTCGCTCTCTCCAAGGTTGCCATCGGCAGTCCACTCCCCCAGGCCTTCACCTCCCAAATGTCCTTTGTACGTACCCGTTGATTCTTACAGAACATCTTGCGACCCATTTTGCAATGGCATCAGCATCAGCCTCCTATCCAGCTGCTTTCCTTCACCTGAAGCAGCGGGCTGAAGCTTTCACCTTATGTTTTACCCCTTGTCAGTCAGAATCTTACAACGAACCTTTTACTGAATGGGAATTCCTTTCCAAACTTTCTTCTTCTCATGATACGGCCCTTGTTCCAGACTCCATTCATAACCAACTGCTTCAACATCTCAGTGCTCCACAACGGCAACATCTCCTCCGGGTGTTTAACCATATCTGGCTCCAGGTTGACTTCCCTTCTCAGTGGAGGGATAGCGTCGTGGTTCCTGTACTTAAGCCTGGTAAGAACCCCCTATTTGTTGACAGCTATCGGTCAGTTCGTCTGACCAGTGTTGTTCACAAGTTACTTGAACGGATGGTAGCCCGTCGGCTCAATTGGGTCCTCGAATCTTGGGATCTATTGTCCCCTTACCAGTGCAGCTTCCAAGAGGGACTGTCTCCGATTGATCATTTACTTCGCTTGGAATCCGCAGTTTGGCAGGCTTTTTCCCAGCGTTGCCATTTGGTTGCGGTATTTTTTGACCTTCACAAGGCCTATGACACAGCCATCACATCTTACTTACACTTCATGAGTGGGGTCTTCGGGGCCCACTCCCGATTTTTACCCATTAGTTCCTGTTCCATCGGTCATTCAGGGTTCGGATTGGTACTGTTTTTAGTTCTCCTCGGACCCAGGAGACGATCATCCCACAGGGTTCTGTCTTGAGTGTATTTCTTTTTCTCATTGCTATCCCTGTAAGGGGATGATTTCTGCATTTGGGTTAGTTCCTCTTCGATGGCCTCTGCAGAGCAGCAGATCCAGAGAGCTATACGGCGTGCCTCTGCATGGACCTTTTCACACGGGTTTCAATTCTCTCCTTTAAAATCGCGGGTGGTCCACTTCTGTCGCCGTACTACGATCCACCCTGATCCAGAGCTCTATCTCGATGCACAACGACTGCCTGTGGTCCCACAGTTTCGTTTCCTGGGTCTTCTTTTCGACAACGAGCTCACTTGGCTGCCCCATATCAGACTTCTGAAGGTAGGATGTTTCCGTAACCTCAACGTCCTACGCTTCCTTGCCCACTCCTCTTGGGGTGCGGACCGCTCCCTCCCTCCTCCCCTCCTCCGTCTTTATCGTGCTTTAGTTTTGTCTCGCTTGGACTATGGTTGTCAAGTTTATGGTTCGGCTGCTCCTTCCACACTGCACATGCTGGATTCAGTCCACCATCGTGGTATCCGTTTGGCCACCGTTGCCTCCCTACTAGCCCTGTTGATAGTATCCTGGTTGAAGCTGGGATCCCCCTCCCCCTTTCTGTTCGGCGGTCCCAGCTTCTGGTGTCTTATGCACTCGCTGTCCGTTCCTCTCCCACTCATCCTTCCTATTCTATCCTGTTCCAAGACCATGGACGTCGCCCACCTGATTCCCGCCCTCGGGCGGGTTTACCGGTTGGGCACCGCCTTGCGTCTGTTTGCCATGATTTTCAGCTTCCTTCTTTGTCCTGTCTTCCTCGCTCCCTCCCCTTCCCCCCCCCCCCCCGGTTAGTTCATCAGCCTCGAATTAGGATGTATCTCCGCCGAGGTCCGAAAGATTCCATCCCCCTGATTGTGTTCGGTTCCTTTTTCCGCCGAATTTTAAGGGAGTTTTGGGATGATGTTGTTTTTTACATTGATGGCTCTAAATCTGCTGATCATGTGGCATATGCCTTCACGTCCTCTGTTGGAACGGAAAATCATCTGCTGCCACCTACATGTGGGATGTTTACTGCGGAATTGATGGCAATATCCCAGGCCCTTACCTTTATTAAACAGTCCCAACACAACCGCGTTTTGTTATGTATGGACTCAATGAGTTGCCTTCTGGCTATTGACTGGTGTTTTTCGCGCCATCCCTTGGTCTCTGCCATCCATGACCATCTCGTTGATATTCACCGTGCTGCTTGTTCCGTTGACTTCCTTTGGGTCCCTGGCCATGTGGGTATACCGGGTAATGAGATCGCTGATCATTTGTCTGGGGGAGCAGTCACTTACCCCCCGTTTTCTATAACCCCTCCTGCAGCGGATTTACGCCTTCACATCATATCCCACTTCGCACAATCATGGGCCAACTCTTGGGAGGCTACTTCCCTGTCTAATAAACTTCGTGCGATTAGGGTGACACCAGGCCCGAGGCGTTTTTCCTTTCGCCTCTCCCAAAAGGACTCGACCACACTGTGTCGTCTCCTCATTGGCCATACCAGGCTGACCCATGCTTTCCTTTTGCGTGCTGAGCCACCCCCACTTTGTGGTTGTGGAGCGTTCCAGTCAGTAGCCCACATTTTGTTTGAATGCCCGCTTCTTTTGGCTCTGCGTGCTAAGTACAGACTCCTCCGCACTTTACTTTAGATGTTGGCTGACGATTCCCAGATGGTCGACCTGGTTCTCGCTTTCCTCCGGGAAAGTGGTTTTTATTATCAGTTTTAAGGTTTCTAATCTCTCTCTGGTGTTGGGGCAGGGCGGTGAGTGTTGTGGTATCTCACACTGTAAGCCGTGTTTGGAGATTCCCGACTCCCCTCCCTGGCCGAGATTATCTTTTCATCCCCTTTTACTCTCTTTGTATCTTTTTTTTAGGATTGGTTAGTCTCCTTTTCCCATATTCACTTATACGTTCTAGCCGTTGCACCTTTTAAGTCGCAAGTGGTATTGCCTTTGCTGCTCCAAAGGTGGGTTATTTCCTGCCTCTAGCATAGCGTTGGGTTCGCTCTCTTGCTGCCTTACCTCATTTCGTTTTTACCATTGACAACATGACTGCCCTTTTACATTTTTTAGCCTTTTCCATTTTATCGTTCTGACTTTTCTGAGATGTCACACTATCGGAATGGACCACATTTGAAACTGGAGACTGACGTCCTTGCTGTTTGGTCCCTTCAACCCCAACCAACCGACCAACCAACCACGCTCTCCATGCTACTCTATCCTGTGCATGCTTCTTCATCTCCCAGTACCTACTGCAACCTACATCCTTCGGAATCTGTTTAGTGTATTCTTCTCTTGGCCTCCTACGATTTTTACCCTCCACGCTGCCCTCGAATACTAAATTGGTGATCCCTTGATGCCTCAGAACAAGTCCTACCAACCGATCCCTTCTTCTAGTCAAGTTGTGCCACAAATTTCTCTTCTCTCCAATTCTATTAAATACCTCCTCATTAGTTATGTGATCTACCCATCTAATCTTCAGCATTCCTCTGTAACACCACATTTCGAAAGCTTCTATTCTCTTCTTGTCCATACTATTTATCGTCCACATTTCACTTCCATACATGGCTACACTCCATACAATTACTTTCAGAAACGACTTCCTGACACTTAAATCTATATTCGATGTTAACAAATTTCTCTTCTTCAAAAACGCTTTCCTTGCCATCGCCAGTCTACATTTTATATCACCTCTACTTCGACCATCATCAGTTATTTTACTCCCCAAATAACAAAACACATTTACTACTTTAAGCGTCTCATTTCCTTATCAAATTCCCTCACCATTACCCGATTTAATTCGACATCATTCCATTATCATCGTTTTGCTTTTGTTCGTGTTCCTCTTATATCCTCCTTTCAAGACACTGTCCATTCCGTTCAGCTTTTCTTCCAGGTCCTTTGCTGTCTCTGACTGAATTGTAATGTCATCGGCGAACCTCAAAGTTATTATTTTTTCTCCATGGGTTTTAATTCCTACTCCGAATTTTTCTTTTGTTTCCTTTACTGCTTGCTCAATATACAGACTGAATAACATCGGGGATAGGCTACAACCATGTCTCACTCCCTTCCCAACCACTGCTTCCCTTTCATGTCCCTCTTATAACTGTCATCTGGTTTCTGTACAAATCGCAAATAACCTTTCGCTCCCTGTATTTTACCCCTGCCACCTTCAGAATTTCAAAGAGAGTATTCCAGTCAACATTGTCAAAAGCTTTCTCTAAGTCTACAAATGCTAGAAAAGTAGGTTTGCCTTTCCTTAATCTATTTTCTAAGATAAGTCTTAGGGTCAGTATTGTCTCACGTGTTCCAACATTTCTATGGAATCCAAACTGATCTTCCCCGAGGTCGACTTCTACCAGTTTTCCATTCGTCTGTAAAGAATTCGTGTTAGTATTTTGCAGCCGTGGCTTATTAAACTGATAGTTCGTTAATTTTCACATCTGTCGACACTTGCTTTCTTTGGGATTGAAATTATTATATTCTTCTTGATATCTGAGGGTATTTCGCCTGTATCATACATCTTGCTCACTAGATGGTGTAGTTTTGTTTCGACTTAGGTCTTTCAGTGCTCTGTCAAACTCTTCACGCAGTATCGTATCTCCCATTTCATCTTCATCTGCATCCTCTTCTATTTCCACAATATTGTTCTCAAGAACATCGCCCTTATATAGACCCTCTGTATGCTCCTTCCACCTTTCTGCTCTCCCTTCTTTGCTTAGAACTGGGCTTCCATCTGAGCTCTTGATATTCATGAAAGTGGTTCTCTTTTTTCCAAAGGTCTCCTTAATTTTCCTGTAGGCAGTATCTATCTTACCTCTAGTGATACGCGCCTCTACATCGTTATATTTGTTCTATAGCCATCCCGGCTTAGCCATTTTGCACTTCCTGTCGATCCTATTTTTGGATTCCTTTTTGCCTGCTTTATTTACTGTATTTTTATATTTTCTCCTTCCATCAATTAAATTCAATATCTCTTCTGTTACCCAAGGATTTCTACTAGCTTTCGTCTTTTTACCTAATTGATTCTCTGCTACCTTCACTGTTTCATCTCTCAAAGCTACCCATTCTTCTTCTACTGGATTTCTTTCCCCCATTCTTGTCAATCGTTCCCTATTGCTCTCCCTGAGGCCCTCTACAACCTCTAGTTCTTTCAGTTTATCCAGGTCCCATCTCCTCAAGTTCCCACCTTTTTGCAGTTTCTTCAGTTTTAATCTACAGTTCATAACCAATAGATTGTGATCAGAGTCCACATCTGCGCCTGGAAATGTCTTACAATGTAAAACCTGGTTCCTCAATCTCTGTCTTACCATTATATAGTCTATCTGAGACCTTACAGTATCTCCTTGCTTCTTCTTGATTCATAAACCAAGTGTTAGCTATGATTAATTTATACTCTGTGCAAAATTCTACCAGGCGGCTTCCTCTTTCATTCCTTACTCCCATTCCATATTCACCTACTGCGGTTCCTTCTCTCCCTGTTTCCTTCTCTTCCTTTTCCTACTATCGAGTTCCAGTCACCCATGACTATTAAATTTTCGACTCCCTTCACTATCTGAATAGTTTCTTTTATCTCGTTATACATTTTATCAATCTCTTCGTTATCCGCGGAGCTAGTTGGCAAATAAACTTGTACTACTGTAATAGGCGTGGGCTTCGTGTCTACCTTGGCCACAATAATACGTTCACTATGCTGTTTGTAGTAGCTTACCCGCATTCCTATTTTCCTATTCATTATTAAACCTACTCCTGCATTACCCCTATTTGAGTTTGTATTTATAAACCTGTATTCACCTGACGAGATGTCTTGTTTCTCCTAGCACCGAACTTCACTAATTCCCAATATATCTAACTTTAACCTATCCATTTTCTAGCCTACCTGCCTGATTAAGTGATCTGACATTCCACGTTCCAATCCGTAGAGCGCTAGTTTTCTTTCTCTTGATAACAACGTCCTCCTGAGTAGTCCCCGCCCGGAGATCCGAATGGGGGATATTTTACCTCCGGAATATTTTACCTAAGAGGACGCCATCATCATTTAATCATAAAGCTGCATGCCCTCGGGAAAAATTACGGCTGTATTTTTCTCTTGCTTTCAGCCGTTCGGAGCACCAGCACAAGGCCCTTTTGGTTAGTGTTACAATGCCATATCAGTCAATCATCCAGACTGTTGCTCCTGCAACTACTGAAAAGGCTGCTGCCCCTCTTCAGGAACCACAAGTTTGTCTGGCCTCTCCACAGATACCCCTCCGTTGTGGTTGCACCTACGGTACGGCCATCTGTATCGCTTCGGCACGCAAGCCTCCCCACCAACGGTAAGGTCCATGGCTCATGGGGAAGGGGTTCCTGACAATACTTAATAGCTAGTCTCTAGCTTCATCTTCCACTTCTGTAGGCTCCATTTGTTCCTGACAAAAGTTAAACAAATTGAGCCTACAGAAGTGGGACATGAAGCTAGAGACTGGGTTTGATGTCCTGCCATCCGTAGCAGATATCTGCTCAGTTAAGACTGATTGATTCCATTTTTTTATTGTGCTTTTTGCATTGTGGTCCTTTACAATTTTTTATAACGTGCATTTTTTTATGTTTTTCTTCCGTAGTGTGATTTTTCTTTTGTTTTTTGCTGTAGGGCTTAGGGGCCCATTAATTCAATAATTGGTGATCATCATGTTTTGTGACGAATGTCAAATATCGCAATATTCTTCCCAAAGGCCAAAATACTTGCAAAAATAAGTCAACAACGCAAAAAAGAGTTCTACTGTTATATTAAGTATCATTGTTATTTTGTGCACACAAAATAAATCTGTCAAATTGGTGCCTAAAATATCACTGTGTACTCTCATATTAAGTACTCCAATGCTATTTTCAAGCCTAAACACATGCGGTTAGAAAATACCGTTCTAAACAGACACTCGACATTTCAAGTTATAACTAAGAGTGAAGTGATGAAACTCACGTGACCGGTCTCACAACTACATAGCATATAAGCTGGCTGCAACACTACACAAGATAGAAAAGTTCATAAACAAACCGGCAGTCTGAATTACTGCCAGTTATTGGAAGAATGTAATTAATTCCGTTATTTCGGCCTGCTCTTGGTATAAGACGAAATGCAGCTTGAAGATGAATAACTGCAGCATGAAGACTATGCTTCAGTAATGTTGTGAGGCACTGTTTATTTGGACTCATATTTTCATTCGCAATTTCCCGCAAGTTGTATTTTTCAGAATTCAGGTACAAATATTTCCCAGAGTTTATTAAGCACTGCTCTAATTTTTTTCTGTAACTTGCAATAGTCCATACGTATGTAGTAGACCTAAACTTTATTGCAGAATCAACTAAGTTATATAAAAAATAACATTTTTATTAGGAAAAAATTATAAAAATTAAAATGTAAGATTTGGTATTTTTATGTCCTTGTAATATACATAATAGGTGGAATTAAATAGGTCTAGTACCTCAGCCATCATGTTATGCATCTCTCGTAAACATTTGGTCTCCTTCAAATGTATGTATAACATTGGATAAGAGGTACCTCATTTTGAGGAAGCGTTTTGGAAAAAAAATTGCATCAATTTCTTTGCAATTTTTTTAATAATCCTAAGAAGGTTCAAAAATATTCGAAATACTTCTAATATGTTTAGAAAGTGTGCTACATTACCTGATATCAACTAAAATCTGCGAAACATATACATTATAAACAGTTCCTGAAAGAAATAGGTGTTGGTTTTTACATAATATTGAGCAGGAAAAGTACCCTGTATCCTGAAGGAGGGGGTAACAACAACTCCTCCCAGAAAAACTTGCACACTTCCAACGACCACTGGCAACGCATAGGCCGGTAAACTGGGGGGCGCAAAGTCAAATGTCAAATAGTAATGTACCGATCCATTATATAAGCGTTATAACCCTGCCCCCACCACCGCCTCATCAACTTAACCCTAATGTCCAAGTGTATGCACTACTGAGTATGTCTTGCGCTCAAAACGAGAGCGTGAGTGTTGTGGACGTCACAGATGAGACACCTGCAGCGGGAGACAGGCCGTCAACACCGGCCGACCGCTGCAGGTCCCTTCCAGTCGGTCGGCAGTGGAGGAGGAGGTGGCGCGAGGCATGTAAAGGCCGGTTCCCAATAGAGCGCGGCAGCGCGTCGTGCGGCAACGGCAGCGGCAAGCGTTTTCCGCTTTGACGCGGCGGCTCGCGGAATTGGTGTTCCCATCTGGAAGCGGCAGACGCTAGCGGTAGCCAATGACGGACTGCCACTGAGGTACGGGGCGGGACCCACTGGAACTCCCGGTGCGTTTGAAAAACTATATCTTACACCTACATGGAGGAAAGACGAAGTTGGGTGAAGACATACCAATTTTTCATTTTCTGTACAATGTACTCTTTCACATATTCTATTATGCATGTTTTCTCATTTCACCATAAACAGATTTCATGACTACCGTTCATCACTGTTCACTATCTAGCACATTGCTTAACAATCATGAAAGAATAATACATATTTGGAACAAAGTTTTCGAAACCAGATTTTAAATTATAAGACATTTCCCGGTGCAGACGCAAACCGACAATACTTTATTAGTTACTAGCTGCAGTTTACAACTAAAGAGACAGCAAACGGCAGCAAATTAAGGAAATGGAATTTGAATAAGTCAAGACCCACAGTTTTTCGATAATCTTAAAGTTAGCGTAATGCAACGACTGACTGAAACAGAGGAAGGAATCCGCTAGAATACGAATGGATATCTTTGAGAAAAGAAGTGGTGAATGCAGCAGAGTATGAGAACGGGAAGAAGGTACAGTAGAAATCGTTAGATAAAACGTGAAATATTAAATCTGACAAGAGGGAAAAATACAAAAATGCAGCAAATAAAGTAGGCCATTGGAAATAGAAATGTCTAAACATGACGTTGGCAGAAAGTCCAAAATTGCAACGTGATTTTGCACTTGGAAAACATAAGGGAATGAAAATGAGAAAGAACAAAGAAAACTTTGCTCAAAGGAGAAGCAACTGTCAAGAACTCATTTGGCAAGCCAGAACTAAGCAAATAAGAGAAGGCTAGATAGTGGAAGAATATGTAGACAGGTGAGGGGGAGGGGTTGTACAAAGTAACATAAGTACATTGTTAGATTCCTGTGAGATGTCTGAACACGTAAGGCAATACTGATCCTACCACTTAACTAAGTAGACACACTGAAGAACAGCGAAACTGTGTTTATAGCATTTGCATGTTTAGAGAAAGGTTTTGACAATCTTAATTAAAACATTCTTTGAAGCTCTGGAGATGTCATCGATAAAACACAGGGACACAAGATTATCTACAACTTGTACAGAAACCAAACTGCATTTCTAAGACTTCAATGACTTGAAAGGGAAGCAGTAATTGAGAAGGCAGAAGTAGAGAGGATATAAAATGAAGACTGTGAATAGCAAGAAAAGCGTTCTGAAAAAGAAAATTTGTTCACATGGAATATAAATTGTAATGATTGGGTACTATTTTACGAAGGTATTTGTGTGGAGTGCAGCCCTGTAAGTGAAACGTGGGCGATGAACAGTTTTGTCGAGAAGACAATGGACGCTTTCAAAACGTGGTGATCAATAAGAATGCTGAAGATTAGACATGAGGATCGTGTAACTAAAGAAGAGGTACGGATTTAAATAGAGTAGGAAGAGGAAATTACGGCACAACTTTGACTACAAGAGGGGTAAGTTGACAGGACATATTATGAGGCGTCAAAGAGTGAGGACAAAGGGGTTGGCTGATAGTATTCTGATAATAATCATTTGTTCAAATGCTATTCTACTATTTTATCTGTTAATGTAAGCAGTGAATTTAGTCTTCCATGCACTCCTCCACAAAACATTTAAACCAAAACTGAAATCAGCTGAACACCAAACCTTTCAACCACTGTCTGACAACTACTGCATTCACTTTCAACTTTCTATAACTATCACTGGCTAGCCCCACACATATAAAGATATAAGGAGAACAGAAATAAACAAACAATTTCAGCATATAATTCTTTAGGTTGGCAACATGTACATAAACAAACCAAACAGGAAGGGGCATGAGGTGAACACACTGTAGTTACGACTTCAAATCAGTGTTTTCGGTAAAATGTCTACAGCTAGTGACAGAAGAAAAAAGAGCGAACATGAAAATGTGCTTATGTTCCATAATCTAAGTTTTAGTTCAACCTCCAGTATGTCACCAGGTGAGGGGAAACGTATATGTCCGCCAAAAACTCGATTCACTGTAAGTAATCAGTTATGCATTTAAAACAAAACTGAATCATTCTAGATTCCACCGAAAATGCCTTAAAGTAAAAGGCGAAACACGCCTTGAACCAATAAAGTACACTTGATAAAGAAAAAAAAAACGTTTGTTACTTACCAAAGGAAATAATCAATAGCTGTAGATACTTAGCAAATTACATCTTATGACATACCAGCAAATTAGTTTCTGTTTAACTTCTCATTCCACACGCTATTAAATGCTGTTTTAAAAAAAATCATCTATCCCTTCTGAAAAACTGTAGTTTCTTTCATATCTCGGTAGATAAACAGATTTCGGATATTTATCATGCGACGAAATACATGACTTTTTACAAGTTATCGTTTGCAAAAAAACGCTTTTAGATTTCTTGAACCGTTTACGAAATTTGCAGTTGATACAACCACATGGTTTACGACGAGCAGGACGAAGTATTGGTCGCGTCGCAAGCGACCCGCGCACGATCACCGCACAGCCCATCCGCCGACATATCATTCAATATCTCGAGAACGGTGATAGCTATCGTTCTGCTCTCAACTTTAAAAGCAATTTCGATATGTTGACTAAATTCCATACGCAATAATGTATTACCTAAAATGAACTGTACGCAAAGTCCACGCAATGCGTTTTTACCTCTGCACACTCATTAAAATTTCGTGTATAGGTTTACGTAAATGCGATACAGCAAGTAACCACGACGAATATCGAAAAGAAATTCGGCCCTTTATCGAGAGAAGATATCAGGCTGTAACATGCCCAAGAATCAAATTTTTCTACCGAATAGTTTCCTTGGAATCGGATGATAAGTTCTTGTGGCCCGGGGTTGCGTACCTGACGTCACGCTCAGCGCGTTCTGTGATTGGCGGCGCGCACCTGGGGCGCGTCACGCGGCAGCGGAAGCGGTTCGACATGGGCAAACCGCGACGCAGAGCCCGCCGCGCCGTGCCGCTGACGCCGTTTCCATGGCAACCACGCCGCTGACGCGCGGTTTTGACGCGCGGCAGCCCTAGTGGGAACCGGCCTTAAACGTATGTACGCTGTGGTAAAATGATGGCCAGCATTTAAAGGACGAAGTAATAACTCAACCGCGACAGCGAAGTACGGATGATATGAAATTAATTCAGGCTGCCTTACAGGCTAAAATTAACGATATTTTAATAACAGTTATTCTGGACACCGGTGCCAGCACGTCCGTGATAAATGAACAATTGTTCCTTTGTGTGGACGAGATCAGGAAGCTGCCGATTTTACCAGTAGGAAACTGAAGAGTGGTAGGAGCCCTACGAGAGAAGGGGCAGTTAATAAAAATCCAGGTGCAGGTAGAGCTAACACTGAAAAAAGAAGCATTTACAAGCTCATTCCTGGTGGTTAGAAATCTCGCCGTACCCTTTATCATGGGTTTAGATGATCCCCGTGAAATGAAGACGAAAACTGACCTGGCACGGGGCATTTGCACCTTAATATACCATAATAAGCAGATCGAATTGGTGTTCAGCAGGACTCCTGATGCGTGCACAAACTATTGTTGGCACGTTAGCGTAGTGCTCCCTGAGAGTCCCACACTAATGGAAGTGAACAGTCTCTCGGTAGAGAGTGAAAATGGTACGGAAGATGCCTGGGTGCAGAAGTCACGGGACATTAAGCAAAACATTTGAATGGCCAGCAATTTGCCGAGATATTTACCGAAAGACCCGGTATAATCACAGCGTATGAGTACAATATGCAAGTCCGGGCTCACGATACATTATGCCGCACCACCTGTTCTATCCCCTGGTCGAAAAACCAGGCGTAGAAAGGTAAATACTAAAATTTAGATTGGTTGGAATATGTATTTTCGTGAGATATGTGTGCTTTGTTCATTTTCTTGTCTTGCTTAGTGTGTAAGTATGTGTATTTTTGAATGTGTTGAATGGAATGTGTACATCATGTATGTACATGAACTAACATATTAGAAAATGAATCGGACGTAAGTGTCCATAAATGACTTACTAACACTGAGCACAGTGCGTGCGCCCGAAAATCTGTCCAATAGAAATTTTGATAATACCCATTCTCTGGACGGGATCGTTCGTATTTCTCGTTGCAACTACAGTACAGCTTGATTGATTTAGTGTGAATACCAGCCAGAAGTACTTCTGGCTGCAATCTCACGTACAAGGCAGCTCCAAGTGCGCAACCTACGTTAAGCGAATGATTCTGTGTTGAATGATAATATTATGTACAAAATGTACTGAACTCACGATACCAGAGTGGCCAAATGGCCGACAGTTCACGAATAAGAGGATTTGGCAAAGAACATGATAATTTTGTAATAGACAAACCATATTCCTGATTGAATTACTTGTCGGTAAAGCCCACAGAAAATGTAATAGGGATTGTATATCTATTTATGTATATATTTTTAATGAAAAAGATCAAAATGTGCTCAATGTGCCTTTAATGTGAAGTACTTTTCCGGACAATCAGATAGTGACATGAGGAAGAAAGTTACTCACACAGTACAAACTTTAAACAAAGTGAGAGTGAAACAAACTGTATGTGTTATAGCTAGGCAAAACATTGATAAACTGTACCAAAGTGCAGCAGTAATAAAGTAAATGTAAAGGCCCGTCACATATGGCTGAACTGTAGTAAGTGAAGTGCTATGTGGTTGTTATACTTTCACTGAACTGTGCATAGCAAGAAACAGTGGTGTTTATTGCAAGACAGTGAACCGACACAGTGTAATTAAAACAGTTTGGTTAAGAAACAGCCAACCGCGAGCTAAAATCACAAGTGAACGCTTTCAGTGGCACAAGTCTTAGCGGAACAATCTGAAAGTGTCACAACGATAAACCTCGACGGACGCCCACCAGTGTGATGTACAGGAAAATCATAGTGAACACGAGTGTTACGAAACACTACTTAGGTCAAAGTAAAAGAGTGATCGAAAAAGCCAAAACCACAAGTAACGTACTGTTATAGTCTGTTCTCGACCAAAATACTACATACACTTGCACTCCACAGTCACGTATGTATTTGTATGACCTAATAACGTTTCCCTTACAGCCAGTGTATTTTGTAGCAACGTCCAGTGGTTTAAAACCCAGGAGCTTTCGGCCGGGCTCTCCTCGGCTGTTGTCAAGCGATGACCGTCGAATTATTGCTGCTGCCATCCTTATATAGCCGCACTGTCTTCAGTGACGTCACTGGTGCTAGCTCCAGCGCCATAAATGGCAATGTTTTTATTGCATGCTTGCCGCGTCCGCTTCAGTTTTCCAGTAGCTTGGTTCCAAGCCGTACTTAGCTGCAGGCCGCCGTCTTTATTGAGGGCGTTTTCAGAAATTTTTAACTCGATGGCTTCTTTTATAACACTGTCCCAAAAACTGGTAGTCCGCGTAATAACAGATCTCTCGGAAAAGGCAATACGGTGTCCGTTTTCTAAAGCATGTTCTGCCACCACTGATTTCTCAGGATACCGTAGGTGAAAACATCTCTCGTGGTCCACATGGCGCTGTTCAATAGTATGTACAGTCTATCCCATACAGAACTGTCCACAAGCACACGGTATTTTATATACTCCTGGCGTTCTGAATCCAACATCGTGTTTCGCAGCCCTCATTAGTTGTAGAATTTTAGACTGTGCTTCTTTAGAAGCCGGCTCATCTTTCCAATAGGAAAGATTGAGCCACAGAACGGCAAGAACGCAAGGTTCTTCGTGCCCTCCTCGGAGGTCTTCTGCTCATGTTTCTTTGGCAAGAAGGCTTCCGAAATCTGGCGGTTGTTGTAGCCGTTTTCTTTGAAGACTTTCAGTACGTGGCTCAGTTCTCTCAGAAGGCTTCCAGGGTCTGAAACGGCTTCCGCTCGATACACCAATGTCCTCAGAACAGAACTTGTCTGTGAAGGTTGGTGATAGTCGGTAGCATGCTGATACAGGTCTGTGTGGGTGGGTTTCCGATAAATACTGTGACTAAGACACCCATTTTGTTTCCGGCGGCCGGCCGAAGTGGCCGTGCGGTTAAAGGCGCTGCAGTCTGGAACCGCAAGACCGCTACGGTCGCAGGTTCGAATCCTGCCTCGGGCATGGATGTTTGTGATGTCCTTAGGTTAGTTAGGTTTAACTAGTTCTAAGATCTAGGGGACTAATGACCTCAGAAGTTGAGTCCCATAGTGCTCAGAGCCATTTGAACCGTTTTTTTGTTTCCGGCGGACGAGGACGTCTAGAAAACGCAATGCATCATCTGTCTCTACTAGCATCGTGAATATTATGTTATTATGAATGCTGTTGATGTGGTGAAAAATTCTCCCAGCTCGGCCAGACAACACATGTGTCGTCGACGTAATGATAAAACCAACTAGGCTTTGCAGGAGCCGTGTCCAGGGCAATGTTCTCGAGATACTCCATGAAGAGGTTGCCTACAACTGGAGCTAATAAGCTTCCCATCGCGATGTCCTCCGTCTGGTTAAAATAATCTCCATCATACAAAAAGTACGACGATGTCAGAGTGTGCTTAAATAAATCCGTAAAACTGTCGTCAAATAACTGGGAGAGTACATCTAAAGAGACTTTGATGGGAATCTGTGTGAATAATGACTCCACTTCAAAGCTAATCATCATATCTCCTTGTCCGAGACGCAAGCATTTAATTCGACTGATGAAGTCGGTCGTATTCTTGATGTGGTGTTCACAATGACCGACGTGCCGAGTGAGGAGGCTGGCCAAATACTTAGCTAGTCTGTACATTGTCGATCCGATGGTGCTTACGATGGGGCATAGAGGAGTGAGCTCCTTATGAAACTTGGGAAGGCCATACAGAGTAGGTTGTTGAGGTACCTGAGAGATGAACTTTTTAACGACATTAGAAGCTCGAACGGCTACAACAGCCGGATTTCACAACCATTCTTGCCGAAGAAACATAAGCAGAAAAAATCCGAGGATGGCACTAAGAATCTTGTGTTCTTGCCGTTCTGTGGCTCAAAAACAGGAAGCTTCTTACGAAGCACAAAATCGATACTGTTTTTTAGGCCACCGGCTAAAATTCGACAGTTAATGAGGGCTGTGAAAGACGATGTTGGACTCAGAACGCCAGGAGTATGTAAAACTCCGTGTGGGTGTGAACAATTTTGTATCGGACAGATTGTACGTACCATTGAATACGAGATATGTTTTCGCCTTCTGTATCCTGAGAAATCAGTGGTGGCGGAACATGCTTTAGAAAACGGACACCGTATTGCCTTTGCCGAGACATCTGTTATTACGAGGACTACTAACTTTTGGGATAGTGTTATAAAAGAAGCCATCGAGTTAAAAATTGCACCCTCAATAAAAACGGCGGCCTGCAGCTAAGCGCAGCTTGGAACCCAGCTATTGGAAAGCTGAAGCGGACGCAGCAAGCACGCAACAGGAACATGGCTGTTTATGGCACTGGAGCGAGCACCAGTGACGTCACTGAAGACAGTGCAGCTATATAAGGACGGCAGCAGCAATAATTCGACGGTCACCGCTTGACAATAGCCGAGGAGAGCCCGGCCGAGAGCTCCTGGGTTTTAAACCACTGGAAGTTGCTGGAAACCTGAGAAAATTTTATATATATATATATATGTTGATCAAAATGAAAAAACTGTCAAAGGGAGCAACATGCTACGGAGTAATGTTACGCAAAGTATGTGTGTGAGTTCTTTAGGGACCAAAGTGCAGAGGTGATCGGGCCCTAGACTACCACTCTACTTAAACTAACCTATGCTAAGAACAACACACACACCCATGCCCGAGGGAGGACTCGAACCTCCGGCGGGAGGGGTCGCGCAGTCAGTGACATGGCGCCTCTATCCGCGCGGCCACTCCGCGCGGCCTCGCAAAGTATTCGATGTTACTCTACTTTCTATGTTAGTTATGCTAATAATTAACTCTTCCAGTTGTAGTTCTACTGTTTTTACTTTCACAGAAATCATTGTCGATTTGTTCACATATTTGAACATAAGTTTTTACCTATTTGATTTCTGTTTGAAAGATTTTCACTTCAGACCTAGGTCTTCATACTGCTTACAGGAAAGTTCGGATGTCTTGTCTACTCTTTCTATTAACTTCTCTTCTAACAATTCATTCTCTATTTTGAAATCATTGTGAATCCCACCGATTTCGATTTTAAGTCTGTTATGCGACTTACAGGTAGGTAACAGTTGTCCTACTTTGATTGTGAAATGACGGTGATCAGGATCAATCCCATAGTTGAAACTATGTCTGTTTTCATTTCATCCCTTAGTGCTTTATTAGGCTAGTGGTATCAGTTTATCAGTTTAAGATTAATAATTGACTCCAATTCCAATTGCTGTCCTTTATTGGTTATCCGTCTTGAGCTTACTGCAATTTAATTACACCAGACGCGTTTCGGCATTTATTTATAAAGCGTCTTCCGTGGTTATTCTGCAAACTGGATACATATGTTTATACATTTTTGGTTGTTTTCTATATAACGTTGGTGGGGAAGTTACGTACGGTCAATCTTTACATATTCTGCTTCTCCCCTCCCTACTAGCAGGGTTGACGTCGATAGACTTCAATTCACACGTGCACTTGGCAGGTTTCGCCATTCTGCAGTATTTCTTGCGCTACGTTATTTACACGTCACTATTGTAAACTGTTTCTCATTTCGCACAGTAACTGTGTTTATTTCTGTTTGTTTGTTTGTGCCAAGTGCATATGTGAATCGAATTCTATTGAGATCAACTGTAGCTAGCTAGGAGGCAAGAAGCTGAATACGTAAGTAACTTACACACCGATTTCATAAACAAAACACTGTTTTCAACCTAAAACCAACAGTATCTGATATTAATAGCTGCTGCGAAAGATGGTCATGTAAAAAAAGCGTTTTGCTGTTCATCATTGCTGGATTCAGTTTAGGAAAACGTGATGTGTATCAATTATGGCGTCCTTGCATTTCCAGTTTGCATTTCAACTTGTTTCAAAGGAGGCCCTTGCATCATCTGATTCGTTTGAGTCCCTAAGTAATCAAACTCAGTTTCACTATGTAACGCTTCCATTAGTTCTCTTTTTACTATTCTTTTTCTTAACGTTCCTCGTCAAAGGCTTGTTCTGTTTCAATTTTCACTTCACCCTTTACAGTACATTCCATCTTTGATTTATTTTCTATTTCTACCCCATCATCATCAGAGACTCGTTCTAGTTTAATTTTCACTTCATCGTTTTCAGTAGATTCCGTCTCTGATAACTGGTTAGAAACAATTAATAAATACTCCTGACTTAATTGCTTGAATTCGACAATGTGAGGCTTCGCGAATTAATGCAAGCAGGAACAGCAACTAAGGCGGAGTTCAAGGCGGCGGGTGTTGTGGGTGGGGGGGGGGGGGAGAAGTGGCAGAAACGGCTGACCATGTAGAGTTGTAGACCCACACAGCTTCACAATGACGCCCAGTCTCCCTCTGCACTCTGCGCCGGTAATGGCCACAACGTGTCTTTTACTTCCTTCTCGTCACTTTCAAGGTCGCCGGGGATGGCATTCAGTGTCTAGGCTTCACAGTCACGAACAAGGTGTAACACTGTTATTCCGATTTCTTTCTCTTGATCCTGAATCTGAATGTTCCACTTTTGTATCCAGTTTGTGCCTACCGAGTTCACTTTGTATACCGACCACCTATCCGGACGGATAAGCAGTGATGTGTGGGGTGACAGATTATAATTATAATCGCTTTTTATAACAACGTTTACTGTCTTTTTAGCGGACAATTTTAGTTTGCTCAAAATGTGCGATTTTTGGATACCACTACCCTTTACGAGGGCCTGAAAATTATTTGTGCAGACAGCCAGGGCGCAATTGAGAACATGCTGCCCATAATCTGCAGCCTATAACTAAACAACGTAGCCTTCCGTAACTGAGGTAAAATACTATAGCTGTCTAAGTGGATTCCAGAGGAGTCGGGAACTACGACGGTAAATGAAATTCCGCTGTCGTTTAGTAAATCGGCATTTTCAAGACAAGTGAGCCGGTCAACTGTCGATATCCAATGATACCGAGGCCGCGTCTCTAGGCAACGCTTACGTCAGCGTCCTGCTGGGTGGCAGCGGAGACGAGCTATGAGGTTATAAAGCGCCGTATGCAGTCTTGGCACCTCCAGAAGGAAGAACGCAAACCAATAATCGGTGAGCTTTGGGGGTCAGCGCGCAAACACTTACCAGCTTCTAATGTTAATGTACGCCACTGGTTAACTCTGTTTAATGCTTCGATGATGTTAGGAAACGTTCTCCATTGGCAAAAGATTCCCGAACAGTCCCCCATTCGGATCTCGGGGAGGGTACTGTCCAGGGGGAGGTTACCATGAGAAAAATATTGAATAATCAACGGAAGCATAACGTTCTACGAGTAGGGGCGTGGAATGTCAGAAGGATGAAGGTGGTAGAGAAATTAGAAAATCTGAAAAGAGAAATGCAAAGGCTCAATCTAGATATAGTAGGGGTCAGTGAAGTGAAGTGGAAGGAAGACAAGGATTTCTGGTCAGATGAGTATCGGGTAATATCAACAGCAGCAGAAAATGGTATAACGGGAGTAGGATTTGTTATGAATAGGAAGGTAGGGCAGAGAGTGTGTTACTGTGAACTGTTCAGTCATAGGGTTGTTCTTATCAGAATCGACAGCAAATCAACACCGACAACGATAGTTCAGGTATACATGCCGACGTCACAAGCTGAAGATGAAAAGTGTATGAGAATACTGAAAGAGTAATACTGTGTGTAAACGGATATGAAAATGTAATAGTCATGGGAGACTGGAATGCAGTTGTAGAGGAATGAGTAGAAGAAAAGGTTACGGAAGAAAATAGGCTTGGGACAAAGAATGAGAGAAGAGGAAGACTAATTGAGTTCTGTAACAAGTTTGAGCTAGTAATAGCGAATACTCTGTTCAAGAACCACAAGAGGAGGAGGTATACTTGGAAAAGGCAGGGTATTACGGGAAGATTTACGTTAGATTACATCATGGTCAGGCAGAGATTCTGAACTCAGATACTAATTTGTAAGGAGTACCCAGAAGCAGACATAGACTCGGATCACAATATAGCAGTGATGAAGAGTAGGCTGAAATTTAAGACATTAGTCAGGAAGAATCAATACGCAAAGAAGTGGGAGACGGAAGTACTAAGGAATGACGACATAGGGCTGAAGTTCTCTAAGGCTATAGATATAGCAATAGGGAATAGCTCAGTAGGCAGTACAGTTGAAGAGGAAACGGCCATCACAGAAGTTGGGAAGGAAAACATAGGTTCAAAGAAGGTAACTGCGAAGAAACCATGGGTAACAGAAGAAATAATTCAATTGATCGATGAAAGGAGGAAGTACAAAAATGTTCCGAGAAACTCAGGCATACAGAAACACAAGTCACCGTGGAATGAAATAAATAGGAAGTGCATGGAAGCTAAGATGAAATGGCTGCAGGAAAAACGTGAAGATATCGAAAAAAAAATGGTTGTCAGAAGGACAGACTCAGCACACAGGAAAGTCAAAAAAACCTTCAGTGAAATTAAAAGAGTGATAAGATTAAGAGTGAACGGGAATTCCGCTGTTAAATGCAGAGGATAGAGCGGGTAGGTGGAAAGAATACATTGGAAGTCTCTATGAGAGAGAAGATTTATCTGATGTGATAGAAGAAGAAACAGGAGTCGATTTAGTACAGATATTGGATCCAGTACAGAATCAGAATTTAAAAGAGCTTTGGAGGACTCAAGATCAAATAAGGCAGAAGGAACAGACAGCATTCCATCAGAATTTCTAAAATCGTTGGGGGAAGTGGCAACAAAACGATTATTCACGTTGGTTTGTAGAATGAATGAGTCTGGTGACATACCATCTGACTTTCGGAAAAGCATCATCGACACAATTCCGAAGACGGCAGGAGCTGACTAGTGCGAGAATTACAGCACAATCAGCTTAACAGCTCATGCATTCAAGTTGCTTACAAGAGTAATATACAGAAGAACTGAAAATTGAGGATTCGCCAGACGACGATCAGTTTGGCTTTAGGAAAGGTAAAGGCACGAGAGAGGCAATTCTGACGCGGTTAATAATGGGAGCAAGACTAAATAAAAATCAAGACACGTTCATACGGTTTGTCGACAGGTAAAAAGCGTTCGACAGTGTGAAATGGTGCAGGATGTTCGAAATTCAGAGAAACGTAGGGGTAAACTACAGGGAGAGACGGGTCCTATACAATATGTACAACAGCCAAAAGGGAATAAAAGTGGACAGCCAAGAACGAAGTGCTAGTATTAAAAAGCGTATAAGACAAGAATGTAGTCTTTCGCCCCTACCGTTCAATGTTTATATCGAGGAAGCAATGATGGAAATAAAAGAAAGATTCAGGAGTAGAATTAAAATTCAAGGTGAAAGGATATCAATGATACGACTCGCTAATGAAATTGCTACCCTGAGTGAAAGTTAAGAAGACTTACATGATCTGCTGAACTAAATGAGCAGTCTAATGAGTACAGAGTATGGATTGAGAGTAGATCGAAGAAAGACGAATGTAATGAGAAGTAGTAGAAATGAGAACAGCGAGAAACTTAACAGCGGGATTGATGGTCACGAAGTATATGAAGTTCAGGAATTCTGCTATATAGGCAGCAAAATAACCAATGACAGATGGAGCAAGGACATCAAAAGCCGACTGCTTTTAATGTCACTGGGAGCAGTTAATTCCATAAATTATCTGCTAGTGGGCATTAGGAGTGATTTAAAATGGAATGATCATACAAAGTTGATCTTCGGTAAAGCAGATGCCAGACTGAGATTCATTGGAAGAATCCTAAGGAAATGTAATCCGAAGACAAAGGAAGAAGGTTGTTCGCCCGCTGCTTCAATATTGCTCACCAATGTGGGATCTGTACCAGATAGGGTTGACAGAACAGATAGAGAAGATCCAACGAAGAGCACCACGCTTCGTTAGTGGATAATTTAGTAATCGTGAAAGCGTTACGGAGATGATAGATAAACTCCCGTGGAAGACTCTGCAGGAGAGACGCTCAGTAGCTCGGTTCGGGCTTTTGTTGAAGTTTCGAGAACATACCTCCACCGAGGAGTCAACCAGTATATTGCTCCCTCCTACGTATATCTCGCGAAGAAACCATGAGGATAAAATCAGAGAGATTAGAGCCCACACAGAGGCACACCGAGAATCTTTCTTTTCACGAACAATACGAGACTGGAATAGAAGGGAGAACCTATAGAGGTACTGAAAGTACCCTCCACCACACACCGTCTGGTGGCTTGCGGAGTATGGATGTAGATGTAGATGAAGATGTGGAAAAGGGGCATTTCTGGCCAAGAGCAGTCTACTACTATCAAACATCGGCTTTATTTTGAGGAAGAAATTTCTGAGAATGTATGTCTAGAGGACAGCATAGTGTGGTAGTGAAACATGGACTGTGGGAAAATCAGAACAGAAGAGAGTCGAAGCATTTGAGATGAGGTGCTACAGTCGAATGCTGTAAATTATGTGGACTCATAGGGTAAGGAAAAAGGAGGTTCTGCGCAGAATCGGAGAGGAAAGGAATACGTGGAAAACGCTGATAAGGAGAAGCGACAGGAAGATAGAACATCTGTTAAGACATGAAGGATGACTTCCACGGTAATAGAGATGTAGAGGGCAAAAACTGTAGAGGAAGACAGATATTAGAAACGTCCAGCAAAGAATTGAGGACGTAGGTTACAAGTGTTACTCTGAGATGAAGAGGTTAGCACAGGAGAGAAATTCGTGGTGGGCCGTGTCAAACCAGTCAGAAGACTGATGGCAAAAAAAAAGCTGGCCATTCGCCTTGGAGTTACTTGGTAAAATAAAACTATGAAAGTTGTACATGTTTATTTCTGAGTGCGTGCGCTTGGTGCCGCCCCTACCGAAGTGAGTGTATTTTCTGCAGGTAACTTTAAGATGCAAACACTGGTTGCAGACACAGATTTGGATGTGGCTCGCGGGCTGGTATAAGTGAACATTTATTTTGTTTCTGGACACTGTTCATGTCATTTATTGTCTCGGGTCGGTATGTGTTGACCACGAGCTGTAGTGGGTGTGTCCTGTCTAAAAATGTCCTGTCTGTTGTACGAGCTTCAGATTCGATTCGTGTAGTGCCAGTAGAAGGTACCATACCTGAATGTATTCAACAGTTGTGGGACCTCTTACCAAGCCCGTTTACATCTCCCTGAACACCATAGGAGGGGATACTACTACTTACACTGCCTGCGCTACGCTGTTGAATGTTGCACATGGGAGTGTTAAACCTTTGGAACAAGTAATCGCAACTTTAAGCGTATCCAGGCATACAACTATACCTATAATAGGATTTAGGAACTGAATGTTGTGAGTCTTGAAGTTGCCTTCGTTCTCGAATTCAACAACAGCAAACTCATTTATTTTCATTACAGCAAAAAATCAGTTTGCTGATTTGTGCAAGGGGAAATATAATTAAATATTCCGCAGTTAGGTCAAGTTTCAATTTCATAAGCTGTTGCCGGCCAGACTGGCCGTGCGGTTCTAGGCGCTACAGTCTGGATCCGAGCGATTGCTACGGTAGCAGGTTCGAATCCTGCCTCGGGCATGGATGTGTGTGATGTCCTTAGGTTAGTTAGATTTAATTAGTTCTAAGTTCTAGGCGACTGATGACCTCAGAAGTTAAGTCGCATAGTGCTCAGAGCCATTTGAACCATTTTTGAAGCATAAGGTGGTAACCAACAAACAAAATTTTCGCGAAGCTGTTTCAAATTACCGAACCCATTTTTATCAATAATTAGGAAGTACCAAAATCTTTCTTAGGTAATAGTGAAGCTGTTATGAACGTTGTCTGGTTAATGCTAATGTCAGAAGATCAGGCTGGCGTTTTACAGCTGTCGCATCACTTCACGTTACAACTTATATACACATTAATAAGTTGATGGGTGAAGCCGTTGAATACACTAGTTCTCTAGTAATTCTCGAAATAATATTTTGCAAAAAAAGTTCGGAATCCATATGAGAGAGGTCATGATCAGTAAATACTTCTTAACCCTAGGACGCCTAGGGGGGGGGGGTTCGTTGAACCCACAATTTTTTTATGTCCCCTGCTTTTGCCCAAGTAACTTTCATACTACATATTCCGTTTGAGTTATTGTTTGTTGGCTATTTTATGAAACGTTAGTGTCAATATTTTATATTTTATAGAAAATTCCTGCTTTGAAAGAAAAAAATAAATAAACTTATTATGGGTCCAACCCCCCCCCCCCCCCCCCCCCCGTGTAGGCTTCCATGCTATAGAAAATTCCCCTTAGTAGGATTTCGTATTTCTCATCTCTACAACAATGCAAGTTAGTTTCTCGTTGGTTGGTATTCTTGATATTCACAACAATCGGTTTACTTTCAGAGGAAGTGATTGTTGATGTCAGTCAGCTGTTATTTATCTTGTAAACTTGAGTGAGTTAGTGCAGTTCCCTACTGTTCACACCCAGACTTAGAAATGACTAAAAGAATACGTGACTCGTCTTTAGAAAGACTTCTGAATGAAATTTTAGATGAAGATTCTGACTCGGGGAGTGAAAGTGAATATGAGGATGGTGCTTTGGAGTATGATTCAGGTCGGGAAAGTGATGTGGATGTTTGAGAAGAGTTCGATTCCCAGAGGGGTCAGGGATTTTCTCTGCCTCGTGATGACTGGCTGTTGTGTGATGTCCTTAGGTTAGTTAGGTTTAAATAGTTCTATGTTCTAGGGGACTGATGACCATAGATGTTAAGTCCCATAGTGCTCAGAGCCATTTGAACCATTTTTGTTAGAGAAGATGAAGATAGCGCAGCTTCAGGCAGTGACCATCAGGATGTTATTCTGACCCGGTCTGGAAGAAGGTACGTAACCACATAGCCTAGAATTCCTCGGAGGTCTGTTGCTAATATAGTGAGAGAGCAGGCAGGAGTAACTCCAGCTGGTGTTTGCCATTCACCTGGAGAGGCCTTTAAGTTACTTCTTACGCCTGACATCATGGATGTTATAGTAAAATATTCAAATGAAGAGGCAGTTAGGCGAAAAGTTACTTTGACTAATGAGAAAGAATTGTATGCCTTTATGGGAATCCTGATACTTATGGGGGCAAATAAGGACAATTCTGTCAGTGTACAAGATCTTTGTTCAGAGCTAATGGGTAGGCCAGTTTACAAGGGTATTATGGCAAGAGAACGTTTCAAGGAACTTATTGCAATCATAATGTTTGATGACAAAAGTACCCTCCAGCTAAGAAGGGAAACAGACAAGTTCACAGCAGTCCGTGATGTTTCCAACAAACTGAATATAGGTTCCACTACTGTATAAACCAGGGGTTCACCTCACCATTGATGAGATGCTCAGCGTCTTTAGAGGACGCTGCCCCTTCAAAGTATTTATGAAGGATAAACCGTGCAAGTATGACATCCTAATACGCATGATGTCCGATGCAGTTGACAGATACGTCTTGAATATGGAGCCCTATGCAGGTAATGTTCAGAATTTGTAGAAAGAAAAACGGAGTTCAGCAGCTGTCGTCAAACGTCTGGTAGCACACGTGAAAAATACTGGTCGAAATATTACTACAGACCGATACTACACATCGGTGGATTTGGCGGAAGAGTTATACCAAGACTACAAAGTTACTACAGTAGGAACTCTCCATTCATACAGGAAGCATATTCCAGACATAATGAAGAACACGTCAAATCGAGAGCTATATTCATCAATGTTCTTGTTCACAGACCCATCAAAAGGTAGGCCTCCAGTAACTTTGGTGTCCTACATAGCAGAAACGAAACCAAGTAAAAACTTACTGATGTTGTCATCAATGCACCAGATAAAGGCACTGTTGGAGGAGAGAAGAATAAAACCATGATAAATGCATATTATAATTCCACTAAAGGAGGAATTGATACCATTGATCAAATGGCACGTATGTACACCTGCAAGAGGGGAACAAAGAGACGGCCTCTATCTGTATTTTAATCTCTCATCGACATTTGTGCAATCAATGCAACCACCATATTCATACAGCAACATCCAAGAAGGAATGAAAAGAAACAAAACAAACGGAAACTTTATCTTCTGCAAGCTGGGGTGGAACTAGTGAAATTGCAGGTAGAAGAAAGAAGTGCCAATGCAAGAGGGTAATCTAACCAAACTGTTCAATCAATGGAGACTATTCTACAAAAAAAAAATCAAAGAAGTGACGACAGAAGCACGTCAGCCTCCTGCGGGGAAAGGTCGGTGCCATATTTGTGTAAGAGAAGCTAAAACAAAGAAGCAGAAGAACAAAAATCTAAGTAAACCAAAACAGCGTTGTGGACAGTGTCATAAACAAGTGTGTATCACACATTCAGAAAAATTTGTCAAGTGTATCTCTTGCCTTGAAGTTGAGGACTCAGAGTAGTCTATTGTATATGAACACGTCTGTATTTTGTATTTTAATATGTCAATTTTTTATTCACTCAGTCCAATATTTATAACAATTAACAACATTTATAAACGATGCCTTAGTTAAAATACATCAACCATTTTGAAAGTTGTAATTTTTCGTCAGTAAACTTATTTAACTCTGGGCTCGTCGAACCCTCCCCCCTCCCCCCTCCCTTAGGCATCCAAGTTCGAAAAAATGCTTGCGCGTCCTAGGGTTAATAGTACATGGTGCTTAAGAGTGTTTCGACAAATACGAGTGCTTGCGAAGCTGGAATATAATTATGTGTCAGTTTATGAGGA
Organism: Schistocerca nitens; assembly: GCF_023898315.1. Lineage (NCBI taxonomy): Eukaryota > Metazoa > Arthropoda > Insecta > Orthoptera > Acrididae > Schistocerca > Schistocerca nitens. The sequence continues at coordinate 561,698,674 of NC_064617.1, forward strand.
AGTGAAACAGTTTCTATTTTTCTCGAAGAAATGCGCCCCCACGATCGGTGACATATTCTATTTTGTGATAGATCGGCGTCTTATACTGATTTACATAAGGTTATTTCGGCAGCAGAAAATACTAAGTTTGCGGATGACACAAACGTAGCTCACAGGAGTTGATCCGCAAGAAATTTGTGAAAATGCGGTACCTCCTGCTACTACACGAATACGACTTGATGATACTATGTGTTTTAGTTGTCGTAAACCATCTCACGTGGTCAGAGACTACCCATAATCTCGTGAATCATTTAGAAACAAATGTTGCAATCGTTCGGTGGGGCAACACCAGAGTGACGGCGAACCACCTTTTGGCTGTCAGAAATCCTAAGCGTTGCACGTTAATTCATTGTCTTCTGTATGTCCGTTTCCTGAATTATGAACCAGTCTGTGATCTGGAGGATGGTGTCATTAAGCCCTCGATATCTCTCTACATGTTGCCCAATTTCCTAGTTGCTATATCAAGTGGGGGAGTTATTGGGTGGTAGTGGACTATTGCGCCTTAAATTAGGACTTGCTTTTGGAATCAATACCGTCAACTGGCTGACAGAATTGTTTCTCTTGGCTTTCGTCGTCTCATTTTCTTAGTGGCATCGAATTAAACCAAGCCTATTATCGGATTCCGTTGGCAGAAGAATCCACACCAATACGTCTTCCTGTACGAACTATAATCTTTTCGAATTTAATCGTGTTCGCTTCAGGTTGGCCGCAGGAGCTTTGTGCTTTCTGGATTATCAGATGCAGTTTTCGGGAATTTGGTATTTCACTGCGTTTACAACTACCTTGACGAACTGGACTTATATAAAAAGCATTTGATGAGCATCTTGAACAATTAGTCAGGTCTTACAGCAACTTAAAGAAGCTGGCTTGATGGTCAAGCCTTTCAAGGTAATTCTAGAACATAATCAAATTTCTTTTCTTGTCCAGATTGTTTTGGGAAGTGGGGTATCCACTGACCTAAGCAGAACTAAAGCTGTATGTGATCTACGACCACATAAGGATAAACAAGATGTGTCACATTTTATTGATCTGGTCTGTTTCTTTCGTGGGTTCATCCCGAATTTTCTCAGCTTTCGTTTCCTTTGAATCAGCTGCATCAAAAGGGTGAAAGTTCATGTTGGACTCATGTTCCCACGCAGCTTTTTATTCAATGAAAATGGCTTTAGTTAGCAATCGTGTTTCGAGGATCCCTTCTTTCAGTCGGGATGTGCATCTATCAGCGGCCTTGCTGCCATGGTACTTCATGAATAGGACGGTGAAGGCAGGCTGTTATCCATGTTTCGTGATCGCTGTTATAATCTGAACAAAAGTACTCAAGGTTTGAAATGGAGGCTTTAGCTGTTCTCCTTGCTGTGTTAAAATTTAGGTTTTACCTGGAAAATAAACTTTTGATTTAGAATCGGTAACCAAGCATTGAGTAGGATTCTTTGTAGGCCTAAAAAAACTGCTCACTTTGTCCAATGAGTGGCACGCATCTCAGTATTTGAATTCTGTGTTAAGCTTTATGTGGTTCTGAAAATAAGATAGCCGATATGCTGAGTCATGTTTCAGGAATGGCCTCCTATCCTGCCTCATGATATCACTGAGCAATCATCTCAAATTGTTGCCACTGTGTGAACTAAAATTCGACTGTTATTTAGCAGTCTGAAGGAGAGGCAGGAACACCATTTGGAGGTTGAGAAAATCTTGAAATAACTTGGTCACAGCGACATAACTAATCGACATCCGATTGAAAAAAGATGACTGTGTTACTGAACTCGGTGTGACAATCAGCTACCTGATACCGGCTGTTTTTAAGTCTTTTCATTGGTCCTTGTGTGTTGGTCATTCGGGTTTCACCATGAAGGCTCAAAAAATTAAGGAATACATGAATTGGAATGGGTTTCACGAAGAAAATATGAAACTACTCAGTCATTGTAAATTATGTAAGGCATCTAAGCCGAATCCCAACATGTACTGAGGTCTGTTGTGCTGTCTCATGGAAAAGAGACCAATGGAGATCTTAATGAATACAAGTAACTACTTCCAGGTAATAAAAATGGGCACCACTACATGGAGATTCGTTCAAAATGATCTAGACACTTGGTTGGTTCAAATGGCTCTGAGCACTATGGGACTCAACTGCTGAGGCCATTAGTCCCCTAGAACTTAGAACTAGTTAAACCTAACTAACCTAAGGACATCACAAACATCCATGCCCGAGGCAGGATTCGAACCTGCGACCGTAGCGGTCTTGCGGTTCCAGACTGCAGCGCCTTTAACCGCACGGCCACTTCGGCCGGCGATCTAGACACTTCCAGGTGATTGTAAAAAATATTTGTATTGAGATATGGGTATTGGATGGGTATATTTAAAGATAGAGCAACTAAAGTAGTTCTTTTTGTTACAGTGACCTACACCAACAGGTTCCCAGACCAGCGGAGAAGGGGGTTTGCATCACGGACTTCTATAAGAGCGACTACACAACTGCAGTGCGTCGGAAATTCTGGGGCACATTTAACAAGTTTCCATCTACGAGACACTCCATTTATAAATGGGTACAGAGATGGAAGAAACAGGATGACCTTGTAAAGGCGGACGTATGAGGGCCGCTCTGACTGGCATCAATGCAGACATATTGGGGTAAGTCGGGATCGAATTGAACTATAGACAGCACATTTCCTGTGTGATTAATGTTTCACACACTGAACTTTTGTGAACATCACTCAAGAAGCTCCTTGAGTTGCTGTTTCTGTACATATACTCATACATTACACTACCTCAGTACAAACATTTATACAATCACTTGGAAATGTCTAGAACATTTTCAGTAACATTGTATTTGTTACAAAGGATGCATTTTGTACATATGTTTGCCTCGTTCCAGGTAGGTCAGTTACAGCCATTACTAACATACAACATTTGACAACCATTTTCTCTAGGATGGATTCATCTAAGATTTATATAATGTGCCCGCATTTCTTTCTAGTTCGTTTAGGAAGTTTTGCTTTGATGATGCTATCTCTCATAGTACTACAATACCTCATTTTCCCCAGCACTTTTTTGCTGAGCATACCAACTGGAATTTAAATTCAGCTTTGATCATTTACCATTCCCATAATCTGTCATGATGGGATAGTTCAGTCAGTTGGTTAGTTTTCGCATACACCACCACATGAAGCTCGTAAGACCACTCTGGCCACACTTTTGTTAGGCCCCTTCCGAATTTGTGCACGGTAGGTGACCTCTTACCTGAGAAGATACTCTCGAATAGTCTGGAATGTGACTCAACACGACATCTCTCTCAGGCATCAGAATCAGGCTACGAAGTACAACCAAGGTCATAGCAGGATTCCTCTACGCAAAGGGGACTTGGATTTATATAAGAACCATTGGGCGTATAGTAAAGATGGATAAGGAATTACTGAAAAAAGGTTACTACTTTTTATAGGACGGTGTAAGGTTGTCTGTGAAATCACACCAGTCAGTTATTTGGTCAGAACCCCAAACCAAAGAAACTTCATAGGTTAAGCTTATACAGCTTAAGCTAGACTATAAATATCATCAGGATGATAAAGTCGGTTACTGGATACCGATCTTTGTTTTATTTAGGCATAACAAGTCGATCTGCTATCGATATCCAAAGATACCGAGGCTAGGTTTCTAGGCATGGCTTTTGACAGTGTCCTGCCAGCTGGCAGCGGAATCGAGCTATGAAGCTATAAAGTTTTGTACATGGACCATCTCTCGGAGTTGGCACCTCCACCGTATGAAAGTGGTAGTGAGTCTTTTGGAATATCGGGGTAGCTGTTTGCATCTGAAGTTGATGCCTTGTGGTAGACACAGCGTTACCTTGAACAGAAGTTTGGTGACATCATATATAGTGTATTGTTTCCCAGTAGAATAGTAAGTGCAAGAATGAAGTTTTGTTGGAAACCAACTGATACGCTAAGGGAGGAGCATCTGTTGGCTACATAACGGTGTCTTAATCGAATGTCAACACAGGAAGCCTGAAGGACAAAAAAGCTAGGAGTTCGTTTCATCAGACTTTGGGAGATGGAAGCCGCACAACGACCAGAAGTGTAATGAGTAACGTTGAGTAAAATCGTTGGAGTTTTGAAAAAATCAGGTAGCTACGTTACTGTAGGATAGAACAGATGAAGCTAACGCAGAAATGCAAAGGGACCTCGAAGTATTATGTGCAGCAACTGTGCTGACACTGCGGCGGCGCGCTTCCTTTGGTCCATTACCTGCACCTACCTGTGAAGTTGCAGCAGATCGCCGGTAGGAAAGCCGAGCAGAAGCCTACCGTACTGCAACTCGCTCCAGGCTGCATACGTACTCGACTGAACCCGCTTCAGACCATCTGTCTCTGTGCAGGCATGAGTCATTCTTCCGATACACAGGCTCTAGACAGGAGCCTCATCACAAGCCCAAGGAGGGACACCAAGACAATAGTTAGCGTACTTACTCCACCTACTGACCCTGTGTCTCATTACACAAATTTCTGGCAAAAAATCTGAGGATGCGTCGGCTTTGCTGGATGATATTAAAGAAGCAGCTAGGTTAGGGAACTGGTCAGATGCAGTACGTCGTACTATTGCTAAGTTATCGTTGACAGGTGACAGTAAAACGTATGTCACATTGCAAGTAGACTGTTAAGCTTTTTATGTTGGTAACGCTACGTGGCGCTCTGTATGAAAATCACTGACTGTGCTGTGAGCAGTCTGTGGCTGTTTGGCATTGTTGGAATATTCGCTATTGTAGTGTTGGGCAGTTGGATGTGAACAGCGCGTAGCATTGTGCAGTTGGAGGTGAGCCGCCAGCAGTGGTGGATGTGGAGAGAGAGATGCCAGAGTTTTGAGAGATTGCTATAAGCGGACGATCTGGACGTGTGTACGCCAGGAAAAGGAAATTTGTAAAGATATGAATTGATAGATGTATATATGATGACTTTTGAACATGATTAAGGTAAATACATTGTTTGTTCTCTATCAATAGCTTTCATTTGCTAACTATGTCTATCCGTAGTTAGTGCCTTCAGTAGTTAGAATCTTTTATTTAGCTGGCAGTATTGGCGCTCACTGTATTGCAGTAGTTCTAATAACGAAGATTTTTATGAGGTAAGTGATTCATGAAAGGTATACGTTATTGTTAGTCCGGGCCATTCTTTTGTGGGGATTATTGAAAGTCAGATTGCGCTGCGCTAAAAATATTGTGCGTCCGTTTAGTGATGATCAGAATAAGTAAAGAGAGAAATGTTTGAGTACGTTCAGTTTTGCTCAGCTTTTTTAAAATCAAATAACGTAAGAGGTTTACCAACACAGTCATTTACAAATGTTTCTAAGCGGACGTTACAACATACCACGAGGTACAAGAGTTTAAGAAGCCGGCTGAAGGACTAACACCACACTATCGTAAGCAAAATAATGCTAGATTTTCGGTTAAAAGGGTTAACGCAGAAACATAGTGAATCACTGCAGGCATTCGCAAACACGATTCATAAGCTGAAACGAGGCAGATTCGAATATAATCCTCTTGTGGGAACAGAGAATAGAGCCTTGACGGTATTTGCTAAACGTATTTCAGGAAGTGTAAGAATCAAGAATCCTAGTGATTTGTCCTCTGTCAGAATTTCCATGCAGAGAAAATAGATTTTGAGGGATACAGAGTAACCGAAGCGTTTTCTCCTCTGTTGTTAAATGCTACCTAAGTGGGAAAACAGGTCATGTGAAGAGACAATGTCGCTTGTCACTATGTTTTGAATGTGGTGAGGTTGGACTGCAGAAACAGTAAGCAGGAGAAGTGCAACAAGAAGAAGCATTCATTAAATGCAAATGGGACAGTCGCAGGTCATTCTCATTAAAACAGTATCCTGCAAGGACGAGTGCGGAGGTCGATTAATGTTTGACTTGCGTAGTAGGGACTCAGGGTCATAGATTCTTGGCAGACATACGTGTACTTGTGTCAGTTGTTAGACTGGACTTCTTAGGCAGAAACAGTCGTCAGTCTCCACGACACACGTCATGTGGAGTGGGTAACAATTTAGGTAGAACAATTGGGGACAACATTATTCACTTTCAGCATTGGTGCTGAAAAGTTTAAGCAGCATATGGAGGTGTTGACACACATTGATAAGGGGTACTGTGCAATTCTCAGACTCGATTTTCTCAATAACATAGTGCAATAATTGTTCTTTCACAGTATACGTTCATGGAGCTTTGTTCCTGCTTGGGGAGACTGCTGATAGTGAAAGAACGTCGCAAGGTGCTCCTGTCGTGTCCATACCAGCTACAATAGTAGGTAAGAGGCTAATTCGTGGGACAACATACCAGCAGGTGCAGGATAACTGATCTAGGTTAGTGTAGAGATGGTCTTACCAAAGGAATTTTTGTGCATGGTAAACCATTGACAATGGACAGAGAATACTGGAGGCAGGCGGCAGAGAAGGCCAAGGTTCTACATTGATCGTGGCACTGACACAAAATAAAGAGCTAGAGAAGCTGCACTGTACGGTGCACAGAAGCATAGTATGCATTATGGATATAAATGGAGAAATTATCGTTTCGAATTCATGGAGTTTACACAATTTTGGCGCGGGAGATGTCGGTATAGCAAAGGACCTAATAGTTGTCAGTTCCACTGTCATGGAAGTTGATGATAGCGACAGATTGGGTGTGATAGCAGCCACAATCATACCATTAACGATTCTGCACTACGTGATAAAGTTAAACATTTGCAAAGAGAACACATGGAAGCTTTATTTTTTTGATTCATGTTTTTTTTTCACTCCATTGTCCTAGACAGGGGTCCGAGGCACAACCAACTTTCATCAGAAAACACAACTGAACTCCACACTACCCTCCAATGAGCTCTCTCATGACACCACTGAAGTCACAAATGGTGGTGGTCTGCGATCGGTGGGGTACAAGCTACAAAGAGTCTGGCTCGGAGTTCTTCTTGAAGTAACCAATTTGTAAAAGTTCGTTACGTCACTGTGGTGCCAACTGCCGCTCAAATTGCTGCTGCACCTACACTGAGATGCGCCATAACCGCACGCCGAACACGACGGTTTTCCCTCTCTACAGTGTCACGTGGCTGTCCGGAGCCTGGTCTTCTTCCGACTGTATATCTCCGTGACTGCTGCAGCCAGGAGTCATGTACAGTGGTCACATTCCTGCCAGATCTTTCTGCAGTGTAGCAGAACGACCATACAGTTTCTCGTAGCCCTGTAACAGGATCTCGTTCAAATTTAGTGAGGTGTTGTCTTTGTCGCCTTAAATGCATTCTTAACTAACATCAGCTCACCACGTCCAATCTTAAACTAACGCTCACAACAGTTACAGTGTATTGAAGGGCCCAGGCGTAAAGCTGTGTCGTTCCGTCATCAAGGGTACACGAGTGGGCCATCGGCTCCGAAAGCCCATATCGATCATGTTTCGTCGAATGGTTCACACGTTAACAATTGTTGATGGCCAAGCATCGAAATCTGCAGCAATTTGCGGAAGGGTTGCACTTCTGTCACGTTGAACGTTTCTCTTGAGTTGTTGTTGGTCCCGTTCTTGCTGAATCTTTTTCCGGCGCGATGTCGGAGATCTGATGTTTTACCTGATTCATGATATTCACGGTACACTCCTGAAATGGTCGTACGGGAAAATCCCCACTTCATCGCTAACTCTGAGACGCTGTGTCCAATCAGTCGTACACCGACTACAACACCAGGTTCAAACTCACTTGAATCTTCGTAACTTGTCATTGTAGCAGCAGTAAACGATCTCACAACGGCTGAAGGATGGCGATGGCCCAGGAGGACAGCCAATCAACTGATATAATACTTTGTTGATAAATACGAACAGACATGGTTCAGCACATCTGAAACAGAGATACTGCAGATGGCGGGATGTGATCCCCGGACACCAACACACCGGTACGGGCGTGCCTACGCACGCGTTACCTGCGCACGGTAGCGGCGCCCCAGCTACCACAGCAGGCTGGCGGATGGCGGCTGACGGTTTCGGGGTGGCGATGCGACAGCGAGGCGACGCCCCATGCCCGGAGTGGACACTCAAACGGCGGTCGTTGGTTCGCTGCCTGGAGGATGCAGTGGCACAAATGTAGCGACGAGTAACACGGGCTGTGTGCCATTCGGACGGCCCAAATGTGACGACTTGCTGACGGGCTAATCTTGGTGGTTTAAATCCCCTTTCCATGTGCTGACAGTTGAGCAAGGCTCCGCTGTACCGATACTGCTTAAACGTCTGGAGCAGGGACCATGGCCTGGCGTAGTGTAATCGGTAGGTCGGTCGATCACGCGGCGGGAATCTGTGTGATGACCCTCACGAGGTTGCTCAGGCTGCTGAAGTCTTGTCTGCTGAGCTGGCAGGGCGTTGGCCGTTGGACTGTGGCCTGGTTTAAGTTGCTGGGTTGCGGTCCCTGCTGTCGGTGTTTGAGCTGTTACAATTATGTAAGGGTGAATGCGAGTGCATAAGTGCGTTGCCTTGCTCATCTCAGTCAGACATTAAGAGAAAGGGAGCCCCAAGCCGACTGAAGAGATTTATTTAGTATTATTTATCGTATTAAGAAGAATCTACGAAAACGAACATCGTATATCCAGTTAATTTTTTGGCAGTTAGGTGTTGGCGTGGCAACGTTGTACATTAGTGTGCTGAGTACATGTGACACTATTGTGAATCCTTGTTATCAGAGGATTGCAGATAGTGAGGCGAGGATCTTGGTTGGCTCCAGTTGGGAATATTGTAGATTATGTCAGAGATTTACAGGATTAACTGATTTTTGTAAAACTGTCTTAAAAAAATCCAGTAGCAGCCGCAATTGCTAGTCAGTCAGAAGGAGTAGAAGCAAAATTATGAACGTTTTATCCTCTTGGTTGCTTCGATTTTTTTCAATGGCGGTGTAGATGGTGCCGAAACAGTAGATGAGTGGGTAGCTTGTAGTTTTCTAACAGACTGTCTCAATGCATAACCGATAGCAGTAACAAATATAATTACGGAAATAGATTCTGCCTTAAACGAACATAGTTTTATTCTTTAACGCCCATACACGTTTCAGTAATGCTTCACCATTGTCACTTGGTTCATTTCATTCATGTCGAAAAGAAGGTAAAAATTTGGCACAATGTTAGGTAGTTTTAGAATTATGGTATTTATATTCATAAGATTAATGACAAAATGTTTACCCCTTCATATCGTATACTGAGGAACATGTAACTGTTTTTCGTCTGCAGTATAGCTGATATTTTCCTACAGTTTGTTATATGCAACTAATCAAGATTCCTCTTGAGTATGTTAGGTATATTTCTCGAAATGTTAGGCCTAAAATGAAACTACTCTTTTTTGTGGCTTTTCAAATTTTATTATGGTTACATTGTATTACTATAGTCATTTATGTTGCTGTCTGCTGCCAAATTGATTTGTTGATCCTCTTTTAATTTGTTATCAAGTTTCATGTATAGATTAGGAAAAGTTGTGAGAACATGATACTTTGATGGGTTTTCTAAATTGATGAGTCACTGGAGAGGCGGAAGTATGTAATTTATCTGTATTTACTTCTTGGTGTTCAGAGTTGTTGTCGCTCTCTAAGACTGTATTTACTGACGCACACTGTGTCACAGTTTACGACAAATTTACCTTCTCCAGCATTTTGTTTTATGTGGCCTGGACGGGAGTTTCGAACTTTCCGTGGTGACAGGCTCTGAGGCTGTACTTTTTCGCGTGCCTGTCTGCCCCTCTCTCTATCTCTCTGTCTCTCTCTCTCTCTCTCTCTCTCTCTCTCTCTGTGTGTGTGTGTGTGTGTGTGTGTGTGTGTGTGTGTGTGGGAGGGTAGGTGTGTGGCTGCGCTTTTGTTACGTTTCGACCATCTGACAGTTCTTTGAGAGCAAGGAACAGAATTGCACTGTGGAGGGCTGTGTATTCGTTCATTATTTATTTTCTTTTTATTGTGAGGTTTTGCATGTAATAATTTTCTTGTATTGCTTGTTTCTGGGGAGAACTACTACTGCATTTAATACTTTTTCGGTTATTTTAGTATATATGTTGACCAGTGGCTCATATCCATAAAGTGTTCTGCAAACGTGTAATGACAGTTATTACTCTTAAGAGTAACATCTCGTCAAATATTTGTATTATACTGTAGAATAATCCTGATTTTTGTGGATGACTAACCGAAGCAAATTATCAGCTGTACTGTATTCGATAGACAGCTATATGAACATCAGTACATGATATTAATGTAGGCAATTTGTTAATAATTTTTGCGCCGGCCGCGGTGGTCTAGCGGTTCTAGGCGCTCAGTCAGGAACCGCTCGACTGTTACGGTCGCAGGTTCGAATCCTGCCTCGGGCATGGATGTGTGTGATGTCCTTAAGTTAGTTAGGTTTAAGTAGTTCTAAGTTCTAGGGGACTTATGACCACGGATGTTGAGTCCCATAGTGCTCAGAGCCATTTGTTAATAATTTTATTAATCTAGTAACATAATCGTAGAACTGTATGTATTATCATGTAAAATGTTTACTTGTTACTCGATAGAAAATCATTTTAGCCCACTGACGATGGTGAAACATCACCGAAACATGCGTGAGTTTCGAAGGAAACTGAGTTTGCTCAAGAGCCATATTTTGGTAAGTGGGCTTCGGTCACAAAGAAGTAAAAAGAATATTTCTAAGAATGTGGCAAAGCAGTATGGGTCGTTGTCATGGGTACACAGGATTTATAGGTCGTAACTCTGAGTACTTGCTATGAGCGTAAGTTGTTCCTACAATGTTTAAGTTGTTTACATAAATCGAAAATTCTTTAGTAATCCTTCATCTCGACGTGCTCAGTTTAGCATCCTCTATTATCTACACTATCTGATTAAAAATACTGCGACACGTTTTAGTAGATATTAATATGGGGTATGCCCACAGTCCGTCCTTATAAAGCGTAGGAACACTTTCATTGAGGTATCTGAATGTCTACAAAACAATAGCAACACATTCTTCCTCGAGAGACGGGGCCAGAAAACGCTGGTGTCTGGAGTTGACTCGATTTCGTACTCATACCAAAGATACATACCAAGCAATACACGAAATAAATACAGTAGAAGAAAAATGGGTAGTCATAGCGTGTAAGCTTAAGAATGGGTAGCTTTGAGGGATGAAGTAGTGAAGGCAGCAGAGGATCAAGTAGGTAAAAAGACGAGGGCTAGTAGAAATCCTTGGGTAACGGAAGAGATATTGAATTTAATTGATAAAGGAGAAAATACAAAAAAGCAGTAAGTGAAGCAGGCAAAAAGGAATACTAACGTCTCAAAAATCGACAGGAAGTGCAAAATAGCTAAGCAGGGATGGCTAGAGGACAAATATAAGGATGTAGAGGCTTATCTCACGAGGGGTAAGATAGATACTGATAACAGGAAAATTAAAGAGACCTTTGGAGAAATGAGAACCACTTGCATGAATATGAAGAGCTCAGATGGAAACCAAGTTCTAAGCAAAGAAGGGAAAGCAGAAAGGTGGAAGGAGTATATAGACGGTCTATACAAGGGCGATGTACTTGATGACAATATTATGGAAATGGAAGAGGATGTAGATGAAGATGAAATGGGAGATACGATACTGCGTGAAGAGTTTGACAGAGCACTGAAAGACCTGAGTCGAAACAAGGCCCCCGGAGTAGACAACATTCCATTGGAACCACTGACGACCTTGGGAGACCCAGTACTGACAAAACTCTACCATCTGGTGAGCACGATGTATGAAACAGGCGAAATACCCTCAGACATCAAGAAGAATATAAGAATTCCAATCCCAAAGAAAGCAGGTGTTGACAGATGTGAAAATTACCGAACTATCACAGCTGCAAAATACTAACGCGAATTCTTTACAGACGAATGGAAAAACTAGTAGAAGCCAAATTCGGGGAAGATCAGTTTGGATTCCGTAGAAATGTTGGAACACGTGTGGCAGTACTGACCCTACGACTTATCTTGGAAGCTAGATTAAGGAAGGGCAAACCTACGTTTCTAGAATTTGTAGACTTAGAGAAAGCTTTTGACAATGTTGACTGGAATACTCTCTTTCAAATTCTGAAGGTGGCAGGGGTAAAATACAGGGAGCGAAAGGTTATTTGCAATTTGTACAGAAACCAGATGACAGTTATAAGAGGGGCATGAAAGGGAAGCAGTGGTTGGAAAGGGAGTGAGCCAAGGTTGTAGTCTCTCCCCGATGTTATTCAATCTGTATATTGAGAAAACAGTGAAGGAAACAAAAGAAAAATTCGGAGTAGGTATTAAAATCCATGGAGAGGAAATAAAAACTTTGAGGTTCGCCGATGACATTGTAATTCTGTCAGAGACAGCAAAGGACTTGGAAGAGCCGTTGAACGGAATGGACAGTGTCTTGAAAGGAGGTTATAAGATGAACATCAACAAAAGTAAAACGAGGATAATGGAATGTAGACGAATTACGTCGGGTGATGCTGAGGGAATTAGATTAGGAAATGAGACACTTATAGTAGTAAAGGAGGTTTGCTATTTGGGGAGCAAAATAACTGATGATGGTCGAAGTAGAGAGGATATAAAATGTAGACTGGCAATGGCAAGGAAAGCATTTCTGAAGAAGAGAAATTTGTTAACATCGAGTATAGATTTAAGTGTCAGGAAGTCGTTTCTGAAAGTATTTGTATGGAGTGTAGCCACGTACGGAAGAGAAACATGGACGATAAATAGTTTGGACAAGAAGAGAATAGAAGCTTTCGAAATGTGGTGCTACAGAAGAATGCTGAAGATTAGATGGGTAGATCACATAACTAATGAGGAAGTATTGAATAGGATTGGGGAGAAGAGAAGTTTGTGGCACAACTTGACTAGAAGAAGGGATCGGTTGGTAGGACATTTTCTGGGGCATCAAGGGATCACCAATTTAGTATTTGAGGGCAGCGTGGAGGGTAAAAATCGTAGAGGGAGACCAAGAGATGAATAAGCTAAGCAGATTCAGAAGGATGTAGGTTGCAGTAGGTACTGGGAGATGAAGCTTGCACAGGATGGAGTAGCATGGAGAGCTGCATCAAACCAGGACTGAAGCCCACAACGACAACCAAATATTTTCTGCTGGGTTCAGTTCGAGATTCTGAGCAGGTCAGCCCGTTTCAGGAATTTTATTCTTCACAATACATTTACAGATGCTGCTTTATGACAAGTTGCATTGTCACGTTGATACGAACAACACTCATCTCAGAACTGTACCTCTACCGTACGCAGTACATAATGGTGCAAAATATGTTCACATCTTAAGTAAACGTGAAATACAGTGAGGGAACCACATCCTAACCGCGAAAAACATTCCCATACCACAACAAAACCTCGTCCGAACTTCACTGTTGAACTCCAGATAATGGCAGGTAACGTTCTCCAAGCAATCGCAAAACCCAAACCCTTACATCATATTACCGCAGAATAAAGCGTGATTCATCATTGCAAATCATTCGTTTCCATTCATCCACTGGCCAGTGGCGTCGCTATTTTAACCTCCACAGGCGTCGTTTAGCATTTACTATAGAAATGTGTGGATTACGGGGAGCTTCTTGACTGTTATACCCAAATATTTTTGTTTCTCCCAACACTCACGAATGATTCCTTGATTTAATGCGACGTTTTACAACCACTCCCCGCAAAGCTCTACGGTCGCTGTCCGTCAGTACACGAGGTCTCTCTACAACTGTAGTCGTTTATCCACGTTTTCATTTCATAATCATATCGCCAACAATCGACTTGGGTATCTTTAGAAAGGGTAGAATGATCATCGTGGATGTGTTACTCAGCTGGTATCCAATGTCTGATCCATGTTTGAAGTCTCTGATTCTCCTGACCGACTCATTCTACTATGTCTGCTTCTCTACTGACAACACAGTACTCTTCGCATCGTTTTATTCTGTCGGGTCGGCATGTCGTGACATCCGGTGGTCGATTCCAGATTACATAGATGCTTTTGATCAGATGGTGTATATAATCCTGACACTAATCTTTTGTGATATCTTGTATGTTGACTCCAACGCATATTGCTTTACAGGATTAACAAACCGCGAGAGGCAACGATTGACCTTTTAATAGTACACCTTTTGTCAGACAAACGTTTGTCCACGTACGTTCCCGCCGTTCTGCGGTGCAGAGTAATAAAGCGACAAACCAAACGCAGCCTCTTTCGCGTGACAGCTTTACTGACAGCAGTAAATGGCAATTTGCGTAGCTCTGGAACAGACTGTCATGCGTGCCGGGGCAATTCATTTCGGCCGATTGAATTGACGGTCTGTAATGCCTCTACGACAGTCGTAACTGTACAGAGGGAACTGCGTGAATCAGACTCTGTACATGAAATAAATGAAGTACTGTTTAAGTAAAATATACTGAAATTCGGTCTCCTGGATACCAATGGCCAATAGACCTGCATCCGGAATAACGAGAGTTTGCTGGTGGAAACTATAATTTCTAACCTGGACTGATCAGTGAAGCAGATACTTTTTCCGCATGTCCCTCCTAAGAGTTGACTGGCGCATTGTCTCCGGAGTTTCAGCAGATATTTGCAATTTCATTTTTGTGATATTTAACTTGAGTCAGCCCAAGAAAAATACTGCTCATTGCGTCTTTCACGTGACGCCCAACCTATACGCACCAAACATCGGTTTGTTTCCTGTTACAAACAAAATTATTTTTAAAGCGAGATTTTACTCGTACGTGCCCATTCGCTATAGCAGTTTCAAATTAACCTATTCCGATATTTGTTTCATCTATGGTATTCACATGGACACCAAAACACGAAGAGAAGGGAAGTACTTTACCAGCGACCGCTGACTACTACTGCTACTGACAAGCATCAGCGCTGCTCTTTCACTATAAGAGTATTGGTTCGTCTCCTTGCTATATTACCCTTTTTAACACATACAGATGAAACAAATGTCACAGCTGTCTAAATTGGGGTTGCTCTATCGAATTCCGCTTTAAAAGTCATTTTGTTTGTAACAGGAAACAAAACAATTTTTTCGTCTACACTAGCTGTCGCGTGAAAGACGCGATGAGCAGTATTTGTTTGGGCTTCAGGTAAATGAAGTTGCAAATATTTGCCGAAACATACGAAAAATTGTGGCTGACGTCTCTTAGGAGGGACACAGTGCATGTAGTAACTACGTGCTGGTTTTCGAGTGAATCAATCTGCTCTCCGCAGACTGTGAAAGGCAAGTACTTCCACAAATATCCAGATCACAGGAAATCATACAGACGTCCGTTTTAAAGGAAAGCACTCATTACGTCTTACTGTAGTGCTTTGTACTCGTATTACCACAGCCATTATATAAGTTATATTTTCAGTCAAATCTCGTGAAGTCCGTTTCTTCCTTACTTACAGAAAAATGAAGATTCGCTACGCTGGAAAAGAAAGTCAAAATCGACCCCACGTAAGGGCAGTGTGGTGTTCAGACCCAAAATAATCCACTTTTGCAGAAAACCCAAAAATTCTAGATTCATATCTCTGTAAATGAAATTTTACAAATTACGAGACTGCCAATTGGTAAATAAATAGATGTGGTTCTTTCTAGCATACACTATATTATAGTCTCCAACAACATAGACCGTTGCTCTCCTTTTACAGCCTTGAACAACTTTCCGATGCACATCTCCCTTTTTTACAACGTCTAAATCAAAATACACACACCAAGAAAAGTTTTGCGTCACCTCGGTTCCGGGAGTTCCGGAACCTGTACAGAAAATTGGAATAGAGATCAACATCAACCTCATTTCCGCTCTTTTTACTGCTCATGAAAAGTACACGTTGCATGTTGTAACACTCTACAGTGAGACCTTCAGAGCTGGTGGTCCATATTTCTGTACACACCGATACCTCTAATACCCAGTAGCACGTCCTCTTGCATTGATGCATGCCTGTATTCGTCGTGGCATGCTATCCACAAGTTCATCAAGGCACTGTTGGCCCACATTGTCCCACTCCTCAACGGCGATGCAGCGTAGAACCCTCAGAGTGGTTGCTAGTCACGTCGTCCATAAAAAGCCATTTTCAATCTATCCCAGGCGTGTTCGATAGGATTCATGTCTGGAGAACATGCTGGCCACTATAGTCGAGCGATGTCGTTGTACTGAAGGAAGTCACTCACAAGATTTGCATGACGGGGGTGCGAATTGACGTCCATTAAGACGAATGCCTCTCCAATTAGCTGCCGATATGGTTGCACTATCGGTCGGAGGATAGCTTTCAAGTATCGTACAGCCATTGCGGCGCCTTCCATGACCACCAGCGGCGTACGTCGGCCCCACATAATGCCACCCCAAAACAGCAGGGATCCTCCATCTTGCTGCACTCGCTGGACAGTGTGTCTAGGGCGTTCAGCTTGACCGGGTTGCCTCCAAACACGTTTGACGATTGTCTGGTTGTAGGCATATGCGACACTCATCGGTGAAGAGAACGTAATGCCAATCCTGAGCGGTCCATTCGGCATGTTGTTGGGCCTATCTGTACCGCGCTGCATGGTGTCGTGGTTGCATAGATGGACCTCGCCATGGACGCCGGGAGTGATGTTGCGCATCATGCAGGCTACTGCGCACAGTTTGAGTCGTAACACGACGTCCTGTGGCTCCAAAAAGTGCATTATTCAACATGGTGGCGTTGATCTCATGGTTCCTCCGAGCCATAATCCGTAGGTAGCAGTCATCCACTGCAGTAGTAGCCCTTGGGCGGTTTGAGCGAGGCATGTCATCGACAGTTCCTGTCTCTCTGTATCTCCTCCATGTCCGAAAACATCGCTTTGGTTCACTCCGAGACGCCTGGACGCTTATCTAGATGAGAGACCTTCCTGGCACAAAGTTACAATGCGGACACGATCGAAACGCGGTATTGACCGTGTAGGTGACTGGAACTGACCGGCTGTCGGACCCCCTACGTCTAATAAGCGCTACTCACGCATGGTTGTTTACATCTTTAGGGGGGGGGGGGGGGGATTTAGTGACATATCTGAACAGTCAAAAGGACTGTGTCTGTGATACGATATCCACAGTTAACGTCTTCCTTCAGGAGTTCTGGTAACCGGGGTGATGCAGAACTTTTTTTGATGCGTGTGTATACATATTTTTACAACGCCGCCGATGCCACATAACTGAACTGCCTCTGGTTCTCTCCTGCTTCTTTCAAGTTTCCAACGCTCAAGGCCAGATGTCATTCTCGTCTCTTCGTGGAATCCTTTGTCAGCTGCGTACAACAGCAGTTTCTGTACAGTATGAAAACTGTCCACTCCCTACATTCCTACCTAGCTTATAACTCAATTTAATTATAATTTCTTTTCTGTGCTGAGAAGATACTTTTATCTCTTACAGAAAAATACATATAGATTACGAATGGAATTCGTTAATTCTCACTAATTCTCACTAATTCTTCACTTAAAAATGACACCGTAGAAGATAACAACTGACAGCAAGGTAGGTGTAAGGGGCGTTTCAATCGCTGGAGATGCTTATAAAGATTCTAGACAAGGTACGTAATAATCGAATGACAATGTCATTACATCATATCACATCAGTACTGATAAACACAGGTGGAGTAGACATATGGCTGTGCCAAGGAAGCCAACATAGAAGATTATTTAAAGATATACATTTCTATTCTCCTTTCTGTGTTGCAAAAACTGGTGGCGAAACTGTCCTCTTTCTGGGAGTGACGTCAAGGCAACATTTATAAACAGTATATTTCAGTGTCTCCACGTGATGTTGATTAGGCATTTTAAACTTTTTATTTCATATTTACATTAGCTTCGTTTCGACGTATTCACCCAATTAATAAAAAGTATTTCGAGCTGATTTTATTACTTCTGGAAAATAGTATTCGTTTCACGTAATGGGAAAGCGTTCAGAGTATTACAAAAAAGTAAATTGATACGTGCCCGCATCTCGTGGTCGTGCGGTAGCGTTCTCGCTTCCCACGCCCGGGTTCCCGGGTTCGATTCCCGGCGGGGTCAGGGATTTTCTCTGCCTCGTGATGGCTGGGTGTTGTGTGCTGTCGTTAGGTTAGTTAGGTTTAAGTAGTTCTAAGTTCTAGGGGACTTATGACCACAGCAGTTGAGTCCCATAGTGCTCAGAGCCATTTGAACCATTTTGAAATTGATACGTACAAGAAATGCTTCCTATGGAACTAGACAATATTGAGAGCAAAAAGAATGTATGTTTTGTTTATCGACGAAAGAAACAGTATTTTTTGATGAAATAACTGCCGACTACTTCGTAGGAAGAAATTTATCTTTGAGGAACCTTTCTTCTTCTGCACTCCAACGTAAATGCGAATCTTCAAATATTACAAAAGTAAAATACGATAAATGAGCACAACGTACTAGATTAATGAAATTGCTACAACAGGGTTATTATAATTTGTGAAGATTTTTCAATTACCTGCGACGTTCGAGGTGATTGTTGTCACTGAATCCTCGCACTTCATTTAATGAACATTAATAAGAAGGAATAATCATATGAAAAGCACGATGTATGGAGATAGACGAAACCCACGATCTCATGAATTGGCAATTGTTTTGTTGACAGAGCTGGGGCAGACACGCCGAAGTCGCTAATACCATCCTTCATCCGTCAGATCCACTCATGCCCCAGCTACGCGCCACGAGACGTCGCAGCTCGAGATCACTGAAATTCAGTAACGTCTCTGCCGACACAAATATTGACATTATACAGCGTGTGACGCACCTGCTGTACAGATCTGTTATTTCCCGACATGGTCATGGTGGTGGTAAGCGATCTATGAATATGTTGAAAGTAAAAGGCTTTTGCTTAAAGTTCTTTAGTAGTCTAGTTCGCCATATTTCAACAGTCATTGGTTACTAGTTTCGGATGAGAAATCAGTCAGCTTCAAATCTGAAATGGACAGGAAAATGCACGTAACGTAAAATAGCGTAAATCACACGAGCACGTTTTAATAAAGTAAGTAGAACGTGCACTGAAGCCAAGTACATAGCAGTTCATACAATGAGTGCAGTGTCCATTCACAAGGTTGAATGAAGACGCATTGTCAGCAATATAACACATGCTTGTTTTCGAAAGCGACCACAGAAAAAGTAAAGGAGGCATTCGACAAAATGTTATGTGAGCACTATCTAAAATGTAAATAAAAAAAGTCATTAGATCATTTTAAGTATTTGAAGACAAACCTTTCTCATCCATAGACGTAAGAACGTCATACTCGATGTACAGCAACACTTTACCACTTCACAAATAAGTTTGAGAAAATAGCGCGCAGACTCTTGGTTTAGGGCATATTGGGGCTCGACTCCTATTTAAGCCAGAAACATGAAGCAAAAGGTTTTAGTTTATCCCGGTCCAGTGGCCATTTGTAAAGCCATTCGAACTCCTGTCCTACTGTAGCTATGTTACAAAATATTAAGCAAGAATTGAATGACGAACTGGAGCTGGCGACCAGACAAATTCTGCCAATCGATTAATTCCTTTTTCAACTGATTTTAACTGGGTTGAAATTAATGCAGTAACTGTATGCGCACGGTTCGGATTCTACAGGTAAAAAAATGCAAAACATAAGTTTTTGTGGGAAGCCTGCCACATCTTGTTTTTAAACTTGAACGAATCGTTTCAAAATTTGGACTACTCCGGATATTACCTTTAAATCTGTCGATTTAGTTTCTTTAGGAGCGGCGTGTTGAGTTATATCCGCAAGAAAGTCTTGTATCCAATCGCAGGTCTGCTCCGATACTCCGTAAGCTCGATTTTTTTTAATTAAACGGCATTGCGGGACGGTGTCAAATGCCTTACTGGAATCAAGGAATACAGCATCAGCCTGAGCGCCGTTGTCCACTGCGCTGTAGATCTCATGGAGGAACAGAGCGAGCCGAGTTTCGCAGGATCTCTGTTTGCGGAATCCATGTTGATTTTTATAGAGAAGCTGTTCGTTTTTCAAGAACCATGTTCCATAATTTTACAACAGATTGACGTCAACGATATAGGTCTATAATTGTGTGGATCTGTCTTACGGCCTTTCTTAAAAACGGGAATGACCTGACCTTTTTTCCAGTCGTTAGGTACCTTTCGTTGCTCAAGTGATCTACGATAAATTACCGCTAGGAGGGGAGCAAGTTCTTTCGCATAATCTTTATAGAATCTTATAGGTATCTCATCTGGTCCTGAAGCCTATCCACTACTAATGCACTGTAGTTGCTTTTCAATTCCGCGATCTGTTATCTCAATATCTTCCATTTCTATGTTCGTATGACGATTGAAAGGAGGGATAGTGTTACGATCTTCCGCGGTGAAACAACTTCGGAAGACCGAATTCAGTATTTCGGCCTTCTCTCGGTTATCTTCCGTTTCGGTGCCGGTGAGGTCACTGAGAGAGAATTAATTTGAAAAACTCGCTTTCAAAAACCTAGCTTCTTTCGAATTTCACACTTTTTTGTCTTTTTTACGCACGCTATCTCCATGTATCAGACTTGTGCGAATGGGTTCAAATTTTGTAAGAAGGTAGACAAGTAAACGTAATTATCGGTCGTACTGCTGTTTTGTGAAAGCTTTATCCGTTGCCACGAGAGAAGCAGCATGGTTCGAAAAGCAACAAAAAAATCTGTACCGGATCATTTTTCGCTCGGGTCAATAAAACTCTACATCGGTTACCAAGCTTTAGCGGTTTACTCGTATCATTTAATTTGACAGTATCGTAATTCCACAGAGTCGAGGTCAAGACCTGACTAAACCTTCCCACGAAACACCTACAACTTCTATTTCTTTGGCGACGAAGAAACATGATTTCCTTTACGTATCTTCATATTCTCGACTCTAATCGACTAATCCATTAGTGTTCGTGCACGCAGCTGTATCAGAATACTAAGTATAATGTTGTTATGCGACACTGTCAAATAGGTAGACAGGCGATCTGTAATGTTGAAATGTGTGCATAAAAATCATAAGTCAATATCATAAAACTGCCTTTATTAATAACTAATTTAAGTTCATTGATAAGTCATCTTCAGACCAATAAAATTATTCACTTATTTCAGTGTGTATCAGTCAGCAGCGGAGACACCCGGAGTGGTCCAGGTCATTGCATATAGTTGTGCATCCACAACCGTATCACACAGCGTCAGGACTTGTGCTAAACTATGTTTCATAAATGATATAATATTGTAGGTACATTCATCAGCATATGTCAATACTACCTGCGCAATCTATTGTGATCAGAATCAGTAGCAAAGAATTAAAAATGTAAATGTCATGCATGATAACGGCAGTTTTTCACGCATTATCTCCTGAACTATGTGCCATACAATGTGAAACGTCCCCTTAGAAAAATTAATGAGTTACTGTGCTGATAAACCCCTTACGTTATTTGATTTTCAAACAGCTGAACAGAACTGAACGTACTCAGACATTTCGCTCTTTACTTATTCTGATCAACACTAAACTGACACACAATATTTTTAGCGCAACACAATCTGACTCTCAAAAATCCCTACAAAAGTATGGCCGTGACTAACAATAACCTATACCTTTCATGAATCACTTACCTCACAAAAATCTTTGTTACTCGACCTACTGCAATACAGCGAGCGCCACTACTGCTAGCTAAATAAAAGATTCTAGCTACTGAAAGGACTAACTACTGATAGGTATAGTTAGCAAATGAAAGATTTTGATAAAGAACAAACCTTAATAGTGTTCAAAAGTCATTATATATATATATATATATATATATATATATATATATATATATATATATATATATATATATATAAGTTCATGACATCCAGTCTTACAAATTTACTGTCTCTGATGGACACATGTCCAGATCATCCGCTCTCAAAACTCCGCCATTTCTCTCCCCACATCCACCACTGCTAGCGGCTCACCTCCAACTGCGCAACGCTAGGCGCTGTTAACAGCCAACTGCCCAACACTACAATAGCAAATTCCAACAATGCAAACCAGCCAAAGGCTGCACACAGCACGGTCAGTGATTTTCATATAGAGCCCTATGTGGCGTTACGAATATAAAAACCTAAACAGCCTATCTACATGGCCCCCATGCTCCCACAAAAAAATTTTACAAATTGTTTTGGGCAGTGGCCAATACAGATCTGAAGAAATTTTTCATAATTACAATAACAAAGAAATCAAATGCACACACTTATGTTGGTCAAAAGCCAAAATTTTCTCACAGTCCATAAAGACAGTCCTGATCATCATCACAGTAAAATTGCAGTATTTTCTTTTCTCAAAGTGTGAACAGCAAAAGAAAATAAACACAGAAGTAGTGGATTTCCATGCAGTCTTGAAGAAGTAGTGTTGTCCTTCCAACAGGATGACAGTGCTGACTCTTGACATGCAGACAGGTAATGGGTCACAACAGAGCAAACCCACAGCAGAGTCAGTGAAGTTTTGAAGAATACTGGTAGGTAGGTCATCACAGAGCAGACCCACTGTAGTCCTGGTAGAGATTATGGTATTGGTGGGCCACCAGAGATGCAGACCCACTGCACTCCTTGTAGAAATAGTGGTATTGGTGAGTCATCAAAGGTGTAGACCCACTGTAGTCCTTTTAGAAATTATGGTATTGGTGGGCCATCAAAGGTGCAGACCCACTGTAGTCCTTGTAGAAATGGCTAGCAGCCATCCGTTGTGACTGTGCGGGTGCACAATCACCATTGAAGAGTCTTGCGGACAATATAGCAAGTCCATAAACCACCACTTGTACACTTACAAAGTTTTTGGAATTGTCCTTAGAACCAGCAATGCTGTTAATCAGCCCCTTGCTGAATTATTAACACATGTCGAAACACTAACAGTCCCAACTTATCACATATTGTGCATATACTATGACCAACAGAAATGTTTGCAGTGAAATGAATGCTTACAAGTTACTTAATTTGATGAACTGGTGTCAATTACAATTTTAAATTTACGACATGAGAATACAATTGCAAAGGTACAAAATATATCATTAAAGAACATAACAATACAAATAACATTTGTGGTAATATGGGCTTTACAAAAGAATCGAAAGAACATATACATCAGTGTTACAAGAATTATGACATAAGTAAATACATAAAAGGTCAGAATAACTTTCGAAACATCAACTTCACACGTGAGCATTAAAACAAAACAGAATAAATAATGTCTGAACATCTTTACAAAGTAAATAACATATTGTAAATGCAAATTATATTTGAGGATAATAGTATTCCTCATCATAGTGAATGTAGCTGAGTATTAGAATAATTTTACAACATAAATCTTATTAGCTAAACATATAAAGACAGGAAAAACACAAATACACAAGAGTATTCAAACACATAGGGGGATAACCCAAAAGGAAAGGACAGGGTTTGTTTTACTGCAGTATTTTGCAAACAAAACTTTCTTTACTTCTTGGAGATCTCCCTTCATTCATCATTATTCCCAAAAAGTCCTATCTATACCTGCTTTCTGTATTCTGTTCATATTTCTTTCAAAATAATTATTTCTCATTGTACAATACTCATTTTGGCCCAAATCTTTTTCATATAAATTCTCAATGCATTCTTTCCCTATTCTCCATAGTTCGTTTGTTATATAATATCCCCCTCTTAAGTTAACTTAAATCTACTGATCTCAGATACATAAACTAAGGGACGAGGCAATGCAGCGGTACAAAACAATTAACACTAACAGCAATGACAAAAAAATGCGAATTGGCAAAGCAAGCAGCATTTTTTTCTAAATAAGCAAAGCAAGTGCAACATTACAACCAATACAAGGCAATGTGCAGCAAACAAGAAAAATAAATCAGTAGTAAAACTGCCTTAACAGAGTAATACAAAGTTAAATTGAGTAGCACTATGCCTGGCAAACAGCAGCAGAAAATTCTATAACTTATACCTATCATGGCAAAGCTCAAGCAGAAAAAATATTACAGTAAAAATAGGAAATGTCTAACACTTATGTCAGAACTTATACTAGAGTGATGCACCACGATAAATTACTCTATGAAAGAAGTTTCCCAGACATTGAAAAAAATTATGTATGCAATTCCTGTGAAGGGAAATGTCTTTCTGTGCTCCATCGTTTTTTTGAAGTAGATCATAAAGTAATTATTTACTGGATCTGTAAGCTTAAAATATTTATGTTAGTACATCTATAAAATTTTATTTTAACCAATGCTGCAGTGCAGCTAGAAACTAGATATTCAACAAAATGAGCAATCTCTCAACTACAAAGACAATAGATGTAAAATGTTACTCATCATTTCATTAGGCATTTTAGTAAATATCATAAATTAAGAGCTCCACAGTGTAATCATATGTTTTCAAGTTCGAGCATGTCGTATTTGCGATGCTTTCTAGAAAGGAATGTCAATAGCGAGGTTAATGGTCTCTTTTTTTCTCCACCTAATGGCTTTTTCTCCAGGCAGGTGGCACAGCTGGGCGCTCACGAAGCATTATGTGAAGGTCACTTAACTTTCTTACCGAAATATTTACGACAGCAGTGACAGTCTCATATAAAATTTTCACAGGTCGAGAATTTGCGTCGCAAATGTGTAGAAACAAAATCCTATAAATATAACAGTGTCCAAATAATTTTCAGTGGCACTGTGATACATTCACGCATGTATACACATTTCATAATTCTTAAAGTACTATTCTTGGTTTCCAACATCCTTTTCCACAAATCAGAGCCCCTAACCACTACTCATTATTCATACACATATAAACACGTAATCACATTCCTCATGTACGGTAGCATCAGCTTATTGATCATAAACATACCTCAACAGCATAATACACATTGTCGTCGTAATAACAACATCATAACACCTCAGTCAAATCTCAAAATCGTCGTAGCTTCCTCCAATAAATTCAAAATCTAAAAAAAAATTCAAGAAAGTACTACACTGTAAGTTATTGTTGTGCTACGAAAAAGGCTGTCTCATTGTAGGTATATCACAAAAGTTACTACTAAAACATGTTTTACTTTCCAGAAGAATTCAGAAAAACTGTGCACATATAAAACAGATACAGCGCAAAAGCAACAATATAAACTGTGTCATTCAGTAGTAGCATCGTGACATAATCGTGTAGCTGTCAAAGAAACCAAATACTAAGTAATCTTTAATCTCACAGAAAGTACTTCAAATAAAGAATGTCTTTTCAAGTAAAACAAAATGTTGCATTAAAATCTCATTAGCAGTATATGTTCTAAGTATGTAAGCCGTATATTCGTTATGTAATCGTGCAACTAACAAGCAAGAATATACAAATAATAACATTGTGTCGTCTGTTCACTATAACAATGCATTCGTAATCTCTGTTAAAATAAGTTCTCTTGGTTCTTGACTGGATATTTAGCTTCAAATATTGTTGCGTGTTAACAGTTTCTAAGTCTGACAAAGCATACTAGTAACGTGAAGTGAAAAGTTTTATGGCAAAGACAAAATTAAAAAGCAGATTATCTTTCAATAAATGGTTTTACATGTGAAATGTGGTGTAAACCTTTACTCTTCCTAGTACACAGAGTTTCAACTTCAACGCAATTATCATGTGGTATTCGTCGGATTCTGTAAGGTCCATTGTAAACCAGAAACAATTTGTGACTCAAGTGTTTCTTCTTATGTGACAATGAATGAGCTTTAATGAGAACTTTCTGACCAATATATAGTTTCTTTGCATTTGCTTTATCGAGTAGTTTTCTCCTTTTGTCTGCAGCAGAACTGACATTTTTAATAGCCAAATCAATTATGTCTTTGTGTCGAAGTTTATGTGTATTCGGAAAAGGTACAAGCTCTCTGATTCTGTTCGGTAGTTCTTCATTCTTCGGTACAAGAATAGGTGGTAAAGCAGTGGAGTCATGAGGCATTTCATTCAGCACGTTTTGAAATAAGTGTAAATATCTGTCCCAATGCTGATGCTTTCTGTGACAATAGAGTCTCCAAAGCTTATTGATTTCTCTCATAATCTGTTCAGATGGGTTACAATGTGGGGAGTACAATGAAATAAAAACAGGTTTGATTTTATGATTCCGAAGCATGCGTGACCAATCAGCAGATCTGAATTGCGGTCCGTTATCTGAAATGGCTTTAGCAACGTGGCCAACTTCACGTAAGAAATTTTTAACAAAGCCATTGGATACAGACCGTCCAGTGGCTCTACGTAACTGTGTGAAAGAAACAAATTTTGAAGTAAGTTCAACAGCGACAAGAACTTACCAGAATCCATTCGATGTTCTGACAAGGGATCCCAAGAGATCAACAGCAGCAAATTCTTTTAATTTAGAAGGAATGACAGGAAACAATGGAGTACGATGTGAGATAGTAGATGGTTTACCTTTTGACAAAGTTTACAAATAGACAAGACTCTTCGAATTCTCTTTTCAATATTGTTAAAATAACAAGTCGTTCGAAGAATATGATAACATTTTCGTGGACCAAAATGTGCGTGTCTGAAATGAATGTACCAAATGAGCTTATTAACAAAATCGTCAGGAATGTAAAGTACCCATAGCTTGTCATCAACAGTGCAGTGTTTGAAGAGTATGCTGTTTCCAACCAGATAATAATGCCGAATCTGCGTGTGTGTGTCTTTTCATGCCACTTACTTTTGTCTTTCGAAATTGGATCTTTATCTTGTTCATGAGCAATGTCCTTTAAAGATTTGGTGATGAAGTTTTCGAAGGCCACTTTTGAATGTAAAGAATACTGAAATTTTTCTCAAGGTTGCTTTCTGTGTAAAGTTTCTCAAGCCCAGCCGGTGCGCGTGACAGTGCGTCCGCAACAATGTTCTCCTTGCTGGGAATGTTGACTATTGTGAAGTGGAATTCTTGCAGAAAGAATGCCCAACGTTTTAACCTGTCATGATTTAATTTTGAAGACATAAGAAATTGCAATGCACGATGATCACTGTATACTTTTACGTGCTTAACAGGAAGAAAGAAACGGAATTTGTTAAATCCCCAAAAGATAGCTAAAGCTTCTAATTCAGTAACAGGATAATTTTTTTCAGATTTTGTTAGCACTCGGTTAGCAAAAACAATGGTTTTCCGAACAGGAGTATTATGTTCTATGGCTTCTTGAAATAAATGGGCACCAAGACCGACTTTAGAAGAATCCGTGCTAAGGCAGAAATCTTGTGACAGATCTGGACGAGCTAATATTGGCGCGTTAAGTAGCGATTCTTTCAAAGAATTGAATTGAAACTGTGCCTGTTCGTCCCAGTTCCAAATAGTATTTTTTTCGTGAGAGAACAAAGTTTTGGTGTAACTAGAATTTTCATATTCAGAAAACGACAGTAAAAATTTATGAGACCTAGAAAACTGCGGACTTGTTTTTTTGTGGATGGAACTGGAATGGCTCTGATTGCTTCTAACTTTTCAGGATCCGGCTGAATGCCTTCAGAAGAAATAATATGTCCCAAAAACTTCACCTTTGTCCTACCAATTTCAGACTTTTCCAAGTTAACTGTAATTCCATATTCTGCAAAATTGTGCAACACGCTGTTGAGGATGCAATTATGTTGTTCCCATGAGGCTTCTGCTATCAGAATATCGTCCACGTATAAGGTGATGTGACGTTTTAAGAACTCAGGTAATATGGAATTTAGCCCACGAATGAATGCTGCGAAGAAATGTTCAAACCAAAAGGAAGTTTCCGAAATTGATAACAAACGCCGAAACAAAGAAAGGCCGTGTTTTTTCTACATTCTGGATGAAGTTCGATCTGATAAAAGCTGGATCTGAGATCAATAGAAGACAACACTTTTACACCATTAAGATTTTGAAGAAGTTCTTCCAACGTTTGCGGCCTGTCTGTTTCAGGAATGATGATAGTATTGATTTGTCTCGAATCTAAGACAAGCCTGATCGATCCATTTTTTTCCTCAACAACATGTAATGGATTGTTGTATGAGCTTACTGCAGGCTCAATAGTGCCCTCGTCAAGCATAGATTGTATTTCTGTTCTAACACGGTCCCTATAATGTGCTGGAATTACGTATGGTCTAACACAAAATTTAGTATGCTCACGAACACGAAATTGGTATTGAAATCCTTTGATTGTTCCTGTTTTGTGAATAAAAACTTTGGAATGTGCTTGTAAAATCTCAAAAAAGTCCTGTCTATCAGTATCATTACAGTTCTCAGTTGTTTGAATTTTATTCTGAATTAACTCATTAGTATCAAATATGCCGTCGATATCATCCCTGTCAGTACTTGCAGAGTGATTATTAGTGTCTGTTGTCTAACAGAAGGTAAAGCCGATTAATTTCCTCGTCATGGTTTGAGAGCCAATCTTCAAATTTTAAAGCTATTGACTTACCTTCTTTCTCTAAACTTATTTCGCCATCGTGAAAGTTTAAGTTTGCTTTGTATTCATTCAAAATGTCTACTCCCAATATAATTTCCGTCGACAATAATGCAACAATAAGAAAGTTCATAGAGAAGCTGTGGCTTTGACAAAAGAATTCTAAGTTGGTTTGTTGGCGTACATCTGCACTTTTTCCAACGATTGCACCTTGTAATTTAATCTTACTTAACGGAAGTGTGGGGCAATCGTTTGATTTGTTGCATTTGCTAAAGGCTGTTTCACTAATTACTGACATGGGACTGCCAGAGTCAAGTACTGCCGGAAATTTTACGTGATTTACTGTAATGTGAATCACAGGATATGCAATGTTGTTATGTTTTACGTCGTGTTCCTGGAGTAAGATGTCCCTAATGTCTTCCATTTTTACGTAATTACTAGCCACAGCAGCTACGTCGTAAGCTTCATAAGTACGTTTTGTGGCTGCCAGCGGTGCGAGTCATTGCCTATTGTCTCTTTGTTGGCGAGCATCGTTATTGGGATTAGGAGACCAAACTTCTACAAATTCACCTTGTCGAGAGGGCCCTGCCCTGTTTGAATCCCGCCAGTTCTGATGAAATTCAGGTCTGTCGATATGATTATATCGTTTGTCGTCATGTCGGTAATTTCTGTAATTAATATATTGTCGGTCACGTGGTGGAGAACTTCTCCCTGAGTCGTAACTGCGCAGTCGACTGATGTGTCTGATGTTATTCTGTCTCACTTGATAATAATTATTTTGGTTCCCATATTGTCGGTTTCTCTGATTGTCTCTGTGATAGTCATTACCGAGGAGAGGTGATCTTTCCCTGTAATTATTACTACTATTTTCCCGAGGACATGCAGCTTTACATGCAGCTTTACTGTATGATTAAATGATGATGGCGTCCTCTTGGGTAAAATATTCCAGAGGTAAAATAGTCCCCCATTCGGATCTCCGGGCGGGGACTACTCAAGAGGACGTCGTTATCAGGAGAAAGAAAACTGGCGTTCTACGGACTGGACCGTGGAATGTCAGATCCCTTAATCGGGCAGGTAGGTTAGAAAATTTAAAAAGGGAAATGGATAGGTTAAAGTTAGATATAGTGGGAATTAGTGAAGTTCGGTGGCAGGAGGGTCAAGACTTTTGGTCAGGTGATTACAGGGTTATAAATACAAAATCAAATAGGGGTAATGCAGGAGTAGGTTTAATAATGAATAAAAAAATAGGAGTGCAGGTTAGCTACTACAAACAGCATAGTGAACGCATTATTGTGGCCAAGATAGACACAAAGCCCATGCCTACTACAGTAGTACAAGTTTATATGCCAACTAGCTCTGCAGATGATGAAGAAATTGATGAAATGTATGACGAGATAAAAGAAATTATTCAGGTAGTGAAGGGAGACGAAAGTTTAATAGTCATGGGTGACTGGAATTCGTCAGTAGGAAAAGGGAGAGAAGGAAACATAGTAGGTAAATATGGATTGGGGGGAAGAAATGAAAGAGGAAGCCGCCTTATAGAATTTTGCACAGAGCATAACTTAATCATAGCTAACACTTGGTTCAAGAATCATAAAAGAAGGTTGTATACCCGGAAGAATCCTGCAGATACTAAAAGGTATCAGATAGATTATATAATGGTAAGACAGAGATTTAGGAACCAGGTTTTAAATTGTAAGACATTTCCAGGGGCAGATGCGGATTCTGACCACAATCTATTGGTTATGAACTGTAGATTAAAACTGAAGAAACTGCAAAAAGGTGGGAACTTGAGGAGATGGGACCTGGATAAAGTGAAAGAACTAGAGGTTGTAGAGGGCCTCAGGGAGAGCAATAGGGAACGATTGCCAAGAATGGGGGAAAGAAATCCAGTAGAAGAAGAATGGGTAGCTTTGAGAGATGAAACAGTGAAGGTAGCAGAGAATCAATTAGGTAAAATGACGAAAGCTAGTAGAAATCCTTGGGTAACAGAAGAGATATTGAATTTAATTGATGAAAGGAGAAAATATAAAAATGCAGTAAATGAAGCAGGCAAAAAGGAATACAAACGTCTAAAAAAATGAGATTGACAGGAAGTGCAAAATGGCTAAGTGGGGATGGCTAGAGGACAAATGTAAGGATGTAGAGGCTTGCCTCACTAGGGGTAAGATAGATACTGCCTACAGGAAAATTAAAGAGACCTTTGGAGAGAAGAGAACCACTTGTGTGAATATCAAGAGCTCAGATGGAAACCCAGTTCTAAGCAAAGAAGGGAAGGCAGAAAGGTGGAAGGAGTATATAGAGGGTTTATACAAGGGTGATGTACTTGAGGACAATATTATGGAAATGGAAGAGGATGTAGATGAAGATGAAATGGGAGATACGATACTGCGTCAAGAGTTTGACAGAGCACTGAAAGACCTGAGTCGAAACAAGGCCCTGGGAGTAGACAACATTCCATTAGAACTACTGATGGCCTTGGGAGAGCCAGTCATGACAAAACTCTACCATCTGGTGAGCAAGATGTATGAGACAGGCGAAATACCCACAGACTTCAAGAAGAATATAATAATTCCGATCCCAAAGAAAGCAGGTGTTGACAGATGTGAAAATTACCGAACTATCAGTTTAATAAGTCACAGCTGCAAAATACTAACGCGAATTCTTTACAGACGAATGGAAAAACTGGTAGAAGCGGACCTCGGGGAAGATCAGTTTGGATTCCGTAGAAATGTTGGAACACGTGAGGCAATACTAACCTTACGACTTATCTTAGAAGAAAGATTAAGAAAAGGCAAACCTACGTTTCTAGCATTTGTAGACTTAGAGAAAGCTTTTGACAAAGTTAACTGGAATACTCTCTTTCAAATTCTGAAGGTGACAGGGGTAAAATACAGGGAGTGAAAGGCTGTTTACAATTTGTACAGAAACCAGATGGCAGTTATAAGAGTCTAGGGGCATGAAAGGGAAGCAGTGGTTGGGAAAGGAGTGAGACAGGGTTGTAGCCTCTCCCCGATGCTATTCAATCTGTATATTGAGCAAGCAGTAAAGGAAACAAAAGAAAAATTCGGAGTAGGTATTAAAATCCAAGGAGAAGAAATAAAAACTTTGAGGTTCGCCGATGACATTGTAATTCTGTCAGAGACAGCAAAGGACTTGGAAGAGCAGTTGAACGGAATGGACAGTGTCTTGAAAGGAGGGTATAAGTTGAACATCAACAAAAGCAAAACGAGGATAATGGAATGTAGTCAAATTAAATCGGGTGATGCTGAGGGGATTAGATTAGGAAATGAGACACTTAAAGTAGTAAAGGAGTTGTGCTATTTGGGGAGCAAAATAACCGATGTTGGTCGAAGTAGAGAGGATATAAAATGTAGACTGGCAATGGCAAGGAAAGCGTTTCTGAAGATGAGAAATTTGTTAACATCGAGTATAGATTTAAGTGTCAGGAAGTCGTTTCCGAAAGTATTTGTATGGAGTGTAGCCATGTATGGAAGTGAAACATGGACGAAAAATAGTTTGGACAAGAAGAGAATAGAAGCTTTCGAAATGTGGTGCTACAGAAGAATGCTGAAGATAAAGTGGGTAGATCACGTAACTAATGAGGAGGTATTGAATATGATTGGGGAGAATAGAAGTTTGTGGCACAACTTGACTAGAAGAAGGGATCGGATGGTAGGACATGTTTTGAGGCATCAAGGGATCACCAATTTAGCATTGCAAGACAGCGTGGAGGGTAAAAATCGTAGAGGGAGACCAAGAGATGAATACACTAAGCACTAAGCAGATTCAGAAGGATGTAGGTTGCAGTAGGTACTGGGACATGAAGAAGCTTGCACAAGATAGAGTAGCATGGAGAGCTGCATCAAACCAATCTCAGGACTGAAGACCACAACAACAACAACAACATTACTACTGTGCCAACGGTTGTCATACGGGTGGTGTCTGTTTTGGTCACGATTTGCGTTGTAAGTATAGCCTTGTCGTGTCCAGTTATCATTTCTGTCATCGCGGAATTGTGACGGATGTGACCTGTAATTGTTGTGCTCCAGTTTTCGAGTTCCGCGATTGTCAGTGTCAATTTCCAGTTCTTGTAAGAGTCCCTGGAAAGCTTCAATGTCGTCTTTGCAACGTCCCGAAAAAATAATATGTCGTACATGTTCAGGCAATTTCATTAAGCAAATGCGGATGAGTTCTGAGGGGCTGTATGGGTTTTTTAAAGATACTGATTCTTCTGTAACATGTCTTCGAAATATTTGACAACACTGGAAAATTCAGAGTGTTCGAAATGTTTCACCATTATGATGCTATGTTTTACTCGGTCTTGTGTAGCTTGAGACCAATATGCTGAGAGGAAAACATGATAAAATTCTCCTTCACTGTGACAATCGTGACTGACCGGTCGCATTCTTATAGCTGGTTCATTCTCTAACTAGCCACACATAAATTCTAACCTGTGCTCCAATGACCAGTTGGAAGAAAACAATGAGAAAATTGATGGAGCCATGCTTGTGGATGAATGTCGTTGACAGAATTCTTAAATGTTTTGAATTTACGTGTAGTAATGAACAGGTTATAGTCAAAATCATCATATTGGCGAGTCGCATATCGGTCATTGTTACTTCGTTTCGGAGGTTCCATCTCAAAATTCGGTGTACCTTGCCAATTTCTTTCATAATTTCCGAAGTGCCCTGTATTTCTATGTGCCACTTCCCGTGTTGGAGCGCGAGTCTCCTCTGAAATATGTAATTCTTGTGTTATTTGTGCCATCTGATCTTGTACTTCCCGGATTTCTCTTTTGTGTTGCATATTAATTTGATTCTGATTATGTTTGAAATTCCTAATTTGTTCGTATTCTTCTGTGTCATTTAAGGCTACGGGTCTTGCGTCATTCAGATCATCATCTACCTTTGTAGATAAGTTTGTAAGTAGGCTGTTTAGTTTTTTTTATTGGTAACACCACCTCTGTATAAAAATCACTGGCTGTGCTGTGTGGAGTCTGTGTCTAGTTTGCATTGTTGTCTGCCATTGTAGTGTTAGGCAGCTGGCTGTGAACAGCGCGTAGCGTTGCGCAGTTGGAGGTGAGCCGCCAGCAGTGGTGGATGTGGGGAGAGAGATGGCGGAGTTTAGAAATTTGTCATGAACTGCTATATATATTATGACTATTGAGGTAAATACATTGGTTGTTCTCTATCAAAATCTTTCATTTGCTAACTATGCCTATCAGTAGTTAGTGCCTTCAGTACTTTGAATCTTTCATTTAGCTGGCAGTAGTGGCGCTCGCTGTATTGCAGTAGCTTGAGTAGCGAAGATTTTTGTGAGGTAAGTGATTTGTGAAAGGTATAGTTTAATGTTAGTCAGGGCCCATTCTTTTGTATGGATTTTTGTAAGTCAGATTGCGTTGCGCTAAAAAAATATTGTGTATCAGTTTAAGCACAAATGGCTCAAATGGACCTGAGCACTATGGAACTCAACTGCTGTGGTCATTAGTCCCCTAGAACTTAGAACTACTTAAACCTAACTAACCTAAGGACATCACACACATCCATGCCCAAGGCAGGATTCGAACCTGCGACCATAGCAGTCGCACGGTTCCTGACTGCGCGCCTAGAAACACGAGACCACCGCGGCCGGCAGTTTAAGCACAGTCTTGTAAAATTGTTCTAAGGGGACGTTTCAAGTTAGTGAACTGATCCGAAAGTTCGGCTACTTTCTCCGATAATGAACTTTCCTCAGTGTGTTTTTCTGAACCAAGTTTCAGAGTGTCCATTTGTGATGAAATCGTATCTACTGTGTCCTTTAAGTTTTCCTGAGCGTTTGCAAGTTGCATAACCGAATCAGTAGATGCAACTGAGTCAATTTTAGCTTGCAAGGTGTCGTGATTTTCTGGAACAATAGCTTGCAGCTCTTATATGGCTGCTTCGTGATTCTGTAATGCATTTTCATGACGCGAAAAAATAGGTTGAAAATTCTCACAAATGTGTGTTTTTACATCATTACAGACTTTTTGACAATTAGATTCGATTTTAAGTAACTGAGCAGTTAAACCTTCACGTGTTTGTTCAAGTGTGGTGTCTAATTTTTGAAGCAGTTGCTGTGACTGTTTTTGATTTTGTTCCAGCGCGTCTAACTTTTGAAGATTTTATTCCATTGTGTCTAACTTTTGCTGTGTTTGTCTCTGTTTTTGTTCCATTGTGTCTAACTTTTGAAGCTTTTGTCCCATTTGTTGCATTAATTGTAATAACAATGCACTGGTGTCTGAAACATGTTCCCCAGTGCTATTCGGCAGTGCATTTGAACCGCCAACATCTGCATTTTGAAAAGCAGAAAATGTGCCTTGACTTATTTGAGAAAACGGTGAGGACGCAAAACCTGAATCTAAAGTATTTGCAAGATTGTGTCCTGTCATTTCGGAATCCTGAGGCAAGCTGTTGCCGACCGATCGATCGATAATGCTTCCCTGTTCACTTTTTGTTTCACTGTTTACGCTATTATTTGCCACCCGCTCCATTTCTCTATGCACAATTAGCAAATTACTACTTTGAATTTCTGTTAATTCATTACACAGTGGTGCTGATAAGCTACGCTCGTCGTCACTAGTATTTCTCAGTTTAGTTTGGAGCCTAGTATTACGTTTTTCACACGCCATTATTGTCACAATATTTCACACGATAACACACAAAAGCACAATTTGAAGACCAAAATAAAAAAAAACACATGAACATAGCATTGGAAATACGAGGGCAGTTCAATAAGTAATGCAACACTTTTTTTTCTCGGCCAATTTTGGTTGAAAAAACCGGAAATTTCTTGTGGAATATTTTGAAACATTCCCGCTTCGTCTCGTATAGTTTCATTGACTTCCGACAGGTGGCAGCGCTGTACGGAGCTGTTAAAATGGCGTCTGTAACGGAAAACCAGGGCATCTCAGATATTCATAGGCGCTTGCAGAATGTCTACGGTGATCTGGCAGTGGACAAAAGCACGGTGAGTCGTTGGGCAAAGCGTGTGTCATCATCGCCGCAAGGTCAAGCAAGACTGTCTGATCTCCCGCGTGCGGGCCGGCCGTGCACAGCTGTGACTCCTGCAATGGCGGAGCGTGCGAACACACTCGTTCGAGATGATCGACGGATCACCATCAAACAACTCAGTGCTCAACTTGACATCTCTGTTGGTAGTGCTGTCACAATTGTTCACCAGTTGGGATATTCAAAGGTTTGTTCCCGCTGGGTCCCTCGTTGTCTAACCGAACACCATAAAGAGCAAAGGAGAACCATCTGTGCGGAATTGCTTGCTCGTCATGTGGCTGAGGGTGACAATTTCTTCTCAAAGATTGTTACAGGCGATGAAACATGGGTTCATCACTTCGAACATGAAACAAAACGGCAATCAATGGAGTGGCGCCACACCCACTCCCCTACCAAGAAAAACTTTAAAGCCATACCCTCAGCCGGTAAAGTCATGGTTGCAGTCTTCTGGGACGCTGAAGGGGTTATTCTGTTCGATGTCCTTCCCCATGGTCAAACGATCAACTGTGAAGTGTATTGCGCTACTCTTCAGAAATTGAAGAAACGACTTCAGCGTGTTCGTAGGCACAAAAATCTGAACGAACTCCTTCTTCATGACAACGCAAAACCTCACACAAGTCTTCGCACCCGAGAGGAGCTCACAAAACTTCAGTGGACTGTTCATCCTCATGCACCCTACAGCTCCGATCTCGCACCGTCGGATTTACATATGTTTGGCCCAATGAAGGACGCAATCCGTGGGAGGCGCTACGCGGATGATGAAGAAGTTATTGATGCAGTACGACGTTGGCTCCGACATCGACCAGTGGAATGGTACTGTGCAGGCATACAGGCCCTCATTTCAAGGTGGCGTAAGGCCGTAGCATTGAATGGAGATTACGTTGAAAAATAGTGTTGTGTAGCTAAAAGATTGGGGAATAACCTGGTGTATTTCAATGCTGAATAAAACAACCCCTGTTTCAGAAAAAAAATGTGTTGCATTACTTATTGATATCTCGATAATTGCAAGCGCAGCTGCGAAATACTTTGTGCAAATCTAAATGCATGTCACAACTGTTTTACTGTACAACAATGAAAAACTAAAACTACAAAGGAAATTCTGCCTACAATTACGCTCAAGCAATAAACAATAGCTACACTGAAACTTCCTGGCAGATTAAAACTGTGTGCCCGACCGAGACTCGAACTCGGGACCTTGCCTTTCGCGGGCAAGTGCTCTACCAACTTTTTTTTAAATCTCGTTTTGTCATTTTGTTCGCTTTTCTTCGTTGCATCTGCTCGGGGCGGACATCGCAAGACATCCGTTTAAGTTCGTTCTTCATCGGTTAACTCAGGGTTTTTTTTATATATATATATATATATATATATATATATATATATATATATATATATATATATATATATATATATATATATATACAGAGGGCAGCTAGCCCTCTGACCGAACACGCTGAGCTACCGTGCCGGCGAGAGCTACCGAAGCACGACTCACGGCTGGTACTCACAGCTCCACTTCTGCCAGTATCTCGTCTCATACCTTCCAAACTTTACAGAAGCTCTCCTGCGAACCTTGCAGAACTAACACTCCTGAAAGAAACGATGTTGCGGAGACATGGCTTAATTGTGTCGCGAATACAGTTAGTAGTAAAGAAGTAATAAGTTATAACGTCATGCCTCATGCGTTGCTTTTACTGTATGATCAGAGGAAAAGTTGTAAGCTGTAAACATTTTCCTGTTCGTTATTCTATAGGTACTGTCAAAAGGAAATATCTCGTAAAGGTTTGAAATTATGTATAATGTTTGTTGCAAGTCGCTAAGTGCTCTTATTCTCAAATATTAGATCAATAAATTCTGGAGATTCGCAAATCACCGTCTACGTTTCTTTTTCGCTCAACCCCCACACTTTGATAGGCAGGTGAGGTGATTCTTAGCCCAAGGAGATAGTTTCGTGACAGTAAGGGATATGTGTGCCAAGTTTGGTTGAAATCGGTCCAGTAGTTTAGGAGGGAACATACATATACAAGCACGCCAATATTAAAAATACTCTGTTCTTAACCGTCAACAATATGTCTGGAGTACACAATCCTTTCCATCGTAAAATAGTCCAGGTTTCTGTAGTGCTAGGAGTTTTCTGACAGTCAAATAAATCTTGTACACATGGTTCGAATTTTAACTTTTAGAAAATCTGGTTGAATACAGCACGTACAGAAGTCGTTCGAGCACCACAAACTGACTGAGACTGAGGCTAAGCCAAAGGCAAGTGGACACAGGCGACCAGATAGTTACATATTACTACGATCACAATTGTTACAGAGATTGCTGACATTACAATTTTTATAAAGTTACAATCACAGGATTTTATACCAGACTAATTTCATTGCAGTGTGATGAACAAAATGAATTATATGTTTCACCTGATTACTCGGAATATTAAAACGTTTGATATTTACGCTTTGTAACCTCCCAACAGATAAATAATATGTCTAATAACCTCCCAACAGTAAAAAATATAATTATATAATTCACATTCAGTGTAACTGCCCAACAGATAAATTCCGTAACCTACCAATAATAAAATGTGACTAATCTCTCAATAAAAAGTGACTGTGAATTTAAACTGGTGAATTTTGGACGTCAGCAGTGCTGTGTCATGGCCCTTAAAGATCATTCTGAATAAATAGAAAATTCTTACCTAAATAAGGTCGCCGGATAACGCATATATATCTGCTCCTATAAGAAATTTTTCTGGCACAGCACTGTGCAATGCTGGCCGATAGATTTGTCATGTATAAAAAGAAACAACAGATTTTTCTTTACAATAATCGGGATGATCATGGATTGGAGAAATTAGTAAGTTCTTTAAATTGAGATGAATGATTATCAAAAATTAATTTTTTATAAGAAAGATTATTATTAAGAGATTTTCTTAGAAACATTTACATCGGGCTTGACATAACAAGTACATATGCGCGAGGCTGCTTTTACCTTGTATTATATCGCTCAGGCTCCGCCATCGCTCCCACGACCGGCCCAGCCAACTCCACACACACGACTACTAGCTACTACTACAACTGCTACACAGTTCCTACTGCATACAACACTGTTCTTTGGTCTGAGATTCTCTTATAGCTTACATATCGCAGGCAGCGCGAGAGCAATCCATCGAAATTACATCTGCTCGGGTGCGCTAGCAACAAATTTCTTAATCATGGACCTCTTACAGCTTGAAAAAACGAAATATTCAGGTTAATGGTTCAAATGGCTCTGAGTACTATGGGACTTAATATCTGAGGTCATCAGTCCCCTAGAACTTAGAACTACTTAAACCTAACTAACCTAAGGACATCACACACATCCATGCCCGAGGCAGGATTCGAACCTGCGACCGTAGCATTCGCGCAGTTCCGGACTGAAGCGCCTAGAACCACTCGGCCGCCAAGGCCGGCTATTCAGGTTACAACAATACTTAAATGTTATTTCTTAATTACAGAAATAACTGCTACACGATATATCTTGCTAATATTTTTATTAGACCTACACTGTACCATAAAGTAGTTAAAATTTGTACAGAAGGCATCGTCACAGCTGATTCATGAAGCAGTAAACAGGTTATATTTGTGCAACAAATGGTTCAAATGCCTCTGAGCATTGTTGGACTTAACATCTGAGGTCATCAGTCTCCTAGAACTTAGAACTACTTAAACCTAATTAACCTAAGGACATCACACACATCCATACCCGAGGCAGGTTTCGAACCTGCGACTGTAGCAGTAGCGCGGTTCCGGACTGAAGCGCCTAGAACCGCTTGGCCACCGCGGCTAGTTTTGTGCAACATTCGACTTCAGTTTTTACATATCAGGTGAAACATTACGTGAAGTGCAATCAGTTGCAACGTTCTCACGTGTAATCAAGATACGCAATCTGTCAAAAACATAAACATCCATATTTGTGAGCAATAAAAGGTGTGGCTCGCGAAGTATCACAAGTGCGGCATTGATCAATTCATTATGGAGTGTCTTGATCTACTGCATGAGAAACCGCACAAACTCAGATATTCAATTGAATGTTTTGCCGTATTTCTTTCGGTCACCTTCCGAGTGAGCTGATGGATTGTGCCGACACTGGCCATGTTATTTTCAAGGCAGAAAGCAGCTAATGACTTAAGAAGCCAGTGAGCATTGATTAAATCGATGGGGAAACTTGAAAATTTGTGGCGGAGTGTGATTCGAACCGTGGTCTCTTGCTTGCTAGGCCAAGGCACTGACCACGGCGGCATCCAGACACACTGGTCGTCACAACTGCATGAACTAGCCTAGCACATCTCCCGTCAGATCCACATTCTCAACTTATCCACACAATAGTGTTGTAGTACA
Source organism: Schistocerca nitens (assembly GCF_023898315.1). NCBI lineage: Eukaryota > Metazoa > Arthropoda > Insecta > Orthoptera > Acrididae > Schistocerca > Schistocerca nitens. The sequence continues at coordinate 561,738,417 of NC_064617.1, forward strand.
TCTTGTCCATGGTCGTCACCACTCGCGGCATTTCGGCAATTCGCATAAGAATTCGAGAGTGATGTACACCCGCACTAAGTGATCACTGGCCGTCCTCGCCTCAACTAAGTACGTGGTGTCTTTTCTTATATATATATATATATATATATATATATATATATATATATATATATATATATATATATATATATATATCAGAAAGAAAAGACACCACGTACTTAGTTGAGGCGAGGACGGCCAGTGATATATATACACACACACACACACATATATATATATATATATATATATATATATATATAACTTGAAACGTCCCCTTTTGAAAAATTATACACGACTGTGCTTAAACAGACACACAGTATTTTTAGCGCAATGCAATGGGCCCTGACTAACATTAAACTATACCTTTCACAGATCACTTACCTCACAAAAATCTTCGCTACTCAAGCTACTGCAATACAGCGAGCGCCACTACTGCCAGCTAAATAAAAGATTCAAACTACTGAAGGAACTAACTACTGATAGGCATAGTTAGCAAATGAAAGATTTTGATAGAGAACAAACAATGTATTTACCTCAATAGTACTAATATATATAGCAGTTCATGACAAATTACAAAACTCCGCCATCTCTCTCCCCACATCCACCACTGCTGGCGGCTCACCTCCAACTGCGCAACGCTACGCGCTGTTCACAGCCAGCTGCCTAACACTACAATGGCAGACAACAATGCAAACTAGACACAGACTCCACACAGCACAGCCAGTGATTTTTATACAGAGGTGGTGTTACCAATAAAAAAAACCTAAACAGCCTACTTACATAGCCCCCATGCTCCCCACAAAAAATTTTACAAATTGTTTTGGGCACTGGGCAATACATATTTGTTAAAATTTTTCATAATCGTAATTACAATAACAAAGAAATCAAATGCACACACTTATTGATACAATGTTGGTCAAAAGCTAAAATTTTCTCACAGTCCATAAAGATAGTTCTGATCATTCATCATAATAGTAATTACAGTTTTTTTTCACAAAGTCTCATTAGTAAAAGAAATTGCACACAGAAGTAGTGGATTTCCATGCAGTCTTGAAGAAGTAGTGTTGTCCTTCCAACGGAAAGACAGTGCTGACTCTTGACATGCTGACAGGTAATGGGCCACAACAGAGCAAACCCACAGCAAAGTCGGTCGAAGTTTTGAAGAGTATTGGTAGGTAGGTCATCACAGAGCAGACCCACTGTAGTCCTGGTAGAGATTACGCTACTGGTGGGCCATCAAAGATGCAGACCCACTATAGTCCTTGTAGAGACGGCATTGGTGGGCCACCAGAGGCGCAGACCCACTGCAGTCCTTGTAGAAATAATGGTATTGGTGGGTCATCAAAGGTGCAGACCCACTGTAGTCCTTGTAGAGACAGCCAGCAGCAATCTGTTGCAAATGTGCAGGTGCACAATCACCATCGAAGAGTCTTGCGGACAATATAGCAAGTCCATAAACCACCACTTGTGCACTCACAAAGTTTTTTAATTGTCCTTAGAACCAGCAATGCTGTTATCCAGTCCCTTGCTGAATTATTAACACATGTGCAAACACTAACAGTCCCTACTTGTCACATATTGTCCATATACTTGACTAACAGAAACGTGTGCAGTGAAATGTAACTTACAAGGTAATAATATGATGAACTGGTGTCAATTACAATTTTAGAACATAAGAATACAATTACAGAGGTACAAAATACATCATTAAAGAACATAACAATACAGAGAACATTTGTAGTACAGGCTTTACAAAAGAATCGAAATAACATATACATCAGTGTTACAAAAATAATGACATAAGTACATACATAAAGATCAGAATAACTTTCGAAACATCAACTTCACACATGAGCATTAAAACAAAACAGAATAAATAATGTCTAAACACCTTTATGAAGAAAATAACATAGTATTTGAAAAATTCTACAACATAAATCTTATTAGCTAAACATATAAATACAGGAAAAACATAAATACCCAAGGGTACACAAACATATAGCGGAATAATACAAGGAAAGGACAGGGTTTGTTTTACTGCAGTATTTTGCAAACAAAACTTTCTTTACTTCTTGGAGATCTCTCTTCATTCATCATTATTCCCAAAAAGTCCTATCTATACCTGCTTTCTATATTTTATTCACATTTCTTTCAAAATAATTATTTCTCAGTGCACAATACTCATTTTTGCCAAATCTGTTTCTTATAGCTTCTCAATGTATTTCTTCCAATTCATCATAGTTAGTTTCTTATATAGTCTACCCCCTCTTAAGCTAACTTAAATCTACTGAGCTCAGATGCTAAACTAAGGGACGAGGCAATGCAGCAGCACAAAACAATTAACACAAACACCAATGATCAAAAATACAAATGGCGAAGCAAGCAGCATAAATTACAACTAATATAAGGCAATGAGCAGCAAACAGGAAAAATAAATCAGTAGCATAACTAGATTAACAGAGTAATGCAAAGTGAAATTTAATAGCACTATGCCTGGCAAGCAGAAGCAGAAAATGAAATATCTTATACCTAAACATGACATAGCTCAAGCAGAAAAAGTAGTACACTAAAAATGGCCATGTCTAATACCTATGTCACATCTTAACACTAGAGTGATGCATCACGAGAACTTACACTAGCAGATAAGTTACTAAATCGTAAAGAAATTATTTATGCAATTCCTGTGAAGGGAAATGTCTATTTATGTGCCCTCGTTTTCTTGGAAGTAGATCATAAATTTCTTATTGACTCGATCTGTAGGCATAAAATAACTATATTAGTACATGTATTAAATTTTATTTTAACCAATGCTGCAGTGCAGCTAGAAACTCGATATTAAAGAAAATGAGCAAATATGTACAAAGGACAGCATGAAACATCATTCATTAGCCATATGGCATTTCATAAGTTAGTAGAAAAATCTCTCAACTAGAGAGACAGTAGTCATAATCAGGTGTATAGACATAAAAGTATTTCTCGTCATTTCATTAGGCATTTCAGTAAATATCATAAATTAAGAGCTCCACAGTGTAATCATATGTTTTCAAGTTCGACCATGTCGTTTTTGCAATGCTTTCTACAAAGGAATGTCAATAGCGAGGATAATGGCCTCCCTTTCTTTTCTCCACCTGTACCTCTGAAAGGCACACGCTAATGGCTTTTTTTTTTTTCTCAGGCGACTGTCGCCCACCTGGGTGCCCACGATGCATTACGTGCAGCTGGTCACTTAACTTTCTTACCGAAATATTTACGACACCAGTTTCCGCTACAGTGACAGTCTCATATAAAAATATTTCACAGGTCAAGAATTTGGGTTACAAATCTGTAGAAACAAAATCCTATGAATATAACAGTGTTCAAAACGTTTTCGTCGGCATTGTGATACATTCATGCATTTACACACATTTCATAACTCTTAAAGTACGATTCTTGGTTTCCAACAACCTTTTTCACAAATCAGCGTCCCTAACCACTACTCATTATTCCTTACCTTATTCGTCGACTCTTCTTCAATATTTCATCATAATAAATGGATATCATAATAAACATTCCTCATATAGCATCAGGTTATTGATCATAAACATCCCTCAACAGCAAAATACACATGGTAATCATAATAATAACATCATAACACCTCAGTCAAATCTCAAAATCGTCGTAGCTTACTCCAATAATTTCAAAACCTAAAAAAATTCTCTGTTCATGTCAAAAGTGTCGTCTGCCTCAAACGTACTTTAAAATCATGCTCCCTTACCAAATACATCATTCAAAGCTCTCATAGTATCACAATGGTTCCGAAAAAATATCAACAGTTCACAAAGTACAGACAAAATACAATTTCATAAGTGTGAAGTTACCCAACTGTGAAATTGCGTAAACATGTGTCAGTGATGTAGTAAAAAAAAATGTTTGTCCCTCTCAGTTAAATGATCAGATAGCTGTGTAATTTGTGTGTTACAGAAATATGGTACCGATGTGTAAAGTTGCATAAGCAAATACCATATTAGCTAGGGCTCCTTGTGTTTGCCACACACATGGTACACAAAGTAAGCGTGCACCCCTCTGAGGATTAATGCAATTATACTTTCAGGTGTTACAGATTACAGCAATGGAATGAAATGTATCATGGAAAACTTTCTTTGTAATTCAAAAAATCTTGAAAAATAAATGGCTTAAGTATAAATTAATCTCTCAAATGCGTGTCCTGTAGCGCTAAATGTGCGTCTTGCTGTAAGATAATTCTGTGGAAGTGTCGTAGTTATCGTCCTCCGAAAGCTAAGTTCTGCAGAAGCCAATGTACTTACCTCATGATAAACAAAAGTGAAATGCTTTGCGTACAGATATCGTAGTTGTTACGCTTATTGTTGTGATGAAGAAAGTACTGTACTGTAACGTATTGTTGTGCTATGGAAGAGGCTGTCTCATTGTAGCTATACCACAAAAGTTACTACTAAAACATGTTTTACTTTCCAGAATAAAACAGAAAACTGTGCAGATATAAAACAGAAACACTGCAAAAGCAACATTGTCAATTGTCACTCATTAGTAGCGTCGTGATAAAAATCGTGTAGCTGTCACATAAACTAACCACTGTGTCATCTGGTATCTCACAGAAAGTACTTTAAATCCAGAATGTATTTTCAAGTAAACCAAAATGTTGCATTAAAATCTCATTAGCAGTACCAGTATGTGTCCTAAGTATGTAAGCCTGATAGTTGTTACGTAATCGTGCAACTAACAAGCAAGAATGTACAAATACAACACTGTGTCGTCTGTTCACTATAACAATGCAATCATAATTTCTGTTCAAAAATGTTCCCTAGGTTCTAGATTGGATATTTAACTTCAAACATTGTTGCATGTTAACAGTTTCTTAAGTCTGGCAAAGTATACTAGAAATGTGAAGTGAAAAGTTTTATGGCAAAGACAAAGTTAAAAAGCAGATTATCTTTCAATAAACGGTTTTACATGTGAAATGTGGTGTAAACCTTTACTCTTCCTAGTACGCAGAGTTTCAACTACAACGCAATTATCATGTGGTATACGTCGGATTCTGTATGGTCCATTGTAAACTAGAAAGAATTTGTGACTCAAGTGTTTCTTCTTATGTGACAATGAATGAGCTTTAATGAGAACTTTCTGACCAATGTATAATTTCTTTGCATTTGCTTTACCGTGTAGTTTTCTCCTTTTGTCTGCTGCAGATTTTATATTTTTAAGAGCCAAATCAATTATGTCTTTGTGTCGAAGTTTACGTGTATTCGGGAAAGGTACAAGCTCTCTGATTCTGTTCGGTGGTTCTTCATTCTTCAGTACAAGAGTAGGTGGTAAAGCAGTGGAATCATGAGGCATTTCATTCAGCACGTTTTGAAATAAGTGTAAATATCTGTCCCAATGCTGATGCTTTCTGTGACAATAAAGTCTGCAAAGCTTATTGATTTCTTTCATTATCTGTTCAGACGGGTTACAATGTGGTGAGTACAATGAAATAAAAACAGGTTTGATTTTATGGTTGCGAAGCATGCGTGACCAAACAGCAGATCTGAATTGCGGTCCGTTATCTGAAATGACTATAGCAACGTGGCCAACTTCACGTAAGAAATTTTTAACAAAGGCGTTGAATACAGATCGTCCAGTGGCTTTACGTAACGGAGTGAAAGAAACAAATTTGGAAGTAAGTTCAACAGCGACTAGAACGTACGAAAATCCATTCGATGTTCTGACAAGGGATCCCAATAGATCAACTGCAGCAAATTCTTTTAATTTAGAAGGAATAATAGGAAACAACGGAGCACGATGTGAGACAGTAGATGGTTTCGCCTTTTGACAATGTTTACAAATAGACAAGACTCTTCGAATTCTCTTTTCCATATTGTTAAAATAACATGTCGTTCGAAGAATATGATAACATTTTCGTGGACCAAAATGTGCGTAGCTGAAATGAATGTACCAAATGAGCTTATTAACAAAATCGTCTGGAATGCAAAGTACCCATAGCTTGTCATCAACAGTGCAGCGTTTGAAGAGTATGTTCTTTCTAACCAGATAATAATGCGGAATCTGTGTGTGTGTCTTTTCATGCCATTTACTTTTGATGTCTTTCCAAATAGGATCTTTATCTTGTTCATGAGCAATGTCCTTTAAAGATGTGGTGATGAATTTTTCAAAGGCGACTTTCTGAATGTAAAGAATACTGAAATTTTTCTCGAGGTTGCCTTCTGTGTTACTTTTCTCAAGCCCAGCCGGTGCGCGTGACAGTGCGTCCGCATCAATGTTCTCCTTGACGGGAATGTAGACTATTGTGAAGCGGAATTCTTGCAGAAACAGTGCCCAACGTTTTAACCTGTCATGATTTAATTTTGAAGACATAAGAAATTGTAATGCACGATGATCACTGTATACTTTTACGTGTTTACCAGAAAGAAAGAAACGGAATTTGTTAAATGCCCAAACGATAGCTAAAGCTTCTAATTCAGTAACGGAATAATTTTTTTCAGATTTTGTTAGCACTCGGCTAGCAAAATCAATGGTTCTCTGAACAGTAGTGTCATTTTCTATGGCTTCTTGAAATAAATGAGCACCAAGACCGACTTTAGAAGAATCCGTGCTAAGGGAGAAATCTTGTGACAGATCTGGATGAGCTAGTATTGGCGCGTTAAGTAACGCTTCTTTCAAAGAATTGAATTCCAACTGTGATTGTTCGTCCCAGTTCCAAATAGTATTTTTTCCAGTGAGCGAACAAAGTTTTGGTGTAACAAGAATTTGCATATTCAGAAAACGACGGTAAAAATTTATGAGACCTAGAAAACTGCGGACTTGTTTTTTTGTGGATGGAACTGGAATGGCTCTGATTGCTTCTAACTTTTCAAGATCCGGCTGAATGCCTTCAGAAGAAATAATATGTCCCAAAAACCTCACCTTTGACCTACCGAATTCAGACTTTTCCAAGTTAACTGTAATTCCATATTCTGCAAAAATACGTTACAAACTGTTGAGGATGCGATTATGTTGTTCCCATGAGGCTTCTGCTATCAGAATATCGTCCACATATAAGGTGATGTGACGTTTTAAGAACTCAGGTAATATGGAATTTAGCCCGCGAATAAATGCTGCTGAAGAAATATTCAAACCAAAAGGAAGTTTCCGAAACTGATAACAAACGCCGAAACAAAGGATAGCTGTGTATTTTCTACATTCTGGATGAAGTTCGATCTGATAAAAGCTGGATCTGAGATCAATAGAAGACAACACTTTTACACCATTAAGATTTTGAAGAAGTTCTTCCAACGTTTGCGGCCTGTCTGTTTCAGGAATGATGATAGTATTGATTTGTCTCGAATCTAAGACAAGCCTGATCGATCCATTTTTCTTCTCAACAACATGTAATGGATTGTTGTATGAGCATACTGCAGGCTCGATAATGCCCTCGTCAAGCATAGATTGTACTTCTGTTCTAACACGGTCCCTATAATGCGCCGGAATTACGTATGGTCTAACACAAAATTTAGTATGCTCACGAACACGAAATTGGTATTGAAATCCCTTGATTGTTCCGGTTTTGTGAGTAAAAACTGTGGAATGTGCTTGTAAAATCTCAAAAAGGTCGTGCCTATCATTGTCATTACAATTCTCAATTGTTTGAATTTTATTCTGAATTAACTCATTAGTATCAAATGCGCCGTCGATATCACCCCTGTCAGTACTTGCAGAGTGATTGTTAGTGTCAAGTTCTGTCGAAAATTCCGAACTGTTGTCTAACAGGAGGTAAAGCCGATTAATTTCTTCGTCATGGTTTGAGAGCCAATCTTCAAATTTCAAAGCTACTGACTTACCTTCTTTTTCTAAACTTATTTCAGCATCGTGAAAGCTTAAGATTGCTTTGTATTCATTCAAAATGTATACTTCCAGTATAATTTCCGTCGACAATAATGGAACAATAAGAAAGTTCATAGAGAAACTGTGCCTTTGACAAAAGAATTCTAAGTTGGTTTGTTGGCGTACATCTACACTTTTTCCAAAGATTGCACCTTGTAATTTAATCTTACGTAATGGAAGTGTGGGGCAATCGTTCGATTTGTTGCATTTGCTAAAGGCTGTTTCACTAATTACTGAAATGGGACTGCCAGAGTCAAGTACTGCCGTAAATTTTACGTCATTTACTGTAATGTGAATCACAGGATATGCAATGTTGTTACCTTTTACGTCGTGTTCCTGGAGTAAGATGTCCCTAATGTCTTCCATTTTTACGTAATTACTAGTTACGGCAGCTGCGTCGTTAGTTTCATACGTACGTTTTGTGGCTGCCAGCGGTATGAGTCATTGCCTATTGTCTCTTTGTTGGCGCGCTTCATTATTGGGGTTTGGGGACCTAACTTCTACAAATTCACCTTGTCGAGAGGGCCCTGCCCTGTTTAAATCCCACTAGTTCTGATGCAGTTCAGGTCTGTCATTACGATCATACCGTCTGTCGTCATGTCGGTAAATTCCATAGTTTCTTTCTTGTCGGTCACGTGGTGGAGAATTTCTCCCTGAATCGTAACTGCGCGCTGAACTGTTGCGTCTGAAATAATTCTGTCTCCCTTGATAATAATAGTTCTGGTTACCATATTGTCTGTTTCTATGATTGTCTCTGTGATATTCATTACTACGGAAATGCGAACTTTCTCTGTAACTATTACTCTGCCAGTGGTTGTCATACGGATGGTGTCTGTTTTGGTCACGATTTGTGTTGTGAGAATAGCGTTGCCGTGTCCAGTTATTATTTCTTTCATCGCGGAATTGCGACGGATGTGACCTGTAATTGTTGTTTTCCTGTTTTCGCATCCCGCGACTGTCTGTGTCAATTTCCAGTTCTTGTAACAGTCCCTGAAAAGCTTCAATGTCGTCTTTGCAACGTCCTGCTAAAATAATATGTCGTGAATGTTCAGGCAGTTTGATTAAGCAAATGCGGATCTGTTCTGAGGGGCTGTATGGGTTTGAAAGATACTGATTCTTATGCAACATGTCTTCAAAATATTTGACAAGACTGGAAAATTCAGATTGTTCGAAATGTTTCACCATTATGATGCTATGTTTTACTCGGTCTTGTGTGGCTTGAGACCAATAGGCTGAGAGGAAGGCATGGTAAAACTCTCCTTCACTGTGGCAATCGTGAATGACCGACCGCATTCTTACAGCTGGTTCATTCTCCAAGTAGCCACACATAAATTCTAACCTGTGCTCCAATGACCAATTGGGAGGAAAACAATGAGAGAATTGATGGAGCCACGCTTGTGGATGAATGTCGTTGGCAGAATTCTTAAATGTTTTGAATTTACGTGTAGTAATAAACAGCTTATAGTCAAAATCATCGTGTCGGCGAGTAGCATATCTGTCATTGTTACGTAGTGTCGGCGGTTCCATCTCAAAATTCGGTGCACCTTGCCAATTTCTTTCATAATTTCCGAAGTGTCCTGTGTTATTATTTTGTGGCTGTTCCGTATTTCTATGTCCCTCTTCCCGTATTGGGGCGCGAGTGTCCTCTGAAATACGTAATTCTCGTATTACCTGTGTCAGCTGATCTTGTACTTCCCGGATTTCTCTTTTGTACTGTGTATTGATTTGATTTGGATTTTGTTTGAATTTTCTAATTTGTTCATACTCTTCAGTGTCCGTGAAGGCTACAGGTCTTGTGTCATTCAGATCATCATCTACCTTTGTAGATAAGTTAGTGAACTGATCTGAAAGTTCGGCTACTTTATCCGATAGTGAAATTATTTCCTCTGTGTGTTTTTCTGAACCAAGTTTCAGAGTGTCCATTTGTGTTAAAATCGTATCTACTGTGTCCTTCAAGTTTTCCTGAGTTTTTGCAAGTTGCGTAACCGAATCGGTAGATGCAACTGAGTCAATTTTAGCTTGCAAGGTGTCATCATTTTCATGAACAATAGTCTGCAGTTCTTTTATGGCTGCTTCGTGATTCTGTAATGCATTTTCATGACGCGAAAAAATAGGTTGGAAATGCTCACAAATCTGTGTTTTTACGTCATTACAGACTTTTTGACATTTCGATTCAATGTTATGTAACTCAGTAGTTAAATCTTCACGTGTTTGTTCAAGTGTGGTGTCTAACTTTTGAAGCTTTTGCTGTGTTTGTCTCTGATTTTGTTCCATTGTGTCTAACTTTTGAAGACTTTGTCCCATTTGTCTCTGATTTTGTTCCATTTGTTGCATTAATTGCAATAATAATGTATTAGTGTCTGGAATCTGTTTCTCTATGATTTTGGGCAGTGCATTTTCACCGGCAACATTCACATTTTGACAAGCAGAAAATGTGTCTTGTCTCATTTGAGAAACCGGTGAGGACCCAAAACCTTAATCTACAGTATTTGCGAAATTGTGTCCTGTCATTTCGGATTCCTGAGGCGAGCTGTTGCCGACCGATCGATCGATAATGCTTCCCTGTTCACTACCTGTTTCACTGTCTACACCATTATTTGCAACCCGCTCCATTTCCCTATGCAAAATTACCAAATTACTACTTCGAATGTCTGTTAATTCACTACACAGTGGTGCTGATAAGCTACGCTCGTCGTCACTATTATTTCTCCAGTTTACTTTGAAACTTAGTGTTACGTTTTTCACACGCCATTATTGTCAAAATATTTCACACGATAACACAGAACAGCACAATTTGAAGAGCAAAATAACAAAACACATTAACATAGCATTGAAAATGGTATCTAGTTAATTGCAAGCGCAGCTGTAAAATACTTGGTGCAAATCTACATACATGCCACAACTGTGTACCACAATGAAAAACTACAACTACAAAGGAAATTCTCTCTATAATTACGCGCTAGCAATAAACAAAATCTACACTAATTACACAAACTACAAGAAAAAATCAGAAGATTCCAGTGAGGTATCCTCGGCTAAGGGTGGACATATGAAACGTCCCCTTTAAATAATAGTCCAAGGCTGTGCTTAAACTGACACACAGTATTTTTAGCGCAACGCAATCTGACTTTCAAAAATCCATACAAAAGAATGGCCCTGACTAACATTAACCTATACGTTTCACAGATCGCTTACCTCACAAAAATCTTCGCTACTCAAGCTACTGCAATACAGCGAGCGCCACTACTGCCAGCTAAATAAAAGATTCAAACTACTGAAGGAACTAACTACTGATAGTCATAGTTAGCGAATGAAAGATTTTGATAGAGAACAAACAATGTATTTACCTCAATAGTTCAAAAATGGTTCAAATGGCTCTGAGCACTATGGGACTCAACTGCTGTGGTCATAAGTCCCATAGAACTTAGAACTACTTAAACCTAACTAACCTAAGGACATCACACACATCCATGCCCGAGGCAGGATTCGAACCTGCGACCGTAGCGGTCGTGCGGTTCCAGACTGTAGCGCCTTTAACCGCTCGGCCACTCCGGCCGGCACCTCAATAGTACTAATATATATAGCAGTTCATGACAAATTACAAAACTCCGCCATCTCTCTCCCCACATCCACCACTGCTGGCGGCTCACCTCCAACTGCGGAACGCTACGCGCTGTTCACAGCCAGCTGCCCAACACTAAAATGGCAGACAACAATGCAAACTAGACACAGAATGCACACAGCACAGCCAGTGATTTTTATACAGAGGTGGCGTTACCAATAAAAAAACCTAAACAGCCTACTTACAAACTACAAAGAACGAACTTGTCTAGCTTGAAGGGGGAAACCAGATGGCGCTATGGTTGGCCCGCTAGATACCGCTACCATACGTCAAACCGATATCAACTGCGTTTTTTTTAATAGGAACCCCCATGATTTATTACATATTCGTGTAGTACGTAAAGAAATATGAATGTTTTAGTTGGACCACTTTTTTCGCTTTGTGATAGATGGCGCTGTAATAGTCACAAACATATGGCTCACAATTTTAGACGACCAGTTGGTAACAGGTAGGTTTTTTTAAATTAAAATACAGACCGTAGGTACGTTTGAACATTTTATTTCGATTGTTCCAATGTTATACATGTACCTTTGTGAACCTATCATTTCTGAGGACGCATGCTGTTACAGCGTGATTACCTGTAACTACCACATTAATGCAGTAAATGCTCAAAATGATGTCCGTCCACCTCAATGTATTTGGCAATACGTGTTACGACATTCCTCTCAACAGCAAGTAGATCGCCTTCCTTAATGTTCGCATATGCATTGACAATGTGCTGACGCATGTTGTCAGGCGTTGTCGGTGGATCACGATGGCAAATATCCTTCAACTTTCACCACAGAAAGAAATCCGGGGACGTCAGAACCCGCGAACGTGCGGGCCATGGTATGGTGCTTCGACGACCAATCCACCTGTCATGAAATATGCTATTCAGTACCGTTTCAACCACACGCGAGCTATGTGCCGGACATCCATCATGTTGGAAGTACTTCGCCATTCTGTCATGCAGTGAAACATCTTGTACTAACATCGGTAGAACATTACGTAGGAAATCAGCATACATGGCACCATTTAGATTGCCATCGATAAAATGGGGGCCAATTTTCCTTCCTCCCATAATGCCGCACCATACATTAACCCGCCAAGATCGTTGATGTTCCGCTTGTCACAGCCATCGTGGATTTTTCGTTGCCCAATTGTCCATATTAAGCCGGTTTGCCGGTTCTAGGCGCTTCAGTCCGGAACCGCGCTGCTGCTACGGTCGCAGGTTCGAATCCTGCCTCAGGCATGGACGTGTGTGCTGTCCTTAGGTTAGGTTTAAGTAGTTCTAAGTCTAGGGGACTGATGACCTCAGATGTTAAGTCCCATAGTGCTTAGAGCCATTTGAACCATATGCCGGTTTACGTTACCGCTGTTGGTGAATGACGCTTCGTCGCTAAATAGAACGCGTGCAAAAAAATCTGTCATCGTCCCGTAATTTCTCTTGTGCCCAGTGGCAGAACTGTACACGTCGTTCAAAGTCGTCGCCATGCAATTACTGGTACATAGAAATATGGTACGGGCGCAATCGATGTTGATGTAGCATTTTCAACACCGACGTTTTTGAGATTCACGATTCTCGCGCAAATTGTCTGCTACTGATGTGCGGATTAGCCGCGACAGCAGCTAAAACACCTACTTGGGCATCATCATTTGCTGCAAGTCGTAGTTGACGTTTCACATGTGGCTGAACACTCCTGTTTCTTTAAGGAAAGTAACTATCCGGCGAACGGTCCGGACATTTGGATGATGTCGTCCAGGATGCCGAGAAGCATACATAGCACACGCTCGTTGGGCATTTTGATTACAATAGCCATACATCAACACGATATTGACCTTCTTCGCAGTTGGTAAACGGTACATTTTAACACGTGTAATGTATCACGAAGCAAGTACCGTCCGGACTGGCGGAATGTTACCTGCTACCACGTACTTATACGTTTGTGACTATTACAGCGCCATCTATCGCAAAGCGAAAAAAGTTGTCCAACTAAAACATATTTCTTTACGTACTACACGAATATGTAATATAAAATGGGGGTTCCTATTTTTTAAAAAACGCAGTTTATATCCGTTTGACCTACGGCAGCGCCATCTAGCGGACCACCATAGCGCCATCTGGTTTCCCCGTTCAAGCTGGACGAGTTTCGTTGTTTGTAGTTTTTTCGTTTGATGCGTATTTCGTGAGATATTTGGTCCGGTCACTATCAATGGACCACCATGTATAATTTTCCACGTCCATGTCGAAATTCCAGCACCCATTTCATCATTCTGGGACCCGCTGGAGAAGACAGTGATGGAGATTCGTTTAATAAAGGATTTAATTAATACAGATAGCGGTTTCATCCGGGACAAATCCTAGAATACGATGTTTTCTTTTGTTTCAGACCGCAGAGACATCATTACAGAACAGGTCCTATGACGCAACGATATCCCAGCTCTGGTCTAAATAAAGACACAGCTCACACAAAGCTCTGCCACTGAACATCTGTAGTCGCGAACTTAGAGAGATAACCTTATGATTATCTGAGCAACAAACACCGTCAGCATCAGACGTTAAGGGTACCGCTGATAAATAGACTCATCTGCAAGTGAGTGGTTGGTCTCGCCCGTGCGGCGCCGACGTGACCCCGCGTGCGTTGCTAATGTCGCGTCACCATACATAAAACATCTGCCTGGCGGGGGACAGTGGTCGCGGCTTCCGCCGTCCCTCCTCTCTTATGCAGGCAGCACGGCGGCACACATCGCCGCGCAAAGCTGCAGACGCGTGTTGCGACCACCTCACCACCTCAGCACGTCTCACGTTACCCAGTTTTATTCGACAATAAATCCTGGACACCGCTTATATTTACGAGCGGAATAATACGACTGCTATTTTCTCGGGAAGTTACGATAAATGTTCTTAAGTAGCATGACTGCAGCTAACCGTCTGTCAAAGAGGTTGCAAAAAGCAGTTGTTTGACGGCATGTATTTAAGTGATCAGAGTCACACATTTCCCTGTGACAGATGGCGAACGTACGCTGTATTTATAAAAGAAAAATTAATATCTACTTCGATTCCCCACAAATCACTTTCAGGGGTGTGGTGGAGAGTATATTTCTGTACCAATGTAATTTCCAAAATTACTTGTTTCATTTGTGAACTGGAAATTAACTTTGTCCTACCTCAGATAGCTTTGTCTTGGACAGAAGCCAATTCACACAACTGCTGCGTCGTAGGCCTCGACTTGTCAATGTTTGGGTAAGAGGACTTGTTGCCAATTTCAGTGATCTTGAACTGCAGCACCTCGTGGCTTGTAACTGGAACGTGAATGCATCTCATGAATCAAGGATAGCACTAACAAAGTCTTCAAGTCTGCTCCAACTCTGTCAGATCTGTCAGTCAGCTAGAAGAAAACATTTGACGTTCAAGCGGGATTTTTGTAGGTTAGAGGAACCCCTCCTTAGGATTAGTGATGAATTATGTGCCGAAGTTGCAGAATAGTTGCTCACATCACTCTCCTTGTACATCCGTAGTACAAAATTTGTTTGGCAGGCACATGGGCGTGGTTTAGTGGAGCGGTGGTGTTCCTGAACGAATTATCAATTCTTCATTCATTGATAAAAACACTGTCTGCACATTACACTTCACTGTAAGAGCACTTTCACCGTAGCTGATCACAATGCACTTAAATCTCTAAATATATTGCATCACATTTGGCAATAAGAAAATCAATTTTTATTACTACTGAAAGTAAAAAAAATTATTTGCTGTAGTCCATCAGGCACAGTACAGACAAACAGTACTTAACTATATATGTCCTATTTAGACACATGGTACGCCAAAAGTCATAGTAAAACTGAATGCTAAAGACCAGTATCAAAACAAAGAGTGTCACGACAACTATTTAAAGTTTCACTACAGCAACTGCGCAGCCAGTGGTACTTTCTCCTTAAGACATTTGGAAGCAGTCAGCAATTCCTATAAAAATAAATCTTCGACCAAAAGTGTCTAAAACATACATAACAAATATAAATTGTCGGAGAGACTGTCAGAGACAGAGCACCTCGTCTTCCTGTTGCTAATAAGGAGAGTACACCGTTCGTTAGTTGTATATATTTTTACGAGCTTTCAACAGGAGCTACTCACAGATACCTGTGTAGTTACTACGAGGGTCGGTCAAAAAGTAATGCCTCCCATTTTTTTTCTACTTAAAGAAATTAAGTTAAGTGAAAAATTTGAATTTGGCGCCATTCCTCAAAACTTCTTCTGCAATCCACTGCAGTAGTAACTTTCTGTGTCAACAGGTGGCAGCACAGCAGAAGTTTGTAAGATGGCCGACATCGATGTTCGTTTGAGACAGCGTTGTGTGATTGAATTCTTGAATGCAGAAGGTGAAACGCCCATACGCATTCATGAAAGACTGAAGAAGGTGTATGGTGTTGTGACAGTGGATGTCAGCACTGTTAGACGATGGGTTCGTCGTTGTAAGGAAGCTGAAGGGCAAACACCGTTGACTGACGAAAAGCGGAGCGGCAGGCCGGTGAGTGCAGTGACTCCACACAACATTCAGCAAGTTGATGACATCATTCGTGGTGACCGTCGGGTGACTGCAGATGAAGTGTGTCGCATTATTTCTCTTAGTAAAGGCAGTATGATCACGATTATTAAACAATTGGGGTACTCAAAAGTTTGTGCACGGTGGGTTCCAAGAATGTTAACCGATCAGAATAAAGAGGCAAGGAAAACAATAGCCTCCCAACACTTGCAGCGCTTCCGTTTGGAGGGAGATGAGTTTCTGAAAAAAATTTTGACCGGGGACGAAACATGGGTGCATTTGTTTGAACCTGAATCAAAGAGGCAGTCAATGGAGTGGCGTCACACAAGCTCGCCGAGGAAGAAAAAATTCAAAACTGTGCGATCGGCAGGGAAAGTTATGGCAACAGTTTTCTGGGATACAGAGGGTGTGATTCTGGTTGATTTTTTGGAGCAGGGATGCACAATAAATTCTGTTCAATACGTCACAACCCTCAAAAAACTTAAAGCACGTCTTCAGCGAGTTCGCCCAACAAAATCAATGGCAGATGTTCTTCTTTTGCATGACAATGCAAGACCACACACCAGTCGTCACACCTCTGACGAGATTGTCAAAATTGGATGGGAAGTTTTGCCTCATCCCCCATACAGCCCTGACCTGGCACCATCAGACTTCCATCTGTTCGGGCCACTAAAAGAAGCTCATCGTGGGATTCATTTTGAAGATGAGATGAGGAGGCCGTCAAAACATCCGTGCGCCAATGGCTTAGGAAGCAGAGCTGTGATTTTTACCGTGCTGGGATACATGCCCTTGTTCAAAGATGGACCAAAACTGTAGAGATGGGCGGAGATTACATTGAAAAATGACAAAATGATCCTCAATGTTGTGGTTTTCAACCTATGTAATTGCATTTAAATTTCCTGACAATTAAACGTAGAAAAAAAAATAGGAGGCATTACTTTTTGACTGACCCTCGTAAATTATTTTTGCAGTTTCTTGATTGTTCGAGTGCTTATTTTTTGACTTTAATAACAGCGTAGTGTACAGCACTTCCGTTGTCATCAACCCTCGTATCGTATAGGCTATTTTTTGTTTTGATTAGCGTAGCTGAGTGTCGGATAGACCATCAGTGAGAGAGCACTTCGAATTCCTGCTGCTAATAAGCCGAGTACACCGTTTGTTACATATTTTTACGAACTTCAAACAGGAGCAACTGCAGTAATAGATAGGAACTGTGATTGCTGTGTACAGATGCGAGCTGAGTTGGCGACCGTTTGCGCACATATCCAGGATGCGTTGGCTTCCGTCACACAGCTTGAGACTGCTGCCAAGTGGCATCGCTGTGGGGGATCGGACGCAGGGGTGCGAGTGACGTCTAGCACGTCCCACCAGTCCCCCAATCGGTCCACTGCTGTGGCTGCACTGAGGTTGACCTCTCACCTGTGGTCGAGTGGGAAATCATTCCAAAGTCTGGCAGGCAGCGGAAAACTTCCTGAGGGGCCGATCGCAGGGACTCCCAAGTTCGTTTGACGAACAGGTTTCGGGGATTACCTGTGGCTGACGACGTCGCTAAGCCGGATACAGTTGTCCTGTTCCAGTGGAAGCTTCTCTGCCCGCAAGGTCTGGACTTTCACAGAGGGTGGGTTTGCAGGTAGTTGGGAGCTTCAACGTTAGGCGCGTAATGGGGCCCCTTAGGAACATGCATGCCAAGGAGGGGAAGTAGCCAATGTGCACTCTGTGTGCGTAACAAGGGGAGTCATTCCGGATGTGGAAAGGATGCTTCCAGATGCCATGAAGAGTACAGTGTGCAGCCAACTGCAGGTGGTGTCTCATTTTTGCACCAATGACATGTGTCACGTTGGATCGGAAGAGATACTCTCTGGCTTCGGGTGGCTAGCGGAACGTAAAGACTGCCAGTTTTGCTTGCGAGATTAAGGCGGAATCACTATCTGCAGCATCGTCGATAGAACCAACTGTGGTCCTTTGGTGCAGAGCCGAGTGGAAGGTCTGAATCAGAGGCTCAGGCGGTTCTGCGACCGTCTACGCTGCAGATTCCTTGACTTGCGTCATCGGGTGGTGGGTTACCAGGTTCGGCTTAATAGGTCAGGAGTCCACTACAGACAGGAGGCGGCTACACGGGTAGCGGAGGCTATGTGGGAGGATTTTTAGGTTAGAGGGTCTCAGGGAACCACAGAAAGGGCGTCCGTCTAAAAGGGTACAGGTAAAACGCAGTAAGGTAGTTGTGGAAACGATGGGTATTGTAGTTGCAAATTGTCGTAGCTGTGATGGGAAAGAACCAGAGCTCCAAGCCCTAATAGAAACCACTGAAGCTCAAATAGTTATAGGTACAGAAAGCTGGCTAAAGCCGGAAATAAGTTCAGCCGAAATTTTTTCAAACGACCTAACAGTGTTCAGAAAGGATTGATTGAATACAGTTGGTGGTGGAATATTTATTGCTGTCAGAAGTAGTTTGCCTTGTATTGAAATTGAAATAGATAGTTCCTGCGAAATAGTAGAGGCTATACATGACAATCGGACTAAACTGTTAATTCGATCGTTTTATACCGACCACCCAACTCAGAAGAAATAGTTTCTGAACAGTTCAAAAAAATCTTGAGTCTAATTTCAAATAGGTACCCCACTCATACAAGTATAGTCGGTGGTGACTTAAATCTACCCTCGATATGTCGGAAAAATTATACTTTTAAAGCCAGCAGCAGGCATAAAACGTCATCCGAAATTGTAATGAATGCTTTCTCAGAAAATTACTTTGAACAAATAGTTCATGAGCCCACTCGAAGCGCAAATGTTTGCGACAGCGTACTTGACCTCTTAGCAACAAATAATCCTGGACAAACAGTATCGTGACGAATACAGGGATTAGTGAACACAAGGGAGTTGTTGCTAGGTTGGATACCGTAACACCTATAACCATCAAAAAGAAAGGTAAAGTATATCTATTTACAAAAGCTGATAAAAATGTTCTTAACGCCTTTTTAAGACAGTCTTCACTTCTTCCGATCTGATCATGTAAGCGTAGAAAAGTTGTGGAAGGATTTCAAAGAGATAGTATCGACAGCAATTGAGAGATATATACCACATAAATTAATAAGTGATGATACTGATCCCCCAATGTGCACAAAACGGGTCAGATCGCTGTCGCAGAAGCAGCGAAAAAAGCATGCCAAATATAAAACAACGCAAGATTCCCAAGACTGGCAATGTTTTGTTGAAGTTGGAAATATAGCGCGTACTTCAATGCGAGATGCTTTTAATAAATTCCACAACAAAATTCTGTCTCGAAATCTGGCGGAAAACCCAAAGAGATTCTGGTCATACATAAAGCACACCAGCGGCAAGACGCAATCAGTACCTTCACTGCGCGACAACAACGGTGAAGTCACTGATAACAGTGCCACTAAAGCAGAGTTATTAGCAATGTTTTCCAAAACTCCTTCACCAAAGAAGATGAAGTAAATACTCATGAATCCCAATCAAGGACAACTGCCAAGATGAGAAATGTAATAGATATCGTCGGTGTAGCAAAGCAGCTTAAAACACTTAACAAAAGCAAGGCTTCCGGTCCAGATTGTATATCGGTCAGGTTCCTTTCAGAGTATGCTGATACAATAGCTCCATATTTAGGTATTATATACAAGCGCTCGCTCACAGAAAGATCTGTATCTAAATACTGAAAAATTGCTCAAGTCACACCAATAGCCAAAAATGGAAATAGGGGTATTCCACTGAATTACAGGCCCATATCACTTACGTCGATTTGCAGTAGGGTTTTGGAACATATATTGTATTCGAACATTATGAAGTACCTCGAAGAAAACGATTTATCGACACGTAGTCAGCACGGATTCAGAAAATATCGTTTTTGCGAAACACAACTAGCTCTTTATATTCATAAAGTAATGAGCGCTATCGACAGGGGATGTCAAAATAATTCCATAGTTTTAGATTTCCAGAAGGGTTTCGACACCATTCCTCACAAGCGTCTTCCAATCAAACTGCTTGCCTATGGAATATGACAACAGATGTGAGACTGGATTCGTGATTTCCTGTCAGAAAGATCACAGTCCGTAGTAATGGACGGAAAGTCATCGAGTAAAACAGAAGTAATATCCGGCGTTCCCCAAGGAAGTGTTATAGGCCCTCCAATGTTCCTGATCTATATTAACGGCAATGGAGACAATCTCAGTAGCCGTCTTAGATTGTTTTCAGATGATGCTGTCATTTACCGACTTGTAAAGTCATCAGATTACCAGAACAAACTGCAAAATGATTTAGATACGATATCTGTATGATGCGAAAAGTGGCAATTGATGCTGAATAAAGAGAAGTGTGAAGCTATTCACATGACTACTAAAAGAAATCGCTAAAGTTCGATTACGCAGTAAGCCACAAAAATGTGAAGGCTATAAATTCAACTAAATACTTAGGGATTTCAGTTACAAATAACCTGAATTGGAGCGATCACATAGATAATGTTGTGGGTAGATCAAACCAAAGACTGCGATTCATTGCAGAACACTTAGAAGGTGCAGCAGGTCTACTAGAGACTGCTTACACCACGCTTGTCCGCCCTATTCTGGAGTATTGCTGTGCGGTGTGGGATCCGCATCAGGTGGGACTGACGGATGACATCGAAAAGTACAAAGAAGGGTAGCTCAGTTTGTACTATCGCGAAATAGGGGAGATAGTGCCGGAGACATGATACGTGGAGTGACAATCACTAAAACAATGGTGTTTTTCGTTGCTACGGAATCTTCTCATAAAGTTTCAATCATCAGTTTTCTCCTCCGATTGCGGAAACATTCTGTTGAAACAAACCTACATAGGGAGAAATGATCATCAAATGGTTCAAATGGCTCTGAGCACTATGGGACTCAACTTCTGAGGTCATTAGTCCCCTAGAACTTAGAACTAGTTAAACCTAACTAACCTAAGGGCATCACACACATCCATGCCCGAGGCAGGATTCGAACCTGCGACCGTAGCGGTCTCGCGGTTCCAGACTGCAGCGCCTAGAACCGCACGGCCACTTCGGCCAGCAAATGATCATCAAGATAAAATAAGAAAATCGGGGCTCGCACAGAAAAATTTAAGTGCTCGTTTTTCCCGCGGGCAGTTCAAGAGTGGAACGGTAGAGAGACTGCTTGAAAGTGGTTCAATGAACCCTCTGCTGGGCACTTTATTGTGAATAGCAGAGTAATCATGTAGATGTAGATGTAGATAAATTAATTAAGGTGGCCCACATCGAAGTCTTCACATAACTTTTGGGCAACTGCTGCACTGAACTTTACACAATCGAAGGGTAACAAGCCGAGATCAATGGGTTCACATGTTTCGACCCATCTGTGCAACCATCGCAGTAAATATTTAAAACAATTAAATGGTGGAAAGCTTCATAAAAAAACCTATGAATCGAGCTACCTAGTCCTGTGCCTCACTTAAAAGACGCCTGGTTATAGGCATATGAAAGAAAAAGACAAGCCAAACTCAAACCCAGTTTTAAAACAGAGGACGAATGAGAAAGAATCTTGGCTCTTCACTTACACTTAGAGACCAGTGCACTAGCACACACAGTTTAGGAAGGCCATAAGCTCATGCGAGGAGGCAACATTAACTCAACCCAACGACTGACACATACATGTCAGAAAAAGCACAACTAAAAGGACAAGTCATCGAGAAACTATAATGATGGTCAAATCTACGTCGCTCGTTCACATAATCAACAACAGTGTCTGACCAGCTATGTCGCCCAAATACTGAACAACGATAATGTGTGGCAAACAACGTCGCTCAAACACTGAGGAAGCACATCTTAAATACCTGTTAGATTGTGATTAGTAAAAAGGTAAACAGATTAAATACTCCCTACCAGAACATAACGTAAAGTGAATCACAACAAGCAGACAATGGCTCTGAGCACTATGGGACTCAACTGCTGAGGTCATTAGTCCCCTAGAACTTAGAACTAGTTAAACCTAACTAACCCAAGGACATCACACACATCCATGCCCGAAGCAGGATTCGAACCTGCGACCGTAGCGGTCTCGCGGTTCCAGACTGCAGCGCCAGAACCGCGCGGCCACTTCGGCCGGCAAGCAGACAATGACTTCACTCCAGCTGGCGTAGTGTTTATGTCCACTTGTACCCACAGCTGAGCACCACGCTCCTAAGATCCCGTCACTTCCAGCTTCTTACTTATTGGAACACGATAGGCGTAGCCCCTACACACCGTGCACACAGGATGGCAGACCGACAGCCTGAACCCATTGCCTGTAACTCCGCGGCGTTCGTCTGAGGGCCGCGTTCCATGCACAACAGCGAGAAAATGGCGGGTATATAAACTGCACTGGGTGCCTGTAACTCCTCAATATCCATTGGGGGCCATACTCCATATATGGCAGCGATAAGTCACAAATAAACAGCCTGCATTCAATGCCCGAAGCTTGCTCAGTAGTCACAGCTACGTGACTCCAACACGCAGACTGGCTGCTACCCGACGCACTCCAGCCCACCGTGTGTTCACTTCTTAGTTCCCAGTAGGCTTCTGTCTGACTACACTATCCACTGTTGCCTCACTTCCTCCTTGGTCACGGATAATATAAGCCGTACTGCACTCGCACAGGGCTCTCTGATATCCACTGGCAGAGAATTTCCTGGTACGTCTCAAAAATGTTATGTGATGAAACTTCCTGGCAGACTAAAACTGTGTGCCGGACCGAGACTCGAACTCGGGACCTTTGCCTTTCGCGGGCAAGTGCTCTACCAACTTGCCCGCGAAAGGCAAAGGTCCCGAGTTCGAGTCTCGGTCCGGCACACAGTTTTAATCTGTCAGGAAGTTTCATATCAGTGCACACTCCGCTGCAGAGTGAAAATCTCATTCTGGATGTTATGTGATATTACTGAGCTGCAGGAGTATCAGTGGTAAAATACGTGTCCCTGGCTGATGGTAACGATGCTCAAAGTGCTGGCTGAAACTGGGAGCGAGTAGCAGCAATATCCTGAATTCACTTTGGATTATAAAGGTTGCTTATAGTTAAACTTTAGCTACTTAAGAAGGCCACCATGACAAACTAGTGGTCGTAGGACAACGAAACTTCTTGGGAACATTTGTAAGAACATGCGGAAGAGAAATAACGAATAAACTATTGAAAGAAACACGTTTTAACTTCCACGTAAGAGGCTACCATTTGTTAAATGCGTACTATGTTTTTGCTGTAGGTTTCGAACTTTGCTCCATGTGACGACCATCTCATCCACGACAGCCTAGAGCCGCACTGGAGATACCATTTCATAACTATCACAGCACTTTTAAGATGGTGGACCATGGAATACCCAGCTGCTATAGCTGCTTGGAGATCACAGATTCCCTCCAGAATTGTCAGCCACGGCAATGGTAACTTCTTCAACAATTATTGGTACAAGCGGCATTCGGCCTCTCCCATGAGCAGTCCCCAAATCGCCAGTTAATTCGAATTCCCGAATCATGTTATTCAACCTCGGCTCGGAAAGAGGACCTGTTCGTATCCACGGGAAGAGTAGCAGCACTTCTGCTGTTGTTTTGATGAAACAGCTTTACCAGTAAAGCCCCGCTCACCATACCCAGACCCATGTTGTCTCTCTTCACTGACGCTTGTGTTTCACCCACACGTCGTCGTACCAGCAGCGGCGCCTAACGGCGAGTCATGACAGTGATACTACTAATAACGCATGTCTTGCAGCACACAGTAGGAACATCATTCCTGTATACTTCGGTAGACATGCGGTAAATAGCTTTCCGTCTCGACAGGATCAAGTAGCGAAAGTTTAATTGTAGCCACCCTCTACATGACAGTGTTGGCGACGCACTTTTCGCCGTAAAGCAACAATAATATCCTATGGAGCCACACCGGCTTTCGAATGTGAAATAATCTGCATGAATTCAAGTACCAAAGGTCGGTGACACACAGTATTGGATGCTTTTATGGTCCACCTGCACAGGAACTGTCGGTAACCTTCCATACGATTTCTCTATAATTTCCTGGGATGGTCATGTGGAAGGACGCATGTGTAGGAAGCAGAAGGTTGCTTGGGTCTGTTTGGAAGTTCGCTATCGAAATTGTAACAGCAGTTCTTTTCGTTGTATACAACGCCTCTCTTGTGTCATCTGCCACAACAAGCATCTCCATCAAATGGTTCAAATGGCTCTGAGCACTATGGGACTTAACATCTTAGGTCATCAGTCCCCTAGAACTTAGAACTACTTAAACCTAACTAACCTAAGGACACCACACACATCCATGCCCGAGGCAGGATTCGAACCAGCGACCGTAGCAGTCCCGCGGTTCCGAACTGCAGCACCTAGAACCGCACGGCCACCGCGGCCGGCGCATCTCCACCACACTTTCGCATTTACTAACCGTCCGCCGCCGGTAGCTGAATGGTCAGCGTGACGGATTGTCTGTCTTCTGGGCCGGGGTTCGAGTCCCGACTGGGTCGGGGAATTTTCTCCTCCCAGAGACTGGGCGTTGTGCTGTCCTCATCATCATCCTATCATCCTCATCGACTGCAGGTCGCCGAAGTGGCGTCAAATTGAAAGACCGGCACCCGGCGAAAGATCTGCCTGACGGGGGGCCCTAGCCATACGATTAAATAAATAAATTTACGAACCGAACCTGTGACGGAAAACACTGCTTTTGTCTGAGTCAGTCATGTTTCCAGTAATAATCTTACCAGGTCACGGCCTCAGACTGAAAATAAACATCCAAAAATCTCTCAAACTTCGCATTTGTGAGCTTATAATTTATTCGCCTGTCTCATCATAAAATACAACATTCCCACAAATAATGAAGTTCCAGCAATGTCGGCTGGCAGAGCTGCAGCCATGCACAATCGCGCGCTGGTGAGCACCTGCATGTTTTTTTTTTTTTTTTTTTCGGCCAGGAGTGGCATTCAGTGACGCTGCAGCCTGCAACTCTCACCTCCCTTGACTTCAGAGAAACGGGTCCGTCGATGCGCTCCGACTGCCGATACATTCATTAAATCTGAATGGCATGCCAGACAATGAAAAACATTGATTCACCAGCAAATAAATTCCGCACTCATCTGGTAACAATTCTGTGGAAGCCCTGTTTCCGCCAGTTATGTTGGTACACGAGAGTATTACATTCGTAGTCAAGGCTATATGTGCGCCACACCAGAATTCAAGAAGCCTTCGTGGAAGCCGCTGATTCAGAGAACCGTCTTACCAACGTGCTCTCTACGAACTCACGACACCAGCGCGAGATAAGACATCCAGCCGAGCATTACACCTTCAACGATGCCTGAAGGAAATATTCTTACACGTGTGACTTTATACACCAAACGCCATCTTACTGGAATACTGCTTAGTACGGTTCACCAAAAGATTCTGTCACATTTACCCACTGAGTTGCGATCATAAGGCCATCCGTGATTGTTTACAAAACACTGAGAATATTAGCAGTTGAGTAGGTAGCATAGCTCCATTTACCAGTACAGTGGGGAGCAATGGAGCTGTGGAGCGCCATGAATTTTGTTCACTTCTGTCTGGATTTATAGTCCAAATTCAAAATAAAACTTTTGTTCAGGAAGCAGTCGCGATGTACGTTTCTTACTTTGCAACATCAGATAAACTACTAAAAGTAATTCAGCGTATTGTGTCATTTAGATTCGACCGCCGCCAGTACCACGATCTGCGTTGAACCCAGAGATTACTACCCCTATCTGTAAACTTTTCTCACATGTGACATAAGTTAGTTTCCAAAACACATGCAATCAAAATACTTCTGTTAGCACCAACTGCGACTAACGCTTACGGATCATCTACTGCGAGAATGTTAGTGTTTATGTTTCTTTTCCAAACAATATCTTTACTGACGGACTATTTCGTGTTCTCCCACCCCCTACCCCAGTACAGAGGCAGTGACGTGTCCATTCCTCTGCAATCAAGGGGTGTCTCTCCATTCAAACTGCGTCTTATTGTTTAGTTTCGCCGAAAGCATCCATATACCAACCTTCTAGAAGGTCGAAGATGCCCCTTAAGCTCTTGCACTTCACACATCTTTCACACACACCTCCTTCCCCTCTCTCCTTGCGTCTTTCAGAGCAATAGGAAACATGGCCACGTCTCACGCATCGGAATTCTGCTGTTTCGCTATCTTCAAAACTTCATAGGAATCAAACCATGAATCTGATTTACATTAGTATGGTATCAATTACCTCCAAATTTTCTAACGCATGTTTTCCAACCTGTTATCCAAGCCATTACACCGTAAATTATTCTTTACCTTAACTTCCGTTTTGAAATATATTTTGAAAAGAGTGAGGACAGTAATAGAAAGTGTCACTTCCACGTCTCAGGCTACCTCCTTCATTGCTGAACTATATTTCTGTATGCTGTTTCAAACGAATCTCAGTGTGTTACCTGCCTTCCTACTTATCGTTGTGAGGTTCATCTATATACACATCTACATCATACCCCGCAAACCATTTAATAGTGTGTGGTGGATGGTACTTTTTATAGCATTAACGGAGCCCTCCAACCTTGTTCCACTCGCGAGTGGTGCATGGGAAGAATGATTGTCGGTTAGCCTCTGTATTGGCTCTTATTTCTCCATTTTTCTCATCATGGTCATTACGTGAGACTTATGTGTGTGTCTGGGGGGGGGGGGGGGATGATATGTTGTCTCTTCCCGGAGGAAAGATCTCTCTAAATTTCACTAGTATATCTCTTCTTAATGCACAACAACTCTCTTATAATACCTGGCAATGGAGTTTGTTTAGCATCTCCATACTGCTCTCGTGCTGAGTAAACGATCCCGTGTCGAAACCTGCCGCTCTTCGTTGGATCTCATCAGTCCTATCTGGTAGGGATCCTAGACAGACGAACAATGCTCTAGAATCGGTCGAACAAGCGCGTTATAAGCCACTCCCATCGTGGATGACTTACATTTCCTTAAGACTCTTCCTATGAATCTGAGTATGGCATCTGCTTTTCCGTTTGTTTTATGTAGTCATTCCACTTCAGGTCACACTGGATAGCTACCCCTAGATATTCTACGGCAGGTACTGTTTCGAACGGTTTGTCATCAACAACGTAGCTATAAGTAGTGGATTTCTTGTCCTATGTATGCGCGGTATGTTACATTTATTTGCTTTCAGGGTCAACTGCTAGAGCCTGCACCATTATTAGTTTCCTGATGGTCATTCTGCAAGTTGTTACTAACTTCTGGCGTTGTTACTTTGTTACAGACTACCGCATCATCTGCGAACGGCCTTAAAGAGCATCCGACGCTTTCTACTAGACTTTCTATATGTATTGTAAACAGTAAACCGGCAATGGAGGGTGAAGCTTTGACAATGCCAGCCACTCGTGCTGGCGAAACGTCAGAAAAATCATTAGATGAACGTCGGCCGAAGAACCCGAGACAGAAGCCAATAGGCAGTTTGTCAACAAGTGGCCACGAAAGCCTTAACAATTTTGTAGTAACGCTCCTATCACAATTCCTTGTTCTACTCCTGAAATTACCTCTACATTTGTCGATTTTGTTTCGTTAGGAGCAGTGTATTGAGTACTATCTGCAAAGAAGTCTTGAATCCAGTCGCAAACCTGCTCCGATACTCGATAAGCTCGTATTTCTTCTCCAAACGGCAGTGCGGGACGGTGTCAAGTTCCTTCCTGGAGCCAAGGAGCACGCCATCAGCCTGAGCTCCGCTGTCTACGGCGCTGTGAATCTCACAGAGCGAGCAGAGTTTCGCAGGAACTCTGTTTGTGGAACAGGAGATTTTCCTTCTTCAAGAACGTCATAATTCTTTAGCGCAAAATATTCTCCATAATTCTACAACACATTGACGTCAACGTCACAGGGCTATAATTGGGAGCATCCGTCTGACGGCCCTTCTTAAAAACGGGAATGACCTGCGCTTTCTTCCAGTCGCTAGGTACCCTGCGTTGCTGAAAGGGTCTAAGATAGATTAATGCAAGAAGTGGAGCACGTTCTTTCGCATCATCCGTGTAGAACCTGCTGTTTCGAAGTTGGTACGACGATTGAAAGGAGGGACCGTGTTACTATCTTCCGCGGTGAAACAATTTCGGAAGACCGAATTCAGTATTTTTGCCTTGTCTTTATTATCTTCAGTTTCGGTGCCAGTATGGTCACTGAGTGAATGAACAGATGATTAAATAAAAGCATCAGATTACCATTTTCCACCGATCTTTCGTACTTAACTTCACTCACATTCATTCACAATCGGAATCAGAGGTAACCTCGTTAGATTTTACCGAATTCTGCTGTGGACACACACTACGAGATGTGGTGGAATGTAATTGTTTGCAGTTATCATTCACCAAACGAGCTATCAGACAATAACGAGTCCTTCCGTCTTCCGCCTTCCGTCTGTTACACAGATGTTCCACTGCCAATCCCCGATGCGAACGTTCTGTGGGTGATCTGAAGGTTATATTACATTATGCAAACTGTATCATATATGTAGTTCATGTGATCTGTGAATCAGCACTGAAGACCTTGTTATTGTGGGAAGTAATTTACATGTATGAGTATTGGAGATATGCCACATTTCATTTGCACATCACAGATCTCTTCTGAAGATTAACATTGATGTCATGTTTACAGCTGTAAGACTTTAGATGAAGGCTGTATCGACGGAACAGGAAAACAGCACCGCGAATTGAACTGTACTTATGAAGAAATTGAATGTGGGATCAATAAGGAAAGAAATTTCGCAAGTGTGTATTGAACACTGCAAGAATAATCCGAAGAATACGTGTTGTTGTTAGACGATTGTGAATGAAACTTGATCCCAACATTTGACATAGGCGATAAAACTACAGTCAAAAATTCGCACATTATAGAGATAAAAAATAAACGGTTTTGTCGATGGGACACGTGATAGCGACATTTTTTGAGATTCTGATGACAGGATATTGTACTACAGTTCCCAATGCAAAACTCTTCAGCTGGGCAAGACTTAACATCATTAGGAGTACATTGTTGGTAGTAATTATGGTGGTCTCGTAATTTCGTTAGTTTCGTGAGCTTTACCCTGCTAATTTTCCAGAAAATATTGAAATTACGAGCCAGTGTTGCGTTGTTATCTATTGTATTACAACATGATCAATGTCGAGGCTTCTAGCTTCATCTTCAGATGAACCTGATACGTAAACGTCAAACACGTTTGTGACAAGCGCCACACACTACCGCTCACAAAGTGACATCCTCAATGGCCAGGTGCAGAAATTGAAGATCATAGGATTGCAGCCTGAGGCAAATTAATTATTACTTTTAAATTAAAACGTAATAATTTTCCGCGAAAACTGAGGGATACAGAAATGGGTGGTACTAATCACTATAACACACACACTCACACACAACTTGACTACTTGAGAAGACCGTACAAACCAATTTATTTTGTAGCTAAATTTGACATTTAATTGGCAGTAATGTGGAATATCCTTGCCCTTCTCACTAGAATTTGGACTGATCAGGCCCCTCGATTGGTTTTCAGAGAACCAGTGGAAACCTGTCTCAAGGTAGCAAAGTTCTACTGATGAAGGGAAGCCTGCCAGTGGTTCGCAGAATTCGTGTAATTACAGATTTCTGATACAAATCTGCCAAGGACAATACTTCTACTTATGGCATGTATCGGTTAGAAAAATGCACCGATAATGACTGATATCAGTCGATACCGATTTGGAACAAGATAAATAAATTATGTTTCCGCGACTGGTTGCTACATTCTTTATGATATTATATTCCAGGGTCGCTGCACAGAAAGGGAACCTTATGGATCCCAACATTCTGTAGGTTGTGTTCTCTTCATTGTTAACCTCCTGCTCCTTATTATCTCATCAAATTATTTCGCTCCTACAGATAGGCAACACAATAAACAGATTTGAAAGCGGGATCCTGTCATGCCTGCCCAGACAATTCGTGTCAGCGAACTGCACGGTCACGTTGGCATTTGCTGCGTTACACGTGATGGTGACCATATTGAGCACTCCTGCTGTCGTTTAAAAACTTGGAGAGATGTTCCATTCTCTGACATGTGTCTGTTTTCCGTATGTCTTGTAGTTTTATTGTAGTCGTTATCTGAAACCCCGGAGGTAACTACGACGAAGTTATCAGAAGTACTGACTCCGAGAGTTTATTTCTAAACTGTTAAAGCTTTTTGAATGAAACAACCGTTATTTAATATTTTACATCTTTATTCTTAATGTCTACGTATTTATTTCTCAACACAGCGATCCTGGCATCGAAACCATTTCTCCCAACGAGAGAACAATTTGTTGATACCGTCTTTGTTTGACTTTGATGATGCAGCTACAATCTCATCTCTGCTTGCACCGCATCATAACTATAAAATTCGAGTCCTCGAAGCCGTTCTTTAAGTTTTGGAAACAGATGAAAAACGGATGGGGTGAAGTCGGAATTGTATGGAGGACGATCGACGATAGTGAACTCAAGGCATCGGTTGTTGCAGGCGTCGCAGCGCTCTTGTGTCGTCTGGAATTGTCATGCTGAAGCAGAGGTGTTCCATGTGTGGACGAACTCTTCGAGTTCGAAACTCGATTACAGCACTCTGTTTCTCACACACCTACATAGTTACGTTACGCACCATCATGTAACACGCTACAATTCGTAGCCCTCTAGCGGCAGAGGGCTGCAGACATGTAGACGTGAAGAATAAAGATGCAGAATGTTAATAACGTTTGCTTCATGTGAAAATCCCTGAGAGGCTTCTCATAAGAAATTCTCAACGCGCCCTTGTATGAATAACGTCTGTGCCCCTCCACTACTCGCAGTGGAAAATGAAATGGCGGCAAATATCTTTTTCATTGACCGTTGATACCTCTGACTACCACATTAAAACGAAAATAAAAGTTGCTCGAAGTAAATGCCTTCCGTCGAGAATATTCCACGTGCCTTTATATTTTGTCATAGGATCTCGAGAAACGTTAACTCGGTCAAAACGAGTGGATAAAGCACATAATACCGTTACGGAAACTAGTACCAGTATAAAGGCAGTGTTCATACGAAAGTAATGTTCAATGTCTGAAGCATACACTTACCGAATTTACTCGTATTATGAACACTCATGGCGGAATTACGTAGATTCTTTCTTAATACGAGTGACGAAATAAGACGTGTGCATTTCTGATTGGAAACTGATATAAAGGAAATTACTATAAAAGCACTCACTGCCCTGATGTGCTATTGCCTTGTTAGTATTTTGCGCTATCTCCGTTCTTCGTAATTACCTCAAAAATTCTCTTCGGCATTGATTTTGTTAGCGTTTGTAGTTCTTATAGAGATATTGTCACCCCTTCTTCCCGTTTCGCTCTTTTCAGCTCACGCACGGCCTCAAATTGTCTTCCATTGCGATAAACGGGCAAGTATACTCCAAAGGTTTTGCATGGGGTTAAAATCCAGGCTACTTTCAGGCTAGGGCAAGACATCGATATCTTTATATTCAAACCAGTTTTTTGTTGGGCAGAAACCCGCACTGATATATTATCATGCTGAAACGTGATACTTTCGTCCCCTAGGTCCTCATACATTCTAGTCCATTTTGTCTCTAGTATCTCAGTGTACTTATTAGACTTCATTCTGGTGTTAATCCAAGCAATACCTGATTTATCTTTGGTGCAGAATGCTGCCAAAATGTTAACACCTCCACCATCAAAATTTCTCCTCATGCCAGTCATACTGAAATCCATCTGGTCCATGTAATTTCATCTTCTCATCAATGAAGTTCACTTCATCCGATGTCCGCCCCGATAGCTGAGTGATCAGCGCGCCGGAATGCCGTGCAAAGGGGTCCGGGGTCGGAGATTTTCTCTGCTCAGGGACTGGGTGTTGTGTTGTCATCATCATCTCATCCCCCTCGGCACGCAAGTCACCGAAGTGGCGTCAACTCAGAAGACTTGCACCAGGCGACCGGTCTACCCGATGGGAGGCCCTAGCCAACTGACGATTCATTTCACCTCATCCCATTCTCAAGTCCATTACATACATTTTTCAGTAAATTCTAGTCTATCTTGTTTCTGTTTGGGTGTTAGACCAGGCTTCTGCGGTCGTTTCTTGAATGCAAGATATTTGTCATCTGACAGAATTTGTCGTACACGTCTGGTAGTTACTGGCAACCGTAAATCAGCAACAAGTTGAGAAGAATAACGGTTTACGGCCCTTGCTTTGCGAAGCAGTAACCGTTTCGATACCTCACATAATTTCTGCTTTGCCCATATTTTCCATTCTGTCTTCATCGTGTGTCGAATCTATCGAAATTAGAAACCACTGTACTTTGACGGTTCAGCTCCTCGGCGATTTCACGATTAGAGAGCCCCTTTTCCTTCTACGCACCGATTTTTGCTTTTTCATCGCATGACAATTATTTTCCGTATGGCTATATCACAGTCGTGATCTATATACACATTACGAACTGTCACTAATGGTATATGTTTCCTACCTGCAGGGAACGCTTGTACGCATACACTAACTCTGTACAGGGCCGACTGCCTTTGTATCCAGTTCCACCCTTTACCACGTGAATAGTTGATGTTTTCTTATATACTGTACTACTGACATCAAATACGATACCGTTTGACTGCATTTGTCATCATATTGAATCGCATACTACTGCATATATACTGTGCGTAACTATTTCAGCCGACAATGCTGATTTTATATTATCTGAATGCATGTACGAAAGAACAGACCCCATGCAGAAACCAAAGCTGTTATACATTATAAGTAAGTTGAAGGTGGAAAAGGATACAAAGGAATGGGAAGGGATCACTGCTGTTAGCTGCATCGGGACTTTACGCAGAATCAGCGGGGACGAGTGCGGATGGGTAGCGCTCCATGGGAATGTGGATCTGCTCGAGTCATGCCGAGATAGTCCGCTCAGGGGCGATAACGTTGTGTACCGAATGGCGCAGTGGTTAACGCACCTGCCTGGTAAGTGGGAGATCCTGGGTTCGATCATGGTCCAATACACATTTTCACTCGTCGCCACTGATCCTGCGTAATACCCCGATGCGGCAAACAGCACTGATCCCTTTCCTTTCCTTTGTTCCCCTCTCCACCTTCAATTTACATATGATGTTAATTTTCCAACAAATTTCATTGCTTTTATACTGATTTCCACCACTGTAGTAACGTAACGATCCAGTCAGAAAACTTACTCCCAGAGAATTATATACAGCATTTCAAAACGGCCGGCTGAGCGGTTCTAGGCGTTCAGCCCGGAACCACGCTGCTGCTACGGTCTCAGGCTCGAATCCTGCCTCTGTCCTTAGGTTAGTTAGGTTTAATTAGTTCTAAGTCTAGAGGACTGATGACCTCAGATGTTAAGTCCCATAGTGCTTAGAGCCATTTGAACCATTTCAAAACGACGTATTCAGTCTGCTGTTAATATTGATACAAAAATACGAGGTAATTTGTAATGGAACTAGTCAGTGATGCATTTTTAGTAAACAACGCGATACATTCAATAAAGTCACTATTCAGTCTACTGGCATTCTTTATCGCATCTCAGAAGTATGATTTTTATTTAAGATTAAACCGCTAGAAAAGAATTATTTATTTTCAGTTACGAAATACGTGTAACGAGAACTTTTTTAGACTGAAAACAAAAATACTAAAAAATAGAGTTAAACATAATATTTTATAAAGTTTAAAAAGATGTACTCAATTATCATTACTATAATTTATACATTTTTATAATTATTTAAAAACAATAATAATGAAAATTACCAAATATATTAATTACATATGAATTTATCTTTTTTATCAGAGCATCTGGCATTGCCAGGGCATGTATTTATTCCAGTCTTCTATTAGTCCATTACTTCCTTCCCCATCTCTCTGTCGACCTCCAACTGTCCCCTCTCTATCCACCTCCTCCTGCCCCATCTCTCTGTCTATCCGTTCCTCCTCCTCTGTTTATCTCCTTCTTACCCTATTACTCTCCTCTTCCCTCTTTACCTCCTCCTCACCGCTTCCAAGTCCTTCTTCCCCTCTCTTTTTCCATCTCTTCCTCCTCCATTTCTCTGTCCACCTCCTCCTCCCCTCTCTCTGTGTCCATCTTCTCCTCCCCTTTTTCATCTTTTCCTCCCCCTCTCTTTGTTCTTCTTCTCCTTTCTTTCTCTGACCATCTCCTCCTCTCCCCTATATTTATCCATCTCCTCCTCTTCCATTACTTGTCCCATTTTCTCCTCCCTCTTTGTCCTTCTTCCTCCCTCTGTCGTCCATCTCCTCCTACCCCCTTGTCTCTCACAAGAGTTTGCACATCCTTATCCCCATAGTATTTCATTTCAGATAGTAAGCAGTAGGGGACCAAGTTTGGTTGATATCGATCAAGAGGTTTAGGAGGAGCTTTTCACCCGTGGCTTCGCCCGCATACGCACTTGTCACGTATATTTCACATTTATCTGACTTACTTCACACATTTTGTACAGGTAGTTCACCCATACCTCTAGCAAGTTTCGCCTTGTAGGTCAATGTTCATGACGGCATATCTACTGGCCTATGTGTCGTACAATGATATAATTTTGTGACTCTATTCAGTGGTATAAGTGCAGGCAACCTGTCTGCGTGCTGGGCACACTGGACCTACACCTGGAGTTACGCTCTGAGATGCGATTTCGTATGACAGCCGGAGCACTCTCGTTGATATCCCACGCACCATGACTGCAAATCTGTAAATTTGTCTGGTAATTCGACCTGTGGTGGTGCCATTCATTAACAGCATTGACAGCATTCCAGCCGGTGTTTTCTAACTGGATAACGCTCGTCCATGTACCACCATTGTAACCCAACATGCTCTACGGATAGTCGACATGTTGCCTTCGCCTGATCGATCACCAGATCTGTCTCAAATCGAGCACGTACATCATCACTCACAAATAGCGTTAATCATCCCTCCATTGACCGACGAAGTGCAACAGGTATGGAACTCCATCCCACAAACAACACAATGCATGCACGTTGAAAGTCGCTGGCTTTTTCTTCTTATCTCGTGTTTTCTACTGAAAATCTCGTGCTTGTACTCTTGTTAACATTACTATTACAGAGATCGCCTCAACTTTATTTATTTTTTTTAATTGGTCCTGTGCGCAACAAATAACTTACATGGTCTTTCTATTGCCACAGCTTGATCTGCTGCATTCCATTATTTAACAAAAAGATAAAAAACCTGTTGTTGTTGTTGTTGTTGTGGTCTTCAGTCCTGAGACTGGTTTGATGCAGCTCTCCATGCTACTCTATCCTGTGCAAGCTTCTTCATCTCCCAGTACCTACTGCAACCTACATCCTTCTGAATCTGCTTAGTGTATTATTGATGCTGAATGCAATGCATGTTCTGTATGGCGGCTCCTGCTGTTGCTGCGGCTGCTGCTGCTTACTACAAATACATATAATTCAAGAGAAAGGCGTTTGGTCAAATCTAAGTCCCTTTTTTTAAAAAAAACTATATTCTGAAAGCGATTCTTTCTCATTCAATTAACAAAACGCTAGAAGCTCTTTGAACAATCGCTTCGTATGTAAATCTGCCTCCAGCGGCATTAAAGCAATATTACAAATTAGTCAAACTCTTGAGACAGACTGAAATACTTCTCAGTTAAATGCATAGAGAAACAATTCCCTGACAATTACAAAAGAAATCAATGACAAAAATCAATACTTAATCTATTCGCCTAACAATGGTTTCCCTTAAGAATTCAACTCCTTTCATTATCAAAATTACCGTCTGCTGCTACGCACATACACAAACCGTTTTCTTTAAATTAATAAGTGGGCTGCAAATTATAAAAAATATCAACTAAACACCAAATCCGTGCACTGTGAAGCGCGACAACAATATCTTAGATTCCAGGCCTTGTGTATGCGCGCTGTAGCCAACCTTTACATCCTAAGAGAGTATTGCCAACTCTCATAACCACGAACCTCATTTCTTAAAATTTTCCGGGGTGATTCTTGCCTAACACATTGGCAAGGAACAAACAGTAAAATTTTTTACAAAACGAAGAAAAATTAGGCAAAGAGAAAAAAATGTTACAATTTATATCCAGTGGCTAAAAGTATTTCTTGCTAAGCATCTAAGTAAAATGTTTTTTACAAAACGACGAAAATTATCTTGCATTGCGCATAGGCAAGAGAAAAGTGTTAAAATTTTGTACAAAATGGCAGAAATGTTGCTTGCCTAATTGATTGGAAAGGAGAAATCATGGCTCCTTTAAAATAATATGAAAATGTTGCTAGCCTAGTATGTATGTAATAAGAAATCATCAAAGGAAATACAGCAAGTTTCTTACATAAGAAGATAAAAAAGATCATATACATTTTAACAGATGTGTAACAGTAACTACTGAAGCATTGAATAGTCTTCAATAAGCTAACATAACCTAATAACCAGTAAAAAATAATATTTTATTTTCTGCATTTGGGGGCTTACGTTTCCATGACATTAATCAGTATTGGTCTGATTACATGCTACTTTATGTTTTTATGCTCGCAGTTCCCTCTGGCCAAAAGAAACCAGGTCTACATGTTTTAAGTGCTGCAGACTCAGGGACTTCATATCCACTGACAACCACACTAATATTCCAACATCAGTTAATTTAAGGTGTAGGCAGACTCAGGGACTTCATATCCACTGACAGCCACACGTCACTGCGTTATTGCATAAGTACCTCCTCAAACTTATGTAGTGCAAGTCTCGGGCGAGTATTTCTGTATACTGGAAACTTTATATTTTATAGAAAATAGTTTCTCCCTTTAAAATACGATATCTCCAACCTAATTACAGAAATTAAGCAAGGAATAATATTATATAATATAAACAGGCATGTGAGCTCTGAGTTCATTTAAATGTTTTCTTTAACTCGATTGCCACAGCAATTACAGATTTTTGCGATATATCTCAAGTCATGAATAATGTGAGGCTCACCACATGGTGGCAAAGTCAATTTTCTTTAAATTTCTCGCCACAGAAATCACCCATTTGTGACATGTATTTTTCAATTCAGTCATAATATGAGACTCACCACACAGTGGCAAGTTAATTTTCTTACTATTAGTTTGGCCAATAACAGTGGCAAAGTTTTGATTGTGACCACGAATCATTACAAATGTGGCACCACCCAAAAAAATATCATTTTAATTTCAAGGCATAAATCCTGTGCCGTCGAACTCTAATTACCTACTATTTACACATTACTAGTGATGCTGACAAAGAATGTGACAATATTTGTTACAATAATTGTTATGTACATTTTGGTTATAAAATATTTAAATAATCCTACAAATAGAAAAGTAATTCCATAGTGATGCTATTATATATAATAAAAGTTACAGAATCATTCAGAAAAAGTCTACCCAACGGCTTGCCAAATCAATATGTACAAAATTTAGTGAATTATTACGTGACTTTGCGTCAGAATTTTTACACTCTAATTACTAAGTTATACCAAATTTATAATTATCAGTCTGTAATGATTGTCAATATTTCTGACGTCAAACGTCAATGTCTGTGGTATAGCGTCTCAATCGTTTTTATATGGAGTCCTCATTGTCTCTGTTTGGAGGCCTCCCTAGTCTTTGTATGAATCTGTGTGGCCATACCTTGGACGGTCACAAAGAATAAGAAAAACAAACAACCTGCAAAGTACATAATAAAAAATTAGATTATTCACAAAATACAACACACAAAACCCCTCCATCTGTCCAGCAGAAACTGAAAGAAATGGTTTATTCATCAAGGTGACAAGAAATAAATTTATGAGATGACAAGAGAAAAATCATCACCTTCCAATTAACCTCGTGCTGGAATCGGCACTACGTCACTAAATTACAATCATGAAATACAAGAACACAAGATAAATATTAAATTGACTTATTTTACACTACTATTTACACATTCATAAAATATGGCAGATACTCTCGCCTCTTGACATAAGGGTCATTTCACTCTGGAAAGAGAAAAGGAATCGTGTAATGCACGACAAAATTATCTAGGTCATAGCTCAGTTTTTTTTTTTGTCATGGCCGACTGTTTCTGGAACGTCTTTCTTCTCGCGACCCTTAATGGTAAGCGTGCTACGCTCTGATCTGAAAATATTGTCTACTACACAAAATTACGTCACGTTAAGTGCTTCGTTTCTGCAATGGAGAAAACTTCCGTTGCGATCGTGTTTCCCGTAAGAAATGCAATAAAGTCAACCTTAATAACAATAACAAGAGAAACGACAATATCATTCTTACCATTCCACAATTTCACAGAGCAATATATATATATATATATATATATATATATATATATATATATATATATATATATATATATATGTATATACTGCTGGCCACCGTAAATGCAACACCCTGAAGGAAGCATCCGAATCAAGTGAAATTTACACCATGGGTTTGCAGCGATGAGATATGCAACTGATTAGTATTTCAGCGCAGACGCACATCACGCGCGCCTGTGGCGCCACCTCATAGCGCCATTTAAGTCTTGGCGATTTCGACGAGTGTTCGTTCGGCACGTGTGTTTACCTTGTGGTTGTTTCACAAGACGATCATTTATGCCTCGTAGACAACAGCGAACATCTTTTGATCAAGTATCCGAGTTCGACAGAGGAAGGATAGTGGCTTACCGAGGTTGTGGATTATCATACAGAGAAATCGCTAGTCGTGTTGGACGAAACCAAACAACTGTAATGCGGATATGTGACCGTTGGATGCAGGAGGGCACGACGGACCGACGTGGTCGATCACATTCACCTCGGTGCACCACTGCACGTGCTGATAGGCAAATTGTGCACATGGCAGTGACGGATCGCTCAGTGACATCCCGAACCATAGCACAGCACATTGCGTCTGTAACGCATCATCCAGTGTCTGCGCGTACCATTCGACGCCGTTTACTGCAGAGTGGTCTGACCGCAAGACGTCCATTGCTTCGTCTACCATTGCTCAGAACCACAGACGTCTCCGTCGCCAATGGTGTGATGACAGACGAATGTGGACGGCAGAATGGAATGACGTTGTCTTTACTGACGAGGCACGCTTCTGTCTGCAGCACCATGATGGTCGGATTCGAGTGTGGAGACACCGTGGAGAGAGGATGCTGGACAGCTGCAGTATGCACCGCCACACTGGTCTTGCACCGGGTATTATGGTATGGGGCGGTATTGGATATTACTCTCGCACGCCTCTAGTACGCATTGCCGGTACTTTAAATAGCCGGCGCTACATATCCGAGGTGCTGGAACCAGTTGTCCTTCCTTACCTTCAGGGCTCGGCCACAGCCATATTTCAACAGGATAATGCGCGACCACCCGTGGCACGCATTGTCCAAAGGTTCTTCGTCAATAACCAGATTGAATTGCTTCCCTGGCCGGCTCGCTCTCCGGATCTTTCGCCGATAGAAAACATGTGGTCCATGGTTGCTCAACGAGTGACCCAGATTACATCCCCAGCTGCCACACCAGATGTTCTTTGGCAACTTGAGGAAGCTGCTTGGGCTGCTGTACCCCAGGAACACATCCAACGTCTCTTTGACTCACTGCCGAGACGTGTGGCAGCGGTGAACTATTGCCCATCAAATATACCTTCTCAATTCATAGCCACTTACACACTATATTTTACCTGAAGATAATGTCAACAGTTTCTTTTATTTCATGTTATTTCTCCCCAAAAAACGTACATAGTTATTTATTGCATTTTCCTTCAAATAGGTGACGAAAATTTCATTGTTTCAGTGAACAATCGCAAGATGTCAACAGCTGGTATAATCCTCTCGTCAGAAACGTTCCTTTGCAAAGTTCTCGATTTCTCAAAGAATACAAATCACTCATAATCATTCATTCTTGGTCATTCATACAGGATAGAATTATAGTAAAAGATTAATAGATAAACGGGTTAGTCAAATATTATGAAACAGTACTGAAAATTAAAATCGGAAGAATATACTGTAACGGCTGGGGCACCTATGCTCGCCAAACATATATTAACTAAAGTTCAGTAAACCCCCTAGGGCCCTATTCCTTGAAAATTTTAATGTGTGATAAGTGATGAATACCTCGCGATTTATATATTTGTATTGTCCCAAGTTCCACAGCGTTGTGTGTGCAATGCGTCATATACGGAAGGGTCCTTCATACAACGAGAAAAGCTTCCTACTGAAATATTTTCCGTTATGAGGTAGTCGATGTGATCTAAGCAATACTTTTTGACCTACCTGTAAATTCTTGACGTTGACTCGTGGATTATGCAGCTTCTTTCTTCTGTCTGCAGCTTCCTTGATGTTCTGTAATGCTATACTTACCACTTCATGGTGTCTTAAACGTCGCTGTGCAGGGAAGGCTTCTAATTGTTTTTTCCTATCTGGTGGTTGTTTATTTTTCAACACAGGCGGTGGAGGCAGGGTAGTGGCATCATTAGGTAGTTAATGGAATTATCCCTTTTCTTAACCACGTGTAATTGGCTGTTATATGAACTCACAGCAGGTTCGATGATTCCCTGCTCTAAAATGGATTGTACTTCTTGTTTGACTTTGTCTCTGTATGTCAATGGGATGACGTATGGTGGTACAAAAATTTATTATGTTCCTTGACCTTGAATTCATAAAGAAAGTTACGTATTGTTCCTGTCTTGTGAGAAGAAACTTCACAATTTGTTTGTAATATTTCAAATAACTCGTCAGTGCCTGCATTAGGATCTACTTTGTCTCGGTAAACTTTCCTTTTAATTAATTGTTCTGTACTAATGGGTTGTTCTGTTTCTCAGTAAAACGTAGTGATGTTATCTGTGCAACTATTAGACAAATTTAGTGATTGTTGTGCCTCAAGCGGAAAGAGAAAACGCAGATAATTCACTTCCTCATCCTCCTTTGTTAGCCATCCTTGAAATTTAAGCGTGACTAGCATTTGATTTACTCGTAACATGACTTCACCTTGTAACCTCCCCACAGAATTTTATACGTAACCATTAACCAAGTGTAACGTCCCCACAAAAATAATAATAAAATGATTTTTTTTAATATTGTAACCTCTGAACAAAATTAGCTCCCATTTATAATCTGTGTGCAGACATGCATTCACATTTAATGTTCCCACAAAATTCTTTTCTCATTTAATGTTAAGTTCGAAACAGAAACATTCATAAACACCAAAATAATAAAAAAAATAGTAACCTGGTAAATTTTATGAGGACAGCAGCGCTGCCCTTCGGCCCTGTATTCTGAATAAAAAAAAGGAAAGATTCTTACATTAATAAAAACTGCAAATATATCTGCTCTTATGCAGAAATTTTTCGACACAGCTTCGTGCAATGCTGGCGTATACTTTTTTTTTATTCTTGGAAGGAATGATCATGCATTGGAAATATTCTTTAAATTAAAATGATGGCTTTTCTTTAAAAAATTACTTTATATTATAAAAATTATTATTGGGGCATTTTTTGAAAGAAATTAAATGACAATTAATGTGGTGTCACCGCCACACACCACACTTGCTAAGTGGTAGCTTTAAATCGGCCGCGGTCCATTAGTACATGTCGGACCCGCGTGTCGCCACTGTCAGTGATCGCAGACCGAGCGCCACCACACGGCAGGTCTGGAGAGACGTACGAGCACTCGCCCCAGTTGTACGACGACTTTGCTAGCGACTACACTGACGAAGCCTTTCTCTCATTTGCCGAGAGACAGTTAGAATAGCCTTCAGCTAAGTCCATGGCTACGACCTAGCAAGGCGCCATTAGTTACTTCATGAATCTGTTTCAGACCTCACTCCATCCTTCGTGAGTTAGCGCGTGCATCTTGGCCGCCTCTTTCAATTAGTGTGCGTAGTGTTGGCAAGTCTGCCGACACTACAATTTTTTTTTTTTTTTTTTTAGCGGATAACGCTGGGATGGTGGCAGATGACGTCGTGGAAATCATCCGAACAAGCCTGTACCTCCACGTACAGCGCAGAAATTCATTCGCTGGTCAATTTTCCTCTCGCAGTACCGCTACGAGATCTTGTATCGGTCCACTGCTAAGCACGGAAACGCTGATGCATTGTCCCGTTTGCCTGTTGCTGAGGATAAAGCATTCGATTCTTCCGAACTTGCTTGCATGTTCATTGATTCGGAAACAGATGACGTGGTCGAATCGTTTCCGATTGATTTTCGTCGTGTCGCTACAGCCACAGCTGCTGACCCTGTCCTTGCTACTGTTTTGCGTTTTGTTGCTACGCAATGGCCCTTGTCAAAGTCGCGGATCGAGGATCCACTGGTTCGCCGATTTTTTGCTCACAAGGAGAGTCTTTTTGTACGGCGTGGTGTTTTGTTGTTGCGTTCTGATAATGATCGGTCCAGAGTCGTGGTCCCACGTTCGTTACAGTCCTCTGTCTTACGGCTTCTTCGCCAAGGACATTGGGATATAGTGCGAACGAAAGAACTTACTCGTCAGCACTGTACTTGGTTCGGAATCGATGCTGTGATTACGGATATGTGCTCTTCTTGCCTGGCGTGTGCCGAACAACAATCCGCGCCGCCGCGGAAATTCTTTGCATGGCCGAATGCCACTTCACCTTGGCAACGATTACACATCGATTTTGCTGGTCCATTCTGGAATGCTCGATGGTTGGTTGTGGTCGATTCTATCAGTAATTTTCCTTTTGTTGTCCGGAAATCCCATCCTCGTCGCCAAAAATGTAGTGTCGGCAGACTTGCCAACACTACGCACACTAATTGAAAGAGGCGGCCAAGATGCACGCGCTAACTCAAGAAGGATGGAGTGAGGTCTGAAACAGGATACGTAATGAATGCTACAAAGAAAAGTACGTAGCTTCTATAATACTTAACTTTAATCCATCCTTTGTATACATCGTTCTTGATGAGACATCTGGAGATTGTGGCGATACAAGTGAGACTCTTTAGATTCATGAAGTAACTAATGGCGCCTTGCTAGGTCGTAGCCATGGACTTAGCTGAAGGTTATTCTGTCTCTCGGCAAATGAGAGAAAGGCTTCGTCAGTGTAGTCGCTAGCAAAGTCGTCGTACAACTGGGGCGAGTGCTCGTACGTCTCTCGAGACCTGCCGTGTGGTGGCGCTCGGTCTACGATCACTGACAGTGGCGGCACGCGGGTCCGACATGTACTAATGGACCGCGGCCGATTTAAAGCTACCACTTAGCAAGTGTGGTGTCTGGCGGTGACACCACAATTAATATACATTACTAGATATGCGCAAGGCTGCTTCTTTACCTTCTACAACAATACTCATCTTCCAGAGTCCTGACCAGAGTCCCGA
Organism: Schistocerca nitens; assembly: GCF_023898315.1. Lineage (NCBI taxonomy): Eukaryota > Metazoa > Arthropoda > Insecta > Orthoptera > Acrididae > Schistocerca > Schistocerca nitens. Next base: position 561,781,784 of record NC_064617.1, read on the forward strand.
GCAGACTGCCGACACGCGCACGCACGCGCCGACTACTGCCGACTCAAGACTACTGCTTACTAGCACGGACAGAAGACTAAAGACGACTGGCTACTAAAGCCGACTGACGACTAAAGCGGACTCGCGACAAGCAACAACTAACGACATACTACTCTCTGGTCAGAGACTCTGCCATACCTCGCCCATCGCCGGCAAAGCATACGTCTTACACAACCCTCCACTGGGGGGGGGGGGGGGGGCAAAAATTTGGCAGCGATGGTGAGTCAATTGGACTTGCCATGAGCAACAAATTTTTCTTAATTAACTAAGTTTACAATCACAAAATATATACATATATATAAGTGCAGAACATGAAATAAAATACAGTGCACATGCACTGAGTACAGAACATATCAGGCAATGACAAAATGTATACACAATAAGTACAAAACATATTAACAAATGGCAAAAGTGCACACGCACTGTAGTACTGAACATATCAGGAAATCACAAATGTATACGGAATGAGTAGAAATCATGTTAACAAATGACATAAAGTGCACACGCACTGTAAAACTCTTTAGCATTTTTACAACAAATAAACCTATCAAGGAGTGCAATAAAGTGCACACGCACTGTAGAAGTCTTTAGCATTTTTACATAACATATCATGGAGTGAAATAAAGTGCACACGCACTGTATAAGTCTTTAGCATATTTAGGACAACTGATCTTGTTAACAATTGAAATGAAGTGCACACTCACTGTATATGTCTTTATCATTTTACAAGAATTTAAACGCATTGTATAAGTGTGTACCATTTTACAAGAACTAGGAAAGGAATGGGAAGGATTGCATCATGGTTGTAGCACATTAGGTTGCACGCAGCTGCACTGAAAGTCCATATCTTTCTACAGAAGCACAACACCAAGTGAGACAATCTGAAGTTCTTTTCCTTGAAGTATTAATCAGTGTAGCCAAGACACTGAAATGTCGTAATAATATTCCATGTTATCATTTTGGTAGTACATTAGGTACACCAAATAGTGGGACCATAATAACATCTCCATCGCTCAAGGTGGTGGACAGCATGTCGTGTCAACACCACGTTCTTGTAAAGTACACCAACGTAGAATTAGTGCAAAAACCAAATATAGTGCTCCATGATCATGAGGATAGACAGGACAAACGGATATTGCAGTAATTTCTGGTAATTAGGTCAGAAGGTGAAGGACATTACGTCACATACTAGTCTTTATTGAGAATTACACTAGTCTAACAACTGATTTGAGTAATTGGTGGCACTCATCGCCCAGTTACTGAACATTTCTGTACCATGTATGAAGTATTACAGAATAATGTTCATAAATTATCTGTTTACAGAGAACATTGGCACCCATTGGCCAGTTACAAACCATCAGAAGTCATCATTCAAAACAGGAGCTAATGAATGGCATAGTATTAACATAATTCACTTAGTTATAGTAATCATTGGCACTCATTGTCCAGTTACAAAACATATAGCAAGTTACAGAGAACCTTGGCACTCATTGGCCAGTTACAAACCATCAGAAGTCATCATTCAAAACAGGAGCTAATGAATGGCATAGTATTAACATAATTCACTTAGTTATAGTAATCATTGGCACTCATTGTCCAGTTACAAAACATATAGCAAGTATTGAATAGTACAAAACATTTTTCATCATTCAAGTGACATACGACATATGTAAAATAATTATTGGCATTCATTGACTAGTTACAAACCATCAGAAGTCATCATTCAAAACAGCAGTTAATGAATGGCATAGTATTAACATAATTCACTTAGTTATAGTAATCATTGGCACTCATTGGCCAGTTACCAACTATTCTTATATTTTTATAAAACCTTATTCAGTATTATTCAGAAGTTATCATTCAAAATGAGAGTCAATTATTGGCATAGCATTTATAGAGTATAACAAAATATTATTTACAGAAATTATGGGCATAGTATTTATGCATTATCACAAAGCATCATTCAGTATTACTCAGAACTGATCACTCCAGTGACATAGGACATATTGAAAATGTAACATACTGTAACTATTATTCAAGGTCTGTGGTTAGAAAACATTATTCAGTATTATTCAGAATTTATCATTCAAATGACATATTACTCAGAACTGATCATTCCAGTGACATAGAACATATTGAAAATGTAACATACTGTAACTATGATTCAAGGTCTGTGACTAGAAAACATTATTCAGTATTACTCAGAACTCTCTCCTTTTTTTGTGCTAGCAATGCATTGCATTGAGATCGATAATTAATTACTGGGGCATAACAATATTTGCTTTTGAGTTATTGCTGAAAATGAAGATGTGTAACGTCATTCGTCATGAGTCAGCTGTAGCAAGGTTATGAAACAAATAGAGTATATGTGATCACATTTATGAGTGACACAGGTTTAATGACCAACTGCTTATAGCACATTAATTTCATGAATAATTTCTCCTGCAAAAAGTACAAAATGGATTATTAAACTGAAAGAAGAAACGCACATTATGCTGAAAAGTAGTGAACTTCGAATTAACAGGTAGTGAAATGTGTATAAAATATATATGTTCTCTAGCTGTCCTTTCCAAAACCTTCAGTCATCATACCACGTGACATAAGACATACTGTCAAAACGAACTGCAACAAATACTTAAATAACTACATAGCATAAATACATAAACTTCAACATTATCATCTGCAAAGAAAAAACTTCATCACCTGCAAAGAAAAACTTCATAATTCATATCACTATAACTCCATTATTATCATCATCTGTAAAGAGAAACTTCATTATCCATATTAGCATATTCTTCATCAATATTCATCACCATTCATTATCATCTGCAAAAAAGTCACTTCATTATTCATTTTACAACTATTCCTTATTTCTAGCACATTTCATCACTAAAACTAAGATGTGTAGTTCTGTCTGACAGCCTGCATCAATCGCCTCGTATTCTGAAGGAAAAAATTAGTTAAGACTGCTATTATACGATGTGTATAGTATATTCTTGTTAATGCTTGTTAACTCTGATCCATTTACTCTTCGTGACGAGGTATTGCATCTTCTTTCGTTCATTCCAAAGGTAAAATTCCCATTTCTGTTTAATTTATTTCTTTTACACGTTATTTCTTCCTGAAAATGATGAACAAAGATTAATGTCTTGCATTTAAATCATATACCCACTAAATGAAAACTGGTTTATAGTAACATACTTGAGCATACAGCATAGCATGACAGCAAACGTAATTTGTCAAAAACATAGACAGTGTGCAGGTGCAAAAAATGTACACAGAGTATCACAATGAAGCAGCAAAAAAAAAAAAAAAAATGTAAAATATTCACGATGTTGAGCTATCATCAGGCAAAATGTTAAAGTCAACTGGTGTTTGTTATATCTTAAATATTTGATAGAGCATACAAACAAAACAGGAAAACAATCATACATACATGAAAAATGGAAAATATGCACGGTCTGATATATAACGACAGGAAATGACTTTCTTTGTGTTCAGCTTGTATGTTGTGTAGTTAATAGAGGGGAGAATTGTAGACTTTAATGGAGAGAGAATTTAATAAAATTAATATGTCACTAGTTAGAATTGCATAATTATTCATAAGATACGTAAGTTTATCTGGAAAAATGTGCACGGTCTGATGTGTAACGACAAGAAAAGCGACCTGCTAACCTCACCTTTCCGGGCACTTGCCAAGAAAAAATACGATAATCATCAGTAAGTAGTCACATAAATATAATTGCATAAGTGGTCATAAAATGTGTAAGTTCATCTGGAAAAAATATGCACGGTCTGATGTGTAACGACAAGAAGAGCGACCTGCTAACCTTACCTTGCCGGGTACTTGACAAGAAAAAGTACGATAATCATCAGTAAGTGTTCATGTGAATATAATTGCATAATTGGTCATAAAAAAATTTGGAAATGGCATTACAGTGTGATAAATCATAAAGTATGTTCATTCAATAAAAGGTTTGACGTTGGAGACATGGTGATTACCCTTGCTTTTTCTGGTTCTCAAAGTTTCAACGTGTACTACATTGGGGTGAGGAATGCTGCGAATTCGATATGGACCTGCGTATAGAAGCTCAAATTTACTGCATCTGCTCTTTCCTCTGTTGGATAAATAGTGTGTACATACTAATATCTTCTGTCCAATGTGAAAGTCACGGCGTGTACAAACCTGTTTTCGCTGTCTTCTCCGGCGCTCTGCGGCACGTTTGATGTTGTTCAGCGCAATGTCAATTATTTCATGGTGTCGTAGTCGACGAGATGTAGGAAAGGTTACTAATTCTTTAATTTTGCTAGGTGGTTCAACATTTTTCAGTATAACAGACGGAGATAGCATAGTAGATTCATTTGGTATGGAATTAATTACATCCTGGAATGAGAGTATGTATGTGTCCCAATCAATATGTTTTTTATGGCAGTATATTCTACACAGTTTACCAATTTCTTTCATTAATTCTTCACAAGGGTTCGAAGAAGCATGGTACCTGGATATATAGATCGGAGAAATGTTTCTAGCTCGCAACATACGTGTCAATATAGCAGATCGAAACTGTGATCCATTGTCGGAAATTACTTTCAACACATGTCCTACATGAAATAAAAAATGTTTTACAAATGCTTTCGAAACAGTTTTAGCAGTAGCTTTGCGTAACGGAGTGAAGGTAACAAATTTTAAAGTGAGTTCAACAGCGACAAAGATGTAGCAAAAACCTCTATTAGTTCTGGGAATCGGACCAAAAATGTCTACAGCGGCCATATGTCTCAATTTAATCGGTACAATAGGATGTAACGGAGGAACATGTGAAGTCGTGTCTGATTTAGCTTTCTGGCAGATTTTACATGATGCTAAAACTCGTCATATACGTTTCTCCATGTTGGCAAAATAACAGTTCTGACTCAGTATAAGAAAACATTTTCTGGCTCCGTAATGTGCGTAACTTAAATGAGTATACCAGATTAATTTGTTAACAAGTTCGTCAGGAATGCATAATAACCAATTGTTGCTGTCAGGATGAGAGCGGCGAAACAGAATATTATTGCATGCAGTGTAATGATTTCTAATGGTAACATTATTCCTCTCTTGCCAAAGGTGTTTAATTTCTTTCCACACGTTGTCTTTACTCTGCTCTTGTGTTATGTCTTGTAATGACGACGAAATGAAATTTTCAAATGCAACTTGTTGAATGTACATGACGCTGAAATTTGCTTTGCAGAAGTTGGTTGCGATGTCTTGCTGATTGTTGCTAAGAGAACGGGATAGTGCGTCTGCTACAATATTTTGTGTACCGGGAATGTGAACAATTGTAAAATTAAATTCCTGCAAACAAAGTTTCCATCTACTTAATCTGTCGTGTGTAAATTTAGCCAAAAGTAAAAACTGTATCGCTCTATGGTCTGTGTAAACGGTAGTATGTCTTCCATAAAGAAAATGCCTAAATCTGGTAAATGCCCATACAACACATAATGTTTCAAGTTCTGTGACAGAATAATTGCGTTCAGCAGGTGACAGAATGCGACTTGCAAAAGCGATGTTTTTAATTACTGTACAAACATCTTCTTCAATTTCCTGAAAAATATGTACGCCTAAAGCGGTGTTAGAACTGTCGGTGGAAATGGAAAAAATTCTAGTAAGATCTGGGTGCGATAAAAGTGGTGCATTCAACAAGGCTTCTTTCAAATAACATTTTCGTGAAGAAGATTCTGCGTGTCTGAAGTATTGTTTACGTTGCTGGAAGATGCAACCTGTACTGTATTTAGTCAAATTCTATCTGATGTGCTATCATTTTCAGGAGGATGCTGCGGCATTTCCACTATTTGTACTGTTCTGTTATTTCTTCCTGACGTATTACGTTCGGGATGATATCTACTGTCTGGTTCATTCATGATAATATGTTGTTGCTGATGTTCTTGCTGCTGACAAGACCTACTGTTATTAAATGTACGCTGAAAATTGTGCTCATTATTTTTACGTCTGTCATGATAGTCATTTCTATACGGTGCACTGCGATAGGAATTGAAATAGTGTGTTTTCTGTACGTACTGATTTCCTTGTTCCTGTGCATTACTATTTGTTGGAGCTGATGCTATAAGTGCACGCGGCGAAACATTAAAACTTGGTTGACCTTGTACATTACATTGTTGGTTAGGTATGCTAACCGGTTGGCTTTCATGCTGTTGCGGAGAAAAACGTCTATTGTTACCAAAATGTGGTTCCTATTGCTGATAATTTTGACGATTGCTGAAAATTCTGTACATACTGATGATTACAATTTTAACTGTTATTAAAATTACGGCGATAGTTGTAATTTCGGGAGTGTCTAAAGAGTACTGTCACTTTCGGTAAAATTTGTCATATCAGGTTTTCTTTACTATTTTAATCCTAGATAGAGCGATAGTTAAAGAGCTGTTTTAATAGATATAAAGGATAGTAGAAGAGAAGGCAGCAGTGCAGAAAACTAAAGATGAAATAGCACTACTATGGCTCGGGGCCCTGTGCACGCTACAGCACATGTTCATTAAAGCGTAATGAATCCCCTGAGGTCTATTACGCGCTACAAATAAATTTTAGTTTCTGCGTTTTAGTCAATGCCGGTGAAAGTTCAAAAGCAAATTGCTGTATCCATGCTAATTCTAGTTTCTGCATTACAGGCCAAGCTGGTGAAAGTACAAAAATAAGTTGCCGTATACAGTTCAAAGCGTGTACCTGTTCTCTGTCATTTTTAAATACCTTAGATTTTTTACAGATAAAAATTGCTCGTAATCAGCGTTATCGTCTCTGAATGTGTGAACAGGTTCAGGATTGAATGAGAATCTGTTTGTCTGCGACTGTTCGGAATCTAAGTCACGTACTCTCTGTGAAATACATAAATTATACTGGCTCTGTGAGTGTGACAAATGTTCGGAATGTGCCGTATGCTGTGACGTATTATTGACTGAAATATTTTTTATCTCTGTCACCTCTTGCTGTAAAGTCGACAATTTTCTACGTAATGTATTATTGGACGAATTTATCTCACTGATCGTCTGCTGTAAATTTTGGAATTCAGGTGTTTGATTAAACGAAATCGGTGAAGTATCGTCTGATTTGCTGTCATTATTACTTTCAATAACGTCAATACGACTGGCCAATTCATCATACTTTTCAGTCAGTATTTTTACCTGATCATCGTTTTTAGTGTCACAAGCATTAATTTGTTTTTGTATTTTACGTGTGGTTTCGTTCAATTTTTTAACGTCTGCTTTGATGGCATCGGGATCTTGTATTAATTCTAATTGTTCAAGTCTGTCGGTCACTGTCTGAAAGTCTACTGTATGTGTATCTGTTTTTGTTTTAAGATCGGAAATTTCATCACGCAATTCGGTGTTCAACTATTTGATAGTATTAATTTCTTCTGATACTGTTGCAATATTGTTGTCTACGTATGTTTTTGCTTTCGTAAACAATTTACGTTTATCTTCCTGTCTTTGTGCGGTAATTGTTTCCATAACTTGTCGTTTTACTTTATTTTGTTCCTGTATGAATTTGCGGTAACGCGTTTCACTGTTTTGTAGGTGAAGATTAAAGCGTTCGTCAATTTGACTGTTCTGTTGGTCAAATTTCGCGTCTACTTTTGCATCCAGTGTGCGTGAAAGTTCTGCTGACATTAATTTAAACTCGTCGCGTAACTGTGTTGCGTTTTCAGAGCATTGTTTACCGACTGCACTAATTTCATCTCTAAGTGATTCTGTTGCAGCTGCTTGCATATTCCTTAATTATTGAGCAACAGATCTAATTTCTTCACTACTTTTCCTACCACAAGCCTTAATTTCCTCACGTAATTGTTCTTTAGTATCATGACATTGTGCGGCAATGGCTGTAATCTGTTCACTAAGCTGTCTGGAATTGTTGTCTAATTTTTCATTAAGTTGTTTGTTCTGTTCACTAAGTTGTTCGAAATTGTTGTCTAGCCTTTCATTCTGTTGTAGCAATATTGCCATAATTTGATCCAAGCCAATATTACCTCCTCTATTCTCTGTGCTGTTTGATGGCGTACCTGCAATTGTCACGTTTTGTGTATCCATTTGGATATTCTGTGATTCTTGAAAAGGTTTGCCAATCGAATGTGCACTGTTGGTCACTAAATCGGAATCAAATAAATCTGTCGTATTTTGAGTACATTGTTCATTTTCGTTATAAATAATTATCTGTTCATAACGTAAATTTTGCAAACCGGGTGTGTCAAGCTGGGCAGCGTTCATCGTAACAGAACGTCCCGCGTCATCAAATGTCGTTAAATTAACAGAGGACACAATTGAATTTGTTTGCTCATCACTAGGGTCAAAATCATTACTAGTGGTCAGTACACACTGATTGTCTGTAAATGGAGGATTGTCATCATTACACCGAGTGTCGCAAATATTATCGGTCAAATTATTACAGTCGGCTATTTCGCTCATTACACATCGCGATGTACTGTTAACAGTTTTTCGCGGCATTTTTACACAAATCAGAATTAAGCACAAATGAAACAAGGACAATGCAAAATGCAACAAACACAATTACAACAAAGAGCAACAAATTGCGGATGATATGTGGAAGAAAGAGTGACAAATTAGTAAATGCGTTGCGCCAGATGTAAACTACATTTAAGTAAATAAGAGCAGATATATGACTACCTCTCAGAAGATTCACAAAGAAATACGATCCTGGCCGGATGTCGCCAATTGTAACCTCCCCACAGAATTTTATACGTAACCATTAACCAAGTGTAACGTCCCCACAAAAATAATAATAAAATGATTTTTTTTTAATATTGTAACCTCTGAACAAAATTAGCTCCCATTTATAATCTGTGTGCAGAAATGCATTCACATTTAATGTTCCCACAAAATTCTTTTCTCATTTAATGTTAAGTACGAAACAGAAAAATTCATAAACACCAAAATAATAAAAAAAAATTGTAACCTGGTAAATTTTATGAGAACAGCAGCGCTGCCCTTCGGCCCTGTATTCTGAATAAAATAAAGGAAAGATTCTTACATTAATAAAAACTGTAAATATATCTGCTCTTATGTAGAAATTTTTCGACACAGCTTCATGCAATGCTCGCGTACATTTTTTTTTTTTTTATTCTTGGAAGGAATGATCATGCATTGGAAATATTCTTTAAATTAAAATGATGGCTTGTCTTTAAAAAAGTTACTTTATATTATAAAAATTATTATTGGGGCATTTTTTGAAAGAAATTAAATGACAATTAATATACATTACTAGATGTTTGCAAGGCTGCTTCTTTACCTTCTACAACAATACTCATCTTCCAGAGTCCTGACCAGAGTCCCGAGCAGACTGCCGACACGCGCACGCACGCGCCGACTACTGCCGACTCAAGACTACTGCTTACTAGCACGGACAGAAGACTAAAGCCGACTGACTACTAAAGCCGACTGACGACTAAAGCGGACTCGCGACAAGCAACAACTAACGACATACTACTCTCTGGTCAGAGACTCTGCCATACCTCGCCCATCGCCGGCAATGCATACGTCTTACAAGCTTTACAAAAGTTTAACATTGCTTTATATTCACGTAGGAATTCCACACCCAAAATCATTTCTGTTGATAAAAGAGGGACTACTAAGAAATTTGCAGAAAACTCCTGTCCTTGACACCTGAAAACTAAAGGAGTCTGATTGCGTACGTCTACACTCTTTCCTTGAATGACTCCCTTTAATTTGGTCTTTAATAATAGCAAGATTGGACAAACAGATGCCTGTTCACACTTCTTAAATATTGTCTCGCTAATTACATTTACAGGGCTGCCAGAATCAAGTACAGCTGAAAGTAGAATATTTCCTACCGAGATTTTTATAATTGGATGATTATACATAATTTCGATGTTGTCATTTTGTTGTAGTAATGTGTCCTCCAGTCCAAAAAAGTTAACATAATTTGTGTGTCGGCTTTCCGCCGCTACAAATGGTTCGTTTGTAGTCCTTGTTGCTAGTAATTGTTGTGCCGGCTCGTATTGCCGCGAATTATTGCTTGGGTTGGGTGGTCTGTTTTCTACATTGTCGCCACGCTCTAAATTGGAATTTCTGTGATCCTGCCAATTTTGATTTGTCCCCTCATCATAACTGTTTTGGTTCTCATAATTGTTATGACCATAATTGTCACGTGGGCTCGATGCTCTGTATTCTGCATGAGCACCGCGTTCCGAATTGTAATTTGCGTGTCCGCGCCAATTTCGGTTGTCTCTACCGCGACCATTCCTTCTAAAATAATTTTCGTTTCCATAACGCCTTTGCTCTCGCGGTCCGCGATCCCTATTACTGTACTGAGAGTTCCTATGCGGTAGCGTTCTCGCTTCCCACGCCCGGGTTTCCGGGTTCGATTCCCGGCGGGGTCAGGGATTTTCTCTGCCTCGTGATGGCTGGGTGTTGTGTGCTGTCCTTAGGTTAGTTAGGTTTAAGTAGTTCTAAGTTCTAGTGGACTTATGACCACAGCAGTTGAGTCCCATAGTGCTCAGAGCCAGTTCCTATGATCATAAAAATAATTTCTCTGGCGTCTATGATCTGTTATACGGTTGATGCCGCATATCGCGCCTATCTTCTTCTGCCCTGTACGCGTGTGGTTCGTCCGAGTTCCATACGCGTTTACGGTCACGCTGCGGATTAATTATGTTCCCAATACTGGTTACTATTATCTCTTTGTGTGTTTTCATAGTTGTCAAATTCTAATTCTTGGAAAAGAGCTTGGAATGCCTCCAAGTCATCTTTGCACCTACCTGCCAAAATTATGTGGCGTAATCAGATCGGCAGTTTTGTCAAACAGATACGAATTAATTCCGACTGACTGTAAGGATTCGTTAAATATCTGTTCATGCGTATCATGTTTTCAAAATATTGGACTGGAGTTGAAAATTTCGACTGCTCATAACTTTGCATCATAATGATGTAATGTTTTACACGATCTTGTGTAGTCTCTGACCAGTAAGCAGATAAGAATGCGTGATAAAAATCACCATATGTGTGACATTCACGTACTACTGAGCGCATTCTTGTTGCAGGCTCTCCTTCAAGATAACTGCAAATGAATTCCAGTTTGTGGCCAATTGGCCATGTTGGTGGTAAAGAATAGTCAAATTGTTGTAACTACTCTCGAGGGTGGATTTCGTGACTAGCATTCCAAAAAATTTTAAATTTCCTAACTGTGAGTAAATGCTTATAGTCAAACTCGTCATTTTTCTTAGCGGATGAGTTTTCTTTTACAGCATGACTCACGTTTCCTTCATTACATCCCGCACACGTGTCATATCCACGAGAAAAGTGGTCGGCATTTCAATAATTAACGCACTCATTGTCGTTACCAATTTGGTAATTATCGGATCTACCAGTGTCATTGCTGCGATCGATCTTTTCTTCGATGCTGGCAAGCTGTTCCTGTATATTTTTCACGTCACGTTTGTTTTGCTGATTAATTGTCATCTGTCCTTGTTTAAAATGTTGCAGAGACTGAAATTCTTCGGTATCCGCGAACGGTATCGGCTGAGTGTCATCTCACCTCGTCTCTAATCCGCTACTCAGTTCCGTCACTTTCATGGATAATTCATCTACCTGTTTAGCTACTGTCGTTAATTGTGTTTCTATCTTTGAAACTTCACTGGTGGTCTGTAATTGCAATGACTCAACATTTTTCGCTAATTCCTCTGCTTGCAGCTCTTGTTGTGATGTCTGTCGTTTCACTTCAACAATATCAACATTTTGTAAATGATCAAGTCGGGATACAAGATTATTAATATCTGATTTGAATTCTTCACGTACCTGACTTTTCAACTGACTGGTAATTTCTACAAATTTACTATTTAAATTGTCATTCACCTCACCCCGAATCAATGTGAGATTCTCGTTAATTTCGTTCTGAAGCGATTTGAAATTCTTTGCATTATTGTTCTAAAATTCAGTGAGTTTACTCTCCTGTCCTCATTAAATTCAGTAAGTTTACTCTCCTGTCTGTTATTAAATTCAGTGAGTTTACTCTCCGGTCTGTCATTAAATTCAGTGAGTTTACTCAATAATAATTGTAAAACATCATTACTGGGGGCAGGGTTATTGCACATACAATTAGCACTAAAAGCGTGGCAACTGAAGGTTGACACGTGTTGTGTGAAAACTCAATGTTTGTCAGAAGCAATAAATTTCGCTACACTCTGACTTAATTTAGCAAAAGAATTAATAAAACTGTAAAATTGAAAGTTAACTTAGTGACTGAAATTAATAGTGAGCTTTGTTTCTGAAGCACATCGAAATTCAGAAAAATACGGTTAGTCTTGGGCTACCTCAACAATCATTTCAAAAGCTACTTGAATCTACGCAATTTAGAAATAAGAGATTTAACTTTGAACTTGAATTAAATGATTCTGAACAATTAACTTACAGTAAAATTTAGTACGTTCCAAGCTGAGCTGCAGTCACAGGTAAGCTAAAATACGGTAACAAAACTCACACTCTTAATTTGTGCTTGTGTAATCTAAATATTGTAGCCAGCTATGAATACCTTAACTGAACTTTGAAATTAAAGCAGTGAAATCGAATGATATTACTTTAATACTGGCGCTTGGATTTCAACGACACTCGAATTCATTCCAGAAAAGGAAATGCAATTGGGACAATGAGCAACAAAGGTTCATGCTAAGTTGCTGTAATTTAGTGAGAAAAATTTAACACTTGGAAAAGCGGAGGTCTGCCATACAGTTCTAAAACTTTACGTGCTACCAGTCTTCCTTGTTGGTTGATTGAAGGTTTGAAGTCGTCGATCGAGGAGGTGGCGACAGTCACTCATTGTCGGCCGTCGGTGTTGCAGAAGCTGGATGCTGGCGCGCCTCCTTCTCGACACGGTCACCAGGCGAAACGGGCTCTTGATGTGCGCCAGCTAATGCTTCCCGTCCGCGACACCGTGTCAGAAACTTATCATAGCAAGTCGAGCGCAATTACATGCTGCCGAACCCCGAAAGCGCGGCAACTCGCGGGAGCGTCACACAACACACCTGCTCAACCGCACTACTTCAGCCAGACTCTCTCTGCTCTGCCCGCGCTCCACGCGATGAGTTAACACTACCAAATATCCTAAACACTTTGGTTCTCCACACGACCTATCGATGTATTCGTTCGACAGCATAGTTTTCCCTAGGCAAGACCCAGTGTAAAATACAAATAATATATACAAAACAAACCAATTATACATCGACACAGATGCAAAAATATATATACAAATAGTAAAACAATTACAATATATAAAGGCACAGAAATGTAATATATTCATGTAACAAAATAAGGAAAAAATGTATAGTACAATAGATGGAAATAGGAGGATATGCATTTCCGGCGTTACACGTGCCCCACATTGTCTGAGGATGTTCGTGTAACCTAAACAGACTCAGAAAATGTCCCAAAAAAGAAACAGCGGAAATGCATATGCTCAAAACATCAACAAAATTTAGCATTCGTCTAAGTAACCATAAATCAGTTTTTAGACCATAATAATTGAGTGGAGACACTCCTAATCTTATTCCTCTGTGTCATCTTACACAGGTCGACAACATACACTCCTGGAAATGGAAAAAAGAACACATTGACACCGGTGTGTCAGACCCACCATACTTGCTCCGGACACTGCGAGAGGGCTGTACAAGCAATGATCACACGCACGGCACAGCGGACACACCAGGAACCGCGGTGTTGGCCGTCGAATGGCGCTAGCTGCGCAGCATTTGTGCATCGCCGCCGTCAGTGTCAGCCAGTTTGCCGTGGCATACGGAGCTCCATCGCAGTCTTTAACACTGGTAGCATGCCGCGACAGCGTGGACGTGAACCGTATGTGCAGTTGACGGACTTTGAGCGAGGGCGTATAGTAGGCATGCGGGAGGCCGGGTGGACGTACCGCCGAATTGCTCAACACGTGGGGCGTGAGGTCTTCACAGTACATCGATGTTGTCGCCAGTGGTCGGCGGAAGGTGCACGTGCCCGTCGACCTGGGACCGGACCGCAGCGACGCACGGATGCACGCCAAGACCGTAGGATCCTACGCAGTGCCGTAGGGGACCGCACCACCACTTCCCAGCAAATTAGGGACACTGTTGCTCCTGGGGTATCGGCGAGGACCATTCGCAACCGTCTCCATGAAGCTGGGCTACGGTCCCGCACACCGTTAGGCCGTCTTCCGCTCACGCCCCAACATCGTGCAGCCCGCCTCCAGTGGTGTCGCGACAGGCGTGAATGGACGGACGAATGGAGACGTGTCGTCTTCAGCGATGAGAGTCGCTTCTGCCTTAGTGCGAATGATGGTCGTATGCGTGTTTGGCGCCGTGCAGGTGAGCGCCACAATCAGGACTGCATACGACCGAGGCACACAGGGCCAACACCCGGCATCATGGTGTGGGGAGCGATCTCCTACACTGGCCGTACACCACTGGTGATCGTCGAGGGGACACTGAATAGTGCACGGTACATCCAAACCGTCATCGAACCCATCGTTCTACCATTCCTAGACCGGCAAGGGAACTTGCTGTTCCAACAGGACAATGCACGTCCGCATGTATCCCGTGCCACCCAACGTGCTCTAGAAGGTGTAAGTCAACTACCCTGGCCAGCAAGATCTCCGGATCTGTCCCCCATTGAGCATGTTTGGGACTGGATGAAGCGTCGTCTCACGCGGTCTGCACGTCCAGCACGAACGCTGGTCCAACTGAGGCGCCAGGTGGAAATGGCATGGCAAGCCGTTCCACAGGACTACATCCAGCATCTCTACGATCGTCTCCATGAGAGAATAGCAGCCTGCATTGCTGCGAAAGGTGGATATACACTGTACTAGTGCCGACATTGTGCATGCTCTGTTGCCTGTGTCTATGTGCCTGTGGTTCTGTCAGTGTGATCATGTGATGTATCTGACCCCAGGAATGTGTCAATAAAGTTTCCCCTTCCTGGGACAATGAATTCACGGTGTTCTTCTTTCAATTTCCGGGAGTGTATTAAAATTCATAGAAAACACAGAAAATGGTTTAGCTATTCTAAAATCGTCAAAATTCCTAACAGTATCAAGAAATGGAATTCTGTTTACAAAATCAACGAGAGTACATGGTCATAAAAAACAGGTATATCAAAATACGCAAATTAATAATTAATTACATAGAATACACATTTTATATAACCTTTTCATAACTAATATTCTCGCCATGAGAGTCCACTTAACGCTAAACAAAAAAATTATATACAGCAGATCGACAAAAATATAAATATTGAAACAGAATTCTTTCACATCAGCTGTCCGGGGAGAAAAACAACTCCGCCTTCCGGTACGGAGGCAAGTACAAAGAATGCCGACAGCGGCACAAGAGCCGACAGCGGCTCAAGAGCCGACAGCGGCTCCGCCTCGCCAATATTGTTGCGCCCGCCTGTGCGGCACGCTTGATCTCACTCGCCCTTGTAACGGCATTTCCAGAACGTCCGTTTCACTGAATTCTTTCGGAAAAACTCACTCCCGAGTAACCTCAAGGAGTCCATTAACACTATCACAGTGGATAACTCGACACTGTCCATCATCACACGCATGGACTAGCCTGAAACTTAAAACAGCGACTAAGTACATCGGCAATGACTAGTAAATCACATGTTTATGTAATCTTACAGCTAGTTACAAAATCGTATTTACATTCCTTAATCTACTGTGACTCAGCTGAAAACTTAAACTACCAGCTTGGATTTTTCAATTGGTTACTAATCAATTACTCTTAAATCATTTAATCAAAATAAATTACCAATTAATGACAACTTCTTTAACGACCTCTAGGTCAGGAAAAAGTATCGCAATATGGCACATCCTTAAATCTTACACTCTATATTTACATACTGTACAAATTACCCTTTCTGTGGTATTAATCAATCCTTGGTTGGTACAATTTCAGGTCTACAATGTTCCGTATACCTAATAGCTTTCCAGAGCTTGGATAACCTAAGCAATAAGCATTTGTGTGAGGTATACCAATGACTTTATATGGTCCATTATAAACAAACCTAAATTTAGAGGTTTCATTGTCTATCTCGCTCGATTTCTCATGAGCTTTTACAAGTACTAAGTCTCCGATTGCAGACTTGGCTAAACGCGCTTTAGCGTCATGACGTATGCGAGCGTCGGCTTTGAGCTTCATTATTTCTCGCAAACGATTCTTTTTCACACCAATACTAATGTCAATCAGTGGAGGGAATTTAATTACCTCTTCCACTAAACTTTTACTTCTGTCATCTAACAGGATTTCCTCTGGAGAAAATCCCGTAGACTCATGTCTCAAGGTCTTCATAATTCTCTCAAATTCTGCTACATATTTGCCCCATACCGTATGGTTGTGATGGCGATAGGTACGCCAAAGTCGGCCTCGTCTTTGTTCGTGTGTTACGTTTGACACACTGTCTACAATACTTTCCAATTCACTTTCTACACTATTGCCAATGCCGAGATTCCTCACGTTATAGTAGTTCAAATTCATACCTACGTCAAAGACATCTGGCCAGTTAACAATGCGTATAGGCTGCTATTGCCTATGCACACCGTCTCCTGCCTCGTCAAAACTAACTATTGTTTTATCTTGTGACGTAAATGTCACAGTTTTGCTTTCGCTATTAATCACTGCACGGTACTTTAATAGCCAATCGAACCCGATAATTACTTCCGCAGTTAAGTCAGGCACGACGACATTGTTCAAATCGTGCCCCACATATCTCGAAGTTGACAAAAATCTGTTTTGCGACCGGTTTACTGGCCTTCCCAGTAGCACCGACAATTTTCACTCCTGTTACTGGCATAACTACGATACCAGGTCTGTCTTCCAGTAACTGAAATATTTTTCCAGATACAGCACTCAATTCTGCAATTCTTTACTATTACTGACAAGGGAACCTCCCCATTGCACCCCCCTCAGATTTAGTTACAATTTGGCACAGTGGATAGGCCTTGAAAACCTGAACACAGATCAATCGAGAAAACAGGAAAAAGTTGTGTGGAACTATGAAAAAATTAACAAAATACACAAACTGAGTAGTCCATGGACAAGATAGGCAACATCAAGGATGACATGGGCACAGGACCGCCGTGGTCCGTGGTTAGCGTGAGCAGCAGCGGAACAAGAGATCCTTGGTTCAAGTCTTCCCTCCCGTAAAAAGTTTAAACTTTTATTTTCAGACAATTATCAGAGTTCAGGCACTCACACATAATCAATTTCGCTCTCCAAAATTCCAGGATATGTTCAGATTTGCTCGGACATATGCAAGATTTGACGGTCTACAGACGGAAAAATTTGAAAACGTTAAAAACATATGTTTTGACAGAGCACAGAGAAAACTGTGCGACTGTGAAACTGTTGCAAACATTTGTTGCAGTTTATGTGACACACTCTAATGTTTTCATCACTTTTTTGGGAGTGATTATCACATCCACAAGAAAACCTAAGTCGGGCAAGGTAGAAGAATCTTTTTACCCATTCGGCAAGTGTGCAAGTTAGGTGGGTCGACAACACATTCCTGTCATGTGACGCACATGCCGTCACCTGTGTCGTATAGAATATATCAGACGTGTTTTCCTGTGGAAGAATCGGTTGACCTATGACCTTGCGATGAAATGTTTTCGTTCCCCATTGGAGAGTCACGTCCTTTCGTCTACTAATCGCACGGTTTTGCGGTGCGGTCACAAAACACAGACGCTAAACTTATTACAGTGAATAGAGATGTCAGTGAACCAACGGACAGATCATGACTTTGTGAAAATAAAAGTAAACTCTTCGCTCGAGGGTAGATTTGAACCAAGGACCTCTCGCTTCGTAGCTGCTCACGCTAACCACGGGACCACGGCGCTCCTGTGCCCATGTCCTCCTTGATGTTGCCTATCTTGCCAATGGACTACTCAGTTTGTACATTTTGCTTAATTTTTCGTAGTTCCACACAACTTCTTCCTGTTTTCTCGACTGATCTGTGTTCAGTTTTTCAAGGCCTATCCACTGTGCCAAATTATAACTAAATCTGAGAGGGGTGCGATGGGGAGGTTCCCTTGTGAGATCGCCAAACTTTATTTTTTTTTTTTAATTGGTCCTGTGCGCAACAGATAACTTACTTGGTCTTTCTGCTGCCACTGCTTGATCTGCTGCATTCCATTACTCAACAAAGACATAAAAATACTTATTCATGTTGAGTGCAATGCATGTTCTGTATGGCGGCTCCTGCTGGTGCTGCGGCTGCTGCTGCTTACTACAACAACATATAATTCAAGAGTAAGGGTTTGGTCAAATCTAACTCCCTTTTTTTAAAAAAAAACTATAATCTGAAAGCGATTCTTTCTCATTCAATTAACAAAACGCTAGAACCTCTTTGAACAATCGCTTCGTATGTAAATCTGCCTCCAGTGGCATTAAAGCAATGTTACAAATTAATCAAACTCTTGAGACAGACTAAATACTTCTCAGTTAAATGCATAATGAAACAATTCCCTGACAATTACAAAAGAAATCAATGACAAAAATCAGTACTTGATCTATTCGCCTAACAATGGTTTCCCTTAAGAATTCAACTCCTATCATTATCAAAATTACCGTCTGCTGCTACGCACATACACAAACCCTTTTCTTTAAATTAATAAGCGGGCTGCAAATTATAAAAAATATCAACTAAATACCAAATCCTGTGTCGCTGCTGGCGGACAGAGCAGTACGGCAGCTCGGCGACGACCCCTCGCCCAACACACGTGCGCACCACAGCAGGCACCTCCTACACTGGCCTCCAAACTGCTACTAGTTAATCCGTGCGCTGCGAAGCGCGACAACAATATCTTAGATTCCAGAGCTTGTGTATGCGTGCTGTAGCCAGCCTTTACATACTAGGAGAGTATTGCCAACTCTCAACGTTTCCATGCTTGCATTCAACATTCTGGCGGTTACGCCGAATGTTTATGTACCAGCATTTTGTATTTGCAGTGGTTTACCTCACACTTCGTTAATCTATGATCTTGTAATGTTTATCACATAGAAAGCTAGACAAATGTATTCCTGAAATTTCATTACTCTACGATAGTGGTTTTTTGGTGTTACGTCTGTTCTTTCGTCAGTGCATTATATGTTACCTGTGTCCCCCTATAGCTTACTTCTATTTTTCTCAGAATTTCGGAATCTTGCACCATTTCACACGTCCAAACGATTTTTTCAGGTCGACAAACCCTACGAACGTTCCTGTTATTCTTCACTCTTGCTTCCATTATCAAGTGTAACGTCAGGACCGCCTCTCTGATGCCTTTACCTTTACCAAAGCCAAACTGATCTTCATGTTATAGATCCTCAATATTATCCTTGCGAGCAGCTTCACTGCATGAGCTGTTAATCTGACTGTGCGATAGCTCTCGCACTTGTCTGCTATTACAATGTTCGGAACTTAATGCATGATATTTTTCCGAGTCTTATGGTACGGCTCCATTCTACACAACTACTTGAATAGTTGTTTGGTTCCCACTTCCCCAATTATTTTATAATTTCCGATGGGATATTATACGTACCTCCTGCCTTGTTTGATCTCAAGTCTTTCACCGCTCTTTTAAGTTCTGACTAATACTTGATCCCCTGTCTCTTCCACATCGATTCAGATCTTATTCAGTCACGTCATCAGACAAGTCCTCCCCCCCCCCCCCCCCGACACTCTTTCCATCCAGCCGCTCTTTAACAATGGAATATATACTCTTGCCGCCGCACGGGGTAGCCGTGCGATCTAGGCGACTTGCCACGGTTCACGCGACTCTCCCCGTCGGAGGTTCGAGTCCTCCCTTGGGCATGTGTGTGTGTGTTATCCTTAGCGTAAATTAGTTTAAGCTAGAGTAAGTAGTGTGTAACCTCGGGACCGATGATCTCAGCAGTTTGCTCCCATAGAACATACCACAAATTTCCAAATTATACACTTGCTTTTAATTTAACTGCGGATGGCTTTGATTTTTCATTACGCTGAGTCTGTCCTTTCAACGACCATTTCTAGACTTCTGCACATTTTCCTCCCTTTTCTCCAAGTTAAGAAAAAAGTTCACACATCACAAGCACATTAAAGCCTATATACGAGTAAATATCTCTAGTGTACACTTTACTCTAACACGTGCCATTATTTTTCACAATCTTGTCTATCCATTTTGAAGTCGAATTTTAGTGGCGTATCAGTAGCTGACAAGTAGTTGTTCTGAAAATAGATGTTCCACACCTAAATTTTTGCCGTGACCATTGGTAATGCCATATTCCAGCTCTACGACTTTGTTTAAGACAGGAACGGTTCTTGAGAACTGGGCTGCGACCCGAAACTATTCACAATGAACAAATGATAAATAAATAAATAAAGATGATGATGTCTAACTGTGGAACGTCTCTTTCCAAAACAATTGTGCCAAGGTTACTAAAACTGAGTTCCAATTATTCCAAACTTATTTTCTTGTGTTTCGCAGCATGTTTTTCCAGCAGTCATTTCGCCTTGGTTGCATTTCCTATTTTTTTTCATTCTAAGTGATTATATTGCTGCATTCCTGTTTTTCCCTGAACATATTTGTACATCCTTCTTTCGTCGATCAGTTGAAGTATTTCTTCTATTACCCAAGATTTCTTCGTAGTTGCCTTCCTTGAACCTATGTTTTCTGTTCACCTCCTGCGATTGCCCTTTTTGCAGATGTCCAGTCGGCTACAAGGGAACTGCCTCTCTCATGTTCCTGTTCGCATTACTCACGTCCTTAGCGAACTTCAAACGCCTCTCAATTTTCTTCAGTACTGTAGTAGGGGAGACCAGGGCAGATTGGACCATTTTTTAATCTGGATTTTTTCCAGCTTGTGTCTCAAATGTTTCCACTGATCTTTTATGTGTAAACGCAGATACATTGTTTCAGCACCTTCACAACAAAGTAATTATGATCTCTCACTGATTCTCTAGATGTAAAACAATTTAGTACAGTAATATGAGCTGGGCCAAGCTACCCCACCCATGTGGTAAGTTGGCCCAGCAGCTGGGGCGAGTTGGTACATATGATTTTATCATTTAATTAGTTACGACATTGACTATTTGACTGAAAGTATATCTACTTTAATACTCACAGTTTGTTTTAATACAAATTCCTACAGATTAATGTCAAAAACACTAGTAATAATCGTGGTACCATTTTGACAGAAAAATATGTCCAGAACTTTTATCAGTTTGCTCCACATGATCTCCACAGTTCAAACATTCTTTTAAAAAATTTCTCTCTCGTCATTTTTAGCACATGACGGATGTAACCACTGATGGCAACTTGCGTAGTAAAACTTTTCACCACCTGGATTGCTCCGAGAAAATGATTAAGACACTTAAGACATAGGACATGCTCATCCTCATCTTTTCCATCTTCTCAGGAGTTCCTTCTTCGTTACTGGGTTTTGGGTACTTTTATCATATGATTTAGCTTGACCATGGGCACTTTTTTAGAACATAGGTTTCTACCCAGAAGATCCATATTTCCACCCAAACTGTTTTCTTTCCTGTCTATGGAGGCTTGTTGTTCGCATTGTAACATATATTTTACATGTCTGTCAATACTGCTGAAATTTGTTATCATTAGTTTTCTGTCTATTTTCTTGGTTGCCATTTCTCAAATGGCCGGACTTCTTCAGGCCTTGGGTAGCACGGTTGGGCAAATGAAGTGACGTTCAAGTTAATAGGCGTTTGTTTTGACAGCAAAGGCCTACCATTGTGTTACGAACACTAAATAAATTTTCAACTTTGAAGATAGCTAAAACCATTTATTCATATAGATAAACAGTTTTGGCAATTCTCTGTTGCCACCTTTGTATCTTTGGCAACAGAGAACTGCAAAAACCGTTCATCTACATGAATAAATGATTTTAGTGATCTTGGCTGTTGAAAATTTATTCAGTTTTCGTAAAACTACAGATCGCCCCCACGCTCACGATGTCAGAAGCGTACCAGTATCGAGTTCCCCAGCTACTGAATGGCTAACTTCAGATATGAAACGAAAATCAACTGCATTAGGCTCAGGTCTATCTATTGTGTACGAAGGCATCGGTGGAAATCATAGAATTAAATTGAAATAAAAACCAAAAGCGCATACATGTTACCGGTTTGAAATCGATGCTAGACACAATTTGCTTACGTCAAAGTATCACTGGATACGATTTACGCTTTGATTACAAATCCATCTATTAAATAAGAGTACTCAACTCACTTAAAGAAAGCGGGGCAGGTAGCCCATGTGGGGCGACGTGCCCCTGTTTAAGTGGGCCATTGTGCCCCAGACCCATATTGAAATTATTTTAGTAGGTTTACTAAAGCTTTTTGAATATTTTTCGCTGTAAAAGACTCAAAATAATCCCTAAAATTTTGACTTTAGTCGATCTACTTAACTGTTTAGTAATTGCGTTGTCTTGGAGTACACAACAAAATATATTGAGTAGGAAAATTTACTTTCACTAACAAGAAAATATAAAATTTGTGCCAATCCTCGCTCGACAGTTTAACTGTATTGACGAGTTTGTGGAAAAAGGGCGGTACTGTTTCTACCAACATCCTTGGTCGGTGGCGTATTCTGACTGTAGTTAAACAAAATAATACAAAGAAGCCATACCAATAGCCCATCGTGCCCGTTTGGCCAACGTGTCCCGGTCTCCTCTACCCCACTACTTTCCACATTGATCCTTTGAGACGATTCTCTTCAATTTCACTCTGTTCTTAATCATTACTGAGAACTGTGTATATATCTGCTCCTGGGTACGCCTTACCATCTAATATCTGATTTCGGAATCTCTGTCTGACCACGATGTAATCCAATTATCCCGTATCTCCGGATGTTTTCCAAGTATACCCTTCCTCTTGTGACTCTTGACCATTGTATTCGCTGTTACCATTTCATATGTATTGCAGAACTCTGTTAGTCTTTCTCCTCTCTCACTCCTACTACAAAGACCATAGTTCCTGTAACCGTATCTTCTGCTCCTTCCTCTACAGCCGCATTCCAGTCCCCTATGATAATTAGATTTTGATCTCTGTCTACATACTGAATTACCTGTACAGTGTCCTCATATACTTTCTCCATCTCTTCACTTCTCGCTTGCAACGTCGGCATATACTGCGGATGCTGGCGTTGGTTTCCTTTCGACTTTGACTCTACTCCCCTTACGATTTTCTGCTGCTATCGATTTTATCCTACATACGTCTGACAAGAAACGG
The DNA here is from genome assembly GCF_023898315.1 of Schistocerca nitens. Classification (NCBI taxonomy): domain Eukaryota; kingdom Metazoa; phylum Arthropoda; class Insecta; order Orthoptera; family Acrididae; genus Schistocerca; species Schistocerca nitens. Next base: position 561,805,085 of record NC_064617.1, read on the forward strand.
TTACCTTATTTCCATTTCAATTCACTGACTCCTACTATATCTAGAATGAGCCACTTCATTTCCCTTTTCAGTTTCTTTTAGCTTTCCTACTACTTTCAATCGTCTGGCATTTCATGCTCTGACTCATGGGCCGTTGCCCCTTCTTACAGTCACATCCTCCCCGGCATTCCTCTCCCGGAGATCCGAATGGGAGACTAATCTTTCGCCGATTGACAGATCAGCATGACACTTTTTCAGTTAAAGTCACATGTCCTGTGGATACACATTAAGTGTCTTTAATACAGCGGTTACCATTGCCTTCTGCGTCCTCATGCCTTTGATCATTGCTGATTCTTCCACCTTGTAGGGGTAGTTTCACGTCCAGAGGGTAGGAGACCACCTGGGATCTCTATCTGCTCTTCCACAGTCTTCGACAAGGGCCGTTGGCCGAACGAGAAAGTCGGTATCGAGTTCTTGCAGGACAACTCTACTGCCCGTATGTAAATATTGCGTGTACAAGCTTAATTAAGCCGCTTGGCCAATTGGGCTCAAAATTTTTTTCCAGATTAATACGCCTGGGATCAAATCCCAGCTCTGTAGAAATTAGGAGTTAAGGCGATTGAACTTCAGGTGGGAGTATTGTCCATTGAGTCTAATATGGAGATGGTGCAGTTTTTGTAAGTAGTTGTCAAATTACAGTATCGAGGCGACGTCCTCCGGTTTTCACACTTTCTTGTATTTAAAGTGAATCACCCTCTCAGCAGGGGCAGTGATGGGTTTGTTGCGCAGATTATACGTGAGCAGGGGTACATGAAGTGGTTACGTGGGATTATCTTTCGCCAAAAGCTCTCTAGTGGATGTAGTAGTGAACTAACTAATAAGTATTATTTTAGAGTTCCAAGAGGGGCGAGATGTGGGAGGAAATGAAAGTCCTGAGCAGGACATCCTCAAGGCCAGATTCACCCTGTGTGTAGAGTCCACTGAGAGCAACACACTTAACAGTATTCCGGAAAATACGTGCCTTGAGGACCGCTGGCGTGTAGTTTCTGCGGGAGTGCTAGGAGCTGAGGCGCGCCGGACCTGCTATTGTCGAGTGGCAATGTAGTATTGGCCATATAAAGGCACGTCATCGTGAGGTGGACAGCCCACGCCGTCGGGAAGGTTAGAATGCGGGCGGAGTTGTATTATCTGTATTCTCAGCAAAAACACTGTGTGCAAAAGTTAACACCTCTTCAGTATGATCTGGTAGAAGAGTCCAGGGTAGCATAGAACGATGCATTTGACATGTGATGCTCCAGATGAATGTTGAAAATCAGATAGAGTGGTAGGGTAAGGAGTGAAGCGGTTCCCCCGTAGAATCGGCGAGGAAAGGGATCTATGGAAAACACTGACAAGACTAAGGGATCGGATGAAAAGACAAGAGTTAGGAAGCAGGCGAAATTCTGTCAAGTGTCATTCTGAATGCGTCTCACATGGAGCAATCGATATAAGGTAGGCCTACTATAATATTAAAAGGAGTAACAGTTCTTAAAGTGGATGGTGCGACGTCACAGATGGCTATGGTGAGCAGTACTAACGTGCCATTCTTAGGATGGCTGTTGGAGGGAGCAGAAGTGCAGCGATCGTCATCTACCTAGTTACAGCATAGTAAGATTTGTTTTTGCGCGTTTAAGTCTACATAGTCTCAACAAGTAAAGTCGCGAGGATGTTGACGATGAATATTTTGATTTGTGAGAACTTCCGCAGGCTTAGACGATGTCACCTCTCATGCCAGGTGCGACGCCAGTCGCTAGAACTAAACGTTGGTAAGTCTGATGCTTCGACTATCCAGCGTTTACTGCCTTTGTGTTATGATTTTATCGTCGCTGACGAGCACTTGGTTGCGACAGTGAGATTATTTTATAATTTTTTGTCTGGGAGAATATCGGATTCTTACGTGCAGGCAGTTTCTAAAGTATCCTGGTTTCGCCCAGGGAGACGGATAGTAATAATCATATTACGAAAGTAATTGTAGAGAATAGGCCTGATTTAAATCTAGCAAAGTACGTGAAACAGGTGTGGAGATTTGGTAATGGAACGGGCTCGGTTACCACTTTTTGGTTCTAGGCCCAATAATCCATCACTGGTCGTTATTCCTCACTTTCCTGTAAATTCGAAACAGAATAACTACACTGCTGGCCATTAAAATTGCTACACCAAGAAGAAATGCAGATGATAAACCGGTATTCATTGGGCAAATATATTATGCTAGAACTGACATGTGATTACATTTTCACGCAATTTGGGTGCATAGATCCTGATAAATAAGTAGCCAAAACAATCACCTCTGGCCGTAATAACGGCCTTGACACGCCTGGGCATTGACTCAAACAGAGCTTGGATGTACAGGTACAGCTGCCCATGCAGCTTCAAGACGATACCATAATTCATCAAGTGTAGTGACTGACGTATTGTGACGAGCCAGTTGCTGGGCCACCATTGACCAGACGTTTTCAATTAGTGAGAGATCTGGAGAATGTGCCGGCCAGGATAGCAGTCGAACATTTTCTGTATCCAGAAAGGCCCGTACAGGACTTGCAACATACGGTCGTGCATTATCCTGCTGAAATGTAGGGTTTCGCAAGGATCGAATGATGAGTAGAGCCACGGGTCGTAACACATCTGAAATGTAACGTCCAACGTTCAAAGTTCCGCCAATGCGAACAAGAGGTGACCGAGACGTGTAACCAATGGCACCCCATACCATCACGCCGGGTGATACACCAGTATGGCGATGACGAATACACGCTTCTAAAGTGCGTTCACCGCGATGTCGCCAAACACGGATGCGACCATCATGATGCTGTAAACAAAACCTGGATTCATCCGAAAAAATGAAGTTTTGCCATTCATGCACCCAGGTTCGTCGTTGAGAACACCATCGCAAGCGTTCCTGTCTGTGATGCAGCGTCCAGGGTAACCGCAGCCATGGTCTCCGAGCTGATAGTCCATGCTGCTGCAAACGTCGTCCAACTGTTCGTGAGATGGTTGTTGTCTTGCAAACGTCCCCATCTGTTCGTTAACTCAGGGATCGAGACGTGGCTGCACGATCCGTTGCAGCCATGCGGATAAGATGCCTGTCATTTCGCCTGGTAGTGATACGAGGCCGTTGGGATCCAGTACGGCGTTCCGTATTGCTCTCCTGAACCCAGCGAATCCATATTCTGCTAACAGTCATTGGATCTCGATCAACGCGAGCAGCAATGTCGCGATACGATAAACCGCAATAGCGATATACTACAATCCGACCTTCATCAAAGTCGGAAACGTCATGGTACACATTTCTCTTCCTTACACGAGGCATCACAACAACGTTTCACCAGGCAACGCCGGTTAACTGCTGTTTGTGTATGAGAAATCGGTTGGAAACTTTCCTGATGTCAGCACGTTGTAGGTGTCGCCACCGGCGCCGACCTTGTGTGAATGTTCTGAAAAGCTAATCATTTGCATATCACAGCATCTTCTTCCTGTCGGTTAAATTTCGCGTCTGTAGCACGTGATCTTCGTGGTGTAGCAATTTTAATGGCCAGTAGTGTAGTTCTTGGGTATGGATTTGTCAGTTCGAGAGTAAGAAGTTATGGTCGTGTGAACTCCATGAGTTATGGTCAAGGCATTTATAACTCTCCACAATTGGAGTAATGAATGTAGAGCTCGTAGATAACACTAGGCCTCGAAAATACATTACACTTTTACCAGAGTTATATATTATTTATTCATGGGTGTACCAACTAACGCACAGCGTTGTTGTTGTAGCAGAGCTCCTGATCAGATTTCACGTGCTGGAGCGCAGTGTGCTGGTAACTGGGTACCTGACCTGCTAGTAACATCAGGTGAGTTTGACATGTAAATGATGTGCGGCTGGATTTCTAACATGTAGAACCAACAGGTGAGTCTGCTTTTCACTAGATCCTCGCACACCTGTTAGACTTCCACTTTCTGATACAAGCTTTTGGTTTATGGTTCGTTGTTTGTTAGGCTTTAGACATAAATTACCTTCTCTCGTTGTCAAATGATGTGTTTTGTTCCGTTTGACAATAAAATGCAAAGCCAAATTGACGGAAAATAAGTGCCGAAGTAACGAAGTATGTTTCAGTTTGTCCTGGTAGTTGGACGTTCTGGTTAGTAGGGGGCTTCCTTTATGTTGTGTTGGGCTTCCACTACATAATTAGGACTCAACATGTTTTGTACTGTGCTTAGGCGGTCGGAGGCGTATAGATTGTGTGAACATAATAGGGTCCTTGGTATTAACGCTGTGAAAGGGGTTGGAAATAAATTACACCTTCTTAAGACGAGAAGCTCAGGAAATATTGAATATGTTGGATCAGTTCCCTTACAAACACGATATATGTCATTCAATGAACGGATCAGGTGCTTATACACCATTTGCCTTACCGTACTTGCCCACCCAAGATGCAGCAGACGAAGAAGATTATAAATCTGTTCTTAGAGGTTGGACTCATTAGTTCGTCCACTTTGCCTTATACGGTTCCCATGTTTTTAGTTCATAAAAACGAAAGTGAGGAATAACAGTGATGGATTATCGGGCCTTGAACCAAAAGGTGGTATTAGATTCAGTTCCAATACAAGATCTCCATACCTGCTTTATGTGGTTTGCTAGATTTAAATCAGGCCTATTCTCAGATTTAAAATTAGCTAAAAGTCCCAACCCTACGTACCGATTGGAATTTGAATTCATCACATGGCCTGGCAATGGGTGCTGCTATGCTTAAGGCAAGTTTTGGAGAACCTAAAGGAGGCCGGTCTTATGTACATCCTACCAAGGTTGATGTACCACATTCTGGTTTTGGCTCAAGGGGTTAAGGTTTATGACAAAAGGACCAAAGCTACTGTGATTATTTCCCTCTGAAGCGTAAAGGGTGAATAGCAAGTTTTGTTTTGGCAATGTAGTGTCCCACGTCACCGCCGTTCCCTGTGTTTTCCATCACAAATCGCAAGAAAATTGGGACAGTTCTCTGGGATGGCGTAATTCTCGCTTCAACTCAGCAGTGCATGGGACCCGTAAAACTACTCTGGCAAAACCGATACTGACATATTTGCTATATTATCAAGGGCGAATTTACGAATGTTAATGATTTTTTACGTGAGAAAATGTATCCTGAGGTGGTTAAGAGCAATTGATTTACTAGAACATTGAAAAATAATCGACTTGTGTACCAGAGAGAGGCTATAAGGTACTTTGACTCATTGAAGATTGGAGATTTGGGTTTTCTTAAAAAGTTCAGTGTCCAGAGTAAAGCAGTAGAAAGGGTTTCAGGAAAATTGTTGGTGTGTTTCGAGAATCGCCATAAAATTTTGGAGGTCCTTACACCGGTCACTTTTCAGGTACAAAGCACGGCCACAGGAATGATAAGGAGGGTCCATTTGAAAAAAAATGAAAGAGGAAAAATATCAATTCATAACAAGCCCTTACTTACTCCGTTGCCCAGGTATCACAATAAGGCTGGGAAATTGAGCTGTGCACCAGATCACATCGATGCATTACGAGTGCAGCCAGAGGCCTTGTTACATATTCGGTGAGTGACGGTTGCCACGGTGTTCTGGTAGGGAGCACGCAAAGAGGCCGCTAAGAAAGTTTAGCGACGGACGTGCCTGCGGAGCTCTTCGTTGCTCACAAGGGAACCTCCCCATCGCACCCCCCTCAGATTTAGTTATAAGTTGGCACAATGGATAGGCCTTGAAAAACTGAACACAGATCAATCGAGAAAACAGGAAGAAGTTGTGTGGAACTATGAAAAAAATTAGTAAAATATACAAACTGAGTAGTCCATGCAAAGAAAAGCAATATCAAGGTGACTGTTAGCTGCGGAGCGCCGTGGTCCCGTGGTTAGAGAGAGAGTAGCTACGGAACGAGAGGTCCTAGGTTCAAGTCTTCCCTCGAGTGAAAAGTTTAATTTTTTATTTCCAGTTTTTGTGACAAACTCTTACGTTTTCATCACTTGTTTGGGAGTGATTATCACATCCACAAGAAAACCTAAATCGGACAAGGTAGAAGAATCTTTTTACCCATTCGCTAAGTGTACAAGTTAGGTGGGTCGACAACATATTCCTGTCATGTGACGCACATGCCGTCACCAGTGTCGTATAGAATATATCAGACGTGTTTTCCTGTGGAGGAATCGGTTGACCTATGACCTTGCGATCAAATGTTTTGGGTTCCCATTGGAGAGGCACGTCCTTTCGTCTACTAATCGTACGGTTTTGCGGTGCGGTCGCAAAACACAGACACTAAACTTATTACACTGAACAGAGACATCAATGAACGAACGGAACTTTGCGAAAATAAAGAAAGTAAAATTTTCAGTGGAGGGAAGACTTGAACCAAGGACCTCTCCTTCCGTAGTCACTCACGCTAACCACGGGACCACGGCGCTCCGGAGCTAACAATTACCTTGATATTGCTTATCTTCGTATGGACTACTCAGTTTGCATATTTTACTAATTTTTTTCATAGTTCCACACAACTACTTCCTGTTTTCTCGATTGATCTGTGTTCAGTTTTACAAGGCCTATCCACTGTGCCAACTTATAACTAAATCTGAGGGGGGTGCGATGGGGAGGTTCCCTTGTCAGTACGCTGTTTTCTGTTGATGGTGCCTCCATGCTGAAGTGGTGTGCTACGCGTTGGACGGATCACATCCAATGTTTTTATCCCCCAATGAGGGATGAGGTGTCGCATACCGTGAGGAGGTGTACCATTTAGTGGTAATGGTCCCTGTGTGTGGTGCGTCACAATGAATGGATGATTACAGCTTATTGGTCCTTAATCACTTGGCTTCAGAATAATGAAGCATATTTCGCTGATGATTTACCGGAATTTCATCTAAGCAACCGGATTGTGTTACATTTGGTGAGCCTTCTTTTGTTAAACCTGAAGCACTGGTTTGTATTAAGTGGAGACCCATTCTATTGTAATGACCCCCGTCATACTTTGGTGAACTAAGAATAACTGATGTAGAGTCCATCAATATGTTTTATAAGGGGTTTCAACAATGAGGACAACGTGTATTTGGATACTTGTCCAGAAACTTCATTACTTCTAAGGGCACGCACCAAGTCTCGTCTAAGGTGTTACCTGAGGTACTTTTATGTACAGGAATTGGTTCAAATGGCTCTGAGCACTATGGGACTCAACTGCTGTGGTCATCAGTCCCCTAGAACTTAGAACTACTTAAACCTAACTAACCTAAGGACATCACACACAGCCATGCCCGAGGCAGGATTCGAACCTGCGACCGTAGCAGTCGCACGGTTCCCGACTGCGCGCCTAGAACCGCGAGACCACCGCGGCCGGCACAGGAATTGGTAATAAACGTTTATTATGCTTTTCATGCCCAGTGGTTTGCGGAGTATTGCTTAGCCTGTGATTGTTTTCGGTACAGATTTCAAGTTCCATGGCCTCTGATTGGAGACATTCCCTTTATGAAACCACATGCACGGCATGTGTGTTGCTCTGGTTGCTCTGCTTTAATTATGTTGTAGTTAAGTAACCAATCAGCGCGAGCAGCCTTTGAAATTTGTAATTTATTGACTTTCCTGTAAAAATCTCACTTTGATCATTGTATCGAATCAGCGGCCTTAATACAAAGAAGGAGAGTATAATTCTGTTATTACTTTTAATCAGTGAAGTTTTTATTCTGTTAATCTTAGAAATGGCAAAGTAACTCTCACTTTCAGTTCATGAGTGTTTCATTTTTAAGCCTGTTTAACTTCACTGAAGGATGCTTTTGTAACTTTGATTCATTAACTGAACAGTATTTTTAACTAAGGTAAAATTTCTCTCAAGATTCCTGTAACGACGACAAGTTAAATTAATTATTGATTGGAAATTATTTGTTCTTAACTTTTCTTTAGAGTTTTTGAAGTTCGTCTTTTACAGTTGCGCCAAATTTCCTTTGTTAATACTCTCTAGTAAACGAACGGATAGTTAGGCAAATACTTTACTTTTATGTAGCCCAGAACCTTGCAGTTCCCTGGTTCATGCATTGCTACATCATTTCATTTGATGAGTGAACATGTCTCATGTACTTGCGGTATTACCAGGGAGATGAATCTGCAAGACGCAGCACACCATCCGACAGTTCACGCCCTGCTACACAAATGCATGGTCGTCTTTTCAGGAATCCTCAGTGTGAACCCACAAGGACCTCTCGCATCGTCAGCTTTGCTACCACTGCTGGAACAAACTGTGAGGGCCAATAGCAGGACGTCCCTGAGTCTCCAGTTGCTTCCTCGCATAAAGTAATTTTTCCGTTTTCAGAACTGCTTCGAATGGTTTCCATCCATGCCAGCATCAGCTTCAAAAGCATATCCTGACTTCCTGTGGCAGCACCAGAAGGCTCTTCAAGACGTCAGAGCCGTTGCCCCAGGCACAAGGACACAGCCGCCGAGGGCATCCACATCCGTGGACATCTTTTATGACATCCACTAGGCGGCTCCTCCTCTGAATGCCTCCATTGACACCGAGATGAGCCTTTGTCTCTCCCGTATGGCACTGGGAAGCGTTACTACATCCCTGGGCTACTGCCTGCGACTACATGGCAATGCAACTGAAACAATAAGGCTGCCATGCTACAGAACCACGTGGGCCGGCAGAGGCAACACTGTCCAACCGACACAGAATGTAAATAAATACAATAATAGGTATACAAACACCAACCAGCCAGTGTTTACGACTTAAACAACAGCCGACTCCACAGAAAAGAGCGGCGCTGACATCACAACCTGCGGCAATCTGATCAATGCATTCGCAGCACTGTCTTACCTACAACGACAGAATGTCCACTGAGCGGTGTATTCGGACGAAGTCGTCTAGCCACAATCCAAGCCTATTCATGCAGACTCAATAAGATCTACTACTCTCAGCGTCCACATTTCCAGTTGCCGCACCAAGCATGGATGATCTACATAGCAGTGCTGCCTTGGTTTGGAGACTGCGCTGCTAGGACATGATATGCCAGTTGAGCAGAGACTTTGTTCTCGTGTCAAGAAACTGCCTGCAGGTAAAGATGTTCGACCTGAATTTAGCGAATTAGTAAACACAGTGAATTATAATTTTCTTGTAACTTCTTTTTCTGGAAGATTTCATTTTGTGTGTTCTTCAGATCTATATGGAATAGCCTTTGCATGGATGTTATTTGTGAAATACTTTCATTTTCTATGTTAGAAATAGTCTTTGTTGCAGTACTACCTGGGAATAATTATCTGTGTATGTGGTCACTCTGGTCACTACATCATGACTTATTTTAGTGTAGACATTCTGTCACTGCCAATCAAATTATAACATACCACACTCTACGGTGTATGTAAGGTTTCATTGTGACACGTGTACCTAAAGTTCCGCTGTTAGTGGAAACAAGGCACAGAATCTGAAATTCAATGCTTAACGATAAAATATACGCAGTAGATTTTGCAGTCAGGGCAGCCACAGCCTGGATAAATCATTTTGGAAAGATAAGATCTCTTTAGCTGTAAGTAAGATTTACAACTAAAGCGGTCTTATCTTTTCAAAACGATAACCTGTAGATACTTACAACATGATCGCTACTGCACGGGTGTTTGTTACTACATACAACAACGACTGAAATGTTAAAAAAAGGTAATAAATTTAAGTTTCACTGTAGTTTCAATGCCAGAATTCAGTTTATATGAATTCAGATTGTATAATAAGGCAGTCGCCATCTCCAAAACGGGTAAACATTTAAATTTAATAAATGACTGTAATGACATTGAAATCAGATAAATTTCCGTGGCAAAACAAAGCAGCTGCTGGACAAAATACATGCGCAATAGCTTACATGTAGGAGACACGTGTACCATGAACACAAAAGACATTAATTCGGACTGCAGTAATGTTAGTAACCATAATGATCACGAATAATAAGCAATAACTAGCAGCACTTTATGTGAAATGTACTATGTTACGTAACTCACAATAATTCTATTTGTTTGATAATATGCTTAATAGAGAAAAAAAAGTGATTATTATTCTTTACTTTTATTCTGAAAGTGATAGCTTTCCAAATGGATGAAGTAATACTTCCGTTGACTAGATCAACTATTTTTCAGTAGTAATGCTAAATAGACGTACGCACATAATATTATTTCAGAAATACTACATAATGTTTTGAAACTACTTTGACTAGAAGCAAGCCAGCTTATTTTTGTCCTAGAAAATAAATTTCAGTTAAATCATTTAATTTAAGCTGATTGTCTGCAGTGGTAGTGCAATACCATCTGAACCACTCTAGCTGCTACTGCTTTTGAACACTATAATCACTCGATTAAAAATAAATTGCAATTTTAACTAAATTCAGTTTCTTTCGGAATATTTATTTCACTTGTGACTTTCTCGTAATTTTCGTGAAAGGGCGCTGGCATACCTATTACACAGCTATAATATACTGGCTGGATATTACATTGCAATTCGTTGCTTGTGGCATGAGGTAGTGCTTATTATACAATCTTCTTGAACAACTAGCAGCTTTAATATATTTCAGCCACATAGTATTTTTCATTGCTTGTAACATCTTCTTACAACTATATACCGTGCCCACGCACTTCCACGCCCAGTTATAATTTTCCTGGCCATATATTACAACATTTTCGAGGCAAAACACTCCGTCATTTTGGTGCCAACTCAAACACTATGTGATCAAAAGTATCCGGACATCTGGCCGAAAATGACTTACAAGTTCGTGGCGCCCTCCATCGGTAATACTGGAGTTCAACACGATGTTGGCCCACCCTTAGCCTTGATGACAGCTGCCGCTCTCGTTGGCATACTTTCAGTCAGGCGCTGAAACGTTTCTTGAGGAATGGCAGCCCATTCTTCACGGAGTGCTGCACTCAGGAGAGGTATCGATGTCGGTCGGTGAGGCCTGGCACGAAGTCGGCGTTCCAAAACATTCCAAAGGTGTTCTATGGGATTCAGGTCAGAACTCTGTGCAGGCCAGTCCATTACAGGGACGTTATTGTCGTGTAACCACTCCGCCACAGGCCGTGCATTATGAAAAGGTGTTCGATCGTGCTGAAAGATGCAATCGCCATTCCCGACTTGTTCTTCAACAATTGGAACCAAGAAGGTGCTTAAAACATCAATGTAGGTCTCCGCTGTGATAGTGCCACACAAAACAACAAGGGGTGCAAGCCCTCTCCATGAAAAACACGACCACACCATAACACTACCGCCTCAAAATTTTACTGTTGGCTCTACACACATTCACCGGACGTTCGCCATACCCACACCATGTCATCAGATCGCCACATTGTGTATCGTGATTCGTCACTCCACACGTTTTCCCACTGTTCAATCGTCCAATGTTTACGCTCCTTACACCAAGCGAGGTATCGTTTGGCATTTACCGGCGTGACGTGAGGCTTATGAGCAGCTGCTCGACCATGGGATCCAAGTTTTCTCTCTTCTTGCCTAACTGTCATAGTACTTGCGGTGGATCCTGATGCAGTTTGGAATTCCTGTGCGATGGTGTGGATAGATGTGTGCCTATTACACAATACGACCCTCTTCAACTGTCGGCGGTCTCTGTCAGTCAACAGCCGAGGTCGTCCTGTGCGGTTTTGTGCTGTACGTCTCCCTCTGCGTTTCAACTTCAATATCACACCGGAAGCAGTGGACCTAGCGATGTTTAGGAGTGTGGAAATCTCGCTTACAGACGTATGGCACAAGTGACACCCACTCACCTGACCACGTTCCAAATCCGTGATCTCCGCGGACCGCCTCATTCTGCTCTCCCACGATCTAATGACTACTGAGGTCGCTTGTGTGGAGTACCTGGCAGTAGGTGGCAGCACAATGCACTGTAACGCCGGAAATGCATATCCTCCTATTTCCACCTGTTGTACTATAAATTTTTTCCTTATTTTGTTACCTGAAGATATGACATTTCTGAGTCTTTACATATTGTAATTGTTCTACTATATATATATATATATATATATATATATATATATATACGTCGATGTATAATTGTTTCTTTTTGTAAATATTATTTGTATTTTACGCTGAATCTGGCCTAGGGAAAACTATGCTATCGAACGATTACATCGATAGGTCGTGTGGAGAACCAAAGTGTTTAGGATCTTTGGTAGTGTTAACTCTGCCGCATTGAGCACGGGCAGAGGGAGTCTGGCTGGAGCATGGCGGTGGAGCAGGTGTGTTGTGTGGCGCTCCCGCGAGTTGCCGCGCTTTCGGGGTTTGGCAGCATGTAATTGCGCTCGACTTGCTATGATAGTTTCTGACACGGTGTCGCGGACGGGAAGCATTAGCTGGCGCACATGAAGAGCCCGTTTCGCCTGGTGACCGCGTCGAGAAGGAGGCGCGCCAACATCCAGCTTCTGCAACAGCTACGGCCGACAATGAGTGACTGTCGCCACCTCCCCGATCGACGCCTGTAAACCTTCAATCAACCAACAAGGAAGACTAAAAGCACGTAAAGTTTTAGAACTGTATGGCAGACCTCAGCATTCCAAACTCTTCAATTTTTCTCACCAAATTACAGCAACTTAGCATGAACCTTTGTTGCTCATTGTCCCAATTGCATTACCAAGCAGGGTCCCTTCCTTTTTTGGAATGAACCCGAGTGTCGTTGAAATTCATACGCCAGCATTAAAGTAATATCATTTCATTTCACTGCTTTAATTTCAAAGTTAAGTTATAGTATTCATAGCTGCCTACAGTATTTAGATTACACGAGCAGAAATTAAGAGTGTGAGTTTTGTTACCATATTTTAGCTTACCTGTGACTGCAGCTCAGCTTGGTACGTACTAAATTTTACTATTGTTCAGGATCATTTAATTCAAATTCAAAGTTAAATCTCTTATTTCTAAATTGCGTAGATTCAAGTAGCTTTTGAAATGATTGTTGAGGTAGCCCCAGACTAACCTTATTTTATTGAATTTCGATGTGCTTCAGAAACAAAGTTCACTATTAATTTCAGTCACTAAATTAACTTTCAATTTTCCGGTTTTATTAATTCTTTTGCTAAATTAAGTCAGAGTGTAGCGAAATTTATTACTTCTGACAAACTTTCAGTTTTCACACAACACGTGTCAACCTTCAGTTGCCACGCTTCTAGTGCTACTTACATGTGCATTAATCTTTCAGTTATTATAGTAGTTGACCATAGGACTGGCGACCGTAATTTTCCCCAAATCTCAAATATCTAATTAACGCCAATTAATTGTTAACGTAACGACTGCACATTTACTTTCTTTGTTAATTTTACCCTTTTCTCAAAATTAATTTCCACCAATTTCATTTGCATTTTTCCTTTCATTTAAATGTAACCTTTTCCTCCCTCTTTACCGACAGATTAACTTTGGTGACGATTGCTTTTCCCAAATTTCCATTAGGTGCACGCGGTTTAATTTTTCACTGTCATTAAGGTCAATAAGTTCGGGGGAGGTTACAGCACCTAATACAAAAAAACGTATGTTGGGGTACCGGATACTTTTGATCACATACTGTACGTCTGTTCCACACCACAGATGCTTCGCAAATGCTTCTCTGTCTTCACCTCTACAACTGCGTGCTCTCACGTTAACTCTGTAATTGTTACACAAACGTCTTTTATATAATGAAAACTTCCGTGACATGCCCACTGTGTTTACTACAAAGTTGTGACATAAGTAATTCTTACTTATCCTGCCAATGTACTCGTACATTAGATTTTGATAAACACTAATTACTGATACAATTCATTAATACATATATTTTAACAAAAGATTATAAACTCCAGAAATAAAGTATCTGCAAAATACGTGAGGCACTGGGTTGTAGTGCTAAAGACGAGTTGCGTCTTTCATCCTTAATGCTGGGGAACTCCATCACTCTTTCCTGTCACTCCTATGAGAGAATATGGGCTCGCTAGTACGAATGAGAGGGGTGAAAGACAGAGTTCTCCTACAAATTTAAGTTACTATTAGCGTGTACACCGTTCGAGAACCATAAGAAAAGGAGGTATACTTGGATAAAGCCCGGAAAGCTTGAAGACTGCAGCTAGATTACATCATACTCAAGGATTCCGATATCAGACACTGGATTGTAAGGCATACCCGGAAGCAGATATAGACTTATCACAATTTGGTAAGTAATAAATACAAGTGAGGTCTAAGGAAATGATGTACTGAGAAATCATGAGATGCATGTGAGTTTCGTAAGGATGAGGATTCTGTGATAAGGAATTGCACAGGAGGCAGTTCAACTGAAGACGAGTACACATCTTTAAAAAGGGCAATGACTGATGTTGAAAAGACGGACATCGGTAGAAGGAAAGTAACTGTGAAGAAAACTTGGGTAACAGAAGAAATAATTCAATTGATCGACCATAAATGGAGTACAACAGCGTTCAACTTAATGCAGGAATACAGAAATATGAACCACTCTGGAATAAAATAAATATTAGGTACAGAGCAGCCAAGGCGAAATGGCCTTAATAAAAGTGCGAAAAGCGTCGGAAGAACTTATTCAGCGCTTGGGAAAGTCATAACCTTCGATGAAATTAAAAGCAAGGGCGGCGACGTTAAGGGTCCAATGGGATTCCCACTGCTAAACAGTAGTAAGAGGGGATTGGTGTTCACGTCCCGGCGACAGCGAGGTATGGAGCACGAGCTTGGGTTAAGGAAGGATGAAGAAGAAAAGCGGTCGTGGCCTTTCAAAGGAGCCGTCCCGGCAGATGCCGTTCTCTATTTAGGGAAATCAAGGAGACCCTAAATCAGGATGGCCGGACGCGGATTTGAACCGTCATCCTGCTAAACACAGGGGAGAAAGCGGAATATATAGACAGAGTACACGGAAGGCCTCTGTGGGGCTGTGGGGGAAGGGGGTAATTGTCCGATGACGTGATTGAAGAAGAAATTGGAGTTGGTATGGAAGTCACATGGGGTCCAGTGTTAGAGCCAGAATTTAAAATGATGGAAGACTTGAGATCAAATAAGGCAGATGGGACAGATATTCCATCATAGTTTGTTAAAATCATTGGGGGAAGCGGCAACTAAATGAGAATTCAAGTTGATGTGTGGAATCCATGAGACAGACGACATACCAGAATTTAGGAAAAATATAATCCTCATGATTCCGAAGACAGCAAGATCTGTTAAGCGAGTGAGAACTAACGAGCAATCAGCCTAACAGCGCGTGCATTCAAGTTACTGACAAGAATAATATCCAGAGGAATTTGGAAGAAAATTGTGGGTCTGTTAGATTACGATCAGTTAGGGTTTAGGAAAGGTAAAGGCACAAGAGATACTGTCCTGAAGTTGCACCTGATGTTGGAAGCAAGGCTGAGGGAAACCAAGACACGCTCATAGTATTCACCGACATTGTAAAATGATTCAAGAGGTCGAAATTCTGAGAAAAATCTACAGGGAAAGACCGGTAATATACAATATGTACAAGAACCAAGAGGAAACAATATCACTAGAAACCCAGAACCAAGTGCTCGAATTAAAACGTGTGTAAGAGAGGGTGTAAGTAGGCTGTTTAGGTTTTTATGTTGGTAACGCCATGTAGCTCTCTATATGAAAATCACTGACTGTGCTGTGTGAAGGCTTTACCTCTGCCAGTACCTCGCCTCCTACCTTCCAAGCTGTGAGTACGGGACTTGAGTCGTGCTTGGGTAGCTCAGATGGTAGAGCACTTGCCGGGAAAGGCAAAGGTCCCGAGTTCGAGTCTCGGTCCGACACACAGTTTTAATCTGCCAGGATGTTACACATCAAGCTAATGCAAAAGCAAAGTCCCCTGGATATCAGCGGGCATGAGAGGTTGAAAGAACAACCGATGATGACTTCTGATAGCGGCGTTTGTCCCTGACGATGACTCTAGAGCAGTCCTGTTTAATGGGATGAGTATCACCCGTCGCCAGGTGAGGCTCTCGAAGCCTGACTCGTGGTGTCCTGTCGCCGGCAGACATAGCTGCTTGTGGCGGAAAACAGTAGGAACTGTTTCCCTCTCACATGGCGTGCAGACGCGAGTAGGTTCCGTGTTGGTGATTTCGTCTGTAGGCACCAGCTTTGCCTCCTGGTAACCGTTCTTGAGGGCGTCGTGTTCTACTTGCGATGCTGAAGCATGCAAGGTCACACCGTCAGCCAACGTGCCCTGTGTGATGGAGCTGCATGAAGGGTTGCGAAGGCCTAAAGACATGGCACCCGCCCCTTCCCAGTGGGGATCACAGGTCACAGTCCATCTCTTTGTCCGCATTGTGATGCTGGGCCTTGAGAATTGCAACATCAACGTCCATGAGGAAGACGTCTGGAGTCGTGGTTGTGGAAACTGTGAGTGTTCCCAGAGTTCGATCAATGTGTCTCAAGCCGCTTTCTTATCCTTGGCTACCAGGTTCTGTGAGGGCAACAACTCTGGAACAAGAAATTGAGTATGTCCACCATTGGGAATGGCAGGCCCACGGCTTGTCTGGAGCTGGTTAACATGCTTCTGGCACGTCACACCGTCAGCCAACGTGCCCTCTGCCAAGGTGACACGAAACGGTGGCAGGAAGTCATTGTCGTCGGCTTGGAGAGATCTGAGAGCCCACATAGAGCTGTGTACGTAAAAACGATGGTGCCGAGGATGTCAAGAAAACTCAGGAGCCACATGAGGGTGGAGCAGAGAGACCTGGGACCAGTCAGTTCTTCCACGCAGCTGCTCTGCTGTGGAGGAGTCATCCTGGACTTAGCTTGATAAGAGGTCAGGAATGACAGGAGAGAATTCCCCAAGGAATTGTGCTTGTGGAGTTTCATCATATGGTGTTTGAAAGTATGGCAAAACCTTACAGCAATGCCTTCAGCTGGGAAGGTGCCATGTGGATCAGATGACGTCAATCGTGTTCACAAAGTCCTTCAATGGTATATGGTATATATGTGCAATAGAGCGTGAATAGTGCAGTCAGCGGATGTATTGGACATTTTCTACCTGTAAGGGAAAGTGTTCCCTGCATCAACCACAAAAGCCAGGAGAAACCAAGGGAAGGCCCGAAAAAATCGATAAGTAATCGGGACAAAGGTTCAAAAGCGGCAGTTCAAGGGAAGTAGTGGCAGGGGAGGGGATTCCAGTGTACTTTGGCATGCAGAACAGCAGAAAAAATGGTTCAAATGGCTCTGAGCACTATGGGACTCAACTGCTGAGGTCATTAGTCCCCTAGAACTTAGAACTAGTTAAACCTAACTAACCTAAGGACATCACAAACATCCATGCCCGAGGCAGGATTCGAACCTGCGACCGTAGCGGTCTTGCGGTTCCAGACTGCAGCGCCTTTAACCGCACGGCCACTTCGGCCGGCCGCAGAACAGCAGAAGACTAAGTCGGTAATGTCTACGTCTTTGTCCAGCCAATAAACATTCTCCTGGACAAGATGTTTAGTCAGAACAACACACAGGTGTAGCACATATAGTAACTGTAGCAACTGCTGTTGCAGGGCTGTCGAGATGATCACTCATGTAGACTTACTTTACTTTTTCGTGTCCGGAAACTACAATTTGTTTGCCCAATATTGGGAAATGTCCAATGCTTCTTCTTTAGTCAGCCATAGATCGTCGAGGGTGCATCTGTGCGGGCAGGCTGGGCATTGTAGGAGATGTTCCATGTCCTGCCGAGTGCCGCAGTCGCGTTTGTCGTCATTTTCGTCCAACAGACCCCATTTGATCAGATTAGATTTCACAGGAGCCACCCCAGTTCTGATGCGGTTAAGCATTCTCCAGGTTTTCCAATCACCAGAAACGCCGCTTGGTGGGTCCTCTCTTAGTGGATAGTAGATGGGGGGGGGGGCTCATCTAAGGCGCAACTTAGGAAACGGCGTCTGGATTTGAGTCTGCTGGGGCCACACTCTAGGCCAAATATTGAGTGAGGAGCATCAAAGGTTTGTTTTAGCTTCGCGGTATGTTCATGGGCTTTCCTACGTGAGTAAGGGTTTGTGAAACCTGCGGCCCTGTAAAGAATTTCTATGGGGGTAGGTTTCATGCAGCCTGTCACTATCCTGCATGTTTCATTCAAGCTAATATCTACCTTTTTAGCGTGGGCGGATCTGCACCATACCGGGCAGGCATATACGGAAGTTGAGAAGCATAAAACTTGGGCTGAAGTTCTGACCACGGTAGGTTTGGCACCCCATTTGCTGTTGGACAGCTTTCTTATTAGGGAATTTCGTGCTTCTACTTTTTTGTGTGTTTTTTCGCAATTATATTTGTATGTCAATGTTCTGTCCAGCACGACGCCAAGGTAGGTGGGAGTATCTGTGTGTTCTAGTAATGTCCCATCCCAGGTAACACTGAGCCTGTACTTTGCCTGCCTCGAGTTCAGATGGAATGCATTCACTTGAGTTTTGGAGGGATTGGGTTTTAGAGAATTCTTTTTGTAGTAAGTTGACAATATAGAAAGGGCGGTTTCTAGTTTCTCCTCGATGGCTTCAAACCTGTTGCCTTGAACTGTTATTGCCAGGTCGTCTGCATATACAAAAGTTTTGGTTTTGTCTGGAGTTGGTTGGTCATTTGTATATATGTTGAATAGGATTGGCGCCAACACGCTCCCTTGGGCGAGCCCATTTTTCTGATTCCGCCATCGACTCTTTTTCCCCTCAAGCATTGCGAAGAACTGTCTATTTTGGAGCAGGGATTCGATTATCTTGACTAGGTGGTAGTCTTTCAGGGTCTCGTAGATTTTATGCAGTAGTGTCCGGTGATGTACTGTATCATAGGCGGAACTTAGGTCGACTAGTGCCAGCCCGTTGATTAGTTTATTCTCAAACCCATCCTCGATATGTTCCGTCAATGCCAGAATTTGACTGGTACAGGACTTTCCAGGTCTAAAACCTGCTTGGTGTGGAATTAGCTTCCAGTCAACGATCTTCTCTATTCTGTTGAGGGTCAATCTTTCATAGAGCTTAAACAGATGGCAGAGAAGGGTTATGGATCGATAGCTCTTCGGAGACTCTGGGTCCTTCCCGGGTTTAAGGAGAGCCACCACTTTTGACTTCCTCCACAGTTTCGGGATTTGAAAGGTTTCACGGCACACGTTAAAAAGTCCAAGTATCCAGTCCCTGGCGCCAAGGCCGAAGTTTTTAATCTGTTCCACGCAAATATCATCAAACCCAGCGGCTTTCCCATTCTTCATGGTATTTATGGCATTGTTCAACTCTCTCATGCTAAATGGTTTCTGGAAGTTGGTGTTTTCCGTTGGCAGTAGGCGTGTGATTTTAGTTTTCTGACGTTTGGAGTTGAACTTGCCGTTTAGAAGGAGTTGGATGGCCACCTGGTTTGGAGTTACGTTGGCCGGGGCCTTGCTTAGCCTTGGGTCACCATCCAGTTTTTTAATCAGGTTCCGGGCTATTTTGCTACTGTGGGACATATCCATTTTTTCTAGGGTTGCTATCCACTTCTTCTCGCGTGCCTCGCTGAGGGCTGACATTAAGGCTGTGCGACAGGTGATGGTTTCGTCGCTGAATGGGTCTTCCGCGAACAATACTTGATACTTCTCCAGGATGTCCTTTGAGGCATTTGAGAGCCCTGGAATATAGTGTTGTCTGCAACCCCTAGGAATATATTGTCTAGATACCTTTCGCAAAGTCTCAACAAAGGTAAGGTAATTATTTGGTGTTGGGGTCAGACTGGCTAATTCCTCATCCAGCGCTTGGGAATATTCTGACCACCTAGCCTTTTTAAAGTAGAATCTCCTACGGAAAGGTATTTTGGTTGTTTTGGTTGTTGAGTAGACTTGGATTCCAATAGGTCGATGTTGTGTCTTTGGGATTGCATCATATACTCTTTTGCAGCAGGTGTCGTCGATGTTCCGGCTGACGAAGCAAATATCGGGATTGTAACCTCGCTTCCAAATTTTTCTGTTGAAGGAGCAGGAGAGCTTGGGGTCGTGGAGAAGTGAGAGGTTATTTGCCTCAGCCCATTGTTCTAGCAGCTGACCATTGGCGTCTGTCTCGTCGTAGGCCCAGGTGGTGCTGTGGCTGTTAAAGTCGCCCACAACGAAGTGTGTCCTTTGGTTGTTGAAGCTTTCTGGCGTTGAAGTGTGTAAGTTCTGGCCGGGGGGTTTATATCCGGAGCATATCGTAAATGATCCACTCTCTGTCGCTAACACTTCAATGTTGTTGGTGGTTGTCTTACTCGTGGAAGAGAGCAGCATCACGGGTCTGGTAAATATTGCGCTCCCATACCTTCTGTGAGGTGCTTCTACTGCCAAGACATTCCTTTGATATTGGGTCTGTTTGCTGTTTCATCTCTATGCGTTTCCTGCAGGCACAGTACGTCCCACTTTTCTGATCGGCATAGTTGCGATATTACATCCTCCTTATTCTTGGTGATTCCCTCGACGTTCAGGCTGACGATCGTCAGGGTTGGCCCTGAAGAGGACATGTTTTTGTTTTTGGCTTTTGATTGTATTGGTTTCCGGTGGTGGAAGGTTTGGCCGTTGTCTCATTGGGCAACGTTTCCGGGGAGCGCCGGCATTTTACTTTCCTCTATGTAGCATGTAAGTAAAATGCACACGTGGAGGCACCTTCCTTGCTCCCCACTCATGTAGAACCCGAGTCACCCTGCAAGAGAAGGACGCCATGCACTGATGACAGGTAATCCCAGAAATGGTAGAACGCACGGATCAGAGATAAGTTTCACGTCCGACAGCCAGTTGTTCTGAACCATGTTGAGGGCTGCACGGAGTGCGTGATGCTTGCTGGTGTGATGCATGGCTGGTTTAGCATCGAGCTGCAGGCGAGCGATGGGGTCAGTCGCTGCAACGTCTAGATGGAAGCACACCTCTGGATTCTCGCTGAACTCAGGGTGCCGGCCGGGGTGGCCGAGCGGTTCTAGGCGCTACAGTATGGAACCGCGCGACAGCTACGGTCTCAGGTTCGAATCCTGCCTCGGGCATGGATGTGTGTGATGTCCTTAGATTAGTTAGGTTTAACTAGTTCTAAGTTCTAGGGGACTGATGACCTCAGGTGTTAAGTCCACTAAAGCTCAGAGCCATTTGTACTAAAATCCGAAGCTTTCGCTGCCAGCGCCAAGGTGTAGAGAGGGTTCGAAATCCATTAAGCACGTAAAGCAGAGGAGTAACAGTTCGAGAATCAGGAGTGTCGTGTCACATAAATATGTCCAATTTCACTTGACATTCTTTTGGAGTAATTGGTGAAATAGCTCCACAGTGTAACAAATTAATGGACCCAGGACGGACTTCCACTGGGTTTTTCCATAGGAGGAGACAGTATTGGATGGGGTCGGCATACTTCAGTGTAGTCCAAATGCCCAGCTCCATGAACTCATATCTTAAGTATGTAATTTGCAAGACATACATTTGTCCTTGTGACATTTGAGGTTTGCCCCTTGGAGCACTTGGAAGGAGACATCCAACTTATTTGCTAGCACCTTGACATCCTTGCCAGTGAGGAGTATATCGTCGACATAGTTGATAACACTGTCGAATGGTTGTATTAGTTCCTCCAGACACCTTTGAAAGACGGTGGGGGCGCTGTCGATACCAAGAGGAAGACTATTACATTGGATCAACCAAAAAGGGATGCTAATAATCCGAATATGTTTGCATGTTTCGTCCAGAAGAAGTTGAAAGAAGTGTTTTTGAGGTCGATTTTCGAGAAAATTTTGCCCCTGGCCAAATGAAGCAACAGGCTGCCCACTTTGGGTTTTGGCCACACATCCGTAATGGATTTTGTGTTAACCATCGATTACAAATCACTGTTAATTCTAAACGCGCCACTGGTTTTTTCTACGAAGACTGTGGGCGCGGCCCATTGACTATCGGCAGTAGGGATGATGACGCCTGCATCCTGAAGGCTGTGCAGTTCATCCCATAGTTTGCCTTTCAGGGCGAATAGGACACTGCGTGCTTAGCAGAAACGAGGGCGAGCTGTACGCAGAAGGTCGGTATGTGATTCGAAGTTCGGAAGCCCAGAGGTGGTAAGATCAAAAACGGACGAAATTTTTCTAGCTATCGAGTAACGTAAAAATTTGTGGCTACAGAGTGGATGGTGGGTGCCACATCATGAATCTCGAGGCGCAGAATGGTGAATAAATCCATGCCCAGAGGGTTGATGTGGTGGGTTCATCTGCCACCGAGATACGTTTCAGAATGGTGTGAGAGCAATGGGAGATTGTACTCCAAAATGTCGTTTGATTTCGATGATGTCATTTGTATAGCTCCGTAGAGACAGACTAAATGGCTTTAGAGGAAGTGACCCGAAAGTGAAGTATGTGGCCCAATCGACAATGATAGCTAATAACCCAGTACTAATCTGAAAAATAGCTGAGTTCCCATTTACATGAAGAGGAAGGAGGAAGGAACCAGCAGCATGAATAAGCATAGCACAAATGAAACTCAGATTCATGTAAGATGTGTTATCGACATATGTTTGGTTACCGGGATTGTCCCAGGTATTAGAATCCTCTGCCATTATGAGTGCCGACTGGCAGACCTCCAATTGATGTCCTGTTTTGCCAACGTAGCTATAATTCACCCACCTGAGCTGGCGCTGTTGCTGCTGATTATGAAACATTGGCTGCCAGAAGGAAGTTGCTTCGTGCATTTGCGTGGTGATGGTCTTCAGGGGCTCGAAGTGGTGCCTGCCTGAGGTCCTGCGTCCGAAGCTGTGAGCATTGCAGTTTGGTCGAGAGAACGAGCGGTTGGTTATGTACAACTGCCATCGATTGTAGCGATTGCTTGAATGCACAGACGATGCGGAGACACGTTTCAAGAGACGGATCCCGTAGCTTGAGGAGATCTGTACAAAGACCATCGTCTGCGGCGTGAACCAGGATCATATCTCATACAAACGATGCAGCGTAGGATTGTTTGCAACTGGAGTCGGAGCACTGAAAAAGGCAGTCTCTAGATAGGACTTGAAGCCAGGCAGTCCATTTCTTATATGATTGATTGACCTGATTTTGGAAACTTAAGAACGCATGTTATGTTGCAGCGACATGTACTTCAGAGTCGAAGTATTCCAGCAGACTGGCCTTTAATTGCTCATAAGGAAGGACGTATGATTCTGATCTAGGGATTAACTGTTGGTGGAGATGAAAGATCTATGGCCTTCCATAGGTGACGAAATATGGACTCCAATCCTCGGCCCCAACATGTCATGGCCAATTAAATATTGTTCCAGAGAGGCAACACAGTCCGCCCACAGTTTAGCCTTTTCACCGAACTGTTGGAATGTAGGTGCCGCCGACTGAAGTCAGGAGGCTATGGAGGAAACGTTTACCAAATATTTCAAGAGCTCGGTAGGCCTGGGGAACCGGCAGGTATAAGCTCGAAAAGTAGTCCTTCATTCTGCTGTGTACGCCGAAGGGCATACAGTAAGTTCTGAGAGATATCTACAGTTTCTACCATGATAAAGGTGTGGAAGGCCCTCTGTCAAACAATACAGACAACTGAAGTGTCGCACTCGGTGACATAGGATAAGAATATCTAGGATATAATTATTCAACAATAAACGTCTGCTTCGACGGTATAGAAATAAAAACCGTGGATGCAGTAACAAGAGTATCACAGAAGGTACAAAAAACTGCGAACCACAGAAGGTCGGAATGGCACTAGGTGCGAGGGCTCTGGTCAGGTACTACGTTCACAGGAAGAGCACTGATGGAACGCTTTGTTTAGCGCTTATCACTGCCTGGAGCCTAGTCGGGATCGAGTGCTTGCTAGGCGCGAAATTTGGCAATGATTACTGGTTAGTTGCTAAATCGTAGAACGTTAGTTTGAACCAGAGGATGATGATTGTTCTGCTTTAGGTTCAGCAGATAGCACATAGTGTCTGGGACCAAACATTTGAATGTCCAGCTCAGAATAATTTCACAATGGCTCTATGGTTCATGTTGGCAGTGCCCTCTGCAGACGTCGGCTTCGCCTCCTGATGGCCGATCTTGCTGGCGTCGTGCTGCACTTCGATGCTGGCGTGGAGGGGCAATGGTGGCTGGCCGTGTGATGGAGGTTACCGATCTACTAAGCGAGAGCCTCGGAGATGACAGAGGGTAGCTTGTGCTGAGAAATAATTTTTAAGAATAATGTTCGATAAATTGCGCCTTTTGTGAGATAATTAGAATTGAACTTAGCCACTCAGGCCCTTCCACAAGTAATTTCAAGTGGCTCGCCAAAGACAGTGCCGCCAAATGTGTTCGTTGTTTGGTTTCCAAAGACCGAACAAGAGAGCGATGGACATGTGACAGTAGTAAGGATCGACTCCGAGCCAAATGCTGAGCAGTGTCATGCGCTATCATCTACGCAATGAGAACAACTGGCAGTAATTGTATCTAGTGGGCTGCTTGAATCTTGGTGCACAAGTACCTGATTGGCTAACTTTAATGCTAATTAACTCGGAGACAGCTCAACGTATAGAATTTTTGTCTTGACAATTATTTCTGAGCACAACCTACTAACCCCTACAACCTGTATGATCCCTTAATTAGTCATCAGGGGCTAGCCTATTCACTGTTCACATCTCACACTAGTAGTTAACCATAGCCTAGACCTACAGAGCTCACTCAACGTGTTTGAATGTGGGCTCACTACTTGTAGCTTACACTACAGAACCAGGAAACCCGCGTTTTATTGCGTGGAATCAAGTCAACATCCGTAAGCGTGCGCATTAACGCTCTCTGCAGTAGCTAGGACGGAAAACATAAACCGACATTCGTGCACACTAACAGGGTAGCCTCCGCACAATAGCGTCCAGCACGCTGTTCGGCTCACAGATGCCTTAACAAATTTCAATAACAGAAAAGCTGTCCTAACTTCTTCAAGCATGAACACAACGGGTTAAGACACTCGTGGTTCACCTCAGGACTATGCAACCTCGTAGCAAGAAGGTAATGCCACATCCTCACACGGCAAGCAACTTGATTAACTATTAAATGAACAACAATCGAATGCAGAAGGCTCCTTAGCACAGTGTCCACAATATTAGTCGAACACACTCGATTCCTGAACCAGAGCGAGCATGCACCATATAACCAAAGTACTGACCAATTTCCCTATCAACTATTTCATTGGGGCAGTGGCGATCCCTGCAGGAATGCATTGTCCACCTTGTTCTAGAACTGCAGCAGTTCAACAGAATATGCGTCATTCAAAATGATAAGACCTACTGGTCCAACAAGTCACCTCCGGCACTCACTACCACAACTTTGTAGCTGTCCTGCAGGAGTAGCGCACCCTATAACACCACGCAACGACGAGAGACTCCAAGTCCGCGGAGCACGCCTCCTCAGTCTGGAGGTTCCTGTGAAACGGAGCCGCACTCCATACATGCAACGATTCCAATCGTCGGAGGGGTGAACACCCAGCACACTTAAAAAACGAATAATTCCATGATTACGGGATTACAGCCCATTCATACTTCGCGCCTTCGTTCCAATGAACAAGTATCTTTCTTTGGTGTCGGCGAGGTAATTTGATATCCTGTGCTCTCTAACGTCAAAAAAAAAAAAAAAACTACGTACTTCGAAGGAATTATGTGATGTGCATGAACAAATAAATGTTTACAATCTCGGAAAAATTTTATGATTTTTTCAACACAAAGAGATTCAGAAACAGTCAATAGCGTGTTGGTCCACCTCTGGCCCTTATACGAGCAGTTCTCCGGCTTGGCATTGGTTGGATGTCCTCCTGAGGCATATCGTGCCAAGTTCTGTCCAACTGTTGCTTTAAATCGTCAAAATCCCGAGCTGGTTGGAGCGTTCAGCCCATAATGGTTGAAAATGGCTCTGAGCACTATGGGACTTAACATCTGAGGTCATCAGTTCCCTAGAACTTAGAACTACTTAAAACTAACCTAAGGACATCACACACATTCATGCCCGAGGCAGGATTCGAACCTGCGACCGTAGCAGTCGCGCGGTTCCGGACTGAAGCGCCTAGAACCGCTCAGCCACCGCGACCGGCAGCCCATAATTCTACAAACATTTTGAACTGGGGAAAGGCCCAGTGAGTCCTTCATGGCAAGCCATCCTGGGCTAACGTTTCAGCAAGAAACTGCCCGCCCGCGCAAGGCGAGAGGTTCTACTGGTTATCTTCGTGCTTGCCAAACGCTAACCTGGCCAGCAAGGTCGCCCGATCTCTCCCCAATTCAGAACGGATGGAAGTTTATGTGTATGGACCTCCAACCAGGTGGGCTGGAAACTTTGACGATCTAACGCACCAATCGGACAAAATTTGGCACGATATCCCTCAGGAGTACATCCAACAACTCTATTAATGCTAAGCCCAATAACTGTTTGCATAACGGCCAGTGGGGTAACCTACGCGTTATTGACTCACTCAATTTGTGAAGCTCTTTCTCGTCAATAAGTCATCCATTTTTTTCCGAAATTGTAATCATTTGTTTTTCTGTACATGTAAATCACATCTGTCGATTTTCTTTCAATTCGGATGATTCCTTCGTGGTGCGTCGTCGTCGTCGTCGTCGTCGTCGTCTCTCTCTCTCTCTCTCTCTCTCTCTTTCTCTCTCTCTCTCTCTTTCTTTCTTGTGCTGGAGTGTATTTTCAGCATGGGTTTTGTAATGAGTAGTAGCTGGAGCTTCTCAAATGACATCCACTGTTAACAGTAAACTTTATTTTTGTTTATATTAATAAAGTAATTTTCTTTTCAAGAGTGACTGATGCTTTCGACGGAAAGAGCAACCGCAAGTTAGGTTGGTATGTTGTTCTGTTCAAGCATATGGGATCTGTTCAAAAAATGCCGGAACGTTCGTAATTTCGTGCTAACCGTGTGCTGGAGCGAAATGCAGTTGGCATCCCTTCATACCCCTGTGATTAATGTGTAACTACCAGAAGTTTCATTTGTTGTATGCCCGTTAGTTGTTGTTCAGTGCTGTATTGAGTAATACGTTGTGTCTCACAGTTTGCCAATTTCGAGACGGCAGATTAGAGGAGCAATGTGTTTGCATTACATTTTGCGTGAAACTAATAAAAACCTTTACAGAGGTGCACCAAATGATGCAGAAAGCCTACGGTGATGAGTGCTTAAGCCGTAATCGGTATTACGAATGGTTCACGAGGTTTAAAAATAGCCGGAAGGGAGTTAAAGATGACCTTTTTTCACGTCGTCCTTCGACGTCTACAGACGACGCTCTTGTCACGAACTTTAACGAAATTGTGCGTGCCAATCGAAGACTGACCGTCCGGGAGATTGCAGAAGAATGCAATATTTCAGTTGGATCATGTCATGAAATCCTGACATAGCATCTTGGAAAGCATCGTATTGCCACCAAGTTCGTCCCACGGCTCATGTGTTAAGATCAGAAAGACCTTCGCCTCGTTGTCTGTGAAGAGATTTTTGATCGCGCAAATGAGAACGAGATATTCCTTAAGAGAATCATAACTGGTGATGCGATCTGGGTCTACAGTTACGGTAATGAGACCAAGGTTCAATCTTCACAACGGATTGGGAAAGGTTCTCCAAGACCATAAACAGCAAGTCAGGTCAGGTCAGATGGCAAAACCATGCTGATAGTTTTCGTTGACTTTGAAGGATTAGTTCAAAACCGGTTCAAATAGCTCAATGGAGACAATCTCAGTAGCCGTCTTAGATTGTTTTCAGATGATGCTGTCATTTACCATCTTGTAAAGTCATCAGATTACCAGAACAAACTGCAAAATGATTTAGATACGATATCTGTATGATGCGAAAAGTGGCAATTGACGCTGAATAAAGAGAAGTGTGAAGTTATTCACATGACTACTAAAAGAAATCGCTAAATTTCGATTACGCAGTAAGCCACACAAATCTGAAGGCTATAAATTCAACTAAATACTTAGGGATTTCAGTTACAAATAACCTGAATTGGAGCGATCACATAGATAATGTTGTGGGTAGATCAAACCAAAGACTGCGATTCATTACAGAACACTTAGAAGGTGCAACAGGTCTACTAGAGACTGCTTACACCACGCTTGTCCGCCCTATTCTGGAGTATTGCTGTGCGGTGTGGGATCCGCATCAGGTGGGACTGACGGATGACATCGAAAAGTACAAAGAAGGGTAGCTCAGTTAGTATTATCGCGAAATAGGGGAGATAGTGCCGGAGACATGATACGTGGAGTGACAATCACTAAAACAAAGGTGTTTTTCGTTGCTACGGAATCTTCTCATAAAATTTCAATCATCAGTTTTCTCCTCCGATTGCGGAAACATTCTGTTGAAACAAACCTACATAGGGAGAAATGATCATCAAATGGTTCAAATGGCTCTGAGCACTATTGGACTTAACATCTGAGGTCATCAGTCCCTTAGACTTAGAGCTACTTAAACCTAACTAACCTAAGGACATGACACACATTCATGCCCGAAGCAGGATTCGAACCTGCGACCGTAGCAACAGCGCGGTTCCGGACTGAAGCGCCTAGAACCGCTCGGCTACAGCAGTCGGCAAGCATTGGTTCATCTGAATTCGTGCCACAACGACAGACTGTCAGTCGGCGGTTCTATCTAGTCGTGTTACGACGCCTGCGAGAATATACGAGAAGGGAACGGCCTGAAATGTAGTGAGACCATTCGTGGCTCCAGCATCATGATAACGCACCCGCATATTCGTCCCTGTTGGTGCGTGAAAATTGCACAAAAAACGAAATCACTGTGCTGCCTCATCCTCCGTATTGTCTAGATATGACCCCTGCTGACTTTTTTTATTTCCAAAGTTGGAAAAGCCGTTGAAAGGACGACAAAAAAAAATTCGCAGATGGCTCTTAACGCTATTCTAAAAGAGACATACCAAGACTGCGTCCATGAGTAGTCAACGGCGTTGGCAGCGGTTTATCAATTGTGAAGAACAATATTTCGAAGGAGACCTTGCACAATAAATAAAAGTTAAGCGTAGAAAAAATTTTTGGAGAAGGTTCCGGAATTTTTTGAACAGACCTCCTATTTTGCAGTAGTGACAGAAATGAATGCAGAACTAGCATATTCAGTTACTACCACAGAAGATATACTCTCACTAGAAAAGGCCACGCGGAGAAACTGACAGAGAAAATGTGTTGAAAGTCGGTGCATTCATAAAACGATACATGGGCGAAGTGCTCTTCTTCCGCAGCGTGATTGTGACAAAAGATCTATCAGTAAATTTCTCAAAATTCTGGAGCCACTTAGAGCAAGTCCTATATAGATCAGTTTTTTGTCTATAATAAAATCAACATACAGGAAGATTAAACAGTAAGTTTCGAATTTAAAAAGATTTATGAAGGTCTTATCGTTGACTGACCGCCACATGAATTATACTGGCGTAATGAGTCACCTTAATTAAAAAGTCACTGAATCATTTCTATTATATTTTACAATGAATATGCAGCAGAATAAGCCACATTCCTAGCACATTTTTATCGTTAATCTCTAGTGCAATCAATAGTAAACCGACGAGAAACAAGAGCAGGGTGCCCATATTTACAGAAAGGAAAAAGGCGGAATGCATATTATTACGAATATCACTAACGTCTGTCCATGTATTGCAAAATCCTTCCATATTTTCTGAACTCGAGTATTATGACGTTACTGAAGAATAATGAGCTTTTCTCAAGGATTCCTGACGGTATCAGGAACAAACATTCATGTAAAACGTAATTAAAGCAGTCAGCAATCTGAAGATTGTTTTGAACATCACAGTACTTTACTAGGCGTAGTCCTGTTGGAGGTGGTATACCGTTGCCCTCAAGTCGTCGTTGGCATGACGAGCCAGTTATTGGGGGCGGGGGGCAGGGGGCGGGAGGGCTACAGTTAAACATGGATTCCGAACCACGGTGCCACTCGTCATTTTTCACATCAACGAACACTGAAGAGGTGAAGTAAGTGATAGTGACAGGTATAAATCCCAGGACTGACCGAGGACCGAACCCGAAAACTTTGGATTTTTGTCTGGCACATAAATACTTTTTTGTGTAATATGCGCTTCGCCCTCCATTTGGCTTTGTATTTTCCATTGTTCTTCTTGTAAACCTCAATTTAGGAACTTAAAAGTGAACATAAGCGACGTATAAATTATTAGCTCGGTGCATAAGTTCTTAGCTTTTTTCCATATGTTTAATGAACACAACAGATATACATAACAGAGACCTTAGTCATCAATAATATATTTTCCTTCACTATTTACAACAGTCTGCCAATGCAAGAGTAACTTTTCGATTCCATGGCTGTAGAAATCACATGGCTTTGAGGCGAAGAACTCTCGAGTCATGTTTGCAGCGCATTTTCATACAGAACGGATGTTCCTTGAAGACTGTTCGATAGAAAGTGGAAAAAGGGAAAATATGAGGGGGCAAGATCAAGTAACTAAAATGGGTGCGAAATGACTTCCCAGTCCAACTCCTGTATTTTGAACCTTCCTCATTGTATGCAAATGCCGCACGAGAGTGGAATGATCACATTTGCTAGTTCTCGAGTACACTGACGTGGATAATTGTAGATTAATGCGTTTAAACGATCTTCATCAAACCTCTAAGGTGCTCCTGAACGTGGAGAGTCACTAATGTCAATACGATCTCAATAATGTCAATACTATCCTCTTTAAAACGACAAAAATATTTTATTGGCGTGCTGTGTCCAACGGCATTATTCCCATACAGTGTGCAAACGTTTCTGACTGCCTCCATTGCTGTCACCCCCTCTACTGAACTCAGACAGATGAATATGTCGGAAATGTTCCGATTTCTCCACTAGGCACTCCATTTTCTAGCGTCCACAACTCCACTCAGTGTTTCCAAATGATAAAATAACTATATGTAAATTCAAACGGCAATAGTGAACTAGAAATAAAAATATACCATCTATAATAAACCCATAGTAACACGAATACCAACATACATAACAAAACGCTAGAAACATATGCACCAATCTAACATAATTAAATATTTTCGCATAAGAGAACTAAATGTCATCTTCTTGACTGGAGATTTGCCCAAAAGAGATCCACGTTACGAAACGAATAAATTGCATCATTTCTTATAATGACTATACTCTCCATTTCTTATTTTTATATGAAGTAATATCTAAACTTAGTCACTTCTATCCTGTTACCATTTCAGGGTTAACT
Organism: Schistocerca nitens; assembly: GCF_023898315.1. Lineage (NCBI taxonomy): Eukaryota > Metazoa > Arthropoda > Insecta > Orthoptera > Acrididae > Schistocerca > Schistocerca nitens. The sequence continues at coordinate 561,836,162 of NC_064617.1, forward strand.
TTCCGTAAGACAACGACCATATTGTTTATTACTTGATACGGACAATACTTCAGAAATAATAAAAATAAATAAAAACTTCTAACACTTTCCATTGTGCAGCCCCCCAGACTTTATATGCCACAGCATATTGTCACTATGCCTTTTCTGTTGTATCCTACTTTGACAAACCATTACCATGGTTTATCGTGTATTGAGCTCACATTGTCTGAGTAGTAGTTCGCACAATCTTCATGGTCACAAGATTTGGCAGGTTAATTTTTCACTATTTATCTTGAGTTGTATATTATACACACATTCGTCTTTTGCATTCCTATCCTTATATATATTGCATTTTTTATTTTATTTCATACACTGGTGCATGTCTCTGCGAGACTGATACATACTACATACGCTCCCTGTCACGTTACGTGTGACTTCTTAAACCTTATAGCTTGTAACGGAACTGAAATGATGGTAGGCTGCCAGTAATTTGGAGCCCGCGCGTCGGAAACGGGCGCGCTGGTGTGAGACTGCCAGGGAGTGCACCCTGATGCCATCTATTGGCGAAACTGGGAATTAGCGCTGCCTGTCAGACAATGCACTAAGCTCTCGGAGTCAAATGTATTCTTTTTCTGGGTAATTATAAGTTATTACTGTATAATTTAATGTTGTAAAGCGCTAGTAGTAAATCATTATGACTGGTATGAACTCCAGGGTAATAAATATAAATATTCTTAAATACTAAATGATTTCGGTAAAAAGGTGGTAGGGGAACGCCCCCACTCTTGGTGATACGAGCGTAGCTAGCGGTAGCTGGAGACACAGGGACGGAACAAGGAATGGCCTGTGGAGTCTTGACGTGATCGGACGTGCGTAACTGTGCTCACGCAAAAGCGATTGTGCAACAGCGAAGAGGCGAATATCGTCGCCGTTTGTGGAGTACAACGCGACGAATGGTTGTTGAAGCCGCCTCTACGCCACTGGGGCTGAGTGTAAGAGTTACTGCGCCCAGATTTTATGGCGGACGTGCAGTAGCTTATACGAGTGCTACAGCTCGTAGTTCCAGCCGCCATTAAGGGCATGAGGCGTGAAGAGCTGCGTTAGCCACATGCGTCTCACCACCAGCACCGACACGTCTACCCAAGGCAAGACTGCTTGCAATTGTTAAGTCGAACTTTGTATACATGTAAAAGGAGAATACCAGTTTTCTTTTATGCAAGTGCAGAATATAGTAATGAGTAAAATTACGACGCATGTTGTTCATTGTAAAGTGTAGTAACCTAAAACATAGTATAGTGAAATCAGACTGAGGCCACCACCGCCTCTTTCATTTACAATTCTTTTGGTTGTAGAATACTTAAGCGTATAAGAATGTTGAAAAGAGCAATGGTCACACCAGAATGAGTCGCCTATTTATAGTTACTTAAATTTTTCAGAGTAACCTTTCAAGTAAAGTCACTTAACTAATTCTATATCAATTGTCCAAAGAGTATTATCCAAAATCATTAAATAAGTGAAGGATAGAATTTCGTTAACCTAAGTTGCATAAATTGTCTTGGTAGTAATTACCAAGCCGACTCACAGAAATTGAGAGAGTATTTGCTTTGTAGAATCACCTAGAATGATCAGAAATAGTAATATTCAGAATTAAATTTAAATTCAACTCAAGCCGTTTCACTTTGAAACGAGCCAAAAATTGATTTATTCCTTTGCTCCTTCAGAGCTGGCGACCGTAGTTATAAGTATTTTCAGGAGGATTCGACGGTAAGTCTGCTGCTCTCGTCGTGCTGATAGGATTATCCACTGCTGCTAGCAGTGGTGATTGGATACATAAGCTCACTACCAAGTTAAGTGGGTCAGGTAGGCAGTGTTACCGTGTGAACTGTAGGGCACTGTAGGCCGTGGATCGAACCCGTTCAATCATCACAGCTCTTTGTGAAATAGTCCGGTTAGGAGTGTACTAATCATTAGGTAAATACTGGCGAGTAACGGTCAAAATTGTATACGCAAGTAAATTTAGCAAGGTCCACGTAGCACCTAGTTAATGTGGTGCAATGGCGAGGGTAGGAGTGGAGTACAAGTGAGCTGAGCTTGTGGCAGCTGTGCTGTATGCAAAGATTAACAACGCGAATTCACTACTACCTCTTACCATTAGGACTGAGCTATTTACGGTTAAAATACGTAGCAGTAAGCGCAAAGGCGTGACAGCTACAAGTCCGTATTGGCTTTATATATACGGAAGTAGGAAGCGGGTCATTCCGTCAGTGGAGGGGTTAAAACAACCGAGTCAGTTGAGAACATACCCCATTTACTGATGGAAGGATTCGGCGGTTCGGTCGCATGTGGCGACCGTGACAGGACTTACCAAATTTGTAGAATAATGCCTGCAATAAAAGTGTTTTATATAAACTTGTAGTTTCAAGAAAATTTAAAATTTAAAATTCTGTTGTAGACAAATATACCACAATTGGTAAGTTCAAGACGACAACCTGCAAAGCAGCGAAATAAAGTCCAATAGTAGGAGTTAAACAAGTAATACTTGGTTTAATAAACATTTCTATTAGGCACGAAATACAGCAGCATAAGATGGAGTCGAATAGTAACAAGCAAGACGAAAACATTACAAGGTCAGACCCAGAATTAGGGACCATAGATACTGTTGTAGGGTTGGAAAATCTTATAGATGAATCCACACCCATAAGACAGGAGGAACGGGAAGTGAAACCAGAGGTAGTGAAAAGTGAACCAAATGTATCTGTGGATGCAAGTCACAAGGGAGAGGATATGGAATTAACAAGTTTGTTAAATAGGATGATGGCGCAAATTCGAGAAGGGAATGCTAGTTTGAAAGCAGAAATGGCTAGTCATATATCCCAATTGGATGAAAACCTATCTGGTAAAATAAAAGCCAATTTAGATATTTTGAATACGCAAAGCCAACGTATCACAGAGGTAAACAAATCAGTAAATAGCATTAGGACTGAAATAACAAATGTTCAGAGAAAAGTCACAGAAATAGAGAAAAGATTTGATACCGAAATTCAGAGAACAGAGAAATCAGTGGAACCTTTGGTTAGTGAAAAATTAGAACCGATAATTGAAAGTAAATTACAGGTGATAGTACCAGTTGTAAAGAAAGAGATTGTTAAAGAAACGGCAGCTGATATTGAAACACTGCGGAATACCATGTTGAGTTTTGATGCATGTGTGCAGGAGCAGGAAAATACACTGCGTAATGAGATAAAATTGTTAAGTCAGCAAGTTCAGAATCAGACGTTCCTTAACTGTAGTGGTATCCCATTGGTAATGCAAAAATCAGAAATACTGAGTAGGGAGGAAAAATACGATCCTCAAAAGAAACAAGGTGGGTGGCATCCAATGGATTTTATAAAAAATTGTGAACGTGTCTTACCAACAGACATGTCAGATAAAGAAAAAATTAATTTAGTAATAGACGCTTTAGCAGGCCATGCTAAACGTTGGGGATTGAATTTGGATATCGACAATTTGAAGTTTACAGACTTCAAAGAAAAGTTCCTTGGGGAATTCTGGGGCACACAACAGAGGGATAGGTTGTGGAGAGAATTCGTTGTCGCCAGAATGCCAGAACATGGGCGTGGGCTCATGAAAGAATACTGTGAAGGATGGTTCAAGCGTTTGGAGTATCTTAAAGATCGTAGATCAGAATCGGAGATAGTGTGGGAGTTGTGGAAAAAGCTACCTGACGATTCAAAGCGTTATGTAGGAGGCATTCATCGAACATTCGATGAATTTTTAGAAAAAATCGAGAATCAAGATAGGTGGCGTGAAACTAGAGAGTTTCGAGGTTTCAGAAATCAGAATGGAATAGTAAAAGGTGGTAGGAATGAACCGCAAATTAACATGATGAGAGGAAGAGGTCGAGGAGGTAACTCTCAGCGAGGGAGAGGACACTATCAGGTAAACGGGATGCATTATCAAAATCAGGAAAACTAAATACCGCGCAGGTCAAGGGCCTAACGCGCGCGGGAAGAAAGAAATGGCCCAAATATAGGGAAGATCAGAGTAGTCAGTACTATAGTAGGATAGTGCGTCGTTCGCCTGAAGAGCAGTTACATAAACGAAACTTTGCGAAGTATAATGCAGGGATACAAACAGAGGAGAGAGAGCAGGGAGGAATTATTAAGGGAAATGAAGTAGGAAAAGAATATCGGTCGGATGTGAACGCTCATGTGAATGAAATAAGTACAGTTCGAGGTCAGAGTGACGAATTGATGAAGGAAGAGTCAGAGAAGGCGTTGTTTGTCGGTAGGGATGGCAACTGTGCAGAGAGGCAGGGGCAAGGGAGGAGTGATGTGACTTATGGTAAAAGGTTCGTACGAATAGTCGACGAATCGCATCGAGAAGTAATTAAAGAGGAAAGGGTGGATAAGAGAAAGGGGCATAGTGCAGAGACGCATGCCGATTCAGAAATTACCTCGTATGCAGAATATGTACGTCAGCTCAAAAGCCAGCCAGCACAATTAGAAAGATCTTCCACTCAAGTGGTTAATTTGGACTCGAATATGACAGTGTTAGAGAGCCATACCGATTATGATGTGTACCTAGTGACAGCAAGAGTACATGACTGTGATGAAGATTCTTTTAAAGAAATTAGAGAAAGTGTATCTAACCAAGAGAAAGAGTGTTGTGATCCCTGTAGTACTGAAGCCAATGAGTTGAGTGAGACTGGAATTCCATTAGTAGGGGAAAATAATGAAAGTAAGAGTGGCGAATGCACTATCCAACAAAGGGAAAGTAGAGAAATGGATTATAATTTGCGAGAATTATTTGAATCCGAAGAAGGTCATATTTCTAAGGAGGAGGAATTATCGTCAGAATCATCAGAAAGCATCCAGGGAGAAAAAGAAGTAGAGGAAGTTTCCGATTCCGCAACCGAGAGTTCAGGCATGACAGATTCGAATGAGAACGAGATGGCATTAAAGAGCCTAGACGAAGGACTATTGGAAAAAGTGGTGAAAGAATTTAGGATGAAAAGGAGAAAGAAACCTCCAGATGGAATGGTCAGTATAAAATCCGGAAAAATAATATGGCAAGACTTGGCGGTGGAAAAGGATCTATTATGGGAAGATAAAGAAAGTATGAAAGAGGACAATAGGATGCAAACAATCCTACCCATTAATGTATGTGGGTACGATTTATATGTATTGTTGGATACGGGTGCTCAAATAAGTGCTATTTCGCACGCATTTTTTGAGATGATCAGAGAGCAAAGAGGAGTAGTCATGATGCCAGTAACAGGTGTTAAAGTGATAGGGGCGACAGGGAAATGTAGTAAACCTGTTAAACATCAAGTGATGATGGAATTTAAGATAAAAAACAAGCTATTTTCGAATGGATTTTTAGTAGTTCCAGAGCTCAGTGCCGAGATCATTTTAGGCATTGACTGGTTAATAAAACAGAAAGTAATTATAGATTGTGACAAAGGGATAATAGTTTGTAAAGTTGATAGTGCGGTATTAGAAATACCATTTGAATCATCTAGAGTAATGGAAGAGAACCAGCTGAGATGGGTAGAATTTAGAGATGATCATGATTCAGGAATAGATAAAAAATTCGATTGGTTTCTGGTGAGGCAGATAGTTGAAGATGGAAATAAGGAGACACTCCTTCGAAATGTAGTGGATAAAACGGAAGGACTATCTGATGCCCAAAGGGAGGATCTATGGCAAATTCTGAAAGAAAATCAGGAGGTATTTTCGGACAAACCGGGACGAGTGATAAATTATGAGTACTGCATGGAGGTAGAGGAGCATGAACCTTTCTTTAAACCACCATATAATGTACCCTTGTCTAAGAAAGAAGCAGTTCAAAAAGAAATAGATAAAATGGTTTCATGTGGGGTCATTGAACGGAGTTCTAGCCCATATAATAACCAATTGGTGATAGTAGGTAAGAAGGATGGAAGTGTACGAATAGTGATAGATGCTCGTACTCTGAATAAAGTAGTGAAGAGGGAGTTGGATCGTCCAGAGAACATTGATAATTTATTGCAGAAGTTTAATGGTGTAAAGTACATGACTAGTTTAGACCTAACTGCAGGATACTGGCAAATCCCATTAAGTGAGGAGTCTAGGAAATACACGGCATTTTTATTCAATGGCAAATGCTACCATTACACAGTGGTACCATTTGGCCTAAATACTTCCGTTTCAGTGTTCATTCGGGCTTTAGACAAAATTTTAGGGAGTGAACTTAGTTCTCTAATCACGGTTTATGTAGATGATCTGTTAATTGCTACAAGGACATGGGAAGAGCACATGGAGTTATGCGACAGGGTGTTCAAAGCTTTAATTAAAGGAGGAATGACCCTGAACCTGAAAAAATGCGAGTTTGTGAAGAAAGAAATAAAGTTTTTAGGTCACATAGTAACACCAGAGGGAATTGAAAAGGATCCCGATAAAGTCAAAGCAATAAGAAATTGTCCGGCTCCCAAGAATAAAAAACAACTAAAGTCGTTTATAGGACTTTGTTCCTTTTATCGTAAGTATGTGGATGATCAGGTGTTCAATAGCCCACATCTGAACAACCTACTTAAGAAGAACAGTGTGTATATATGGACAGAGGAATGTGAAACAGCATTCAACCGGCTAAAAGACAATTTGGCTAAAAACATAAAGTTATGGCACCCTGACCTGTGTGAACCATTCCACATGGCAACAGATAGTTCAGATTATGGATTGGGAGTATCCATATTTCAGGAGGTAATGATAGATGGGGAAAAACTCATAGACAAATAGCATTTGCGAGTAGAACCATGTCTAAGTACGAAAGAAACTATACGGTTTCAGAGAAGGAGGCTTTAGCTATAGTATGGGGGTTTAGGAAATTTCAACTTTTCTTATGGGGACATAAGACTGTGGTCCATACAGACCACAAAGCTTTAATATTTTTGAAGGACTGCAGATTGTTACATAACAGGTTGACCAGATGGGCGCTGTTTTTACAACAATTTGATATAGAGATCAAGTATGTTAAAGGGAAAGAACATGCAGTACCGGATGCTTTGTCGAGATTACCGGAAGGATGTGAGACACTAGAAAGTGTAAAGAATAGGGAAGATGTTTTTGAGGTGAATTACTTCAAAAAAGCTGAAGGAAGAGAAAAAATTAGGGAAATATGTCGGAATATGCGAAGATATCAAAGTGATGATGATGCACTCAAGTCGGTAAAGGTCAAGTTTGACAATCCGGACGCAACTAACATAAGGGCTTCATATAAAATACATAAAGGTGTACTGTATCTTCAAAGATTAAATAATCCAGGGAAGTGGAGAGTATGTTGGCCGGAACAACACACTGAAGTGCTGATAGATTATGTTCACTTGGCATATGGCCATTGTGGTGCACGAAAGTGTACCGATAAGTTAGATGAATGCATTACCTTTAACAACATGGCACGAAGGGTAGCACAGAGGATAAGATCTTGTGATCTATGCCAAAAGGCGAAAGTAACAAATGCAACTAATCAAGGGCCCATGCAATCAATAAAACCTGATGAAGTATTAGAAATAGTAGCAGTAGATATCTTTGGACCATTACCGAAAACCATGGGGGGTTTTGTATACATATTTGTAGCAGTTGAACTTTTCTCAAAGTATATAAAACTATATCCCTTGAGAAAAGCTACTGCCAGAGCTGTGTATGATAAAATGGTGTGTGATTATTTTGTGAAAGTAGGGAAGCCAAAGAGAATACTATCAGATAATGGTGTTCAGTTTTGCTCAAAAATGTGGAAGGATGGGATAACTGAGAAACAGGTAGAAGTGGTACATATCTCAGCTTATCATCCATCAAGCAATCCGGCAGAAAGATATATGCGTGAGATAGGTCGGTTATTTAGGACGTACTGCCATAGTAACCACAAGAAGTGGGGCATGTATGTGAGTGAATTCGAAGAAATCATGAATTCATTAACAAACGAGAGCACTGGATTTACTCCAGAAGAAATCCTGAAAAAGACAAGAAGTAAAAGTCTAGTAGAAGACCTACTCGAATTTCCAGATAGAGTTGAATTAGATTATGATAGTAAAAAGAACTTAGTAAAAGACAAGATGAGAAAACAAGCAGATGCGAGAATTCGTCGTCACGACGAAAAAGTAAAGAATCCTAAATTCAAAATAGGTGATCTCGTTCTTGTAAAAACACATGAAAAGTAAAGTGAAATTAATAACGAGATCAGCAAATTTAAATATATATATAATGGACCATTTAAAATAGTGTCCATACCCAATGTGAATGCTTATTATTTAGAGTACCCATTAACAGGCAAACGCCTGGGAGTAAGAAACATAGTGGATCTCAAAAGGTATGAACCACGAATTCTACCAGATTGAAAATAAATATATAAATAAATATTAAAGTAAACCAACATGTAAATAGTTTTGTTTCTTTTGTTCTATGTGAAAGGTAAATGTTCACTAAAATATGTTGCAATATTCTAATGAAACTTCTAGTTTAAGTAGAGACTAAACAGACTGGGAAAGACTGAGCTTCTAAGAAAGCCTTAATAGATGTGTAAATAAGTGTTGTGGAAGAGGTAGAAAAGTGAGGAGGTAAAGTGAAAAGGACGGGCTATCAAGTAATAGGCGCATAACGTGTGTTTTACTTGCCTGAGATAAAAGAAGTGTATTTAAAGTTTTTGTAAAAAAAAAAAAGATGTTTAAAGTGTACTGTGTTTAGAAGTAAGAAAATTGGAAAGAATATATGGAAATCATTTATGTAATGTTTAGCATGAAAGAGAGAAATAATTGGTGTTTAATTTTAAATATGTAATATAAGTATCGAGGTGTATCAGTAAGAAAGGGAAAACCCTTGGTAAAAAGCTTAACGAACATTTCAGATTCATTATAGGAGAGACTTCTTATTGAATTATCACTGTAAGATATTTCAATAAGAAGTGGGGCATGTGTAACGGAACTGAAATGATGGTAGGCTGCCAGTAATTTGGAGCCCGCGCGTCGGAAACGGGCGCGCTGGTGTGAGACTGCCAGGGAGTGCACCCTGATGCCATCTATTGGCGAAACTGGGAATTAGCGCTGCCTGTCAGACAATGCACTAAGCTCTCGGAGTCAAATGTATTCTTTTTCTGGGTAATTATAAGTTATTACTGTATAATTTAATGTTGTAAAGCGCTAGTAGTAAATCATTATGACTGGTATGAACTCCAGGGTAATAAATATAAATATTCTTAAATACTAAATGATTTCGGTAAAAAGGTGGTAGGGGAACGCCCCCACTCTTGGTGATACGAGCGTAGCTAGCGGTAGCTGGAGACACAGGGACGGAACAAGGAATGGCCTGTGGAGTCTTGACGTGATCGGACGTGCGTAACTGTGCTCACGCAAAAGCGATTGTGCAACAGCGAAGAGGCGAATATCGTCGCCGTTTGTGGAGTACAACGCGACGAATGGTTGTTGAAGCCGCCTCTACGCCACTGGGGCTGAGTGTAAGAGTTACTGCGCCCAGATTTTATGGCGGACGTGCAGTAGCTTATACGAGTGCTACAGCTCGTAGTTCCAGCCGCCATTAAGGGCATGAGGCGTGAAGAGCTGCGTTAGCCACATGCGTCTCACCACCAGCACCGACACGTCTACCCAAGGCAAGACTGCTTGCAATTGTTAAGTCGAACTTTGTATACATGTAAAAGGAGAATACCAGTTTTCTTTTATGCAAGTGCAGAATATAGTAATGAGTAAAATTACGACGCATGTTGTTCATTGTAAAGTGTAGTAACCTAAAACATAGTATAGTGAAATCAGACTGAGGCCACCACCGCCTCTTTCATTTACAATTCTTTTGGTTGTAGAATACTTAAGCGTATAAGAATGTTGAAAAGAGCAATGGTCACACCAGAATGAGTCGCCTATTTATAGTTACTTAAATTTTTCAGAGTAACCTTTCAAGTAAAGTCACTTAACTAATTCTATATCAATTGTCCAAAGAGTATTATCCAAAATCATTAAATAAGTGAAGGATAGAATTTCGTTAACCTAAGTTGCATAAATTGTCTTGGTAGTAATTACCAAGCCGACTCACAGAAATTGAGAGAGTATTTGCTTTGTAGAATCACCTAGAATGATCAGAAATAGTAATATTCAGAATTAAATTTAAATTCAACTCAAGCCGTTTCACTTTGAAACGAGCCAAAAATTGATTTATTCCTTTGCTCCTTCAGAGCTGGCGACCGTAGTTATAAGTATTTTCAGGAGGATTCGACGGTAAGTCTGCTGCTCTCGTCGTGCTGATAGGATTATCCACTGCTGCTAGCAGTGGTGATTGGATACATAAGCTCACTACCAAGTTAAGTGGGTCAGGTAGGCAGTGTTACCGTGTGAACTGTAGGGCACTGTAGGCCGTGGATCGAACCCGTTCAATCATCACAGCTCTTTGTGAAATAGTCCGGTTAGGAGTGTACTAATCATTAGGTAAATACTGGCGAGTAACGGTCAAAATTGTATACGCAAGTAAATTTAGCAAGGTCCACGTAGCACCTAGTTAATGTGGTGCAATGGCGAGGGTAGGAGTGGAGTACAAGTGAGCTGAGCTTGTGGCAGCTGTGCTGTATGCAAAGATTAACAACGCGAATTCACTACTACCTCTTACCATTAGGACTGAGCTATTTACGGTTAAAATACGTAGCAGTAAGCGCAAAGGCGTGACAGCTACAAGTCCGTATTGGCTTTGTATATACGGAAGTAGGAAGCGGGTCATTCCGTCAGTGGAGGGGTTAAAACAACCGAGTCAGTTGAGAACATACCCCATTTACTGATGGAAGGATTTGGCGGTTCGGTCGCAAGCTGAATCACTAATATACAGATTTTAAAGCCTTACATATACATTATTATTTTATTGAACAACTAGGTGTTCGTACAATTTATTACATTTTTATACAGTGACACCATCTTGTGGTGATAATTTTCGCCAGTTTCCTTGTACCAGATGGATAATCGTTACATAACGAACAGGGTGATGTAATAGGTGTAACAGAATACGGTATTATTAGTCATTTAAAACTACATTTTATCAATCAACTGCATCAGTACTTCGGTATACCAAAACACATAATTTTCATAAACGCCGTATAATTCCGCGATTTGGCGGTCTTCTTCACCTAATACTTCGATGTGCAGAATGAGTCAGTTTGCACTCAAATGTCATCAAGAAACGTAGACCAGATACTTCGTATACATGTTTGAGAAATTCAATTTCGTTTCTCCTAATAATGTGCTACAGATATCTTGGTGAGTTCTACCTCTCTTATTTTTTAATATATGCGTTAAAAGCATTTTATCAATTTTTTTTTTCGTTGAGTGCTTCATTCTTCCGTTTTTACGATGTACGTTTCATGTAATTATACTATTGTTTTTTCACTGGCTCGTTTTCACACATGATCTTGTACAGCCTTTGAGAATGGCGTAATGCCAAATCGCGCAAGGCAGTATAAAATTAGTAACTACAGCGCTCAAGCATAGTTTCAGCTTTGGTACTTTAAAATGGCCGCAACGTCTCACAAAACATTCATGCATTTTGCTTTATTATTGACTTCTCTGCGTTGTTTCTGGACACTGTAATGAATTCAAAATAACGAAGGAGAGCAAACAGAAAAAAACACATTGTACAATTACATCCCCACGAATTTTGAGTCAAATTTTGCAACTAGTGTGTTATACAACTGCATATTTTAAAAAAATACTAGCACAATTCTTTTTATATTTATGCACCACTGACCCGCAGCTCATTTTATTCACACAGGTTATTTTGCAGAAAGTACTCGCAAGTGACTTCCCCTTTTCCGAAAGGCGCTCGACACTACGTCACACTGTCGACTGACAGTGAAGATAAGAACGTGAAGTAACTTCACTTATATGTGACGCACCCCATGAATTTTTTACCAACAGAGTTTAGTACGTTAAACTGTATAGTGAATGTTTTACAGAAACCAAAGTAACATTGGGTACGCTCCAAAGGAGGGCCACAAGTCATGAACGATGTATCAGACAGTCAGATTGTTTGGTGACGATGCTGTCGTCTTTAGTAAAGCATCGTCACTGTGTCATCAGTAGGAAAGGCATACCGAATCGAGAAAAACTTCATCTTGCAGCTTTTTACCATTTTAGATAAATTCGAGGCAATTCTCATAACTAAGCGGAAGAATCCTATAAGATCCGATTAGAGGGATAGCGGTAAAGATTTGGAAATTGTCATATGGTTTAAATATGTAGGGCAGATGGAATGGGACGATAATAGTAGGCAAGATGGAATGGAAGACTTCGTTTGGTTGGGAGGGATCTGTGACACAAACTAAACAGCATACAAGACATTAGCCCAACTAATTCTGAAGTATTCCTCCAGCAATAGGAAAGTTTTATCAAGTACGCATGTGAACTTACATAGAACTAATACGTAGAGGCTCTGTTACGACAGTAACACCTCAATGCAACAAATATAGAACTGCATCATATATTCAGGGAACTTAAATGAAATCCTTGGGAAAAAAAATGACGTTTACCTGCAAGACTTTGCTTGGAGAAATTAGTCAATCGGTACTTGAAGAAGACGTTGCAACTATTTAAGTAGTTCCTTCTTATATCTCAAGCAGTAAAAATAAGAAGAGTATTGAAAATATTACGTCGCATACGATAGAACGTGGAACAGTTATTTTTCTATCGTTCGATACGTTAGTAGAACAGGGCATAAAATTGGTAACGTTGGCACAAAATGCCTTTGGCACTCCCTGTGTAGCGTACTGCGGAGTATTTATGCAAATTTAGGTTTAAATGCATGGAGGTATTACAAATACACAAGTTCGGAAAGTTACGGGAATAACTCTAAATAAAATACGAAATATGGTTAGCAAAACTTGGTATTGTATTACCTTGAGACGTACAGAGGTAGGACAAAAATATGGAAACAAGGCGAAAAATGCACGCTTGAACATAAATGCAGATCCTGACCAAGCCTGCAGGTTATGCTGTTGTATTTGACCATGAACGGCAACCGTGCAGTGTCCTCAATACGTTACAGGTGTAAGTCCTGGTCAGGACAGTGTTGTGTGTCGTTATGAGTACATTACGTCAGAACTAAGTGAATTCGAACATAGGAAAATCGTTGCCGTCCGTATGGTGAGAGCTTCCGTAACTAAGGTAGCGTAAGTGTCCGGTGTCTCGAGAGGCATCGAAGATTTACACCACATACAGTGACAGACACCTGTCAGATCCCTCTTTCAACTTTTTACTTTTCTAAATTGTTGATTCGCTTTTGCCACTTCCTAAATGTTTGCAAATATAACCAGCCTATAAGAAAGATAAGTATTCTGTAGGCTTGCATTTTAGATAATCTGGCTCTGCACTCCTCTCTTCCTTCCTTATCCAACTACCTTGAAAATCCTAACAACAGACGACAAAAAGAGGTAGATTAATAAAAGAAACAGGGGCAGATGCTAGCTCGTATCTGACTACTTGCAGTTTGACCGAGACATCCGCCTGTTGTAGTCAAAAGTCGGTTATAACTGGTTTCCACCCTTAATTTCATTGTGGGGCTAAATAGAGCAGAAACAGCTGCTCTAACCATTGTAATTAGCTCCTTTTAATAGAATCCACATAGACAATTTGATACTCATCTTAACAAGTCAAGGAACAAGTGTGTATGTATGTATTGAACTGGGGACCTCGAAACGACAGAGAGACTTCGTCCCCGCCGTAGCCCTCAGTGTTTCACAACCCCACAACAGGCTGCAGCAGTCCACTCACCCCACCGCCGCCACACACCGAACCCAGGGCTATTGTGCGGTTTAGCCCACAGTGGACCACCACGGGAACGTTTCATTAAGGATGTGTGTAGCCCCGGTGCATCTGCACTGAAGAAGGTCATCAGCCGGTTAGCCTTAAACGATGTGAAGATGGCATCTGTTCTTTCGGACATGCACATGATTTGCCTGAACTCTTACGAGACTCGGTGGATTGTCTGCCGCGAGTAATGGGTATAATGGCAGGGGCACTACGAATGTAGTGTGTGGACTATGAGAATGTTGGTCTCACAGGGAGCGTGCCCACGATAAATCCCTGCAGTCGCAGTATCCTCTGTGCCCTCGGTGACTCAAATGGATAGAGCGTCTGCCATGTAAGCAGGAGATCCCGGGTTCCAGTCCCGGTCAGGGCACACATTTTCAATTGTCGCCGTTGACGTATATCAACGCCCGTCAGCAGCAAATGGTATTGATTTAATTGTAATTTCATTAATGTAACTGAGGCGGAATAAGGGGATCCAGCCCGCATTCACCGAGGCAGAAGGAAAACCGTCTTAAAAACCATCCACAGGCTGGCCGGCACACCGGACCTCGACACTAGTCCGCGGGGCGGAATCGTGCCGGGACCGGCACACCTTCCCGCTCGGGAAGCAGTGCGTTAGGCCGCACGGCTAGACGAGCGGGCTAAGGAACAAGTAATTCATGTATTATTGGAATAACAGTTTTCGTTCGTATGAGCTAATGTTCGAATAGTCAAGTTTCACATGCGAGTCGAGTGCTGCTTCTGGCAAGGTGGCGTGTTTGCTCTCTGTACAATAGAGAGCTTAAGTAATGTATGCAGCACAGCCGCTGCCCAAAGCAGCCACTTTACAAGCCCGATAGGTGTTCGCCATGGTCCTTTCTCGGCGGTATGCACCGGGAAGGACGTTTCACTGATAAATGGAGGAGACATGTCTCCTACAGACACTATGGCTTCATCCCAGGAAATACAGCTGAGAAACTGATGATCATTTACGCCCCCAGGCAACATACTGGCGCCAGTAGAAAATTTACAGCCTGCTGATAAAAAACAGGGAGTTATGTCACTTTCAGACGTATTGACTTGAAAGGAGTTTACTAAAATCGTGGTAAGAGTTAAGACGCAGAGTTAAGATACTTCCGGAAAATATTGAGAATGGTAGGGAAGAAACGAGTATTTGCTAATGTATCATGGGCTAACGCCAAGTCCAGAGATTTAATTGGCCACTAATATGTGGCGTACATCATTCTGAGGCTGATAAGACTAGAGGAGGGGAATCATATGGAAAATTTTCGCTCTTCCGATGGGTCAGTCAAATGATCACGAGCCCCGATGATGTGCAATATGTGCTCAATTGGAGGAAGATCTGATGATCGAGCAGGCCAAGGCAACATGTCGACCCTCTGCAGAGCACGTTGGGTTACAACAGTGGTATGTCGGCGAGCATTATCCTGTTGTAAAACACCTCCTCGAATGCTCTTCATAAGTGTCAGCTTTACAGGTCAAATCACCAGGTTGACGTACAGACTTGCTGTCGTGGTGCGTCAGATAATGGCGGTAGTGTTCCTGCTGTCATACGAAATCGGATCGCAGACCGTAACTCCAGGTGTAGGTCCAGTATGTCTAGCACACACGTTGCTTATAGTCCTCAACTGGCCTCCTTCCAACCAACATAGGACCATGACTGGCACTGA
Organism: Schistocerca nitens; assembly: GCF_023898315.1. Classification (NCBI taxonomy): domain Eukaryota; kingdom Metazoa; phylum Arthropoda; class Insecta; order Orthoptera; family Acrididae; genus Schistocerca; species Schistocerca nitens. The sequence goes on from NC_064617.1 coordinate 561,851,639, forward strand.
GTCAAAACCAGATTTCATCATAAGACTTAAATCTCCACCCCACTCTCCAATAAGCTCCTACTTCACACCACCGAAGTCGCAAATGGCGATGTTTAGGGGTCAGTGGGAAGACACTACAGGGTGTCTGCTGCAGAGCTGTCCTTAACCCCTTTGCTTACAATGTCGTGTGAGAGACGTAGCGTACCTACCTTGCCAAACATTAACTAAACGTATCAGAGACGTGGTACGTTTACCGCGCCGAACAAGCGCATGTCGTGTGAGAGACGTCGTCGGTCAGCCGCGCCAAACGTAAACAGAACGTCTCTGACACGTTGCGGAGCTATCGAGTACACGCGGCATACACGGACCTGCCGACATTACAAAAATGCTTTCACAATGTTCCGACGTGTAGCAAACGTGTTCACGAGGAAAGGGAGACATGTGGTGGCATAGCCAACAATGATTTTGCAGGATATTTTGACAGCGGCAGTGACAGTGGTAGCGACGTTTCACCTCCTGTACGAAAACGGTGTAAGTGGCTGGTAATTGAAGATGATACTGACGAAGAAGAGCAAACCTACCAGCAACAATCAGAGTCCTGGATGTGGCAAAAGGAAGACAATGAACCAACAATCTGGACGTGTACAGAAATTCCCGGAATAAAGGAAACAGCTTTACAGCACGTGAGTACAAGCATAAGAGAATTAGACGTATTATATGTAATATATAATAGTACATTTTGGGAAAACATCATAACTGAGACGAATATATATGCACAAGACGTACTCAACAATGAACAGAAGAGACGAAAAATAGACTAAAAGTGGTCTCCTATCGGCTGTAATGAAATAAAAATATACATTGCGCTATATACACTCCTGGAAATGGAAAAAAGAACACATTGACACCGGTGTGTCAGACCCACCATACTTGCTCCGGACACTGCGAGAGGGCTGTACAAGCAATGATCACACGCACGGCACAGCGGAAACACCAGGAACCGCGGTGTTGGCCGTCGAATGGCGCTAGCTGCGCAGCATTTGTGCACCGCCGCCGTCAGTGTCAGCCAGTTTGCCGTGGCATACGGAGCTCCATCACAGTCTTTAACACTGATAGCATGCCGCGACAGCGTGGACGTGAACCGTATGTGCAGTTGACGGACTTTGAGCGAGGGCGTATAGTGGGCATGCGGGAGGCCGGGTGGACGTACCGCCGAATTGCTCAACACGTGGGGCGTGAGGTCTCCACAGTACATCGATGTTGTCGCCAGTGGTCGGCGGAAGGTGCACGTGCCCGTCGACCTGGGACCGGACCGCAGCGACGCACGGATGCACGCCAAGACCGTAGGATCCTACGCAGTGCCGTAGGGGACCGCACCGCCACTTCCCAGCAAATTAGGGACACTGTTGCTCCTGGGGTATCGGCGAGGACCATTCGCAACCGTCTCCATGAAGCTGGGCTACGGTCCCGCACACCGTTAGGCCGTCTTCCGCTCACGCCCCAACATCGTGCAGCCCGCCTCCAGTGGTGTCGCGACAGGCGTGAATGGACGGACGAATGGAGACGTGTCGTCTTCAGCGATGAGAGTCGCTTCTGCCTTAGTGCCAATGATGGTCGTATGCGTGTTTGGCGCCGTGCAGGTGAGCGCCACAATCAGGACTGCATACGACCGAGGCACACAGGGCCAACACCCGGCATCATGGTGTGGGGAGCGATCTCCTACACTGGCCGTACACCACTGGTGATCGTCGAGGGGACACTGAATAGTGCACGGTACATCCAAACCGTCATCGAACCCATCGTTCTACCATTCCTAGACCGGCAAGGGAACTTGCTGTTCCAACAGGACAATGCACGTCCGCATGTATCCCGTGCCACCCAACGTGCTCTAGAAGGTGTAAGTCAACTACCCTGGCCAGCAAGATCTCCGGATCTGTCCCCCATTGAGCATGTTTGGGACTGGATGAAGCGTCGTCTCACGCGGTCTGCACGTCCAGCACGAACGCTGGTCCAACTGAGGCGCCAGGTGGAAATGGCATGGCAAGCCGTTCCACAGGACTACATCCAGCATCTCTACGATCGTCTCCATGGGAGAATAGCAGCCTGCATTGCTGCGAAAGGTGGATATACACTGTACTAGTGCCGACATTGTGCATGCTCTGTTGCCTGTGTCTATGTGCCTGTGGTTGTGTCAGTGTGATCATGTGATGTATCTGACCCCAGGAATGTGTCAATAAAGATTCCCCTTCCTGGGACAATGAATTCACGGTGTTCTTATTTCAATTTCCAGGAGTGTATAATCATGGTTGAAGTAAGGAAACCGTCGATTCAGATGTATTGGTCTAGGAGGGCCGTTATAGAAACGCCAATATTTAGGAAGACGATGTCATTCAGGAGATTTCTGCACATAAATAGATTACTGCATCTAGCGAATAACAGTTTCGCCAACAACACAGATAAGTTGTACTAACTAAGAACAGTCATAGATATGTTCAATCAAAAATTTAAGGAAGTGTACACAATGCAAGAGAATATTGCCATTGATGAATCATTAATTAAATTTAAGGGGCCCTTATCCTACAAACAATTTAACCCATCACAAAGAGCGAGGTTTAGTATTAAAATTTATAAATTGTGTGAGTCAAGTTCAGGATACTGCTATGATTTTAAGATATACACGAGTAGTGACAAACGTGATGCTAGTGGTAGTGCCTCTGAAAGTGTAGTTCTAGAACTATCACAGTCGGTATCACACAAAGGGCATACTCTATATTTAGATAACTGATTTTCTTCACCGAAACTTTTCAAAACTCTCCTCACCAATAAAACTAATGTGATTGGAACAGTGCACTCAAACAGAAAAAACATGCCCACAGACTTCCTGAAGGCAAAATTAAAGAAGGGAGAATATACAGTGAGGAGTTTTAATGGAATATTGGCAATAAAATGGAATGATAAACGAGACGTTTACATGCTTTCCACAAAACATTCAACAGCACAAATGTTTGCCACAGACACACCTCTCCGGAATGCGTCGTGGAAACCGAAATGTGTCGTCGAATACAATAGAGGCATGATTGGAACTGATCGCCAAGATCAGATGCTCACATGATTCCCTGTGATGAGAAAACGTATGAAAGGATACCGCAAGATATTCTTTTATCTATTTGATGTTCCTATATTTAACACGTACATTTCGTATTACAAAATACATTGCGGCAAACGACAGAGCTACGCAGAATATAGGATTCACATTGCAGAATCATTGTTGAAAACTACACCTTTACCGGAATATAATCGGAAGGGACGATTAGCATCCGGCTATATACCACAAAGACTGCACGCGCAACATTGGGCACATTTTCTCAAACATATTGATCCAACACCATCAAAAATAAATCCTGCGAGAGCTTGTGTAGTGTACAGAAAGCATAAACGACGCAGCGAAACAACGTGGGAATGCAAAAAGTGCAGGGTTGCGCTACATGTGCCAGATTGTTTTGAACGATATCATACAATCGAAGACTATTAAATTCGTGTACATGTCATAGTGAAGACGTTGCGTTTGAAAATATGTTTGCCAGCGTACTAACGTTACAGGTCCCAGAATGTTTTGAACAAAATATTACACACTCTTAGATCATTGCATTGTTGTGAATATTATTATTAAGATGTATTTCATCAATGTATGTTTGCTTATAAAGGGAAATAAAACGTTTGTGAATACATCGTTGCGTTTGAGACAATGAATGTTTCGTTTCCAATGGGCAACTAATCGTCATTATTTATGATACCTGTAAAAATGTCACGAGGGTTAAAGTAACCGATTTTTAACAGTTCATTGTGTCACTTTCATGCCGACTACTGTTGAAATTGCATGCGTAAATGTTGATCGATGAGTCAGAGGGATACAAGGAACACTATGGTCTTCCTAGTCGGTGGTGACACGAGTTCGTCCATAGCCCACTCTTCTTGCGACCGAGCGTACTCGTGACTACCTTACACTGGCTACATTCCTGCCAAGTCTTTCTGCAGCACCACAGAAGAAGCACCCTAGTATACAATCTAGTTCAAAGTCAGTGACACGATGATAATGGTGTCTTTGTTGCCTGAAAGGTTTTCTTGACTAACATCAACTCGCAACGCCCAATCTCAAACATAACTAACGGCTCAAGACCGTTACAGTGTGTATTTAAAGAAAACCTGATTTGCGTCCTCATATTGGCGCCACTCTTATGTGACAGGTGCGAAGTTTGAACAGACATCATGTTTCAGACGTAGAAACACGTCAGCCAACTTTCGTTTAAGTCGCACAACTCCTTCTTGCTGTTGTGATTTTTTTTTAGTCAGTGTATATTTGTTGAAACGCAGGAGTTAGATACACGTAAAGGTGCAGCGGATGCTGTTTTCAGAGGGCAGTTCAGACAACATTTGTTTTCTGCGAGTGGTGGAGAGAACACGTACTTTTGGAGAGCAGTAGAGAGCAGGTTCTGTTCTGGATATCACTGGAGAGCAGCTGGTCTTTGTTCGATATCCAAGGGAACAGCCAGAATGGTGCCTATTCTCTCTGCAGTGTTATGATTTAACTTAGATTGGTATATGTGAAGTTGAAGTACCTTACGACTGAAATAGTTATTTCACAGCTGTAGTCATGTTTCTTATTATTTTTACTTCCTTGCGTTCGCTATTCGGGGAGCAACGAGTGCTACAGTAAATCCTGAGTTACCTTGACTTACTCGTCAACTTTTCGTTGCATGCATTAATTCTGGTGCAGGTCTAATGACTCCTTAATACCGTGTGTAACACAATTATTTCTGTCATAACTTTTACTGTCAACTCGGTTGGGATCCTCTTTTACAATGTGTTTCACAGTATCTTGTAGACTCATTATACCTGGATAACTTCTAACTGAGAAAGTTTAATCCTTAATGAATATTTTGTTATTTTTTGTACCGAAAACGTTCGCCATGTTTACTTTTTCCCACGTTTTTAGATCTTTGTCACATTAATGGATAGGAATCGAATTCTTTTTAAAATAATTTCCGTAGTGCGTTAATCCCACACCGAGGCCACGAGTCACACATGTGAGGCACGTTGTGTCTTATGACAGTTCCGTGGTGCAAATATTCTTTTAAATAACACATAGTTTCCGGTCAGGCAACAGGCAGTAACGTCCTCCTTTACATAACAGGCTTTTAGAAAAATATATTTGACCATGTTCGTGTGTGCCTAACAGAAAGTAAAATTTGACAAGTCTATCGTCTACGAAGTAAAATGTAACACCGATTAGTGAGGGTGAGGTTTACAACATGTTATCTCTGAGGATAAGCTATTCCGCCTACTCTACTTTCAGTTAAATTAGTTCAACTATATAGCATCGTACAATCACTCAAGTAGTCCTTCAGCCGAAAGGGGTACCCTATGAATCGGGATAAAAAACAATAAACTTTGCTAATACTTTTGGAGTAAACGAAAGAAAGTCGCCAGCCCAATTGGGCTGGCCGTGCGGTTAAAGGCGCTGCAGTCTGGAACCGCAAGACCGCTACGGTCGCAGGTTGAATCCTGCCTCGGGCATGGATGTTTGTGATGTCCTTAGGTTAGTTAGGTTTAACTAGTTCTAAGTTCTAGGGGACTAATGACCTCAGCAGTTGAGTCCCATAGTGCTCAGAGCCATTTGAACCATTTGAACCCAATTGGGCACTGTCTGTTTACTAGGTAATTAAAATTGCGAGCAGCAATGTGTAAGGAGTAATTTGGATACGTCCGGCAACAGAAAGCTTCACACACGTTTGCATTAAGGATACACGTCACGAAATAATAATGAGAAAGATTTTCAGTTATTACTATACTCGTTATTAAACACAATGAAATGAATTTGAAATAAATAAATCTCACACTGATTAAATGCAGGCTGCCTACTGTTATGCTAAACAGTTGCTTGTAACTTCACAGTAGCGTTCACTCACGTTTGCTAAATTGAGAAGTGGCAGTGAAACACAGAAGAAAACTTCAATTGATTCAATTGACTTTAGAATTATTTAAATAAAAGAACTATCACTGGATATCAATACAATTTCAACGCCGAAATACGAACCAGGCTAACACACAAAACAGCATCACAAATTTACGTAAAGTTATCAAGTATGAATGATTTTTTTCTTTAAAAAATCTTTGGTTCAAAATGCCGGGAATTAATTTACGTTCATATAATTACTTTTGATCTGCAAGAATAACTTTGCCTCTTCATAATGTTTATCTCAACTGTGAAGTTTCTGAGGCACATTAATAAATACTTATATTCTGTTTTCAGAATTATTAAAAAATGTAGAAACGAACTGGCACTGAAATTCTTTTCAAATGAACGTCACTCGTACTGTTTCAGTAACAGGAATGGACGTGGTAATAAGGACTTGGGATAATTATTAGTTTAAGTTTCTAAGGTTCTGCAGTAACTATTATCGAAACTAAAAGTTCACCATTATCACTGGACAATGCCGTTACACTTCTAAAATACGTGAACTAAGCGGAACAGTCTTACAGTCGCTCGTTGTTGAATAGGTGAAGCTCTGGAACTGTAGACCAGAACAACTGTTTTATAGCACATGCTGGATACTGACAAAGTTTCGCTATCATACATACTGTGTAAAAGTGTGTTAAGTGATGTACCAAAGGCCGTCACAACTGAAGCAGACATACGCACACTAGCAGAAACAAGCCGGCCATACTGTCGCCAAGCCAGCACCCAGCATTATGCTAGAAATAGATATGTAACGTCCCGAAAACCACTTGAAGGTGCACCTAAAAAGTTTCGAAAACCGGTTCATGGAATAATAAACAACTGTTCGAAAAAGCACCTGGTTGCAGTTTTATGTATTTACACCATGTCTTGTTTTTGTTCCTGCGGCGTTTACATAGCATAAGTCATAATCAAATTGTTGCAAGAACACCGACCAACTGGTCAGTCGCTCATGCAAGAAACGGCCTTCCTTGGGGTAGGTAAGAGCTTTATGGGCGGTGCGTATTATCACCCTACACTCCTGTAAATAACCCTTAAAACCCACACGATCGCTAAAGCTTCTTTCTGTGAAATCATGTGGTTACTTTCGCATTTGGGCAATGTCCGACTAGAGAATGCAAAAGTGAGATGTCCTTTTCAGTCTCCTTCTCCTACATACTGAAATTAGTTCCAGACCATAAAACGACGAATCCGTTCCAATATGAAATGGTAACGAAAGATCAGGATGATACAAAATATTACACTGTAATAACTCATTCTTTAATTTCTCAAAAGCGGCCTGACACTCATCAGTTCAAACAAAAGGGGCGTTCTATCGTAACAGGCTGTTCAAAATTGGGTGGTTAAACGTTTTCCACTGAGCGAATTTACGGTAGAATCTGGTTAACCAAAGGAAACTTTCAAGATAATTCGTCTTCGGTGGAGGACAGTTCTTTATCGCCTCCGTCTTCTATAAATCTGTAGCAGTTCTTGTCCTAATTATGTGACCAAGACAGATCAATTCATGTTGTACAGATTCACACTTCTTGAGCATCAGTGTCATTCCGCCCTTGCATAATGCACTGAATACTTCATTTAGTAAATTGTAATGTGCTTCCCCGGTGGTCGTAGCCACTACAAGTTGTTAGCATAAATTATTAGCTTCGATCTTAAGCTGCCCAACAACTGTCAAACGCTCTGATGATAGTCCGAATGGCGCTACCTTATACATGTAACGCATCCCTGCGAAAGAAAAACGCACCACCTTTTCGTGATTCTGGCTCGAGGGCCACTTGCCAGAAGCCGACCGTGAGATCGAGGCTTGTCATAAATTATATATTATGGAACCTTTGTAGACTTCGTCCATACTCTCAGGTCGATCTAAAAAAAAATGGTTCAAATGGCTCTGAGCACTATGGGACTCAACTGCTGTGGTTATCAGTCCCCTAGAACTTAGAACTACTTAAACCTAACTAACCTAAGGACATCACACACATCCATGCCCGAGGCAGGATTCGAACCTGCGACCGTAGCAGTCGCACGTTCCGGACTGCGCGCCTAGAACCGCGAGACCACCGCGGCCGGCTCAGGTCGATCTGTTTCACGTCGAACATTCCTGTTCATCGTACTAGTATCGATCAGTACTCTGAAGCTACCGTCATGTTTTAAGACAATAATTAATGGGTTGTTAGAAGGGCAAGCGCTCCTTTCAATAACTTTTCTCTCCAGCATTCGCTCTATCTCTTGCTGTACAGCTTCCTTTTTGGATAATGGTACTGAAATATGGTCGTACAAAAAAAGGTTTGTGGGGTTTAATGACACTCAAAACCGGAACAAGTTCTGGGTTTTCCGAGAATACTTCTTTGTTTTCATTATAATCTCAAACAAATCACCATTTTGCTCAGATGTAATATACGGTACTTTGTCTACAATATTTTCTAATACATCCTGTAAACAATCGTCAACAATTACGTTCCGAATATTTTAGTATTCCATTTCTTTATCTAAACCCACATTGTTAGGTAACATCACAATGCGAAGTGGTCAATAATGATCACTCACATCTTTGTTTACTTCGTCATGTTCTGTTTTCACTTTGTTATTATATTTTGCAACACACGACACAGTTGGTTTGCTACAACCAATGATTGCTTGTTGCTTCAACAACAAATCGAGTCCGAGAATTAGTTTCGTATCAGATCGGGCACCACTACAAATTCATGTTCAAATTTTTTCCCTTGCATTCCACAACAAACTAATATGTGATTATTTACAGGTTTGCAACTTTTTCCTGTTGGTCCCACCGTTCTTATTCTCATTACTGGCGTCATTGCCACCTCCGTATTATCTTTTAACAAATCGATAACTTTTTCCGCCGTAGCACTTAACTCTGCTCCAGTATCTATCAAAACTTATATTTCTAGTCCGTGCGTATCCACAGGTGCCACAATCTGTTTATAGGGGTGTGCCTCCGATTCTCCATTTTCCCATAACAAATCATTATTATTTGCCAAATCTTCCCCGAAAAATCCGTACGGTTCTATATCCGAACGAGATTTTTCTGGTGGTTTGTTTTCCACATTTTCTCTTCTACATCTTTGATTTCTCTCATTTCATTCTGAATTTGTGTCGACAGAATCGATACATGCACGATAATGTTTCCGTTTAATATGTCAATCAATTGTTTTTGTTTCGACACAACGTCGATAAAGTCTATATCTGATCGTAATTCATCGAGAAGACGGACAGCATTTTTATAAATTTCGAGAAGTGCGTTTCACTGGTAACAGTCTCATCTCTTTTGAGCTGTCGTATCCCGCTCCATTATCATCAGACTGTACTACATCTGCCTTCACCTCATAGACATTATATTCTACGTGGCTTTCGAGAAGTTGTTCACGATCATCGTTTGCTACGTCAGTTTGCCCCTGCTTACATAGATTACTGTTGAAGTCGCAACGACTAGCTTGACTGTGTTTGGAACAATATCTGCCTCTTCCAGATATCCCTGCATCCCTTGTACAGAGAACTCCATCTTATATTCGCTAATGTCTGCGGGTGCGATAAGCGTCAATTAGTGTCTTCTCTTCCTTGTAGCACAAGCTCAAAACCTCCCCTTATACTGTTTCAATCCGTTGCACATACGACAGAACTGATTTAATCAAACCTCAGCAGCTTCAGCCTACGATTGCACTCAATAACGGCAGCTTTTTCCGCTATTGGTTCCTTTACTTCGTTCAGTGAATCACTCCCTAAAAGAGCCACCAGTCCCACTATTGGTTAAACAACGTCTGCCTCTTCGTTTATGACCGGTACTACTTCATATTCATTACTCTGCAAAAGTTACGCGCGTTGCTATCACTTCTGTGTAAATCGACAATTGTTACAGCGTGTACGTCACAGTCCGAGTTAACGCAACTGTCTCTCGTGCGCCGATTTACCTATTCGGGTTTATTATAGCGATACCGATTTTGTCTTTTCCGGGGCCGCCAGAACCTCCCCACGCCTGTCGTGCCCGTAACCAGCGTGGATAGTGTTGTTTCCCTGATTGTTGTTGGCAACACCGATCCTGTCGTTTTGCCCATAATTTTATTTCTATTATTATTTCGTGGTCTTCGTACCATGTTTTCCTGCTGATGGCCGTTGTTACTCCGGTCTGCATTATTGTCATTGCGACTCCTGAAATTTTTGCTGTTACTCCGCCAGTTATCTTGAACCTCCACTTTTTCAAAAAATGCAGTAATTGACCTGCAGTTAATGCCAATGTACATTTGGAGTCGTCGGGAAGCTTCTTCCAGATTCCAATGGTCGGTCATACAAATGCTCCAGTTTCCGGGCCCAGTTTTCGAAAAACTCTCGATTGAGTTTCGCACACTTTTGTGATGGTAATTTCACACCACTAAAACCCGTCAGACACTTCCCCCGCACAGACCGGTACTTTTTCAAGAATTAGGTTTTGATCATAAGAGCGAAGAATCTATTTCGTTTTGTCCACTGTTCTTTATTTCAGCTTCGTGTACTGTGAATGGTCTTGCATTAACAGCATCCTATTCTTAATAATTTTAACTTGTATTCCTTGGCAGACTCTGCTGTGTTTCGCTTTTGTCTTTATCTGACGCCAAACAAACTTCTCACTTCCTAACTTTATATGTCATTTCCCTTGCGGGAGGTTGATCTTTACGTCCAGCTTCCGCTTGAATTCCATGCCCACAAGAAAGGACACGGTTAAATTTTTCGTGGCGAAAAACGTGCATTGATCCTTTCCGTTCTCGAATTCTACGCGTACTCGTTTCTGTAACCTAACAGTCTGGCCTCTGGCGCCAATATAACAGGATACCACACAGTTTTTGCACTGGCAAAGTCGTGATCCTTACAGTGTGTGCTGTTTTCGTAAAGGAATTAGTTTCTATCACGTTTACCCCTGTACCGGTATGGAACTAATGTCGTGGGAGTGCCTCCCACAACTGCTTGAACAGTAGCTTGTACGTTCTCAGTATCCACATACTTTCAGTATTATTGTCTACTTCACTAAATAACTCTTGACGGATGTCAATCTCATCATTATATCGGAGCATGTTTATCTACCCATTCAAATTATTGCCACCATTCCCTTCCGCGCCTGTCATCAGGAAGCCTGACCCAGTCGCGTTTAACTTGACGCCCCGGGCGTTGTCGTTGGTGGCGCTTCATCCGGACGTCGGGATTATACTTATTACTGTTTTGGTTTACGGGCTTACCCTGCCCATAATTATTCTGCGAACACCTATTATTGTGGCCTTGAATCCTATTGTCGTTTCATCGATTCCCGTTTCCATTATTTTGTTAACTGGAGTGGTCCAGATTATTATTTCGTCTCTGCCTTTGAAAGAATTTATGTCCGCTTTGTGGACCGCCGTTGTTGTTCTGATTTGCTTGTCCGGTTTGCCGACGTGCCGCTGTTACCCCTCGACGCGCCGTTACAGCTATTGTTGTGGCCGTGTCCGTTCTTCAGAATGACATTTTCACTCTGCAGCGGAGTGTGCGCTGATATGAAAATGCCTGGCATATCGAAAGTCTGTGCCGCACCGAGACTCGAACTCTGGACTTTTGCCTTTCGCTACTCAAGCACAACTCACGAACCGTCCTCACAGCTTCAATTCCACCAGTACCTCGTCTGTTACCCTCCAAACTTCACAGAAGCTCTTCTGCTAACCTTGTAGAACTAGCAGTCGTGGAAGAAAGACTATTGCGGAGACATGGCTTAGCCACAGCCTGGGGGATGTTTCCAGAATGACATTTTTCGCTCTGCAGCGAAGTGTGCGCTGATATGAAACTGCCTGGCAGATTAAAACTGTGTGCTGGACCGAGACTCTAACTTGGGACCTTTGTCTTTCGCGGGCAAGTGTTTTACCAACTCAGCTACCCAAGCACTACTCACGATCCTTACTGGCAGCGCATCGTTACTCGGTACTTCGCGTGAAGGCTGTGGTATTGTTTCCACCAAATGGCGCACTTCTTTCACCTGTGACGAAACCTCGCCTCGCTGCTGTGGGAGGTCGTGATGTATCATGTGCTTTATGCTACACTACTGGCCATTCAAATTGCTACACCAAGAAGAAATGCAGGTGATAAACGGGTATTCATTGGACACATATATTATACTAGAACTGACATGTAATTACATTTTCACGCAGTTTGGTTGCATAGATCCTGAGAAATCAGTACCCAGAACAACCACCTCTGGCCGTTGTAACGGCCTTGGTACACCTGCGCATTGAGTCAGACAGAGCTTGGATGGCGTGTACAGGTACAGCTGCCCATGCAGCTTCAACACGATACCACAGTTCATCAAGAGTTATACCTAGCTTATTGTGACGAGCCAGTTGCTCGGCCACCATTGACCAGACGTTTTCGATTGGCGAGAGATGTGGATAATGTGCTGGTCAGGACAGAAGTCCAACATTATCCTGCTGAAATGTAGGGTTTCGCAGGGATCGAATGAAGGGTAGAGCCACGGGTCGTAGTACATCTGAAATGTAACGTCCACTGTTCAAAGTGTCGTCAATGCGAACAAGAGGTGACCGAGACGTGTAACCAATGGCACCCCATACCATCACGCCGGGTGATACGCCAGTATGGCGATGACGAATATACGCATCCAATGTGCGTTCACCGCGAGGTCGCCAAACGCGGATGCGACCATCATGATGCTGTAAATAGAACCTGGATTCATCCGAAAAAATGACGTTTTGCCATTCGTGCACCCAGGTTCGTCGTTGAGTACACCATCGCAGGCGCTCCTGTCTGTGATGCAGCGTCAGGGGTAACCGCAGCCATGGTCTCCGAGCTGATAGTCCATGCTGCTGCAAACGTCGTCGAACTGTTCGTGCAGATGGTTGTTGTCTTGCAAACGTCCCCATCTGTCGACTCAGGGATCGAGACGTGGCTGCACGGTCCGTTACAGCCGTGCCGATAAGATGTCTGTCATCTTGACTGCTAGTGATACGAGGCCGTTGGGATCCAGCACGGCGTTCCGTATTACCCTCCTGAACCCACCGATTCCATATTCTGCTAACAGTCATTGGATCTCGACCAACGCGAGCAGCACTGTCGCGATACGATAAATCGCAATTGCGATAGGCTACAATCCGACCTTTGTCAAAGTCGGAAACGTGGTGGTACGCATTTCTCCTCCTTACACGAGGCATCACAACAATGTTTCACCAGGCAACGCCGGTCAACTGCTGTTTGTGTATGAGAAATAAGTTGGAAACTTTCCTCATGTCAGCACGTTGTAGTTGTCGCCACCGGCGCCAACCTTGTGTGAATGCTCTGAAAAGCTAATCATTTGCCTATCACAGCATCTTCTTCCTGTCGGTCAACTGCTGTTTGTGTATGAGAAATCGGTTGGAAACGTTCCTCATGTCAGCATGTTGTAGGTGTCGCCACTGGCGCCAACCTTGTGTGAATGCTCTGAAAAGCTGATCATTTGCATATCACAGCATCTTCTTTCTGTCGAAATTTCGCGTCTGTAACACGTCATCTTCGTGGTGTAGCAGTTTTAATGGAAAGTAGTGTATTTATTTCCGAGCGGAGAGTTTGCTTTGCCGTGCCGAGTTCGGCGTCGTGTTACACCTAATTCCTCATTTACCTTAGTGGAAATTTGACCAATTGAATGTGACATTCAGTCAAGGTATTATTTATTTGAAATGTCAGCGCTACATCTCTTTCAGCAAGAACAGTATTGATCTTCATAAAATTTGTATAGCCATTTGTCTGTCCCTTTCAGAAAGGGTGTTGTTCGTGCATTAACATGCGTTAATTTTCTTTACCAGATAAGTATCGCGAGCATTAATCATCTCAATGAATAATACAGAAAAGGGATTTACAACGGGGTGAGATATTTGCTCGGCACTTTTAATTGCTTACGCCCGCGTATTAGCTTCAACCTCCATATTCTGAGCATCGGGTTCTGCCATCATCAGATCGGTATTATTGCTACCGCCATCAACATTATTTTCAGAAAAATTATCCTTTGCAGAATCCATGTTTTCAAATTTACACAAACCAAAAATATACTTAGAAATAAAATCTCTTGACCACACACTGAACAATTAGCGTAAACTGACGACAAGATGGATGTTCAAACTAAAACAATCCACTATCACTCGTTTTCTTCTTGTCCGCGCGCAGTGCAAATGTAGCCGCCTTAATATAGCGTTTAGCTACAACGTCTACTGCAATTACTAATTTGCAAACTATGAAAAATGCAGAAATTCCAAAACTGAATGAATTATATGAGCTACCTGTTGCAGACTACAAAAGCAGAGGCAACTGGTAATACACTCCTGGAAATGGAAAAAAGAACACATTGACACCGGTGTGTCAGACCCACCATACTTGCTCCGGACACTGCGAGAGGGCTGTACAAGCAATGATCACACGCACGGCACAGCGGACACACCAGGAACCGCGGTGTTGGTCGTCGAATGGCGCTAGCTGCGCAGCATTTGTGCACCGCCGCCGTCAGTGTCAGCCAGTTTGCCGTGGCATACGGAGCTCCATCGCAGTCTTTAACACTGATAGCATGCCGCGACAGCGTGGACGTGAACCGTATGTGCAGTTGACGGACTTTGAGCGAGGGCGTATAGTGGGCATGCGGGAGGCCGTGTGGACGTACCGCCGAATTGCTCAACACGTGGGGCGTGAGGTCTCCACGGTACATCGATGTTGTCGCCAGTGGTCGGCGGAAGGTGCACGTGCCCGTCGACCTGGGACCGGACCGCAGCGACGCACGGATGCACGCCAAGACCGTATGATCCTACGCAGTGCCGTAGGGGACCGCACCGCCACTTCCCAGCAAATTAGGGACACTGTTGCTCCTGGGGTATCGGCGAGGACCATTCGCAACCGTCTCCATGAAGCTGGGCTACGGTCCCGCACACCGTTAGGCCGTCTTCCGCTCACGCCCCAACATCGTGCAGCCCGCCTCCAGTGGTGTCGCGACAGGCGTGAATGGAGGGACGAATGGAGACGTGTCGTCTTCAGCGATGAGAGTCGCTTCTGCCTTGGTGCCAATGATGGTCGTATGCGTGTTTGGCGCCGTGCAGGTGAGCGCCACAATCAGGACTGCATACGACCGAGGCACACAGGGCCAACACCCGGCATCATGGTGTGGGGAGCGATCTCCTACACTGGCCGTACACCACTGGTGATCGTCGAGGGGACACTGAATAGTGCACGGTACATCCAAACCGTCATCGAACCCATCGTTCTACCATTCCTAGACCGGCAAGGGAACTTGCTGTTCCAACAGGACAATGCACGTCCGCATGTATCCCGTGCCACCCAACGTGCTCTAGAAGGTGTAAGTCAACTACCCTGGCCAGCAAGATCTCCGGATCTGTCCCCCATTGAGCATGTTTGGGACTGGATGAAGCGTCGTCTCACGCGGTCTGCACGTCCAGCACGAACGCTGGTCCAACTGAGGCGCCAGGTGGAAATGGCATGGCAAGCCGTTCCACAGGACTACATCCAGCATCTCTACGATCGTCTCCATGGGAGAATAGCAGCCTGCATTGCTGCGAAAGGTGGATATACACCGTACTAGTGCCGACATTGTGCATGCTCTGTTGCCTGTGTCTATGTGCCTGTGGTTGTGTCAGTGTGATCATGTGATGTATCTGACCCCAGGAATGTGTCAATAAAGTTTCCCCTTCCTGGGACAATGAATTCACGGTGTTCTTATTTCAATTTCCAGGAGTGTATGTTGATAACTATGTATTATTTCCGTGTTGCTGCTTGGATGCTTTAATTCCCGTTACATCAGTTAATTTCATCTGAGTTTCTTATAGCCGTCATCATTGTTCTCTTGACTTTAATAATACAGTTGATTCATGAAAAATAGAACAAAAAAGAATGATTTCTTTTAGATTAACATGTTGGGTGCGCCAATATTACTGTTATTTAAAAAAGGATTATAAAGCTTCTGAAATGGTAAAAGGGTGCGTAGAAAATTTTTACTTGCGTAATAATGCATTTACATTTCGCCATCCCATATCAGATACCCATCAGACCAACGAGAACGTTGACCAATGGCATTGCTTAGAGACCAGTGACCGATCTTGATACTGATAGAAAAGATCGTTAAAAGAGATCTCAGGGACGTTGAAATAGAAATTTGATAAAGTAAATGCCGATTGAAAACCACAAGCTTTCGGCTGTGGCCACCAAACAATTCGTCGACAACTCTCCTTCGTTGAAGCCAGAGAAATCCTACAATGTAACATAATAAATTGGGATAAAATACGTTCTTTGTATTAAATTATGACCTTTTGTCCTCACTTTACTGTATCGGACGGGCAAAAATCGGAATTATATATGTTACTGCAGAAATATGTCCAGGTATTTTCACTAACGCCTGGCGTGATTAAGGAATATGTTTACCGGATGGAAATCAAACCGCATAAAACTTTCTGTCAAGTAACCTATTCCATCCCATGGTCAAACATGACCCCCAGAAAACGATACAGTGGCGTATTATAAAGCTTTCCCTTTCGCTGTTCAGACTTTATCACCAAAAGGATTTGTTGAAATATGTTCGGTAAGGCAGTTTAATCAGATGTCAAAGTATTTTGTCTTTTATGTTTCCTCAGCCACCCTGTATTGTGTATGTACACATTTTTTGAAGTTCTATGCTGAACCTGTCATACTATGAAAGTCTATTGAACAATGAAGAATGTGCACGAGTCTACCAAAACTAATGGACATAAATATTACCAATAATATGTTGTTATTGTGGTCTTAAGTGCAAAGACTGGTTTGATGAAACTCTCCATGCTACTCTATCCTGTGCAAGCCCCTTCATCTCCCAGTAACTAATGCAACCTACATCCTTACGAACCTGCATAGCATATTCGTTTCTTTATCTCCCTCTACTATTTGTACCCTCCACGCTTCCCTCCAATACTAAATTGGTGAGCCCTTGATGCCTCAGAAAGTGTCCCACCGACCGATCCCTTCTTCTACTCAAATTGTGCCACAAATTCCTCCCAGTTCCAGTCAGTACCTCCTCATCAGTTACGTGATCTACACATCTAATCTTCAGCATTCTTGTGTAGCACCACATTTCAAAAGCTTCTATTCTCTTCTAGTATAAACTGTTTATCGTCCATATTTCACTTCCATACATGGCTATACACCATAAAAAAGCTTTTAGAAAGGACTTCCTGGCACTCGATGTTAATAAGCTTCTCTTCTTCAGAAATGCATTCCTTGTCGTCCTCAGTCTACATTTTATAACCTCTTTACTTCGACCATCATCAGTTATTTGGCTGCCCAAATAGCAAAACTCATCTACTTCTTTAAGTGTCCCATTCCCTAATCTAATTTCCTCAGCATCACCTGATTTAATTCGACTATATTCCAATATCCTCGTTTCGCTTCTGTTGATATTCATCTTATACCCTCCTTTCAAGACGCTGTCCACTCCGTTCAACTGCTCTTCGAAGTCCTTTAACGTCCCTGACAGATTTACAATGTCATCGGCAAACCTCAAAGTTTTTATTTCTTCTCCCGACTTTCATTCCCACTCCAAATTTTTATTTTGTTTTCTTTACTGCTTGCTCATTGTACACATTAAATAACATAGGGGATAAGCTACAACCTTGTCTCACTCCTTTCTCAACCACCGCTTCCCTTTCGTGCCCCTTGACTCTTATAACTGCCGTCTGGTTTCTGTTCAAATTGCAAATTCATGTGTAGAAGTTTGAAAGCGGAATTTCCCTATAGATGGCGCTAGCCGTCCGTGTTGGGCCCGTGATACCGCGCCATCTGCTTCCTGTAACGAGTAACGACGAATGTCAACAAACAGTAACGGAAGTTCCATATACCCATATGTGTTTCAAACCCATAAACATGTCGAGTTTTGTGCCTACGAATTATGATTTGCAGACAGCGTGGGTTTCCTGCTATCATTTGAAGTAAACTCCTGTAGAATCGCATCGAATGCTTGTTGAAGCTGTCGGCAAACATGCTCTTGTGAAAACACAGTGTTTCGAGTAATTCAAAAATTTCAAAAGTGGTGATTTTGAAATGAGAAACGACGAGCACTGGAAACCACCGAAAAAGCTAGAACACAACGAATTGCAGGCTTTGATGGGTGAAGATGATGCTCAAAATCAACAGGAACTCGCGAAACATCTGAATGTGACGAAGAAAGCCGTTCTCTTCTCTTGAAAGCTATGGAAAAGGTATAAAAAGTGGGAAAATGTGTGCCGCGTGAACTGTGTGAAAGACGGCAAGGATATCGAAAGACCACTTGTGAAATGCTACTCGCCAGATACAAAAGAAAGTCGTTTCTCCATCGAATGGTGACAGGTGATGAAAAATGGATATATTTTAAGAATCCTAAGCGTCGTAAATCATGGGTGAATCCAGGCAACATATCGACATCCACTGCAAATCGGTTGCGAAAGAAGACAAAGCTCTGTGTTTGGTGGGATTAGAAAGGCGTCATCTATTACGAATTGCTAAAACCTGGTGAAACCGTTAACGCTGATCGGTTCCAATAGCAAATTATCAATTTAAATCGAGCATCGCGTGAAAACGACCGGAATATGGAAAAAGGCAGCACAAAATCGTATTGCTCCATGATAACCCCCCCCCCCCCAACCCCCAATCACACAGAGCGAAACGGGTCAAGGAAACTTTCGAGGTGTTCAGTTGAGAAATACTAGGGCATGCGGCTTATTCTCCAGACTTGGCTCCGTCCGATTATCATCTGTTTGCATCACTGGGGCACGCTTTCTCTGAACAATACTTCAATTCGTGTAAAATGTACGAAAATGGCTCGCTGACTCTTTCGTTTCAATAGAAGAACTGTTTCTAGAACATTTTTTTTTTTTTTTTTTTTTTTGGCGTGGTATTCATAGCCTACGGGAGAAGTGGGAGAAATGTATAAATTGCAGTGGAGATTATTTTGAATAAATATATCATTTTCAAACAACAGACGTGTAATTATTGCAACCAAATTCCTGTTTCATACTTATACACCTGGTACTCCTTCCAGCTTACTGGTTTCCCTTCTTTGGTTAGGACTGGTTTTCCATCCTAGCTTTTGATATTCGTGCATGTGGTTCTCTTTCCTCCAAAGGTCTCTTTAATTTTCCTGTAGGCGGCATCTGTCTTACCCCTAGTGATATACGCTTCTACATCCTTACATTTGTCCTCTAGCCATTCCTGCTTAGCAATTCTGCTCTTCCTGTCGAGGCCGGCCGAAGTGGCCGTGCGGTTAAAGGCGCTGCAGTCTGGAACCGCAAGACCGCTACGGTCGCAGGTTCGAATCCTGCCTCGGGCATGGATGTTTGTGATGTCCATAGGTTAGTTAGGTTTAACTAGTTCTAAGTTCTAGGGGACTAATGACAGCAGTTGAGTCCCATAGTGCTCAGAGCCATTATTATCTTCCTGTCGATCTTATTTTTGAGACGTTTGTGTTCCTTTCAGCCTGCTTCATTTACTGCATTTTTATATTTTCTCCTTTCATCAATCAAATTCAGTATATGTTATGTTAACCAACGATTTCTACTACCACTCCTTTTTTTTACTTACTTGATCCTCTGCTGTCCTCACTATTTTACCTCTCAAAGCTATCCATTCTTCTTCTACTGTATTCCTTTCCCCTGTTTTGATCAATCGTTCCCTAATGCTCCCTCCGAAACTTTCTACAACCTCTGGTTCTTTCAGTTTGTCCAGGTCCCATATCCTTAAATTCTCACCTTCTTTCAGTTTCTTCAGTTTTAATCTGCAGTTCATAACCAATAAATTGTGGTCATAGTCCGCATCTGCTCCTGTAAATATCTTACAATGTAAAACCTGGTTCCTAAATCTTTGTCTTGCCTTTATATAATATATCTGAAACCTTCGGGCATCTCCAGGTGCCTTCCACGCATACAACCTTCACCAATGATACATATATATCACTAGTAGTCATAGCACTAGTACTGTGAAATATGAAAATGATGACTGCATATTTTGTCGGTGGAAAGATTATTTTCAGCATTAGTTATATGAACTCTAGAAGTTTGACAAGTTTATTTGGGAAGATAGTTCTGTCTAGATCCTTCAAAGTATAGAATAAGGGAAGTAATGAGCAAAAGTCAAGTGAGAATTAAATTTATGTTTTTGTGATTTGTTGCCTACTACAACCATTAGCAGATGAACTTTTGCTTCCAACTAAGAGTATATAGAGCAAGAGACAGTAATATTAAGTGTAAATAGTTACCATGTAGCAAACAGTTTTTTCAAGTCAAATTTCTTTGGCATAAATATGTGCTAACTAGTAAAAAGCAATGAGTTAGACCTGGTAGAGAACTGTATGTACACAGAGTGCATCTTCTGGTCACACTGGTGCGATTGCTATATAGACTGACACTAATTTGAACTGATCATTTATTGATAGGGAGATGTACAGGCCATGCAATAACTATACTCAGGCTGTAAATATTAGTATGTAAGTAGTGTGAAACATAGCATTTATAGCTGATAAGTCTAGCAGAAGCCAGTGCAAAGTGCTATCGGACTGATATTTTATCTTGTATGTAAATATTTATGTGTATGCTGTTCTCTTACTTTTCCACTTCAAGTGAATTGAAGACACACTTTAATCAGCATGATCCATTATATGTAAAAGATGTGAGACCAAGAGTTATGTGATTTTATGTGGAGCAGGAAAATGGCTCTCAGCACTATGGGACTTAACGTATGAGGTCATCAGTCCCCTAGAACTTAGAACTACTTAAACCTAACTAACCTAAGGTCATCACAGCCCGCATCTCGTGGTCGTGCGGTAGCGTTCTCGCTTCCCACGCCCGGGTTCCCGGCGGGGTCAGGGATTTTCTCTGCCTCGTGATGGCTGGGTGTTGTGTGCTGTCCTTAGTTAGGTTTAAGTAGTTCTAAGTTCTAGGGGACTTATGACCACAGCAGTTGAGTCCCATAGTGCTCAGAGCCATTTGAGCCATTAAGGTCATCACACACATCCATGCCCGAGGCAGGATTCGAACCTGCGACCGCAGCGGTCGTGCGGTTCCAGACTGTAGCGCCTAGAACCGCTCGGCCACTCCGACCGCCGTGGAGTAAGAGTTTGAGATTTTTGCCATATCCCATTTCGAAAGCATGTGTCAATTTCTTGATCGCAGTCTGTGTTGTTTGGGTTTGTTTGTTTGTGCTTTGCCCTTTGCCGATCCATACCTACAGTCTGATTAATACATGGGTACATGGTAACATGACGATAACCTAGGTAAGAGCTAAGAGCACTCAATCTGTAGAACATAAAAAGAGGGAAGTAAAGAGTTTTCTGAACATGAGACCACAAGCAATGCATTGTAGCAAACATGGCTTACATACCAAAAACACACGAGTGAGTCACATGAAGTATATAACTTGTAAGAAAGACATGTTAATTAATTTGTACAAGAAGTAAATGCGATCAAGGGAACAAAGAATTTGTGTGGGCAAGAAAAAGGAACTCATTTAATTGTTAGTGTTGTTGTAAGATGGTTGCAAAGAAAGTAATGTACTGCATTTCTTTCTTCAACAATTCTTTATTGAACATAATGATAATTAACACACCGGAAAGAATGATGTTTTATCTAAACAACCTATTTCTCTATGTAACCTCCAGCTCATTCTATGGCCTTCCTCCAGTGTGAAACAAGGTCGTGTATGCCCTGTCGGAACCAACACTTGTCTTGGTGGTGGAGCCAGTGGTTTACTGTGTGAACCTGCTTTGCAGATTGACAGATGCAGCGCCAACTGCCGAGCTGTAATGCTTCTGTCGTCGCGAATGACATCAGCTCGCTGCAACATGTTAAGTGTGACAGCCGTGAATGGTCTCCCTGACCGCTGCAAATCGTGGAGCTCCGCCGAACCGCCTTTTGATGACCTCATCCTCCGTGCCCAGCGACTAACTGTACTTTGATTGACAGCAGATTCTCCCTAGACTTCGCACAAGCGTTTGTGAATATTCCCCATAGTTTCTCTCTCTACAGTGAGATATTCAATGACGGCACGTTGCTTGTAACATACATCACCTGCAAACGCCATTTTGAAACTGCCCTGCAGCTACGCTATCTATCGGGAGTGGCGGAAACTTGGTACACTCACTCAGGAGACTTCAAATAATACATACGTAACATTTCGCATTCGTAGCATTGCTTTTAGCTGAGAAAAAAAATGCGGTGCATTACTTTTTCGGCAACCCTCTTAAGTGAAGAGTGTGACGTGACCCAGTGGCCAGTGGTCGCAATAGGACGTTCGATTCAGTGATGTGAATCCAAAACATGTTAAGTAAATAAGTGTTGTGTGAAGTGAACAGTTATACGTCAAACACAGCGTTGTGAACTGCATGTCACCCTACTCAGTGAGAAGTCCTGCGCACATAACTTGTCTTCGATGTGTACAGCCACAATGACACATGTATTCGCACACAAAAGTGACTTAGCGAATTTATAAAAGGTGTTACTGCACTGGCGAGGTAATGCACAAGTAAAAAACCACCGCGTCAATAAACAAACACTGTGTGAAAGTGTGATTAAAATTCTGAGTGAATTTTTTTAAAGTAACAACTCTAAGAGGTGACTCTGCAGAGACGTTCTTGAAATGTCTGTGGTTAACACTAAAAAACATTTACTAGTGTTGTTTGTTGACGAACTCAGAGCACAAGAACTCCACTCAGTTTGAAAACACGGCATGCCCAGTAGACACTGGTGCCAACTACAAACTAGTGAGAACCAAAGTTCCCTAAAGATAGACTTGGCTCGCAATAGCAATATACACGAAAGACAATAGTGAAAGTGAACTCTGTTGTACTAATCAAATTTTTCTTCAGGGCAGCTCTGCGATACTGGACTAATTTTTGTAGAGCAAATTCTGCTTTGCTTTGATTTTCAGGTATCAACGTCGTCATTGAGCATGCAAGAGTGAGGGCGTGGCCAGCCGCCAGAGCCGTTCGCACACGTTCCAACTGCGATAGCCGTCCAGCTGGCCAGCGGGTTTCCTGGAATCGCCGTCAGAGGTCACACCGCAAGCCGTCGGGTTCGCCTCCTTCTCAACAGATCGCGCCAATTGAGAAAGTGTTACTATGTGTCAGTCTGTTATGCCGTGCGTGTTTCGTAGTTGTGGACAAGTACGTAAATATTTTTACAGAAAAAAATCAGTAAAAAGACAAAATATAAAAAAAGAGATAAGAAACTCAGAAATAGTTATGTCTGTAATAATGTGTTTCTGTATATTTACTAAAAGTTTACGAACATTTGCTATAAAGACATATCTGTTTCAACAAACTTTAAGAAACAAGTACACAAAGATAATGAAGTGTCAAGTGCGTTTCCTTTAAAAAGAACTGCGAAGTGGACAGTGTATTTTGTTAGTCTATTGGAATATGATGCTCATTTACCCCTCTGTAATACAATGTACACTAATGTTACCACAGTTGAACACTTGTTCTGTATTTCTAGAGACAAAATAAGAAACAATCGTTATAGAGGCAATGAAATGTGGCTTTTTTGAATAATTAATAAAATATGTCCCCAACATTTCATTAATGCTAAAAAACATTAATAAATTTTCTCTGTGTAGGTGAATCTGTAAAGTAAGGAGAAAGGGTCATAATTTAATATTAAAAAAATTGTATTGTTCACATAAAGAATGTTACAGAGAAATGTTTATATATCGATACCTGATAAAAGGCGCTCTGCAAATCAAGATGAAGGCAGTCGCCATAATTTTTTGTGACTTTTCAAAGCAGGAGCTGTGCTCCTTCTCCCTCTCACCCTCTCTCTCGTCCGTTTTTGACTGCTGTCATATAAAATGTGTCACTAGCGTAGCTGAAACGTTTGGTTAAATAATTACGTCAATTTAATGATAACAGTTGTGTTTCAATCAAGAAACCTACTTTCCTCTTCCATTAACGCCACATCTTAATTTATTATGTTCCATTTTAGAATTTTCCCGGGCTGTAACGAAGAAGAGTCGTCGACGTTTGTTTGGTGGCTACAGCCGAACGCTACTAGTGTTCAATCGGAATTTACTTTATCAAACTTTTATTTCAACAACCCTGAGATTTAACCGATCTTTCCTATCAGTATCCGGGCAATTTACTTACGCAAACTGCCTAAGTTTGAGATCGGTCACTGGTCTCTAAACAATGCCATTGGTCAACGTTCTCGTCGGCCTTATGGGAATCTGATGCTCGATGGTGGAATGCAAATTTATTATCGAGCACGTAAAATTTCCTATGCACCGTTTTACCACTTCAGAAGCTTTGCTACCAGCAGACGTGATTAAATGTTTTATAATACTTCTTGTTAAATATCAGTAATGTTATATGGCGTTTTCACCACCGACTTTCTCTGTTGACAAGTCTCACTCTCCACCTTAACTTTCGTACCAACTGTCGATACTAAATTTTTCAAGCTTCAGGTTTCATTCGCTTGTCTCTGTTGGGCCGTAGCTGTCTGTTCTTTAAGTCGTCTCTGAACTTGCCTACTTTGTCTTCGACAATAGGTTCAACTTTTTCTTGAATCTTATTTCTCAGTCAAATCGACTGTTTACCAAAGATAGAAATATGAAACCGGAATTTGGTTGCGATAATTACGCGTCTGTTGTTTGAAACTGATAAAATATATTTTATTCAAAATAATCTCCATTTCAATTTATACATTTCTCCCATCTCTCCAGTAGGCTTTGAATGCCACGCCAAAAAAACAGTTCTTCTTTTGAAGCGAACCAGTCAGAGAGCCATTTTAGTACTTTTTCACACGAATTGAAGCATTGTTCAACGAGAGCGTGTCCCAGTGATGCAAACAGATGATAATCGGACGGAGCCAAATCTCGAGAATAAGCCACGTGCCCTAGTGTTTCTCAACTGATCACCTTGATCGATTCCCTAACCCGTTTTGCTGTGTGATAGGGCGTTGTCATGGTGCAGTAGGACCTTTGTGCTGCCTTTTTGAACATTCCGGTCGTTTCTCACGCAATTCTCCATTTAAATCGATCATTTGCTGTTGGTAGTGGTCAGTGCTAACGGTTTCACCAGGTTTTAGCAACTCGTAATAGAAGGCACCCTTCTGATCCCACCAAATACAGAGCATTGCCTTCTTTCAAAAACCGATCTGGTCTTGCAGTGGATGTCGACGGTTTGTCTGCTTCACCCATGATTTACCACGCTTAGGATTTTCAAAATATATCCATTTTTCATCACCTGTCACTATTCGATGGAGAAACGACTTTCTTTTGTATCTGGCGAGCAGCATTTCACAAGTGGTCTTTCGATTTGCTTACTGTCTTTCATTCAGTTCATGTGGAACCCATTTCTTTCTCATAGCTTTAAACCGAAGACAAACGGCTTTCTGCGTGACATTCCATTGTTCCGCGAGTCCATCTTGAGTTGAGTATCATCTTCATCCAATGAGGCGTGCAATTCGTTGTCTTCGAACATTTTCGGTGGTTTCTAGTGCTCGTCGTTTCTCATGTCAAAATCACCACTTTTGAATTTTTTGAATCATTCAGAACACTTTGTTTTCCCAAAAGCATGTTCGCTGAAAGCTTCGACAAGCATTCGATGCGATTCTGGAGCAGTTTTCTTCAAAAGATAGAAAACCAATGCTGTCTGCAAATCGTAGTTCGTAGGCACAAAACTCGACGCGTTTACGGGTTTGAAACAGATACCGATTCATGGATCATTGGTTACTGTGTGTCGACATTCGTCGCCAGCCATCAGAGAAAGAAGATGGCGCTGCAGGCGCGGTCTCATGGGACCTACACTGACGGCTAGCACCAACTACAGGGAAATTCCGGTTTCATATTTCTACACATGGTACATTCTGAACGTGCGACTGTGCTGTCGTCATGTCGCATTTAAGATTACCGATGCATTCTTTAAAAAATCTATTTTTTTGTTCATTGTAATAATATTGTTGTTTGACAATGAGGTAATCTACTAACCTCGTTTCTTTGATTGTGTCTCCATAACACTTTTCATCGATGTACTCTGCGCATCTATTTTCTTTCTTGGCGATCTATTTTCTTTTCTAGCAATAAACCCTTAGCGTCTATTTTCATTTCTTGTACATCCATTTTGGCAAGCAAAACACTTAACAAATTATTTATTTTTCTCGCTCGCTTGTGCCTCTAATTCTGATTCCTTTTTAATTTCTTCGTATTTAGCATTAGCTGGTTCGGTTTTAATAAATGTACTGCCTTCGATGGCGCTTGCAAAAACATGAAATTCCTCTGCTGTAAGTAAGTGTTCGCATTTCACTGTATCGCCTGTGATGCTTGCCACCTGGTCCTCAACAATGAATTCCGCCTCACGGGGCTTCCTTTTTTCGACCGCCTGCTGTTCATTAAAGCTGACTACATTCCCTATTTCAATATTCTTCATCATTTTAATTTTTTTGTTAATTACAGAAAATTTTATTATTCTGCATCCACGTGCTTCCTTCTCTACATTTGCGGTAACAGTACGTGGACGACTTTTTGATTGTTGCGAAATGAAGTTCTATTCGCACACGAATGTTGCGCGAAGTGCAAAACTCAGTCACTAGACAATCGCAAGATTGAAACTGTCTCTACACAAGCATCGTCACGTGTAACGTCCCCCTTTACATAACCGGCTTTTGTGAAAACATGTTTGATCACATTCGCTTGTGCCTAACAGAAAGTAAAGTCTGACAAGGCTATTGTTTCCGAAGGAAAATGTTAACATCGATTAGTGAGGGAGAGGTTTACAACATGTCATCTCTGAGGCCAAGTTATTCCGCCTACTCTACTTTCAGATAAATTTAGTTCTTTCGTCAAAACTTGTGCAGTCATTTAAGTATTCTTGTAACGGTAAGGGGTACCATGGGATACATAACAATAAACTTTACTAGTACTTTCGGAATAAATGCAAAAATGGTCGCAAGCTCTATTGGGCACTGTCTATTCGCGAAGTAATAAAAATTGAGAACAGCAGAAAGTAAGGAATAATTTGGATACTTCGGGCAACAGAAGGCTACACACACATTTGCAGTTAGAATAGACGTCATGACATAATAATGAGAAAGAATTTTAGTTATTACTACACTCGTTATTAAACACAATTAAATGAATCTGGAATAAATAAATCTCACGTTAATGAACTGGAAGCTACCTAATGTTATGCTAAACAGTTGCTTGTAACTTCACAGTAGCGACTACTCACTTTTGCTTAATTGGGAACTGGCAATGAAACAGGAAAGAAAACTTCAGTTGACTTTACAATTATTTAAATACAAGAACTACCACTGGATATCAACACAATTCCAAAACCGAAATACGAACTAGGCCAAACCATATCACAACTTTACGTAAAATTTCAAATAAAATCTTTAGTTTCAAGCGCCAGGAATTAATTTGTTTTCAGATAATTGAATTTACTTTTGTTCTGCAAGAACAAAACAATATTTATCTCAACAATGAAGGTAGTGAGGCGCGTTATAAAATAATTTTACTTCTGTTTTCAAAATTGTTAAAAAGTATAGAAAAGGACTGGCACTGAAATTAATTTTGATATATTCCTTTCTTTTCAAGTAAACTTCACTCGGACTGTTTTAATAACAAGAATAGACGCGGTACATACTTGGTAATAACGACTTACGATAATTATTAGGTTAAAGTTTCTAAGTTTTTGCAGTAACTATTATTAAAACTGAAAGTTCACTAGTATCTCTTGGTAATGCGGTTAGAATTCTAAAAAACGTGAAGTAATTGGAACAGTCTTACAGTCGCTCATTGTTGAAAAGATGAAGCCGTACCTGCCGTCCACAATGTTGCAGTAGTTCGAGACACAATTTGCGAGCTCACCTTTACTTAGCAATGACCATTGGCGAAGCAGGAGCTTGATATAAATGGAACTGTCTTTTCATCTGCCCACGCTCGTTAATTACTATCATGTTGCTAATTAAAGTTTCTCGTCAGATTGGCTTAGCACGCATCTAGTGCATCCGATCACATTAGAGTCTGAAACCAAGTACCTGTGCAGCGCGCGCTTTCTGACGTCACATCACTTGCGTCGAGAGACGCCGCTACACAGCGCGTTTTTACTCTGTGATACCAGTCCCTAACATTTCCCTAATTAGCACTGACCCAGTATAAAGTACTGTTATTGTTACATTATTATTCACACAGGTCAAAAAACGTTCTTTACAAAACAAATATCTTTTAAACTTTACAAGAAAACCGAAATACAATATTAATGGTATATAAAGGAGAAGGTTTTAAATATGCACGTCTGTATTGAACAGTTCCAAGGCCATAGGATATAGACTTTTACTTTCTATTAACCATTGGTGCTCAGGCAACTGGCGACCCTTGTATGGACTCATTAATAAAAATAAACGGCAATATCTTACTTATTTCGTATCCACATTCTTAAGTAGTCAGCTTCTTTCATATAGCTCATCCTACAAGGATACATAGTGCGCCACTGTATATTTCTTCAACGGGAAAAGCGGAAAAACATCATCGGTATACGAAAGCGCGTATTGAATGATCATAACAGACTGTCATAAAAGAATATTATGACGAAGAACAATCGGACAACAGCTACATAAGTCGGTGCATGACTGAATGTCGCACACATGAACCGCGTCAGTAGCAAAACAACTTCGCATTTGGAAGAACGAAGGTTCAAACCAGCGTTCGGCCACTCTAATATAGGTTTTCCACGATTTCCCTACATCAGGCAAATGGCGGGATGGTTCCTTTGAAAGGGCACATCCGACTTTCTCCCCCGTCCTTTCCTAATCCGATGGAACCTATGACTTGCTGTTTGGTTCCCCCCCCCCCCCCTTCCAAATCAACCAACCAACCAACCGAAACAACACAAGGGAATCTCCATAAGCAGGTACTGCAGGCGAGCTGGAATTACAAACCCACTAACCAGTGATGCAAATGATCATAACAGGAAAAAGTGATGCCGAACACATAAGACATGGACTATAGGGCAACGGAAGTACGTCATTTGGTCGGATAAGTGTCAATATCATGCTGCAGCTAAAAAACCAAAGTGATGTCTTTGTGAGAATTGATTTGTTGAATGTCGAACTAAACATATTGTTAGGAAAATTGTTCCAAAGAAATGGTTCAAATGGCTCTGAGCACTATGGGACTTAACATCTGTGGTCATCAGTCCCCTAGAACTTAGAACTACTTAAACCTAACTAACCTAAGGACATCACACACATCCATGCCCGAGGCAGGATTCGAACCTGCGACCGTAGCAGTAAAATTGTTCCAATAGTTACATGAAGTCCATGGCATCGTCTCTTGTTGCGCACGTTTTTCAACTTCTGGCCGAGTTTACGTCCCAAGAGCTTAAGACGGTGGTATTTCCGTGATTATTCGGGCAACCATGTCGTGGTGTTCCACGGGCCCCATAGCTAATCTGCAAGGTCGCATTACTGCCAAGGATTATGTGGCAATTTTGGCTGATCAGGTCCATCCCATCGTACAACGTCTGTTCCCCAGTGGTGATGCTGTGTGACAAGACTGCAGGGGTGCAGTTCACACAGCTCGTTTCGTTCAGGACTGGTTTGGTGGGCACAAGGGTGAATTTTCGCATCTTCCTTCGTTACCACGGTCACCAGAACTTATACTATTTAGTCTTTGTGGTCTATTTTGGAGAGAAGAGTAAGCCAGAATTGCCACTATTTTGCAGTAAAAATACTGCAAATTTCTCACCTTGCCATATAATCAGAGCACCGATCATAGAAGCTCTGGAACACTTTGACAAGAGCTTTGATAAGTGTTGAGAAAGATGATCACGTCCGCTGGAGACAAACCAGGCGAAACCGTAGGCCTGTGAGTGTGTGGGTGTGATGGCGACATTGGGGGTTGGAAAGGTGGTCGTGGACCGCTATTCCTCTTTCGATCAAAACGCACGAATGCTATTGCAGACTGGAAAACATTTATATAGAATAAACATCCATCATTGCAGATCTTTATCCATGAAATATATAGCTCCCAATCGCTACAAAAATTTTTTTCTGCATAGAAAATTTCAGTCTATGTTGTTCCATATTTGGTCAAGTAGTAGTAGTACACGCGTCTCATGAGCAAATTCAGTCCCAGACTTTACCGAACCAACAGTCTACGCACCATGGCGGGCATGACAGTTCCGGCTATCCGGCTATTATCCCGTATAACACTGTAACATTAGATTTCGTACAATCGTAGCTCGAAACTAGCCGGCCAGTGTGACCGAGCGGTTCTAGGCGCTTCAGTCTGGAACCGCGCGACCGCTACGGTCGCACGTTCGAATCCTGCCTCGGACATGGATGTGTTTGAAGTCTTTGAAGCTCGAAACTAACGGAACGCGGAACGAGAATAGGTCGACTAATCAAACAGCTTCACACGTTCCTCTACACTATTCTCGATTTCTAGCTGTGATCACCTCGGAAGATTGTAACACAGCAACTGAATTTTTATAATTGGCTTAACGGTAAGTTCTTGGTGAATTAAATGGTTCAAAGGCTCTGAACACTATGGGACTTAACATCTGTGGTCATCAGTCCCCTAGAACTAAGAACTATTTAAACCTAACTAACCTAAGGACATCACACACATCCATGCCTGAGGCAGGATTCGAACCTGCGACCGCAGCGGTCACGCGGCTCCAGACTGAAGCGCCTAGAACAGCACGCTTGGTGAAACACTTCAGTTATTACACAGTAAAATATACTTTTTGTCTAAAATTTAAATTTTACACGGTCTAGATTGGCGTGAAAAGTCCGTTTTCTAATGTAACGTAACACTATAAAATATGCTTCTAAACGAAAACTAGGTAATGTTAAATAAAATGTTTTAAAAATAGGCAAAAATATGTTCTATTGGGTATTAGAATAAATTTTCATGTGATGTACATAGTTTTTTATAAGGAACATCATGATTTTTTTCTATGTCAGTGTTTCTCCAAATTGACGTCAGAATCGAAGCAGAGTAATTGCGTAGCGTTCATCGTTTCTTTTACCTTACGTTCGTTAGAGTTGCAGCATAAGTTCAGAAAGAAGTGCATGCAAAAGAAATGATCATGGAGTTATATATTATTCCAACCCAATTGTCTCTAATGACGTCTGAGTGAAAAATAAATAAAAAGTGCTGACCTGGGTTTTGAACAAGATACGTACAGTGTCTATCTGTCTGTTATTCCTCCAAGTGTTACTCTTTATGGCAGTACACAACACAAAATAATATATTGTGTAAGTACAGTATTGACAACTGTGACACACAGCAGGGCGGTTAACACTATCGACACTACCTTCAGAAGCGTGCAGCAGCAGTCTCCCTCCAACGTTTATAACCAACAGGTAGCTCTGTGACCGGCAGCGCAACGGTGACATCGGGGTGGGATGACAACGGATAATATGATACGATAAAGCACTTAAAATGTAATCCGTCTATAAATGAACTGTAAATAGGATAAACAGAGGTATACCACTGGCGTGGCGGAAACTAATTAGCCAGATAATTACTGTTCCGTAGATCCACTCTGTGATAATTCCCGTGACGCGAAACGTACCATCATTCCCTCAAAAGCTGCACAGAGTTGATTAAAATACGCGTGTGGGTGTTTGTTAGTCACTAGCTGACACGTGACAAACTTTGTTTAAAAGTAGTGTATCAAACACACAAACTTACACGAACGCTTCGACACAATCTAAATATGTTAGTCATGTTCTCATTTTTTTTAAACAGACATGAAAAATCATTTCAAACAGAACTACCTTATCCATTAAAATTCTTGCTGCGAGTCGGTTGTTCAATTCCGTTACGCTCTGCTGTCAGCAACAGTAGTTGGGCAAAAAGAAATGCACTGTGCAGCTTAAATGCAGATGCTGGCTGAACCTGCAGGTCACGCTGTTGTGTTGGATCGCCGACGGCACCCGTGCGATATTCCCGTCGTGGTCAGAACAGTGTACTCTTTAGTTGTGACTGCATTACGTCGTAGTTAAGACATATTCATAGGATTTGTCGACCGTAAAAAGCGTTCGACATTGCCAGATGGTGCAAAAATTTTATAAATCCTGAGAAACTACAGGTAAGCTATAGGAAAAGACGGGTAATGTAAGTTTTGCACATGAACCAAGAGGGAAAAGTAAGACTGGAAGACCGAGAAGGAAGTGCTCGGATTAAAAAGGTGTGACATAGGCATGTAGTCTCTCAACCCTGCTGTGCAGTCTATACGTCTAATAAGCAATAACGGAATTAAAGAAAGGTTCAACAGTGAGATAAACTCAAGGTGAAAAGGTATCAACCTAACGAATCGCCGTAGCTATTGTAAGACGTGTATATTTCTATTGCCTGTTGTCAAATCACAATTTATGAAAGATGTTTATATTTTATTATTAGGATTATGTAGGAATAATTAATATTTGTTATGTTGGAAATAATTGTGGTAACAGGGAATGTCTGCACCAAAGTATTGTTGACAAGAGCGACCGCAAACTGATATAATTTTAAAAAGGGCGGGAGAGACCGCGTATCGATACATTTTAAGAAAAGAGCGGGGAAGACCGCGCATTGATACATTTTGTAATGGTAGCAGGGATTGTCTGCACCAGAAAGCATGGTTGGCAGGAGAGACCGCACTTTAGCGTTCGTAGGAAGTCAGTAGTAAGCGAGATGTGAAGCGAGTTGGTAGCAGGTCTGAAGCGAGAGGTTGAGAGGAGTAGTGTGCCTGCCAGCCACCAGCTATGATTTACAAGAGATTATAAACGGATGTACAGAGACATCAACTATTATCATAAGAGGAACTAATATTATTGAATTATTTTCTGTGCGAAACTCAAGACTACTGAAGGTATGTTTGCGCAATGCTAGTTGTAAGATTATTGTAAAAAGTAAGTCCATTTGAACGTTTGTAAAATCATTTCAGTACCAACAGTAAATATTTGAAGCGTTTTCAGAATATAATTAATTTTTGCCAGCAACGTTGCATTACTGATTATAATGCATCCCAAAAACCATCAACATGAAACATTGCAAAAATTTTATTGTTGTCAAGAAAAAGTGTAACTATGAATTACGTAACTTCAGTCAAATTAATTAAAGAATAACGTCAGCTTTGCTGTTAAAGAATAACGTCAGCTTTGGTAATAAATACAGCCACTTACTATGACAGCCCACCAGCAGTTAATAGAGCATAGTAAACCAGAGCAAGTATATTCATGTCACAGTTCGATGTAGCAGTCAGATGGCGATCCAGTAACAGTAAAAAAAGGTAAGGTACAGTTTTGGGTTATTGTAGATATCGACTGAGGGCCACGACGACGACACATTCTATGTTTCGTCGAAATAATCAGAAAATCACTTTTAATAAGCAGAAATTAAATTTGTATGCGAAGATTGAGAAAGAGAATAAATTTCAAAGGGAAGATTTCATTTGTTATTATTAAACAAGAGATAGAAATCCTAAGGAAAGGTTTCATAGTTCATTATAGAAGGGAAGGTTGCGTAACAAAAATGAGATATAGAGGAGATGGGAAGGTTTCACTATCTTCAGTGAAAGTGAAGAATAATTACAGGAACTGTTGAATGGAATGAACTGTCTAATGAGTATAGAATATGGATCGAGAGTACATCGAGAAAGACGAAAGTAATGAGAAGTAGCAGAAAGGAGAACTGCGAGAAACTTATCAGGATTGGTCATCACGAAGCAGATTAAGTTCAGCAATTTTGCGACTTATGTATCAAAATAACTCATGATGGAAGGAGGAAGAAAGACATCAAAAACAGACTAGCACCGGCGAAAACGGTATTTCTGGCCAAGAAAAGTCTAATAGTATCAAACATAGGTCTTAATTTGAGGCGGAGCCGCGCGGGGTAGCCAGGCGGTTTAGGGCGTCACGGTTCGCGCGGCTGCCCCCGTCGGAGGTTCGAGTCCTCACTCCGGCATGTGTGTGTGTGTTGTCTTTAGCGTAAGTAGTGTGTATGCCTAGGGACCGATGACCTCAACAGTTTGGTCCCACAGAAGCTTACTACAAATTTAAAACAAAACAAAAAATTTAGTGGGAAATTTTCTGAGAATGTACGTTTGGAGCACAGCATTGGATGGTAGTGAGACATATACTGTGGGAAAACTGGAACAGAAGAGAAAAGAAGCATTTCAGATGTGATGCTACAGAAGAACGTCGAAAATTAAGTGGACTGATAAGGTAAGGAATAAGGAGGTTCTCCATACATTCGGCGAAGAAATGCACGGAAAACACTAACAAGAACAAAGGAGTGGGTTATAGGACATCTATAACTATAACTTCCATGGTACCAGACGGAGATGTAGAAGGTAAAAACTGTAGAGGAAGACAGAGACTGGGATATTCACTGAGGACATATGTTGCAAGTACTACTCCGAGATGATGAAGTTGGCACAGTAGAGGAATTCGTGACGGGCTACATCAAACCAGTCAGAAGAACATGACTCAAAATAATAACAATAATAATAATAATAATAATAATAATAATAATAATTAGAAGATGTGACAATTGTTGGAGATCTTATGGTTGGTGCTCCCGTAACTAACGGTGCCGTAGTGTTTGTTGTTTCAAGAGGCATCGCATCGAAGATTTATACCACAAACAGAGATAGCAGAAACACAAAATACGCTGAGTGGCAACGAGGTCGAAAGCGGGTGTTTTGCGATCGTGGCAGATTTGTGTCGACAAATAAAAGAACTACAGCTGCAGAAATCACTACATAACTAAATGTCACACTCGCAAAACCTGTCAACACTGTAATAACACGAAGGGTTCCATAAACAAGGGAACTGCACGGTGAGCTGGAATACCAAAACCACTCGTATGTGATGCAAAACCGCGTAAGAGGAAAACGTGGAGTCGAAGCAATAAAAATTGCACTGTGGAGTAGTGGAAGAAAGTCGCTTCGTCGCACAAGTCTTGTTTCACACTTTTTCAAAACCTCTGGGTAATTTACGTCCCAAGTTTGGAACATGGCGGGGATTCGGTGCCGATTTGGGCGTCTCCGTCGTCGTATACTACGTCGTGGTATTCCATGTGAACCATGGTTATGTATAGGTTTTAGTTGATTAGGTCCAACCCATGGTACTTGGTTTGTTCGCCAACGGTGATGATGTGTTCCGACATGAAGAGGCCCCTGTTCACACAGCTCACATCGTCCAGGACTGGTTTTGTAAGTACAAGGACGAACTGTCCCCTCTGCCCCGCCCAAGTTACTGCCAGTCATCAGTTCTCAATGTTATTAACAATGATGCGTTTATTGGAGCCAAAGAGCCATACAAGTTCAGTACAACTGAGCCTTTGTGATCTAAGCGTGAGAGAAGAGTGCATGATCGGTATCCACCTATTCCATTGCTACCTGAACTTGGTGCTGTTTTGCCATAAGAATGGTATAAGCTTCTCTTTAAAACCATACCGGGGCTTGCATTTATCGATTCGGATATAATTAGAAGCTGTTTTCAATGCCAACAGGTTTCTGCACCGTATTAGACATGGTAATCTATTGTGTTTTTCATGTTTCCATATTTTTGTCCAATCCCTGGACATTCTTACCCACTGTTACTTCCACACAGCTATGCATTTCTTCTAATTCCTCTTAGTAGAGTGCTGACGAGACTTTTTCATTAGTGTCCCTGAATAATGACTGAGGCACACACAATATGCACAGTAACCTCTTACTGTGATATCTCTGTAAATTTAAAAACTTCAAGGTACTGCTACAGGAAACGTTCATTCTATATTGTTCTTCACCAAATTAATTATTTTGTTGAGAAAGACTGATAAGCAATTTCTGCGTCTGGAGATCCAGTCCGAATATGTCTTGTAATAGTCTTACCATCTGAAAGCTAGAAAACAGAGCTAAATACCTAATTAACCGTTACCATACAGCTTGCTTAGAAAGCTACAAACGTTTGTGGAAATGCTTATTTTCTGTAATAGCTACGAATTCTTAGTTTCGTTTTTACTTCATATGTTTTAACACCCCTTTGTCAACATCAGTTGCGTACACACCCGCCTGCATAAGGTTTAACATACATTCTGCAGTTGCATTTAGACACGTATGAAAACAGATAATATTTTTTCTATACTGTTACTTCATTAAGATTAGCAGTCCGCCCCGATACCTGAATGGTCAGCGTGACGGACTGCCGTCCTAAGAGGCCCGGGTTCGGTTCCCGGCTGGGGCGGGGATTTTCTCCGCTCAGGGACTGGGTGTTGTGTTGTCTTCATCATCATTTCATCCCCATCCGGCGCGCAGGTCGGCCGATATGGCGTCGGATGTAATAAGACCTGCACCAAGGCGGCCGGACCTGGCCCGTGGTGGGGCCTCCCGGCCAATAACGCCAAACGCTCATTTCCATTTCCATCAAGATTAGCAGCAGTAGATACTTTCTCTGTGTCGAAAGAATTCATAAAATAGAAAAGCATGGTTTAATAAAACAATTAAATTTGAAAATGTTTTGTTCTTCACAAAAGATTGTAAGTGAACGAGTGTTGTCTGTTACAATTCACATCAGTGCACTCCACCAAATTGTACGAAACGGGCAATAACTGGAGAGGTTTGCTGTGGGGGAGTGTTCCGAAGGATGTAGCGTGGAGAAGCTGGCGGGGGACTCCGAGATAATCTTTCGCAAAAGGAGGGAGGGAAATGGGAGGACGAGATTGAGGAGTGTTGCGTCAAAGCTAGGAGGATAATCAGATCCTTGGGCGGATTTCGTGGTCAGGTAGGGAGCGGTGGTTAATGTTTCGTTAGAATGGGATTTTGAGAACGTTTGTAGATTATTGATGGAGGGGGCGTGGGGTTGGGGATGCCAGTACAAGTGCGTTAGACTACAAAGGTTGATAATCAGGGATGAAACGAGAGAGTAGTTGGTCTGTAGTTTACAGGAAGTCTGGAAATGCGAAGATGTTCAGTGGGAGGGAGGAAATGGGGTAGGGAAATTAACGCACACAGTTATTGGACATTCTTCAGTCCCTCCAGTCGCCGAACCAAAACTGACATTTGCACCCCGTAGAGGCGTTTAATCGTACAGTATAAGCTTTCACGGCCGGTGTTGTCTTCATTTGAAACTTCCAGGCTAAGAGGCCGTGGTCGATGTATAAAATTTCCACCTAACGTTTCGTCTCCATCTATAGGAGACTTCTTCTTACGTCGTCCGACAACTGCCACTGAGGCTTTTTTTTTTTCCTTTATTGTTATTTTAAGCACCTGTACAATGAGGCGGGCTGGCAGCTGCATCCTACGCTGCTCTTCAGCCTCCACTGAGGCTCCAGGTACTCTCGCATTTATAGAGCGCATAGAGGTCACCACCTTTCGTCACGTGATGTCGACATTATACCTATCTTTGGAAAGCGTCATCATTCGCAATTAAGAATAATCGATTAGTATTCAGCTTGCGCAACGTCGACATCCATATTTTGACCAACTTCAAAACTTCCTCTTTTCTATTAAAATTATTATGGTGTTTGTGAACCACTATTGCTTCTCTATACATGCGAGCATGATAATGCGATGATCGAGCTACAACGCTTGTCTCATTAAATTCAATTTCATTGTTCCCACATGGAGAAACCTGTTGAGAGGGACTGCGCAAGAAGAAAGCCCAACAACTGTAAATGCTTACTTTCCTGCTACGCTGCCGGGACACCGCGAGTGCCAAAGTTTCTGAAGGCGAGGAGAGTGTTTCACTCGGCTTTTTTTTTTTTTTCTTTATTGTATTTCAATTACCCCTAGGGGCGGGCTGGCAGCAGCATATGCGCTGCTCTTCAACCGAAAGACATGGAACAAACAATAGAAGACATTTAAAAATAACAAAGGAGAGAATATGGTGAACATAGATATAAAAAAGGGGGAAAATCATCGACGTCAATAGACAAAAAAACGGGGTGACTGTAAAAATGGACATAAAAAACTGTTTAAAAGTAGCACACACAAAAAGCCACACACTGCGACAATTAAAAGAACACAAGGCACAGTATGACGGGAGCATAAAAGGTATCGACGGATGGCGTAGCACATAACAAACACTGACGGCGAACCTCAGGGCAGTACACAATTAAAATCACACCTCTTGACGCACAGGGAAACAGCACTAAATACAACACTGATGTGGCACACTGACAATGATCAAAACGGAGGATCTGCCAGGTGCAAGGAGATGAGGGAGACTGTAAGAAGGGAGGGAGGGAGGGGAAGAGAGCTGGGAGATGGGCGGGGAAGCGCGGTGGAGAGGGCCAGGTAGGGAGGGCTGTGGGAAGGAAGGAGGCAAGTATGGGGTGCAGGATCCCAGGGGGGAGGGGAGGAGGAAAATCCGCTCTGGGAGAAGGAGGGGAGAGGAAAAAGGGGGCCCTGTGGAGGGTAGGGGGAACAAGGCCAGGTTATAGTTGGAAGGAAGGGTAGATGTCACGGCGAAGTTCGTCATCCAGGAGGTGGAGGCGTTGGAAATTGCCCTGATGAAGGAGATGGAGTGTACGGATGTGGAGAGAGGGAGGGACACAGCGATAGAGGCGTGGAAACTGGCGGGGGGTGGAGAGGAAGGAGGAAACCAGAGGGTGGGGGGGATCAAACCTGCGAACAATGTAAAGGATGCGGAGATGTTGGAAGAACAGGAGGAGGTGGGGGAAGGGGATCAGTTCATACAGGAGCCGTGTGGGGGAAGAAAGGTGGATACGGAAGGCAAGGAGCAGCGCATAGCATTCAAGGATTTGGCCTTGTAAAAGCGGGTGGGTGCGGAGATCCAGGCAATGCTGGCATAACAAAGGGTAGGACGGATGAGGGATTTGTAGGTGTGGAGGATGGTAGAAGGATGCAATCCCCATGACCAGCCAGACAGGAGTTTCAGAAGGCGGAGGTGGGAATGGGCTTTCTGCTGGACGGTCTGGAGATGAGGGATCCAGGTGAGGTGTCGGTCAAGGGTGAGGCCAAGGTATTTCAGGGTTGGGGTGAGCTGGATGGGACGACCATAAAGGGTGAGGTAGAAATCATGGAGGCGAAAGGAGCGAGTGGTGCGGCCTATGATGATTGCCTGGGTTTTGGAGGGGTTGAGACGGAGGAACCACTGGTTACACCAAGTGGTGAACTGGTTAAGGTGGGTTTGGAGGCTACGTTGGGACTGTTGCAGGGTAGGATACAGAGCCAGGAAGGTGGTGTCATCTGCATACTGGAGAAGGTAGACTGGTGGGGGTGGCTTGGGCATATCAGCCGTATACAAGAGATAAAGGAGAGGACAGAACCCTTGGGGACGCCAGCCATGGGATAAAAGATATGGGAGTTGTGGAGGGTGTCATAGGAAGGATGGTGCGAGAGGAAGGAAGCGACCAGATTGACAAAATTGATAGGCAGGGCGTAGGTTTGGAGTTTAAAGAGGAGACCGGGATGCCATACACGGTCATAGGCATTTTGGAGGTCAAGGGAAACAAAAATGACGGAGCAACGGGAGTTGAGCTGGAGGGACAGAAGGTGAACAAGGTTGAGGAGTTGGTCTTCAGCAGAGAAGGAGGGTCGGAAGCCACACTGGGTAAGGGGGAGGAGGTGGTGTTGAGCAAGGTGCTGATGGATACGGTGGGAGAGGATGGATTCAAAGACCTTACTGATGATGGAGGTGAGGCAGATGGGACGAAAGGAAGAGGCGGCAGAT
Organism: Schistocerca nitens; assembly: GCF_023898315.1. Lineage (NCBI taxonomy): Eukaryota > Metazoa > Arthropoda > Insecta > Orthoptera > Acrididae > Schistocerca > Schistocerca nitens. The sequence goes on from NC_064617.1 coordinate 561,891,281, forward strand.
GGGGATTTGTTGGGTTTGAGGAATAAGAGGACGTGGGAGGTCTTCCACAGGTCAGGGTAGAAGCCAGTAGAGAGGATGACATTATAGAGATGGCGAGGACAGTCAGAAAGGAATAGGGGCTTTCTCGAAGGTGACGGTAGGTGACACAGTCGTGACCAGGGGCCGTGTTGCATTTGGACCAGAGGATAAGTTTAATGTCTTGTGCTGTGATGGGAGTGTTTATGTCGGAGGGGGGCAACTGCCCCAAGTACTGGAGACTAGCAGCAAGTGGAGCGACCGAGGTATCGGCACGTTCCATGATGGTGGGCTAAAGAGAATAAACAAAGTGGGGATCATCGGGGATGGAGAAGACCTCGGAAAGGTGGGAAGCGAAGTGGTTGGCCTTACTGAGGTTGTCAGGAAGGGGGCGATCGTTATGGAGAAGGGGGTAGTGGGGAGCGAAAAGGGAACCAGTAAGGCGATGGAAGGCGGACCAGTACTTGGAGGAGTTGATAGGGAGGATGGCGTTGAGTCATGTGCAGGTCTGGCGCCAGTCTCGGCGTTTCGTTGCTGTAATAAGGTTCCATACGTGTCGCTGTATTTGCCGGTGGCGTTGGAGTGGATCCCAGTCACGAGTGCGCAGGAAGGAGCGATAGAGGCGGCGGGATTCACGAAGGAGGAGGACAGATTCCGGAGGGAGAGTGGGACGGTGTGGGTGGATGGTTTTAGTAGGAACATGGGCCTCCACAGCATCATACCTTCTGAAGGAAGGACGAGGCGTGGATGTCATCAGGATGGCGATAGGTAAGAGGGTGGCTTTCGACCTGGGTGGAGATGGAGTCCCAGTAGGCATCCCAGTTGGCACGGTGATAGTCATGGACGACCTTGGGACGAGGTGCAGGTTGTGGAGCCAGAGGGGGGCGGTGAGCAGACGTTATGGTGAGAAGGACAGGAAGGTGATCGCTACCTGTGGGTTCGATGATGGCGACAGCGATACGCCCAAGGAGGTTGGCGGAGGCAATGACAACAACGGGGGTGGTGTCACTTTCGGGTCGGGTGTGCTGGGGAAGGGGAACAAGGTCACCTTGGATCGTGGAGAGGAACTGATGGCACCGCCGAAGGGCAGCAGGAGTGCGGCTATGGATGTTGAGGTCAGCGGCAATCACATAGGTGGAGAAGGTGCGGTCAATGTGCGAGATGAAGTCATAAGGAAGAGGAGCAGTGGAGCGGACATAGATGGTGGCACAGGTAATGATGAGGGAGGGGAAGAAGATGCTAAGGATAAGGTGTTCACTGGGGTCATTGAGGAGAGGTTGTGGCCGGACAGGGATATACTTAAGGTGGCCAATCGCGACTCCACCCTGCGCACAAGGACCGGAAGCGTCAGTGCGGTGGAGGATATAGGGAGAGATGCGGATAGAATGGTGGGGCTGGAGAAAGGTTTTGTTCAAGAGGAAGGTGTCGACCTGGTGGTGGGAGAGGGTATGCAGTAGGAGGTATTTGTTGGAGCGGAAGCAGCGAATGTTCTGGAAGATGATGCGATACTCGTGCCGCGCCATGACGGGATGGCGGGGGGGGGGGGGGAAGAGAGGGAAGGGAAGAGGCTTAAACTAGGGTGTCGAGGCGGGTCAAGGTGAAGGTGAAGTGGGCTTGGTTGTGGGAGTAAGTGGCGAAGGTGTTCAGGTGGAAAACGGAGCGAGCGGCAAGGGAGATTTGTTGGAAGGTGTGGGGGCGCTGAAAAGTGTGAATTTTATGGAGTATTCACTTGGCTTTTTTTTTCCTTTATTGTGTTTCAATTCCCCAATGGGGCGGGCTGGCAGCAGCATATGCACTGCTCTTCAGCCGAAATACATAGAACAAAACAATAGAAGACATTTAAAAACAGCAAAGGAGAGAATAAGATGAACATAGATATAAAAAGGGGGAACATCATGGAAGGCAATAGACAAAAAAAGGGGGTGACTGTAAAAGGGAGATAAAAAACTGTTTAAAAGTAGCACACACAAAAAGCCACACAGTGTGACGGTTAAAAGAACACAAGGCACAGTATGACTGGAGCATAAAGGTAGCGACGGATGGCAAAGCACATAACGTAACACTGACGGCGAACCTCAAGCCAGGACACAATTAAAATCACACTTCTTGTCGCGCTCGAGAAACAGCACTAAACACAACACTGATGTGGCACACTGATGATGATCAATACAGAGGATCTGCCTGGCGCTAGGAGAGGAGGGAGACCTGAAGAAGGGAGGGAGGGGAAGAGATGGGTGAGGTGAGCGGGGGGCGCGCGGAAGGGGGCCAGGTAGGGAGGGATGTGGGAAGGAGAGAGGCAAGTATGGGGTGCAGGGTCTCAGGGGAGGGGGGACGGAGGAAAATCCCCTCTGGGAGAAGGAGGAAAGAGGAAAAGGGGGCCCTGGGTAGGGGGAGGGAACAAGGCCAGGTTATAGTTGGAAGGAAGGGTAGATGTCACGGCGAAGTTCGTCATCTGGGAGGGGCAGGCGTTGGAAATTGCCCTGATGAAGGAGATGGAGGGTGTGGAGGTGGAGAGAGAAAGGGATACAGCGATAGAGGCGCGGCAACGGGCGGGGGGTGGAGAGGAAGGAGGAAACAAGAGGGTGGGGGGATCAAACCTGCGAACAATGTAAAGGATGCGGAGATGTTGGAGGAACAGGAGGAGGTGGGGGAAGGGGATCAGTGGGGGAAGGAAGGCAGATACGGAAGGCAAGGCGGAGCGCATGGCGTTCAAGGATTAGGAGGCCCTTGTAAAAGCGAGTGGGGGTGGAGATCCAGTCAACGCTGGCATAACAGAGGATAGGACGGATGAGGGATTGTAGGTGTGGAGGATGGTAGAAGGATGCAATCCCCATGTCCGGCCAGACAGGAGTTTCAGAAGGCGGAGGCGGGAATGGGCTTTCTGCTGGACGGTCTGGAGATGAGGGATCCAGGTGAGGTGTCGGTCAAGGGTGAGGCCAAGGTATTTCAGGGTTGGGGTGAGCTGGATGGGACGACCATAAAGGGTGAGGTAGAAATCATGGAGGTGAAAGGAGCGAGTGGTGCAGCCTATGATGATTGCCTGGGTTTTGGAGGGGTTGAGACGGAGGAACCACTGGTTACACCAAGTGGTGAACTGGTTAAGGTGGGTTTGGAGGCTACGTTGGGACTGTTGCAGGGTAGGATACAGAGCCAGAAAGGTGGTGTCATCAGCATACTGGAGAAGGTAGACTGGTGGGGGTGGCTTGGGCATATCAGCCGTATACAAGAGATAAAGGAGAGGGGAGAGGACAGAACCCTGGGGGACGCCAGCCATTAGATAAAAGATATGGGAGTTGTGGAGGGTGTCATAGGAAGGACGGTGCGAGAGGAAGGAAGCGACCAGATTGACAAAATTGATTGGCAGGGCGTAGGTTTGGAGTTTAAAGAGGAGACCGGGATGCCATACACGGTCATAGGCATTTTGGAGGTCAAGGGAAACAAAAATGACGGAGCAACGGGAGTTGAGCTGGAGGGACAGAAGGTGAACAAGGTTGAGGAGTTGGTCTTCAGCAGAGAAGGAGGGTCGGAAGCCACACTGGGTAAGGGGGAGGAGGTGGTGTTGAGCAAGGTGCTGATGGATACGGTGGGAGAGGATGGATTCAAAGACCTTACTGATGATGGAGGTGAGGCAGATGGGACGAAAGGAAGAGGCGGCAGATGGGGATTTGTTGGGTTTGAGGAATAAGAGGACGTGGGAGGTCTTCCACAGGTCAGGGTAGAAGCCAGTAGAGAGGATGACATTATAGAGATGGCGAGGACAGTCAGAAAGGAATAGGGGCTTTCTCGAAGGTGACGGTAGGTGACACAGTCGTGACCAGGGGCCGTGTTGCATTTGGACCAGAGGATAAGTTTAATGTCTTGTGCTGTGATGGGAGTGTTTATGTCGGAGGGGGGCAACTGCCCCAAGTACTGGAGACTAGCAGCAAGTGGAGCGACCGAGGTATCGGCACGTTCCATGATGGTGGGCTAAAGAGAATAAACAAAGTGGGGATCATCGGGGATGGAGAAGACCTCGGAAAGGTGGGAAGCGAAGTGGTTGGCCTTACTGAGGTTGTCAGGAAGGGGGCGATCGTTATGGAGAAGGGGGTAGTGGGGAGCGAAAAGGGAACCAGTAAGGCGATGGAAGGCGGACCAGTACTTGGAGGAGTTGATAGGGAGGATGGCGTTGAGTCATGTGCAGGTCTGGCGCCAGTCTCGGCGTTTCGTTGCTGTAATAAGGTTCCATACGTGTCGCTGTATTTGCCGGTGGCGTTGGAGTGGATCCCAGTCACGAGTGCGCAGGAAGGAGCGATAGAGGCGGCGGGATTCACGAAGGAGGAGGACAGATTCCGGAGGGAGAGTGGGACGGTGTGGGTGGATGGTTTTAGTAGGAACATGGGCCTCCACAGCATCAGTAATTACCTTCTGAAGGAAGGACGAGGCGTGGATGTCATCAGGATGGCGATAGGTAAGAGGGTGGCTTTCGACCTGGGTGGAGATGGAGTCCCAGTAGGCATCCCAGTTGGCACGGTGATAGTCATGGACGACCTTGGGAGGAGGTGCAGGGTGTGGAGCCGGAGGGGGGCGGTGAGCAGACGTAATGGTGCGAAGGAAAGGGAGGTGATCGCTACCTGTGGGGTCGACGATGGCGACAGCGATACGCCCAAGGAGGTTGGCGGAGGCAATGGCAACATCGCGGGTGGTTTCACTTTCGGTTAAGGTGTGCTGGGGAAGGGGAACAAGTTCACCTTGGATCGTGGAGAGGAACTGATGGCACCGCCGAAGGGCAGCAGGAGTGCGGCTATGGATGTTGAGGTCGACGGCAATCACATAGGTGGAGAAGGTGCGGTCAATGTGCGAGATGAAGTCATAAGAAAGAGGAGCAGAGGAGCGGACACAGATGATGGCACAGGTAATGGTGAGGGAGGGATAAGGTGTTCACTGGGGTCATTGAGGAGAGGTTGTGGCCAGACAGGGACATACTTAAGGTGGCCAATAGCGACTCCACCCTGCGCCCAATGACCGGAAGCGTCAGTGCGGTGGAGGATATGGGGAGAGATGCGGATAGAGTGGTGGGGCTGGAGAAAGGTTTTGTTCAAGAGGAAGGTGTCGACCTGGTGGTGGGAGAGGGTGTGCAGGAGGAGGTATTTGTTGGAGCGGAAGCAGCGAATGTTCTGGAAGAGGATGCGATACTCATGCCACGCCATGACGGGAAGGCGGGGGGGGGGGGGAAGAGAGGGAAGGGAAGAGGCTTAAACTAGGGTGTCGAGGCGAGTGAAGGTGAAGGTGAAGGTGAAGGTGAAGGTGAAGGTGAAGGTGAAGTGGGCTTATTTGTGGGAGTAAGTGGCGAAGGTGTTCAGGTGGAAAACGGAGCGAGCGGCAAGGGAGATTTGTTGGAATGTGTGGGGACGCTGAAAAGGGTGAATGTTATGGAGTATTCACTCGGCGCAGACGAACCGTATTTATAACCGCATGGAACTAGCGCTGCTACAGGAACGAATTCACCAGACGTGGCGAGAACTAGCGGCAACTAGCAGTAAGCTGTTATATCTCCATTTATACAGCGTGGTCCATTGATAGTGACCCTGCCAAATATCTCACGAAATAAGCGTCAAACGAAAATCTACAAAGAACGAAACTCCTCTAGCTTGAAGGGGGAAACCAGATGGCGCTATGGTTGGTCCGCTAGATGGCACTGCCATAGGTCAAACGGATATCAACTGCTTTTTTTAAAATAGGAACCCCCATTTTTGTTACATATTCGTGTAGTACGTAAAGAAATATGAATGGTTTAGTTGGTCCTCTTTTTTCGCTTTGTGATAGATGGCGCTGTAATAGCACAAACGTATAAGTACGTGGTATCACGTAACATCCCCCCAGTACGGACGGTATTTGCTTCGAGATACATTACCCGTGTTAAAATGGATCGTTTATCCTCACCTTCCCCCCTTTTTTATATTCCCATCCTCTGTCCAGTTTCCCCCCACCTGCTGTCGGCTGTGGTATGTCATATTTTAGTGCAGTGTTCCAGTGACTGTTCAGTGTTGTTTCGTCTTTTCCCGTGTTGTGAACAGAAACCATGCTGTCGCTGGGTGTGAATTTTATGTCTTTTGCGAACAGAAACCAGACTGTCGCCGTGTTTTTTAACTTTTTTTTTTTTCTTTTTGATCATCAGTCTACTGACTGGTTTGATGCGGCCCGCCACGAATTCCTTTCCTGTGCCAACCTCTCCATCTCAGAGTAGCACTTGCAACCTACGTCCTCAATTATTTGCTTGACGTATTCCAATCTCTGTCTTCCTCTACAGTTTTTGTCCTCTACAGCTCCCTCTAGTACCATGGAAGTCATTCTCTCATGTCTTAGCAGATGTCCTATCATCCTGTCACTTCTCCTTATCAGTGTTTTCCACATATTCCTTTCCTCTCCGATTCTGCGTCGAACCTCCTCATTCCTTACCTTATCAGTCCACCCAATTTTCAACATTCGTCTGTAGCACCACATCTCAAATGCTTCGATTCTCTTCTGTTCCGGTTTTCCCACAGTCCATGTTTCACTACCATACAATGCTGTACTCCTCAAATTAAGGCCCGTATTTGATATTAGTAGACTTCTCTTGGCCAGAAATGCCTTTTTTGCCATAGCGAGTCTGCTTTTGATGTCCTCCTTGCTCCGTCCGTCATTGGTTATTTTACTGCCTAGGTAGCAGAATTCCTTAACTTCATTGACTTCGTGACCATCAATCCTGATGTTAAGTTCTTCGCTGTTCTCATTTCTACTACTTCTCATTACCTTCGTCTTTCTCCGATTTACTCTCAAACCATACTGTGTACTCATTAGACTGTTTATTCCGTTCAGCAGATCATTTATTCTTCTTCACTTTCACTCAGGATAGCAATGTCATCAGCGAATCGTATCATTGATATCCTTTCACCTTGTATTTTAATTCCACTCCTGAACCTTTCTTTTATTTCCATCATTGCTTCCTCGATGTACAGATTGAAGAGTAGGGGCGAAAGGCTACAGCCTTGTCTTACACCCTTCTTAATACGAGCACTTCGTTCTTGATCGTCCACTCTTATTATTCCCTCTTGGTTATTGTACATATTGTATATGACCCGTCTCTCCCTATAGCTTACCTCTACTTTTTTCAGAATCTCGAACAGCTTGCACCATTTTATATTGTCGAACGCTTTTTCCAGGTCGACAAATCCTATGAAGGTGTCTTGGTTTTTCTTTAGCCTTGCTTCCATTATTAGCCGTAACGTCAGAATTGCCTCTCTCGTCCCTTTACTTTTCCTAAAGCCAAAACTGATCGTCACCTAGCGCATTCTCAATTTTCTTTTCCATTCTTCTGTATATTTTCCTTGTAAGCAGCTTCGATGCATGAGCTGTTAAGCTGATTGTGCGATAATTCTCGCACTTGTCAGCTCTTGCCGTCTTCAGAATTGTGTGGATGATGCTTTTCCGAAAGTCAGATGGTATGTCGCCAGACTCATGTATACTACACACCAACGTGAATAGTCGTTTTGTTGCCACTTCCCCCAATGATTTTAGAAATTCTGATGGATTGTTATCTATCCCTTCTGCCTTATTTGACCGTAAGTCCTCCAAAGCTCTTTCAAATTCCGATTCTAATACTGGATCCCCTATCTCTTCTAAATCGACTCCTGCTTCTTCTTCTATCACATCAGACAAATCTTCACCCTCATAGAGGCTTTCAATGTATTCTTTCCACCTATCTGCTCTATCCTCTGCATTTAACAGTGGAATTCCCGTTGCAGTCTTAATGTTACCACCGTTGCTTTTAATGTCACCAAAGGTTGTTTTGACTTTCCTGTATGCTGAGTCTGTCCTTCCGACAATCATATCTTTTTCGATGTCTTCACATTTTTCCTGCAGCCATTTCGTCTTAGCTTCCCTGCACTTCCTATTTATTTCATTCCTCAGCGACTTGTATTTCTGTATTCCTGATTTTCCCGGAACATGTTTGTACTTCCTCCTTTCATCAATCAACTGAAGTATTTCTTCTGTTACCCATGGTTTCTTCGCAGCTACCTTCTTTGTACCTATGTTTTCCTTCCCAACTTCTGTGATGGCCCTTTTTAGAGATGTCCATTCCTCTTCAACTGTACTGCCTACTGCGCTATTCCTTATCGCTTTATCTATAGCGTTAGAGAACTTCAAACGTATCTCATCATTCCTATGTACTTCCGTATCCCACTTCTTTGCGTATTGATTCTTCCTGACTAATCTCTTAAACTTCAGCATACTCTTCATCACTACTATATTGAGATCGGAATCTATATTTGCTTCTGGGTACGCTTTACAATCCAGTATCTGATTTCACAATCTTTGTCTGACCACGATGTAATCTAACCGAAATCTTCCTGTATCACCCGGTATGCCGCCTCCTCTTCTGATTCTTGAACAGAGTATTCGCTATTACCAGCTGAAATTTATTACAGAACTCAATTAGTCTTTCTCCTCTTTCATTCCTCGTCCCAAGCCCATATTCTCCTGTAACCTTTTCTTCTACTCCTTCCCCTACAACTGCATTCCAGTCGCCCATGACTATTACATTTTCGTCCCCCTTTACATACTGCATTACCATTTCAACATCCTCATACACTTTCTCTATCTGTTCATCTTCAGCTTGCGACGTCGGCAAGTATACCTGAACTATCGTTGTCGGTGTTGGTCTGCTGTCGATTCTGATTAGAACAACCCGGTCACTGAACATTTCACAGTAACGCACCCTCTGCCCTACCTTCCTATTCATAACGACTCCTACACCTGTTATACCATTTTCTGCTGCTGTTGATGTTACCCGATACTCATCTGACCAGAAATCCTTGTCTTCCTTCCACTTCCCTTCACTGACCCCTACTATATCTAGATTGAGCCTTTGCATTTCCCTTTTCAGATTTTCTAGTTTCCCTAACACGTTCAGGCTTCTGACATTCCACGCCCCGACTCGTAGAACGTTATCCTTTCGTTGATTATTCAATCTTTTTCTCATGGTAACCTCCCCCTTGGCAGTCCCCTCCCGGAGATCCGAATGGGGGACTATTCCGGAATCTTTTGCCAATGGAGAGATCATCATGACACTTCTTCAATTACAGGCCACATGTCCTGTGGATACACGTTACGTGTCTTTAATGCAATGGTTTCCTTTGCCTTCTGCATCCTCATGTCGTTGATCATTGCTGATTCTTCCGCCTTTAGGGGCAATTTCCCATCCCTAGGACAAGAGAGTGCCCTGAACCTCTATCGGCTCCTCCACCCTCTTTGACAAGGCCGTTGGCAGAATGAGGCTGACCTCTTATGCCGGAAGCCTTCGGTCGCCAAAGCTGATTATTTATCAAAATTTAGGCACTGGCGGGGATCGAACCCGGGACCGAAAACGTTTTGATTATGATTCAAAGACGCTACCCCCCTTTTTTTTATTAAATCTCATTTTGTTCGTTGTACTTGCTCGGGGCGGACGTCGAAAGACACCCGTTTCAGTTCGTTGTTGATCCATTAACTCAGGTTTTTTTTTATTATTATTACAGAGGGCAGCTAGCCCTCTGACCGAACACGCTCAGTTACCGTGCCGGCAGCCCTAGACCACGGGTCTCCATCTAGTTTCTTAACTATCTGTCTATTATTTTACCTTGTCTGCTTCATATGTATTTTATTAGCATCATCATCCCTTTGTTCTATGTTTTAAGTTCCACGATTTTTTCGCCATGTTATACCCTTTGTCTCCGATTTCGTCGCCTGTTTTTTTATTATATATTCTCCTTTTTTTAAAAGAAAGTCTGTAGGCTGGAGAGCGGTATACCAAGCTGCTGCCAGCCCGCTCCTTTCGGAGGGAACCGAAACTCAGTAAATAAAAAAAATGGACCGTTTACGAATTGCGGAAAAGGTCGATATCGTTTTGATGCATGGCTGTTGTGATCAAAATGCCCAACGGGCGCGTGCTATGTATGCTGCTCGGTATCCTGAACGACATCATCCAAGTGTCCGAACCGTTCACCGGATAGCTACGTTATTTAAGGAAACAGGAAGTGTTCAGTCACATGTGAAACGTCAACCACGACCTGCAAGAAATGATGATGCCCAAGTAGGTATTTTAGCTGCTGTCACGGCTAATCCGCAGATCAGTAGCAGACAAACAGCGCGAGAATCGGGAATCTCAAAAAGCACATAGAATGCGTGCGGTTGAACAGGTATTGAATAGCATATTATATGACAGGTTGATTGGTCGTCGAAGCACCATACCATGGCCCGCACGTTCAGCGGATCTGACGTCTCCGGTTTTCTTTCTGTGGGGAAAGTTAAAGGATATTGCTATAGTGATCCACCGACAACGGACCGCTACGGTCGCAGGTTCGAATTCTGCCTCGGGCATGGATGTGTGTGATGTCCTTAGGTTAGTTAGGTTTAATTAGTTCTAAGTTCTAGGGGACTGATGACCTCAGAAGTGAAGTCCCATAGTGCTCAGAGGCATTTGAACCATTTGAACCACCGACAACGCCTGACAACTTGCGTAAGCGCATTGTCAATGCATGTGCGAACATTACAGAAGATGAACTACTCGCTGTTGAGAGGAATGTCGTTAAACGTATTGCCAAATGCATTGAGGTTGACGGACATCATTTTGAGCATTTATTTCTTTAATGTGGTATTTAATCACGCTGTAACAGCATGCGTCTCAGAAATGATACGTTCACAAAGGTACATGTATCAAATTGTAAGAACCGAAATAAAATGTTCAAACGTACCTACGTTCTGTATTTTAATTTTAAAAAAAAACTAACCGGTTACCAAATGTTCGTCTAAAATTGTGAGCCATATGTTTGTGACTATTACAGCGCCATCTACCACAAAGTGAAAAAAGTGTTCCAGCTAAAACATTCATATTTCTTTATGTACTACACGAATAAGTAATAAAAAGTGAGGGTTCCTATTTTAAAAAAACGCAGTTGATATCCGTTTGACCTATGGCAGCGCCGTCTAGCGGACCAACCATAGCGCCATCTGGTTTTCCCCTTAAAGCTAGACAAGCTTCGTTCTTTGTAGTATTTTCCTTTGACTCTTATTTCGTGTGATATTTGGCCCGGTCACGATCAGTGGACCACCCTGTATAACAGTAACATAATGCAGTGTTATGACTGGAATAAGGTGGATTGTCTAAAGTTCAGGACCATGGAGCTCAGTGCAGAAATGGCAACTAATAGGCAGAAGAGGAAATTCGATGGCCTACAGAAAGATAGAAGTGAAACATCAATCACTGGCAACTGTCGAACTGAGATCAACATGTCTGGGAGAGAATTAACAAAAGAGGAACATTTATTTCTATCGAAAGGAGGCAACTTTGCAGTCACGCCGCTAAAGGTTCCTACTGAGGACATTACAGCGAATGTGGAGGAATCCGTTTGTTATCATCGCAGTCCGGGGATGAAATCATGACTGAAACAGCCAGAATATTAAGCCAAGCGAAACCACCTACCAGCAATTTGTCTCAAGCGGAAAGGAGGGCACTGAGGGAGATCAATGCGGATAAGAGCATTATTGTACTTGCTGCTGATAAAGGAAATGCTAAGGTTTTGCTGATCACCGAAGATTATCACAAGAAGATTAGTGACCTTTTGGATCCCACTACGTATAAAAATCTTCAGAAGGATCCTACAACCAAAAGTTTGAGAAATACCAATCAACTGATAAAACAATGTTCTCTATCTTCGGATGATAAAAATCAACTCTGAAAAACGGAAGCTTATCAACACAGACTATATGGACTCCAAAGGTACATAAACCACAGGTCCCGTTGAGACCGATTGTGAGTTCCATAGGATCTCCAGCACAAGAGGTGGCCAGATATCTCTCCTGCTTGTTGCAACCATACATTGGCAGAACGGACGGTTACATTAAAAACTCGGTGCATTTTATTTAAAAACTGAGAGAGATTAACGTCACCCCAGGTGATATTCTTGTGAGCTTCGATGTAGTGTCATTGTTATTGTTTATCATGGTGCCTGTAAACGAAGCTGTTTCATATATAGCAGATATTTTTCCGACTGACATAGTGGCTTTATTTAAACACTGCCTGACGACAACTTATTTCCAGTACAACAACGAGTTTTACAAAGAGATCGACGGGGTGGCGATGGGAAGCACTCTCAGCCCAGCTGTTGCCAATTTATTTATGGAGATCTTCGGAGAGCGAGCGCTGCAGACTGCCAGGAAAATGCCAGCTAAATGGTACCGCTATGTCGATGACACATTTGTAGTGTGGACTCAAGGTGAAGAAGAGCTGGATGTCTTCCTGGTGCATCTGAACGGTATTAACCCGAAGGTACAGTTTACGATGGAGAAAGACAGCAACGGTCAATTTCCTGGATGTGTCGGTAATTAAACGGGTGGATGGGACGCTGGGCCATAAGGTATACAGAAAGAACACTCACACGGATCGTTACTTCCACAAGGAATCAAACCATCATACTAGGCAAAAAAGAGGTGTCATGAAGACCTTGGTGGATAGAGACAACAAAATCTGCGAGCCTGCTTACTTGCAAGATGAACTAAATCACTTACGGTCAGCCTTCATGAAAAGCGGTTATACCAGCACCTAAATTGATCGGGCCCTCCATCAAAGAAGAAAAGAAGCCAGAAGTCCAGAGCAACAACGATCACCTACTGGAAAAGTTTTCCTACCGTTCATTAATAAAGTCACAGACCGTATCGGGAAAGTTCTGGCCAAGTATGGGATCGAAACAATCTTCAGACCCACCAAGGAGATTAAGGAATATTTAAGAACTGCAAAAGACGCCCGATACCCCCTAGCAACACCTGTGGTACACAAAATTCCATGCAGTTGTGGATAATTATATATTCGAACAACGAAAAGAAGTGTAAACACCCGCTTAGCCGGACATAAAAGAAACTGTCGCTTAGGACACATCGAAAAATGGGCAGTAGCTGAGCATGTTTTTCCAGATGGGAACCACGAAATTAAATTTAACGAGACAAGCGTTCTAGCACGAACATCCCATTATCATGCGTGCATGTATAGAGAAGCAATAGAGATTCACAAACACCATCATAATTTTAATAGAAAAGAGGAAGTTTTAAAGTTGGACAAACTATGAATGTCGATGTTGCGCCAGCAGAATGACAATCGATTACTCTTAATCGAGAATCATGATGCCTTCCAAAGATAGGCATATCGTCGGCATCACGTGACGAATGGTGGTGCCCTCTATGCGCTCTATAAATGCGAGAGTACCTGAAGCCTCAGTGGCAGTAGTCGGACGACCTCAGCAGATGTCTCCCGCAGATGGAGTCGAAACGTTAAGTGGAAATCTTATACATCGAGCACGGCCTCTCATCCGGGAAGTTTCAACTGAAGAGAGAGGACTTCATTATGATGGGAACGTGTATTTCTGTCGTGTTGTTCAGACATGAGCATTAAGGACGAGGAGAGATATGAGGGACAATGTAGATTTGTAAGACAGTAGGTGAGACAGAGTGTATGGAAATCTCTGCGTTTGTCAGCATGCAGCCAGCACAGTTGTGCATATGCTGGTGAAATGCGATCAAAAGGTTGAACGTCACAGATATATCGGACGCAGGCATTCATGGCCAGTTCCAGACGTCGTGAGTTTTCCTGAAAAGACCTTGTAGGATAATTTCGCTGAAGTCAATGATTGGGAGTATAAGCGTTTTTACTAATTTCTTTTTCAGGTCAATAGGGACGAGTTTTTTTATATTTTTGTGAGGCATGAAGGGATGCTGATGCTTTTTTGCACACAGCAGTTACGTGCTCTGTCCAATTTAGATTTTGATCTATTATTGCGCCCAAACTCTTTGCTGAGGGAGACAAGTTGTTATTTGTTCCATATAGGATTAGAAATGGTACGGTTTCCCAATGTTTCGGGTTCATGAGCTTAGAGTGACCAACATGTACCGCTGGGTTTTAGATGGGTTGAGTTTTAGACCTATGTTCTGTGTCCGTGTTGATAGTGCATCGAGAATGGAAGAACAACGAGTACCAAATAAGTTGGTAAGTACAAAGCCTCAGGGTAGCTGCTCAGGGTGGAGACTGGACGACACAGGGCTGGATCTGAGAAGGTTAAGTGTACAGAACTGGAGAACGGTGGCGAAGTGGAGCGATGACTGGAGAAGACCGGTGGTCGACCTGGGCCCCTCATGGGCTCTACTGCCGGGAAAGATGAGAAAGAAGAAAACTTAGTCACGCGAAGTAGTGAGAGTAGGACTCTGATAGGGCACTGAGGCATACAGTTAGGAGCTTCATTACCGTGATACGTGTAACTTTGGAGCAAAGCGACCAGCCAGTGGTATGAAGATCAAGAGGCCGGTGCAAAGCCAAAACGACAGCTAGCTAAAGAAGCCAGTATTCAAGAACCAACGTTAATGTGAAACAGGTCTGGGCTATTACATATGTCGCAGTTGCCTCTGGCTCTACACCACGTAAGTCTCTGTTGTGTGTGGTATGACGACAGCAGTAAATGGAGCATGGCAGTTCGAAATCTTAACCCACCTTCCAGTAATCTGCTCCCGGCCGTTCGTTTTGACCCTCTGCCTATAACCTCTACCTGTATTTCGGCTCCGTCATCCATCGATTCGTCATAGCCAGTCGAAAAATAATACGATCCACCACAGCTTATTGTTTATGTGGTCTGTCGTTATGATGCTCCCCTGCCCCTGACGCGAATGACTTGAACTTCGTGAAAGTCCGAAAGATGACAATAAGGTACACTTGCATTTACTCTGAGCACGCTGAGTTGCGGCACACCCAACAACCATCATGTACTCACAGGATTATTTGTCTGCAGCAACAGCAATGTACAGAAAATAGATCTGCATAAAGGTGAAATTCTAATCAATACATCCCACAGGTATGGAAATACTTGAGTATCGGTTTGAATCGCTCCATCACAATGTTCATCATGTCTTACCATTTCTGTCAGAATATTCACACTGGATTCCAGAGACCAAAAATGGTTCAAATGGCTCTGAGTACTATGGGACTTAACTTCTGAGGTCATCAGTCCCCCTAGAACTTAAAACTACTTAAACCCAACTAACCTAAGAACATCACACACATCCATGCCCGAGGCAGGATTCGAACCTGCGACCGTAGCGGTCGCGCTGTTTCAGACTGTAGTGCCTAGAACCGCTCGGCCACTCCGGCCGGCCCCAGAGGCCCAGAATAACCGGATACGTGTAGTAGACCTTGTTTGAGAATAGAGTGGGTGTGTTAAATGTTTGTTGGAGCAGAATGATTAACATCCGATTTTTAAATAAAATAAATATTTAAAAAGCAGCGCAGTGGAGGTGATAGCGGCTATATCTACATTGACAGAAAACAAATCGTAACACCAATAAGGAGTTTTGTGACACAAACGGAAGTTCGTAGTCTCGTTTCTGAATCAGAAATAAGATGTCTATTCAAATTTCGCGTCAGTCACGTAAGGGTGGCGCTATAAGCACCACGATCAGGATACAAGTCAGGTTTGCTGTAAATAAATGCTGTAATGGTTGTGAGCGTCAGTTACCTTTGATGCTGGATTTGGTAAGTTGATGTCAGTCAAGAATGTCTTTAAGAGGACAAAGATGCTACTGTCAACACAACACTGAGTTTGAACGAGGTCGTGTATTACGGCTACGAGAAACTGGATTTTCCTTCTGCGCTACTGTAGAAAGACTTGGCAGGAATTTAGCCAGTGAACAGACTGCTGGCAGCATTGGTCACGAGATTGTATGGCCTCAAGAAGTCTGGGCTCCGGACGGCCACCTGGCGTTACCGAGACCATTGTATCCGGTGTATGGCTGTGCTGCGTCGGACTGCGTCTACAGCAGCAATTTGAGCAATAATTGGTAACTACTGTGACACAATGAATTGCTACAACTCAAATTACTTTAAGAACAGCTTCGAGCCAGACTCCCTGTAGAGTGCATTCCACTGACCTGAAAGCCTCGCCATTTACGACTTCAGCAGTGATAAGCAAGGGTTCATTGAGGGTCAGGGCGGAGGTCTGTTGTGTTTTACGATGAAAACTGATTACGCCTAGGTGCCAGTGTGTTGGTTAGAAGGAAGCCACCCTGCCTCTGTGCTAGACACAATTGACCTACACCTGGAGTTTTGGTGTGTGGTGCAATTTCGTATCACAGCAGGATCACTGTCCTGGTTATACCACACACTCTGACTGAAAATCTGTGCATCAATCTAGTGATTCGACTTGTTACGCTGCAGTTTATCAACAGAATTCCAGGAGGTGTCTTCCAACAGAATAACGCTCGTCCACATTGAGCTGTTGTAACTCAACATGCTACACAGAATGTTGACGTGCTGCCTTGGCGTGCTCGATCAGCAGATCTGTCTCCAATCAAGAAAGTACTGGACATCATCGAACGACAACTCCAGCTCCGTTCACGAACGGCATTAATCTCGTCCCTCTACTGACCGACCAAGTGCAACAGGCATGGAACTGCATGCCACAATCTGACATCCGGCACCAATACAACACAATACATGCACGTTTGCATAGTTGCATTCAACATTCTGCCGGTTACATCAGTTACTAATATACCAGCATTCACATTTGCAATGTCTTATCTTGGACTTACATTAACCTGTGAACTTGTAGCGTTAATTACTTAAGTATGTTACCTATAAAAATGTACTACCGGAATTTCATTACTTTATATTGACTATGTCCCGTCGGCAATGAGGTCATCGGAGACCAAGCACAAAAGGATGGAGAAGGAAAGCGTCCGCGTCCTTTAGGAAGAAGCATTCCGTCATTTGCCTTAAGCGATTTGGCGGAATCAAAGAGAACCAAAATCAGGATGGCCGGAAGCGGGTTTGAACAGTCGCCCTCGTGAAAGCGTGTCCGGTGTGCTAACTACTGAGCTACCACGTCAGATGTCGGTGTACATCTCACATCTCTATTCAACCGGACAATCGGGAGTTAATGATAACAGGAAGGACCGGGCCCACAAATCAACTGGTTATTATCTCAGGCAAATAAAAATTTATTGATAAATAAAAATTTAACTTAAAATAAAAGAAATAACTGCTACAATTTAAATCTTAAGGCCACATTTTAAAACAAAATATCACAAACAACTCGGCTCTAACCTAGTAAATCCGCTGTCTCAGACCAGCGGTCTTCCCACCCCGAGACACACCACACAGCCAGCACTTCCTCCTAGGCCGACTTGGACCGAAGATAGTTACTGAACAAATAGTAAATCGATAGCAAACTTGAGCCAAAGCCGCCAACAAGACCCAATCTAAGTAAAATATGGCGCGACGGCTCAACCTGTCGCCCTTAAACACAAACCAACGGGGGAGGCAACAAGAGGCGGAATCAGCTGGTAGGCTTGACCTGGCTGACATGCACCTTAAACGTCCTACCGGTGCTCGGATGTTTGACCATCAGGTTGACCGGCCCCAAAACCCTCACAGTCAGGAAAGGTCCTACGAAACGTGGAACGAACTTCCCCCCTCCTAGGCGTACGCCCGGTCACATTCATTCCCGACGTAGACCAGACCATCCACCTTCCCCTGGAAGGGGCGTTTATTTCGGTTATATCGATGGGCTAGACGCCAATGGGCTATGTTAATATTAGTTCACGCACGCTGCTAATTTTCCCTAAGGACTTCAGCTGTGATAGAAACAGGTAGGTGGTCGTTAATTTCCCACAAATTAGCCAGAGGAGGGTTGACAGGGTATGCGAACAGGAGGGCAGCAGGGGCTGCCATGGAAGCCTCGTGCTTCGCAGAATTAAAGGCCAAGTTCAGCCACGAAAAGCTAGTTTCCCACTTGCTAGGAGACTTATGATGATAAATGAGTAATGCCGACTTGAGCTTGTGTTTCATCCTTTCGACGAATGATGCCAGAGGGTAGTACGGGATAGCTGTTATGTGTTTAAAACAAAATTGCCTAAATGTCCTCGAGACAAACGAGGGAGCGTTATCACTGACCAATGTTCGCGAGGGCCCAAACCAACAAAAAATGTTCGTGAGGTGGTCGATAGTTATCGGCCGGCCGGAGTGGCCGAGCGGTTAAAGGCGCTACAGTCTGGAACCGCACGACCACTACGGTCGCAGGTTCGAATCCTGCCTCGGGCATGGATGTGTGTGATGTCCTTAGGTTAGTTAGGTTTAAGTAGTTCTAAGTTCTAGGGGACTTATGACCACAGCAGTTGAGTCCCATAGTGCTCAGAGCCATTTTTTTGATAGTTATCGCCGCTGTCACCCCCCCCCCCCCCCCCATACACACACACACGGCTTGGAATCAACGAAGCAAACCTAGAAAAGGCATCTACGACCACTAGGATATAATGGTTTCCTTTCTTGGTGCGTGGAAATGGCCCGACGTAATCGATAAAGAGTTATCGAGCGGATGCTCTTCTCGATGCGACAGTAGCAATCCCTTGGGCGGCGCTTTGCTGGGTTTACCATTTTACAGTCTCGGCATTCCCTAACTAACCGTCTCATATCCTTGTAAAGCGTAGGCCAAACAACATGCTGTTTCACCTTTTCCAGGGTCTTATGTAATCCCAATGTCCTCCCACCAATGAGTCACGGAAGTAACGGAAGACCGGCGGAACCAAGCTTTGTAGTAGACTAATCCTGACCTCGTAAGCTCCTCCCATCTGTTCACACAGCACGTCATTTTTAAGCAAAAAGTTGCTGACTTCTTCACCAGCGAGAATTTGTTTCCATAAGAGTTCCCTGATCCTGCAAAAAATCTGCTCACATTGACAGACACCTTCACAGACATTCCAGTTAGCAATCCACGCAGAAAAGCGGAGTGATTAGAAAACTGGTCGACTGAACTAAAAGAATCTCTGAACCAGTGCGTGGAGGACGAGCTCAATCATTTAAGAACTGCCTTCCAACAAAGAATCTCTGAACCAGCGCTTGGGGGACGAGCTCAATCATTTAAGAACTACCTTCAGAAGAAACGGCTACGTAGAGAAAGAGCTAAATAGTACGTTACACTCTAAAACAAATGGAGCTTATTGTGAAAAATAACTGGTGAAAGGAGAAGTTTTTCTCTCTTGTGCAAAAACATAATGTTTGAACCAGCAAGAAAGATTCCCGAATATTTGAACACTGCGAAGGACCTACGACCACCGCCTGCCACAGCAAATAAAAAAAAAATAAAAATAAAAAAAACCATAAACTCCTGCCCTAAGGAACACAAGAGCAATTGCCATACGGGTGACAGGGACAAATCGGCAGAAGCAAATGGTGCGCTGGGACTAGGGAAACATCAAATTAATTTCTCCGATAGTTTTATCAAGATCCAATCATTCCTATGCTGGGATGTATAGAGAGGCCATAGAAATCCAGGTGCACATAAACAACCCCAACAGAAAAGATGAATTGAAATTAGACAACTTGTGCCCCGGATAAGTTGGTTCAAATGGCTCTGAGCACTATGAACTTCTGTGGTCATCAGTCCCCTAGAACTTAAAACTAATTAAACCTAATTAACCTAAGGACATCACACACATCCATGCCCGAGGCAGGATTCGAACCTGCGACCGTAGCGGTCTCGCGGTTCCAGACTGTAGTGCGTGGATAAGTACCAACAGTTCGAACTGCTGAGCTTCTCTGAGACTGTAACAGCCTTCCGAGTCGTTACGGCCTCTGATGATGTCTCCAGGACTGCAATACGCAAGGTGGACAGAGAAGTATGCGTTGGACCATGAGCTGACATTCATAAAACAAAAAGAACCAAATACGCAACTACCGGCTATGAGAGTTTGCATTGTATGATTACTTTTCGCATTCTTGGACGTCGAACTTAGTTTCCAGATGAGACAGCGGAAGGCTTACCATGGTGATCTGCCACATTGAGAACAAGGCTATAGGCCATCACATCAACATGGACTCGCTGTCCAGAGGTGTACCATAGGCAATAGCCACAAAAAATCGTCGTCAATTCAGATATGTCTCTTTACAGTTTTTTTAGAAAACAGGGCATTCATTAAGTCCTTGCTGCCCACTTCCATCCTCACCCCATGTATAAAACGAGCGAAAAGATCTATCCACAATCACAGCGTACGTCGTTGGCACCTAGAGAGCCACACTGATCGCTGGGAAGATGCCAGTGGATATCCTGTGCGGAAGACGTTCACGAATCCTTCTCCACCTCTTTCAGCCAGGATCATGACGCTCTCATTTCCTCATTGGCGCTACTGTGTGTGTCACGAACAATCAGTCGCCATCTTGGATGGTTGCCCGCAACAGACAGCAGGGACACCGCGTCTACAGCGTGGACACTGATAGCGGCCAACAGCGACGTCACCAAAACGGGCAGCGGCACAGACCATCCCCATCAGGATCCTCCCACACATGTTATCTTTGACCCTTCCACGGATGCCTCTTTTACTAGCTCCGAGTAAGGTAGAGCAATGGTTAGCACGCTGCCCTCCAATTCGAGAGGACAATGGCTCTAAACAAGGGTAGCCATCAGGATTTAGGTTTCCAGTGATTTCTCTTAAGCGATCCAAGTAAATGCCGGAAGGGTTCCAGGGAAAGGGCACGGCCAATTTCCTTCCCCACCATTGTAAATTTCCGATCTTCTTTATTTTTTATTTTTTTGCACGTCTAGTTCCATAGAACCAAATTGAGAAGCAAATCTCCAAGGTCATGGAACGTGTCAGTACATGAAATTATAACATAAAAGTAGAAACACATAAAATAAAATGTTTATGCATTAAGAAAAAGTCAAACCGTAAGTTTAAGTAACCACAATCAACACTATAATATAGGAATCATCTTAATTTTTCATGGAACCCTTTTATGGAATAGGAGTGACCCATGAGGAAGCTCTTCATTTGCAATTTGAAAGCGCATGGATTACTGCTAAGATTTTTGAATTCTTGTGGTAGCTTATTTAAAATTCATGGAGCAGTATACCGCACATCTTTCTGCACAAGAATTGAGAAAGTACGATCCAAATGCAGATTGGATTTCTGCCTAATATTAACTGAGTGAAAGCTACTAATTCTTGTGCTCCGTCTCGTCTCGTGTAATCTTCCTTTCTTTCTTTTTCATTTATTGACACCACCTCACTAGTAGCAACAGCAGCTGCAGTGACAACCTTGCTATCACCAGAACACCACTGGTTGCATACACTGATTTCCTGCTCCACCAACCGCTGCAGTTAACAGGCGCCTCCGCTCACACTGTCGACACCACACTGTCCCCAGCGACGCCATCACCGAGCTCAGAGTCGAATTTAACCATGGCTCTGCATAGCCCAACTACACCAGAAAGGACGAATCTTAACCAACAACATCCGAGGTATCACCACGTCGAAGCCTTGGTGAGGGGTAATGGTGAGGGGGGGGGAGGGGGGAGGAAAGGATGAAGCGTTCTACGATCTCTGTCTGGCGAGGGTGGTATTACGCTACGAGGAAATTCACGTATCCTTTCACGTGACCAGTGGTAATAATCGAAGGCACGACGACCTGTGAACTACATGAGCATTATTGCACACCTCTTGTATCTCTTCATACCTCGTCTTCCCCAACGGCGATGATATTTTACTACCGTCCTTGTCACAAGGCCAGACTCATGATACACGGATTAGCGGGCATGACAGTAAACTTACACTGATATCTTGGCTACCAAATTCGTGTGATATGGCCCGGATGGAACACATCTGGGATAAACCATCAGCATGTGTTGCGCGATCTATGGGAAGACATCACACGCCACAGACCTCCGGAAAACTCGCAGGGACCCGTCGAATCCATACCAGGAAGAAAAAAATTTGATCTATTACGTTTCCAAGGTGGACCAACACACTGTTAATCAAGTGGTCATAATGTTTTGAGTTGTCAGTGTATCATATGTACTGTGTATTTACAGTGCTTTAATTTTATACAGGTACCGCTTGCAAATGAGCCATGCGCGAAACTAGTAATGGAAACATTACGATTCGTTTGCACTTTTACGGGAACGAACACGATGAAGTTGTTTCTTTGGTTTCCTGAGCGTGTGTGCGGCCAGTGGGCAGATCTGCGCGGCCTTGTTACGCTGATAACAGACGCCAAGCACAACGAATTAACGTGCTTTTGATCACTGCCAGGTCTCCGTAAGCATTCTATAAATAGCTGCGATCCTGTAGTTTACCACCAAAAGAAACTCAGTGAACACTCTCTGCTTGGATCGCACCCCAGTTACAGACGCCATCGAGCCGCCACCTATCGGAGCCTCATGAAACAATGTGGGCTGAAGCAGCAATATTCCACGATGTCCCACAAAAAATTTCGCGTCTTTTTTAACAGAAAGTGGCCGAGAAAAGATGTATAGCATTACTTACTGAACGCCTCTAGTAAGAATGAGAGAGGAGAAAGTCTCCTCGAGGCTTGAATTTCTACTACTAGTAGGAAATGAACTGTTCAAAAATCACAAGATGATTTGTTAAACCTGTTAAAGGGCTGTATACAGGCAAAGTTATCCGGTGGATTACGTCATGCGAATGACAGATACCTAAATTAGGCTCTGAGTTCTAAGGCTTCACAGAAAATTCATTTAACGGTTAAAGAACATCTGTAGAATATCTGTCATGAAAGTTTGACAAGCCACAATACGAAGTTAACTGCAAAGAAACCATGGGTAAGTGAACACTTCAATTTATCGACGAAATAAGCAAATACAAACATATTCGAGAAAAACTAATGCAGTAATATTATTCACTTACGAATGAACTTTATAGTTAGTGCACAGATGGCAAAGCTAAATGCTAATAGAAAAAAGATGAATAAATAGAAAAGGAAATAATCATCGGAAGGAAAGACATGTCATGTTGAAAAGTCAAAATAACTTTCTGTGAAATTAAAAGCAAAGATATCGTTATTAAAATTGCTAAAGAATTCCCACTGTTAAACGTACTGAAGACAGCACATAAGTAGAACAAGGAACGAACAGGATGATTGGACATGTGTTAAGACATCAGGGAGTCCATCTTTTTTAAGGAATACACAAACTGCAATCTATGCGACAAATAATTGAATACGGAGGATACAATTATTACTCTGAAATAGGTGGGATCAGCAATAAATACAAAATTCCTGAAATCTATAGGTTTTTCGCTACGGTGCTCATCAATAGCTTAAAACATGCGCATTTCTGCGTTCTTTAAAATAATGTTCGACTCATATGTCTGTTATCATAATACTAGATTTATAAATGAAGAAAGGTTGCACATTGCGACATATACAAAGCAACATTTTGTATCATAATGTATAGTGGTTACGTGAGAAGACACTCGCATAGAATTTTTCATCCTATTCCGAATGGTATGCGCAAAACAAAGCTACGTTGCACCGTTAGACCGCTATTGTGTTAATTAGATTCATTTCATAGAAAAGTTAATTATCTACTACAAATTCTGGTGTAAAGCTGCACCTGAACGAATTTTTAGTCACTCTAATTCGTTCTGTTGCATGTGTGTATATTTATTCATTACCTGCATCTAATGAAGAAATTAAATTAATTAGCGGTTCTGAGCGTTTTCCAGCTACACGATTGTGTATAGCGCAGAGCTCGCCACGCTCTATGATATTTGTTGACAGACGCTTTGTACTAACATTTTACTGATTCTGGTAGTAAGTCTGATATTCAGTAAAATGTTTTTTTATATGTGCATTCGACCAGAACTGCGGTTTATTCCTATTTTATAAGTTATTTTCCTACAACGCAAAAGTGGCGAGTTAACATTTTTTACGAAATTCTTTGCTGGGGAACATTACCAACAAAATTTAAGTGAAAGCTAAAGGCTTTTCTATCAAAAATCAGTGGAAAGAAGGAACAGGTGCAGAACATTTTCGTCCAATAGCTGCGTTTGCAATCTCTTGGAATGAATGATCTCAGGCCCAATATAAGACCAAATTAATTCTGTGCTACCATCTGCGCAAGCTGCATTTAAGCCTCGTAAAAGGTATTGTGAGCAAGTGCTCTTCTTGATCATCCAAATAAAAATTGGCTACCGGAAGCAGTCCAAGACTGGTATTGTTTTCGATGACCTGTCAGCAGCTTATGGCTCGGGTCGATGGGAGTTTCTGACAACAAAATTTCGGGAAAACAGTACCTTGCAACACTCTAGGTAACGCCTTATGCAATATGTTGAGCAATCGGCGGTATGAAGCACACCGAATGGGAAAGAGAATCAAATGGTATTTACTCGATGACGACTTGCCACAAGATTCTGTTCTTCAATCTCTACGCAAGAGACTTGCTGAACATGACTTGCCGGAAATTCCAGAATGCAGATGGCCTTGCAATTTCATATCAGAGTGAAGATGTTTCTGAATGTGAAGAACACCTAACAGACGATCTCAATGAACTTTATAAATGTGTTAGACCTGCTGTCTCTAAAACGGAAATATGTCTTTTCCACCTCTGTAATCGTCTAGAATCAGGAAAGATCAGCCCATGGTTCGGTCCTCTTGCATAGTCAAAACCAATGAAAAGCCAAAATACTTTGGTGTCACATTAGACAGAACACTAGTATATTATAAACACGTTTCCGACACAGCTAAGTAGGTACAAATAGGAGTGAACCTCGGTAGGTAACTAGCAGGTAGCACATGGGGAGCAAATACGTCACTTCCTCGTGGAACTCCCCTTGCTGTAGTATACTCAGCAGCAGAATACTGCCCACGCGCTTGGCTTTACAGCGGCCATGAGGAGAAAGTTCAAGTTAATTGAAATGCAGCTTTGAGAACCAAGAGCAGCACAGTCAGATCTGCACCTACATGTTGGTTACCAATACTACTGAACACTTCTCTAGCTCACCTTCGGCGAAAGGCGGCTCTCTGCCTTTGTCAGAGAATTTGCGAAAATTAATCAAACCCTCTTCACAAGGATTTACTCTCGCTGCCTAGGAAACGTTGTAACCTCCCCGCAGAAATATTAATAAATGTTAATTTGAAATGGAGCCAAGTGCAACCTCCCAACAAAAATAATGTATAATAATAATGCAGAATGGAGCCAAGCTTAAACTCCCCACAAAAATTTATGAATGAAAATTGACCATAAACCAACAACAATATTAATTAAATAATGAACCAAATGTAACCTCCTAACAGAAATAATATTATCTGGTAAATTTTATAAGGACACCAGCGCTGACCTTCGGCCCTGTATTCTGAATAACAAAAACAAAATTCTTACCTCAATAAAAAACTGCAACTATATCTGCTCTTACTTATCGACACAGCTTTGTGCAATGTTGGCATATATATATATATATATATATATATATATATATATATATATATATATATATATATATATATATATTCTTGGAAGGAATGCATAGGAAAAATTCTTTAAATTGTAATAAATGCTTTTTCTTCAAAAGAGTGGAAAAATTCTTTAAATTGAAATGAATACTTTTCTTTAAAAGAGTTACTTTATAAAAAATTATTATTTGGGCATTTTTTTAACAAATTGAATTACAATTAACATACATTATTAAATATGCGCAATGCTGCTTCTATACCTTCTACAACAATACTCATCCTCCGGAGTCCTGAGCAGAGTCGCGACCAGAGCACTCAGCCGACGCATGCCGACTCCCTACTCCCGTATCCGACTGACCACTACTGCAGACTCGCGCAGACAAGCGCAGACTAGCGCGGACAGACTTCTACTGTCGACTCGCGCAGACTCGCGACAAGCAACAACTAACAATAAACTACTCTCTGGTCAGAGATTCTGTCATGCCTCGCCCATCGCCGGCGAAGCATACACCTTACAACGTCTCATATCCAGAAGAACAACTTCTGAAAGAGTCCAGATGCTCTCCAGTGGATTCAACAGTGATGCTACGAAAACCAAGAATTATGAACTTATTGACAAGTCAGTTGTTAAATGTACAGGCTTTCATCTTCCTAGGGAAGTGCAAGGGATCACTTTTTCACGTATGTATTTCATTCGAATTTCGTGTGAAATCAGCGTCGTTTCGTCTCCAAAGAAGTGCAGGTATTTTGTTTCCAGTCCCCAAATATTTAATTTATGTAAAAAAATTTGAAGTTATGTTGGAAAAGAGGGAGTAGACTCTTTTTTGTTTTTTCTTTTGTCATCCCGCAAACTACGTGGATAATACGCGGTCGAAAGACGCTATCCGTGTCAGATGAGAGTATTGCCGTTTGTGTGGAGTAAGGAGGACTCATTAGAGAGAACATGAATTGTCAGCCAGTGTGAGACTGAGACAACCTAAACAGCGCCAAGTAGATTTTTTTAATGAGCGGCATAGGTGCAATTATGAAACGTAATTATTGTTTCATGTTGGTATCTAAGAATGCTTATAATAAAGAATGATTTGTGGTTTTGATGCCAAACGAAATGGTCTGTCCTTTTGTGAAATAACAGTGAAATGTCAAAGAGACGTCGATTTATGGACACTAAAATGCTTCTGAAAATATGTAATGCAAGAATAATTGTCATGTTATAAAGAGGAAAATACGATTTGAGATTGTGAGAGACTTGTAATCGATAGGTTAACAAAATAGGATGTAAGTAAATCGAAATATTTATATTATTTTTCATCTACTCGGATTGCAGACAGCTACCTGAAAGCTATTAATTACAAGAGAGTTTTGCCGTCGATGTAAGTAAGTAATTGTAAATCGCATTATAGGACACATTTTTCTGACTTTGTCGAGACGTGGCGAATTATCAAATTACGACCTCCCATTGAGTCAAGCGAAAGACGCCAACAACATTCTTCAAGTACGTAGGTATGGATTTTGTCTGCAATCTGAAAAACTACACTTGTTAAACTAGAAATTTTAAAAGGTAAAAAATTATTTCTCCAGTAACACAATGCTTTACTGGGCTGTTCGTCACCTCACCAACAACATACTCGTCAAATGTACTTCCTGATACAGGTTATGGCCCAGCATCCTGGCGACCGAATTTTAAAATATTCACTGCATACGATACTTCGTTTTTCCCACAGCTTTAGCGATGTAACAATATACATGTTATTGGTGTTAGTCTGTTGTCACTGTTAATGAAGATAAGTGTATTATTGAACAGTTGACAGTATCTCACTCTTAACTCTACCTTGTCATGACGAATCCTATCACTGTACTACCTGCTGTTGGTATTACCCTATTGCTTATAAGTTTTTTTCATAAATCCTGTTCTTTTGGGACCGATGACGGTAGCAGTCTGGTCCCTTCAATCCCACAAACCAACCAACGAACCTGTTCTTTTCAAATCGTTTCCCGGATCCCTGTTCATCTAGTCTGATCCTTTGTATTATGATTTTCAGGTTTTGTTGCTTCTTTATCCTACCCTACCTACCTACCAGCTTACGCTACCAAAAATCACTTGACTGGTGCAATAAATCTGTCATTATCATTTTGTAATGGACGTACGAAGCTTTTCTCGCCAGAGTGGCGGGACTGTATGAGATAAATCCTGGAAGTATTTGCCGGTAGTGTAGCGCTACTAGCAGGTTAAAGGCGGGCGATAAACAGTGTAGCATTAGGAAACGAATGTTTAGCAACGTGATGCCACAGAATGATGACTATTAGACTGGTAAATTAAGTGACTAAGAAAAAGATTTTTTGTTTCGAATTGCGGAGAAAAAAGTATTAGGGTAGACCTGCAGGAAGTGTTATTTTCAAAATGGTGGTAAGTTTTTGGGGAAGGGGAGATTGGAAAACAAGGATTTCGCGAGCAACTGCGTTACCGAACCATGTTTTTCTTTTTTTTTTTTTTCCTTTGGTCTGAGCGGATGTCATATGACACCGCTTCAAGTTCATCGTTGAATACTTAACTCAGATTTCATTATTAATTATTATTATTATTATTATTATTACAGGAGGCAGTCAGCGCTTTGCCCTCTGATTAAACACGCTGAGCTACCCACGTACGGTACACGACCCGTCCTCACGGCTTCACTTCCACAAGTATGAGGGCGGGTCGTGGATCGTACGTGGGTAGTTCAGTCGGTAGAGGACGTGCTCGCCACAGCCGAAGGTTCCGAATTCCAGTCTCGGTCGGGCACGCAGTTCTAATTCGCTATGAAGTTTCATAGCAGCGCACACTTCGCTGCAGCGTGAAAACTTCCTTGTGGGTACAGTAAACAGGTTCGGTTGGGTGTAAGGTGCAGTAGTTGCACAGTGTCGCGACGTCGGCATACCACAGCACAAGGGACGGGGTATGCGGTCCAGCCAAACGCGTAATTCTGCGGTTGGACGCTGCTACATATAATGCTATTGTACCGCTCCACAATGCAGCGGTCTACCGAAGCAGTGGAATGGGCTGCTACAAGCTGCAGCACAAAGTAACGTTCCGCAGCCAACTACGTGACGGGAAACGAGCCCCCGTCACAACACTCCAGGCAAGCAGGAGGCGTGTTTTTTTTTTTTTAAGTAAGTACCGTTTTGAAATAAAAATTAAAGTGGCAGACTTTTCTTAAGCAAATTTATTTTTATATGAAAGCCTGTACTTTAATCTACTTTTCTGCACAATTCCCATCAATATTCAGCGTGTTTGCGTTTGTTTTTGAGTTCTGAAATGGTTGGTCGGATTGAGAATTTCTCCGATAGTGAAATATTTATTTATTTAACCTGATCTGCTTAGGGCCATCAGCATCTTCCTTACACAGGACTGTGGTTTCACACATACCGTACCTTTTTTATATCACAGTTACCTAAGAAATAACAATGTTAATATGAAAAATCATATCAAAATTATTTGAGTGACTGAAAAGACAATGTGAGTAAATAATACTGACTATGAAATAGTGAAATTAACACTGAGAGTACTTATACTGTACAATAATAATAATAATAACAACAATAATAATAATGACAATAATAACATTAATGAGAATAACAGCGCCGGCCGCGGTGGTCTAGCGGTTCTGGCGCTGCAGTCCGGAACCGCGGGACTGCTGCGGTCGCAGGTTCGAATCCTGCCTCGGGCATGGGTGTGTGTGATGTCCTTAGGTTAGTTAGGTTTAAGTAGTTCTAAGTTCTAGGAGACTTATGACCTAAGATGTTGAGTCCCATAGTGCTCAGAGCCATTTGAACCATTTTTGAGAATAACAGGTATAAAAAAAACTTATAGGTGTAAAACACAGATGTTTTCTGATGTAGCTAGTAGCGGGATTAGGAAGTCTAAGAAGACTGCACCAGCAGGGAAATGAGGAAAATATGGTTGCAAGCCGGCCGCAGTGGCGGAGCGGTTCTAGGCGCTTCAGTCGGGATCCGCGCGACCGCAACGGTCGCAGGTTCGAATCCTGCCTCGGGCATGGATGAGTGTGATGTCCTTAGGTTAGTTAGGTTTAAGTAGTTCTAAGTTGTAGGGGACTGATGACCTCAGATGTTGTCTCACTGTGCTCAGAGCCATTTGAACCATTTTTTATGGCTGCAAAGAAGGATGTACAAGGGTAACGAGTGAGTACAGGGACAATGGTAATCCTTATTGTTGCTTTAGTAGATATGTCAGTAACTGTCTTCTGAAGCTGGATACATTATTCAGATCTCTAATATAAGGTCGGATGTTTTCCAAGAGTCGGGTTCCTCCTACTGAGAAGAACTTCGATAAAATAGCTGAACATTGGAGTGGAGTGTTTATGACAAGTGATTCAGACAAGAGCGTGTGACTCATTTTCTTAGTGTTAAAGGCTTAAAAGGGGCTCAAGTGCATGGAGAAAATTTTATGAGCGATGGGTGGTATGTTAAAAGATGGCCGTATGAATGTGGATGATGAGAAAAGAAATTTGCGACTTTCGCTCGTTACTGTGGATTTGTCGCAGGAAGCTAATGAAAAAGTGAGAGAGAACAGACGATTTACGATTTAGACGTTGTGTGATGAGTTTCCTCAAGTGCAAGAAATGTGATTACGCATTTGTTGCGTAATTAGGCGACAAATTTCTGCGATGATGGCATTGAAAAGCTGGTTGTACGATGCGATAAATGCCTCAATATTGGTGGGAATTACGTAGAAAATTAGATTAAAGTGCAGGCTTTCATGAAATTAAACTACATGCTTTCATAGGTTTACATATAAAAATGAAATTACTAAGATAAGCGTACTTGTTTTACTTTAATTGCGAAACGGTATATACATAAAAAACAGTTCTCGTGTATATGCCGCAGCTCAGCCGGAGCTCAATTGACTCACTGTCGATGGCCGTGGTCAGTGCCTGAGCCACAGCCGTTGATCTACTGCACGAGAACCGTCCAACAGTAAAGAATGTTTTATTGCGGTACCAATCTTAACTGTACAGTTCCTGCGATACTGTAAGACCGCATCCGGACAACCTCCCGCACTCGCTATTACGGTGGCAGAAGTACCTATTCTGCATCAACGGTGTCTGTGTAGCGCTCGACATAAACAAGACACCATTAAACAGAGATGAAGAGGCTTGCACATCGTGAAGAGGGCTCTTTGAGGCAAAGATCTCTAAACAAATGAGGCAAATCCAGTGGTATAATTCTCTCATATGAAGATCGATATATACTACTGTCCATTAAAATTGCTACACCACGTAGATGACGTGCTACAGACCGCGAAATTTAACCTACAGGAAGAAGATGCTGTGATATGCAAATGATTAGCTTTCCAGAGAATTTACACAAGGTTGGCGCCGGTGGCGACACCTGCAACGTGCTGACATGAGGAAAGTTTCCAACCAATTTCTCATACACCAAACAGCAGTTGACCGGCGTTGCCTGGTGAAACGTTTTTGTGATGCCTCGTGTAAGGAGGAGAAATGCGTACCATCACGTTTCCGACTTTGATAAAGGTCGGATTGTAGCCTATCGCGATTGCGGTTTATCGTATCGCGACATTGCTGCTCGCGTTGGCCGAGATCCAATGACTGTTAGCAGAATATGGAATGGTGGGTTCAGGAGGGTAATACGGAACGCCTTGCTGGAACCCAAAGGCCTCCTATCACTAGCAGTCGAGATAACAGGCATCTTATTCGCATGGCTGTAACGGATCGTGCAGCCACGTCTCGATCCCTGAGTCAACAGATGGGGACGTTTGCAAGACAACTGCCATCTGCACAAACAGTTCGACGACGTTTGCAGCAGCATGGAGTATCAGCTCGGAGACCATGGCTGCGGTTACCCTTGACGCTGCATCACAGACAGGACCGCCTGCGATGGTGTACTCAACGACGAACCTGGGTGCACGAATGGCAAAACGTCTTTTTTCGTATGAATCCAGGTTCTGTTTACAGCAGTCGCATCCGTGTTTGGCGACATCGTGGTGAACGCACATTGGAAGCGTGCATTCGTCACCGCCATACTGACGTATCACCCGGCGTGATGGTACGGGTTGCCATTGGTTACACGTCTTGGTCACCTCTTGTTCGCATTGACGGCATTTTGAACGTTGAACGTTACATTTCAGATGTGTTACGACCCGTGGCTCTACCCTTCATTCGATCCCTGCGAAACCCTACATTTCAGCAGGATAATGCATGACCGCATGTTGCAGGTCTTGTACGGGCCTTTCTGGATACAGAAAATGTTCGACTGCTGCCCCGACCAGCAACTGGCTCGTCACAATGCGCCAGTCTCTACTCTTGATGAACTGTGGTATCGTGTTGAAGTTGCATGGGCAGCTGTACCTGTACACGCCATACAAGCTCTGTTTGACTCAATGCCGAGGCGTATCAAGACCGTTATTACGGCCAGAGGTGGTTGTTCTGTGTACTGATTTCTCAGGATCTATGCACCCAAATTGAGTGAAAATGTAATCACATGTCAGTTGTAGTATAATATATTTGTCCAATGAATACTCGTTTATCATCTGTATTTCTTCTTGGTGTAGCAGTTTTAATGGCCAGTAGTGTAGTTCCCATAAGGTCGCTTTTTTAACATGGTACTCTACCAGGAAAGTCTTGATCGCATAAAACACTTTTATTCGTAAGTGTTGAGCTGTTTCAACCCGATATGGATCATCTTTGGACCATACAACAGAGTAGAGGGAAACATGTAATGTAATGTAATGAAGTTAAACATGAGTTATACGATGCTATACTCACTAATGACGTGTGGAGACGACGGCACGGAGCAGAAACTGTGTATACCATACATTTTTGTCGACTGCTGACTATGAGGCGGCTTTGTGGAGTCAAATAGCAGAAGCCCCGCTCCTTGCCTATCACACTACGTCGTCTTTAGCCAGTGGGATACAATGTATGTTATACATGTGACACAGCATGAATATAAACCTTAATATTAAGATGTGAGTTACAATTTTGCATGATATTCCTTTAAGGAGTATAACTGACCAGAAAATCGCACCATATTGCAAGGTTGACCTACACGGGACTTTTACACCAAAGATGGCCTTTGTACGACACCGCAGGTTATCTAGGAAGCCCTATCGTTAGCGAACATACTACGCCACTGCCATATTGCAATCTATCTGGCTGCATATGATTTTCATATTTCTGTCGGTTGTAGGTCGTCCTTGAACCCCGACCGCCAAGATTTTGTGCAGTGCCATGAACTGCAGAAAACTCATGTAGCCATATATGTTATACAATTAAAATTTTGTATGTTATACTATTAAAGTTTTACATATTATACAAATAAAAGCCGCGCGGGATTAGCCGAGCGGTCTCAAGCGCTGCAGTCATGGACTGTGCGGCTGGTTCCGGCTGAGGTTCGAGTCCTCCCTCGGACATGGGTGTGCGTGTTTGTCCTTAGGATAATTTAGGTTAAGTGGTGTGTAAGCTTAGGGACTAATGACCTTAGCAGTTAAGTCCCATAAGATTTCACACACATTTGAACATTTTTTGACAAATAAAATTTTATATAACATAACGTGAAAAAATACAATTGACCAGTCGAAGGCATTTGATAATGCGTTACTGGACTGCATACTGCGGATTTTATGGATGTCAATATGTTTATAAATGTTATCACCAGGAATACCCTCCCCCCCATTTTTATATGAACTCACACGTACAAAACAGCTTCAGACTTCGGGTTATTTTAGAGATGAGTTAATGTGTTAAATATTTGTAGTTTAGAATCTAGTTGAGAAAGAGTTGAGAAAAGCCCCGAAATTATACTTCAAGTTTGTATGAAGTCACCGTTCCGGCACCTGAAGTCCTCGTTGTGGAACAATGGATTATCCAACATTATCCAACCGGGATGAGTATAATCTGCGAAATTTTCGCTCCACTTAAAGGAAAAACTAGTCTTTCATAGTCTTCCAAGCATTCCGTTTTATGACATTATATCACTTGAGCACGAGGACATGTCTGCAATATGGGTCCCGGGTTCGATTCCCGGCGGGGTCAGGGATTTTCTCTGCCTCGTGAGGACTGGGTGTTGTGTGATGTCCTTAGGTTAGTTAGGTTTAAGTAGTTCTAAGTTCTAGGAGACTGATGACCATAGATGTTAAGTCCCATAGTACTCAGAGCCATTTTTTGTAAAATGGGACGAGAAGTGTTATTAGCAAAGAAGTAATGGATTAAAACATCATGCCGATGCTGAAGATTTACTGCATGAACGACGGAAATGTAGCAAGACAAACTTCTTTGCTTTCGTCATTTTCTGGGGCTGTCAGCGAAAAAATGTTTGTAAAATATTTGAAATTATGTGTAATTTTTTTTAGAAGTCGCTAAGTGGTCTCATTCTCAAGTAAATTACACCGAGATGGCAAAAGTAGTAGGATAGCGATATGCACACATGCGAATGGCAGTAATCTCACGTGCACAAGGTATAAAAGAGCAGTGCATTGGCGGATCTGTCATTTGTACTCAGATAATTTATGTGAAAAGGCTTCCGACGTGATCGTGGTAGCGCGACGAGAGTTAACAGACTTTATACGCGGAATGGTAGTTGGAGTAGACGCATGGCACATTCTATTTCGGAAATCTTTAGGGAATGCAATATTTCGCGATTCACAGTATAGAGAATGTGCACAGAATAACAGATTTCAGGTATTACCTCTGACCACGGACAACGCATGGTCGACACCCTTCTCTTAACAACCGAGCGCAGCGGTGTTTTGCGCAGATTTGTCAGTGATAACAGACGAGCAGCA
The DNA here is from genome assembly GCF_023898315.1 of Schistocerca nitens. Classification (NCBI taxonomy): domain Eukaryota; kingdom Metazoa; phylum Arthropoda; class Insecta; order Orthoptera; family Acrididae; genus Schistocerca; species Schistocerca nitens. The sequence continues at coordinate 561,925,365 of NC_064617.1, forward strand.
CTACCGGAAATTATTACATAAATCAACGCGAGACGTACGACGAACGTATGCGTCAGGACTGTGGGGTGAAATCAGTCGTTAATGAGCTACGACAGATGCGAGTGCCATTTCTAACAGCATGAATCGCCTGCAGTGCCCCTCGTGGCCTCGTGACCGTATCGGTTGCCGCTTGACGACTGGAAAACCGTGGCCTGACCAGATGAGTCCCGATATCAGTTGTTTCGAGTGTGGCGCTGAGCCCACGAAGCCATGGACCCAAGGTGTCAACAAGGGGCACTGTGCAAGCTGGTGGCGGCTCCATAATGGTGTGCGCTGTGTTTATACGGAACGGACTGGCTCCTCTGATCCAACTGAACGTACGAATGGAAATGATTAGGTTCGGCGACTCATTGGAGACCATTTGCAGCCATTCATGGACCTCATATTCTTGAACAACGATATCATGTCATCGGGCCACAGTTGTTCGCAACTGGTTTGAAGAACTTTCTGTACAATTAAAACGACGCCAGCTAGATCGGGCTATACAAATCCCTTCGAACATTTATGGGACGTAATGGAGAGGTCAGTTCGTACACAACCTCCTGCTCTGGCAACAGTTTCGCTATTACGGCTGGCTACAGAGACAGCACAGATGAGTATTTGTGCAGGGGACTTCCAACAACTTGTTGAGTGCACACCACGTCGAGTTGCTGCACTACGCCAGGCAAACGGAAGTCCGGCACGACTTTAGGAGGTATCCATGACTTTTGTCACCCCAGTGTATAGTCTGGGTACACGCGCCATGAGTTACGCTTCCTCGAAGCACATACACTATTTCTAATTGTAATACTTCTCTTACTGTGTTAAACTTTAGCATATACTCATATAGAGCGTGACTTATATTGGATTTGAAGAAGTCAGTTTAGGAGTCAGAGTAAGGAAAAAATAATAGAATTACGTAACGACGAAAGTAACTATCGCTTGGTGTGCCAGTGCAAGTAATTAGCTCGATGATACTTCGACCACACATACACAAAACCGCAGCAGCATATAACGGATGGTAACTGAGAGTAATAAGTCGTAAGACAAACAAGAAGGACACTTTCACTCAGAGACAATAAATACAATGAAGTACCTCGGACATTACAAATAGGGCGCGTGATCACGACGGACAGCTACGCGTGGTGTGTAACGAGCTCCCATGCTGGCCACAAGATTAGTAACGAGTTGTTGTGTTATTCCTCCACCAGCGCGGTCCAACTCTGCTGGATGATCGTTGGTGCATGTGGGCGTGCCGCAATACGTCTTCCCAAAGCATCCCACTCATCCTCGATGGTATCTAAGTCGGTGGAATAAACACTGAATACCCTCTCGTTCTAAGAGTTCCTCCGCCAGCGTTGTCTTGCCATCCACATAAATGAAGTCAAGGCTAAATGCACCTTACTTGGAAGGAGTAGAGTGTCATAATAAGTTGACCAGTGAGTGCGCCGTGATCAAAGATTTGGAACTCAGTACATCCATTCAGCGTTATGGTTTCCCGCATCGTAACATCTAGACCACCAAAATAATCGTGTTCGAGTATTTTCCTAGACGCATTAGGTGTTCCCACCAATCGTCATATGAGGGAATGTCCAGAATCTGCTGTCGTCCGAGGATACCATGAGGCCCCACTCCCAGCTGGTCCAGTACCCCCTCTGTCGGCAGCATCGCAAACGGTGCCGTCGATGTGTGGGTTGTTTTTTAACGGAACATAACGTACTAGTCGTCAGTCCGGAGACCACATCATACACTTGCAGAGCCACTCTGGAGAGTGAGACTGCGTGTCTTGCAGTCCTCTTAAAGATGGCTGCAGTTGCACCCGCTTTTCTGACATTGGTCCTTTTTTGCCTGTTGCACACTGTAGCGGTCATCTGCTGTTCCAGTCGCCCGTCGTTCTCCATGCATGTGGAACAATACTGTGGGCAATACCAAATTCTTGCGTAATTCGTTCTTCTTCCAGTTTCTCGATGATTCTTCCCAGTTTGAAGTCATTCAGATATTGTGTCCGGGCCATGTTCTCTTAAGAACACCATCACAGTGCATCACAACTGCCCGGCGATCGAGAAACACTTCTTTTTTCAGTTCCTTCAACTGCCTCGTCTTATGTGCCTCCCATTTGGCGTCATAGTCATCACTCCATGTGACATCCAACCTTCTGTGCATGACCGGGAAAATACTGGCAAAAATTCTCCTTGCTTTATCTACCACGTCCTCAAGTTTTACACACTAGTATATTACTTATTCTTGATCACCACTGAAATACTTGCAAGAAAAAGGTGCACATTAACAGTCTGGAGCGACTTTTAAGTAACGTTTCGAACATTATAAGGTAATTGCTACTGGTTACCTCATATTTCTGTTCCCTGTGTACCGATTCTATAAAGCGGCGCCTTTTCCAGGCCTTGCCACACATATTGCTCCGTTTTGCAAACGCTATTAAAATATCAAACTTTCATTTCCTAACTTTTCTTTCCATATAATTCTGTGTTTACCATGCATTACTTTCAATTTTACGGATGTAATACTGGAGCGCTTAGGATGTACACTGAAGAGCCAAAGAAACTGGTACACCTGCCTAACATCGTGTAGGACACCCACGAGCACGCAGAAGTGCTTCAACACGAGCTGGCATGAACTCGACTAATGTCTGAAGTAGTGCTGGAGGAAACTGACACCATGAATCCGTGATGTCCATAAATCTGCAAGAGTACGAAGGGGTGGACATCTCTTCTGAACAGCACCTTGCAAGGCATTCCAGATATCCTCAATAAAGTTCATGTCTGAGGAATTTTGGTGCCCAGTGGAAGTGTTTAGACTCAGAAGAGAGCTCCTGGAACCACTCTGTAGTAATTTTGGACGTGTGGGGTGTCGCATTGTCCTGCTGGAATTGCTCAAGTCCGTCGGAATTCACAATGGACATGAACGGATGCAGGTGATCAGACAGGATGCCGACGTACGAGTCACCTGTCATGATTGGTAGTTTGTCCTGGTGGAAAAAATTCTTTATACACGGTACTCCTACTGCCAGAAAAGGAGATCAGCATTGTTTTGATCTTTGATTTGATCATTGGAGCGTTTTTCGGTCTAGGATATGTCTCCGTGTGCCACTCCTCACTTTGCTACTTTGTCTCAGGATCGTACTCATAAATCCAGGATTCATCACCTGTGATCACGCGACTGAAACTATTCCTGGTCATTGGTAATCCTCTCAGGGAGATTAACGTACCGTTCATTCGATTGTCCTTCTAATCAGTTGTGAGGTTTTTCAGCACAATTTTGGCACACCCCTTTTTCATATGCAAAACGTTGATTAAAACGTTGCTCTGAACTCACAAGAGCAAGCACATATATCGACGTTTTCATCGTTTTTTGAAGTTGAATGTCTCCCAGGTGAGGTTCATCTTCAACGTGTTCTCATCCTTCCAAAATTACTTACGTCAGTGAAAAACTTGTGCTCTTTATAAGAAATGTTCCCATACATTAGTTCCAACTTTTCATAGGTCACACTCGCCGATTCCCCTAGTTTAACACAAAACTTGTTGGCTGGCATAATGTTGCTCTAAATTCCTCTGTTCTGTTTTCGTAACTCAGAACAAAAACGCAACTTCACTGATGGCGATGTCAAAAATGGCATGATGCTGGTACGGAACTGAAACTAGGGCTGAGTATCTGGAAAGGATTAACACATCAATCTACACAAATAGAACAACACAGCTTTCCCAGATCGTTCGCGGTGTCGTAAGTCTCATTACTTTTCTCACACACCTTGCAGTTGCTGGTAATGTATCAATTTCACGTCTGGTGACATTCATATTTCTGTCTCCATATGTCTGTCTCCTCGGCATGTGGGATTTTCTGTAACTGTGGAACATCGACCTTGTCACCCTTCGCAGAGTATTGCATTCCTAACACCCGGCTTCCTGAGAAAAAGGACCTGTAGCGAGCAGCGGTCCTCACACAGATGCTGGCCGCATCTGGTCAGTGGGAGATAGGTCCAAAGGCACTCATGCGAAATTTCTGGACAATAACAACCTGTACCTCAACTGTGGTCAGGTTGAGACTCAGTCCTTGTTAAAGCCATCGACGAGCAGTTCTGAACATCCACAGTGGGACTTCCTGCTATGTTTGCTCTCGTGGCTCTGTCTTGCACAGCCATAATTACTGCCACACGCGCACTTCAGAAATCTTCCCACCACATTCTCCGTGGGAACGAGCCTCGCAGCCCTCGTAAAATTGCAGAATTTGCCATCCTCGAGAAACGGCGGTGGGAATCTTTACACTGTACTTGCCACTGCGGTTTTTTGATAAGTGGTGTTGGGGGGGGGGGGGGGGTATTGGTGAAAGCAGATGGATCTGCTTTGGAACTAACGACCTTTTTAAAAGCTTTAGACCTGGATAACTTGGAACAGCAATCTGTGAGTGGAAAGCCACTAGACATTTACAAAACATTTATTAACATTTAAGGAACATACATTGGTGCTTAGAGCGTTCAACAGGATTACTTATATCGTGATTCCAGATCATGAACAGTTTCACTCAAACAAAAAAAAAGTTTACATTACTGATTGGTGGTACTAAGTCGCTTAGTAGGTTCTTAACAAAACTAGCAAGATTTATTTAGTTACTTCGAGTCACTAGCCACATATATTTCTTTAAAAAAGTCATAACAACGTACAATGACACCTTGACTAAAGCCATTGGGTACAGCTTCAGATCTGCGAAGTAGCCGCCCGCTGTATTACCTTCAACCTAAGTCAAAACCAGCAGCCAAGAGTTCATGCCACTACATTATAAGTATGCACTACAATGGTGTCACAACGCCAAACAGTAGCCCCGTGAAAATTTATAATTTAACGGAGCGAAATCTGTGGACTACAAAACATCGGCACTAGCCCTTTCGGCAAGGCATAGGACGTTTAAAGGTAGTCCTAATACGACAAATAGAATGTTTACACTAAAATTGCATGAACACGGACACTAGTCCTTTGGAATTAAAAATCTAAATCTGAAATTTAGCAAGTTTTCCAAAATAACCCGGGATCTAACTCTTTTAAATTTACAAAACGCCTGAACCAATACTGAGCCAAGACAAATTACAACACACGTTTTTAGATACGGGCTGTAAATGACTTACTGCAGGTTAACAGGCCAATTTTCTTTAAGCGCTGTTAAGTAAGTAACAAAAGAGGTAGTTTCAGTTTTAGATACTGGCTGTAAATGACTTACTACAGGATAATACGCCTATTTTCCTTAAGTGCTATTACGTAACTAACAAAAGAGATATTTCAGTTTGAAATCAACAACCACATTGAGCAACACGACAACTGTCGGTTCCTTTAAAATTTAGCGCCTAAATTGATGTTTTTTGTCATTAACGGGACAACTGTTTGTTCCCTTTAAAATCTCACCACTTAAATTGGAGCGTTACGAACTTGTTATCTAAGAGAATAACCCACAACTTTACTCTTGAAAATGATGAAACAAGGATACGTCATCACTTACTGTACCTTGACACGACAGCCACCTTTTCAGCACCGAACGAAGTGGCGCAGTGGTTAGCAAACTGGAAGACGACGGTTCAACTCCGCGTCCGGCCAACCTGATTTTGGTTTTCGGTGATTTCCGTAAATCCCTTTAGGCAACTACCAGGACAGTTCCTTCTAAAGGGCACTGCCGACTTCCTTCCTCATCGTTCCCTAATACGATGGGACCGCTGACCTTTCTGTTTGGTCCCCTCCCCCAAAATCAACCAACCATCTTTGTAGCACTCTGGAATCAAAATTATATTACGCATTCCGTTGGTGTCAGGATAGAAACCAGCCGTCAGTAAACACAAACCGTCAGCTGATAACGTTAAGCAAGCCCCGCACTCAGGACGTTTCGTTGCTTTCATACAGACGTTCTTGCTTCTACAACAGGTAACAGTTGACATGGTCGATCAAGCAGAACACAGTAACAGCTCAGACACTCGTGGTGCACTCCCAGACGAACACAGGTACGTAGCTCGCTAGCCCGCTTTCGCCGCTTTCCGGTGCATCAAAACAACTGTCGAATACCGACTGCCGCGTCCACCAGACATGATTCTGTCAGACCTCCTTACAAGGAACCACTCCAGTTGACGGCCTACAGATTACTTTTCAAGCTCAGGGACAGGCGGCTTTTACTGTGCTCTGAACGAGTACAACCTCTGACTTTATCCGCATCGATACTACTTCACGGCACATTGACAGGTCCAATCGATATGCACGTCTCAATTTTCACTGGCTGATGCACGTTCAATTATATGGTGGGAGGGAGCGAACCAATTTCCAAGTCTCAGATTGGCGTTTCACTTAACCTCTTTTGCTGACTGGTGTCGGAGAAGTTTTCGGCAAGCGTTGTTGCGAGATGGGGAGGAACTCTTGCAGATCTTGGCAGTTGGTTGCTGGGCGAACGTGATAACACTGCGAGCTGGTTTGACTTCGCCCTTCTGCCGAGCTATTCAGACGTTTAACTTTTTCGCGACTTAGATATTGTTCAACACGTCGGTATCGACAAGATGATGAGTTCAGCTTCACGCAGTTGATCCCTACAAACCAAGAGCTCTCACGCCTCTGTGGTGGGTGCCACCACCTCCGGCTATGGTTAGTGCGTCAATGGTACGATTACGATGCGCGCTTTTAATTTCAGGTTGTGTGGCAGAGTGGAGAGAAAGAGGCCTAACCTCGATCTACAGATCAGTTAGTGTTTCTGAGGGACTGCTTGAATTACGTGAGGCCCAGCATTGTTTTCTTTCTGAGGGAGCGACTTTTCTTTAGGATTTTCAGTTACTAACTACTCACGAGTCAATTATTTGATGCTTTTATCAGCTACGGCTCTCGGTACTGTTCTAATGATTGTTCAACTCTTCACTTCCTAATTCCATTCTTGTTGTATACTCTTTTGATGTCACGCTACTTTGATTTTTCTTCTACCACTGTTGAAGTTATTCTCTATGTGGCCGCCATGATAATCGACCAGTCCATTGTAATGTTGATAGCGACCCTTTGGAATTAATTACTCAGCATATATCTTGTTAAAGAAAGTCATGTTTTAATAGCTCTTGCTTTTCCAGACTACTCATGGAGTTTTTTGGTTTATCTAGTTTCTTCATTAATAAAAATAAAGTGCTGCCAGACCTAACTATCGCACTTACTAGTTATTAGAAACACTACGTGTTGCTTGCTCGAATTCTCTAACGACAAGCCAGCTGATGAGGCCGTCTGAGATTTTCAGGTATTCAATTTCAACGTTTCGTATGCGCAACAGTCGTTATATCAGCGTAATCCACGTGCTTCTTGGGAGTATTTTATCATTCTCTGAAGATGAGGTATGATAAATTGGCAAGATTTGGTGTTTTTCATATCCATATTGAATTCAACGAGGAGATGCCTGTGCTCACCGAACACTGACCTCTGGCACTTCTTGACTTTTAAATCATGATTTAACTTGTCTTAGCCCCAAGGAAATCAAGCACGTAGTGCTTCCGTGTCCGGCTGCAGCCGATTTATCGTCGCCCCTTCCAGCGGCAGTGTCCTCCTCTCCGCCTTCGGTGGGTCTGGGGGAGTTACCTGCCAAGCCAAGCGACCTGGAAAACGAGATCTGTGGCAGCTGCGTGCGCATCTCGGCCGCGATGATAGCCTCTGAAATAGCGGCCACTTACCGCAACACCCGGCTTTATTTTAGCGTTCCATAAAGTACGCCGCTTGGAGGGACTCACTGCGGCGCAGAGAAACGCCCGCCGGCGGTGCGCACAAGTCAGACCGACCGGAAACCAGATTAGAGAGCGTCCGTCAACGTCTGCTGCGCGAGACAACCTGTGCGCTACGGTGCATTCACGGTTCCTGTTGGTGCTCCCCGTGTATTGCATTTCTATCACATTTTTATTCGCCATCGTGGTTTATCGTATTGTTTCGTATGACATGCAAGCGACAGCTTCGCTGACGATACCGCGACTGACACAATACATATTCAGTTTTATCTCACAACGTACGGATCTTGTCTAACACACAGTATAGCCCAAAGAAAATTGCCCCAGCGAATGAAGCCACTAATATTTGTCGTAGTCAAAACCTGCGCTGGTAGTATTCTAAATTTCACAGTAATCAGCTTTACAGATGTCAGCTTCAAGCTACTGTTTAGTTACGTCTGGACGAATAATGACTCATTACGTTTGAAGTCTACTACAGTAATGACAGAACTCAGAGTCACTTCCAGCCTCTTGAAACGCATCGAGACCTACTCACCCCACATACAGGTGTGGTTTTTAAAAGCTGCCTTTAGGTAAGTTCTGCGGCGTCCTCCGTCTTTCCCTATCTTCTGTTAATTTAAGTTTAGTGGGTAGAAATAAAATATGCATCCCATAAGGCAAGTTGCGTAAATGTTTCGACAAAACGCATCCCATAGGGCAAGTTGCGTAAATGTTTCGACAAAACAATATTTATTATCACAGGACAATGTGAGGCAGAACTAAGTAGTCATGGAATGAGTCAGTACATAGTTTACATAATGATTAGAAATTTATAAACAAAGGAAATTAAAGGATTAATTAAAACCGAAATTTCTTAGAGAGTGTAGAAAAAATAACACATAAGAGGAAAGATTTTTTACTACGGCGAGACTCCCCTGACAGAATAAAAGGGAGGTGCTACGACAAAGCCCTTCAAGTTAGTATTGAACACTTGAAGATCATTCAGTATTTTTTGTGTAAGTTCTGCCGGAGGTCTGTCGAAAATAAAACCCATCTTCCTGCACATCATTTCTCCGACTAGTTTTTTACTGAATGAATGTTTTAGTTTGTTCTAAACAAATCAATATTCTCAAATCTCATGATGGACTATCTTTTCAGGTATGGATGAACGATGGTCTACACGAAGTTCACGAACTGATACAGCCCTTTTCTGTGGTCGGAATTTTTTTGGTGAATCCATAGATTTGCCTCAATCATAGCAAATAATACAGTCAAAGTAAGCAAAGTGGACAAGCGTTTTCGTTTCAGTGTCAGAGGAAATGAAGATTACTGTTCTACTGAAGATACCAGTGTATCCGCCCAAGATCGTAAATTTGTTAGTTCCGAGAAAGTTTTTCAGTATTAAGAATGTCAAATGGTCAACTTCAGTTATTGTTTGACCACCTGAAGAAGAGATTTTGAGTACTTAGCTCACTGAAAAGGAAACACTTAGGTGCCAACTTAAGTTGTTGTTGTTGTTGTTGTGGTCTTCAGCCCTGAGACTGGTTTGATGCAGCTCTCCACGCTACTCTATCTTGTGCAAGCTTCTTCATCTCCCAGTACTTACTGCAACCTACGTCCTTCTGAATCTGCTTAGTGTATTCATCTCTTGGTCTCCCTCTACGATTTTTACCCTCCATGCTGCCCTCCAATGCCAAATTTGTGATCTCTTGATGCCTCAGAAAATGTCCTACCAACCGGTCCCTTCTTCTTCTCAAGTTGTGCCACAAACTCCTCCCCAATTCTATTCAATACCCCCTCATTAGTAATGTGATCTACCCACCTAATCTTCAGCATTCTTCTGTAGCACCACATTTCAAAAGCTTCTATTCTCTTCTTGTCCAAACTATTTATCGTCCATGTTTCACTTCTATACATGGATACATTCCATACAAATACTTTCAGATACTGACACTTAAATCTATACTCGATGTTAACAAATTTCTCTTCTTCAGAAGCGCTTTCCTTGCCATTGGCAGTCTACATTTTATATCCTCTCTACTTCGACCATCATCAGTTACTTTGGTCCCCAAATAGCAAAACTTCTTTACTACTTTAAGTGTCTCATTTCCTAATCTAATTCCCTCAGCATCACCTGACTTATCTTATATCTTCCTTTCAAGACACTGTCCATTCCGTTCAACTGCTCTTCCAAGTCCTTTGCTGTCTCTGACAGAATTACAATGTCATCGGCGAACCTCAAAGTTTTTATTTCTTCTCCGTGGATTTTAATACCTACTCCGAATTTTTCTTTTGTTTCCTTTACTGCTTCTTCAATATACAGATTGAGTAACATCGGGGATAGGCTACAACTCTGTCTCACTCCCTTCCCAACCACTGCTTCCCTTTCATGCCCCTCGACTCTTATAACTGCCATCTGCTTTCTGTACAAATTGTAAATAGCCTTTCGCTCCCTGTATTTTACCCCTGCCACCTTCAGAATTTGAAAGAGAGTATTCCAGTCAACATTGTCAAAAGCTTTCTCTAAGTCTACAAATGCTTGAAACGTAATCTATTTTCTAAGATAAGTCATAGGGTCAGTATTGCCTCACGTATTCCAACTTTTCTACGGAATCCAAACTGATCTTCCCTGAGGTCCGCTTCTGCCAGTTTTTCCATTCGTCTGTAAAGAATTCGCGTTAGTATTTTGCAGCTGTGACTTATTAAGCTGATAGTTCGGTAATTTTTACATCTATCAACACCTGCTTTCTTTGGGATTGGAATTATTATATTCTTCTTGAAGTCTAAGGGTATTTCACCTGTCTCATACATCTTGCTCACCAGATGGTAGAGTTTTGTCAGGACTTGCTCTCCCAAGGTTGTCAGTAGTTCTAATGGAATGTTGTCTACTCCGGAGGCCTTGTTTCAACTCAGGTCTTTCAGTGCTCTGTCAAACTCTTCACGCAGTATCGTATCTCCCATTTCATCTTCATCTGCATCCTCTTCTATTTCCATAATATTGTCCTCAAGTACATCGCCCTTGTATAGACCCTCTATATACTCCTTCCACCGTCCTGCTTTCCCTTCTTTGCTTAGAACTGGGTTTCCATCTGAGCTCTTGATATTCATACAAGTGGCTCTCTTTTCTCCAAAGGTCTCTAATTTTCCTATAGGCAGTATCTATCTTACCCCTAGTGAGATAAGCCTCTACATCCGTACATTTGTCCTCTAGCCATCCCTGCTTAGCCATTTTGCACTTCCTGTCGATCTCACTTTTGAGACTTTTGTATTCCTTTTTGCCTGCTTCATTTACTGCTTTTTTATATTTTCTCCTTTCATCAATTAAATTCAATATTTCTTCTGTTACCCAGGGGTTTCTACTAGCCCTCGTCTTTTTACCTATTTGATCATCTGCTGCCTTCACTATTTCATCCCTCAAAGATACCAATTCTTCTTCTACTGTATTTCTCACCCCCATTCCTGTCAATTGTTCCCTTATGCTCTCCCTGAAACTCTGTACAACGTCTGGTTCTTTCAGTTTATCCAGGTCCCATCTCCTTAAATTCCCACCTTTTTGCAGTTTCTTCAGTTTTAATCTACAGTTCATAAGCAACAGATTGCGGTCAGAATTCACATCTGCCCCTGTAAATGTCTTACAATTTAAAACCTGGTTACTAAATCTCTGTCTTACCATTATATAATCTATCTGACGCCTTCTAACATCTCCAGAATTCTTCCATGTATACAACGTTCTTTTATGATTCTTGAACCAAGTGTTAGCTATGATTAAGTTATACTCCGTGCAAAATTCTACCAGACGGCTTCCTCTTTCATTTCTCACCCCCAATCCATATTCACCCACTATGTTTCCTTCTCTCCCTTTCCCTACTCCCGAATTCCAGTCACCCATGACTATTAAATTTTCGTCCTGAATAATTTTTTTTTATCTCATCATACATTTCATCAATTTCTTCATCATCTGGAGAGCTAGTTGGCATATAAACTTGTACTACTGTGTTAGGCATGGGCTTCGTGTCTATCTTGGCCACAATAATGTGTTCACTATGCTGTTTGTAGTAGCTTAGCCACATTACTATTTTTTTATTCATTATTAAACCTACTCCTGCAATACCCCTATTTGATTTTTTATTTATAGCCCTGTATTCACCTTGTAAGACGTCGTGGTCTCCTGACCTTCATTACTTACATATTCCATTCCCACAATCATATTCTGCCCATCAAGGCGCTTCATTCGAACCCAAACTCGATAAGATACAGTCAATGTTGTATGAATTCACGTAAACGATATGCAAATAACAAGTAAACGCACCGTGGTTGAAATACTTGAGGCTGCCGTACACACATACATTCCAGACACAACGGTCACAGGAGTTTTTAGTTCGAGAGAGGTAGACCACACACTGGGAGGCCGGTCCCTTCAGAGGACGACGCAGTCTATGTCGGCCAGTGACCGCCCATGTAGCAGACAGCGTGGGCCTGAGTGAAAAGGGGGAACGACCCCATGTTCAGCTTAAAAGCAAATTCCGCTACATTGTGTGGGAGAGGGCAGCCTACGCATTCTTTACACATAGCACGCAGTTTCAGAGATTTTCACAGGAGACAGCAAACGCCAAACGTCAATGCTACAGGTTTCCGGATTGGTCGCCTTAAACGAAACGCCATTCTCCCGTTTTAGAAGAGCAATGCTGATTGGCAGACGATATATCTGACGCCTTGAGCTGAAGGAATAATGGACGACACCAAAAGATATACCCCTTCACTTCTGGCGTGGAGAGGCGCCGTTCCGTCGTCGCTCTTGGAGCGAGGAACAAGTCTCTCCTCAGCACTGGGAGAGCACCTCTGTCGAGAGCGAATCGAAGTGCTACTCTATATTGAGTCCTTGTGATTAAGCGTTGTTCACTGTGTTGGCCGACACGCTTATTGTGTGGTGTGAACGGACAGAGTTATAGTTAAACGCCTGCGAGTGAATTTTGAGTGGCATCGCGGTGGACTGGTTATCTGACAGGTGTACCACGCCAATAGACTAGGGGCGAATAGGAATCCTTGACTTCGTCAAGGCGTAGGGAGAGTTTGATTGGCGAAGGTCAATCCAGATAGAACGAGAGTTATCTTATTTGTCAGCAGGGAGCGGCGCAGACAGCAGTCATCGCAGCTTACGGTATTGTGTGCTGCAGCTATTGCGAGCCCCGTATTTCCTCCACAACAGTACACTTCACTGCGTTTCACACGCGACAGCCTCGACCGTACCTAGCAACATTCTAAAGGGTAATTATTCAAGTTGAGTAGGCGCGCCTCCCAGCCATTCTGCCAAGCCAACAACCATCAAGCTAAGCCCAGGATGACTCCTCCACAGCAGAGCAGCTGCGTGGAAGAACTGACTGGTCCCAGGTCTACATCTACATCTACATCTACATTTATACTCCGCAAGCCACCCAACGGTGTGTGGCGGTGGGCACTTTACGTGCCACTGTCATTACCTCCCTTTCCTGTTCCAGTCGCGTATGGTTCGCGGGAAGAACGACTGTCTGAAAGCCTCCGTGCGCGCTCTAATCTCTCTAATTTTACATTCGTGATCTCCTCGGGAGGTATAAGTAGGGGGAAGCAATATATTCGATACGTCGTCCAGAAACGCACCCTCTCGAAACGTGGCGAGCAAGCTACACCGCGATGCAGAGCGCCTCTCTTGCAGAGTCTGCCACTTGAGTTTATTAAACATCTCCGTAACGCTATCACGGTTACCAAATAACCCTGTGACGAAACGCGCCGCTCTTCTTTGGATCTTCTCTATCTCCTCCGTCAACCCGATCTGGTACGGATCCCACACTGATGAGCAATACTCAAGTATAGGTCGAACGAGTGTTTTGTAAGCCACCTCCTTTGTTGATGGACTACATTTTCTAACCACTCTCCCAATGAATCTCAACCTGGTACCCGCCTTACCAACAATTAATTTTATATGATCATTCCACTTCAAATCGTTCCGCACGCATACTCCAGATATTTTACAGAAGTAACTGCTACCAGTGTTTGTTCCGCTATCATATAATCATACAATAAAGGATCCTTCTTTCTATGTATTCGCAATACATTACATTTTTCTATGTTAAGGGACAGTTGCCACTCCCTGCACCAAGTGCCTATCCGCAGCAGATCTTCCTGCATTTTGCTACAATTTTCTAATGCTGCAACTTCTCTGTATACTACAGCATCATCCGCGAAAATCCGCATGGAACTTCCAACACTATCTACTAGGTCATTTATATATATTGTGAAAAGCAATGGTCCCATAACACTCCCCTGTGGCACGCCAGAGGTTACTTTAACGTCTGTAGACGTCTCTCCATTGATAACAACATGCTGTGTTCTGTATGCTAAAAACTCTTCAATCCAGCCACACAGCTGGTCTGATATTCCGTAGGCTCTTACTTTGTTTATCAGGCGACAGTGCGGAACTGTATCGAACGCCTTCCGGAAGTCAAGAAAAATAGCGTCTACCTGGGAGCCTGTATCTAATATTTTCTGGGTCTCATGAACAAATAAAGCGAGTTGGGTCTCACACGATCGCTGTTTCCGGAATCCATGTTGATTCCTACATAGTAGATTCTGGGTTTCCAAAAACGACATGATACTCGAGCAAAAAACATGTTCTAAAATTCTACAACAGATCGACGTCGGAGATATAGGTCTATAGTTTTGCGCACCTGCTCGACGACCCTTCTTGAAGACTGGGACTACCTGTGCTCTTTTCCAATCATTTGGAACCCTCCGTTTCTCTAGACACTTGCGGTACACGGCTGTTAGAAGGGGGGCAAGTTCTTTCGCGTACTCTGTGTAGAATCGAATTGGTATCCCGTCAGGTCCAGTGGACTTTCCTCTGTTGAGTGATTCCAGTTGCTTTTCTATTCCATGGACACTTATTTCGATGTCAGCCATTATTTCGTTTGTGCGAGGATTTAGAGAAGGAACTGCAGTGCGGTCTTCCTCTGTGAAACAGCTTTTTCCAAAGTGTTTAGTATTTCAGCTTTACGCGTGTCATCCTCTGTTTCAATGCCATCATCATCCCGGAGTGTCTGGATATGCTGTTTCGAGCCACTTACTGATTTAACGTAGGACCAGAACTTCCTAGGATTTTCTGTCAAGTCGGTACATAGAATTTTACTTTCGAATTCACTGAACGCTTCACGCATAGCCCTCCTTACGCTAACTTTGACATCGTTTAGCTTCTGCTTGTCTGAGAGGTTTTGGCTGCGTTTAAACTTGGAGTGAAGTTCTCTTTGCTTTCGCAGTAGTTTCCTAACTTTGTTGTTGTACCACGGTGGGTTTTTCCCGTCCCTCACAGTTTTACTCGGCACGTACCTGTCTAAAACGCATTTTACGATTGCCTTGAACTTTTTCCATAAACACCAACATTGTCAGTGTCGGAACAGAAATTTTCGTTTTGATCTGTTAGGTAGTCTGAAATCTGCCTTCTATTACTCTTGCTAAACAGATAAACCTTCCTCCCTTTTTTTATATTCCTATTAATTTCCATATTCAGAGATGCTGCAACGGCCTTATGATCACTGATTCCTGCACATACAGAGTCGAAAAGTTCGGGTCTGTTTGTTATCAGTAGGTCCAAGATGTTATCTCCACGAGTCGGTTCTCTGTTTAATTGCTCGCGGTAATTTTCGGGTAGTGCACTCAGTATAATGTAACTCGATGCTCTGTCCCCACCACCCGTCCTAAACATCTGAGTGTCCCAGTCTATATCTGGTAAATTGAAATCTCCACCTAAGACTATAACATGCTGAGAAAATTTATGTGAAATGTATTCCAAATTTTCTCTCAGTTGTTCTGCCACTAATGCTGCTGAGTCGGGAGTTCGGTAAAAGGAGCCAATTATTAACCTAGCTCGGTTGTTGAGTGTAACCTCCACCCATAATAATTCACAGGAACTATCCACTTCTACTTCACTACAGGATAAACTACTACTAACAGCGACGAACACTCCACCACCGGTTGCATGCAATATATCCTTTCTAAACACCGTCTGTACCTTTGTAAAAATTTCGGCAGAATTTATCTCTGGCTTCAGCCAGCTTTCTGTACCTATAACGATTTCATCTTCGGTGCTTTCTATCAGCGCTTGAAGTTCCGGTACTTTACCAACGCAGCTTCGACAGTTGACAATTACAATACCGATAGCTGCTTGGTCCCCGCATGTCCTGACTTTGCCCCGCACCCGTTGAGGCTGTTGCCCTTTCTGTACTTGCCCAAGGCCATCTAACCTAAAAAACCGCCCAGCCCACGCCACACAACCCCTGCTACCCGTGTAGCCGCTTGTTGCGTGTAGTGGACTCCTGACCTATCCAGCGGAACCCGAAACCCCACCACCCTATGGCGCAAGTCGAGGAATCTGCAGCCCACATGGTCGCAGAACCGTCTCAGCCTCTGATTCAGACCCTCCACTCGGCTCTGTACCAAAGGTCCGCAGTCAGTCCTGTCGACGATGCTGCAGATGGTGAGCTCTGCTTTCATCCCGCTAGCGGGACTGGCAGTCTTCACCAAATCAGATAGCCGCCGGAAGCCAGAGAGGATTTCCTCCGATCCATAGCAACACACATCATTGGTGCCGACATGAGCGACCACCTGCAGATGGGTGCACCCTGTACCCTTCATGACATCTGGAAGGACCCTTTCCACATCTGGAATGACTCCCCCCGGTATGCACACGGAGTGAACATTGGTTTTCTTCCCCTCTCTTGCTGCCATTTCCCTAAGGGGCCCCATTACGCGCCTGACGTCGGAGCTCCCAACTACCAGTAAGCCCAGCCTCTGCGACCGCCCGGATCTTGCAGACTGAGGGGCAACCTCTGGAACAGGACAAGCAGCCATGTCAGGCCGAAGATCAGTATCAGCGTGAGCCTGAAACCGGTTCGTCAGACAAACTGGAGAGGCCTTCCGTTCAGCCCTCCGGAATGTCTTTCGCCCCCTGCCACACCTTGAGACGACCTCCCACTCTACCACAGGTGAGGGATCAGCCTCAATGCGGGCAGTATCCCGGGCAACCACAGTCGTAGTCCGATCGGGGGATGCGTGGGACGAGCTGGCCGTCCCCGACAAACCCCCATCCGGACCCCCACAGTGATGCCCATTGGCAACAGCCTCAAGCTGTGTGACCGAAGCCAACACTGCCTGAAGCTGGGAGCGAAGGGATGCCAACTCAGCCTGCATCCGAACACAGCAGTTGCAGTCTCTATCCATGCTAAAAACTGTTGTGCAAAGAACGTCTGAACTAATCTACAGAGAGCGCAAACAAATCGATAAAATTTAAACGGTTATTAAAATACAAGATTGCCTAGTAAATGCAGTAATGCTGCTACTTGCGCACTGTTGACACACTGCTCGGTGGCGGAAGGAGACTACGCGATTTTACACTATTCAGGTACGAAAACGCGATGCTACAACTCTCAAATACTATAATACGCCCGAAATTTATGAATTAAACAATGCAAGTACCAAAAACACGCAAAGAAATTAAGAATTAAACTATGTAACAAATGAGTGAGCTAGGAGTATACGACTTGCTGCTGCAGCTGCTTATCCAACGGCGGCAGGGAGGGAATAAGGGAGTAAGGAAATTCAAATGGCTCTGAGCACTATGGGACTTAACATATGAGGTGATCAGTCTCCTACAACTTAGAACTGCTTAAACTTAACTAACCTAAGGACATCACACACACCCATGCCCGAGGCAGGATTCAAACCTGCGACCGTAGGTCGTGCGGTTCCAGACTGAAGCGCCTAGAACCGGTTGGCCACAACGGCCGGCGAATAAGGACGTCTATGAGGAACATGTTAGTGCGACATTTTCACGGTACCTAGGAGTGGTTGACTTGGAGGCAACGGTTTGGGGGAGTAATGATAGGACCAAACAATGAGAAAGTATGTGAAGAACCTATAGATGAAATTAGGGGTAAAAGACTAGCAAAAGATGGATATTGATTGACTTTTGACTCTAAATACGATTTTAGATATTGTAGAATGAAAGAGAAATATTTATATGATACTAAAGTAATTTTGTGCTGCTTTAGCGTGTAGTAGAAGCTATTTAAAATTTCAAAAAATGTGATGACGGACTGTTAAGTATACAGTGGATTTATTTTCCGTCAGTCGATCGTTGACAGACAGAACATAAGCCTGTATTGTATGAAGAAGGATCAAGAATAATTCTCTGCCACAAATATTCCAGTTGTTGAAATTAAGTATCGAAATGTGAAAGTGGCAGTATGAAATATTCACCAAAACTTTATGGTCAATTGAATGAAACAAATTTCAACTCGTATAATTCTTATCGACCTGATGTAGGATGACAATGGGAGAGGAACAGGAATTGAGAGGGTGCGAGAACATAGAGTACTGCTTTCGAATTACACCAAGAGCGACCGTCGAGCTTAACATGCACATAGTACATACAGATCAACAATCTCACGAGCCCTCGTTCCACCGAGTTAGTGCTACCTCCTCACCTACCCTTACCGGCGAAGCACTCCTGCTGAAAAAAAATATAATGGACAAAAAACTGTCACTTTTTTTTATTTGAAATTTGGCTCGAAGGTACCTTCCTCTGTAGTTAGTATTGCAATAGCGTGACGCCCTGCGACGTCACCTTCGGCCTCGGCGAAGCTTCAAACAGCAAGGTGTCGGAAAAAAAAGACCACAGCTCAGAAGTTTATGTGAGCTTCAATGTGAGGTAACTCCTGTCACATTGCCGTCACATTTCGCAGCAATTCTGTCCAATGCCGCCGTAGATGTGTCACACGGTGGAAAGATCCCTCTTACCCACATTTCACCCCCTCCTTTGACGCCTCTGCGATGGAGTTCCAGCCACGACTCCTAAGCAGTTTCCTTATGGATGGCGGAGGAAGACGTTTCAGACAGACCACCGCTCAGAATCGACACGAAAAGTCCTCAATGAAACGACCCATTCGCTTTGGGCGTTGATTCTCACACATTTAGTTGTCGAAAACGACCGTTCACTGTGTGATTAGTAACAGCACGTTGTTCTTACCAACATTCGACACTATTGCCGACCCCCTGACGATCAACCCTACCATAAGGATGTCGTGGGGCTGTAACCCTACTGAATATGATCTGATCCCTTTGGAGCGCACAGCGACCGTAAATATTTGCTCTGGTATACAGCGTGGAATCTCTAGGGACCGTTCAAAACCATTCCACGAAATTTGTACACGATTTGAAGCAGCGAAGGCTGCTTATATTTTTTAGCCCTCCTGTGCCGTGATGACAGAGGGATGCTACATTGATGTCAGAGTGAATAAATCGCTAAAGGCTCCCTCTAAGGCCCCCACTTCGGCAACATCCTCGGTATCACTCACGTCCTACCAACTGTGGTACACGAGGTTCAACGAATCTGAATGTATCACGAAGAGGACTAGTTCTGATCGGCCAAGCAGTAGTGATGCAGATGTGGGATCGGTGTAACAGTCATTTACGCGAAACTCAACCAAATTTATCCGTCAATTTTGTTGACTTTATGTATGTTTGCAGGTGCGGATATTCAGCCGTCAAATAATTGTTAAAATTCATGGTGAAACCTCCAACTGTCCTTTATTTTGCACAGTTTGCCACTAGTTTCGGTCAGTGACATTATCAAGGTTAGCTGGCTTAAACCCAGGAAAGTTATACCATAATTTAAACAAAAGAACAAATAACTTTAGTTAAAATTATGGCATAGCTTTCCTGCCGATAATGGTCGTTGACCGAAACTAGTAGCAAATAGTGCAAAATAAAGAACAGCTGAAGGTATCACCACGAATTTTAACAGATCTTCTTGACAGTTGCAGCTACCACCGACCATGGTGCACAGGATGCTATACAAGAGACTGAAGTTTCATGCCTATAAAGTGCAGCTGCTGCGTGCACTTTAGCCTGGTGACCGGCCAAAGCGCAAAGAATTTGAAATTGAGATTCCGAGTCACATCGACAATGTGACGAAGCTTGCTTTCATGTGTTCGGAAAGGTTAACTGGCACAGTGTGAGATCTGGGGCTCTGAGAACCATCAGTTTAGCGTGCAACAGGCCAAGGTAAACATGTGGTGTGGTCTGCATCGTGACTGTGAGGTGGGACCGTGTTTCTTCGCAGAGGTTTTAATAATGACGACTGTTTATATGGATATCTTGGAACAGTGTGCATTACCACACGTCGACGAACTGCAACCTGACGTCATGCTGCAGCAAGATGGTGCCCCCCTCACTGGGCCTCCATCGTTACGAAGGCTAGACCCATTTGCTGGTCTCCAGACGCTACCCCATTACATATTTTTCTTTGGAGTTTAGTGAAGAATGCTACCTACTAGACCCCGGTGTGGGACCTGTAAGAACTCCGAGCTCACATCAGAGCGGCAATTGTAGAAGTTAATGAGGACATGGAATGAATTGGAATATCGCTTAGATATCCTGCGTACAACAGTTGGCATACACATTGAGAAACAACCACCAAAACTTTAGGTATGTGTGAACATTATACAGCGAAGTAAACCTTTCTATCTAGCCTCATTTCTGAAATATGTGTGATCAAAGTTGGGAATATTGTGGAACACACTGTATTATAGTGTCACCTACCCATAAAGAGTTTTTTAGATGTCAGTTATTCCATTTAACTTGTTATCATGTTTGTTCTAACCTCGTGATGCTTTGATACGATAATGTCAAGAAAATTTATTCAAGAAATACAACTACTAATTTTTGTTTAAGCAAATTCATAAACGATTGATCATAACGAGAAGAATTTCGTTGACTTACAGTATTACTAAATAGCCTACATTCAAATTATTTTCATTCTTTCAAAATATGTAATCGCCCTGGGAAAACCACCACGGAATACATAAATAAAAAATAGAAAATTGTCGCATAAATACGTAATAATTATAGGAATAACCTTAATTGAAATTAATTTTTTAAATTGCACTTATGGACAAAGTTCACTCAATACCAGCAGCGAGAAAGGTATCTGTACATTGTAACACCCAGTTAAACAGTTAAAGTACACTGTGGGTTTCCTGGTGTTTTATTTGTTCACTTGCTTGGATATGGTCGTTAGCTAGTTGATACCTGCCACAGTCAGTGGTTAATCGGACGAACGGTTTACAGGCGAAAAACGTTGTTACCTGTCCAGGACGCTGTTATGTAACTGAATACGTATGTAAGAAGGCAACAAGTTTGACGTGAGCTGCTGTGGTTACGTCAAAGATGAGGTGAACGCTGGTGCAGAACTCGGAAGTATCGGTCAGGTATGCTGGCCGAGGATTTGAAGACCGCAAAGACTCTTGGTGAATGGACAATGTGACCCTAGGAAAGCTGCGTCCAGAATCGACCGATATCACGTGGGGGTCGGGTCACCAACGGTT
This sequence comes from Schistocerca nitens, assembly GCF_023898315.1. Lineage (NCBI taxonomy): Eukaryota > Metazoa > Arthropoda > Insecta > Orthoptera > Acrididae > Schistocerca > Schistocerca nitens. Next base: position 561,946,503 of record NC_064617.1, read on the forward strand.
CTGGTGGTACTGAGCACCTAAATAGCTTCCTGAGTTCGCCAAAGTTTAAGCCAAAGAAACACACCCTCACATTTAAACTGTGTATATCACACTTAATAAGAAACTGCATCGTACATTCGAGACATATAGGTAAACAGAGACGTTCCACATCATTTCAAGTGGAAAATTGGCTTTTTCGAATCCGCAGTTCACAGAAAATAACATTAGAACTAACGCTGCGTAGTAGGAGGTACCCGCCCCTGATTGGCCATTCGTACAAGCACTTAAGGCCTTGCCTTTCGGCAATTGCTACACAAAAACGCGAAGGCCGCCAGATAAATGAGCAAGAAATTGCGCTTTGGGTTGTTCCTCGGCAACCGTGACGCGTGAGATCGCGGTTAGGTTTGCCTATATTGACTACAGCATTGTACAAACTGGTGAGTCGTTATCAGTTAATCGCTTCATTGGCAACAGTTTTCCCTAAGCAGGAGTAATTAGTGGCTAGACTTCTAGTGCAAATATCGGCACCATATGAATAGTGGTCAGTCACAATTAAACAAAACGCAATGTATGTGGTTTGTGACAATTATAATAAAAACATTCTTATCCTGACTTAGACTTCTTCGTTGCAGGCTGGGTACCCGATAGCGACTTGGCATTAGTTCATGCTGATGTTTTCTTTACATGCTGTATGCATAGTGCATCCGTTCTGCGACAGGACACGTAGGTGAAAGTACAGGTCGCGGTCAGTTGCGTTTGGGCAGTACGGAGCAGGTCTTGGACCGTTGGCTCCCGCATGCATACACAACAACATTTTAAACTCTTAACACACATTTATTTTAACTTGGCAATGGCCTGTAGTGACATGGATGGCAGTTGTACTTTTTCTACACATCGTCAATAGTTTTCTGATGGAAGTGTTCGGCTATTCTGGATGGTGAAATATAGGGAACTGTTTGTTAGTTTAAAACACTTTTATGTCCGCACACACAGTAAATGTTACTGCAGAAATCACATTCTGTTAGCATTAATTTTAAAAGAATGACAGGTGTAACAGCATTGTGCGCCACTGGACTGAATGACGATTTTGATTGTACAGCTACTGCTACACCAAGCACATTCGTGAGAATTTTTGGAAAACATAAAGCATGTGTGTAATATTAGTATTGCATTTAATACTTGCGACGGCTAAACGTTTCTTCTTTATTGTGAAACTGTTGTTTCTATAACTTTTTGCGTTTAGGTGTATTTTTTCGTCGCTGCGCCCTGTTGTACTGTAGGGCGGAAGTCTTCTGGGGTCTGTTATTTGCTTGTTGCTGAGAGGTGTAACTCCTTTGCTCAAATTAGGTGATTGATAACTTTATAATACCAAACTGAGATTCAGGAGAAACTTTGTTCCTGGATCCGTATAATGTGCCATTTCACCGTACGAACTTAGTTCAGGATCAGAGCATCCACACTTGCAGTCACACTTGTAACGAAGTGTGTTCTGTTTCAGAGAACAAAGAATGTTCTCTAATTTTAATTATTAATGGCTCCACAGCAAGGAGTATTTTATGTAGAACTATAGAAATAAGTTTCACTTGGATAGATTGCATTTCATTTTATGGCTATGGCAATAGGACACAACAGTGCCGGTAATGCTATAGTTTTTTTTTTCAAACTCAAAGGATCTAAAGCAAAAATAAGGTCACCATCCTGACACTCCGGCTGTGACATAGCGATACAATGTAATCTTAAGCAGATTGCCTCTTTTTGCCAATGCCTTTCGCATGAAACCACCGGTGCTGTTGCAAGACATAGATGTCTAGTGGTACACTAAGGTACCTTTACGAATGTAGTGCCTTGTTGCAGTCAGTTCAAATCAACAGTCACCGTGGAGATCGTGCTACCTAATTGTACTAGGTTGTGACGTGTGATTTTTTTTTTTTTTTTACTGTGCCCAAATTGAGGAGGTCATTGACAGTGAGTATGTCTAAAGTTATTGTAACGTAAATTTGTGTCTGTACCACTGCTTTCATGAGACGTTTAGAAATGAAGCCACCGGAGCCCTATGTACTTTTTATACAAATTTAGTAAAATTTTGGCGCATTTTTGCTTGCTAGATAGGATCATAAGTCATTTTAGGCATTTTGAGTTTATAGAAGTTTCGAGATGTGGGTAAAGGTCAATTTTGTGAAAAATTTAAATTTTTTTATATTATTGGGACTCAAACAATTAGCTGAATATCCATAGTTGTTAGTGGATTACAGTTAAATATTTTTACTCAACCTCGTAGTAGTAACACTGATACTCCTGAAGGCTACGTACTAACAATTCATTACACTGAAGGAATACAGCGTTGGTAGAGAGCACAAAAAAGAAGGTAGCTAATATTTGCGCAGACGGTGCGACAGTGGACGCGACAAGGTAGTGGTACCGGGCCTGAATGGCCACCTTGTGGCAGCGAAAGAACAGTTCGACAGCTGAGGTCTCTACACAAAAGTATACGTAGTATAAGCTACGGCAAGCGAGTCTGTAAACAATCGTATGAACAGATTATCTCAGCAGGCCCAATAATATAATTTGACGAAAATAGAAGTTTAGAGCCAGTTGTTTCCCACTATAGTACCGGAAAAGAAGTAGTTGCATAAACAACGGGTCAACGCCAACAAAACAAATTCAACCACATGTTGCCAGAAAGGAATCTTATAAAACCAAATGGGGCAAGGATGTGACACAGTAGACAACGTTGCTTTCTGCGGTATTGACAACGTAAAATAAGGAACAGGAGTTACCTGGAATTATGTGTCAGTCCCCTGACAGTCTCTTTAACAATATCACCCAAAAATTAAATTCTCTTCTTCTGCTTTGTCCGCAGCTCGTGGTCGTGCGGTAGCGTTCTCGGTTCCCGGGTTCGATTCCCGGCTGGGTCAGGGATTTTCTCTGCCTCATGATGACTGGGTGTTGTGTGATGTCCTTAGGTTAGTTAGGTTTAAGTAGTTCTATGGGACTAACGACCATAGATGTTGAGTCCCATAGTGCTCAGAGCCATTTGAACCAATCGAGCCCTTCTTCTTCTTTCACGTCTTTTGGAATTACTTGCAGCTGTATTTTTCTACTCCCTCTTTAATCTCCTCTTTATATGGGTGGAGCAGCTAGCGGTCCCTGCAGTCCTCACAAGCACAGTTTTTAATGAGACATTTCCTTGGTCGTTTGCGTCTTCCAGCACAAAATAACGGCATTCCACATAATCACAAGAGAGTGAATACAAAGAACTTCCCCTATACCTACGGTGCGTGAAGACTGCAGTGCCATGCACTGGAAACGTAAAAACCAAAACTATCGGAGAGAAAAGGTTGGCAGGACTCAGCCAACCAAAGACCCAACCAACGGAGGCAGCCGCTTCTTAGACTTGTGTTACACTGCCAAAGTCTTCTGACCAAAGACCTTTCTCAATGAATTTGTCATAGTGTAACACTAAGACCCAGTGCTTCACGTATTTTTCAGTGACTTCATTTCTCGAGTTTATAACCATTATTTGCAAATATATGTACTAATGTATTTTGCCAGTAATTAGTGTTTATGAAAATGTAATGAATGTTGATACTATGTGTAAGAACTATTTATGTCAAATCATTGTATTAAACACGCTGGCCATGTCAGGGGATCTTTTATTGCATAAAGCACAGAGAATATCTTTCTTGGAATATTAACATCTTTGGCGCTAGTACGAACAGTGACGCAGGTGAAGGCAGAGTAGTCGCAAATGATCTGCAGCGTGGAAAAACCGTACGTGTTGGTGCGCAAATGCCGCAATATTGTGCGTCCAAATGTTGTTGTAGTATGTGGCCAGGCAAATTATAAGTGAACGGGTAAGTATGTGGCCACAGTGCATGGTCGCAAGAAGATTTCGTAACTAATGAAGAATATTGTGTGGCCCAAATTCATTCAAGCTGCTCGCTAATCAAGTAGAGCCCGTTGCCAATAGTGGATCTCATAATTAACACTACTTCACACCACAAGCAACACTTCGCAAAGTAAGATCCAGCCAGAATTTCGTACCTGTATAGTAGGCATGCCACAGTATTACTAACATTATAGTGTGTACAGTCAAAGAACAAACTTGTCGAGAGAAATTTCACTCACACGGGTCATTAACCATGAGCAATGCCCTACCCTTTCACCATAAATTCCGAGAAAGTCACAAGTGAAAAAATAGTCAAAAGAAGTCACTAATACGGGGGTTGGAACTTAAATAGTGGCAACTATTTATTCACAACATATACAAAAGAGTTACATGTTTGCACCTGTTACTGTCCTTCGAAGTAGTCGCCAGCGTTGTGAAGAACCCTTTGCCAGCGATGTGGGAGGCGTAGCACACCGTTAGCAGAGCCTGTTCTGTTGATGGTGCGAATTTTACGGTCTATGCCTGTCGAATCTCTGGAACAGTTCTGAAGCGAATGCCACGAAGTGGTTCCTTCATCTTCGGAATCAAATCAACGTCACAAGGACTTAAGTCCGTGGAGTATGGTGGATGGTACAATACTTCCCAGTCCCATCGACAGAACAGAGCAGCCACAGCTTGCGCTGCATGCGCCCTCGCATTGTCGTGCAAAATGATGGGTGGGTTGATCCGAAAGTGTCGTCGCTTCTTTCATAAAGGTGTCGCAGGTGATGCTCCAAAAACGAACAGTAACACTGTGCATTGACCGTCTGCCGTGGAGGAACGTAATCCGTTAGGATAACACCAGCGCAATCGTACACTAGAATCACCTTAATTTTCATTTTTCTGTGGCTCTGACGCACTTCCGACTTTCGCGGCGACCCATAATGACGCCATTCGTTGGATTGGCGTTTCAGTTTTGGCTCGTACGATGTGGCCCGTGTCTCATCCAGTGATACGTTACAGCGTAAGAAAGCCTCTCCACGGCGCTGATAGCGCTCCAAGTCCGTCTGAGCAGCGTAGTAACGCATCCACTTATGCATTTCCGTCAAGTCATGCGGAAACCATCGTGATGCAATTTTTCGTATGCCCAGGGGTTCCTTCAGGATGCGAAGCACAGTCGTATAGGCTAATCTGGTTTCGTTGGCGGGATCATGAACTGTATGGCTTCGATGAGCGCCCACTAACGCGGCAACAGCATGCACTTCTTCAGAGACACTAGGACGACCTGCCCGATGCATGTCTCCCACAGTTTGCCGACCTTCGTTGAAGGGGTAAAAGCTCGGAATGGTGAAGAATGGGAAGCAATTCAGCAGTGCATTCTTCTTTTCCACTCTTGTTTCAAATGGTTGAATTCTTGCTCTTCCCCTGTTTTATCTTCCTCAATATTAATATAAAGTGGTCACTAATGTCTGTGTTCGCAGTCGTCAACATTCGGCAACTTCTTTTTTTGAATTAACTGAAAATATGTAATAAGTTACCTCTGATTTCCACTAGAATACAAATTACTGACGACACTTATCATTAGTAGCTGTTACTGCTGCGGGATAGTTCCTCTCCAAAGTTTTTTTATGTACGCATCTTTTCATTTCATAGAATCACTGTTACAACCATTCGTTCACGGAGCAAGTTACAGAGCACTGTTGTTTCCGTCTGCAAACTCGGCATCCGAAGGAAGTGTGTTATGTGCACGAAAGAAAGTTTTTTATGACTTGGCCACGCGGGAAGGGATCGCTCGCACTAGATAATCTGATATCTGCGGACTGCAGTATGGCTAAGTTCTTTCCTCTTTAACTTTGGGACGAGGTGACTATAAACTGGTGAAAGATATCTAAGAAGTTTTGCCATTAACTGTCAGCATGGTTCTCGATGTGGAGCGTTTACTGAAACCCTCGCGGTCTGTCGAACAGTCCAAGTTCGCTCATGCTAATCGCTTTCTATTCGTAAATGCCAGAAACACACTTTTGTTCATAGTGGAATCCGTATATGCCGCGAACAGACAAGCACAATGCAACAGTGTTTACTATATACGTAATTTACCGTATTTAAGACGATTTTAGACTGTATCAAACTTACTTACGTGCACTGTAAAAATAATAAAGAGAGCTTAAATCTTCAGTAAGTTACTTTCACGTTAATTTACTGTATATAGTGTGAATCCAAGGTACACAGAAACATTAAATCGTTTAGCTATAACTTCCATTATTCGCGAACAAAGAAAAACTGCCTTGAATATCACTTCTCAAAATGCAACTTTACATTATAGTTCTAATTGCAAAACAAGGGCCACAACTTTCAACACTTTCACTGATACGTTTTACTGTAGCTAAATAAAATACATATACTAATAGTTACAGTCCTATCCCAGCTGGTAATGGAGTTGATGGAAAGTAGTTACGGAGGACAGCAGTACTTATGTATACCCTCAGAAAGCTTAAATCTCACATGGCCTCCATACTGCATGAAAGTAGGATTTCTCAGCCACTTGTAGAAAATTAAAGTTCCGGAAACATGGCCCAGCTTTCTGTACTAGGAATGCTGTTGCCCACATTCTGCACAGGAAAGACAAGATTCCACTTTTAGAACATATTTGAATTTATATAATTTCCTGCAAATAGTGCGTCAAATTACTTGTATGCTATAACTACGATACTGGCTACATTTGTTGTTGGAGACTGACGAAGAAAGATTCCACCTTCGCTGCACGTGTTCTCCATAGACGAATTAAAAGAAGAAAACCAACATATTTTGATTGTACATTTTGTGAAATTTGAACATGTTACATCTTCGGAATGGCGCGATATCCTTGTATTTTATTCATAGCTACCATAAAAAAGTATAAATATTTTAACGAGAGGTCGCAAACTAGAAGCGGCATTACAGAAACCAGTACCTGTATGTTAAAAGTATTGACCCTGGCTGTTGAGATTCTTGTCCCACTGTGACACAACGCGGTGAATGGCTGTCTCATAAAATTCTAGGGGCTTCGATGTTAACCAGTTGCGCACGCACAGCTGGACGTAGTTGTTCGAGATGAAAAGCTTGCCCCTCAGCCTTTTTAAGGGGACCAAAAATGGCGTAATCACCAGGACAGAGGTCCTGACTGTGAAGGATGGCGGAAAACCTCCCATTTGAATTTCTGCAGGAGTGCCGCGACTCTGTTGGCCGTATGAAGCTTTGCATTGCCGTGGAGCAGAATAATCCCAAAGGTGAGATTGGCTGGTCGTTTTGATTTGATCGCTTGGCGAAGGGTGCTCAAGGTTTTGCCAGTAACGCTGGGCATTCACTGTTGTCCCGTACTGCACGAAGTGAATCAGAAGGGGACCGGCCACCTTGCTCAAAGAAGAACGTCACCATAGGGGCAAACGATTCACCTCGAACGACGACGTCCAGCTGTACGTGCGGAACTGCTTAACATCGCACCCCCGGCAATTTTATGAGAAAGCCATTTACCGCCTTGGGTTAGAGTGGGACAAGTGTCTCAACAGCCCCTGTCAATACTTCTAACATACTGGTACTGGTTTCTGTAACTGTTCCACCAGCTCGCTTCTTTTTGAACGCCCCTTACAGCTGTTAGATTGTCTTTCATACGCTATTATGCGCAATTGTCTTTTACAATTGAATAGTGGTCATTCGTAAATATTTAACATGATTTCGATAGTCACCAAGTGACTAAAAACTTAAAAGGGAGTGAAAAAAGGCGTTCGTGGCCAAGATTGTCGTGCCACAATAATCCGTAGAATGTCCTCTGGCGATAAAGTATTCGGCTATGACTGACTTACTCGGTTGGGAAAGGCTAGTGTGGGCATCATATTCCACCCATCTACCGTGAACTGTGCGTATGGACTGTGTATTCTAGTCAGTGGAGTGATTTCCCTAAATCACTCCAGGCAAATGCCGGGATGGTTCCTCTGAAAGGGCACGGCCGACTTCCTTCCCCATCCTTCCCTAATCCGATGAGACCGATGACCACGCTGTCTGGTCTCCTTCCCCAAAACCAACCAACCAACCAACCTAGTCAGTGGAAAACTATGCGCATGAGCCACCGCGCCAGTTTTCCGTATTAGCGATGTGCACAACCATTCTCCAGTATAAAACTCACCTGAAGATGGTTGAATGACCATCGGTTGAAACATCATGACAATATGTCGACGTAATCCTGCTGCAAGCCCGAAACCTCGCGTATGGTAGATAATTATACAAAAAAAAAACAATATTCTCGGGTTATGATTGATGTTTCTTCCTTACAGGCGGTGTGAAAGATGATGGCAACAGCACATGGACTCAACGAGATCATCCTTATAATATTCAGCGTTATCGTACATGATTCAGACCAATGCCACCAAGACAGACCAGTCGTTACCCAGAGTTCGGTAGTAAAACTTCTCGTGAAGTTTCTCTGTCGCAGACGAACCGAGAACTGCACATCGAAAGCGGCTACGGATGAAGCAACGTCAATTGATGTTCTGGCGTCGTTCATGGAAAGCGCAGAGTGCAGTACTCGCTGCATTCGCCAGAGAGCTGGGGTCAGCCGTTCATTGATAATGAGAATTTTGACCACGTGTAAATAATCCATTAGAGTGGTCGCCACGTTCTCCGGATTTAAGTCCATTAGATTTTTACCTGTGAGGACGTGTGAAAGCAGGTGTGTATGCGATGCAGATCAGTAACCTTGCACACCTCAGCTCGGGAGCGGATAATTATTCATGTTTGTGCTGGCATTCCGGTACATATTAGGGTCAATTCAGAAGTTATGTGCACTGTAAGACGGAAATGAACAAAATAGCTTATTTTACAAACGCCTAAATATAATCTCCATTCTTGCTTATGACAGCTTCCCCCAACGTTTTGGCAACTTCTTTATTCCGGATAGGGCACCTTCATTTTTGAGCTATCTGATAAGTCGGGTCACCTCATTGGAAACTTCATCAATTGTTTCAAAAATTTTCTATTCTGAGGACTGAGACTTCAGTTCTGGCTCAAAATCTCGTAACCTGCTTTAATCAAATGCAACGATCCTTATCAGAAACTGTTCTCCTTCTGTTCGATGACGCTGAGGGAATTATTCTGCGATTCTTTTGCGAATTGCTTTCTGCTCTTCATTCACACGATGCGGAACACATCTGGTAGCAACTTTTCTCACCTTTGACTTCTTAGCTATGATTCTGTAAACTGAAGTGACAGATATTTTGGCCTTATATGCAGTTTCCTCGCATCTTTTTCGTCAATCCTCTCTCTAAATATCATTGACAGAAACCTGAGAGGCGTAGTCTGTTGCAGTTGACGGCATTCCAGTTTTTTTGTTGTCCTCATTGTTTACCTGATCCTCATGGAAACGAGCAGACCATCGTGATACTAAGCTACAATCCACTTCACTATTCTCACACACCTCTCTCAAAGCGCACAAATTTCCGTCATTTTTTTTCGATAGAGAGTTTCCGTTCTATGTGGAACCACTGGTCATTACGTGTAATCCGACTTGACTTGGTTTCAGCTTCCACTTTAAAACTGAATTACTCACGACGCACCCACGTGAACTAGTAAACACATATACGACCGTCACGCCTCAAGTCACGGTCACAACTGACATGAATTTCAACTTGATCAGCAGCCGCCTTAGCAGTCGCGCATGCGCAGTGTGCAGGGCTTTTAAAATTATCCTCGTTTTTTATAATCTATTAGGAATGAATAAAGAGCATAAAACAATCTTATAGAGTGTTAGACAACATGTCACGCTCATCCTGTGGCATTTTCATGCAATTATCGGATATACCTTGTTCTGTGCAAGATCTGATGTAACTCGACAGTAAATAAACTTATGCCCAATTGATACCATTGTTTTTCTCGTGTAGGTCTCTATCTGTTAGATATGTTAAATACCCTCTTTCCATCCAACATGACGCCTTCCAAAATTGTCGTCATGTTGACAATATAGCCTAAGAGATCTTCCACGTGCCATACATCGTGGTCCTTGACTTAAAATTTTTGTTCATACATCTGCCTTTGCTTTAAAAGGGTGGTCTGCCTGATATAGATCGCCTTTTATAGCCTGCAGCCTTAATTCAGTAGCAAGGCAACCACCCTGGAGCTTGGAATCCGCACCAAAGTTTCTTCAGCGTAATAACTGTTGCCTTTCGAACGTCTGGAACGAAACACAACTGTAGTCTTCAAAGTTCTACGATGTTGTTAAACATAGAAATTTTCTTTCACATAAGAGGCTGAAGGTTCCTTTACTGAACGTTGTTTCCTGCTCCTGGGCAAAAGATTAGAACTTCTAATTAGGGACCTGCCTTGAAACAGTGTTTTTACGTCTGTGATGATAAATGAGTAATTTTAGTAAGCTTTGAAAAAATTAAGGTGTAGACCTACATGAAGTCGACTATCCTTTTCAAAAATTTATGTCTGACAATATGCAACAGCCACTATCACTCTATGTGCCGCGTACTGAAAATACATTTAAGTCTGTGCTCGTACTCACTGTTTAAACCATCTACATCTACATCTACATGAATGGTTCAGAACACGTCTTTCATTCTTCAGCGCAGCGTACCACAATACTGTGTGCTCTTAAAATAGTTGCCACAAAGGGACAGATCTGCTGGTCCAGTACATGGCTTCACTCTGTTAGGAACTTTTACAACTCGTTCACCGCAGAATTAAAGATTCATTTCGGAGGCCACCAAGTGGCTGAACCATTTCTTCCAATATCAGAATGTTCCCACAGTTCCCACGTAAGGAAACATACGTCCGGTATCTTAACCACTGAGTCACTTTAGTTCGCTAGACTTTCTAACCATTATACTATGCACTTTCGCAAGAGGCATTGCGTGTCACATGAACACAACAAAATTTTATGCACTTCGTTCGTCGTTTCCTCCATTACGATCCTAATGCAGTAATTTATTCCTTGTTAGCGACTCTGCGATTTATGTATAATGGAAAAAAAGCGCACGAGGTTAACGTAGCGATGTCGGGTACCATTATTTGTTTTCTTCTTGTAGAGAAGAAAAATTCGTAGCAGCAGAATTGGTGCTGACTTATTACCATACGGCTGTGGCATCCATAATAGAAAAACTTTTTATTGCTTTATAGATTTGTGAAACAAGTGACTTCCTCGACTCTAAAATGGCATCGCGTCGAGAAGCTACATTCTCCGTCAAAGAGTATTGTCTGGATCCGGAAGCAAATCATACACACACCGTGCAACTCATTGACCGACCGAGTTAACTTTTAGTCTTTGAGGCACAGAACGTGGAATGAGCAGGCTTCAAGCCCAAGTACGGTCATCCAAACTTACGCTTTCCGTAGTCTCCCTTACTCGATTAAACTTAATATCCTAATATTTCTTCTAAAGTGACATGAAGGTTTCTTTATTTACATTACTCAATTTCCAGCCGAGCTCCATCTGTAATAATCAGGTCATCTGCAGGTCGTAAGGCTCGAATCTTACTTTTTGCAAAGACCTATACTCACTAGTCACTTGTCAATGGACAGGCCCCAAATCTAGAACCTTGCTTTCTTAAAAGACTTCTAGTCACTTGACAATCGACAGTGCACAAAACTCCCATTTTGCTGTATTAGATGGGTCGACGGATATACACAATGTTGCCCAGTTTACCATTTCTATGACATCAAGTGATTTTAATTTTAATGTCTTCGAAGATCTTGCCAGTCTGGGAGCAGTGAATGCTAAGACAAGAGGATGAAAAATATTCTAGAAAGTAAAATTATGCTTAAAAAAGTTAAAAGTAGATTATAGCAAAGTCGCCAACGTGTTTATTGACAGAGAGCCGTCAACGATAGGTAGAATCAACGGCACTGCAAATTTGCTCGAAAACTTTTTAAATCATCCAGTACTGAAATAATACTGCATTTTATATCAAGTGTTACTCTGTGGAAATTCCTTGAAACCTAAAATGTGCATCACTTTATCTCAAAATGGCTCAAATGGCTCTGAGCACTATGCGACTCAACTTCTGAGGTCATTAGTCGCCTAGAACTTAGAACTAATTAAACCTAACTAACCTAAGGACATCACACACATCCATGCCCGAGGCAGGATTCGAACCTGTGACCGTAGCGGTCGCTCGGTTCCAGACTGTAGCGCCCAGAACCGCACGGCCACTCCGGCCGGCATCACGTTATCTCACCAGTTAAGAAATATGCTCGTAAACCTAGAGCTACGGCATTAACTACACGAGAATTCTGAGGCTATTGTGAATTGTTGGATTTGGAGTATGGTGAACGTGTTCTCCATTGTGAAGAGCATTATATACACTCCTGGAAACTGAAATAAGAACACCGTGAATTCATTGTCCCAGGAAGGGGAAACTTTATTGACACATTCCTGGGGTCAGATACATCACATGATCACACTGACAGAACCACAGGCACATAGGCACAGGCAACAGAGCATGCACAATGTCGGCACTAGCAAAGTGTATATCCACCTTTCGCAGCAATGCAGGCTGCTATTCTCCCATGGAGACGATCGTAGAGATGCTGGATGTAGTCCTGTGGAACGGCTTGCCATGCCATTTCCACCTGGCGCCTCAGTTGGACCAGCGTTCGTGCTGGACGTGCAGACCGCGTGAGACGACGCTTCATCCAGTCCCAAACATGCTCAATGGGGGACAGATCCGGAGATCTTGCTGGTCAGGGTAGTTGACTTACAACTTCCAGAGCACGTTGGGTGGCACAGGATACATGCGGACGTGCATTGTCCTGTTGGAACAGCAAGTTCCCTTGCCGGTCTAGGAATGGTAGAACGATGGGTTCGATGACGGTTTGGATGTACCGTGCACTATTCAGTGTCCCCTCGACGATCACCAGTGGTGTACGGCCAGTGTAGGAGATCGCTCCCCACACCATGATGCCGGGTGTTGGCCCTCTGTGCCTCGGTCGTATGCAGTCCTGTTTGTGGCGCTCACCTGCACGGCGCCAAACACGCATACGACCATCATTGGCACCAAGGCAGAAGCGACTCTCATCGCTGAAGACGACACGTCTCCATTCGTCCCTCCATTCACGCCTGTCGCGACACCACTGGAGGCGGGCTGCACGATGTTGGGGCGTGAGCGGAAGACGGCCTAACGGTGTGCGGGACCGTAGCCCAGCTTCATGGAGACGGTTGCGAATGGTCCTCGCCGATACCCCAGGAGCAACAGTGTCCCTAATTTGCTGGGAAGTGGCAGTGCGGTCCCCTACGGCACTGCGTAGGATCCTACGGTCTTGGCGTGCATCCGTGCGTCGCTGCGGTCCGGTCCCAGGTCGACGGGCACGTGCACCTTCCGCCGACCACTGGCGACAACATCGATGTACTGTGGAGTCCTCACGCCCCACGTGTTGAGCAATTCGGCGGTACGTCCACCCGGCCTCCCGCATGCCCACTATACGCCCTCGCTCAAAGTCCGTCAACTGCACATACGGTTCACGTCCACGCTGTCGCGGCATGCTACCAGTGTTAAAGACTGCGATGGAGCTCCGTATGCCACGGCAAACTGGCTGACACTGACGGCGGCGGTGCACAAATGCTGCGCAGCTAGCGCCATTCGACGGCCAACACCGCGGTTCCTGGTGTGTCCGCTGTGCCGTGCGTGTGATCATTGCTTGTACAGCTCTCTCGCAGTGTCCGGAGCAAGTATGGTGGGTCTGACACACTGGTGTCAATGTGTTCTTTTTTCCATTTCCAGGAGTGTATAAAGGGAAGTTCCTCAATACTTTTTGGAACATGAAAAATGCTAGAATGAAATTTTCACTCTACAGCGGAGTGTGCGCTGATATGAAACTTCCTGGCAGATTAAAACTGTGTGACGGACCGAGACGGACCTTGCCTTTCGCGGGCAAGTGCTCTACCAACTGAGCTACCCAAGCACGACTCACGGCCCGTCCTCACAGCTTTACTTCTGCCAGTACCTCGTCTCCTACCTTCCAAACTTCACAGAAGCTCTCCTGCGAACCTTGCAGAACTAGCACTCCTGAAAGAAAGGATATTACGGAGACATTGCTTAGCCACAGCCTGGGGGATGTTTCTCCTTACTTAGACCATCATAATTTATTTTTCTCCCCAAATAGCAAAATTCATCTACTACTTTAAGTGTCTCATTTCCTAATCTAATTCCCTCAGCGTCACCAGACTTAATTCGACTGCATTCCATTATCCTCGTTTTACTTTTGTTGATGTTCATCTTATATCCTCTTTTCAAGACACTGCCCATTCCGTTCAACTGCTCTTCCAGGTCCTCTGCTGTCTCTGATAGAATTACAATGTCATCGGCGAACCTCTAAGTTTTTATTTCTTCTCTGAATTTTTCTTTTGTTTCCTTTACTGCTTGCTCAATATACAGATTGAATATCATCGGGGAGAGGCTACATCCCTGTCTCACTCCTTTCCCAACCACTGCTTCCCTTTCATGCCCCTCGACTCTTGTAACTGCCATCTTGTTTCTGTACAAATCATAAATAGCCTTTCGCTCCCTGTATTTTACCCCTGCCACCTTCAGAATTTGAAAGAAAGTATTTCAGTTAACATTGTCAAACGGTTTCTCTAAGTCTATAAACACTCGAAACGTAGGTTTGCCTTTCCTTAACGTATCTTTTAGAATAAGTCGCTGGGTCAGTATTGCCTCGCGCGATGCAACATTTCTACGGAATCCAAACTGATCTTCCCCGAGGTCGGCTTGTACCAGTTTTTCCATTCGTCTGTAAAGAATTCGTGTTAGTATTTTGCAATCGTAACTTATTAGACTGATGGTTAGGTAATTTTCACACCTGTCAGCACATGTTTTCTTTCGAACGGGAATTATTATATTCTTCTTGAATATACGTCTTGCTCGCCAGATGGATGAATTTTGTCATGGGTGGCTCACCGAAGACTACCAGTAGTTGTGATGCAATGTAGTCTACTCCCGGGGTTCTGTTTCGACTTATGTCTTTCAGTGGTCCGTCAAATTCTTCACACAGTATCATATCTCCCATTTCATCTTCATTACGTCCTCTTCCATTTCCGTAATATTGCCCTGAAGTACATCGCCCTTATGTAGACCCTCTATATATTCCTTCCACCTTCCTGCTTTTTCTTATTAGCTTAGGACTGGTTTTCCATATGAGGCCTTGATATTCATACAGGTGGTTCTCTTTCCTCAAAAGGTCTCTTTAATTTCCCTGTAGGTGGTTTATATCTTACCACTAGTGATATATGCTTCTATATCCTTACACTTGTACTCTAGCCATCGTTGCTGCTTTGCCATTTTGCACTTCCTGTCGATCTCATTTTTCAGACGTATGTATTCCTTTTCGCCTGCTTCATTCATTGCATTTTTATATTTTCTACTTTTATCAATTAAATTCAATATCTCTTCCATTACCCATGGATTTCTACTAGCCCTCGTCTTTGTACCTACTTGCACCTCTGCTCCTTCGCTATTTCATCTGTCAAAGCTACCCATTTTGCTGTTGTATTTCTTTCCTCTGTTCCTGTCAACCGTCCCGTAATGCTCTCTTTGAAAGTCTCTGCAACCTCTGGTTATTTCAGTTTATCCAGGTCCTATCTTCTTAAATTCCTACCTTTTTGCAATTTCTTCACTTTTAATCTACAGTTCATATGCAATGAATTGTGATCAGAGTCCACTTCTGGCCCTGGAAATGTCTTACAATATAAAACCTGGTTCTTAAACCTCTGTCTTACCATTATAAATCTATCTTAAAACCTTCCAGTATCTCCACGTCTCTTCCACGTATTCAACCTTTGTTCATGATTCTTAAACCAAGTGTTAATTATGATTACGTTGAGCGCTGTGCCAAATTCTACCAGGCGGCTTCTTCTTTCATTCCTTACCCCCATTCCATATTCACCTACTAGTTTCCCTTCTCTTCCTTTTCCTACTAACAAATTCCAATCCACCATGACTATTAAATTTTCGTCGCCCCTAACTATCTGAATTTCTTTTATCGCGTCATACATTTCTTCAATATCTTCATCATCTGCGGAGCTAGTTGGCATATAAGCTTGTACTACTGTGGTAAGCATAGCCTTCTAATCTGTCTTGGCTACAATAATGAGTTCATTATGCTGTTCGTAGTAGCTTATCCGCGTTCCTATTTTTTTATTCATTATTAATCCTACTCCAGCATTACCCATTTTTGATTTTGCATTTATAACCCTGTATTCGTCTGACCAGAAGTCTTGTTCCTCCTGCCACCGAAATTTGCTTATTCCCACTATATCTAACTTTGACCTATCCATTTCCCATTTTAAATTTTCATATCTACCTTCCAGATTAAGGGATCTGACATTCAACGCTCCGACCCGTAGAACGACTGTTTTGTTTCTCTTGATAACGACGTCCTCCTGAGTAGTCCCCGCCAGGAGATCCGAATGGGGGACTATTTTACCTAAGGAATATCATACCCAAGACTATGCAATCGTCATTTAACCATACAGTAAAGCTGCATGCTCTCGGGAAATATTACGGCTGTAGTTTCCTAATGCTCGCAGCACAGCAAGGCCTTTTTGTTGAAGTTACAAGACCAAATCAGTTATCATCCAGACTGTTGCCCCTACAACTCCTGGGAAGGCTGCTGCCCCTCTCCAGGAACCATACGTCTTTATGGCCTCCCAACAGACACCTCTCCGTTGCGGTTGCACCTACAGTACGGCTATTTGTATCGCTGAGACACGCAAACCTCCCAACCAACGACAAGGTCCGTGGATCGTGCGGGGGAGGGAGCGGGGCAGTGGAGCTGATTAGATTAAAAACAATTTCATTTTGAGAATAATTTGATAAGCTTGTTTCATATCAAGACGATTCAGCCATTATTATTTTCTGGCTTTCATACACAGTGAATATTTCCTAGAAATATTTCGTCTCTTTGAGACGACATGCAGATGAGTACCATCCTTTTCATACATGACATTTATTAAAGGCAGAACAAACTCCTGGGTAAAGAATCACATTAATGGTATGTTGTGTTCCTGTGATGCAACAAATGTGGTTTACAAACATTAATTAAATCATTTAAAATATTAATTAGGTCTTATTTTTATTTAAAAGTCAAAATTCGTAGGAACAAATGGAGGAGTAAATCGCCAAGGTCATGGCACGTGTCAGTACATGAAATTACAACATAAAAATAGTAACAGATAAAAATAAAATGTTTATGAATCCCGAAAAACGTCAAGCCAAATGTAAACGCAATCAACAATACAACAACAGTCAGCTTAATTTCTCAAGGAAGTGCTCGACAGAATAGAAGGAGTGACCCGTGAGGAAATTCTTCAGTTTCGATTTGAAGGCGCGTGGGTTACTGCTAAGATTTTTGAATTCTATTGGTAGCTTATTGATAACGGATGCAGCAGTACACTGCACACCTATCTGCACAAGATTTAAGGAAGTCCGAGCCAAATGCAGGTTTGATTTCTGCCGAGTATTCACTGAGTGAAAGCTGCTTATTCTTGGGAATAAGATAATATTGTTAACAAGAAATGTCAGTAAGAAATATATATATTGAGAGGCCAATGTCAAAATATCGAAACACGTGAACAGGGGTCGACAAGAGGTTCGTGAACTTACACCACTTATTGTCCAAACCACCCTTTTCTGAACCAAAAAAATGGTTCAAATGGCTCTGAGCACTATGGGACTTAACATCTGAGGTCATCAGTCCCCAAGAACGTAGAACTACTTAAACCTAACTAACCTAAGGACATCATACACATCCACGCCCGAGGCAGGATTCGAATCTGCGACCGTAGAGGTCGCGCAGTTCCAGACTGAAGCGCCTAGAACCGCTTGGCCACACCGGCCGGCCCTACTTCCCATATTCCGTAATGGTCCAACTTCTGGAGCATATTTTGTGATCAACACAATCAAACGCCTTAGTTCAATTAAAAAATGTGCCTAGCGTTAGAAACCTTTTGTTTAACCCATCCAGTACCTCACAGAGAAAAGAGAATATAGCATTTTCAGTTATTAAACAATTTCTGAAGCCGAACTGTACATCTCATAGCAATTCGTGTGATATAAAATGATCACTTATCCTTACACACACAGCATTTTCAATAACTTTAGCAAACACTGATGGCATGGAAACTGGTCTAAAATTGTCTACAAAACCCCTTTCTACCTTTTTATAAGGCGGCTTTTCTACTGAGTACTTTAATCGTTCAGGAAACTGGCCATTCCTAAAGGAAAAATTACAAATATGGCTAAATATGGGGCTAACATGTGCAGCACAGTACTTTAATATTCTGCTGGGCACTTCATCATAACCATGAGAGTCTTTAGTCTTCAATGATTTAATTATTGACTCAGTCTCCCCCTTGCCAGTATCACAGAGGAGAATTTCAGACATTAGTGTCGGAAAGGCATTTGCCAAGAAAGTTATATGATTCCCTGTAGAAACTAAATTTTTATTTAATTCACCAGAAATGCTCAGAAAGTGATTGTTAAATACTGTACATATATCTGATTTATCAGTAACAGAAATATTTTTTTACTACGAACTGACTTTGTGCTGCTGACCAGACACTTCCTTCACAACTGACCATATGGTTTTAATTTTATCCTGTCAATTATCTATTCTATTTGCATACCATATACTCTTAGCCTTCCTAATAACATTTTAAACACCTAACAGTACTGTTTGTAATGGGCTACTTCTAACATTTTAATATTGTTCCACTTTGTTCTACATGATACCCTCATCGCACTAGTCAGCCACCTAGGCTGCCTTTTACTGCCAGTACCCCGTTTACAACGTTCTAATGGAAAGCAACTCTCAAATTGCATGAGAAATGTGTTAAGGAAAGCATTATATTTGTCATCTATGTTATCGGCATTATAAACATCCAGCCACTCTTGTTCCTTATTTTTTTATATTTAGGTAATTAAGTATATGCTGGGACTCTTTCTAGTGAGCAGGGAAAACAGACAACTCCAAGTTCCAAGCTTTCAGTAGTCAATCTCGATCCGAATTTCTCTCTCTCTAGCTGTTTATTTGCCTCTCTGCCTTCCCATAAAAAAAATGTGTCCCAGAGTTAGCTGCCTTCATCAAACGACACTATCCAGCAGTTGTAACACGACAGAACCACCGAAGATATGATTTCCAACTGTTGATGATTGATGTTCCAGTAAGCGTCTGTCTTTTGAACTGACGTAAATTTATTGATATAAATGCGTGAGTCAGTTATTTTTGTACCACCACTAATCGAACAAGGTCCTACCCTTATCTCTGTTTTCCAACCCCGGGAGCGAACGTATGAAGGTACAAAAGGTGCTTGAATTGTATGACGTATCTGAACTCTTCTGTGAAAAAAATGAAAATAAAAGTAGCGCACGTCTTACTAAATGTCGGAAAATTCCAGTATTTATCGAACACTGAAGTACCAGGAGTTTGTGAAAGCACGTCTTCCAATCCGGTACTTAACTGTAGCAAAGAACCCCAAATTAAATTAGTGTTGTTGTAATACAACGCAATAAATAGACGAAATAATGTCACCTGAGTTTGTCAGCACTGGGATGCATAGTGACGGTCGACACGATGTGTGCTGATTGCACCTACCTGCAGTGGGGTCCCACATTATTGCAGCTATAAACGATTGTCTTCACAAGAAATTGCATTGAGTTTTTCGATAAAAGTCTTGCGGTGCTGTCGAGAACTGTGATCGGAACTGTCATCAAAACTCTAGCTCAATGGGTCCCTCATGGATCCCTCATTATTTCAGCTACCTCATAAGCTATTACCTGCACAAAATATGTCATTAAGAACTTCTTTAGAAATCTTGTGGAGCTATTCAGAATTGTGCTCACAGTTTTACTCTCGCAAACTGTTAATAATTTTTTTACAAGATTAAAATTTGCTGATTGCTAGGTCTTCCGATGCGAAATTCTGCAGAACTATTCAAATTCAATACAGAAACCTCTAGAACTGTAGCATATCTACCAAAAACTCTGAGAAAATGTATATTTCTCAAAAGTCGGGTGCCAGCTTCACAGCTAGTTAACTATTCATAAATGCGATTATAATATTGTTCGCGAAATACTACAGAACTATTCAAAATTCCTGCAGAGAACTCTAGAACCATAGCATATGTGTAACAAACTATGAAAAAACGTATATTTCTCGAAAATTGGTTGCCAACTTTACAGCTTCTCAGCTATTCAGAATTGTGATCATATTTTTTTCACAAAATTCTACAGAGCTATTAAAAATATTCACAGGGAACTCTAGAATTATAGGATATCTACAAAGAACTCTGAAAAAAATTAAATTTCTCGAAAGCCGGGTGCCAGCTTCACACAAATGAGGAAATGGGCCCTCATTATTGTAATTATCTCATAAAATATTATTTGCTTGAAAAAAGGTCATTACTGTTTTGTGTTGAACTCCTGGAGCCCTATTCAATATTGTGAGTATAACTTTTCTCGCAGATTTAGCAACTAGCAAGGTTATAAATTTCCCAGGTACTATTGTTTCTTCGCGAAATTGTGCAGAGCTATTCAAATTTTGTACAGAGTACTCTATAACTTTGGTATACCTCTGAAGAACACTGAAAAATATGTTTATTCCTCGGAAGTCGTATGCCAACCTCAAGAGGCTGGCTTCGTGCAGATGTCAACGCTTTCCCCCTCCGTACAGGTGTCACTCGGTGCAACGTGCAAGTGTTCAAACTCGTTCAGAGAGACTTTAAGTGGAATCACACATAAAACAAACATTGGGAAACGCGGATGCCAGTCTGAGACGCATAGGAAGAATCTGAAGGAAGTATGGCTCACCTACGAAGGAAATGACTTACAAGGTGCTTGTTCGACCAATTCTTCACTATTGTTCATCATTCTGGGACCCTTAGCAGGGAGGACTGTTGGAAGAGATAGAGAAGACCCAACGAAGATCGACACGTTTCGTCACCGGTTTGTTTAGTTGGCGAGCTCAAAAACCTCCAAATGGTTGTAACATACCCTTTTTATTTATTATTATTGTTCCCGCTCGTTCGGGATCTGAATAGCAGCCCAAATTTAGATAATTGATTAATGTGACCGTGTACCTAATGGGCTGGCAATCGGATTGGACTGCTCAGGGGATGTTACATTCCGTATTGTCCTTCGCAAATACTGTAATAAGTACTGTTTGGTGGTAAGAAGGACACAACACAGTTTCACAAACAAGATCTATATTCTTAGCAAAAGCACAAAATAAGGAGACAGCCACTGCCTTCGTCAATACACTGTTAATGACGGCTAATCTCAGCACAGGTTTCTTTAGTTATTCTTAATCGTCACACGCAACATCCAATCACTGTAATCCAAATAATGCCGGCGCGGTAGACGCGGAAGTTCAATAGCGGCACTTAATATCACTGAAATCACTCTGTAATTAAACTTTCTCACTTTCCCGTATAATACTAACACAAAGGGGTTAAACCGCGGCGATGACCACTCCCTTTGTCGATAATTTGCATTAATTCAACTGCTGGCTTCTGCACAGCTCTGCCCGCCTCGCGGGAACCTACCACACCCTGACTCGGCACTCTCCACACTCCTCTCCGCCCAGTTCTTCCCGCCTCGCGGGAATCTACCCAAGCAGCACTCGGCACTCCGGTGAATCCCCTCTAGCTCTCGCGACCTGCACACACACACTACTCGATAGTTGCCCTGTCGACCTGTGTGAGCGCAAACTTAGTAGTAAGGGCCTGCGGACCCCTTACATCCCCGTCCTCAAAAACTTCTTTTGAACCGCAGGTGAAAAAGAATCGGCAAGGGATTTAAAACATGGCTACATTTGAACCAAACATGCAATACAATTAATTAATTAATTTACAATTTGCAAAATAGTCCTGGACTCCGGTAGTGGGCTGCCTCCACAACAATTTCTACAAAAAGTTATTACATCACATAAACAGCATTGTCCAAAATTACAATTTTTCATCTCAGCCAGCAATAGTCCTCTCTGGTCCAATATCTAATGAAACCACACAACATATACATTCAAAAATCATTACCTAAACGCAGGACATATGAATACTACACTACAATTTAGATATTACAGGTTTTATATCCATCCTTAGATAGTCTTTGACATGAAATATGCAACTCTAATTGTAATACATCACAAAGCACAAATGTAAATAAACACTTCCCTTTTTCAAAAGTCCATTTTACAGCTAATTGTCCTAACCATGTCCTACACACTACTTCAAGGAGCTTAGATACTCTCAGTTCATACATTTGCCCTAATCGAGTTCCTCTTCCTCGTCTGGGTTATTTCTGCTCTCGTGCGAGTAGTATCTTTTTATGTTTTCCACATGCTCTTTACCATGCACTCTCTTTGTCCGTGCATATTCCAACTCCACCGTGTTAGGATGACCAATTTTTATAATTCTGTATGGTCCTTTATAAACGTGGTTAAACTTATGTATTTCAGAGTTTATTTTCTTTGATCTAGCATGAACCTTTACTAATACCAGGTCTCCCACTCGGTAAGTTATCGGTTTCACTAGTTTGTCGTGTCTTTCCTGTCTTTTCCTAGCCTTCTCCTTCATACTTAATTCCACCAGCTCCAATTTCCTTTCCCAGGTCAATGAACTTCCTGGTGGGTAGACTACCAACTCACGAAAAATACTCTCGGGTTCCTGATTAAGCAATACCTCACATGGTGCAAACCCTGTAGAATCATGTGGGAGGTGATTCCTAACCCGCTCAAATTCTTCCAGATATTGCTTCCATGAACCATGCTTCCTATGACAGTAGGTTCGGCATAAACGGTTCAACTCCTTCATTGTTCGTTCCGCTGGGTTACAAGCTGGCCTATACCTAGAAATGGCAATTTGTTCTATTCCGTGCTCCCTTAGCATTTCTGTCCATTCCTTTGACCTGAACTGTGACCCATTATCACTCAATATTCGTTTAGCTATACACACCTTTTGAAAATAGTCTTTCTCAAATTGGTTAATGATGGCTCTACTAGTAGGTTTCTTCAACGGGTAAAATTTTCTGTACTTGGAAACCAGTTCTTCTGCTACTAAGATTTGTGTGTAATTCCCTCGTGAGGCGGGAAGTGGCCCAAATAGATCCACTGCAACTATGTCCTTAATTGCTGTTGGTACAATTGGATGCATATATCCTTTGTGCTGTACTGTGGTCGTCTTAGATTTCTGACAGGTGTCACATGTACTCAGTATTTTACGAATACGCCTTCCCATGTTGTTGAAAGCACAATCCAATTTCAACTTTTCCAGACACTTCTTCGGTCCATAATGCGCATTACTATAGTGCGTATACCAAATTAATTTTTCTACCACATGCTCAGGCACACAGAGTTTCCAGTTCTCCTCATTCTCCCTGTTTCTTTTATAAAGTATCCCATTGTGAATATAATAAAATGTGCGAATTCTTTCCTCTCCTGCACACCTGTATTTGTTTTTAATTGTCTTTAATTTCTCGTCCTCGTTCTGTTCCCTACGCACATTCCTTAGGAACTTCCTTATGAATTCTTCATACTGTACTCCCCTCATCAGGTTAATTCTAACTCCTTCTCCTTCCGGCCTGTCCACCAACATTCCTCTTGAGTCAGCTGGTAATCTTGACAAAGCATCAGGTATTATATGTGTTGCTCCTGGTTCATAAATTCATAGTCATAGTCTTGTAATGCCAGGGCCCATCGCGTTAGTCTGCTATGCCTCAATTTGCTTGTAGTCAGAAATGTAAGGGCCTTGTGGTCAGTCACGACTTTCACATGCCTCCCGGCCAAATAATACCGGAAACGCTTAAACCCCCACACAATTGCCAGTGCTTCCCTTTCAGTAATCGAATATTTTCTCTCCCAAGCATTTAAACTTCTGCTACCGAATGCTATTGTTCTTACTCTCTCACCTTTTCCGCTCCTCTCTACTTGGTATAAATGTATTCCTAGTCCATAGTCCGAGCTGTCTGCTCCTAAATAAAACTCCTTGAAAAAATCTGGGTGGTACAATATATCTGCATTATATAGTGCTTCCTTAATATTCTCAAACTCGGTTTGGCACTCTGCACTCCAATGCCACGGCATCCTTGCCTTGGTCAATTCCCTCATACTCGGGGCATTAAGCACAGATCCTTTGACAAATTTTCTATAAAACTCGCAAACCCCAAAGAATGCTCGCAACTGTTTCTTACTATGGGGAGCCGGAAAATTTTTAATAGCCTCCGTTTTACTAGGATCAGGATAGATACCCTCCTCGGATATTATATGGCCCAGAAATTTTATCTTTGATTTGCCAAATTCCGACTTGTCCAGGTTTACAGTTACCCCTGCGGTTTCAAAAGCTGCCAAGATTGCATCCAGTCTATCCAAATGTTCTTCCCATGATTCGCTTGCTATCAAGAGGTCATCCACGTAGACAGTGACCTTCTTAAGTAACTCTTCACCTAGTATCTTATCCATCGCTCTTATAAACTCAGACACTGACACATTAAGTCCGAATGGCAACACTCTAAATTGATAGCACCTTCCTCCATAAGTAAATGCTGTATACTGGCGAGACTCTGTGGCCAATGGTATCTGCCAGTACCCAGCAGTCAAATCGATACTACTAAGCACCTTTGTTCCTCGGAATTTTTGAATCAGTTCTTCTATAGTTTCTGGTTTGTCCCTCTCCGGTTCGATGATTTTGTTCACCGTTCGGGCATCCAAAACTATCCTCACCTTTCCATCCTTCTTATCAACAACAAATAGGGGGTTGTTGTATTGACTATTGGCCCGTTCTATAACCCCAAGGTCCATCATCCTCTGTATTTCTTCATCTACTGCTTTTCGTTTCGCCTGGGGAATGGGATACTGTTTTATATTGATGGGTTTATGGTTCTTTATCTTTAACTTACACTCCACTCCTTGCATGATACCTGGCCGTTGAGAAAATACTTTACAACGCCTGTATAATACTGTAGCTAATTTCTTCCTAGTCCTCTCATCTAGTTGCGTCATCTCCTCCAATTTTTTTCTAATTTTGTCCTCTTTATGTCTATCCTCTCGTGCTAGTCCCTCAAGGTATATCAACACTTCTGCTCCTGGTTCCTCCTCCCCGTATCCCGTGGTGGGTTCCTCTTCGTGACACAAATTTATTCTTGGGAATTCTTCCTCTTCTTCGATCGCGTTCCCCTCAGCAAATTTCAACCTCTTCTCTTCTCCCCTTCTTCCTTTGACTTTGATAGTACCTTCGTCAAAACTCACTACTGCATCAACTTCATTCAACCAATCTATCCCTAAAATAATTGATGTGTTCAATCCGGTTACCACCAAAAACGTTGCTTCGTATTCTTCTCCCTCTATTTCGAATGTAATTAACACTTGTTCTTTAATAGGTTTACTCTTTGCACCCAACGCATTCACAATTCTCACTCCACTCACTGGGAAACTGGGCAAGCTAACATTTGCTTTTAGTATCTGTTCATATAACCTTTTGGATATTGCACATGCTTCACTTCCTGTATCGACTAATGCCTCGATATTCAGTCCACATAACTTGATCCCTATCATGGGTAACCTGGGTTCTTTGGGAATCCCACTTCTTTCCTCCAGTAGATCTTCTCTGAGGTCTCCACCATTGTCGTGTCTTAGTAGGTTTATTTTGGTCCTCGTAGCTCTCACTCCCGATCGGACCTCATCTGGAGTGTCATTCAGTTTTCTGGTCTCTCCTCCTCTTCTATATGCACCGTGTCATTCATTCGCCTATCCCATCTTCTCTCATGATCTCTTGGTTCTTCATTCCTTCTCCAATCATTTCTCCATTGACGTTCACCACCATGGTTCCTGTATCCATGACCGCCACCTCTTCCTCTATAAATGATTCCTTGGGTCATTACCTCCCCCTCTGTTTCGATCATTAGGTTGGTTGTGTCCCTGTGCTCGAACAGATTCCAACTGTTCCAGTATCTTCATAAAAGCCTCCCTATCTTCAATTAGTCTCCCGGATATAGTTTCTTGCATTCTCTGGCTCATTCTTCTTTTTATTGCCGATATCATTACGTCATCACTCAGGGGTTGTTCCAGGGTCTCGTTCAATTCCCACAAATGTTCAGCAAACTCTCTCAACGTTCCCCTCCATGTACTAAGTGACTTGCGGTGGAGTAGGTCCTCAATTGCTGCACATTGATGGCTTTTAGACCAGTATTTCTTCAAGAATTCCTCTTCAAATTGGTCATAACTCGTAGTCCCTTCCTTCTTCCTGACTCCCCAAGTGAAGGCCTCACCTTCCATCCTATCTATTGCAAACTGAATCTTGTCTGAGTCCTTAAGATGTGCTGGAAAAACTCCTTTTAGCCATTTCATAAATATCATTGGGTGCAACCCTCCTTTCGGTCTAAATTTCTGCCCTGTATTACTTTGGATGCACCGATTATCACTGCTCATCAATGTAACCACCTTACCTTCCCCAACGGCTAAGGTGGCATTGCTAATTCGTCTATCAATTTCTTCCGTTTTGCTTTCCAATTGCTGCACTCTCTTGTTATCCTCTTCTCGTTGCACGGCTATAGCATTTCTCAGATTGACAGCTAATTGGTTCTGCCTATCTCCTATCCCCTTAACCGCCTCATTGCATTGTTTCTGCATCTGCGTCACCTTGGCGATTCGATGATTGCAATTTGTTTCCACTTCGTTGATTCTTTCTCCCAATTCGGCTTTCGTTTCTTCAATATTGTCTTCTATCTTTTTTGTTAATTTTCCTTCCACCTTCTCCACGTCTCCCTGGACTTGGTCTATACTCTTCTGTAACTTCTTCTCTTTCTCGTTGACGTCCATCTTCAGTCGTTCTTGTAGCTCATGCATTTCCTTCTTCAGATTACATTCCATCTTCATCTGCGATGTTTTGATCTCTTGTGCTATAGTCTCTTGTAAACGCTTCTCTAACGACGCGTTATTTTCTTGTATACTTTTTTCTACTGATTCTCTCGTTTCTCGCGAATTCTTCTCTAACGATTTTTGTAAATCTTCCTTTAGTGATTTTCTTGTTTCTTGTGAACTCTTCTCTAATTTGTGTAACCTTTCTTCCCTCTCTCTACTTTCTTTTAGCAAGGCTGCCAATATCGATCGCATATCTGCATCCTCTGAAACTGGCCTAGCTCCCATCGTTTGTCCCGGTGTCTCAGGATAACTAGTTGAATGTGCTGATGGGCTTCCTAATGACAATCCGCAATCACTGATTCCTGAATCATCTCTATCTTCCTGTCCTATCCCTTTCCTTTCAACTACTGCCTCACAGACCTGCTTATCTTCAGTAGACATGATTGGTTTATATTTAATGCCCAGGCAAGTAATACAAAATAACCTCCAATAACCCAAAACACTCCTAATTACCATGAAACTAATCAAACAGTCCCTGCAATCTTTTCAGTTAACTCCCAAAATGATACTACATGCATGAGCACTGAATATCACAACTCTCACAAACCTAAATTTTCAATAACAATGTCCACATACACAGTTTGTGTAAAAATGTTTTAAACAAGATAATCACAACACTCACAAATCTAAAAATGCAAAATTACCAAAACAATTACCATTTATACAATGCAGTGTGCATAAATAAGCATGCTAGACTTCAGAGTATGTTTCACAACTTTTTTGAAATTACTGCAATTGAGCACTTTTCCTAATGTAAATACCAGTTAAAAACTGTTTATTTATCGCGAATACTGCACACTGCAATTTACTGTTATGTTAACCCGTCGTCTTCACTCACCAACCGACGTTACCACGAGTCGCGATGTTTTGACGTTTGAGATGGGCGTGGCTGTGCCACCGCTGGAGCTCGCGTGAAGTTGAAGATCAGCTGCAAGGCGACGTAGTTCCCTGTCGACCACTCCGTGGCGCTGCAGGCGGGCGTAGTTCGTAGTTCGGCCGCTAGATGCCGGAACTGCGCTCGTTGTCTCGAAGTTGCGTCGCTCCGTGGCGCTGTAGGCGGGCGTAGTTTGTAGTTCGGCCGCTAGATGCCGGGACTGCGCTCGTTGTCTCGAAGTTGCGTCGCTCGCCGTGGTGTCGTGTGAAATCACCTCGCGGGTCGAAGCTCTTTGGTGCAACTGCTACACTGGTCTGCGTGACGTCACTCACTAATTGCGTCGCCACAATACATTATCGTCAGCATACCAGTTTATGGGTCCACACGAAACTGTCCGATTTTCACTGTTCAAAAAATAATTTCCGTCAATATGTTATCACTAAACACCTTTCTAACAACTTTTGTGACGAAATCTTAGCTCGTTTTGCTATTTTACTGTTCACACATGTCTTTCTTTAGCGTCCACTTTTCACAGTTTTTCGTGCGAATTTTTGCATTTGCACTTTACAACACAGTTTGTTGACACTATTTGGCTATTTAATATGGCAAGAAAAACAGTTTAGTCACAATCGTGCGATATTATTACTTCGTATTGTTCAAAAAATGCACTGTTCCTTATCGCGATTTTAACGTTCATGCACTGTCCCGATTCCACATTGAAAAATTAGTTTTCCGGCGTTAAACAAGGTAAATTACCTATTGTTCATTACGATTCGTCCGAAAATTGCACTTGTCCTGTCACGGTCGCCAAGGGTGTAACATACCCTTTTTATTTATTATTATTGTTCCCGCTCGTTCGGGATCTGAATAGCAGCCCAAATTTAGATAATTGATTAATGTGACCGTGTACCTAATGGGCTGGCAATCGGATTGGACTGCTCAGGGGATGTTACATTCCGTATTGTCCTTCGCAAATACTGTAATAAGTACTGTTTGGTGGTAAGAAGGACACAACACAGTTTCACAAACAAGATCTATATTCTTAGCAAAAGCACAAAATAAGGAGACAGCCACTGCCTTCGTCAATACACTGTTAATGACGGCTAATCTCAGCACAGGTTTCTTTAGTTATTCTTAATCGTCACACGCAACATCCAATCACTGTAATCCAAATAATGCCGGCGCGGTAGACGCGGAAGTTCAATAGCGGCACTTAATATCACTGAAATCACTCTGTAATTAAACTTTCTCACTTTCCCGTATAATACTAACACAAAGGGGTTAAACCGCGGCGATGGCCACTCCCTTTGTCGATAATTTGCATTAATTCAACTGCTGGCTTCTGCACAGCTCTGCCCGCCTCGCGGGAACCTACCACACCCTGACTCGGCACTCTCCACACTCCTCTCCGCCCAGTTCTTCCCGCCTCGCGGGAATCTACCCAAGCAGCACTCGGCACTCCGGTGAATCCCCTCTAGCTCTCGCGACCTGCACACACACACTACTCGATAGTTGCCCTGTCGACCTGTGTGAGTGCAAACTTAGTAGTAAGGGCCTGCGGACCCTTTACATGGTTCAAATGGCTTTGAGCACTATGGAACTTAACATCTGAGGTCATCAGTCCACTAGAACTTAGAACTACTTAAAACTTCCCGGTGGGGTCAGGGATTTTCTCTGCCTTGTGCTGATTGGGTGTTGTCTGATGTCCTTAGGTTAGTTAGGTTTAAGTAGTTCTAAGTTCTAGGGGACTGATGACCATAGATGTTAAGTCCCATAGTGATCAGAGCCATTTGAACCATTTTTTCCAGTGAGCGGACATCACTGCCTGCGTATTCTTATAGTAACCAACGTGAGACTCTACTCACAGGTGCGATGGAGCAATTGCAATGGGTATCATGTCATTAGTCATCAGAATATTAACCAGTGATGAAATGTCCACTGAATTTGAATCCCAAGAATATAGGAACCTTCTCACAAAGGATTGTGAGGTGATATCAAAATTTATCCAACATACAAAAATTAACCGCAGGGCCTTCATGCATGCAGTAGTAGCACACAAGGGCATATTAAGTCTTGGAAGCGTATATTTCATTTCCTCTTCTCATATTAACGCCATTGTTTAAGCATGAAGTGAGAAAATAAACACGAACAACTAAAGTTTCTGAGAAGCATATAAGTCATTTCCTCTTCTCATAACATAACTTTTGTTTTAGTATGAAGTAAAAAAATAAACAGTTCAGGGTTCTGAAGCATAATATGACGCCAGATTCTTATCGTAGGCGCTATCGGAAACGCAAAAAGCAGAGAGCTGTCCATTCTTTTGTCCAACAGTCTGTTTTTCTTTCATGCATTACTCCCGCTAGGAGACTCTTATTTAATGACTTGTGGGCATCAATTTCTTCAGCAGAATAGGCATTATGTTATTGTGCTAATTACGACATGGAAAAAATGCAACAAAGACGATTCCCCCTAGAGCAGTGAGGATATTTGCACATGTCTGTATTCAGCAATGACAGCCAGCTGCCACAACACTTCACAGAATCCTTGCGACAGGCAACACAACTGTGCGTGCACTTCAGACTTTATTCAGTAAGACGCCAGGAGATGGATGGAAACGTCAAATTAACGTCGCTTTCCGAGTCGTATTCAATCCTGAATGAGGTGTTATAAGGTAGTTGAGCGTTCTAGCAACTACACTTTTATAATTCACATATGAGTACTCCGATAGCCAAAAGAACCCGTTAGTGTGAAACCATCGAGAACTGCATTAATATCAAAATGCGTGAACTTGAGACAATACGTGGACTGTTCTCTTCGCTGGGTGACCTATTACTGTTATTTAGGATTCTCTCCGTCCTAGGCGTAATACAAGTGCAACTTCAGAGGCGTTTTCCGCTATTCTTGACAAACATCAGCAACCTGTAATCACTGCGAGCTACAACTGCGTGATGGTAATGGTTCAGGTTGTCAGTAGTTGTGGTGGTGTTATGCTGTCAAACTGCTGACAGTAACGTTAATGGTGGCGCACATAATTTAGCGCTGACTACCAACTTAAGTAAAGACAGTGTTGTGACGTCGTCGCATGTCTTTATGTGGCCTCAGCTTGAGTAATCCTATTTAACGAACATAGTATTCCATTCACGGGCTGCTAGTGATACAGTATGACTACACAGATCATCGTGCGGGTATTACATTAACTCTGCAATTAATTGCTTAACAAATATTACCCTCAGCTATGCAGCTGAAATGCCTCGATACACAGGTACTCTATGTTGGACTTGGTTAAGTGATCAGTTGGATGGAAACCTGCTTCTACTGTTCGTAAATACTTGTATACTTCAAAAATGGTTCAAATGGCTCTGAGCACTATGGGACTTTAACTTCTGAGGTCATCAGTCCGCTAGAACTTAGAACTACTTAGACCTAACTTCAGACACATCCATGCCCGAGACAGGATTCGAACCTGCGACCGTATCGGTCGCGCTGTTCCAGACTGTAGCGCCTAGAACCGCTCGGCCACCCCTGCCGGCATACTTGTATACTTACCATTCGTTATTTGACTAAATATGAACTACAATCTGATTCACATATATACGACATGGGTTAGCGCTGGCACAAAGGAATGTATAAGGTTTGGATGCAGCTGTAATCCCGTTACATTGATGGCAAGACAAATTTTTGCAAATCACCTCTATTGCCTCAAAAAAACAATTAAATCTTAAACATCGAAGGACCGACGTCCACACTGTCACAGCGCGTTGAAATACAGCAACGACGGCAGATGAAAATTTGTGACCGACTTGGTTTCGAACCTGGACTTCCTGCTTACTAGACAGACGTGATGATCACTGCACTATTATTATTTTTTTTTAATTTGAGAAGACTTTCAGCAACTATTTCACTATTGTAAGAATCGAGATGCAGTATTTTGGATTTAAAATTTTGTAAATTTGTGGTAAGAACGTTTGAGACCAAGTTTAGGTCATCGGTCCCTAAGCTTACATACTACTTAATCTAACTTAAACTAACTTACGCTATGGACAACACACACATCCGTGCCAGCGGGAGGACTCGAAACTCCGACGGTGGACACTGTCGGGACACACTAGCCAACCTCTCTGCAGCAACTATCTACTCACGCTCCTCATCAGACGCGAATTCCCATCTTTGCCGCATACCACATGCGCGGTATCCCCCCCCCCCCCGGTCATTATTCCATTCGCTCACGGCCACACTGTATTCCCGCGAGGGTTCGGACGATGTCGTGCGTGTAGCGCTGAAAAATTTCGATGATCCGTCGAGACCCAAATAATTATTCAGGATGTTTCAGGAGGAATAGTCAGTATTGTAGGAGGTGGTAGTGTAGACAAACTGCAGAAAAAATGCCATATAACATGTGTCCAATTTTTATTGCGTACGTGTATCTGGGTTCCATGCATTTTCGTTTCGTATGTTGGTCCTTACAGGACCCAGTTGTCTACACTTCCTGGAAAATGAGCTCCCAGCGTTATTCGAAGAGGTTCATTTGGCTAGAAAAATGAGTATGTTCCTCCAGCATGGCGGGGCTCCTGCACATTCTAGTCGTCAGGTGACACATTATCCAAACCTAACACTTCCCGGAAGATTTATCAGTAGATATGGGCATTTTTCTTTGCCTTCAATGTCCCCGGACCATATTTCTTTGGATTTTTGCCTGTGGGGATGGTTAAAGGCGAAGTCTACAAAGAAAAAGTAAACCCAAGAGCCGATTTGATCGTTCGGATTATGAATAGTGCAGCCCTCATAAAAGAACGCAAAGACGACCTCAGAAGAGCTACACATGGTGTTATCAAGAGAAGTCAAATGCGCATTGAAGTTGGTGGGGGAATTTTTGAAAATCAACTTTGAATGCCCTCTTTTGCATTTCCTTTGAGTTTGTTAGGGTTACGTACTAACAGCTGTATCTCTGTACTCAATAAAAAGTGGACGCATTTATATGGAATTTTTCTATGCAATTCGTCTGTACTACCACCTGCTAAAATATCTAATATTCCTCCTGAAACACCCTGTATATGGATATATGTGTTCGAACCAGGTCAGGCACAAATTTTCATCTGACGTCGTTGTTCTATTTTAATTCCCATGACAGCCTGGACTTCTGTCCTTCAATCTTTAATTGATTAACAAGGCTGTCTATTTCGATTCGTAGTGTCTGTTCTTTCGGAAATGTTCCGAACGAACAGACACACACACACACACACACACACACACACACACACACAAACATTTTTATCTTAAGTGCTATTCGGAAAATGTTTGGCAACTCAGTGATAGTGCCGGATCGGAGCTGCATCAACCTACTCATTTCACTAGATACAGTTGTAATTTTCTGAAACAATTCCTGTTTAATAAGTGACAGCGACAGTGTCTCTCATCGTTTACTTTGTCGGAAACCTGCTTCTTTCTGCCCTAGCCTATACTATAGCAATGAGTGATTGCTCACATTCTTGATACCTCACTGGACGTGATACTGCAACTGTAGCCAAAGATTCAAATCTCGCTGGAAAAGTACGTTTCAAGTGAGATGGTTTTGCTCCTCCCGTACTGTCATTGAAAACGATCACAACGAAATTAAGTATAGGTATCTATCCCATGAGACCCTTGAGATCATACTGCGGTGCTGTGAAGATGAAAAAAGTAGTTTTTCACAATTATCAGATGACAGATGGAATTTGTCAGATTCCACTAATTATGACTGCATTATTAATTGTTGGTTCACAGGGGCTTTTCTGCCGCTTATTGTAACTGTTATTTGAATGTTAGAACCGGAAGAATAGAAACATCAAATTTTCGCCATATGGAATGTTCGAATTCACCTTAAGTCTTCACGTTTCGAGCAAAGGCAGAATATCCGTCAGGAAAGCTGACAACAATAAGCCAGACCATGCCTGTCTTCTGTTGGATGTGCAAATGACAGTGATCTCAATAACAATATTGTACAGCAAAGATACATTGCCAACTCTACCACTGGAGAAGCTCCAAAATTGTGCATCGCGTCCGGTGAATACGCATTCAAGGTTTCGGTCCGATTAAGTCAGTAAAACACAAATAATTGCCGCAGTTATTAATTTATGACATTTAGCATGCATTCAATGCATCGATGTATTACAAGTAATTGCACTCTAGTCCCTAAACCTAGTTACAGAAATGCGAATAAGACTCATTGACATATAATGAGGATCTTGCGGCCCTTGCCACCCGCAACTTTGAGACTAAGCTATAGTCACTTCCGAGGTCACTCACAGAACACATCAGCTGGTATCCTTCCTGGAAGTATAACTAAAACTTGGCAACAGCGCAGAATATGTTTGGCAACTCTGTGACCGTCGAGTTACTTCCTTTATGGCAGAGAACTATGCTGCTAAATTCACTTGACATTATCGTGTTATTTCAAATTGAATACTGTGAGTGATTTTCTGTAGAGATGGGACATAAGGATATCAGTTAATGCTTTTGAGTCAACGCGCATGTGGTATGCGACAAAGATGGGAATTCGCGTCTGACGAGGAGCGTGTGTAGATAGGTGCTGCAGAAAGGTTGGCTGCTGTGTCCCGACAGTGCCCACCGTCGGAGGTTGGAGTTCTCCCTCGGGCATGGGTGTGTGTGTTGTCCATAGCGTAAGTTAGTTTAAGTTAGATTAAGCAGTGTGTAAGCTTAGGGATCGATGACCTAAGCAGCTTGGTCTCATAAGTTCCTACATCAAAATGGCTCTGAGCACTATGGGACTTAACAGCTATGGTCATCAGTCCCCTAGAACTTAGAACTACTTAAACCTAACTAACCTAAGGACAGCACACAACACCCAGCCATCACGAGGCAGAGAAAATCCCTGACCCCACCGGGAATCGAACCCGGGAACCCGGGCGTGGGAAGCGAGAACGCTACCGCACGACCACGAGATGCGGGCAGTTCCTACATCAAATTTACAAAATTTTAAATCCAAAATACTGCATCTCAATTCTTACAATAATGCAAAAAATGGTTCAAATGGCTCTGAGCACTATGGGACTTAACTTCTAAGGTCATCAGTCCCCTAGAACTTAGAACTACTTAAATCTAACTAAGGACATCACACACGTCCATGCCCGAGGCAGGATTCGAACGTGCGACCGTAGCGGTCACGCGGTTACAGACTGTAGCGCCTAGAACCGCTTGGCCACCCCGGCCGGCTGCAGTAGTGCAATTGAGGCGCACTGGTTAGATGTAACTGAAGAGAGACTCCAACTCGGATTGTGGTTAAGGGCGAATCCCAAGCGCATGGCTTCGAAGAATTGGGAGCGGAATCTTAATGTCATCGGAACCTTGTTGAAGGACCTTGACATGCGATCTTTAGACCGACTGCAGAAAGTTCAGTTTATAAATACATACATACTTAGCAAAGTATATCATGTCGCAGCAGCCTTACCGATACCGCAGGTCACTGCACATAAAATATTAGCTGTAGCCTCTTGGTGTGTGTGGAAACAAGATATCTTCAAAGTATCCTTCCACACGGCAACTTCGCAGAGGCAAAACGGAGGACTTGGAATTAAAGACGTGCTTTTAAACTAATATATGCCAATAAGACAGGCATCACGAAATTCTGTTTCTCTCGTTAGATCCTGGTGATAGGAACGCTCCTGTTAATGTAGCACGCCAGCTTATATTATGTCCGAAAGTACTATAGCGATTGGAGCTGTATAAGACTTCCATCAGCACAAACCAACACTAGAACCGTCTATGATTATATTACCAGACATCGTCTTCGCAAACCAATTCCGGTAAATTAAACTACAAAAAACTGGAGGAACGTCTGGAAAACTATCAACAATAAAATTCTACCAACTAGAGTCAGTGCCGTATGGTGCGACGTTGTAAACGAAACCATACCCACAGCGGAACGATTATGAAAAATCAAATTGAGACCATCTCCATACTGAGACAAATGTCGGCTTGTAGAAACTGTAGCGCACATCTTCTTATGTGAAAACAGAATCAAAATTAGGAACTGGACTAGGAAGACATTAGCACTATCAACAGAACCGCAGAAAGCCATATACCGATAACTGAAGCTTTACAACCCGACTGGAAATGTTACCCGTCCGCAAAGAATAACAGTTATTCGTGGCTTCTAGGCCAGTTTGTGTTTTACGTCGTAACAAACAAAACTTAGAACTTACAAGAGTACATCAGAAGAACATTTTACGCTGAAGAAGAATAACAAATATAAGGAATGGTTTCTAAATTTTCTATCTATTGCTTTATATGGCTACAGAGAGGTGTACAGTTTTATTTATTAGAAGCAGAATACCATTCTTTCACTTTCTTTTATTCCTGGAATATTCTTTTACGTTGGTTCTAAAATCAGAACTATTCTAATTTGGCAAAACCCTTCCGGCTCCGAAATTTCTTTCATTTGTTGAAAAATATATTTCTTTCTTACATACCTCATATGCATACAGTGCATAATAACTTAAATTGTGAATATATTTCTGAATTAATGTTTGTTATGTATTTTTCTGTCACCGTTTTCACTGTTATAAGTTATGTTCTACAAGGAACGCACGCCATTGGAGGCGGCAATCTGTAATTTATTTTACCTTAATGACTACTTCAGTTTTGAAACTTCCTGGCAGATTAAAACTGTGTGCCCGACCGAGACTCGAACTCGGGACCTTCGCCTTTCGCGGGCAAGTGCTCTACCAACTGAGCTACCGAAGCACGACTCACGCCCGGTACTCACAGCTTTACTTCTGCCAGTACCTCGTCTCCTACCTTCCAAACTTTACAGAAGCTCTCCTGCGAAACTTGCAGAACTAGCACTCCTGAAAGAAAGGATATTGCGGAGACATGGCTTAGCCACAGCCTGGTGGATGTTTCCAGAATGAGATTTTCACTCTGCAGCGGAGTGTGCGCTGATATGAAACTTCCTGGCAGGTTAAAACTGTGTGCCCGACCGAGACTCGAACTCGGGACCTTTGCCTTTCGCGGGCAAGTGCTCTACCAACTGAGCTACCGAAGCACGACTCACGCCCGGTACTCACAGCTTTACTTCTGCCAGTACCTCGTCTCCTACCTTCCAAACTTTACAGAAGCTCTCCTGCGAAACTTGCAGAACTAGCACTCCTGAAAGAAAGGATATTGCGGAGACATGGCTTAGCCACAGCCTGCC
Organism: Schistocerca nitens; assembly: GCF_023898315.1. Classification (NCBI taxonomy): domain Eukaryota; kingdom Metazoa; phylum Arthropoda; class Insecta; order Orthoptera; family Acrididae; genus Schistocerca; species Schistocerca nitens. Next base: position 561,983,346 of record NC_064617.1, read on the forward strand.
AGGAAGTTTCATATCAGCGCACACTCCGCTGCAGAGTGAAAATCTCATTCTGAAAACTTCCCCAGGCTGTGGCTAAGCCATGTCTCCGCAATATCCTTTCTTTCAGGAGTGCTAGTTCTGCAAGTTTCGCAGGAGAGCTTCTGTAAAGTTTGGAAGGTAGGAGACGAGGTACTGGCAGAAGTAAAGCTGTGAGTACCGGGCGTGAGTCGTGCTTCGGTAGCTCAGTTGGTAGAGCACTTGCCCGCGAAAGGCAAAGGTCCCGAGTTCGAGTCTCGGTCGGGCACACAGTTTTAATCTGCCAGGAAGTTTCATATCAGCGCACACTCCGCTGCAGAGTGAAAGTCTCATTCTGGATACTTCAGTTTTGTTCTACAATTTAAAGGAATATACGGGTGCTAACATGGAATATATGGGAATAATACAGATGCTCAGTGTCAGGTATGGGGGAGACATTGTGCCCAGACCTCGGATCTTCGACCCCTGCCCTCTTTGCCTCCACCTTCCTGGTGCTGAAAGTCTTCTCAAACTTTTTAAAAAAAATACTGCAGTGATCAGCACGTCTGTCTAGTAAGCAGGAGGTCCAGGTTCGAAGCCCAGTCGGTCACAAATTTTCATCTGCCGTCGTTGCTGTATTTCAACGCCCTGTGACAGTGTGGACGTCGGTCCTTCGATATTTAAGATTTAATTGTTTTTTGAGGCAATACAGGTGATTTGCGAACATTGGTCTTGGCATCATTGTAACGGAACTTCAACGGCATCCAACCCTTAGTCATTCCTTTGTGCCGCCGCTAACCCATGTCATATACATGTGAATCAGATTGTAGTTCATATTTAGTCAAATAACGAATGGTCAGTATACAAGTATGCCGGCAGGGGAGGCCGAGCGGTTCTAAGCGCTACAGTCTGGAACCACGACCGCTACGGTCGCAGGTTCAAATCCTGTCTCGGGCATGGATGCGTCTGAAGTCCTTAATTAGGTCGGAGTAGTTCTAAGTTCTAGCGGACTGATGACCTCAGAAGTTAAGTCCCATAGCGCTCAGAGCCATTTGAACCATTTTTGAAGTATACAAGTATTTGCGAACAGTAGAAGCTGGATTGCAGACAACTGATCACTTAACCAATTGCAACCTAGAGTACCTGTGTAATGCGTCATTCCAGCTGCATAGCTGAGGGTAATATTTGTTAAGTAATTCATTGCAGAATTAATGTAATACCCGCACGACGATCTCTGTGGTCATACTGTATCATTAGCAGCCCGCGAATGTAGTACTATGTTCGATAAAGCAGATTACACAAGCTGAGGACAAATAAAGACAAGCGACGACGCCACAGGACTACTGAAATTGGTAGTCAGCGCTAAATTATGTGCGCCACCATTAACGTTACTGTCAGCAGTTTGACAGCATAACACCACCACAACTACTGACAACCTGAACCATTACCATCACGCAGTTGTAGCTCGCAGTGATTACAGGTTGCTGATGTTTGTCAAGAATAGCGGAAAGCGCCTCTGAAGTTCCACTTGTATTACGCCTAGGACGGAGAGAATCCTAAATAACAGTAATAGGTCACCCAGCGAAGAGAACAGTCCACGTATTGTCTCAAGTTCATGCAGTTTGATATTAATGCAGTTCCAGATGGTTTCACACTAACGGGTTCTTTTGGCTATCGGAGTACTCATATGTGAATTATAAAAGTGTAGTTGCTAGAACGCTCAACTACCTTATAACACCTCATTCAGGATTGAATACGACTCGGAAAGCGACGTTAATTTGACGTTTCCATCCATCTCCTGGCGTCTTACTGAATAAAGTCTGAAGTGCACGCACAGTTGTGTTGCCTGCCGTAAGGATTCTGTGAAGTGTTGTAGCAGCTGGCTGTCATTGCTGAATACAGACATGTGCAAATATCCTCACTGCTCTAGGGGAACTCGTCTTTGTTGCATTTTTTCCATGTCGTAATTAGCACAATAACATAATGCCTATTCTGCTGAAGAACTTGATGCCTACAAGTCATTAAATAAGAGTCTCCTAGCGGGAGTAATGCATGAAAGAAAAACAGACTGTTGGACAAAAGAATGGACAGCTCCCTGCTTTTTGCGTTTCCGATAGCGCCTACGATAAGAATCTGGCGTCATATTATGCTTCAGAACCCTGAACTGTTTATTTTTTTACTTCATACTAAAACAAAAGTTATGTTATGAAAAGAGGAAATGACTTATATGCTTCTCAGAAACTTTAGTTTTTCGTGTTTATTTTCTCACTTCATACTAAAACAAGGGCGTTAATATGAGAAGAGGAAATGAAATATACGCTTCCAAGACATAATATGTCCTTGTGTGATACTACTGCATACATGAAGGCCCTGCAGTTAATTTTTGTATGTTGGATGAATTTTGATATCACGTCACATTCCTTTGTGAGAAGGTTCCTATATTCTTGGGATTCAAATAGAGTGGACATTTCACCACTGGTTGATATTCTGATGACTAATGGCATGATACCCATTGCAATTGCTCCATGGCACCTGTGAATAGAGTCTCACGTTGGTTACTATAAGAACACGCAGGCAGTGATGTCCGCTCACTGCAGTCAGAGCCAAGGTGATTTCTTTCTATTTATGGCGAAGCGTCTGCTGCAGTGCCCACGCTCAGCCAACATAAACAAATCGCCGCGGCATTGGGCACTGCTAATCGCTGCACTTGTCACGAGCCTCGACAACGAGAGCGCACTGTCTCTGCTAACGATACTATGGAGTTAGTACATCTTACTTAACGTAATATGCAGGATTTGGGTTGGGTAAAAATTCAGATTTGTAACTTCCCATCGCATTAAAATACTTTACAGTCATATTTGATGCAGTATTTATTGTTGGTTGTCTCTCTAATGTTAATAGTATTGATTCAGATTGTGCGAAAACACGAAAACACACACACACACACACAGTCATTGATTCCAGTGAGGGTGACAACTACTGTGTGTTGAACAACACGTGCACCAGTCAATTCCTCAGTTGGCATCCAGTGGATGAGGTTTTTCAGTTACCTTGCATTGCAAGAATTGTAAGGAGGAGACAGAAAGCAAATGGACTTGTATGCTAAAGAGCTGCGACAAAGCAAAGCTTGACCGATTATCAGATAATTGTCCACATGGATTTTGTGGACGAGTATACTTTTAGTAACCAACCCACCCACGATCACTACGTAAGATTTCTCGAAGGCGTAGGGGCATTGATTTCATTATGTTTTCTATATTCGTCTAAAGGTCGCTTGTTACCTCTGCCCGCATATTCTCTATCTCGTTGTTGATCGGTGATCGTGGAACAAACGGTAACAGCTTTATCCTCTCTTGGCCCTGAAACCAATCTCGCTCTGCCCTGCTATGATGGATGGGGCTCTGTTCCTGTAAATAAACTGTCATCCCTTAGTTCATATATTTATATTTAAAAAACGTATTTGTAATAAGCACATTGTGTTGTTATTTTCCATAGTGTTTAAGAATTCAGGCCCTGTCATAGATAAGTTCAAAATGGTTCAAATGGCTCTGAGCACTATGGGACTCAACTGCTGAGGTCATTAGTCCCCTAGAACTTAGAACTAGTTAAACCTAACTAACCTAAGGACATCACAAACATCCATGCCCGAGGCAGGATTCGAACCTGCGACCGTAGCGGTCTTGCGGTTCCAGACTGCAGCGCCTTTAACCGCACGGCCACTTCGGCCGGCTCATAGATAAGTGATCTAGATTGAACAGTCCGATTAAGAATGTGGTTTACCCAGTCTATCGTATGATGAGAATCGTAGTCGAGTATCCACATTAAGACTGGCTGGCTGAATCCGATTAGAACGATCTGGTATCGAAATGAAATTACAGAAATCGGACAATTTGAACGTCTGTATTGCAACAATACTGCGCACATTAATTCCTATGCTTGAGTAACAGGTAGCAACTGTCTAAGAAAAAGTGAGAAATATGTCTACTAGCAGCAATGTAACGTAATTATAACCCATATTTATGTGATGCAAATACTGAATCGAACAATACACATCAATTTCAGTGGTGGGAAGATACACCATATCGGATTTGCTGATGACATAATGACAATAATAATAATAATAATAATAATCCCGTGGGGCCGATAGGGGAAACCCTCCCCCATATGGGTGGTACCGAGGAAATAAAATACTTGGGGTGAACCAAATACTAACACACTCTTGGACGGCTACTCAATCAGTTGAACCCAAAACCCAGACACGTCTGAGTGAAAATCACCGCTACTCTGGTCACCGTCTGTTAGCCCAATGAGGTCGGCTGAAAATATTTGCTTCCAAAGTCTTCAACACCCTCTGGCCCTGTCTGGTCCTGGAATCACCCAGGCCAAACTAATGAAACACAAACATGAACTGTGCAAGCAAAGTCAACTTTACCCCAGGTTGTACACAACCCGCCTGTCGACAGGCAACAGTTGGATTTTCGGATTCTGGGGAGTCCAGGCTAGCAGGGCAGACAATATCGAAGATCTCTGGTAAATTTACCTATAAGCAGAAAACATGCATGTGAAAACTAAACATCGATACATTGATCTAAATACGGAAAGTAAATAATGTCACATAATAAATCGACCGACAAAAAATTCTCATCCTAGCTCTTTAAGAACCATGACTCACTGCAATGAAACCTTGAATTACGGAAACCATTGCATCTTCAACAGCAAAATACAACAAAAGGTAGCGAAAGGCGTACCAATTTTCGGCATGGCATTTCTCGAACACAGATCTATCATCAACTCTGTCAAAGAAATCACACCCATCAACAATCGATTTATGACTATGCTCATTCAGAGCCCCAGTAAAAAATATACACTCATCACTGAGATGAAATGCCCCCTCCAACATCGAAAGTAAGAAAAACACCGAGAATGTCGAAAAATTCTGGAACACACTCGAAAATACTATGAGCAAAATTCACCAAGATGACGTGAAAATACTAATGGGAGACTTCAACTCTCTATTTGGAACAGAAAAAACCTGTAGAAAAATCATTGGTACAAATTCAACACACCGAAACGCTTAGACCAACGGCACACGTGTAACTGATATTTGCCAACAATTCAACCACAAAAGGATGTCTGCCCACTTTAGGAAAAAACCAGTTCCCAGGTAACATTATTGGCTACCAGGTGCGAGCTGCTTTCGTTCGCCTTTTGAGACTCGCTGAAAGCCAGATTTTTTAATCTTTTGTAGCAGAGCTACAATGAGGAGGTTCTATGCAGAATCGGAGAGGAAAGGGATATGTGGAAAACACTGATAAGGAGGACAGAATGATAGGACATCTGCTAAGACATGAGGGAATGACTTCCATGATACTAGAGGGAGCTGTAGAGGGCAAAAACTGTAGAGGAAGACAGAGATTGGAATACGTCAAGCAAATAATCGAGGACGTAGGTTGCAAGTGCTACTCTGAGATGCCTGAGATGAAAAAGTTAGCACAGGAAAGGAATTCGTGGCGGGCCGCATCAAACCAGTCAGTAGACTGATGACCAAAAAAAAAAAAAAAAAAAGGCAGAGCTACAAGCAGGCAGATACAAACTCAATAAGGGAATCGAAAGACAACGCTCGAGCAAAATTGGTCTTGCTACTTTCAGTAACCCTTAGTGTTGGAGAGAATACCTTACGGTACTGCCAAATTCATGTTTTCTACGGACATATTTGTTGTTGTTGCAAAAACATAATTTTATCTAAGAAATGCCACATTTTCATAATACTTGTGAATGATACAGAAAATGAAGTAAATACAGATCTTTTCGAAGTCAAAAGTCGGTAATATCCTACTAATTCGTATTAAAATAGGCTCACTCGTCTTACAGAGACTTAGTGCTTTATTAAGATAGACTGCCGTCGTGATGTTTCTGTAGTAAGCTGAATTTAATTTGTATTAGTACAGTGAACATTTTAATTGCATTTTCCATTAGTTTACTAAACGCAACAGTAATCATCGAAGAGAAATTATTCAGCAGCCGAATTTTCTTTCACGATATCTAAAACAATCTGACAATGCTAAAGTTGTTTACAAATTCCAGCCCGTAGAAACCTACTAGTTCTAACGATGTCATTAAACCAGAGTAGTTTGAAGAGTGTTTCCGTCTAGAAATGAGTTGCCTTGACAGTTGATCGATCAAGAGCGGGAAAGGTAAAATTTTACGAATATATGACGAGAGGGACAAGTGCTTGAGAGAGGACTTCCCTATCAATACAAATGCCTGAGAGACGACTTTCCTGTCAATCTCCTGGATAGTTATGTTTCTCAAATCAACAGAGTGCGTTATCATGCAGTAGCACAGGTGATGCTTTGTTGCTCGATTTTCTTACACTGCGACCGAAAGGTGTCTCAGTTGTTGGCAACAAATTCCAGCTGTGTTGTACACACCCCTTGGGGCAGAATTCGTAGCCCAAAATACACTACTCTTTGCTCGAGTTTACGTCTTTTTGTGGGGCTCAGCCTTTCATTTCTTCTTAGGAAGTTAACGATAAAGGCATCATAACATGGCACCAGTAACAGTACTGCATAGGAATGCTTAATGAGTGACCTGATGACGTTCAATAAGAGTCACTCCGTTGATTTTTGTTAGAGCATGCAGTTCTCCTACACCAGTCTTCTGAACTTTTCCTGTTGAATGCAAATGTCGCATGATGGTAAAATGGTAATCTATCACATATATCAGTAGTCGAGACTTCCTTAATGTGGAAAATCATTCATGCCAGAACGATCTTTGTTGAAACAAGAATATCTTTATCTGACGTATTTTTCCCAAAAGCACTCGCTCCACACACAGTTCGAATCTTTCTAGCTGCCTCCTCTGCATTTACCCCTCTGTTATACCAAAATTAAACGTTATGTTGCAGATGTTACACGTTTTTCCACTTGCGACTCAATTTTACAATGCTTAACCGTAGTTCATGATTTTCAAGTATGCAAAATCCAATGCTTAACTGCAAGATGATAACTAGAAATTCAAATTCGAAAATGACAGTTGATACATACACTGACAGCGTGGCGCCGCGTTCATATGTCCGGCGCCGGATTTCTGGCGGTGGGTGGCGTCTGGCCGGTGGCCGGTAGCCGCTGCAGCGCGAGGAAACGCTCGAGTGTAAGCTGTTATGATTGCGACGCAGCCACAAGCTGTCCTGCGGAATTGTTTCTGGAAGTACTTGTTATTGCTGGTGGGTAGAATGTTAAGCGAATTATCTTCGATGTTCAATCAGACTCATATCTTTAGACCGAAAGGTGTTATAAAAAAAATTACAGTTGGACGTAATCAGGCGACTGTAAGTTTAGAATGCACGACGATTACCACCAGACCACGGGTTCACACAATCCGAGAACATCTCGGAAGTAGTAGAGAACACTTCCTCCTAACACTTCCGCATCTGACAGTGTTGATGCAGATGGACGGACTTAGAGTTGTCAGGGGCGGTCAGTTTTATTGGCCATCTTAAGTGAACGACTCGGACTTAGTCTCTGTCGCGGCCGGCCGGCGGTCAGTTTTTATGTCTAAGACTGTACGTAGCTGCTTTTTCATGATGAATCGGCTCGTGAACAACACCTCTTCTGTGTCGTTACTGTTGACAAAAAAAGGTGTGTTTACGCCAATGTAAGGAAAGAAAGGAATTGTTGAGTTGAAATAAAGCTGCAATTTCCCTTACAAAGATCGGCGTGCATCCTCAAAAGATAATGTTACGTATCTGGTGGAACATTGACTACGAACTGCTTCCCCAAGGTGTAACAACCACAGCTGATACTTATTGTCAACAACTGAGACGTCTTGCAGACGCAGTCCAAGAACGATGACCAGGAAGTCTACGTGAAGTGAAGCTACCTCACGAAAACTCCAGCCCGCATTTTGCTAAGCTGACAAAAAACACTATACAGACGATGGGGTAGAAAGTGATTTCGCACCCGCCGTATTCTCTAGGTCTTGTGCCCTCAGGTTTTCACCTTTTCCTTTCTCTAACGAACAGTCTCCAAGGAACTACTTTTCCGGATGAAAAGGAGCTCCGAACTTGCTCGACGAGTTCTTCGTCTCAAAACCACATGCTTGCCACAGCCGCGGAATAGAAAAGTTTCCCCAGCGTAGGTACTGTTGTAAAGAGTTTATGACTGAAGTCCCTGTTACGTGTATTTGTTGTGTTTATGGAAAACGTTACGAACTTATACACGAAAGCAATAAAGTCTTAGGAGTCTGAACCACGGGGGATGGGGTAGGGGGTGGAAGGAAGTCGTAACTAACTGCAACTGCTCTCACATCCTCCCAGAACAGAGGCCTGGATCAGCGCCTGAAGCAGCACCGCCAGATGGCTTAAATGATGGCTGCAGTGATGGCTTGAGAGTGGAGCTCTGACCCCAAAACTAGTCGCCAAGATGGGAAGTCAGGCAAAATGAACACAAAGCATAGCAGTCGCGAGTCTATTTAATGGAAGGGCACGTCAGTTCATCGCAGTCTGACTACTACAATGGAGAACCACTTGGTGGGAGACAAAATGCGACCGTTATGAATCCAAGAGATGTTCGTACGATCATCCAGTGACTCTGCAATGTAAATCAATCGTTAGCAAGTACAACGAATGGGGGCACAACTACAGATTACCCTTTTATGGCGGTAGAAAAGGGTGAAATGTGAACTTTGTGGTTCCGTTTTGACATATAGCAACAGTACCATTACCATACGTTACGTGCTCTGTAGTTCTTACTGTGAAAGTCAAAAATACATCTGTTGCAGCCATACTTGAAATATGGCTTGATTGAGAACGAAATGAATTGGTTATAACTGGTGTTATACTTTCATCCATCAAGGCTGTGTAGTGCCTCATTTTAATTTCCTAGAGATATCGAGGATGGAGCATAACTTATTCTCACTCAATGGCAACCTTCGGTGAAAGCCAGACAGCATATGGGCGTAGCAGGAATAATGAGGCAACATGCTGCTTAACTATTTATAGTTCAACCTGATCCTGAATCAATCAAAACCGAATATCACTTCCACAGATCGGAACAGATGAAGTGGATGATAGTCTTTCAGTGTGGTTTACCGAAAGTCATCTACGGTATTGTTACATTGAATTCAAAGTAATTTATTTAAACTACTTTATGCTGAAAGAGATTGACACAGATAATCTGTACCCAAATTTCTCTGCAACATTACTATCTAAACGTATTTAATGTCTTTCAGCACTATGATCGAGTAAGAAAAAGAAGAAAACAAGAAAGAAGGAGGGAAGATTGTCGATTAAGGTTCTCTTGTAGTTATGGAGGTAATCAGAAACGGAACATTTGTTGATATTAAGAAAAACAATGGGGCACAGTTGCCATGGTCTTATTGAGAGTATCGTGGCAGCATTCCGTAGGCGATTTAGTGAAGCCGCCGAAAAAATAATTTACTGTCTCGGAGAGAGTACTTGAATTAACTCGCCCCAGGTATGAACCTAGTATTCACTGCCGTGTTTCCTCTTTCGGTCTAAGTCATTGAGAAGAATTCCGAAGTGTTAACTCGATTTTGTCAAATCTACTTTGCGTTCCAACCTATATGAAGGCTTTCGCCAGCATACTGTTATTCATAACGTTTTGTAAAGCTATGTAATGTATTCAGTTTCAGAGAGTTTCTCGCAAGAATACACAAACATAAGCTGAAAAAATCCAGTTTATAGCATCTCAGATTAAATAACCAGCAGGAAGCCAATAAACGATTGCTGAGGAGTTATGATCTGTCCGTTCTTTCATTGACGTCTCTGTTCACTGTAATAAGTTTAGTGTCTGTGTTTTGCGACCGCACCGCAAAATCGTGCGATTAGTAGACGAAAGGACGTGCCTCTCCAATGGGAACCGAAAACATTTGATCGCAAGGTCATAGGTCAACGGATTCTACCACAGGAAAACACGTGTGATATATTCTATCGACACTGGTGAAGGCATGTGCGTCACATGACAGATAATAATTGTCTGAAAATAAAAAATTTAACTTTTCATCAAGGGAAGACTTGAACCAAGGACCTGTCGTTCCGTAGCTGCTCATGCTAAACACGGGAACACGGCGCTCCTGAGCTCCCACTCACCTTGATGTTGCCTATCTTGCGCATGGACTACTCAGTTTGTATATTTTGCTTATTTTTTTTCATAGTTCCACACAACTTCTTCCTCTTTTATCGATTGATCTTTGTTCAGTTTTTCAAGGCCTATCCACTGTGCCAACTTATAACTAAACCTGAGGGGGGTGCGATGGGGAGGTTCCCTTGTTAGCAAAATGCATAATTAAAATGAAAATAATACTGAGGAGATGATAGGAATGAGCACTGCTCAATGATTCAATCTTTCCAGAACAAATATTTATTATAACTAAAACATATATCTTACCCTAATGCTTAGTACAACAATGACGGTAGATTTTTATGTACGTTTCATGTCCATTGAGCGCTCTTTTATATATCCATTGTCCTCTTGAGTCGCCCGTGCGTTGTCAGGATAAGTTATAACAGTTCGTCTTTTTACACTTCACTCAGACGGAACACGTTTTCATCATTTAGTAAAAATTAGATCAGACTGCCACAAATCTGCGTCCGTCTTACTTAAGAAAAACAGTGCAAATTTTTAGCGCTCAAGGCTTTATTTGTTCACCAGAGAACAAAATAGTGAAGGATCGCATATCGATCGGTATTCTTCTGTTTATATTGCCGCCCAAAGACGACGAATTACATTATTTAGGAAATTCCACCGTCGCTGTCCGATGCTTTATTATACATTAATCATTCTTTATAAACAAGTATTCACATTAATCATTCTTTATAAACAAGTATTCGCCTTCTGCCTGAAATTGTTAAGTATTAGCTGTTTTAATGAAGCCAAAAATAGCGAACTTCACAACACGTCGTCCATAAACACCCCTTTTCAATCTATTCCACTCATGTTCAATAGGGTTCATGTCTGGAGAAGATGTTGGCCACTCTAGTCAAGTGATGTCGTTATCCTGAAGGAAGTCATTCACAAGATGTGCACGATGGGGGTGCGAATTGTAGTCCCTGAAGACGAATGTCTCGCCAGTATGCTGCCGATATGTTTGCGCTATCGGTCGGAGGATGGCATTCACGTATCATAAAGCCGTTACAGCCCCTTCCATGACCACCATCAGCGTACGTCAGCCCCACATAATTGCACCCCAAAACATTAGGAAACCTTCACCTTGCTGCACTCGCTGGACTGTGTATCTAAGGCGTTCAGCCTGACCGGGTTGCCTCCAAACACGTCTCCGACGATTGTCCGGTTGAAGGCATATGCGACGCTCATCAGTGAAAGGAACGTGATGCCAAGCCTGAGCGATCCATTCGGCATGTAGTTGGACCCATCTGTACCGTGCTGAATGGTGTCGTGGTTGCAAAGATCGACCTCGCCATGGATGTCGGGAATGAAGTTGCGCATCATGCAGGCTACTGCGCACAGTTTGAATCATAACACGACGTCTTGTGGCTACACAAAAAGCGTTATTCAACATGGTGGAGTTGCTGTCAGGGTTCCTCCGACCATAATCCGTAAGTAGCGGACATCCACTGCAGTGGTAGCCCTTGGGCGGCCTGAGGGAGGCATGTCTCTCTGTATCTCCTCCATGTTCGAACAACACCGCTTTGGTTCACTCTGAGGCACATGGACACCTGGCTTGTTGAGAGTCCTTCCTGGTACAAAGTAACAATGCGGACGCGATCGAACAGCGGTATTTACCGTCTAGGCATGGTTGAACTACAGACAGCACTAGCCGTGTACCTCCTTCCTGGTGGAATGACTGGAACTATTCGGTTGTTGGACCCCTTCCGTCTAATAGGCGCTGCTCATGCATGGTTGTTTACATCTTTGGTTTAGTGACATCGCTGAACAGTCAAAGGGATTGTGTCTGTGATACAATATCCACAGTCAACGTCTATCTTCAGGAGTTCTGGGAAACGGGGTGATGCAAAACTTTTTTTGATGTGTGTATTTTTATTGGTGACTGACGGGGGTGTACTGAACAGCATTAATCAGTATTTACCATATTTGGACTAATAATTGTTGTTATTACAAGTTGTACGTTTTTAGGTTGGTTAGCACCTCCAAGTGGCAATTAACGCTTATTTTCGCCAGACCAGCAGGTCAGTTGTTGAAGCGTAGACTCAAAAGGGTTAGCCTACATGACAGGCGTAGTCCATTCCGTGGTGCAGTTAGGGCCATGCAGAAAAATTCAAGACGTGAAGTTCAAATGGTTCAAATGGCTCTGAGCACTATGGGACTTAACTGCTGAGGTCATCAGTCCCCTAGAACTTAGAACAACTTAAACCTAACCAACCTAAGGACGTCACACACATCCGTGCCAGAGTCAGGATTCGAAACTGCGACCGTAGCAGTCGCGCGATTCCAGACTGAAGCGCCTAGAACCGCTCGACCATACCGGCCGGCACGTGAAGTTTGTGAAGTGTTTGTAGGATGACTGCTTGCCGACGAGGAAAAAAAAACAACACACTGATATGCGAACGTATTAAGCTACCACTTACAAAGATATCTACACTTATGCCTACTACACCCAGTATACTACGACAAACCGAAATAAAATTTGATACGTGTTTGTAATGACACAGTATATTCGAGACAATAACATAAAATTATTTTTTTCTAAATCTTCTTTCACAATTTATTTTATAATTTACACTTAGAAGATGCAACAGGTCTACTAAAGGGACTGTTTACACCATGTTTATCCGCCCTAGTATGGAGTATTGCTGTGCAGTGTGGAATCCACATCAGGTGGAACTGACGGATGACATTGAAAACGTTCATAGAAGGGTAGCTCGTTTTGTATTATCGCGAAATGGGGGAGATAGTGCCACAGACATGATACTTGAATTGGAGTGGCAATAATTAAAGTCGGTTTTTCGTTGCGACGGGATCTTCTCATGAAATTTCGATCACCAGTTTTTCTCCTCCGATTGCGAAAACATTCTGTTGGCAGCCACATACATAGGGAGAAATGATCATCACGATAAAATAAGAGAAATCAGGGCTCGCACAGAAAAATTTAAGTGCTCGTTTTTCCCGCGAGCTGTTCCAGAGTGGAACGGCAGAGAGACGGCTTGAAAGTGGTTCATTGAACCCTCTGCCAGGCACTTTATTGTGAATAGCAGAGTAATCACGTAGATCTAGATGTTGTACGAATAGTCGTAGTATATGCGTCAGTGTATTATAAAATAAGAGTGCTACCTGTTGGTGGCATGTGGAAATATTTCAACTTATTTGTTACAGTTCCGTGATACTTTTTACATTGTTTTTCTAAGATTTAAATGGTATGGAAATACTATAATGTATTGCTTGGAAGACATTATTTATTAGCAAAACATTTTATTTAAAATTGAAAGAGGTGCACTACATATATCAAAGATATTAATTGTTCTTGAGCAAGGAAAATAGCAGTTAGTCAGTGGCTCGTAGTGTCTGTGAATGGCAGTGTGTGCAAAGATTATACCCAGATGAAGTAACAGAGATAGCATTGACAAAAAGTTGTAATATGATGACAGATTGGAAAAAACTGTTTAATGCCATGGAGTTTTAGCCACAAAATTACACTGGTGAATACGATACTTTTTGTGACAATGTGCATATCCAGCAACAAAAGTAAGTGGTGAAATCGCGATGCATTTTAAACTATTTTGATTCCCAAAATAAACTGTGTTGAATGGTTTCAGATTTTTTAATGATTATTTTATCCACCATTATAATCATATATCTGTTATGAAATACTGAAAGAGTGGTAAAGAACTGTTGCACAACAACGTCGAGCAGCAATACTGAAGTTCATTAGTAACATTTATCACCAAAACTCTTTTTAAAGGACCGTATTTTTGCTTCATGAAATAGTTTGATAGCATTACGTATTGGAGCGTCAGCACAGCTGCTTCATTGCTTTGTACTAGCTGCTAAGTAATTTCGAATTTTTTGTTTGTTTCAGTATTTCAATATCATTTTTGTGCATCCTTAATAATAAAGCAGTGTGTGTGTGTGTGTGTGTGTGTGTGTGTGTGTGTGTGTGTGCGTGCGTGCATGCATGTCAGAATGTCTTTCTGTGGCTATGCTAAGTATTCGTTACGTAATTGTAGTGTTGATATGGGGTCAATCGTTGCTCACGTCCATAGGTATAACCTAAATTACCCTACACGTGACCCCTGGGTGGTGCTAAACGAGCAACAGTGAAACTAAATAATGGACTACCACAGGGATCTGTTTTAGACCCATCACTATTCAATCTATACATTAATGATTTACCAACCACAATATCAACTAAATTATCTATGCTGATGACATCGCACTGGTAGCACAGAGCAGTAATTTCGAAGATGGTGAACGAATTCTTATGGAGGATCTGGAGAATATGTCAACTTTCTTTAAGACCTGGAGATTGATACCAAGCACATCAAAAACTGAAGTCTTGTTTCCATTTAGCGAATCGTGCTGCGAACTACAAACCAAGAGTTCTGCTCAATGGAGAAACGTTGAGGTATAATCCTTTCCCAAAATATCTCAGAATCACTCTAGACAGAACCTTGAGCTACAAACACCACATCACCAAGCTTCCTCATAAAGTTGCTGCAAGGAACATCATACTACATAAGCTCAGTGGTTCAACTTGGGGAACCTCTGATGATTGTCTGCGTTTAACTGGCATCAGTCTTGTGTACTCTGCTGCCGAGTACTGTGCACCTGTCTGGTTGGAAAGTGTACATGTGAAGAAGGTAGACACAAAACTTAACGACACAATGCGCTGCACTACTGGTTCCATCAAATCAACCTCATGCCACTGGTTACCTGTACTGAGTCACACCCCTCCACCTCACGTAAGGCGGAAACAAGCTCTACTGAGGGAGGCCAAGAAAATCTCTGCATCACCCTTTCTAACACTGCACCAGGAATTCTGTCATCCGCCACAGCAACGATTGCGATGAAGAAGACCATCAACTGTTACTGCAGGACAATTCATCGCGGATGGTTTTGATATAGATGAAAGCTAGAAGCATGAATGGACAACAAAAACATTGGGAACAAGAGCCCATCACCTTGATTCCACAAAGACGCCAAAAGGTTTTGACATACCGAGGAACTTCTGGTGCCGCCTCAACAGGTTAAGGACTGGACATGGTTGTTGTAGCTACTTGAGTTACAAATGGGGCTGGATCAGTTCACCAATGTGTGAATGTAATCAAGAAGAGCAGACAATTGAACATTTAGTCCAACACTGGTCACTTCATTCATATCCTGGAACTCCCGACAACTTGTTTACTCTCACACTCAGTGTAATTAATTGGTTGAAAAACATGGTCTTTAAGGTTTTGTCTTATATTATATGCATATTGTATAAAATCACTTGCCTAGTATCAACTATATATTGTATAAAATCACCATACGATTAAATAAATAAAGTGCTGATATTTCATATTGTAAATCACTGACCACATCTTCATCAATCTTGATTATTACATTGACTTCATTTAAACATGTAACACGTCGTTGGGTGGCCGAGTAGGCTACCGTGAATATTTTTCAAATGGTTCAAATGGCTCTGAGCACTATGGGACTCAACATCTGAGGTCATCAGTCCCCTAGAACTTAGAACTACTTAAACCTAACTAACCTAAGGACATCACACACGTCCATGCCCGAGGCAGGATTCGAACCTGCGACCGTAGCAGTCACGCGGTTCCGGACTGAAGTGCCTAGAACCGCACGGCCACCGCGGCCGGTAATATTCTTCAATAGGAAAGGTGTTTACATAGTAAAACTTGAGGGTTGCATTAAAAAAAATTTGAAGTGCGTGACAGGTTCCACGCCCCACTCTCCAGTTTGTTTGGTTTCTTCCGTTCCACTCATGAATGAATTGCGGGAAGAACGACTTTTTTGCTGGTGGCCGAGCGGTTCTGGCGCTACAGTCTGGAACCGCGCGACCGCTACGGTCGCAGGTTCGAATCCTGCCTCGGGCATGGATGTGTGTGTTGTCCTTAGGTTAGTTAGGTTTAAGTAGTTCTAAGTTCTAGGGGACTTATGACCTCAGCAGTTGAGTCCCATAGTGCTCAGAGCCATTTGAACCATTTGATTTGAACGACTTTTTTAAATGCTTCCTGATCTAATCTTGTCCTCGCGATCCCTACGAGAGGGATTTGTAGCGGGTTGTAGTGTATTCCTAGTGTAATCCTTTAATGCTGGCTCTTGAAACTTTGTAAGTAGGCTTTCTTGGGAAATTTTCCCTCTGTCTTCAAAAGACTTCAGCATTTTTGTGAAAATCTCCCGTGGATCAAACAAATCGTAACCACTCGTGCTCCCCTTCTCTGTATACGTTCAGTATCCCCAGCTAGTCCTATTTGGTACATGCCCCACACCCTTGAGCAATATTCCAGAAGGAGTTGTACGAATTGTGAGCAATCAACTTTGTAGAGTGATTGCATTTAGCCAGTATTCCACCAATAAACCGAAATTTGCTACCTGCTTTACCCACGGCTGAGACTATGTGCACCCATAAAGTGCTACACCCATGTATTTGTATGAGTTAAACGATTCCAGCTGTGACACATTGTTATTATTGTCATAGGATACTAAATATATTCGGTTTAAAAATTTTACAATATTACGTTTAAAAACATTTAAAGCAAGTTTCTAATCTATGCACCACTTTGAAATCTTTTCAGGATATGACTTTTATGCAGTTTCTTTCAAACATAGCTTCATTGTAGATAACAGCATCATCCGCAAAAAAGAGTCTGCGTTTACGGTTAGTATTGTCCACTATGTCATTAAGATACAACATGAAGACATCTGTGGCTTTCATGGAAATTTTTCTGGTTATTTTCTCAAGCTGCTTGACTGATGTGCACATTGATTCAGCGAATACTGTAGCGCAGCGGCTAGCGAGAATTCAACGTGCACTCAATGCAGTCGGTAGAGTAGAAAGGCTTAATTTCCCACTTCCAGGTCACTGAAGCGGAATGTAGTCGTTCATCTCTACTGGTCTGTCTCGTGCTTCTCTCTCTCTCTCTCTCTCTCTCTCTCTCTCTCTCTCTCTTTCTCGCCGCACTGCGCGGGATTAGCCGAGCGGTCTAGGCGCTGCAGTCGTGGACTGTGCGGCTGGTTCCGGCGGAGGTTCGAGTCCTCCCTCGGGCATGGGTGTGTGTGTTCGTCCTTAGGATAATTTAGGTTAAGTAGTGTGTAAGCTTAGGGACTGATGACCTTAGCAGTTAAGTCCCATAACATTTCACACACACTTGAACATTTTTTCTTTCTCGCTGCTTGAATATTGCCCGCTACAAGTTACCTGGAATTCCTATATTTTATGTCCGGCTCATATTAGCAAACATGAAACCGGTGTTACACAGTGGCTAAGTGATACGACTCTCTACGGAAAATATTATTTATGCTTATCTAGCTAGGCGAGTGCAAACATTAGTAAATATATCCGGGACTCATCGTGTTGCTGGAAAGCATATGCATTCAAACGAAATTATAATTAACTGAAGTGTCGTCTATAGCTCCATCTCTCTTTCCAGTGGTTTTCTCTTCGTACGTAGTCTGCTGTTTTCTCTATTTGGCAAAGTTATTTTAACTTCATGGTCGGATGCCAGTCCCGATGTCTTGCCCATGTATGTGTGCGTGCTTGGTATGTGTGTGTGTATGTGTGTGTGTGTGTGTGTGTATGTGTGTGTGTGTTAACTAAAAGGACGGAAATCCTTGTGCCACCTGCCTGTGAATCGGGTAAATGTCCTTCTGTAAGTTGCAGTATTTTAACTTTCTGTGCACTGTGTTCTCTGAAGCGTTGATTGGGGACCAGTCCTGCGCAACTAGTGGAAAACAGATTAAAAATCACACTCAGACTGATTATATGTCATACCAATGGTCTTTAATCCGCTGCGCGGATTCCGTTTCGTCTGGCTCCCTTCAAAAGAATTCTGCACAGCGCGTACTACTTGGATCGACAGAGATTCCACTTTGGCTAATAATCTGAAAAGCCAAAGTACAAACGCTTAATATCGTGTAGGTCCTCCGCGAGCACGCAGAACTGCCGCAACAGGACGTGGCATGGAGTCGACTAATGTCTGAAGTAGTACTGGAGGTAACTGATACCATAAATCCGTAAGGATACGAGGGGATGGATACCTCTTCTGAAAAGCACGTTGCAAGGCATATCAGATATGCTCAGTAATGTTCAGTCTGGGAAGTTTGGTGGACAACGGAAGAGTTTAAACTCTGAAGAGTGTTCCTGGAGCCAATTTGTAGCAATTCTGGACGTACGGGGTGTCGCATTTTCCTGTTGGAATTGAACAAGTCCGTCAAAATGCACAATAGACATGAATGGATGCAGGTCATCAGACAGGATGCTTACGTACATATCACCTGTAAGAGCCGTATCTAGACGTATCATGGGTCTCTCATCACTCCAACTGCACACGCCCCATATCACTACAGACACTCCACCAGCTTCAACAGTTCCATGCTGAAATGTAGGGTCCATGGATTCATGGACTCGTACTCGTCCATCCGCTCGATACAATTTTGAACGAAACTCGTCCGACTAGGCTACATGTTTCCACTCATCAACAGTCCAATGTCGGGCCCAGGCGAGGCGTAAAGCTTTGTGTCGTGTAGTCATCAAGGGTACGTGAGTGGGCCTTTGGTTCCGAAAGCCCATAACGATGATGTTTATTGAATGGTTCGCACGCTGACCCTTGTTGATGACCCAGCGTTGAATTCTGCAGCAATTTTCGGAAGGGTTGCACTTCTGTCACGTTGAACGACTCTCTTCAGTCGTCATTGGTCCAGTTCTTGAAGGATCTCTTTCCGGCCGCAGTGACGCCGGAGGTGTGATGTTTTAGCGGATTCCTGATAGTCACGGTACGCTCGTGGAATGGTCGTACGGGAAAATACCCACTTTTTCCTTACCTCGGAGGTGCTGTGTCCCATCGCTCGTGCGCCGACTATAGCACCACATTCAAACTCACTCAAATCGTGATAAGCTACCACTGTAGCAGTAGTAACCGATCTAACAACTGCGTCATATACTGGTTGTGTTCTATAGTCGTTGCAGACCGCAGCGCCATCTTCTGCCTGTTTACATATCTCTGTATATGAATACACATACCTATAACCAGTTTCTTTGGCGCTTCAGTGTAATCTGGTCTCATTTGCTGATCATGTGTACTATTAATGTATGTTATATAAATTTCTCTAATTATTTCGTAATCGAACTTAGTGTGTCATCCATATTAATGAGAATTTAATTTCTGAAAAGAAAAACTTTAAAGCACGTCTTAGTGGCAGGACAGAATCCAATAATAACTCTGTTGTCAAATGCGAACGGTGCGAAAGCACCTAACATACATTCATCAGTGCCTACACTGGTGCAATTACAACACAAGAGAACGAGTGAGAATGTCTTGACTAATGGCGGACAAGAAAGCAAACGGTGAATAGCGAATCTGAAACTCTCGTGCATTGGTCTTTGGCGTTTATCGATCTCCACGATTCTTACCACACAAACTCCCGATTTAATATTTGTATGATACTACAAGTCATCGTAGAATTTATTAACCACGTTTAGCTGTGAAGCTCTAGCAGCAGGCGTGTTTGCAGACTAAATTATGGGAATTCAGGTCCGCCTACAATGCAACGACAGACATGTTTTAAGTATTATCCTAACGGAACATGGCAACAAAACTGTTCTTGTATGTTATGGTTCTTATGTTATTCTTCACGTTGTTGGGTTATGTGGGACCCTCTGTTCATTATCTTACAGCAGTAACTTGTCACCTGCAGCTAAATTATGTTACTTTGAGTCTCACTGACGAGTTAAGAAATCTCTTTAATATAAGATTTCTCGACTGTATTTTTGTGATTACTTATCATTATTTTCGGATCATCTCCGAGTAGTAAGGCTCCAGGTCATGAAAACCGACAACGCTCAGAAGAACGGTATGCTAACTCCATGTCCGTGCATACCGCATCCAATGATACCATTGACGGACACAGAGGTTGGTACGTACCTATAGGGGCGACACGGCCTGTGGAGGAGTTAAAATACCTACTGTAGCTTTTACATTGTGATATGGATTCTTCTCTGTCGTGGAGAAGCCTCAGATTCACGCTATACTATTAAACAAAACATTCATAAACAAACACAAGAAGTCACACCAATAAATCAAATATAAATGACACAACATCCTTATATGAATCCATAATTGTCATTAATCAATGTAATTGTCCATCTAGATCACTATTTCTATTTATTTATCTTTTAATTATATACAGCCACCATAAGAATGAAATACTGAACAAATGACAAGTAATGTTTGTACATATTTTACAACAATATGGCTACAGGATAAAATAAAAACATATCCCATTTAAAATGCAATGCACTGTATCTTGCCGAATCTCATGTACGCTCCTATCATAGACTAGTCCAGTTCAGCCGGCCGCTGTGGCCGAGCGGTTCTAGGCGCTTCAGTCCGGGGCCGCGCTGCCGCTACGGTCGCAGGTTCGAATCCTGCCACGGACATGGATGTGTGTCATGTCCTTAGATTAGTTAGGTTTAAGTAGATCTAAGTCTAGGGGACTGATGGCCTCAGACGTTAAGTTCCACAGTGCTTAGAGCAATTTGTACCATTTGAAGAAGTCCTGTTTAGTGAGGGAGCGTATCTTAAATTAGAGTATGTTGCCGTTAGGTGGTGTTAAATGCAAGCAGATCTGTCCAGCTAAAATTCAAATTAACATCTACAGCATTTTTAGCATTAAGCATACAGTCGTTTCATAAAAATCATCTACAAAAATTAAGCTGGATAAGTGTGGCCATAAAGCTTAAAACTATGCAAGGCAGAGCTTAACGCAACTGTTCCCGTTACTGTCATGTATGTGAAAGCTGTATTCCAACCAAATTTTCATTTTGCAAACTTACCTGTTATAGAACAGAAATTGGTACTTACCTATTTTGAGAACAGAAAGAACAACAAAAATTATCGATGTGGAGATGTCGGACAAACATACTACATCCATAGAAAGCGGTCGAGTTTAAATACACTAGCACTGACAAAATCATACGTAGTCTTCAGAGTAGGGGATCAAAATGTTTCCCTGCATCTCGAAAATTTGGCGATTTGCAGGACCGTGCTTCTCTGAACTCCTGCCAGTACAGCTGCATCTGTAGTTAAAACAACAGCATGGAACCTACTGTGTAAAATTTGCTTCTGCTTCAGTATGTCTCGAACACCATTTTAAATTGCTGTCTCTTACCTCATATATATTTTCTTGATCAATTATTATCTTGCTACTTGGTTGTGGTTGACCGGATCCTCCGTGCCACCTCCGTACTCGAAAATCCATATCTCCTACACTTCGATCCATCTTGCAGGGAATGCTAAATGAAAGACCACAGCTTCTACTCCGAGCTACGAAATGAATTGGAACGAACTTTCGCTTCAGCTCTTCTACATTTTCAAATTCGTTACTTCTAAGTAACACTGGTATTACAGTAGCTCAAATAAGCTATGTCAGTTACAACAGACGTCAATCGTTATAACAGGTCTGACTTACAGATCGGACAGCTAAGCAATGGTATATTGAGAGATAGTTCATTTCTCTTGATGATGACGTTGGCACTCTCGGTAGGCTGCGTATTCCGGGCAGCCCGTGATACCTTCACCTGGATCCATCACGATGGACACAAGCTCGCCCGGCTAGCAGATACCGCGCCTTCACCGCCAGCGTACCTCGACGTCCGGTAGTGTCTGTGCAAAAATAAAGTGGCGCAGACAGTCTCCAACTTCGCCGTACACACTGTTTCTATCTGTTTCCTAGACAGTCTTTCACTGGGACGATTTACGGTAGTGGACCAGGATACTTGCTACGAAAAACCTGATGTACTACAAACCATTCGACGCATTCTTCCACACTCGCTGGGGTAGTAGAGTAAATGTCCTGCTTCAAGCATCTCCCCACAAAGAAACCCATGAGATTTAGATCAGATGAATGTGGAGACCATAAAACAGGAGACTGAAAAGCTTTTGACTGCGAATCAGCATGGGTTTAGAATGCATGGCTCGTTCGAAACTTATCTTGCTCTTTTCTCACATGATACACTGCGAACTATGGACGAAGAGCAACAGGTAGAGTCAATATTTCTAGATTTTCGTACCCGGTGCCCCACTTCAGGGCGTTAACGAAGGTACGAGTATATGGAATAAGTTCACAGATATGCAAGCGGCTAGAAGACTTCTTAAGCAATAGAACCCAGTATGTTGTCCTCGACGGCCAGTGTTCGTCAGAGACAACCTTTCTCCTACAATTTTTAACTGTTCATGTTTTTTTTCTTAAGTATACTTCGATTTGCAACCTTTCTCTTACAATTGTTAATTGATCATGGTTTTCCCAAAAGTATACTTCGATTACCAACTAACAGAAAACTCATTGCACCTCATGAGTGTCTGAGTGGGTATCGTAATTTGCAGCTTTAACATAGCGGCGCGCAAGACACAGTAGTACTGCAACGCGTTAGCCAGATTTGCGCAGAATAGAGGTAACGACTAAATATTTTGATTTTTTTTTTATTCAGTCACGACCAACTTATGTCATTAAGAGACAGTTAGATTATCTGTGTTGTGTATCACTTTTACTTCTGTGATCTGGGATCAGTTTTGCAAAACTAATTATCGTAGGTTCATCATTCAGGCAGTTTACACTGTTCAGATTTCTTGCAGTCAGATTCTTAACTTGTTCAGTATGAAAGAATTATCATTACAATACAGCTTTGATTTCACTTTACGACAGAACAAGCTTCGTCAGGACAGTTCATTATCACAGCTCATACCTTACTATCAGAAACAGTACTTCAGTCTCATTTTTATTTATTTGGGGAATTTTCAAACTCAAATGGGATTCTCAGAAGGACGGCCACGTTTCTTTCGGGGAACACTATTGAGAAAATGTAGAGAATCGGCGTCTGAAGCTATCAAACGATTCTATTGCTGCCAAAATACAATGCGCGCAAGGACCACGAGGACAGGATACGAGAAATTAGGACTCGTTCAGAGGAATATAGATAGTCGTTTTTCACTCGCGAGTGGAACAGGAAAGGAAATGACCGTACGGTGGCCTGCAGAGTATCTATGTACACTACTGGCCACTAAAATTGCTACACCAAGAAGAAATGCAGATGATAAACGGGTATTCATTGGACAAATATATTATACTAGAACTGACATGTGATTACATTTTCACGCAATTTGGGTGCATAGATCCTGAGAAATCAGTACCCACAACAACGACCTCTGGCCGTAATAACGGCCTTGATACGCCTGGGCAATGAGTCAAACAGAGCTTGGATGGCGTGTACAGGTACAGTTGCCCATGCAGCTTCAACACGATACCACAGTTCATCAAGAGTAGTGACTGGCGTATTATGACGAGCCAGTTGCTCGGCCACCATTGACCAGACGTTTTCAATTGGTGAGAGATCTGGAGAATGTGCTGGCCAGGACAGCAGTCGAACATTTTCTGTACCTAGAAAGGCCCGTACAGGACCTGCAACATGCGGTCGTGCACTATCCTGCTGAAATGTAGGGTTTCGCAGGGATCGAATGAAGGGTAGAGCCACGGGTCGTAACACGTCTGAAATGTAACGTCCACTGTTCAAACTGCCGTCAGTGCGAACAAGAGGTGACCGGGACGTGTAACCAATGGCACCCCGTACCATCACGCCGGGAGGTACGCCAGAATGGTGATGACGAATATACGCTTCCAATGTGCGTTCACCGCGATGTCGCCAAACACGGATGCGACCATCATGATGCTGTAAACAGAACCTGGATTCATCCGAAAAAAGACGTTTTGCCATTCGTGCACCCAGGTTTGTCGTTGAGTATACCATCGCAGGCACCCCTGTCTGTGATGCGGCCGTGGTCTCCGAGCTGATAGTCCATGCTGCTGCAAACATCGCGAACTGTTAGCGCAGATGGTTGTTCTCTTGCAAACGTCCCCATCTATTGACTCAGGGATCGAGACGTGGCTGCACGATCCGTTACAGCCATGCGGATAAGATGCCTGTCATCTCGACTGCTAGTGATACGAGGCCGTTGGGATCCAGCACGGCGTTCCGTATTACCCTCCTGAATCCACCGATTCCATATTGTGATAACAGTCATTGATCTCGACCAACGCGGGCAGCAATGTCGCGATACGATAAACCGCAATCGCGATAGGCTACAATCCGACCTTTATCAAAGTCGAAAACGTGATGGTACGCATTTTTCCTCCTTACACGAGGCATCACAACAACGTTTCACCAGGCAACGCCGGTCAACTGCTGTATGAGAAATCGGTTGGGAACTTTCCTCATGTCAGCACGTTGTAGGTGTCGCCATCGGTGCCAACTTTGTGTGAATGCTCTGAAAAGGTAATCATTTGCGTATCACAGCATCTTCTTCCTGTCGGTTAAATTTCGCGGTCTTTAGCACGTCATCTTCGTGGTGTAGCAATTTTAATGGCCAGTGGTGTAGATGTAGATCTATATGAGCGCCACAACCGATCCATTTCCCGGGAAATGCTATGCTTGAGTAGCGTCCCATATTTCTTCCGAAGTTTTCCGGTGCAGTGTCATTTTGGAACCACAACCTTTGCGGAACATGAAGTGGCATATCTTGTAGTGCCTCAAGCAAATTGTTTGTCAGAAATATATTACCATTCAATTATGATTTACTGAGGCATGTGTCACACTGAGTTACTGAAGGAGTATCTTCGGAATCGTAGAGACAATCATAGTGCGAGGGTGTATAATGTGATTTTCATCAGGATTCTGGTTTCTGAAATGTGCCAGATGGTGTCCAAATGGTGCTAATTTTTCGGCACGAATACTTTTTGCAGTTTTCAAGTAGTCCTGATGACTGATTTTTCTTCCTCTGGGCGCCGTCTCATATAGGTCCTCGCCAGCATGGGGTGAGGCAGACTCCTGGTTAATGGACGGGGCTAATGAGATATACGGACCCTGTAACGAGCTTTTGACGTTACACTAGTCGGCTTGTCCGCCACACGTCGCGAGCGCTCGGCTCCGTGCAAGGCCCACGGGAAATCAATATCTCACTGAAAAGCTACCTTCTGAACGCCTTAGTTTTGTCGTTGCTATGTAGAACTTAAACACGCGGTCAAGAATTATTAAGCTCATCTGAAATAGCTACACCCTCCCCGCCATAAACGGCCGCTGGTTCTAGTAAGACCTGCAGTGTCACGTGTTGTGACGGACGCGCCACGGCCTGTCCTTCTCGTGGGTCTCGCTTTCGGAGTCCCATGTCGTCTTAAACAGATCCCGACAAGGCTTTTGTCTTGAGCGGCGGGAAAAATACTCACTGGCGCTACGTTTCCGGAATATTCTGTCAGTTTTCGCGGACGTATTATTGACGTAGGGAACAAACAGTCGCAACAGGTTTCTGTTGTTCCTCTGCAAGATGTGGCCTAGGATCCCGCGGTTTTAAACGATCGCGGTTTTCCCCGTTCTTCATCGATATTGGCTTTCGGAGAACGGAGGCCCACTCGTGCAGCTACGCTGCTAAGCTCGGTAGGTTTGGAGATTTCGTGAGCCCAGTGCACTAGTGTGCTGAGGATTCCTTCTAGTTTATAAAGTACTATGATTGATGGAAAGCCGGCCGGTGTGGCCGAGCGGTACTAGGCGCTTCAGCCTGGAACCGCGCGAGCGCTGGTCGCAGGTTCGAATCCTGCCTCGGGCATGGATGTCCTTAGGTTGGTTAGGTCTAAGTTTTAGGGGACTGATGACCTCAGATGTTAAGTCCCATAGTATTCAGAGCCATTTGAACCATTTGATAGCTGGAAGCAAGCAAATATAACTCTGTGTGCGTCGACTTACAGTAAAAGCCGTGTCCTAGTGTGCCACCTGGTCTCCGCTCGACTAGCGTGTCCAGGATCGGAAGTTAGCGCTCCTCTTCGGCCACCACCGAGCGAGCTGGCGCAGTGGTCGGCACCCTGGACTCGCATTCGGGCTGATGACGGTTCAGATACTGGTCTGACAATCCAGATTTAGGTATCCTATCATTTTCCTAAATCTCTTAAGGCAAATGCCACAAAAGTTCCTTTGCAAACGCACTGTTGAATTCCTTCCCATTTTTCACCATTCCGAGTTTGGGCGCCGTCTCTAATTACGCCATTATCGGTGGGGCGTTAAACACTAAACCTCCTTTCTTTCACTATAGCCGACATAATCATCTTAAGAGATTCAGCAAATGTGCTGATATTTATGATAAATTATTATTTATTGTTCAGTCTGAGTAGCTCATTTGTAATTAAATTACACGCTTCGATCGTTCTGGATCATCTTCAGATCTCCCCCAATCGGCCTCACTCATTCCTCTTACACCTTCCCCCTCCCCCTCCCTCACCACATCCCGCTCCTATGTGCTTCTGAGAAGACAATGCTGGTTGCTGCCGTAATTACTTAGGTACCATTCTTTTCTTTTCTACTTATTGTAAAATGTTAGATGGTGTATACACTGAAGAGCGAAAGAAAATAGTACACCTGCTTGGTATCGTGTAGGGCCTCCCGAGCACGCAAAAGTGACGCAACACGACGTGGTATGGACTCGAATAATCGTCTGAAGTAGTGTTGGAGGGAACTGACACCATGAATACTGCAGGGCAGTGCATAAATCCGTAAGAGTACGAGGAGGTCGAGATCTCTTCTGAACAGCACGTTGCAAGGCATCCCAGAGGTACACAATAATGTTCATTTCTGTGGAGTTTAATGGCCAACGGAAGTGTTTAAACCCAGAAGAGTGTTCCTGGAGCCACTCTGTAGCAATTCTGGACGTGTGAGGTGTCGCATTGTACTGCTGGAATTGACGAAGTCAGTCGGAATGCACAATGGACATGAATGGATGAAAGTGATCAGACAGCATGTTTACTTGCTTGTCACCTGTCAGAGCCGTATCTAGAAGTGTCAGGGGTTCCATATCACTCCAACTGCAGAGGCCCCGCACCATTACATAGCCTCCACCAGCGTGAACAGCCCCTGCTGACGTGCAGGGTCCATGGATTCATGATGTTGTCTCCATATCCGTACTTGGCCCTCCGCTCGATGCAGCTTGAAACGAGACTCGTCCGACTAGGCAACATCGACAGGAGACATCGACAGTTCAATGTCAGACTTGGCGGGCCCAGGCGAAGCGTAAAGCTTTGCGTCGTGCAGTCATCAAGGGAACACAAGTGGGCCTCCGTTCTCCGAAAGCCCATATCGATGAAGTTTCGTCGAATGGTTCGACGCCGCCACTTGTTGATGGCCCAGAATTGAAATCTGCGACAATTTGAAGATGGGCTGCACTTCTGTCACACTCAACGATCCTCGTCTTCCATCCCGTTCTTGTAGGAAAATTTTCTGGCGGCAGCGATGTCAGAGATGTGATGTTTTACCGAATTACTGATATTCACGGTGCGCTCGTGAAATGGTAGTGCTATGAAATCCTCACTTTGGCGCTACCTCGGTGATGCTGTGTCCCATCACTCGTGCGGCGGCTATGAGACCACATTCAAACTCACTTGTTGTTGTGGTCTTCAGTCCTGAGACTGGTTTGATGCAGCTCTCCATGCTACTCTATCCTGTGCAAGCTTCTTCATCTCCCAGTACCTACTGCAACCTACATCCTTCTGAATCTGCTTAGTGTATTCATCTCTTGGTCTCCCCCAACGATTTTTACCCTCCACGATGCCCTCCAATACTAAATTTGTGATCCCTTGATGCCTCAGAACATGTCCTACCAACCGATCACTTCTTCTGGTCAAGTTGTGCCACAAACACCTCTTCTCCCCAATCCTATTCAGTACCTCCTCATTAGTTATGTGATCTACCCATCTAATCTTCAGCATTCTTCTGTAGCACCACATTTCGAAAGCTTCTATTCTCTTCTTGTCCAAACTATTTACCGTCCATGTTTCACTTCCATACATGGCTACACTCCATACAAATACTTTCAGAAATGACTTAGTGACACTTAAATCTATACTCGATGTTAACAAATTTCTCTTCTTCAGAAACGCTTTCCTTGCCATTGCCAGTCTACATTTTATATCCTCTCTACTTCGACCATCATCGGTTATTTTGCTCCCCAAATAGCAAAACTCCTTTACTACTTTAAGTGTCTCATTTCCTAATCTAATACCCTCAACATCACCCGACTTAATTCGACTACATTCCATTATCCTCGTTTTGCTTTTGTTGATGTTCATCTTATAACCTCCCTTCAAGACACCATCCATTCCGTTCAACTCCTCTTCCAAGTCCTTTGCTCTCTCTGACAGAATTACAGTGTCATCGGCGAACCTCAAAGTTTTTATTTCTTCTCCATGGATTTTAATACCTACACCGAACTTTTATTTCCTTTACTGCTTGCTCAAAATACAGATTGAATAACATTTGGGACAGGCTACAACCCTGTCTCACTCCCTTCCCAACCGCTGCTTCCCTTTCATGCCCCTCGACACTTATAACTTCCATTTGGTTCCTGTACAAATTGTAAATAGCCTTTCGCTCCCTGTATTTTACCCCTGACACCTATAGAATTTGAAAAAGAGTATTCCAGTCAACATTGTCAAAAGCTTTCTCTAAGTCTACAAATGCTAGAAACGTAGGTTTGCCTTTCCTTAATCTTTCTTCTAAGGTAAGTCGTAAGGTCAGTATTGCCTCACGTGTTCCAGTGTTTCTACGGAATCCAAACTGATCTTCCCCGAGGCCGGCTTCTACTAGTTTTTCCATTCGTCTGTAAAGAATTCGTGTTAGTATTTTGCAGCTGTGGCTTATTAAACTGATTGTCCGGTAATATTCACATCTGTCAACACCTGCTTTCTTTGGGATTGGAATTATTATATTCTTCTTGAAGTCTGTGGGTATTTCACCTGTTTCATACATCTTGCTCACCAGATGGTAGAGTTTTGTCAGGACTGGCTCTCCCAAGGCCGTCAGTAGTTCCAATGGAATGTTGTCTACTCCGGGGGCCTTGTTTTGAATCAGGTCTTTCAGTGCTCTGTCAAACTCTTCACGCAGTATCGTATCTCCCATTTCATCTTCATCTACATCCTCTTCCATTTCCATAATATTGTCCTCAAGTACATCGCCCTTGTATAGACCCTCTATATACTCCTTCCACCTTTCTGCTTTCCCTTCTTTGCTTAGAACTGGGTTTCCATCTGAGCTCTTGATGTTCATACAAGTGGTTCTCTTATCTCCAAAGGTCTCTTTAATTTTCCTGTAGGCAGTATCTATCTTACCCCGCGTGAGATAAGCCTCTACATCCTTACATTTGTCCTCTAGCCATCCCTGCTTAGCCATTTCGCACTTCCTGTCGATCTCATTTTTGAGACGTTTGTATTCCTTTTTGCCTGCTTCATTTACTGCATTTTTATATTTTCTTCTTTCATCAATTAAATTCAATATTTCTTCTGTTACCCAAGGATTTCTACTAGCCCTCGTCTTTTTACCTATTTGATCCTCTGCTGCCTTCACTACTTCATCCCTCAAAGCTACCCATTCCTCTTCTACTGTATTTCTTTCCCCCATTCCTGTCAATTGTTCCCTTATGCTCTCCCTGAAACTCTGTACAACCTCTGGTTCTTTCAATTTATCCAGGTCCCATCTCCTTAAATTCCTACCTTTTTGCAGTTTCTTCAGTTTTAATCTACAGGTAATAACCAATAGATTGTGGTCAGAGTCCACATCTGCCCCTGGAAATGTCTTACAATTTAAAACCTGGTTCCTAAATCTCTGTCTTACCATTATATAATCTATCTGATACCTTTTAGTATCTCCAGGGTTCTTCCATGTATACAACCTTCTATCATGATTCTTAAACCAAGTGTTAGCTATGATTAAGTTATGCTCTGTGCAAAATTCTACCAGGCGGCTTCCTCTTTCATTTCTTAGCCCCAATCCATATTCACCTACTACGTTTCCTTCTCTCCCTTTTCCTACTACCGAATTACAGTCACCCATGACTATTAAATCTTCGTCACCCTTCACTAACTGAATAATTTCTTTTATTTGATCATAGATTTCTTCAATTTCTTCATCTGCAGAGCTAGTTGGCATATAAACTTGTACTACTGTAGTAGGTGTGGGCTTCGTATCTATCTTGGCCACAATAATGCGTTCACTATGCTGTTTGCAGTAGCTTACCCGCATTCCTATTTTCCTATTCATTATTAAACCTACTCCTGCATTACCCCTATTTGACTTTGTGTTGATAACCCTGTATTCACCTGACCAGAAGTCTTGTTCCTCCTGCCACCGAACTTCACTAATTTCCATTATATCTAACTTTAACCTATCCATTTCCCTTTTTAAATTTTCTAACCTACCTGCCCGATTAAGGGATCTAACATTCCACGCTCCGATCCGTAGAACGCCAGTTTTCTTTCTCCTGATAACGACATCCTCTTGAGTAGTCCCCGCTCACTTATATCTTGATAACCTGTCATTGTAGCAGCATTAACCGATCTAACAACTGCTCCCGACGCTTGTTTTCTTGTATAGGCGTTGTCGACCGCAGCGCTGTATTGTGTTTATATATCTCTGTATTTGAATACAAATACCTATACCAGTTTCTTTAGCGTTTCAATTTATTTAGTTTCACTTTGTTTTAGATCTGAAGATGGGCTGTCACATCGTCTGCCCGTTTTTACTACGTAAATTAAATATGTTATCACTATCACTGTAATTATTTTATTATTCACAAGCGTGGTAATTACTTAGGTTGTCATCTGCAGCATTGTTTGCTATCCAAATGAGACAGCGGAAGCCCACCTTGTAACTGTACTACTACATATTCTTTTATAATTTTATAACTTCCAAATCATGTCTGCAGATTTTTATGAATTAAAATATATTGTCATACAGCAATTTGTATATCAGTATGTGGAAATTGTACCAAGTTGTAAAGCAGCTTCTACATAGGCGCACTTGTGCAATTGAACACAATAAGAATAATTCTTTGCTTCTGTTTTAATAACTACTTTACAATAATTTTAAAGAAGTTGTTTAGGAAGCATTTGTCACCACGTATCAGGAATCATGCTGTGGTGTCAATTGTCAATTTTCCAGCGAGTTCCGACCCCATCTCCCACTCTAGCGTTGTCCCGGCTGCAGTGAAGTGCACAGTTGTGTGTTCTACGGCACACGAGCATTTAGCGAAGTACTCTGTACATTTTGCTTTTAGTCTTGACTTGCCAGTCGATCGTTCCTTTCGTCCCTCAAATGTTTTAGAAAGAATACTTGTACAGCTGGTATAGGAGACATGTAATAACCTTTTATGGAGGCATGTTGTAACACAATTTTGTTATTTCAATGCACATGATTTCTATACTTAATTTTATCTGCGTGTAAAGTCATATTGTATATTTAATTTTATCTCTGTAGAATTGCACCTTGTATGACGCATTCACAGATATGAAGATGGTAACCGTCCTTATCGTAACTGGTAGGGCCGAGCGGTTCTAGGCGCTACAGTCTGGAACCGCGCGACCGCTACGGTCGCAGGTTCGAATCCTGCCTCGGGCATGAATGTGTGTGATGTCCTTAGGTTGGTTAGGTTTAAGTAGTTCTAAGTTCTAGGGGACTGATGACCTCAGAAGTTAAGTTGGTTGGTTGGTTTTGGGGAAGGAGACCAGACACCGAGGTCATCGGTCTCATCGGATTAGGGAAGGACGGGGAAGGAAGTCGGCGGTGCCCTTTGAAAGGAACCATCCCGGCATTTGCCTGGAGGAATTTAGGGAAATCACGGAAAACCTAAATCAGGATGGCGGGACGCGGGATTGAACCGTCGTCCTCCGGAATGCGAGTCCAGTGTCAGAAGTTAAGTCCCACAGTGCTCAGAGCCATGTGAGCCATAACTGGTAGTCAATAATAAAGGTTGCGTACAAGCGATCTCGGTTAAGAAGTTCACTTTGTTACATGAAGCAGAGTCATCGAAACACGTAATCTAACTGAAAATGTGCAACTGAGTCGAACAACGAATCTGAATTATCTTTCTTCTTTTAATCTTCAATCTCCAAAGTGCACCTGATTTTTGGTGCAGTCAGTTAAGACGTTGCTGAATGTCTCGTAAATGCTGTCAGCCACGTGACCAGATCACGAACGTATCGTCCACGTATCGGAATTTTGGTTCTCAGATCCATGCCATTCCTATCCGAAACCTATATGTAAGATATTGGCACATAACCAATAACCCTGACATACTGTCTGTCGACAGGAGGTGATAACGGCAGGCAGCGAGGCAGAATGCCTGCCGGTGAAGTGCGAAATGGCGCGCGAAATTGAGGCGCCTCTGGGCTGCGCGGCGCACCAGTAATGGGAGGCGAGTGTGAGGTCAGCACGTGACCAGCAAGCGCCGTTAGCCGCCGGCCTCGACCTTGCGCGTCGATGGGCGTCTCTGGAGGGACTCTGGGCGTTGCGCCTGCACGCTCACACACGGGACCCCACCCGAGGCGGTCTTGCGCCCCTGACGTAACTGCCAGTGAACTACATTTCTGCAGGGAGATCTGATACAAGAACTACATGGATTAAACACTTAGCACAGTGATTATATTAAAAAAGGGCATAAGTAAGGCCTAATTTGAAAGATTTCAGGACACCAGTTGCAGACGATGGTCAGCGTCAGGGTAAACGTTTGTTCACAAAAGGGTTCAGCTTAGATGGAAAGAATATAGCTCTATAGAGTCGAAACAAGGCCCCGGGAGTAGACAACATTCCATTAGAACTACTCGTGGCCTTCGGACAGCCAGTCCTGACAAAACTCTACCATCTGGTGAGCAAGATGTATCAGACGGGCGAAATACCCCCAGACCTCCAGAAGAATATAATAATTCCAATCCCAAAGAAAGCAGGGGCTGACAGATGTGAAAATTACCGAACTATCAGTTTAACAAGTCACGGATGCAAAACACTAACGCGAATTCCTTACAGACGAATGGAAAAACTGGCAGAAGCGAACCTCGGGGAAGATCATTTTGGATTCCGTAGAAATGTTGGAACACGTGAGGCAATACTGAACGTGGCAGGGCGAAAATACAGGGAGCGAAAGGCTATTTACAATTTGTACAGAAACCAGATGGCAGTTATAAGAGTCGAGGGGCATGAAAGGGAAGCAGTAGTTGGGAAGGGAGTGAGACAGGGTTGAAGCCTATCCCCGATGTTACTCAATCTGTATATTGAACAAGCAGTAAAGGAAAGAAAAGAAAAATTCGGCGTAGGTATTAAAATCCATGGAGAAGAAATAAAAACTTTGAGGTTCGCCGATGACATTGTAATTCTGTCAGAGACAGCAAAGGACTTGGAAAAGCAGTTGAACGTAATGGACAGTGTCTTGAAAGGAAGATATAAGATGAACATCAACAAAAGCAAAACGACGATCATGGAATATAGTCGAATTAAGTTGGGTGATGCTGAGGGAATTAGATTAGGAAATGAGACACTTAAAGTAGTAAAGGAGTTTTGCTATTTTGGGAGCAAAATAACCGATGATGGTCGAAGTAGAGAGGATATAAAATGTAGACTGGCAATGGCAAGGAAAGCGTTTCTGAAGAAGAGAATTTGTTAACATCGAGTATAGATTTAAGTGTCAGGAAGTCGTTTCTGAAAGTATTTGTATGGAGCGTAGCCATGTATGGAAGTGAAACGGACGATAACTAGTTTGGGCAAGAAGCGAATAGATTCTTTCGAAATGTGGTGCTACAGAAGAATGCTGAAAATCAGATGGGTAGATCATATAACTAATGAGGAGGTATTGAATAGGATTGGGGAGAAGAGAAGTTTCTGGCACAACTTGACTAGAAGAAGGGTCGGTTGGTAGGACATGTTCTGAGGCATCAAGGGATCACTAATTTAGTATTGGAGGGCAGCGTGTAGGGTAAAAATCGTAAGGGGAGACCAAGAGATGAATAAACTAAACAGATTCAGAAGGATGTAGGTTGCAGTAGGTACTGGGAGATGAAGAAGCTTGCACAGGATAGAGTAGTATGGAGAGCTGCATCAAACCAGTCTCAGGACTGAAGACCACAACAACAACAACATAGGCACAATGATTAACATTTCCCGCGATATTAATCAGCTACAAGAAGCTTACTGTAGAATATTTTTTATTTATTTTATTTAGCGTATGGCTTACGTGAATTTGGTCTAATATATAAAAATAATATTGTATAAAACAAAGTGATAAATTTCACAATGTAGTCACAACGATAAAGCAGAACGCACTAACAGTGTATAAATAAATATTTTAACGTTTAGACCACTAATCCACTCCAGTCCAGAGTTGAAGCTTCAAAGACATATATCCCCTGCATATGCTGTACGTCAGCATTCTGTGTCAATGTGGTGAACAGTCTGACGAGGTCCTGTGTAGTCGCAGGTCGGTGATTCGGTTGTTCCCCTTTAGTAAAATGAGTCACGGCAGGTCCCATGTGACATTCTTATTCTGCTGAGTGTTCTCCGCACGTGGCGAGGCAACTCCATTCCTAGTTGTGGTGAAATAGGATCGATTTTGGGTGGAGCCTGAGCGGGTTTCAAGGCTTCCCATTGTTCTCTCTACATGTCGTTCATTTGGAAACTGTCCTTCAGGAGTACTTATGCCAATGGTAGATCTTCACTTTAGCCTCTGCAAATCATTGTTAACCATATGACTGTACGATAGTGAGAGGTGCCAACTGGCTCCCAGTTTGTTGTATTCCTTGAGTAATATTTTCTTTCTGCGAATATAAGGAGGGGCTATATGGCTCAAAACAGATATCCAAGGAACGAGAGAGCTTTTCTATACAGCCTCATTCAGTTTGGCGTCAGTCTCCTTCACGTGGTGGCTGTTTAACCAGGCTGAAGCGCAGTATTCGGCGTCCAAACACACAAGGCTAAGGGCTGATGTTCTGAGGGTGATTACGTTAGCCTACCCTCCCCTCCCCTCCCCCCCCCCCCCAAATGGTAGAGCGCATTGATGGATTAGGTTGTTTGTGGTGTCGAATTTTGCTCGGGTGTTTTCTAGATGATTTCTACAAGATTGTGTTCGGTCCATCGTTATCCATAAAGGTAATGGCAAGGTCCGCAGCGTATACATATTTTGTAGATGTGTTTATTATATCCGAAATATATACGTTAAACAGGAGCAAGGCGAGCACTAAGCCGTGAAGCAGCCTATTATTTAGTACCAACAAGATAGAAAACTCGCATTAATTAATCAAGTGAACTGTTAGGAGCTGGCACCTTATTTATCTGACCTCCTGAAATGTCTTGAAATTGAAACAAGATTCCCAACACAAAACTACACAACCACTCACCCAGAATCACTCCCACCAACAAGTGTAAGGACCCACGAACATATACTTAATTTAAAACAAAAACAAAAATCAAGAAATAGGACATCCGGTGTAGACAGCATCATTGCTGAACTTATAAAGAAGCGCGTACCAAAATCTTTACAGGAATTTACTCAAATAACCACAACCTTCTGGCAAAGAGAAAAAAATCCTGACGATTGAAACGTGTACTTATTCACCCGTTCCACAGGAAAGCAGATTGGGCGAATGTGAACAACTTCCTGCTACAAGTCACCTACAAAATTTTACTAGCGTCCTTACGCCAGAAAACACAAGAACAGTTAGAATACAAAACCGGTAAATACAAGGCAGGATTCCGCCCCCGATCGTTCAAGGACAGAACAAATCTTCAATCTGAAAACTATTCTAAAACACGAAGCTATCAGGAACATTCCAGTCATCTGCTCTTTCATAGATTTCAAGAAATCGTGCGATTCTGTTGACCGACAATCCTTGTTCAACAACTTAAAAGAACAGAGACTCGATCTAAAAACACTACGGCTAATCACACAGACACAGGCACATCATCAAAAGTGAAATTTCGGATACCTTCATGATCAAAATTGGAGTACGCAAAGGCAACGGATTATCCCCACTACTGTTCAACTTAGTCTTGGAAAAAGAAGTAAGGGAGTGGGGAAAAGAACTGAAAATACAAGAACACTGGAAACCAACACGAATAGTACGATCCCGAGACAAGACAGAAATCTCAAACCTAGCTTTCGTAGACAACCTGGTCATACTCTCGGATAACGAAGCAATAGCAACCAAACAAAGAGAAATACTAAAATAATGTGCAGAAAAAGTTGGCCTGCAGATCTCTCTCCAGAATTCTGAATTATTCTGCTCAAAATTAACGTCCAAAGTTAGACACTAAATACGGAAAGAAAAAAAGAGCTATAAATTCCAAATATCTCGGGGAAATCCTCAACCTACAGGATGAGGAAGGACCTCACAGGAGAATCGATTATAAAAAATTATGAGAGCTTACGGCAGAACACAAGATATATAAGCTGTCTAATAAGAAATGCATGTCCATTCAAACAAAGATCCGACGCTATAAAACAGTAATCAAGCCAGAAATATTGTATGATAGTGAGACACTAACACTGTATTCGAAAAACGACATGGGAATCATACGGAAGGAAGAAAGCAAAATCATGACAAAAGTTCTCGACCCAAAGCTGACAGAAGAGGGATACGGATTACACTCTGGGAAAACCGCAGAGAAAATGTCAACCCTAGCAGCAGAGGTCAGGAAAAGAAGGTTCTACAGGCACATGAGCAGGCTATCGCCAACAAGCCGCACCAACAGAATTCTGACATAAATAAATTAATGATACCATGGATCCCAAAAGGTAAACCTTACCTAGAAAAAACACAAATATATCCAACAGAGACTGAAGACAGCAACATATACAGAAACAAAATATACAAGTGGAATTTTAGGTCAGGGAATGAAGTCTTGATGAAACTGGACTGAGGACAGATGATGAAATAATGCTGCACCAAGAACCTACTAAGGATCTCTATCTGACGGAATAGCTAGACAGTTCCAGAAGACCGAAGTACGAATGGGTTTCCATACTAACAACATGTTAGGTAAGGCCATACGACACAAAATACAACATAAAAAAGCCATAGACACATACTGAGGTTTACAAGAGTAACTGTGGAGAATGCAAAAACTTTATACAGGTCAATCAGGTAAAATATTCGCTATTAGATTTAGAGGGCATAGTAACACCAGGAATAAATGTAAATCTCCTTTTGGGAACTATTTTCGGACTACCAAACACAAGCTGAATGACGTCTAAAACTTCTTAGAGCTTCTACTTAGAAGCGGGAAACGAACAGCGATTGTTTCTTAGAGGGGATTGAAATTTATATGCCGTTTATGGACTATCCACAACACCTATTGAATGAACAGATCGACCCTAAAAGAAGGAGGTAATTTCAGGAGCATCTTACAAGATGGCTCTTTTAGATAAAGTAGGAATTTGTCCACTTTTGGTCTTGACAACTATTCTGTGCCATCCTACGCTTGTTACAATTAGTACCTGATTTATCCTTCGTAAGTATGTCCACATTTGTGCATCACTTGCAGGGTATTGAACACTTATGCGAGTGTATCTGCCTGCTTTATGTGTGCAGACTGCTACTTTTTTATTTATATTTAGGATTCCTGATCCTGTTACACTCGTGTTTTAAGACGTTGTTTCCTGTGACTTGGTGAGTCATCAACTGGCCGTTGATAGTTGCAGGCACAACATCGCTGTTACAGTCTACGAAAGCCAATACATAGATGTTGGTCACTGATGGGATTGGTGTTCACCCCTCAACGTCAGTTTAAGGCCTGAAGGTGGTTTATTGTGTCACCGAAACTGGTTGTTGTGTAAAAAATAACATCGAAAGGACGGCTGAAATTGTTTCATTTTGTTACGTAAGTAACGGGCGAAGCCCCACAAACCGTGGGGAATGAACATTACATAACTCCTCCACTTTATCTCCTCTACATTGCTGAGATGGTCGAACTATCTGCTCCCGTTCACTCCTTTCAGTATGTAGTGATACCGCTTTCCTCTCCCTCTACCCTACATTCCAGCAATCCAAACGATCCCTCCAGCTCCATCTCGATTAGTTGTGTTACTTTCTCCCGCTTCAGTAAATCGTTGCCTAACGCTCCCTCTGAAATTCTCAACAATCTCTGGTTCTTTCCGTTTATCTAGTTCCCATCCTACAATGTGTTCACTATTCTGTTCACAGTAGCTTACCTCCATTACTATTTTATGAGTCATTACTACACCTACTCCCGCTTTATTTCTATTTCATTTTGTGTGGATAACCCTGTACTGACCTTCACGTGAAGGTCTAATCTTCCCGCGACGGCCCTTCACTAATTATCACTACATCTAACTTCACTCATAATGTCCCCGGTTTGATGATCAGGTTTGAAACATGCTGGAGTCTCATTATTCGAACCAGATGACAACCAGTTAACAAACATCCGCGTTGTTCCCTACTGGGAGATTAACATATCAGTTTACACGACTCTGAAAAACGCTGTGACTTCACATTGTAACAGTTCGGCGCTAACTGGCTATGAAATGCACGACGTTTAAGCGCGAGTTGACGTAGTAGTTATCGTTTCAATTATCCGGCACCGACTCAGCATCAGATAGATGCTGACATTTTGACCAATTGACACAGACAGACTCTATGATATTAATGTAATGACTGCTGAAATGGACCTGACTTGCAAAGGCGCGTAATATGGAAAATTACAATTTGTTGAAATGTGGAGCAATTATATGGAAAATTACAATTTCTTGAAACACAGAAGAACTAAATTTCAAATATTAATATAAAAATGAGGACAATTAAAATGAACAGAGACACAATAGATTGTAAATTTCTTCAGCTAATAGCACCATAATTAGAAGATGGCACTTTTATTGGGGGTACTTTATAGGAGTCGAGTTCTTGTGAAAAGAAGTCCCCAGAATTCTCTAGAAATTCTTGAAAAACTGAAATTTGTAATCTGAATAACAAGAAACTGAAAGTTATTTTAGTGAAAATTTGCATTTTTAGAAATAGAAAAGTCAGAGCTATAAAACTATGGTACTTGATTTGGAAATAATTACATTTTTGGACTGGAATATTGAGAACAGGAAAATTTTTAATACGGTTATGTTTTTAAATACACTCCTGGAAATTGAAATAAGAACACCGTGAATTCATTGTCCCAGGAAGGGGAAACTTTATTGACACATTCCTGGGGTCAGATACATCACATGATCACACTGACAGGACCACAGGCACATAGACACAGGCAACAGAGCATGCACAATGTCGGCACTAGTACAGTGTATATCCACCTTTCGCAGCAATGCAGGCTGCTATTCTCCCATGGAGACGATCGTAGAGATGCTGGATGTAGTCCTGTGGAACGGCTTGCCATCCCATTTCCACCTGGCGCCTCAGTTGGACCAGCGTTCGTGCTGGACGTGCAGACCACGTGAGACGACGCTTCATCCAGTCCCAAACATGCTCAATGGGGGACAGATCCGGAGATCTTGCTGGCCAGGGTAGTTGACTTACACCTTCTAGAGCACGTTGGGTGGCACGGGATACATGCGGACGTGCATTGTCCTGTTGGAACAGCAAGTTCCCTTGCCGGTCTAGGAATGGTAGAACGATGGGTTCGATGACGGTTTGGATGTACCGTGCACTATTCAGTGTCCCCTCGACGATCACCAGTGGTGTACGGCCAGTGTAGGAGATCGCTCCCCACACCATGATGCCGGGTGTTGGCCCTCTGTGCCTCAGTCGTATTCAGTCCAGATTGTGGAGCTCACCTGCACGGCGCCAAACACGCATACGACCATCATTGGCACCAAGGCAGAAGCGACTCTCATCGCTGAAGACGACACGTCTCCATTCGTCCCTCCATTCACGCCTGTCGCGACACCACTGGAGGCGGGCTGCACGATGTTGGGGCGTGAGCGGAAGACGGCCTAACGGTGTGCGGGACCGTAGCCCAGCTTCATGGAGACGGTTGCGAATGGTCCTCGCCGATACCCCAGGAGCAACAGTGTCCCTAATTTGTTGGGAAGTGGCGGTGCGGTCCCCTACGGCACTGCGTAGGATCCTACGGTCTTGGCGTGCATCCGTGCGTCGCTGCGGTCCGGTCCCAGGTCGACGGGCACGTGCACCTTCCGCCGACCACTGGCGACAACATCGATGTACTGTGGAGACCTCACGCCCCACATGTTCAGCAATTCGGCGGTACGTCCACCCGGCCTCCCGCATGCCCACTATACGCCCTCGCTCAAAGTCCGTCAACTGCACATACGGTTCACGTCCACGCTGTCGCGGCATGCTACCAGTGTTAAAGACTGCGATGGAGCTCCGTATGCCACGGCAAACTGGCTGACACTGACGGCGGCGATGCACAAATGCTGCGCAGCTAGCGCCATTCGACGGCCAACACCGCGGTTCCTGGTGTGTCCGCTGTGCCGTGCGTGTGATCATTGCTTGTACAGCCCTCTCGCAGTGTCCGGAGCAAGTATGGTGGGTCTGACACACTGGTGTCAATGTGTTCTTTTTTCCATTTCCAGGAGTGTATAATAATTTTTAAATATAAGTTTCTATAAAAGGAAAAACGTTTGTTAAAAACTAGGAGCCGGTGTGATTTAAAATGAGCTATACTAATCATATGTATAAGTATCACATATGTACTGTTAACAAAACGGGCCCACTCAAGAGAAAATTAATTATGTGCATATCAGGAATGGTATGAGAACTAGTAGGTAGTTCCGTCTTGGTCCGTTACACTTCGCAGTTGACAGTGACGTAAATTCCTTTATATTATGCTCCGTTAGGAGGAAATCTACTGCGTCTTCCTCAAAACTGAGTAATCAAATTGTTC
The DNA here is from genome assembly GCF_023898315.1 of Schistocerca nitens. NCBI lineage: Eukaryota > Metazoa > Arthropoda > Insecta > Orthoptera > Acrididae > Schistocerca > Schistocerca nitens. Next base: position 562,024,215 of record NC_064617.1, read on the forward strand.
AAATGGCTCTGAGCACTATGGGACTTACAGCTGTGGTCATCAGTCCCCTAGAACTTAGAAGTACTTAAACCTAACTAACCTAAGGACATCACACACATCCATGCCCGAGGCAGGATTCGAATCTGCGACCGTAGCAGTCGCGCGGTTCCGGACTGAGCGCCTAGAACCGCTAGACCACCGCGGTCGGCACTGAGTAATCTTTTTATACACTTGGATGACGTGACGCTATCAACAGCGGAGAGAATTTTTCGCATATTTTCCGTAATTTTTGTAGTCGAGATCTGAGAGAAAGAGCTTCTCTGGAATTTATAGCTACCTACCTTTGATGAAGTCAAGATTTCTACAGCGTTGTGAACTAGTCTCAGAGTAAACTGTCTGCAGCAGTTTAAGTGGACTAAGAGCCTTAAGTTCTGATTCATTCTCAAAAGCGATCGTAATGCATATTCTGGTTTCCGGTAGCATAGCTTTGGCGTGCTTTTACAACGTATGTTATCCAGAATATCTCATTTTACCGAAGATCAATAAAGTTCGTTATCTCTCCTCCTGTCTGTAACAGCGGTTGTTACAAAAATGAGACTTTACACCCAGCTCGTGATAGTTATCTTCAAGCCACGTTTCTTCTCTCCGTCTGACCCTACAGAACAGAAAACGGTGAAGGAATGTGGTATACTAGAGGAATTATGGTTTATTTACAAACTCGATTATTTACCGTGAAAGGTTACTGTTAATGTTTGAGAAAAGTTTAGTGATGTGCGTAAAAAGGGGAGGGGCGGTTCAACTGCAGGCATGTCCCATAATCCTAGCGTTCCCGCTTTCCTGTAGACGGGCCGCTCTCTATTACTCATTTACACAATGACAATGTTACCAAAGAGAAATGGCATTCGCATGTAAGATAAGCAAAAGTAGTTCAGTTACTGCAATATTTAATTTACAAGAATCTACGCGCACGGGGAAAAAATGTAAATAGCGAACATCAACGTCCAAATTCCGCCTGCGTAGAAGGGGAGGTAACGTGCTTGCCTCCCATGCAGTGGGCCCGGGTTCGATTCCCGGCCGGGTTGGAGATTTTCTCCGCTCGTGGACTGGGTGTTGTGTTGTCCTCATCGTCATTTCATCCTCATCACCGGCACACAAGTCGCCGCGTAAGGCGCGACTGCAATAAGACTTGCACTTGGCCGCCGAACTTCCCCAGATGGGGTCTCCCGGCCAACAATGCCATACGGTCGTTGCATTTCATCTACGATAAAAACTTAAAGAAAAATGCACAATAAGCACTAAACTATCTCGGTTGCGCTTTATGCACACATGATTGCCCCGCGAGGTACTGTGGAATATAGTGCAAGTATGTGTGCTCCAGGGACCGCCGCTGAATCATCTTTAACTGATGCAAGAAAACGGGGGGTGCTGGAACTAAGGCTTTCGAATGTTTCATATGAAAATTCTTAAAACTTTTTAAATAAAACAAACGTTATTAACATTCTACATCTTTATTCCTCATTCCTACATATCTATTTCTCAGACACACTCGCGACGAACATATTTCTCCAGACGAGAGATCAATTTGTTGATACCGTCACAAAGTTAAGTCCTCGAAGGTGTTGTCAGAGTTTTGGAAACAGATGAAAATCGAATAGGGCCAAGTTGGGAGTGTACGAAGCTTGATCCATGATAGCGAACTCAAGGGGTCAGTTTATTGCAGATTCCGTAGTGCTCGTGTGTGATACGACATCGTCATGCAGAATGACAGGATGGTCCATGTGTAGACGAATTCCTCGAATTCGAAGCTCGATTTCAGCAGGCTGCTCCTCACGCACCGAAACAGGTACGTCCCCCGCCATGTCACACGATACAATTCGGTGCCCTCTAGCGGCAGAGGGTTAAAAATTTGTAGACACGAAGAATAAGGACATAAAATGTTAATAACGTTTGAAAACCTTCAAGAATTTTCACATGAAAAATGTGGAGGCATTAATTTTCAGCACGCCCTCAAAATTTCTTTAGCCATTATATAAAGGAGGGCTGCGACACACACATGGGAACTATTACATACACTTGGCACGGTAATGAGCAAAATGTGGGAGAGCAAGATTCATTGTAATGATAATTCACTAGAGAATCGCAAAAGGAACGAAAAGACAAAAGTGGATACCACGAATACGGCGTTAAGCGAAATCAAACTACTGGCCCACTATGTGAAAAGGTGTGCCAAACACTAAGCTAATTAAAGTTTGGGGCTGTTTGTTGGCCTATCAGACAAGAATTAGAACTGTCATGTCGAATATTTCTTCTTCTATGATCACACCTAAAAGTATCAGGGTCCAATCAAAGCCCGTGGCCCGTTGTCGGCCTATGAGAATAAGAGGAAACGATTTCACCATTCGCCTTTGCTTCTGAAAATTTTGAAATATATAACCATGCTAAGCGACCACCAAAATGAGCGCTCTTTAATGCTGTGAAGATGCAACAGCCGAATCTGCCGCCAAGGAGTCGGAGCGCACTTGGGCGGGCGTCATTCATCGGCCAGAAAGCCGCCGTGACCAGTGTATTATAACGCAGATTACCGTGCTAGACCCTCCCGCTCCCACCACTTCCTATAGTGTGAAATGACACGACGGAATAGGGTGCCGTGGTGCCGCCCGCATTTATCAGGTGGAAGGCGTCTCCCAGTGTGCGTGAAGAATAAACAGGGTGGTCGCCCAGAAAGCACTCGATCCAGGACGTCTCCAGTAAGACCCCGCCCAGCGAAATTCACAAGTGAAGGAAATATTATTACTTTAATAAAATCTGAATTTCTCGTTCCTTGCCATGTTGTTAGTAGCTTCAAATTAAACGCAAATGGTTGTAACAAAGTTTTAGCTACTCATTAGTAACTTATTACTTCTGCTCTGACTTATATCCGCTTGTTCTTACATTGAAATAACTGGCGGAAATTAGTCTTAAACGGAGGCAGAGATTAATTTCCATGAAACGAGTCAGCCAGAAAGTGGCGACCACCTTCGATCACTGGATAGAAGCTGAAGTTCAGCTTATTAGTTTTTCTTTTTGTTATCTGTTGTCGGACTGAAAACTCATAATAGCTGGTTTGGGAAAGAAGGAAGGAGTGCGATCTCACATCATTATTTATTTATAAAGGAAATGTAGAGAATAAAATGACTCACTTCCTCTACATAGTCTCCAGCCCACAAGATTAGTGGTGATCATCTTTAGCATGTCACAGCATATGAGTATTTAAATGCAATACAGTGAGGTGATATGAAACGAGACCTTGCCCCTGCTGTAAAATCTTTGCTTTCGATATTTCGGGAGAAGGTAGTATGGACCAAAACGAGAAAAAAATTGTCTAGTAAATATGGCCTCTAAAATTCACACCTTAAGCGATTTGAGCACTTGTCCAGTAGCAGAGATGAATTTCATAGGAACAAGGACGAATAAGTGTTCATAGCTCTTAAGTTATGCATTTTAGAGCCAATGTTTACTAGTAATTTCCTCTGGGGGGCGGGGGGGGGGGGGGGTTGTTTGGGGGAAGAGACCAAACAGCGAGGTCATCACTCTCATCGGATTAGGGAAGCACGGGGAAAGAAGTCGGCCGTGCCCTTTCAAAGGAACCATCTCGGTATTTGCCTGGAGCGATTTAGGAAAATCACGGAAAACCTAAATCAGGATGACCGGACGCGGGATTGAACCGTCGTCCTCCCGAATGCGAGTCCATTGCCTAACCACTGCGCCACCTCGCTCGGTAATTTCCTCTTGTTTTAGTTCACACTACGTCCTCTCAGAACATGAAAAGCAAAACGCTTGCTGTAGAATAGCCATTGTTAGAGGTATCAAAACGATTTTCGTTTATAACTATCGACTCGGTCTTTTCCAGACCAGGATCCCTTACCTCAAATTGCTATATTTACCCTTATCCATCATTCCTGAAAGTTTGTAACATCATCACGTAATCACCTTGTATAAGAAATAGTAGGGCACTGTCAGCATAAGCCATAAACGCTAACTCATTATCTGTCAGCACTTTTTTATTGTGGTGTTGTACTAGGCCTACATCTGATACAATTGCACGTGTTATATTTCGCTCACGACAGCATCAGCACTTTCTTATCTCCAATGTCATTCCAGGAATTATGACATCGTGCCACATGCCAAGGTCAAGGAGGGGGGGAAGGTCACAGCACTTCTGCCACGTGCACTCGCGCTCCCGCACGCCTCTCGCCTCCACGCCCGTGACGTCACGATACTCTGACACGTATGTAGTGCTGCGCGTGTTGGAATTGCTTGGAAGCCCTGTCCAAGCGTGTAGTTTGATCTACCTATAGCTCGATGTTTTGTTTTATTGCAGCATTCTCTCTCTCTGCATTTGCATCTTGACCATGACAACGACTGATGAAGACGCACTTTTATTTTAAAAAATCTGCCATTCTTACATTACGTAGCTAAACACTCAGTTTTCTGTATTAAATTAATTTGATTTTCGTCCATACCAAGACATCATGGGATGATGAAGATATTGAAGCAACTTGATGTAATTGCTGTGATATTCTAGAAACTGTAATCAGAATATTGTCGGCAATTATGTAAACAGCAATAGGCACTCCACCTCTTGCTCTGAGATGCTTACCTCCCACGCCACCTAAACGTCCTAACCATACGAGCAAAGACATACGTAAGATAATAACAATCGTACTATACGTCACTAAAATACAATTACAGCGATCTATGAATAATTCAGCCACTTGTGAGAGAAATGTCAAAGATTAAGGGTGTCAAGACGTACATCAACACACCCTGCAGCTAAGCAGTGTAAGTAATAACGCCGATGGTGATGAATAGGGAAAAAGAGCTTAACTAATAATGTGCATTTTCCCCTGTAGGCGAGGTGAAGTCGTTGTAGCAGCAGGCACCAGACATCAACATAGTGCTGTTCAACAGAACCTAGTGTTTGAACAACAGTGAGTGTAAGAGTGTCAGTGTCAGTAAGATATCGAATAGGGAGTTCTACCTGGTGGTAGTAATTGAAAACCTTAGATTTAGTGACGCAGGTAATATGATCCATGGGTGAATGGCATCGATAGTGCGACGTGTCAATGTAGATTTCGGCCATGTTCTACTGCTACCGATTCTACTACAGATTATGGAGTTATCTACTGGAGTTAACTCGCAAAACTCGCCGCCCACCGGAAGACTCGCTATCTCAACTCTACCATGTACGTTGTGTAGCGATGGAGGTGGTAGCGTACGATTCAACATTACCAGGTATGGGCACTGAACTACTATCTTAATTAGGTTCGTTTGTTTGTTTATATACCCAGATATACGTAAGAGTTTATAAAACCCATATACTCCAATGTAAACGAAAAGCTATTACAATTACAGAATAGACGAAACAACCTCACCAAAAGGGTCAAGTAGCAAGTCTGGTCTGGCAGTGATGAAGCTAGAAACCAGAAGAACAAGATATCACACTTGCATTGGTTACTGAACCTTCGGGGTTTTGCCTTCCCTTGTGGCCGAGCGGTTCTAGCCGCTTCAGTCCGTAACCGCGCGACTGCTATGGTCGCAGGTTCGAATCCTGCCTGGGGTTTGGATGTGTGCGATGTCCCTAGGTTAGTTAGGTTTAAGTAGTTCTGAGTTCTAGGGGACTGATGACCTCAGATGTTAAGTCCCATAGTGCTCAGAGCCATTTCAACAATTTGAACCTTCTGGGTTTTAACGCATCGTGAGGCAGCCCCCTTCGAGCACGTATATATTTTATCAGAAACTCTATTTCAGCTAAACTATCAGCTATTGCAGGAGATTTTCCAAAGCGCTGTGGGAGTAACATACCAGACGTTCAGTGACAGCAGTGATATTGCACCGCTTGGAATAGTAAAGCCAAACAGCATATTCATATTGGACGACGTCGCTGTGGAAAATCACGATGAGATCCGCGAATATTTCTGCTTTGGTCGCCGCATGCAAGTCAATATACACTGAATCAGCCAAGGAAACTGGTATGGGCATGAATACAAGGGTATGTAAACAGGCAGAATAGGTCGCTGCGGTCGGAAAGGTCTATGTAAAACAACAAGCGTCTGGCGCAGTTGTTCGATGGGTTACTGCTGCTACAATAACAGGTTATCAAGATCTAAGTGAGTTTGTTGCGTGGTTTTATAGTCGTCACACGAGCGATGGGACACAATACCTTAGAGGTAGCGATGAAGTGGAGACTTTCCCGTACGACCATTCGACGAGTGTGCCGTGAATATCGTGAATACAGTAAAACATGAAATCTCCGACATCCTGCAAAAACGACGATTGAAGAGGATCGTTCAACGTGACAGAAGTGAAACCCTTCCGCAAATTGCTGCAGATTTCAGTGCTGTGCCATCAACAAACACCAGCGTGCGAACCATTCAACGAAACATTATCGATAAGGGCTTTCGGAGTCGTCTACCCTAGATGACTGCACGACACAAAGTTTTATGCCTCGCCTGGGCCCGTCAACAACGACATTGGACTGTTGATGACTGGAAAGATGTTGCCCGGTCGGACGAGTCTCGTTCCAAATTGTATTGAGTGGATGGACGTGTACGGGTATGGAGACTAGCTCAAGAATTCATGAACCCTGCATGACAGCAGGGGATTTTTCAAGCTGGTGGAGGCTCTGTAATGGTGCCGAGCGTGTGCAGTTGGAGTGATATACTACCCCCGATACGTCTACGTACGGCTCTGACAGATAACACGTACATAAGAATTCTCCATTCATAGCCATGTGGATTCCGACTGATTTGGGCAATTCCAGCAGGACAATGCGACACCCCACATGTCCAGAATTGCTACATAGGGGCTTCTTCTCAGATTAAACACCTCCGATGGCCGTCAGACACCCCAGACATGACCGTTATTGGGCATATCTGGGATGCCTTGTAACGTGCTGTTGAGAAGAGATCTCCACCCCCTCGTACTCTTACGGATTTATGGACAGCCTTGCAGGATTCGTGGTGTCAGTTTCCTCCAGCACTACTTCAGGCATTAGTCCATGCCACGTCATGCTGCGGCACTTCTGCGTGCTCGCGGGGCCAATACACAATATTAGGCAGGTGTACCAGTTTATTTGGCTCTTCAGTGTATTTGAGCCGGACATACTCAAGAACCCCGAAGCAGTTGTTTCGTGATAATGCCAACCTTATTGTTGCCTTCAAACAGAACAATCTGAACTTAAAGGATATTTACCAACAGGCACACGTAGGAACTGATATGTCATTCACTGCATGGGGATTTCTATCAGTGCAATATAGATTTGCACGTGTTTCGCACATTCGTTCAGATGACGCAAAGCACATAGGACTGTTCGACGGAAAAATAGAGGCAATCAGTGCTTAAATGATGGAACCGGAAATTCCTGTCAAGGTGGGGGCTATAAACGTCGAGGTATCGAATGCTACAACAACGTGAAGTATACATCAAAGAGAAAATTGAAAAAGTCAACCGAAAGCTAACAGATTTTAATGGATATATCAAGGCGATAGCTAAGACATTTGACTCCCGTCATCATCAATATTCTCATTGTATATATGAGTTGTAAATTATCTGCCGGCCAGAGTGGCCGAACGGTTCTAGGCGCTACAGTCTGGAACCGCGCGACCGCTACGGTCGCAGGTTCGAATCCTGCCTAGGGCATGGATGTGTGTGATGTCTTTAGGTTAGTTAGGTTTAAGTAGTTCTAAGTTCTAGGGGACTGATGACCTCAGAAATTAAGTCCCATAGTGCTCAGAGCCATTTGAACCATTTTTTGTAAACTATCTCAAAAACAGCTTAGTATACATCAGCCTGTCGCCGACAAAGCATAAACTTACTGAGCCGCGAGAGGCTGTTCGACAGAAGTCACGATTGTTAAAGTTAGTACAGTTGCACCGGAATCACCTTCTTCCAGAAGGTTTAAGCAAGTAACCGAGATGCTGAAAGGGCGGTCACGTACTGTGAGTGGAGACAAATAAGAAGAAGAAGCAGAACAAGCGGAAGATGAGGGAATAAATGCTATAACTGACTTCAGCAATCCTTATAGTAATGCTGAGACAGGTAAAACATACGGGGTCAGCAGGAGGAAACCATACACGTTAAGCACGCACCCAACACGTTTAGTCGAGAATGCAATAAGAGTTGGTTGTTCATATTCTGATATTCTTAAAAACATCGAGCGTCAAAAATTATACCCCAAAATACAGGAAAGCGTATGGCCAAATATTACGCATGACCAACGCATACAGACAGTAAGTCTCAAAGAGTGATAGGTACAAGAATATAATTAAACAAGCTGTAACAGCTGTGTACAGTGCGGGTAACGGGATGGAAGTTCAGCATTAAAGACTGAACAGTATACCTCCAGAGTATATTTATTATGATGACGCGAATGAAACTTACCGCCTCAGCTGCCGCAGGGAATACAGGCCACACGAACGAAATATTTTCAGTCATATTTGAGCTTCAAGAAACACGCATCATCGAGTAATTATGGAGCAGCGCAGAAAATTTCTGTGCAGACATGTGATAATACGAGGATTGGATGAGTTTTGGAAGGTTGATCACATTAATATGTGAGACTACGCACGATCGAATAACGGTATCAAGTACATTCTAATGGTCGTAGATACACATTCCAAATTAGCTTGGGCCCTACTTGTGGAGTTTAAGACGGTATAGGAAATTTTTGAACAACCGTTGCAGTGGATGAATTTGCTCAGATATCTCTGGAGATGTATAAAAATAAATTTTATGATGTATATATGCACACTTATGCGATGAATGAAACTTGCACCTAGGTCGACACTCTAAACTGGGTTTCCTGTTCACTAGGCAGATGCGCTAGCCAGTACGCCACTCTGGCTTCGCACGTCTGCTCGGAATACCGTAGCACGACTGCCTCCTCAATCCAAATTTCATTCAGCCCTCGGCCCACTCTGTATTCCCCCAAAACTCGAAAAGCGTTGCAGACGCTCTCAAACTGTACTGGAATTGCACCACAGCATCTAACGAAAAGCAGGATTCTGCCTGAAACCCAGGCACAGGTGTTGTAATTAAATGAAATTGTTTGGTTCCAGAAACCTTTTTAAGTTTCAAACATTTATAACGTATATTGAAGATTGGAGCGAGGAATGAAAATTTGTACCAATGCTAGGACTCAAACCCATGTTTCCTGCTCACTGGACAGATGCGCTAGCCACTATGCCACCCTGGCACAGTGACTTTGCACAACTGCACAGACTACCTCCTCAGTCGTGAATGGGAATTTGGAATGAGGATGGAAGCATCTGAACAGCGAGTAGGAGACCTGGGTTAGAATCCTGGCCTTGGTACAAATTTTCATTCTTCGCTTCAGTCTGCATATATACATCACAGATGCTTGAGATTGAAAAAGGTCTGTGGAACCAAGTAGTTTCATTTAAATAAACTTTATGTTGTGGCAGCGAAGGAATAACGCTTTGTTATAGCATTTTCCCCCACCAGCTTGGGTATATCGTGGCGTAGACAAAATACAGGACTGATTGCAGAACCGAATCATGGGACACCCCAGGCAACATCGCTTTTATGATGCTGCGTTCTTGACACAGAACTTCCTCTACATCAACTTGAGCATATTCCTGGATAATTTATGGTGTGTGATTTACATATTAAGTCATCACGACACACACAGTCAAAAGCCTAGTGCTGATGTTGCCATGGTTTCCCCCACCTCCATTTATCCTATGTGCAAGGCGACTCCCCACACTAATGTGATAGAGCATGGCGAGTGATGGTGTCGCCACCATCTTGAAAGGCATTGTGGTGCCGACTGGCGAGAGATCACACTCAACTGTGAAGCAGTCTCTGCCCATCTGTATCCATAGCGCTGATGGATACTAAAATCACTTACAAAGTTTTCTCAGTTCTCGTTTTCACATAATAAAAAAAGTAGAGCTGTAGAGATTTTTTTATGTCAGTTCTCTGATTTAGTACGGCCCGCCACAGTTTCTTATCCTGTGCCAATCAATATCAGAGCAGAATCTGTGCACATTGTTATTATTATTTATCCTGTAATTCCTTGTAATTTTTGCCCTCCAGTAACAGTGTGCCGTGAATTACGACATATTTGTTTTCCCGTCAACTGACAGGGAGTATACTGCACGATATGTCAGCGGGTCGCGTAGCACGGCGTCAGATATTGAGCGCCACCACGCTAGAGATACGTGGGACCTCCACTGACAGGTGTCGGTATGAAGGCAGCCAGCAAGAAGGCACGACAGCTATCTATAGGCGCATTTCCACCGAGGTAACATTAGGGCGACGTATGACATCTAGTTATGACGCTAGGTACAAGGAGCAATAATTCGACCAGGGCGAAACAGCGAAATACGATGCACGCGGCGCCGGCAGCTGTGGCCGAGCTGTTCTAGGCGCTTCAGTCTGGAACCACGATGCTGCTACGGTCGCAGGTTCGAAACCTGCCTCGGGTATGGATGTGTGTGACGTAGTTCTAAGTCTAGGGGACTGATGACCTCAGATGTTAAGTCCCATAGTGCTTAGAGCCATTTCAACCATTTGAATGCACGCGGCGTTGTAGGGAACAGTTCAAACGGAAATGGCGTGGCACGGACATCTGGCCAGGGTTGTGGTGCCGTTTCGCGCCACCTCCACGATGACCAATGGAGGAATTCACAGAGAGATGGTGTGGCGGGGACGCGTCGTTTAGTGGGCCGCGCCACGTCCATTTGTCGCTACGAGTGGTGCATTGAAGGGATGCGTGGTGGAGGCGTGCAAGTGGCGCACTACGGCTATCATTGATTCCAAGTAATCAGACACGCCGAAAAAAATTATTTTAGGAAGATGAAGCAAAGCTGCATCCGTCTCTGTAGATGGTTTCTCAGTAAAAGTTTTGCTTGGCGTGTGAAAAATATAGTCAACTAGTTTTGTTTTCATTATTGCCCATAGTTATTACGATACACCCCAAATAAGTAAACCGTCCGGCGTATTTTGAAAAGTTTACAGTGAAGAATGTTGCTGCTGACCAGTTTAAGTTAGGTGAGTTTTAGGACACAGATTGCTGCATACGAAATATAGCTAACGTATAGACATTGATTGTAAAGGTGGAAGGAGAACGAACCTCGTTCTGGTCACACGCGCAATGAAAAAATTATCCGAATGGGACGGAAATTTCAGACAAATTTGAACATACAAATTTTCCAGGTCAGTAACACGTAGGTCCACCTCTGGTCCTTACGCAGCCGAGGTTCCACTTCATTTTATAGCAGAATCTCTTTGGGTGTCATCCGTGGCACCCATACAGGACAGAGGTACATCGACTGTATTCCAACTCTGCCAGAGTTTTTGAATGCTCTCCTGAGGGACATCGTGGCCCATTCTGTCCAACTGGCGCGTTACATTGCCGAAATCCCGAGCAGGTTGGAGGGCCCTGCCCATAACACACCTAACGTAATAGGGGAGAGATCCGGCGAGGTAGCCGGCCGCCATTGGGTTTGGCAAGCATGAAGACAAGCGGTAGAGGCTCTCGCCTTGTGCAGCCGGGTATTATTCTGTTCAACTGTACACCCAGAATAACTTGCCGTGAACGGCGACAAAATGGGGCGTAGAATATCGTCGACGTACCGCTGTTCTGTAAGGGTGCCGTGGATGACAAAGGATCCTACTCTTACAAAAAAAAAAAGACACTTCATCACTTTTGGTTGTCGAGCCGTATGGCAAGCGGCAGTCAGGCTGGAGGCTGGTATCCCACCACTGTCTGGGGCGTCTCCAGCTGTCTTCGATCTGGAATTTCATTGACTGAAGTTAATTCCGCCACTTCAAATCGCGTCCTGATCACCAATGAAGGCGTGTCTGGAGACACCCCAGACGGGGGAGGGATACCAACCTAATTTCGTTCACAGTGTTCGTATTTAATTTGAACTTGAGACGTTGCAATTTCTGGTCTTCGACTGGAATTCGAATTCGGATCTCTAGGAATGGAACGTATCTGGGTTGCAAACCTGGTCCAGCACAAACATATTCATAATTTCATTTTACGCGCTAGCATGTGCACACTGACCTACCACAGAAAAATAATTTGCATATTTAATGTCTGTTCATGAATAGTCAACAATAACGATAGGTGCCGTTATTTTTAGTGAAACATGGGAGCATCTCACTACTGGTGAGAAAGCAGTTGATGCTCAACGTCTTTTTATGGATGGGAAACAGCAACAGTACGCGCCGGGTTTGATTCACGGACAAGCAAAACAAATTGTACCCTCATCTCATATTGACACAGCTCGCTGCTGGTAAATAAATTCGATTTCTAACATCTGGTTTTACTTAGTTAACAATCCGATAACGTGCTAGGTAGAAAATTCCGTCACGACATTTTAAATCATAGCATTCCAATTTTCAGCACTTCCATACTTGGTTACTTGTCAAGGAGAGTACATTAAACGTCTTTCGTGGTTAGTTAACATGGTTCAGGTGGTTCAAATGGCTCTGAGCGCTATGGGACTTAACTTCTGAGGTCATCAGTCCCCTAGAACTTAGAACTACTTAAACCTAACTAACCTAAGGACATCACACACATCCATGCCCGAGGCAGGATTCGGACCTGCGACCGTAGCCGTCACGCGGTTCCAGATTTTAGCGCCTAGAACCGCTCGGCCACCCCGGCCGGCAGTTAACATGGCGATAATGGGTTTGATGTAGTAGAAGTAATTTCGTCATTTCGTTTCAAGTTCAGATGTGTTAACTAATACCGGTGAAAAGCTTTACATTTCACGTCTCTTTACGGCTAGTCAGCACTGATGATCGTTGCCTTGCTCAAGACCCGGGCAGGTGCGAAAGTCTATTTTAGTTAGTAGTGGCTATGTCTACTGAGTGAACAAAAAATTTCGTCATGTCATTTATAGTTCAAACATGTGGGCAAATAGTTCTTCATGAGTAATTAGTACAGTGACGTTACTGATTATACTCCATTAACACTGCGGTTTCTATAGAGCACTTACCGCTGTTTATCGAGTTTTCTTTAACTAGTTCCTTTAACGACAAGTTTATGCAAAAACCAATCGTCACTGGGACATTTAGCAGGTGCGGGAAAACCTTATAAAGAGGAAAAATACTTCGAACTGTCATCGACCTTGCCTCAGAATAACTTGTTCGCTATATAGTTTATGTGCCATAGTTAGTTGCTTCAGGCTGTGATGAGATGGTAACGATTTTGAAAACCATTGTAACCTGTACAAGCGTTAGGGACTAATTCGTTTCTAATTACTTGTTTTCCTAGTTTTTGCAGTATCATGGTGTGATGTTACATCGCACTCAGTGCCTTAAAGGTGTTGTCTAGTGGTCTCTCGTGGTATCCATTTTGTATAGCCGATCGACTGTACCGCAAAGCGATTAGAGGACCCACTAGACAGCTACGTTATGCTGGTTGCATGCAAATCAGGCGGATCACAATTCAGTTCGTTCGGATACTTTCGCGCATGATAGTACATTCTCAAAAATTTCTTCCTCAAATTAAGGCCCATGTTTGAGCCTAGTAGACTTCTCTTGGCCAGGAGTGCCCTTTCTGCCAGCGCTAGTATACTTTTGATGTCTCCTTGCTACGTCCAACATTAGTTATCTTGCTGCCTAGGTAGTAGAATTCCTTAACTTCATCTAGTTTGTCACCATCAGTCCTGCTGCTAAGTTTCTTGCTGTTCTCGTTCCTGCTACTTCTCATTTCTTTCGTCTTTCTTCGATTTACTCTCAATCCATATTCTGAACTCATTAGGCTGTTCATTACATTCCGTAAATCTTGTAGTTCACTTTCTCTGGTATAGCAATGTCATCAACGAAGCATATCATTCATATTCTTTCACCTTGAATTTTCATCCCACAGCTGAACCTTACTTTTATTTCCATCATTGCTTCTTCGATGTACGGACTGAACAGTAGTGGGGAAACACTACATCCCTCTCTTGCACCCACTTTAATCCGAGCACTTCGTTCTTGGTCGTCCACTCTTATTATTCCCTGTTGGCTCTTGTACATATTGTATATTACTCGATCTCAACGCAGCTTATGTTACTTGTCTCAGAATTTCAAACAACTTGCATCATTTTACATTGTCGAACGCTTTTCCAGGTTGACAAATCCTATTAACATGTCTTGATTTTTCTTTAGTTTTGCTTCCATTATCAATCGCAACGGAAGAATTACGTCTCTCATGCCTTTACCTTTCGTAAAGCAAAACGAATCGTCATCTAACTCATCCTCAATTTTCTTTTCCATTCTTCTGTATATTATTCTTGTCAGAAACTTGGATGCATGAGCTGTTAAGCTAACAGTGTGATAATTCTCGCACTTATGAGCTCTTGCAGTCTTCGGAATTGTGTGGATGATATTTTTTAGAAAGTCAGCTGGTGCGTCGCCAGACTCATACATTTTACACAGCAACGTGAATTGTCGTTTTGCTGCAACTTCCCCCAAAGATTTGAGATATTCTGATAGAATGTTATGGAATGTTATCTATCGATTCCGCCTTATTTGATCATAAGTCCTAGAAAGCTTTTTTTAAATTCTTATTCTAATACTAGATCCACTATCTCCCTTAAATCGACTCCTGTCCTGTAGGACAAATCTTCCCCCTCATAGAGGACTTTAATGTACTCTTTCCATGTAGCCGCTCTCTCGTCTTCACTTAAGAGCGTAATTTCCGCTGCATTCCTAATGGTACCACGCTTGCTCTTAATTCCAGGTTGTTTTGACTTGCATATACACTGAGTCAGTGCTTCCGACAACGATTTCTTTTTCGACATATGTTGCAAGTGCTACTCTGAGATGAAGAGGTTGTCACAGGAGGGGAATTCGTGGCGGGACGCACAAAACCAGCCAGAAGACTGAGACTCAGAAAAAAAGAGTAGGGGATGCTCTGCCCTGCACACGGCATTCCACCAGACGGGGGGATGTTTTCCTTCAATCACATTCGGCAGATGCCTCGACTGCAGCAAGGCATACACTATCTTGGCCTTTGATAGACGTGGATAAGCACGATCCAAATGTAGCTGTATTCAACAAAACAATAGCTCAAGTAGAAAAAAAGGCGCCGGGACGTCTGTCAGCGTCACTAAAGCAATGAGTTACCTCATCAGCAGACTGGTGAGGCATATTGGAGTGCGTCGCCATATCTTGACATGCTCGATGGTGGACGTGACAGAGATCAATGCCTCCTTTGTCCTTCGGGAGGATGAGGAATTCATAGCTGACGTAAAACAATACGCCATGACTCACACAGGAAACCAATGCAGCCGCTATTGACGTCCGGAAGGGGAAGGTCTGGGCCATGTGCAGGATTCGCGACACGACATAAAGATTATCAAAACGGGTTCATTGCAGCCTGTCCAGCATTCAGAGTCGATGGTCACGGAGCCCTGCTAAGATACGGCGTGATAGAACCCACTGTTAAGGGCCACCTATCGCATGAAGTCAGTTGTAAAATCAATATCCAGACATCATACCTCGTCGCAGATCCTCAGGACACTGTCCGAAGCAACGCCGTAGGACTCCACCCACCCCGGCGCTGCCTTGAGGTCGTTGCCTTTGCGCAGGAGGAGGATCTGGTCGTCCGCATAGGCCGTGCAACAAAAAGTATTTCCGATAAGAGTCATCCCAGTGAGTCGCTGGAGGAGGCCGCAAAGTAACGGTTTCACGACGAGAACGTACAGAATCACGGAAAGATGGCATCCTTGCCGCACCGATTGTTGTACCAGGATGGGCGGCGTAAGACGACCATTGAACAGGATCCTAGATGTCACGCCCCGGAGTAGACGCTTTATGACCACCTCGAAGCTGTGTGGGAATCCCAAATCCCGCATCACCGCTGTCAGGAGCGATCAACCCTATCGAAGGCCTGTCTGAAATGAACGGAGGTCAGGACCCCTGTGACGCGCCGCGTCCGCAATATATCACTCATTTCTCGTTATATCGAAATACTGCAGTCCGGATGTGATCGCCTCCTAAAGAGGCCGGGCTGTGCCAGACCACGTATCTGGCGACCCTTGTGAGACGTGCTGTCAAAAGCCGGGTACAGTACAGGAGCGATAGGGGACTATAGTCGCTGACAGAGGTTCCACCGTTTGGTTTGGGGACTGGAACGAGCAATCCCTCGAGGAAGACACCAGGAAGTTGTAATTCAGGGTACATCAAGTCGCGGCATATATCCGTCCAGGCAGGCATCAGTAACTGTCGCCAGGTTCTGTAAAACTCTAACGGGAGGCCGTCGGGTCCTGGCGACTAGGGAGGCGCGCCGGCCGGTATACCGGTACTGACCTCCTCCTCTGTTAATGTCATCTGCGCACCCCGCGGTAGCGTGCCATACGTAAAAACGAGAGATTTCCTCAATCGCGTCTGGGGGGGACGATGGTGGTCCGTGAACAGTTTACTATAGTGAGCTTCTGCGCGGTTCATTGCTTGCTGGCAGGCAGATGAGTGCGGCATTGAGGAACAATCATGCACAGTGCGGTAGTAAAAAATCTAGTGAATGCCGCCTCCAGGAGGCGATCTCCCTGCCGTAACCAATCAACGCCTTCCTGGAAATCGGCTTGGCGCACAGTAATCACCAAGACATTGACGTTGGGTAAGCCTTTCGTCGACGGGAGCTTGACGTCCAAGTGGCTTCCACGAGCTGTCGGCATTCAGGCGAACTTCGGTGTGACACGTCAGTTCCACAGGCCTCACCCATGGCATACCATCTGGTGGCCCAAGGTGGCTGTGCATATATACAGAGTGTTACAAAAAGGTACGGCCAAACTTTCAGGAAACATTCCTCACACACAAAGAAAGAAAATATGTTACTTTCCATGTTAGAGCTCATTTTATTACTTCTCTTCAAATCACATTAATCATGGAATGGAAACACACAGCAACAGAACGTACCAGCGTGACCTCAAACACTTTGTTACAGGAAATGTTCAAAATGTTCTCGGTTAACGAGGATACCTGCATCCACCCTCCGTCGCATGGAATCCGTGATGCGCTGATGCAGCCCTGGAGAATGGCGTATTGTATCACAGCCGTCCACAATACGAGCACGAAGAGTCTCTACATTTGGTACCGGGGTTGCGTAGACAAGAGCTTTCAAATGCCCCCATAAATGAAGGTCAAGAGGGTTGAGGTCAGGAGAGCGTGGAGGCCATGGAATTGGTCCGCCTCTACCAATCCATCGGTCACCGAATCTGTTGTTGAGAAGCGTACGAACACTTCGACTGAAATGTGCAGGAGCTCCATCGTGCATGAACCACATGTCGTGTCGTACTTGTAAAGGCACATGTTCTAGCAGCACAGGTAGAGTATCCCGTATGAAATCATGAAAACGTGCTCCATTGAGCGTAGGTGGAAGAACATGGGGCCCAATCAAGACATCACCAACAATGCCTGCCCAAACGTTCACAGAACATCTGTGTTGATGACGTGATTGCACAATTGCGTGCGGATTCTCGTCAGCCCACACATGTTGATTGTGAAAATTTACAATTTGATCACGTTGGAATGAAGCCTCATCCGTAAAGAGAACATTTGCACTGAAATGAGAATTGACACATTGTTGGATGAACCATTCGCAGAAGTGTACCCGTGGAGGCCAGTCAGCTGCTGATAGTGCCTGCACACGCTGTACATGGTACGGAAACAGTTGGTTCTCCCGTAGCACTCTCCATACAGTGACGTGGTCAACGTTACCTTGTACAGCAGCAACTTCTCTGACGCTGACATTAGGGTTATCGTCAACTGCACGAAGAATTGCCTCGTCCATTGCAGGTGTCCTCGTCGTTCTAGGTCTTCCCCAGTCGCGAGTCATAGGCTGTAATGTTCCGTGCTCCCTAAGACGCCGATCAATTGCTTCGAACGTCTTCCTGTCGGGACACCTTCGTTCTGGAAATCCGTCTCGATACAAACGTACCGCGCCACGGCTATTGCCCCGTGCTAATCCATACATCAAATGGGCATCTGCCAACTCCGCATTTGTAAACATTGCACTGACTACAAAACCACGTTCGTGATGAACACTAACCTGTTAATGCTACGTACTGATGTGCTTGATGCTAGTACTGTAGAGCAATGAGTCGCATGTCAACACAAGCACCGAAGTCAACATTACCTTCCTTCAATTGGGCCAACTGGCGGTGAATCGAGGAGTACAGTACATACTGACGAAACTAAAATGAGCCCTAACATGGAAATTAAGCGTTTCCGGACACATGTCCACATAACATCTTTTCTTCATTTGTGTGTGAGGAATGTTTCCTGAAAGTTTGGCCGTACCTTTTTGTAACACCCTGTATAAGAAAAAGCAGCTGGCCATATTTCAGAAGCCCGTGTGTCCCGAACAATAGTACGTGAGAGAAAGACGTTGTCTATAGAGCTGGAGAAGCTGCTGGTATAGTGCGTGGAACCCGCCCTATCGCCATGTACATACTCCCACGTATTCACGAGTCGAAAGTTAGTTATGATGATGGAGAGCGCCGGTCGTAGAACGTAATGTAGCAGTTTGTCTTTCGGCACATGGGTGGAGTTAAAATGCCCACCGAAGATTTGGGTATCATGAGGTCCCGTAAAGACGGACGCGACCGAATCTGCGAAGAAAGCGGACCTTTCACGATCCGAAGGGCGCATCGACACTAACTATTCTGATGTCATGGAGAGTGAGCGCCCTGCCTCTCGCATCAGGGAGGAAAGCGACGTCTTCTACAATTAGGCCACCACAGATAAGGATTGCCACTTCACTGCCAGTGGCAGACGCGTGTGTGACACAAGCAATGTATGCGAAAGGGCCGACGAAATCCTCGACGTAGACCACCTGGAGGAAGACAATGTCTCTATCCGCCGCATTCAGCGTATCTCGTAACGCACTGATTGTACTGATGTTGTGAGTCGCCAGTCGATATTGTTGGGACCCCACATCCGCTGGGAAGGTGGCGTCCGTTCCAGCGGGGGCCGTCAGCATCCATCGCGTTTTCAGTCACTACGTCGTAGCAGTGTCGTCACCTCCATCGAGACACGGCCTTCCGCAGCACTAGGCATAGCATCCTAGACATCATCAGCCCAGGAGCTCTTCAGTACAGACGTGGTGTCCCCTCGACGGGTCGTCCATTGTGCACGCAGGTGGAGTTGTGACAGCGGGAGTGACGTCACACAGGTAGGGTTCGGCGCCGCCGAGTAACGACGAAGCTGTCGTGAGGTGAGATGGAGGAACGTTTCCGTCCGACATCTACTTGTCAGAGGACCTTGCGTCATGGGACACGTGTCGTCGTCTGGTGGCCTCATTCTTTGAAGATAATCATCCGAGGGCCGACGGTGCCGCTTCCGGTGCTTCCGTGGGTCCTCTTGTTTACGTACATGTTGTTCTGGGTCGGAGTGGGAGCGGTTGTCCATCCTTGCCAGATGGAAGGAGGAAGAGCTCGGTACAACGTCAGGCGTCAGATCCTCGTCCTTGTCTCGATCTGCTGCCCTAGGCAGGCGTGTCTCCCGCCGACAGAGCCTCTGGTTGAAGTGACGCGAAAAGTGTCGGATTATTCTCCACGATGATAGTGAAGATCGGCAGTTGGTGCGATGGCCGCTGGAGACAGATTTGGTGGCCATGCCATTCCTGGCCTAAGCCAGCGCAGGTACGGGGCTGTCCGTCATACATAGAGGCCCTAGATCTTCATATAACCAAGTAAGACGGCACATGGTTCACCGATTCAATTTTCACTTCTCGGACGCCTTCAAGTACACGGTAGGTCTCAAAGGTTTTCCAATTTTCAACCAGGTGACTGAGTACATTGCCATGCGGCCTAAAAGCCGGCATAACGACGTCAGGCGAGACCTCGAACGGGAGTTCGAAACCCCTGATCGATCGCAGGCCGACACTCGCTTAGTCAGTCACATCACCTATGAGACCGTCGGGGTGCTTAAACTTGAGGTTTCGCGCGTGGCGGCTCACAATTTCGGTACACAGTTCTTCGGCGCGCATCTTGGAATATAAAGCATTCCCAGTAATGGAAAACTGAATGCCAATGACATACTGCGGATCCAGGCGAAGATCATCCCGTATAAAGTTCTCAGTTTTGTAAGGTCTTGGTCGCGTTGTCCGGCAGTAACAGTGTGCCATGGCTCGCTCGTAGGAGGGACTCCATACACGAAAGCGCGGTGAGAAGTAAGCAAAGCGCGCTGGAGCTCCACAACCAGCGGGTGGCAGCGGATGTCCGCACCTCACGGCTGCGAGAGCCGAACTGCACCTAGACCAAAGCATACCTGTCAAGTGCGGTATTAGCGTGCAAATTCCAGAGTTCGTCGCCGATAAACAACAGTCAGTGTGGGTATATAAACCGAGCATTTGCTGCGAAGACTCATACGAGTCAACGTTCGGTAAACAGTCGCCGAGGAGATACTGTTGATTGACTCTTGGTTCATCTGCGCGGCCAGTTCAAAAATGGTTCAAATGGCTCTCAGCACTATGGGACTCAACTTCTCAGGTCATTAGTCCCCTAGAACTTAGAACTAGTTAAACCTAACTAACCTAAGGACATCACACACATCCATGCCCGAGGCAGGATTCGAACCTGCGATCGTAGCGGTCTCGCGGCTCCAGACTGCAGCGCCTAGAACCGCACGGCCACTTCGGCCGGCTGCGCGGCCAGTTGCTCAACAGTTGCACATCTATTTAGCGGAACACATCTCCGCAGGTGTCGTTCACCCATGTCATCTATGGGCCGTGGTGCACCACAGATGCCTCGCCGCCAGTTTTGGATAGCGCCATTTTTTCACTTTCATCACGACCACACGAAAAGAGTTCACAAACATGGCCGTTTCTAAGTTCACCCTTGGTGCGAAATGGCTCTGAGCAATATAGGACTTAACATCTGAGGTCATCAGTCCCCTGGATCTTAGAACTACTTAAACCTAACTAACCTAAGGACATCACACACATCCAAGCCCGAGGCAGGATGCGAACCTGCGACCGTAGCGGTCTCGCGGTTCCAGACTCAGGAGCCTGGAACCGGTCGGCCACTCCGGGCGGCCCCTTGGTGCGAAAGCCAACAATCATGCCCTTTAGAGGTCGACGGAGTTGTCGAAAGAGAATGTAATCTGTCAAATGGAAGAAGATATCATGCATGATTTCGGGACTGAAGAGATCTGGAGCACAAAGAGCCAAATAAAAAAATGGAAGAAACCGAGATGCGTCCCGTTGACATCGATATCATTAAAGACAGATCACAAGTAATGGTTCAAGAAAGGGAAAGAAAATAGGTCTTTCACTTTTAAAGAAACCATCCCGGCATTTTTCTGGAGCAATTTAGCAAAATTACAGAAAACTTCAATTTGGATGGCAGGACGCAGATTTGAACCATAGACCTTCCGAAAGTGAGACCAGTGTGCTAAATGTGCCACACCACTCGGTCCGAACAAGAAGAAATATCTCCAGAATGAACACTGTTCAGTGGTGCGAGAGCTGTATTGCAACTTCCTCGCAGACTGAAACTGAGAACCTGGCTAGCACTCTAACTTCAACCCTTCCTTTTGTGGGCAGTTGCCTTAACTTCTGAGTTACCCTCCAGTAACGCACGACCTTACCTCACAGCTTTTCTTCCGATATTAAAGCTGTGAGGGCGGGTCGTGGGTCGTGCCTGGACAGCTCAGTCGGTAAGACCACTGCACGCGAAAGGTGAGGGTTGAAGTTGGAGTGCCAGGTTGGTACTCGGTTTCACTTTGCCAGGAAATTTCCAAACAGCGCACGCTCCATTCGCATTACTTTCCTTATATGCACTGCGAAGAAATGCATTCGCTGATCGGCTGTATAATGGAATATCGACAATTAAAATTTGTGCCTAAAATAACACCTAAAACATATGCAATAACATCTACTATAAACCAAACCAAAATGATGGCGTTAGCAAATGGTAATAAGTACTGTTAGTGATGGAATCGACAGCGTCAACACAAACTGCATATTCACTGAAAGGAAAGCAGTCATTAGGAAAAATTTGTCGCCAAAGAGAAAGAAATTACTATTTAAACTATACGATATGCTTTCAGTCTTTACAGAGGGAGAGCGCTCGGCATTACAGCTTAATTTTTTGCACACGATACCTTGTGACATTAGCGGCAGCTAGTTTATGCTGGCGGCGTAGTTAGTATATTTCCATCAGTCATAAAACTGCCATGGGTGCGTCCTCTTGCTTAGTACAGGTTTCTCAAAGCGGTGATTTTATCTTCCTTGGCGTTCCTTTGATCACAGTCCGGTAGGACATAATGTACTCGTATGTGCACAACAAGAACGTCTTACACAAAGGACTCTACCTAATAATCGTGTAGGGCCACAGCGAGCATGCAGCAGTGCCGCAACAAGATGTGGCATCGACTAATGTCTGAAGTAGTGCTGGAGGAAAGTAACACCATAAATCTTGCAGGGCTGTCCATAAATCCGTAAGAGTGCGAATGGGTGGAGATCTTTTCTCAACAACACGTTCCAAGGAATCCCGGATACACTCAATAATGTTCGTTTGGTGGCCAGCGCAAGTGTTTAAACTCAGGAAAGTGTTCCTGGAGACACTCTGTAGCAATTCTGGACGGATAGGGTGTCGCACTGTCCTGCTGGAATTGCCGAAGTTCGTCGGATGATCAGACAGTATGCTTACTCACGTGTCACCCGTCAGACTCGTATCTAGAAGTATCAGGGGTCACATATCACTCCAGCTGCACACGCACCACTCCATTACAGGGCCTCTACCAGCTTGAACAGTCCCCTGCCGAAATGCAGCGTCTACAGATTCATGTGGTTGTCTCTACAACCGGTCACGTCCATCCGCTAGATACATTTTGAAATGAGACTTGTCTGACCAGGCAACATGTTTCCAGTTATCAACAGTCCAATTCCGGTGTTGACGGGCCCAGGCGAGGCGTAAACCTTTGTGTCGTGCAGTCATCAAGAGGACACGAGATGTCCTTCGGCTCCGAAAGCCCATATCGAGAGTCTTTCATTGAAAGGTTCGCACGCACTCTGGCACTTGTTCATGGCCCAGCATTGAAATCTGCAGCAATTTGCGGAAGGTTTGCACTTCTGTCACGTTGAACGATTCTCTTTACTCGTCGTTGGTCCCATATTTGTAGGATCTTTTTCCGCCCGCAGCGATGTCAGAGATTTGATGTTTTACCCGGTTCCTGATATTCTCGGAACGTTCGTGAAGTGGTCGTGCTATGAAACCCCCACTTCATCGCTATCTCGGAGATGCTATGTCCCATCGCTCGTGGCCGGCCAGAGTGGCCGTGCGGTTCTAGGCGCTACAGTCTGGAGGCGATCGACCGCTCCGGTCGCAGGTTTGAATCCTGCCTCGGGCATGGATGTGTGTGATGTCCTTAGGTTAGTTAGGTTTAAGTAGTTGTAAGTTCCAGGCGACTGATAACTTCAGAAGTTAAGTCGCATAGTGCTCAGAGCCATTTGAACCATTTGAACCATCGCTCGTGCGCCGACTGTAACACCATGGTCAATATCACTTAACTCTTGATAACTTCCCATTGTAGCATCGGTAATTGATCTAACATCTGCGTCAGTCAATTGTTGTCTTAGAAAGGCGTTGCCTACCGCAGCGTCGTATTGTGCCTGTTTACATATCTCCGTATTTGAATAAACAAGTTTATACCCATTTCTTTGGCGCTTCAGTGTATTATCAACGTCCCGTAAACAGTTTCAAAATAGCATAAAATCCACTTTGACTTGTCAATCGCGAAATCACAGTCCGACCACGATCTTGCTTACCAGACTGTACATTGAAACTTCTGCATGCTCAATTCAAGAGATATTCATGTAGCAATGTAAAACAGTAATTTTCTTACTATATAACAAAAAAATTCTAAACCATGAAAGATATGTATGGAGTAGATGAAGCAGAAGGAAAAGGAAAAGAAAAAGAAACAATTACCTCTCGTAGAGCACTTGCCCATGAAATGCAAAGTCCTGTGTTCGATTCTCGGTCTGCTACGCAGTTTTTATCAGCCAGGAAGTTTCGTACCAGGGCACACTCTGCTGCAGAGCGAAAACTTTATTCTGGAGTAAACATTAATTTTGTATCATTAAAATACCAGTTATCTGCGATTATCCTATTCTCTGCATATCGGAAACGACACTATCAAGTCACATTAAAGTAACCACCTATCAAAAAGATCATTACTCACTTTTTGCAGCGCGAACCATTGCGAGTCGTGCAGGTCACTGACGTTCTGGAAGGTACCGATAGGGGTCTGGACCGCTGCCGACACCAGTCTCGTGGCCAGCTGCACGAGGTTTCTCGGCTGGAGGTCCATGGTGCGTACAGTCAGATCGAGGCGATCCCACAGATTCTCCTCCAGGGTTTGGTCTGCAGCGGAGTATGGTAAAGTCGTTCTGTTGCTCTTCCAGCCACTCACGTACATTGATAGCTATGTGACAAGTTGGACTGTGCTGCTTGTAGATGCCATCATGCCGCGCACGAGTCGTTCAGCAACATAGACCTTTCCGACGATTGTTGCAGGGCGTTTACTTTCCGACATACCACACCGTACATCCCAACGGCC
This sequence comes from Schistocerca nitens, assembly GCF_023898315.1. NCBI lineage: Eukaryota > Metazoa > Arthropoda > Insecta > Orthoptera > Acrididae > Schistocerca > Schistocerca nitens. The sequence goes on from NC_064617.1 coordinate 562,048,770, forward strand.
ATTTGGCCGATAGAGCACAGTGCGTGATTCATCTGAAAAGTTCACCTGTCGTCACTCAGTGAATGTCCAGTTGGGATGCAAATTCCAGCCTTCGTCGCCGACGAACAGCAGTCCGCATGGGTGCACGAACCAGGCGCCTGCTGTGGAGGCGCATACGTAGCAACGTACGCTGAGCGATTGTTGAGGAGAAATTGTTGGTAGCTGCTTGGTTCGCTGGGTGGTCAGTCGCTCAGCAGTTGCACGTCTATTCACCGGTACACATCTCCACAGTCCTCGTCCATCCATGTCGTCTACGGCCCGTAGTGCACGACAGTTGGCTCGGCGCAGGTTTTCCATTGCGCCATATTGCCGTGTAACGTATACGCGAACAGTTCACAAGCTTAGACGTTTCAGAAATGCCTCCACCCTTAGCTCGAGAGCCAATGATTATGCGCTCTTGGATGTCAGATAAATTGCTCTGTTTCGGCATTACGACAATGACAGAACTGGCTTCCGCGCCAGCCCGACACGCTTTGTGTACCCCCCACTGCTCATGCTGCCACTTGCCGTCTGCGAGTGGCCATTGCAAGTTAACGTCGAACACAGGCGGTGGCCACATTATGTGACTGGACTGCGTATCAGTCCTTGAAAAAAATGAATAGGACCTTTTTTTGTAGGAAATTTAATACTGTTTAATTTCGTAGAGGGAAACATTTTCTCTGGAAGACGCGGCTATCGAGCTATTCAAGCAAAACATAAAAAGTTGATCTTCAAACCCCCTCCCCAAATAACAACCCTCACACTCCAACCGTCGGGATTTTTGGTGTGTTGCTCACGGCAGTGCTTACTACACTGTACGAGAAAATGCAACTACACGATTTTTTACCGCAGTCCACCTTTTTTTGGTCATCTCTGTTGATCCATAGTGGATACGGGACTGCGTCTGGTCATATATTTATCAAAGAAATGAGGCGCAACAACGGTATATTTTCGTGAGTTATTTTATTTAGACAACTACACTGAAGAGCCAAAGAAACTGGTACAGCTGCCTAATATCGTGTAGGGCCCATGCGAGCACGCAGAAGTGCCGCACCACGACGTAGCAGGACTCGTCTAATGCATGAAGTAGTGCTGGGGGGAACTGACTCCGTTAATGCTGCAGCACTGTCCATAAATCCGTAAGGGTACTGAAACGCCCGCCAAACCCGCTGGGCAGAACAGGTGATTAGGATTGTGGAAAGGGCCAAACAAGGTCGAAGTCAGTTCCACCTTACAATTGTAGTTTATTGTAACTTAATAACACATTTACAACCCAAGCGGCACATAGTTGAACCTTTACAACTACGAGATTCAAATGCAAATCTTTCACGGCTGAAGGCCTCCAAACAAGAAATCAAGAAATCTTAAAAATCAACAAGATAAAAATGCAGTTAAAATAGCAAATAAAACAATTAAAAATATACAGGGTGAGTCACCTAACATTACCGCTGGATATATTTCATAAACCACATCAAATACTGACGAATCGATTCCACAGACCGAACGTGAGGAGGGGGACTAGTGTAATTGGTTAACACAAACCATAAAAAAAATGCACGGAAGTATGTTTTTTAACACAAACCTACGTTTTTTAAATGGAACCCCGTTAGTTTTGTTAGCACATCTGAACATATAAACAAATACGTAATCAGTGCCGTTTGTTGCATTGTAAAATGTTAATTACATCCGGAGATATTGTAACCTAAAGTTGACGCTTGAGTACCACTCCTCCGCTGTTCGATCGTGTGTATCGGAGAGCACCGAATTACGTAGGGATCCAAAGGGAACGGTGATGGACCTTAGGTACAGAAGAGACTGGAACAGCCCATTACGTCCACATGCTAACACCTTTTTATTGGTCTTTTTCACTGACGCACGTGTACATTACCATGAGGGGTGAGGTACACGTACACACGTGGTTTCCGTTTTCAATTACGGAGTGGAATAGAGTGTGTCCCGACATGTCAGGCCAATAGATGTTCAATGTGGTGGCCATCATTTGCTGCACACAATTGCAATCTCTGGCGTAATGAATGTCGTACACGCCGCAGTACATCTGGTGTAATGTCGCCGCAGGCTGCCACAATACGTTGTTTCATATCCTCTGGGGTTGTAGGCACATCACGGTACACATTCTCCTTTAACGTACCCCACAGAAAGAAGTCCAGAGATGTAAGATCAGGAGAACTGGCTGGCCGATTTATGCGTCCTCCACGTCCTATGAAACGCCCGTCGAACATCCTGTCAAGGATCACCCTAGTGTTAATTGCGGAATGTGCAGGTGCACCATCATGCTGATACCACATACGTCGACGCGTTTCCAGTGGGACATTTTCTAGCAACGTTGGCAGATCATTCTGTAGAAACGCGATGTATGTTGCAGCTGTTTGGGTCCCTGCAATGAAGTGAGGACCAATGATGTGGTCGCCAATCATTCCGCACCATACATTTACAGTCCACGGTCGCTGTCGCTCTACCTGTCTGAGCCAGCGAGGATTGTCCACGGACCAGTAATGCATGTTCCGTAGACTCACTGCCCCGTGGTTTGTGAAACCCGCTTCATCGGTAAACAGGTAGAACTGCAACGCATTCTCTGTCAATGCCCATTGACAGAATTGCACTCGATGATTAAAGTCATCACCATGTAATTGCTGATGTAGCGACACATGAAACGGGTGAAAGCGGTGACGATGCAGTATGCGCATGACACTACTTTGACTCAGTCCACCGGCTCTCGCAGTGTCCCGTGTACTCATGTGTGGGTTCATGGCAACAGCAGCTAACACACCAACTGCACCCGCTTCTCCTGTGACGGGCCTGTTACGGACCCGTTTGCGTGCTACGACCATACCTGTTGCATACAGTTGGCGGTAGATGTTTTGCAATATGCGGCACGTTGGATGCTCTCTGTCAGGGTACCGTTCTGCATTCACCCTGCAGGCCTCAGCAGCATTTCGTCGACACTCGACACAGATGAGTATCATCTCCGCCTTTTCAGAGTTCGAATACACCATGGTCACAGTTCCTACAACACTACACTATCACAGACGTCTGGTAACACGGTGTACTACAGTTGGTCTGCGTGCGGAAACGAATGCAGAATAACAATAGCAGCAAGCGCTACATGCGGACACTGCGACACCTAGACCAAACCACAACAGTGCACTACAGCCACACTCGTAAACACGGTCGTCGACGTAAACATGTCCCTGCAGATGCTGCTCGCCGACCGTGGCCCATGTTTGTTACAACACGCAACTAAACGTCGGAGGTTTCAAGCGTCATCCTTAGGTTACAATATCTCCGGATGTAATTAACGTATTTGTTTATATGTTCAGATGTGCTAACAAAACTAACGTGGTTCCAATTTAAAAAACGCAGGTTTGTGTTAAAAAACATACTTCCGTGCATTTTTGTATGGTTTGTATTAAACAATTACACTAGCCCTTCTCCTCGCGTTCGGTCTGTGGAATCGGTTCGTCAGTATTTGACGTGGTTTACGAAATACGAGTATATCTAGCGGTAACGTTAGATGACTCACCCTGTATATATCACAGCTAAGTGGAAAGCCTCAACGCAAAAGTAGATAGAACAAACATATGCAAGGTGCAATACAAACGGCTTAAGGCCCACGTGAAGGCCCACGGAAGTGAAACGTGGACGATAAATAGTTTGGACAAGAAGAGAATAGAAGCTTTTGAAATGTGGTGCTACAGAAGAATGCTGAAGATTAGATGGGTAGATCATATAACTAATGAGGAGGTATTGAATAGGATTGGGGAGAAGAGAAGTCTGTGGCACAACTTGACTAGAAGAAGGGATCGGTTGGTAGGACATGTTCTGAGGCATTAAGGGATCACCAATTTAGTATTGGAGGGCAGCGTGGAGGGTAAAAATCGTAGAGGAAGACCAAGAGGTGAATACACTAATCAGATTCAGAAGGATGTAGGTTGCGGTAGGTACTGAGAGATGAAGAGGCTTGCACAGGATATAGTAGCGTGGAGAGCTGCATGAAACCAGTCTCAGGACTGAAGACTACACCAACAACAAGGTCCACAATAAAATTTTCAAGATTTTAAAATAAATTACCATAACCTTTCCAAGGCAGGAGGCCGCAATGTTTTTGCTTAGAGGCTAACCTTAAGAATAAGGTTTTAAGTGACTGAAGGCCCACAACTGATTTTCCAAAATTCAGAAATACCATAAACCTTTAAGGGCAGAGGGCCGCAACGTTTAAGCCTGAAAGGTAATTTTAAGAAAAAGGTTCCAAGCGGCTGAAGGCCCACAATTAATTTTTCAAAATTTAAAACACTATAACCATAAGGTGACTGAAACGCACTAAAAGAAAAGACAACACAACGGCAATAACCTTTCAGCAAATATCCACTTGCCAGAATTCAAACTTACTTACATAAAACACAATAAAACCAAGAATCTTTTTATCATTGTCTATGATAGATTATAAACAGACAAACACCGGTGAGAAATACAGTAAAGACAACAGCACTCAGAAACCTCCAGGGGGTCGGTCTGCCCTCGTGAGACAGTCGGTGAGCCCAACTACACTTGATCCGTCGGAACCCAACCAAGGGACAGCCACGGACCGACCGACAAACAACTTGCTTGCAATCAATCGGTACAAGAGAATTCCAACACAAAATGTTACGGGCGTGATTATACACAATCAAATATGTGTATGTATTAAGCTGTCAAAACTACACACCGTGTTGGACAGCGACAACAGGTGAAGAAAGGACACTGCCTGAAGTTACGTTAGTGGCCAGGGCAGGTAACTGGAACACTAACAGCCACAAGGCAGAAAATTCTGCTGTTGTACTTGAATTGTCGTCAGCCAATATAGTTAATTCCACCGCATGGCGGCTAAATTTCAGCAATACAAACACTCGGTGTTGCTCATAGGATAACCTCCCGAACAGCGAACCACCAAAACGAACCACACAACATAAATGGACGTGGCTTGGGTACTTAAAACACCACTCAACTGCCGTCCTGGGTCGGTGAGCCATGAAGCTTGTAGCGATTCGACAACCCCACACACGCTCCGACACCGCACAGGGACCGCCAGTGGACCCAGCCGACTGCACTGCTCGGAGATATCTTCCCTGGTTCGCAGCAACCGACCGACGGCCTGCAGCCCGCCGACCACATCTAAAATAGTCGTCAGTGGAAATAATGGCAACTACACACACAACCTGACAAACACTTGCACGAAGACCTGAATGATACCCAACAGTGACTAAGCACGCACGAAGACAAATCAGGAGTTGATGCACACACACAGAACCAGCTCATGAACGATCAGCGAGCCAAAACGCGTCGTCCTGTAGGACGGCCGATCGACGGTCCACCAAGACCGTGGCCCACCTCAAGTGATGCATGGCGGCAATGGTCGGGCGAGCCATGTCGACGCAGACCTCACAGCTCCAACCTGACTGCACTAGTGCCGCATTGCAACTCCCCAACTGGAAGGTCCAGACTGCGCTCCAGACACGTTCCAACTGACTGGCTGCCTGAACTCGCAACCTGAACTGGCTTATGACAGACCACGACTGGGAAGTAATAGCAACCGAGCAAAGATACTATGAGAGGGATATATCGATACGTGCTGCTAGGGCCTGTCACGATCAGGGAAATTAGCAACGCAGTGACAGTAGTTCAAACGGTTCAAATGGCTCTGAGCACTATGGGACTTAACTTCTGAGGTCATAAGTCCCGTAGAACTTAGAACTACTTAAACCTAACTAACCTATGGACATCACACACATCCACGCCCGAGGCAGAATTCGAACCTGCGACCGTAGCGGTCGCGCGGTTCCAAACTGTAGCGCCTAGAACTGCACGGCCACCCCGGCCGGCAGTGACAGTACTAATTAAAATTAACGTAGTGAGGTGGAAGTGCCTTAAAAACAAGGTGTAAAACACATGATGGCGGGAACACGAGCCATGCACGGCTCAGGTACAAGGGGGTGGAGAACAGCACGTTACAAGGCATCCCAGATAAGCCCAATAATATTCATATCTGGCGAGTTTGAAGTGTTTAAACCCAGAAGAGTGTTCCTGGAGCCACTCTGTAGCAATTCTGGACGTGTGAGGTGTCGCATTGTCCTGCTGGAATTGCTGAAGTCAGTCGGAATGCACAATGGACATGAATGGATGCAGGTGATCAGACAACATGTTTACTTGCTTGTCACATGTCAGAGCCGTATCTAGAAGTGTCAGGGGTTCCGTATTACTCCAACTGCACACGCCCTGTACCATTACACAGCTTCCACCAGCTTGAGCAGCCCCTGCTGACGTGCAGGGTGCATGGATTCATGATGTTGTCTCCATACCCATACACGTCCCTCCGCTCGATGCAGTTTGAAACGAAAGTCGTCCGACTACGTAACATGTTTCCAGCCATGGACAGCCCAATGTCAGTGTTGACGGGCCGAGGCAAGGCGTAAAGCTTCGTGTTGCGCAGTCATCAAGGGTATATGAGTGGGCCTTCAGCTCTGAAAGCCCATATTGATGATGTTTCTTTGAATGTTTGGCACACTGACACTTACTGATAGCCGAGCATTGAAATCTGCAGAAATTTGCAGATGGGTTGCACTTCTGTCAGGCTGAACGATTCTCTTCAGTTATTGTTGATCCCGTTCTTGCAGGATCCTTGATATTCACGGTATACCCATGGACTGATCGTATGGAAAAATCGCTACCTCGGAGATGTCTCCCATCGCTCGTGCGCCAACAGTACGTTAAAACTCATTTAAATCATGACTACCTGCGTTTGTAGCAGCAGTAACCGATCTAAGAACTGCGCCAGACACTTGTTGTCTTATACAGGCGTTGCCGACAGCAGTGCCACGTTCTGCCTGTTTTCATATCTCTGTATTTGAATACGCTTGCCTGTACCAGTTTCTTTCGCGCTTCAGTGTAGTTTCGGCATCTCGTTAATGCAATCTTCAGGCCGCTATGCGCCCCATCTATACAGATTCATGTAAATCGAAACATACATAAGTGGAGCCATCAATACCTGGATTCCTCGAATTGTTTTGTGGAACTTGACAGTTGATCAGTTGCTGCCAAGTTACACAGAAAGCTCACGGAATCCAGGTTTTGTTGGCTTCAGTTATCCGTGTACCCTATTACCTGATTGTCTATATGTGAAATGCGTAGAGGCCTGAAGACGGCATTGATGAGCTGCCGAAGCTAGTTGTCTAAACAAAGTAACTTCTGAAAGTATGCGACTAAATGGCGACTTTCCTTGGGTAAACGTTTTTTGGTCTCGGCTGACAGGGTCAGCACCTGGTGTGCGAGGAGTCGCGTGTCCACTCTGCCGCCGCTCCCGACCTGCCCCAGTGGCGGCAGTGCCGGCTGAGCGATGTGGCGGGCCGGGTTCCCCTCCCCCCACGAGGGCGGCCCCTCGCCGCGGCTGTAGGAAGCACAGCCCAGCCCGGCTGGCAGTCCAGTCTGCGGCCGTCTCGCCGCCGACACCGACTGCCGGCAGCAAGCAGCAGGCAGCAAGCAGCGCCATGCTGACGCCGCTCCTACCGCTGACAGCCGCCGCGGCGCTTCTGCTGACACCCGCCGCCCGCTCCGCGCCCGCATGGCTGCAAGGTAAGCTCCACGTTTCCCTGGCTGTCAGCCGTGCAAAGGGCTCCATCGCATCAGCTGTCAAACACAGAGCCACACTGGAATTTGTACAACAGCAGTGCCGTCAATAACGCACCATGAGTGACAGTCAGGTCTGGTTGCGAGAAAGCAGCCCGAATTAAATCTACTGAACAGCGACAGCAATCATACGGGGAGAAACTGGAATATCTCTATACACATTTCGAATTTCTCCCTCGCACATGTTCTCCGCTTGCTGACCACTGTGACAACTAGTCAGTTACCTATCATGTGATTTGTATCACTTGCAGGAAGACAGATACACTGCTGTCCATCAAAATTTTAACCCTACGAAGTGTGACAAATAAGAAAATTTTATTATTCCAGTCCACCGTGCCGTGCTGATACAGTAACCTCATCATATTAATTTAATATTAAAAACTGTCCTAGGTTGCACATTGTTATTGACTCATATTATGTACATTGAAGGTGGAAAGGGACTATTGATGTCAGCCTCATCGCGACTTAATTAACTCAAGAACGACGCTTTTTCCCCGAGCAGGTCATCATCAGGTTATCTAGGAATATAAAAGGAGGAAGTTCCTGCCAAGAGATAGGTAGATACCAAATGGAATAAACTAAAAAACAGACTATAAAGACAGATCGGAGAAAAACAACTGGAACAGGGAGCCGTCGACAACAGAAGAAGAAAACGAAAGAGGCGAAGTACTTCGTGAGCATCGGTAACAACACTCAGAACAAGTCGAAGGGCACAAGCTGTAAATATGGCCCCACACCAAAACGACGCCGGAAGCCCGTCCGCATACACACAGAGTAAACATGTAAACATATGAATGATTAGTATTGCTAAGGGGCGCTACGCGGTGCTTCCGGGGGCGGGGCTACAGTGTAATAACAGCAAAAAATCGTAAGACAACAACGAACAGAATAACGTGCAAATGGAAACCGTATTAGAATAAACATACATACCTCAGGACGTATAACATCGAATGCTACATAAACAGAAAAGTTCATTGGCGCAAGCGCAATACAACAGTGAAATTCGTAAAATTAAATGAAAAAATCCACAATAAATATAGAACTACAGTGGAACAATGAAAACACAAATAAAGTACAATAAAATATATATGACAAATAATAGTGGCCTTGGTCATGAAAAACAAGAACCAAGTTCCTTACAAAAAAGCCGGCCGAAGTGGCCGCTGCAGTCTGGAACCGCAACACCGCTACGGTCGCAGGTTCGAATCCTGCCTCGGGCATGGATGTTTGTGATGTCCTTAGGTTAGTTAGGTTTAACTAGTTCTAAGTTCTAGGGGACTAATGACCTCAGCAGTTGAGTCCCATAGTGCTCAGAGCCATTTGAACCAACCTTACAAAAAATGGTTCAAATGGCTCTGAGCACTATGGGACTTAACATCTATGGTCATCAGTCCCCTAGAACTTAGAACAACTTAAACCTAACTAACCTAAGGACAGCACACAACACCCAGCCATCACGAGGCAGAGAAAATCCCTGACCCCGCCGGGAATCGAACCCGGGAAGCCGGGCGTGGGAAGAATTCCTTACAAATGATAAAAATGGAATCATAGACAACTTAATTTTCACTGGTCAACTAATCATTAAACAACATGTCCTTCTTATTGTACGAATGTTTACTAATTTCAGACTGTTCAAGGAGGTTGAGTCTCTTCCCTTTGGGAGCTTGGAGTAAAACCATTAGATTTCCGAGAGTGGGTCTCACATGTCCTGCGAAGGCAGAACTCATCTTTGCGGGGACGCTCATTATGAAAATACTGACATTAAATTTTCATAGAGCTTGTAAACACTATTCTTACATTTCGAAAAAGTTTAGTTAGCCTGTAAGAAACATTACCTAAACATGGGAGCGTTGCAAATTTTCGATTCTAAGATGCAGACCTAGGAGTAGTTCTTCAGTCAATGATGGAGTGGTAGGGGCTGTACCCATTATTAAAGCGATATATTTAAGGTTTTCCAGTTCCTTTGCAACGGATTCTGCACTAAGAGGAATTTCAGTAATACACTGTATCATAGATCTAAAGGAACTCATCTTATGCGGGTGACATGACGTGGCATGTGTAGCTGAGTCGCTTGTAGAAGGCTTACTAAATGTCAAATTTCATGTCATTACTAGCGGGGCAGAGTTGCACAACGGGGAATTTGAGAATACCTTTGTTCTTCCCAACTTCATGTGTGAAGATCGTAAACTCTTCTAGCAAAAGAATGATGTCAGATTTTTCACCGTCAAAAACAATGATTATATCACACCACATATCGCTCATAAATGTGAATTTTATTTTTTAGTTATTCATTTTGAGAAGTAATGGGCTATCTGTAATAATACGTTAGTGAAGAAAATCTTGTTTGCTAAGAATGCTCAAATGGCTCAAATGGCTCTGAGCACTATGGGACTCAACAGCTGAGGTCATTAGTCCCCTAGAACTTAGAACTACTTAAACCTAACTAACCTAAGGACATCACAAACATCCATGCCCGAGGCAGGATTCGAACCTGCGACCGTAGCGGTCTTGCGGTTCCAGACTGCAGCGCCTTTAACCGCACGGCCACTTTGGCCGGCTTGAATGCTCATTATAACCTTTATTCTCGATAGCCGGTTTCGGTAATCAAAGTTACCATATTCATATCTCGACCGAGAGGTTACGCGTCCTTAAAATAGCAGTAGAAGTACCTTAGCAGGTGAGCTACAGACTACAAGACTGCTACAGTGGCATGTCAAAATTAAAACAACTATATACACAGTTATCAAAGAGTACTAGGTTGTTAGCGACATAAGAGATCTACGTGGTGAATAACTGCTTATATAGTTGTTTTAATTTTGACATGCCGATGCATCTGTTTTCTAGTCTGTTACGTGCCTGCCAATTTATGAGAAACAGTACTTTTACTGCTACTTACAACATATGCAATAACCTGTATGCAAAGATTTCAAGATTAACTTTGACTAACGAAACCGCTTACGAGAATACAGGTTGTTATTCGCGATCTTGGCAAAGGAGTTTCTCTTCACTAATGAATTTTATTTGAGATAGCGGAGGCCCGGGAAAAATAACTGCGTTCTAAGTACTTCACAAATATATCAGCAAGAAGCCATTAAGACAATGAACCATGGCCAAGCCATCCGACCGTTGATAGCCTCCACGGGCAAGACGTGTCGTTCTTAAGTTAACAAAGAACATCGTGCAGCATACGGCTGTCTTTAATATAAAGAAATGTTACTTATAGGGCGTATACAAACACAGTAGAGAGACACACACTGAGGTGACAAAAGTCATGGGATAGCAATATTTACGTACACAGATGGCGTTAGTGTCGCCTGCACAATGTACAAGAGGGCAGTGCATTGGCGGAGCTGTCATTTTTACTTCTTGTGGAGAGGTTTCTCACGTGATTATGGCCGCCCGACGGCAATTAACAGGCTTTTAACGCGGAACAGTAGTTGGAGCTAGAAGAATGGGGCATTTCATTCCCGAAATCGTTAGGAAATTCAGTATTCCTAGATCCACAATGATGTCAAGTGTGTGCCGACAATACCACATTTCAGGCATAACCCCCCACCCCGACACGGACAATGCAGCGGCCGACTGCCTTCATGTAACGACCGAGCGCAGCGGCGTTTGCATAGAGTGGTCAGTGCTAACAGGCAAGCAACAATACGTGAAATAAGCGCAGAAATGAATGTTGGACGTACGACGAACATATCCTGGTGCAGTGCGGCGAAATTTGGCTTTAATGAGCGGTGACGGCAGACGACTGAAGCGTGTGCCTTAGTTAATAACACGATGTCGCCTACAGAGGCTCTCCTGGGATCGTCATCATATCGGTTGGACCCTAGACAACTGGAAAATCGTGACCTGGTCAGATAAGTCCCGATTTAATTTGGTAAGAGCTGATGGTAAGGTTCGGGTATAGCGCACACCCCACGAAGTCATGGACCCATGTTGTCAAGAAACCACTGTACAAGTTGGTGGTGGCTCCATAATTGTTTCGGCTGTGTTTAAATGGAATGGACTGGATCCTCTGGTCCAACTAAACCGGTCTTTGACTGGGAATGGTATGTTCGGCTGCTTGGAGACTATTTGCAGCCATTCATGGACTTCATGTTCCCATGACATGAACGACAAAGCGATACATCACCTGTTTGAAGAACATCGTGGACAATTCGTTCGAATTAGGTTGCCACCCAGATCTCCCGACATAAACCCCATACAATATTTGTGGAACATAATCGAGAGGTAATTTCGGGCGCAAAATCATGCACCGGCAACACTTTCGCGATTACGGGTGGTTATAGAGGCAGTATGGCTCAATATTCCTGCAGGGGACTTCCAACAACTTGTTGAGTCCGTGCCACGTCGAGTTGCTGCACTACGCTGGGGAAAAGGATATTGAGAGGTATCCCATGAATTTTGTCAACTCAGTTTACTGTTAAACGTGTCGGTGATTTGAGAGCGCATAGGGGGTATTTAGTACCCAGAACTGCCTCCTCTGGCAGCGACAATGGCTCTAACCTGACTTTACATCGAGTAGCAGTGACCTTGGATGACAGATGTAAGTACGTCATTTCCATGGTGCTTCAATCCTACGAAATAGTTCATTAGTCATAGTGTGTAACGGTTGGTGACGTGCTATTTTCTCGGCAAACGATGACCAGATGTTTTCAGTAGGCGAAATATCTGCAGAACTTGCTGGCCATGGCAGCATTCGAGCACCGTGTGTATCGGTAGGTGGGTCACGACAGGAAAGGCCACATCCGGTCTTGCCTTTCTTGTTGAAAGGTAACGTCACAGAGATTTCGAAGATGGGTTTCGGCACCTAGTTGTAGCAAGTCAGACACACGACGGCTGCAGTCAAAATTACCAGCTTTGCAAGAGGTTATCGTACTATGTATTCGACGGCACACCATACCTTCACGCTTGTAACGATAAAGAATCTAATATGACAACATTTGCTCTCCATGTAGCTTCCACACATGGATACTTGCCTAGCGATTTGTACGCTAAACCAGTACTCGTTTGAAAATATGATGTGTTACCACTCTACCCAGTCCTGTCGTTGGGAACATGTTGCCTCTTTGAGGTAAGCCGCACTGTCCACATGGATACTTCTGTTGCTGCTAACAAGCCCATTTCCTGGCATCTGATGTGCTTGTAAGATTCTGCGTAGTCGTGCGAACAACATACGCCCGTCCTCTGAGACGCTAGTCACTCGGGACTGTTGAGATCCTACGTGGCAGTGAGTATGGCCCGACCGTCGTGGGTTACGGACCAATGCGTCCAGTATTAACGCGGCCTTGTACGCATAGTCTCCATGGCCACGATCCTGCCGTATTCCTAAACGAGCCACTTGACTTTTTTTTTCTTTTTACACGAGGGACAGCACGATCTTCTCACTAACAAAGAGCATGCATTGAGGAAACAAACACTCCAAGCGTATGCCGAATATGAACAACTCCACTTCCAGTATGTTTACATACTGACAGATGTATGTACGCCCGATCCCGTTTTGTTGTTATAAGGCTACATTGTATGCCTCAACAAGAACACCGGGTAATGTTTCCGATTATTTGGCGAGGCCAGTTATTTCCTGGAATGTTTTGCGTGCTCAGTACTCCATGTGTCTAACACCACCTAATATCAGCCAGTCTGAAGATTCCTGAATAAGGGGAAACGTGTATTGGTAAATAAATAATAATTCCAATCCTGAAAGCAAGATTACTTGTTTCTTCATCGCATATTTCTGGTTGCTGTACCATCGGCGCCATGAATCGGAAAAAGTTTTAAACTACATTCAAATTTTGTTTCGGAATGAGAAATCAGTTGCTTAATCTTTATTTATGTAGACTATATTACACCTAACTAATTTTAGCAGTTGCACCGAAAAACTAATTATTTCCATACTTAATTTAACGTTTGTTGCGTGACATCTCATTGGTGTCGCAGTTTTAATGGCCAATAGTGTAATAGTGTCATCAACGATTGATGAACACTATAAATCTTCTCACGCGCGTAATGCCTTCGTATGAAACTCATCTCTGTTTAACGAAGTGTAGGGTATTCTTATACCTTTTAACTTCTCTATGCAATATTAAACATTATGTACTGTATTACCATCTACTACTTACAACGGGATATACCGCACTTCCTTTCACCGATATGATTCATACTGACAGGGCGTGTACGGCACCACTAGGACTTCAACATACGACTCGTAAACAGGAAGACACAAATCTCAGCCCTTTTCTATAAAATCGAGTTCGAAAATTTCAGACTTACTTATAAACGTTTTAGCGTGACTGATGTTCAAGGAGTCCGCACCGAGCGAGTAAGAACTTAGTTTCAGAAGTCCAAGATCCTTGGATCGTAACTCACCGTCGGTTCCTTTTCTTTTTATTACGACGTAATTCTAACAATAGATTTATTATGACTGTACAAATTATCAGTATTTAACGACTCTCCTAATGTTCACCTTGAAAAAAGGAGATTTTTTTCCTTAAGGAGATTGAAAATAAATAAAAGAGTACACGAGGATCTTCAAATCAGTATAGCCATTTTATCTATATTACTTTATCTTCATTGATGACAAACACAACATATATGACCTATGAAGCATTGCATGATTCAAAATGATATAAATCTTAGAAACATGGAAAACAATAATTATTGCGGCAAAAAGCACATGTAATTGACGATGAATTATTTCACGTGCATGGTTCTATCAGTGTGACAATTTCAGAACGAACTTGGGTTACATTCGTAAAGGCTCTCCGTTGTGACAAAATTTCGCGGCGGACCACGCATATCGAAGCATATCACTAAATATTGGTGCAGATACCTCACAAAAAAATCGTTACCCACAGCGGGAGGCGATTCAGCAGTCTCGCGGTTGTGAGACTAACGGCTTACTCTCTCGGCTGCGGACTCCCTGAATACTAACTACCCTACAATCTAGACAAGCTGGCATGAAAATTTCAAATTCGATTTCCTGGTAAACGATGGAGAGTTTCATCTTCCTTTTTACATGTGCTAAGTCTTAGTAGTGCCCTATACACCCTACCACTATGAACCAAATCGCTTGGGGGAATTTCATAGTTGTCCTGGTTACTGTGTTTTGATTTCACCGAATCAGTCCCTCAGAACCCTAATTTTTTTCTCGATAGAAGCAGTACGTTTCTAAGATGAAGATTCATCTCAAATTTAGAGGAATTCATACGAACAGTTTTATGATAGCAAGTGGTTTATTTCTACGTAAATATACTTCAGAAATGTTGAGACCAATCGAACATGTCTCTAAGTGAGACGAAATGATGTATTGCTTTCAAAAATGGGTTTTACAATATTTTCAGTGTCGAATTTTGATTGACGAAGGCATATACTGTGTACATTATACACGGACGGTTATTTGCTGTTTCATGATTTTTTCGGTTCTACACCTTCTACCTTAGGAATTCCGACGCAAAAAAGAATCGAAGCTCTGCACCTCTGTGTCAGTCTTTTTCATGCGTCTGCTTCTCTTACCATCAACCACAACACTATTGGCTGAAACGTGCGCCCCAGCTGGAGGATGGCACAGTCCGTAGTACAGATTTTTCAAACTTCCAGCTCGAATTTGTTTTTATTTTCGTCAATCTTTGACTTTGAAGGTCATTATTGACAATTATTCTTGGACTTCCAGAATCTCAGTGTACGGCCAAAACAGAAATTTCACCGAAAGACACATATTGTGCCCTTATGTTTAGCAAACATATTTTTGGATAGGAACTCTTCAGTTTCCGTCGTCACCAAGAGACACGTCTTCGGACGATAAGGGGAGTTAGTACTTGCCTTCTCAAGTTCTGATCATCTTCCATTTATATCGTGTAGATTCTTACTTCTACTATCAATATTTTCTGTTGATCTCTGAGTCGTCAATCAATCGCGCCCCTACTGCACAGCGTTTTTTCTCAGCCTTATGCTATTTAATTTCAGTTTGTAAGTGTTCGGAGAAGAGTAACAGTATATTGATGATTGACTGGTAGTTACGAAGATAGGAACACTGGACACATAAATACAGATCTCTGTCCTATAAGCTCCTTTGTCTGCAAGGAAAACTGATGACTACTGCAAGATACAAAAGAAAAAAGGTTTTGAAACGTATGTAACGATGAACAAGAATCGGGGATTAAGTCTCTTTAGTTATCACTTTCGTGTTCATATCGGTAAAGTATTAATAGAAATCATTGATTTCTACACAGCGACAAGGCGTACCTTCGCACCATTCGTTACGCATGTGTTGTCTGTTGATGAACGCACTACAGTGATGTGCCCGCGGAAACCAGATTGTCTGGTGCAGTGCTTCTATACGAGAGCGAACAATATGTAGTCAGTGTCCAAAATGTCCTTGTAAGCGTCTGCGTCATTCGCATCTGAAAAAGAACGAGGGCGATGGAAATTAAAAATAGAGACAATGAAGGAGAACAGATTCCTAGAGAGAATAAACCGTACAGATATTGATTTCTGGGAAACAAAGTAAACGTGCTTCGTTTCATTACCGGACGTTTATTGCAGACAGCATCGTAGCATAGAATGCAGCGACCCAGTTTTCCGACGCGGTAGTTGAAACAGTGTTTCGTTTCCATTTAAAAGAAAAAATAATTTGAGCTAGCTAGACCCCGTCAGAAATCGTCGGCTATGTCCGTCTCGCTTTAAAATCAAACATACGTTGTTAACTCACAAAAACCTTGTAATCCATTGATAATTTTTCCCTATCTTCCTTTTCCAGCTGATAGCATGTAGTCTACCTTTCGCTAGCTGTTCAGTCCTTTTGTGTAATTCGCATATTTGACAAACAATTAGACGTCTAGAAAAGAAAATATTATATACTCAACAACCTGCGATTTTTGTGTGACTACGGACTTCTACCGTAGCGATGCTCATGTCAGTAATGGCGAATGATGTAATTGCGATGTTGATAGTAATGATGACCTGAGTGGAGTTAATTTGTACAGGTATCATCACCGGTAGCTGATCAAATCCATATCGCTTTGAATGTATGACACCAGATCCAACGACGACAAACGTATGTCGAGGTGCAAAGATTCGAGCTGGATATTACAGAAGTTCATAGCTTCAACGTGGCTGTTCCGAACGTTTTAGTTTATGCGTGGGAAGTGTAAGATGAAAGTATGAACACATAATTCATTCAGAGAGTATGAAAAGAATTTCAGATTCTTCTAGAGGATGGCGGGATAGAGAGAGAATGGTACGTAGCGGTTGCCGCCCAAGAGTGCTAAGAGTGTGGAGACGTAGCGACAGCGTTGCCCTGCTTTCGAGAGCTGTACGAAGTAAACCTCGAATTTAGTAGTAGAGGAATGTATGTGAGAGAGGATAATGGTTATTAAATATTGTCCTCATGTTAACCGGAGCTCTAGAACTGTTGTTGTTGTTATGGTGGCCCTCAGTCCACACTGGTTTACCGCAGGTCTTCCAGTTAGTTTCTCCTGTCATAACTACTTCATCACCGGAAAACTATTGTTTTCTACATCCAGTAGAAACTGCTTGCTGTAGTCAGTCCTTGGTCTTCCTCTACATTTTCTCCACCTCCCCAATCCACCCTCCACCTTCCACTCTCCCCCTTCCACCCTCCCACAAACACACACCTACACCTACATGGATTGACACGTAATCCCCAAATAAGTGTCTTGCAAAGCGTTCATCGAACCACCTACCATTGAACCAATTTCTCTGCCCTTCCACTCTCAAACAGCACATGGTAAAAACGAACACTTATGTCTTTCCATGCGACCTGTGATTTCCCTGTCTCTCTCTCTCTCTCTCTCTCTCTCTCTCTCTTTTTTTTTTTTTTTTTTTTTTTTTTTTTTGTATAATCGTCTCTCCCTATGTAGATGGGCGCCGACAACATATTATCGCATTCGGAGGAGAAAGTTGGTGACTGAAATTTCGTGAGAAGATCCTTACACAGCAGAACACACCTTTGTTTTAATGATTGTCACACCAATTTGCGTGTTGCACCTATGAAACTCTCCCCTGTTCCGCGATAATACAAAACGAACTGTCTTTGAACTTTTTCGAAGGAAAGAAGGAAGACTGGGTTTGACCGTCGACATCGAGGTCATTAGAGACGGAACACAAGCTCGAATTATCTCGAGCATGGGGAAGAAAATCGGCAGTGCCTTTTCAAAGGAACCATCCCGCCATTTGCGTAGAGCGATTTGGATAAATCACGGGAAACCTAAATCTGGATGGCCGGACGCGGGTTTGAACTATCGTCCTACCGAATGCGAGTCCAGTGTGCTAACCACTGCGCCAATTCGTTCTGTGAAATTTTCCTATGTCCTCCCTCAGTTCTATCTAATGCGGATCCCACACTGTACAGCAATACTCCAGAAGAGGAGCGGACAAGCGTAGTCTATGCATTTCCTAACTTTTGTGCCAATAAATCGTAGTCTTTTCCGCACAACATTATCTATGTGATAGTTCCAACTTAAGTTACACATAATTGCAATCCATAAGTATTTAGTTTAATTCGCAGCCCTTCTGTTTGTATGATTTATCGTTTAACCGAAATTTAGCGGAATCCTTTTAGTACTCAAGTGGGTGATTCCACACTTTTCATAATTTACTGTCAATCGTCACTTTTCTCGCCATACAGACACACTAGCTAAATAATTTTGAAATTGATTTTGATAATCTGATGCCTTCACAAGACAATAAATGACAGCATCATTTGCAAATAGTCTAAAAGGAATTCTCAGACTGTTTCATAAATCGTTTATATATACATATCAATAAAAGTTTTGCATCACCTCGGTTCCAAGAGTTCCGGAGCCTGTACAGAAAATTGGAATAGAGATCTACAGAAAAAACATTTACGCCCTTTTCATTGCCCATGAAAAATGCACATTGCGTGTTGTACCACCATACAGCGAGACATTCAGAGGTGCTGGTCCAGATTGCCGTACACACCGGTATCTTTAATGCCCAGTAGCACGTCCATTTGCACTGATGCATGCCTGTATTCGTAGTGGCATGCTATCCACAAGTTAATATAATGAAAAATCCGCCTCAGTTGCGAAAATTTTCTGGTCTTTACCCAGGTTTCGGCTAAAATAATCTAGCCTTCTTCAGAAGCATAAAATTACTATAACATGCCAGAGTAGGGCACAGTCAACATTAAAAATTAATATCTGTAATACCGTGGTACCACGTCGAATTAAAACTACTTAACTGAAGTCCAGCCTCGGCATCACTTCACCACGCGGTCGGTTGGCAGCGGCAACTCATCAAGGCACTGTTAGTCCAGATCGCCCCACTCCTCAACAGAGATTCGGCGTAGAACCCTGAGAGTGGTTGGTGGGTCGCGTCATCCATAAACAGCCCTTTTCAATCTATCCCAGGCATGTTCGGTAGGGTTCATGTCTGGAGAACATGCTGTCATCTCTAGTCAAGCAATGTCGTTATCCTGAAGGAAGTCATTCACAAGATGAGCACTATGGGGGCGCGAATTTTCGTCCATGAAGACGAATGCCTCGTCAATAAGCGGCCGATATGGTTGCACTATCCGTCGGAGGATGGCATTTACGTATCGTACAGCAATTATGGCGCCTTCCATGTCCACCAGCGGCGTACGTCGACCCCATATAATGCCACACCAAAACAGCAGGGAACCTCCATCTTGCTGCACTCGCTGGACAGTGTGTCTAAAGCGTTCAGCCTGACAGGGTTGCCTCCAAACACGTCTCCGACGATTGTCTCGTTGAAGGCATATGCGATACTCATCGGGTTAGAGAATGTGATGTCAGTCCTGAGCGGTCCATTCGGCATGTTGTTGGGCCGACATGGTGTCGTAGTTGCAAAAATGGACCTCGCCATTGACGTCGGGAGTGAAGTTGCGTAACATCCAGCCTACTGCGCACAGTTTGAGTCGTTACATGATGTCCTGTGGCTGCACGAAAAGCATTATTCAACATGGTGACGTTGTTGTCAGGGCTCCACCGAGCCATAATCCATAGGTAGCGGCCATCCACTGCAGTAGTAGCCCTTGGGCGGCATGAGCGTGGCGTGTCATCGACAGATCCTGTCTCTGTATCTGCTCCATCTCCGAACAACATCGCTTTGGTTCACTTCGAGACGCCTGTACACTTCCCTTGTTGAGAGCCCTTTCTGGCACAAAGTAACAATGCGGACGCAATCGAACCGCGGTATTGACCGTCTAGGCATGGTTGAACAACAGACAACACAAGCCGTGTACCTCCTTCCTGGTGGAATGACTAGAACTGATCGGCTGTGGGACTCCCTCCGTCTCATAGGCGCTGCTTATGCATGGTTGATTACATCTTTGGGCGGCTTTAGTGATGTCTCTGAACAGTCAAAGTGTCTGTGTTTGTGGTACAATACCCACAGTCAACGTCTGTCTTCAGGAGTTCTGGGAACCGGGGTGATGCAAAACTTTTTTAGATGTGGTAGACACAACAGCAGACGGCCTGTAACACTGCGTTCCCCAAGGAGTGCTAGATATCACTTCTGTTTTATTCTATGATTTCCAGTCAGTTACTACGAACTGTAACTTTTCTGGATTAAAAACATGAATACAGTCATACAACTGAGACAATACTCCATATGCAAACAATTTGATTATAATGCGCTTGTGAGAAGTGTGGAATCATTCGGACATCACCTGTCGATAGCACTCTTGTTGAGACTAAACAGCTAGTTGTATTTCACAAGAATGATATTTTATGAATCCGTGGGGGCTGCTTGTCAATAAATCGTTTTCTCCACGGTAACTGGTAATGATCCAACACATTATATGTTCCACAATACTACTGCAAATCGATTTTAGTGATATGGGTCTGCAATTCTGCGGGTTAATCCTACTTCCTTTCTCGAGAAGTGGTGTGATCTGTACAACATTCCAGTCTTTAGGTACTGACCACTGGTCGAGCGAGCGGTTATGTATAATTGCTAAGTATGGAAGTGTTGCACCCGCTTACTCCGAAAGGAACCTAACTGGTATTGAATCTGGATCGGAAGCCTTGACTTTATTGATTTAAGCTGTTTCGCTAAACGGTGGATATGTATTTCTAAGTTACTCACGTTGGCAGCTGTTCTTGATTCGAATTCTGGAATATTCACTTCGTCTTCTTTGGTGAAGGAATTTCGAAAAACCGTGTTTCGTAACTCTACTTTAGTGGCACTGTCATTAGTAACATCGCTCAGTGAAGTTATTGATTATGTCTTACCGCTGGTGCAATTTACTTACGATCAGAATTTATTTGGATTTTCTTCCAGATTTCGAGACAGAGGAAACTATTAAAAATATTAATTTTCACATTTAAGTCCGCGC
Source organism: Schistocerca nitens (assembly GCF_023898315.1). Classification (NCBI taxonomy): domain Eukaryota; kingdom Metazoa; phylum Arthropoda; class Insecta; order Orthoptera; family Acrididae; genus Schistocerca; species Schistocerca nitens. The sequence goes on from NC_064617.1 coordinate 562,069,807, forward strand.
TAAGTTTCGAGCGTCTCTCAGTTGTCGTTGATACTACTTCTTGGAATTCGGACCACATGTGGTCTAAGTTTACATGGTCAGATTGAAAGGAGTGCTGACTACTGCTTAGGAAGGCACCAAGCGAACTTTTATCTGTTATTTAAATAGATATATTTTGCGTTTCGTTTGGTGGTTCTGGATGTTACGCTATTCAGTCGTGCTACAATGACCTTGTGCTCATTAAACCCTGTGTGCGCCATGATGCTCCGTATTTGCTGGTCTACTATACTTTCCGAACCATTTATTCTTCGAATGGATTTCTGGATTAATTGTTCAAAATAATTTTCGGAGTAGGCATTCAATGCGATTTCGGACTATCTTTTATGCCCACCACCGACTTTAGACGTGTGTTTTCGTCAACATATCGAGGGTAGGTTGAAGTCACAGCCAGCTGTAATTGTATGAGTGTGGTGCCTATTTGAAATGACGCTAAAGGTTTCTTTGAATTGTTCAGCAATTGTATCACCTGAGTCGGGAGGGAGAAGGGGAGATGGACGGTAAAAGGAAAGTAGATTTATGTATTTTTTATCAGATTTATTTATTCCGATTGTTAAGAGTAACCTCTATCCAATATAGCGCATAGAAACTATCTACTTTAATTTCACTACGGGGTAAGCTACTTACGACAACAATGAACACTCTACCACGGACCGTATTTAATCTATCCCTTCTGAACTCGCTTAAGACCATTGTAAAAATTTCGGCTGAACTTGCCGCTAGCTTTAGCCATCTTTCAGGCCCATAACGATTTCGACCTCAGTCCTTTCTATTAGCGCTTTGAGGTCTGGTTCCTTCCCAACACAGCTAAAAATACTGATTGTTGCTATGTCTACCCTCTTTCTGTGTTCGTCGTGCACCCTTTGAGACTGATGCCCGTTTTGTATTTTTCGGAGACCCTCTAATCTAGCTAAAGCACACGCGCGTACACGCACAAACGCGCTCGTGCCCTCCCCATCCCATCCCCCCCCCACCCCACCCCCCCACACACACGCGCAATTAACAACAACTTGATGCCTCAGGATGAGTCCAATTGATTCCTTGTTTTAATCATGTTCTATAAATTTCGTTTCTACTGAATTCAGTATCTCATTAGTTATTCGATCTATCTACATCTTCAGCATTCTTCTGCAAGACGATATTTCAAATGCTTTAATTCACTTCATGTGACTACCGTTTGATTTTAAATACAGTTTTAGTTGTGTTTGTTTACTACTGTTATATCTTTCGGTCAGTGGACACCATCAAACAACTGTAAAGGTAAAAAGAGGTTGTAGGACATAACATCGCATTAACTGCACAACACAATGAATTTTGATGTGTCTTACATTTGAGGCAGGGCATCGTGATAACACCGAATAGCACCTGTCAAATGCTGTAAAAAGAAAGTAATAAAAGTGACAATGAGGTATTACTGGCATATCCTCGAGAAATATGAAAACTCCACCTACACTGTTTATATGGCGTGCATAACCTAAGCTGAGTCATAGGTGGTATCTCACAGGCCTTCGAGCCGAATCTGCACAGGAACACCAAAGAAACTCGTGTAGCCACGCGTATTCAAATACAGAGATATGTAAACGGGCAGAATACGGCGCTGCGATCGGCTACGCCTATATAAGACAACAAGTGTCCGGCGCAGTTTTTAGATCGGTTATTGCTGCTATAACGGCAGATTATCAAGATATAAGTGAGTTTGAACGTGGTATTATAGTCGACACACGAGCGATGGGTATAGCATCTCCGAGGTAGCGATGAAGCGGGGTTTTCCCGTACAACCATTTCACGAGTGTACCGTGAATATCAGGAATCCAGTAATACATCAAATTACCGACATCGCTTCAGCAGGAAAAAGATCCTGCAAGAATGAGACCAACGACGACTGAAGAGAATCGTTCAACGTGACAGGAGTGCAACCCTTCCGCAAATTGCTGCAGATTTCAGTGCTGGGCCATCAACAAGTGTCCACGTGCTAACCATTCAACGAAACATCATCGATACGAGCTTTCGGAGCCGAAGGCCCATTCGTGTACTCTTGATGATTGCCGACACAAAGTCTTACGCCTCGTCTGGTCCTGTCAACACCGACAATGGATTGTTGATGACTGGAAACCTGGTCGGACTAGTCCTGCTTCAAACTGTATCCAGCGGATGGGTGTGCGTGTACGGGTATGGAGACAACCTCCTGAATCCATGGACCCCACATGTCACTAGGGGACTGTTCGAGCGGGTGGAGGCTCTATAATGATGTGGGGCGTGCGCAGTTGGACTGATATGGGACCCCTGATATGTCTAAATACGTCTCTGATAGGTGACATGTAGTTAAGCACCCTGTCTGATTACTTGCATCCATTCATGTCCATGATGCATTCTGGCGGATTTAGGCAATTCCAGCAGGACAATCCCAAACCCAACACGTCCAGGATTGCTACAGAGTGGCTCCAGGAACACTGTACAGAGTTTAAACACTTCCACTGGACCGAACTCCCCAGACATGAACATTATTGAGCACATCTGGGATACCTTGCAACGTGCTGTTCAGAAGAGGTCTCCACCCCCTCGTATTCTTACGGATTGATGGACAGCCCAGCGAGATTCATGGTGTCAATTCTCTCCAGCACTACTTCAGACATCAGTCGAGTCCATGCCACGTCGTGTTGCGGCACTTCTGCGTGCTCTCGGGAGCTCTACACGATGTTACGCAGGTGTAACAGTTTCTTTGATTTATTACCGAAGTTATCCTTGCTTCTATGAAAGTGCCTCGAAAGTGCCAGAAGCATATAACATGAAATAAGCGAAACGCAGAAAAAACAACACAGAGTAATGCAACAACCCTCAGATGAAACGGTACATTTTTATCACAGTATGTTCAGTCTGTTCTGTCGGTGTATAGTACAACACGCGACAATTGCAAAATTGTTCCCTTACAGAGATTGTTCAAAATATCAACTACCACGAGTACAGCTGAATGTACAGCGACGGACCACGCAAGAATTCCAGGAGTCTGGCGTGCGACTTCCCCAGCTGAGATAATCTTAGCAACCAAGTCCACGTGAGCATCCATCCAAGTGTCGTAAACTACGTTCTTAACATGCTCCCAGTAGGAAACGTCCATTGGTGTCATGTCTGTTGACCATTCTTGACAGCCGGCCGCGGTGGTCTCGCGGTTCTAGGCGCGCAGTCCGGAACCGTGCGACTGCTACGGTCGCAGGTTCGAATCCTGCCTCGGGCATGGATGTTTGTGATGTCCTTAGGTTAGTTAGGTTAAAGTAGTTCTAAGTTCTAGGGGACTAATGACCACAGCAGTTGAGTCCCATAGTGCTCAGAGCCATTTGAACCAACCATTCTTGACATGGAAGAGGGCACCGCGACCAATCCATTGTCGTCCAAGCTGTACTTCAATATCGTTCCTAATACCAAATGCAAAGTGTTTCGGCACCCCGTCCTGATAAAAACACAGAAGATGACAAACTATCAGCGCACATCTTCTAGAAACGGTGCAGTACATGATGTAGATAAGTTCCAAAATCGGTGACAATACCAGCCCATACACTGATGAGCAAAAACATTGTGACCACCTGCGTGAAGTGTCTAGACAACACGTAATTCCACCTTTTACGCAACGAGACAAACTCAGCACAATAGGCTGTAGAGCGGTAGCGCTGGACCAAAGTAACACATCAGGCGATCACCATCGACAGTTGCACTGAACATTTTATTTGGTACCTTTAAACAAGAGAACTTAACTAATAAAACCAACACATGTTTAAAACTACCACACATCTTTAAAATTACCATTCAGGTGAAAATAAATTACTTCAATTTTAAACATTCATAAAAACGCGGTGCTTATGGCCTATTACACATTTACTGAAACGAGTTAAATTTATGTACTCTAAATTGTAATCAAGTTGAAGAACAATTTTCTAAAATTTAACTAATGTGCTCTTTCATTACGACAGCGATTGTTATTACCAAAATAATTCAGAGTTCAGGCAACAATCAGATACCATGGCACGCAACAGGTTACTTAAATGATAGGTACCATATAATTTAGCATATAAAATATAAAATTTCATGTGAGGAAACAAGCTCGTGAGATTCAACAACTGCGCTCAGAAAGAGGACGCCCGCCCGCTCAGCTGTTCCCAATACAGGCTCGACATGGGCCCCAAGACGGGAGCAGCAACGGTCATGAACGGGCACGAGAAAATCCCAGAACTAGTCGGTATCTACAACAGATTGACATTTGCCTTAAATAACTAGAAACACAATAACTCATTACAACACATCATCAGTAAAATTAATACATGAAATTAATTACATTATCGATCTACTGTCATTGAAGGAACTCTAGTACCACCATCAATGGAATCCGTTTCAGGCATTTAAACACACTATAATGACTGGCCTATCAATAACTGGTAAGAATTTAGGAAACTACTGAATTCAAAATTATACACGTGTCTCTCAGACACACTATTAGTTCAAACAGAAACGTAACACTAATTTTATTACAATTCAGAGATAAATATACCCAGAGAAACATTATATATCGCAACAGGCCATCTTAACTCTGTGGTGTGATGTTGTTGTTGTTGTGGTCCTCAGTCCTGAGACTGGTTTGATGCAGCTCTCCATGCTACTCTATCCTGTGCAAGCTTCTTCATCTCCCAGTACCTACTGCAACCTACATCCTTCTGAATCTGCTTAGTTTATTCATCTCTTGGTCTCCCTCTACGATTTTTACCCTCCACGCTGCCCTCCAATACTAAATTTGTGATCCCTTGATGCCTCAAAACATGTCCTACCAACCGATCCCTTCTTCTAGTCAAGTTGTGCCACAAACTTCTCTTCTCCCCAATCCTATTCAATTAGTTACGTGATCTACCCACCTTATCTTCAGCATTCTTCTGTAGCACCACATTTCGAAAGCTTCTATTCTCTTCTTGTCCAAACTGGTTATCGTCCATGTTTCACTTCCATACATGGCTACACTCCATACAAATACTTTCAGAAACGACTTCCTGACACTTAAATCTATACTAGATGTTGACAAATTTCTCTTCTTCAGAAACGATTTCCTTGCCATTGCCAGTCTACATTTTATATCCTCTCTACTTCGACCATCATCAGTTATTTTACTCCCGAAATAGCAAAACTCCTTTACTACTTTAAGTGTCTCATGTCCTAATCTAATCCCCTCAGCATCACCCGATTTAATTTGACTACATTCCATTATCCTCGTTTTGCTTTTGTTGATGTTCATCTTATATCCTCCTTTCAAGACACTGTCCATTCCGTTGAACTGCTCTTCCGAGTCCTTTGCTGTCTCTGACAGAATTACAATGTCATCGGCGAACCTCAAAGTTTTTACTTCTTCTCCATGAATTTTAATACCTACTCCGAATTTTTCTTTTGTTTCCTTTACTGCTTGCTCATTATGCAGATTGAATATCATCGGGGAGAGGCTACATCCCTGTCTCACTCCTTTCCCAACCACTGCTTCCGTTTCATGCCTCTCGACTCTTATAACTGCCATCTGGTTTCTGTACAAATTGTAAATAGCCTTTCGCTCTTTGTATTTTACCCCTGCCACCTTCAGAATTTGAAAGAGAGTATTCCAGTTAACGTTGTCAAAAGCTTTCTCTAAGTCTACAAATGCTAGAAACGTAGGTTTGCCTTTTATTAATCTTTCTTCTAAGATAAGTCGTAAGGTTAATATTGCCTCACGTGTTCCAACATTTCTACGGAATCCAAACAGATCTTCCCCGAGGTCCGCTTCTACCAGTTTTTCCATTCGTATGTAAAGAATTCGCGTTAGTATTTTGCAGCTGTGACTTATTAAACTGATAGTTCGGTAATTTTCACATCTGTCAACACCTGCTTTCTTTGGGATTGGAATTATTATATTCTTCTTGACGTCTGTGGGTATTTCGCCTGTCTCATACATCTTGCTCACCAGATGGTAGAGTTTTGTCATGACTGGCTCTCCCAAGGCCATCAGTAGTTCTAATGGAATGTTGTCTACTCCCGGGGCCTTGTTTCGACTCAGGTCTTTCAGTGCTCTGTGAAACTCTTCACGCAGTATCGTGTCTCCCATTTCATCTTCATCTACATCCTCTTCCATTTCCATAATATTGTCCTCAAGTACATCGCCCTTGTATAAACCCTCTATATACTCCTTCCACCTTTCTGCCTTCCCTTCTTTGCTTAGAACAGGGTTGCCATCTGAGCTCTTGATATTCATACAAGTGGTTCTCTTCTCTCCAAAGGTCTCTTTAATTTTCCTGTAGGCAGTATCTATCTTACCAGAAGTGAGACAAGCCTCTACATCCTTACATTTATCCTCTAGCCATGACTGCTTATCCATTTTGCACTTCCTGTCGATCTCATTTTTGAGACGTTTGTATTCCTTTTTGCCTGCTTCATTTACTGCATTTTTATATTTTCTCCTTTCATCAATTAAATTCAATATTTCTTCTGTTACCCAAGGATTTCTATTAGCCCTCGTCTTTTTACCTACTTGATCCTCTGCTGCCTTCACTACTTCATCCCTCAGAGCCACCCATTCTTCTTCTACTGTATTTCTTTCCCCCATTCCTGTCAATTGTTCCCTTATGCTCTCCCTGAAACTCTCTACAACCTCTGGTTCTTTCAGTTTATCCAGGTCCCATCTCCTTAAATTCCCACCTTTTTGCAGTTTCTTCAGTTTTAATCTACAGTTCATAACCAATAGATTGTGGTCAGAGTCCACATCTGCCCCTGTAAATGTCTTACAATTTAAAACCTGGTTCCTAAATCTCTGTCTTACCATTATATAATCTATCTGATACCTTTTAGTATCTCCAGGATTCGTCCAGGTATACAACCTTCTTTTATGATTCTTGAACCAAGTGTTAGCTATGATTAAGTTATGCTCTGTGCAAAATTCTACAAGGCGGCTTCCTCTTTCATTTCTGCCCCCCAATCCATATTCACCTACTATGTTTCTTTCTCTCCGTTTTCCTACTGACGAATTCCAGTCACCCATGACTATTAAATTTTCGTCTCCCTTCACTACCTGAATAATTGCTTTAATCTCGTCATACATTTCATCAATTTCTTCATCATCTGCAGAGCTAGTTGGCATATAAACTTGTACTACTGTAGTAGGCATGGTCTTTGTTTCTATCTTGGCCACAATAATGCGTTCACTATGCTGTTTGTAGTAGCTAACCCGCACTCCTATTTTTTTATTCATTATTGAACCTACTCCTGCATTACCCCTATTTGATTTTGTATTTATAACCCTGTAATCACCTGACCAAAAGTCTTGTTCCTCCTGCCACCGAACTTCACTAATTCCCACTATATCTAACTTTAACCTATCCATTTCCCTTTTTAAATTTTCTAACCTACCTGCCCGATTAAGGGATCTGACATTCCACGCTCCGATCCGTAGAATGCCAGTTTTCTTTCTCCTGATGGTGTGATATAAATACAATAACCAGGCGGTACTTAAACAACGACCATCAAAGCTTTCAATGGCGGTTAAACCTCGACAGTAGGGATCTACAACAGAATGTTCAAGATGGTTCAAATGGCTCTGTGCACTTAGTACTTAACATCTGAGGTCATAAGTCCCCTAGAACTTAGAACTACTTAAACCTAACTAACCTCAGGACGACACACACATCCATGCCCGAGGCAGGATTCGAACCTGCGACCGTAGCGGTCGCGCGGTTTCGGACTGAAGCGCCTAGAACTGCTCAGCCACTCTGGCCGGCACAGCAGAATGTCTCAGCCCTCCAGGCCCTCGTAAATGTTAATGATCACACTACATACACCTTAAAACATTATGTGTTAAACCAATTAAAATCAACACATTGAAGGCGAGACTCAGTAGGAGTAGCGACGGCCGCCCAATAAAATACATCAACCGCACAGAATCCAGAAGTGGATACCGACCACAATTTACAGGACAAGCAAGGCCCTTACCGTCTTGCTTTTTCGAGGAAGCCTGCCGCCGCAGATCCCGATGCCAGGAGACATGAAGCAAGCGGAAAAAACCCCACGGCTTCCCAGTAACGTCTCTTTCCATGCCGGTGATATTTGCCACGGCGCCGTTACCCGGGTAAACAGCCCCTTTCAGACGTGCCCTGCTTGCTGGCTGACACCAGACCTTAGCTGTCCGCCATTGTTCCCGAAACGCCATTACTGCTCGGCGTCCCAAAGCAAAATCATTTCCTCTCGCTCCTGATCGGCTCGGTAGGTGGCGCCAGCGCGCGCCCTGCGCGCACCGCCGCCCCAGATGACCCATACCGGCGGCGGGAATATCGCTAATCGAGCCACACGGCTCACTGCATAACAGCTTGTTTGTCCGTCTAAGGAACGAAATACATAACTGATTCAGCGTATCAGTGATCCAACAGTTTGTTGGTAGGTTTGTGGAAGTATGTTGAATTAAATCTCTACGTACAGATGACGTAATAGCAAGTAAATAACGGGCAGCAGACATGCGTCTGCGGTGACGGCGGCCGATAGCGACCAAAACTGGTCACATAGGATTTACACTGAAGAAAGTGATATAGGCATGCCCATTCAAATACAGAATATTCAGGCAGAATACGGCGCTGCGGTCGGCAACGCCAGACAATAACAGTCTGGTGCAATTATTAGAGCGGCTGTTGCTGCTACAATGGCAGTTTATGAAGATTGAAGTGAGTTTGAACTTGGTTTTATAGTTGGCGCAAGAGGGGCGGGACACAGCATCTCCGAGGTAGCGATGATGCAGGAATTTTCCCGTACAACCATTTCACGAGTGTACCGTGAATATCACTAATCCAGTAACACGTCAAATCTCCTTCATCGCTGCGGCTGGAAAAAGATCCTATAAAAATGGGACCAACGACGAAGAAGAGATTCGTTCCACGTGGCAAAACCGCAAACCTTCCACAGATTGCTGCAGTCAACCGCACAGAACCCAGTAGATTTCAATGCCGGGCCATCAACGAGTGTCAGCGTGAGAACCATTCAACGAAACATCATCGATATGGGCTTTCAGAGCCGAAGGCCCACTCGTGCACCCTTGATGATTGCACGACACAAAGCCTTACGCCTCGCCTGCGTCCGTCGACACCGACGTTGTACTGTTAATGACTGAAAACATGTAGCCTGGTCGGATGAGTCTCGCTTCAAATTCTATCGAGCGGATGGACATCTAAGGGTATGAAGACAACCTAATGAATCCATGGCCCTGCATGTCAGCAGGGGAATGTTCAAGATCGTGGACGCTCTCTAATGGTGTGGGGCGTGTGCAGATGGAGTGATATGGGACGCCTGATGCGTCTAGAAACGACTCTGACAGGTGACACGTACGGAAGCATCCTGTCTGATCACCTTCATCTACTCGTGTCCCCAATGCATTCTGACGGACTTGGGCAATTCCAGAAGGGCAATTGGACACGCCACACATCCAGAATTGCTACAGAGTGGCTCCAGGAACACTCTTCTCAGTTTAAACACTACCACTGGACCGAACTCCTCAGATATGTACATTATTGAGCATATCTAGGATTCCTTGCAACGTGCTGTTCAGAAAAGCTCTCCACCTCCTCATACTCTTACGAATTTATGGACAGCCCAGCGGGATTCATGGTTTCAATTCAGTACTAATTCAGACATCAGTCGAGTCCATGTGGGATTCATGATGTCAATTCTCTCCAGCACTAATTCAGACATCAGTGGAGTCCATGCCACGTCGTGTTCTGCACTTCTGCGTGCTCGCGGAAGGCCTACGCGATATTAGGCAGATGTATCAGTTTTTTTGGCACTTCATTGTATATTAGGCACATTTGATCGCCGAGACATCATCATGAGTTAGCTATCAAACCACTGTAGCACGTTTCTGGCTCCGAGACAGTGGCAATTATACTTCTGAAAGACAACGTCGTCGTCTGGAAAGACATCAAGAATGAAGGGATGCAGGTGGTTCGCAGCCTGTTTTAGATTACTACCACAGGTCCTATGCAAGAGCAGAAGAATGTCTTCCACAGCACAATACTGCTCCCAACAGCCTGCGTCCGAGGCGCGCTGCACGCTTCGAGCCGCCTTTCATGTCGATGACGGTATTTATGGAAACAACCGTCGATCTAGTGTAGCAAAAATGTGATTCACCCGAAAAGCTGACACGTCTCCGTTGATCGATGATCGAATCCCGAAGGTCCACTGCCCACTGCAATCAGAACTATGTATTGGGTTGCTGCGAAGCTCCATGTTCAACAATATACGATGAACGGTGTGCTTCGAAACACGTGTGCGTGCACTAGCATTGGGGTCTTTGGGTGGCAGAGATCACCATCCATCCTACTTTAACGAGCAAACATCCGAACCCCAAGTTCTGTGAAGAGTGGTGGACGTCCATCCATTTTAGCGCCTAGTGCTATTCACACTGCCCTTCACCTCTTTTCGTAGATGCTCACGACAGCAGCACACGAACATTCGACCAGCTTCGCCATTTCCGACATCCTCGTTCACAATCTCTGCGTAATAATAATCTGCCCTTTGTCAAAGTCGCTTACCTCGATGGATTTCCCGATTTGCAGCATATATCTTTACTACGGTGATCCCCCATTCGTGCCTGCTCCCCTTACAAACTTTTTTTACAGCGTCACGTGCCCGTAATGCCACGAGGCGGCATCCGACGTCACCGTAGGCAGTGGTCGTAATGTTTTGCCTGATTAGTGTCGATGCACATTCAACGTCTGTTGATAGGATCGACACACCAGTGTGAGTGAATGGCTATTCATACTGCTGCACATGCTTTCTAAACATGGCCTCGGCTGTAAACGACGTGAAAGCTGGAAAATTGGGATTTTCTGTACAATGCCGTAGGGACCAATTTGCAAATGCCACTCGAAATGGGAAGTCTACTAGCTGCTATGACCGTTTTTCGTGTAAGACTCTCAAAATACAGGTGATGGGCCTGTGTTCAGAGATCGTGAAACTCCCATAATACTAGAGACAGGATTGTCACCAACCGCGTGTAACACATTCACTTCCATACCTGATGTTATAGCATATCACATACACCGCTCTTGCATCTCATTGAGTGAATCCATACGTTAGTTGCATGTCGTCCAATTCTTCATCAGTAAACCTATCCATAGTAGTGCTGTGTGTCTCTGTTAACGCACAACTAACACTGTTAGAAAACAAAGCCCTACACAGAACCGAGCAGTACTTAATGCTAACCTGTGAACAACAATGTAAGGAATGCACAACTGTTACGTGAGTATATGGAAACACGACACACAGCGCAAGCCGTCGACATGTGCACAGTTGTGCCCTCAGATTAAAGGACCATTTGCAAAGAAAACTGACAGGTGTGAGTATCACCGAAACATTGAATATGTTAGTTCTGCAAAATGTTGCCATAGTATAAGCCGAACTTTTGAAGATCAGTTTAGGTTCAATAGAAATTTAGGGACATGCCAGGCAATACTGACTCTACGGCGTATCTTAGAAGACAGACTGAAGAACAACAAACTTACATTTATAGTATTTGTGTGTCTAGAGAAAGTGTTCGAAGATATTGACTCAACTATACTCTTTGAACTTCCGAAGGCAAAAAGGAACAGTATGGGGAGCGAAAATTTTTCTACAATCTGTGCTGAAACCAGATTGCAGTTATAAGAGTGGAACACGAAGGGGAAACAGAGGTTGAGAATGACAGAGGATATCTGCCTATCCCTTAGGTTACTGAATTTGTACATTGCCTAAGCGATAAAGCAAAAAAGGCAAAATTTGAGAAAGGAAGTTTGGGAAAAACAAAAAAATGTTTGACGTTTGACGATTACTTTGTGATGCCGTCAGAATATAGGAACTGTAATATCAATTGAACTTAATCAACAGTGTCTTGAAATAATATCAGACGAAAAATGGATGAATATCAGCAAAAGTAAAACAAGGATAAGAAATGTAGTCAAATTAAATCAGGAAGTTCTTAGGATTTTATATTAGAAAAAGAGTCTACAAAAATAAGGGATGCATTTTGCTATTTAGACAACAAAGGAAATGACGATGGCTAAATATAGAGAATATAAACTGCATACTAGCTGCAACAAGAAAAGTGTTTATGAAAAAGAGAAATATTTTAACATCTTATATGAATTTGAGAGTCAGGAAGTCTTTTATGAAGGTATTTGTCGGGTATGTAGTCTTTCACCGAAGTGAAACGTGTACAATAAACAGTTAAAACAATAAGAGTATAGAAGCTTTTTCAAAATGTAGTGTGTAGATGAATGCTGAAGTTAAATTGGCTACTCCAACAGCAGCTTCTAATCTTTTTTTCGATTCACATAGCCTTAACTGAAAACACTCCAAATAAATAATTTGGTAAATATTTTTTTATTTGTTTGTCTACTGTGGAAGTTGTACGTTAATGTTTGTAGTTTACATCTATTCCTGCAGGGTTGTTTTGTCATTGCGATTCTTCTTTTAAATATGTTACGCGCCTGTTGTCTTGAGTTACTGCACTACCCATCTGGTAGTTGCATGGGTCCTATTCTAAAGTTCTTATTTTTTCTGCCAGTGTAGTTTATTTCTATTTTGTCATATGTCGGCAGTTTTGTAAAACCATAGCGATTATATGAGACATAATATTTACAGCTTATAGCAGCAAGCAGCATAGTTTTAATTTCGTTCATTTTATTTAAAAAACACAGTTAGCAGTTTCAAATTTACAAATTCATCTTCACATGGCTTCCATGGTCACGTGTTCAAAACACATGGTAGATTGTTTTACAGACCATCATGACAACACAGAAGAATGTTCCGTATTCCATGAATGTAGAAACAAATAAACCATTTGAAAATGAACCTGTAAAACTGAAACCAGCCTGCCTAATAGCCATGCTTTCCAAGGCAACCTACACATAAGGGGAAGGAAACGGTTCTCTCCAACCCCTCCTGTGTGTAGGCTGCCTGGTGTGGTAGTTGTGTTGTGTTGGAGTAATATCAGCCTGCTTCACTGACCTGTTTTGCAGGGCAGCATACATTTGTGGATGGGCACAGCTGGGTAAGTTTGAGGTAGACATCGTAGGGGATGGAGGGAGCTGACATGGACATATAGAGCAAGTGCAGAGAAGGGAGGGACAGAGGGAACTGGAAGGAAGGGTACAGAGAGAAGAAGAGGGGAAATTGGTATGGAGAGCCGAGAGCAGGAAATGCACAGAGACAGGGAGAAGGAAAGAGTAGATGCATAGGGAGAGCTGGGAGCTGGGCAAGAGGAAGTAAACAAGGTGATGTGTCGAGGAAGGGAGAGAGAGAGGTGGGGAGGAGGAGACAACAGAGACAGAGAGAGAATGGAGCAGGAGGCCGTCAGATGGAGATGGGAGGATGAGGGGAGAGACAAACTGGGGAGGAAGAGATGAGCACAAGGAGGGGCAGGACGACATATGTGAAATATATATGTGAAACGGACTTGAGAGCAAAGCCACGTGGATAAAGTAAGTATGCTAATAAAACATGCAGACAAATATGTGAGACACGGTTTATCGTATACGAGATGAAGCATCTGAAATGCTTGTGCAAGCGGAATGATTCGTCGGAAAAATAATTGTAGGGTACTGTCTTTCTGGCATATATCCCCAGCCTGGCAGACATAATCAGCTGTACATCGCGCAAACACGACGTAAAGACTACTTACAAACCGACCAAGAAGTTCACAGAGTATATCATATCGGAAAAGACAAAATGGACCCACTCGCTATTCGGGAGTATACTGCATACCGTGTAAATGTGGAGAAGCCTATTTTGGAATGACAGGATGATCCACTTTCACCAGGATCACCGAACATAAACATTACACAGCTTGGGGTAGGTGGATAAACTGGCCTTTGTGGAGCACACACAAAGTGACACTGGCCAGCATGGCTCGTACGGCGTGTTCAAAATTAATATACGGATTTTAAGGTTTGGTAGCATTTATTACATTCAACAATTATAAATTCCACATCAAATGAAAGAGCAACTCAAACAGTTTCGGTTGTACAGCTGTGCGCAAAGGGAACAGTATGGAACGATCAAGAGTGACTGAAGAACGTGTTGAAGGAGTGAGAATCTTTCATTTGTAGCCCCATGAAATCAGTTGGGGAGGCTAGTCATGAGTTATCAGTTCGAGTGACATCTGTGTGGAAACTTTCAAGGAGACACAACTATGGTAGAGGTGTGGGCCAGCAGTTGCGGGAAGTGTTGGGGAGTGAGTACTAGGTCACCAACATTGTGAAGCCTAGTGCAGGGTTGGCTCAGGTGACTGACAGCATAGGGGAATTATGTAAGAATTTTAAGAAGGAGAATCAGGTAGCGATAGCGGGTGGAGCAGGGAATAGTCTCGATAGGGTCGGCGAATATGGTGTAGGTGGTGACCAGGTTAAGATAGCTACTCAAACTGGTGGCACTACTGTGTGTTTCGTGCAACTGTTTCAGTTTCATGATCGGCCTCACCTTAATGTAGCTGTTAGGCGCGCTAATGTGGGGCTGGGGAGGGCACTGATGGCGGAGGGTAAAGGTCACATCTCAGTAGTGCCAGTTGGGTCTATCAATAGATCAGGCTTCACTAGGCAAGGCCTGCACCTCAATAGCTATGGGAAGGGGAGGCTGGCTAAGCATATAGGTGACAGTGTAGTGGGTGGTTGTGGTGGTGGTGGTGTCAATCATGGAAAAATTCCTGTAGTAGTTGGTGTTAGATCTGCACCATTTTTAGATTGAAGTCAGCTGATAGGCTTAAAGGAAGTCCCTCTAACTAAGGGCTCACCTTCTGAGGATGTAATGTTTCCTAGTAGAGAAGAAATCAGCATATTTCACCAAAATATAAGAGGTATTAGAGATATAGGTAGTGAACTGCTTATAGATGTTGACTCTGAAATTATTGGTATATCAGAGCTCCACTTACATATTTTGTCAATTCAGAGGCGTCCTTTACCAGGCTACATATTAGCTGGCTGTTTCTCAAGGAGTTCCTTGTAGGCTGGGGGAGTGGCTATGTATGTAAAAAACAGTATTCCATTTGAGTCCATAGACGTATCACGACACTGCACTGAACAGATTTTTTAATGTGGTGCAGCGGTAGTTGAATTTAGTGAAACTAAACTTCTAATTCTTGTTGTTTATAGGTCCTCTAACTCCGACTTCAGAGCATTTTTGCTCAAGCTAGACAGGGTTCTTGATTCACTTTGTAGGAAGTACCAGAAACTAGTTATATGTGGTGACTTCAATATAAATTTTGTATATGATGGTGGCAGGAAAAGGATATTGGTAGATTTCCTAAATTCATATGATCTTATGCAGACTGTGTTTTTTCCAACTAGGGTGCAGGGGAACAGTAGCACGGCCATAGACAATATTTTTATTCATTCTTCATTACTAGATGGGCATTCTGTTAGTAAAAGAGTGAATGGCCTTTCAGACCACGATGCACAAAGTGTAACACTAAAAGGCTTTTGAACGCAAGACAATGTCATATTTTATTACAAACTATGTAGGAATGTTAATCCAACAGCAATAGAGAGTTTTTTAAACCTTGTTAAGGAACAGGAGTGGCAGAATGTTTATAGCGCCAATAATATAGATGATAAATACAATGCTTTCCTTAACACATTTCTCATGCTCTTTGAGAGTTGCTTTCCATTAGAACATTCTAAACGTGGTACTAGCAGTAATGGACAGCATGGGTAGCTGACTAGTGGGATCAGGATATCATGTAGAACAAAGCGGGAATTATATCAAAACGTTAGAAGTAATCACAATCAAGCTACAGTAGCCCATTACAAACAGTATTGTAAGGTGCTGGAAAATGTTATTAGGAAGGCAAAGAGTATGTGGTATACAAATAGAATAGCTAATTCACAGGATAAAATTAAAACCATATGGTCAGTTGTGAACGGAGTGTCTGGTCAGCAGCACAAGGTCGACGATATAAAGTCAGTTCGCAGTAAAAATAATTCTGTTACTGATAAATCAGATGTATGTACAGTATTTAACAATCATTTTCTGAGCATTGCTGGTGAATTAAATAAAAATTTAGCTTCTACAGGAAATCAAACAACTTTCTTGGCAAATGCCTTTCCAAGATTGATGTCTGAGGTACTCCTCTGTGATACAGACAAGAGGGAGATTGAATCAATAATTAAAACACTGAAGACTGAGGGCTCTCATGGTTATTATGAAGTGCCTAGCAGAATATTAAAGTACTGGGCTGCTCGTGTTAGCCCTGTATTTAGCCATATTTGTAATTTTTCCTTTAGGAATGGTCAGTTTCCTGAGCCATTAAAGTACTCAGTAGTAAAGCCGCTTTATAAAAAGGGAGAAAGGGATAATGTAGGTAATTTTAGACCTCTTTCTATGCCATCAGTGTTTGCAGAAGTTATTGAAAAGGTTGTGTACATAAGGATAATTGATCATTTTATATCACATGATTTGCTATCAAATGTACACTTCGACTTTAGAAGTCGTTTAACAACTGAAAATGCTATCTTCTCTTTTCTCTGTGAGCTACTGGATGGGCTAAACAAAAGGTTTCGAACGCTTGGCATATTTTTTTTATTTAACTAAGGCATTTTATTGTTTTGATCACAAAATATTGCTCTAGACATTGGACCATTACGGACTATGGGGAATAGCTCACAACTGGTACACCTCTTACTTTAGCAACAGGCAGCATAAGGTCATTATTCACAATGGTTATAATGGTTGTAATGTGGGGTCTGAGTGGGGTATTGTGTAGTGGGGGATGCCCCAGGAATCAGTGTTGGGGCCACTCCTGTTCCATATTTATATAAATGATATGCCCTCTAGTATTACGGGTAACTCTAAAATATTTCTGTTTGCTGATGACACTAGCTTGATAGTAAAGGATGCAGGGTGCAACATTGGCTCGGTTTCAAATAGTGCGGTACATGACCAAAGTTCAAGGCTTGTAGAAAATAAACAAACCCTAAATCACAATAAGACTCAGTCTTTACAGTTTGTCACAGAGTGATGTACTTCTCGCAAGTGAGAGACTGTTTGTTTACTCTTAGGACAATGTATCTTTGACTTGTTATATTGTATGTTCTGTGACTATGTAATAAAGTGTTGTTAGACGGCTAATCGCGGCTCTACTGTGATTCACGACATAAGAATTTGGTGCCGAAACCCGGGATGGACTTTGCCCGAGACAATTTCCACGATAGCCGTTGTGAAACACGAATTCTGGACGCACGTCACGCGGCAATACTACGATGGGGTTTACTGCAGCGATTTGTTACACCACGCAACAAGCTCTTCGACGACAACCGCCATCATACACAGCTAAGTTCAATTGAATTATCACGCAACATGTTTTGTAGTGCCATTTGTAAAGGCAACTGATTACATTATTCCCGCTGTGTACTGCTATTGTAGCTGTTCAAAACAAGCTGTTCGATTAGCGCTTTAACGAATTATCAGATCCTACGCTACGCCTGTAGATTGTTTATGACTAGTGCTGCCATCTAGCGACCAGCAATTGAACTACTTCGACTAGCGATCCAAAGATAACGCCTTACTAGGACCAGCTGATCGCTAGCCGACACTGCTTTAAACTTTCGAGTAATCGGACGGAATGGATGTGCCAGACCACAAACCAGAAGCGCAATTACACTCTCTAAAGAGAAAACGCATGAGAGAAAGAGCAATTATTACGCGACTCGTGGCGGAAGTTGCAAGGTTGCCCGACACATCGGATATCGCGGATTATAAATATTACAATGACAGATTGGGAAGCGTTCTGGACCGCCTCGTTAAATTAGATGAGGATATTCACGAGTTGTTAGACGATGGCGAATACGAAGAAGATGTTCCTAAATGCGAAGATTATATAGACACCGCGAAACTCACAATTTCCCGATTGTCTCACGAAATAGAGAAACAGCTTGCGAAATCGGTAGCAGACATAAAGATTCCCGACAATCCGCCGGCACAATCTGTAACAATGAGTGTTCCCACAGCTTCAGTAAAACTTCCGCCGATCAAACTTGAGCCTTTTTCAGGCGATATTGAGACATGGGCGCGATTCTGGGAGCAGTTTGAGCAGTCGGTTGACAAAGATCCGACGGTAACTACAATCAATAAACACATTTTTCTTCGCGGCTATCTCTCGGGAGAACCAAAGCATTTAGTGGACGGTATTGCGGTGACGGCCGAGACGTACGCAGAAACGAAGAGGATTCTCCGAGCGCGTTATGGCAACAAGGATCGAATAATTCAAGCCCACTTAGATTATCTCGAAGCCATAAAACCAATTAAGCTGTCCACCCCAGAGGAACTTAATTCAACATTCATTGAATGCCAGCGACGTATTCAAGCTCTCCGGGCACTTGGGGAAGACGTGAACGGATACGGTCGAGTCCTCGCGCCGAAAATTTTACGCGCTTTTCCGTATGATATATGCCGCCGCTGGATAATTCACGCCAAGCGTACAGGAATATCCGAAGGGGACATTTTGCAACTGATGGAGTTTCTGAACGAGGAAGTCGACGGGGCGCTTACCACGCAGAAGATACGCGGTGAATTTTCAAGCACTTCTAGTAACCTTCCCACAGCGTCCACACTTCACGTACACGCGAAATCTAAAAGATCGACTCCGAAGGATACCAGCGTAAAGGAACCATTCTGCGTCTTTTGTGAATCTGACGGTCATTGGGCGCAAGACTGTAAGAAGATCGTACGCGTTAATGATCGAATAGATAAATTGAAACAAGATGCTTTCTTTGTCTTCAACGTGGCCACAAAGTGTCAAATTACAAAAAGAAAGAAAAGGCTCGGTGTGTTAACTGTAAAAGACTGCATCATAAGTCCATTTGTGAGGAACTAAAGGATATTAGGGGTCCTGCGGGTCAGACAAACGTTACTTCCGTTGGAAAGGTATCTGTCGCTCCCCACGGTTACACGTACCTTCAGACAGCCCAAGTATGCGTCTCAGGACCTACAGGATTGAGCAGGACAACGCGATGTCTACTGGACGCAGGTAGTCAGTCCAGCTTCATAGCAAAATCGCTGATTGATGATCTGAAACTGCAAACGGTAGACCGACAAGAACTAACCGTTTGTTCGTTTGAATCAAACCCTACACGCCCACGCCACCGCAGGCTTGTTCAGTTTAGTATGAAGGGGCTTTGGCAGAATTCTTCAGTGCCACTTACTGCCTTCGAAAGTACTCACGTTATTTCTCACCAGCCTTCGGTTCCACAACATATAAAGAGTTTACCAGATGCCCGTAAGATTACGCTAGCAGATCCGAAAACCGATTCAACAGAAGATCTTCCCGTGGAGATTCTTGTAGGAGGCGATTTTTATTGGAAGATAGTGAAGCACAATTCGCCCATACGCATCTCTGAAACCTTATTGTTAGTTCCTTCTCTGTTTGGCTGGATACTTAGTGGTAACAAGTCACAAGCCTGTGTGCATGCAACCGTGGTAAATTTTGCTCAGACTGACCGATCTCCTCTGCACTCTGACAATGATTTCAGACGCTTTTGGGACTTGGAAACTATAGGGATTACTGCCGATCAGGATCTACCTGTGAACAACAAGGATACGAGACTTCTTGAAGAGTTTAGAGCATCTTTCTCTATAAAGGATCATCGAGCAGTCGTTACACTTCCCAAAATGCAACATAAAGTGCTTTCGAGTAACAGACCTTTCGCGGAAAAACGATTCAAGCACCTCAGGGAAAGATTTCAACGTCAAGAGACATTTAAGCAAATGTATTTCGATCTTATGCTAGACTACATTACGAAGGGGCAAGTAGAGGTCGCTCTCACCCCACTCTCAGGAAAGGAGCTATTTTATCTCCCTCATCATGCAGTGAGGAAGGAGAAAAACGGAACCACTAAGTGGAGAATAGTCTTTGACGCCTCATCTCACGAAAACAATGCACCTTCTCTGAATGAGGTAGTAGAAGTAGGACCGAACCTATTACCAGAGATTCTGGAAATTTTACTGCGTTTCAGATTATATTCTACGGCTATCGTCGCGGACATCACACAAGCTTTCCTTCAATCAACCTTGAACGAAAAGGACAAAGACTTGACCAGATTTTTCTGGTTCAAGATTAGCCAGGATCAAACAGGAAATCTTCAAACGACGGACGAACTAACAGAATACCGTTTTAACAGACTCCCATTCGGCCTGACCTGCAGCCCATTTTTACTTTCTGCAACACTAAGAGAACTTGCCGACAAGTGTATGACAGCATTTCCCACCGTAGCGCCACTTATAAACAAGACTGCGTACATGGACGACTTTGTGATCTCAGTAGAAGGTGATAATTTGGTGATCACTATATACTATGAACTTGTAACCCTAATGAAATTGATCAGTCTCCCCTTATCAAAATGGGCTACCAACTGTGAACAACTCCACACTATCTGGAGGGCAGAAGGGCGAGAACTCCTCACCCAGACTCAAGTTTTAGGTGTAGACTGGAACACCGCAGGTGACTACTTCTGTATCGATCCTAGAGAAATCATCAGAAGGTCGTCAGAAGAGCCAGCCACCAAACGACTCCTTTTACAATGTACGGCTAAATTCTATGACCCACTCGGACTGTTTTCCCCAGTTTCTCTTGTTGGGAAATTGCTATTCCAGGACACATGGTGCCGAGGAATTGGCTGGGATGAACTTATGCCCTGGGACTTAGGGGCACGATGGCGCACTTGGATATCTAGCTTACCTTCATTGTCACATATACGTGTCCCTAGATGGATAGCTACAGCTCATGGAAGAGACTCTCAGCTGCACGTATTCTGTGACGCCTCGGAAAAGGCGTATGGAGCAGCTTTGTACATTCGTACTGTCTTAGATGATGACGTCGTAACCCATTTAGTCTGTAGCAAGAACAGACTTGCTCCTATTAAGAAGGTGACATTGCCTCGACTCGAACTTTTAGCAGCAGTAGTTGGGACCAGACTATTGTGTTACTTTAAAATTGCCCGTGCGATACTGTGGACGGATTCTACAATAACACTAAGTTGGATTCCCTGTGATCCTAACAGATGGAAGACCTTCGTTTGTAATCGTGTAACTGAGGTACAAACACACACGAA
Source organism: Schistocerca nitens (assembly GCF_023898315.1). Lineage (NCBI taxonomy): Eukaryota > Metazoa > Arthropoda > Insecta > Orthoptera > Acrididae > Schistocerca > Schistocerca nitens. The sequence goes on from NC_064617.1 coordinate 562,090,950, forward strand.
TCCCACGCAATGGAAACACTGCCCAGGACCAGACAATCCTGCTGACCACCTCTCACGTGGACTCCTCGGCTACCAAATGAATTCTTTGGACATTTGGTGGCATGGGCCGCCTTGGCTTACACGCCCCCCTGAATGCTGGGCAAACAACGATACTCCAACGATGGTACGACTTCCTCCCGAAGAAAAGAGGAAGAAAACGCAGAGCCAAGTTTTGTCGATATCTACGCCAACCAGCCTTTTGAACTTACTTAAATTCAGCTCATACTGGAAGCTCATTCGTATCACAGCATGGACTCTCCGTTTCCTACACAACATTCGTCAGAAGAATAAATCTTCAGGAGAACTTACAGCCACCGAATTATCAGCTGCCAAAATGTATTGGATTCGAGTGGGCCAGAGATATTCCTTCCCCAACGAATTACATGCACTTCAGAATAACTTACCACTGCCAAGAGAGTCAAAAATCGCACGATACAATCCTTTCCTAGAAGATGGACTGATACGTCTAGGAGGTCGACTGCAGTGCACTAGCCTAAATAGGGAACAAAAACATCCTGTACTCCTTGACGGTTCCCACCACTTCACACAATTGGTTATTCGAGAGACACACATCCGCCTTCATCACTTTGGTGTTCGTTCTGTACTATCCGAACTGCGAACCGAATTTTGGATCCTTAGAGCTCGTCAGGCCATCAAAAGAATCCTATACTCATGCCTCGCATGCAAGATCTTGAAGAATCCACGAGGGCAACAGATCGAAGCACCGCTACCACCTGAACGAGTTTCACCTGCCAAACCATTTGCTGTAACCGGAATAGACTTTGCTGGCCCACTATTCATCAAAGTGGGGAAGGAAACGCACAAGTCATATATCACTCTTTTCACATGTGCTACCACACGAGCTGTACACCTCGAACTCTGTACAGACTTGTCAACGGACAAGTTTCTTATGGCACTTCAGCGATTCGCCGGAAGACGCGGACTAGCCCACACGATATATACAGATAACGCGAAAACATTCCACGCCACGAATATGGAACTAGCCCAACTTTGAAAGGCATTAACCACCACAAAATCTTATCAGTTCCTCGCCCACCACGGTATTACTTGGAAATTCATTGTCTCCCGTGCGGCTTGGTGGGGAGGATGGTGGGAAAGAATGGTGGGCAGCACTATAAAGCGTTGCCTACGGAAGGTACTGGGACTCGCAAAGCTCACTAAGGATCAACTGAACACCACCTTGATCAGTATTGAAGCCGCGGTGAACTCCAGGCCCATCACATCAGGAGAGGATTGTGATGCACTCACACCATCCCATTTTCTGGCGGGAGAAAAACTTACGGCTATTCCGACGGGACCAGATCCTTCAGCGAGCACGAATTTAACAAAGGAATTCCGACTGAGACAGCAACTCTGTGACAGTTTTTGGAACCGTTGGGTTAAAGAATACCTATTGGAGCTCCGGAACTACCATGAAGTTAAACGCCCATCGGGACGAGTCATCCCCTTTCGCCCTGGCGACATCGTGCTGATCCAAGAGGACCTTCGTGCGCGACATATGTGGAAGAAGGCCAGGATAGAAAAGGTACTACCAGGAAGAGACGGCAGGGTAAGGACGATAATACTCCGGACACCAGAAGGCCACATCATTAGTCGTCCTGTGCAGCTGGCCGTACCTTTGGAGGTCGACCAGGGTGGGGAGGATGTCACAGAGTGATGTACTTCTCGCAAGTGAGAGACTGTTTGTTTACTCTTACGACAATGTATCTTTGACTTGTTATATTGTATATTCTGTGACTACGTAATAAAGTGTTGTTAGACGGCTAATCGCGGCTCTACTGTGATTCACGACACAGTTTCTAACAGACAATTCAACAAAACCTGACGTTTTAATTTCACAGAATGGGCATGTTGTTGTTGTGGTCTTCAGTCCTGAGACTGGTTTGATGGAGCTCTCCATGCTACTCTATCCTGTGCAAGCTTCTTCATCTCCCAGTACCTACTGCAGCCTACATCCTTCTGAATCTGCTTAGTGTATTCATCTCTTGGTCTCCCTCTACGATTTTTACCCTCCACGCTGGCCTCCAGTACTAAATTGGTGATCCCTCGATGTCTCAGAAAATGTCCTACCAACCGATCCCTTCTTCTTGTCAAGTTGTGCCACAAATTTTTCTTCTCCCCAATTCTATTCAATACCTCCTCATTAGTTATGTGATCTATCCATCTAATCTTCAGCATTCTTCTGTAGCACCACATTTCGAAAGCTTCTATTCCCTTCTTGTCCAAACAATTTATCGTCCACGTTTTACTTCCATACATAGCTACACTCCATACAAATACTTTCAGAAACGAGTTCCTGACATTTAAATCTCTACTCGATGTTAACAAATGTTTCTTCTTCAGAAACGCTTTCCTTGCCATTGCCTGTCTACATTTTATATCCTCTTTACTTCGACCATCATCAGTTATTTTGCTCCCCAAATAGCAAAACTCCTTTACTACTTTAAGTGTCTCACTTCTTAATCTAATTCCCTCAGCATCACCCGACTTAATTCGACTATATTCCATTATCGTCGTTTAGCTTTTGTTGATATTCATCTTCTATCTTCCTTTCAAGACACTGTCCACTCCGTTGAACTGCTCTTCCAAGTCCTTTGCTGTCTCTGACAGAATTACAATGTCATCGGCGAACCTCAAAGTTTTTATTTTTTCTCAATGGATTTTAATACTTTTCATTTGTTTCCTTTACTGCTTGCTCAATATACAGATTGAATAACATCGGGGATAGGCTACAACGCTGTCTCACTCCCTTACCAACCGCCGCTTCCCTTTCATGCCCCTCGACACTTATAACTTCCATTTGGTTCCTGTACAAATTGTAAATAGCCTTTCGCTCCCTGTATTTTACCCCTGACACCTATAGAATTTGAAAGAGAGTATTCCAGTCAACATTGTCAAAAGCTTACTCTAAGTCTACAAATGCTAGAAATGTAGGTTTGCCTTTCCTTAATCTATTTACTAAGATAAGTCGTAGGGTCAGTATTGCCTCACGTGTTCCAACATTTCTACGGAATCCAAACTGATCTTTCCCGAGGTCGGCTTCTATCAGTTTTTCCATTCGTCTGTAAAGAATTCGCGTTAGTATTCCGCAGCTGTGACTTATTAAACTGATAGATCGGTAATTTTCACATCTGTCTACACCTGCTTTCTTTGGGATTGGAATTATTATATTCTTCTTGAAGTCTGAGGGTACTTCGCCTGTCTCATACATCTTGCTCACCAGATGGTAGAGTTTTGTCAGGACTGGCTCTCCCAAGGTTGTCAGTAGTTCTAATGGAATGGTGTCTACTCCGGGGGCCTTGTTTCGACTCAGGTCTTTCAGTGCTCTGTCAAACTCTTCACGCAGTATCATATCTCCCATTTCATCTTCATCTACATCCTCTTCCATTTCCATAATATTGTCCTCAAGTACATCGCCCTTGTATAGACCCTCTATGTACTCCTTCCACCTTTCTGCTTTCTCTTCTATGCTTCTTCTTCTACTGTATTTCTTTCCCCCATTCCTGTCAATTGTTCCCTTATGCTCTCCTTGAAACTCTGTACAACCTCTGGTTCTTTCAGTTTATCTAGGTCCCATCTCCTTAAATTCCCACCTTTTTGAAATTTCTTCAGTTTTAATGTACAGTTCATAACCAATAGATTGTGGTCAGAGTCCACATCTGCCCCTGGAAATGTCTTACAATTTAAAACCTGGTACCTAAATCTCTGTCTTACAATTATCTAATCTATCTGATACCTTTTAGTATCCCCAGGGTTCTTCCATGTATAGCCGGCCGCGGTGGTCTCGCGGTTCTAGGCGCTCAGTCCGGAACCGCGGGACTGCTACGGTCGCAGGTTCGAATCCTGCCTCGGGCATGGATGTGTGTGATGTCCTTAGGTTAGTTAGGTTTAAGTAGTTCTAAGTTATAGGGGACTGATGACCACAGATGTTAAGTCCCATAGTGCTCAGAGCCACTTGAACTTGAGCCACTCTTCCATGTATACAACCTTCTTTCATGATTCTTAAACCAAGTGTTAGCTATGATTAATTTATGCTCTGTGCAAAATTCTTCCAGGCGGCTTCCTCTTTCATTTCTTAGCCCTAATCCATATTCACCTACTATGTTTCCTTCTCTCCCTTTTCCTACTCTTGAATTCCAGTCACCCATGACTATTAAAATTTCGTCTCCCTTCACTACCTGAATAATTTCTTTTATCTCGTCATACATTTCATCAATTTCTTCGTTATCTGCAGACCTAGTTGGCATATAAACTTGTACTACTGTAGTAGGCGTGGGCTTCGTGTCTAGCGTGGCCACAGTAATTCGTTCACTATGCTGTTTGTAGTAGCTTACCCGCACTCCTATTTCTTTATTCATTATTAAACCTACTCCTGCATTACCCCTATTTGATTTTGTATTTATAACCCTGTATTCACCTGATCAAAAGTCTTGTTCCTCCTGCCACCGAACTTCACTAATTCCCATTATATCTAACTTTAATCTATCCATTTCCCTTTTTAAATTTTCTAAACTACCTGCCTGATTAAGGGATCTGTCATTCCACGCTCCGATCCGTAGAACGCCAGTTTTCTTTCTCCTGATAACAACGTCCTCTTGATTAATCCCCTCCCGGAGAGCCGAATGGGGGAGTATTTTACCTCCGGAATATTTTACCCAAGAGGACGGCATCATCATTTAATCATACAGTATAGCTGCATGCCCTCGGGAAAAATTACGGCTGTAGTTTCCCCTTGCTTTCAGCCGTTCGCAGTACCAGAACAGCAAGGCCATTTTGGTTAGTGTTACAAGGCCAGATCAGTCAAACATCCAGACTGTTGCCCCTGCAACTACTGAAAAGGCTGCTGCCCCTCTTCAGGAACCACACGTTTGTCTGGCCTCTCAACAGATACCCCTCCGTTGTGGTTGCACTTACGGTACGGCTATCTGTATCGTTGAGGCAGGCAAGCCTCCCCACCAACGGCAAGGTCCATGGTTCATGGGGGGAGAATGGGCATATGATTAGTGAAACTGAAGAGTTCAAATTTCTAGGTGTTCAGATAGATAGATAGTAAGCTGTCGTGGAAAGCCCACGTTCAGGATATTGTTCAAAGACTTAATACTGCCATTTTTACTATTCGAACGGTATCAGAAGTGAGTGATCGTTCGACACGAAAATTAGTCTACTTTGCTTATTGCCATTCACTTATGCCGTATGGTATTATATTTTGGGGTAACTCTTTCCGTTCTAAAAGGATATTTTTGGCTCAGAAACGGGTGGTTCGGGCAATAAGTGGTGTGAGTTGACAAACCTCTTGTCGACCTCTGTTCACGAGTCTGAGTATTTTGACATTGGCCTCTCAATATGTATATTCCTTATTCTCGTTTCGTGTTACCAATATTAGTTTATTCCCAAGAATAAGCATCTTTTACTCGGCTAATACTCGGCAGAAATCAAACCTGCATTTGGTTCGCACTTCCTTAACTCTTGTGCAAAAAGGTGTGCAGTATACTGCTGCATCAATTTTCAATAAGCTGCCACTCGAATTCAAAAATCTTAGCAGTAATCCACGTGCTTTCAAATCGAAACTGAACAGTTTCCTCGTGGGTCACTCCTTCTATTCTGTCGAGGAGTTCCTTGAAAAATTAAGGTGATTTTTATTGTATTGCTCATAGGGTTTACTTAAACTTATGGACTGACTTTTTCAGGTCCATGAACATTTATTTTTATCTATTATTACTTTTATGTTTTAATTTCACGTACTGACCCGTTCCATGACCTTGGAGATTTGCTCCTCAATTTGGTCATAAGGAACTTGCCGTGTAAATAAAATAAAAAAGTACGTCTTTGTCGTTTGCAGCTGTTACAAGCTCTAAAGCCTGCAGACTACGGTTTACGTGCCAACTTTGCAAACGAATTGTTACTGCAAGACGATAAAGGTTTTCTGAATCGTGTCGTCTTCAGTGATGAATCGACATTTCACCAAAGTTGAAATGTGTACACAAATAATGTGAATTGAATGTTTTGTTTGCCATTTCCCGGCGAAAAGTTTTTGGGCCTTCCCTTATCGGTGAAGCGATTGTAACTGGTGTTTCTTACCTCGTCAACTGGAAGAAGCTGAACAATAGAACTTTATTTGGTTTGGCAGCAAGATGGTGCACTACGTCACTTGCATAACTCAGTACGCGACTGGTTAAACGGCGCTGTACCCGACCACTGTACTGATCTTTCACAGACGGTCTGGCGCCATGCCATTTTTACTTTCGGGGTTCACAAGAGATCGTGTTCATGTGCCTCCGCTACCAGCTAATCTACACAACTTCATAGAAACAGCACTGTTGCAACAATTTCTCCAGTCATACTGACCAAGATTTGGAAAGAACTCGCCTATCAGCTCGATATGTGACGAATGTGATCACAATCAACACTTCAAGAAAAACTATTTGAACTGGTATTTCATTTGACACATTATTTAAAACAGTAAGTTGAATGTAATATATGCTACAAAGCCTTAAAACCCGTATATTCATCTTCAAACACCCTGTACTTGTAGGATATTCCTTTGGCAACAAAACGTCGTATGTAATACCGGCACGACGGAGCTCCTGCACATTCCGTACGGCAAGTGACACAGTACCTCACCCAAACGTCTGCTAGGTGTTGGGCCGGTCGCCTGTAGTCATTTTTTGGCCGTCGAGGTCACCAGATCTAACTCCATTACATTACTGTTTATAGAGTTGGCTTAAGAACGAAGTCTACATGCGTAGAGTAGACACAAAGGAGGAACTCCTCGCTCGTATTTTACACGCTTGTGTTCAAGTAAGCGGCCGTACAAATGAGCTCAGATCAGCAACACAGCAGCTATCTACAAGAGCTGCAAAATACATTACAGTTGACGGTGGACTTTTTGATCATATTTTGTGTGGAAATGTACACAATTAAGCAAAGCATTAAGTCACAATGTTTCACTTACTATCACCTGTATTTGTCATGTTCCCCATTGTTAAGTCTGTTTCCTCGGAAACTTTTAGGAAGAAGCCATATGACTTTTTTTTTTTGTTCAGGATCATTGATATTATCATCCCTTAAGGTATGTACCTCTCCTCCTGACCCACCCTATGGAATATGCGACTGCGGGCTCCAGTACACCACTAGCTACGTAGGATGAACAAGGATGAACCTTTGACAAATTCCACCCACTGCGCTGACGATACTTCGGGAAAATCGCCGAAAAAACGTCAGTTGAAGATTCCGAAACGAAATCCAATAGGCAATATGTCAATCTGTAGCTGGTTGCTGCTGTAAGTTATAAATGTTCTGTACAACATAGACTTTGTTTCATTTGTATCTATCTTTAGCTTAATCTTGACTAGGGCATCTATCAAAGTCTGAGACACGTAATTCTTGTCCTTTTCAGGGTCAACAAGAAGTACGGTATCATCATAGAATGGAAAGAAATACATCGGTTATGTTGTATAAAACATTCTCTAACTTCTTGCCGCGTCAGTTCAGGGTAAAACCTCGAGCTTTCGACAATTACTTCCATCGGCTTCGTCGTGACCAATTGACTGCCAAAACTGCTGCTGTGGTGGCCTTGTATAGCCCAAAGACGGCTTCTGATTGGTCAGTAATTTCGTCATGGTGTCGCAGATGGTGGCAACGTCTGCGCTGGTGGCGCCACCGCTCCCGCCTTAGTGTAAACATTGCGACGAATATCTCTGACTCTTCACTGCATCGAGAGCTCGCTTTATGCACCGCTAAGATTATATCCGCTGTCACGCTTGAAGATTCTCTCACCTTCTTGTTTCTACAGCCTTTTTACAGAATCCCAGTATGTAAGAGCCAGGGTAAAAACCGTTATTTCGTCAAACAGTATTATATGTTTGTTTGTGAGGCTGTGCTCAGAAACTGCAGAGTTCTCCAGTTATCGATCTTTAATATGTCGTTGATGTTCTGCACAGCGGTCGGAAACCGTGCGGATGGACTGGCCGATGTAACTGCTTCAGTACTCACAACAGCTGTTCTAAACTCAGGGGTCCTGACGTCGAGACTTAACAGGACGCAGCGTCTCCTCTATCTTCTTAGGAGGTCGGAAGATAGATCTGATACCTCGTCTTCCCAGGATTCTGCTCATTTTGCTGGATGTAGCGACGCAGAAGGGAAGGAATGCAATCGGTGGTTCATCACGTGAGCATTTAACATTTCCACGTTTCCTTTTGGTGAAGAACGATGACTTCATGTGAGCCATAGTCTTCCTTTAAGAGCCGGCCGGTGTGGCCGAGTGGTTCTAGGTGCTTCAGTCTGGAACCGCGCGACCGCTACGGTCGCAGGTTCGAATCCTGCCTCGGGCATGGATGTGTGTGATGTCCTTAGGTTAGTTAGGTTTAAGTAGTTCTAAGTTCTAGGGGACTGATGACCTCAGATGTTAAGTCCCATAGTGCTCAGAGCCATTTGAACCATCTTTCTTTAGGAACACGTACTTCAGATGGTTAATTTCGGAATCCAAATAGTTCTCGTCAAACAGTTTCTGCTCCGTGTACCAGTGTATTTTAATCTGCATTCTTCTGGACTGGATGGTGATAACTCCGGGTGTTAAGATATAAATCAGTGTACGTCTGCTTGCGGTACACTGAGTGGCCGAGATGTCCATCTGACTTTCGTATAAAAATAACAGTCTTTCATTTTTATCGGTCTCGGCAGTAAAATGGATGTTTGGATGCATGCTGTTCATATGTTCATGGAACAGATCAAGATAAAAGGGATGCTACGTCCTGTTAAGGACAGTCTCAGCCTCAGGATCCTTGGGATTTACAGTATTCCTTGTGAGTACGGCAGCAGATGCCTCGGTCCGTCCATCCACACTGTTTACGACCGCTGTGCGGGACATCAACGACATATTAAAAATCGAGAACTAGAGAAATCTGCAGTTGCTAAACACAAGCCCACAGACAAACAAAAAAAAACTGTTTGGCGAAACGAAAGTTTTGTCCCAGCCTCCTACATACTGGGATTCTGTCATCAAAGAGGCTGTAGAAGTAAGAATACGTGAGAAAATCTTCAACCGTGACAGTAGATATAATCTTCGCGGTGCGTGGAAGCGAGCTCTCGATGCAGGCCCAAGAGCCAGAGATATTAGTCGTAATGTTTACGCTACGGCAGGAACGGTGGCGCTACTAGCGTAGAAGTTACCATTATCTGCGACATCATGACGTAAATTCCGACCAATCAGATGCCGTATTAGGGTAACATAAGGCCACCACAGTAGCTGTTTTGGTAGTCAGTTGCTCCTGACGAAGACGATGGAGGTAGTCGTCGAAAGATCGAGGTTTTACCCTGAATGTTTTATACACCACTCCGAAACACTTAGTTCTCACATCTGTTTTGTGTTAAGTAATTTTGTGCCTTCCACTACTTTAACTAAACGCAATTTTCTTCTTCCACAACTTCCCAATGAGTTAAATTCTGATTGTTAAAAACTGATCCACCAGTACTGAGCAGACTCAGCAAGATCGTGTTTGGTGAGAGATAACCGCCACGTGCACCGTCCCTCGTCTGCACAGCTGGACCCTGCGAGAACTGGAGGTCCGGTCTGGATGGCGTGGGCGGCAGCGGCAAGATGACGACGCCGGACACACGCCCGTCCAGCACCCGCCGTGACCTCTGCAACGGACATTGCGTAATCGGCTGTCTTCGACGCGTCTTCTATCTATTGAGCCCCTTTACCGTTGCTGGAGGATTCACTTTGTAAGCGGAAAGTCGCTTGTGCCTGGAAGCTTAAAGTGTCTCATAAGGAGAATAACCTGCCAATAGTATTTTTGTACTTTTTTTATATTTACGGTACGTGAAGTTCAGAATTCAGATGTCATCCATTCAGAGCAGTTAGATTTTCGAGGACCTTGAATTCAACAAAAATAGAATGGGTTTTACGATAGACCGCTTGGCTCACTCCGTAACATTAAGAATGGTAATACAGTAATGGGTACCGGTTCGGATCTGGCTATGGGCTTACTTTTGTTTTCTTTTTTCTTTCAGTAATTTGAAATGTAACATTCATCACACGAATGCAAATTAACAAATGTATAATCAATATTTTTAATGGAAAAAGGAAGTCCTCTTGTTTCTAGCTACGCGTTGCATGCAAAATTACGCTTTTCGTTCCACATAAATATTCATAATTATCGATATTTTATAAAAGTGTTAATAAATTTATAACGGTTGTTAATTCGAACTACCTTTACTACTAATCTTTTATAAAATATTCACAGTTAGCAATTTTTATTTCGAAACTTCCTGGCAGATTAAAACTGTGTGCCGGACCGAGACTCGAACTCGGGACCTTTGCCTTTCGCGGGCAAGTGCTCTACCGACGAGGTATTAGCAGAAGTAAAGCTGTGAGGACGGAGCGTGAGTCGTGCTTGGGTAGCTCAGTCGGTAGAGCACTTGCCCGCGAAAGGCAAAGATCCCGAGTTCGAGTCTCGGTCCGGCACACAGTTTTAATCTGTCAGGAAGTTTCATATCAGCGCACACTCAGCTGTAGAGTGAAAATTTCATTCTAGAATTTTTATTTCATTTGTGTACAATATGTGGTTAGAAACAAGATGATCTGTATTTTAAAAAAATAATTGTGATTATATACATGTAATTAACATATGTTTGGTAGACATTGTCAAGTAGGGGGACAGGCTTTCCGTTATTTTTATAAACATCCTAAGTCAAGATTAAAAAAAAATCCTTTATTGAATACTACATAGTTTCAGCTCAGTAACGAGCCATTTACATATTTAATATACAGAAAATTGCGTATAAGAGGTGAGCAGTAGCATATTACATTTATATTTAAATATTCATTACATGATACATAAATTACTACAATTAAGTGCGTGTCAGCCATCAGGCATTACACATCATCATAATCTGTTGAGATGAATCGCTCCTGTTGTCATGTACATACCGAAAAATATAACCTAACGTAGGAGGTCGTCATAGTTATATATATATATATATATATATATATATATATATATATATATATATATATATATATATATATATATATATAGCAACGACGCTACGTAAGTGGGCCGTTCTCTGACAGCCGTAATAGAAATACTTCCTTGCTTCTGTAGCTAGCATTGTGAGTGATAAGTGTTATTTACATTTACTGATGTAAATAACATCCACAGATGAAACTAACGCATATCACTCACAATGCTTGCTACAGAAACATGGAACTACCTGTATTACTGCTGTCAGAGAACGAACCACTTGCTTAGCGTCGTTGCTACACGGAAACATTAACTGCCAGATGGCGCTACTATCCAACGGTTTTTTACAAAGCCGTAGCGCTATAGTAGAATAAATAATTGTAGCGTAACGAACTTTTTAGCAAATTTACATTTTCCATTATAAGATCAAGGAACACCGTGCAACTTCTACAAATCTTTAGTAACCGTATATTAAACATAACCTGTTCGTTAAGCGTTACAAAACCAGTGCATACTAAAAGACAAGGAAGTTAATATAGGCTCACAATTGAAATCAGTACAATATTTTAAGAAACAAAAAAGTATGTACACAGTCGATGCTCGAAAATTATGAATTAATTATTTCGAAAAACAAAACGAAGTAACACTGTTACCCGAGGTCTGTATCCCATTTACAATAAGCTAGATGGACGGCTTTAATCACAAACCAGTAAATAGATGAGTAACACCGAAGTGGTACAATTGAGCCATTGGATGTTATACGTTAAGGACAGTTACAAAGAGAGAACTTAAAGATTATAATCATAGTAACATAGGCCTACGTATTTTCTTTAGAATAAACCGTCAAACAATAACTTATATAATACATGTCAAAATACAAGTTAATCATAGTAACATGTTGTTGTTGTGGTCTTCAGTCCTGAGACTGGTTTGATGCAGCTCTACATGCTACTCTATCCTGTGCAAGCTTCTTCATCTCCCAGTACCTACTGCAACCTACATCCTTCTGAATCTGCTTAGTGTATTCATCTCTTGGTCTCCCTCCACGATTTTTACCCTCCATGCTGCCCTCCAATGCTAAATTTGTGATCCCTTGATGCCTCAAAACATGTCCTACCAACCGATCCCTTCTTCTAGTCAAGTTGTGCCACAAACTTCTCTTCTCCCCAATCCTATTCAATTAGTTACGTGATCTACCCACCTTATCTTCAGCATTCTTCTGTAGCACCACATTTCGAAAGCTTCTATTCTCTTCTTGTCCAAACTGGTTATCGTCCATGTTTCACTTCCATACATGGCTACACTCCATACAAATGCTTTCAGAAACGACTTCCTGACACTTAAATCTATACTCGATGTTGACAAATTTCTCTTCTTCAGAAACGATTTCCTTGCCATTGCCTGTCTACATTTTATATCCTCTCTACTTCGACCATCATCAGTTATTTTACTCCCGAAATAGCAAAACTCCTTTACTACTTTAAGTGTCTCATTTCCTAATCTAATCCCCTCAGCATCACCCGATTTAATTTGACTACATTCCATTATCTTCGTTTAGCTTTTGTTGATGTTCATCTTATATCCTCCTTTCAAGACACTGTCCATTCCGTTCAACTGCTCTTCCAAGTCCTTTGCTGTCTCTGACAGAATTACAATGTCATCGGCGAACCTCAAAGTTTTTACTTCTTCTCCATGAATTTTAATACCTACTCCGAATTTTTCTTTTGTTTCCTTTACTGCTTGCTCAATATACAGATTGAATAACATCGGGGAGAGGCTACAACCCTGTCTCACTCCTTTCCCAACCACTGCTTCCGTTTCATGCCCCTCGACTCTTATAACTGCCATCTGGTTTCTGTACAAATTGTAAATAGCCTTTCGCTCCCTGTATTTTACCCCTGCCACCTTCAGAATTTGAAAGAGAGTATTCCAGTTAACGTTGTCAAAAGCTTTCTCTAAGTCTACAAATGCTAGAAACGTAGGTTTGCCTTTTCTTAATCTTTCTTCTAAGATAAGTCGTAAGGTTAGTATTGGCTCACGTGTTCCAACATTTCTACGGAATCCAAACTGATCTTCCCCGAGGTCCGCTTCTACCAGTTTTTCCATTCGTCTGTAAAGAATTCGCGTTAGTATTTTGCAGCTGTGACTTATTAAACTGATAGTTCGGTAATTTTCACATCTGTCAACACCTGCTTTCTTTGGTATTGGAATTATTATATTCTTCTTGAAGTCTGTGGGTATTTCGCCTGTCTCACACATCTTGCTCACCAGATGGTAGAGTTTTGTCATGACTGGCTCTCCCAAGGCCATCAGTAGTTCTAATGGAATGTTGTCTACTCCCGGGGCCTTGTTTCGACTCAGGTCTTTCAGTGCTCTGTGAAACTCTTCATGCAGTATCTTATCTCCCATTTCATCTTGATCTACATCCTCTTCCATTTCCATAATATTGTTCTCAAGTACATCGCCCTTGTATAAACCCTCTATATACTCCTTCCACCTTTCTGCCTTCCCTTCTTTGCTTAGAACTGGGTTGCCATCTGAGCTCTTGATATTCATACAAGTGGTTCTCTTCTCTCCAAAGGTCTCTTTAATTTTCCTGTAGGCAGTATCTATCTTACCCCTAGTGAGACAAGCCTCTACATCCTTACATTTGTCCTCTAGCCATCCCTGCTTAGCCATTTTGCACTTTCTGTCGATCTCATTTTTGAGACGTTTGTATTCCCTTTTGCCTGCTTCATTTATTGCATTATTATATTTTCTCCTTTCATCAATTAAATTCAATATTTCTTCTGTTACCCAAGGATTTCTATTAGCCCTCGTCTTTTTACCTACTTGATCCTCTGCTGCCTTCACTACTTCATCCCTCATAGTAACATAGGCCTGCGTATTTGCTTTAGAATATATCGTCAAACAATAACCTGTACAGTACGTGTCAAAATACAAGTTAACTGATGAACGATAAGCATTATTCTTGTTTACTTTGTAATACATGTTCATGAATTCCGGTATATTCGAAAATGAACATGCAGAAGACGTAGACATCTATATAACTCAAATGAAGCTTAAAATCTAAGTTTTACATACACAATGACGCATCAAATAAAGTGACATGATTTTAGTGCTTCTATAAGAGAAGCGAACAGTTCAAGTAGCATAATGTAACCTGACATCTAGGTGCCAAATATAACCGGCATCATACACTGATGGGAAAAAAATCGCAACATCAAGAAGGAGATGTGTGACATAAACGAAAGTTGATAGGCCTATTTTTACATTTAAAATATGATGTCTATTCAGATTTCGCACCACTATGAGGAAGAAAATCACGTTTGCTTTAAAAACACGCTATAATGATCGTGTGCGTTAGTCTGGGGTTGGACGTGGTGAGTTGATGTTGGTCAGGAATGTCTTTAAGGCGATGAATATGCCATTAACACCTCACTGAGTTTGAACGAGGTCGGTGACAGAGCTACAAGAAACTGATTTCTCCTTCTGCAGTACTGCAGAAAGATCAGGCAGGAATGTAGTCACTGTACATGGCTACTGGTGACTACGGTCACGAGGATGTACAATAGCTCCAGACCGTCTCGTATCATTACCGAGAGGGAAGACCATCGTGTTCGGCGTATGGCTTTGGCGCATCGTACAGCAACTGCAGCAGCAAACTGATCTGTAGTCGGCATCACACACTGCTACAAATTAGTTACTTCAAAGACAGCTCGGAGCCAGACGCGCTGCAGCGTGGATTCCACTGACCCCGAACCACCGTCACTTGCGACTTCAGTAGCGTCAAGATCAGGCAGGCGTCAAGATCAGCTCATCAAAGGGCAGGATGGAGGTCTGTTGTGTTTTCTGATGAAAGCCGATTCTGCCTCGGTGGCAGCGATGGCCGTGTGTTGGTTACAAGAAGACCAGTTGAGGCCCTGCAACGAACCCGTTGGCGTTGTAGACACACTGGACCTACGCCCGGAGTTATGGTCTGGGGTGCAATTCGACATGGCAGCAGCAGTGCTGCCGAGGATATCCCACTCACCCTGAAAGCAAATTTGCACATCAGTCTGATGATTCGACCCACTCTGCTCCCATTCGTCAACATCATTGCATGGGGTGTTGTCCACCGGATAACGCACCTGTGTTGTAGGGGTAGCATATTTTAATTAGTAATCAAAAGTTCTCTGTCCTGGGTCCGAAGACTTCTGGCCTAAGAAGTCACATTCACTCAGTCAACGGCCTTTGCAAAGAGGGCGGAGGAGCGGACAGACGTTCGTGGCACTCTCCTGCACCTGGGGTGGGAAACAGCCCCCTGCCGCGCAGGATAACCGCCAGGCTCTTGAGTCGCCTCGTCACGGTTCGCGCGGGTCCCTCCGTCAGCGGTTCGAGTCCTTCCTCGGGCATGGATGTGTGTGTAAAGTTAGCGTAAGTTATTATAAGTTAAATTAAGTAGTGTGTAAGTCTAGGAACCGACGACATCAGCATTTTGGTCCCATAGAAGCTTACCACCAATTTCCAAATAGTCCCTAAAGGCGGAAGAATCAGCAAAGATCAACGGTATTAGGATGTAGAAGGCAATGGGAACCACTCCACTAAAGACACACAATTGTATCCACAGAATATGTGGCTTGTAATTGAAAAAGTGTCTTTATTATCTCTCCACTGGCAAACGATTCTGAATTATCCCCTCATTCGGACATCAGGGAGGGGGTTGCGAAGCGAGAGGTGACCACGAGAAAAAAAATTGATGACCAACGAAAGCATAACGGGGCGTGGAAAGTCGGAAGACTGAAGGTGGTGGGGAAGCTACAAAATCTGAAAAGGAAAATTCCAAGGCAAGATCGAGATATAGTAGACGTCAGTGGGTGAAATGAAAGGAAGAGAAGGATTTCTGGTCAGATGAGTATAGGGTAATACCAACAACAGCAGAAAATAGTGGAACAGGAAGGCAGGACAGAGACTCAGTTATTGTGAACAGTTCAATACTGGACTCATTCTCACCATAATCGACAGCAAACGGACGACGATAGTTTAGGTATACATGACGACGTCGCAAGCAGAGGTAGAGAAAGTATAAGAGGATAATGAGTGGGTAATTCAGTAAGCAAAGGGAGATGAAAATCTAATAGACGTCGGGGATTGGAATTCACTAGTAAGGGAAGGTGTAAAAGAAAAGGTTACTCGAGATTATGGGCTTGGTCTAGGATTAAGAGAGCAGTAAAGCTAAGTGAGTTCTGTAATAAATTTCTGCTAGTAATAGCGAATACTCTGTTGAAGAATCACAAGAAGAGGAGGTATACTTCGAAAAGGCCGGGAGATACGGGAAATTCCCAGTTAGATTATATCATGGTTAGGCAGTGATTCAGAAATCAGATACAGGATTTTAAGGCGCACCAAGAAGCAGATATAGACTCAGAGCGCACATCATTAGCGATGAAAAGTAGTCTGAAGTTTAAGAAACTACTCAGGAAGAATTAATGCGCAAAAAAGTGGGATACAGAAGTAGTAGGGAATGAAGAGATGCGGTTCAAGTTAAACAGTTCTATAGATATTGCGATAAGGAATAGCTCAGCAGCTGTAAAGGAATGGATATCTCTCAAAATGAGATAACTGCGGAGAGCCTTGGGTAACAGAAGAAATTATTGAGTTGATCGATGAAATAAGGAAGTACAATAATGTTCAGGGAAATTCAGGAATACGGAAGGACAAGGCACTTAGAATGCAGTGAATAGGAAGTGCAGGGATGTTTAGGTCAAATGGGTGCATGAGAAATGCGAATAAATCGAGAAAGAAATGATTATGGGAAAGACTGACTCATCATATAGAAAAGTCAAATAACCTACGGTACAATTGAAAGCAAGAATGGTAACATTAACAGTACAATATGAATTCCACTGTTAAGTACAGAGGAGAGAGAGGATGGGTGGAAAGAGTACACAGAAGGGCTCTACGAGGGGTAAGACTTTTCTGATGATGCCATAGAAGAAGAAACAGGAGTCGATATAGAGGAGATCTTTGGAAGATTTAACATCAAATAAGGTAGGAGGGATAGATAACTTCCCATCAGAATTTCTAAAATCTTTGGGAAAAATGGCAGCTTAACGACTATTTACGGTGGTGCGTGGAATATATGATTCTAGCGCTATACCATCTGACTTTCGGAAAAATAACATCTACACAATTTGGAAGATTGCAAGAGCAGACAAGTGCGAGAATTATCGCACAGTCGGTTTAATAGCTCATACACCCAAGGTGCTAATAAGAATAATGAACACAAGAATGGAAAAGAAAAGCTTATGATCGGTTACATGACGATCAGTCTCGCTTTAGGAAAGATAAAGGCACCAGAAAGGCAGTTCTAATGCTGCGGTTGGTAATGGAAGCAAGCCTAAGAAAAATCATGACACGTTCATAGGATTTGTCGACCTGGAAAAAGCGTCCGACAATATCAAATGGTGCAAGATGAACGAAAGTCTGTGAAAAATAGGAATAAGCTACAGGGAAGACGCGTAACATACAATATGTACAAGAATCAAGAGAGAACAATAAGCCTGGAAGACCATGATCGGAGTCTGGTTCAAATGGTTATGAGCACTTAACACCTGAGGTCATCAGTCCCTTAGACTTAGAACTACTTAAACTTAACTAACCTAAGGACATCACATACATCCATGCTCGAGGCAGGATTTGAGCCGGCCACCGCAGCAGCAGCATGGTTCCGGACTGAAGCGCCTAGAACCGCTCGGTCACAACGGCCGGCTCGTAGTCTGCATGTTAAAAGAGTGTAAGACAAGGATGTACTCTTTAGCCGCTTGTGTACGATTTATAGATCGAAGAAGCGATGATTGAAAAAAGAGAAAGTATCAAGAAAACCTATGGTGAAAGGATATCAGTGATAAGATTCGCTGGTGACATTGTTATCCTCAGTGAGAGTGAAGAAGAATAACAGGATCTGAGGAATCGAATGAACATTCTAATGAGTACAGAATAAGGGCTGGGAGTAAATCGAAGAAAGACGAAAGTAACGAGAAGTAGCAGAAATGAGAACAGCGAAAAACTTAACTTAAGGACTGGTGATCACGAAGTAGATGAAGTTAAGGAATTCAGCTACCTAGGCAGCAAAATAACCGATGACGGACGGAGCAAAGTGGGCATAAAAAGCAGACTAGCACGGGAGGGAAGGGCATTCCTGGTCAAGAGAAGTCTACTAATAACAAATATCGGCCTTAGTTTGAGGAAGAAATTTCTGAGAATGTTCGTCTGGAGTACAGCATTGTATGGTGGTGAAACATGGACAGTGGGAAAACTGGAACAGAAGAGAATCGAAGCATTTGAGATGTGGTGCTACAGACGAATGTTGAAAATTAGGTGGGCTGATGAGGTAAGGAATGAGGCGGTTCTGCACAGAATCGGGGGAGGGAAAGAATATATGGAAATGATGGACAAGAAGAAGGGGTAGGATGGCAGGACATCTGTAAGACATCGGGGAATATCTTACATAGTACTAGATGGAGCTGCAGAAGGTAAAAACTGTAGAGGAAGACAGAAATTAGTATGTATCCAGCATATAACTGAGGACGTAGGTTGCAAGTACTATTATGAGATGAAGAGGTTGGCAGAGGAGAGGAATTCGTGGAGGGCTGCATCAAACCAGTCAGAAGACAAGTGATTCAGGAAAGAACGAACGGAATAACGCTTATCCACATACAGCTGTTGTAACCCAACAAGCTCTAGAAAGTGTCTACATGTTGCCTTTGTCTGCTCCGTCTCCAGATCTGTTTCCAATGCAGCACATATGGGACATCCTCGGACGGAATCTCCAGGGTAACCCACAATCAGCATTAACCGCCCCTGTATTGACAGATCAATTGCAACAGGTATGGAAATCCGTCGCACAAACTGACATCCGACACCTGTACAACACAATGCAGGCGCGTTTGCATGCTTGAATTCAACATTCTGGTGGTTACACCGGTTATTATAGTACAAGTATTTTACACTTCCAATGGATTACCTCGAGTTTACATTAACCTCTGATCTTGCAATGTTAATCACTTAGATATGTTAGCTAGACAAATTTATTCCCAAAATCTCATTTCTCTACATTAATTACTTTTTGTTGTCCCGATTTTTTTTCGTCAGTGTATCTGATCACTATTACGAAACACAACAGGTAATAGAATAAACACAGAAGTAGCAGAATGCATCCATTAGATATTAATTACAATTATAAGTATTCTTATCCTTATGTATGATATAGAATAAGGCATCAACTGGTCGTAAGTGTAAAGACACAAATTGATTGAGATGCAGAGAAAAGATGCAACCAAAATGTAACTCAAGGTCTACGTGCTAGATACGCTATGACGCAGTGAGTAATACGGCTCACGGCCACGTGCTTCATGTTGAAGAGGCGGTTATTAAGATTAAAGATAAATTACAATATTTGCTTGAAAACGTAATAAAGTAATCAACCATAAAAACAAGGCTAACATGAATATCCAATGGTTTCACCATATCCATGTTCACAAAATAAATTGTAAGTATCCTTAAGTCTGAGCGAAAAGTCTCATGAGGCACTGAACATGGCTACATGTGAAATCATGTAGAAATATAATCCAAATGCAGCTTAATGTCTAGGCGTTAATGTCTAGTCCTCAGAATTACACTGAGCACATTTCGGGAAATTTCCATAATGCTGCTCCTACCGTCTTGTGTTCGTGCTTCTCCCGTTGCGACACAGTTTTAGTTCTTACATTTCTATCGCTAGACATTCCGACGTTCATCTACCCTATTTGAAAGAAACCGTGACCCCAAAAGAAAACTGTCGCGAGCATCAGCGACAGTCCATTGTCGACAATGGCGAACAAAGTCAAGTCCTTCTCTCCCTGTCTTTTTACACAGATCGCAACAAGTTTTCGGCTATCACACATCGCTTTCGTGTTAACTTCAGTAATATTGTGATTCCCCGTCCGAAAAGCGAAGATATTAGCACGAGGAACATTCTCATCTGATTTTTTGTCCGTTAGTCATTCCTCAGCGAAAAGCTGTCCTCTTTATAGGTCGTAAACATCACTGCTGCAACGGACTCACACTGTCGGCTGTAGGCTGGCAACCGTCGCTCCTTTATCACTTTCAGTTTCTAAAGGCCATAAATTCAACTAAATACCTAGGAATTACGATTAAGAACAACTTAAATTGGAAGGAACACACAGAAAATGTTGTGGGGAAGGCTAACAAAAGACTACGTTTTATTGGCAGGACACTTAGAAAATGCAACAGATCTACTAAGGAGACTGCCTACACTACGCTTGACCGTCCTCTTTCACAATATTGCTGCGCGTTGTGGAATCCTTACCAGATAGGATTGACGGAGTACATCGGAAAAGTTGAAAGGAAGACAGCACGTCCAGAATTATCGCGAAACAGGGGAGGGAGCGATACTGAAATGATACAGGGTTTGGGGTGTACATCATTAAAACAAAGACGTTTTTCGTTGCGGCGGAATCTTCTCACGAAATTCCAATCACCAACTTTCTCCTCAAAATGCGAAAATACTTTTTTGACACCAACCTACATAGGGGGAAACGATCACCAAGATAAAATAAGGGAAATCAGAGCGCCTACGGAAAAATATAGATGTTCGTTCTTTCCGCGCGCTGTACGACATTGGAATAAGAGAGAATTATGAAGGTGATTCGATAAACCCTCTGCCAGACACTTAAATGCGATTTGCAGAGTATCCATGTAGATGGAGCGTACGCACTTGGAGTAATGACGCGCAACACTGACACGTTGCAAAGTACCAGTAAAATATTATTACTTATACTACACCACATTAATCAACACTGCTTTGCCCAACAGCGCTGAAAGTCTATTCTCAATTTCATGGAAAAAGTCGAGCCCAACAGAACCATAAACAACTTAAAGCATAAAAATATCTTACTAATTTTTACTGAAATGTTAGTGCCGAAAAAATTATTATTAAAGATGTTCGGACAGAACGTTACAACAGTAACAGAGTTAATTAAACAAAAAGTAATTTAGGGAGTTAAGTCTGTTGTTTCAAATAACGCTTTTCACATTTTTCTGCAGTTGGAAAGTCGGCTGACGTGTCCGCATAGCAATAAGTTTAGCGAGATGATGCCATGCAGCTCCCTGCCTGCTCTGATATCGCCCCCCCCCCCCCCCCCACGCCCTTAGATTCTCCAGCAGAAAGTAACTTAGGGAAGTACACTACTAGCCATTAAAATTGCTACACCATGAAGATAACGTGCTACAGACGAGAAATTTAACCAACAGGAAGAAGATGCTGTGATATGCAGATGATTAGCTTTTCAGAGCATTCACACAAGGTTGGCGCCGGTGGCCACACCAACAACGTGCTGACATGAGGAAAGTTCCCAACCGATTTCTCATACACAAACAGCAGGTGACCGGCGTTGCCTGGTGAAACGTTGTTGTGATGCATCGTGTAAGGAGGAGAAATTCGCAACATCACGTTTCCGACTTTGATAAAGGTCGGATTGTAGCCTATCGCGTTTGCGGTTTATCGTATCGCGACATTGCTGCTCGCGTTGGTCGAGATCCAATGACTGTTAGCAGAATATGGAATCGGTGGGTTCAGGAGGGTAATACGGAACGTCGTGCTGGATCCCAACGGCCTTGTATCACTAGCACTCGAGATTACAGGCATCTTATCCGCATGGCTATAACGGATAGTGCAGCCACGTCTCGATCGCTGAGTCAACAGATGGGGACGTTTGCAAGACAACAACCATCTGCACGAATAGTTCGACGACGTTTGCAGCAGCATGGACTATCATCTCGGAGACCATGCCTGCGGTTACCCTTGACGCTGCATCACAGGCAGGAGCACCTGCGATAGTGTACTCAACGACGAACCTGGGTGCACGAATGGCAAAACGTCATTTTTTCGGATGAATCCAGGTTCTGTTTACAGCATCGTGTTGGTCGCATCCGTGTTTGGCGACACCGCGGTGAACGCACATTGGAATCGTGTGTTCGTCATCGCCATACTGGCGTATCACCCGGCGTGATGGTATGGGTTGCCACTGGTTACACGTCTCGGTCACCTCTTGTTCGCATTGACGGAACTTTGAGCAGTGGATGTTACATTTCAGATGTCTTACGACCCGTGGCTCTACCCTTCATTCGATCCCTGTGAAAACCTACATTTCAGCAGGATAATGCACGACCGCATGATGCAGGTCCTGTACGGGACTTTCTGGATACAGAAAATGTTCGACTGCTGCCCTGGCCAGCACATTCTCCAGATCTCTCACCAATTGAAAACGTCTGGTCAATGGTGGCCGAGCAACTGGCTCGTCACAGTCACAATACGCCAGTCACTACTCACGATGAATTGTGGTATCATGTTGAAGCTGCATGGGCAGCTGTACCTGTACACGCCATACAAGCTCTGTTTGACTCAATGCCCAGGCGTATCAAGGCCGTTATTACGGCCAGAGGTGGTTGTTCTGGGTACTGATTTCTCAGGATCTATGCACCCAAATTGCATGAAAATGTAATCACATGTCAGTTCTAGTAGAATATATTTGTCCAATGAATACCCGTTTATCATCTGCATTTCTTCTTGGTGTAGCAATTTTAATGGCTAGTAGTGTAATAACTCATAGGTCCAAGTGTCTTTTACGAATGATGTTTCCTTAGCAAACATGGTACCTTGCGTAAATGTAATTCTAACACATCGCTACAGCTTTAGAATCAATTGGTAAAAACGTTCTTCCAACAGGTCTTTCATATTTCGAGAGTTTTACAAGATCTCCCTTCGTCTATGTGATACAGCAAACGGTAGCCGTCGGCACTGTCAATGTAATCCTTACAGCATAGGCACTGCGAGCTAAATTAGCCCTTAATTCTGGGCGGAGGTCCCACGACGGCCGCTCGATACATTGTTTGCGTGGCGTCTCGCCCCTCCTTCAACTGATGACCTCAGTTATCTGGTTGATACAGCCGTGCCATCCCTTGTCCTCAAACGATTGTGGCCTTCCATATGTGGTAACTATCTACTTGCTTGTGCCATAAGGACCAACTCTCGTGTCACTTTCGCCCACTGCTGCCCCCACCTAGAGATGATGTAATTGGTCGTCCTTCACCCTGTTTTGCTACATGAATATTCTAAATCCTTGCACGGTTCAGGATAGTGTAAAACAAATCATTACAACCTCGGTTTGTGATAAATAAAGTAGTAGAACTCACTGAAAAAAGAAAGAGTTCTGTTTGTATTTGCCTCCCTGAGTTCTCTACCAACATACGTTATCTCTGATCTAGTGACACCCATACCACTATTTCCCTTCGTGCTGCTAGAAATACTTAGAGAAACCTGTTTTTGGACCCTTCAACAGTATTGCACACTATTTAGTAACTTCCGAAAAAAAATTGTCTCAAAATGGAGAAGAACCGTTACAAACGCCGTCGGCTTGTGTACAGAGGCAACTCATCGGCTTTGGGGACCCACTCGCTTGACTATTTAATAGACATGAGAATGGATTCTTTGGCTGAAGGTGTTCCGCTGTTGAATACCGGTTGACGTTCTCAGATGTAGTCAAGTTTTACCTCGAGCACCAAACATCTTTGAACACTACGGCTTCCTTGGCCGATATTCATAATGGAGACCTTGAGTACAATAAAGAAACATTGGGAAAAAATCACAGTGATCTATGAGTAGCATCTTCGACAACCAATCTGAAGGTTCTTGGGCCCATGTTCGATACCAGTCACTACTTATCACCAATGGAGTCCGATGAGTTCTGGTAAAAGAAGTCACTGTCATTCCATGAACAGCATTATCAAATAGGGTGGAGGGGCAGACAGAGATTCAGCGCAGCGTCGTTTCCGTGGGATGAGAAACTACCTCCAAAGGTGAAAAAATCGGCAACGATCAATGGTATGACGATGTAGAAGCCAAACCATTGCACTATAGACATATTTGAAAAA
The DNA here is from genome assembly GCF_023898315.1 of Schistocerca nitens. Taxonomy (NCBI): domain Eukaryota; kingdom Metazoa; phylum Arthropoda; class Insecta; order Orthoptera; family Acrididae; genus Schistocerca; species Schistocerca nitens. Next base: position 562,114,946 of record NC_064617.1, read on the forward strand.
GCGTCATAAGTAATCGTCCATCGGGAAAACTGTAGTCCCCCATTCGCATATTCGAGGCGAGACTTGCCAAGCGAAGCTGACCGTGATAAAAATACTATAAAATCAACAAAAGTTTGACATTTGGAACATCGAGTTATGAATGTGATAGAGAATCTACAAACTCTGGGAATGGAAATGAAAAGCCGCACTGTATGTATATAGTAGAAATCAGAAAATTGAAAAGGAAACAACGTAACGATTTCTGGTCAGACGAATATAGCGTAATATAATCGACAACATAAAATGTTTAATGGCCATATATAGGATTTGTTACGAATACGGATGTAGGGCAAATAGTGTGTTAATGCCAATAATTCAATGATAGTGTTATCGACAGCAAGTCAACAATCAGGCATAGGTTTTATTGCTGCTAACACTGAACTTTGTTTTGAATTCTATATTTTGATTTGATGAGAACAGTATCCAAATTCACAATGATGGCAGACACTGTTAGGGAGTTTATTTCCTCTTTTAGCATGAATCCACAGTGGAGGAAGCCCTGGTGGACCTCGTAAAATCACACAAAACACTGATGACCCTGTGGGACGGCGGGTTAATGATAATAACGAAATTAATATATATAATCAGTCGTAAGTAACAGCAGAAAATATTTGAAATCTTAGAATATTGTTGAATTGCTGTAAATATTAGAATATTGTTCGCCGTCTTTTACGAGAGCCTGTAAACTATTTCTGTGGTCAGCCAGAAAGTGATAGAGAACATATTGACCATAGCTCCCAGTCTGCAAGTCCACATTGTCGTCCAGCCCACTGAAAGAAGTGTTTCTGTTCTCTGTTCGCTCCGTAGGATCAGGACTATGATCATAAATGAATATTTTGAGTTCTAACTCATAGATATAATTGGTAAAGTTTCACAAGCTCAACATCGTAATATTCATTACGTTAATACTGACAATAAATGTCTCTAACCTAAGCAGCACTATAAGCAATTTAGAGGCGACCTCTACGGTAAGTGCCTGTCTTTCGCACTGACTTCTGATAAGCAAAATAATGGCGCCACAAAAGTGGAAAATAATTATCACTACTTACCACGTGAATTTTGTTAACACTACGGGCGGCACACTAACAGTTACTTCTGCGAAATCAAAGCGATCCAGGACGGTGTACAGTCCTCGCGAGTTCACTTTCCATTACTGAAAATACGCGTTTAGTACCAGCCTGTCTCTGAGATCATCCGAGGCAGCGTTAACTCCGGCGTTTGACTGACGCGGATCCTACAGAGGCTGAGTGTGAAGTGAAGCCTAGTCCTTTTTTTTTTTTTTCCTTTAACATTTTTTTTCTGTGGTGGTGGTGGCACCGTCTATTTAAACTTTTGGGGACAGAATCATGAATTATCGAACTTAAAAGTTCGCCAATCCGCCGCCATAGGTGGGATTCTGTGACTCATTGGGTTGAGGCTTTGGTTTTCTTTTTCCTTCAAGGGGTTTCTAGCGTTGTTGTCACTAGGTCAATATTCCAATGTTATCTTGGTTTGACTTATATCTGAGATTACTTACTTAGATGTCCAAGACTTCTAGCTTGTGTTTGTGGACAGCCTATTTTACTTGATTGTATATCATGAATTTATCCTATATCTTACTGATCTAATATGGTTTTTGCTTAGCCTATTCTAATAGGTTTTTACCATGCCATGAATTAATCCTACATCTTACAGATCTAATATGGTTTTTAGTAATTCTATTCTAATTGGTTTATCACCATGAGTTTTAGCCTATCCTAGGTGGTGATTTTCTAAGGGAGCGAGGTTTCTGTTGCTGTTGATGGGCACAAATCTAGATTGAAACTTCCTGGCAGATTAAAACTGTGTGTCGGACCGAGACTCGAACTCGGGACCTTTGCCTTATGCGGGCAAGTGCTCTACCAACTGAGCTACCCAAGCACGACTCAGGCCCCGTCCTCACAGCTTTACTTCTGCCAGTACCTCGTCTCCTACCTTCCAAACTTTACAGAAGCTCTCCTGCGAACCAGCTAAGCCATGTCTCCACAATATCCTTTCTTTCAGGAGTGCAAGTTCTTCAAGGTTCGCAGGAGAGCTTCTGTAAAGTTTGGAAGGTAGGAGACGAGGTGCGGGCAGAAGTAAAGCTGTGAGGACGGGGCGTGCTTGGGTAGCTCAGTCGGTAGAGCACTTGCCCGCGTAAGGCAAAGGTCCCGAGTTCGAGTCTCGGTCCGGCACACAGTTTTAATCTGTCAGGAAGTTTCATATCGGCGCACACTCCGCTGCAGAGTTAAAATCTCATTCACGAATCTAGATTGCTGGCTCTATGACGCTTCGTGGAACTCTTTGTATGTGCCATGTTCTTGGTTGGATTTTTCCGATGTTTTGCAAGTGTCTGTTGTTGTCTCTGTACATATCCAGATTTTTACAGACCGTTGTGGCTAACGTTTTGTTATTGCTTCGGCAGTGTCCATCTCCAGGGCTTCATGGGGGATTGTAGTTTTGGTCCATAGGGGAGCGCCTAGGATCCATCGAAGGACTTTGTTCTGTATTGTCTGCATTTCATACCTTTTGGTTTTGCTAGCTGTTCCCCATGATGTGCAACTGTAGGTCATGGTGGGGAGGATAGTTGTTTTGTAGAGAGTCCTTTTGGTTTCCTGTCTCATATTTTTGCTTTTAAAGATTGGAAATAGGGCTTTAGCAAGGTTGAGCGCTTTAGACTTTCTTCGTTGATGTGCTGGTGTTAATTCAGTTCCCTGTCTAGTGTGACACCTAGATGCTTGACTTCATTCCTCCAGGGCAATTCTTGTGCATTCAGGTGTAGCCGTTCTACGTGTGTAGGTCTTTTTCTAGTGAAATAGACGGATGTCGTCTTTCCTACGTTAAGTGATAGCTTGTTTTGGCGGCACCACTTTTCCACTGTGCTGAGTTGCTGATGGATTTTTCTGATATTCACAAGGTGTCATTTGCGCCTCTCGAGCTGTATTTACATATGTGGCGCAGCGGACGGCCAAGGGAACACCTGCTGTCATCTGCCCTACGCCCACGGTAGCAGCCTCCGAACGGCCGCTTTCTCGGACACATAATATTTTATAACACTCTTGTGTATTAATTTAGAATCTTCGTAATTTTTGTATGCATGTAGTTAAGTTGGTTAAAATCACAGAAAAAGGTTTAGCTCGGCTGCATTTAAACTTTGCCCTCTATAATTTTCAGAATGGAACTGACAGTAGAACATGACCTCTGAACTACAACTTTAAGAGATATTGTCTTTGTTATTATTTACAACCAGGCCTTGAAACTTGTTATAGCTCCATTATTTAATAGGATTCATCACGTCCTGTAACCAAAACTTTCTAGCATTAACATAACAGATACTTAGTCCGCTACAAATAAGGACGTTTTAGTTCAAAATTTAGTTTTCTGCAAATTACTCGAAAACCAGTAGAGTTAGATGTTTTTATGTTGAACGGAAGCTTCATAGAAATTTTCATATTTCTAAGTCTAATATTTAGCGCCTTCAATTTTTCTTAAAAACGCGGATTCTGATCAAAATATTTCTTTAATCACGCTGAGACTTGTACCGGTTAATACTGACATACATCTGCTCTTAATGACCAGTTTTTAGCGCCACTTATTTTTTTCTTAAAACGATGTATTTAGGGAAAAATATTGATCTGATCATTCTGAGATTTGAAAGTTTACAAATTAATATATTAAAGCACATGGTAACAAAGCTTGGAAAAGCAACTTTAACTTTTAATTCAATTCTTAAATTATGGTGCAAAACTTGTGTGCTACGCATAGACGCTTTGTGGTGACTTGGCGCTATTATCAGTAAACTGGGGTAAGTCTTGGCACACTCGCTCGCCTCTGTAACTCTCTAAGGATACAGATCTTGTTTCGCCACAACCCAAAAAAAGAAAAAAAAATCCACTCATGATACAAGCTTGCGACAATGGCCTCGAAGACGAACTTGGCTGTTCCACAGTTAACCCCTGGCCCAAAATTGTTGATTAACAAGTTTTTACGACTCTGTTCAACCTGTTCCTTACGCATTCGAGTTATGAATGAAATTCATAAAGGCAGACTTCTAGATAGGTCGTTTACAGTCTTGCGAAATTGCTGTAACAGACATTGAGAGCTTGTAATGGAAACCAAGGAAATATGCGTCTGAATAAGACCTCGTATTCGGAAATTCACTGTGAAATGATGTACTCCTAGCTCTTCAATCTCCTGAGTTAAATTTACTGGAATAACCTAATGTCTAACTAATTAACTACTGCGGTAACAGTGGCCAACGCCAACGCCTGTAGTACTGGTGGAATGTGCCATAATATTCTGGTTGTCTTAATCGCAGAGTTTACGAGCAGAACTACCGGTTTCGGTAGACAATAGCCTTCTACAAAATCTCTCATCTGCTAATCAGAAACAGCTTGTTGCAGTGAATCAGAATGACAGATTCTGAGGTTGGCGATCGTATACCTAAACCGCTAATTCTGTTCAAAAACTTTGCGACCGCGACAATTAAATAAAAAATGAACATCATATGATGGCTCCCCAAATTGCCGTAGTACGTCAAAGTCTACTCGTTGTACATTAATTGGGTCACAAACATAGTATTTACCGGAGTCACAGTGGAAAAGACACGTTTCTGAACATGAGTAAGTACCTGTTTGCAATAACATCCACTGGTTCTCCAAAATAAGTTTTTAAGGTGTGTAATGGGAATTTAGAAACCATGGTTGTTTGTCTGAAGACCTCCAGTCTCTCATCGTCGTCATCTTACAACTACACGTACACAGATACTCTATAAACCACCGTATGTTGCGTGGGGACGTTACCCTGTACCACTACTGTCACTTTATTTCCTGTTCCACTCGCAAATAGAGCGAGGCAGAAACGATTGCCTATATGCCACCGTATGAGCCCTAATTTCTATATTATTCTCTGGTACTTTCCCGCAATGTATGTTGGCAGCTTATAATCGTACGGCAATCAGCTTCAAATACCGGTTCTCTAAATTTTCTCAACAGCGTTTCTCGAAAAGAGCAGTACTCAGGAATAGGTTATGCCAGCGTCCTGTATGCGATCTCCTTTATAGGTGAACCACTCTTTCGTAAAATTCTCCCAATAAACCGAAGTCGACCATTCGCCTTCACTGCCACAGTCCTGACATGCTTGCTCAATTTCACATCGCAATGTATGTTGGCAGCTTATAATCGTACGGCAATCAGCTTCAAATACCGGTTCTCTAAATTTTCTCAACAGCGTTTCTCGAAAAGAGCAGTACTCAGGAATAGGTTATGCCAGCGTCCTGTATTCGATCTCCTTTATAGGTGAACCACTCTTTCGTAAAATTCTCCCAATAAACCGAAGTCGACCATTCGCCTTCACTGCCACAGTCCTGACATGCTTGCTCAATTTCACATCGCTTTGCAACGTTACGCCCAGATATTTAAACGACTTGACTGTGTCAAGCAGTTCGCTAGTAATACTATAACCGAACTTCTTATTTATCCGCATTATCTTACATTTTTCCAAATGTAGAGCGAGCTGCCTTTCATAACACCCACTAGAAATTTTGTCTGAGTTGTCTTGTATCTTCCTACAGTCACTCAACTTCGAAACCTTACCGAACACCACAGCATCATAGCAAACAACCGCAGATTGCTGCCCATCCTGTCCGCCAAATCATTTATGTACGCAGAGAACAACAGCGGTCCTGCCAGATGTCCATGGCGCACTCCTGAACATATCGTTGTCTCAGATGAACATTCGCCGTCGAGGACAACATACTGGGTTGTATCACTTAAGAAGTCTTCTAGCCACTCACATATCTCAAATTATTCCATATGCTCGTACCTTTGTTAACAGCCTGCAATGGGGCACCGTGTCAAATACTTTCCGGAAATCTAGAAATCTGCCTATCGCCCTTCATCCATATTTCGCAATATATCATGTGAGAAAAGGGCAAGCTGAGATTCCCACAAGCGATGATTCGTAGACATAAGCTTCCCAGCCTCAAGAAAGTTTATTATGTTCGAACTGTAAATAAATGCAAGAATTCTGCAACAAACCGAAGTTAGGAGTAATGATCTGAAATTTTACGGGTCCGTTCTTTTATTTTTCTTGTACACTGGAGTCACCTGCACTTTTTCCAGTCGCTTAGGACTCTGTGGTGGGCGAGAGATCCACGTTAAATGTAAGCTAGGTAAGGAGCCAATGCTGTAGTGTACTCTTTGTAAAACTATACTGGGATTCCATCCGGACTTGGTGAATCATTTGCTTTCAAATCTTTCAATTGTTCCTGTACGCCAGGGATGCTTATTACCTGCCGTCCATACAGGAGTCCGTCCGATGGTCAAATGACGGTATATTTGTACAATTCTCCTGTATGAATGATTCCTTGAAATTTAAATTTAACTGACTGGAGGCCGTTTCCAAATATCTCCACGCATTACGGACTTACCAATACGCTCGTCCTTTAGGTCGCAGTCTTTATCGTTTCTTATTTCTTGGTATCTAGCAAAGAACTTCCTTCATTTGCCATCCTTTCATCTAGCTACATCTTCCTCTCAGATTCATGTCCTCTTTATTACACAAACGTGTGTATTCCACTGTAGTATGATTCCTGATCTATGTATTTTTTTTCTTGTCTCTCCTAATAATTCTCATATGTACTCCTATCTCTCCATTACTCGCTTTGAAAGTTTTTCGCCTTTGAAGTCCAAGACACACTGTAGGTATTACACACTTACCGTAAACTTTCCGTTTCGGACTCACTGGTAGCTTGATTTTGAAAGCGCTATTTATGCTATTTTCTCCCATAACATAGCTTTCCTTTCTCGTCTCTTCTAAAGTTTTAAGATATTGCAACGAGAATGATTTTCATCCTTATTCACTCACTTTATTAAATCTTAAGTTTCCTTACATATTTACCATCATCATTAGAGTGGAAGAGAAGACAGAGAGAAGATCCAGGGTGAATTAAAACTTGTTTGGCGTGACAAATGGGGTCGCTTCGTCTTTATTCCTCGCCGGAATGATAGTGATAACTTCTACATTGCAGTAGCAGCTAGCAGTCGCAACAACTTTTCCGCAGCTCGTTTTTCTCATCGTGCTAGCCATTAAACACCAGCGTGTAATATTACCAAGATCATATGCCACCCAGTTAGCATTTGGCCTTGACACACATATCCACTCGTCCAGGCGTCAAGCAGACATATAAGCTCATTTCCAGTTTCTCTGATGTCTTGTAAAAGTATAAGCTCTTTGTGAAGAAATATTCAACCAGTGTGAGGATAAGAAATACATAGAAAATGTTATTGGTTTGGGTATTGCTAATACTGTAACTTTTGAGTGTTGCACAATTTGATCTTTAGTCTCAATAATTTGGAGGAAGACATTATTATTGGTTTGCGTATTGCAAATATATTGTAACTTTTGAGTGCCACACAATTTAATCTTTAGTCTTAATAGCGTGGAAGAAGATATTCTGAAAATATTGCCTTACGAGTCTTAATCGTGGCACCACTTTCGTACCAATGTGCAGTTTCCTTTCATTTATTAAGAACATTATCTCTTAAACAAGGAAATTTCCTTCACACGTAGGAAACTTAAGAATTATGAATCGAGAACGACACTTCAGTCTTCAGTTTGGAAAATTCCTTGTTGCGTCTAGTCTGGTACGTAGCTACCAGAATGGCGCGTAACAAGACTAGCTACTAACTTCATTAACAACTAAATTGTTTCTTTGTCACTGCTGTCGAATAATTAAAATAGAGTTTCTCAAGCTTTGGGATATTACAGACCACACTGTGTACTTTTCAGCTTGGAATTCTTCGTTGAATAAGAGAATTGTAATCACTGTGTCGTTATTTTTTTCTAACTTTGTTTATTTCTAACAGTTGTAGGTACTTCATGGTGGATGGTGACGTGCACGGAACTTGCTAAAATGGATATATTTTCAAACGAACCTTGCGAACGTGCAAACTGAATCTCGTCACTTCTTCATGGAGTAATGCTTAGACACACGCTTTCCAGAAAATCAACATAGTAACGAAATTAATTGCAAACGGAGTGAACGAAACCATGTGGGCTGACAGGTATTAAATGGATTTAAGCACAATCACGCTGCCGCCAGTGTTTGATGTGTAATTTCTCGAGATGGTAGTCATACGATCCGCACGCAAGCACCACATGAAGTTCGCGCGACGTCTCATTGAATTTTGATGAGACAACCTGAATCCAAAGCGAATATATACTTTCTCTATCTCTTTCTCGATTTTACGATGTAGATAATCCATGTTACAGGTACCAAGTCTTCCAATAGCCGCCCAAGGGCCATTGAAAGGTGGACACAGCCCGTCGGAGAAGTTTATCAGGAGAATTTTGATACAAAGGAAATTGTCAGCAATAGATTGGCGCAACCTCACTTTTGAACGTTTGGAAAAATATCTTGTCTGAACGTCTGTTGGATTTTGTACGTTCACAGCAACAAAGAACACTCATAACAGATTGCTTCCCATCTATGCTTTGGAACTGAAGTCAGATAATGTAATAAGCCTTCCAAAGTGTACATCGCGTATTGTAACTCTTCCAGCATGACTGCCACTTCAATGGTTCCTAAAGAGGCAAAGTATGACACTGCGCCTTGTGTCACGAATGACAATGTGTTTCTTCAACAAACAGCAATGCAATTCTTAATGCCTAGACTGTCAACGCACAGTAACCATTACAGGCTATTAATTTAGAGAACTCGAGTTAGAGCCCAGCAAGTGTTTCATGTCGAAATACTGTCGGCAGCAGTCGTAATAGCCCCATTCTGGTAATGGCCTTTTGAAAAGAGGTCGGAGGAGTGAAAAGAGGTTCAGGGGACTCTCTGTATTTGAGGTAATAAAATGTTCATAAAGGTGCAAAAGTCTCCCACCATTTATACAAAAATTGTAAGAGGCAAGGTAAAATATTACGTTGAAGTCGCGACATATATCAGCAAGACAGTGTGTTCAAACGTCGTCTCACGCTGTTGCACATAAACTTGAAGGTCTTCAGAGGGACATCGACAGCCTGGAATTGGACATGCTAAGGATATACGAAGTAAACTCGAAAGAGATGAAATTTTTTCATCCACGTATCCAGGGAGATCTCCTGGACATTCGGCTAGGTATACTAATCATATGTGTTTGGAATATTCTACTAAGCTCTCTTTATGTTTAATGTTCATATTTGCTTTGTGTTATCCCTTTCACTTCATCCGCAGGCGCCTGTATGTCTATCCAAATCGGTCGAACATGGAGTATATCGGGAAATTCAGTTCGTATACGCATAAAAGATACTCTGTACCACCCCCTTTAGAAGCAGATGATTCAAGGAGATAATAACAACAGTGTCTTCAGGTATCGATGAGATACAAACTTTCTAAAGTCAGAGAAATACTTATCAATTAGCACAATATTTTATTTTGCGTCTGAAGTCTATCAAATACGGTGCTAAGTGCTAAACGTGAAACGCATCTGACCCTCTGTGTGTCATCTGACGTCTAAACTCTGTATACTACACTAATATAGAGAGCAATAGTAGAAGAGAAGAGCTGTTGCACGAAGATCAAATGGTTCAAATAGCTCTGAGCACTATGGGACTTAACTTCTCATGTCATCAGTCCCCTAGAACTTAGAAATACTTAAACCTAACTAACCTAAGGACATCACACACATCCATACCCGAGGCAGAAATCGAACCTGCGACCGTAGCGGTCTCGCGGTTCCAGACTGTAGCGCCTAGAACCGCTTGGCCACCCCAGCTGGCACGAAGATCAATTTTGCATCTAGATAGATGCAATATACACTGAGGAGACAAAAAGTCATGGGGTTACGATGTGCGCATGTACAGATGGTGGTAGTATTGCGTACACAAGGTATAAAAGAGCAGTGGATTGCCGGAGCAGTCAATATTGTAGTCAGGTCATTAATTTGAAAATATATCGGACGTGATTTGATCGGACAACGGGAATTAACAGACATTGAACGCGAAATAGTAGTTGCAGCTAGACGTATGGGGAATTCGATTTCGGAAACCGTTTGGGGTTTCAGTACTCCGAGATCCACAGTGTCAAGAGAGTGACGAGAATACCAAATTTCACCACGGAAAACGCAGTGGCCGATGGCCTTCACTTAACGACCGAGATCAGCAATGCTAACAGACAAGTAACTGTTGTGTACATAGTTCCGCGTAGTCAGCGCGTACACAACTTTCCCAATAGAGCTCGCCCTGCTAAGCACAACAGCGCAGGCACAGCGCTCGTCCGTCTCCGCACTACGAGATGGCGCTGTCTTAGAGACGAACAAATTCTGCTTCCGCCGATCAGCGTATTAATATGTAACGCATCCAATAAGATTCCTGCTAACGTAGAACCTTTTCTCCTCGCGGATCACACTCGCGCAGTGATACCTGAACGCTCGATGTATTATAACGAGTGTACAGACCTCCGATTAGTCAGTCTGCATTAGTCTGCATTAGTCTGTAGTCAAGTTTCAGTCTGCGCCTAATAAGATTATCATATTCCTGTACAGAGCCATGAAGATAAATGTATAGACATTTTGTCAAGTATCAGAGATATGTGAGAATAAGATTAACGTACCAAGACCAAAGGAACTTCAGATTGTCAATTGTAAATAGCATCCAGAATCAACTTAAGTAAGGTTTATGATTGTTATTATTTTAATAAATGTGTGTGAAAATTAATCAAGTTCTGTTTAAAGTTGGTCACCGTCAATCTGCTACTCTAAGCGTGCAAGTGGTATTTCTGTCGTCTGACCTAACGGCAGAAGATAAACACGCCACGATAAGACCTCGAGACATGTTGCTGACACTCGCCTACTTCGTTAGAGCGACAAGTCAAATAATCTGATGGTGTGTGTACCGAAGGTCTTGCAGTACGCATACCACAGTAACACTGAGTGAAATAAACCCAAAAGTAAATGTGGGACGTACGACGAAAGTAACCATTAGGACAGTGCGGCGAAATTTGCCGTTAATGGACTAACAACAGCACGACATGGCCAGCAGCGCCTCTCCTGGGCTCATGGCCGTATCGGTTGGACTGCAGACGACTAGAATACCGTGATCTGGTCAGATGGGTCCAATTTCAGTTGATAAGAGCAAATAGATTGCTCCATAAGGGTGTGGGCTGAGCTTACATGGAATTGTCTGCGTCCTCAATTATATTCGGCTACCTGGGGACCATTTGCAGCCATTCGTGGGCTTTATGGGTGACAATCCGCCATGTCACCAGTCTACAATTGTTCACAATTGGTTTTAAGGACATTCTGGACAATACGAGCGAATGATTTGGCCATCCAAATCACCCGATATGAATCACATTAAATATTTATGGGAAATAATCCTGCACTGGCAACACTTTCGCAATTATGGTCGGCTACAGAGGTATCATGGCTCAATATTTCTGCAAGGGACTTCCAGTGACTTGTTGAGTCCAAGCCACGTCGAGTTGCTGCAGTACGTCAGGCAAAAGGAAGTATCCCATGACTTTTGTCACGTCAGTGCATTTATAAGCTTAGCAGTTTTTATTTTGTACTTAACATAAAAAGGTAGATTGAAAGCAGGTACGTAAAGGTTGCTCGTAAAGTGTGTGAAAGACAACTGTAACTTGGATTGGATGTTCAAATCTGTGTGAAATCTTATGGGACTTAACTGCTAAGGTCATCAGTCCCCAAGCTTACACACTACTTAACCTAAATTATCTTAAGGACGAACACACACACACCCATGCCCGAGGGAGGACTCGAACCTATGCCGGGACCACCCGCACAGTCCATGACTGCAGCGCCTCAGACCCCTCGGCTAATACCGCGCGGCTGACTTGGATGATAAAGGGATACTTGATACCTGTCGTATGAGGATAAATCGTCAAAATTAAGTATCGCACTTATTTAAGTTTCCTGTGCATTTTCAAAACATTCTAATCTGTTAATGGCCAATAACTTTATCTATGCTAACAGGAGAAAGAAAGTCATAGTGTACTGGGACTTGACCGTGTTATAGGATATCTGTTGAAATGTTGCTGCTGCGTACAGTTTAATTTGTATTATTTTTTGTTACAACAATGTTAAACAGTTTACAGATGACGGACGTAAATGAAAGTGTTAATTCAGCATGTTTTCCATGTTTGGACTTTTGAGTCTAACAAGACATGCCAAATTCTCATTTCCGATCCTGTTTCGACTACACTGAGAGAACTTCTCCAGTTATGAACACCATCAAGAGAACTTTCGCTAGGACTAAATTGCTCTGAACACTACGGGACAACTTCTGAGGTTATCAGTCCCCTATAACTTAGAACTACTCAAACCTACGTAACCTAAGGACATCACACACATCCATGCCCGAGGCAGGATTCGAATCTGCGACCGTAGCGGTCGCGCGGTTCCAGACTGCATTGCCTAGAACCGCTCGGCCACTCCCGCCGGCGCTAGAACCAACAGTTGTGACAAACATTCATTCTCTATGTACCTCTGAGCGTAGACAAAATCCTAATGGTTTGTCATTTCCGAGACTGATTTTCAGAGACAGAGTGGTTTCGCCCGTCTCGAGCGTAGATAAGATCCTAATAGTTTCTCACTGCCGAGATTGATTTTGAGGGATATGGTGGTTTCGCCAGTCTCTCTCTGTAGATCTGTCCATCCTTTCCAGCTTCACTGTACGTGAGATTTTCAGCGTAACATGGTTGGGCTCTAAAATATAATAAAAACAACTTTAGTTAGATCTGCTACACTCCACATCAAATTCTACTCTTATATCAACAGCCGAGCCCCTTGTTCCCATACCTAGACACCTGAAAAGCCAAAGACCGCATATGTCTTTCCATCCTCCAGCTAAAATACCACTAATACGCGTTTACTCTCAGAGCGTCCATCGCACGTAATCAGCAACCCTCACTCCAGCACTTTACATCAGACTGTAGAGACCCATCTTATCACCGCTTTTTTTATCTCTCGAGCATAGTTAATGTCCTAGATCCAGTCTGTTCCACGCCCGTAAACCAATATGCGATTGTATTATCCATCTTGTCGTTCAGACCACTCTTCAGCTACCACTCGCCCAAACAATATCTTCAACTACTTCAAAAAACTTCACCTGCTAATTTGGCTCTGTAAGTCTCCATCAACCTCACAAAGTGACCTATACGTAACAGATGAGGACCATCTAATCCGCCTGATTGGCAACAGTCGCTACACGTCATCACCGACTTCGTCCAGATTTATGGTGTATGCAGGGTTTGGCCAGAACTGAAAGTGACAGAAATGAGAGCTCCAGATGGCCAAGTGCTTAGAAGAGAAATCATTTTCGGTGCCGATTAGGTGAGGCACAAGCCATTTCAGTTAGGGTTGAGGTCAGGCAACGGTTGGAGCAGCGGAAAGAGTGCATCACGGAAATCAAAGAGTTGTGGCTCGAGTTTCTGTACGAATTATTTTAAGTTTTTACGTAGACAAAGAGAAATTTGGTATCGTAAATAAATTTCAGAAAGGGATTTATAGGTGCTTAAAGGTTATACAGAAAGACAAACAAATAAAAGGTTCTCATCGCACAGTTTGGTAGCAAACTAAGCGTAACACATCATTACGCCAAATATTCGTGAGGGTAGGTGGTGATGTAGAATGGAATGATTTTATGCAGTCTTCTCTTGATGTCATTTCTTTTGCTCTCTTGATGAGATAAAAGTATCTTTGTTGCTTTTTGTTCTAATTCTTTATTGACGATAAAAGTAGACCTTGTAGTGTGCCACTAGCGGAGTGCATTAATTCTGCATGTTGACAGTCCTACCACATGTCGAAGAGCATTATTTAGGTTTATTTTCATTGTAAGTAACGTAAAAACAGAAAAAATTTCACATAGAGATTCCCCCCAGAATCTTCAGATTACTCTTCTGGACTCTTTCCGCTGCGCCAACCGCTGTGTGGAATCTGCACTAAAATAAATGGCACATGAATCAGCTGCTTCATGCCAAAAATGTTATTTCTTCTAAACGCTTGGCCATCTGGAGCTGTCAATTTTGCCATTTTAATTTCTAGTCAAGCCTTGGATCTATCATAAATTTGTGTGAAGTTGGTGATGACATGTAGGTGCTGTCCCATTTGTAACAATAATATACACTCCTGGAAATGGAAAAAAGAACACATTGACACCGGTGTGTCAGACCCACCATACTTGCTCCGGACACTGCGAGAGGGCTGTACAAGCAATGATCACACGCACGGCACAGCGGACACACCAGGAACCGCGGTGTTGGCCGTCGAATGGCGCTAGCTGCGCAACATTTGTGCACCGCCGCCGTCAGTGTCAGCCAGTTTGCCGTGGCATACGAAGCTCCATCGCAGTCTTTAACACTGGTAGCATGCCGCGACAGCGTGGACGTGAACCGTATGTGCAGTTGACGGACTTTGAGCGAGGGCGTATAGTGGGCATGCGGGAGGCCGGGTGGACGTACCGCCGAATTGCTCAACACGTGGGGCGTGAGGTCTCCACAGTACATCGATGTTGTCGCCAGTGGTCGGCGGAAGGTGCACGTGCCCGTCGACCTGGGACCGGACCGCAGCGACGCACGGATGCACGCCAAGACCGTAGGATCCTACGCAGTGCCGTAGGGGACCGCACCGCCACTTCCCAGCAAATTAGGGACACTGTTGCTCCTGGGGTATCGGCGAGGACCAGTCGCAACCGTCTCCATGAAGCTGGGCTACGGTCCCGCACACCGTTAGGCCGTCTTCCGCTCACGACCCAACATCGTGCAGCCCGCCTCCAGTGGTGTCGCGACAGGCGTGAATGGAGGGACGAATGGAGACGTGTCGTCTTCAGCGATGGGAGTCGCTTCTGCCTTGGTGCCAATGATGGTCGTATGCGTGTTTGGCGCCGTGCAGGTGAGCGCCACAATCAGGACTGCATACGACCGAGGCACACAGGGCCAACACCCGGCATCATGGTGTGGGGAGCGATCTCCTACACTGGCCGTACACCACTGGTGATCGTCGAGGGGACACTGAATAGTGCACGGTACATTCAAACCGTCATCGAACCCATCGTTCTACCATTCCTAGACCGGCAAGGGAACTTGCTGTTCCAACAGGACAATGCACGTCCGCATGTATCCCGTGCCACCCAACGTGCTCTAGAAGTTGTAAGTCAACTACCCTGGCCAGCAAGATCTCCGGATCTGTCCCCCATTGAGCATGTTTGGGACTGGATGAAGCGTCGTCTCACGCGGTCTGCACGTCCAGCACGAACGCTGGTCCAACTGAGGCGCCAGGTGGAAATGGCATGGCAAGCCGTTCCACAGGACTACATCCAGCATCTCTACGATCGTCTCCATGGTAGAATAGCAGCCTGCATTGCTGCGAAAGGTGGATATACACTGTACTAGTGCCGACATTGTGCATGCTCTGTTGCCTGTGTCTATGTGCCTGTGGTTCTGTCAGTGTGATCATGTGATGTATCTGACCCCAGGAATGTGTCAATAAAGTTTCCCCTTCCTGGGACAATGAATTCACGGTGTTCTTATTTCAATTTCCAGGAGTGTAATTAGAACTAACACGCAATGAAAACCTTACTTTCAATCTCCGTTTACTAAACATCCCAAAGGGACTGTACAGTAAGCTTACTGACCAACCATGGGGACTAAACCTTACGACCATCTTCCAAAATAAAAGGTATTTAGGGGACCCACCCACACTGTAGTACTTCGCAACCCAACGTTCAAGATAAACGAGCTAGACTTAAGCCACACATGAACAAATTGATACTTCCTGAAAGAAACAATACATGTAAATACGGTCTAACTGAAGTGTTTGCTTCACTCTGAAATCAGTATCCGGCAGCCGAGGGATACCACCGTGCTCCGAGTGCCTGAGGCATTTGAGCGAAGGCTTAAAGGCTTTCCCATTACAAAAGAAGATGGATGGGCTGTAGACTTTTCGGTAACTCAGGAAAACAGAGAGGCACTTAAAATAATTCTCAGCTCTCTTCACAAGAACATCAAGTGAGGAACCAGGCAACCAGCAACTAATGTTGGGAAGCACCACAACAGGGTCCAGCTTGAGGACGAAGTGGGAGTTCCCCTGTTACACGCCAGCCGCGATCAGGCACTTCGCGACTTGAAAGATCAGAAACATTGGCACTCTGTCAAAAGACTGGGAGCAGCAGTTACCCAGCGTTGAAGAAAATGAATAAAACCGTCCAGCAGGGCAGCCTTCAGGACTCAGTTGCATCTTTTTCGTCAGATGGATCAGTCAGTGAATGGGAAGAGCTAGATGAATAAACCAGTCGGAGATTTCACAAATCTTTCGGAGATCATTTGGAGTTCACACCGTGGCACTCTGATTAAGAGATCATCAGAAGTAAATTTCTAGGTCACTAGAGATGCAGGAGGTCCTTTCAGGAGATTTGCATGCATCATGCTAAGTCATTAGCATGCTGTTTCGCATAAACCTTTCTGATTTTGCCTTCTGGAGCCATGTCACTATATAGTTGACTGAGGGTTCAGACGTTGAGGTGTTCAAATGGTTCAAATGGCTCTGAGCATTATGATACTTAACTTCTGAGGTCATCAGTCGTCTAGAACTTAGAACTACTTAAACCTAACTAACTTAAGGACATCACACACATCCATGACCGAGGCAGGATTCTAACCTGCGACCGTAGCGGTCGCTCGGCTCCAGACTGTAGCACCTAGAACCGCACGGCCACTCCGGCCGGCTTTGAGGTGAATCCCTTATCCATTTTGATGTCGGCTGTCACTTTGTGGCATTCTCGTTTTCCACTCCACGCCGGACGATCTTCCTTACTCTCTGATGCGTGAATTATTAACAATCCGATTACCATTCCTGCTTCTGATCTCAGCTTCCAAATGTATCATTGACACCACGTCTGCAAGCTAATCAGTACACAACATATACAGGGTGTTACAAAAAGGTACGACTGCTACGGTCGCAGGTTCGAATCCTGCCTCGGGCATTGGTGTGTCTGATGTCCTTAGGTTAGTTAGGTTTAAGTAGTTCTAAGTTCTAGGGGACTTATGACCTAAGATGTTGAGTCCCATAGTGCTCAGAGCCATTTGAACCATTTTTGAACAAAAAGGTACGGCCAAACTTTCAGGAAACATTCCTCACACACAAATAAAGAAAAGATGTTATGTGGACATGTGTCCGGAAACGTTTAATTGCCATGTTAGAGCTCATTTTAGTTTCGTCCACCTACGCTCAATGGAGCGGGATACTCTACCTGTGCTGCTAGAACACGTGCCTTTACAAGTACGACACAACATGTGGTTCACGCACGATGTAGCTCCTGCACATTTCAGTCGAAGTGTTCGTACGCTTCTCAACAACAGATTCGGTGACCGATGGATTGGTAGAGGCGGACCAATTCCATGGCCTCCACGCTCTCCTGACCTCAACCCTCTTGACTTTCATTTATGGGGTGTAAGAGGTATGCGCTGTCTGCCATATGAGAATCGCTGACCAGAGAGCAGTGTTGACTGCAGTACAAACTGTGTAACTGTAGCAGTTAGTTGTTGCTAGTCGCTAGTCTGAAGTAGTCTGCGCTTGTCAGTCGCGTCTGGTGTATCATGTTGGGTGGGCCGGTCGCGGTGCAGCGATGCCGGAGCCTGAGTATTATTGTATAAGGTAAAAAGCAGCGTCGCGCATATCTAGTAATGTATCTGAACTGTCATCCAAATGTTTTAAAAAAATGTCCTAATAATAATTTTTGCAATATAAAGTAATTTTTTTTAAAAAAAAGCATTCATTTCAAAAAAATCAGTTGCTTCCTTTCACAAATCACAAATGTATAGGCCAGCATTGCACGGAGCTGTGCCGGAAAAATGTTAAGTAAGAGCAGATATATTCGCCGTTTTTACTGAGGTAAGAATTTTTGCTTTTTTATTCAGAATGATCTTACAGAGCCATGACGCAGCACTGCTGTCGTCCTAAAATTTACCAGGTTAATGAATTTATTATTTTTTTTATTATGAGGTTTAAGAATTTTTCTGTTTCGTGCTTACATTAAATGAGAAAAGAATTTTGTGCGTACATTAAATGTGAATGCATTTCTGCACGGAGATTATAAATGGGAACCAATTTTGTTCTGAGGTCACACAAAAATTAGAATCGCTATCCATAATAATTATATAATTACAATTTATATTGTGGGGAGGTTACACTTGGCGTGAATATTATTTATGTTCACATTTTCTGTTGAGAGGTTGCGGTGATAAAATTTTGTGGGGAGGTTACAGGGGGCATTTGAAAGCTCTTGTCTACGCAACCACGGTGCCAAATGTAGAGACTCTTCGTGCTCGTATTGTGGACGGCTGTGATACAATACGCCATTCTCCAGGGCTGCATCAGCGCATCAGGGATTCCATGCGACGGAGGGTGGATGCATGTATCCACGCTAACCGAGAACATTTTGAACATTTCCTGTAACAAAGTGTTTGAAGTCACGCTGGTACGTTCTGTTGCTGTGTGTTTCCATTCCATGATTAATGTGATTTGAAGTAATAAAATGAGCTCTAACATGGAAAGTAAGCGTTTCCGGACACATGACCACATAACATATTTTCTTTCTTTGTGTGTGAGGAATGTTTCCTGAAAGTTTGGCCGTACCTTTTTGTAACACCCTGTATATGACTTGCCTAACGAAAAACCCACCACACTACTCTAGATGGAGAAGAATTAGGCAAGGAGCTTGAGATAAAAAACAAGTTAAGCTACACGGAGAGCTGCATTAAAAGCCAGGGCACGTTACGATGAGAAGTGCCGGCAGTCAGTCAAGATTCATTCGACAACACGAGAGAGCCAACAGGAGGTCGATTCATCTCGCCAACAGCTGACATTAGCTGCCCACGCATACATGTACCACAGTGTTAAGTGTTTTAATTGCCCCCTATATTCCCAATTACTGAGTTATGTCTAACCCATTCAAATCAGTCCTTATTTTATTCTTTTACTAGTGACTTGTGAAATATTGTAATACACTGCTTGACACTTGCTAAGGAACAACCGACAATTGCTACAGACCACCCGGTCTTAGTAAACGGGAAGTAGAGAGCAGGACTTTTGAACTGCAGCAAAGCCTGTGCACGAACGCTCTGTACGCATTCAGCAGTTCATGCAGTGCAGTGTTTGACAGAGTTTGGTGAACTGCGACATCACGTGTGGTACGGCAACATGTCTGCAAGACATCACTTGAGTGCTTATGATCGTGGACGAGCAGCTGGACGACTCTGAAAGGGTAAAGTATTACTACAGTGGCCACGGTAATGGGTGTGTCCGGATGTGTCAAAAAGCGTCATCTCGCGATGAAAAAAGCCGCTGAAAGCGGAAAAACTATGCAAAAGCATGCCGGAGGTCGCAGGTGGACCACCACACAACAAGGCGATCGGAACTTACACATAATGGAGAAAACGAACATATATCTGACACCTAAGCATATCGCTGCAGGCCTTGCAACCGTTACTAGTACACATTCTCTGCCAGAACCATTTCACGGCGATTAAATAAGGCTGGTTTGTATTCTCGGAAGCCTGTTAATTGCACACCACTTCAAACACGCCATTGTTGATAAAGAATTAGTGGGTATAGGGATCACGTTGTTTGCGGTCAGCAACAGTGGTCCAGAGTGATGTTCTCCGACGAATCCCGCTTCACTGTGGCAAATTATTCTGACCACCAATTAGTGCAGAGAGAGATGGGAGCACGTTACACACCACAGACTACCCAGCTTGAAGGTGGTTCATTCAAACCTCTACCAGGCACTTTATTGTGAAAATCAGATTAATCACGTAGACGTAGACGTCACAGGACAGCGGTACTGCAGGGAGATTATTCTGGATCCTTTCCGTCTGTTAGGGATGCGGTAGGTCCGTACTTTCTCTTTATGGACGATATTTCCAGGCCACACGTGGAAGTTGTGGTGTTGGACACACTGCAAAGTGAAGATTCTGAATGTGTGGAACGGCCTGTGTACTTCTCGCATCTAAATCCTATACTGCATTCCTAGGATGCTCTTGTCAGACGTGTTTCTCAACAAAAGCCTCCTTCCCAAACCGTTCAAGAACTGAAAATCGCCTTGAGAGAGACGTGGGACAATATCTCCCAAGAACTCAACGATATGGTAGCCAGCATGAATAACAGGTGCAAAACGTGAATTAACGCCCGAGGATGGCATATCCGTAATGAGTCCAAACGTCGATCTTTATTTTGGGAGTCTGATCTGTGTCAAACATGAACGTTATTCATGTGGTGAAATCTCTACCATTTTTCGTTATAAGTATGCCACTCCACTCTGTTACGTACGTACTTTGTTTCATGTCGTCCATCATTGCCAGTGATTATTCCTGTCCGACGATGTCTCTGTTCCTTAGTGACTCTCAAGGAGCGTAGTAACGTTTCGGCTCCTGGCGTGGAGCCATTTGCATTTCAGTTCGTCAGTTTACTGCAACACTTATGAAAATGCTGCTTTGACCTCTGTTACTCCTTCCAAATACTTGATGATATTCTTTCCTTTTAATTTTTGTACGCAGTTATAGTTTCTGTGTTACAGAGTTTTCATTGTTCCTGAACCATCTAGAACATCTTCACCTGTCCTCCTGTCAACGTAAATCCCACCATCTCATCATCTCTCTGCCCCTGAAAACCCTGTCTGTTGGTAGCTTCCACATCAACACTCACCTCCTCCTACCTGCAAACAATTCATACTCCTTCCCAGAGCAATTTTAATTGGCTCTACTCCCAGACTACGTAGTCATTCTTGAAATGGATACCCCACAAACTATGACACACTCTACATTTTGCATACCATTCAGATATCACCTAGCTGCAATTATAACCACGTTCTGACACCTACATCACATCACTCAGTACCTTCCCAATCTCACAGTAACGTGTTTAGCAGGAGCCCACTCCACCATCATTTCGAATAGACACACTACACATATCATCAGCACCTTGTCAACGATTAATCAGGGTTATATTATTTAATATACTTTCATGTCTTCAAAATATTTTTAAAATCAAAGTCTGAAGAGCGCTTACGTATCTGTTGTCAGACAGTTTTCAAATTGGATGATATGGAAGGGGGAGGGGGAATATATGATAAATCGCGAATAAATGTAATTAGTAACTACTGTGAGCGTCTTCACGGACAAAAATGAGGGTTGTTTCCGAAGTGGAATGAAATTGTTCTTTGAAAGCGTGCAGGCGGCAACTTTCCATTTTCTCTTGCTTTGTGTATTACTATTCTCTTCATATTACAGGAGTCAGATAACTGATTAACGATCTGATGCATCTCACATTTGGCATCTGGTGTCTTTTGCGGTCTTGTGATATTCATGCTCTTCTAGAACTTTTATAGTACATCTGTTTTCTGACACAAAATCGGGTAACACTGTAGTTCTCTCTTTGTTTTTTTTTTTGTTTTTTTTAAACTAGATAGCTGTCTCAACCAATCCTCAACCAATCTTCTTGAGTTTGCACAGTTGATCTCATATTAGTACTCCATGTTCCATTGATTTGTAAAGCCATAAACACGTCGGAGGATGAAGTCATATAACTGTGGGCTTTAACGTAATGAAGATATGAGTATTGTAAAGAAAGAAATCTGAATGGAATATTTCAGCCATATATTATTAGTATAAACAATTGGACACCGAAGAGGTCTAGCCGGATAGGTCATACAAAATTAAATATGTTTTTTAAATAAGACAGATTTGTCATACATTGGGTTCAAAGGGAAAGCTAGCAGACAGATCGATACAAATGTATCGAGTACATTTTGCAGCTCCCCGAAAAGTATCTTACGTTGTGCAACTGTACAGGCACCACTGCATCTACCGTATTTCTGCAGCATAAATGGCTGCGCCAGCACTTAAGTGTCACATGATGAACTTCTACAAACTGAAATTAAAAAGGCAGGCGATCCTCTTCGTTTCCATCTTCCTAGTTATTTGTGATGTAGAAGGAAAAATTTTTACGCAGTTCGAGATTTAATTTCACGCCAGAGCGATTAATTGAACTTTTAAAAAATCAAACTGCCGATATTCCAAAGTCTCGAGAGCAAATAAACTCACACATGAGTGGACAAGACGTACTAAACTATCACCATGCTAATGATCATTAGCTGTCACAATATTATAACAAAAACAAAATTGTCGTACTCCTTTCATAAGTTCCCCACAGGTAAATGACCTAAAAGACTGATCTTCGGTATCTTGGGTACAGCTAAATCTCTTCTTGAACTTATACTGCTCTTCAGTGTTTCCTGTTTTGGACAGTGGGCCGATTGTCAGACGCTTTCATTCGTAAGCAGTGGAAGTTATTAAAACAGTATCTGCAATATATAGCAGATTTTTGTGAAACGAAGACAGGAGATAGTAAACGGTACAGGTCATCATATTTGCCTGAAACTGATTAAAAATAATGAATTACTGTTATTACGTGTAAATTATACTTAGTGAATGTCTTGCGCATAAATTATATCAACGTGCTTTTAAACTCAAATGTTAGTCATTAAAAGATTTTTCACAATTAAATGAGACGTCTCAGGATGTTAAGTGATCCTACAGACGATCTAAATTGCGTTGGTCGCTTAGTATTTTTCTTTATAGAGTTCCAGTAACAGATGATATTAACAAAGCTCCCCCAAATGACTTACGTACCTGGAAGGACAACAGTGCATTCTGCAACTTTTCGAAAGTCAAGGTTTACCGAGATTGTTGGTTCCTTATTGTTCCGGATTCCTTTTCTGAGAGGGGAGAACAATACTGGCTATTGAAAGTAATCGCACAATTCTTTTTCTCGTTTGCTGTGAATACACCAGTAAGATCGTCTCTCTTTTCCCCTCATTGCCAACACTCACTACTTTTGGCCGGCATATAGCCAAACAACGTACCGAAAGGTCGATTGAGATATTCGGAGTAGCGGAGTTTTATTATGCACCGAAGAAAGTAGCTGGTCACTATGGCGAATGTACTTTTAAACCTTGATGTCTTCTTATACGAACACTTCACGTATTTGCAAGATTGCAATTGTTTGCACAGTGATGACTAATTTTGGCAAATTTGAAATGCAGTTTAAAAATCTGAAAATGCATAACATGTAAGCTACAGGGAACACTGGACTTTAATATGTTATAAAAGTTAACAGAGAAAAAAGTAACAGAATCCCATGCAACATTAGAACTCGTAGTAGCGTCTACAACGACCGTTACATTGTGGACACTTCGTCGTAATTGGTAATACTGTTTGTATAAGATAACATGTAGGTGAATAAGTAGAAAAATAGCCACTGTCATAAAAAAGTATTAAACAGTGTGTTCATAACTGACATAACTCACAGTACAGATAATACTTTATAACGTTTCATGGCAATTAGAGAAATAAAGTCTACATTACGTGTTACTATTCGTTGATAGCAAGCATATTTAGCCAGTACCATGTTAGATAACACGTCCATGTTAACAGCTGGAGAGAGACTGACGTACAGGTTATAAACATATTTGAAGGTGCTTGAGTATGTCACCAGGTGGCAGTGTAATTTACATTAATATTTCTCTTATATAAATTAAAACACATACGAGCACACATATACCACCAATATCTGCTTTATAACATCAACCAATGTTTGACAAAATAAAAAATGGTAAACGTTTTTATACAGGAAATTATAAAATGTAGTCATTATGTCACAGAATTGCATCTTCAGAGCAGAGAAGGTCATTATAATTTTTGGTAGATCATATTTTGCCAAACCAAAAACATTGTAAAATAATAACATGAGATTACAGTGTTATTCGTAAGGAGTATTTAGACATCATTGTACAGTTTGGTAGATCATAGGGATTACACATCGAAAAGCATATGCTAAATTTGACATAATGTAAGACATGTGTGATAATTGTGTTCCTGTCGTCTAGTTTACAATAAAATGTATGATGAAAGCCTGTGAACATCAAGAATTGTTTTCATAACGAAAGGGATTAGAAATTACTTTCATAACATGATACTAAGTGATGCTTTATATAAAATGTTGACGTTTTGGTTAGGATTGTTCATAATTTCTGTTGGTTCTTATACTACTACAACCAATCGTAGGAATATGTTCCTATATTCATGAGAATTAATACATGCATTGTATTTTCATAAGTTCTGAGCATAGATAGCGCAATAGCAAAACCTAAAGTCATCATTGTTAATTTTTGACAATAGCCCATACCTGGCCTTAATTTTCTAAAATTCAGCATGTTATGACCCATAACGAAAACCACGTGTGTACACAATGTTTATATCTTAAAGCGGCTGGATGAAAATGAGACACGACGCAGTCTACGTTATAATTGCAGTACACAGCTTGTCCCTCTTAAGAGTCGTCGGACGCATTTTCTCTGGTGTTTAGGAAGATATCTTAAACTTCGTTTCTTAAGCCAGCCGGGGTCAGCAAAAAAAAAGAAATGCACATCACGTCTTTCATGCGACCCCCAGCGTCAAAGGAAAGCGCAGGTTTGTTTCCCGTTAGAAACTAAATAATTTTTTTGAAATGGAATTTTACGTGCCAGTTCGACAGAGCAGTCCCATGTTAGTCTTGTGAGTTATTCGTTTCATCGATATGCCTTAACAGACACAGCACAACAAGAAGAATAACCAGCACTCCAGCAGCCACGGCACCGCCCTGGTCCGTTGCCGACTGCCGCCGCCATGCAGAAGCGCTGCTCTGCCGCTGACGGAATACTGGTTATTCTTCGTCTTTTACTGTCATATCGATAAAACGAATGTCATTTTAGGTTCACATGGGACCGCTTCCTTTTTTGTAACGGTAATACAAAGAATAAGATTTTGAAATATATTTATATATACACCTTGAAATAAGTATAAAACTTTTGAGCAGTATTTCAAATAACACTTCAGTACATAGTTCGAAGCACTGTTGTAAAACAGCATGAAAACTATGATAGTTAGCTCGGCGTCTACGCTATAGTCAGAGTGTATGAAGAGAATGTTAGTAATTTCGTTAGAGATAGGTGACACTGACGTTATACCACTTCATCAGTAATGCTATAAAAGTTACTTTAACTGAATTCTGTTTGGTCATTTAATATCAAATCAGGCAACCTTTTATCACTGCTGTAAACCTGTATCTCTTCTAATAACTCTATTTTCTCCCTTTCGAGGCGTTATGGAGTACCTTCATATTATGTTGGAAATTCGTGATTTTATGTTTAACCCAGACGCAGTTCTATTTTGGGTACTTCTTTGTTCGCCATATCATGTCGAAAATGGAACCCTGCTCAGTCGGATGTAAACTTCTCACAATTATCGCACTTTTATTTATATACGCTGGAACCAGTGAAATTATCTTTTCTGTTTTCGCCTATATTCTGGCCTAACTTTCCTGTTAGTGAGTTAGTAGTTATGAAGTCGAATTTTATATTTAATTTGTGAAACCCATACTCAGTCTTACCTAAAATAGCCCTTTGTATGGCGTTGTGACAAACTTCGTTATACTTAACCTTAAGGTAAGTGTATGTCTTGTAAATAGGCTCGTCAATACAGGCCACTTGAGCATGTTTACTCTTACGTCTCACAACCAAGTCCGTCTCCTGTGCTCTCTGCTCTGACGTCACACTCGCGTCCAGAGGCAGCGTTCCTATACGAGTCTTTGATCTCTGCCAATAATACTGCTTTTCCTAACAGTTTCTAACGGAATTAACCCAGAATAAATACATCATAATACAAAATAATTTATGCGGGTTAGAGCAATATCATATTTCTAATTAACACATGCTATTTAAAGATTTACAAAATGAAACAAGTATTATATTTACGATAAAAATATTGCCAATAGTTGACATAGCGCATCTGTATTATAGTGTCATAAGTGAACCATTCGATGCAATCACTGCTTCTGTACAATTTAAATTTGGAATGTTCCTCGTTATAGCTACAGTGCATGTAGTGCGACTTAGTTAATAGTTCATGTAAATGTATCTCAGTGGAATTAGCACCAGAATCACTACTACAATTGCATCCAGTTTCTGGTTTCAATATGCATTCCGTATCAGCATAAAGCACCAAAGGCAGCTTCAGTTTGTTACTAAACTGTGTGAATTTTACAAATTTGTATTGCCAGTAGGTAGATTACAGGTGACTAGTTTAAACTGTACACGGTCAAGTAGATGTGCTTCGACTTTTTCCTGGGAATGAAAATAATACACGAAGCGTTCACATACGAAAATGGACTCACGGTGAGCAGTCATACTACTCCGTACTAACATCGACAAGCTTTTTATGTAATCGAAAAAACTTTTATTATCAGCTTACATCTACAAATTTATATGTTTCTGTTTGTGGTGTTCTGTTATATGCACTACTCCGAATTCTTTATCTTCTCTCTTATCTTCCACAGTCATCTATTAATAATTTGAATACTGGATGCCATAGACATTTACAGAGACGTCTTCATTTTGTTTTTCGAAAACATTAAAGTATCTGAGCTCTGCATGTAACGTTATGATGTCAAAGTTTAATTTGTTTGCTTACAGAAAATATTTAGATACACGTAGTGCATCATTAGCATCCTTATTTACAGGACATAATCGTGCTAGAACTGACTGCTTGAAACGTGCATGTCAAAGACTGGACGTTATTACTGCATGTTTAGTTGCTATGACTTTCGGCAACTTTATGCTTACTCCTCTATAAAACCCCCTATATTCGTTAACATTAACCCACAGTTGAATTATTTCCTTCAGTGCAATTATTTGCTTCAGTGCCCACCAAGGATCGTAAAGTTGGAGAGTTACCTGATTTTTTTTTCTCCCAAAGTCGGTCTGTGACACCACTGGTTGAGAGTCAGAAGACAGCGACAGAGGTGCGTTATTTGTATTGAGATACATCTCTTTTCCTGACGTGACTTGAGCAGGAGAAAGTTGCAGACTAGCGGACCACTGGTCTTAAGAGGTTGGCTGAGTTGGCAACCTTTGCTCCCGAAAATGTGAAAATAGTAACCGAAGAAACGTCGCCGGCTGGTGTGGCCGAGCGGTTCTAGGCACTTCAGTATGGAACCGCGTGACCACTACGGTCGCAGTTTCGAATCCTGCCTCGGGCATGGATGTGTGTGAAGTCCTTAGGTTAGTTAGGTTTAAGTAGTTCTAAGTTCTAGGGGACTGATGACCTCAGATGTTAAGTCCCATAGGGCTCAGAGCCATTTGAACCATTTTTGAAGAAACGTCAAGGTTTCATAAATACATGCCTTTTATCTGAACACAAGATTTGTCTTATACGTACAGACTAATCAAAATCATTTATTGTAATTTAATGAATTTTTCCATCGGTTCACCTATTGTAATAACATTAATATTGAGTTAGTCGATGAAATTTAGCCTACCGCGGTGGACTTTTTCCTCTGCAGATTCTCCATTGCTTCTTTTTCTTTTTCTCTTTGCAGATTTTTCCAGCTCCTTGAGCAGACTGCAGATTCTGTAATATTCAATTGTCTGGGTTGTATTTATGGATACGAAACATGGCTATATGGTATAAGAATGGTAGGCTACATAAGAACGAGAATACTCACATTTCTCCGACTCTGCTCTCTCACTCCCAACTGCACATAAATTCTTCACGTCAAGCACATTTTTCCAGCTGCTTGATTAGCTCCTGTAACATTAAATAAGAAAAAGCATGTCTGAGTTGCATACATAGTTATAATACTTGTACAACAAATGACAGTTTGCATAAGCAAGAATGTTTCAGGAAGAAAAAGGCGACTTACACTTTGAAGTATTACTCATGTAACGACAAGAAACGAAAATAGCCTTATACTTAGTGTACATCTTTGAGCACAGTAAATAACTTTTTTCCTTCTCTGTGTAAATAAATGTGTAACATGATATGAACATATATGTAAGCGAAAGATTTAATTATATGTTAACGATTCATCTTTGAAAGGAAATGATATGTAATTAATTTTTGATCTCTACGGAACAAAAGAGCGCGCTTCCTTCTCTTGTCTTGAGTCAAAGGTGAATATTACTGACTTTCTTTCCCTTCTTAGCTGTCGTAGCAACTGTGTTGCTAAAGGGTCGCTCCTGTTATTCTTTTTTAATTGAATAATTACGGTGGGTTTATGTTAAGTATCCGTGCCATCATTTCCATGCCACTTCCTAGCCCATCCATGTCATAACGGACACTTATTATGTGTTTTTTAAAGTAACGTTCCTGGCCTCATGGGAGAGAAGTTGCGGGAACATTGTTGGGTGGATACGAACGAACACTGATAGAGTGTCGGAGCTATGTTTACACAAGAGAGGCATTTGTTGTTGTCTTCAGTCCTGAGACTGGTTTGATGCAGCTCTCCATGCTACTCTATCCTGTGCAAGCTTCTTCATCTCCCAGTACTTACTGCAACCTACATCCTTCTGAATCTGCTTCGTGTATTCATCTCTTGGTCTCCCTCTACGATTTTTACCCTCCACGCTGCCCTCCAATCCTAAATTTGTGATCCCTTGATGCCTCAAAACATGTCCTACCAACCGATCCCTTCTTCTAGTCAAGTTGTGCCACAAACTCCTCTTCTCCCCAATTCTATTCAATACCTCCTCATTAGTTATGTGATCTAATCTTCAGCATTCTTCTGTAGCACAACATTTCGAAAGCTTCTATTCTCTTCTTGTCCAAACTATTTATCGTTCATGTTTCACTTCCATACATGGCTACACTCCATACAAACACTTTCAGAAACGACTTCCTGACACTTAAATCTATATTGGATGTTAACAAATTTCTCTTCTTCAGAAACGCTTTCCTTGCCATTGTCAGTCTACATTTTGTATCCTCCCTACTTCGACCATCATCAGTTATTTTGTTCCCTAAATAGCAAAACTCCTTTACTACTTTAAGTGTCTCATTTCCTAATCTAATTCCCTCAGCATCACCCGACTTAATTCGACTACATTATCCTCGTTTTGCTTTTGTTGATGTTCATCTTATATCCTCCTTTCAAGACACTGTCCATTCTGTTCAACTGCTGTTCCAAGTCCTTTGCTGTCTCTGACAGAATTACAATGTCATCGGCGAACCTCAAAGTTTTTATTTCTTCTCCATGGATTTTAATACCTACACCGAACTTTTCTTTTGTTTCCTTTATTGCTTGCTCAATATACAGATTGAATAACATTGGGGACAGGCTACAAACCTGTCTCACTCCCTTCTCAACCGCTGCTTCCCTTTCATGCCCCTCGACACTTATAACTGCCATTTGGTTCCTGTACAAATTGTAAATAGCCTTTCGCTCCCTGTATTTTACCCCAGCCACCTATAGAATTTGAAAGAGAGTATTGCAGTCAACATTGTCAAAAGCTTACTCTAAGTCTACAAATGCTAGAAATGTAGGTTTGCCTTTTCTTGATCTTTCTTCTAAGATAAGTCGTAAGGTCAGTATTGCCTCACGTGTTCCAACATTTCTGCGGAATCCAAACTGATCTTCGCCGAGGTCGGCTTCTACCAGTTTTTCCATTCGTCTGTAAAGAATCCGCATTAGTATTTTGCAGCTGTGACTTATTAAACTGATAGTTCGGTAATTTTCACATCTGTCAACACCTGCTTTCTTTGGGATTGGAATTATTATATTCTTATTGAAGTCTGAGGGAATTTCGCCTGTCTCATTCATCTTGCTCACCAGATGGTAGAGTTTTGTCAGGACTGGCTCTCCCAAGGTTGTCAGTAGTTCTAATGGAATGGTGTCTACTCTGGGGGCCTTGTTTCGACTCAGGTCTTTCAGTGCTCTGTCAAACTCTTCACGCAGTATCGTATCTCCCATTTCATCTTCATCTACATCCTCTTCCATTTCCATAATATTGTCCTAAAGTACACTTGTATAGACACTCTGTATACTTCTTCCACCTTTCTGCTCTCCCTTGTTTGCTTAGAACTGGGTTGCCATCTGAGCTCTTGATATTCATGCAAGTGGCTCTCTTTTCTCCAAAGGTCTCTTTAATTTTCCTGTAGGCAGTATCTATCTTACCCCTAGTGAGATAAGCATCTACATCCTTACATTTGTCCTCTAGCCATCCCTGCTTAGCCATTTTGCACTTCCTGTCGATATTATTTTTGATACGTTTGTATTCCCTTTTGCCTGCTTCAATTACTGCGTTTTTATATTTTCTCTATTCATCAATTAAATTCAATATTTCTTCTGTTACCGAAGGATTTCTACTAGCCCTCGTCTTTTTACCTACTTGATTCTCTGCTGCCTTCACTACTTCATCCCTCAGAGCTACCCATTCTTCTTCTACTGTATTTCTTTCCCCCATTTGTGACAATTGTTCCCCTATGCTCTCCCTGAAACTCTGTACAACCTCTGGTTTAATCAGTTTATCCAGATCCCATCTCCTTAAATTCCCACCTTTTTGCAGTATCTTCAGTTTTAATCTACAGCTCATAACCAATAGATTGAGGTCAGAGTCCACATCTGCCCCTGGAAATGTCTTACAATTTAAAACCTTGTTCCTAAATCTCTGTCTTACCCTTATATAATCTATCTGATGCCTTCTAGTATCTCCAGGATTCTCTCATGTATACAACCTTCTTTTATGATTCGTGAACCAAATGTTAGCTATGATTAAGTTATGCTCTGTGCAAAATTCTACCATATGCCTTCCTCTTTCATTTCTCTCCCGCAACCCATATTCACCCACTATGTTTCCTTCTCTCCCTTTTCCTACTCTCGAATTCCAGTCACCCATGACTATTAAATTTTCGTCTCCCTTCACTACCTGAATAATACTGCTTCATATCTGTCAACTCTTAACGATGTCATGCAACAGTCTCGTTGGTCAGATGCAGTGATACAGTTGGAGTGCAAAAATTATCACAATTATATAAGGGAGTAAAGAAATTACAAAAATTTATCTATGTTTTAATTTGCAGAAGTAGAGCCCCCGGCGAAGCATTACATTAAATTGTGTTTCACGTTCATCCAGTTCAAATTCATAGTAATATTTTCAAAAGATATAAATTATATTAAATCTGTAAAAGGAAACACTGTAACTTTTTGTTCGAATATCCGTGAAACGAATCTGCTCTCGCTCTAGAGCTAAGAAGATGTTTACAGCTCTGCGGGTGCAACAGAAATATCTCCCCACGAGTTGGATCTCTCCTTTTCATACCCTTCGTCCCCCTGCAGAATTGTGACGGAGGGGCTTTCCCGGAAATTTTTTGCTAAATCAGACCTGTAACACTGAATGAGAAATTAAATGTAACGTAACAAATGATAGTCTGCTTCAGCAGAAACGTTTCAGAAAAAGAAGACGACTTACCTTTTTCTGCTGAATTTCCAATTCTGCTTTCACTCCAGCTCAGGTGCGGAAAAAATGTTTACAGCTGGTGAGATCCAACATTTAGTGCCTTCTGCAAGTTGAAAGCTCTCTGCTTTTACACTCTCGCCTTCCCCCTCGAGTCTGCAGAGGTTTCTTATCTTGCGTGCCGCATCACGGCTTGTACGAGCACATTCCTTCAAACCCCAATTGTATCTTCTGACAGGAAGCAAGCTGAGACTTGTTCCAGCAACACACACAGAGAAGCAAGTTGAGATTTGCTCTAGAAGCGGAGGAGACGGCTGCACGTCAGATTAGTGGTGAGGTGAGGGAACGTATTCGCTGCTGCAGTAGTATTGGGAACTTCGGCTGAAATATAGATCCAGTTTTACGTCTAGAGTGTGTAGCGAGGAAAGCAAGGGTGAGCCAAAGCAAGTTTTTGAGATAACGTCGAGGTCACAGCGAGTGCTATGTGAAATTATCGCGTGCGTTAAAAGAGTGATATTTACTGAATTTTTTTAAACGCAAAGCTGCGGTGCAAAGAAGCGAGGCCCAGCTTATCTGCTAGTGCACACATATACGTGCCATAAGATTTAATCGTGAGGTATACGAGGAAAGAGAGTGACAGAAAATATCAAAGTTATATGAGGAGGCAGCAAAGTATTTGGAGCGAGAGACAAGAAATGGAAGAGATTACATGTGTGATTAAAGAGTACAGTATTTGAGAGTTGAAATACAGAGCTGTATGTGTGTGTGTGTGTGTGTGTGTGTGTGTGTGTGTGTGTGTGTGTGTGTGTGTGGTTGGTTGGTTGGTTGGGTGGGTGGGTGAGTTAGTGGGTGAAACACAGGGACAATGATTACTTACAGCAGCAGATCACATGCGTGTAATAGGCATAGAACTTGGCGTATGAAATACATATATACGTATATATGAGAGAGAATAAATGGTTACTTATATGAGGGATATCACAGGTGTATAATGATTACAGCACTCGACGTGTGAAATACGGAGAGGGATCTAATTATTTCGTTTGCGAGATAATGTGTGTAGGTAGTACAGTAGTTGATGTACGCAATACAGATGTGTATCGGTGTGCGTTTTTGAGTGTGTGTGTGTGTGTGTGTGTGTGTGTGTGTGTGTGTGTGTGTGTACGTGATTTAGTGGCGTCAGCCATTAGGTATTAGACGTTAGGCATTATGAGTTTCGCATTATGCGCTGTGCATTGTGCGTTATACATTATGCGCTAGAGGTTGGGTGCATTGAGCATTCAGCATTAGATGTTCGCTGTTATCCGGTCTTAAACAGTATTGCAACACCAGATGGATATCAACTACTAGATCTTAAATAGTACTGTACCAGCGGAAATATGCTCCTGTCGGGACATATGTTCCTCTTTAAAAGACTTTGACAGAGAAGTGCAGAACCGGCTGTCTCATTCCTCATTCCGACTTCTTCGCCAAAACTTTTGGCATGCGAACCTATTCGCACTCATTTAACACGTTCTAAATCCTTTTACCCAACCTCTTTTCATCGTTAAGCATCGAAACTCAGCATCTCCCTCACAGTCCCACTGCCTGTATACAGGGTGTCTCTCCTAATAGTCATAAGGCTCATTGTCTCTGGTATTTCGGCAGATATTTGCAATTCCTTTTTCCTCAGGGTGTGGGTTCCGTCAGCCCAAACAAATCCTGTTCATCATGTCTTTCATGCAACGCCCACGCTCAGCGTCGTTGGAAAGCGTCGGTTTGTTTTCTGTCACAAACAATATTATTTTTAATCAAAATATCCACGGGTATACTGCCGGTCTATAGTGTCCAACGGGCGCAATATTTCGGCGATCATACATGTCGCCATCATCAGGTGAACTGACGGACTGAGCTCCGCGGCCGCCGCGACCGAACCCAGTTCCCCCTGAGCAGCCATAGCGTACGGATCTCCGTGCCGGCACGTTCACAGGAGCTCAGTCCGTCAGTTCACCTGATGATGGCGACATGTATGATCGCCGAAATATTGTGCCCGTTGGACACTGTAGATATGATTTTGGATATTTTGATTACCAAATACGCCGGGAGAAACTCAAGAATCACAATATTATTTTTAAAGTGGAAGTTTACGTGCTCATTCGATAGAACGGTCCCAGACTTCTGCAGTGCCATATTCCTTTTATCGCTGTGTATTAAGAGGGACATTACAACACGAAGACTGACCGGTACTCCAGCAGCCACAGCACCACCCTCGCCCAAGCTGACTGCTCTCGCCATGCAGCAGCGTTCCTCAATCGCTGGTGGAGTACTGGTGATTCTTCATGTTCTACTGTTTCTGTTAATGTTCATCGATAAGAAGAATAAGGCAATAGACTAATTTAGGACTGCTCTACCGAGTGCGCACGTAAAATTCCACTTCCAAAGTCATTTTGTTTGTAATAGGACCCAAACCGAAGCTTTCCGTCTATGCAGGGCGTCTTATGAGACACGTGATGAGAAGGATTGGCTTGGTTTGTACAAGCTGTACATTGCAAAAACGGAAATTGCAAAAAAGGGAAACAGCGCTTGATGACCCATAGGAGAGATACCCAGCGTATCTCTCTTCCACTGTCCCAGTGTCTTCTTTTTCTGCCACTGACTTACAGTATATCACACAGCCAGTGTATCCCCTGTTACACTCTGTTCGTGTCTCTTCCTTTCACACTGCCGCTGTCTCCACCACACCTCGGCAGCTCAACAGTTTTGGGCATCCAACTTATTTCGTTCCTTATACCTACGTGTTTAAAATTTCGTCCCGAAATGGATACGTGTTAAAGTTTGCTGTTCTTCGAGGGTCCAGACCCTCAGGGATAAGTATTGTCTCCGCTTTGTATTTTTCTTTTCCACTGTCTCCTCACTCATTTACTCCCACTGCATCTATCTACATCCATCCCTCTGTCTCTTTTACTGCCACCGTTCCTCAATTACCATCAGTAACACCTTCCTCGTTCGCCCCAACTGCTACTGTTATTATCCATCTGTCTTTCTCCTTCACTGCCACTATCACTATCCCACCTTCACTGTCTCCTTTCTATCTGTCTCCCACTAGTACTATCTCCTCTCTCTCTTCCACCATTAGTGCTATTCAGTTTCAGCACAAAAAGTACGAATAAATTCGCATGCCAAAATTTTTGGTAATGTAATGTCGTGTGACTAGGGCCTCCCGTCGGGTAGACCGTTCGCGAGGTGAAAGTCTTTCGATCTGACGCCACTTCGGCGCCATGCGCGTCTATGGGGATGAAATGATGATGATTAGGACAACACAACACCCAGTCCCAGGGCGGGGAAAACCTCTGACCCAGCCGGGAATCGAACCTGGGCCCTTAGGATTGACATTCTGTCGCACTGACCACTCAGCTACCGGGGAGGACAAAATTCTGGGCGAGGAAGACAGATTGAGGATTGAAGCAGCTGGTTCCTCACTTTTCTGTCAGTCTTTTAAAAAGAAATATATTCACCTGTTTTGTGCTCTGACAGAAGGAATTTTCCTCTGGTTCCCTCCTTGCCCTTGCTACAACTGTGT
The DNA here is from genome assembly GCF_023898315.1 of Schistocerca nitens. Lineage (NCBI taxonomy): Eukaryota > Metazoa > Arthropoda > Insecta > Orthoptera > Acrididae > Schistocerca > Schistocerca nitens. Next base: position 562,149,864 of record NC_064617.1, read on the forward strand.
GTGTTGCTTACGTAAAACGATTTCAATAGGTCAGTGAAGTTTTGACGGTTTGTTTATATACTTCAACACATTCATGTATTTTGACCTATAGTATAAACCACAATTGAGTACGCATAATATAAGGTTAACACAAAATCGTTTTCTTCACATTTTTGCTGCATTCTTTGTTCATCCATCGCATTTCATCATAAACGCCCTGCTATTGATTTGTATCTTAAAATAGTAAAAATGTTATTGGAAATATTTTACTGTATTTCTAGTCCTTCCATTTTTACATAATTTTTGGCAGTCAATTTAAGCTCTTTTTAGTCACGTTAGCGCCCTTTTTAGCCCCTACTGAGGTACGACGCTAATAGGAGATAGTGTCCAATATTTTAACACTGCTGTCCATTGCCGAAGAACAGTATGGCGATCTGCGAGAACTGCAGGTTTTCTGTGATACAGAGGCCCAAGAGTACTCTACAAACATCCCTTTCCGGCAATGAAATTATTGTTTGTATTACGTGTTTTGTATAAGCAAAAAATAAACCATGCGCACTGCGGTGTGTAAAAACCGTGATTTACTAGTAATAACTGAACTTATGTTCCTTTAATTATATTTTTATTTTATGTGTTGTAACCATAGACTGAATGATTATTGGAAGATATATACATTAATATTTAATGGCGATGCAAAAACTGAGACACTAAAATATCACATTGACTTGTAAATCGTTGTAATTCATTCAAGTTCATACAAAATAAGAACAGAAAACTGATAAACTATATTATTCCTAAAACGCAATTAGTCATGAACACTCTGTATGACAGATGGCTAGAGTCACACTTGAATACAGTTTTGTTGCGGAAGTTGCATGGCGGTTATAAAGTGAAATACCATCTCGATGTCACATTATATTCTGAAGTTCATAATCTGATTTGATGGTTTTACTAAGAAACCGAAAAACAAACCTTTAGACAAATAGGCAAATAGGGCCCAATTTTTAAAATATTTTAAATACTCTTAAGGAATATTAAGGAATAGTCATTCAGTGCACTGTATAAATTACTCATAAAAACGTAAAATTTTAATTAACACTGAAACAGTGACGTGTCAACTTCAAAATTGCTCTCCTGAAAAATTTATGAATACACTTAACCCCTCGTTTCCATATAGCGTTCATGTTTGATGAGTACAGTATCTGATGTATGAAATACGGAGAAAAGTGCCTTTGCGCACATTTCACGCAAACATATTCCACGTATATAACGCTTATCTTTGATCATGACATCACTTTAACTTTACACCATAGGTATATATGTGCACGTAAATAATGTAATTTGACACCATTATTATGCCGGAGGTGTGTAAATATTATTGATTTCCTCGGAAATAATAAATATCACTGATTTTTGAACTGAACTTACGTAATTTTAGTGCATTTTTGGCGTCATTTCTTAGGTATCATTTTAACGCTACGCACTAATCGGCTGAAAATAGGGGAGGGAGGGAAGCAGGGGTTTTTAATAGTTTGATGTAATTGCTTAAAACGGAGGGCAGAGGGGGGCAGCAGGGCCATAAAGCATAACTGCTTCAGATACGGAGGTATGTATGTGTACATTATTATCGTTGACTTCCACAGAATGAAGATAACTTGACACTATTTCTACATTTCAATACCCAGCTGTAATTGGATGGCGAGGTAAGAGAGAGGGTGCAGGATGTAAAGAAAAACTGAATCAGTTCCATCATTTTGGACTGATAAATTTTCCAAAAATTTTTGAATTTTAAATTTCTCGGCCTTTTTTTTTAATTTCACACTCCGCCATCTTAGATTTTATGATTGCTTACCAATTTTTAAATTTTCCGCCATTTTATATGCAAGATAATCAGCTTCTTTTAAATTTCCAAGCAATTTTTTAATGTTCCACCACCTGCCTACTTGGAGTTTTCAATTTTCTGCCAGCACAAGTGACTATAGCACCACGACGGTATGCCTCAACTAGAGGCAGAAACTTGAATTATACGTCATGCTCCTCACATCTATAATACACTCTCGAAAAATCTAGTCTGCTAAATGAAGAACTGTTTGACAAAATATGGATATCTTCATTTATTACAAAAGTAAGCATGAACTTGTGAAGATCCTTCTGTTTATTACATTTTCTTTATAAATGTGTGGGGTAGGGAAGGAGATGGGAAAGATGCTGATACTGAAAACAGAGATATAATTAAAGAGCGTTAGGTATGTTACGTTAAATTCATTTGCACGATAAATTACTTACGATGATATACAGAGCAATACCCAAAATTCGTATCTGTTCTCATGAAGTACGTAACTTAGTTGGAAGCAGATGTAGAAATAAATCGGCTTTGGCTTTAATTGAAATAAGTGTCCTGCCACTCGCATTCGCCTGAAAGGAGAGCAGCTCTTGTGATGTGGCCTTTCCCGAAAGAACACAACAGGTGGCCTACAGGGATACTCAGCATCAGTTTCCTGTCGGCGTTCAGTGAGTTACATAGAATCAATTCGCGTTCGTTTCCTCCTTTCGTTAAGTTACTAACCACTTTAGTTGTTCTGTACAGGGTTAACATATTTAGCGGGAAACAAACACTTCTCGGGCGTGCCTGCGCACTGTGTCGACATTGATTCAAAAGAGACGCTGCGGGAGGATCTGTGTAACATTGCGAGACAGCCTGTAGTTGCTGCTTGTGACAAAGCTGGGTAGAGAGAAGAGGGACACGCCCACCCGCTCTTCAGTTTACAGACAGGATGTGAAAGAAAGAAGGACGAAAAAACGATTGCTGGTTTCCACATATATGACCGCAGTGATATTACCATTGTGGCACTTGGACACATAATTGCACACTGGATATGTCATATACACGGGTCGTAGGAAGAATACTAGACCATTCTGACGAGAACATTGTCGCAAACAATTTCAGTCTGCCGGACATAACGAAAGATTCACTCTTGAAGTAATCCTCTGGGTTGTGGTTCAAATGACTCTGAGCACTATGGGACGTAACTTCTGAGGTCATCAGTCTCCTAGAACTTAGAACTACTTAATCCTAACTAACCTAAGGACATCACACACATCCATTCCCGAGGCAGGATTCGAACCTGCGACCGTAGCGGTCGCGCGGTTCCAGACTGTAGCGCCTAGAACCGCTCGGCCACCCAGCCGGCCCTCTGGGTTGTAGTTAAGCAATATTCCGTCAATATATTTTCTATCGAGAATGATAAACATTAAGTAGACAAATAAAGAAAGAAATGAAGATATACTAAAGAAAATACGTGAAGATAGAAGTACCTTAAATAGGGACTAGTAAGTGCGCCATGCGCTGCAGAACATGGAAAAGTTAGTGAAACATATACTACAGCCAACTGGTGTGGCCGAGCGGTTCTAGGCACAATAGTCTGGAACCGCGCGACCGCTACGGTCGCAGGTTGGAATCCTGCCTCGGGCATGGATGCGTGTGATTTCCTTAGGTTCGTTTAAATAGTTCTAAGTCCTAGGGGACTGATGACCTCAGAATTTAAGTCCCATAGTGCTCAGAGCCATATGCTACATCTTTCAAGAATAACTAAGGTAGATGATGATTTTTGGTTTGAGGGGCGCTAAACTGCGCGGTCGTCAGCACTCGAGCTACATGGAAAATATTTATCAGAAATAGGGGCAAATTAGTAGGGCATGTGCTACATCATCGAGGAACAGTTACGGTAGAAATACATGGAAAGCACTTCCCAGATATAGCGACAAGTTATCCAGGAGCGCTTCTTTGAAATTTGAAATGTGCAGGAGAGGAACTGAATACAGTAGCGCTGCTAATAGGGTTCGCGTGTTGAACCTATATAATTCACTCGGTGATAGCAAACACTGCAGTTGGCTGTTTCTAGTTCGATCCGTCACATACCTTCAATCTACCATGAAGATGGTTGTAGGGTTGTGGCTTTTTCTGTTTTTTTTTTTTTTTCTTGAATTGAGAACAAAAGTATGAAGTGAAATGACAAGTTTATTGTCGCAATATTTCTCACCAAATTGCAGATTTTCACAACGTTTTCAACTCGTCAACATCAAAACAGCGCAATGGATAATGCATCTTGGCAACATCGTGGAAACCATTTGTTCTTGGATCTACACTGCTGGCCATTAAAATTGCTACACGACGAAGATGACGTGCTACAGACGTGAAATTTAACCGACAGGAAGAAGATGCTGTTATATGCAAATGATTAGCTTTTCAGAGCGACACCTACAACGTGCTGGCATGAGGAACGTATCTAACCGATTTCTCATATACAAACAGCAGGTGACCGGCGTTGCCTGGTGAAAAGTTGTTGTGATGCCTCGTGTAAGGAGGAGAAATGCGTACCATCACGTTTCCGACTTTGATAAAAGTCGGATTGTAGCCTATTGCGATTGCGGTTTATCGTGTAGCGACATTGCTGCTGGCGTTGGTCGAGATCCAATGACTATTAGCTGAATATTGAATCGGTGGGTTCAGGAGGGTAATACGGAACGCCGTGCTGGATCCCAACGGCCTCGTATCACTAGCAGTCGAGATGACAGGCATTTTATGCGCGTGGCTGTAACGGATCGTGCAGCCACGTCTCCATCTCTGAGTCAGCAGATGGGGACGTTTGAAAGACAACAACCATCTGCACGAACAGTTCGACGACGTTTGCAGCAGCATGGTCTATCAGCTCGGAGACCATGGCTGCGGTTACCCTTGACGCTGCATCACAGACAGGAGCGCCTGCGATGGTGTACCCAACAACGAACCTGGGTGCACGAATGGCAAAACGTCTTTTTTTCGGATGAATCCAGGTTCTGTTTACAGCATCATGATGGTCGCATCTGTGTTTGGCGACATTGCGGTGAACGCACATTGGAAGCGTGTATTCGTCATCGCCATACTGGCGTATCACCCGGATTGATGGTATGGGGTGCCATTGGTTACACGTCTCGGTCTCTTCTTGTTCGCTTTGACGGCACTCTGAACAGTGGACGTTACATTTCAGATGTGTTACGACCCGTGGCTCTACCCTTCATTCGATCCCTGCGAAACCCTACGTTTCAGCAGGATAATGCACGACCGCATGTTGCAGGTCCTGTACGAGCCTTTCTGGATACGGAAAATGTTCGACTGCTGTCCTGGCCAGCACACTCTCCAGATCTCTCGCCAATTGAAAATGTCTGGTCAATGGTGGCCGAGCAACTGGCTCGTCACAATACGCCAGTCACTACTCACGATGAACTGTGGTATCGTGTTGAAGCTACATGGGCAGCTGTATCTGTACACGCCATCCAAGCTCTGTTTGACTCAATGCTCAGGCGTATCAAGGCCGTTATTACGGCCAGAGGGGGTTGTTCTGGGTACTGATTTCTCAGAATCTATGCACCCAAATTGCGTGAAAATGTGATCACATGTCAGTTCTAGTATAATATATTTGTCCAATGAATACCCGTTTATCATCTGCATTTCTTCTTGGTGTAGCACTTTTAATGGCCAGTAGCGTAAGTTTATACACAACCATGTTAAATATTAACTCTCTGAAAGAATATTAATCTTAACCACAATATTATGAAAGTTTAATTGGAAGTTTTTTACTTTAATCCTAAGCACAATAATATGAAAGTTTAATTGGATGTTTCTTTACAAAATCGCTCCTACACATACGTTATAATGTTGGTCAGCACTACGAAAATCGTCCGATTCCAGTTCAAAGTTCGGTACTTCTTAGGATGACAGTCAAGTCTACAGTGGATGGTTAGTCAAGTGACAAATTTGAGCCCAAGATTACCCAAGACGCTCGAATTTACAGTGAATGCAAACTGGTGAACCAACAACATTTACGTCTCTGCACGCGGTATTTACATTAAGCTGCGATGTGCTGCTGTCTGCCAGGTCACTCTCTCCCACTGAAATTCCTACAAATCTAATCTGGCCTTTGCTGAACTTTCCATCAGAAACTTTCCCTATGTTTCTCGTTAGGCGAGAAAACATGTACTCAGCCCTAGTCTTATTATGTGGCGGTATACGCACATGGTTGGAGCAGCGTGCATATTATAGCGCCCTCTCAGTTCTCGGAAGAACCATTAGCTAATTTGGCTGGTTAGTTTCTCCAGAGATGGAGCTAAACGTTGCTACAGCTAATTTTAGCTGGAGTGCAGCCACGGTGAATGCAGTGTCCACTCCAATTTCTTCTCTGCGTCGTACGGAGCGTTAAGCGCTCCGTTCTGCACTTGACGTCAATTCAGAGAAGAGTCCGCCCACAAAATTTCTCTCTTGTCCTCTCATGGAAGAACTGCCTCCCTCCACTTGGGTTCCTTTTCACGTCACGGCTTTTTCCGACCAATAGGAGCGTTCCTCTTGTTTTGTAGAAACACCCTCTACCAATCGCAACGTCCCTTCTATCAAACTGCATCGAAACTTCAGCAGTTTTCTCCTTCCTAGAAAGTTTCCGCCTGTCGGACGTTTTGTGCCTGTTCAAGACGCCTAAAGTACTTTGACCTTTCCATGTTGGGCGAAAATGTGTCACTTGCTTTTGTTCGTCTCCCGTTATAATTTATCCTGCAGCGCGGTTTCGCTACGCCGTTTGTGACTATTACAGCGCCATCTCTCATAAAGCGAAAAAAGTGGTCCAACTAAAACATTCATATTTCTTTACGTACTACACGAATATGTAATAAAAATGGGGGTTCCTATTTTTAAAAAAACGCAGTTGATATCCGTTTAACCTATGGCAGCGCCATCTAGCGGGCCAGCCATAGCGCCATCTGGTTCCCCTCTTCAAGCTAGACGAGTTTCGTTCTTTGTAGTTTTTTCGTTTGATGCTTATTTCATGAGATATTTGGCCCGGTCACTATCAATGGACCACCCTGTATACTCACGTTGAAGTCGCGCTATGCTGCATATACCCTGGAGCAACGCCCTCAGATGGAAATATGGTTTATACGCACGGAAAAAACTAACATCCAGAGGCTGCATTTTTCCAGTGGTTCCAAGTGGTATGAATTGCAGTGTCGCACACTTTCCAGGAGAGAAAGTTAGTTCTAAGGGAGTATGGTTCTTATACACGGACCAAGAATCAAGCAAAAGAAAGTTATTTTGACCAGTTATTGACGAAAATCAGTACTCATACAAGAGTTGTATTTCTATTATGCGCATTTTTCCACGTTGCTTGTTGTGGCATAAATATTCCCTACTGCCCTTGCAAGATCTCGGACACGAGAAAGAAATCTTAGGGGTCAGAGCACCTCCAATTTCTCACAGCACAATGAACAACTTTCCATCCAATTTATCAGTCAGATTAACAGTCGGCATAATCGCACACGAATAGTTTAAGACATACATGTTAGTTGATGTTGATACAACTATCTCGTTACCTCTAATTTCCAGGGTTCGTTCCATATGCGTTTCCTCTTCAAATCCAGATTTGTCGGTGTTGAAAACAAATTCCATAACTTTCAAAAGCCAATTAGCCATCCAGATTAGCAATCGGCATAATGCTACACGAATGCGTCAAGGCATTGATGTTAGTTTATCCTGATACAACTCTCGCGGTTCCTTTAATTTCCAGGGTTCCTTTCATATGCATTTCCTCTTCAAATACCGATTGGTCGGAGCTGAAAATAAGTTCCTTACTAAACGACGGGATAAGTTTGTATAGCTCATCTACAAATTTTCTGGCCGGTTCCGCAGTTTGTTGTGCGTCGTCAAGTTGACGCTTTGTTTGAAAATTCGTTAGCTTACGTCTTCCGGTTTTGTAGCACTACTGAAGCTATGCAACCATCCACTGATTCCTTTGAAATCACTGTAATCTATGTGGTGAGCAGTTTCATGTGCATAATGTAGCAGGCCACTGACAACCACATACTGTAAATTATATCGAGCATCCTTGAAATGCGCAAACACCAGTTTTTGTAACAAGTGCGGCTTGTCCTGCCTTCAACTGCCGTGGTTTTTCTTATTCACTACACGCTCATACGGCTGCGGACTTATTCAAAATCTGTTCATAATGGTCTTTTACTATGCTGCAGATCATCTTCCATGTACGCAGTTATGTTTAGTACCCACTCCTTGGACAACTATTGTCCGTTACTGTGTTTCACTGGAGACAGGATTTGTGGCACACTGTCCGACTGTGATGATGAACTACATGGTTCGACGACTGTTGCAATTCTAATTTCACTTCTAATCATTGTATTCCTCTTGTACAGTTGAGCGTATAAGACAACTAATTTCACTGGGTCATCTTACAGAACCCTAATAGTTCTTTTGCCACTTCTTTCTCACTCACGAAATTTCTTCGCTTCCTTTCTGACTAATGTTCAACTTCGACAGCTGTTGTTTAAGATATAGTCCAATGTCTGATTTGTTTATCGTCGTCATTGCCGTGCTTTTTATCAACACCACTAGCACTGTCGTTGAGTTACTCGTCGACTAAGCACCTCAGCTACGCTCCGTAGCCTCTGTGTTCACCATTGGATACCTCCACTTCCACTCCCTGTTGCTGTTAACAGCCATTATTGTAGTTGCATGGTAGACAATATGTTGGGCGTCCAATGCCGTAATCAGAATAAATATTCTAGGCGTTTTCCGCTTGCTTCTACTCGTATACGTACTCATCTGATGCTAGCCTGTTACATTATTTCAAACAGCCAGAATGTTGTAGATTGGTTTCGCATGCTTCATTGATGAAGTGCCTTTTCACTGGTTATGACTTGTGCATAAGGCAGATGTTTTAAGTAGATCCACGTATAAAAATCTAAGGAATTATGTTCAAGGGAACATGAAGACCATGTAACAGATCCTCCATCCTATCGTAGTTTATATTACCAGTGCGTCACAAAAGTTACGAAAAATCCTGTATTCACATAATCCATAAAATTCATATTCTGTTTTATTTGGAGAGGCACAACCTCTAGCAAGTCTGGAAGAGTTCTGAGTACTCGTAAATTTCTGGTGGAGAGGCAACAGTATCCGCAAAATATTTTATGTGGTTTGTACAGAGTATACCAGATGTAAGATGACAGATATGCATACGTAGAAATCTGTACACCTTTGTACACCTTCCATCTAACTGTGTTATATTGAATGACAACATGGTATTCGTTATTACGAAGTAGTTATCGGGCATTAAGGAAAATGAACCGCCCGCCGCGGTAGCCGAGCTGTTCTAGGCGCTTCAGTCCGGAACCACGCGGCTGCTACGGTCGCAGGTTCGAATCCTGCCTCGGGCATTGGTGTGTGTGATGTCCTTAGGTTTAAGTAGTTCTAAGACTAGGGGACTGATGACCTCAGATATTAAGTCCCATAGTGTTTAGAGTCATTTGAACCATTTTTTTTTAAAATGAACCCCTCAATTAACTGACTTAAAAGTGGCCATACTGTCAGTATGTGGGGTACGGTCCACACAGCAACAGGAAACTTAGCGATGGACGGTGTACTAAGTTCACTCATTTGTATCAACGCATTTTACCCTTGACGACGATGACGCAGGTTGGCTAGTTACAGTTTTATATTTATTATTGATACCTATATTATTAATGACAACTATAATATGCTGCCATATAACCAGCTATAACTATTTATGTTTCCTGATGAATGTTGCTTAAGGTACAAACGTATTCCACTTGATTATAATTAATTTTTTAGACTCTTTCCTTTTACTGCTACAACGGCAGATCTCCGGCAGATATTACTCACGTTATTTTCGATGGCACGAAGTACAGTAGAGTGACAGAAACATTCCTACGATGCGCTACAAAAAGAAAAAGAAAAAAAAACCTGTGTAGGCGGTGCTCTTTTGACGTGTATTTCAAATGCGAACATCACGCTGTTTGTGTGTGGTTAAAATCTGTATTTTTTTCAATTATTAGTATTGATCTCAGTGTATAACTCAGTTTTTTTTATGTTTTAGACGTACTTTACCTCCCGTTTTTGTTATTTTGGAAAAGTTTAATCTTATTATTTAAGTGCCGTATGTACAATTTTTACGGCTTAATTTATAGCTGACCTCTGCCAGATAAAGAACATATGAAGATGTCTTCGGAATGCCTACCTTGCGGCATTTGACTGGCAAACTTACCGAACGCTGTTTTCAAGTGACAGTCCACTGTCAACTCTGTGCGGGAAGTAGATGTGTAATCAAGTCGATGCCAATACGACCAATTATTCAAGCCCGTCTTATATGAAGTTATATGAAGCTAAACTGCGATGGTGTGCAATTAGCGTCATAACTATCAGAATACAGTTTTGTTTCTTGATATTTAACCTGAATGTTAATTCATAAAAGTGTGTAACTGTGCCACATAAACAGAGGAACAGCGACATAAAAAAAAATAATTTCCATAAAAATGAAAATTATAATAAAAAAGATGAACTTTCATATGAAACCAAACATGAACTAGAATAACATAGTAATTCTTCAGGATTCGCCGGCGATCTTTTGACATCTTGAGGGCGACACTGACATTTGGCAGAACAGCGTTATTGTGCATAAAATGAAGTTCGGTGAGAGTGGGACTTTCAGTCTGTGACTGCGTCGAGAAGAAGCAACGGAAGGTGGCAGGAGATCGAACCGGAAATTAACTAACGTCCACCGAAATGTACTTTCACAGAAAAAATAAAACGCGTCTGGCTTAATAGGTGTTTCTGTAACGCAGCATGCAAAATGGCAGTTGACTGCATAAAAACAATATTCGTTCTGAGGCTAAGGGGCAATATGGCTACTCCAACAAAGGAGTTAAACTATTACGAATCAGTCTTAAGCAAATGGTGATGGAAAATTTTGCTTTTCTTTGGAATAATTATCAGTGGGTTGGCTCTTTGTATTATTGTATTCTGTCACTGACGCAAAATTGATGGTATATAACATTATATCTGATCCTAAATGCACACGTAGGATCCAGTTTCAGATTGTATCCACCTGCCACACAGTACAACAAAGCATTGCGTGTACCTAGTGACGCTGTATGCGGCGTGTGTGGTTAGTATGACGATGACCACTGTGTGATATAAACTGGGGACGTTGTTGAATGATCTTGTCGTTGTTTCATTAACAACACAAAATTAGTGTTGTGATTGTAGTATTATTGAGGCTGAGAAAGAAGAAAAAAGTTAGTGCTAACACGTATTTTCTCAGAGGAGCTCAAACTCGGATCAGGGAAGGAAACAGGATGAACATTGTGAAAGGAATAATCCCAGTATCACCTTAACCACTACACAGCGGAAAACCTACATGTGGGTGGTCGTAGGGTGACTGGAGTTCGCGCCCTATCGAATACGAGTCCATTTCACTCAGACGACATGCATTAGCTGTGTCTAGACCGGAGAGTGGTTCACTGTGGTGACTGTGCGACGCTCTGGGTTGATGTCTTGAATAAGAACTTTGAAAGACCGAAGCGGTGACAGTAATTTTCAATTTTTGAAACGTCCTGGCGGATTAAAGCTCCGTGACGGATCAGAACTCGAACCTGGGAGCCCATCATCTAAAGCGAAGCTCATTTTGTTCACCTGTGACGGGTATGAGGCGCAGAGCGAACTGGGCGGTATCACTGACCAAACAGTCGATAATTCATTCCCGTATCTGCGACAACTTGTAAAGCTACATAGCAGCTTAGTGGTAACGGTACTGCACTTTAGGTGGTGGTGGATAGAGGGGTTCAACTGGGAATTATTGGTAGGGAATATCCAGTTGCAGTATTTGCCGTACAGCTAAATCCTCCGTCGAGTTCACAGTTTGGTACATTATGAAGGTCTAGTGAATGAGTATCCGTTGTGAATTAAACAGTGAGCCGATTACATGCTCGATGTGTGCATCAAAAACCACGATTTTACTTGCCAGATATTCAACATTTAGTTTAGAAGAATGGGAACGTTGATTGATTGGTTACAGACGATGACGACAGAACGTGAAACCAAAACATTCTTTCCGTTTCTTCCTATTCAGGTTACCTATTTCTCGCAGCAACCAAAGTTTTATTTCTTAAATAAAAAATCGTTAAAATAAGTTAGTAACTGTGGCTGAGGAACACGGGCTATGAAGGACAATAGCAAAATATGCACTGTTCTCTGACGTACAAGGAGAAAGAACACACGTGAGACAATGAAGTGAAATGTGTAAGAATACTTAGACCGATTGTCATCTAACCAGTTTATTTTCTGAAGTAATCGTGAAGAAACTTCGGTAGTCTAAGATCTCATTAGCACTTATAGATTTTGCGATTGCACCGGAGGTTTCCAGACTGATCTACTTTCGGCTAGAGTGGCCGAGCTGTTCTAGGCGCTAGTCTGGAACCGCGCGACCGCTACGGTCGCAGGTTCGAAACCTCCCTGGCATGGATGTGTGTGACGTCCTTAGGTTAGTTAGGTTTAAGTAGTTCTAAGTTCTAGGGGACTGATGACCTCAGAAGTTAAGTCCCATAGTGCTCAGAGCCATTTGAACCATTTAAACTGATCTACTTTACCATGACAGATATGTACACAGCCACAAGTTCCCATCACTACAATTCGTTTTCCGCTGTTTAACACTCTTTACACAACCCACAAATATGCTTTTAGTTACGTTTTTGCAATCAGCGTAATACACACAAAATTAATTGTCGGCGTAATTCGGTATTCGGTCCTCACCAGCGTTCAATTATGGCATAAATCAGACGCGACGAAAAATGCGTTCATTGTAATGCAGATGTGTTAAGACAGTTACACACATTATTCACAAATTTTCTGCCACTTGCACAGATAATAAGCGTAAATGCCGCAGGTAATAATTCTATTTCAAAGCATAGCCGACCATATATTACGTGAAATAGGTCATTACCCATCGTGAGACTTTTATTCGAAATAAACACTCTGTTTAGTATTGCAGTTTTGTTTTTCAGGCCTTACGCAGTCATTGTTTTACAAGTAATATCAGAGTTATTCCGTCTTTTACGACTCTATAATTTACGCAAAGTATAAGAGGTCGGTGGCTGTTTAAAAACCTGCAAATGAGGAAATATTGTTTGTCAGATCAATGCAGTGTACTAAAATTCGAACGCGTATGTATAGAAGAACGCATAGAAATAACATAAGAGGCCAAAAATTGACCACTGAAGATACTTAAAGAGAAACCCGCATGGACTGAGTTGAAACAGTCATTAGAGATGTATTAACTCCCACAATACTTTACTTTGTTCCATTAGCGACTCTTAAATCTCGCCTTCTTAGGCCTTATCTAGTGACATCACACAAAAATAATGCGGAACGATTACAGAAGTGTTGAAACGACAGCATAGCGTCCCTAATAAGAGTTCAGCACATCCGTACTGCTCCTGGGCGTAGTTATCACAGCTGTGTAGGCCCACACGTAAATCTAAAACCGTGCAACATGCAGCCCATAAATACTTCTTGGCCGATGGGTGCTTGAGAATATGCCAGAAATGAACATTTCCTCTCCTGTTAACCTCAAGAAAATATTGAGCCATTTTTTGAAGTAACCAGCGGCCAAGAGGCGTTTATGGCCTACTGACAGTGACTTAGTGACTTATCAGTCTAAAGTGATATAGCTCTTAAAAATTTTACATAAGGATTTCTCTCAAAAAAGGTATATAATTTAAAGTGCTCGCTGATGATCTCTGCTAATACATGGCATCTGTGTACGAGATACAGTCAGATGGAAAGTGGTGCACGTTGGCAGAATACATAAATAGGGTATCCATATCTGTACAGTCAAAATTATACTAATTCCTTCGAGATAAGGAACTAATGGTCGGAAATGAATATGGAAACCGGTGTGATGTCTAGAATAAGCAAAGTGTGGGAGGCACCTGTTTGTAAATTGTTTATGTTTCAAAACGAACAACTCGGCATTGGCTACGCTACATTGAAACACTTCGTGATGTCTCCACGGTGGAGTTTACTAGTGTTTACAGTTCTTTTCTGGTTAACAAAGATGAAGCATTAAAAGTTACAGGACGTGCAAAGATGCATTTAATGTGTGGTGAAACAGGATGCAGATCCCGGAAAGCCGAAATCAGGCACTCTATCTGATCAAAAGCATCCGAACACCCATCTGTAATGCGGAACTGACCCTTAGATGTCAGCAGAGGCAGACCTGCCCGTAGGAAAGGACGTGGGGGAAACTGTGTAGTCAGTAAAGAAGAAGTAACGACAGAATGGTCGGTCAGTGACTTGGAAAGTGGAGTGGTAACTGGATGTCACCTGAGTGAAACGTCTTTCTTGAGCTGATGATGTGACTGTAAAGTGGAAACGTTGGGACAACCACAGCTACACCAAAACCAGGCAGACCTCATATACTGTCAGAAGGTGATTGTGGAAAGTCGCTTGAAAACAGGGCAAGGCTTTACACGTGATCTACAAAGTGCTACCAGCAGTCGCGCCAGAACAATGGAGTTAAAAAGAATGGGACAGGAGTGGTCGAGCAGGCCAACACAAGCCTCGCATTTCTATTGTCAGGGTTAAGAGGAGCCTGAGGTGCTGTAAAGAGCGGCGGCATTGGACAGTGGATGACTGGAAGCGAGAGATTAGGAGTGAGGAGTCAGCCTGTAGGAGATTTTGGGTTGGGCTAATGCGTCGAGAACGAAACCTGCTATCACGTGTAGCGCCATCAGTAAAGTACGGAGGAGGCAGTGTTATGACATCGGAGTTTTTTTCGAGTTTATGATGTGGCCCCCTTTTTGTGCATAACAAAACGCTAAATGTGGAAGGAAATTGACACACTTTACACTATTGTGTACTGCGTACAGTAGAGGACTAGTTCGCAGACGGTCACTATTTCTTTCTGCATTACACTGCGTCCTGTCCTTTAGCAGCATCTGTGATGCACTGGTCTGTGGGCAATAACATTTCTGGAATGGACTGGCCTATTCAGAGTCCTGACCTGAACTGAACCCAGTGGAGTACTTTTGGGATGAGTTCGGACGTCGACTTCGCTCCAGATCCCAGCATCTAACATCACTACCTTTAAGGTTTACAGAAGCAGTCGCCTTTTGTAATTCTTCAGTTTTTATTTACCTAGCGATTCATTATTATATGATACACATTAACGAATTTTTGGAGTGTTGTGGGTGTCGTGTGGCACGATATAAAAAAAGAGCGGAACAAGTAAGCTTTGAGTGAGGCGGAAATTATTTACATCGTGGGATAAACGGATAAAGTTTCCTGGTTTCGGCTGTTGAGGAAAAATGGGTTACCATTCCTCCTCAGACATTCACTGAAAGTGTCCACAGCAGAGTTCATACCGTCATAATGACGGAGGTTGGACACATATTAACGCACCGTAAATCTGAGTTATTTTGACCCAAATCTTGCCTGTCTTTTTAAATGTGACAAGGAAACAAAGAATAGTGGCAGGGAGAAAATTTCGAATATATTTCTGTAGTACTGTCAGTAACTTGCATCATTTATTAAAAAAGATATAAAACATAACAGATCAAATCTGTTGCTGTGGTACCATAAAAAAGTAGGGCATTGTTACCAGCACTCGAAGCTACTATACTTTGACCCACTCAGTTATTTCTTCATGAAAATGCGGTAACATAATGTTGTGAGAAAGTAAATTCAATGACTATCTCTAGCATAGTCATTTAGGAGCATGAGGAGCAAATAAAATACTAAATGTACAAGGACAGGTCATACTGAACTTTATTCAGAAAGTGACATAGTAAACATACTAGTATATTTCAACTGACTATTTAAATTTGAAGTTAATGTCCCACTATCGTAACTATATGCAAACAGAATACATAATATGATAAGAATCCTGTTCAGTGTGGATATGAGCCTTATTGCAGAAACTACTGAAGCTCCAGTATTTGATAATAGCCATGTTTTGTTAGTCGTGTTGGACTGATGATTATTATCAAACCTTCACAAGAATAAAATGGTTTATCTTCTTGTTCTGGCCAATTTAGCAGGACTTTGCCTTTCCCAACCAGTTCACTTTAGCAGCCTCATCAATCACCTCAGTCCCAATTCCGGAATATTTATATTTGTCGTATAAACAATAGCATATTGCCTAACTGCTAATTCATCGTTCAAGATTTTGTGGTGCTGGACGGTCATTTTGCACATGACTACCTTCGACAGCTTCCAGCGGAGTTCGACGAATGAAAATTTACACCAATGTCGGGATTCGTATCCTGGTCTCCTGCTGTTTCATTCGTCGCGTCAGTCAGCATATACACATCATAGTTGTTTGCGACTTGAAAATGTATCTAGAACCATATACACTGATGGAAAAAAATCGCACCACCAGAATATAGATAATGTAGAGAAATGAAACTTGGGGAATACATCAGTCTGCGTAACATATGCAAGTAACCAACATTGCAAGATCACAGATTAATGTAAGCGCAATATAAGCCATTGCAAGTGTGAAATGCTTGTACATTAATAACCGGTGTAACCTCCGAATGTTGAATGCACTCATACAAACATCCGTGAATTGTGTTATACAGGTGCCGGATATCAGTTTGTGGGATGGCGTTCCATGCATTTTGCACTTGGTCGGTCAATAGAAGGAGGTTAATTCTGCTAAAGGATGATGCTGGAGTTGTCATCCGATGACGTTCCACGTGTTCTCGACTGGAGACAGATCCGGTGATCGAGCAAGCCAAGGCATCAGATCGACACTCTGTAGAGCATGTTGGGTTACAACAGCTGCATGTGGATGAGCGTTATCGTGCTAGAAAACACCCCCTGCAATGCTCTTCATGAATGGCAGCACAACAGGTCGAATCACCATATTGAATACAAATTTGCACTCAGTATGCGTGGAATAAACACGAGAGCGCTCCTGCTGTCATACGGAATAGCAACAAAGATCATAATTCCACGTGTCGGTTCAGTCTGTCCAGTACACAGACAGGTTGGTTGCAGGTTGCAGGCCTCATGTCTTAGGCGCTGCAGTCATGGACGGTGCGGCTGGTCCCGGTGGAGGTTCGAGTCCTCCCTCGGGCATGGGTGTGTGTGTTTGTCCTTAGGACAATTTAGGTTAAGTAGTGTGTAAGCTTAGAGACTGATGACCGTAGCAGTTGAGTACCATAAGATTTCACACACATTGGAACATTGGCAGGCCTCATCTGGCCTCATGCTAACCAACACACTGCTATCACTGGCACGAAGGCAGAACCAGCTTTTATCAGAATACACAACAGACCTCCACTCTGCCCTCCAGTGGGCTCTCGCTTGACTCCGCTGAAGTCGCAAATGACGATGGTCTGGGGTCAGTGGAATGCACGCTGCAGGGCGTCCGGCTCGGAGCTGTCCTTGAAGTAACCAATTTGTAACGTTTCGTTTTGTTACTGCGGTGCAAACTACTGCTCATATTGCTGCTGCAGATGTAGTATGATGCGCCAGAGCGATACGCCGAACACGATGGTAGTCCCTCTTGGTACTACCACGTGGCCGTCCGCAACCAGGTTTCCATGGGGCCGTACATTCCCGTGACGACCACTTCCAGCAGTGATGGACATTGCCTACATTCCTGCGAAGTCCTTCCGCAGTATCCCAGAAGGAACATTTAACTTTACGTAGCCCTATTGCATGACTTGTTCATACTCAGTGAGGTATTGCTACTGACTTAAAGGCATTCTTCACTAACATCAAGTCACCACGACTGTTACAGCGTGTATTTACAGATAATCTGATTTGCATTTTCATAGTGGTGCTACTAGCGCCACTCTTATGCGACGGGTGCGAAATCTGAATAGATGTCATCTTACAGATGTAGAAACGCGCCTACCAACTTCCTTTTATTCCGCCTAACTCCTTCATGGTATTGCGAACTTTTTTTCCGTCACTTAAGTTTCACTTGATTAAAGCACCCATGCCTGGGTTTCAGGCAGGGTCCCCCGTTTCGTTCGATGCTGAAGTTTAATTCGAATATTGTTGGAGAGCCTCTGCAATGCTTTTCGAGTTTAGGGGGAATACCAAGTGTGCTGAGGAATGAATGGGAATTTGGGTCGAGGATGGAGGCGTACCAGGGTAGTCTGTACAATTATGCAAAGCCACTCTGCCAGGGTGACGTAGTGGTTAGCGCGTCTGGTTAGGGAGCAGGAGACCCGGCTTCGAACCCTATCCTTGGTACAAATTTTCATTCGGGGCTTCGGTCGGTACGTATATGCCATAGATGCTTAATGTTTGCACAGGTCTCTGGGATCATATAGTTTTGCTTGCCTGATGACTCGAAAAACAGCACTGGACATTGCTGTCTTCACGAATTTTTTTGAACCGATGCACAAAACTGTGTTTGGTGTCGGTCTGTTGTACAATTTTAGAACATTTTTTAAATTGTAAGATATTTCCAGGGGCAGATACGGACTCTGACCACAGTTTATTGGTTATGAACTTCAGATTAAAACTGAGTAATTAGCAATCAGGATGGAAATTGATGAGATAGGGCCTCGATAAGTCGAAAGAACCAGAGGCTGTTGAAAGTCACTAGAACTGGGGAAATAAATACAGAAGAAGAATGGATAGCTTTGAGAGGCGAAATACTGAAGGCAGCAAAGTATCAAATAGATAAAAAAAACGTTGCAGAAATCCTTGGATTCATAAGAGATATTGTATTAATTGATGAAACAGGAAAATATAAAGGAGCAGCGAATGAAGCTAGCGAAAGGAAATACAAATGTCTACAAAATGAGACTAACAAGAAGTGAAAAATGACTAAGCAGGACAAACATATTTTACAAGGAAATCAAACAGGCCTTGGGAGAAAGGGGAATAGTTGTATGAAGAGCACTGAAAGACCTAAGTAAACAAGGCCCCAGGAGTAGATGACATTCCGTCAGTACTACTGAAAGCCATGGTAGAGCCAACCACGGCAAAATTATTCCATCTGGTGTGTGAGACCTTAGACGAAATACCCTCAAACTTCAAAAAGAATATAATAATTCAAATTCCTAAGAAATCAGGTTCATTTCCTAACCACAAAAGCAGCACGGAGCTGATCAACGAACTCCAGTGGCAGGCGCTGCAAGAGAGGCGTTCTGCATCAGCTTGTGGTTTACTATGATAGTTCCGACTGTACGTTCCTAAAAGCATTAATAAATACATTGATGGAAAGCAATCTCAGCACCAAGAAGGAGTTGTGCGACATAAAGGAAAGTTGGTAGGCGTATTTGTACATCTGAAGACGATGTCTGTGCCAGTGGCATAAGAGTGGCGCTATAAAGATGCAAATCAGGTTTGCTTTAGATACACGCTGTACGGTCTTGAGAGTTAGTTACCGCTGAGGTTGAACGTGGTTAGTTGATGTTAGTCAAGAATGCCTTTAAGGCCACAAAGAAATCATTATCAGCACCTCACTGAGTTTGAACGAGGTCGTGCGATGGGGCTACGAGAAGCCGTACATTCCTTCTGCGATGCTGCAGAAAAGAGTTGGCAGGAATGTAGCAACTGTATCTGCTTGCTGGCAGCGGTGATCAAGGGTATGTACGGTCGCAAGAAGATAGGGCTCCGGCAACATAAACGGCGTGGTGTGGTATTTCCGAGACCATCGTATTCAGCCTGTGGCTCTGGCGCATCGTACAGCATCTGCAGCAGCAACATGAGCGGCAGTTGACACCACAGTGACAACGAACTGTTACGAATTAGTTACTTCAAGGGTAGCTCCGATCCAGGCGCCCTAAAGCGTGCTTTCCAATAACCCCAAACCACCGCCATTTGCGACTTCAGTGGAGTTAAGCGAGAGCTCATTAGAGGGCAGAGTGGAGGACCGTTGTGTTCTTTGATGAAAGCTTTTTCTCCCTCGGTGCCGGTAATGGTCGCATGTCGGTCAGGAACGGACCAGCTGAGGGCCAACCAAATGTCTGCATGCTAGACACACTGGACCTACTGCAGGAATTATGGCCTGGGGTACGATTTCGTAAGACAGCAGGAGAACTCTTGTGGTTATTCCACGCAACCTGACTGCAAATTTGTACGCCAGTCTGGTTATTCGACATGTTGTGCTACCATTCATGTAGAGCATTCCACGGCGAGTTTTCCAACAAAATAACGCTTGCCCACATACCGCTGTTGTAACCTAACAAGCTCTAGGGATGTCAACAAACTATCTTGGTCTGCTCGATCATCAGATCTGGTTCCAATGGAAAACATATGGGACATCGTCAGACGACATTCCAGCATCATCCACAAACAGCATTAACCATTCCTGTACTGACCGACGAAATGCAGCGGACATGAAACTCCATCCCACAAACTGTCATCCGGCACCTGTACAACACATTGTATGCACGTTTACGTGCTTGCATTCAGCTTTCAGGCGGTTACACCGGTTATTAATTTCACTTTTGCAATGGCATATCACGCACTTACATTGACCTGTGGTCTTGCAATGTTAATCATTTAAATATATTACCTAGCTAATAGTACCTCAAATTTCATTACTTTACATTAATTATTTTTTGGTGTTACGATTTTTATCGTGAGTTGTATTGCTCCCTCTTAGGTATAAGTCGTGGAAAGATCACAAAAATAAAATTAGAAAGGTTCGGTGGCCGCACGGAAGCCTACCAACAGCCGTTCCTCCCGCGCCAGCCATTCACTTCTCTCTATCAATTGGCTACGCCATTTTGGCATTTTGTTTAGACTCCTCTAGCGGCGTGCTACGGTACTTAGGCGCAGGGATTCCAGTGTTTACTATCACTGCAAACATGTGCCTGCAGAAAAACAAAACAAATTATTACATAACTTTTTGTTTTATGACTTCCCTTTATAAAGCAAGGATACATTATAACTTATCACCATCAAATCATTTTGTTCCAGCTGTTTAACAATTCTAAAAACAATAATTCATGAAATATTCCGACAGGCTGCTTCGTAAGTACGCCGAACGAAGTCGCATTAATCATTGGGCTAGGTGAAACATTGCGATCCTAAGTCCTTAAATCCCAGGACGGCAGGAGTTCCTCCATTAGTTATGGAGGATCTGGCGTGAAGACCCGAACCTGCACGTACTCGCACGTAGTATAGCAGGCTGAGAACAAAGTAGCCTCGTAGGCATAGGGTCGTTAATCAACAAGCAAGAAACAGCCGCAGAGGTAGTAAAATGCGTGAGGAAACGGGAAATTGTGAGTAGCTGACAGTGTCCAGCTCATAAAATTTGTGATGAACACACAGTGAAACGTGTAAACGAAATTATCAATATGCCATTATAGTGTTAGGATCATGGATAAACGACGACATTAATAAAGAAGCAAATGGCAACGATAAACACAAAAAGTTGACGACAATAATATGTGCAGGAATTTTGTTATGTTGACAGTAAGATTACACAAAACAAGTGAGAAAGGAAAAGTGCGGCGGGCAAGTAAGAAATGTAGTAATGCAATTTGTTACAAGTATTTATCTGCAACTCAGCAAGCTGAATCTACAACTACACATCTGAAGCATACCACTGACGAAGTAGACAAGGGGATGTTGAAACAATACATATAACGTGGACTTTGAAATACATTGTTACAGAACGTTATCGAAAATTAAATTCACAGGTACAGATAGGAAATGAAGTAATGAACCGAATATGGTAGGCGCCACGGCGAATCTTTTATGATAGCATCGTGTCTGAGTAGGGCCGAAGTTTATTGTGTCTTTTATAATGGGAGATTTTTTCTCTCTCTCTGCTCTGAGAAGTAGAAAGGGCCGTTTCAGTCAATTATCCCAATTGCCTTTCGGCGGAACAGAGAGAATCCCGGCATGGAATATTAGGGAGCGAATTTTCACTTCCGGCATCCGCCTAATAACCAACGGACATCCCTAAAAACCTTGGTCAGAATGGGTCATTGACACTATTTTAACTGATTTCTGAAACAAAAAGTAAGTTTTGTGATTTTTACTTGTTATCCTGTGTACAGCTTTTCTAATAATGTCCATACTCTAGGGAGAGTTACAAACTTTTCAGCCAGGAAACAGGCGACGTCGAAGAGAAGCAAAGGGAGTTCCAAGTGGGAATACTTCAGCGGGGCTTTCTACTTCCGACGTTTCCCTTATGGTCAAGGCAAACCTCCCAGAAAGCCTCGGGCATAATTGGGGGATGGGATGAATTTTTAACTCTGAGAGCAGACAAAACCAGTTATATGTGAAAGCCTATTTCTTTATGAGTCTACAGAGTAGAATCGATGGCTTGGCCGACATGTGCAGTGCATCTACATGTGGTGTTTCAACACTTTACTTTATTTACAAAATTAATAATAGCGACAGCAACAAACACCTGCGAGGAAACTCCCTTTTCTTCATCCATTCCAACAAATGGAACAAATGCAGAGATCGGAATGAACTGTAATATTGGAGAAATACATGTTTCAATTTAATCATTTTGTTGTTCTTTTTCCGATCATTCGGATTACCATATGTAATTTCAGACCAATTATTTAACATAGTACTATGAATGACTCCACATGTCAGCTGCCATATCTAACGCTGTCACCTTTATTGGCCAATAACAAAATTGACTGGGAGCAGTTTTCCCGAATTACTTCCGCGAGTTTCAACAGTAATGTCGTATTGCACAAAGTAAAAGAGAAATATTCACGTAACGTGTTCTAATGTGTACAGGGTCATTAATTTGCTTCTGTTCCAATGGAACTAGCAATAAGGGGTATTTAATGAAGTGGGTGAGAAAAACTGCACTGCGTATCACTGATTAGCGATAACGGCCCGTGTACGAAGTATGGAGGGAGAGGGAGGCACAGAGAGAGAGACAGAGAGAGAGAGAGAGAGAGAGAGAGAGAGAGAGACCGAGCGAGGTGGCGCAGTGGTTAGACACTGGACTCGCATTCGGTAGGACGACGGTTCAATCCCGCGTCCGGCCATCCTGATTTAGGTTTTCCGTGATTTCCCTAAATCACTCCAGGCAAATGCCGGGATGGTTCCTCTGGAAGGGCACGGCCGACTTCCTTCCCCATCCTTCCCTAATTCGATGAGACCGATGACCTCGCTGTCTGGTCTTCTTCCCCAAACAACCAACCAACCAACCAGAGAGAGAGAGAGAGAGACATGTTACCACACGATAAACAGAACTCATGTTTGATGCCGTAGTTGAAAGTTATTTTATTTGTTCTCCAGCCCGATGTAATTCTTGATTGTTGATGAATTTCATTTTAACTCAATGGAAACTAGTAGTAATCTCCACAAGATGTATAAAATATTAGCCGTGGCTCCTTAAATAATTCAAGAGAGGATTTTTCTGAATGTCACACTAACCACCGGTAGTGGGATTCTTGAAATTCCGTTTGAAGTTTACGTCGTAAAGTGAAAAGTCTGCTATGTACTTCACGATTTGCAGTGAACTGATGCTGATTCTGATACTTTAGAGCCGACAGCAGAAGAAAAGACGTAAGACGTACAGGAGCCGTCAGGTTAGTTACCGTTCACATTGTCATTCATCAATCAAGTTTAGATACGGGTCGAAATTCTGCTGAAGGAATTGTCACACCACATGCTATGAATATAGAAATTAGTCGTCCTGAATATCTATGGATGAAGAGAAACTTTTAGTCTCAGAAAAACCGAATGTGGAACGCTGTAGCGAGAAATATCAAGTCTTTATCTAGAAGTACGAAACCGGAATTTGGTTGCAATAATTACATGTCTGTTGTTTGACACTGATAAATAATATATTTTTCAAACTAATCTCTATTGCTGTTTATACAGTTCTCCCACTTCTCCGGCAGGCTATGAACGTCACGCCAAAACAACAGTTCTTCTTTTGAAGTGAACCAATCACCTAGCCATTTTCGCACATTTTTATACGAACTGAAGCGTTGTTCAGCGAGACCGTGTTCCAGTGATGCAAATACATGATAATCAGAAGGAGCCAAGTCTGGAGAATAAGCCGCATGCCCTAGTATTTCCCACCTGAACGTCTCGATGGCTTTCCTGACCCGTTTTGCTGTTTGTAATGGGGCGTTATTATAGAGCAATATGGCTTTGAGCTGTCTTTTTCCATATTCCGGTAGTTTTTCATGTAGTGCTCGATTTAAATCGATCATTTGCTGTTGGTAGCGATCAGTGTTCACTGTTTCACCAGGTTTTAGCAGCTCATACCATAATCGATGACGCCCTTCTGATACCACCAAACACAGCGCAGGTTTCTTCCCAAAGCGATTTGGTCTTGCAGTGGATGTCGATGGTTTTCCTGGATTCACCCATGACTTACGACGCTTAGGATTCTCAAAATATATCCATTTTCCATCATCTGTCACTACTCGATGGAGAAACGACTTTCTTTTGTATCTGACGAGCAGATTTTCACAAATGGTCTTTCGAATTGCTTGCTGTCTTTCATCCAGTTCATGCGGAACCCATTTTCCCACTTTTTGCACCCTTCCCATAGCTTTCAACCGAAAAGAAACAGCTTTCTGCGTCGCATTCAATTGGTACGCGAGTTCCAGTTGAGTTTGAGTATCACCTTCATCCAATAAGGCCTGCAGTTCGTGTCTTCGAACTTTTTCAGTGGTTTCCCGTGCTCGTCGTTTCTCGAGTCAAAATCACCACTTTTGAATTTTTGAACGACTCGAAACATTGTGTTTTCTCAAGAGCATGTTCACCAAAAGCTTAGGCAAGCATTCGATGCGATTCTGCAACAGTTTTCTTCAAATGACAAAAGAAAACCAATGCTGGCTGCAAATCGTAGTTCACAGGCACAAAACTCGACATATTTACGGGTTTGAAACAGATATCAGTGTATGGAACGTGGATTACTGTGTGTTGACATTCGTTGTCAGCCGCTACAGGAAGCAGATGGCGCTCCAGACGCGGTCTCACGGGCCCTATACTGACGGCTGGCATATCCTAGAGGGAAGTTCCAGTTTCATACTTCTACACCTGGTATATCAGAAAATACAGGAACAAACAGGACGATATGTAAAATCAGAGAAGAATTATTAGACAAGAGCGGTTCCGAATAGGATATTAATTTCCGCGATACCTCCCAGGTTGTTACTTCTTGACTATTCAATGGTAGTAATTTCGATAAGAAGAACACTGTTGCAAACAAGCTACACAAATACATCATGAAGATAAATTGTAGCAATCGGTGATAAGCCCACCAATACCTTGTTCAGAAGGAAAGTTTTCACTTGTAACAGGGTGACTCAAAATAACGGGAAATTTTGGAACGGAGATTAATGTAACATTAATGTAACAATATACTACTTTACACATACCTCGGGTCACACATTCCTGCAGTCTGATAGGAACGTTATGCATGGCTCGAACTAACATTTCAGTAGGAGTCCTGGAGGTTTCCTCTCGTACTCTTGCTTTAAGTTCTTCGGGCGTAGCACGCAGAACACGGTAAACCGCGCTCTTAAGGTGGCCCCACAAGAAAGAAAAATCACACGCTGACAGATCAGGTGATCTTGGGGGCCTTTAAATCGCACTGTTACCAAACAATTGTCGCACAGCTCCCGTCGATATCCGTGCCGCATGTGCCGTTCCTCCGTCATGGTGAAACCAGGTGTTTGCAGGAAAATGGGACAGTTCATGCGCAATAAAAGTCTCATCATGACAACATACCGAACAGACGTTACAATGGTTGTGCACCCATTATTATTCCCAAACAGTACAGGCGTATAGCGGCACTCGATGACATGGAACTTTAAATCCTTTTTCATCACTCATTGAACTCCTGAACGATGCAACTGTGGAGACGCTGCGTGACGTCCAAGAGGGAGCTATGGGCTTCTTACGAAAGCATCTCGCACAGCCTCAAAATTGTCTGCAATACGAGAGGTTCGGGATATACCTGTAGATTGTTTCTTCAATCCAGAACTCGTTGCGTCAAAACTGCGGACCCAGGTGTGGATTGCATGCGCTGCGGGAACAGACAGTGCCATCCCATGTTGAAATTATTTTGAATTCTCGACGCGCGGCCTCCGCGCTTCCATTCTTTTTACTGCAAAGGCGCGCTGCACACCATTACTTTGCTCCATGTTCACTGGTGGTTAAATGACAGGACAGTTCGAGTAGCTCTCTGTACGTCATTCGGTGTCACCTACTTCGCAACGTTTCACAACACGTTCCAGGATTTCCCATTCTTTTAAGTCACACTATGTGAAAACTTTCCAGTACAGCCTTCGGTTGTCACTGTAACTTACTTCCTTACATCCATGCGGTGTGTAACATCGGAGATCTGTTATCATGTTCTTCGAAGCAAACCATGTGATAAATTTATACTGTATCCTAGATTCCAGCTAGATGATCATAGACTTAATTAACTGGCACGATACTTTTACGGTTAATTTAAATAACTTTAACACTTGAGATACGTGCAGTTGCTTTTACTACTGCTCTTTGGCAATAACCGAACACACTTGATATTGACGTCAAAATACTTTGTGCTTTCTAACAGGTCGTGTGTAGTCCGCTGCGACAGCATTCCCTTATGAAGGTTAGCCAGGCAGGTGCAAAGCCGGTTATGCGACGCCACATGAAACAAGAACATAAGCTGACAGAGGGCAGTTTTTAGTCAGTTTCTACTGCCATAAATCAAATTTACTTAATTGAGCTTGGAGCGAAAAATCTTCTGGGCGTTAATCCAGTCCGAGACCGTTACTTGCGTGTTTAACTGGCAGCAGGCACTCACACGCTGCGCGTGTTTCCAAACGTTCCGTAACCGACAAGCCACGAAGGGATACTGTAAAACAATGAAAAATCCTCCGAGCGCCGACTCTGGGGAAATCAGACGCTTGCATGTGGACGTTGCATATGTGGACGTGTTCACTAGACAGCAAAAATCCAATGGCAGGTAACTTATCTGGCTTACGACGTTGCCAAACAAATGAAGCTAGTCCTTCTTTTCTCCAATAGCAGGAGCAAAATGTGAGATCAGAAAAATGAAATAGTTAAATACATTACTTAAAATCAAATAGCCACATGTAGGTAATTCATGTATATGAAAAATAACGACTGACTTTCAAAATAACGTCGCTAATTTTCCTTTAAGTTTCTCCTCAGAATTCTCTGGAGGATGAACAGAATCCGTTCCAGTCTTTTCCTTCCAGTACCGGGGTTCGAACATCGGTAGCTCCGTGAGGGTATTTGCAGATGACACGGTTGTCTGCAAGAAAGTAGCAACATCAGAAGACTCGTACGTACTCCAGGAAGACCTGCAGAGGATTAATGAATGGTGCGACAGCTGGCAGCTTTCCCTAAACGTAGATAAATGTAATATAATGCGCATACATAGGGGCAGAAATCCATTCCAGTACGATTATGCCATAGGTGGTAAATCATTGGAAGCGGTAACGACCGTAAAATACTTAGGAGTTACTATCCGGAGCGATCTGAAGTGGAATGATCACATAAAACAAATAGTGGGAAAAGCAGGCGCCAGGTTGAGATTCATAGGAAGAATTCTAAGAAAATGTGACTCATCGACGAAAGAAGTAGCTTACAAAACGCTTGTTCGTCCGATTCTTGAGTATTGCTCATCAGTATGGGACCCTTACCAGGTTGGATTAATAGAAGAGATAGACATGATCCAGCGAAAAGCAGCGCGATTCGTCATGGGGACATTTAGTCAGCGCGAGAGCGTTACGGAGATGCTGAACAAGCTCCAGTGGCGGACACTTCAAGAAAGGCGTTACGCAATACGGAGAGGTTTATTATCGAAATTACGAGAGAGCACATTCCGGGAAGAGATGGGCAACATATTACTACCGCCCACATATATCTCGCGTAATGATCACAACGAAAAGATCCGAGAAATTAGAGCAAATACGGAGACTTACAAGCAGTCGTTCTTCCCACGCACAATTCGTGAATGGAACAGGGAAGGGGGGATCAGATAGTGGTACAATAAGTACCCTCCGCCACACACCGTAAGGTGGCTCGCGGAGTATAGATGTAGATGTAGATGTAGATGTAGATCAGCTACCAGCTTGTGGCTTTCTGAGACGCTTACCACTCAGTTGCGGAGCTACTGCTGGATAAAAATGTCTTCTACGTGCGGTGTTCTGCAGCTTGTAGAAACTGTAAAATCTTCATATTAATAAATGTTTGACAGAAGTTGTTTCATGGTAGTACTTTATTTTACCGAACTAGTTTCATGCGTCATTACAAAAGACACACTTTTTCTCATAACATGTTACTTGCAGTTTGTAGAGTAGTGTTTTATGCATACCATGGGATTTTTCGTATCGCTGTAATGTGACTTACATATATGTGTTTCTTTCTAGAGTGTGCCAGTGTTGGTATTTCGTAACGGTCATGTAAGAATAAGATTATATGATTTATAGACGTATATAAATTCTATCAGCATATGGTATTTTTTATGAAAATATACTCAATTGTCATTGGTAATTGCTGTACATGGAGGTATGATGAGGGGTATAGTCATGATGTCACAAACTTAAAGCCGACGTCCTCCATGTCATTCGCCCAAAACATTAGTTTCTGGAGCAATTTTTTTGATCAAAAAGTCAGCTTGCGTCATTTACGGGATTTACTAATCATTCTGATTATAGTCTAAAGGTATCATATTTATTTCGTAAGTCTACTCGTTAAAGCAATATTTTCTATTATCTACATGAATTTCGGTTCTGACGCTTACTTTTACCGTAGCAGATATATTTCTACCATTTCACTTAATCCAACCCGAACAGCTCTCTGGTTGAAGGCTGTGAGATAAGATTGGAAACCGACCAAAGATATCAAAGTACATTGTTAACGTTTTCGTAACCTTCTCGGTTGCTCTAAACGTATAAGAAATCGAAAGTTACATTAACGAAGCAAAATGCGTCGTTTTACTGGATCAAATACGCTTTTAAGACCAGAAGAACATCTGGAAATACAGAACTCTGAGTTATTCACGAAAGCACAGCAACGTTATCTATTTAAAACGACTGTTCCGCATGCATGGCAGAAATTAAAAACACGAAGAAATCATAAACAGCAGTCTGCTAATATTTTGTGGTATCTAACATGGCGGCGCCGGCTCAAAAGCAACGTACAGCGTTTAAGTCGGTAGCGGCATTTCCCCTTATTATATCTATACATTTATGATTATACGTCCATGTTGCTGTACATGCAATGATTACCTGTTCCTTACATATCATAGTGTATATGAGTTATTTGAATTTGTCTTTCTTTTAGATCGGTTTAGGATGTTGCATTTTACGTCAATGTGTTGGACTGACAGGCATTGTGTCATGTCACTGGCTGCGTAGTTTTGTTCTTTTAAGTGTGTACTACACGAAGATAGATTGTGCCAGTCAGATTCAGACGTTCTTTAGATCTTATTTTGAAATATCGCCCAGTTTTTCGTGAGTAGATTTTCTCACAGTTACCACACTTTAATTTATAAACACCTAAACATGCGAAATAACAAGACTATTCTATGTTACGACAAATCTGTGAATGTAGTATGTTGTGTGTTCTTATGCCCACTTTTACGTTGGTTTTCTGAAGCGCAAGTCTGATTTTATCTTAAATGTGGTATGACAAGGAACTGCATAGGTTTTGCTGTAATCTGTCCTTGTTAAGGTAATGTTGATTTTATTTTCCTTCCATTGGGTGTAGTTCTCTGGTATGAATTTAATCAGCTGTGGAGAGCTGCAACCGTTATTTTTTGCTAATCTTCTTAGTATCATTAACTCAGACGTTACATTTTCTTTAGCCGATGGATACTTTATTTGTTCTCTATATATGTTCGAAAATGTGCTTTTGGATTAGAAGAGCTATTGAATATAACACAGTCTGTGGTTGTCTATTTTCGGTAGATGTTGAATTTGGGCATTGATAAATTTCTTGTAATTTCTAGATCTAGAAAATTTATTTTATTACTTTGTTCGTTTTCGACTGTAAACATGATATTTCTATGATGTCTATTCCATTCTGAGTAGAAGATATATATTTCGCTTTCTGTTCCTTCAAATAAAATCAATGTACCAACTAAATATCTGCGATGGTACTGAATTTTATTAGTCCATTTTGGATGTTTTTTTAATAACTCTCGATGTGGTGAAGGAAAATGTTAGCTAGTACACCAGCAAGGCAATTTCGAATTGGTAAACATTTTTCTTGTATATATAGTTGGCTGTTGAAATTATAATAGTTAAAGGAATGTGTCAGTTTTAGTAAAGTAATAAATTCTTCTATTTCGATTGCGCGCGTATTACTGTGTATATGTAAATTTCAATAGTTTAAATAAGTAGTGCGTTCGTGTATAGGTTGGTTGCATCTAAGAAAATAAATTTTACATTTTTTGCGATGTGAAATATGTTTAATTTGTTGTATCAAGTCGCCTGAGTTCTTAAGTGTTAGGCCTACTGATTATCATATATGTAATTTTGACTCAGACTGAAATTATCTTGGCAGTGACAAAACTTAGGTATGGTAATTGATGTTGTAGTCCACCAGCATTAGTCACATGTTGATGACAGCATAGTAGGTACGATTACGCAAAGAAGACTACACAAACTAGAACATTTCGTGTTAACCGTCCCCCGTTTCCGATTCCTGCCAACTTAAGCCATATGTCAGTACTTTCTAAACGTACAGAAATGTGGTTGTGTTGTGTGTGCCAACGGTGAAATAAGTAAATTAAAGAGTGTGTTCAGACAGCAAACTCTCTATAATCCGGTATCGCGAGTTCTTGTTAGTTCCTTGTGTTGCTTATCCATAGCTGCTGTTTTGTACGAGGCGAGCGCATCGGTGGGTTGCAGGACTGACCGGGTAACAGGTAAACATCCCCCCTTCTGACGGCCCGTCTAGACGCGTAGGCTGTGTCATTCTTTCTCCGCTCCCCACATTGCCTTGAGCTAAACCGTCTTCTTTCCATAGAAACTAGAATGGGAAAAATACTATAGCGACAAAAGTATCGATTATCCCAGGAAAGACAGGAGAGCTGGTGACCCCAACTACGACTCTCTTTTGCGTAAAACTTAGCGCATCACAGGATGCACAACGTTTAGTTACATTAGAAAGGACAAAAACGTAATGTTTTCTGATAACTGGGTTGGCCTTTCTCTACTCTGAGTGTACAGCATGTTCTATAGAGGTATATACTACAGCCAGACAGCTCATAGCAGTCATCACGAGTGAAATTTTAGTATCTCAAGCTACCCACCTCAGTTCTGGAATTCTTTTCTCACACAGACAAGAGTACCTTCAACGGATTATTAATTTTTTGTTATAGTTTTCTTTATGCTTCTATTAACAATTAAATTTAACCAACATTTCTATGAAGTCATACGTCTAGCGAACCGCTGTGTATTCGAGAAACTTACCGATGGTCTGAAAAAACAGTTTTCTCAGAGTAATTAACTAAGCATTCAAAAAGTGTTAATGTCCACTCTCTGGATATACGACTCAACTAGCCTTGGTGTGCTCGTTCCACGTGGAATCTTCCTATAGTGGTTGCTGCATACCACTGTCGCAGATGCTAGGATATGAAATGTTTGTAGCAAACATTGTATTTCTGGACTGTTCTAAATGACTTACCTGTAACTCAACGGAGCCCTCTTCCTTTCTCATTCTACTGGAGCTTTGTTTTCTGAGTTGCAAGTAATAGAGTGGTCTTTGTGTTGTTGCACTGGTCTACCGTAGTGTAATACCTCGCAAGTTCCATCCAGAACTAACTTGTCGCCCACGAAGTCTGCGTAATCGAACAACAGTCGTGATTCTACTTGCACTATTCGGCTGTATCTAATGTTATGTATCAAAGCATAGAATATTCGTCGAAAGGTTGGTCGTGTCAACGCATCAGCTGCAGGCAAAGTAAACACCGATCAAGGAGGACGTTTTATTATTACCTCTAATATACCTCTGCACATGATCGAATACCGAGTTCAGTATGCTTCTGTGGAATTCAGTGTAGCTGCAAACAGTGCTACGGGGACAGCGCAATCCAAACGTCTGTAACAGCGGTAGCCGCTATTCTCACACCCATTACACAACGAGCTGTCTTCCTTGTAGCAAAATGCCCATAACCCGGACTTCAGAGTAATATTTCTGGTCCACTTCTTTTATAAAGTTAAGTTCATTAAAATCTGATTACATTAAAACCGACGCGTCTCAAAGATACAGCTTTCCATTATCACGCGAACCACTACAGAAAATAAAAACTCAAAAATCAGATTTTATTTCAGTCTTTTGCTTGGTATGATGCAACCCTCCACGTATTCCTAACTTTTCATCTCAGTGTAGCAATTACTAACTACGCCCTCAATTATTTGCCGAGTGTGTTCCAGTCTCTGTGTTTCTCCACAGTTTTTATTCAATACAGTTTTCTTTAGTACCATATATTCCTCTCCTCACCGATTCTACGGAGAACCTCATTTCTTTCCTTATCAGTTCAACATTCGTCTGTAGCAATACATCTCAAATGCTTCGATTCTCTTCAGTTCCGGTTTTCCCATAGTCCATGTCTCACTACCATAGAATGGTGTGCTCCAAAAGTACATTCGCAGACGTTTCTTCCTCAAATACGTATATTTGATGCTAGCAGACTTTCCTTGGTCAGGAATGGTATTTGTGCCAGTGCTAGTCTGCTTTTTATGTCCTCCTTGCTCCCCCCGTCATGGATTATTATGCAGCCTTGCTAGCAGAATTCCTTAATTTCGTCTACTTCGTGATCCGCAGTTCTGGTGTTAAGTTTACCGCTGTTCTCATTTCTGTTAGTTCTCATTTCTTTCGTCTTTCTTCGATTTACTCTCAGTCTGTATTCCGTACTCACTAGAGTGTTCAATTCTGATACACCAGCTAAATCCGCTGGGCAGAAGGTAATAGGTTTGTGAAAAGGGCCAAAGGTTGAGGTCAGTTTCTCCTTCTAATGGTCATTTACTGTAATTTAATAACCTTTACAACCAAAACGGCACATAGCCGAACCTTTACCGAATGCAACTCTTTCACGGCTGATGGCCTCCAAACAAGAAATCTTAACAAATCAACAACATAGAAATTCAATCAAGATAGCAATAAAATAATTTTAAAAAAGCAGCAAACATACGCAAAGTGCAATACAAATGGCTGAGGACCACAATTAAATTTCAAAATTTCAGAGTATATTCAAAATGGTTCAAATGGAACTGAGCACTATGGGACTTAACTTCTGAGGTCATCAGTCCCCTAGAACTTAGAACTACTTAAACCTAACTAACCTAAGGACATCACACACATTCATGCCCGAGGCAGGATTCGAACCTGCGACCGTAGCAGTCGCGCGGTTCCGGACTGCGCGCCTAGAACCGATAGACCACCGCGGCCGGCCCAGAGTATATTACCATAGACTTTTAAGGCGGAAGGCCAGAATGTTTAACAACAAGAAATCTTAAAAATCAACAAGATCAATTAAAGAGGCAAATCAAATCAAATAAAAAACCTATCACGGCTACGTGGAAAGCCTTAAGGCTAAGCAGATAGAACATACGTATGCAAGGTGCAATAACAATGGCTGAAGGTCACAATTAAGTTTCAAATATTAAAATATATAACCATAATCTTTTAAAGGCAAGTAGCTGACAACAGATAATTAAACACCGGTGGCACTCAGATGCCTCCAGGGAGGTGGTCTGCCTTCGTTCACTTAGGCAAGACAGGTGGTGAGCCCAACTGTACTTGATCCTTGGGAACCCAATCAGGGGACAGCCACGGACCGACCAACACAACGACTTGCTTCCCGTCAATCAGTACATGAGAACTCAAACCGGAAAGGTTACAAACGTGATAGTCCACAACGGAGTATGTATTACCTTTCAAAATTACGCACCATGTTGGACAGCGACAACAGGTAAGGAAAGGACGCTGACTGAAATTACGTTAGTGGCCAGGGCAGGTAACCGGAACGCTAACGGCCACTAGGCAGAAAATTCCGCTGGTACATTTGAATTTGAAACGCGGTAATATAGTTAACTTCACTCAAAAGAACGCTGCCTGAATTTACGTCAGTGCCCATGGTAGGTAACCAGAACACTAACGGCCACAAGACAGAAAATTCCACTGGTGCACTCAAATTGTAGTCGGCCAAAATAGTTAATTGCACCGCATGGCGGCTAAATTTCAGCAGTAGAAACATTCGGTGTTGCTCACAGGAAAACCTCCCCAACAGCAAACCACCGAAACGAACCACCACCACATGAATGGACGTGGCTTGGGTAGTTGAAACCACTACCGAACTTTGACGCCCTGGGTCGGTGAACCACGAAGCTCATAGCGATCAGACAGCTCCACACACTCTCCGACACTGCGCAGTTCCTGCCAGTGGCCCCGGCCGACTGCACCGCGCGGAGATAACTTCCCTCGTCCGCAACAACCAACCGACCGCCTCCAGACCCCCTAGCCGGAAACTATATGCACCAAGCCGAAGATGGTACAGGGCGCAAATATCGATACACATCACTGCTGCCACACGTAGGAGGAGGAAGAACCACGACGTAACAGCAACAAGGGCGGTAAACTAAACACAGATAGACAGCGAAGTTCACGAAACCGCATAGCTGGGAGTGAGCAAGGCTCAATTTCTCTCGGCAGATCCTGTAATTCTTCTTCACTTTCACTGAGAATAGCTATGTCATCAGGGAATTTTTGATAGAATTTCACCTTGAATTTTAATCCCACTCTTGAACTTTTATTTCTGTCAATCCTTCTACCACGTATTGATTGAACAGTAGGGCCGAAAGACCACAATTCCTTTCTTACCATTTTTCCTGGAACTTTCTTCTTGGTCTTCCAGTCTCATTTTTCCTTCTTGGTTCTTGGACAGATTATAAATTACCCGGCTATCGCTATAGCTTACCCTTATTTTTCTCAGGATTTCGGACATCTTGCATCATTTTACAGTGTCGAACGCTTTTCCCAGGTGACAAATCCTAAGAACGTGCCTTGATTTTTCTTCAGTCTTACTTCCGTTATCAACCAAAACGCCAGAACTACATCACTGGGGCCCCGTTACTTTTCCTAGAATCAAAGTGATCGTCATCTAACAGATCATCAGTTTGCTTTCCCATTCTCTGTATACTACTCATATCAGCATCTTGTATGCATGAGTTGTTAAGGTGACTGTGCGGTAATTCTCTCGTTTGTCGGCTCTTGCAGTCTTCGGAATTGTGTGGATCATGTTTTCCGAAAGCCTGATGATCTATTGCCAGTCTCATACATTCTACACACCAACTTGAATAGTCGTTTTGTTGCCACTTCCCCCAATGATTTTAGAAATTCTGATGGAATGTTATCTATCCCTTCTGCCGTATTTGATCTCAAGTCCTCCAAAGGTCTTTTACATTCTGATTCAAATACTGGATTGCCTGTATCTCCATCATCATTTTTATAAATAAGTCGTACAAAATGATAAAAAATTTCAGACTAACAAGGGGACCACTGCTGTTTGTCAACATCGACTTCCTCCACCTTTTTTGTATATGCCAGAAATGGCAGAAATGACAGCGACGGGCCGGCCGAAGTGGCCGAGCGGTTCCAGGCGCTTCAGTCTAGAACCGCGCGACCGCTACGGTTGCAGGTTCGAATCCTGCCTTGGGCATGGATGTGTGTGATGTCCTTAGGTAAGTTAGGTTTAAGTAGTTCTAAGTTCTAGGAGACTGATGACCTCAGATGTTAAGTCCCATGGTGCTCAGAGCCATTTGAACCATTTTTTGATAGTGACGGAAGTGGGAACTCCAGATGGCCAAGCGTTTAGAGAAAATAGTATTTCTGGGACGAGTCGGGCGAGGTATAAGCCATTTATAGTAGCCTACTTTGCTAGCAACAGCTGACGCAGCGAAATGTGTGCACGACGGTAAGCAGAAAGTCATGGGATCCAGATGCTACGCAGAACGTGTAATCTTATTTTCAACTTTTACTTTACGTACACAGCAAATAATCCGAAATAATGCCCAATATATTGTATTTCTTAATGTTTTCTATAAAAGGAATAAGGAAAAAAAGAAAAAAACGCAACACGAAGAAATTATCCGAATGGGACAGAAATCGGCAAATGTGAAGTACATGTACAGACAACAAATGACTATGATTTCAGAAAAATTGGATATTTTTTTCAAGGGAAAGTGCTTCAATAACGCGTTGGTCCACCTCTGGCCCTTATGCATGCAGTTATTCGGTTCGGCATTGAGTGTCCTCCTCAGGGACATCGTGCCAAATTCTGTCCAACTGGCGCGTTGGACCGTCAAAATCCAGAGCTGGTTCGAGGGCCCTGCCCATAGTGCTCCAAACGTTCTCTACTGGCGAGAAATCCAGCGATTCTGCAGGGCACGGTAGGGTTTGGCAAGCACGAAGACAAACAGTAGAAGCTCTCACCGCGTGCGGGAAGGCATTATCCTGCTGAAATGTAAGCCCAGGATAGTTTGCCATGAAGGACAACAAAACGGGGGGTAGAATATAATCGATGTAGCGCTGTGATATAAAGGGTGCTGCGGATGGCAACCAACGCCAAACTGCTATGGAAAGAAACGGCAGCAGAGACCATCACTCCTGGCTGCCGGGCAATATGGCGGGCGACGTTCAGGATGGTATTCCATCGCCGTCCGGGTCGTTGACACGTCTCCGGCCTGGAATCTCACTGACTTGAATATAATTCCCTTTAGTGATTAATTCCGCTTTGAACTGAGCCTAAATGACCAGCTAAGACATTTATGGAGACTTCTCTATTTGTGAAGTTCTTTCTCTTGAATAAATCATCCAATTTTTTCGGAAGTTGTAATAACGTGTTTGTCTGAACATGTACCTCACATCTGTGGTGCACCGGTTCTTTTCGTTTTCATTGGAGTGTACATGGTTGTTTTAATCTATATAGAGAAACAAAATGGTTTCCATTCGTAATACCTTCTCTCTCACTACACTTTAGAAGAAAATTACGCATGACACATCATTCGTCAAATACGAGTGTTGGCGAATATGGATGGTGAAGTACAATGGAACGTATTTTGATGCACTGTTCTCGTGATGCAATTCTTTTTTCTGTTTCACAACAAAAGAGCAGTTTTGAAGCTTTTGCGACAAATTCTTAACCTGAAGATAAAAAGAGACGTCGTAGGCTTGCACTATCAGTCTTCATTTGATGGGAATACTGTCTTGAAACTTTATTTGCAATCGCAAATTTTCCTTTGCCTTTCCTTTTCATGCTTTTTTTTTAAAAATATTAGTAAATAGTGAGTATTATTTTGGTTTATTTGGATTTGTAAGTATCATAAAAATTAAAATTAAAAGGAATAAAATTAGTTTCCACATAGGGACTCAACCCCAGTACCCTCATATCACCGTTTTGTACACTTTCCGCTGCGCCAACTACTTCTTTGGAAACTACGCTGACATAAATGGCTGAGTACTCGCCCAATCAACATCAAAAATGCTGTTTATTTCTAAACGCTTAACCTTCGTGATCTCCCACTCCAGTCACATTAATTTCTGGTCAAGTACGGATATAGGGGTAAAAATTGAACGAAATCGGTAACGACGAGTAGGTTGGGTCGTCTTGTAATTTGTCTTCCTGTACTTAATTCGGCAGTCTTTCTGGTTGGGCACTATCTCCATTGTGACCGCAAAGTATGATAAGCTTTGCACCCACATCTCCAGACGAATAGCGAGCTTGTAATTCCGAAATGCGCCAATTTTAATCTGTTAAAATTTTAATGTGACTTACATTGTTAATAATGTTGGCCCGAATTATTCTCTTCAACTGTTGAATTACAATCGTGATCTGGATTGCATGGACGTACAGTGAAAACATATTTTTCGATCCACTTACTCAACATTGCTTGCGCATGTTCTTCTAAGTGTGAAACTTAAGAAAAATTTAATTTGTTCGGAGGTCATACTGTAATTTTTGTTGAGTCCTATGATACAGTAAAAGAAAAAAACCATTGTTAACAAGGGGACCCGTGAGAAACTTTTGCACTTTTGTAGTTCGTCTTCATCTACATCTGCATGGATACTGTACAAATCACATTTAAGTGCCTGGCAGAGGGTTCATCGAACCACCTTCACAATAATTCTCTATTATTCCAATCTCGTACAGCGCGCGGAAAAGGCCTATATCTTTCAGTGCGAGCTCTAATTTCCCTGGTTAATTATGGTGATCGTTAACCCCTGAGTAGGTCGGCGACAGCAAAATATTTTCGCATTCGGAAGAGAAAGCTGGTGATATAAATTTCATGAGAAGATTTCGCTGCAACGAAAAACGCCTTTGTTTTAATGATGTCCACCCCAAATCCTGTATCATTTCAGCGAGACTCCCTCACCTAGTTATAAACAATGAGAGTATTTGGAGTGAGTGTACTCTCTGCGATAAGGGTAGTTCTGGGAATGAAGAGAACGTCTTCAAATAAAAATAATGAATTTACGATACATCCTTGTATATACATTTCCCTGTACTTAATTTTGAACAAAATTCTTCACAGAGCATTACAAAACCTCGGCGGAAACGAAATTTGAAGTAAGATATTGTTCGTGACTTTTTTGTTTGTCATTTTCTTTAAGGGATGGGGGAAGAGATAATGTACTAGCGCAGTGATCACAGTTATTATCTATGACAATGTTATATACAAAGTATCCAGTAAACAAGTACTTTAAAATAAATGAAATGGTATTTTTAATAAGATAATATGAAGTTTCTTAGTCATGATTAATAACTTCGTAAAATATAGGTACAAAGCTTGGCAACCATGATGCCCTCTAGCCTATGATAGTTAAAAATTTCTTTTACGTTAACATTTTCCAAAACAGTAATTTTTAGTGGAAAATCGATATGCCATGTCAGAATCCGCTTGAAAAACCTTTCTAACAATATCTGTACGATTAGTATGCGTTGAGGGGATGCCGGAAAAAATCACAACATCAGAGAATAATTAATGTAGAGTAACGAAATTTCGCGAATACATTTGTCTAGATAACATATTCAAGTGATTAACATTGCAACATTGCAGTGTAAGCGCGAGATAAGTCATTGCAAATGTGAAGTGCTGGTACTTTAATAACGGGTGTAACCGCCAGAGTATTTAATGCAAGTATAAAAACGTGTATGTATTGTGATCTACAGGTGCCGGATGGCACTTGGTCGGTCAGTATAGGGACGATTATGCTGCTTGTGGATGACGCTGGAGTGTCGTCCGATGATGCTCCGTAAGTGCTCGATTGGAGGCAGATCAGGTGATGGAGCAGGTCAAGGCAACATGTCGGCACTCTGCAGAACATGTTGGTTTCCAATAGCGGTATGTGGGCGAGCTTTATCCCTTGGAACGCCTTTCATAGCTGGCAGCACGACAGGTCGAAACACCAGATTGACGGACAACATCACAGTCTGGATGCTTGAAATACCCACGAGAGTGCTCCTTCTGTCATACGAAATCGTACCTCGGACCATAACTCTAGGTGGAGGTCCAGCGCGTCCAGCATGAGGACACGCTGGTTGCAGGCCGCCAACTGGCCTCCTTCTAACCAACACACGGCCATCACTGCAGAACCAGCTGTCATCAGAAACATAACAGACCTCTACCCTGCCCTCCAACGGGCTCTCACTTGACATCACTGAAATCACAAATGCCGGTGGTTTGCAGTCAGTGGAATGCACACTAATGGGCGTGGTGTCACTATGGTACCAACTGCTGCTCAGATGGAATACGGCGCACCAGAGAAATACCCTGAACACGATCGTCTTCCCACTTGGTAGTGCCATGTGGCCGTCCGGAGCCCGGTCCTATTGCCACCACAACTTCCCGTGACCATCGCTGCCAGCAACCAGATACAGTTGTTACATTCCTGCCAAGTCTTTCTGCAGCATCACAGAAGGAGTGTACGGCTTCTCGTAGCCGCATCGCACGATCTCGTTGAAACTCAGTAAGGTGTTGATAATGGCGTCTTTGTCACCTTAAAGGCATTCCTGACTAACATCAACTCACACATCCAATATCAAAGGT
This sequence comes from Schistocerca nitens, assembly GCF_023898315.1. Taxonomy (NCBI): domain Eukaryota; kingdom Metazoa; phylum Arthropoda; class Insecta; order Orthoptera; family Acrididae; genus Schistocerca; species Schistocerca nitens. Next base: position 562,189,731 of record NC_064617.1, read on the forward strand.
AACTAACGCTCACGGCCGTTACAATGTGTATTTAAGGCAAACCTCATTTGCATCCTCATAGTGGTGCTACTAGCGCCACTCCTATGTGACTGGTGCGAAATATGAACAGACATCATCTTTCAGATGTAGAAACACGCCCACCAATTTTTATTTATGTCGCTCAGCTGCTTCTTGATGTTGCAAATTTTTCCATCAGTACATATATGATGCATAAGAAACCATCTGGATCTTCATTCGATGTCACTGGAGCCATCAGGATGTGCACGTTATAGATATACGACTGGATGAGCAAGGCACGGGAATAACATTTCTTCCATAGTCTCTACAACAGACAGAACTGAATATGGAAATCCCATCACAAATTATTAAGCAAGTGTCTCAATGAATGAAGGCGTGCTGTAATTTTATTGGTCATCCCTTCGAAGAACAGGAATAAATGCCTCCCTGGTGCTGTTCTAGAGGAACATGTTATGAACCAAAATACCGTTCCACCCCCTCGCTTCTCTCCAACATTGCAAACATTACATTGCACTTCACACTAACGCGCTGTATTAACCTACACTGACCTCACTGGCCATGCTCATTTCTGATTTCTTAAGTTCTGACACCAAGGCAGTCGATTAAAATAAGAAATAAACCCTAAGCGTGCTGTCTTTTTTGTAAGGTTGATTAGTGCCAATCGCATCGTGATTCGACCTTCGGATAACGGGATATTTTAATTTTAATTAAGTGCTAGAATCATAATTCGCTGTAACACGCGACGGCCAAATGTGACTATAGTCCCGCGGTGGGCAGCTGAATGCCAGATAGCTTGCAAGTCGCCATGGCGTGGATCTGTAGTACGGCGTCGGAGAGTCTCTGGAACCATGTCGAAGATACGACGGCAAAGAAGTGAAAGTTAGACGTAGTTTCCTGAATAAGACACACCTTAGCAACAAGCAAGTGGACCTGTCCCAAGCCATGAAGCCAAGGAAAAGGAAAATAGGACACTATAAAAATACGTATTTATGGATTTCCTATAAGAGTAAAATTATTTCGAAAACTGTTCCAAAAGAATTCCACAGGAGGAATCACCATAAGACAAAATGTTATCATAAGTTTAAATATTAGTAAAGTGGCATGTCTAACAACATAGCAGATTAGAAACTTATAAACGGGAGTGAGACTATTGTGTAGAGGAGAACGTGTGGGGTGTGGGCTGAGGCAGTGGCCGTGCGGTTCAGGCGCTTCAGTCTGGAACCGCGCGACCGTTACCGTCGCAGGTTCGAATCCTGCCTAGGGCATGGATGTGTGTAATGTTTTTAGGTTAGTTAGGTTTAAGTAGTTCTAAGTTCTAGGGGACTGATGACCTAAGATGTTAAGTCCCATAGTGCTCAGAGCCATTTGAAACATTCTTTTTTTTTTTTTTTTTTTGTTTGACTGAGGCAGGACCTGTGTCAAAGGGTTTTTACACCTCAGCTGCTCAACAAGCTTCGTGATTGTTCATTTTGCGTTTAAAAAGTCAAAATACGTACACTTGGGTAGGCAGTGCTTTTAATTGGGGTTGTCAAGCGACATTTTGAGGATGACAGTGCCTGAGGTCCCAGACGTTGCCAGTATAAGTGAACAAAGCACATGTGACATCTTTATGCCATCTCACACCCTGTTGTCACAAAGCTTTATGGTGCTTATTATATATGAGTAGTTTTGCGCTTTCTCGGTGCTGTAATTAGAACGGTGCTAATAACCTTCTGGTGACGATCGCGAGAATTATTATTATTATTTTTTTTGCCTTTGAGAATATAGTGCGACTTATTCCTACGTTGATCCAGAACTATCCTGGCGTTTCGTCTTCAAAAGCTCTCTTGGTAGCGGCGTTGTTACTGCAACTATGCATAGGAGGCACTATTTCGGTAGAGGGAGACGCGTCCTGTCCACCGGAATTAACGTCGGTCGGACAGGCTCCGTGAATTTTGATGAGTGTCACTTGTAGCTTAACGTATTTGTGGGTAACTGATGTACACTACACGAACTGGAGGACATACAGCTTCAACAATATACTGAATGGTGATAATTAAAGTGCAGCTACTCAAGGAGGTCCAATAGGGGCTGTAATTATCGTATGGCAGCGACGCTTAGTAGATATGCTAATGTGTTAATGCAGAACCTTTTTATCCTGGAACAGAATTAGTTCGAATTATGGCCACCGGGTGTATGTCTGGCGCTGTGCAGCATCTCGTCGACGACTCCGGTGCCCATGTTGAACAAGTTGTGTAAGCGGCAATTAAAAATAAAATCAACATTATGTCTTTCTCACCTGTCTGACCTTTTCTGCCCACGTCCCAAATTTCGCTGTCATACGATAATTACAGGTCACATGGACTTCTGTGAGTAGCTGCGCTTTAATTATAACCACATAGTGTTATGAAATGGTTCAAATGGCTCTGAGCACTATGGGACTTAACATCTTAGGTCATCAGTCCCCTAGAACTTAGAACTACTTAAACCTAACTAACCTAAGGACACCACACACATCCATGCGCGAGGCAGGATTCGAACCTGCGACCGTAGCGGATGTGCGGATCCGGACTGAAGCGCCTAGAACCTCTCGGTCACATCGGCCGGCAGCATCATGTGCAAGTGCTAATAAATTCATGGTAGGGAATTTAAAATGTTGCCAGTTACGCTGAAAACATTCACAGTCTATGAAAAAATTTGCTATCTAATTACGCTGTTGAAGAACGCCTTGTTGTGTCCAAGCCAATATTAATAAATATAATTGTACTGTTTATTCCTCTTTTGATCATGTGGTGCAATCATATGAAGAATTTAGTTTCTAAATAGGCATACCATCTGGTCCTCAGAATGGAGATAATATAAAGTACAAGCAAATGTTTATGTTGTAAATATCTATAAAATCAATTAAGATCTTAAGTCTTAATCCTTCCAGTAATCTCATGAGTGCTACGTCCATTATACAATACGCTGTCAACACTCCAATTGTATCATCCAACTTCCTCACCTTCAGCCATACAGCCATTACCGTATTTTGCCAGACTCTCTACAGCAGCTTGCTGGGTGCCCAACTGCACTAAAACAATCCAAACGGAGACGCATCATCGGAAATATTCTTTGTAAGGTGCGGTAAACGCGGCGCATATTCTTTGTATCAATGTAAATTATTTATGTCTCCTCAAAGCTGCAGAAGGTCCTAGGTGTAATTACCCTTCTCAGTTCTTTCTTAACCTTAAACCAATGCCTTTATATTCTGTATTCCTGGAAGTAGTGCACTGAATTTTATATTACGTTAATACATCATACTTTTTCAGTGAAGGGCTTGCTGTGAACGATCTCTATGAAAATCATGCCAACTTCTGATTTCATAGTTATGAAGGTGGCTTTGTAGAAGCGATTTCTGTGTTTTCGGTGTTGAAGAATGACATTCGTGGCCGTCGATTTGCGTCGGACGAAGAGGTGCCGCCTAGATACCATCATGGTTCTGTAAGCAATATATTGACAGTCTTGTCTCACAGTATTAGCAATTACGGAGGTTATTACGGTGATTACTTTTGAAATAGTTAACTGTTTACTCACTTTTTTTCCCGTCTGTCTCGTTTTCATTTGACTGCCCCTTATACACGAGCCAACGACCTTGACGCAGTGCTAACACCGGTTACCGACAGCTTACTGGTTAAGCGCTGTAAGGCTTGTCTGTCACTTGGGTGGGTGACCATTCGGGTCTGCCGAGCTCTGTTGGCAAGTGGGGTGAGCCCAGCCTTTATGACGCCAATTGACGAACTACCTGACAGAGTAGCGGTTCCGGTCAAGAAAACACAACGGCCGCGAGCAACAACACAAACCCTCTTGAGTTTTTCAATATGACTGCTGAGTTTTGTGACAATGTTTCAATTAATGTAGCTACAGCAAATTTATGAAATCGCTTCAGTCATTTAATAACTTTGTACAAGCCGGAACTAAATAACGTACTTTCATTCAAAAAGGTTTTCTCATGGTTTTTGTTCAGAAAACGTTCCATTACCCTTATTGTTCGTTTTTCAAGTTTAAATTATTGTTTTATAAAATACACAGATGCCCAGAACAGCATACACCATGCTGTATCTGGTTATGCGTTTTTGTCTGGAGGGATATGGTACTGGTTCAGTTTTAAAGCAGCACTCGAAATCTTTTGTTCAGTAGCTCGATTTTTTTAATGATCATATTGTCATGGCCCTAGAAATTTTATGTAAAGTGTTTATACAATGCTGCAGATTCTAATAATAGTATTGCACTGCATCTGGTTTTCGTTCTTTCGTTTCTCAAACTCAAACTCTTAGTTGTTTTTTCACTGTTCATCATAAAATTGCCTGTAACTCAGCCATGCACGTGTATTGCTGTAAAGCAGTTTCGCTGCGTCTGTTAATAAAGAGGCCAGCATGCCGCAGGGAAGCGTGATAGGACGACTCTTGTTCCCTACACACACGAAATATCTGGCAGACAGAGTGAGCAACGATATGCGACTCTTTGCTCATGGTGCTGCAGTCTACTGAGTGATTGTTGGAGGAGACAGACTTGGACCATTTCTATTTGGTGTGACGCATGGTACCTCGCTCTAAAAATATAAAAGTGTAAGTTAATGCAAATGTGTACAAGAAATAATCCTATGTTAGGGTACTCTGCTTTACACAGCGACATCGTTTAAATATACAGGCTTAACGTCGCAAAGCGATATCAGATGGAACGAGCGGCTAAGGGCTGTAGCAGGGAAGACGAATGGACGACTTCGGTTTATAGACAGAATTCTAGGAAAGTGTAGCTCGACTATAAAGAAGACTGATTCGTGAGTACTGCTCGACTATCTGAAATCTCCAACAGGTCGGATTAAAGAAAGTCATCGAAGCAATACAGAGACACGGTATTAGCTTGGTTACCGGCAGGTTCGGTCAGAACGCGAGTATTGCGGAAATGTTCCGTGAACTCAACTGGCAGATCCAGAGGGGGTGGGGTTGGGGGGGGGGGGGGAGGAGACGACGTAGTTTACCCGAAATACTAATTGAGAAAATTTAGAAAACTAGCATTTGCGGCTGACTACAGACCTATTCTAGTCTCGCCAGCGTACGTTTCTTGGTTCAAAATGGTTCAAAGGGCTCTGAACACTATGGGACTTAACATGTCATCAGTGCCCTAGAACTTCGAACTACTTAAACCTAACTAACCTAAAGACATCACACATACCCATGCCCGAGGCAGGATTCGAACCTGCGACCGTAGCATCCGCGCGGTTCCTGACTGAAGTGCCTAAACCCGCTCGGCCACAGCGGCCGGCGTACGTTTCTTGTACGAACCGCGAACACAAGATAAGAGAAATTGCCACTCGTGCGGATACATATAGAAAGTCGTTGTATCGTCACTCCACTTGCGAGAAGAACACGAAAGGGAATAGTGGCTCGTAGCGGCACAGGGTAGCCTCGGCCATGCACCGTATGGTGCCTTGCGAACTACGTATGTAGACGTAGATCTGCGACCAACGCTGGCTCAGTTGTGGATGCTAAGGAACACTGTTCAAAAGAATTAGTGAACACCTGTATCAGCGTCCGGTATGTTAAAACTATTTTGATACAGGGTATCTGTGGTCTCCTTGCATGGCTTGAGGTCACAGCTTTCAATGTAGGAAACATTTAAAATCATTCGCCATCTACTGGCTGTGTTACGCATTACGTTGTCAAGTGACCCCTCAAAATGAAGTGAGTGCCGGTGTTCCAGTCTTTTCTAGTGAGGTACACACATGTAAGTTGTCCTTTTGAACGCTGGATTGAACAAACCACATGCAGTGCGACTTCTTAATGCCCTGCAAGTTGCAAGGACAGTCTGGTCAAAAACGGATGGACTTTCGGTCGTCTGCCGCAGGTTCCAATGCCTCTCCATGTATCATCTATAGATTATGGACATGTTACAGAGAGACAGATCAGTACGCAAGGCGCGTGGGACAGGGTCGCCGTCGCATTACAACCCCACGTGAAGACCGATATGTAGTCATCTCTGCGATGCGGCATCGTACGAATGCCTCCAGAGCACTGCAAGACGATCTCAGAAGAGCCATTGGAGCCGCTGTGTCCAATCAGATTGTAATAAACCGGTCACGCGAAAGGACCTTACGACCCAGACGTCCTATTCTAGTACTCCGCTTGACACACCATCTAACAGCTCGTCTTCAGTTCTGCGTTTCCGACGTCAACTGGTACCTTCGTCACTGACGAAACGTGTTTTTCACCGACAGGTCCAGATACCCTCTGGCTCAAGGTGATGGCCACATTCGTGTCCCGAGACCCGTGGTGAGCAGTGCCTGCCAGATGTTGTCTAGGAAATCGACAGATTCGCTCAAGGCTCTGTGATGTTGTGTGGGCCGGCCGCTGTGGTCTAGCGGTTCTGGCGCTGCAGTCCGGAACCGCGGGACTGCTACGGTCGCAGGTTCGAATCCTGCCTCGGGCATGGGTGTGTGTGATGTCCTTAGGTTAGTTAGGTTTAAGTAGTTCTAAGTTCTAGGGGACTTATGACCTAAGATGTTGAGTCCCATAGTGCTCAGAGCCATTTGAACCATTTGATGTTGTGTGGAGGCTTCAGTGTTGACAGCCATAAGTATCTTGTCGTTGCTCATGGTCGCCTTACCTCCAGGCAGTACATCGAACAGATCCTGCTGGACCATGTGACTGCTGCATCCGGTAGTAGCCTGAACTCCTTATATATGCCTGGCTTTATGTGTCGGGCGGCAGCGAGGAAGACTTGTGTAGCCTAGACATTGAAGTAATGCAGTGGCGGTGAATCCCGACTTAAACCCATTGTACGTATGTGGGACAAGCTTGACGAACGTGTTCGTGACCTTCCTGTTGCACCACAGAAGCTCCAAATGTTCTCATGAGCTATCATTGAAGAATTGGAACGGTTACCATAGAGTTGACCTCCGTAGACTTCTACAGAGCGACCCACGAAGGTATCAGGCAGTGATTGACGCTCACGGAGGGCGTAAATGTCATTGAAGCTCTCAAAGTTCAATGAAAACCCCCCAGCGTGACGGGATGAAAGATTATTTCCACTTTTCTTTCGAAATCTGTCGCACATTTCAGTTTTTTTATGGAAATGATCGAGGATTTTAATGATATTTTGATATATAATTAATTTCTGAAAGATGAAAATAAAATGTTAAAAGGTAAAACTTCCTAATGTTCGGCAAATTTACATTTATTTAGTCAAGAAGCGGCTTTTGGCTTCTCAGGCCATCTTCAGTTAACAGCTGACTGTCACAAACACAGATAAAAGCAACGTTCGACTTAAACAGATAATATTTCTACTGAAGGTACAAAAAATGACAAAGGGTTTACGTAGGGAACTATTACAATAATTATATTAACAAAAAATGGGTAAACAAAGTTTAATGTGGAGACACATATTACAAATGACGAGAAATAAAATGAATTTATAGTGTGAATCTAGTATTTGCAGTAAAGGCTGAACGTAACATCCATATGATACAGAATGTGAATTTTTACATTCTGTCAAAGAAAAAGGAAAGTTGGTCCTACTGGAAATAATGGAAATGACACAGAATAACAGCCAAATATTAAATTATTAATCTTAATTTCCATTTTGCCCTTATTAAATTAAGTTTTAGTTGCAAATATTAGATTAAAACTATAAATTCATTTTATTTCTTATTATTTTTATGTGTATCTGCACGTAACTACTTTGTTCATTCCCCTTTTTTAGTAAGTGTAATTATCGTATGTAAACACTTTTTCATCATTTTAAAAATGCCGCTTCGTCACCAAAAAAACATAATTTTTAATATTATTATCATGGTCTGCCCAGCACCGACGGAAAATTCAGTTAATGCTATAAAGTTATAGTTTCTAATGTACCCAGTCGACAAAAACTGATATTCTCCTTTTTTTGGGCAGTGTAGGTGATTTGTAAGTACCATGAATGACAGAGGATCTAACACAGACCCTTGAGGTATTACTTAACTAACTTTCTTCTGTATTCAAGAGTTATTCTGTTTCAGTGACATATTGCTATCATCTCCTGGCTGCCAAAAAGGTGTGATTTAAACTCTTTGCAACACAATTCCACGGCTATTTTTATTAGTACTGAATTTGGTATTACTGCACGTTGTACTTGATGCCATTGTGCATAATGTTCGATATCATCGGGACTCGTCGTTCGGCAACAATAGGGTGTAGGCGACACGGAAAGAGGGGAACGTAGGGACGGCTGGCGAGGCGGAGTAATTTGCCCCGCTCGCGAGGTTAGTTACCTCGGAAGAACAGTTTAAGGCAGCGGCCCCGCCGGGTAGCCCCTCGCGTTATCTGGCCGCAGGCTGCCAGGGTCCGGGGTTCGTGCCCGCTTTACGACCAGAACGCCGCGCCTGGCGAGGCCAACCACACCGTCTCTCCCTTCCGTCCGTCCCCCCCTCGCGCTCCCACTCTAGCCCATTCGCGCCCACACCTGGGTGCCACGGGACCTGTCTGTCAAGTGCTGACGTCCCACTACGCCATAGATCGATGCCAGCTGACATCCTCGTTTTAAAAACTCTGTTCTCCCTCCTGCCCCTTTCCTCCCTCTCTCCCTCTCCACCCCTAGCTCCCCTCTGTCTCTCTCTCCCAATCTCTCTCGTTAAATGTCTTCTTACACTTTCCGACACCTAAATCATTCATTTTTTATTTATTTATTTAGCTGATCTGATTAGGACCAACAGGTCTTCTCTTATATCGGACTAGGGTGTCATACATACAGTATATATTGCATCATAGATACCTAAGAAAATAACAATTTTAGTGTGACAACTACTATTACAATTACCCTTGCCGGTGTAAAATACACTGAAGAGCCAAAGAAACTGGTACACCTGACTACTATCATGTAGAGTCCCCGCGAGCACGCAGAAGTGCCGCAACACGACGTGCCGCGGACTCTCTGAAGTAGTGCTGGAGGGAACTAACACCAAAAAGTCTGCAATGCTGTCCATAAGTCAGTAAGAGTTCGAGCAGATGGAGATCTCTTCTGAACAGTACGTTGCAAGGCATCCCAGAAACGCTCAATATAGTTCATGTCTGGAGAGACTGGTGGCCAGCGGAAGTGTTTGGGCTCAGAATAGTGTTCCTTGAGCCACTCTGTAGCAGTTCTGGACGTGTGGGCTGTCGCATTGTCCTGATGGAATTGCCCAAGTCCATCGGAATGCACAATGGATTCAGGTGATCAGACAGGACCCTTACGCACGTCTCACCTATCAGAGTCGTATCTAGACGGATCAGGGGTTTCATATCACTCCAACTGTACACGCCCCATAACATTACAGAGCCTCCACCAGCTTCAACAGTCCCATGCTGAAATGCAGGGTCCTTGGATTCATGTGGTTGTCTCCATACCCGTACACGTCCATTCGTTCGATGCAATTTGGAGCGAAACTCGTCCGACCGGGTAACATGTTACCATCCATCAACAGTCCAATGTCAGTGTTGACGGGCCCTGGCGGGGCGTAAGGCTTTGTGTCGCGCAGTCATCAAGGGTACACGAGAGAGCCTTCGGCTCCGAAAGCCCTTATCGATGATGTTTCGTTGAATGGTTTGCAAGCTGATACTTGTTGATGGTCCCTCATTGGTATTTGCACCAGTTTACGGAAGGATTGCATCTCTATCATGTTGAACGATTCTCCACAGTCGTCGTTGGTTCCGTTCATGCAGTATCTCTTTCGGGCCCCAGCGATTTCGGAGATTTCATGTTTTACTGGATTCCTGATATCAAGGTGCACACGCGTAATTGTCGTACGGGAAAATCCACACTTCTTCCCTACCTCTGAGATGCTGTGTCCCGTAGCTCGTGCGTCTACTATAACACCACGTTCAAACTCGCTTAAATGTTGATAACCTGCCATTGTATCAGCAGTGACTGATCTAACAACTGCGCCAGTCACTTGCCACCTTATGTAGACACTGCCGACCGCAGCGCCGTATTTTTCCTCCTTACATTTCTGTACTTGAATACGCGTGCCTATACCAGTTTCTTTGGCGCTTCAGTGTATATAATGGTTGGGACAGGTGGTGTAGCGGTAAAACGGGTGCCTGAAACCGAGAGGTCATTGGATTGAATTTCTTTCGAAAGACAGATTTTTCGGTATTCGTTTTAATCTCTCACTGATGTCAGCAGTCGTCAGAAACAACATCTGGTTCGGATACTACGTTATACTGCAGGTCCTCTTTTTCCGGTTGAATAACTGAAGGAGGCTAGGCACAGGCAAGTCGCCGAAGTGGTGTACAATAGAAAGACATAAAGCAAGTCATTAGGCCACACGAAATTATTATTATTATTATTATTATTTTCGATTATTCCCATTCAAGAGAGCGTTTGAACTTGAATTCCTTTATGATGATTGTTTATGTTTTTTTTTGAGCCCAAATTTTCTTCATGTGTTCACTGTGTTGTTTCTTTCGCTCCGCTGTCCATTTGCATCCTGGTCTCTTCTGTGTTATGGTGTCAAATTTATGTTTTTTGATGATGTTCCTGAATTCAGTTCTATTTTATGCATCGTTTACTGTTATGTGTGCTTGTCTGAGGTCCTCTTCAACTTCTTTTATCCATTTTGTTTTTCCCCTGCCTGAGTTGATGACTTTAAGAATTCGCTTTGCAATTCTGTTTTCATTCATCCTGTGGATATGTCCGTAGAACTGCATTCTTCTTTTCCTTATTGTATCCGTAATCTTGTCTGTGTATTAAATAATTCTGATGTTGTTCTCTTCTTCCAGATTCCTTGCTCTTGCATCGGGCCAAAAATTTTCATGAGAATTTTCCTTTCTTGTTTCTCTATTTCTTTGATTTTAGTTTGCCCACCTATTTGTGTTGTTTCAGATGCATACAGTGCCTCCGGAAGTGCGACAGTGTTGTAGTGCCTCAATTTTGCGTTAATGGATATGGACTTTTTGTTATAATAGTTCCACGTAAGTTTATATGCTTTCTGTAGTTTTTTTATTCTTTCCTCATTGGCCTTTAGGTTGATCCCTGATGGCTGGATGATTTCTCCCAGGTACTTAAAATGTGGTACTTGTACGATTTTCCCATGGGTTGTCACAATAGGCAATTTGTCTTGTGGCACTCTTTCTATGTACTGGGTTTTCTCATATGAGATTTGCAGGCCAGTTCTTTCTGCCATTTCGTGCAACTTCTTTATGGCGTTAGTGGCTTCTATTCTATTATTTGTGAGGATTGCAAGGTCATCCGCAAAAGCTAAACACTTCACATTGAATCTATTATCTTTTCTAATGCCAATTTGGATTACTTTGCCCGCATCTCGTGGTCGTGCGGTAGCGTTCTCGCTTCCCACGCCCGGGTTTCCGGGTTCCCGGGTTCGATTCCCGGCGGGGTCAGGGATTTTCTCTGCCTCGTGATGGCTGGGTGTTGTGTGCTGTCCTTAGGTTAGTTAGGTTTAAGTAGTTCTAAGTTCTAGGGGACTTATGACCACAGCAGTTGAGTCCCATAGTGCTCAGAGCCATTTGAACCATTTGGATTACTTTGACTTCTTTTTCCCATGTCCTGATAATTTTTTCAAGAATGATATTAAAGAGTAATGGTGAAAGTCCGTCACCCTGTCGCACTCCAGTTTGGATTTCAAATGGTTCCGAGATATCCCCCATAAATTTAACCTTGGAGACTGTGTCAGTTAATGTTTCCCGAATGATTGCTCTTGTCTTTCTGTCAATGCTGAATTCTTCCAGCGTCTTGCAGAGCGCTACTCTGCAATTATTATTATTATAAAATTATTATTATTATTATTATTATAAAATTATTATTATTATTATTACCATCTAAGTACTTAATTAAGTTCGCACGGGATCCTCAGAGCGCGACGGTAACCCAGTTTTCACTTCCATAGTTTCAGTAAGGAAACGCATCACTGTATAGAATTTTATGGTGATCTCATTTTGCATTTCAAGGCCCAAACAGACAGCTGGAAATTTGAGTTATTTTCAATATCGGGGTCAAAATCAAAATTTATATCACAGTCTAAGTACGGTAAGATAGTCCTCGGAAGGCCATAATTTTCGTTTTATTGCAAGAAACGTTTAGACTTTATTTCATGTATATTTCGTTCACCAGGTATACCGATTTTAGGCATTGTCTTCATTCTTTTGAATAATAACACTGACATTTGCAAACAGAACCACATTCAGGTAATCACCATTCGCTATCTTAATTCCTTTGCTTACTTTACAGTTCCATTTAGGAAAAATGAAGTCATTACAAATATTAAAAATATCAGGCGACAGCAAACACCCTTGTCTTACTCCGTGGTTAATAATTATTTCTTTCAATTTCTTTTAATTGTATAAAGTCACCGATATAGAATAGAATAATATTAAGACATGCATAATACACTCCTGGAAATTGAAATAAGAACACCGTGAATTCATTGTCCCAGGAAGGGGAAACTTTATTGACACATTCCTGGGGTCAGATACATCACATGATCACACTGACAGAACCACAGGCACATAGACACAGGCAACAGAGCATGCACAATGTCGGCACTAGTACAGTGTATATCCACCTTTCGCAGCAATGCAGGCTGCTATTCTCCCATGGAGACGATCGTAGAGATGCTGGATGTAGTCCTGTGGAACGGCTTGCCATGCCATTTCCACCTGGCGCCTCAGTTGGACCAGCGTTCGTGCTGGACGTGCAGACCGCGTGAGACGACGCTTCATCCAGTCCCAAACATGCTCAATGGGGGACAGATCCGGAGATCTTGCTGGCCAGGGTAGTTGACTTACACCTTCTAGAGCACGTTGGGTGGCACGGGATACATGCGGACGTGCATTGTCCTGTTGGAACAGCAAGTTCCCTTGCCGGTCTAGGAATGGTAGAACGATGGGTTCGATGACGGTTTGGATGTACCGTGCACTATTCAGTGTCCCCTCGACGATCACCAGTGGTGTACGGCCAGTGTAGGAGATCGCTCCCCACACCATGATGCCGGGTGTTGGCCCTGTGTGCCTCGGTCGTATGCAGTCCTGATTGTGGCGCTCACCTGCACGGCGCCAAACACGCATACGACCATCATTGGCACCAAGGCAGAAGCGACTCTCATCGCTGAAGACGACACGTCTCCATTCGTCCCTCCATTCACGCCTGTCGCGACACCACTGGAGGCGGGCTGCACGATGTTGGGGCGTGAGCGGAAGACGGCCTAACGGTGTGCGGGACCGTAGCCCAGCTTCATGGAGACGGTTGCGAATGGTCCTCGCCGATACCCCAGGAGCAACAGTGTCCCTAATTTGCTGGGAAGTGGCGGTGCGGTCCCCTACGGCACTGCGTAGGATCCTACGGTCTTGGCGTGCATCCGTGCGTCGCTGCGGTCCGGTCCCAGGTCGACGGGCACGTGCACCTTCCGCCGACCACTGGCGACAACATCGATGTACTGTGGAGACCTCACGCCCCACGTGTTGAGCAATTCGGCGGTACGTCCACCCGGCCTCCCGCATGCCCACTATACGCCCTCGCTCAAAGTCCGTCAACTGCACATACGGTTCACGTCCACGCTGTCGCGGCATGCTACCAGTGTTAAAGACTGCGATGGAGCTCCGTATGCCACGGCAAACTGGCTGACACTGACGGCGGCGGTGCACAAATGCTGCGCAGCTAGCGCCATTCGACGGCCAACACCGCGGTTCCTGGTGTGTCCGCTGTGCCGTGCGTGTGATCATTGCTTGTACAGCCCTCTCGCAGTGTCCGGAGCAAGTATGGTGGGTCTGAGACACCGGTGTCAATGTGTTCTTTTTTCCATTTCCAGAAGTGTATTACTGCTGCCTTATCAAACCACTTGTTTCTCAAAGTGAACACGTAATAATGTAATGGCTGATGGAGATCTTCAATCAGGATACTCACGGAATAAGACATGGCTGGTTCATGTATGTCGTGTTTATTCCACGCCAGTATACGTGGAACACAGACATTCGTTTGTTTGCACATTCCGACCTGCCTTGTGTACCATAATGTAGAGAAACAATGTACTATCTACAATGAGGTGACAAAATTAATGGGATACCTTCTAATATCGTAACGGACCTCCTTTTACACGGTGTAGTGCAGCAGTCGACTTGAAATTGATTTAACAAGGCGCTGGAATTCCCCTGTAGAAATATTGAGTCGTTCTGTCCATATTTGCGAAAGTGTTGTCGGTGTTCGAACTGACCTCTCGATGACGTGCCATAAATGATCGACGGGATTCATGTCGGGCTATTTAGGTATTCAAATGATTCGCTCGAACTGTCCAGAATGTTGCTGGCTGCAGGAGCGGTTCTAGGCGCTTCAGTCTGGAACCGCGCGACTGCTCCGGTCGCAGGTTCCAATCCTGCCTCGGGCATGGATGTGTGTGATGTCCTTAGGTTAGTTAGGTTTAAGTAGTTCTACGTTCTAGGGGACTGATGACTTCAGATGTTAAGTCACATAGTTCTCAGAGCCATTTGAACCATTTTTTGTTCAGAATGTTCCACAAACCAAACACGAATAATTGTGAGCCGGTGACATGCGGCATTGACTTCCATAAAAATTCCATCACTGTTTCGGAACATGAAGAACATAAAAGTGTGAAATTTGTCTCCAAGTAGCTCAACATAACCATTTCCCGTCCATTGACTGGAAATGGTTATGTTGAGCTACTTGGAGAAGTTGTACCAAAGGACCCAGTCCATTGCATAACACATTTCGGAACCACCTCCAGCTTGCACATGCCTTGTTGACAACTTGGGCCTGTGGCTTCGTTGGGTTTGCGCCACACTCGAACCCAGCCATCAGCTCTTACCAACTGAAATCGGGAGTCATCTGATCAGGCCACGGTTGGCCGTCTCGCATCCAATCGATATGTCACGAGCGCAGGAGAGGCGCCGCAAGCGATGTCGTCCTGTTACCAAAGGCACTCGTGTCGGTGGCCTGCTGCCATAGCCCACTAACACTAGATTTCGCCTCCCTGTTCTAACGGATACGTTCGTCGTACGTCCCACATCGATTTATGCGGTTATTTCATGCAGTGTTGCTTGTCTCTTGGCGATGTCAAGTAATCGCAGACGCCGCTGCTCTCGGTCGTTAAGTAAAGGCCTTTGGCCGCTGTGTTGTCAGTGGAGAGAGGTAACGTCTGAAACGCGGCATTCTCGGCACACTCATGACACTGTGGATCTCGGAATATCGAATTCCCTAACGATTTCCGAAGTAGAATGTCCTAAGCGTCTAGCTCAAACTACATTCCGCGTTCAAAGTCTGTTGTCGGAAAACTTTTCACATACATCTCATGAGTACAAATGACAACACCAGAGCACTCCCATTTTATGCCTTTTTTGCGCGATAAAACCGTCGTCCGTCGTCTGTATAAGTGGATATCGCTATTCCATGGCTGCTGTCGACTCGGTGTAGTTCCATTCCGTGCTCCCTCGTACCTAAGTTCGTACACGTTCGCAGATTTCCCAGTAGTAGAAAAGATTTCCTAGGAGCATAGTTACGTTTATTTTGAATCGTCTCCTTACTGAAAGGTTTATCGTTTCAGAAGCTAGAATTCACTTTCCATATGAATAATTAATTTGCTGATGGACAGTGTCTACTTGTGACAATAGGAATAATAGTAAAATAGGTGGGGTGCTTGGACATACACTGATTTGAAGGAAACTGTGGAAACACCGCGACAAATGCATGCTTGAACATTGATGCAGATGCGAGTCAAGCCTGCAGGTTGCGTTGTCGTGTTTGACCACGACCGACGCTTGTGGAGTATCCGCAGTATGTTGATGTCGCGATCAGAACAGAGTTCTGTGTAGTTGCGATTGCGTTTGTCGGAGGTAAATGAATTCGAAGTCTGCAAATTGTTGGTGGTCCTGTGGTGGGTGCATCCATAAACAAGGTAGCCGAAGTGATTGGTGTTTCAAGATGTGCCGTATCCAAGATTTATACCTCATCGTTACCTGGACTTGCCACTGTTTTGCAGGAAGATTGGTCTAAGATCACACAGAACCTCTATTTATACATTCCGAGGCGACTGTAAGCTGTTTTCAATGCCAACGGGATTCCTACACCGTACTGTTCATGGTACTGCGTTGTGTTTTTGGTGTTTCGATATTTTTGCCCATCCCCGGAATCTGTGCGCCGACCCACTTGACGGAGGAACTGCTCTGTACCAACGATTACATCCTTTGTGCGAGTTCTTGTGACCGTAGGCAATTTCACTACAATTTCTCTGGTTGTTTGATCACTTCTTAACCGTTGGATATGAACGAGGATATACATATGGCAACGACGTTATCTTGTATAGTTCTTACCATTAAAAATGGTTTTAAGAATAAAGTCAGATTTTGATGTTCTTGTCCTAAGACACGAGGATTATTTTTTAAAATCTCCTCCACAGAAATCGACATACATTTCCAAACCAGCGATCATGTAAAACCAAGCTGCTGTAGCAGAGAAAAGAAGGGAACCAGGGGAAAGAGCTCCTATCGAAGCACAAAAAGGGCGTATCTGCTCCTGTTTAAAAGATTCTAACTGGAAAGTGGGGAACTGGCTATCTCAACACCTCTTAAATTTTTTTCAAAAATTTTGGCATGCGAATACATTCGCGCTCTTTTTAATGTGAAACTCCCCTCCCACTCCAACAAGCCCCCCCCCCCCCTCCAAAGTAACTCGCTCACGACCACTAGTCCATCGCTGTAAGTCACTCGTACCCACCCACTCTCACTTGCCCGCTCTCACTCACTCATTCATCCCAACTCATTGCCATTATCTGCTAGTGTGTTTGTGTCACTGCCTCCTGTCTCACAGCCATAGTCTGCTTTGTTCTGCCCTACTACTGCTGTCTCCTCCCATTGCCACTGCCTCGCTCTCCCTCTCCCTCTAACTGCTACTAATTCATTCATTCCCACTATTCCTGTCACTTCTCACTGTCACTATCTCACTCTTCCTCGTTGTCCTTATCATAATCTCTCGTTATAACTCGCTTTCACCCACTTCCACTTTCTCCTTCTCTTTATTCCTCTCCCATGTGCACTGCCCCTTTCCCTCTTTTCCTATTTATCTCTGTTATGTTATCATCAACTATGTTACACTGCCACTGCACCCCTCTCTTACCCTCGAATTGCTATTGCCTCCTTCGTGCTTTCTACATCACAACAGCTTTCTACTGAGAAGAAGGGATAATTTTTTATTTCGTCAGTCTCAGTTGCATTGATATAAAATATTTGCTGCAGTGGTAACTGGTTCTGGGCTGACACGACCATTCTCAAACCAAACACCTTATTATCCGTAACTAATCATACAATATGGGGCCAAAAGGCGTTAATAACTTCTATGGAAAAAGGTATACTTTGGGCAAGATGTACCCTCATTGATGTGAACCTATGTGTTTGTTGCACTTGACTGACACAGCCAAACTATTTGTTGTGTCAGGTACAATAGACATCTAGGCTAATATCAATAAGGACACTTGTTGCCCAAAGTATACCTTTCTGTACAGAAACTATTAATGCTTATTGATACCATACTGCATGATTAGTTAAGGTTAATACTAAGGTGTGTGGTTTGAGAGTGGGTGTGTTAGCAAAAACTGCAGTGAAAATTTTGTCACCGCAAATAACACGGACGAAATAAAAAATTATCCGATCTCCTCAGTTCTGAACAGTTACGGACCTCCCATCCTGTGCCATCAAGCCTCGAATAAGCAACTTTCTACTGCTTTCCAGTATTTATTACTTTGTCGTCTGTTTCCTACTTGCACCATCTCCTCTCTCAGCACAAAAAAGTGCGAATATGTTCGCATGCCAAAATTTATGAGAAAATTTTAAAAGGTGCTGAGAAAGATAGAACGAGACAGCTGGTACCCCAGTTTTCAGTCAGTCTCTTAATAAACATGAGCATATTTGCCTTATTTGTGTTCCAACGCAGCAATTTTGCGATGGTTGCCTTCTTTCGCGTGCCACAGCAGTCATGTCACTCTTATGAAAAGAACTTTATGGGAAAGTAAAATTTTGACAGTTTCCTTACATGAAATCGAAAAGACGCAAAACTAATTTTACACCTCAGACTGGATTTTACGTGTACAAAAATTTTGCATGTGCTTCAGTGCTGTAACATGGTGTTTCCAGCATTCTTCTTATGATAATGGAGACACTTTACAGCGTATTTGTCCGTGGTAAGTCACTTTATAAAGCACGTTCCCCCTGAAATTCCTCATGAGACCGGATTTTACGTGCATATTTTTCGCGTACAGGTAGGGTGACTTTGAATCTCTAAAGTGGAAAAGGATAAAGATATCAACTAAATTTTCTCATGTGTTTGAGATCGGGATGTTAGTAAGATATCGTAAAAATTACAGTCATTTGCTGTGCGTAGCCGCCTTCGAATCCTCGGATCAGTTCTGGAACCCAAAAACCATGTTTTCTTTCTCGATGACGGATAAAGATTTTTGAAAACGGGGGAGGACAATTTTGAAAGATGTAATTTACATCAAGAGCGAATTTAACAGATATTTATTCACCCTAATGGCTGAAAAGAGCACAGTAAAATTAATAGAGAGCCAAGTTCTCCAAATCTCCAATCAATTATAAACTGACGCTAACGCTGTTGGGAGGTACCATAAAGTATGAAAGACTGTATGGAGAAAATGCGATAAGATCTTATCTCAAGAAAGCAAGATTAAAGAAATCGTAATTGACAAATTATATCAATTAAGCAACACAAGTGTGTGGCAAAGTAATGAAGCTACGATTTGCTCAGAATACCAATCACAATACCACAAACCGTGTCACTTACAATTTTCCAAATCAGCTACCTGTGCACAACTCAGTATGTGACAGCAGCCAGAAATGATCCCTCTACGACAGCCCAGAGACCACCCAGAATTACCATTCACAGCCGTCAGTTCCGTAATTTCCAAAAACTCGACATGGGCTCATTGCTGCTGCCGAAGTGATCCGTCACTTCTTTCTTGGAAAAACTAGGGAAGTCAGCCGAAACTTCCCGTTCTTCGCGAAAAAACTGCCCCTTAATAAACAAAAATTGGTACTGGGCCTCGAGCAATTCCCTTTGATTGGCCGGCACGTCACCTCAGGCGCAGAGGTAGGGCGATGCAAGAGGATAGCCAAACTTTTCGGAGCGAAAGCCAACCGCCGTTTCCACACTGGCCACGTGACAATGCGGTGTCTTAGTTTTTGTTGTAAGGGCAGAAATAGGGAAATGTGACGATCCCTGCTCACAGCTAGGCATTCAGCTGCTGCAGACCACAATAGCACAAAGCAGCCAATTGCCGCGATTCTGCGAAAAGCTGCACTTCACACTGTGGCGTGCCGCCTCCTAATCAAATTCACTGATTGCCCTCTGCTGTCTATAGGACACAGAGAAAATACATGCAATCCACCTCCCTTGTTCACATGTCCAGTAAACAAAATACACTGAACTGCCAAAGTAACTGGTATACGGATCGTATTCAACAGCGTGGTCTAGGGGTGCCGGCACCGTAGCTCAGCGTGTTCAGTCAGAGGGTCAGCTGCCCTATGTAACAAAAAACAGTGAACAGATCAACGGCGAATCTAAATGGGTGTCATCGGACGTCCGCTCTGAACAAATTCAACGAACAATATAGAAAAAATGAGATAAAAAAGGTATGGGTAGCGTCTTTGAATAATAAAGAAAAACCTCTTCGGTCCCGGTTTCGAATCCCACTGCTGCTTAAATTTTGATTAATAATCAGCATTGGCGGCCGAAGACTTCCGGCATAAGAAGTCACCGCTCATCCTGCCAACAGCCTTCTCAAAGAGAGCGGAGGAGCGGACAGAGATTCAGGGCACTCTCTTGTCCTAGGGGTGGGAGACTGCCCCTAAAGGCGGAAGAATGAGCAATGATCAACGGCATGAGGATGCAGAAGGCAATGGAAAATGCTGCATTAAAAACACGTAACGTGTATCCACAGGACATGTGGCCTGTAAGTGAAGAAGTGTCAAGATGGTCTCTCCATTAGCAAAAGATTCCGGAACAGTGCCCCATTTGGAGAGGACTGACAAGGGGGAGATTACCATAAGAAAAAGATTGAATAATCAACGAAAGGATAACGTTCTATGAGTCGGGGTGTGGAATGTCAGAAGCTTGAACGTGATGGGGAAACTAGAAAATCTGAAAAGGGAAATGCAAAGGCTCTATCTAGATATAGTAGGGGTCAGTGAAGTGAAGTGGAAAGAAGACAAGGATTTCTGGTCAGATGATTATAGGGTAATATCAACAGCATCCGATAATGGTATAACAGGTGTAGGATTCGTTATGAATAGGAAGGTAGGGCAGAGGGTGTGTTACTGTGAACAGTTCAGTGACCGGGTTGTTCTAATCAGAATCGACAGCAGACCAACACCGACAACGATAGTTCACGTATACATGCCGACTTCGCAAGCTGAAGCTGAAGACATAGAGAAAGTGCATGAGGATATTGAAAGGGTAATACAGTATTTAAAGGGATATAGAAATGGGAGACTGGAATGCAGTTGTAGGGCAAGGAGTAGAAGAACAGGCAACAGGAGAATATGGGCTTGGGACAAGGAATGATAGAGGAGAAGGACTAACTGAGTTATGGAACAAGGTTCACCTAATAATAGCGAATAATCTGTTTAGGAATCACAAGAGGAGGAGGTATACTTGGAAAAGACCGGGTGATACGGGAACATTTCAGTTAGATTACATCATGGTCAGACAGAGATTCCCGAAATCGGATACTGCATGGTAACGCGTACTGACGAGCAGATATAGACTCAGTTCACAATGTAGTAGTGGTGAAGAAGAGTCTGACGTGTAAGATATTAGTCAGGAAGAATCAATACGTGAAGAAGTGGGATACGGAAGTATTAAGGAATGACGAGATACAGTTGAAGTTTTCTAAGGCTATAGGTACAGCAATAAGGAATAGCTCAGCAGGCTGTACAGTTGAAGAGGAATGGAAATCTCTAGAAAGGGTCATCATAGAAGTTGGGAAGGAAAACATTGGTACAACGAAAATAACTGCGAAGAAACCATGGGTAACAGAAGAAATACTTCAACTGATCGATAAAGGAGAAAGTACAAAAATGTTCCTTCAAACTCAGGAATACAGAAAGTCAGTGAGGAATGAAATAAATAGGAAGTGCAGGGAATCTAAGAGGAAATGACTGCAGGAAAAACGTGAAGACATCGAAAAAGAAATGATTGTCGGAAGGACAGACTCAGCATACAGGAGTCAAAACAACCTTCAGTGACATTAAAAGCAAGGGTGATAACATAAAGAGTGCAACGGGAATTTCACTGTTAAATGCAGAGGAGAGAACAGAGGCGGAAAGAATACATTGAAAGCCTCTATGATGAGGAAGGTTTGGCTGATTGGCTGATGTGATGACAGAAGAAGAAACAGGAGTCGATTTAGAAGAGATAGGGGATCCAGTATTAGAATCAGAATTTAAAAGAGTTTTGGAGGACTTAAGATCAAATAAGGCTGAAGGGATAGATAACATACCATCATAATTTCTAAAATCATTGCGGGGAGTGGCAACAAAACGAGTATTCACGTTGGTGTGTAGAATGTATGAGTCTGGTGACATACCATCTAACTTTCGGAAAAGCACCATTCACACAATTCCGACGACTGCAGAGCTGACAAGTAAAAGAATTATCGCACAATCAGCTTAACAGCTCATGCAGCCAAGTTGCTTACAAGAATAATACACAGAAGAATGGAAAAGAAAATTAAGGATGCGCCATATGACGATCAGTTTGGCTTTAGGACAGGCGAACGCACGAGAGAGGCAACTCTGACGTTGCGTTTGAGAATGGAAACAAGACTAAAGAAAAATCAAGACACGTCCATACGATTTGTCGACCTGGAAAAAGCGTTCGACAATGTGAAATGGTGCAAGATGTTCGAACTTTTGAAAAAAGTAGGGATAAACTATAGGGAGAGACGTTACATACAATATGTACAACGGAGAAGAGAAAATAATAAGAGTGGACGACTAACAACGAAGTGCCCCTACTGTTCAATCTGTACATCGAGCTAGTAATGATGGAAATAAAAGAAAGGTTCAGGTGTGGAATTAAAATTTAAGGTGAAAGGATATCAATGATACGATTCGGTGATGACATTGCTATCCTGAGTGAAAGTGAAGAAGAATTGCATGATCTGCTGAAAAAAATTGTTCAAATGTGTGTGAAATCTTATGGGACTTAACTGATAAGGTCATCAGTCCCTAAGCTTGCACTCTACTTAATTATCCTAAGGACAAACACACACACCCATGCCCGAGGGAGGACTCGAACCTCCGCTCGGAACCAGTCGCATAGTCCATGACTGCAGCGCCCTAGACCGCTCGGGTAATCCCGCGCGGTGATCTGCTGAACGGTATGAACAGTCTAATGAGTACAAAATATGGATCGAGAGTAAATCGAAGGAAGACGAAGATAATGAGAATTAGTAGGAATGAGAACAGCGAGAATCTTAACATCAGGATTGATGGTCACGAAGTCAATGAAGCTAAGGAATTCTGCTACCTAGGCAGTAAAATAACCAATGACTGACGGAGCAAGGAGGACATAAAAGCAGACTAGCAATACCTAAAAGGGCATTCCTGGTCAAGAGAAGTCTACTAATATCAAATATCGGCCTTAATTTGAGGTAGAAATTTCTGAGAATGTACGTCTGGAGTCCAACGTTGTATGGTAGTGAAACATGGACTGTGGGGAAACCGGACAGAAGAGACTCGAAGCATTTTAGATGTGGTGGTACAGACGAATGTTGAAAATTAGGTGGACTGATAAGGTAAGGAATGAGGATGTTCTGCGCAGAATCGGATAGGAAAGGAATATGTGGTAAACACTGAAAACGAGATGGGACAGGATGATAGGACATCTGTTAAGGCGTGAGGGAATGACATCCATAGTACTAGAGGAAGCTGTAGAGGGCAAAAACTGTAGAGGAAGACAGAGATTGGAATACATCCAGCAAATAATTGAGGACGTAGGTTGCAAGTGCTACTGTGAGATGAAGTGGTTAGCACAGGAGAGGATTTCGACTGCTGCTACAATGGCAGGTTATCAAGATTTAAGTGAGTCTGAACGTGTTATAGCCGGCGAATTTCACTAGTGTACCGTGAAAATCAGAAATCCGGTAAACATCAGATCTCCCCCACCATGCGGCCGGAAAAATATCCTGCAAGAACGGGACCAACGACGACTGAAGAGGATCCTTAAACGTGACAGAAGTGCAGCCCTTCCGGAAATTGTTGCAGATTTCTATCCTGGGCCATCAACGAGTGTCAGCGCGCGAACCATTGAACGAAACATCATTGATACGGGCTTTCGGAGCCGAAGGCCTCTTGTGTTCCCTTGATGATGGCACGACATCAAGCCTTAAGCCTGATCTGGACCATTCACTACCGAGTTTAGACTGCTGATGACCGGAAACACGGTGCCGGGCCGGAAGAGTCTTGTGTCAGTTTATATCAATCGGATAAACGTGTACGGGTATGGAGACAATCTTATGAATCCATGGAGCCTACGTATCAGCAGGGGACGATTCAAGCTGGTGAAGGCTCTGTAATGGTGTGGGGCGTGTGCAGTTGGAGTGATATGGGACCCCTGTCAAGTCTAGATACGGCTCTGGTAGGTGACACTTACATAAGCATCCTGTCTGATCACCTGCATTCATTCGTGTCCATTGTGCATTTCGACGGACTTGGAAATTCCATGTGGACAACGCGACATCCCAGACGTCCAGAATTGCTATAGGGTGGTCCAGGAACATTCTTCTGAGATTAAACACTTCCACTGGACAGCAATCTCCGTGGACATGAACATTATTAACCTTATCTGTGATGTTTTGCAACGTGCTGTTCGGAGATCTCCACCCCCTCGTACTGTTAGAGATTTATGGACAGCCCTGCAGGATTCATGGTGTCAATTCCGTCCAGCGCTACTTCAGATATTAGTCGAGTTCATGTCACATCGTGCTGCGGCACTTATGCGTGCTCGCCGCGGTCCTACATGATATCAGGTAGGTGTACCAGTTTCTTGGGTTCATCAGTGTATATTAACCACGATATAGTGTCTGAAAATGAGGATAATCTCAGAGCGATATGTGATGTCACTAGTACATCGGCGTTCTGTCAGTTCGTGACGTCTGAATAATGTAATTCGTTCAGTTAAATAAAATATCACGCGGTCTGCAGGTATGTCATAATGATGACTATTGAGGCAGTTGTCGAAAACCTCCGTGAAGCACCTATTCAAGTTTACAAATGTCACACAAAGTGTCCTCCACCCCAGACCTTACGATTAACTGCGGAATATGGATGTAGATGTTGACGACAACAAATTTCCAGTGTTTCATCCGTGGCCTCTGAGTCACAGGTCTGGATACGCTGATACGATAGCGGACCAGGCGGCGAGGCACGTGGGTCAGTGTGGCGGACGGCAAGCTGTTTTCGCGGCTTAGCGGCGAGCGGGCCATCCCGTTTGAGGGGACCGTTGGGTGGGCTATCGAGGCCGTGCATCTGGCGGCTGGCGGCTGGCGGTGCGCCCAGCGGAGCAGCGCCGGCGCTGCCTGGGCAGCCAGACGCCGCCGCCGGCTGCGGCTCACGCGAGTGCGGCAAGCCATGCATCGGCGCGCGGCACGCGATTTCCGTAGAGATGCGGCGGCTCGCGAAACTGGCCGTCCCACCTGGAAGTGCCGGACGCTAGCCGTACATGAAGACCGACTTCTAATGCGGTACGGATTGGGACGCAGTGCATTTTATTAGCTGTACCACGAATCTACTGTTCACAAAAGAAATGGATGGGAGGGAAGAAAGTTTGGGTTCAACATCTCATCGACATCGTGGTCATTAGACAGCACGAGCCCGGATTGTGAAAAGGTCGGGCAAGGAAATCGGCCGTGCCCTTTTCAAAGGAACGATTTACAGAAATCAAGGAAAACCTAAATCTGGATGACCGGACGCGGGTTTTAACCGTCGTCCTCCCGAGTCCAGTATGCTAACCACTGAGCCACGTCGCCCAGTAAAAGAATACGATGTTAGGTGAAGACATACGATTTCTTCAGTTTGTTTACAACATATTCTTCCACATGTTTCATTATTCCAGTTTTTATATTTCACCGTAAACATATTTAGTGAATTACCGTTCATGATTGTTCTCTATTTCATTATGTATTCAACAACATTTAGAACCTTGATCGCCCAGAGAAAAGAATCTTGCTGCGACCTCATAACAGCTTTTAGTATTGCAATTTGCGGTGCGTAAAAGCTGTTTACTACATGATAGTACAATACCTTTTATACAGTAGGCATTTATTTATAATTGAAAATGTCTGACAGTTAATCCTCAGTATTTCCTACATTAACATCACGTATTTTAACGACTCTACAAGTGTTAGTTATTGAAACAGTCAGCGAAGTAGTAATACAATACTCAACTCCTGCGGCGCGTGGTAGCCGCACGGTCCAAAGCTCCTTATCATGGTCCGCGCGGCTCCCCCCGTCGGAAGTTCGAGTCCTCCCTCGGGCATGACTGTGTGTCTTGTCCATAGCGTAAGTTAGTTTTAGTTTAATTAGTGTTTAGGCTTAGGGACCGATGACCTCAGCAGTTTGGTCCCATAAGACCTTACCACAAATTCCCGAATTACTCAACTCCATCTCTAAACTGCCGTTATCATGACCAAGATACAAAGCCGACACCCACCCACCACAGAGGTACAAGTTTACAAGCCTGCCAACACCACAGATGATGAACAGTTTGAAAGAATGTGCAATATGATAAAAGAAATTATTCAGGCGGTTAAGGAAGAAAAAGATTCAAAATTTGAAGAGAGACTGGAATTCGGTAGCAGAGAGAAGAAGAGAAAATAGTAGGAGAATGTGGACTCGGGTGAAGGAGTGAAACGGGAAGCCACCTGGTAGCATTTTGCACAGACTATAATTTCATCATTACCAACACTTTCTTCGAGAATCATGGAAAAAGGATGCGTATGTGGAACAGAGTTTTCGAAAGCTGTTTTCAAATTGTAAGACATCAGAATTTCTAAGCTCACTGGGAGAAGTAGCAACAAAACGACTATTCACGTTGGTGTGTAAAATGTGTGAGTCTGGCGACACACCAGCTGACTTTCGGAAAAAATATCATCCACACAATTCCGAAGACGGCAACAGCTGACAAGTGCGAGAATTACCGCACAATATGCTTAACAGCTCATGCCTTCAAGTTTCTGACAAGAATAACATACAGAAGAATCGAAAAGGAAACTGAGGATGTGTTAGAGCCGGCCGGGGTGGCCGAGCGGTTCAAGGCGCTACAGTCTGGAACCGCATGACCGCTACGGTCGCAGGTTCGAAACCTGCCTCGGGCATGAATGTTTGTGATGTCCTTAAGTTAGTTAGGTTTAAGTAGTTCGAAGTTCTAGGCGACTGATGACCTCATAAGTTAAGTCCCATAGTTCTCAGAGCCAATCGATTTTTTTTAATGTGTTGGATGCCGATCAGCTTGGCTTTAAGAAAGCTAAAGGCACAAGGATGCAATTCTATAGTTGCAGTTGATAATGGAATCAAGACTAAAGAAATATCGGGACACGTTCATAGGATTTGTCGACCTGGAAAAAGCGTTCGACAATGTAAAGTGGTGCAACATATTCGAAATTTTGAGAAAAATAGGGGTAAGCTATAGGGAGAGACGAGTCACATACAATATGTACAAAAGCCAAGAGAGAATAATAAGAGTGGACGACCAAGAACGAGGTGCTCGGATTAAAAAGGTGTGAGACAGGAATGCAGTCTTTTCCGCCCTACTGTTCAATCTGTACATCGAAGAAGCAATGATGGAAATAAAAGAAAGGTTCAATAGTGGAATAAAAATTCCAGGTGAAAGGATATCAATGATACGATTCGGTGATGACACTGCTATCCTGAGTGAAAATGAAGAAGAATTACATGATCTGCTGAATGGAATGAACATTCTAATGAGTACAGAATACGGACTGAGAGTAAATTGAAGAAAGACGAAAGTAATGAGAAGTAGTAGTAATGAGAAGAGCCAGAAACTTACCTACCAGCAAAATAACCAATGATGGACGGAGCAAGGAGGACATCAAGAGCAGGCTTTCACTGAGAAATAGGACATTCCTAGCCAAAAAGAAGTCTACTAGCATCAAATATAGACCTTAATTTGAGGAAGAAATTTCTGAGAATGTACGTCTGGAACACGGCATTGTGTGCTAGTGAAACATAGACTATGGGAAAACCGGAACACGAGAGGATGGAAGCATTTGAGTTGTGGTGCTACAGACGAATGTTGAAAATTAGGTCGGCTGATGAGGAATGATGAGGTTCTGCGCAGAAATGGAGAGGTAACAAATATGTGCAGAGCACTGACAAGGTGAAGGGACAGTATGCTAGGACGTCTGTTAAGACATCAGGGAATGACTTCCATAGCACTAGAGGGAGCTGTAGAGGCCAAAAACTGTAGAGCAAGACAGAAATTAGAATAAATCCAGCAAATATTTGAGGACATAGGTTGCAAGTACTACTCTGAGATGAAGAGTTTTACTAAAGTAGTAAAAGAGTTTTGCTATATGGGGAGCAAAATAACTGATGATGGTCGAAATAGAGAGGATATAAAATGTAGAATGGCAATGGCAAGCAAAGCGTTAGTGAAGAAGAGAATTTTGTTAACATCGAGTATAGATTTAAGTGTCAGGAAGTCGTTTCTGAAAGTATTTGTATGGAGTGTAGCCATGTATGGAAGTGAAACGTTGACGATAAATAGTTTAGACAAGAAGAGAATAGAAGATTTCGAAATGTGGTACTACAGAAGAATGCTGAAGATTAGATGGGTAGATCACATAACTAATGAGGAGGTATTGAATAGGGTTGGGGAGAAGAGGAATCTGTGGCACAACTTGACTAGAAGAAGGATTCGGTTGGTAGGACATGTTCTGAGGCATCAAGGGATCACCAATTTAGTATTGGAGGGTAGCGTGTAGGGTAAAAATCGTAGAGGGAGAACAAGAGATGAATACACTAAGCAGATTCAGAAGGATGTAGGTTGCAGTAGGTACTCGGAGATGAAGAAGCTTTCACAGGACAGTAGTTTGGAGAGCTGCATCAAACCAGTCTCTGGACTGAAGACCACAACAACAACAACAACTTTTTTTAATACAGCCTCTGGCAAATGCCACTTGTATTGTCTATACGCATCTATTACTCACTGCAAACAGCCTCACATTTGGAAAAAGATACAACTTGTAATACATTTATGTTATGGCGGCTGTCCGCAAATGATAATGTTGAATTTTTGTGTTGCCCCTTTGCAGTTTGTCGCATTTTTTGTAAGAAATCAATTCCGACATGAACCAACAACCAATGAGTGGTTATGTATTGTCCATGACTTTTTAATGCAATGGCAGTTCTCGAACTGTGTGTCATCAATGGCAATTATATCGTAATGCAATTGTACCAGTTGTACAAATGCTGCTGTACATATTTGGTACAGGATAGACTTTTCCGCTGACTTCAAATATCATATGGTCTTTCTCAGGCCTATTAAAGGATGCACTAAGATCGTATCAAACTACTTTTAATCACCTTTTATCTTCGGTAAGCAGGTTACTCAAAAAATAAATACGGCCATTTAGCAACCAAATGTCGTGAGAAAGCTCGTCTAATATGTTGTACTATCCACCGAAGCTTGTGGGTACAGACGATTCACAGGATACGATGTTTGGTATGTTATGCCAAGGTGTTTCACACAAGTATGCTATCAGGGATGTACAATCTTTTGGTGAGAGAAATTGACTTGTCACAGTCTAGGCACAATGAAATAATTAATACATGTAGATACTTAGCAATTACATTTTATGGCATACGAGCAAATTGGTTTCGGTTTAATCTCTGTAGGTGTATAATGTAGGTGTATAATTCAATGTAGAGAATTTGAAGTACGAGTAATTGGTAATCTAGCAAACTTCATATTTTAATTACCTACTATTTCAAAAGTACAAAAATCAGGAGCACAACAATAAGTTTAGTACTGCACGAATTACGAGACCCGACGCGCCGAAGGCTGAGCATCCACGAATGTTATGAATGGCAGATTGTTGGACGATATGTTTTCTGACTTTTTGTCGTCGATACATCGGCCATGAATCGCTATTTAAAACATTGATGCTAACCTCGATATTTATGCACGAAATGCCAGTGTTTCCGAAACATCGATGTGTCGTTTGCGTATCTGGGGATGCATATTTCTCTATCTTCCCACCTTTTGATCTCTCTATTTCGACATTTCTGTATAATTTCTTGTGGTGTGTATTCAGTTACAGGGAAATGGGCTATTTCTTTCTCCCTTTCCTTCTCTCTCTCTCTCTCTCTCTCTCTCTCTATCTATCTATCTATCCATCTATCTATCTATCTATCTCTGTCGTGAGCAATTAAGTAGTTACGAAAAGTCTAATTCGCACTATTGCTTTTTAGAGACCTGAAGTATACTGAATACCTCCGTTTAAACTTTCACCTTGTTCCACAGTTTTAAAGGAAATGTTAGCTGATAAGAGGGCTAGTTTAGCGCCTCGAAATAATCAAGCTGCGACCTTGATACTTGCTGATGGTTTTAGTCCTTCACTACAACTTCTCTCTTCAATGTGATACGCTTTTCCCAACGATGAATCACTTCGCGGAGACCCTAGTGCATTCTGGCAGTTTAAGAAACGTCCGACTTTGCAAATTACGTCGTCATCATTCCAGAAATGCGTGCAACGCAATGGCCACTTGATACGAGGAAATTATTATAAGTCACAGGATGCCGTGTCAAGAGAATACTGGTATGTGTGTGGGGGCCTTGGAGGGGACGGGGGGGGGGGGGGGGGGGAGACAGGTTCAGCAAAATTTGATCTGCTAAAGGACGAGCAAATCACATGTAACCGTACCCTGTGGAGAATGAGCCGTGGCGGTGTTGTAGCGTGTGGGGACCTTTCCGTTATTCAAATTTCGTGTAAGATATAAAAAAAACTGGTCGATGACTGATTTTCACTGCGCACAGGGGCTTCCACGTCTCTACATCCCAGTTCTTCACAGAAAGGTCTACGACTTTGTACTTCGTCAAACTGCCTTGTTGGCCTTCACTGGAAGCGTCTGTGTCACCTGACCACTGTGTCATGTAATCGTGCATTGTTGATGTACATTTCCACCAAAAATGGTTCAACTGGCTCTAAGCACTATGGGACTTAACATCTGAGGTCATCAGTCCCCTAGACTTAGAACTACTTAAACCTAACTAACCTAAGGACATCACACACATCCATGCCCGAGGCAGGATTCGAACCGGCGATCGCAGCAGCAGCACGGTTCCGGACTGAAGCGCCTAGAACCACAGCGGCCGGCGCCACTTCCACCACCTCAGCACGGGTTATCGCAGTGCTGCTCCCATAAAATGAGGAAGACGAATTAGTGCAATATACTCCACATTACCAATGGGCTGTGCCATTTTCTTCCGGTCTTCTACTGTCGTCCTACTGAACTGTGTTGCACTGGTTCTAACGTGTACCAGGACTACAGACGGAGGACACTGCACCCCTGCAAATGAACAAAATATTAACTACGTTTCTTTTAGGTTAACATTATTATGACTGCCTCTCATAAATGCCTGATTTGGTAAATTTGTCAGTACGTGTGTCATGTTTTCTGCGCGCTAACGTAACTCCCTGTTTCGATCAGCCGGCCAGTGTGCCCGAGCGGTTCTAGGCGCTACAGTCTGGAACCGCGCGACCGCTACGGTCGCAGGTTCGAATCCTGCCTCGGGCATGGATGTGTGTGATGTCCTTAGGTTAGTTAGGTTTAAGTAGTTCTAAGGTCTAGGGGACTGATGACCACAGATGTTAAGTCCCATAGTGCTCAGAGCCATTTCAACCTGTTTCGATCGTATATTACTTCTTTTATTACACATTGAGCAGTGACGTAGTTCTCAACCAAATAACAAGCGATCTGCGTTTGGTGAAAAGTTTTTTTGCTGTGCGTTGGGTATCTCATTTGTTGGTGAGTTTGGTGAGTAGAGCTTCGTGTGTTAGTGATGAGTTCCTTCGTTATCAGTTTACGTACTTTTTGACCTCAGTCCTATAACAAGAAGTTGAATAACTATTTTCTTCCAGATCATTAGCAATTGCTGTTAGTCAGAATGAGCATCACTAGCGTCGAGATACGGTTGACACACTTCTGCCCGAGAAATAATTATCTGCTTCCAGAAAGAAAACATGGTCCAAACTAACTGCAATATATTCATTGTCCTAGCTATTAGCTAATTGTCAATGTTAGTCATTTCAAGCACTTATCACAAGCCTCAAACTTCGCATTACATTTGACTCAGTAGCCAGCACATATGGAAAGTCACACATCACTTTCATGTCTGTATGTGGCACAAATACAGTCAAATAAGTCACTAGATTACATCTATTTACTTTGGATAGTATTTGTGCTACACAAGCATAAAAGCGATGTGTGCCTTTTCAAATGTACTGGCTATTTAGTCAAATGTGACGTGAAGCTTGAAGCTTGTGAGAGCTGCTTGAAAATAACTGGCAGTCGAGATTATCTACTAGTATGGACAATAAATATACTATAGCCTGTTTGTACCATTTTTGTCTTTCTTAAAACATATTGAGGCTGTGAACCCCCACAAGAACAAAATTATCTGTTTCACTGCCATTACTGCGTATGGCGTTCTTAAGTCTTACGGAAGTACGTAGTACTCCCATCCTCCCTCTTCCTATTGAAGTTGGTCCACCCCCAATACCATTTATTGACATAAATGTCCGTGCCAGCTGTGTTAAACAAACATCTGATGTCAGTAAAACCCATTAGGCCTCCCGGAAATGTGGACAGCTTCTATTCGCAACCTGTAGCTGAATGCGTCCTCTCTTAAAGTAAGACAGATGATCATTCAAACGAGAGCAGATCCATTTGTAACAGCAGTGGTACAAACTACGTAGCTGATGTAATATATTGATATCTTTCCATTTTTTATTTATTTCTCAACGATTTGTCTTATTCTGGGAATAACTTAGCCTACTCCTGATGTTATTCAGTCTGTACAATGAGCAAGCTGCAAAGGAAACAAAGGAGAAGCCCGGAAAGGTAATTAAAGGGGCAAGAAACAAAAACATTGTGGTTTACCGACGACATTGCAATTCGTCAGCGACAGCAAGGATGTGGAGCAACTGACAGGAAAGGACGGTGTCTTGAAAATAAGTTGAACAGTTAATATAAACAAGAGTAAAGGAATGTTGCAAGATTCCAACCGTGTCGCGCAATTCAATGTACGATACCACTCGTCTAACGCTACTTGTAGACAGCGTCTCCCATATATATCGAATGAAACCCCCCCCCCGCCCACACACACACACACACACACACCCACACACCCCCGACTCACTTGTTAATTTCATAAATGTGCACAATGGAAACGATTTAGGTATTAGTGGTTCTAAAAAACGAGTCAAGGGTGTGGTCGTTGCCAAAATCAGTAGTACTAGATAGAGTTGTGGGGATCATCTATCTACTAAAAGCAATGATAGGTCTGTATGTATGTATGTATGTATTAAATCGGGGCCCTAGAAACTGCGGAGAGGCTTCGTCCAGCCGTAGACCTCAGTGGTTCACAACCCAACAACAGGCCACAGACGGGTCTGCTTTGTTTATTGTTCTAGATGGGTCTACTTGTTCTAGATGCGTTCTAGATGCGTCTACTTGTTTATTGTTAAAACGCTCAAGAAACACAAAGATGATTTAGGACAGATACAATAAATTCTCCAAAATAAGGGACATATGGAAAAATTGGTACACAAAACTCTTACAATAATTTCAGTTAAATACATCTACTGAACGGAAAAGCCCACAGGGAAGGGTTTGTGGAAAGAATATCGCACTTAATTTGTGTTCCGCCGAAGTAAATCAAACACACGGTTCCGTAACAGACGAAACGATTGCATCGATCTACTGTGTAGTAGGGAAGAGCGTGAATCATGAGTGAGCAATCGAACACTAGCTTAAATCCTGACGATGTTCCCTCGGTTACCACAGTCTCGTCGCCCTCATCTCACATTCACCTCGGCAACGTGAACTTCCCATAATTCTTCGTTACGAGAAGGCAGACTGCACCCACCGCTTGAAGAATCGAACGCCAAGGCCGAACTTTCCGTAATGAAGGTGGCCCGTTGCGGAGATGAACCGCCGCGAATTTGCTAACTTCACCGCCTCATACAACGTGCAAACCAAATACCCGATTAACCGGATGTAGGTTATTAGAGAGAACTTCTGAGCTCTACAATCATCAGCGTCCATTCGAAGATAAAGTGTTGCGTTATTCAAACAGGATAAAAGAAAAGAAAAAAATAATCTAACTATAGCATGATTCAGGAGTGAACAACAGTAATAAACGAAATGAAACAACAGTCTAGCTACAGTAGGAAGTGTTTCAATGTGTTGGAATTAAATCAGCAGACATTCAGGGAATTAAATTTGGAAATTAGACACTGAAAAAGTAGAATAGTTGTGTCATTTGGGTATCAAAGTAACTGTTGATAGCCGATGGAGAGAGGAATTAAAATGCAGTCCGATAACAAGAAGTGAAAATAAATTTGATCACATCAAATATAAATTTAAATATTAGCCAGTCTGTTGAGTAGGCGTTTGTCTGTTTACGTTAGTGAACCGTGTACAATAACTGTTCGGATAAGAACAGTATAGAAAATTTTTTAATGTCGTGCTACAGAAAATTACTGAAGATGACACTCATAGATCGGACAGCTAATGAAGCTTTCTTCTTCTTCTGCTTCTGCAAATCCTGGATTCCGGTCTCATTATCTCTCCATCGATCTTCCCACACTTCTCTTACCCCATGCTTTATAATCCATTGTCAGTTCAGGAAGTCTTCATGGTGGCATGCGAAGTACACGTTCTCTACTACTTTTTTGTGTATGAGATTGCTTTTTGGGTTACTGGTTACTCCGTAATTCTTCCTCTGTTACTTCATTTCTAATTTTGTCCTCCCTAATACAGCCTTCCATGGACCTAATGAGGTACTGAGTTTAATTAGGGAGAAATGAAATTTATGTTACAACTTGACTAAAGAAAGGGATCAGCTGATGTGACACATCCTGAGGCATCAATGAAACCATCAATATGGTAATGGAGAGAAGTGGGAAATGAACACTGTACAGCGAGACCAAGGCTTGACTATAGATTAAAATAAGCAGGTTCAAATTGATGTTCATTACAGAATTTTTGCAGAAATACAGAGGCTTGCAAAGGATATAGTACCGTAGAGAGCTGCTCGAAACAGACTGAAGACCATAATGATGCTAAGATATGTGTATGTAGACGTTCGTGACAATTTCGGTGCGGTATTGACCAAGTACAGTCGCAGTCCCATGAGTTCCTTCATATTTCTCATATGTGCCCCTACATACAGTACACGCAACTCTCGCAATATTCTCGGAATATTTCAGTGCCTCTGGGAAGGAGGAATGCGTCGAAGCAAGGATCCTAATACTCTACTTTTATAGCCCTGCGTCATATCTACGACTGCCTTCCACTGCATTCTGCATCTCGAATTGCTTTCACCCATCCTTGTGTACTCGTATCTGCACTTCGGCTATCGTAATGTAGGTTTCTTGTGATATCCACAAAATATGCGGTAATTGCAACAACGTTTCCTACGGCAAGAGCACTGCCGATTTGCTTCCCCTTCCTCTCAACCGAGCTAATGTTCTGTCTCTGACGATCTCAACCAGCCGCGGTGGCCGAGCGGTTCTTGGCGCTTCAGTCCGGAACCGCGCGACTGCTACGGTCGCAGGTTCGAGTCCTG
This sequence comes from Schistocerca nitens, assembly GCF_023898315.1. Taxonomy (NCBI): domain Eukaryota; kingdom Metazoa; phylum Arthropoda; class Insecta; order Orthoptera; family Acrididae; genus Schistocerca; species Schistocerca nitens. The sequence continues at coordinate 562,224,630 of NC_064617.1, forward strand.
CCTCGGGCATGGATTTGTGTGATGTCCTTAGGTTAGTTAGGTTTAAGTAGTTCTAAGTTCTAGGGGACTGATAACCTCAGATGTTAAGTCCCATAGAGCTCAGAGCCATTTGAACCATCTGAACGATCTCATCGTCGCAAGGAGCTTATCGCCAAGATCCAGTCCACTCTTACTTTCGATTGCGTCCTACGCACTTCCATTTTAGCACAACGAGGAGTACCCAATGCTGAACAAAATTTTTGATAACTTACCCAGTCATACAAAATATCTGACAAACAGAAAGTAAAATCTGAAAACAAATTGAAAAAGTTTCTCCTTGAGCATTCCTCCTACTTCGCGGAAGAATATCTGTTAGTGTAACGTGTACAATGTGTAAAAGAGGGTGGGTAGGAATTACTAACTATTAAAAAGCCACTAAAAATGTTCAGCATGTGGTCATATCTACAATTTAATTTGCAAAGTGATTGTAAAGTGACTCATTCCACATCGTTATCATTTATCGTACAAATTATCCATAGAACGTGAAACTAAATAACTAACTTAATTGTAGGCTACAGCATTGATTTTGACTAATGACGGGCGGAGCAAGAAGGACATCAAAAGCAGACTAGCTATGGCAAAAAGGACATACCTAGCCAAAACAATTCTACTAGTATCAAACATAGGCCTTAATCTGACCAAATTTCTGAGAATGTACGTTTGGAGCACAGCATTGTATGGTAGTAAAACACGAACTGTGGGAAAATCGGAACAGAAGATAAACTAAGCATTTGAGATGTGGTGCTACAGACAAATGTTGAAAATTAGGTGGACTTATAAGGTAAGGAATGAGCAGGTTCTGCGCAGCGTCGGAAAGGAAAGGAATATGTGCAGAGCACTGACAACGAGAAGGGACAAGAAATAGGACAGCTGTTGAGACGTCAGGGAATGACTTCCGTGATAGTAGAGGGAGCTGTGGAGGGTAAAAACTGTGGAGGAAGAAAGAGATTGGACTATATCCAGCAAACAATTGAGGACATAGGTTGCAGTTGTTACTCTGAGATGAAGAGGTTGACACGGGAAAGGAATTCTTAGCATGCCCCCTCAAACCAACCAGAGAACTGACGACTTAAAAAAAAGAAAAAAAGAAAAACGTTCGCCAATAAACAAACTCTACAGAGTGTCAACATGTTACCAGATCTGTCTCCAGTGGAGCACATATGAGTCATAGTTGGACAAAACGGCAGCTTCATCCACAAAAAGCATTAACCTTCCCTGTATTGACAGACCAAGTACAACAGGCCTGAAACCCCGTCCCACAAACTGACATTCGGTACCAATACAGCACAGAGCATGCACGTTTACATGCTTGCATTCCACATTCGGGTGTTACACCGGTTATTAATGTACCAGCATTTCACGTTTGCAATGGCATATCACTCGTTTACATTAACCTGTGATCTTGCAACGTTAATCATTTGAATATGCTACCTAGCCAATCGTACTTTCGAAATTTCCTTACTTTACGTTAATTTTTTATCGATGATGATTTTTTTTCCATGAGTGTATATTGCTCCTTGTTGCCGAAAGACTCACGGAGGCCTACAAAGAGTCCTTCTTCCTGTGAACCAATACTCCTCTTTATCAATGGGCGGGGCCATTTCCCATTTTGTTTAGATTCCTCGAACAATGTGTTACGGTAGTGAGGTGCAGAGTTTTCTGTGTGTACGAGCACTGCAGAAAAACAAAACAATAATAATAATAATAATAATTACTAAAGTTTATTTTTTGACTACGCTTTGTAAAGCGAGGAAACATGATGACTTCTTAGAAATATCACCATAAAACCATTTTGTTTCAGCTACTTAAACAATAATAAAGACGACATTTCATGATATATTCCAAGAGGCTGTTTTGTAAGTACTCCGAACGAAGTCGTATTAATCACTGGGCTACGTGAAAAATTTCGATCGTAAGTCCTTAAATCCGAGGGAGGCAGCTGTTTCGCCATTGGTTAAGGAGGATCTGACGTGAAGGTCCGTGCCTGCACGTACTCGCATGTAGTATAGCACGCTGGAAAAAAGAGTAGCTTCTTACGCCTTACCTCGTCAGTATTAGGGTCGTTAATCAACGGGCAAGCAACAGCTATTGAGGTAGTAAAATGTATGAGGAAACGTGAAATAGCTACTGAGTGACGATGACCAGTTCATAACATTTATAAGAATGTGATGTAATGAACACGTGGTGAAATGCGTGAACGAAACTGACAATCTTCCACCATAGTGTTAGAATCATGAATAAACGACGGTAGTCATAAACAAGCAAATGGCAATGACAAACACCAAAAATCAGTGACAATAATAGAGTACGTGAAGGAATTTTGTTATGTTGACAGTAAGATTACACAAAACAGGTGAGAAAGGGAAAGCGCGGAGGGTCACAGTAACAAATATAGTGATGTCATTTGTGTTGAATACTTGTCTACAGTTCTGCGAGATGTATCTACAACTACTGAACCGAATATGGCAGGCCCTGTGGTGAATCAGACTCTTTCATGCTAGCATTGAGTCGGATTAGGGCTGAAGTTTATAGTCTCTTTCATAACGAGAGAAATATTTTTTTATACTCTAAGACATAGAGCGCGTTGTTTGAGAAGCACGGTCCTTTACAGTCAACCGTCCCAGTTGCCTTTCAATGGAACAGAGAGAATCCCAATGAATAATGTTAGGGAGCGAATTTCCACTTCCTGCATTCCCCTGATAACCAACGGAAATCCCAAAAAACCTTGGTCAACAATAAATCATTGGCACTGGGTCATTGATACTGTTTTAATTGATTCCTAAAACAAAAAGTAAATTTTATGAGTGTGTGTTTTTGTGTGATATCCGATGTATAGCTTTTCTATCAATTATCGTTCTCTCGGTAGATCTGAAAACTTTTCAGCCGGTACCAGGCGACCTGGTAGAAGATCAAGGTGGGGAGACTTGGGCGGGGATTTCTAACTCCCACGTTTCCCTTACGGTCAAGGGTGTAATAATCATGTTGCACTCTGCCAGCAGTGCTGTGAACGCGGTCACCTACAGCAAAACTCAATCACTGTACAAGCAATGTAACGTTGAAACAGAATTAGTGTTTATACACAATTAAGACCCATTACAGAACCAATCATGTATGTACTTGCAAAGCTAAAACAATGGAAATCAATATACAGGGTGTGGTAGATAAGTAATGAGACTGGCCGCCGCGCGGCGCCCCAGTCGCTCGCAGGGCGGTCTCCACCTGTACGTCACGTGGTGGGGGATCTGAGCTAACAATAGAACCGGTTCGCAGTCGCGTCGGACCTCTGGTGCAGTGAGGGTCGAGCTTCGCGTATTACGTTGTTTGTGTGCCCGTGACACTTGTGAAAACGCTGAAGATGGATCGCTCGACAGAACAGCGGTATGCAATCAAATTTTGCTTTCGCTTGGACAAAACTGCTTCGGAAACTTTTGCTATGATTACGGAGGCCTACAAAGAAGACTCCCTATCAAGAGCTCCAGTGTTCCGGTGGTTTAATGAATTTAAAAACGGGAGGGAATCCGTTGAAGACATGGAACGATCTGGACGCCCTTCAACGAGTCGTGTGGATAAAACGGTGGCCAAAGTGAAAGAACTCCTGGACTCCGACCGTCGTTTAAGTCTCAAAATGATCGCCGATGAGGTCTCCGTGAATAAATTTACGGTTCACCAAATTGTTACGCAAGATTTGATGATGAGGAAAGTTTGCGCAAAATTGGTTCCCCGAGTGCTCACCGCCGAACAAAAGCAACAACGAGTGGACGTTTGCCGTGAGATGTTGAATGATTTGGAAAATAATCCACACTTTTTAGACAACGCAGTAACAGGCGACGAATCGTGGGCATTCCAGTACGACCCGGAGACGAAAGCCCAGAGCTCGGAGTGGCACACACCGGCATCCCCGCGGCCGAAGAAAGCAAGAATGTCAAAGTCCCGCATCAAGACAATGCTGATTGTGTTTTTCGACAAGCGGGGGTTAATTCACAAAGAGTTTGTCCCTCAGGGGAAGACTGTCAATGCCGAATTCTACAAAGAAGTCCTTCAGCGATTGCACAGAGCCGTCAAACGGAAGCGACAGGACCTTTCTCAACGCTGGCGTCTCCACCACGACAACGCTCCGGCGCACACAGCGTTCCTCGTGACCTCCTACTAGACCCGAATTGGAGTTGAAGTTTTGCCACAGCCACCATACAGCCCTGACTTGAGTCCTCCTGATTTCTTCCTATTTCCGAAGGTCAAAAGATGCCTGAAGGGTCATCGTTTCGACGATATTCCGAACATCCAACGTGCTGTCACGAAGGCACTAACTGGGATAACTCAAACGGACTACAGTGGGGCCTATGAAGCTTGGAAAACGCGCTGGCAACGTTGTGTCGACGCCCAAGGCGAGTACTTTGAAGAATATTAACGTTTTGTACAAATTGGATCAATAAATTTGTTTTTCTAGACTGAGTCTCATTACTTATCTACCACACCCTGTATATCACAATAAACGACATAATTAAAAATACATAGTTAATGGCATCACGAAAATAAGTACCCACTAATCTTGGTCATGATCGTGCAGAATTTCGAACACAATCTAGTAGTATGAGGTGCATACACCTGTGCAACTGGTCTCAGTCCTAACTGGCAATAAAAATGCGAATGCATGTACATAAACAGCATCAAATCAAGTCGTAAGCCTACAGAAGCTCGTAAGAACACAGAATGGGAAAAAGAGAACCAACTAATGTAAAAAGAACCATTCCTCAAAACTATTGTCATGAGATATAAGGGGATAACATATGCGTGACCATATTACTAAAACGTCACCGCTATTGGAACGCAGTAACGTATGACTTCTACAATGCGAAAATCCACTTTCATAAGCATTAACTAAAACACGAATGAGAATACGAAATACACAAATCGTAAAATGGGGTGGGACTAGATCAGATAAAAAATAAAAAATAAAACATAAATGTAGTTACGTGAAACATAAAGCGTTAACAAGGCACAAACATCGTAAGGCCCATCAGAATGTGTCAAGAAATAAGGGCATGTCAATATTTGTTTGACATGTTAAGTAGTTAAAACATTAACCATGCTCAACGGCCATATGGTGGAATCAACACATTCTTGCAGACATATACGTGAATGGTGTTGAAAACTGTAATATTCCTATCGACTGTGGTCCTCGCTTCCTACTCAGCAAGGATGGATATGCAGAAATTGCTTGGTAAGGGTTCCAGACTGGCGAGCAGCACTTACGTACCACGAGAACGATGGTTTTAGAAGCTGCCTTTTCCTTAGTGGAATGACATTCCTCTGGATTCTTCTAGTGAATATCATTCTTGCATATGCGCTTCCTACATCTAGTTCTATGTGGTACTTCCAGGTTAAGTCACTCTGGACGCATACTTCTACGTACTTTATTACTGACTGTTTGGCAATCATGTAATCGAATGATAAAGCGGGTTTCCATCTATTTATGCTCGGTACAGGGTCATTCAGCTGACCCTACCACTGGATTTTATGCAGCCCGCAATGCTTTCAAATACCATCTGCAATATTTTCATTTCCTTCAAATTTTTTCATGTAAATAAATTCGAAGGAGCGGTCTGTTTTACTTGGAAAAAATTTCAATAGCCAACATCGCATAAATTCGTATTTATTTTTGACAACTGGCTTCGACTGTCATCTGTTGGTCTTTAAAAGCTTTTGTTACTGAATGTTAGAGCCTCAGCCCATGTTTTCATTATGGTGGATAAAATAGAGCACTTCATGCAAAGGTTTGTCAGAAACAAAACATTTGCAGTTAGAAAGCACCTGGTCATGCCCACATACACGGTGCTCATACTCTCTCACTCGCTACACATAAACTATTAGTCCTACAGAAAAATGAACAGTACCCTTTCGTGGGAAATTTAATGTAGAGTTAAAATTTGTACTGGAATACATTTTCGCCAGAGGCCACGGTTTTCGAGTTATTAAAGAAAATCGTATTTGAAAGGGACTTTTGTACATTTTTCTTGAATAATTCTAAAACTAAGGCCTTTAGTGAAAACGCGTCCCAGAACGAAATTTAACTACATTAAATTTTCTATAAAAAGATCCTGTTCATTTTCTTCTGTAGTCTGCGCATAACGAGCGAGAGAAAATGAAAATCTTGTGCATGATGTCCGAAGGCTTTTTGGTTTCATAAAACCCAGCGATAGTGGCAGCTGAATTACCCTGTGTGTTATTTTTGTATGCGTTGAGAGCCAACAGCCAGTCCCTGTAAGAGAAGCCATTCCGCTGCAGCTCCTTAGCTACAGTTTTCTGGCATTGCAACTTCCTATGCAAAACAGCATAACAGCTTATTTGTATACATTGTGCACAGCAACATCCTGTAGCACTCCATTGGGGTACTCCCAAAGCTAATTTATGGTCTGGCTATTTCACACCTTTAAGAATGACAAGCTATCTCTACCACAGGAAGTCTCAATCCAGTGACGAAGCTAGTGCCACATTCTGTTCACTCCTATTTTGTTCGTAGGTGCTGGTGCGAAACTATACTGAATGCCTTCCGGAAATCAAGGAATATAGCATAAACCTTTGTTCCCTTTCTGCCCTCAGAATTTCATGGACGAACAGAAGGATCTCAACTTGTTGATAACCATTGGCAAGCAGCGAGAAGATTAAGGCAATCAGTAGAAGAACAGGGAGTGGCGCCAACAGAGAGCGACAAGTGATGGATGCTTTTCGTTTGAAGTCTGGTTGACATATTTCGTTCAAAGAACGCCGGAAAAAGCTATTCCGATATCCGTCTGGATTTATTGATGGAAACAACTGCTAATACAAACTGAGACTCGGTGTCTGGATTTGAACGCTGTTCCTATTTATTACTAATCTAACGCGTTACCCAGCGGACCATTCCACCGGCAGCGTACATGACTGAATATTGATAACATGTTCCCACGTATATACCTCCATAAAAGTCAGTAGGGATTTCATTTATTTATGCAACGCAGTAATTACACGACAACGTGTTTAACTTATGCCGTTCTAAGAATGCATTGCTGCACCGCAGGAGAAATCGCCCAACCCCCTCCACCAACAACCATACCCATTTTTTGAACCTTCATACTCTGTTAACAAACGAGGAATTGCGAAAACATCTCGCACATTGCAGATAAGAACCCTCCTATGAGGAAATTAATGAATTTTAATTTTCTGTGGATTCGACAATTTTCTTACCTTTGCAGTTTTCTTGGCTTTACAGTTTTCGTAGCTTCATAGTTTTCTTAGCTTTATACAATAGTTTTCTTAGCTTTGTAGTTTTCGTAGCATTATAGGCCATAAGCTGCTCGACCAGAGACATCATACTTATCTATCTCATAAGGCTGTTCATATACTCTGTGTATGGTCCTGATTCTCCAGATGTAATACCTTTTTCAGTGTAGTTCACCAGTACTGTATTCATTTTGATAGCGATAAGCACTCATGTCCAATGATCGTCTTGTAGGCCGAAAACTGATTATCTAAGTAAATTAATAGTACTGAACATCCACAGTTTTGCTTACCTCTACAGTCTCCTTTTAGTGATATTTCTGTTTCTCAAAATTCGTTCAGTTATATCTATCTTATCGCAGTAGTATCTACAGAGACTACTCCACGAAGTCTTGCACTCGCTCCTTTATTATCTAAGACAGATAAAATGTGTCTACCAAAAGGCGAGTAGGCATGTACTGTGTAGTTAGTTCTCTTAAGCATATGTTTTCCTGCCATACCGTTCTATTATAGTACTGTCAGTCCGCAGAAAAATGGGTGAAAAAACACCACTGACACAGGTTTGAGTGACTTGTATTACTCCTACACTAGTGTCCAAAAGTTAGACATATTGGGGGAAAGGGCAAAATACTTCCAGAAAGGCAAAATGTAGTCATTTATATTCAAAGTAACTAAAAACAGAAGGAAGGAAGACTAGGGTTTAACGTCCCGTCGACGTCGAGGTCATTAGAGACGGAGAATGAACTCGAAATAATTCAAGTATGGGGTAGAAAATCGGCTGTGCCCTTTCACAGGAAACGTCACGGCATTTGCTCCGAACAATTTAGGGAAATAGCGGAAAACCTAATTTGGGACGTTCGGACGCCGGAATTGAACCATCCTCCTCTCGAATGCGAGTCCAGTGTGCTAACCAGTGCGCTACCACCCTTGGTCAAAATAACTAAAAGCAATGAACTGATACCTCTCTCGTTTTCGCTCTTACGTTACGAGAAAAGTGTAGCCTCTTGTTGAAGTTTAAATCTCAGTGGTACGACGACGTAGGTCGGACAGTGTTCGGAGCCTCATCAGCAGAGAATGTGCCAAAAATTTTCGTAACACGAGCTTACCCACATCGTGAAATGTTCGAGCTAGAGAAGGAAAGAGACGAGAAAAGTGTGGCCTCTTGTTGAAGTCGGACAGTGGTCGCAGCTTCAGCAGCAGAGAATGTGCCAAAAACTTATGTAACACGAGCTTACTCATATCGTGGAATGTTCGAGCTAGAGAAGGAAAGAGATGGCGAACTGTTAGGACACTGGTCACGCATCATCGAGGAGCGGATCAAATTTCGTCCCTCCAGATTTAGATTCTAATCTTCCTCTTATATTATAACTTGAAAAGCGATTTAAAAATTTACTTCGAGAACCTCACAGATATCTGCTGTGACTTCGTATACAGTAGCTTTTGTACCACTTTGAGATGAAACAAAAGCAAACGTGGAACACCAGAGAATCGAAGCATTTGAGATATGGAGCTGCAGAAGAATGGTGAAAATTAGATGGACTGATAAGATAGGGAATGAGGAGATTCTCCGCAGAATCGGCGAGGAAAGGAGTATACAGAAAATATTGGCAAGAAGAAGGGATACGATGACAGGATGTTAAGACATCAAGGACTCACTTCCATGGTCCTAGAGGGAGTTATAGAGAGTAAACGCTGTAGAGGAAGTCAGAGGCTGGAACACATCCAGCAAATAATTGAGAGCTTAGGTTGCAACTGTTACTCTGAGATAAAAAAGTTGGTAAAGGAAAGTAATCCTTGGCTGTCCGCTTCAAACCATTCAGAAGACTGATGACTCAAAAAAAGAGGGAAGTTAGGTCATCTACACACTGAGATCGACGTTATAGTAAATAAACGTTTTTTCCACTAATCTCGTGTTTATTGTCCCTCTGCGGTCATGTTACTTGTTGCACAACATTCTATTTGATGATTCCTGCTTCCGAAAAAGATGTCAGGGCTCTAATTAATTTCATACAAATTATTAAATGAAAAGACACTCATTAGTTTGAATCGACCACATTTTATTAATTCTTTTCACATTATCACAGCACTTCATTAACACATCCAAACAGTACAAAATCCGGCGACTCATTCCACCATAAAGGCTTACATTATAGTTTCTCCATTTGGCTCAATAACAATATTTTTATAGGACAAAAACTTCACTTACGTTACATATTTTGTAATATCTTTTTCATATCTTTGAGTCATTAATAATACTAATTACAATAAAGAAATTTGCGAAAACAACGAAACATGTAAAGAAATGATTATCTGCAGGAAATGTTGTCGACTGGACATTATTTTGGACAGTTCACAAAAGCGTTTCATATCGATACATCTGTTTATTTGCAAATTATTAAGGAATGAAAGACTGACACAATCACTCGTATGTGTCATGATAATATGTCGTATTGTTTACTAAAGTAGTACATCGTGTTACCTATCAAATGAGCTTGAGAAACTGCCGAGTTTCAGTACAATGTTTCCCGTTATTTCCATAAATCGCTTAAGGTGATTGTCAGGATAGTGTCAATTTTATATCTCAGTTACTTTTTTATTCCTACTTATGGCAGTAATGATTGTATCTTGTGACTACATTACTTTTCCTACGTGTTTAACGATGCAGCTACTGGATTAGTTGTATGTTTCTTTACTTAAGATTTTCTGAGTCCTCGAAGAGCAGTAATTTTCTGAACACGAGTAACTTAAGTCATTTCGATTGAAGTTGTCTTGTCCATCTCCATTTTCATGCAGGCCTCTGCGATCTGAACTGCATATTGACGTCCACTAAAATGCAGAAACCCAGCAGCTGATGTTCAGGTGGTTTTTAGTAGATAGTTTAGTTGAAAAAAAGTTGCACTGTTTATAATGAGGTTTTACGTACATTTTTTTTTCATTTGTGCTTTTACTGGCATAACATTAAGGGCGCAACGCTCTTTTAGATGTACATTTTGGATATCTGGCAAAACCCATTATATATATTCAGCCAGAATATGGTGACCAGCCACCTAATAGCCGGTACGTCCACCTTCGCCACGGATAAGAGAAGCAATGAGGCCTTGCTAGGTTGCTGGAGGGAGATGCCACCACATCTGCACACGCAAGTCACCGAATTCCCGTAAATTCCGGGAAAGGTGGCGATGAGCTCTGACGCCACATTCAACAACATCCCAGATGTGTTCGATCGGGTTCAGATCTGGCGAGTTGGGGGGCCAGCACATCAACTGGATCTCGCCACTTCGCCCAGCATTACCGTCTGATGCTAGTTCCGCCAGTGTTCGTAGCCTGTCCTCTTTTACCAGCCTGACCAGCCTCCGATGTCAGACATCTGTAACGATTGGTGGCCACCCAGTCCCACGACATCTATGTTTCACCTTGGATTTGCCACGTGTTGAAGACACTCACCACAGCACTCCTCCAGAATCCGAGAAGTCGAGCAGTTTCCAAAACGCTCGCGCCAGGCCTTCGGGCCATCATAATCTGCCCTCGGTCAAACTCAGATAGAACGCGCTTCTTCCCCATTCTACACACGGAGAGCACGCTCACTGGTACTACATGCATGTTGCGTGTGACCGACTGGCAGTCATTCCCCACCAGAAGACGCTGCTAATATATACAAGAGATTGAGACTGTTGCGATATATATCCCTGCCATCAGATGTTTTTACGCAACAGTCTCAATCTTTTGTTTAATCACTTACTCACTGACATAATTATTTAATGCATAGCTTTCTGCAACCAGTGGCAATTTCTTCTTTTATCGTACATAGTAGTAGCAAATGTTAGATTTAGTTGTCAAGACACGACTAAAACAATCCAGTATACTTCTACATCTACTGCATAGACCGCCAGACACCGTACGGTGCGTGTCGGACGGTACCCTGTCATTTCCTTTCCTGTTCTTCTCGCAAATAGAGCGAGAGGAAAACAACCGTCTGTCTGCTTCCGAATGAGCCCTAATTTCTCGTGTCTTATCTTCGTGTCTTTTACGTTAGACGTATTTTGGCAGCAGCAGAATCGCTCTGCAGACAGCTTAAAATGCCGGTTCTCTAAATTTTCTCAACAGTGTTCCTCAAAAACAACTTCGACTTCCCTCCAGGGATTCCCATTCAAGCTGCCGAAGTGCCTCCGTAATACTAGTGTGTTGTTCGAATCTACCTATCAGGCCGCCTGAGAGCTGTTTCGATGTCTCTCTTAATCAGGCCTGGTGTGAATTCCAAACACTCGACCAGTACTCAGGAATAGGTAGCACTAGCGTCCCATATGCGGCCTCGTTTACAAATATACCACAGATTCTTTAAACTCTCCTAAAAAACCGAAGTCAGCCGTTCGCCTTCCCTTCCACAACCCCCACACGCTCGCTCCATTTCATATCACTTTGCAACGTTGCGCCCAGATATTTCAAAGACGTGACTGTATCAAGCAGGGCACTAATAATGCTGTAACATTGCGGGTTTTCTTTTCCTACTCATCCGCATTAACTTACATTTTTCTACATTTAGAACTAGCTGGCATTCATCACACCAACTAGGAATTTTGTTTCAGTCATCTTGTATCCTTCTACATTTACTCAACTTCGACACCTTACCGTACACCACAGCATCATCTGCAAACAACCGTAGCCGGCAGCGGAGGCCGAGCGGTTCTAGGCGTTTCAGTCCGGAACCACGCGGCTGCTACGGTCGCAAGTTCGAATCCTGCCTCGGGCTTGGATGTGTGTGATGTCCTTTGGTTAGTTGGGTTTACTTAGTTCTAAGACTAGGGGACTGATGACCTCAGATGTTAAGTCCGATAGTGCTTAGAGCCATTTGAACCAAATAACCGTAGACTGCTGCCCAACATGTCCGCCAATTCATGTATGTATGTAAAGAACAACAACGGTCCTATCGCAATTATCTGGGGCACTCCTGACGATACGCTTGCCTCTGATGAACACTCGCCGTCGAGGACAACATACTGGGTTCTATAAGTTAAGAAACCTCACAGCTGTGAACCTATTCCATATGCTCGTACCTCCTATAACAGGCTGGAATGGGACATCGTATCAAACGCTTTCCGGAAATCTAGAAATGTGGAATCTGCTTGTTGCTTTTCATCCATAGTTCTCAGTATATCATGTGAGGAAAGGGCAAGCTAAGATTCGCACGAGCGATGCTTTCCAAAACCATGCTGATTCGTGAACATAAACTTTTCAGTCTGTAGGAAATTTATTATATTCACACGCAAAACAGGTTTAAGAATTATGCAGCAAACCGATGTTAAGGATATTGGTCTGTAAGTTTGAGTGTCCGTTCTTTCACCCTTTTTATATATCGGAGTCATGTGTGGTTTTTTCCAGTCGCTTGGGACTTTGTGCAGGGCGAGAGGTTCGCTGTAAATGGAAGCTAAGTAAGGGGCCCATGCCATAGAGTACTCTATAAAATCGAATTGGGATTCCACCCAGACTTAGTGATTTATTTGCTTTGAAATCTTTCAGTTGTTTCTCTAAGCCGCGGATGCTTATTACTGTGTCGTTTATAACGGGACTATGTGCGATGGCCAAACGACGGTATATTTGTACGATTCTCCTCCGTGAACGATTTCTTAAACGTGAAATTTAAAACTTCGACTTTCGTTTTGCTGTCTTCTACTGCCACACCAGACTGGACAACAAGTGACTGGATGGAAGGCTTAGACCCGGTTGGCGATTTCACATAGGATCAGAATTCGCTTGGTTCTTCGTGCACAGATCTTTTCACAGATGCACTAATCTCTGCCAACCTTTGCCTGTCGCCCTTTGCGCGTTCTCTCTTGAACCTAGAGTGCTAGAGCATTTGTTTCTTCAGCACTTATCGAACTTGGTTGTTATACCATGATGGATCTTTCCCGTCCTTAATCCATTTATTAGACACATACTTGTCCAGAGTACAATTTACAATCTGTTCAAGCTTTTCCCATAATTCCTCTATGTCCTTCATACTGGAATTAAATTATTTCAGTTCATTGTCTAAGTAGGATGCTCACAACTCTTCTAGCAGAAACAGTCTCCTAGTCATCTTGACTGATATATTAACTTTCGTATTGTAGTCGCTATGATGATATCGTGATCGCTAATCCCCGTGTTTAAACCGATGCTGAATTAGCTACAAGGTGTAGGATACTTCCACTGCACGTGGGCTGCTGAATAGCTGCCCAAGACAATTTTGTGGAACCGTGCTCAAACATACTTTGCAAGCCTGTCTGTCTGTACCCGCTGCATTGAATCCATAGACGTCCGAGTCTGCACTCGGGAGGTTACAGATGCCTCCAACTAGAATTCGATGATCTGAGTATTTATGCGCTACTGGCCGTAGACTTCCTTTGAGTAACTCTAGAACTGTCACACCGGAATCTAGTCGCCGGTAAAAACGTCCAACAATTAACTTGGTTTCACATAGACCTTTGTACGCGACTAGATAATTTCCTTGTCTTACACACTTCCCACCTCAGTACAGACAATACTTATGTCAACTGCAACGAACACGCTCCTTACTATGGCGTCTTATCTGTTTTCCCGATATATGTTCCTTGACTCGCTAAATATCTTCGGGGTTTCAGCCAGATCTTGGTCACGAGAGTGATCTGAGAGCGAGAACTTTCCTGGAGGGTAGTAAATTAAGGAATTTTGTTTCGAATATTGCGACAATTTACTGATAAAATTTTCACAGGTGAAGTGTCTCTATTCTGAAAGCGGTCTGATTTCCCTACCTGCATATCAACTGGCGAATGTTCGGTAGAGTACCTCAAACTACCGCTTGGCTGTTTAAAAAAAAAAGAAAGAAAGAAAGAAAACATGTGCACTCCACAGGTACTCTGCTACCCGAGTAGCTGCTTCCTTTGTGTTGTGCACCTCTGACCTATCAAGGGGTGTCCTATAATGCCCCACCCGAAAACACATGGACAGAAATCTGGAGCCAAGACTGTCACAGAGTCGACGAAGCCTTTGGTTGACACACTTCACTAAGATCCAAACCAAAGAACTCTGATGAACTCTGGAAACAATGCTGAAATTGCGAGCTACACTTGCAACCCGCGCGCGAGGCCAGCAGTCTTCACCACCTCCGCCATCCGCCTGTGTGAACTGAGGACGGCGTCAGAAACCACGTGAAAGTCGTCGCTGGTGACAACGTGAACCACTGCTTGACTGCACCTGCACGCTCGATAGCCGCAGGCAAGGCCGCCTCCACATCACGGATGAGACCCCACCCCCTTACCCCCTCCCCCCGGGAGGACATACCAGGTGCGCATTGGCTTTCTTTCCAGCTCTGAACGCTATCTTCCTAAGGGGTTCATAATTTGCCAAAGGTTGGAGCTTCCGATAATCAGTAAACTCCTGTCCACGTGTGCCTACTCGGACACTGATGAAGGAACGGACACCTGTCCACTCACAGTTACTTTAACTTTCCACATTTTCAGTGACAATAAGATTTTTTTTTAAAATCGCGTTTATTATTTGCTTACTATTACTTTGTGCGAGGACATTACTGTCATTGCTATGTAGTAAATATTTACTTCGTACTCATTTGTGTAATTACTTACTCGCTCTTTCATCTGTCTAACGTTGATGCATCTTTGTGCAAACTTTGGCATTTGTTGTTTTACTGCACAGATACGTAGAAAATTCAGTACAACTCGCTTTTAGTTTTTTAGTAACGCACAGGAACTACCGAGTTATTATTTTGAACTCTTTTATATGCTCAATGACAACACGTTATTTGTAGTAACGGCTTTTATTATGTAGCCATGATCATTTTGTATATCTCAATTACTGCTTCTGTTATATTGTACGTAATTATTCCACAGTCGACTGTACAGTAAGTCTAATGGCTCTCTGTCAGCCTAGTGTCAATACAGGTCTGTGTAACCACTGGCATTTGTTCTCTTCCATTGTAAATAATTGTTGGTAGTTAACCAAAGCTCACTTGTAATTTCATTAATGGTACGAGATAACGACAATGTTGGTTGAATTAGCTCTATTACATTTTAAATGATCGTTCTGTGAGGTCGTAATTGCCGTTCCTGATAGTTTTGCATAATTACTTTGTAACTATTTTCCAGTTATTTACTTACTGTTGTATGTGTCAAATGACGATGCAGTTTGGTGTAAGTACTGTCACCTGTTCTCTTGTTATTGTGCGTAGTTGCATTATAACCCTTTGTTCGTATTTGATTTCAAATTGCTTGGATTAATAGTGTGGTGGTTTTCATTCATTATCTGTTTTGTATACTTGTACAGCTAGATTTTAATTGTCAGTACACGACTGTAACTACCCAGTATAATTACTTTAGCATCCCCCCTTTTCAAGTTTTCCCAAAATCACTTTTATTCATTACTTATGGTCACTTTGTGTCAACACATTTATTGTTTTTTACTATGATGTGTGCAGTTCCTTCATCATTTATGTACCTAGTTACTCACTGTTTTATCCATCTGCGTTGCGTAAGCTTTGGTATCTGTTTCTTTATTGCATAGACGTGTATAAAATTCAGTAAGACTCGCTTTTAGTTTGTTACCAACGCACGAGAAGTACCCATTTCAATAATTTTCACTTCTTTTATACTGTCAATGACAAGACGTTGTTTGTTGTAACTGTTTTTATTCTGTAGTCATGACGACTTTGTGTGGTCACAATCACGGGTTCCATTGTATTTCATGATGTTATTACTCAAACGGTTGTATAGTAAATCGAATGGCGTTATCAACCTAATGATGATACAGCTTTTTGTAACTACTGGTGTATGTTCTCTTCCTTTGCAAATAACTGTAGTTAACTTAACACATCTCGCTTGTAATTTTATTAACAGTTTAGTTGTTTTAGCTCTTTTACATTTTCATAGACAATGCGTCTTTTGTAACTACGTCAGTAATAACTTATGATCGTTCTATGAGATCACAATTACCGTTCGTGACACATTTTACATAGTTATTTTGCAAATGTGCTTCATAAGTATTCACTTACTGTCCTAGCTGTTAAGTGACGATGTAGTTTGGTGTAAGCCCTGTCACCTCTTTGGTTGCTATTTGCATAATTGTGTTGTTAACTTTTGTTCGGTTTTACTTTTCAGTTGTTTGGATTAACTGTGCACTTTAACATCAGTTCTGTACTTGCTTGTAACGATTGTGATCGTACAATCGATTATCGCGCTGGACAGAGATTAAATGATATATATACATGTTTATCTCTGAAGTGGAGCGGCAGTCTGCTGTACGCAGCACGCAGTATCGGTTCACTATACTTCCGCCAAGCGGTTGGCAGAATTTTTACTATCACTGTTCTTGGATTTCCTCTTGAACGTTGCACACGGAAATAAGACCATTTATGTAATGACTTTAACAAAATTCTGTGAGGATTTAGTGGAAGGCTGTTATTAGTGTTGGTTGTCTATTTTATACTGTAGTCTTAGCCTAGTTTCCTATTCTGCTTAAGTACAGGCAACCTGAAGATGTCCAAAGAACGAAACCGGTAGTAACTCGATAAGTGTTAATAATACAACTGAGGTGGTTTGATATAGAAGAACAGTGTCAGCCGTGGTGCTCAACAAAATAAGATTATTTCATTAACATCAGGATAGTTTATTTGGAAAGGACGTAGCCAATTTCGTTCTGCACTCTTATTCAGTACGAGATTGTTCACCGTCTCTTATGACCTCATTGGTGACCCAACGTCAAACCCTGTTCTTCCTCCTTCGTGCCGGCCGAAGTGGCCGTGTGGTTAAAGGCGCTGCAGTCTGGAACCGCAAGACCGCTACGGTCGCAGGTTCGAATCCTGCCTCGGGCATGGATGTTTGTGATGTCCTTAGGTTAGTTAGGTTTAACTAGTTCTAAGTTCTAGGGGACTAATGACCTCAGCAGTTGAGTCCCATAGTGCTCAGAGCCGTTTCAACCTCCTTCGTACGGGCGTTATTGTCCTTTGAAGTCTCGGCTGAAATAACCGCTCAAAATTCGCTCAAGGTTCTGTAGTACGGCACCACTTGTTTGGCACTGACAGAAAATAATCGGAATAATTGTTTTTCGTGTAAATTTCGTTTATAGTGACCAAGGTTTTTCTCCAAAACGAGGGAAAATTACATGTCTTCATAGCTATTAAGAATGACTGCAGACGATGTAAAACCGACAGTTTTACACCTGATGATAGTAGTTGTGACTGAGTGGTAGGACTGTGTTGATTACATACGCATCAAGATAAGTCAGCAGTGGCTTAAAACAGTCGCAACGAGGGACGCACGTTCGATTTGAGGAAAAACAAAAATGTTGTGTCGAGCTGGTGGCTTTTAGGAACGATCGGCTGAGGTAATGCTCCATGACACTCTCGTGAACAGCGACGAGGGCTACCAGATATCCTGCCTCGGGCATGGATGTTTGTGATGTCCTTAGGTTAGTTAGGTTTAAGTAGTTCTAAGTTCTAGGGGACTAATGACCTCAGCAGTTGCGTCCCATAGTGCTCAGAGCCATTTGAACCATTTTTTGACTACCAGATACGTTGGGCACGGAACCCTGCACTAGCAGCTATGCGCCGAACATTTGACGCTTCGCGAATGCACCGGAAAGTCGAACGGCGGTCGCCTACAACAACATCAGGGGGAAGGGGCGGGGTGAGACCGCCGCCCCTCTGGTAATTTTTACACACATGCGACGCCCGGACAGTTTCGTCGGAAGTATATGCAGAGGAAGCCTATATTCACATGTGCGTGCACTGTTTTTTACAAGCACAGCATAAAATCAACCTTGAAGCCATTGACCTCATGAATAAGATACGCTTCAAAGATAACAAACAGAAAGGTCTTATCACAGACAAATCTCTTGAAAGCCTAATAATTTTACAGTATAAAACTTATTATATAATATTTATGTATATGGTTAACACTATAGCCTGAGTCTCTCACGTAATAAAAGTGTCGCCACAGCTAATGGCATACTGCAGTTACACTGGAATTGTAAACCAGTTGCATGTGTGAACTCTCAGTTTTCAGTGGCCCAGCTTCACAGACGCAACCTCTGTCATACCACAAAAATTTAAACTCGATTGTAGTTCGTTACGCCAGTGTCCTTCCTCCGCCGCTTCCTGGTGGCAGTATTTCGAAACACGAGCATTCAGTCGCAGTTATCTTGGAGTAATTGCATTCCATTTCAGTGTATTTTCGTTTTGTTACTGGAAAAGTCAAAACACTGGTCGCAGGTACACTTACGCAGCTTCTGGAACTGCAACAACTTATGCTTAATTTTCTTTAGTAGTGTGTGTGTGTGTGTGTGTGTGTGTGTGTGTGTGTGTGTGTGTAGGTACGTAAATGATGTAGGCCTACCCCATAGTCTTGAAAGACTTTGGATGAATAATTACATAAACTTACCATATAATCAAAAATGCGAGTGATATAAAGTTAGTGATTTGTAAGACCAAGCACTGCATAAATTTTGGATTATATGTAGGAAATAACCCCCGGTGTGATGTAGCAGCTGTTAAACTAAAAATTAGTTATTCAAAATCAACGAATACAAAAAGATTCAAAATCTTGGAAGAGTGACGTTTTCTTGCCAGCTGTTGGTTAGTTTGCCTCAGCCGACAGTATTTTTATCTTCGAGTGTTACTTGTCTTGTAAATGTATTTGTGGCTCCTGATTTATTTCTGCACGATACCTATTTTTGTATGCAAAGTCTGGGTTTCGTCTTAGTTGTACTAAATTCTTGTCACAGTTGTAATACCATAACCTGCAATATTATATTGATACCCGCCCATATGATTTAAGTTGACGTCATGTTGAAAGCTGTGCAACTACTTAGAATATGTGGCGTCCTGTATGAACGGAAGCTCACGGTGCCACTACAGAAATGCGCAAACTGTGACATCACATCAGTTTCGTGCGTGCATTCGGCTTTAATCGAAACAACCAAGACAAGTTCCACCGCGCATGAAATGATCCTTGATTTTTTTTCCTTGCGTTAGAGTCCATATACAAGAATTCGGAAACGGGACCATAAACCATGTAATAAAAGAGGGTAGTTCCAGTCGATATTGAGAAGGTAGTAAGCCAGATGTATAGGTCAGCGACCGAAGACGTACCCCCTCTCCACATTACAGTAATCTGTACAGAAGTGGACGTTAGACAGAAAGAAGATGTGTAAATTCCTTACGTCAAATTGTAAAGTAGGCAAGTACAGTTTGACAGTAATTAATGTACCATAATGAAATTACTTAACAACGAGAGAGATTTACCATTAACTGACGCTAAAGTTTCAAGGTAGTGGTTAGTTTAATTATAAGAAATTTCACTTGCAGTGTTTTGCATATTACAATCTCTTTTTACCTTGAATTTCACACAGTTATGTAAGATAATGGCCCCGAAAAACTTGGACAGTAATTGTTACTCCATCGCGGTGCAGTTAAGAACTTACAGGACCAGTTTAGCAGTCTGTGTCAGTTGCAGTAATTGCACCCACTGTTAATTTGCATGGCCGCCGCGAAGAGTTGTTCTGCTTTTCTTTTGCGCTCTGCATATTGGAGACTCTGCTGAGCTAAAATTAAGCGAGTAAGAACTATTTCACGAAATTTCGCGAAAGGAAAACTAGAGAAAACGAGCAAGGGGGGACACTTGCTTGAGGCTAAGCTCTCCTCCACCCCCACCCCACCACCCCGATCCCCCCCCCCTCTTCCTCTCCCTGTAAATTTTGTTCTTTAGGTATAGTTCGCCCCAGACGAAACAGGTAAAGACGTAACATCCAGTTGTAAGCATACTAACTTATTATTTTTGTAACAGAGGTGAGTACATGATAGTTTGTGACTTCAGTGACATGTCCCGACTATGTGCCCCTTTTATATATTTTGATCCAGGAAATAATCTATATCACCGTCTCATCACGGTTTCCTAAACAGTTAGAATTAGGGGTTGCTTACATTGCGCAACAGGGGGAAGCGGGCGGCCTGAATGAATATCCGATTGAATTTGAGATCACAGTTACTTCATAGCCAAATTTGATGGGGGTATAATTGATCTTCCTCGTAGGGGAGAAAAAGTGTTTTGTGCGAGCCTTATTGTGATAGCCTAACACCTGACTACGCAAGAACATGAAATATAATAATCACATCGAACATAATCCGGTAAGAAGCAAGTAGTCTCGAAGTCTCAGCAGCGCTACTTAACGTCTGAGACGTAAAGACATGCAAAGAGTTGAAAATGGCTTCTGTTGATTTCCGTTTGACTTCGCATTTATTAACGTTCTGCTGAAAGCAGCGTTCGCAATAAAGGTCTTGCTCAAATTAAGTACAGGTTCGAGTGTCAACGGAAAAGTACGTGCGCAATGAAAGTTTTAGCGTGGATTTCATTAAGTGACTGGGGAAGGGAAACACACTGTCCAGTCACAATAACCATCTTTCGCAGCGCGGACCTCTGCGAGACGTGTAGGAAGAGAGCCAGTGTGGTGCTGGAAGGTACCGATAGGAATGTAGAGCCAATGCCGACTCCAGTGCTGTGGCCAGGTGTGCTAGGTTTCCAGGATCAGGACCCGTGAGGCGAATAGCCTGATCGAGGTGGTCTCAGATTCTGGATTGGGTTTAAATCCGTCGAGTTTAGTGGCCAGGGAGTACAGTAAACTCATCCCGGTGCTCTTAGACCGCTCACAGATACTGCGAGTTGTGTGACAAGTTGCACCGTCCTGTTGGTAGACGCTATCGTGCCGAGGAAAAATAAACTGCTTGCGGGGGTGGACATGTGTCCCAAGGATAGAGGCAGGCTTCTGTTGATCCATTGTGCCTTCCCGGACGGCGACATCACCCAGAAAATGACACTGAAGCATTCCCCAGACCATAACGCTCCCTCGATTGTCGTACGGTGTTTGTTTTTAGACGTTTCATGTCTTACACGTCAATGGCCATATGTCCGATGCAGCACAAAACGTAATTAATTTGGAAAGGTCACCTGCCAAGACTCAGCAGGCGTCCGGCTGCGGTACTGGTGTGCCAAGTTCCAACCTTGGTCGCGGAACAGCAGTCAGAAGTCTGCATGAACGGGGCACCTGCTGCGGAAGCCCATACGCAGCAACGTTCACTGGAAGGTCGTTGAGAAGACACTACTGGTAGTCCCTTGGTTCATCTGGATGGTCAGTTGCTCAATAGTTGCACGTCTATTCGCCCGTACACATGTCCGCAGCCGTCGTTCAGCCTTGTCATCTGTGGCCCGTAGTGCACCACAGTTCCCTCGGCGTCAGCGCGTGGTGTATACCTTAACCACGGCGGCACGCGAACAGTTTACAAACTAAGTTGTTTCGGGGATGGCCGGCCGGAGTGGCCGAGCCGTTCTAGGCGCTTCAGTCTGGAACTGCGCGACTGCTACGGTCGCAGATTCTAATCCTGCCTCGGGCATGGATGTGTTCAAAAAAGGTTCAAATGGCTCTGAGCACTATGGGACTTAACATCTATGGTCATCAGTCCCATAGAACTTAGAACTACTTAAACCTAACTAAGGACATCACACAACACCCAATCATCACGAGGCAGAGAAAATCCCTGACCCCGCCGGTAATCGAACCCGGGAACCCGGGCGCGGGGCCGGCCGCTGGTGGCCGAGCGGCTCCAGGCGCTTCAGTCAGGAACCGCGCGACCGCTACGGTCGCAGGTTCGAATCCTGCCTCGGGCATGGATGTGTGTGATGTCCTTAGGTTAGTTAGGTTTAAGTAGTTCTAAGTTCTAGGGGACTGATGACCTGAGATGTTAGGTCCCATAGTGCTCAGAGCCATTTGAACAACTTGAACCGGGCGCGGGAAGCGAGAACGCTGCCGCACGACCACGAGCTGCGGACGGCATGGATGTGTGTGATGTCCTTAGGTTAGTTAGGTTTAAGTAGTTCTAAGTTCTAGGGGACTGATAACCTCAAATGTTAAGTCCCATAGTGCTCAGAGCCATTTGAACCATGTTTTTTTTTTTTGGGGTGGGGGGGGGGGGGGAATGCTTCGACCCTTGGTCCGATGTCAGTAATGATGCACTTTTGTACGTCATACAAATCACTCCTTTTCCGCATTATGACAAACAGGCGCATTGTCTTGAGCGTCCCGCTATCCCCGACTAACTTTGTATACCATCCACAGCTAGTGATGCCACATGACTTCTGTGAGTGGTTATCGCACTTTCATTCGGGAGGACGACGGTTCAGATCCGCGTCCGGCCATCCAGATTTAGATTTTCTAAATAGCTCCAGGTAAATTCCAGGACGGTTCCTTTGAAAGGGCACGGCCGATTTCCTTTCCCATCCTTGACATAATGCGAGTTTGTGCTTCGTCTCTAATGACCCAGTGTTACTTCCTTATTACACGTTGACCTCGAACCTCGGCGGTGGCCACATTAATGAGACTGGACCGTGTATCAGGGTAAGCTACAAGTAGGAACTGCCGCCTCACCGTAGTTCTCGTAGCTCGTTCCTTGACAATGGCCATCAGAAAGTAACCTTAAGGCAAATATCCAACAGCCGTAAGGAATCAGCTACACCAGTCGTACATAGCAAAACGCGGAAGCGGTGAAACTAGCCAACAGGCAACAACAGCGTCAGAAACAGGAACAGAACGCTTCGTCACTAAAATGCGACATGACAGACGCAGGCCTCTGATTCTGCAGTGCACGCTGCCTTCACTCGACTAGTCAGAGACTGTAATACATTAAGCAATACTGTAATACTTGAAGCAACAGATAGCCTGGTTCATAACGTGTTTGCTGCAGTCTTGCGCCTCAGAAATCGTAAGACGGAGGAACTTGACAGTCGACAGTCTTACAAACGACTTTTACAGTCTGAAAATCTACAAGTAAATACCAAATCTGAAAGAAAACGAGGAGTTATTTATACAGGGTGTTTCCGTCATAGTGATACAACAACCAGGGATGATTGATAGTGACAAATGTATCAATATAAGATAGCGGCCGCTAGTCCGATAACAACTGAATCGAATGCTTTAACGCAGAAAGAGAGATTTTTTAATATATGTAATAAAATCACGTAGGAAATTTTTAAAATATTTTTATTTATCTGCATAGCTCGCCGAAGCAGTCATGTATGAAACTGTTGTAAGTGATGTAGTTTTGACATTGTCGCACCTATTCACGTCTTACCTGATCTGAAAAGCCTTGTGGTTTTTATACAACGTCACAGGCAATGAGAATTCATGCCAGGAGTCTCGTCTCAATAGATGTCACGAGACTTTTCCCACATCCCCACAAGAAAAAATTAAACTGGATCATCAATTTTCCGCAGGTGCTTCAGTTATCTATAGAACTGTTTAAAAAACATGTGGTTCACTGTAAGGTAAAAAATGAGGCATCATGAAGGAATAATCCGAATGGAACGGAAATCGATAGACATGACGTACGGGTACAGACAAACAAATGATTACAATTTTGGAACAACTGCACGATTTACTCAAGAGAAAGAGTTTCACAAATTGAGCAAGTCAGTAACGCGTTGGTTCCTCTCTGGCCCTTATAGAAGTAGTTTCTCTTCTTGGGATATGGTGTTGCCCATAATGATCCAAACGTTCTCAAATGGGGAAAGATCCGGCGACGTAACTGGCCAAGGTAGGGCTTGACAAACACGAATGCAAGCAGTAGAAACTCTCTGCGCTTGCGGGTGGCCATGCCTAAGTCCAGGATGGCTTTCCAAGAAGGACAATAAAACGGGGCGCTGAGTATTGTCAGCATACCGTAGTGCTGTAAAGGCATCTTGCTGTGGAAAGAAATGCCGTCCCAGACCATCACTCCAGGCTGTGGAGCCGTAAGGCGGACGACAGTCAGCTTGGTATCTCACCGTTGCCTCGGGCCTCTCCAGACACGGCTTCGCTGGTCATCGAGCTCAGTTCGCTGCAGGACTACTCCAGTCATTGAGATTCAGTCAGATCTTGATGATAATTCAAAGTGATACAAAGATTGGCAAGTTGCTTTACTTTTCTTCTGTCTACTTCGGGTACGAAAGTGCAAATCATAAACAGAACAAAAATTGTCCTAATCAGCACACTAAATGTATTCCAAGACCGAAATTTCAGACAGTCCGAACAAAAACATGGTCGTTGTATGCGTAGCAATATGACAAGATGCTGAGCGCTTCATACAAAACGGAACAAGTTATTACTGGTCGACCTGTACCCATGTGAGTGGCACAGCTCACTTCTCACGCCAGTTCCGCCTATTGCGGTCGGCCGCGGCGGCCATCGTAGTAGCAAGATGCAGCATCTCTGACTCACTCTCAATACCCACTGCAGACGGGAAGAGTAAAAGTCTACAAAAATCTATAATTGCGCACTTCACAAAATGCAAGAAAGTAGTGTCTCCCGATTGCAACATCAACGAATCACAATTGGAATCAGTCCTCTCATACAACACCTGGTGTAACGGATTATAGGGATATGAAATGGGATGACTACGAAGTCTTTCGCTACGGAGTCCTTGCATAAAACTTTCTCGGTTTACTTGCCGCGTCAAATTTGGATAAAATCCCGAGCTTTCGATGACTGCCTCCGTCATCTTCGTCAGGGGTAAAACTGACAGTCGTGGACCGGTGAGGCTTCCACTTTTATATGCCGTGGATGGCTTCTCATTCGCTGGATGACGTCACGGTGAAAACGGCGCGTACGGTGTTGGCGGCCTCTATGTCCATAGATTTTGTTTGCGCGCTTTATGAGAAGCTGTCCACTTTGCCAATACTTTCGCAAAGATACAGTTATCAGATATGATAGAGTGTTAGGGTTTAACCTCAGACAAGTGAATCCTTACGTTCATTTTCACTAGTTTCGCTTCACGAATTTTCATGAAATTGTTCTTACTTACTTAATCTTGGCTCAGCGGTTTCTCCAACATGTAGAGCACAAAAGAAGAGCAGAACAACTCTTCGCGGCAGCCACGTAATTAACGTGCATGTCTATGGGCACATGAATAGATGTTCTGATGAAATGAAGGCGGAATTTCTTTTCCTTGTTGCTGAGTACTGTGAAGGGGTGTTAAGGTGAAATGTATCTGACTCCCCATTTCATCCCAAAGTTGTTGGAATTGCCTAGCAATGTACCCGACTTCCTTCAAACCTTGATACAACAGCCCTTGCTTTGAGGTCACAGGAATTTTTAATGATGGTAAGAAAAGAATCTGAATCAAAACTGTTGTCTCACTGCGAGCTTGGGAAGTGTGCTCATGAATGAAGTGAAGAGGAGACGTTTGCTGTTCACTCCAGATACGAAAGCTTGAACTGTAACCAGAGTAAGACACCACGTAAACTAACAGCGAAATCCAGACGGTCCAAAAACAAAATGGGGTCGTTCTGGCAAAGCGATGGTAGGCAAAACCTTTCATATAGCGCGGAACAAGTGCCGATGCCGTCTGCTTATATTGCATTAGCGCTGCCGCCGCTGCTATAGCTGCTATAACCCCTTCCAGACGGCGCCGATAATGATCGGAATAATTCTGGTGCTGGTGTGGGAGATGGGAAGTGTAGATGAGGGACTGAGTAGGCTGACCTTTTCTGGAATGGCCAACCCTGATGGCCCAGTGTGATCCTGCGTAAGCGCTGAGGTTGGCAGATGCTAGAAGCAATCTGTTTGGTGGTAACGGTTCCATATCCGTGAGCTACGGCACCCTCGCCCACTTGTCTGCACGCTTAAAAATGTCCAGCAACGTATGTACAAAACCTAAGTCAGTGCTAAACATTGTTTATTCGCAGTTAATATGTTCACTATAGTTAATGAAATCATAATGTTGACCTATCAAGTGAACGTTTATCAAAGGCGACAGATACAACTCGTAAGTGTGATACTAAATTTTTGGATTTTTAATGGGTTGTGTTATTCTGACAGTTGTAATATTGTACATGGCGTTATATCATGTCTGTTTTAGCTATAATCAAACTTTCTCTAGTTGAGACAGCCACATGAAAAACGAGTGATCGTAGGACAATGAAACTTTGTGGAATTATTTTTAAGAAGATGGACAAGAGACTGACGAAGAAGACGTTGAAAGACATTTTTTTTTCCACATTTGAAGGTAACACTTGTTAACTGCGTACCTATTTACGTTTCAGGCTACAAACAACGTTCATTGTGATGACAATCTGCAAAAAAATGGCTCTGAGCACTATGGAACTTAACTTCTGAGGTCATCAGTCCCCTAGAACTTAGAACTACTTAAACCTAACTAACCTAAGGACATCACACACATCCATGCTCGAGGCAGGATTCGAACCTGCGACCGTAGCGGTCACGCGGTTCAAGACTGTAGCGCCCAGAACCGCTCGGCCACTCCGGCCGGCTGACAATCTGCATCCACGACAGCCTGGAACCGCACTAGACATAATATTTCACTATCATTCGCGCCGCTTTTCGAATGGTGGACCGCAGAATATTCAGCTGTCGTGATAAAGCTCGTGCACTGCTTGAAGATCGCACATAGCGTCCAGCATTCTTAGCCATGGCAAAGAGTAACTTCTACAGCAATTCGTGCAATTGGCAGTAGGGTCTCTCCGTGGAGCAATTCACAAATCGCCAGTTAATTCCAACTTCCGAATCGTGTTCTTCAATCCCGGTGCGGAAAGAGAACCACTCCGTATTTCTTTAGTGCGAAGAGCAGCAGCACTGTTGCCGTTGTTTTGATAAAACGGCTTTACGTGTAAAACTCTGCTCACCTCGCCCAGACTCATGTTGAGGTCTGCAACTGTATAGCACATTGATGCTTCTCTTTCTGCCCCTACGTCGCCATACCAGTACCGGCGCCAAACGGCAAGTCAAGGCACTGACACTACTAACAACCCAAATTTTGCAGCGCACAGCCTGATCATCATTCCTATAAAGTTGGCTACCCATACGGTAAATACTTTTTCGTGTCCACTGGCTCAAGTAGTGAATTAACACCACGTAATATGTTGGCTTGTCTTCCTAAGTATTATACACTCCTGGAAATGGAAAAAAGAACACATTGACACAGGTGTGTCAGACCCACCATACTTGCTCCGGACACTGCGAGAGGGCTGTACAAGCAATGATCACACGCACGGCACAGCGGACACACCAGGAACCGCGGTGTTGGCCGTCGAATGGCGCTAGCTGCGCAGCATTTGTGCACCGCCGCCGTCAGTGTCAGCCAGTTTGCCGTGGCATACGGAGCTCCATCGCATTCTTTAACACTGGTAGCATGCCGCGACAGCGCGGACGTGAACCGTATGTGCAGTTGACGGACTTTGAGCGAGGGCGTATAGTGGGCATGCGGGAGGCCGGGTGGACGTACCGCCGAATTGCTCAACACGTGGGGCGTGAGGTCTCCACAGTACATCGATGTTGTCGCCAGTGGTCGGCGTAAGGTGCACGTGCCCGTCGACCTGGGACCGGACCGCAGCGACGCACGGATGCACGCCAAGACCGTAGGATCCTACGCAGTGCCGTAGGGGACCGCACCGCCACTTCCCAGCAAATTAGGGACACTGTTGCTCCTGGGGTATCGGCGAGGACCATTCGCAACCGTCTCCATGAAGCTGGACTACGGTCCCGCACACCGTTAGGCCGTCTTCAGCTCACGCCCCAACATCGTGCAGCCCGCCTCCAGTGGTGTCGCGACAGGCGTGAATGGAGGGACGAATGGAGACGTGTCGTCTTCAGCGATGAGAGTCGCTTCTGCCTTGGTGCCAATGATGGTCGTATGCGTGTTTGGCGCCGTGCAGGTGAGCGCCACAATCAGGACTGCATACGACCGAGGCACACAGGGCCAACACCCGGCATCATGGTGTGGGGAGCGATCTCCTACACTGGCCGTACACCACTGGTGATCGTCGAGGGGACACTGAATAGTGCACGGTACATCCAAACCGTCATCGAACCCATCGTTCTACCATTCCTAGACCGGCAAGGGAACTTGCTGTTCCAACAGGACAACGCACGTCCGCATGTATCCCGTGCCACCCAACGTGCTCTAGAAGGTGTAAGTCAACTACCCTGGCCAGCAAGATCTCCGGATCTGTCCCCCATTGAGCATGTTTGGGACTGGATGAAGCGTCGTCTCACGCGGTCTGCACGTCCAGCACGAACGCTGGTCCAACTGAGGCGCCAGGTGGAAATGGCATGGCAAGCCGTTCCACAGGACTACATCCAGCTTCTCTACGATCGTCTCCATGGGAGAATAGCAGCCTGCATTGCTGCGAAAGGTGGATATACACTGTACTAGAGCCGACATTGTGCATGCTCTGTTGCCTGTGTCTATGTGCCTGTGGTTCTGTCAGTGTGATCATGTGATGTATCTGACCCCAGGAATGTGTCAATAAAGTTTCCCCTTCCTGGGACAATGAATTCACGGTGTTCTTATTTCAATTTCCAGGAGTGTATTTTTCGGTAATTAGATATTCTCTACACTGTGTTGTTCGAGTAGACAATGGTCATGCTTTCTATATGTGCCCGGGATATCGTTCACATGGTTAAAGTAATTAGTCTTTCTCATCCGCGTCAACCAATCGAACAGTAATTATTTTGAACGTTTATGCGTTGTTACTTTACAGCACTCGTATATTATATGTTGGTAACACGACAGTGAGTGTCCGACCTGTCTTACGGTCTGCATTCTCAACTAGGTAACTCGCTATTTAGTAAAACATTGTGGCGGTGTTACTATCTGACGTCACTGTGAACACTGTCCTTAATTAATCTCATCCAGCCCTCGCCGAACACGCGCATTAAGTAACTCAACGTTTACACCATCGGACTGAGCCCTGTTCAGCGGTTTTACATATTCAGGAAAGGGACTTACCTTGGCATTTGTATTAAGA
The DNA here is from genome assembly GCF_023898315.1 of Schistocerca nitens. Classification (NCBI taxonomy): domain Eukaryota; kingdom Metazoa; phylum Arthropoda; class Insecta; order Orthoptera; family Acrididae; genus Schistocerca; species Schistocerca nitens. The sequence continues at coordinate 562,253,732 of NC_064617.1, forward strand.
AATTAGTTTTGAGCGAGCTCTGATGTAACGTACGTGCTACTTTTTATGACTGCACTATTAATTGTTGTCAACTCAAGCTTCCTTTGAAATAGCTTTTATCAGAATCTATCAATTAATATACCGTACGGTAATATACCAAACATGAACGTATAATAGGTAAAATGGACATGGAGTAAAAAAATTGACGTAAAAAATTATGGGGCCTCCATACTATACATCGTAGAAACACAGGTGAGCTTCCATGCAAACAGTCATCCCAATACGTACGTTTTGGTATGCAAAAGTACTGTGTACTTTACTTGTGTTTTATCATTCTCCAGGCTTTGTTTAAAGTATCGGTTTCTCCATAGTCTCACTGCAAGGAATGATTGCTGATGTGTTTCGGAATGTTTGCAAATTCCTAACAAGAATTCCGTTACTCAGATTATTTCCTGGGTAGTAAGTTACAGATGACCGTCTAAGAAACATTTTTTAACTTCCGTGGTTTACTGAGATGGAATTTTGTTTAAGAAATTAACATTTTCAGATCTGCGTGTGGATTAGGAACATGTATTGAACTGAAAAATTGGAAAACCCCAATAGCAAAAAGACGGAGTTGTTTGGAACGTTTTGAACAGGAAAATGTTGAAAATTAAGCGCACAGATACACGAAATGAGCAACTATTAAGGAAAGCTGTCAGAGGAGAACCATTACGAGAAGAACGAACAGATCAATAGGCATCTCTTACGACGCGCGAGAATAGTTAAATAGTTCAAATGGTTCAAATGGCTCTGAGCACTATGGGACTTAACATCTATGGTCATCAGTCCACTAGAACTTAGAACTACTTAAACCTAACTAACCTAAGGACATCACACACATCCATGCCCGAGGCAGGATTCGAACCTGCGACCGTAGCAGTCGCGCGGCTCCGGACTGAGCGCCTAGAACCGCTAGACCACCGCGGCCGGCCAGTTAAATAGTCGCAGAATGAAACGGTAGAGAGAAGAATACTGCAGGGAAGGGAAGAAATGAGGATAAGTGAAACAGAATATCGAATATCTTTCGTCTTTTTCCAGTCCTATATCCCGTATCTTCACGGAGTCGGAATGTTAGCTACTGGATTTGGCAATGTTCATTGGCACAGGGTGGTCGGATGCCCTTCCAGTGCAGCCTTGTTGATCAATTTTATCTCGTTTCTAGACTAAAATTAACAAACGTTATACGATGATACTTCAACAAATAAATTACGTATTATTATGGCAGGCCATCTGAGTTTTACAGATGCTGCACTACACTTCAAAACTACACAGATACATGACAAAGTCTCAAAATAGTCACCAAGTCTCCGCATATAACATTCAGAATATTCTTTCAATCGTTCAGTTTCCGTGACAATAGAAATCCCATCCTTGGTCACGGAGGCAATCGAGAACCGCTGTGCGAAAGTCATCATTGCTGGAAAATCTCTTTCCCCTCAGATGCTCTCTCAGCATGCCGAAAAGATGGACGTCATATAGTGACAGATTTGGACTTCCCAATCATCATCGCTCACACCTGTGCGGCCTCGGTCCAAACTTTGGCACCGTTTGACTAATGTTGGAAGCGTAATTTCGTGTGGTCCATATACCGCCAGAATTTCACGGTGAATCTGTGTGCACTTTAGACGTTTTGCCATCAAAATTTGTACGGCGCACTTTCAGCTTGAGAATACCTTTCCAATTGTCCCACCATTTCAAACGCACACTGTGACGCACCTGTTATGCCTACTGCAGCAGAACTGTATCTCCAGGAAACGCGCCACTCATATTGTCCAGTACTTTTAGCATGTGACGACATATGCACCTCTTCTTCGTAAGTCCCTTCGTACCAATGCAAGAGGTTTCGAACGCCTTTAAAAAAAGTACATGGTTCCATTTAAAATTAGTTTTATTAATATCTCGATATACAACAAACTTATTTAATTCTCTGCCTATTGTGATTTGCAGAAACCCTCGTTACGATATGTTGAACCATTAACAGAATGAAAGGAGTGCAGCTTCAAGATGCTTTCCACTATTACAGTAAAATCCACAACCTTAAGATTTATTAGCCGCCAAATTCGCCTACATAAAAAACATAGAAGCAAGGAAGGAAGGAAGGAACCATGGATAACAGAAGAAATACTTCAGTTGATCGGCGAAAGAAGGAAGTAAAATTACGTTGAAGAAAAATCACGAGTGCGGAAATAGAAGTCACGTAGGAATGAAATAAATAGAAAGTGGAGGGAAGCTAAAGTCGAAATGGCTATATGAAAAATATAAAGAAATCAAAAAAGAAATGATCGTCAGAAGGACCGAGTCAGCATATGGAAAAGTCAAAATCACTTTCGGTGAAATTAAGAGCAATGGAGATATCATTAAGAATATAATGAGAATTCCACTGCCAAATACACAGAAGAGAGCGGACAGAGGGAGATAGAACACTGAAGGCCTCCATGAGGGGATGGACTTGTCTGATGATGTCCTGATAGATGAAGAAACAGAAGTCGACAGGGAAGAGATAGGGGAGCCAGAATTACAACCAGAGTTCAAAAGAGCTTTGGACGACTTAAGATCAAATAACGCAGAAGACATAGACAATATTCCACCGTAAGTCCTAAAATCATTGCGGGAAGCGGCAACAAAATGAATATTCACTTTTGTGAGTAGAATGTATGAGACCGCCGATATAACATCAGACATTCGAAAATCATCATTCACACGAGTCCGTACATAGCAAGAGCCGCCAAGTCGATTGTTATCACTTCTCAGCTTAACAGCTCATGCAACCAAGGTGCTGACAAGATTAATGTACGAAAGAATGGAAAATATCGAAAACCTCTTAGATGACCCTCAGTGTGGTTTTAGGAAAGGTAGAGGCACCAGAGATGCTGTTCCGACGTTGCGTTGATAAGGGAAGCAATACTAAATACAGATAAAGATATGTTCACAGGATTCGTCGACATGGAAAAAGATTTGACAATGTAAAATGCCACAAGATACTCAAAATTCTGAATAAAATAGTGATAAGGTATACGGAAACACAATATGTGTAAAAAGTAAGGGAGAAAAATAAGATTAGAAGATCAAGAACGAAGTGGTCGGTTTAAAAAGGGTGTAGTACAGGGATGTAGTCTTTCATCCCTACTGTCCAATCTATGCATAGAAGAAGCAATTACGGAAATGAAAGGAAGGTTCAGGAATTGGATTAAAATTCAGGGTGAAAGGTTATCATTTATGAGATCCGCTGACGACATTGCTACACTGCCGGCCGCTGTGGTCGAGCGGTTCTAGGCTCTTCAGTCAGGAACCGCGCGACTGTTACGGTCGCAGGTTCGAATCCTGTCTCGGGCATGGATGTTTGTGATGTCCTTAGGTTAGTTAGGTTTAAGTAATTCTAAGTCTAGGGGACTGATGACCTCAGATGTTAAGTACCATAGTGCTTAGAGCCATTTGAACCATTGCTACATTAAGTGATCAAAAGTATCCGGACATCCCAAGAAACATACTTTTTTCATATTAGGTGCATTGTGCTGCCACCTACTGCCAGGAACTCCACATCAGCGACCTCAGTAGTCATTAGACATCGTGAGAGAGCAGCTCAGCGGATCTCACGGAACTACGAATGTGGTCAGGTGACTGGTTTCACTTGTGTCCTACATCCGTACGTGAGATTTCCACACTCCTAAACATCCATAGGTGCACTTTCTCCGATGTGATAGTGAAGTGGAAACGTGAAGGGACACCTACAGCACAAAAGCGTACCGGCCGACCTCGTCTGTTGATTGACAGAGACCGCCGACAGTTGAAGAGGGTCGTATTGTGTAATAGGCAGACATCTATCCAGACCATCACACAGGAAATCGAAACTGCATTAGGATCCACTGCAAGTACTATTACCGTTAGACGGGAGGTGAGAAAACTTGGATTTCATGGTCGGGCGGCTGCTAATAAGCCACACATCACGCCGGTAAATGCTAAACGACGCCTCGCTTGGTGTAAGGAGCGTAAACGTTGGACGACTGAACAGTGGAAAAACGTTGTGTGGAGTGGCGGATTACGCTATACAATGTGGCTATCCGATGGCAGAGGTATGGCGAATGGCCGGTGAACGTCATCTGCCAGCGTGTGTAGTGCCAACAGTAAAATTCTGAGGCTGTGGTGTTATATTGTGGCCGTGTTTTTCATAGAGGAGACATGCACCCCTTGTTGTTTTGCGTGGCACTATCACAGCACAGGCCTACATTAATGTTTTAAGCACCTTCGTGCTTCTCACTGTTGAAGAACAATTAGGAAATGGCGACTGAATCTTTCAACACGATCGAGCACCTGTTCATAATGCACGGCCTGTGGCGAAGTGGTTACACTACAATAACATCCCTTTAATGGACTGGCCTGCACAGAGTCCTGACATGAATCCTATAGAACACCTATGGGATGTTTTGAAACGCCGACTTCTTGACAGGCCCCACCGATACCTCTCCTCAGTGCAGCACTCCGTGAAGAATGGGCTGCCATTCCCCAAGTAATCTTCCAGCACTTGACTGAACGTATGCCTGCGAGAGTGGAAGCTGTCATCAAGGCTAAGGTAAGGGTGGGCCAATACCGTATTGAATTCCAGCATTACCGATGGAGGGCGGCACGAACTTGTAAGTGATTTTCAGCCATGTGTCCGGATACTTTTGATCATATAGTGTACTTTTAGTGAAAATGAAGAAGAATTACAGGATCTGCTGAATGGAATGAGCAGATAACGAGTACAGAATATGGATTGAGAGTAAACCGAAGAAATATGAAAATAATGAGAAGTATCGGGAATGAGAACAGCGAGAATCATCTGGACTGAGGATCGCGAAGTAGACGAAGTTATTGAATTCTGCTCCCTATAGAGCTAAATAACCCATGACGGACAGAGCAAGAGGGGCAAGAAAAGCAGACTAGCACTGAAAAATAGGGCATTCCTGGCCAAGAGAAGTCTGCTAGTATCATACGTAAGCCTTAACCCGTGGAAGAAATTACTGATAACGTACGTTTCTACCATTGCGTTGTATGGCAGCTAGACATGGATTGTGAGAAAATTGGAACAGAAAAGAACAGAAACATATGAGAATTGGTGCTGCAGAACAATGTTGAAAACAAGGTGGACTTGTAAGGTAAGTAATGAAGAGTTTCTCCGCAGAATCGTTGGCGATGAAAGGAATATATGAAAAACACTGATGAAAAGAAGGGACAAGGTGGTAGGACTTCTGTTAAGACATCAGGGAATAACCTCCATGGAACAAGAGAGAGCTGTAGAGGGTAGGAACTGTAGAGGAAGACAAAAATATTGGGAAACGTGCAACAATTAAGGACGTAGCTTGCAAGTGCTACTCAGAGATGAAAAGTTTGCCACAAGAGAGGAATTCGTGGCGAGCCGCATCAAATAATTCAGAAGACTGACATTTCTGAACTTTACCAACTGCCAGAATGCTGCAGAAGAAAAATAGATCAGCAGCTTGTTTTATGGGTAGAACATAACATAGACCACATAGGACGTACAGTAGAGAATTAATGTCGTTCTGTAATGACCGTTCTATGTGGTGTATTTAATGTTGTTGAGTCGGCCATTGATCACCACTGCACAAGCATTTTTTGTACAAAGGCCATCGATTTTATTGTCACACTTGCGATACTAACGGTTTGAAAACAGAGACATGTGTCCGAAACCAGTCACCATAAAGAAATAAGAGAAGATACTTCTCAAAGCAACTTATGAAAGAGCTACAACGATTTATTTCAATTTTAAAATTCACTGTGCTTAATGAATGAGGCAGAGAATAGCATATAGTAGGACTGTGCTGTTTTAGTTGTGAAGAAGCGGGAAAGATGGTGAATCTTCGTGGTGAGTTTTTGTCTGCGACAAATTCGGCAACGTAATATAATATGGCTACGAAGCGAACGGTAAGTGGAAGGCGATTGACGCAGATATGAGGGCAACCGAGGACGTCAACCTCGAGCAGGTCCTGACGAATCTGCGGACCCACGCGAGTGTAATTTGGAGGAGCGGGTTAAAGAGGTGCTTGGGATGCAGGCCGCGAGCTCTCCAGTCACAGCAGGCGGCGGAGACAGTGCCCCGCACCAGTCACGGCTCCCTGCACCCCGCCTGTACAGCGACCCGCGAGGAGTGGGGCAGGTCTGCGAACCACCGCCGCTGCACCCAGCTGCGCAATGTTCATGTCTGCCCCGGGGTCGGATAATGGGTGCAAGTTCGCTCCTCACTGCACTCTACCTGCGTCACTTGTGTCGGTGCAAAGCACTTTGTTCTATCACGTAGGGTGAACGCGAATAACGCAGATAAAATTTCGGAGGTTGTTCGGTGATATTTTGTTACAGAGGAACCTGTGTCTCCGATGACTCGTTATAAATTGAATTTCATTTCATTTCATTTTATTTCTACGCCCGCCCCTCCCTCTATCTCTTCATCTGTACTGACTTAAAATATCTGCACAACAGTGCAAATGTTGGTGGTATATGCAGTATGTCTTCTTTGGAAATTAACTTTTTCCATTTACTCACGATACTTTTTGTTGACAACAGTAATTCCCACTTTACACTTCGCCCTCTTCTTCTGTGTTGCTCAATTGTGTATGAGATTTGTTTTTCCAGAAGTGTCAGCTGCACATTGGCAGCGATACAAAGCAGCACGGTTAGCTCTACTGCTCAAGAGTTGGCCGATATGCACCTCGTCTATCGGTTCGCTGAATGCAACTGAAGGGCAAAGCGACGACACATACTGAGCTGTTATCGAAACGACGGCAGTTATCACGTTTTTACATTATCTTCTGATTTTTCTGGTACGTTTTTGTGATTGCGTCATACAGGCTTCTTCACTGTTGTGAAACTACACTGAAGCGTCAAAGAAACTGGTGCAGACATGTGTATTCAAATACAGGGATACGTAAACAGGCAGAGTTCGTCGCTACGGTCGGCAATGCTTATATAAGACAACAAGTGTCTGGCGCAGTTGTTAGATCGGTTTCTGCTGCTACAATGGCAGTTTATCAAAATTTATGTGAGTTTGAACGTTGTGTTACAGTCGGCGCACGAACGATGGGTCACAGCATCTCCGAGGTAGCGATGAAGTGGGGATTTTCTTGAACGACCATTTCACGAGTGCACCGTGAATAGCAGGAATCCGGTAAAACATCAAATCTCCGACATCGCTGCGGCCGGAAAAAGATCCTGCAAGAACGAGACCAACGACGACTGAAGAGAATCGTTCAACGTCAAAGAAGTGCAACCCCCCTTACTCAAATTGCTACAGATTTCAGTGCTGGGCCATCGACAAATTCCAGCGTGTGAACCATTCAATCAAACATCATCGATATAGGGCTTTCGGTGCCTAAGACCCACTCGTATACCCTTCATGACTGCACGACATAAAGCTTCACTCCTCACCTGGGCTCATCAACACCGACACTGGACTGTTGATGACTGGAAACATGTTGCCTGGTCGGAAGAGTCTCGTTTCAAACTGTATCGAGCGGACGTTTACGGGTATGAAGACAACCTCATGAATTCGTGAACTCTGTATGTCAGCAGAGGACTGTTCAAGCTGGTAGAGGCCCTTATTGGTGTGGGAGGTGTGCAGTTGGAGTGAATTGGGATCCCTGATACGTCTATATACGACTCTGACTGGTGACACGTACATAAGCATCCTGTCTGATCGCCTGCATCCATTCATGTCCATTGTGCATTCCGACGGATTTTAGTAATTCCAACATGACCATGCGACACCCCACACGTTCAGAATTACTACAGACTGGATCCAGGAACACTCTTCTGAGTTTAAACACTTCCGCTGGTCACCAGACCTTCCACACGTAAACATTACTGAACATATCTGGGATGCCTTTCAACGTGCTATTCAGGAGAGATCTCCACCCTCTCGTACTCTTACGGATTTATGGACAGCCCTGTAGGATTCATGGTTTCAGTTCCCTCCATACTACCTTAGACATTATTCGAGTCCCTATCACATCGTGTTGATTCATTTCTGCATGCTCGTGGAGGCCATACACGGTACGGTATTAAGCATGTGTACCAGTTTATTTGGCTCTTCAGTGTATATTCACAGAAATAAAGGTACTTGGGGTACAAAACGAATAAATCGCAGCTAAACTTTTATTTATTTTATTATTTATTTATTTATTTTACCTGGCAAGATTAGGGCCATCAGTCCCCCTCATACATCTAACCAGGCATTCTACTTATTTTACATTCACACGTTTTAGTAGGCATGTTAAACTACATCTAGTACAAAAAGTGAAATAAACAATTAGAAAGGTACACCTGGAAAAATACATAAATATAGAGTTTACATTCGTAGATCATAAGTACTGTTATAATTAGACATTATTGAAGAGACAGATTTTAGATAGGAGTGCTGGCAGCAGGGAGTATGAGGGAGACTCGTGGTGAAAGGAGGAGAAGAATAGAGAGACATGATGAAACATAATTAAGGAAATATAAAGGAAAAGAAGATTGCGTGGCTAATAGAGATAGATGAAGAGGAAGGCATCTCAGGAGCAAGATAGGAGATGCTAGCTTTGCTATTTGACAGATGAGAGGATTGGCCTGGTACATTAATTTTGTGGAGAACTTTATGAGGATGATAGTAGGAAATGCTTCAACTTCTTCTTAAAAGCAGCAGGAGATTGAATTTTGCGCAAGGTAAGGGGCAGTTTGTTCCACAGGCGGGAAGCGGCAACTGAGAAGGAGTTTGCAAAAGTTTTTGTTTTATGAGTGGGCACAGTTAGGGTACCAAATAAGAGTGACCTCGTGTTTCGATTATGATGGCATGACAGGTTTTTAATCTCTAAAGCAAGGTACTGGGGTGCTTGCGCGACGAGGAGTCGGTGAAATAGACATAGAGTGTGGTAGTCACGCAATTTGTCCGGCCGCAGCCACTCTAGCTCGGAGTATGAAGCACTAACATGATCATATCGGCGAATGTTGCAGGTGTAACGCACACAGGCATTCATGGTTAGCTCTAGCCGTCTTTTGTTTTCACTACTCATGCCTTGTTGAATCACATCACAATTGTGGAGGTTAGGTAGAACGAGTGCTTGCACGAGCTGGCGTTTGAAGTCCTGTGGAAATATGAGACAAGAGCATAGAGACAAGCAGACGTCTTTCGGCACACTGCGACTGTATTCTCCGCCCAGTTGAGATGCTCATCCAAAGTTACACCCAAGTTCTTCACTGTTTTCTGATATGGTATTGGAGTACCGTCGAGCAGAATAGGAGGTAGCCGTTCGCGGAAATCTGAACTTATTAATTTCTGATGGGCTATTAAGATTACTTGCGTCTTTTTTGCATTTAGTTTAAGCCCCAAGATTTTCACCCATGTCACTACTGAAGACAGATCATCATTCATCTGAGCGATTGCAGTGTTTACATCTTCAGGTCTGACGCTTAGGTAGAGCTGGAGGTCTTCGGCATAGAAATGATATTTACAGGAGGACAGAACCGACGAAATATCGTTGACATATAAAGAAAACAAAAGTGGTCCTAAGACTGATCCTTGTGGCACTCCCGAGGAAACATGTTTCCAGGAAGATTTTTCATTTACGCAGACAACACATTGCTGTCTGTCTTTTAAGTAGCTTTCAAACCATCTCATTGCGCTATCAGAGAAATTAAGCTGTTGCATTTTTCTGAGCAATATGTCAAAGTTAACAGTGTCAAAAGCTTTGCTAAAGTCCAGTAGCGTCAATATTGTTGCCTTTCGATTGTCGATGGCACATTTCAGGTCATCAGTTACTTTTATTAGAGCAGTGTTTGTGCTGTGATGTTTACGGAAACCGGATTGAAATTTGTCATATAGGCTGAATTCATGCAAGTGTTCAGTGATTTGGTCATGAACAATATATTCAAGTGCTTTGGAAACAGCAGGCAGTATGCTAATTGGTCGGTAATCACTAGGCAGTTGCGGGTTTTCGATCTTAGTGATGGGTCGAATTATGCTTCTTTTCCATGCAGTGGGGTGTATTCCGTTCACGAGGGAAAAATTTAATATGTCAGTTAAGACAGGTACTATTACACGTGCCAGCAGAGACCACCACAGTACTGTTTTCTCATGTACGGGTACATTTAGTACAGTAGTTATGCATTTTAAATACCATTGTGTATAGTAGACCAATAATAAAGGCTGTCCTTCCTACAAACTGCATCCACATAACAATTCTTTTATTGTTGTTGTTGTTGTTGAAGGTAGGCGAAATGCTACACAGGCAGCGGAACTGTACAGAGAGCGATATCCTGGCCAGAACCCACCTTCCCGACGGATGTTTTCTCATCTTGTTGCGACTCTTCAGGAAAAGGGAAGTTTCAACCCACGACAACGCAGTCGTTGTAGCACTCGCACAGACGAAACTCCCTAAGTTACTGTTCTATCTTCCGTTGCTCTGAATCCACATGTGAGCAGACGACAGCTGGAACACGAGACTGGCATTCCTGAAACCAGTGTACATCATATTCTTACATGTCACCGGTTCCATCCTTACCATGTACACCTACATCAAGAATTGCATGGGAATGATTTCCAGAATCGAGTACGCTTCTGTCAGTGGGCACCGCAGCAAACCCTCGCCAACCAGAACTTCTTCTGCAATTTTCCATTTACCGATGAATGTTCCTTCTCAAACAAAGGACAGGTAAATACAAGGAACATGCATTATTGGTCCAGCGACAACCCACGATGGCTTAGACAGGTGGACCATCAGCGTCAATGGAGAGTTAACGTCTGGTGTTGGATGCTCGGTACTACAATTATTGGCCCTTATTTGATCAGTGGTAGTCTAAACGGCACAGCGTATGCCAACTTCCTCAGCCGAATTTTTCCTCCTCTTCTGGCTGAAGTGCCGCTAAGCACCCGAGTGCTTATGTGGTATCAACACGATGCATGTCCAACACATAATGCCTTGCGTGCACGCCGTGTTCTGAACTGAAGGTATCCTGCCAGCTGGAATGATCAAGGAGGAACAGTTACTTAGCCTGCTAGGTCTCCAGATTTAAATCCTCTGGACTTTTTTCTTTGGTGATGCATTAAAGACGTTGTCTGTCGCGATATTCCAACAACTCCAGAGGACATACAGGAACGTATCGTGCTTGCTTATAATTCTCTCCAGAAGGCAACACTGGAAGCAGTAAATAATTCATACAACGAGTGCACCACTTTGAGCACCTTTGAATGATCTACTCATGGGAATTGTTACAGGAGAGTCAAAGTCAATTTTGTGTTATTTTCTTATTTGCTTTTCATTTGTTTTCTGACAACTCCAGCAATTGGAGGAGTTTATGATCCACGGCTCGAAGTCAATGTTGTGTTATGTAATTAATAACGTTGTGTTTCAGTGAATGTTACACTGTGATACTTATTTGAATCGGTGTTTAGGGGAGGAAATGAATTACCGAATTAAAAATATAGGGTGCCATTTAAAAAAGTCATCCGGCTGTTCATATCTTTGTAAGAAACAAAGCTACAACGAAGGCAATCATGCTGATTGATGTCCCCCCCTGACGGCTAAAGAACATTTGCTTGAAACATTTTGTAATTTTCATCTCGACAAACAGTTATTTAGGGTGGTCAAGATAAATGGGTCCCCCATATATATATATATATATATATATATATATATATATATATATATATTTATTTATTTATTTATTTATTTATTTATTTCCTGAAATGTGTCGACAAACTTCGAGTGGTGTACTGAAAAGCATTAAATAATTTACAGAGGTCCAGGAGAAAATAAATTGCAGATGGAAATCCACATCCGAAACCATCATCCACTAAGGCAACAGAGCATTGCATTCATAGGAAACAAGGCCTTTTCATGCAGCAGCTAGCTCCATCTTCTGCACTAGCAATCAGTCGCGATCACTGAATAACAAACAACAATTCAACAATTTGAGGCGTTCCACCTATGGCCCATCAGCGTACAAAGTTACATTTCCTGCTGAAAGTGTGACCTAGGCGCAGGAGTCGGCGCCGGCGCCTATAACTTTGACGGTCTGTAGCGTCGTTGGGTGACGTTTCCGGACACGGGTTCGTATCCTAGATTTGATCCTGAAGACATCCTCTCTAGCCCCTCGAAGTATGTCCCAGCATTTCTGGTACGCACTGTATATACCGAGACTAAGAGCTATCAGGCGCATCCTCTCTGATTTTTCCTGTTTTACTGTGCATGTTAACACATACTGATAAAATGAATGTCGCACTAGACTAATTTTGGACCTCTGTATCGAATGGGCACCTAAAGCTCAGCTTTAAAAATTGGTTACAATGGCTCTGAGTGCTATGGGACTTAACATCTGAGGTCATCAGTCCCCTAGAACTTAGAACTGCTTAAACATAACTAGCCTAAGGACATCACACACACATCCATGCCCGAGGCAGGATTCGAACCTGCGACCGTAGCAGTCGCGCGGCTCCGGACTGAAGCGCCTAGAACCGCTCGGACACTGTGGACGGCCCAGTTTTTAAAATCTACTTATTTGTAGACGACCTTGTAGGTGGGGCAAACACAGCTATGAGGAGCCGTCTTGAGTATTAATAAGCGCTTGGATCACTACCGGTTTCGTGGCACTAAAAGCCACATCTTCGGGTGAACATATGACTATTTGTTTGTAGCAAAAAAGAAACCAACGCTATCCGTGGACACTGGGCGTCGTATTAGAGACGTGATGGACCTTGTCTGGGCTGATTCCAGTTACACATCACAAAAACGAAATTGCAAACATCTGCCGATATACCAGAGGAAATGTGCCTGACGACGCTTGCACACGCTTGCGTCGACCAAGAAACTCAGACTCCGTATCACGCATTGGTAGTGACTGAGTTCACGACGTGTGGTCGGCTGATGGTCAGAATTGAGACTATCTTTTATAAATTCAGAATCCGCGAAACAAATAAAAATTGTACATGCATGTGAGTTTTCGTTGCACTTAATGGTTAGAGATCCATCATTCACGCTTTGACACGGATCAATAACATTAAAGTGAGAGGCACGTGGTCGACTGATAGCCAGAATTAAAGCGATCTATCATAAAGAAACTCGCACCAAGAACTAGGAAAATACCGCTGCTAGAGTGCAGCGCGCGAATAGCAAACACATGGAAATAAATTGCAAACAGAGTTGTGCATCATATTATAACCACAAGATAGCAAGTTTTTTTGCTTATTCTAACTACACAAAGCAATACTCACAAATTACATTTAACACATTAATTTTCCCATGAAAAATTTAGGAAGTACATGGTTCATAAAACCTTCGCATAATCTCTCCAAAGAAATTAAGATAATTGATTGCAAACTAAACTCAAACTACTCTGCCCTAATACTTTGTCCCTGACACTAGAATAGCACTCGCTTGTTGGAGGGGGGATAGGTTAGTTCCGTTACCAACTGGTCATCTGTAGCTCAGAAAAGCAGATATCTGCCCTCTGTCACTGTCTAACGTCCATGGTATCAGACCAGCTATTTACTCCCTGTGTGATCTCGCCATTCTGGAAGCACAGTGGATCAACACAAGTATTCATATATGCATATGGACGAGGTCCACAAAATTTATTTTTACTCCGCACGATGGCATCTACTACCAGGACAATGCGACGAGACACAACTCGTGGATCGAAGAGCACCAGGATCAGTTTAACGTAGTCCGCTGGCCACTAAACTCCCTGGCCGTAAACCCAATCGAGAATCTGTGGGACAACCCCTAGCCGGATGTCCACGCGTTGGGTCCTCTACCGAGAAAGCTAACGCAGCTGTCCATGGCATTGGATCCGGCATGGATTTTCATCCCCTTACTGCAAAAGGTGATAATTCAGGCTTTTGACAGATGGTCACGTTAATGTGACTGGACAGTGTAGATGACCTTTTAAGTATATCAAATAATCTGAAAGGAAGGAAGAGCGTGATGAGTTAAAGTTCTGAGTCAGCGTCTTAGGCGTCGTCCAAGTAGACCAAATGATATAGCCCTGGGCACGTCAACCTAGTATCCAGATTCGATTCTCAGTCTGTGCCCCCTTTAGCTTTGCCTCGGATAGTCACTTCAGTATCTTCACTCGCTCGTTGTCAATTACTTCGTCAGCGACACCCTGTCCTCTTCCAGAGCGGTGACGAAATGTGGTGCCCTTTATGACAATATAAAAAAGGAAAGAAATACCACAGCAGTAGCAAACAATACTCTCCATCTTAAAAAATGTTCTGTGTTTGGTATGATAAAGGACGCGCTGCGTATACTGGTTTGCCTCTCAGGAATAGCACATGGCTGCAGCTACGCATCGCCAGCAACTCAGACACTACTGAAGATACCAGTCGTAGAACACTGTACCATATGTTCACACCCGGATAGCGAAAATAGCTGTTGGCGTACTTCATCGATAGGAGATTCCACATTCTTCGTGCTCTACAGTCCTTGTGGCTCAGAAATTCACTTTTCTCTCTTATTTAAGTGATTTTATTGGCAACAAAGATGGTTTCAGGACATGTTCAAACGATATTGTGAACAGAATTTTATACCCTTGAACTCGAGAAACTGTCTACATCTTCGTCTGGATCTGCACTCGGCAAACCACATTACGTTATGTGGCAGAGAGTACTTCATGTACTATTGTCACTTACTGTCTCCACATAGACGTAAACCATAATTACCAAGCAAACATTTGGGGTTACACTCGTCTGGTATGAGAAGTTCCCAGGGGGGTGCAGTGGGGGCCGAGCCTCACAATAACTCTGGATTCGGTGTGGGGCGACGGTGGGGTGAGTGCACCGTTGTAGCCTGTTGTGGGGTTGGGAATCACTGAGGGCTACGGCGGGGACGAAGCCTCTCCGTCGTTTCTATGTCCCCGCTTCAGTACACACATACCATTGTCACTTCCCCATTTCTTGTTCCGGAGGCAAAAGGTGCGCGAGGACAAATATAGTTGGTAAGAACAAGTGTGAGATTGAATCTCTAATTTTAACTTAACGATATCTTGCGAGATACAAATATTGATTAATTTTTCTACGAATGTACGCTCTCGAAATGCTAACAGTAAACCATACTGTCATGCTCAACACCTCTCTTGTAGTGCCCCCGACACGCCCCCCTCCCCCCCCCCCCCGACCCCCGCTCGCCACTGGATATGGATGAACATCTGTGTAAGGATTTAGTACTTCCCAAGCATACACGCGAGGAAATGTGTTGCTATTAATTGGATCTTCGCTGTTCCCTTCATCAGTCGTAGCTGGTAACAATCCCGCGCTGAGGAAGAATACTCCATTAACTGTCTCATGAGAGTTTTGTGCGACAGCTCCTTCATGGGTGGACTTCTTGAGGGTTCTTCCAAAGAATCTCAGTGTGACGTTTGCATTTCCCACCACCAGCTTCTTGGAGTCGTCGTGCTTATGATTGCCCCGTCGACATACTCCTAAAATACGTACACGATATCACAGTGTCTGTGGTATTCAGAAATACGATGCAGGTACTGCGGCGACTACGCCATAATCGTTGAATACTTGTAGAAATTTTGGTCTGTGCTGTCTAAGGCGCCTTGCCACGGTTCGTGCGGCTTCCCCCGTCGAAAGTTCGACTCTTCCCTCGGGCACAACTGTATGTGCTGTCCTTAGCGTAAGTTAGTTTAAGTTAGATTAAGTAGTGTGTAAGCCTAGGGACCGATGACCTCAGCAGTTTGGTCCCATAGAAATTTACAATTTTTACAAATTTTGGTCTGGCCGTAACACGTGCTCGGATGGCCTAATGGTAAGGCGACACCACACATTTTCATTCGTCATTCCATTATTCAGTTGATGTTTGTCCACGTCTCCAATTGCGAATGTATTTCATGTAGTCGTACATAATTTCCAGTGACTGTTCGTCAGCTGTGTAGTAGACGGTCACGGGCCTTTCCTACTATGGGCAGTTCGTTTCATTTGTTTATGTTTAAGGTCAGCTGCCAGTCCCCTCCTTTAGGGTACGCACAAAGGTACTTCCCCGTAACAATGTTTCTCAGCCGGCCGCGGTGACCGAGCGTCTCTAGCCTCTTCAGTCCGGAACCGTGCGACCGATACGGTCGCAGGTCCGAATCCTATCTCGGGCATGGATTTGTGTAATATCCTTAGTTTAGTTAGGTTCAAGTAGTTCTAAGTTCTAGGGGACTGAGGACCTCAGATGTTAAGTCCCATAGTGCTCAGAACCATTTGAACCATTTTTTTAATATTTCTCACCAGTAAGAACTACAGGCTGTGTTCTTATTGCTAGGTACACTTCCATTCCGATCATAAAGATAGTCTAATGCACCATACGCTCGTATTTTGCTCATTATGTGACAATGCGGCACTGTGTCGAACACCGGAAGTCAAGGAATCCGGCACCCAACAGGGCGCTTCTGGCTAGTGCCTTCTGCGTCTCAAAGACGAAGTGAAAGATCTGGATGTCAGCATTTCTTGTTCTTCTAATTCCGAAATTCCTCACGATACTGACGTAAGTGATATAGGCTTGCAGTTGGGTGCAACTGTTTGACTACCAGTCTTGAAAATGAGAATGACCTGTGCATTATTCCAATCACACACAATCTTCTTTCTTCCAGCTTCATGCAGTACACTCCTGCAAGAAGAACAGCAATTGCTTTTGCATACTCTCTGTATAATGTTATGGGTATCCACTCAGGTAAATTTGCTTTCTCTCCTTTGAGCGATTTTTAGTTGATTTTCTACACCACGATCTCGATATCTGTCGTTTTGGTGTTAGTGCGACTTCTCAAAATGAGGAACCGTAGTACGATCACACGCAGTGAAAAAGTTTCGAAAATGGAATTTAGTATTTCGATCTTCTCTCTGTTATCTTATGTTTTGGAGTAAGGTTCAAATGGTTCAAATGGCTCTGAGCACTATGGGACTTAACATCTGAGGTCATCAGTCTCCTAAAACTTAGAACTACTTAAACCTAACTAACCTAGGGACAGCACACACATCCATGCCCGAGGTAGGATTCGAACCTGCGACCGGAGCGGTCGCGCGGTTCCAGACTGAAGCGCCTAGAACCGCTCGGCCACATTGGCCGGATTTGGAGTAAGTATGGACAGTGTTTGCAGGGAGGAAGTGATAGAATGAATATTAAACTGACGAATATTTCGCGAATAACTTTTCAATGAATTTCGTTCGAACTAAAGTATAAATTAGTAATTTATGAGTGTAGGGCATCCCAAATATAAATACTTATAGCAACTGGAAGACACGCAAAATGCTTTCTCTCCTTTGAGCGATTTTTAGTTGATTTTCTACACCACGATCTCGATATCTGTCGTTTTGGTGTTAGTGCGACTTCTCAAAATGAGGAACCGTAGTACGATCACACGCAGTGAAAAAGTTTCGAAAATGGAATTTAGTATTTCGATCTTCTCTCTGTTATCTTATGTTTTGGAGTAAGGTTCAAATGGTTCAAATGGCTCTGAGCACTATGGGACTTAACATCTGAGGTCATCAGTCTCCTAAAACTTAGAACTACTTAAACCTAACTAACCTAGGGACAGCACACACATCCATGCCCGAGGCAGGATTCGAACCTGCGACCGGAGCGGTCGCGCGGTTCCAGACTGAAGCGCCTAGAACCGCTCGGCCACATTGGCCGGATTTGGAGTAAGTATGGACAGTGTTTGCAGGGAGGAAGTGTTAGAATGAATATTAAACTGACGAATATTTCGCGAATAACTTTTCAATGAATTTCGTTCGAACTAAAGTATAAATTAGTAATTTATGAGTGTAGGGCATCCCAAATATAAATACTTATAGCAACTGGAAGACACGCAAAATTTTCCTTCAAATTAATATCTGCGTAATAACAATCTGTTGGGATTTCGTTCTCAGATGCAATCAATGCTCTTAGAAACATTAAACGTTCGATCCTATATGACTGTAATCAATTAGAGGACGACTTGTGGTAGTATCAGACCTTTTGTTCTGGATCAGCACTCCTCAAAGTAATAAAGTCAAGTCCGCTTTATATATAATTGCTGGCAGTTCGTCAGTAACGTTGAGAACTGACATTCATTCTGAAAACATGCCGAAATCAAAACAACAGCGCTTTCTGTACCCGCGTTTAATGGCGAAGCTTTCTGGAATGCCACTGATTTAGTCAGGACTTGTAAGTCGTCCTTCTTATGCCGTCGACTGCGCTCACATCTGGCTCCAGTTAATGACGACCACTTTTCTTGCTTATTCTTTACACACATTTAACGTCGTTTAACTTTTTTTCCATGCCGAAAATACCCTCCGCGAAAATTTCCTCCCTCCTTCCCCCCCTTCCCCCACCAATCGGGAGGTCGTTGCTCGCAGACTTAATAACGGCACATCTGCATGTTTATGAGCCCGCTGGACTCGCCCACGATCTGCATAAATCTGGCGAACTGAGAGCAGACGGCGCGGGCTGCGGCATCGGCGGGCTGGAGTGTCGCCCACGCCAGGGCAGTTGTCTCTGCTCTGGAGAGTGGTGTAGTGACGTGTAAAGAAGTGAGCAAGCAAGGAACGATAGGGATTTACTTCCCGTCAACAACGACGTGAAGAACGAGATCGGGCTGAACAAGAATGGGGAAGGTAATCAACCGTCTCCAATCAAAGGACACGACTGTGGAAACCATGCAAACGACTCAGGGAAGGTAGCTACGAAAGGCTCGCCTAGGTTAGTCTCTAGCCTCTGACCTGTGAATGTCTCTGACCAGATATATATTTTCATTTCTGAGCTAATTTATAAAAGTTTGAAATAGATGCCAATAAGGAGTCATCTTTGAGTCTTATTTGCAAAAAAAAAAAAAAAAAAAAAAAGAGAGAGAGAGAGAGAGAGAGTTTTTTCAGTCTGACGATTGCTGACAGTTGCACAATACAGTGGTAAGGACTTTCAAAACCAGATGTCAGAGTTGCTGATGAGTCTTCAGGGATGTATGGTTGTGGTCGAAGAAACTTTTTGATTCCAGGCGTTTCATCCGGAGCTGCGCTGGACATCTTCGGAGGTGCTCCTGGCGACTGACGATTCGGACCTCGGAGAGCGACATAAATACTTTGTAAAGTGGGCGGCGTGGAATTTACTCGTCATCAGCAGAGACAATCTTTATCAGAGATAAAACTGCACTATCGATTATCTCCTATCAGTGACAAAACTTATCCATCGATTCTGCAGAGCAGAGTCTGGGAACTATATAAACACTCAAAGTTTGGTCAGAAAACACTCTATCCAATGGAGCAAACAGCACGCCTGCCCGTGTAGACAACCCAAATGGCGCTCTATTACACTACTGGCCATTAAAATTACTACACCACGAAGATGACGTGCAACAGACGCGAAACTTAACCGACAGAAAGAAGATGCTGTGATATGCAAATGATTCGCTTTTCAGAGCATTCACACAAGGTTGGCGTCGGTGGCGACACCTACAAAGTGCAGACACGAGGAAAGTTTCCAACCGATTTCTCATACACAAACAGCAGTTGACCGGCGTTGCCTGGTGAAACGTTGTTGTGATGCCTCGTGTAAGGAGGAGAAATGCGTACCATCACGTTTCCGACTTTGATAAAGGTCGGATTGTAGCCTATCGCGATTGCGGTTTATCGTATCGCGACATTGCTGCTCGCGTTGGTCGAGATCCAATGACTGTTAGCAGAATATGGAATCGGTGGGTTCAGGGGGGTAATACGGAACGCTATGCTGGATCCCAACGGCCTCGTATCACTAGCAGTCGAGATGACAGGCATCTTATACGCATGGCTATAACGGATCGTGCAGCCACGTCTCGATCCCTGAGTCAACAGATGGGGACGTTTGTAAGACAACAACCATCTGCACGAATAGTTCGACGACGTTTGCAGTAGCATGGACTATCAGCTCGGAGACCATGGTTGCGGTTACTCTTGACGCTGCATCACAGGCAGGAGCGCCTTCGATGGTGTACTCAACGACGAACTTGGGTGCACGAATGGCAAAACGTCATTTTTTCGGATGAATCCACGTTCTGTTTACAGCATCATGATGGTCGCATCCGTGTTTGGCGACATCGCGGTGAACGCACATTGGAATCGTGTGTTCGTCATCGCCATACTGGCGTATCACCCGGCGTGATGGTGTGGGGTGCCATTGGTTACACGTCTCGGTCACCTCTTGTTCGCCTTGACGGCACTTTGAACAGTGGACGTTACATTTCAGATGTGTTACGACCCGTGGCTCTACCCTTCACTCGATCCCTGTGAAACCCTACATTTCAGCAGGATAATGCGCGCCGCATGTTGCAGGTCCTGTACGGGCCTTTCTGGATACAGAAATCGTTCGACTGCTGCCCTGGCCAGCACATTCTCCAGATCTCTCACCAACTGAAAACGTCTGTTCAATGGTGGCCGAGCAACTGGCTCGTCACAATACGCCAGTCACTACTCTTAATGAACTGTGGTATCGTGTTGAAGCTGCATGGGCACGCCATCCAAGCTCTGTTTGACTCAATGCCCAGGCTTATCAAGGTCGTTATTACGGTCAGAGGTGGTTGTTCTGGGTACTGATTTCTCAGGATCTATGCACCCAAATTGCGTGAAAATGTAATCACATGTCAGTTCTAGTATAATATATTTGTCCAATGAATACTCGTTTATCATCTGCATTTCTTCTTGGTGTAGCAATTTTAATGGCCAGTAGTGTATATTCACAGAGTGACCAATCCGTTGCAGACGCCGTGGCTGCTTTAGACTTCTCAGCTAGCAGAATTTAGGTCAAAGTAGTAACGACTTTGCCCCTTGGAATCATGAGAAGCACAAAGGCAAATCAGGAAAGTGCATAGGCAGAAGAGCTAGAGTCCAATAGTCAACAACCTGTGTCCCCCAGCCCTTCCACCTAGGCACTACCAATAAATCACAGGAGTACAGGGATTACCATGGTCTAATAACAGCTTCACGTAACACTTGACTTATAGTGGCCTTTAACCATTTCAACCTAGATGGGGCAAAGCTGTAAGTGGGATGACTTACAGGAATATTATCTGTTAATTCAATTTTACAATCTACTCCTTTAATTTCGCCTAATACGTCAGTGACCACATCCCAAAATTCTTCACATACATCCACAATGTGTTACCTCTTTTCAGCTGGTAAATGTTCAAGATCGTAAGTCTGGATATTGGTACAAAACTAAATGGTAACATGATTTCGATGCCCTGGCCTACCGTTTACTGCACGATCACAAAACGTAAAGACTTTCTGGCGTGCAAACTCAAAATAAAGTTTTTTCTGACTCCAGTGAGGAAGTAGCCCAGCCTTACATATGAAGTCAGTACCTGTAGTGGCCGACACAGACAATTTACGTGCCACCATAAGTGGGAGTGTCAAATTAAACACCTTTCAGCCGTCATTTTTCAACCTTATTTTATTGGGCAACGAGTTTCAGCGTTTTACTACGCCGTCTCCAGGCCCTGTGTACAGACAACAATGGTACCGATATCAGATGGATAACCACAAAAAAGGGGGGAGGGGGATGGGGCGTGGTGCAAGTCTTATATACAGTGGTAATATTGTCGCAGAAGATGCTGAGTAGTCCCATGGTGTATTGGTTATTAGTGTTTATGATACTAAACTATTGCATGAGGGTCGTGAGTTCAAAACTCACCTGCACTGTACAATTTTAATTTGTATATTCGGTTCGTGTACATTATAGAAGTATCCACAAATGTCAAGCATCATTGTACTGGAATGTTCTGTAGCTGTATATATACTGTATGTGTTCTGGCCGGAGCGAGTTCGCTCCGCGCTCTTGTATGTGTAAGTGCAGAATAAACCTTCGTTAAAGTGAAGCTAGCGTTCGTCATTCATCTAATTACAGCTTCTTCTACATGACAATATGTAATAACATGAAAAGAGCAATATCAACCAGTAAGGGAAGTTACAGACAAATTAAGGAATAAAATAAGAGAACAGTGCAGACCATATTAACTTAAACTAGTGAGAAAAGTATATACGTCACATAAACATAAAAAAAGAAATCTGCTAATCGTAAGTCAGTTTTTCATGTCACGATGTAATGCTAATCCAATGCCCGTAAAACAACTGGAGTAAAATAATGTAGTCGTATACTGACGAATTCAGACTGAACATAAAACGTTTGATTACATACTGTCACGTACTAGTAAGACTTACATCACGTACAGGAGCTCAACCCCATAACTAGCTGTATCATAATTTATTACTAATAACTAATAAAAGGATAATAACTACATCAGTGCAATTTATCGATTACAACTCGTAAGATGCAACCAATTTAATAAAACATTTCTAATGTAATCTACCGTAACGAATTCCCACTAAGCGGCACATATTAAATGTGGAAAAGATAAAACCACATTATCACGAAAGCGATAAGTCTGCCATTAACATCGTATGGCTAGGTGATATATTAAATCATAAGTTATGGAATAAGCATAAAAGAAAAGTACCGCGATTTATACGCTAATTACACTCAGAAAAAACAAGGGCGTTTGCCTCTACATTTCATGTAGGCCTTAAACAAGGGAAGAGAAAGACAGTATGACATACGGCAGAAAAACCGCCAGAGCACATGTGTCGGGGTATACGACCTAATGTATAAAATGTTAGTTAGAACCTTTGTGATTAGATGGTTAATTGAGAATGTGGATATCAAGGAATATACAGGAACACTGTGTATGGTATTACCAAGTCAACATATGTGCAGGTGAGCAACCTGAATAATCACCGACGTCAACTAATGAAATTAGTAATAGCGTGAAAACTATCACTCGTCATGTAACATGAAAACAATGTAAAGAGGGAGAGAACTCACTCTCCTGAACATTTGTTGCGTTGAAAACACTTGCACCGGTTATTATTCCACAACGCCTCGACGGAGGAACGTACGTGGACTTCCTGCGGAATACTCTCGGTTGCTTGAGATGGTTATGTATTTCTGCATTACGGAGCACCACCCCACTTCCGTATTACAGTTCGCCGACACCTAAACAACATCTTTTCCGGATGCTGCACAAGACGCGCAGGCTCTGTAGCATGGACTGGTAGATCATAGGACTTAAACCCCCTAAATATTTGCTTATGGGGGCTTCAGGAAAAGCATTGTGTATGCTGTACTAATTCCTGATGTGCAAGCCCTTCAACAGTGTGTTCACGACGCCTGTGACGCTGTTCGGAGAGATGTCGTAACGTGCGAAAGAGTGCGGAAATTCATGATGCGTCGTTTCCACGCGAGTGTTGCATCCCATGGACGCCGATTTCAACATCTACTGTGACCGTGTTCCGTGACGACTTCTTGTCGTTGTACGCATCCTGTATATTTATGGGTACATGTTTATAGGACTTTTATTCTTCCACTTGCAGTCAGGGTTCCGTCCTTGCAGTTTATCGGTTTCATTAATGTCCACTCTGTATAAAAGAGATCGTACGTGAATATTTTAGCGCGGCACACTTAAGTATTGCTAGGGTGTTTGGGATCTCCAATAGGTCGAATTAAAGGACATAGAAGGAATTTAGAGTCTGTTACATTTATCGCCACCAGGTTCAATTAACGAGTATTACGGAAATGACCAGTGAATACAAATGGCAATACCTGGAAAGAAGACGACGTTCTTACCGCGAACACTCCTGAGAAAGTTCATAGAATCGAAAGATTACTGGATGAGTATCCGCAGCCAAACTTTTGCATGCTCGTAAATCCTTTATTAGGGGCACGACCGGTTTCGCGATTTTAATTTCCAGCATCAGGTGCAAATAATAATAAAAAGAAGGATACCGCAAACAATTTTACTCAGAGACGATATGACACTTACAAAAAGCGTCCAGAAGACCGAATACTCAGATTAAGTAGGCAGGCTACTTTTAGTTTCCGTTCCTAACACTTTCTTTAAACTTGGGAAATTTCGCAGAAAGAGATAGTTACAGACAAAAAAAAAGAAGAACATGACATGAAACTGGAACATATGAATAAATGGGAAGAGAGAATATATTATAAAACGCACGGGGAAGAGGGGGAGGGGGAGGAGGGAGGACAAGGAGAAGGGGAAGAAACAAAGTGTAAACAGTATCTCGGAACCGCGTCGGGCCTGAACCCTGCGACTGCCATACAGGGACTGACTGGATATTAACATGGCTGAATGTCAAAAGCGGAAGGGGAGCGGCGTAAGCGCGGAAGCACGGGTAGCGTTCGATAAACTTCTAGGAAATGGTTGGGCGCTGGTGTACAAAATAAACGTACTAATAAAAGTTGCAACTGTCAAGTGAATAATTGACAGAAATAAGGATAAAAACCTAGAACCTGTTGTGGTCCATTTGTAGACACAGCATTTAGAATTGAAAAGTCTTAAAAATAGTTAAAATTTCTTTAAATTCTTTCAAAAAATTTCAGAAAAATTTTAAAAACATTTAAAAGAGCGAATGGCATTTGTAAAGGCACCAAGGATGAGAAGGTAAGGGGGAAACGGCGGATGAACCAGGCTACTAATTTAAGGCATAAAGCCATTTTGGCCAACTTTGATTACTTAAATGAATAGCCTGGTTCATCCACCCTCTCCCACTTATCTCCTCTTCCTTGGTGCCTTTACTAGGGCTCGTGATGCGGAATACCGTAAAATTTCCAGTACAATTTTTTTTAACCAACTCCCATTTTTTTAAACACAAGAAACAGACGCTAGTGACGATCTTGCAGGTGTACTAATTTATGAAATTTTTTCACAATTGCTGAATATTTCTGACATGGGGTCGTAGACACTGTGACATCTGAAAGTTTGAGTCGGTGCTGGAAGCGTACTCGGATATACGAAGTCGTTCAGGTGACAAGCGGGAAATCAGGGTTCGCATCCCGGTCAGACGCAAATTTTCACATGTCACCAATCTTCACACCTAATGCAGCTAATGTCGGAAAGACTCCACAGTTCCTCATGTTAACTTCCAATTCCTGTACGCTATATCACTACAACGGAATCAATAGCATTAAACCTTGATTAAAATTTGCCAAAAAAAGAAAACTCTCAAATCCCAGATAAAACCGGAATCAATCTCTTCGTAATTTCCAGTACACCATAAAGCAGTCTCAGCAGTGTTTTGTCAGAGCAGAGCTGCTGGAATAGAAGAGAAACTATAGTAGTATTTACTTTTACTTCACATTAGAAGATGAAACAAAAATACTGAGTATTCATCGTGGTCAGCACTTTTTCCTGCACTCTATAAAGCAGCTATATTTTTCAGGAACAGTCAGTGACGTAATTACTTAAATAAATACCCATTTTCAGCATCGCGGTAGTGCAATCTTTATATTTGCAAGGAAGGCAAACATTGTGGCACTGCGGTGGAGGTGGTACCTCAGAGGCGTTGAGCATGCCACGCCGTCAGCCAGCTATAAACACGTGGTGCGTCGGTTTCGCAGTATTTGCAGCAAGCACTCACGCCTGTGTACTGCTGTACGCTCGCGGCTGGCGCGATATTAAACACTTCACAGCCTCAAAGGCGCACACGTGGGGGACCAGACCTTCTCACAGGCTGGAATGCGGCATCCGCGCTCTTGCAGTTTACATCTGTAGCATGTGCTCGTAATTAATGAATCACGGTTGGCCGTACACACTAAACCGTGTAGATTCCACAGGTGGAATCGGAATTCCTGTATTTATTGCCTGTCTGGGTAATATATTGTTTTCTTCCGCTTCTCCTTTTTTTGTATGCAAATTTCTTTTTATACATACAGTTTGAACAACTTGGGAGTGTACCTGCGCATGACGACAGCCAAGTACCGTGTCTTGCTTCAGCGGTGAATCCATCAGCCTCCCCAGCGTACAACAGGAAAACGCAGCTCACAGGGTACATAATAATGTGTTCCTCGAAGAACGACAATAACAGAATAACCTCACAAACGTGTCCTGGGCGTAACGCACCTCGAGTATGTTGCAAGGTTGCGTTTGCCTCTCGTATGGGGGAGAACTTTAATTAGAATATTTAATTGCATGTCCTAATTTGGCCCTGTATATCTATAAAGATAATGAACAATGCTGATAGGTCGCCGAGAACTTATTTATTGTATCATCAGATAATCTATCCAAAAATTATTTTACAATCACGAGCACAAAGGAAATCCACACCAAGTGG
Organism: Schistocerca nitens; assembly: GCF_023898315.1. Lineage (NCBI taxonomy): Eukaryota > Metazoa > Arthropoda > Insecta > Orthoptera > Acrididae > Schistocerca > Schistocerca nitens. The sequence goes on from NC_064617.1 coordinate 562,279,887, forward strand.
TAGTAGAAAAATACGTGATAAATGACAATACAGGGTGTATCTCGTAAAACGTGTATGGACAATATTGCGGAAATGGAAAGTGCTATTGATGTGCGGCTTTCACAGAATGGATTGGTAGTCAGGAGCTCGTGAAATGAAATGATCGTATGGCATTTATTGGCCGGAATATCCCCCTCGGGGTTCGGCCGCCGCATTGCAAGTCTTTTTTTAGTTTACTCCACTTCGGTGACTTGCGTGTCAATGGTGATGAAATGACAGAGTCTAATACCGCTTAGAAAGTTTATTGTTTGTTAAAACATACACTTTCTATATGAAACATTTCTTAGTGACATTAACAGACTAAAAGTAGGGTAAATTAGAATCTCAGCTGTGTTTGTCGTAGGATTCTAGTGCGAGTCGTTTACGATATATCGTATTTTGAGAAGTTCCCACACCGACACTTGTAGAATACCTATGGTATCACACACTAAGAACAACACAAGTGCATACACTAGGAGTATGGATTCTGACCAGTGAAGAGACGATTGACAACCACAAGTTGTGTTCAGAATGAACACTGGCAGCGGCATTAAACGCTTCCAGTCGGGTATGGAACGACTGCTGCACATGTGCTAGCATTTCAACGAAGTCTGCAGTAATACGTCGTCGCATATCGTAGGGTGTAGGCAACGTCTTTCAGTTTTCCCCACAGAAGATACAGGCGTCAGATTCGAGGAATGGGTCGGCCAAAGTAACGGTCCTTTGCGTCCAATCCAAGCCGCACGGTGGTTCAGCGTGTACGGTCAGAGGGATAGTTGTCCTCTGTAATAAAAAAAAACTGAGTGAATAGATCAACGTTGAACTTGAACGCGTGTCACTGGACGTCCGCCTCGATCAAATGCAACGAACAATGACGAACAAAATGAATTCAACAAAAAAGAAAAAAGGAAACTATTTGCTGTAGTACTTTGTGCACTATGGGCTGGACAGCCATCATGTTGGTGCCACAGGTTCCTCCTAGGCTGCAGAGGAACGTCTTCTGGCATTCATGGAAGAGGGTCTGTTAGGAGGCTGCGATACTTGTGGACGTTCAGTGCTCCATCTACGGAAAACGGGCCCCTGACTACCAATTCATTCTATGAAGACAGCATATCAGTAGTACTTTCCACTTCCACAATACTTGCGTTGCAAGTTTTAGGCGATTCCCGCTGTATAGAATGCACAAACGACACAAACGAAAATAGAAAGCTGATGAAAATGTTTGTAGGCTCAAACAGTGTTACAGGTGAAAAATCCACATTGATAAGATAGTAATACCAAGTGAAGAATACAGTGTCAATAAATTGGTTAAGGAAGTGTTACCTCCAAAATTAAGATTAATGTTTCACACATCAGGTGACGTGCAAACCAGTGGTGCTGCACTATGCCCGGGAAAAATTCTTCTACATTTTATCGTTACAAATACGTCATAGCTGTTACCAAAAGAGAGACCAATGAAACATACATACAAGGGGTCAGTAGTATAAAACAAATAAATACGAAGAGTAGCTGAAAATCGGTTAACGCCCTGTGACTAAGTCAAGGACTAGTGTAAAAAATGTAAATATTGTGTGACTAGGGCCTCCCGTCGGGTAGACCGTTCGCCGGGTGCAAGGCTTTCGATTTGACGCCACTTCGGCGACTTGCACGTCGATGGGGATGTAATGTTGATGATTAGGACAACACAACATCGGTCGCTGAGCGGAGAAAAATCTCCGACCCAGCCGAGAATCGAACCCGGGCACTTGGGATTGACATTATGTCTTGCTGACCACTTTTTTATTTATTTATTTATTTATTTATTTATTTTCAATAAAGATCACTCTGTTAAAAGGAACATGTAGATCATTTCATCGTATAGTATGTGCATTACATATTGAGTGGTGAGAGAAGCGTGAGGTTCATTATCAGCTGTCAAATGTGCACACCGACTGCACCCGGCACATCCCAACTGCGTGGGGGGTCAAGGAAGACTGCCTGAAGATAGTTGGCAAAGGTTTTCCGATAGTGTGACCATCTGTGAACCTCATTGTGGGCTTGCTGCAAGAAATACCAAAAGTCAAGTCGCGACTTGCAGCATCCCCATTGAGGTACGCGATCGTCCAACCTTTGACCCAGATGATCGACTGTGATTTAGTCGCCGGAAAGTAGTCACTCTCCGGATGTAAGAAGGAAGCAGGGGTAATATGTTGCGGGGTCACACGGAGGTAGCAAGCCACAATCTGTCTTTCTAGGAGCCAGAGGTCCTCCACCGCGATACAAGTTAAGCGGTGATGGTCGTCATCCATTTGGCGACATGTCGGGCATAGTGGAGTGTCCACTAGTCCAATTGCATGGAGCCGTTGGTTGGTGTTGAACTTGCCACAGGCGACAGAGAACCACAGTGCCCGAACGAAGGTAGGAAGGAATTTTTGGTGCACGTGTCTCCATATCTTCGGCCAATGCAACCTGGGGTGTTTGAGTTCAATGACATTACGACTTATCCGTCGTAGCAGCCCAACATAAAAATCCTTCGCGCATAGCGGTCTCGTGCGCGGAAGCTCGTCTCCGATATAAAAAATGGTTCAAATGGCTCTGAGCACTATGGGACTTAACATCTATGGTCATCAGTCCCCTAGAACTTAGAACTACTTAAACCTAACTAACCTAAGGACAGCACACAACACCCAGTCATCACGAGGCAGAGAAAATCTCTGACCCCGCCGGGAATCGAACCCGGGAACTCGGGCGTGGGAAGCGAAAACCTTACCGCACGACCACGAGCTGCGGACTCTCCAATATAACTAAGTTCCACGATAAATGTTGGTACATGCGCAAAATGTGGCGTAATGTTGCCCACCGCCACCGGAGGTGTGAGGGACGCTGGAACCAGGAGATCCAGTAGGCAGGACGTAAGGGAATCACGCCCGCTACGCCATTGCTTGTACATCGTGGCTAGAAGGAGCGCCGTCGCTCGGCAGTGAATATTCGTAAGACCGAGTCCCCCATAGTCCGTAGGGAGCGTGAGCGTTTCGTATCGCACCTTGAGGGGCGATCCAATCATCACAAAATAGCCTAGTGCTGATTGAAGTCGACGTCCGAGCGTGAGTGGTAGGGGCAGGATCTGCGAAATATGCACCATTCGAGAAACCACATAAGTGTTCAGATACTCGACTCGCTGCAAAGGAGCAAGGCGCCGTAGGAGATGTTGTCGGACCATGGTACGTGTTGTCTGTAAAATACGTCGGTAGTTATCTGCCGCAGTATGTTTTACAGATGAGGTAAAGTCTATGCCGAGATAGCGGAATCGTTGCACATAAGGAAACGGACTGATTTCTTCCGGCGTAAGGCCCCTTCCAACCGACATTGCCGCCGATTTGTTCATGTTCACTGCACTACCCGCCGTCACACTGTGGTCCAACAACAGTTCAAGGACCGTCTTCACCTCTTCCTCAGAACGAGCAGCAGTAGGTCGTCCGCATAGGCACGACATTTGAAGGTGTAGCCCCGTAGTTCCATCCCAGAAAGAGAATTGGTTAGCCTCCCAATTAATGGTTCCAACGCTATCGCGAACAGCAGCATCGAAAGAGGGCAGCCCTGGCGAATGGATCGTCGAATTTGAATGGGCCCTGCTATACGCCCATTAACCTGTACCAAGGATTGTGCACCCCCATAAATCCTTCTAATGAGACCAGTAAAACGGTCTGGAAATCCCATGTGTTCCAGTACAGCGTACAGATAGTTGTGGCGCACCTTATCAAAAGCACTGTCAAAATCAACCGCCACCATCGCCGCTTTAAGCCGGCACTCCTCCGCCAGCGCTATCACATCACGGCATTCGCCAGTAGCTGTTTGCACATTCACCGATCCACCCGGTGTCGTCTGTTCTGGAGAGAGAACGCTACGGATTAACATACGACATCGGGACGCTAGCAACCATACAAAGATCTTATAGTCGGCATTAAGCAGGGTGATGGGGCGATAATGTGTGACCGTAATTCCTGCCTTCGGTTTATGTACTGGCACCAAGAGGCCTTCCATAAAAGCCCGTGGAATAGGCGCATCGGAATTTAACATCTCGTTGTACATTTCCGTCCATCGTGGTGCCATTTCGTTGCGAAATTCTCGATAAAATTCAGCAGGAAGCCCATCAATGCCTGGGGACCGATTCAACTCACCTTGTGCGATCGCATCATGTACTTCCTCACAGCTAATGGCTTCCAGTAAGGTTCCCGCGGCTTCCACCGTCAGTGTACGGGAGACGTGCGTGGCTATACGGTCGAGGTCATCGACAGGGGCTGCTTCTTCCCGATATATGTGTTGATAATGGTCGACGAATGCAGAGACAATGTCCGCTTGACGCGTCACTCCTCGGTCTTCGCGGGTAATTAATTCCCGTACCAAAACGCGTCGTCGGTGCTTTCGTTCATTCACGACGCGGTGCATGGAAGGAATCTCGTGCCTTATCGTATCGTGACATCTGGCGCGCACCATGGTTCCCTGAAGATGTTTCCGAGCTAAAGCCACTAGTTTAGCTTTTATCCTTTTGCGTTCGATCCAGATGTCCTGTCCCGGCGGACCATCATCCAGGTCGCGCAGCGCTGCTAAATAAAAGTCGGTCGTAGGGCGGCGCCATTCTGCCATCTCCCTGCTATATGAGATGAACGTACGGCGAAGCGCCGGTTTAGCACAAGTCAGCCACCAATCAAGCATCGTCGTATACCTTCCAACCCTTCGCTCGTACAGCGTCCATGTCTCAAGGATCCGTTGACGGCATTCAGGATCATGTAGATGTTGAATGTTTAGTTTCCACGGGGCCTTACAGTTCCACACCTCTCTACGGGGAAGAAGCACCGTACAGATGTAAGCGCTGTGATCGGAAAATGCCAACGGCCAGCGTTCCGCGTCCTGGATATCATTTGCATGAGCCCGTGAGATATAAATGCGATCTAATCTGCTCGCCGAATGACTTGTCACATAGGTGTATCCCGGTGCATCTCCATGTTGTAATTCCCACGTGTCACTAAGTACAAAGTCGTTGACAATGATTCGCAACTCCTGGCTGATGTTTGCTTGCGGCCATTGGTCTTTCTGGCTGAGAACACAGTTGAAATCTCCACCAATTATTACACATTCATAACGTCCATGGAATAGTGGGGCAATGTCTTCTGCATAAAATCGCGCCCTTTCCCGCCGCCGATTATTTCCCGACGTGTCCCAAACGTCGTGAAAGCCATTCCCCTGGCCGACGGAAGATAACACACGTTTTCCACTGGGAAGCCATCTCGCACGTAAACTGCCACCCCACTCCCATTGTGATCTCCATGTGACGAATAGGATTGGTAGCCTGCGATGTATGGGAGTACAGCAATGTGGACTTCCTGCAGCAAAGCAATATCCACATCAGATGCCCAAATCGTTTCCTTCAGTAGGTGTATTTTGGCTGGTGAACGCACGTCATTTATTTTAATGTCGCAATACTGTTCGCATGGCGTTGAATCCCACTCTGTCGAGGCGTGACAACATCTCCCTGCATCGGCGCAGGGGGCTGAGTTAGAAGACGTTCTCTCGCCCCTCTCCCTTCACCTTCAGCAATTATTAGGCCGTCTTCGTGAGTGACGGCTGCCTTTGTATGACGTCAGCCACCTCCTCAATATCGCCATACCACATCTTTTCAGGCTGTGATATATTCGTGTCCATAGCCACAGCATCTGCGTCTGGAGTGCCAACTGGCTGTGATTCCTCTGCAGGATCACCACGTCCCGGTACCGTCAATGTGACAGACCGCTGTGGGTCTGATCGAACAGTTCCCATTGCCTCATCCTGTTTCGTAGAGGCTCTTGTGTCGTCTTGGTCCACAGGCACATCGTCGTCGGGGCAAGGGGAGCCATCCCGAGGAGATGTCGTGCGTCGCCGCCGTTTCCTCCTTTTCGGGGAACGTTGTTTGCGTGATCTTCCTTCCGTGTCCTCATATTGTAGGGAATCACGGCTGCCCGACAGAAAAGCATCCGTAGGAACTGGAAGTGTTTCGAGTTCCATCGTTGTACTTGGCGGGAATTCGGTCGAAACTGATGTTGTCGTCTCAGAGTGCGTTCCAGACGGAACAGCATCTGTAGTGGCTGGAACTGCTTCGGGTACTAACGGTGTGTTTGGTGGGAGTTCGGTCTCATCTGATGTTGTCGCCGTAGATTGTATGCTCGATGGAGCAGCATCCTCTGTCATCCCGACGTCTGCGACAAGGTTGCGGAGAGTGCCATCTTGATCTTCCACCGGGGCTGTGTCCTTTTGGTCATCAGCGGACGCAGTGAGGGCTTTGGCATAGGTGCTCGGTAGTACTGCCATCGCCGGCGACGGCTCCCGCACATCTGAAGGCAGTTGCGTAATCCGCCGTTGCATACAGTTCGGCCTGAGGTGTCCCTCCTGGTCACAGGCAGAACATGTACGTGGTTGACCATCGTAAATCACCACCGCCCGACAACCACCAATTGTCAGATAGGACGGTACATGCTTCTGAAGATCAATAGTGGTCTGTCGCACTCCGTTAAGAACGGGGTACGTGGCGAATTGTGTCCAGCGTTCTGCCGTGTAACCATGTACCGTGCCGTATGGCTTAAAAGCCTCGATAACTTCTTCAGTCGGGAGCTCGAATGGCAGCTCAAAAACACGTATTGTCCGTACACCCAGACCAGCATGTTCTACAGTTACCGTGCCGACATTTCCGTCACTATGGAAAAATCGGAGACTTGCTTTTGTCGCCTGTAGAATTCTCTCACACGCCGCGTCATTTACCATCTTAACATACACCGTGGGACTAATGATGGACAGGTGAATTCCGACAATATCGTTTGGCTGTATCTTGACTTCCTCTCGAATGAATCGTTCCACTGCTAAAGCCTTTGGTCGTTCGTAGTCTTTGCAGAAATTGAATCGTAATGTAGTTTTCCTGTACTTGTTCGCCACGATCGTTGTTACTAGCCCGCGCGCAGACTAAGTCCACAAGTAAACCAACACTCGCACAAACCGCACAGGCGGAAGTATCGGACCTCCCCTTCGCACGGCCGTTAGCGCCGAACTGACCACTCAGCTACCGGGGTCGGACATGTGCTAGTCATAGGCACATATACAGACGGTGGTAGTATAGCGTACACAACGTATAAAAGGGCAGTGCGTCGTCGGAGCTGTCATTTGTACTCAGGTGATTCACATCAAAAGGTTTCCAACACGATTATGGTCGCACGACGAGAATTAACAGACTTTGAATGTAAAATAATAGTTGCAGCCAGATGCATCGGACGTTCCATTTCGGAAATCATTAGGGAATTCAGTATTCCGGAATCCACAGTGTCAAGGCTGTGCCGAGAATACCAAATTGCAGGCATTACCACACACCACGAAGAACTCAGTGGCCCGCGGCCTTCGCTTAAAGACCGAGAGCATTGGCGTTTGAGTAGAGCTGTCAGTGCTAACGGACAAGAAACGATGCGTGAAATAACTGCAGAAATCAATGTGGTACCTACAACGAACATATCTGAGGACAGAGCGGCGGAATTCGGCGTCAGTGGGCTATGGCAGCAGACGACCGGCGCCAGTGCCTTCGCTAACAGTACGACATCTCCTGGGCTCGTGAACATGTCGGTTGGACCATAGAAGGCTGGAAAACCGTGGCCTCATCAGACGTGTTTCAGTTGGTAAGAGCTGGCAGAGGAAGAGGCTCTATGCAAGCTGGAGGTGGCTCCATAATGGTGTGGGCTGTGTTTACGTGGAATGAGGTCCTCTGGTCCAATGGGCCGATCACTGACTGGAAACGGCTATGTTCGGCTACTTGGTGACCATTTCCAGCCGTTCGTAGACTTCATGTTCCCAAACAACGATGGAATTTTTATGGATGACAATGCACTATAGTACCGGGCCTCAGCTGTTCGAATTTGGCTTGAAGAACATTCTGAACATTTCGCTTAAATCATTTGGCCACCCAGGTCATCCGACATGAATCCCAGCGATCACCTATTGGATATAATCAAGAAGTCAGTTCGTACACCGGCAGCTCTTTCGCCGTTATGGTCGTCTATTGAGGCACGAGGGCTCAATATTTCTGCAGGGGACTTCCAACTGCTTGTTGAGTCCATACCACGTCCAGTTGCTGCACTACGCCGGGAAAAAAGAGATCCGACACGATATTAGGAGGTATCCCATGACTTTTGTCACCTCAGTGTAAAAAGCAATACAGAGTAATAAAGTGGAGAAAACAACATGAATAGCCAGACAGAGTAACGAATCACAAAACTGTCAAAAATTTTAAAAAAGCAATGCCAACTACTTGCCACTTGCCCGTTGATGACAACCTCTGTTTCAGGCCGGCGACGCTATAAAATTTCCTACACCTCAGTAATGTCGAGGTCCCCACCTTTAGGTTGAAAATGCAAGGCATCTAAAGCATCATTAATGAGGGAGGGGGCAACATACAGTGTGATTGTTCTAATGACACACAATGTTATTTTTATAAGTGTGCTTTCTAAATCTTGTTGTAAAATCTCTCCCCGACTGATCCACATAGATTTCATAGCAAAAATCGCACTTGATCCTGTAAAGACCTTAGTTCTTAAACAGCAGTATTATCATCAAAATGGTTCAAATGGCTCTGAGCACTATGGGACTCAACTGCTGAGGTCATTAGTCCCCTAGAACTTAGAACTAGTTAAACCTAACTAACCTAAGGACATCACACACATCCATGCCCGAGGCAGTATTATCATCGAGACTATGCCGCGGAATCTTAGGTTTCCTAAAGGAGTGCGCAATCCTGTTGCAGAAAGGATCAAAGTAAGACACAGAGATACGTGTAATTTTATACTTTGAAGACGATGACTGATGTTGTACTTTACTAAGAATTTTCCTACTCATTTCTCGCATGACCTTTTCCGAATAGCCAATAATGTTTATTTCCTTCTCGACAATATCTTAATCCAAACATAATTTCGCTAACTATGAAACATCGATGAAAAATATGCACAGTTGTGCGCTGAAAGGCGACAAGAGTTTGCAGTAATTATTATATCAACAGCAGTTGGCTTACGAAATGTACCAATGACCTGTTTGGAGCCTACTGTAGACATCTTTAAATCAAGAATATTTACAGAACCATTAACATCAAGCTCCGCAGTGACCTGTATCTTTCCTGCACTAAGTTAAAAACCTGTGCAAGTTCCTCGACGCCATCTCTATTGCCATGAAAACGGAAAATTACGCTCCTTAATTCCCCAAGAGAATTAAAGAACCAAGTTTCAAAAACATTTATAAAAATGTCAGAGAGAGTACCTGAAATACTAGATTCCATGGCGAGACCAGCTTCTTTATAGGAAGTCTTGCTATTAACGTGAAGTAGGTGAAGTAGTTAAAAGATAAAAAAAGCTGCGTGAAGTCAATAAACTCAATTGCCTCACTTAAGCCTGTTTTACCAGATCTCAAAAGATTCCTCATAATGATCTCTCGAGTCTCGTCACTGGTGATGTTAGTAGGGGAGAGTTGGGCAAAGTGTCCAAGCTAAGACGTTCCTGTTTTCTAAGCTGAGTAGCAATAGAAGGACCCGCATAGAAATCAGTGCTTACAATATAAAACTACTCAAGTGTAGTATAGAGTAGTTTAATCACCTTAGGATCAAATTAAGTACTTTAAACAAGTTGATTTTCATAAAGTCGCAAATTGACCACTTTCCCCGGCATGAACAGTCAAAGTGGCCACTTAGCTTTAAATTCAAAAATACTGAATAAAAGCTCTGTTAAGAAAAACTGTATACATTTTATTGTGAAACACGATTCGAATTACATTTCGCAACTAAACATCAAACTGTGTTCCTCAACTCCTGTACAGAGTTCGTGAGCCCAGATGGAGCACAACTGATTCTGAAACAATTGCTCTTCTGGCCTTTAATTTGAAAATTTTTCTTCGCAGTAATACACCCTGTTCCTTCATCGTTGTCTTCAAAAAAGATTTCTTCTAGAGTTCTGTTTCCTTCTCTTCGTAATTTTGCTTTACTGCCTTTCTTCTCTTTGGTTGTTTTTCGTTTTTCCTTCTTTTCATTTTCTTCTCTTTCTTTATTTGCCACTTCTAGGTCACTGTTATAAGGACTTGCTTTAAGTATCGCAGCGGAACTCTTCTTTCGGCCGCTGCCTCTACGTTTCCTCCTCCACCAAACGGCCAGAAGCCACCGCAGGGATAACCACTTTGACCGCAGTGACGCCTTTACACATAAGCTGTATATTCTCTAACAGAATTACCAAACTTTCAATAATTAAATTAGGTTTATGGAGCTAAGCAGGGTACTTTCAACGTAATTTAATTAGAAAAGGCGACATTCCCTCTTAAGAATAAATACACACAGTCTCTTACATCAGGATAAATGAAATACACAAAAATTACGAGGAGCGGCGCAGCAGACAAGTTAGGCATCACGGGGTGATTGGGCGTTACAGGGAGAACAATTTGCGACATTTCCTGCGCGACGTCGGTCCCTCGTAGCTCTGGGGACGCCAATAGCCAATTTCCCGGCTCTCCCCTATAGATTTATGAACTCAGGGGAGGCGAGTACCGTCCCTTCTGGGTCCTCACCCTCTTTCAAGAGCTTAGCCGTTTCAAAGCTTCTTTGACTGACTGAGACTGAGAGAATGTAGTGACTGCCTTCCCTTTAGAATTTCAAAAGCTATTAACATTATATTTGGTACTCACGTACGCACTAACAATCGGGTGATAAGGAAGGCTCACCTTGTGAAGCTTTACTTGAGAGCGCAGCTTAATGATGTTTGCAGTCATTAGTGTAAGATACTTTTTTAAAAAAAGTCCGAGTCGAGCAAAAAGCTAGAATTGTTAATATATTTTTTGAGACCAGGACAGAATGGTAACAGAGGCTGTTTTTAACCTCAACTGTAGCATTATCATTGATTGAAGAATTGCAAAATTTTAGAAATATAGCCACAGTCATTAGAATTAACCCTCTCATCCTTAGTCACTAAAATACTGTTTTAGTACACCTTAATATTCAACTTTTTAACAGAGGCAAGAATAGGACTTGGGTAATGCCTTTTGTGTTCATCATGCTGTGAAGCGCTACGTGTTTTGAAAGCAATGTCGGCCTGCGAAAATTCAGGAACATTTGTCTCTCCAGGGTTACTTTTCGCTTCCGCAGTCGCCCTTTAAACCACTCTACTGTGAGACATGATGGTAAATTAAGCCCATACATTAATATAGAACATACAGCTCGTTAGCTGAAAGTTTAACACTGGTTAGATTGATCACTTTTTCCATAAACTTGTGTTTACTTATTTGGTAGGCACTTCTCGCACTAGAGAAGGCATTCCGTGCGGAAAGGTTATCCAATTGCCGGCCACGGTGGCGGAGCGGTTCTAGACGCTTCAGTCCGCAACCGCGCGACTGCTACGGTCACAGGTTCGAATCCTGCCTCGGGCATGGATGTGTGTGATGTCCTTAGGTTGGATAGGTTTAAGTAGTTCTAAGTTGTAGGGGACTGATGACCTCAGATGTTAAGTCCCATAGTGCTCAGAGCCATTTGAACCATTTGACATTTGTCAAGAAGATAATGCGCCATGCCCCTCCCCGGAATTTGCGGGAATGAGATAACGTGTGTGCAGATGTGGTGCCAACTCCGTCCAGCGACCTACCAAGGCCTCAATGCTTCCAATGTTATATGTGTCAAAGGTGAATATGCCGGCTATTAGGAAGGTGATCACGATGTCCAGGCTGATCAGTGCATACACCTGCTTTTCTCGCTTCTCTAGCTGATTTCACATATCCGAATCTTGTTCTTCCGTCATTGATCGTTTGTCAGACATAAGATTTTAGCAGTTTTCTTTGCTTGCTGCATCTCTACACATGCCGTTAAACCATGCTCTGCTCTTTCTTCTTCTTCTCTGCCATGGTTTCAGAAGTTTATCTGCGACGTGTTTGACTTCGTCTTGAGCTTGGACCATAATTAATCTGCATTACATCCCTCTTCTTCCAGGGCAGCAAACCTGTTTCGAATTTCAGTTGTGCATATGTCCTTAATGTTATCTTCTTTCAGAAGATCTGCAATAACAGGAACACACCCCACCTACGAAAAACCCCCATACCAAAACACTACCTATTCTGCACTTCACTGTTGCCATTACACGTGATGAAAGTTAATGGTCTCCAGGCATTCGCCAAACCCAAATAATTTCATCGGATCGCCACAAGATATAGCGTGATTCGTCACTCGAAATCACTCAATCGTCCACTGTCCAGTAGAGCTGCTCTTTACGTCACCTCAAGCGTCGTTTAGCATTGACTTCAGAAATGTTTGGCTTATGAGCAACTGTTAAACCACTACTTCCCGTTCTTTATAACTTCCCGCACAGTCATTGTGCTAGCTGGACTGATGGTAGCACTTTGGAACACGCGAGTGATTCCTTCCGCTAATTTGATGTGATTTTTTACAACCACCAGCGGCAGTGCTTGACGGTGCCTGTCCGGCAGTACATAAGGTCTGCGTGGCCCTGGTATAGCTGTGGTTGTTCCTTCGCGTTTCCACTTCACAGTCACAGCAGCGACAGTCCACATGGGAAACGCCACTGATGGATTTGTTACTCAAGTGACATCCAGTGAGTTGAACACGTTCGTGACCGACCCGTTCTGCTGTTTCTGTTTGCCTAATGACAGCGCTCACGGCATTCTTTTGTACTGGATGATGCGCCTCTCGTAACATCTGGTCATCAATTTTACCTTACGTAGCCACTAATTACTGCTGTGTGTGAATGCAGGTCCAAAGGGACAAATTAATTAACGAAATTAGGTACCGGTAGGCACTGATTTATATCAAGGGGGCCAAGATGAACATTTGTGGCAGACTGGGATTTGAACCCGGGTCTCCTGCTTACTACGCAATACGCTGACCACTATGCCATCTGGACACAGTGGTCATTTCAGCCACACAGACTAACGCAGCACGCCTCCCGTCAGGCACAAATTCTCAACTTATACTACGCACTGCATCAGTAGTGTGCTCATTGACCTCGTTACTCGCAGCATATCACCGTTTTCCGTAAGAGTTCGAGCTTGGTGTGCATCTGCACAACCAGTTTCTGGGCGAACATTGCGAAGGTGACTGCACTCACTGGACACTGGGAGTCGTGTGCCTCGCAGATGACCATTGCTCAGATTACCACATAAAGCTACCCGTTTCAGTGGGCCCAGAAACCTATTAATTAGACAGTAGGTGAGTGGAGGCGGGCAGCGTGGTGCGGCGAGTCGTGACTGATTCTGTTGCAAGGCGTCGATTGCACGGACAACCCAATTAGGCCTTACACACAGTATGTGAAAGTTGTATTTCAGGCCGGAAATGGTTCTGTGATGTTTTGAGGACATTTCTCGTACAATCACTTGGGCCCACTCATACCCTTAATGTGAACTGGGATGTTAATTTACAAGAGGAGGAAGAGATTCGAGTTTAACGTCCCGTCGAGAGCGAGTTCATTAGAGACGAAGTAGAAGCTTGGATTACGAAAGGATCGGGAAGGAAAGTGGCCGTGCTCTGTTCAAAGGACCCGTCCCGCCAATTGCATTGATGGATTTAGAAAAATCTCGGAAGACTTAAACCTGTATGGCTGAACGGGCATTTGAACCGTCATCCTCCCGAATACGAGTCCAGTGCTTACGTAACAAGACGATGAAACACTTGTTAAGAACTCAGGTAGTAACTTCTGTGGTATTATAAGGAACCGTACAGAGCAAATATTGCGCGGGAAATGTTGGCTGTAAGCAATACAGTACTTCGAGGTGAAAACTTTGACACAGGATAGGAAACATGGGTGGGATTCCAGTCTGACAAAAAGAAACAAAAGTAAAACGTATTACTACTCTCCATAGGCAACAGAAACAGTAGGAGGAATCTCAGAGAAGGAATCTCAGTAGGAATGAGAGCACAATAGACCAGTGGTCGCAGAAATGTGGATAGTCACTCACTGAGGAGAAAAATAAAATTTAACCAGGCCACCGTTTTCTAGGGTACAACCGATATGGTCACGAGCCCGGCAGAAGAGTGCTGTTAGCAAAGGCACTCACATAGGTCGTCTGCTGCTATTGCCCATTAACGCCAGGTTTCTCCGTACTGTCCTAACGGATATGTTCGTCGTAGGTCGCACATTGGTTTCTGGGGCTATTTCAGACAGTTTTTCTTGTCTGTCAGTACTCACAACTCTACGCAAACGCAGCTGCTCTCGGTCGTTAAGAGCAGACCGTCAGCCACGGCGTTGTCCGTAGTGAGAGGTAATGCCCGAAATTTGGTAGTCTCGGCACACTCTTGATATTGAGGATATCGGAATCCTGAATTTGCTAACTATTTCCGAAAATAAATGTCCCTTACGTCTAGCTCCAACTGACATTCCGCGTTCAAAGTCTATTGATTCCCGTCGTCCTGCCATAATCACGTCCGAAACCTTTCCGCATGAGTCACTTGAGGGCAAATGACGGCTCCGCCAATGCACTGCCCTTTTATACTTGGTGTAAGTGATACTACCGCCTCCTGTATAAGTCCATATCGCTATGCCATGATTTTTGTCGCCGCAGTGTACACTTCTGTAGGGCCTACGCAGTATTATTATTATTACTATTAGCAGCAGTGGTTAGACACAATGCGTTGGCAGCCTGAAGTCTTACAATTTCTGCTAGTTCAGAAGTAAGGAGTCCATCAGTTAAACGATTTACGCATGGTAAGTGATGACTGCGCATTTTAACTTGGTTCATTTTAAAGGGGGGCGCAGAAGAGGAATGCTTTGTAACAAATGTCTACCCAGACTATGGACAGTGAGCTTTCATCTCTGAGAAGAAGTTGTGAGTAGCACTTGCGATACGCTGAGAATTTCTTTATTATTCTTCAAAAATAAAAAAAAAAATAAAAGTTGTTATGAATAAACAGTACCATGTGTCTCATTGTCTTAATAGTTTGTGGCTTCATAAAATCGCTACAAAAACTAAATGTCATTTGTATTTCATCATTTTTGAAAATAAAAGTGTTCGAAGCAAATTCTTTTCCTTTCTAACGATTAGGTAATGTCGAAATGGAAGGAGGGAGGAGGTACTAGGTAATGTCAGGAGGGCTGGGAACCACTGCAATAGATATTCGTGTGAAAGGATGACAGACAGAAGTCAAGAGTGGGTAAAATTGGAAAAGCTTCCATCATGCACTCCACTGTTTGTCGAACTTTTCCTGGTAGCATGTAGAATACCGTGCGGGGGAGCTGACGGTAGCGCTTTCAGAGGAATGGTGCGGGGTTTCTTGACTGTCACTCGCAGTTCTGGCGTTACGCGCATGGTACGAGTTGTGTGATGAGTATTCGTGTGAAAGTAATTGCCGCACACGAAGTCACGAAACCTTGTATGTTTCGTAATAGTGTATTTTTTACATGCTCGTTTTCATCTGCGGTACTTACTGCTAAAAGATACTGCACTTAAGTATTGGGTGATTTCCAAAAAACACTTGTCAGTGGATGATGAGATAGTTCCTTTGAAATGGTACATTCGATTTCCTTCCCCAATCTAAGCTAGAGCTTCTACAGTGTGACTCCGTGAGAATCATACGGGAAGCAACTAAAACAAGTCACATCAAATACCTGTGCCTCCAGAAAGAGTAAGCACATCGAGGCGCGATTTTGGTCAAGTTAGTTTCTTGTACATATTGTTTATTAGAACCATAGAAAATGGGGTGATGCCCTGTCGTGCATAAACTACAGTCGCTGCCTCTTTGCAAGGCTACAGTTCTCCTACAGTGCTGGTAAATCATCGAGTAGAAATCGGTAATACACAGCACCTGTTAATCTTTTTGGTGAAGTGTATGGCCCAACGAGTTTGTCAGTGATAACTGATTGTGTCAGTCATGTGCAACAGTAGATACATAGGCTAATATCAGTGAGAGTTCTGGTTGCCCACAGTGCAACTTTCTGAAGCTACTCATGTCTTTCGGCACCATATTCTATGACTACTTACGCTTAATAACAAGGTGTGTGGTTTTAGAATAGTTGTGTCAGTCCGTACCGGTAACCACTGCAGCAAAAATTTTATGTCAATACAACTGATACGAACGAAATAAAAGAAAATATATTCAGTTACCTAAATTGCTTTCCATACATTGATAATGAAGCGCTCCTGAGGTCTCACTTCCGCGCGGGACTAGCCGAGCGGTCAAGGGCGCTGCAGTCATGGACTGTGCGGCTGGTCCCGGCGGAGGTTCGAGTCCTCCCTCGGGCATGGGTGCGTGTGTGTTTGCCCTTAGGGTAATTTAGGTTAAGTAGTGTGTAAGCTTAGGCACTGATGACCTTATCAGTTAAGTCCCATAAGATTTCACACACAGTTGAACAGTCTCACTTCCGGGATTATTCGATAATTTGCATCTGCCCATACGAGCGTGTTGTGGTAATTTACTACGCAATCTCTTGTGAATCCTATCTCCTCTGTAAATAAAACGCATATTTCAACGGCCCCAATGTCAACAGTTACTGGTTTCAAATGGCCCTGAGCACTATGGGGCTTAACATCTGAGGTCATCATTTCCCTAGAACTTAGAACTACTTAAACCTAACTAACCTAAGGAGATCACACACACCCAGGCCCGAGGCAGGATTCGAACCTGCGACCGTAGCAGTCGCGCGGTTCCGAACTGAAGCGCCTAGAACCGCTAGGCCACCACGACCGGCAACTGGTTTCCGGAGATAACATTATAGGAACTTTTCTTCCAGTTTTGATCAATAATGGTAAGAATACGTAACACTGTTTCTAAACACCTTATATATACGAGGGCTATTTGGAAAGTGCGGTCCGAATTGTAAACCACAGTGAAAACCAAAACCGTTTTATTTGCTGCAATTAGCTACACGTTCTAGCTATTTCTCTGCATAGTGACCGCTCCGACTCAGAGATTTGTCGTGGCATTATACCAACTTCCAACACCCTCGTCGTAGAACGCAACCACCCGTCTTCCCGCCAATTCTCTGCGCGGGTCTGCAGCTCATTCTCCGTGCCAAAAAGGCTTCGTAGCCAGCGGTTCATATGAGTAGAGATGAAACTGAGGGGGAACCAAGTCCGGGCTCTATGGTGGGCTATCAACACTTCCGATCGAAAACGCTGCAGGAGCGTCTTCGTTGCGACTGTAGTGTGCGGAAAAGTATTTTCAGGATGAAAGAAAAAAAAATGGTTCGAATGGCTCTGAGCACTGTGGGACTTAAATTCTGAGGTCATCAGTCCCTTAGAACTTAGAACTACTTAAACCTAACTAACCTAAGGACATCACACACATCTATGCCCGAGGCAGGATTCGAACCTGCGACCATATCGGTCGCGCGGTTCCAGACTGTAGCGTCTAGAACCGCTCGGCCACGAATGCTGGCATGATGAAAGAAATGCATGACAGATACATTACATGAGCGACATGGAACCAGGCGAAATCACTCAGCAGGAACTTCCTCGTACACTTGCACTATTTTCTAGGGATCTTTACGTGCTCACTGTGAGCTCAGAAGTGAAAAGAGCGATGTGACGCAATCGAGGGGCATACTAGGGACGCCGCTCAAGAAGTCTGTGTAGTGCTCCGTAGGATTTTCAGCGTGGTTT
Organism: Schistocerca nitens; assembly: GCF_023898315.1. NCBI lineage: Eukaryota > Metazoa > Arthropoda > Insecta > Orthoptera > Acrididae > Schistocerca > Schistocerca nitens. The sequence continues at coordinate 562,297,515 of NC_064617.1, forward strand.
CCATTCCGCGACTGGTAGGACTTTAATTACTGAATAACCCACGTGGTACTGATGCCATCGTAGATGCCATGGCGGAGGGTACTTCGTACCAGTATTAGAGTTTTTCTTTGCTATTCCAATAGACCATCGCGCGTTTAACGAGAGAAAATGATGGAGATCTCTCATAGCTATCTCACTAAGTGAGGTTTACGACGGCGGCAGCAGGAATGTCGCGCCGTCTTCCTCGAATCCCGGTTCAGAAAATCTGCCCAACAGGGTTTTAAGACCAACGTTACCTTGCTGCGAAATACGCTCTTTTAAGTTTCATAGACATCCCAGTACATTTGTGAATTTGTTCGACGTCTACTAGCTTGCCTACCTGCATACCAAACGCTGGAGCAATTCTGTAGAATAAGTCGCATAATTGTCTCGTACCTGGGTTCCTTTACAGATACAGCCGTATCAACATTTATGTACATTGAGAACATTACGGATTCTATTATGTGTCCTTCGCGGATATCGTCTCTGTTGACCGATCGCCCTCCTATGTAATGTGTTGGGACTAATTAGTTTAAAATTCTTCGAATTAATTAAATGCCTGTGAAGAGACTACATATCATCATATCTTCATTATAGTAAACAATACGGTACAAGTATCGAGCGCCTTTCGGAAAACTTGGAAGACTGAATCTACCTGTTCTCTTGGATGCACTAGTAGTGGTGTCGTCCGAAGAGCGAGGTGCCAAAGCGAGGTTGGTACCTCACAACGCAATCACAAGGGACGACAGTCGCTGCAAGCCGCATCGACAAATGAGCGCTACAGTTGCCGTAACGGATCATTACTTTCGGCCGAACACAGTCCGCGATCATCGACTAAGACGACAAAAAAACGTATCCTAATAGGCCAGCTATGTGATCAATGTCTTAGGCAGAACATTACGAGAAATTCATTGTTCAATGTACCCTGCATGAGAAACTTTTGTTTTGTCTGCATTAAGTGATACGTAAGTAAACATATTTAAGTACTCAGGACATTCCTGTGAAATATGGATTGTACAAAGTTAAGGAAGTTTTGTTATCTGTGTTGTATCAAAGTGAAATATTGTGTGAATTATAGTATCCATTCGATCTCCTCCCGTAGCAAAGTAAATAACTTCGCCGTTCAGCCTATACAACACTAGAAGCAATTTATCGATTTTCAGCCTAGAGAGAACCTCATATTCCTCTAGGAATGTTATGGCGTTCCATCTTAAAATAGTCTGGTGTGCAAAATTTAAGGACGAAAGCAACATCCGCAAGATGTTCGACGGTGTTCCTGGAGCATTACGTGTTCCCACCTCCCGGTATATGACGGCACTTCCAACTTTGTTGCACGTGATTGTTTTGGTGGCCCAGGTGTTATGGTGTGGGGAGGCATAATGTTGCATGGCCGTACTGTCCTCCAGATCTTTGAACGCGGTATACTCACCGATCTGTGTAACTGTGACACCATACTCCTTCCCCATGTGCGTGTTTTCGGGGATACATTTGGCCCTGACTTTATTTCTATGAATGACAATGCGCAACCACCTCGAACGACGACAAAGGCATGGAGCTCTTCGAATACGATGATATTCGGAGTATGGTCCGACCTGTCCGTTGCATGTGGGACGCATTGGGGATACTTACTGCACCATGTCCATGTGCACCACCGACCGTCCAGCAGTTCTCAGTCACGTTGGTGAAGGAATGGAACAGTGTAGCACAAGAAATGGTTACCAACCTTGTGGATGGCAGGGGAGCACGTTGCAGAGCATGCTTCCCCGCCAGTGGTGACCACACAGCCTACTAAGGACCACGTCCCGCCTTTTGTAATGTCCAGGGGGCCATCATATACGGCGAAGAATTCAGCGTAATTATTGTGTCTGAATAAAAGACTAGAAATGTAATTTCTATTCGCCCCACTGCGTATTTCTTTCGATTACCTTCACTTGACTACTATACTGTAGCGTTTCGTTGTATGTTTGGTTCAAGATTCATCGAATTATGTTACTTGGTATGATAAATCAGGCGAAAATTACTTTCGTCCTTAATTTTTGCACACCAGTCTGTGTTCCAGAATCCTTTAACAGATGGACCGCAGTGACATCGATATCTATGCAACCGTCTTTTACCCTCTTTTTATAGCTATGATTTACCTAAGCACTTTTACAGTCGCGCGTAACTATTCGCTGGTGTCTCTGTAATATTTCTCGAAATCATCAGTCAGCAATCTGGTTCCTTCCTTTACGTCATTCTGTATTCTAACGTACTTTCTTAGAGCAGCCGGAGTTAATTTCCACGAGGGCTCCAGAATTGCTTCTTCACACGTTTTCAAACATACAAGGACGACAGACCGACACGATACTCACTACCTACTATAATCTACCGCAGCGTTACACACAATACTGTTGCTGTTAAATCTGTAACGATCATAGAGTTCCGGTACAAAATATTACCGACTCAATTCGTAGCTAGATGTCCCAGCATCAGGAAAACTTCGACATGTGTATTCCGAACAGATCTAGGCTTCCTCAAATTTTCAGTAACGGGGATGACACGAAAACGGAAGTCAAGTGCAGCGTCTGTGACACACATCTCTCAGGACCACCTGACATCTTCTCGCTACGAGCTGCGTTGTTTTCACGTGATATTTGCATTTCAAAGGTGGCCTATTTGCCTCGGTCTCTGCCGCTTTCATTATTCTTGGCCTCTGCTGTCCCCGTACGCAAATACCGAGCAGAGGTGGTCCTCGCTTTGTGTTCAACAATATCACTTAGCAGCGGTGTTTATTCCAATATATACAGAAACAAAGGAAAAGCGACGGGCTTTAAGCAAAAAGAAACTACACTGTGCAGAAAGCAGACACGTACATATCATATAGTTGCGCGACCTCCATCTAAAAATCAGGAAAAAGTATATGACGATATTTTCAACACGTATAGAAGTGCAAACATTGAGGGAATGTTATTACTCAACCACGATATTATTGTCCTTAGCCGTTATGGCAAATACGTATTGATGTAATAGTAAATAAGTACGGTTGTGATTAAGGAAAACTAAAAAAAAATGGTTCAAATAGCTCTGAGCACTATGGGACTTAGCTTCTGAGGTCATCAGTCCCCTAGAAGTTAGAACTACTTAAACCTAACTAACCTAAGGACACCACACACATCCATGCCCGAGGCAGGATTCGAACCTGCGACCTTAGCGATCGCGCGGTTCCAGACTGTAGCGCCTAGAACCTCTCGGCCACTCCGGCCGGCTAAGGAAAACTCATTGCAATGTCAATGCTTTCAGGTCATTGTGCATATAGTATCAAACCTGATTACGCGCTGACTCGAAGTAAGCCAACCGAAGCGTCCTCATTCCCAGATACAGCAACAGTGTGGTCAAGTAATACCGTTGCCGCCTCCCCCCCCCCCTCCCACTTGCCCATGAGCCATGGACTTTGCCCTAGGTGGGGAGGCTTGCGAGCCTCAGCGATACAGATAGCCGTACCGAAGGTGTAACAACATCAGAGGGTTACCTGTTGAGCGGCCAGACAAACGTGTGGTTTATAAAGGTGGGCAGCAGTCTTTTCAGTAGTTGCAGGGCAACAGTCTGGATGATTCACTGATCTGACCTTGCGACATCAATCAAAATGGCCCTGCTTTCTTGGTACTGCGAACGGCTGAAAGCAAGAGGAAATGTCAACCGTAATTTTTCCTGAAGGACATGCAGCTATATTGTATGTTTAAACGATGATGGCGTCCTGTTAGGTAACATATTCCGGAGATAAAACATATCCCCATTCGGAACTTAGGTCGGGGGCTACTCAGGAGGATATCGTCATCAGGAGAAATAAAACTGGCAGTCTGCGGATCGCAGCGTGGAATGTTAGATCCCTTAATTTGGAAGGTAGGATAGAAAATTGAAAAAGGGAAGTGAATAGGTTGAAATTAGATATAATGGGAGTTAGTGAAGGTCGGAGGCAGGAGGAATAGGATCTCTGATCAAGTGAGTGGTGAGTTATAAATTCAAACAGGGGTAACTCAGCAGTGGGTTTAATAATGAATAAGAAAATAGGAATGGTGGCAAGCTACTATGAACAGCATAATGAACCCATTGTCGTAGCCAAAATAGTCACGAAGACCACTCATACCACAGTAGTACAAGTTTACGTGCCAACTAGCTCCGCAAACGTAAAAGAGACTGAGGAAATAATTCAGACGAAAATTTATTGGGATGGGGGACTGGAATTCCATAGTAGAGAATGGAATATAACTAAAAATAGTAGGTGAAAATGGACTCAGGCAAAGGAATGAAAGAGGAAGCCACCGGGTAGAATTTTGCACAGACCATAATTTAATCATTCCTAACACTTGGTTTAAGAATCACAAAAGAAAGTTCTATACATGGTAGTCACCTGTAGATTCCCGAAGGTTTCAGATTGATTTAATGATTACACAGCGATTTAGCAACCAGATTTTTAATTGTAGCACATTTTCAGGGGCAGATATGGATTCTGACCATAATGTATTGATTATGAACTGTTGATTAAAACTGAAGAAACTGAAAAAGGGTAGGAAATTAAACAGATGGGGCCTTGATATGTTGAACCAGAGCTTGTTGAGAGTTTCAGAAGGAGCATTAGGCAACGGTTGACAACAACAGGTGAAAGGAATACAGTAGAAGACGAATGGGTGGCTTTAAGAGATGAAATAGTGAAGGCAGCAGATGATCAAATAGATAAAAAGAAAAGGCCTAGAAAATGTCCTTGGGTAACGCAAGAGATACTGAATTTAACTGACGAAAGCAGAAACTTCAAAAACGGAGAAAATTAAGCAAACGGAAGGGAACACAAACGTATAAAAAATCTTTAGGAAAATTAAAGAGAACCTTGGAGGAAAGAGAAGTAGCTGTATGAATTTCAAGAGCTCAGTTAGTAAACCAGCCCTAAGCAACGAAGGGAAAGCTGAAAGATGGAAGAAGGATACACAGGGTCTATGCAATGGAGATGACAGCAATATTATAGCAAGGGGAATGGACGTATATGAAGAGTGCAGGGGAAAAAAGGATGAGGGTCCAGTAAACAATGTTTTGAGAAAACAGCGGTTTTAATTTTGAAACGAAATAACTAAACCCTAAACAAAAAAACAGTATTGTATGTAATCGTTTGGTATTATGTAGAATGTAGTGTAGCATTCTAAACACAGAGTAGTTGTTGTTCTGACCACTACACGAGTCACAAAAAATTGCAGAGTCAAGATGATGAAAAATGAAATCAACAAACCTCATGTCCTCCGTTCTTGCCTGATGTTTGAGGATACGCGTAGAAAATAGCTCCAGAATCTGATAATTGGTGTATGTTGAACAAGTAGAACTATAGTTTCCGCCGATCGTAAACATCGTTTGTGCTGATAAATGGAAGAGGAAGGTTTTTCTGAATGTCCATGGCGATTCTTTCTTTGGTCTTGTCTTTTCGTGCTGCAAGCCTAGCATTTTTCTTTAGTTTGCAAAAACAATCAGCTCGCTTTAAGTTTAATTCTTTTTTTTAGTATGTTCTTTAGTTCATAGTTAAGTTTTAAAGCTTCATTCTCAGTAGTAGTAGGCAGGCTTAGTTTCGAATGAACAGATTCTATTTTCACAGTAAATTCATCACAGGTGCTACAGGTGTCACACCTTGGATAGCCAAAGATCAAATTAAATTTGCTGTTAAATTTTTCTCTATACTTTTCCAGTGATATTTTATTGTCTGGGAAAGCCTTTTTGTAGGGACAAAACATTTTACTCACGTTAAGTACCTGTAGTAAGTAGCGTTTTTGACACTTAGCTAAATCATAGTGAGACTTTGATTTCTGGACTGTGTATGTTCAATGACAGAATTTACAACATCATCAGGAAGCTTGTTAGGACTGGAGCTGTGTTTTCCTCGCCTATCCAATGGTGGTAAACCTGTAGTTTTAAGACTCTGTTGTAGACTTTGCAGCCTTTTAGCTGTAATGCCATGAAGTGATATAAATGATTTGCAACACACAGGGATTTCACAAACCTGTTCATTCCTTATTACTCTCACCTGATAAGAATATGAATATGTGTGAAAGTCAGCCTCAGATTCTGGTTTCCTAGACCGATGACGAGTGACAGGAGAGCGCTGTACTAATCCTCAAAGATGCATCGACTGTTTTTCATGTGATTCAATCTAACTAAACTTTGAAATAATATTACTTCTTTCACTTGCACTTATGTATTTAAAACACTCTAGTTTTAAGCACTTACAGTCTGGTCCTGTTTCACGGCTACTTAACCTCAACTGTTTCATTACATATTGACATATTGCATGCGGCCAAAGTATTTTCTTTTCCTTGAACTATTTTCAAAGGTTGTATCCCCTTCATTTTCACACATTTTCATTAATATGTTATAGACCAAACAAGGCACAACAACCAATAAATCAACACTGGGGTAACACGCTTCAACGGTTAACACAACTAAATCACCAACAGCTGGGTGAACTGAAAGCAGAGCACTCTGCAATCAGTCTGCCAAATAAGTGGACCCTCATCCTTGTAACTCACATGCAATAGCACCCTCATCTTTCTTGCCTAAATCACATATTTTTGTTGGCCGTGTATCCACAGACATTCATCTTTTTGGCCTTTTGGGAGCAGTTCGACATATTCTGTTGGGATTAAACTATACAAATTCACTGCAAACTCATTTATCATTAAAAGTGGACCCTCATCCTTTCTTCCCTGTGCCCTTCACACGGAGACGAGACTGGAGATATGATACTGCGAGGGCAGACGATATTCCGTCAGAACTGCTAATACCCTTGGGAGAGCCAGTCACGACAAAACTTTTCCTTCTGGTGTGCTAGATGTTTGAGACAGGCGAAATACCCTCGGGCTTCAAGAATAATGTAGTAATTCTAATTCGAAGGAAAGCAGTGGCTGACAGGTGTGAAAATTACCTAAGTATCAGCCTAATAAGTCATTGTTGCAAAATACTGACACGAATGCTTTGCAGAGGAATCGAAAAACTCGGGGAAGATCAAGTTGGATACCGTAGAAATGTAGCAACACGAGAGACAATACTGACTCTACCGCACATTTTAGAAAATAGGTTAAGGAATGGCAGACCTATATTTGTAGCATTTGTAGATTAAGAGAAATCTTTTGACACGGTTGCCTGGAATACTATCTATGAAATTCTGATGGTAGCAGAGTTAAAATATAGAGAGCGAAAGACTATTTGCAACATGTGCAGAAACCAGACGGCAGTTATAAGAGTCGATGAGCATGGAAGGGAGGCAGTTGTCGAAAAGGAGTGAGACTGCGTCGTAGGCTAACCCCAATGTTATTCAGTATGTACACTGAAACGGCTGTAAAGGAACCAAAAAAAAAATTGGAATAGAAATTAAAGTTCGGGAGCGGAAATAAAAACTTTGAGGTTTGTCGGTGATATTGTAATTCTGTCAGAGACAGCAGAGGACTTGGAAGAACAGTTGAACACAATGTCTTGAAAGGATAAGATGAACATTAGCAAAAGCAAAACATGGATAATGGAATGTAGTCGAAGTAAATTAGGTGATGCTAAATGAATCAGATTAAGGAACGAGATAGTTAAAGTAGCAGATGAGTTTTTCTGTTTGAGTAGCAAAATAACTGTTGATGGCTGAAGTAGATAGAATATAAAACGTAGACTGTCAATGGCAAGAAAAGCATTTCTCTAGAAGAGAGATTTGTTAACATCGAATACAGATTTAAGTGTCAGGAAGTCTTTTCTGAAACTAATTGTTTGAAGTGTAGCCATGTATGGAAATGAAACATAAACGATAAATACTTTAGATAAAAAGATAATAGAAGCTTTAGAAATGTGGTGCTATACTCGGAAGATTAGATAGGTCGATCACAACTAATGAGGAAGTACTAAATAGAACTGGGGAGATGAACAGAACTGGGGGGAGAAAAAAAACTGTAACACAACTCGACCAAAAGAAGCGATCGATTGATAGGTGACATCATGGGATCACCAGTTTAGTATTGAAGGGAAGTGAGGAAGGTAAAAATCGTAGAGGGAGACCAAAAGACGAATACAGTAAGCAGATTCAAAAAGTTGTAGGTTGCAGTAGTTATTCGGAGATGAAGAGGCTCGCAGAAGATACAGTAGCATGGAGAGCTGCATCAGAACAGTCTTCGGACTGAATACCAGAAGAACAAATAATACCGTAGCTGTAGTAGCAGTAGTAGTAGTTGTTGTTGTTGTGGTATTTTTGTTCAGATCGCATTCTGGTTGATGTAGCTCTCCAAGCTAGTCTACCCTATGCAAATCTTTTCACTTCTGCTCAATTATTGCAACCTACATCTACTTGAAACCACTCACTGTATCTAAGCCTTGGTTACCTCTCGCCCCTCCCATCCACTCTCCAACCCCACTTCCATCACGAAATTAACCATTCCTTGGAATCTCTTGATATGATCCACCGACGTACTCCCTCATTTAGTATTCGTCACTAGAAAAACATTTCAAAAGTTTCTATTCTCCTCTACCCTACACTGTCTATCTTCCACGCTTCGAAGGCTACACTTTTTGAAAAAGCTTCCCAACATTTAAACATATTTTCGACTCAGATGATACAGTTGCTGATCAGTTCGAAGAAGACTGGAATTTTATTACAAATACCCTCCCCTCCCCAGTCCACTCACACAACTATACTTGGTGTTAACTTTAGCCTACACTCGGTTATTGCGAAGGATACGCGTTTAAAGCAGGTGACAGAGATAGAACATAGCCCAAGATACTACTAAACGCTTTCTCCTAAAATTATTTTCAACAGTTACTTCAGAAGCTCACTCGAATTGCAAATAGTCACGAAAATATACTCGATGTCGTAGCAACAAATAATCCAATGGAAATAGGTGGATTAATAGCCACAATGTCGCCGTAGTGAGACTGAATAATGTAACATCGAAATACACCAATAACACAAAAAAGTTTTGCATCACCCCGGTTCAAAGAACTCCTAAAGATAGACGATGACTGTGGACACTGTATCACAGACACAGTCCTTTGACTTTTCAGAGATGTCACTAAACCTGCCCAAAGATGTAAACAACTATGCATGAGGAGCGCCTATTAGACGAAGGGGGTCCGACAGCCGATCAGTTCCAGTCATTCCACCAGGAACGAGGTACCCGGCTCGTGTTGTCTGTAGTTCAACCATGCCTAGACGGTCAATACCACGGTTCGATCGCGTCCGCATTGTTACTTTGTGCCAGGAAGGGCTCTCAACAAGGGAAGTGTCCAGGCGTCTCGGAGTGAACAAAAGCGATGTTATTCTGACATGGAGGAGATACAGAGAGACAAGAACTGCCGATGACATGCCTCGATCAGGCCTGTTGATATTTCATTAATCATTTGTTGAGCGCCGGGGCGCTCATTAGTCTTAAATTTCTTGCAGCCTGAATTGCTGTCAGTTAAAGACTTAGCGAGCGCGGTGGTGCATGTTTATTAATTACAATCATTAATTGGAAGGTTATTAACAGAGTTCGATAAGAGCCAGACTTGCATTTTTCTAAAATTGCAAAAATTATTCAAGTTGCTTTGAAAAGATAAACTGTTGTTGACATACGGTTTAGTAAGCTCCAGGTGCACATTATTCTAAAACTGTAAATTTCGTTTAGATTGCTTTGAAAGGATAAATTGTGCACTGATAGATAGTTTAGTAAGCGCTAGGTGCATATTTTCTTAAACCTAAAATTTACTGAAATTCTTACGAACGTTTGCTTTACTGACTGTGGTGATGCATTTTTCTTAACTACAAATTGTTTGCTGCGTAATGAGCATTTCATTCGAGTATTTCATACAGGAAGAAATTTGCTTAATTGTGTCCATACACTCACTGGTTAAACTTGTACAAATAAATCACACGCAAACTGTGTATGATGTTGCTGTTTTTGGGCTAACCCTCCCACTCAACAGCCTTCTGTGCTGATCCTTGTGAATTGTCCCTATGACCGCCATTTCACACCAGCTAGGTGCCTTTCAGAGTATGTTGACACAATTTCTCCATACTTATCAATCATGTACAACCTGCTCGCGCGACGAAATACCCATACCTAAAGATTGGAAAGTTGCACAGGTCTCACCAGTACTTGAGAAAGGAAGCACGAGTAATCCGCAGTACAGGCTTATACCACAGATAACGATTTGCAGTAGGATTTTGGAACATATACCGTGTTCGAACAATGTGAATTACCTCAAAGGGAACTATCTGCTGACACACAGTGAGCACGGAGTCACAAACTCAACTAGCTCTTTTTTTTCTCATGAACAAATGAGTGCTATCGGCAGTGGATCTCAAACTGATTCAACTTTTCTACGTTTCCAAAAAGCTTTTGGTACCGTTCCTCACATGCTATTTCTAATCAAATTGTGTTCCTATGAACTATCGTCTCAGCTGCGCGACTTGATTCGTTATTTTCCGACAGAAAGATCAAAGCTGTAATAAACTTATCGAGTAAAACAGAATTGATATCTGTCGTTCGTCAAGGAAATGTTGTAAGCCCTCCGCTGTTTCTTGTCTGTATAAATGATTCAGGAGACAATCTGAACGTCCTTCTTAGGTTGTTTTCTGACGATACTGTCAAGAGTGGAGGGGTGGGGGAGAGGGGGGGGGTGGCGACTATAGCAAATCCGTCAATAATCGTGCCACCCCTGTGCCGATACGGGACAAAGGCACAAGAAAATGGAGATCTTTCAGTTATTTCCGATTGTCTAATGTTGCTTCTGTCTAGTTCCTCCGTTATTTCTGTAATCCATGCTACTTTTGATTACTTTTTACATAAATAAAGGAATATATGTTTCGTTAGCCTGTTGTCATTCGTTTGGTCGTGGTGTCCAAACAGGACTAATCATCGCTTTGTCATTTCGTCTGATATTTCCTCTATATTTTGGTAGATCACCTCTTTACTTCTCGTTTTCCAAACGTATCTAGTTTGTATTGTGCCAATTATTCTTCTGACAATCCGTCTTTAAGGTATCTCAGTAAGCATTCGCATGCTTACCATTAACCAATAGTGTTATAGATTTGTATTTTCATTTATGCATTGTTGTTGTAGATACCTTTTTTTATTGAAACACATTCCATTATTTATTGAATTCCTTCATTTAACATTGCATCACTAGTACCGTAAGCCTCTGGAACTAGGCATGCTATATAGGATGATTTTTTCCACTGTGTACAAACTCTAGGGATTGATCGATGAGAGGATACGGAACAAAAAAGGCCTCATGAATTTTTGGGCGGAAATCCATGATTTCCATGCTAGAGACCGTTTGTTCCATCATACCTTGTTACAGAGACTGAGGCCTAATACGCGCTGTGCAATGCAGCCATTGTTACAGTTTTTTTGAATGGCATCATGTTTACGCTAGTGACTGTAAAACTTTTTATTTCCACTATTGCAATTTCGGCCTTAGGCCATTATCAAGTGCAGATGTTTTGGCTTTAAGCCATGTCCACTTTATACACGCTGAGACATTTATATGCCGTTGTCATTTGCTGTTATATACATTCGTAACGCTGCTAAGTAGTGCGAGCATGCATGTCCATATATCGTTATGAATGTATATAACAGCAAATGACAACGACATATAAATGCGTCAGCCTGTATAAAGTTGATATGGCTTAAAGCCAAAACATCTGCACTTGATAACGGCCTAAGACCGAAAATGCAGTAGTGGAAAGAAAAAGTTTAACAGTCACTGGCGTAAACATGATGTCTTTCAAAAAATTTTACATGACTGTGAATCCCAGTTATGAAAAGTTAATTCATTGTTACAGTGTTTTATGTGCCTCAACGCACGCGTGTACGCGGCATGTCCTCTCTCTCACGTGCACATCAGGTCAGGTTGCATCCGAACAGTGTCAAAGGCAGCATGAATACGCTGCTCCAGTGTCTTCACATCTGTAATGGGCTCTGCATGCACGATACTTCTGAGATGGCCCATAGCCAATAATCGCTCTTCTTTGAATCCGGTGAACGAGCTGGCCATACAGCTGCACCGATGCTGATGATTCGCTGTCACCATACCATGGGCGTTCTGCGTAAACGTGGCCTTGTCTGTGAATAGTTTGGATGACGCAAATCTCGGAATCGTGGTTGCCTGGTGAAGAAACCAGTGACAAAACTGCCTCGGAAAAACTGTGAAATCCTGTTGCAAACATTGAATGCTGTGGTTGCTGTCGGCAGGGATGGGTCTCCTGATACAACCTTGCTGCCACCGCCCGCTCCCATTTGCCTTTCCGTAAGTAAACACCATGCCGGCAAGCTCTCGATTCGAGTACGGAACCATTGTGTACAACGTTGCATGAGATCCACTACAAGGTGAGTCTGCAAGAGAAGTGTATTCGGTCACAACATTACCAATTACTATGGCAGTAGTGGGCGCAAGGGCATGACGTAAGAGGAGCAGTACGACCCCCTAGTAAGAAACCATGCGTACTGTAACTGTGGCTGCATGGTACAGCGCGTTTTGAACCGCAGTCTCTGTAACAAAGTATACTGAATAAATTGTCTCTAGCGTGGAAACCATGCATTTCGGGACATAACTTCATAAGACCTATTTTGTTCCGTATCCTCTCATCGATCACTCCCTAGAGTTTGTAGACGGTGGAAAAAATCATCCTGTGTACACTGTCCAGTCACATGAATATGATCACCTGTCAAAAGCCTGGAAACGTTTTACAGCGCCAACTGCTGTGAGATGCGCGGGAGGAGTCAGTGAGGCCCGGTAGGGGATGTGGAGCCATTCCCAATCCCGCGCCGTGGCAAGCTGCGCTAGATTTCTCGGTTGAGGATGCATAGCGCGAACAACCGAATCGGGGAGGTCCCATAGATTCTCTATTGAGTTTAAATCCAGGGAGTATGGTGGCCAGGACAGTGCGGTAAACTTATCGTGGTGCTGTTCGAATCACGCACGTGCACTTCGGGCTGTGTGATGTGTAGCATTGTCCTGCTGGTAGATACCACCCAGCCGAGAAAAAATAAACTGTGAACATGGTCCCCCAATGATAAATACATACTTATGGTGATCCATTGTGCCTTCTAGAGTGATGGGATCACCCAAGGAATGCCACGAGAACATTCCCCAGACCATAATACTCACTCTTGGTTGCAGGGTGTTTGCTTTCAGAGTTTTCCGGCGTACACGCCAACGGCCATCTATCCGATGGAGCATAAAACGTGTATGATCTAAAAAGACCACCTGTAGCCAGTGGATGAACTTGCAGTTGCGGTACTGGTGTCAAATTCCAGCCTTTGTCGCCGTGAATAGTAGTCAGCATAGCTGCGTGAAGCAGGCGCCTGCAGCGGAGGCCCATGCTGAACGGACGTTGAGGGTACACTACTGCTAGGCCCTTGGTTCATCTTGGCAGTCAGTTGCTCCACAGCTGCGCTTGCATTCGCCCGCACACGTCTCTGCAACCGCCGTTCACTCTCGTCATCTATGGCCCGTGGTGCACCATGTCTGCCTCGGAGCCGGTTTTGTATGGCGCCATTTTTCCATGCACGGTATCCTTTAGCCACGGTGGCATGCGAACAGTTTATGTACTCAGCCACTTCCGATATGCTTCCACCCTTCGTCCAAAAGCCAATGATCATGCTCTTTTGGACGTCAGGTAAACCGCTCTGTTTTCGCATTACGACAACGGCTTCACTGTTTCACGCGTACTCCTGACACGCTTTATATACTCTCCACTGCTAATGCTACGATCTGAGACTGACAGAAGGAAGTGCTTCAGCTACCAAGAAGAAGCAACAGAGCATTTGATGGTGCTTACAATGCAAGGGCAGCTCGTTCCTGAGGCTTAACAGAGAACTTATGGTACCGTATCATTTTTTTTCTGCAGATATCATTTCATACAGTCGATCTCTGGCTGAAATTGATCCTTGTAACATACCTTCGCTTCTTTCGTTTCCAGTTTCTGTTTTGTGATGTTTCCCGAATGGCTTATTCACAAAGAAAGGAAGGTTAGGGTTTTGTATGTCCTGTCGACGTCGAGGTCAGTAGAGACAGAGCAGAAGCTCGAATTGTTTGAAGAATGGGGAAAGAATTCGGCCGTGCCCTTAGAAAGGAATCATCTTGGCATTTTCCTGGAAAGAGTTGGGGAAATCACGAAAAACCGAAATCAGGATAGTCGGACCCGGATTTGAACTGTCGTCGTTCCGAATGCCAATCCAGTGTGCTAACAATTGCGCTACTTCGCTCGGTAAATGATTTATCAGCCATTTAAATCCTCATATTTTCTGTCCCTAGGTTGACTCATAACATCATTTTTACGAAAGCTGTTTACTCTTTGATACACGTAAATATTCGTTTAAACCATTTCCACGAAAATCATATAAAACATTTCAACAAAAACCTAAATTACAGGGTATCACAAGCCTTTTGGGTCAGATTCAAACAGATGATAGTGGATCAACAACTGATTGTATTGAGTTAGAGAACCAATGAATGGAAATTCATATTTATTGTGTTATGGATATACACAGCGTACACAGCATAAAACAACGTAGTTCATTCTAATTGTTCAAATGGACGACCGCCAGTGTCAATGCATGTATGAAAAACGGTGCGTGAAGTTCTACCTCAAGCTCTGAAAGATGTCTGGTTTCTATGTAGCAGGAGACAGGCAGCTAGGACTCGAGGAGGATTTCATACACCAACGTCTTCACATAACCCCAGAGGAAAAAGTCCATAGGTGTGAGATCCCGCAATCGCATAGGTCATGGAACAGGACCTACCCTTCCAATCCCACGATGAGGGTACGTGTTGCTCAGGTGTTGGCAGACATTAAATTCGAAGTGGGCTGGTGCTCCGTCATGTCGAAACCACACACTTTCGTGGAAAACAAGGTGTGCAATTTCCAAAACTGTTGCAGCACATCTCGCAGGAACACCAGTCAAGCGGTAATGCAACAAATAAGGTCCTATTAGATGATCTTCGACAATGTCCACCCATACGTTGAGAGGATAGCTGCTGGTGGCCATCGATGTGGGTGGTGTTGGGATTGTCCTAACCCCAGACATTGCTGTTACGGCTCTTGAAAACACTATCTTGAGTGAATGACGCCTGATCCATGAACAATACAAACTGTACGTAATTCAGTACAGCAGCATTGCTGTGGATAACCCACTGACTGAAGTGAACGCGGGGCTCAAAATGCTTTGGTCCCAATGCTTGCACACGCTCTTTTTGACAAGGGTTTAATACCCAGTCCACCAGTACTCTCCACAAATTAGTTCGTAGCACGTGCGTCATGTGACGACCGCATGCATCACACCAGCGCATTAACCCTTGCCGCACGCACACTAATATTTCTGGAGTCAGCTGTCAATTGCATCAGACAGATTGTCACGATAGTTGGCAGACTATCACGGCCAGGTTGACAGGTGCCTGTTGCTGGCTGGTCGTATACAAGCTCCAACACCATCTCGTCAAATCTGGTATTCGGACAAGTCTTTGGCTGGAACCGTCGCCGGCTCTCCATGGCGTGAACGACCCCGTCTCTCGTAAGGCGGTAGCCATGGAGATAAACTTCCGATTAAGATGGTGGCTGTTGGTAAAGCATTCGCTATACATTCAGACTGCTTTATGGATACTACCTCCTGCCGCACTGTACATTAAATGCACGTCTGCCAACTATCGTGACAATCTGTCTGATGCAATTGACAGCTGACTCCAGAAATATTAGTGTGCGTGCGGCAGGGGTTAATGCGCTGGTGTGATGCATGCGGTCGTCACATGACGCACGTGCTACGAACTAATTTGTGTAGAGTATTTTTGTTGGTGGTCTGAGGTGTAAGCTGTTTATCACCTAGGACTGCGGTAGAACTACAAGCGCCATTGCAGTACAACATATAGAGACCGGCAGTCGCCGCTTTGAACGGCTAGCAGAACTACAAGCGCGATTGCTGTACATGTGTAGAGACCGGCAGTCGTCACGTTGAACAGCTACTATGAAAAGCGTTGTTGTTATCCGGTTTACACTTCCGACCCTTGGTTCCCTGCCTCAATATAATCGGTTGTGAACACGCTATCACCTGTTTCAATTTCCCTCCAAAAAGTTTGAGACACCCTATATTTAAATCTATCTACATACATCAAAAAAAGTTTTTCATCACCATGGATTCCAAAACTCCTGAAGACAAACGTTGACTGTGGATATTGTATCACAGACACAGTCCCTCTGACTGTTTAGATATGTCACTAAACCCACCCAAAGATAACAACCATACATGAGCAGCGCCTATTAGACGGAGGGGGTCCGACAGCCGATCAGTTCCAGTCATTCCACCAGGAACGAGGTACGCGGCTCGTCTTGTCTGTAGTTCAACCATGCCTAGACGGCAATACCACTGTTCGATCGCGTCCGCATTGTTACTATGTGCCAGGAAGGGCTCTCAACAAGAAAGTGTCCAGGTGTCTAGGTGTGAACCAAAGCGATGCTATTCTGACATGGAGGAGATACAGAGAGACAGGAACTGTCGATGACATGCCTCGCTCAGGCCGCTCAATGGCTACTACTGCAGTGAATGAGCACTACCTACGGATTATGGCTCGGAGGAAGCCTGACAGCAACACCACCATGTTGAATAATGCTTTTCGTGCAGCCACAGGACGTCGTGTTACGACTCACACTGTGCGCAATAGGCAGCATCATGCGCAGCTTCACACCCGATGTCCATGGCGAGGTCCATCTTTCAACCACACCATGCAGTGCGGTACCGAAGGACCTGACAACATGTCAAATGGACCGCTCAGTACTGGCATCACGTTCTCTTCGCCCATGAGTGTCTCATATTCCTTCAACCAGACTATCGTCGGAGACGTGTTTGGAGACAACCTGGTCAGGCTGAACGCCTTGGACACACTGTCCAGCGAGTGCAGCAAGGTGCATCACCATGGATCCCAAAACTCCTCAAGATAAACGTTGACTATGAATACTGTATCACAGACACAGTCCCTCTGATTGTTTAGATATGTCACTAAACCCGCCCAAAGATGTAAACAACCATGCATGAGCAGTGCCTATTAGACGGAGGGGGTCAGTGACTGCTGTTTTGGGGTGGAATTATGTGGGGCCGACGTACGTCGCTGGTGGTCATGGAAGGAGCCGTAACGGCTATACGATCCGTGAATCCTATCCTCCGATCGATAGTGCTAACATTCGGCACCGTATTGGCTAGGCATCCGTCTTCATGGACGGCAATTAGCGACCCCATCGTGCACATCTTCAGGATAACGACATCGCTCGACTAGAGAGGCCATCATGTTCTCCAGGCATGAACCCTATCGAACATGTCTGGGAGAGCCTGAAAAGTGCTGTTAATGGACGACGTGACCCACCAACCACTCTGAGGGATCTAAGCCAAATGGTCGTTAAGGTGTGAAACAATCTGGACCAACAGCGCGTTGAGGAATTTTTGGATAGTATGCCACGACTAATACAGGCAAGCATAAACGCAAAAGGTCGTGTTACTGGGTATTAGAGGCACCAGTGTGTTTAGCAATTTGGACCACCACCTCTGAAGGTGTCACTGTATGGTCGTACAACATGCAATGTGTGGTTTTCATGAGCAATAAAAAGGGCGGAAATGATGTTTATGTTGATCTCTATGCCAATTTTCTATACATTTTTGGGGGCGGCGGGTGGAATTTATGTTGTTGTATAAATGTTTGTAGAATGTAGAAACACTGCATTTCCCGGCCGATGCACCATATGTGGGGCGGCGGATAGAATTATATGATTGCTGTATAAAAATTCTGTAGAATGTTGAAACACTTCCCGGTCGATGCACCATTTGTGGGGCGGCGGGTGGAATTTATGTTGTTGTATAAATGTTTGTAGAATGTAGAAACACTGCATTTCCCGGCCGATGCACCATATGTGGGGCGGCGGATAGAATTATATGATTGCTGTATAAAAATTCTGTAGAACGTTGAAACACTTCCCGGCCGATGCACCATAATGTTCCGGAACTCTCGGAACCACATTGATCCAAAACTATTTTTGTCGTGTTCTTTTAGTTTTTATACTACAGCTTCCATTCTATTCAGTCGGCGCTCAGCAACCCTTTCAAGAACAGTTAACTAAAAGAATTCTTTCTATGTAGCTGTGCACTCGAAAAACAGCAGACTTTGACGAAAAATTTGTAGACCAGTCTCTTCTTGATCATGGAATAAAATTAATGATACTGTAGACGTTTCTAGTACAGCAAGCAAGACCATACATTGTACTGGTCACACGACTTACAACAATAGGCCTTGCAATCGTTTCTACCGTTACTTATTGTTTTTGAGGAACTGAAGCCGTCTTTGTTAAAAATAGGACTCTGGCTCCTAGGTGTAAGTCAAGCATCGAAGAAATGAAAATATATATCAGAAATGTTACATCGACTGTACAGTGTCCAAAGCAATAGACGACTGAAAACCTATGCTGGTTTCCGTATAACTTCCCTCCCTCTCTCTCTCTCTCTCTCTCTCTCTCTCTCTCTCTCCCTTCAGTAATCGTTCTCTTTTTCAGCATGAGACATTCCCATGCATCA
The DNA here is from genome assembly GCF_023898315.1 of Schistocerca nitens. Classification (NCBI taxonomy): domain Eukaryota; kingdom Metazoa; phylum Arthropoda; class Insecta; order Orthoptera; family Acrididae; genus Schistocerca; species Schistocerca nitens. Next base: position 562,316,108 of record NC_064617.1, read on the forward strand.
AGAGCTTTTTACCGCCGTTTATTACTGCATAGGTTTAACATATACGAATTTCATTTTGTTATATACATGCGTATTTGATTTAAGAATGTACCACATCCAACATCTCATAATTAGCTGGCAAGAAAAGTTAATTTCCTTGTTGTACACACCTTTGATAGTATTATACAGGACTATCATCTTAACAGATTTCATTCGCATAGTTTAACAATTTAACTGTCATTTTCTTAGGAACTACCTTGATAATTACGCCGAATAGAATAGCTCCGCAACAACTTTTCTCAAAATTCTTTATAGATGTATATGACTATTTTCCGCTGTTCGACATACAGCTTCGTCAATCAGAAATGGTTTGCGAGGCCGTTAAGGCCATTAGCAATTCATGTCTTTCGAACTTAACCTGAGTCTCCGATTAATTCAGTTTTGTTCTCCTTTCTATCTCCAATCTTTTATCGTGTTTCGAGAAAGTTGACGAACAAAGGCGAGAGTTGTTTGCTTTTCTCAGTGTTAAAGAATCTCTAAATCTCTCTTTACCTTTGGTCTGATAGTTTGCTCCATCAGACTTCTTAAATTAACTCACACCGTGTCATTATGGATTTTAAATTGCCTACTTCTTTCTAAAGCAAACATCAAATTTTCTTTCCTTAAAGTATATAAGGTAGAATATGTTCCGCTGTGGTACTTGTTTCTGGATAAAGTATGAAAAGTAGCGAAGCTCGCCATTTAATTGAACACAGCCTCGTCCTGCAATGGAATTACAGTGATTAGCATTTATTTTTCTCCCTCTCTGTTGTTTCTTCAATGTTCTTTCAATAAAATAAAGGGCAATAGTTGAAATTATCTAGTGTTATAGTCGTCAAGCGCTCAAAGTAAATTGATATTTTCTCTGAATGTCTTGTTATAAATAAAATACTTTTTAGAATATCTGTAATACACTCCTGGAAATGGAAAAAAGAACACATTGACACCGGTGTGTCAGACCCACCATACTTGCTCCGGACACTGCGAGAGGGCTGTACAAGCAATGATCACACGCACGGCACAGCGGACACACCAGGAACCGCGGTGTTGGCCGTCGAATGGCGCTAGCTGCGCAGCATTTGTGCACCGCCGCCGTCAGTGTCAGCCAGTTTGCCGTGGCATACGGAGCTCCATCGCAGTCTTTAACACTGGTAGCATGCCGCGACAGCGTGGACGTGAACCGTATGTGCAGTTGACGGACTTTGAGCGAGGGCGTATAGTGGGCATGCGGGAGGCCGGGTGGACGTACCGCCGAATTGCTCAACACGTGGGGCGTGAGGTCTCCACAGTACATCGATGTTGTCGCCAGTGGTCGGCGGAAGGTGCACGTGCCCGTCGACCTGGGACCGGACCGCAGCGACGCACGGATGCACGCCAAGACCGTAGGATCCTACGCAGTGCCGTAGGGGACCGCACCGCCACTTCCCAGCAAATTAGGGACACTGTTGCTCCTGGGGTATCGGCGAGGACCATTCGCAACCGTCTCCATGAAGCTGGGCTACGGTCCCGCACACCGTTAGGCCGTCTTCCGCTCACGCCCCAACATCGTGCAGCCCGCCTCCAGTGGTGTCGCGACAGGCGTGAATGGAGGGACGAATGGAGACGTGTCGTCTTCAGCGATGAGAGTCGCTTCTGCCTTGGTGCCAATGATGGTCGTATGCGTGTTTGGAGCCGTGCAGGTGAGCGCCACAATCAGGACTGCATACGACCGAGGCACACAGGGCCAACACCCGGCATCGTGGTGTGGGGAGCGATCTCCTACACTGGCCGTACACCACTGGTGATCGTCGAGGGGACACTGAATAGTGCACGGTACATCCAAACCGTCATCGAACCCATCGTTCTACCATTCCTAGACCGGCAAGGGAACTTGCTGTTCCAACAGGACAATGCACGTCCGCATGTATCCCGTGCCACCCAACGTGCTCTAGAAGGTGTAAGTCAACTACCCTGGCCAGCAAGATCTCCGGATCTGTCCCCCATTGAGCATGTTTGGGACTGGATGAAGCGTCGTCTCACGCGGTCTGCACGTCCAGCACGAACGCTGGTCCAACTGAGGCGCCAGGTGGAAATGGCATGGCAAGCCGTTCCACAGGACTACATCCAGCATCTCTACGATCGTCTCCATGGGAGAATAGCAGCCTGCATTGCTGCGAAAGGTGGATATACACTGTACTAGTGCCGACATTGTGCATGCTCTGTTGCCTGTGTCTATGTGCCTGTGGTTCTGTCAGTGTGATCATGTGATGTATCTGACCCCAGGAATGTGTCAATAAAGTTTCCCCTTCCTGGGACAATGAATTCACGGTGTTCTTATTTCAATTTCCAGGAGTGTAGTTACGTAATGTATTTTCGGTATCGTTCTGCATGTAATACAAAAAAAGTCAAGTCAAATTAGTTTATTACTGTTACTCAAATACGCAATTTATTTGGAAATAATTTTGCATTTTTTTATAGTACAACCAGTGTTCATTGTCTGGAGAGAAGTAGTTATTTGCAAAACGGAAGAAAGAAGAAGCATAGAATGGCGAGCATTCGAAACACGACACAAATGGTTAATATGTGCACTAACAGCAATGTTCATAACAAAGTCTCATCGTAACGAGTTCTTTTCCTACGCGCGTTGACTGTGCCTGAACTATATGTCAAAATGTAAATGATACACGTATCTCATTGTGTACATATTTTTCTTGTTTAGTGACGGAGCTCCAGTTGCTCAGTTTGCTTTATTTATCATTATTGATCCTTACATTCAAGTGAAAGACGCTATTTCTTCACTGTTACAGATTTAGGCAATTTGAAGGTCGTGATAGTGACATAAGAAATATGGACAAAACAATTAATGCATTTTTTGCCTATTACATGAACCAACACTACTATTTAACCATGGGAACTACTCATCATTTTCCCTGATAGACGTTTAACGTGTTGTAAATATTAGCGTCTTTGATTCACAATCAAAACGTCTTCAGTCCCGGGTTCGATCCCCGCCACTGCCTAAATTTTGATAAATAATCAGCATTGGCGGCCGAAGACTTCCGGCATAAGAAGTCAGCCTCATTCTGCAAACGGCCTTGTCAAAGAGGGCGGAGGTGCGGATAGAGGTTCAGGGCACTCTCTTGTCCTAGGGGTGGGAAATTGCCCCTAAAGGCGGAAGAAACAGCAATGATCAACGACATGAGGATGCAGAAGGCAATGGAAACCACTGCATTAAAGACGCGTAACGTGTATCCACAGGACATGTGGCCTGTAATTGAAGAAGTGTCATGATGAACTCTCCATTGGCAAAAGATTCCGGAATAGTCCCCCATTCGGATCTCTGCGAGGGGACTGCCAAGGGGGAGGTTACCATGAGAAAAAGATTGAATAATCAACGAAAGGATAACGTTCTACGAGTCGGGGCGTGGATTGTCAGAAGCTTGAACGTGGTAGGGAAACTAGAAAATCTGAAAAGGGAAATGCAAAGGCTCAATCTACATATAGTAGGGGTCAGTGAAGTGAAGTGGAAGGAAGACAAGGATTTCTGGTCAGATGAGTATCGGGTAATATCAACAGCAGCAGAAAATGGTATAACAGGTGTAGGATTCGTTATGAATAGGAAGGTAGGGCAGAGGGTGTGTTACTGTGAACAGTTCAATGACCGGTTTGTTCTAATCAGAATCGACAGCAGACCAACACCGACAACGATAGTTCAGGTATACATGCCGACGTCGCAAGCTGAAGATGAACAGATAGAGAAAGTGTATGAGGATATGGAAAGGGTATTGCAGTATGTAAAGGGGGACGAAAATCTAATAGTCATGGGCGACTGGAATGCAGTTGTAGGGGAAGGAGTAGAAGAAAAGGTTACAGGAGAATATGGGCTCGGGACAAGGAATGAAAGAGGAGAAAGACTAATTGAGTTCTGTAACAAGTTTCAGCTAGTAATAGCGAATACCCTGTTCAAGAATCACAAGAGGAGGAGGTATACTTGGAAAAGGCCGGGAGATACGGGAAGATTTCAATTACATTACATCATGGTCAGACAGAGATTCCGAAATCAGATACTGGACTGTAAGGCGTACCCAGGAGCATATATAGACTCAGATCACAATATTGTAGTGATTAAGAGTAGGCTGAAGTTCAAGACATTAGTCAGGAAGAATCAATACGCAAAGAAGTGGGATACGGAAGTACTAAGGAATGACGAGATACGTTTGAAGTTCTCTAACACTATAGATACAGAAATAAGGAATAGCGCAGTAGGCAGTACAGTTGAAGAGGAATGGGCATCTCTAAAAAGGGCCATCACAGAAGTTGGGAAGGAAAACATAGGTACAAAGAAGGTAGCTGCGAAGAAACCATGGGTAACAGAAGAAATACTTCAGTTGATTGAAGAAAGGAGGAAGTACAATCATGTTCCGGGAAAATCAGGAATACAGAAATACAAGTCACTGAGGAATGAAATAAATAGGAAGTGCAGGGAAGCTAAGACGAAATGGCTGCGGGAAAAATGTGAAGACATCGAAAAAGATATGACTGTCGGAAGGACAGACTCAGCATACAGGAAAGTCAAAACAACTTTTGGTGACATTAAAAGTAACGGTGGTAACATTAATAGTGCAACGGGAATTCCACTGTTAAATGCAGAGGAGAGAGCAGATAGGTGGAAAGAATATATTGAAAGCCTCTATGAGGGTGAAGATTTGTCTGATGTGATAGAAGAAGAAACAGGAGTCGATTTAGAAGAGATAGGGGATCCAGTATTAGAATCGGAATTTAAAAGAGCTTTGGATAGATAACATTCCATCAGAATTTCTAAAATCATTGGGGGAAGTGGCAACAAAACGACTATTCACGTTGGTGTGTAGAATATATGTCTGGCGACATACCATCTGACTTTCGGAAAAGCATCATCCACACAATTCCGAAGACGGCAAGAGCTGACAAGTGCGAGAATTATCGCACAATCAGCTTAACAGCTCATGCATCGAAGCTGCTTACAAGAATAATATACAGAAAAATGGAAAAGAAAATTGAGAATGCGGTAGGTGACGATCAGTTTGGCTTTAGGAAAAGTAAAGGGACGAGAGAGGCAATTCTGACTTTACGGTTAATAATGGAAGCAAGGCTGAAGAAAAATCAAGACACTTTCATAGAATTTGTCGACCTGGAAAAAGCGTTCGACAATATAAAATGGTGCAAGCTGTTCGAGATTCTGAAAAAAGTAGGGGTAAGCTATAGGGAGAGACGGGTCATATACAATATGTACAACAACCAAGAGGGAATAATAAGAGTGGACGATCAAGAACGAAGTGCTCGTATTAAGAAGGGTATAAGACAAGGCTGTAGCCTTTCGCCCCTACTCTTCATTCTGTACATCGAGGAATCAATGATGGAAATAAAAGAAAGTTTCAGGAGTGGAATTAAAATACAAGGTGAAAGGATATCAATGATACGATTCGCTGATGACATTGCTATCCTGAGTGAAAGTGAAGAAGAATTAAATGATCTGCTGAACGGCATGAACAGTCTAATGAGAACACAGTATGGTTTGAGAGTAAATCGGAGAGAGACGAAGGTAATGAGAAGTAGTAGAAATGAGAACAGCGAGAAACTTAACATCAGGATTGATGGTCACGAAGTCAATGAAGTTAGGGAATTCTGCTACCTAGGCAGTAAAACAACCAATGACGGACGGAGCAAGGAGGACATCAAAAGCAGACTCGCTATGGCAAAAAAGGCATTTCTGGCCAAGAGAAGTCTACTAATATCAAATACCGGCCTTAATTTGAGGAAGAAATTTCTGAGGATGTACGTCTGGAGTACAGCATTGTATGGTAGTGAAACATGGACTGTGGGAAAACCGGAACAGAAGAGAATCGAAGCATGTGAGATGTGGTGCTATAGACGAATGTTGAAAATTAGGTGGACTGATAAGGTAAGGAATGAAGAGGTTCTATGCAGAATCGGAGAGGAAAGGAATATGTGGAAAACACTGATAAGGAGAAGGGACAGGATGATAGGACATCTGCTAAGACATGAGGGAATGACTTCCATGGTACTAGAGGGAGCTGTAGAGGGCAAAAACTGTAGAGGAAGACAGAGATTAGAATACGTCAAGCAAATAATTGAGGACGTAGGTTGCAAGTGCTACTCTGAGATGAAGAGGTTAGCACAGGAAAGGAATTCGTGGCGGGCCGCATCAAACCAGTCAGTAGACTGATGACCAAAAAAATATTAGACATGGACAGTGTGCACTGATAGTCTTGAATCTGGACCAGAAATCAACATCTACATATGACAGCTGCTCTAGCGCCCGTAGGTAGTCAAACCACATCAAAGGGGTGTCGAAGGGGTTGCCTAAACCTCAGGTGTTAAAGCAGCCGTCAGAGATTTAGCGCCGAAATTTCTGAGGGTACATTCCTAACGCGTTCAGCAAAGGTGCGTGAGTGGCACCAAGGGTGTTGCCGAATTGGGGGTGGTCTTAGAGGTACCCTTTGCCAATTTATTCAAGTACATGTTAATGTTGCACTCCTGTGAGATAGTCCGCAGCTCGTGGTCTAGTGGCTAGCGTTACTGCCTATGGATCACGGGGTCCCGGGTTCGATTCCCGGCCGGGTTGGGGATTTTCTCTGTCCAGGGACTGGGTGTTTGCGTTGTCCTTATCATTTCATCATTATTCGTGAAAGTGGCTAGACTGGACTGTGTACGGGCGCTGATGACCGCGCAGTCGAGCGCCCACAAACCATCATCATCCTCTGTGATAATGCCACAGGAGGGCGGATAACATGATGCTTGAAAATGTATAGGTACCCTTTGTTGCTTCGGATCACGTTCAGATTTTGATGAATAGCTTTGAACGATCCCTAGTGGTCCAATCTGTACACGACAGCAAAAAGTGAGCTCGCGTTTCACTTCAATCGGGTGCGATCACGTTCAGTATGGATGCAGCCCGACAATGTCATTAGAGAAGGGCTGAAACGTCCGAGAGCGTCAACAGTGTCAAGGGTTATCAAGAACATCTTCCCGTTGCTCGTCGCGCTGCGGAGTGTCGCTTTCACCCGCGAAATGTGAGGGAATCAACGCCCAAGGGAAAGGGATAGTTTCATTGACGGCCTTCACGCGAACCCCTGAGCCTTTTCGTGTCTATTCTGAGTGTCAGTGTGTCTGAAATGTTTTCATTGGCTACACATAGGAAAATGGTGTGATATCAACGCCGGTGATCGTGGTAGCGACCTCCATCGCAGAGACGTCAAAAGAAGGGCTGAAATGTGGGTAAGAGGGGGTGTGATGACCTTCTCATCGTGTGACACTTCCACGGTGTCATTTGGCCAATTTGTGGTGAAATTTGGTGCCAATGTGGCATCACTAACCCTGGCTACAGTTCACATGATCTTTCGAGCTGTGGCCTTTTCCTCGCATATATCGACACTTTGCTGTTTGAAGCGTCGCTGAACCCGAGGTTGACGTCGCAGGGCACCACTGAGGAAGGGTGTAGGTACCTTTGCACGAAGTTTAAAACCCCCAGTGTGAGATAATTACTTGGTTTCGAAAAAGTTATCCCTTTAATTTTTTGCGCAATACATAGAAAAAAATAGCGGTCCTATCATACTTCCTTGGGGCACTTCTAACAACACCCTTCTCCGACGAACACTCGCCTTTAAGGATAACTTACTACACAGTTCGATAATATTTTTATTTTTCCTCTACCCTTATTCCTCCTCTGTTTTTCCTTTTCTAATCAGCTTTAGCCTGATACAAGTGTATAACAAAATGTTGTATTTACTCTAGTTAGGTTTATAGGTGTGGCAAGCACAGCGTTTCTGAAGAAGAGAAATTTGTTAACATCGAATATAAATTTAAGTGTTAGGAAATCTTTTCTGAAGGCATTTCTTCTGCAATGTAGATTTGTACGGAAGTAAAACGTGGACGATAAGTAGTTCACACAAGAAGAGAATAGAAGCTTTTGCAATGCGGTGCTACAGCACGATGCTCAGATTGGATGGGTAATTCGCTTAACTAACGAAGATTATATTGAATAGAGGAGAAAATAAATTTGTGACCCAACTGCTGAGACATCAAGAGATCGTCAGTATTGTATTGGAGGGAAGGGGGAGGGGGCAATTGGACAATAAGGGACGAGTACACTAGGCAGGTTTCAACGGATGGTGGTTGCTGTAGTTATTCGGAGATGAGGAGGCTTGCGCAGGATAGAGTAGCTTAAAGAACTGCATCAAACCAGTCTTTGGACTGAAGACCTCAACAACAAAAGTTTTTATTGTACCTGCAGAAAGTAAGATGTGATGCTGGTGATATAAAGTGCAGATAATTCTTTTTTCTGCTGTAGCAGTACGAACACGACATGAATGTTTTTTGAGAGCCATGTCACTACAGCAAGCAACATTATGGTGTTCATATTCGTGGGTTTCGCGAGTTGGCCTTTTAATAGGACTGCGACCAAACAACGACATACAGTGACACTGTTGCCATATGTTCCACTAAATCTACACAGTATTCAGTAACGCGATTACGAGACAACGAACAACAACTATAAGCAACGCCATTGTACAGGGCGTTTCAGCACGGCCGTTACAAACTTTCAGAAGAGACAGAGTATTTCTGGTCCCCTACGATGCCGGCATTAACTAGAAACCGTCTCTGAGCGGCACGGGTTCTTGTTGCAGGTGTGCTCTCCTCCGACCACACGTGGGTATTATGGGGGCTGAACATTCCCTGCCTCTTGAAAGTCGCCTCATAGTTCACCGTAACTGTGGCTAGGAAATGGTGATCTCTTACGCACCTCTGCAAAAAAACACCGTGCGAAGGCCACCCGTGGAGCAAATCGTCTTCGTCCAGTAGCTGCACGTGCTGGTCGTGATACGGGTGCGTGGAGTTGTCATGCAGGAGCTGCCAGACGCTACTGTGGGAAATCCCGACATGACTGGCGACAGCCCTCGTTCTGGTACCGAAACTGTTCCGTACCACTCCCAGCGCAGTCTCCGCGTTGGTTATTGTTGTTGCTGTTCGCTCACGTTCATGTGTCTCCTCGCTAAGGAAATTCCTTTCGGACAACCTCCAGTGCAAGAGTGCAAAGTTGTGGCCCAGAGTTTACCTCTTTGGGTAAAGTTGGGCTTACACACGCTGTGCGCCTCGCCAACTGTAACCAGCGACCCCGTGTGCCAAATGCACACCAACGAACTCCGTGTTCGTGTACGGTGCCGTCCTACTGCCCCTCTGTCGTGAGGAGAAAAGAAGCTTCATCTTGCACTTGCTGCGTCGACCGACTTTGCGGAGCGTCATCTGCTCCATACATCAGCCAAAGTCGTCCCAGCATTTTAGCTGAACTAAGCGTAATAAACGTATTTTCTCATCCTGTTCGGGTCCTTCCTTTCTTGTGTTTGTGTCGTCGCTACCAACCCAGGTGAGCATTTTCGACTATACACTGTTCATTAATTTTCCATCGCTAGGTATACTCTAGTTTGTAACCGTTGTGCTGGAACACCCTGCGTAAAACAGTCTTACAGGATAAATATACCGTCAACGTAGGAGTCATCAGAGGAGAAACAGAAACGACTAGGCAAGATTTGGTAAATGATGGCCCCTGGCCTCTTGCGGGTATAAGGAACCGTCGTGCACATCTCCTACCAAGCAGGGAATCCACCCACTTCTTTCTGGACTTCTTCGAACAAGACTGGGACGGGTACGATTTTGTTTTATGCAGCGATGTCTTGGCTGCATAGAAGCTGTATATATCGCTTGTAACAAATTTTTTGAATGTAGCATCTTATGAAAGACGTACAGAGAAGCGAAATTTTATCAATGTCGGCAAGCCACATTTCATGTGAAATTTTCTCATTATCGCTTGTAGTTTTTGAAAGAATCGTTTAGGAACCAGGGTTGTCCGTCTCAGATTGATGCGCATGGCATATGCTTGACGCTAGTCCACTCTGGCGGCGATCTACATTGATGTAAAAATAGAAGTAACGAACTTCAGAATGGCAGGATCGCTTTCGTAGGACATTTATTCACATTAACGCTTTCGGCAAATTATGTTGCCATCTTCGGAGCTAGTGCAGTGCGCAAGATCCAAACACGACAATACAACTTTCCGAAACCGGTAATCTGAATGAACGTTTTGCTAAACCGATCGTGGCATTTTGATGTTTTTTACGTCTATTTGCAGATACATTTGCCCTTCTCGAACAGCCCTGGGCGTCTATGTAGGGTGAGGCAACTACCTCAGACCACTTTATACACATCTAAAATGAGTGAACATATGAGGGAGGAGTGATGTTCACTAAGTTGTAGACAAAAATATCGTGAATATTAGGACATGCGCAAAGTAATATTTTACGTATATAGCTGTCGGATTATGATACCGATTTTTTAAAAATGTAACTATGGATATTTTTTCTGTAGCAGAATGAAACGATATACACGGTCCGTCCCACAGGAAAGGTCACAGATTCTGTATTCGCGTAACTACTAATGCCGTCTGTGAATAACGGACTTATCGTAATAATAGAAACTTTTAATAACATATTTTGAACTTCAGTCGTGGAAGGAGTGATGGAGCAACGTGCGAACATTTTTTTTAATTGGGTATGAGTGCTAAAGACACTTTCGAAATGATACAGCCTATTTATGGCAGTGAATCAATAAGTCTTAAAAACGTTTGTAAGTGGTGTGCAAGGTTTCAGATGGTAGAGGCAGCATCGTGGACAGACGAGTCGAAGTAAACGGTTAGTAAGTACCTGAAGTTCTTCGAAATGATCGTTGTGCATCTGTCAAAATAAATGAGGAGTTCACTGCAATTCCTAAAACAACACTGTGCATCACATTCTGATTGAAAATTCGGGCAAAAGGAAGATATGTTGTCGCTTTGTTCCCCAATCACTGACTGAAGATCAAATAGGTGGCTAGGAATCCAGACATCACGTGTTACATCATGACAGGTGATGAAACATGGTGTTTTCAGTAAGAGCCATTTACAAAAAGCCAAAGCTCGGAAGGGAATGTCCAGAATCTCCGAGACCGAAAAAAGTGCGCCTGCAGAAAATACGTGTCAGTACACTGCTCACTGTTTTCTTTGATTCAAAAGAAATTATCCGTAAGGAATTCACCCAAGAAGGTCAGATGTCGATTGCACATTACGACTTGGAAGTTTTAAATCGCTTATGGGCGACGGTTGTTCGGATTCCATCTGAATGCAGGAATCAAGGAAGGTGGTGTTTCTTGCACAACAATAAACCGGCGCACAAAAGCAAGATCGTACGCGATTTCTTGACTCGAACATGTATCTTAGTGCTTGGACACGCTCCTTACTCACCTGATTTATCTCCATGCGACTTCTGGCTAACTAAAAATGGCAGTGAAAGGGTAGCGTTTCGACATGGTTTCAGATATCCAGTAGCCATGGTACTTCACGTATTTTCAGAGGGTGAGTATCTGGTTTAGAACAATTTTTCAAAGGACATAAAAGTTTTCTAGGTATAGTACCTCGTCATACTGCATAAAAGTACTGCTGGTGAAAACAAACGTTTCGGTCACGGTTGGAGCGGCCTTCTTCTGGGTCAACTGGTGCATTATAGCTACGCAGTGTCCCTTATATTTTGTTATTACTGTTCATTGTGCATGCCATTACGTCATAATTTTAAAAAGACAGTTCATTCCATTGGTCACTTAAGGAAGAAGAGAGGGAACTTTATTTTAATAGGTTACTGCGGTGAAGGGAGAGCGTAACATCTGTTGTCTATTGGCTCTTGTATTATGTGCCATTATTGGTGGTCACCGACGAATCGGAAGTTGGCTCCTGTTCACCAAATGCTGGACGTCGGCCGCGCGGCGGCAGTTACTCGCCGGTAGTGCTCGCGCCTCGTGTTGACAGTGCGGTCTGTTGGGCTCTGATTGCTGGCAGCCAAGATGGGGCAAGCCTGAGTCCATCCTCTCTATTCATGTTCTTGGGGTGTTTGTTGTTCGATGGCCTCTCTAATTTTGTGTTTCGTCATAACCGGCTGCTTGGCCAACACACAGGCTTCGGTGAATTTTATTTCTATTCCGCAGTCTTGCTGATGTTCTGCGATTGCAGATTTGTTGTGTTGCCCTAGTCGAATATAGCGCTCGTGTTCTCGAATGCGCGTTGCTATTGGCTTTCCAGTCTCGCCGGTGTACGACTATACCTCTCCACATTCGCATTCCACCTTGTACACGCCTGCAGTGTGTAATGCATCCACCTTGTCCATAGTGGAGCCAAGCAAGTCTTGGATCCTGTGGCCACTATAGAAGACAGGCTGCACCCCAACCCGGCGAAGGTGTTTGCCTATTCGGTCAGTGACATTTTTCACATAAGGTAAGCGCAATGCTGGCTGCAGTTTTTCTGTTTTTTGCTTATCTTGCTTACTCTTGTTCGTCGACAAGGCTGTGTGGATCGACTTATGGCTGTAGCTATTGGCTAGAAACGTTGTGCGTAGCCTTTTAAGCTCAGGTGTGAGCATCACTGCAAGCAATCGGAGCCCAACGGACCGCACTGTCAACACGAGGCGCAAACACTACCGGCGCGCGGCCGACGTCCAGCATTTCGTAAACAGGTACCATACCCAGAAACTTTTATGTCGACTGACTCTGGTCACGGAAGCCCTCGCAATTAAATTTTTCAAAGCTTCTAATTGTGTATTGATTCACAAGGAGCCGATTTTCAATAAAAAGTCATATAAACTAAAAACAAACAGTATCTGGCATTTTATTTCACATGTCACCTTTCCTGTGGGACGTGTTGTGTAATATGTGTGGAACCGAATCGAATAGTAGGTGACAAAGCCGAAAACCACTCTCACGCTGTCAGGAGAAGAGTTCCTCTAAACCCCAGCCCTACTCTACGTATGTACCTTATAAAGTGCCGGCTGTACTGTTAGCATTGGCAATATTGAGTCGTCTGATGCTAGTGATCTTAATCTGTATTTGTGGCTGCAAATAGACAACAATGTGACACTGCCCTGCTGGCGATTTAACACATCTACCGATGAAGACGTACTCCGTGAGTGCAATGGATAATTAAAGTAGGAAGAACTTCTGCCCTGAAAACAAGTAAAACATTTTTTTTTTAATTTTATGCATCAGAAACCATCAGCACGGTTTGGACTTAAGGAGACAAGCACAGTGTTTAGCCGTGTTTCACTAATTTCTTAATCCGTTGCCTGATGCATCTGAAAAACACCTCGGCGGCTTGCAGTAAAAGACTGAATTCAATCTATTCAGTTTATTAACAGTTGCTTTTACATGAAGGAAATTTGATTTGCGTTACAAGCAATGTTCTTAAATGCTGATGTCCCTTACGAAATGAAGACTTTTAACTTAGCAGTTAAAAGGATCAGTACGGGGGGAAGGGGGGAGGTGCCTCTCTGGGAACAAGGGAAAGGAGTTTATAAACTTGTATGTGATTCAACATATTGCAAAAGAGATATTCGTTGTTGATGGCAAAGAACAAGAGAGAAAGTTACTATTATTGTTCTGACTGGTTTGATGCGGCCCGTCATGAATTCCTCTCGCGTGGCAACCTTTTCATTCCAAAGTAGTCCTTGAAACCTACGTCCTTAGTTATTTACTGGATGTATCCCAATCTCTGTCTTCCTCTACAGTTTCTATCCTCTACAGCTCCCTCTAGTGCCTTGTAAGCTATTTCCTGATGTTTTAGCAGATGTCCTATCATCCTGTCCCTTCTTCTTCTTTTCCATATACTCCTTTCCAGCCGGCCGCGGTGGCCGTGCGGTTCTAGTGCTGCAGTCCGGATCCGCGGGGCTGCTACTGCCGCAGGTTCGAATCCTGCCTCGGGCATGGATGTGTGTGATGTCCTTAGGTTAGTTAGGTTTAAGTAGTTCTAAGTTCTAGGGGACTGATGACCTCAGATGTTAAGTCCCATAGTGCTCAGGGCCATTTGAACCATTTGAACTTCTTTCCTCGCCGATTCTACGGAGAGCTTCCTCACTGCTTACCTTATCAGTCCATCTAATTATCAACACTCTTCTGTAGCACCACATCTCAAATCATTTTATTTTCTTCTGTTCTGCTTTTCCCACAGGACATGTCCCACTACCATACAATGCTATGCTCCAACCGTACATTGTCAAAAATCTCTTTCTCAAATTAACCTTTGTTTGATATTAGTAGATTTCTCTTAGCCAGGAATGCCCTAATGTCAGTGCTAGTCTGCTTTTTATGTCCTCCTTGCGCCCTCATTCATATGTTATTTTGTTACCTAGGTAACAGAACTCCTTAACTCTCTAGTGGCTAGCGTTGCTGCCCCTGATCACGGGGTCCCGGGTTCGAATCCCGGCCGTGTTGGGGATTTTTCTGCCCGGGGATTGGGTGTTTGTGTTGTCCTTATCTTTTCATCATCATCATCATTCGTGATAGTGGCTAGATTGGACTGCGTAAAAAATTGGAGAGTGAAAAATTGGGACTTCGAAAGGGCGCTGATAACCGAGCAGTTGAGCACCCCAAAATCAAACATCATCTTTGACTTCATCTACTTTCTTATCACTAATTATGATAAGTTTCTCGCTTTTCTCATTTCTGCTACCTGTCATTTCTTTCGTCTTTCTTCATTTTACTCTTAATCGATATTCTACACTTATTAGACTGTTTATTCCATTCAACACATCCTGTAATTCTTCTTCACTTTCCCTGAGGATAGCATTGTCTTCAGCGAATCTTAGCCTTCCACCTTGAATTTTAATCCAACTCTTGAACTTTTCTTTCATTTCCATCATTGCTTCTTCGACGTATCGATTGAACAGTAGGGGAGAAAGACTACATCCTTGTCTTACACTGAATATCGTAACACCTACAACCATCAAAAAGTAACGCAAAGTATATCTATTTAAAAAATCTGATAAAAATGCTCTTAACGCCTTTTTTAAGAGACAGTCTTCACTCCTTCCGATGTGATCATGTACGTGTAGAAAAGTTGTGGAATGTTTTCAAAGAAATATTATCGACAGCAATTGAGAGATATATACTCCATAAATTAATAAGTGATGGTACTGATCCCCCATTGTACACAAAACGGGTCAGATCGTTGTTGCGGAAGCAACGAAAAAAGCATGCCAAATTTAAAAGGACGCAAAATCCCCAAGATTGGCAAAGTTTTACAGAACTTCGAAATATAGCGCGTACTTCTATACGAGATGCTTTTAATAATTTCCACAACGAAATTCTGTCTCGAAATCTGGAAGAAAACCCAAAGAGATTCTGGTCATACACGAAGCACACCAGTGGCAAGACGCAATCAATACCTTCACTGCGCGATAACAACGGTGAAGTCATTGGTGACAGAGCCACTAAAGCAGAGTTATTAAACACGGTTTTCCGAAACTCCTTCACCAGAGAAGACGAAGTAAATAATCCTGAATTCCAATCAACGTCGATTTACAGTAGGGTTTTGGAACACATACTGTATTCGAACATTATGAAGTACCTCGAAGAAAACGATTTATTGACACATAATCAGCACGGATTCAGAAAATATCGTTCTTGTGAAACACAACTAACTCTTTATACTCATGAAATAATAAGTGCTATCGACAGGGGATGTCAAATTGATTCCATATTTTTAGATTTCCAGAAGGCTTTCGACACCGTTCCTCACAAGCGTTTTCTAATCAAACTGCGTGCCTACGGAGTATCGCCTCAGTTGTGCGACTGGATTCGTGATTTCCTGTCAGAAAGGTCACAGTTCGTAGTAATAGACGGAAAGTCATCGAGTAAAACAGAAGTAATATCCGGCGTTCCCCAAGGAAGTGTTATAGGCCCTCTATTGTTCCTGATCTATATAAATGACATAGGAGACAATCTGAGTAGTCGTCTTAGATTGTTTGCAGATGATGCTGTCATTTACCGTCTTGTAAAGTCATCAGATGATCAAAACTACTTGCAAAATGATTTAGATAAGATATCTGTATGGTGCGAAAATTAGCAATTGACCCAGAATAAAGAAAAGTGTGAAGTTATTCACATGAGTACTAAAAGAAATCTGCTAAATTTCGATTACGCGATAAATCACACAAATCTGAAGGCTGTAAATTCAGCTAAATACTTAGGGATTACAATTACAAATAACCTAAATTGGAACGATCACATAGATAATAGTGTGGGTAGAGCAAACCAAAGACTGCGATTCATTGGCAGAACACTTAGAAGGTACAACAGATCTACTAAAGAGACTGCTTATACCACGCTTGTCCACCCTATTCTGGAGTATTGCTGTGTGGTGTGGCATCCGCATCAGGTGGGACTGACGGATGACATCGAAAAAGTACAAAGAAGGGCCGCTCGTTTTGTATTATCGCGAAATAGGGGAGATAGTGCCACAGACATGATACGTGAATTGGAGGGGCAATCATTAAAACAAAGTCGTTTTTCGTTGCGATGGGATCTTCTCATGAAATTTCAATTACCATTTTTCTCCTCCGATTGCGAAAACATTCTGTTGGCACCCACCTACATAGGGAGAAATGATCATCACGATAAAATAAGAGAAATCAGGGCTCGCACAGAAAAACTTAAGTGCTCGTTTTTCCCGCGCGCCGTTCGAGAGTGGAACTGTAGAGAGACAGCCTGTAGGTGGTTCATTGAACCCTCTGCCAGGCACTTTATCGTGAATAGCAGAGTAATCACGTAGATGTAGATGTACACCCTTTTTAATCCAGACTTTTTTGTTGGTCTTCCACTATCTTGGTTCTTATACACATAGTATATCACCCGTCTTGCCCTATAGCTTACCCTTATTTTTTAAAGAATTCCGAACATTTTGGACCATCTTGCATATTTCAGGTCGACAAAACCTTCAGTCTTGCTTCCATTACCAACCGGAAGTTCAGAACTTCCACTCTTGTGGCTTTACCTTTTCTAAAGCCAAACTGATCATCATCTAGCAATCTTCAATTTTCTTTTCTATTCATCAGCATACTAATGTTGTCAGCAATTTGCATGCATGTGTTGTTAAGCTCATTGCGGGATAATTCTCGCACTTGTCGGTTCCTGCAATTGGAAATTCTGTGGACGATGTGTTTCCGGAAGTCTGACGGTATATCGCGAGTCACAGACACCCTGCACACCAACGTAAACAATTGTTTTGATGCTACTTCTCCCCATGATTTTAGACATTCTGATGGAATGTTATCTATGGCTTCTGCCTTATTCTAGTTTTAATCGTCCAAAGATGTTCTGAATTCTGATTTTAATATTCGATCCCGCATCTCGTTCCTATCCACTCCTGTTTCTTCTTGTATCGCGTGCAACATCCTGTAATGGTTTCATTAACGTAACGTCTGACGTGCTTAGAGAATTTCTTGGAAGAGAAGGAGGAGAAGGTTAACTTCATCTGCAGCCCTCACACCTTGTGACTTTTATCTGTATGGTTACGTAAAAGATTGTGTTTTTATCCTCCCTACGTCTGACTCTTGTTGAAGATGTGAATTCGATAAAGAGATACCAGCTGCTTATTGCATGGCAGAAAATGAGTCATCGTTTTGATATTTGTCGTGTGACACATGGTGCTCACACTGAACGCATAACAATTTGTACTTCTCTCTTTCCAGGAACGTTGGAACTGGGTTACTATTTTTCGTAGTTTGGAAGCAATAAATATTTGAAATGTGTTCCTCCGTTTCGAATAGCTCCGTTTGTAAGCGGAGCAGAAACGGACGAGGGATCACCTCAGCGAAGATATGAGCTGCAAATGGGGATATCCATTGACACAAGTGACTATGACAAAGGGTAGATTATTATTACGCACAGACCGTGAACGAGTATCTCGAAAATGGCGAATCTGGTCGAATGTTCACATGATACTGAAAGAGATAGGACAGTGAAACTACCAGCAGGCGTTAAATGGTTGGACGTCCGCGACTCTTCACAGAACGTGGGGTTCGAAGGCTTGTCTTCTCGATAAAGCAGGACAGATGGTGATATGTGGTATTTCTGCCAAAAGAGCATAACGCTGGTGCACGCCCAAGTGTTTCGGAGCACACCGTTCATCGCAAATTGTTGAACATGGACCTCCGCAGCGGACCATCGCTAAATGATCAAATGTTGATCCAACGACATCGTCAGTTACGATTGCAGTGGGCACAGGACCATTGGAATTCGACCGTCGATCAATGGAAACATGTCTGCTCTTCAGGTGAACCATATTTTTCCTACAGTAGGTAGACGGTCGTCTCAACAAACGCCGTCTTCGAAGTGAACGACAGCTCGAAACGTGCAGCGCGCCACGGAAGCTGGCTGGTGGGAGCAGTATTGCTCTGTGAGAGACATTCTCCTGTGCTTACCTCGGACCTGTGGTAGTAATCTAAGACACGCTGACAGCAGCGAACTATCTCCACCCCTTCATGCTTGATGCCTTCCCCGACGGCGCTGTCATCTTCCAGCCGTACAATTGAAGGTAGGATACGTTTCTTAGAAGTAGCAGAGAAAATGAGGCAAGTTATCGATTCAAGATAGTTCCACGAAACTTACGAGGTAGCTGAAAGAGGGATTATTTCCTCATTCAGTGTTTATCACTTTCAGTTCTTGTTTAATAATTTCTCGTACATTTTCTGCGTTTGTCTTTTGCGCTCATTTTTCAGTCTGTAATTTATTTTTGTTTGGCACAATTTTATCTACCACCCTTTTAACAATTTTATCGTATTTTTCCCTCAAAAAGATTGAATTTGCATGACTGTAACTTCCATCTTTGTATGAACTAGGCATTTCATTTTCATATTTATTTCTAACAGAGATACAAAGTCGTTATGAACGTATGTGCGTCTGTTGTGTCATTGTTTATGCAACATTTTATCAAATATTTCACACCATTTTCTAAGTGTACACTCAGCGTCACCCTGCAAATGGTGGCTAGGGACAGTGAGCAGTCTAGTTATTTTTAGCAAGTCTATGTGATCACTACTCTGTAATAGAATACAACTAGAAATTAGTCGTATCTTGCAGACGTGACATTCGTCCCCTCCACCCTCAAAAGAAAACTGAGTGGACGTCATTTAATGTTTATCAAGGAAATGAATTTAAAAAATTGATAGAGAAGGTAATATGAATGCAGGCGTTCTTGCCGAACTCAAATAATTTGTGTTATCGGGATATAAGAAGAGTATATCATTCGTCGCGTTCCCGAGAAGAATTAATCATAGTGAAGGAAGTCCATGTTTTGACAATAATGACGCAAATATGCATCCGGGGACTGCTGTGGACAACAGGCCTCATTAATTATGTTACCAGCGTATGAATTAATTTGAAAGCATCAAGGATATCTTGTACTTGCACTAACACATTCGGAAATCATACTCTGTAGCTGAGAACATTTCTTTCCCAGATATTTAATACCTTTAGCGAGCATTGTACTTCACCAAATTCTTTGACAGCAGTTGTAACATGAGCACATGAAACATAGTCTGCTAAAAGTCTTATGATAGACGTCTGTGGAAATGACTATGTCAAAAGTTAACTATATTTGGTGAAGAGTTAATAGCTTTCTAACCTGCATTCTACAACTAAAATGACGGATATTACAAGCTGCGTATACAACAAAATTAGGATACACCGCTTCCCTGTTCTGGTAATCATACTGTTCATAGCGAGTAGTGACACAGAAGAAGCCAAGTAAAGACCACTGCAAATATTTTCTAGCCTGAACGGATCTTTGTGAATATTCTACCTTAAAACAAGTGTACTTCCTCAAAATTCCAGTTTTTAAGAAGTCAGATCTTTGCTAACCCCTGTTTCGGAATATGATACGGATGTGTGGATATCGTCAATCAGCATCGTTAATTTTATTGTACAGACGTGACAAGAAATATCAATATTAGAAACTAAATCTCTCGCCTGTCAGTGCCCAGCGTACACAATTTCTAACGCAGAATTACGTAAATCAATCCCTGGACATTGAGAATATGATTATCATCATTAAAATGGAGAGGTTAAAAAACTATAACAAATATTTGCAGGTCAAAATTCAAATGTCATCCAGTTCTAGTTATTGATGTGATTGAACTTCATAAAATGGTACTTTGACTAAGTTTTTATTCATATGTAACAGATGTAAATAAAACATACTGGTTATACGCATTATTATTGTGGAACGCGTGTGTTGTACAACATAAAGAAACTCTGTTATCAATTAGTGAGCTATAGCCCTGTGGGGAATTTGTTTAATTAGTACGACTGCACGTAACAACTACAAAAGTACGTCTGTAGAAAATAAAATTCTGCAGATGTTGCTTTATGTTAAATGGAAAACTGTCTCATTTCATTTATTTAAAATTTTTATTCATTTTTGAGTATCACATAATCCCTATCAGAAGTCAGCCATCTAGCATTAAGGAGGGAACGGGTACAAGTACACGTCACAATTTGCTGATTTAGATCACCTGCAGTTTCCTCAAATTAGTAAAGGAATTAATTTTATTTATTTATTTTGAAAAGACTTATGATCAGATCGTCACAATTTTCAAGCATCAAACAAAAAAATGCTGCAATTTGATACACTTTAGTAGATTTATAACTTTGACTGACATTGGAAATGTTTTCAGTTGCACTAAATGGGCCCATACTACACTACTGGCCATTAAAATTGCTACACCAAGAAGAAATGCAGATGATAAACGGGCATTCATTGGACAAATTTATTATACTATAACTGACATGTGATTACATTTTCACGCAATTTGGGTGCATATATCCTGAGAAATCAGTACCCAGAATAACCACCTCTGACCGTAATAACGGCCTTGATACGCCTGGGCATTGAGTCAAACAGAGCTTGGATGGCGCGTACAGGTACAGCTGCCCATGCAGCTTCACCACGATACCACAGTTCATCAAGAGAGGTGACTGGCGTATTGTGACGAGCCAGTTGCTCGGTCACCATTGACCAGACCTTTTTAATTGGTGAGAGAGCTGGAGAATGCGCTGGCCAGGGCAGCAGTGGAACATTTTCTGTATCCAGAAAGGTCCGTACAGGACCTCCAACATGCGGTCGTGCATTATCCTGCTGAAATGTAGGGTTTCGCAGGGATCGAATGAAGGGTAGAGCCACGGGTCGTAACACATCTGAAATGTAACCTCCACTGTTCAAAGTGCCGTCAATGCGAACAATAGGTGATCGAGACGTGTAACCAATGGTACCCCAAATCATCACGCCGGGTGATACGCCAGGACGAATACACGCTTCCAATGGGCGTTCACCGCGATGTCGCGAAACACGGATGCGACCATCATGATGCTGTAAACAGAAACTGGATTTATCCGAAAAAATGACGTTTCACCATTTTTGCTCCCAGGTTCGTCGTTGAGTACACCATCGTAGGCGCTCCTGTCTGTGATGCAGCGTCAAGGATAACCACAGCCATGGTCTCCGAGCTGATAGTCCATGCTGCTGCAAACGTCGTCCAACTGTTCGTGCAGATGGTTGTTGTCTTGCAAACGTCCCCATCTGTTGACTCAGGGATCGAGACGTGGCTGCTCGATCCGTTACAGCCATGCGGATAAGATGCCTGTCATCTCGACTGCTAGTGATACTAGGCCGTTGGGATCCAGCACGGCGTTCCGTATTACCCTCCTGAACTCACCGATTCCATATTCTGCTAACAGTCATTGGATCTCGACCAACGCGACCAGCAGTGTCGCGATACGATAAACCTTAATCGCGATAGGCTACAACTCGACCTTTATCAAAGTCGGAAACGTGATGGTACGCATTTCTCCTCCTTACACGAGGCATCACAACAACGTTTTACCAGGCAGTGCCGGTCAACTGCTGTTTGTGTATGAGAAATCGGTTGGAAACTTTCCTCATGTCAGCACGTTGTAGGTGTCGCCACCGGCGCCAACCTTGTGTGAATGCTGCTCTGAAAAGCTAATCATTTGGATATCACAGCATCTTCTTCCTGTCGGTTAAATTTCACGTCTGTAGCACGTCATCTTCGTGGTGTAGCAATTTTAATGGCCAGTAGTGTAATAAGCGTCGGAGTTTGAAAGGGGTGAGACATCACCCTTAATGAATATGATAGTCATATATGGAATTTGTTGTTCATAATGGTATACAATGTGGCATGTGTGACCGACTAGGGCCACAGAAAACTGACGAAACATGATGGCAGAAGAGGGGAGTGTCGCATGAAGGTTAATAGACAGGACTCGCGTTCAGAAAAAGAGGAATTCCAGTCCCTACCTCCCATCCCAATTTAGATTTTTCTGTCGTTTCCGTAAATTGTTTAAGGCAAACTCAGGAACGGGTCCTTTAAAAAAGGATGTAGATACCTTCTATATCACAGCCTAATCTTTCGTATCTAACGTTCTAATCGTTGACAGGACGTCTACACATATTATGAATTAAAATCATCCCCCGCCTTTTCCCGCCTCTATGTGAAGGTTAATCACTGGAACTGCTGTAGGAATTTTGAAAGGGTTTTCAGTCATAGATAGACCGATTCACGAGGGGGGTTTGCTTCTGGAATTTATTACCGCGCCAGATAAATCGACCGACCAGGCATAATTACTGCCATCAGTGCGAAGCCTGGGTGGGTCGCTAGTTAAACTTTAATCTTTCTTCGTTTTGCCCAAGGTGTAGTGCAACTCTGATTGAAGATGAAATCCACCTCCATCTACATTACGCATGTTCATATAGCCAACTGCGTGCTGAATGATAACAATTTCTTTTTCGCAGAGTCTCGTATCAAACAGAATAGTTATTCCATAAATCTGACGAACACACAGAGATGAATACCACCTCCAACAGTCCATTACCAACGTAACAATGTTAGAGAACATGATGGTCAAAGCACCACTGAGCATTATTCACTCAAGCGCCAAAGAAACTGGTATAGTATTCAAATACAGAGATATGTGAGCAAGCAGAATATTGCGCTGCGATAGGCAACGTCTATATAAAACAAAAAGTGCCTGCCACAGTTGTTAGATCGGTTACTGCTACTACAATAGCAGGTTATCAAGATTTAAGTGAGTTTCAAGGTGGTATTGTAGTAGGCGAAGGAGCGATGGGACTCAGCATCTCCGAGGTAGCGATGAAGTGGTGGTGGTGGTGGTGGTGGTGGTGGTGGTGGTGGTTAGTGTTTAACGTCCCGTCGACAACGAGGTCATTAGAGACGGAGCGCAAGCTCGGGTTAGGGAAGGATTGGGAAGGAAATCGGCCGTGCCCTTTCAAAGGAACCATCCCGGCATTTGCCTGAAACGATTTAGGGAAATCACGGAAACCTAAATCAGGATGGCTGGAGACGGGGATTGAACCGTCGTCCTCCCGAATGCGAGTCCAGTGTCCTAACCACTGCGCCGCCTCGCTCGGTGATGAAGTGGGGATTTTCCCGAACGACCATTTCACGAGTGTATTGTGTACATCAGGAATCCGGTAAAACATCAAATCTCCAACATCGCTGATCGATATGGGCTTTCGAAGCCGAAGGCCCACTAGTGTACACTCAATGAGTTCACGGCACAAAAGTTTACGCCTCGCCTGGGCCCGTCAACACCAACATTGGACTGTTGATGACTGGAAACATGTTACCTGGTCGGACGAGTCTCGTTTCAAATTACACCGAGCGGATGGACGAGTACGGGTATGGTAACAACCTCATCAATCCACGAACCCTGCATGTCAGCGGGGGACTGTTCTAGTTGGTGGAGGCTCTGTAACGGTGTGGGATGTGTGCAGTTGGAGTGATATGGGACCCGTGCTACGTCTAGATACGACTATGGCAGGTGACATGTACGTAAGGATCCTGTCTGATCACCTGCATCCATTCGTGTCCACTGTGCATTCCGACGGACTTGGGGAATTGCGGTTGTTAAATCGGTTGCTGCTGCTATAATGGCAGGTTATCAAAATGTGAGTTTGGACGTGGTGTTATAGTCGGCGCAAGAGCGTTGGCACACAGCATCTCCGAGGAAGCGATGAAGTGGGAATTTTCCCGTACGTCGATTTCACGAGTGTACAGTGAATATCAGTAACCCAGTAAAACAATGACTGAAGAAAATCGTTCAACGTGACAGAAGTGTAACCCTTCCACAAATTGCTGCAGATTTCAGTGCTTGACCATCAACAAGTATCAGCATGCGAACTATTCGACGAAACATTATCGATTTGGGCTTTCGGAGCCGAAGGCCCACACGTGTACCCTTGATGACTCTGATACACGAAGCATCCTGTCTGATCACCTGCATCCATTCATGTCCATTGTGCATTCCGACGTGCTTGGGCAATTCCAGCAGGACAATTCAACACCCACGCGTCCAGAGTTGCTGCAGGGTGGCTCCAGAAACACTCCTCTGAGTTAAAACACTTCCGCTGGCTACCAAACTATCCAGACGTGACGTTATTGAGCATTTCTGTGATGCCTTGCTACATGCTGTTCAGAAGAGATCTTCACCCCCTCGTACTCTTATGGAATTATGAACAGTCTTGCAGAATTCATGGTGTCTTTTCCCTCCAAAATCACTTTACACATCAGTCGAGTCCATGTCACATCGTCTTGCGGCATTTCTGCGTGCTTGCGGGCGTCTTACACGATATTAGGCAGTCGTACCTGTTTCTTTAGCTCTTCAGTGTAGAACTATTGTTTTGGGTATCGCTTCCGGTGTCCCTACGAGCTCGTGTTACAGCTACTCGCGGTGCTGTCCTGTGGTGCTGGTAGGCTACATGCTCCGAAAGCAATGTCTTGCAGATCGACCCACATTGTTTCTTCTCTCACGTCAGTACACAGTTCTCCCTCGTAGCGGTATTCATTTTTCTCTTTCCACTTCTATCTCTTCTTTGCGTCTACTAGTGGAATTTGTTTTGCACTCTTAATGTTAGACTTCCTTTCTTTCAATTTCACCAAAATTGATCCTGATTTTTTTATACACTGAATCTGTTCACATCGCAGAAGAGGAGTAGGAAACGAAACTACACATGTTTAAAGGTATGTGAAGTTGTCTCAACGGTTACAAAATGAAGTCAAATTTATTAATGCCGTGGCAGTATCAAGACACTCAACAGTATGCCGTTGCACCCTGTCTGCCCGGATGCATGCGCTGATTCAGTTCGGATGGGCCTCATAAAGCTTTTGTGTCCTCTCCTGAGGAAGTTGCCTCACAACCGTAGCAACTGTCTCTTAATATCCTGGGTACAGGCACCAGGACTGAGTTGACGTCCAAGTTGGCCCCACATACGTTTTGGGTGCAGATATGGACATCTTTCTGGCCAAGGAAGTACCTCAACATCATGAAGATACTCCATAGAGACACCAGCATTGTGTGGAATGGCATCAAACTAATGTCGCATAGGCAACGCAAGAGGACGTAGGATGTACATGACGTACCGTTATGCCATCAGAGTTCCCGCGGACACAACTAATCGTGACTTCAATTCATACTTGATGGCTCCTCCCACTGTGACACCAGGCGTGACATTGCCGCGCCTCTCCAAAATGTTTGAAGAATGGGGCCTCCCCGAGACCGTCGCTGTATTTTCCGGCAACAGTCGTCTGGCTCTGCCGTAGTTCAGAACCGTAATTCGTCTCTGAGCACAGTGCGATGCATTTCATCAACAGTCCATGCTTCCGAGTCCCGGCACCGTGCCCAATGCAGCCGTTTGGATTATGGTGTTAACGGCGGCCTGCGCAATGGACGGCAGTTTCGTGGTACGACTGCTGCTACTCCCCAAACAATGGTGCGGGATGACACAAAAAATGGCTCTGAGTACTATGGGACTTAACTTCTGATGTTATCAGTCCCCTAGAACTTAGAACTACTTAAACCTAACTAACCTAAGGACATCACACACATCCATGCTCGAGGCAGGATTCGAACCTGCGACCGTAGCAGTCGCGCGGTTCCAGACTGTAGCGCCTAGAACCGCTCGGCCACCCCGGCCGGCCGGGATGACACAGAACGGTTCATAAAATCCATTACCTGTTCTCGGATGGAAGATGCAGATGAGAAACGGTTAAGATTTGCTTGGCGCACAATGCGGCTATCTGCTTCATGTGGTGGTCATACAAGGTCGACCGAGACTTTGACGGCGAGTAATTCTGCCCTCACGTTACCAAGCCACTGTCACGTCTGAATGACCCACAAGCCTGTACATTGCAGTCTGAATGACCCACAAGCCTGGACATTGCAGTATCTAACCAACTGATCAAATGGAGACCCAAACTCTCTCAGGTGCTGATAAATTATCTTACAAGAGTACACGGCATCTCTACGTTTTTCACAGTGGTCACTCAACATCTGATCCTGTTGACACTTCTAGTATACCCTACTGGGCTTGGTAACAGTATATGATAATGTAGTGGTAACTGTAAGTATCACCAGGTCGCAGTCACTGGCAAGCTCCCTAAATGTCTTTCTGACATCTGGACATTTTCACTGCTGTTGCGAATAATCTCACCATACAGTCTCTCTTCAACCCTGGATACTGTACAGCCTCAACCTGCAGATATAATCAACACTAAACTGCAAAAATTCGTTAAAAATCGTCGATTCAGAGAAATCCTTTATTAGTCAAGGTCCCAAGCATAATTTTTTTAATTGATAAGCGGTTTTGGTTATATTAATTAGTTATCTTCGGAGCTGTGATACATAGAAAATTGCATCTAAGAATATAATATTATATAAACAGCCAAAACAAAAAGATGAGACTACAATTCTTACCCAAATTCACAAGATCGTTGAGTGCCATTTATAACAAATAAATCAGCATTCTCCACACCGGCATAGTAAGAACACGAATGATATGAATATGTTATACTGAAGCCGAAGAGTCAGGACAAACGTATAACATTGTCTCTGTTATACGAGATTTCCGTATTCACTGTGAAAGTATGTTACTAAGTACACTTTACATGTGAACGTAAACATCATTGGCTTCCCATGACACACTGGATCTGTAATAAGGGACTGCCCATGTCGTAGCAGGCAGAAGACTAATTGATGCCATGTGTCAGGGCTTACAAGGAAGAAAGTTCCACCAGAGGGCGCTATGGATAGTTTTTGTTCATAGTAGAAACCACTAATGGTTAGCAAACTGTATTAATATAAGTAAGAATAATTTAAATGCATAGATAAAATATAAAAAGTGTGTATAACTAAAATTATTTATGTAAGTACCACACAGCGGCCTATAAGTACATTAGTAGTGCTAGTAACATACAAACTGTATACGGTATTATTTGGCGAACTATAGTAATGAACATCAACTTTTGAATGAATGGATTACGTAAAAAAGCATTCACAACTAAAATCGGTTACCTAGTGCCACACAACGTCGTATGAGTACATCATTTCCACTAAAGAAAGTTACAGAAACAAGACAGTGTAAAATTTACCGCGATGTGTACAGTAATTTGTCCCACAGCACGACAGTGTATTATTACTAATAGTAGTATTAATTAATGAACGTATTGATAACATACTTTACTTTCACCTACTTAGCACCTAGACCTCTGTCAATATATAATACTGACGTTAGAATTCGTGATAATGCTTTCGCACACGTCTGAATTTTCAATACATTTCAATACGTATTTAAAATCAGTTGTACCAGTACTTAGTTATTACTATGTTTTCTACTCGTGGACTTATCATTGCAAATCATCATAAAAATACATGCATAACAATTCGTCATTACATGTTACCTCACTCATATATTTGTACTAAAGAACAGACGACTTTGCGCTTGTTACGATTCGTACGTAACTGAGTGCCTCTAAACATGCAGGTTTCGGGTAACATGCTACTTGAATATCAAGGGGCTTCGAACTGTATCACCATTTTACGTCGAAGTGTCGGCTAATATAACATTCCAAATTCTATTATAATACCGTTAACTGTAACCTTGTTACACAGGTTTCCACAACTAGCATTGGGTAGATAAGGGGTACTTCCTACTAATTACAGATTTGGGTACAGTGTTTTCCCTCAAACAGGCAGTATATAAGAAACATGAGGTTAACTATTACTTATTCGAGCACCATCTCTGCAACGTATTACTTTCAAATATTTTTGTGTACTAAGACGTATCATGTACAAAAATATTTTTCAGTCCAAGTATGTTATTATCCTGAGATGTTGACGTATATGGCTCTGAGCACTATGGGAATTAACATCTGAGGTCATCAGTCTCCTAGACTTAGAACTACTTAAACCTAACTAACCCAAGGACATCACACACACCCATGTCTCAGGCAGGATTCGAACCTGCGGCCGTAGCAGCAGCGCAGTTCCGGAGTGAAGCGCCTAGAACCGCTCGGCCACAGCGGCCGGATTGACGTATATGGTAGCTGATTACTGTGTGGTTGGCATTGGCTACAGTATTTCTTTCTTATTAAATAAGAATAACTTTCCCAACATTACAAGATGTTTCTTTTTCTTATTAAAGATTATATTGTGCGATGTCTCTTGCTGTCTCTTTGAGTACCGACGTAAAAGCCACGGCATGTTGCAGAATGGCTTCTAAATTCATTTACTATTGGACAAACTGCTACAAATTTAACTATAACTTTTACACTTCCATGATTCTGTAGCTTTTTATAACTGTAATGATGATGATTTATACTTCATCAAATAATTACATATAGAATAGATACGTGGTTCACTGTAAATTGCCGTAAAAAGTACATGTGTCACGATGCACCATCACATGTTGCCTCAGTCATATATCTGCATAAAGAATAGACTATTTTCTACACATGTGGACCTCAAACTACATGTTACTTAAACCTCAAGGAACTCTAAACTGCATCAGAACTTTACGCCAGTGGGCTAGCTGATATAACAATTACGAACTCTCTTACAGTGTTGTGAATCCCAGCATTGTTACGCAGACTTTCACGGCCAGCTGTGTGTACTGCCGATAGACATTTTTAGTAAAAGAAAAAAAAAACCATCCCAAGTATGTTACAACCTAAGCTGTCGACATCTATAGCTAGTTGATTACTGTACGGCTGGCATTACCTAAAATTGTACATCTTATTAAATAAGAAGAAACTTCTCAAGATTATAAGAACTTTTTTCGTACTAAAAGTTATTTTGCATGCTGTTCCTTGAATACTGATGGAAAAGCCAAGCCATGTTTCTAAACGGCTTCTAGAATTCTCCTATTATGGAATAAATTACTATAGGTATTATGTTAATTTTTACACTTCTATATTTCTGTAATTTTCTATACTGGTAACGATGATTTATGCATCGTCAAACGTGACGGGTAGAATAGGTACATTTGTCATTTCTAACGTACACATAGGTCGCTGTGTGACACTTAGGTAACGTATTTTAGTTGTACCTTACTTTGTATATAATCCATTCATTCAAACACTGTTCTTCATTACTGTACTTAATAAACGCAGATCGCTCGTCTCCAACTTGACTGTAATATAACAACGAAAACTCGTTTTTAAAAATCTGTCAATACTTCACCCAACTCTACATCATGGAACCGAAACTCTGAATGACGATCCCCTACTGTCTCTTCAAAAGGTGACTTCATTGCTACCACACAGCAGTAAACCCGTCCACATCTGCTATGTCTTTTCCTAATATTTTTGTGTTGAGAGTAATTGTAGATGATTTGTATTCTTCTGGCTTGCCGACATGGTGTTTACGTCCGGAAAGAGAAATATCAATAGGCGGCGGGTAGCGGGGTTGCATCAGGACAACTATATCCGCCTACAACAACCACAGCCTTCAATGTTTGCAACAGTGTTTCGCCGTTTGTCTGAGAAAGGGTCGATTCAGGGAGCAGAAGCCATGAAGGACGTACCTCAAATGTTCGGACAGAAGACTTGGAGGAAAATGTGATTAACATTGTGGAAGGCGACTGCTGTCTCAGTACCAGGAAGTTGGCCCGTCGGTCTGGGGTAAGTCAGATGACCGTGTAGAACAATCTACACGACAGTTGTTACTACTCTTATCACTTGCAGCGTGTGGAGGGCTAACTATCGAAGGACCTTCCGCATCAGGAGCAGCACCACTCAACCACGATTCCGGGATTTGTATCATCCATACTGTTCACAAATGAGGCTCTCTTTATGTGGAGTGATATATTCAACTTTCCTAACAGTCATGTGTGTGATAGTATGCAGAACTTCCATGGTATGGTGACGGCGAATCATCAGCATTGGTGCAGCCGGAATGTGTGGGCCGGGATAATTGGCGACCGTATTTTGAGACCAGTCTTTCTTCCACATCACCTAACAGGCCGGAACTAGCGGCGTTTCTTGTGGGTGACTTTTCCTCCCCTGATGGAAGAAGTGTCATTGATGATTCGAAGGGTTATGTGGCTGCTACATGATGGTGCTCCAGCACACTTCACTGTTAACATCCGGATGCATCTCTGCCATGTCTTCCCTGGTCGATGGTTTGGACGAGGGGTCCAGTTGCATGGCCTGCTCTTTCACTGTATTTCAACTGGTGCGGTTTCTGGTTATGGGGCCATCTCAAAAGTATCGTGTATGCAGAGGCCATTCCAGATGTGGAGACACTGGAGAAGCGTATTTGTGCTGCCTTTGACACTTTTCGGATGGAACCTGATGGATGTGAATGTGTGAGACAGAAAATACTACGGCACATACACGCATGCGTTGAGAGACATGGTAATCATTTTCAACACAAACTGTAACTGTCGCTCCATGGTACAGCGCGTATTAGACTGCAGTCTCTGTCTTTATACATATAACTCTATTGTGCGTGTGTATGTCACTGAACTCCTCCTAAACGGCTGGACCGATTTGAATGATCTTTTTTTGTATGCGTTTGGGTGGCGTCCTGAGAGCTGCATCAAACCAGTCTCAGGACTGAAGACCACAACAACAACAACGGGTGGCGTCCTGGATGGTTTAGATTCACAAATCAGCCCCAGCCCGGCAGATGGCGCTGCAGTCGGTATCTAGGTTATTTATCTATACTGCAACTAGACGGCGAGATCGACTTGAATGAATTTTTGTGAATGCATTCAAGTGGGGGCCTGGATGATTTAGATTAACAAATCAGCCTTGCAGGTGGCGCTGCAGTCGGAACTGCTGGATCGATTTGAATGAATTTTTGTGTATGCGTTCAAGTGGGGGCCTGGAAAATTTACATTCTTTAATCAGCACGGTACGTGGCGTTGCATTTTTGTGTGCAGTATTGAGCGTATTATATTCAGATATAAGTTACGTGCATAAGATTTCGGCGGTCGCAGGTTCGAATCCTGCCTCGGGCATGGATGTGTGTGATGTCCTTAGGTTAGTTAGGTTTAAGTAGTTCTAAGTTCTAGGGGACTGATGACCACAGCAGTTGAGTCCCATAGTGCTCAGAGCCATTTGAACCATTTCGTTTATTTTTCGACATTTTAATTTGAGTGTATTATATTAAGTGTGTTTCGTTATTTTGATAGTTTTAATTTTTTTTGTACAGTGTCTTTTGATATTTCAGGTGTCGCATTTCAGGGAATTTTAAGTGTATTATATTCACATGTAAGTTACGTACATAAAACAATGCCACGTCTTGGTGGACGAAGAGGATATATTGGTCGACGGACTTGGAATTCACAATTAGTCCAGAACCGTCGGTTAAGCAGATCGGCAGAAGATCAATTGACGAACAATGAAAATTTAAGAAACCAAGCTGCAATCAGACTTGCTAATGAAAGTCAAGAGCAACGCTACGAACGCCTTCGAGCTAATGCATTGAGACAATGACTGGCCCGTCAACGATTCACCGACACTCTCAGAACACGTGGATAACAGCGTTTGCAAGTGCATGGCGCATTGACACGTGCATCACTTCTTCCCCTTGCGTTTGAATATGAGTCGGACATCCACTATGCGTCACATTCACAAATTGTAATCGGTGCTATGAACAAACAATGCTAACATTGACATGCACTCAAATACAAAGCTGAATCGGCCGGTTTCTGCTGCGCGTCTGGAAAAGTTCTATTGCCACCATTTAATTCGCCGCCAGAACCATTAAAAACAATATTGGCTCGAGCTACATCTCAATCTAAATTGTTTTAGCGAAAAATTTGCAAATTCAATTCGTTCTTTCAAATGACATCATTTGGAGCAACAAAAATCGTTCAGAATGAGGATGGTCCAATTTTCAATCAACATTTAAGATTCAGGGCCAAGTGTATCATCAAATTGGTTCTTTATTGCCGATGCCTGATACAGATTCAAAATTTCTGTAAATCTACTTCATGGATGATGAGGAGCAGCAAATAAACTCACGCTGTCAGTACAACCATATCGAGCAGATGGAGGAGCGAGAAATTGTGGGTATTTTAGAACCGTTTTCACAGAAGCACAACCAGTTGGTCCAGTTGTTCAATACCGTTTCAAGCAGACTGCAAAACGACAACTATACGATCGTCGCCAAAGCAGAAAAAGTACCATCTGGGCAGCACGCGGGCCGATATAATGCACCGACCATTAATGAAGTTGCAGTTGTTATGGTTGGCGACGCATTTGAACGTCGAGATATACGAATTCAACGCAGAGATAACACAGTGCATACGGTTGAATGCAGTCATCGCTCTTACGACGCTTTGCAATATCCACTGATATTTTGGGAAGGAGAAAATGGATATTGTTGTGGATTGGCATGAGGGCCAACCCGTGGGAATAGAGGAAACCGAAAGGCACGCGTTTAAGCTCACGCAGGCTGGCGTGAGGTCTGGAACAGGACAAGGAAATTAGAACTTAGAAAAACGGACGCAGATGGTGGAATACTTAACTTTAATCCATTAATGTTGAACGTAGCTCTTGTCTGTACATTCTTTACAATATCAATAGCAACTGATAATGGCGCCTTGCTAGGTCGTAGCAAATGACGTAGCTGAAGGCTATGCTAACTATCGTCTCGGCAAATGAGAGCGTATTTTGTCAGTGAACCATCGCTAGCAAAGTCGGTTGTACAACTGGGGCGAGTGCTAGGAAATCTCTCTAGACCTGCCGTGTGGCGGCGCTCGGTCTGCAATCACTGATAGTGGCGACACGCGGGTCCGACGTATACTAACGGACCGCGGCCGATTTAAAGGCTACCACCTAGCAAGTGTGGTGTCTGGCGGTGACACCACAGATATCATTTAAATATCAAACAAAGAAATCCAGCAACAGGTACATTCTACACATGTCATTGCCTAATATTTTATTTTTATGCACGATTAATTTCTTTTTGCCTTAATTATATTTTTATTTTGCAGGTCCAGAAACCAGCAAGAAAGTGAGCGCGATGAAATTTTACGCATATCGGTTGATGATTCGTACCAATGAAGACAATATTATTCTCCGATGCCGCCAGCTGTTTCATCAGTATATCGTTGATATGTATGCGAAAACTGAAAGCGAGAGATTACGATACATCAAGTGTAATCAAGCGAATCTTCGAGCTGAGGAATACATTCATTTGTGTGATGCTATTGTTGGTAACGTAGATCGAATAACTAACATCAACGACATCGGTAGGCCTACTTCATATATTCTTCCATCTTCATATATTGGCAGCCCACGTCATATGCAAGAATATATTCAAGACGCCATGACTTATGTGCGCGCGTACGGACGACCAGATTTATTCATTACATTTACGTGTAATCCAAAATGGGATGAAATTAAAATTGCGTTATTGCCAGGTCAAACTGCAATAGATCGGCACGATATCACTGCACGTGTCTTAAGACAAAACTTAAAATCGTTGATGAACTTGATTATACATTCCTCCGTATTTGGCAAAACACGTTGCTGGCTGTATTCTGTTTAATGGCAAAAACGAGGTTTGCCACACGCGCATATTTTGATTTGGTTGGTCGA
Organism: Schistocerca nitens; assembly: GCF_023898315.1. NCBI lineage: Eukaryota > Metazoa > Arthropoda > Insecta > Orthoptera > Acrididae > Schistocerca > Schistocerca nitens. The sequence goes on from NC_064617.1 coordinate 562,349,938, forward strand.
CAAAATACAGTCTGAAAAAATTGATAAAATTATCTCAGCAGAAATTCTGGATCGGAATATAGATCAAGAATTGTATGAGATTGTTACCGCTAACATGATCCATGGTCAATGCGGTGCTATAAAGATGACGGCGCCTTGCATGGACAATGGAAAATGTACGAAACGTTTTCCAAAAAATTGTATAAATGATACAATCGCTAATATCGATGGTTATCCATTGTATCGTTGTAGAGACATTGACGATGGTGGTCAATCACATCAGTTTGTAAGTAGGCTGTTTATGTTTTCTTATTGGCAACGTTACGTAGCGCTCTGTATGAAAATCACTGGCTGTGCTGTGTGCAGTCTGTGGCTAGTTTGCATTGTTGTCTGCCATTGTAGTGTTGGGCAGCTGGATGCGAACAGCGCATAGCGTTGCGCAGTTGGAGGTGAGACGTCAGCAGTGGTGGATGTGGGGAGAGAAATGGCGGAGATTTGAAATTTGTAAGACTGGATGGCATGAACTGCTATATATATTATGATTATTATGGTAAATACATTGTTTGTTCTCTATTAAAATCTTTCATTTGCTAACTATGTCTATCAGTAGTTAGTGCCTTCAGTAGTTTGAATCTTTTATTTAGCTGGCAGTAGTGGCGCTCGCTGTATTGCAGTAGTTCGAGTAACGAAGATTTTGTGAGGTAAGTGATTTGTGAAAGGTATAGGTTAATGTTAGTCAGGGCCATTCTTTTGTAGGGATTTTTGAAAGTCAGATTGCGTTGCGCTAAAAATATTGTGTGTCAGTTTAAGCATAGTCTTGTATAATTGTTCAAAGGGGACGTTTCAAATTACGCATGCCAAAGGGTACAACAGTTGATGTTTACAATCACTGGGTGCTTCCGTATTCACCATTGCTGTGTAAAATCTACAAAGCACACATAAACATTGAGCTCTGCAGTTCGGTGAAGTCCATAAAATGTATAAGCAAATATATCCATAAGGGCAATGATACGGCCGTAATTGCTGTTCACAATGTTAACGAAAACGATTAAATAACACGGTAACAAATGGGCCGATACATCAGCAGCAATGAAGCAGTTTGGCGTATTTTGGGTTTCCCATTCCGGTTGAAGGATATAACGGCATATCTATGGTAAATACATTAGGTCGATTATACACAGTCCATCCAAAGCAACGCGAATGTTTCTTCTTGCGTTTATTGTTGATTAATGTTCCTGGACCGACCTCCTTCCAATACATGCGAACAGTCAATGGCATTTTGTATGTTTCGCGAATTACATTTGCTGGAAGATGACAACCATTGGGATATTACACTTGCAGATGCCGCATTGAGTTCCTCTCCTATCAAATTCGCCAATTATTCGCCATATTATTGACGACATGTTTTCCATCTCAAGTATCTGTCCTCTGGGACAAATATAAAGATTCCATGAGCGACGACATTCTGCATCGCATTCGGATCGCTGATCAAGATCACAATATTGATTTTTCACCGGAAATATATAACGAGGCGCTAATAAACATTGAAGATATTTGCATTTTGATTTCGAATATGCCATTCATTCATTTTGGTATGCCCTCTCCTAACCGCCCAGCAACAGACATCATTAACAGCGAGATTCAGCGAGAACAGTAGTTCAATACGGTCTCTTTAACTACTTTCGACTTTCGTTGAAAATAATTAGCAATTACTCACTGATGAACAAAAGAATGTATACGATCGGATTAATTTGTCACTTACAGCAGGACAAGGTAGATTCTTTTTTTTTTTTTTTTTTTTTTTTTTGACGCAGCAGGTGGCACTGGAGAAACGTTTCTCATCTCACTATCTCACTAATACTTGCACAAAATCATATTGCGCTAGCAATTTCTTCATCAGGTATTGCAGCCACTTTGCTTGATGGCGGACGGACTCCACATTCAGCACTCAAGTTCCGTTGAACATTCGCACAAATCCAGATGCAGTGTGCAACTTAAAAAACCATTCCGGTATGGCTAAAGTTTTACAAAAATGCAAAATTATTAACTGGTATGAATGCACTATGGCCCACAAGCATTCACTTGAAGCTCTCGATAGAATGATGAAAGATCTATATAATAACACCAGACTTCTCGGTGGTGCCTTACTGCAGCAGTCCGGTGATTTTAGATAGACATTGCCGGTCATTCCACGCGCTACATATGCGGATGAAATTAACACATGTATAAAACAATCTTATCTATGGCGAAATGTCAGTACATTACGTCTTACCAGAAGTATACGTGTTCAACTGCAAAACGATCCATTTGCACTATCATTCTCCGAGCAATTGCTCAACACTGGAAATGGAACAATACCATTGCATGGAGATACACAATGCATAAAATTGCCAGACAATTTCTGCAACATGGTGAATACGAAACATGCTTTGATTGAAAGCATATTTCCAAATTTACAAGTTAATTATTTTAATCATGTGTGGCTTCCTGAACGAGCTATTTTAGCTGCAAAAAATATCGATGTTGACGCTATTAACTTCAAAATACAACAGTCATTGTCCGGCAATGAGATACTGTTCAAATCGATCGACACTGTTACCGATCCTGACGAAGCAGTCAACTATCCTGTTCAATTTTTGAATTCGCTGGATTTACCAGGAATGCCACCACATAACTTGCGATTAAAAATTGGCTCACCTATCATTTTCCTTCGGAATTTAAATGCACCTAAGCTATGCGACGGTACAAGATTAGTCATAAAAAAAATTATGGGCAATGTTCTTGCAGCTACAATTTTGAACGGCAAATTACAAGGTGAAGTTGTTCTCCTGCCACGAATCCCAATGATCCCTTCAGGCTCACCCATTCGATTCAGACGTCTGCAATTTCCAATTCACTTGGCATTTGCCATGACTATTAATAAATCACAAGGTCAAACAATGTGGATTTGTGGATTGGAACTAGAAAATCCGGTCTTTTCACATGGCCAATTATATGTGGCGTGTTCTCGCGTTGGGAAACCAGCAAGTTTATTTATTTATACTCCTCAGGAATTGACTAAAAATATTGTTCACCAACTCGCATTAAGATAAAATTAAAGAAACATTTTTAATTATAATGAATTGTTTTTAGAAAAATTGGTTGGTTGGTTGGTTTCGGGGAAGGAGACCAGACAGCGAGGTCATCGGTCTCATCGGATTAGGGAAGGATGGGGAAGGAATTCGGCCGTGCCCTTTCAGAGGAACCATCCCGGCATTTGCCTGGAGTGATTTAGGGAAATCACGGAAAACCTAAATCAGGATGGCCGGACGCGGGATTGAACCTTCGTCCTCCCGAATGCGAGTCCAGTGTCTAACCACTGCGCCACCTCGCTCGGTAAAAATTGGTGTTATTTCAAAATAAAGAATAATTAAATTATTGTATTATTTGTCTTTCATTTCATATTTTGTTTAATAGCCTAATTGCTTGAAATATCATGCAGGACAACGTCTGTCGGGCCCGCTAGTAACAATATATGATTGAATAAATCGGCTCTACCGAGGAAACCATGCACTTCCGGGCGTAAGATCATTAGACTTTTTTGTTTCGTAGCCTCTCATCGATCAATCCCTAGCGTTTGTACAGTCAGAAACAGTCTGAAAAGGGTTGTGGAAATAATAGTGAATAAAAACTTCTATACACTGCGCCATTTCTGAGTTAATTAGAATTCAATTTCGCCAAACAGGCCATTGCACAAGCAAAGTCAAGCAACCCACCAGGGATGTCGTCGTCAAACGGGCTCTTCGTTTGGTTTCCTAAAACTAAACAAGAGAGTGATACAAAAATTGGACAGTGTACCAATGAATGAACCCGAGCCAAAGGCCGAGCAGTATTGTGCACTATCATCCACATTATGAGAACAAGTGACGGGCGGGCCGTTTGAAATTGCATGTTTAACAGCCTCATTTGGTAACTTCAGTGCTAATTAACTTGGAAGTGGTATAAACTACCGATTTTTTCTTAACAACTGTTTATTAGCAAAACTTACTCCATAACACCGTTAAAAGCCTTTTGAGACTGTTTCTCACTGCTCTGCAAATATCCTACAGGAATCAACCTCTAAATGCGGAAATTATGTAGCTGTACTAAAACATCATATTCTCGATATAGCTGTATTTAATTTAGTGAAAGAAAACATTCATTTATTTTCATTACATTTCATACTTAATAAACTTATTCTATAACGTTACTTGGTTAAGAACTTGTTATTTGGTGGGTAGAGACATTAATTCTTTGGATTTCCCATCCATTGAGCAAGATACACGTAAATGACTGCGAGAAAAATGTGATAGGGTCAAATTAATACTATGGCACCTTAACGTTTGTCTTTGTGTCGTATTTATAGTGATACTAAACGTTAGTTTCACTGGAAATTGGCCGGCCGCGGTGGTCTCGCGTTTGTAGGCGCGCAGTCCGGAACCACGCGACTGCTACGGTCGCAGGTTCGAATCCTGCCTCGGGCATGGATGTGTGTGATGTCCTTAGGTTAGTTAGGTTTAAGTAGTTCTAAGTTCTAGGGGACTGATGACCACAGCTGTTAAGTCCCATAGTGCTCAGAGCCGAGAGCCACTGGAAATTGCATGCTTTTGAATTGAAACCGCAAATCGATAGACATGACTAGGGTCATCAATAAATGTTGTTTTTCCTTTATATTTTCTTGAAATTATCTTTGCTTCAGTTATATTGCTTGGTAACTGTTCCCGACCATTTGTTGCTTTGAATTTTTGAATTAACATAATCAATTAATTCATTTCTTACTGCTAAAATGACTCTTTCATACGAGCAATTTAAGTAAATTCAAATTTGTTCGGAAATAATTTTTGTATTAGTTTATTTGGGCTGTTGACGGTGTTACATAAATCGTTTATAAGTTCAATTTAGGTAGTTACACAATCGACTGGGTGAGTGCCTCCACTAATTTGTGAGAGCCTCTTGACAAGATGTTACGCTTCATTACGAAAACTGAACTCTCCTATTTGTCCTTAACCATGCATTCCTCACTCGAGATCAAGGAAGTGATTTAATTTGCTGGAGTTCATTTTGGAATAACTCGAAGTACCTGCCTAAAATTTGCAGAATGTGTAAATAATACGCCTCCCATTAATTCTGGATTACCTCGGAGATCTACAACATCGTCGAACCCTCTAGAGTCTAGATGATTGTATAACATTTTAGAACATTCAACAACATTCTCCAACATTCTTGAACATTATAGAAAGAACATTCTGGCCAGTCTCGCCCACTTGGTAACTCGACTCCTAGTTGCTTCGCCATCTTCCCATAAGATGTCATTGGTGCGATGCCCTATTTTGACACCCACATCTTCGAACACAACCTCTGCACATCCAGACAACACCTTCTCCATGGGTGGACGATGGAGACTTACAGTACCATGTAACCCCTGTGAGGCTGCAACAGCAGTGAGACGTAGTTACAGCGCCACGTACTGACATACCACGATTACATTCTCGCGAAAAAATGGTCTCTTTATACACCTATATTTTCATAGATAGCCCCTGCAGTTCCAAAACAAAATGTTCTTCATCGATGAGGAAGAGAGGTTAATATGCTATTTAACTCCCATGGGGCTGCGCAATTCCCCTGCGAAGTCTCGATGGCACTTACAGACAACCACACTTACTTTTACTAAATATACTGACTCAGACAAAAAAAATACTAAGAAAACTCTTGATATATTCGTAATGAGGACAACTGAGTCGATAGAAACCAAATAACATTTTTATCAAGCCCAAGACATTGTAGTTTATGAGACTAGCGCGTTAGTAAGTAATATGATTTAATCTCATTTACAGATGACATTTCAGTGATACATAACATCTGTCTTAGTTTTCTTGTATGTAGAGCTACTAAATGAAGTGCTGTCTGCCAGCTGTAGTTGACAACGAAGCATAAAACAGTTAATACTGGTCAACGTAACCTATTTCTTTGCATACTGCAACTCCCAACAGCCACCTAGCAAAAAAAAAAAATTTAGTCTGCACGTACAATAGAATTTTCTCTGAAAACATCTTAAATTCAGAAACACTAAATTTTGATTTCACTCTAGTTAACATAACATTTCAAATTTTAATTAAGTATATAAGTTGAATTAAGTATACAAATAATCAAATAATTTTCAAAGAAATGTTCAACTTCGAAACTAAGTATATTATGAAACTAGTAATACCTAGTTTTACAATTGGATAACGAAACGGAAATCTGTATAACCCAGAGTAGATTATATTAATAACAAACGTATTTTCAGCGGATCTGATTACCTTATTATTTAACTTGACTTATCGTGAAATGCCCCCCATGAACCATGGACCTTGCCGTTGGTGGGGAGGCTTGCGTGCCTCAGCGATACAGATGGCCATACCGTAGGTGCAACCACAACGGAGGGGCATCTGTTGAGAGGCCAGACAAACATGTGGTTCCTGAAGAGGGGCAGCAGCCTTTTCAGTAGTTGCAGGGGCAACAGTCTGGATGATTGACTGATCTGGCCTTGTAACATTAACCAAAACGGCCTTGCTGTGCTGGTACTGCGAACGGCTGAAAGCAAGGGGAAACTACGGCCGTAATTTTTCCCGAGGACATGCAGCTCTACTGTATGATTAAATGATGATGGCGTCCTCTTGGGTAAAATATTCCGGAGGTAAAATAGTCCCCCATTCGGATCTCCGGGCGGGGACTACTCAAGAGGACGTCGTTATCAGGAGAAAGAAAACTGGCGTTCTACGGATCGGAGCGTGGAATGTCAGATCACTTAATCGGGCAGGTAGGTTAGAAAATTTAAAAAGGGAAATGAATAGGTTAAAGTTAGATATAGTGGGAATTAGTGAAGTTCGGTGGCAGGAGGAACAAGACTTTTGGTCAGGTGATTACAGGGTTATAAATACAAAATCAAATAGGGGTAATGCAGGAGTAGGTTTAATAATGAATAAAAGAATAGGAGTGCGGGTTAGCTACTACAAACAACATAGTGAACGCATTATTGTGGCCAAGATAGACACAAAGCCCATGCCTACTACAGTAGTACAAGTTTATATGCCAACTAGCTCTGCAGATGATGAAGAAATAGATGAAATGTATGACGAGATAAAAGAAATTATTCAGGTAGTGAAGGGAGACGAAAATTTAATAGTCATGGGTGACTGGAATTCGAGTGTAGGAAAAGGGAGAGAAGGAAACATAGTAGGTGAATATGGATTGGGGGGAAGGAATGAAAGAGGAAGCCGCCTTGTAGAATTTTGCACAGAGCATAACTTAATCATAGCTAACACTTGGTTCAAGAATCATGAAAGGAGGCTGTATACATGGAAGAAGCCTGGAGATACTGACAGGTTTCAGATAGATTATATAATGGTAAGACAGAGATTTAGGAACCAGGTTTTAAATTGTAAGACATTTCCAGGGGCAGATGTGGATTCTGACCACAATCTATTGGTTATGAACTGCAGATTGAAACTGAAGAAACTGCAAAAAGGTGGGAATTTAAGGAGATGGGATCTGGATAAACTGAAAGAACCAGAGGTTGTAGAGAGTTTCAGGGAGAGCATAAGGGAACAATTGACAGGAATGGGGGAAAGAAATACAGTAGAAGAAGAATGGGTAGCTCTGAGGGATGAAGTGGTGAAGGCAGCAGACGATCAAGTAGGTAAAAAGACGAGGGCTAATAGAAATCCTTGGGTAACAGAAGAAATATTGAATTTAATTGATGAAAGGAGAAAATATAAAAATGCAGTAAATGAAGCAGGCAAAAAGGAATACAAACGTCTCAAAAATGAAATCGACAGGAAGTGCAAAAGGGCTAAGCAGGGATGGCTAGAGGACAAATGTAAGGATGTAGAGGCTTGTCTCACTAGGGGTAAGATAGATACTGCCTACAGGAAAATTAAAGAGACCTTTGGAGAGAAGAGAACCACTTGTATGAATATCAAGAGCTCAGATGGAAACCCAGTTCTAAGCAAAGAAGGGAAGGCAGAAAGGTGGAAGGAGTATATAGAGGGTTTATACAAGGGAGATGTACTTGAGGAAAATATTATGGAAATGGAAGAGGATGTAGATGAAGATGAAATGGGAGATAAGATACTGCGTGAAGAGTTTGACAGAGCACTGAAAGACCTGAGTCGAAACAAGGCCCCGGGAGTAGACAACATTCCATTAGAACTACTGATGGCCTCGGGAGAGCCAGTCCTGACAAAACTCTACCATCTGGTGAGCAAGATGTATGAGACAGGCGAAATACCCTCAGACTTCAAGAAGAATATAATAATTCCAATCCCAAAGAAAGCAGGTGTTGACAGATGTGAAAATTACCGAACTATCAGTTTAATAAGTCACAGCTGCAAAATACTAACGCGAATTCTTTACAGACGAATGGAAAAACTGGTAGAAGCCGACCTCGGGGATGATCAGTTTGGATTCCGTAGAAATGTTGGAACACGCGAGGCAATACTGACCTTACGACTTATCTTGGAAAAAAGATTAAGAAAAGGCAAACCTACGTTTCTAGCATTTGTAGACTTAGAGAAAGCTTTTGACAATGTTGACTGGAATACTCTCTTTCAAATTCTGAAGGTGGCAGGGGTAAAATACAGGGAGCGAGAGGCTATTTACAATTTGTACAGAAGCCAGATGGCAGTTATAAGAGTCGAGGGGCATGAAAGGGAAGCAGTGGTTGGGAAGGGAGTGAGACAGGGTTGTAGCCTCTCCCCGATGTTATTCAATCTGTATATTGAGCAAGCAGTAAAGGAAACAAAAGAAAAATTCGGAGTAGGTATTAAAATTCATGGAGCAGAAGTAAAAACTTTGAGGTTCGCCGATGACATTGTAATTCTGTCAGAGACAGCAAAGGACTTGGAAGAGCAGTTGAACGGAATGGACAGTGTCTTGAAAGGAGGATATAAGATGAACATCAACAAAAGCAAAACGAGGATAATGGAATGTAGTCAAATTAAGTCAGGTGATGCTGAGGGAATTAGATTAGGAAATGAGACACTTAAAGTAGTAAAGGAGTTTTGCTATTTAGGTAGTAAAATAACCGATGATGGTCGAAGTAGAGAGGATATAAAATGTAGACTGGCAATGGCAAGGAAATCGTTTCTGAAGAAGAGAACTTTGTTAACATCGAGTATAGATTTAGGTGTCAGGAAGTCGTTTCTGAAAGTATTTGTATGGAGTGTAGCCATGTATGGAAGTGAAACATGGACGATAACCAGTTTGGACAAGAATCGAATAGAAGCTTTCGAAATGTGGTGCTACAGAAGAATGCTGAAGATAAGGTGGGCAGATCACGTAACTAATGAGGAGGTATTGAATAGGATTGGGGAGAAGAGAAGCTTGTGGCACAACTTGACTAGAAGAAGGGATCGGTTGGTAGGACATGTTTTGAGGCATCAAGGGATCACAAATTTAGCATTGGAGGGCAGCGTGGAGGGTAAAAATCGTAGAGGGAGACCAAGAGATCAATACACTAAGCAGATTCAGAAGGATGTAGGTTGCAGTAGGTACTGGGAGATGAAGAAGCTTGCACAGGATAGAGTAGCATGGAGAGCTGCATCAAACCAGTCTCAGGACTGAAGACCACAACAACAACATCGTGAAATGGGGTTACATTGTACCAACACAAGTTTGACAGTTCGTCAAAATTTAGTATTTTCAGACTTCGTCTGAATACAGGTCGGCATGTTGACAAAAATCCCAAAGCTTCCCAGACGCATTGCATCATCCAGCGTGGGCTTCTCGAAGCTGTCATGGTCCATTTATTTTCTTTGACCATCGTATTACTTGAACATTTTCTTACGCTGTTGTTTCGCATTTCGGACACTATATGTGCTGAGTTCTTTCTTCTAATACTTCCAACGAAAATACGTAATTCTCATTGATAAATTGTGTTTTGCATTTTCACACTTTCGTTTAGAGAACCAAATAAGCCTTTTGCGAGCAGTAGACACTAAATCCGTGACCTGATTCAGGACTTCCTAACATACAGAATTTAGCACATAAACTGATGTAACCGTCACTTCGGGAGTACTGCATGGAAGTATAAAACAATCATTACTGTTTACAGCATACATCAGTGACCTAGTGGATGACGTCGGAGGGTCCATGAGGCTGATTGCAGACGGTGCCGTTGTCGATAGGAAAACTGTAACGACAGGAGGATGTGGCAAAACACAGAAATATTTGAGGGGATAGAATATTGGTGCAGGGGCTGGTAGTTGACACTTAAGCCTTTGTTGCCTGTTGGTACTTACAACTACCACATCAATCCTTGTTTATTCCCATTAAATATATATAGCCCACATCCACGGCTGACTGAACATTTAAATGCACGTTTCTCTTGAGTTGGCAATACTTCAAATCTTCTAGGTCTAGTTTTCTGTCCGAATAAATTGTCTGTATAAACTTTGCCAACAGCTGAAGAGCGGCTTTGGAGCGAGCGCAGTTGTTATGTATATTGTCGTTCAGTTGTTTGAAATTTTCGAGTTTACCGCCGTTGATATGATGTAGGATAATTACCATTTTCTTCCCGTGCACTTTGTTAGTTAGATCGTTAGTTTTTTATTATGAAATAAACAGAAAACTGTGTGGTACTTTAAAGTATCGTTTCGACATGTATACGTATTTCTTACGCTGCTGCACAGGCTTGGTTTGTTGCTTTCTTTGGTGATTTTCTTTGTATTTTCGTTGTTGATCTACATGCACAAACGCCACACTCCTTTTAGGGTAATTTTCAAGAATGATTGCCTATCGAAGTCGCGGGGTCAAAACGATACATATCGAACGTGCGATCGAAAATCGATCATGCGACAGCAGTGGCGGGTTTGTATGTTTATAGTGGTCACTGAAGCAACGACAAAAGAAGAGCGTTAGAAAAATACTTGTAATTGTAAAGGAGACGACTTACCTTACTTGTCGTCGGTGTTGTCGTCATATGAAAGTCCATTACGGTGGTCTGGATGGATAATTTGGAAGAGTCGAACCATCTATTCTTCCTGATACTCGTTCGTTTTCCGCACTGTCCGCAATGAAATTGTAACGGTATTTCAGCATAGAAACTGTTCTTATGAAGTTTTACACACTTTCCATCACCACAGTCTACACAGTCCATTATTTCCTCGTCTGGTAGTACTCCGCATTTGCGACAAAAATTCGAACAAGTTTCTACGCTGGATAAACGTGGAATTAGATTTTTCTGTGTGAGAGAATCTGCCGAAGAAACGTCAAGAACACCAGACACCCCACTCACTAACGACATAAATCGTCTGGGGTTTCCCTAGCAACTCACAAACAATTCGCAGAGGTATGTAAGTTAGAGCAACCAAGGGAACGACAGAAAACAGATAAAAATGACGATCACAGATAATCTATCACAACACCCACCACTGGAGTCGCATGATCGATTTACGATCGCGTGTTCGATATGTATTGTTTGGATCCCGCGATTTCGATAGGTAATCATTCTTGGAAATTACCTAACAGTGATATCACGACAATTATTTTTTTTTTAATTTTTTGACAGATAAAAGATAAATATTAATTTTCATGGTCAAACTGTGGTTTATTGCAGACCAGAAAGGCTACATTCCTGCCTTTGATATTCATAAAGGGAGAAATGAAGTTTTCGAAAGGGAATTTGAAAATTATGCCTTAGGAGAGACGTAGCTTTAGGTTAATTATAGATGATTTGAGGCGGAAACAAGAGATCGTACTTCGATACCTTTTTACTTCCATAGCCTTACTGGAAAGACTAAAAGTATAGAAAACTATGGCTTGTGGCATAGTGAGGAGCAACATCAAGATTTTCCATGACGCCTTTCACTTTCATAGTAAATAAAGAGGTGACTTTCGCTATATGATGTTGTCTTACAGAACTGGGCTATGTTTGTGGAAAGACAAAGAATCGTTGCGTTTGGCATAAGTTGCCATGTAATAAAAGTAAATTTTGTTTCTAGAATACTGACGGATTGCACCATCTTTAGTAATGTGGGAATTGTGGACCATATGGACAGGCCTAAATATGCGTATGGTGTGAGAGGGAAATCCATAAACCGGTGTAATTGGCTGTTCTGGGGCATGATGGAAGTATAATTTGTAAAGTCTAATGTGCTGTACTGTGAACTGCATAGAATAATTCCACTGTTGGAGTTCAGGAGAAATGTTGCTCAGCGCCTGACAGAGCAGACAAATGTAAAGCACATGAGTCAAAGAGCTGTAAGGCAAGTTTTCACACAAAGTAAAACAAACAACAAAAGGAAAAATTATAACAACTTAACAACAAAGGATGTAAGATTAGGAAATAATGGTGTACACTTTGTCACTTTTTCAGCAAAAAGGGAAGACAGTGGGTACGTAGTAAAAGAAAGGTTCAACCTAGACGACAGTCAAGAATTTCTCTGCTGCTCTGAAAAGAAAAATTATTTTACTGAATTCCATTCAGCAGCTGTGTAGTTATCTTCCGAATATTCACTAATTTGTAGCCTTTGTGCATTCCAACCCATACTGTTTTGTTAGTTTCAATGTCTGCCATACTGAGAACTGTTGCTCAGCAAACCACCAGAGGGCCAGACGGTGCTCCAAAAACTTCGTCAATCAGTAAAAACAACAAAATAAAACATCTGAAAAATTGTCACTGTTATTTTGATACTATTTGGTGCTCTGTTCCACCAAAAACTTCAAAAATTATGTGTTTTTGATAGTGTGGGCGCAAAGAGTTAAGATAAATAAATGTAACTCATGACGTATAAAGAGGCAAAGAGATCGACTACGCTGTTGGCTACGAATCATTGGAAACAGGAATAGGCCTAAAATGCCTAGGACTAACTGTCGGGAGTGACCTAAAGTGGAATCCATATCTATTATAATGATGTGTGTCTGTGTGTGTGATTCCATATCTCCTACTAAACCACTTGACCAATTTCATCCAGACTTGGTGCACATATCTCTTACTGTCAGGCAAGAATCGCTGTATGAGTAAGAACCAGCTACCTATCAGAGTTACGAGACAAGACTTCACAAGGAATGAGATGCATGAAAAACTGCCGCATCAGGCATGACGTTTAGATCTATTACTTCTGTGCTACTATTTGTATTAGCAATAAATTCATCATGCAGTATCCACATATGCCGCTAAATGCACGTACAAAATTATATCATGGTATCACACGTAGTTCAGCAGATACGATACCATTAACACTGAGATGCCTGAAAACTGCCACATGGTGCATGGCGTTTATTTTTATTTGTTCTTTTCTACTAATTCTAGTCGCAACACATTTTTCAGGCAGTATCCAATATGTCGCTCAATGTACCTACAAAATTTCATCATTGTAGATTAGGAGATATGTTGTCATAAACACTGAGATGGATGAAACACTGTCTCATCACGCATGGCATTTAAATTTATTACTTCTTTGCTACTAAATCTATTGGCAACATATTTCGCTGACAGAATTCACTTATGCCTCTGAATGTACCTACCCAAATATAACAGTGTGCGGTACGTAGTTCAAGAGGTAGGAGCACAGAGATACGTGAAGCAAACAGCCGCATCCAACATGAAGTTTTAGTACATATATTCCTTACTACTAAGACACTCCTACAGTCAAGTCAACTTAAGGAAATACCTGATATCTGACAGCGCTTTTACAACTTTCAACTGCGAAGCGCAAAAGGCTGTTGGCGAAAACAGTAGCCGTCTGTCGAGCTATGAAGAGGCGTTGCCATAGAGTAGTTCGAAAAATAGCGTTGTAGACAGACACTCGAAGCAGCTATGCCCAGCGTACAGAAACTAAATCATGTTTCTTAATTTGGATGCTCCCTTATCATTTGTACGTTATGTATATTTCTTTGTATGACTGTTTCATAATTTCAGAGGTGTTTTCACGAATACGAATACGTGAAAATAATTTTTTTTTTTCGATACATTTACTTCACCAGAAACAAAGTTCATTTTTGGTTTTCGTTTCTAATAGAAAATTGGCAAAATGAATACTCAGGCAATGCTGGGTTTGTAAGCTAGTTAGCAAAAATAAATAAGTAAATAAATAAAAAACTAACTCTACGAAATGCAGAAGTCATGTCGGTATTCTTAAAAAATCTTAAGAAAATATGATGCCTGGCTTACAAAACACCTGTAAGACTGATTTTTGAGGAGTGCTCGTCGGTCGGAGACCCTTACCAGAGTGGAGTGACAGAAGAAATAGACAAGATACAAATATGAACAACACGCATCCTCTCGGAATTTTCATAAGTGCGAGAGTTAGTTAGTTCCTTGTTCCATGGACCATTATGCACGTTAAATCTTAATTATGTGAAATGAGTCCTTTTTACATTGACATAGCAAATAAGGTTGTAAATAAGGCTACATGCTGAACACTTACAAGATTTTTTAAAAATATATTGATGGGAGTTAGTAAACCCTACCCACCACCTTTTACACCCTTTAATAATAGAAATGTTTGTACGAAGTGGAAGGAGATGTCAAGGAAAAACTTCTTCAGTTTCTTTTCGAATTTTACTTTGCTGTCTGTCAGACATTATATGTCACTCGTTACGTGATCAGAAATCTTATCTGTAGTATTGTGCCCCCCTGTTTTGTGATAAATGGTTCAAATGGCTCTGAGCACTATGGGACTTAACTGCTGTGGTCATCAGTCCCCTAGAACTTAGAACCACTTAAACCTAACTAACCTAAGGACATCACACACATCCGTGCCCGATGCAGGATTCGAACCTGCGACCGTAGCAGTCGCGCGGTTCCAGACTGTAGCGCCTAGAACCGCTCGGTCACTACGGCCGGATTTTGTGATAAAGATAGCCTTAATGTGGAGTAATGAACGGAAATGTTCACAAAAGTCCAGTGGCAGCAGTTAGAAGGAAAACGATGTGTAGCTCGAAAAGATTCACAGCTGGAAGTCTGAAAGTGTACTTCCTCCCACATACCTCCAATGTAATGACCGCGACGAGAAAATATGAGGAAACAGAGCTCATACGGTTGTTTATCGACAGACTTTCTTCCCTGACAAGGAAGGGGGGAAGTGATAGTCGTATATCATAAGAACGCTCGGTCACTCATCGTAATGATAAATGTAAATGACTCTTTGAGTCTTTGATAACATTTATGTTAGGTTTCAGTAGATAACGAAAATATAGAGAGATGTCATCCTTATTTTATGAACAGCTGACACTGCACTCATCCGTGTACCACGATGAGCTAGGGAACCACGATCCATAAAGATAAAATAAGACGCAGCGGTCCAACAGAGCATCGAAGACAAAAAATAACACAAGAAGAGACAGTCAATACAGACGCGTCCGGTTAGTTATCCGAAGATAACACGGAATGGTCTGTAGAGGATTTGTTCTCGGCAGAAGCAGAGGGCGCTCTGCGATTGATGCCCAAAACTAGTAACTAGTGACATCATGGGACTGAATACTTTTAAAACAAAAGACTTCGTGGTAATCACCCTTGAAGTCCAGCTTTCCCCTGGGAAGTGACGTATCTAAGCCGAGTCGGTTACACTAAAAGCGTTATAGGGCGACCAATAATTTATTATTAATGATCCGGATGAACTTATTACGTGAAAGATTAAATTCCTTAGGTCGTGGACACACAAAGTAAGTACCCCATGTCAACTTGCATGTCAAAAATCTAATGCTTTAGAGTGTCACAAACGCCGAAATTGCAGTAGTAAAATAAAAACAGCAACGTGACAGTTAAACGCAAGGGTTGTGCAAGGTCAAATAGTTACAGCAAGGCTTCCATAATTTTCACTGTTACAGTTGCCAAAAACAAAAGAGTTACATTTAATACGACATATGCGAAAGTTGATATCCATGAATGAAAAAAAAGGCCTCTGTTCACTTTGTCGTCATAAATTTTCTTCGTGCACGTATGGTAGCAACGCAGAGGTCACAAAGTTGCCTTACTCACAGAAGAAAGACTGTAACAACTTGTAACAATTTTGTTGTTACAGATATCAGTTTGCAGAAATATATATTTTGGAGAGAATTATACCTTGCGTTAAAACTACCGTAGCATTTAAAGTACGAAAACGTATTTAGTGAAGTGCATGGTAGAGGGTAACAAGCATGAAAACACATAATAGGATGTCTTCACGTCCGAATCATATGCGGAGCGCCGGCAAAATCACTGCGTGAATGCTTCTCCGTGTGCTGTAATTAGCCTAATGCAAGAATGCAGCAGACTTCGGTAGTTTTCCTAGTAGGTCTGGTCAATTAAGATCGCATCTGTGTTACCTGGCCGGCCGAAGTGGCCGTGCGGTTAAAGGCGCTGCAGTCTGGAACCGCAAGACCGCTACGGTCGCAGGTTCGAATCCTGCCTCGGGCATGGATGTGTGTGATGTCCTTAGGTTAGTTAGGTTTAACTAGTTCTAAGTTCTAGGGGACTAATGACCTCAGCAGTTGAGTCCCATAGTGCTCAGAGCCATTTTTTTTTTTTTTTTTTTTTTTTTTTTTTTTTTTTTTTTTTGTGTTACCTGTACGTTAGGTGTGTTGCATACATATCGGGGTTTACCTCCTATCGACCGCCTTCTTAACATGTGCGTTCAGTGTCTTACTAGAGTCCCCTTGTTTAGAAACTGAGTGAGTAATTGACGAAAAGTCATCGAGTAAAATAGAAGTGATTTCAGGCGTTACCCAAGATAGTCTTATAGGCCTTCTGCTGCTCCTTATCTATATAAACGATTTGGGAGACAATCTGAGCAGCCGTCTTCGGTTGTTTGCAGACGACGCTGTCGTTTATCGACTAATAAAGTCATCAGAAGATCAAACCAAACTGCAAAACGATTTAGAATAAATATCTGAATGGTGCGAGACGTGGCAGTTGACCCTAAATAACGTAAAGTGTGAGGTCATCCACATGAGTGCTAAAAGGAACTCATTAAACTTCGGTTACACGATAAATCAGTCTAATCTAAATGCTGTAAATTCAACTAAATACCTAGGTATTACAATTACGAACAACTTAAATTGGAAAGAACACATAGAAAATGTTGTGGGGAAGGCTAACCAAAGGCTGCGTTTTATTGACAGGACACTTAGAAAATGTTACAGATCTACGAAGGAGACTACCTACACTACGCTTGTCCGTCCTCTTTTATAATACTGCTGCGCGGTGTGGGATCCTTACCAGATAGGACTGACGGAGTACATCGAACCAGTTCAAAGAAAGGCAGCACGTTTTGTATTATCGCGAAATATGGGAGAGAGTGTCACAGAAATGATACAGGATTTGGACTGGCAATCATTAAAAGGAAGACGTTTTTCTTTGCGACGGGATCTTCTCACGAAATTCCAATCGCCAACTTTCTCCTCCGAATGCGAAAATGTTTTGTTGACGCCGACCTACATAGGGCGGAACGATCACCACGATAAAATAAGGGAAATCAGAGCTCGTACGGAAAGATATAGGTGTTCATTCTTTCCGCAGGCTATACGAGATTGGAATAATAGAGAACTGCGAAGTTGGTTCGATGAACCCTCTGCCAGGCACTTAAATGTGATTTGCAGAGTACCCACGTAGATGTAGATGTAGATGATATATAAAGAGCCGCATAACCTATGGAACATTTTTGTTCTACATAGTTATCCTCCTATTACTTAAAAATAAACAGTATTTATAACAGAATTGAAATGGTCAATGTTTAATTCAAGTTTTATTCGCAAATCGCTGGTTTGTTGAGTGAAACAAACGGATGTTGTAGTAAAAATTAAAAAGGCAGTACAGATTTATCGTTTAGTGCTAGAAACTTAATTTCTTCAAAAAATAAAATAAAAAACCCAATAACAAAATTATATCAAACATAGCTTCATTACGTCGTCCATCTTACATAAAACATATTTCTGTCATTCATAAACAATTTCGCATTCATCGAGAGTACAAATTTAAGGACAAAATATGTATAGATTTTTCCATGTTCGTGCATGTAAATAGTCTTTGCATCAAAATAAATTGCTTTACTTATAGAAAAGTTCAGACTTACTTATAAAATGCAATTTATATTCTGTAAGGATATAAAGTAAACAATGAACTGACACTGAATGGTGTATGGTTCTAATGGCATGTAAAACAAACCACTAAACAAACAAAAAAAAGAGAAGTCATCGTTTTCCAGTTTCTCTTCTACACATTTATTTATCTTTCTTTCCATACCAGTACTACCGGTAATCCTGCCATTTACTACGTTCTTTATGTACTGTACAAAAATTACTGAACCTTAGTTTTTTCTAGAGCGCAACTCAAGTCTAATATAATCTTCCCGCTCCGAATGGGGGGGTTGAAACATCCCTAGAAGTTCGGTTTAATTCTCGTTCTTATGTTCTGTAAATTACGGCCGTTAAGAGCAGCTAAAGTGAAATTAATTTACATTCACTGCAACTGAAGTGAGAGTATTATCAAAAAAACGAAAAAAACAAAGTCTGTGACACTAATGTTGATTACGTTTAATTGTGTGCTCTATCTGGAATTTAATATCGCTGTTTGTAAAGCTCAGTCAAGTACGTCGTCGGTAAAACCGAAGAATTATCGTAATAGTGCATTCTGCAAACAACAGATAGCGAGGATTTTTCCATTTCATTTTTTTACATCCGCATGGTAATCAACAAATATCACTACAAACGTTAAATGCTAGACTGAAGCTACAATTTTAATTATTTGTGTAAGTTAGCATTGCCTGGGTCACAGAGACCATCTGGAACTAATCTACAGATCAGTCACCAAAGATCACTTATTATGTGATTTATTGAGAGTCCACTCATCAGGCGACAACACCTTCATATAACTTATCCACGGCAATATTTTAAATATATAAAGCTTCGTTTTGTGTTGACTTTCTTGCGAAAAGGTTCTTTAAACCTTTAACGTGTAGCCAATACGTCAATGAAAATCTCAAAATGCTCACGTCTTAGAGCGAAACGAGTAACAGATCAGATACTAAGCGACCTGTGGCGGTTTATCTGCATATTTATGTAATTGGTTTTACACTCAGTTTGGTAATATACAACATGCTTGCGATTTATATTTCCTCTTCTGAAAAGTTTGTCTGTTGTAAAAAGTTCGTACCTTTGGGCACCGTTCGTGTTGCGAAAACTTGCTTGTTTTTATCTTATTGCGTTTATTAGGGCTCATGGCTTGTCTTATGCGAGACAGTCCGTCCACTAGGCGTGAACAAGAGCAGCGCGCGCGGACTCACACACACACACACACACATTCTGGCGTCTGTCTGCCGTTTAGGTGTGCTCCGCTAACGGGCACCGCTGACCCAGAGGTTGGCGATCCCGACCGCCATTTCCATAAGCTCTTGCGTCACTCGCCACAGAGGCGGCATCCAAAACTCGTTTTGGCGCCTTCACTGCCAGACGCTAGCAAAGTGACCGAGTGTTCCGCCACGAACCGTTGCATTTGAAACGACTGTCTGAAAACTTTTGACCGTATTTCGCATGGTGACATGTTATTTAAATCAAGTGCCGTGGGATGTTCAAAACATGTGCCCAAAATCATTCAAATGGTTCAAATGGCTCTAAGCACTATGGGACTTATCATCTGAAGTCATCAGTCCCCTCGAACTTAGAACTACTTAAACCTAACTAACCTAAGGACATCACACACATCCATGCCCGAGCCAGGATTCGAACCTGCGACCGTAGCAGCAGCGCGATTCCGGACTGAAGCGCCTAGAACCGCTCGGTGACAGAGGCCGGCCCAAAAATCATTGTTTAGTTCCTAAAAACATAGCAACGCCATAAAACCGTTTATAGCTCGGGGCCGTAGGTTCGGTTCTGGAGCCTGTGCTGTATTACATTTACATTATCATGTCCAAGCAGCTGGAGAGGAAAGGGGGATGTGGAATCACCGAGTACCGGGGTCATACTGCATAACTCAGCCTCTACCGCAACCTGAACTACTGCACACTGAGGATAGCGATATGCACGTATACAGATGGAGGTAGTATCGCGTACGCAAGGTATGAAAGGACACTGAATAGATAGAGCTGTCATTCGCATTCAGGTGACTCATACGAAAAGGTTTCCTAAGTGATTATGGCCACACGGCGGGAATTAACAGACTTTTAACACGGAATGGTAGTTGGAGGCAGACGCATGGGACAGTGCAGAGAAAGTTGACGTTAACGGGCTACTGCAGCAGGCGACATACGGGACTGCCTTTGCTAACAGCACGACATCAACTGCAGCGTCTTTCCTCGGTCTGTGACAAAATCGGTTGGGTGATAGACGACTTGAAAACCTTGGCCTGGTCAGACGAGTTCCAACTTCAGCTGGTAAGAGCTGATGGTAGGACTCGACTGTCGCGCAGGCCCCATTAAGCCATGGAAGCAAGATGTCAACAAGGCACTGTGCAAGATAGTGGTGACTCCATAATTGTGTGGGCAGTGTTTAACTGTAGTTTTCTGTTACTTAGACACCATTTGCAGCCGTTCATGGGCTTCATGTTCCGAAACAACGATGGGATTTTTACAGGTGACAATGCACCCTGTCATCGAGCCATTGTTGTTTGTGATTGGTTTGAAGAACATTCTGGAAAACTGAGTGAATGATTTGGCCAAGCAGATCGGCAGACATGAATCCCATCGAACATTTGTGGGACATACTCGAGAGGTCAGTTCGTGCACAAAATATTGCACCAGTCGCACAGTCACAATTATGGGCGGCTACAGAGGCAGCGGTCCCAGCATTTCTGCAGCGGACTTCTATCGACTTGTTGAATCCATGTCACGGCACTTTGCTGCGCTACGCCGGGCAAAAGCAGCTTCAGCATTCTATTAGGAAGTATCATATGATTTTTGTCACCTCAGTGTGTATTGTTAGGCACGTCCTGAGACCTCTGGAGAAAATCGCCCAGTGATGCTCTGTCTGGAAAATGGAAATAAACCATAAAAAATATCATGTAATTTAGTACGCTATCAGGCTCAAACGATCAAATTACTAACACAACTGGTGGCACGGAGACTCAGTCCAATGCATTGAAATTGCTATAGAAATAAAATTGACTTGATTATCGCTCATAAACAGTTGAGTCAACAAGATTTGCGCTCTACTTCACCCAAGATTTGAGCTCTGCTTCATCAGTTCTTCTCGCTCTTCAAAATGGTTCAAATGGCTCTCAGCACTATGGGACTTAACTTCTGAGGTCATCAGTCCCCTAGAACTTAGAACTACTTAAACCTAACTAACCTAAGGACATCACACACATCCATGCCCGAGGCAGGATTCGAACCTGCGACCGCAGCGGTCGCGCGGTTCCAGGCTGTAGCGCCTAGAACCGCTCGGCCACTCCGGCCGGCGCTCTTCAAGAGTGACAGAATATCAGACTACACAATACTAACTAGCTGGCATGCCATCATACTTCTGGCCATCTTGCGCTGTTCGGAAGTATCGTCAGCGGCCGCTGACACTCACACTAAACGTCTGCAAACTCTAAAATACAAATTACTTCCAGTTACAGCCATGCTCCCCACTATATCCTCAATGCTCACATTATGGAACACCAAGTCATTCAGCAAAAGTTCATAGAATTTTATGCGAAAACAATGTATTCTCTCCCTAATCTCACAAATTAATTATGCAAAAAACCCGCAAATTCTCTCCACAAAAATCTAAGATGACCCTCAGACGGCACTTTAGGCGCTGACACATTTATAGACGACACAAACACTATGCACTGACCAACAAGACGCATTTCCGACTCATCTGCAGCACTGTCAGAAGTCGGGCAGCCGTAAAGCCCAGTGAAGCTTCCTGTCTTCAGATAGCCACCATAGCCTTCACAGGCAAAAAAAAAAAAAAAAAATCGTCTGAGGTCCTTTGTAACTCCTGGCAAACGGCTGCTCTCTCTTTTTCCTAGGGCACCTATGTACGATAACGACCTGCGAATGTATAGCGATCTATCTTGAACTGGACATGGACTCGAGTGGATTATTTTCATTGGGGACTTGCGCGACACCACTGAGTACTCCTGGGTCACGACTGCATTCTACTTCCTGCCTTTTGAGTACTGTTGTTGAGTTCATTAAACGTCAGACTAGCTTCGAAATTGACAACATCACTACTTAATAGACTAATAAGTCAGCTAGAGCAGTTGGTTTGTGGAAATGCAGCATGTCACTGGTTAGCTTCAGCACTTTCTTAGCGCTCTAATCAGTATGTAAACATTTTGAGTCAGCAATATGTACTAAAGCAGGCAACAAAATCTTAAAGAATATGTGAACAGCTAGAACAGGGAAGTAAAATACAAGTTCTGTTTAATTAACTGTCGTGGAACGTTTGATAAACTATTAGCCTCTGTTTGGCTTTATTTTAACCTTGCCTCCTTCCCATGGTGAAGAATAGGTACATATGTGCAAATCTCAGATTTTCTGAGTATGCGTTGACACGTATGTGGATGTAATTTAATGCATAATTACGTTTGAATTTGGAAAAGGTAAATCTTAACAGGCATAATGGCAATTATTTGCTATTGACAATCAGAAAACAGCGTGCCCCTTTTAATGCTGAGTTAAATTTGAACTAATGTGCAGTATCGCGTCTTTGGACTTGAATAATTTTACACTTAGACCAGTTAGCACCAAAGCACGGAACATAAAATTTTAATTCAGGGCAGCTTTGATACGCAGAGGAATTGATTCAAACGGAGTGGAACTAACATGTTACAGTGTTTAACGAATTTAAATAAATTACCAAAGCAATTTATAATGTGTAATTCACTGTAATCAAAGCGCTTTGGGAATAAAAATTACCACCTACCAAACATTCAGGCTAGGAGTTTTTCTTCGGAGAACTATCATTACAAGTCCGAAAGCATATTTACGGAAAAATATGAGCTACGAAGGAAGAAGCCAATACACAAAATTTCTAGGCCATAAGATTTTGACATCGTAGTAACGGCACTATATATATATTTCAGTAACCCTAGAGCTTTGTGCCGGCGTACTAAAAATTAACATCACAAATTTCCATGTCCATGTGTTGTAATAAATTTGAGAGATACGCGTAAACCTTCGTAACCCGGAAGGAGTAAATACAGTGTGACTATAATTAAACTTCACTGATTGAGCCGGTGTGTACGAATAACCATTTACCGTATGGATATCCACTTAAATAAGAGCAATTTTCAGACTGTGCACTGTAGGATTTGCGTTGTTGGTAGTATTAGTGTCATGACTTGCCTTTAGACGCCGCTACTGATATAGGGTTGAAACACAAGCATCAATGTCAATCACAGTTGCAGGCAGTTTACATTGGTCTGGACAAGGTGGGCAAAAATGTTTTATCAAAACCACAGCAGTAGTGGTTGTGCTCTTCGCCAGCATCGACGCATGAAAGGAGTACGGAGAAGTTATCTTTCCGCACTGGAATTTGGCATTAACTTAATTGCTCCTGGGAGAGTCTGACGGCCAGTTACACCACAGTTTTTTTAAAGAATTTACCGTTGCCACGGCGGAGAATCCTGAACGGAATGTGCGAACTTCAAGCAATGCACGAGCTGCGTGTGTCATGACAGCCGGTCCACCATTGGAGTTGTGCTGCGAACGACTGTCAAACGGTATCTTCAGGGCGGTTGCAGGCTGTCGTGGATGCAGATGATCGTCACATTGAGTAACGTTTGTAACCTGGAGCGTAAACATTGTATTAACAACTTTTACCCTCTCATGTGGAAATCAAAATGTGTGTCTTTCAATAGTTTACTGGTTATTCCCTTTATTTCTCTTCCGCATGTCCTTAAAAATGTTTCAAGTTTCTTTGTCCTACGACCAGTGATTTTTCATGCGGGCCCTCTCAAGTAGCGAAAGTTTAATTATAACCGCCCTGTATATGAGTCATTAAAGATTCTCGACGTCGCTGTTGACTGTTTAATGACCCTTCGTTTTCTCGCCTAGATAAGGTGTAAGCTATTAAGTAAATAGCTTGTCGATACTGTTAGACAACAATTTAGTAGTGACGTGCCAGAAAATTACTTCACGCATGGAAGAGTCTGTAAAGTAATTAACCTAAGGCCCTCGAACACATTAGTTACCGCACCGTAGCTGTCTAAATCCCCAATTCTGAACCAACGAAGCGTGATCCATGAAGTGATCAGAACCGGATGATGTAATTTGTTGAAAGTTTCACGTATGTTCCTTATTCATCGAAGCAGATGTTCGTAGATCGAAGACTTTCCTAATGTTTTGGCTTTTTTGAAGTCAATTTAGAAATCCATGTACAACACAATTCTGTCAACTGTCACATCTGTGTTATACTCAAGTTCCGCACATTTTGTTGTTCTACGATTCAACTGATTTGATTTCATAGCTGACCTTTCCTTCTACGGTATTTGTACACCGACACTGTTACTGAGGGCACTGGAGATATATGGGCTGTATTATCACTTTCCCCCATTGTACTTCCGATAACTTGATTGTGAACAATATTTTTATTTAAAATTAAATTTTTGTGACTTCGAATTCAATTCAATATCGTTACAGTGTCTAATCTCAGGCATCAAATTACTTTGTTTGCTATATTTGAGTTTGAACTGGCTACAGAGTGGGGAAACACACCTTATATACTGTATATGTTGGCGTACGCTGACTAACTGGCCCAGCATAGTCAATCGTAATTTACTCTTTTCGGAACACATGATAACAATTAACTACAGATTGTATTTATTTATTTTATGTGTCCAGGACATATACAAAATAGTAAAATCAATAAAAAATTCTACCGTGCACTACATTGTGACTGGCTGCCTACAACCAACAACTGTCACCAAAATTTATCAAATTATGGGTGCATCGCTACCTGACATCTGCATAAGAGTCGCAGAAATAGAGAAAAAGGAGCGGGAAATCGACCCCAGACACCTCCTGTTTGGATAAGAACAACGAAAACCTAAGACCAAGTCAATAAGGGGCTTCGTGCACCAGCATTAGCAATTCCATCAGCACCTGGAACTCCACCAAAAAGCTATGCCGCAATTCATTAACCAAAAGGATGGGGAGAATATCACAGAGTAATCTGCCGTGTGCTTTCAACTGGCGCATGTGACATAAAAGACACTCAACCGAGTGACGATAATTGTGTCACGATGCAAAGCCAACCTCATAAAGTGAAGCTTCGTGACATAAGATGAGTCCTGCGAGTGTGGTGACCTGTAACACTCACAACAGCTCCTAGCCTGCAGAAATCGGACTGATACTTGCACCACAGAAGATCTATGTGCAGCAGCTGATAAAGTCGCCGCCAAGACAGCGGAATTCTGGAGCTTACGGCCCATCTAACACAAAATTAAAAATGTTGACATCCGGTTCAAAATGGTTCAAATGGCTCTGAGCACTATGGGACTTAACTTCTGAGGTCATCAGTCCCCTAGAACTTAGAACTACTTAAACCTAACTAACCTAAGGACATCACACACATCCATGCCTGAGGCAGGATTCGAACGTGCGACCGCAGCGGTCGCGCGGTTCCAAACTATAGCGCCTAGAACCGCTCGGCCACCCCGGCCGGCTGTTGACATCAGGTAATCACATCACCAGCACGATCAGAATTATGTAACGTAATGTCGCGTGATGTCAGGCTTGTGAAGGCAGAAAAACATCAGTTCAGTCTCTCGCGATTTGTTTACTACACCTCATATGTAGCAAGTCATAATTTTTCCTCTCTGCTTCTATAAGTACTCATAGGGGAAGGTGGGGTAAACTGGTCACTCTAAGTGAAGTTGAATTTTCATGAAATCATGGATAAAACTGAAGCTTGTGGCATATACATCTCGACTCTACATACTGTAAGGTATCACTCCAAATATTTATAGGATATATAAACGTTTGTCTGAATGCTTACATAGTGGCCACTTTTTCCTACCTAATGGGGTATAGTGGCCAGACCTTTGCCACCATTCCCGAATAGTTTGTTTAGTTTTATAAGAATGGATAGGCTTATAGTTTTTATTTCACCATTGGTTATTATTAGAACAATAACACACATGAAAAAGAAATGTGTCGCAATACATTTGTTGGCACTTAAAGGTCAACAATACTTAATGATATAAACAGAGAAATAAACGATTAATCATGGGTTACTATTTCAGTCTAATTCATTCACAATTTATCCACTCACAAACATCATTAAGTCATGTACAAAATTCGCTCATGAAGTTGTCATCGTCGTCATCACATCTAGCGCACAGTTCGTGAGCCCAGCGTTTACGGCTCTGACATCTTATCCACCCAGTCTTTGCCTGCCACTTCAGAATCTTTGTTGAGACGATGTGGCGATTTGTTGTTCTCTGCCAAGTGGAATGCTAATCGCTTCAGGTCATACACTGTTAATTCCATAAAATTTCTTTTATGGTATTCATTGGTTTCCTGTTACCTCTGATAACCCTTTATAACAGTTTCTTATTGCCTCTACTGTCCTCCTCCAATTTCTGAGTGAATATCTTCTATGCTTTGGAACAAACTGTGCCATGAAGAATTGTCTTCGTAATCACTTCAATTACGCAGCGGTCAGCACCCTGTGAACTCGAAGTTCTTTGTTTCTGTATACTTACTTACTTACTCACTGGTCATACCGGACCCGAGAGTCCATTACCGCAGCAACGTATTTTCGCCATCTGTCCCTGTCTTGGGCTATTTCCTTCCATTCTCCTTCAATACCTAGGCTCCTCAAATCGGCCTTCACATTGTCCTCCCACCTACGCCTCGGTCTCCCCACGGGACGTTTTCCCTCTAGGTGCCCTACCAGCGCACTGCCCTGCCCTCATCCATTCGAGCTACGTGACCCGCCCATCGCAGCCTACGTGATTTAATAATACTGATTATGTCAGGGCTTGAATAGAGTTCGTGAACCTCTTCGTTATGCAGTTTTCGCCGCTCTCCGCTAATGTCATCCCTTTTTGCTCCGAAAATTTTCCTCAAAATTTTGTTTTCAAATAATCTATACGGCTTTTCATTTTGCACAGTGAGAGACCAAGTCTCACACCCATACAGCATAACTGGTAGAATAATAGTTTTGTATATTCTAATCTTTAAATTTCTAGACAATATCCGTGATGAAAGTAATCTATTCAGTGAGAAGTAGCACGCATTTCCCGCCCGTAATCTCTACCTCAGTTCGGATTCAATCTTATTTCTCGAAGTGATGTCCACGCCTAGGTACTTAAATGTGTTCACTTTTTCAAATTACATGTCTCCAACTCTTGACATTTCCTGATCTACTGCTGTTGGCATTCTAGTAGTGACCAGGTATTTAGTTTTGTCTTCACTTATCCTTAGACCTACATCTTCACTAGCCTTGATTAACGCATTCGCATTTGCTGTTACAGATTCTTTCCTATCGCTAATGATGTTTAGATCATCTGCATACCCTAATATCTTAATATTTCCATTTAACTCCACACCCTCTGAATTATCTGCTGCCATTCGTACAATATATTCTAGGACTAAATTAAAAAGTAGCGGAGACAGGGCATCTCCCTGCTTAAGACCGTTCTTTATTACAAATTCTTCTGACTCCAATTTCCCCACGCGTTCTCTACCTTTTGTGTTTTTCAAACTCACTTCTATAAGTCTAACATACTGCTTTGGTATTCCAAGTTCCAAAAGAATTCTGTACAATTTTGATTGCAATACCGAATCATATGCTTTTGTAAAATTTATGAAAAGATTATGAACTGGTTTATTGTATTCCCATTTCTTTTCCAAAATTTGACGCAGGGTGAATATTTCGTCTAAAGTTGATCTGTTCCTCCGAAAGCCGGCTTGGTAATCCCCCAAAATTTCATCTTCATATGGTGTAAGCCTGCTTAGCAGAATATTCGAGAAAATTTTGGAACATACTGGTAATAGCGATATGCCTCTATAATTACTACAATCCATTTTGTCACCTTTCTTAAAAATTGGGATCAGAATCGACTCCTGCCATTCTTCAGGTATCATCTCTGAGTTCCATACTTTAGTTATCACTTTGTGAACTACTTCCACCAATTTCTGTGCCCCATTTTTAACTAATTCTGCAGTTATGCAATCTGACCCTGGTGCTTTATGGTTTTTCAATTTGTTGATTGCATCTCTTACTTCTTTTAACGTTGGCTCAGGTATCTGGGGTTCTGCTGTATGTATTTCGTACGCCTGCTCATTTCCTGCTTCCTGGTGTACATTTAATAGATGCTCAAAATGCGCCCTCCATTTACTTAATATAGCACTTGGGTCGTATTCCCCCAGCATCCCCTCGAAGTGCATTTGTCCTAGTCTTGAAGCCCTCCCTATACCTATTTATGTCTAGGTAAAGTTCCCTTATGTTTTTTGTTTTACTGTTTGTTTCCATTATTGTAATTTGATTGTTCAAATAATCCCTCTTCTTTGCCCGTAGCCAACGACCAACTTCCCTTCTCAAGTTCAAGAACTCCTCTTGTTTTCTGTCTCCCATTCTTTCCCAATCTAATCGCGCTTTTCTCCTTTCCTCTACCAATTTCTTGCTTTCCTCATCAAACCACGGTTTCCTCCTGTTCTTCTTAATTGTACCTATTGTGACCTTCGCTGCCTCTTTGATATTATTCCTCACAGTGATCCACTGTTTATTTACATCCTCGTCTTGATATTCGTGTGTCCTCAGAGCATCAAACCTATTTGAAATTTCGATCATGTACCTTCTTCTAAAGTTTTCATCATTTAGCTTGTCATTGTCGAACCTAACAAGTTCTGCATTGTGACACCTTGAAGTTGCTGTAGATAGCCGTTGGTGAATTTTGGCAACTACAAGAAAATGATCAGAATCGCAGTCTGCTCCCCTGAAAGTCCTAACATTTTCTATACTAGTGTGCCATCTTCGATCTACAAGAACATGATCAATTTGGTTTTGGGTGTGTCCATCCGGAGAGACCCAAGTTGCTTTATGAATGTCCTTCCTTTTGAAATACTTGCTCACAACAATCATGTCTTTTGAAACAGCAAAATTAACCACCCTTGTGCCATTATCATTCGAAATGTTATGCAAATTTTCTTTCCCAATTGTAGGCCGGAATGCTTCCTCCTTCCCAATCTTCGCATTAAAATCACCTATGATTAATTTTGAATCATACGAGGAGAACTCATCCCACAGTTGATCTAGTTCTTCATAAAAGCCGTCTTTAACAACCTCTTCAGTGTCCTCAGTTGGTGCGTGTACATTAATTACTACTAGTCTGTTCCAGCTGCCGGACAATACTATAACTGATAGTAGGTCACTAATGAACCTTATATCTCTGATTGCGTGAAGCACTTTTCTCTGTACTGCGAAACCTGTTCCGAAACTGTGAGCATCCGCACCTCCATACAAAAATGCATAGTTACCCCTCTTTATGCTCCCCTCCCCCTGCCACCGAGTTTCTTGAATAGCTGTAATGTCTACATCGTATCTATCTAATTCGTCTAATAATGTCTGGAATGTTCCTGGCCTGTTCAAAATTTTAACGTTCCATGTTCTCAACCTGAAAGTTCCTTTCGGCCTGAATCTCTTCGAAGTAGGTTCCGCCCGGAGATCCGAATGGGAACCTAGTTTACCTCCGGAATATTTTACTTCAAAGGGACTCATGACCTTTAATGTTGCTGATTCTTGATGGATAGATTTGATAGTAAGAGAAGAAGAAACAGGGGTGGTTCATCACGCCATCGCCTGCTCCCCACCGGCTGTCCGCGACTGCTTATTTTTTTGTATTCGCAGCTACCCTTCATATCTGAAGGCCGTATCCCCTATCCGCAATCTGGGGACGCGCTGTGCCGTGGTGGTAGGGGCCCACGAGACAGTCTTTGTTTCTGTATACAACAAGAAAATGCATTACCATGTTAACTCTTTGATTTCACAGTCTATGGTATGGACTAAACAATCTGTGCTGTCTACAATCGAAAACGCTACATTTATGTCGTGCTCATCATAGTTTTAAACTTAATGAGAGAAATTGCTGTTCTGGCTAATGAGCAATGCGGCACGTGCAATTACTATTCTTTAATCACGGTAAATGTCGAAATCATAAACGTTGCGCCGTTCAAACAAATATTTTTCACTGGCGACAAACACAATGCAAACGCGCAGCACGACAATCAGGTCCACTCTCTGTGTTCTCTTCGTTCCAGACTCTTTGTTGTTGCCTGCCTCTGTCGACCTACTGATATAATTCCGCATGACTCTTACATCTCGCTTCAGATAACACTTCCAAAGATTCTAATTACATCGATTTATAGTTTTATACAAAACTTTTACGAGGCCAGACGGAATATTTCGAATACCTGACGGGGTTGGGGCCGTACTCCCCTTCAAAGTAGGCCCCTTGTGCTTGCACACACTTAGCCCACCGATCCTTCCACTGCTGGAAACACCTCTGGAAGTCTTCTTTTGGAATAGTGTTCAGCTCCATCGTCGTGTTCCGCATTACCTCTTCTCTACTTTCAAAACGGGGTCCTTTCATTGGCGTCTTCAATTTTGGAAACAACCAGATGTCACAAGGAACCATTTCTGGAGAGTAGGGAGGTTGGCGAACAGCTGTAATTCCATGTTTGGCCTAGAAATTTTGGAACAAGTGGGATGAATGTGCGGGGGCGTTGTCGTGATGCAGTTGCCAGTTTTTCGCCGTCCACGTCTGGTCTTTTGCGCCGAATTGCGTCATGGAGTCGCCTTGGAACGACTTGATAGTACTCCTTTGTCACTGTTTGTCCTTCCAGTGCGTATGCGTGATGCACAATTTCACGGACATCAAAGAAGACAGCATCACCTTGATTTTGCTTCGCACCTGCCTCACTTTCTTCGGCCTTGGAGACTCGGGATGCTTCCACTGCGACTACTGTGTTTTTGTTTCTGGGTCGTACCCGTACACTCACGACTCGTCTCCAGTTATCACGGTGTTCAGAAACCCAGGATCAGTGTTGGTGGTGTCCAGAACGCCCTGTGCAACTTAAAAATGGATGTCTTTTTGTTTCGGCGACAACAACTTGGGCACGAATTTCGCAAACGCTCGGTGCATGTTCAAATTATCACGCAAAATTGCATATGCAGAATCTTTATTCACTCCAACCTCTTGGACAATCTCCCACGCGGTCAAACGACGATCTGCCATTACCAGAGTTTGCACCCTCTCAACAACAGCTGCTATCCGAGCAGTCTGGGGCATGCCAGAGGCTGGTCACTGGCCGCTAATGTGCGGCCGTTTTTGAATGGGTTGAACCACTCCTTAATTTTTATTACACCCATCGTATCTTCTTCAGGCTGAATCCTACGAATTGTTTCGCTTTGAAAATCATCAAGCATTTGACAAAATTTGATGCAGTATCTTTGCTCAACACGTCGAGTCATCTTGCGAGAATCGGTAATCCGACGAACACGTTGTGTAGAACCTCACTCAGCGACCGACAGGCAGCGATTGACGCGCTGGAAGGCAGATACAAAATTCACGCATGCGCATAAAGGTCTTCCTTTACGGGAAAATCAAAGGTCGGATATGTTTTTGACAAACCTCGTATTTCATCTCACTCTGTCCTTTACAAAATTAACTCACATAACGCGTTAACAAATAAGAAGGCATACTACATCTGGATAAATGAACATGGCAGTCACATTCATAGCAACTACATTACGTAACCAGAAACATAATTGTACGGAGAGTTAAATTTACAAAACCCATTCCGAAATAATGTTTTCATTGTATCACGAAAATAAAAGCACGTAAAATGTAAAAGAAAATATAGGAAAAAGAAAAAAATCTATCTCGTTCTGTAATATTATACTCTCAGTGTCAATCAGCAATAAAGTGCAACTTTTGTCGTCCTTCATTTATTGTATTGAAGTGAAAGATAACCAACGATATGAATCCACGTCATTTGTTACTTGAGCCTTGAAATATAGATTATAAATATGATCATGTAGTTTAGTTACCCTTATCACATTCTCGAAACATACAGTAATAAATTATACAGTGCAATAAAAATAACGCACACAGCCTAAATTTATGCATATTTTGTCGTTGTTAGCGATATTATAAAACCAAAGTCACTATTGTTGTCCCACTAGGTTTAAATGGGGGGACATATTTCTTTACCGTGTTATTTCAAGCTTCTTGCCACACATCTCACACAGACAATAATTGGGTTGTCAGAAGTAAAATTTATATCAGCTCCTCAACCAGAGAAAAGGTTAACCATCTGCCCACTGGGTGGGGTGTAGAATCACTCACCTGTCCTACTTGCCTTATTTCACATGCGTGATGTAGCTCAGGTTTTATCCCCAGTTATTCTAGCTTATCACGCTTGCAGCACTGGAGGGGTCGCCTGCTCCGTGGTACGTACTACGTGGGTGGTATTCCACCCGACCTTGTTAATGCCCTTCCAGTCTGCCTTGTGGGCAGAGGGCTAATTCTTGCTGTGTCTGTGGAATTCGATAAGCCACACATACCGTCTGGGTTGTAACTAATGCAAGTCACCACAGAGAACTCAACTGTGCTCTCCGAGTTTGGGTTTGAAAAACTCTGGTCTTCTGAGCTGCGAACCCAAGAGAGGCGGCATAAGAAGGTCCCTCGCAGAGCTGTTGCCAGGCAACAGTAGCCTTCTTCAGAGCTCTGACAACGTGAAGCTGTTGCCATAGGGAGGTTTACAAAATCTCGTTACGTTATTGCTTGATATAGATCCGTGAAGCTGATACGCCAAGGCCGCTGCAACTGTCAGGGACCAAGACGTCGATTCAACAACGTGAGTACTGTCACGCCTCCATAACCCTACACTCTGTACATGCTTCGGCGACAACTGGCTCGCCGTTGGAACGTTGTGTGTCACAGGGAACGGGAATCTTGGCTTAACCAGTCGGATTGCGAGAACGGCACAAACCTCTACGGAAGCCGCTCTTAGTGTTTAGTGCACGCCACTGGGGTTGATGGCTAGTGAGGCGGAAGTCGTTAGCATGGAACTCTTTCAGTGCCCGCTTCACTCCGTTGTATAAAACTCACCCAGTCCAGTGGGCTGATGACTATGGAAAACAAAAATCCTCAAATGAGTTTCACAGAGGAAGATCGCGCTGTAGTTCTCCTTTAAGTCGTCGCACTAACGACCAAATAACAGATATGGAAATAAGTAACCTAGGGATAGAAAAATAACTGAAATCTCTCAACAGAGGAAAGGCCTCTGAAACTTATGGGGCACTAGTTCGATTATACATAGAGTACGCGAAATAAGTTGTACCTCTTCTAGCAGTAATACACAGTAGGTCTCTGGAGGAGCTAAGCGTTCTTAATGATTCTAAAAAAGCGCTAGTCATTCCCATTTTCAGGAAGGGTCTTTGAACAAATGCACAGAACTATAGGCCTTTGGGTGTGGCGTCTGTATGTTGTAGAATTTTGGAACATGTTTTTTGCTCGTATATTATAACATTCTGTAGACCGAAAATCTCCTCCGTAGGAATCAAGATAGGTTTCAAAAACGGCGATCGTGTGAAACCTAGCTCGATCTGTTCGACCACAAGCCCAGAAAGCAGTAGGTGCACAGGTAGATACCGTGTTCTTTAACTTACGGAAGGCGTTCGGTGCAGTTTCGGAATAATAAACAGAATACGAGATCACGGAATATCAGACCAGCTGTGTGACTGGACTGAAGAATTTCTAGCAAACAGAATACAGCATGTCATTCCCAACGGAGATGTAAAAGTAAGTTCGGGGGTACACCAACGCAATATATTATTCGACCATTACTTTTCATCGTACATGGAAATGACCAAGCGGATATCGTCAGAGTTCCCTTAAGGGGCTCCGGAACGCCCTATACTTGCAATGTTAAAATAACGCTTATAAATTACATCTTTCCTCACAAAGTATTTGAGGTAGGAAGTTGAACTTTTTACAGATTATTTATTGGAATATGGGCTACAACTTAACACAGGGATTTTACAAAATTTTAGTTCAGTTATTAAAGATGATTTTTTTTTCAATTGTAATGAAAATTCACAACATTTTTTTGCAATTTTTATTTATATATTCAAAAATATACAGTTTTTTGGAAAAAGGCTGTGTTAAATTATGCAGAAGGTACTGTGTAACATTTACTGAAAGTTTGAAACAAATATGTTTGGAAGATCCTTAGAAAACATGTAATTAGTATGAGAAAATAAAAGTTTTGGGAATCGAGCGACAAAGATTGGATTAACTTTTTAGTGCATTCCAGGTCCATAGGATGGATTATCGTCATCCTCTGCAAACTCCTCCTCCAGATTCCTCTTGTTCCTCCTCCTGTTTACTCTTGCTTGTATTTCTAGACTCTTTACACCCCTGTCTGCAGCTCGAAGGCGTTCCTTGTCTAAAGCAAGCATCGCTCGTACCATGTTAGAACCTATCTTCATTCCCATATTTCTAAATACCTTGCACCTTTGGCTTTCCAACATTTCTCCTTTTCTTAAAAGCCTTCAGAGGATTTCTAATAACTTTACTTTTACTCGTTATTATACTTCAACAAAACAGAGACTCAAGAAACAGAGTTAATTACGAATATTTTCGAGATAACGACAGAGTAAATAAACATGAAACAATCGACAATCACACCAGCGATATATATTGAACCATCACAGGTTAGCCACAACACATACTTTATCTCACATCACTAAAATGTACCTGATGAACACGGACGTTAATAATAACACCATTTGACAGCAGTTTAACAGCGCCACAGTGGGTCACGCCCATGTAGAACACATTTCAAAAAAAATTTAAAAATAGTTGTAGTTTTCTGAATTGAATAAATTATATATCTATTAAAAGGTAATAGTCTGCAGATTCAGAAAACGCAAAAAAGTAAAAATTGAACTTTTCATGATTTTGAGCCTTTCTGGAGCCCCTTAAGGCTCTTTGGGTTGACGCTGTTGTAAACAGAGAAGTCGCCACGTTGGAGGATAGTAGAGAAATACAGAAAAACCTGCAGAGGACTGACGCCTGGTGCAGGGAGTGTCAGTTGACCTCCAACATAAATAAATGTAATATACGGCGTGAGTACAAATAGAAAGACCCGTTACTGTATGATTACACGATTGCAGACCCCTGCGTACTTACAGACAGAAAGACCTGTTACTGTATGATTACACGACGATTACACAATTGCAAAACAATCACAGAAGGTAGAAACTTCCATAAAGAATATAGGACAATGGATGAGGGGCGATCTGAAGTGGAACGACCACATAAAACTAATCGTGGGTAATGTAGATGCAGACTGAGCCTCATTGGAAGAACCCTCAGGAAACGTAGTCTGTTAACAAAGGCGGTAGCTTACAAATCACTCGTTCGACCAGTACTTCCATACCACTCGTCTGTCTGGAATCTGTTTCAAATGGGATTGGTAAAGTAAGTAGAGAACACGAAAATAAGTGTAGAACGTATCGTTACAGGCTGATTTAGCAAGCGTGAAACCGTCACATAGATCCTCAGCTACCTCTGGTTGCAGAGCCTCCAACAGAGGTGTTCTGCATGACAGAATGGTTTATTATTAAACGTTCAGAGAGCGTACGTTGCTGGAAAGAGTCAACGAATATATTGTTTCCTCCTACGTCTATCTCAGGAAAATATCACGAATATAAAATAGTCGTTCTTCCCGCGAACCATTGGCAACTGGATTATTGCTACTGTCTCTTTCTTTCTCTCTTTCAGGCTGCTGTCTTTTTCTTCAGCCATCATTGTCTCCTCCCCACACATGTCCTTAGGGATGTTTTATTCAGGGTTTTGACCCCGAGACTAGAAAACTTCAACAAGTAGGTGTGGGGGATCGAGATAAAAGAGAATATTTTTCGTTTGCAGTCTTTCTCGGCGTATTCCACTGATTAATTCTTCTCGGGTTATCAGCCGAGCGGTGGCGTCGTCTTGTCGCAACGTTTCTGGCGAAGGTGATGGGTACGAAACTCATTGAAACGTTGCGACAAGACGACGCCACCACTTTGCTGATAACGCAAGAAGAATTCATCAATATTTTTCAAGTTCACCAGCCTAGGGTGGGGGTGGGGGGGGGGGGGGAGACGGGGTGAGGTGGGGCGGGAGGTGTCTAGAACCCCCAAGCGTGCCTTTGTATGGTCTTCACTCATATTTCTTCTTCATTTCTAATGTTTCCACTCTCTTTTGCTCCCACCGCTGTTTCCATCCATCTCTCTTTCTCGTGTACTCCCAATATCTCTCACTGACGATTGCGGCCTCCTCTCTCTTTCTTCCATCGTCACTGTCTCTCTGCTACTCACTTTCGGCTCAATAAAGCGTGAATATTTTTACACGCTAAAACTTTTGGTGAGGGAGACAGAATGAGGGCTGAGGCAGGTTATTAGCCACTTTTCTGTCAGTTTTTTAAAAGAAGAACACATTCGCCGTTTTTCAGCTCCAACAGGAGTATTTCTCAGGTGGTCTCCTTTTGTCACTGTGTACAATATCGTATGCTGCTTGTATACAACGAATTCTGTTTGTATACTTCGAACATTCACGTCCTTTCACATACTCTGAGGTGACGAAAGTCATGGGAACAGCTGTATGCCCACACACAAATGGCAGTAGTATCGCCTACACAAGGTATGGAAAGGCAGTGCATTGGAAGAACTGTCATTTGTACTCAGGTGATTCAAGTGAAAATATTTCCGACGTGATTATGGCCACACAACGAAAATTAACAACTTTGAATGCGGGACTGGAGTTGGGGCTAGAGGCATGGGACAGTCCATTTGTGAAACCGTTAGAGAATTCAGTATTCCGAGATCCACAGTGTCAAGAGTGTGGCGTGAATAGAAAATTTCAGGTATTGCCTTTCGCCACGGACTTCACTTAACGACCGAGAATGGCAGCGTTTGCATAGAGTTGTCAGTGTTAACAGACAAGCAACACTGCGTGAAATAACTGCAGAAATCAATATGGGACCTACGAGGAATATATCCGTTAGGAAAGTGAAGCGAAATTTGCCGTTAATAGGCTATGGCAGCAGACGTCCGACGCGAGTGCCTTTGCTAACAACGCGACATCAACTGCAGCGCTTCTCCTGGCCTCGTGACCTTATCAGTTGGATCCTGCACGACTGGAAAACCGTGGCTTGGTCAGATGAGTCCCGATTTCATTTGGTAAGAGCCGATGGTGGGGTTAGACACTGCAGCAGACCCAACGAAACCACGGACCAAGTTGTCAACAAGACACTGCGCAAGTTGGTGGTGGCTTCATAATGGCATGGGCTGTATTTACATGGAGACCATTTACAGCCATTCGTGGACTTCATGTTCCCAAACAACGATGGAATTTTTATGGGTGACAATGCGCTATTTCACCGAGCCATAGTTGTTGGCTATTGTTCTGATGAACGTTCTGGACAGTTCGAGTGAATGATTTGGCCACCCACATCGCCGACATGAATCCCATCGAACATTTATGACGCACAATCGAGTGGTCAGTCCGTACACAAAATCCTGCTCTGGCAGCACATCCGCAATTACGGACAGCTATAGATGCAGCATGGCTCAGTATTTCTGCAGGGAACTTCCGACGACTTGCTGAATCCATGCCACGTCGAGTTGCTGCATTGCGCCGGAAAAAAGGAAGGTACCCCATGACTTCCGTCAGCTCATTGTATACAAACAAGAAATAA
The DNA here is from genome assembly GCF_023898315.1 of Schistocerca nitens. Classification (NCBI taxonomy): domain Eukaryota; kingdom Metazoa; phylum Arthropoda; class Insecta; order Orthoptera; family Acrididae; genus Schistocerca; species Schistocerca nitens. The sequence continues at coordinate 562,387,578 of NC_064617.1, forward strand.
GTCCACACAATGTAATATTAACACAAAATAGTGTTCCACCCAATGCAAATTCACTTTACACTTTACACTTCACCCCCCCCCCCCCCCCCCCCCCCGTGTAGAGAGGGGCGGCTATGAACCAGTATGGTGCGAGCGAATGGTGGAGACGAAGAGGCAGCGTACGAGGCTCCAGAGAAAGGCAGCAGCGAAGGTAACAATTTCTTTATCGAAGCATGTGCGCTGCGTAATGGTACGTCGGGTGAGTGCCATCAGTGGGCGGCTTCCTGCTAGACTGACTGCCCGCAAGCCCCGCAATGCAGTGCGCCAGCGGCCACGTTACATAGCCGGCTGCGCGATTTGCGCGCCAGTGGTGTGTACTCAGCGATGCCGCATCTGCTACGGCCCCGGGAGGCGCCTCGGCTGCGTCACGGCAGGGGATGCTTCGCAATGATGCGCCCGTCCTGCGGCGGCGGCAGACATCGGATGTGCACGGTGAGCGGCCTGTTGCCACTGGGCAGGAGTCAGCCAAGCTGCTGGAGTAGACGTGGGACGTGCTGCTGCGCCGTGCACCGAATCTGGGAGAGCTATTGCCCTGCCGTGGCCTCGAACTACTGACTTTATCGGCAGCTCCACGTGGCGACCTCATCTGGCACAGCTGTGTCGTCCTATTAGAGCTGCAAGACTGATATTAATTGCGTTACAAAATGTTCAGTACTTATAGTCGACACAACTGTACTTGTTGTCCGTAACTCACTACCATCACATACCCTAAAACACCACTACAACTACCACTGCTAGTGTGAGAATGTGCCTTTTCCCTCGCTGCACAAGTTTGTGCGGTACCACTGATTTCCCTGCCTGGCAACACTGCATCAGACTTGTTGAATTACAGCGGCGATATCTTGCACTCGCCCACTCGCAGCGCTGCTGCAACACACTATTGTGCCCGTATACAGGGTCCAATGGGTGAAGTGCAGATGTTTCTATTGGTGACTGAGGGCGGTGTACTGAACAACATTACATCAGTATTTACTTCACCTACAGACTAATAATCATAGATATTAGAAGTAGTATGCGTTTAGGTTGGTTAATTCCTCCAAGCGTGTGTGGCAAGAGCAAGACATTAATGTTTATTTTCCCTGTGCACTCTTCAACACATGGCTATGTGTTGAAGTGTGGATACGTGGACACCAAATAGTTAGTCTATACTGACAGGCGTAATACACCTATTCGTTGAGTTGCGACCACGCAGAAAACATCAGGTAGTAAATTATGTACCTTGTGTATGGGAAGACAGTTCAACGTAGAGAAGAAACAGCGAGCGCACTGCTTCTTGTACATATTAAGGTACCACATATAAAAACATCTGCATTTATAGCCGTTACACTCCTTATGGTTGGTGCAGTACACTATTTTACATACATATGCATAAAATTTTTAGGATATACCTAGAGCATACCAACAAATGCCGTTTTTGATTTGCAGGTACAAAGAATTTTGTATGACAAAATTAATTTTTGTAAGACACTTCCACCACCAGGTGGTAGTATCGAATAATTTCGGGCATTACAGTCTGTGTAGGCATGAAATGGCCATCGTACAGAGACAGTGTGTCATAAAGTATTACATGTAAAAGAAATGGCGACTAAAAACATAGTCTGGTGAACTCAGAACACTTTTGTTGACCCTAGAATCCTCGCCATATGTTCGCTACATCAGTTAAAACTACATTAGGCCTCAGACCGGATATTTAGTTCATCTTTTACTTGAGTAAGTATGGCTACTTTGAACCTCTGCATCGCGGTAATGGATGGTGAAATCGCCAAAAGTTGAATGGTTCCTCGAATGAAATTGTGGAATGTGGCTGAATGTTGTGACGGGCGCCACTTTCAGCTATAAGTTTGGTAGCGTGAGGGCAGATGGAAGGGAGGGGGGGGGGGGGGGGCATGTAGACACAGGAGAGTATACTAGGGTAGGAAGCATGAATGAAATGACTGGGTGGTTGTTGATGTCACGTTTATGGGAAGTGCAGGAAATTCGATATGTATGCGCCATGTAAAGTTGGTGTAATATACAAAACAGTAAAAACGATGAGTATATTTCAGACTGGCGTGTAATGTGTGCTTGCAGGCTCGGACCAGTTAAGGTGCCTCTGCACGACTCCTCACTGCCGGCAGAACGGGCGCAACTTCTGCCTGACGAGCAACAAGTGCTACACGCAGTTCCTCTACAAGGGCGATGGTTCAGACCCCGTCAGCTGGGGGTGCATCACGTGAGTACCTCGCCTCTGGCGGCCGCTGCTCTTCATGTTGATGACAGCAGGTGCCAGATCCAAGTAGACCAGTGAACTACTAGCAATTTTTAATACGCATGTAAAGTGTCTGTCGTGGTGTGTGGGTGTGTATTTCTTATAGCACAGAGAGCTGGCTGTCTGGTTGAATGCATCATGTCACATTAAATGTTATGCCAGAACAGATAAAATACATAAACATGTTCATCTAACCTTCCCATTTCACGTATGGAAAATGGGAGGTATATATCCTCCTCTACTGAACTGGCATGCAAGAACTCTGTCCATGAAATTCACTATGACTACGCCACAAGTTTCCACATCCATTTTGCTGACAACTTGTCGAATTTCCTCCTTTATGACAGAGATGTTTCCGAGTTTAATGACATACACCACTGACTTAAGATGACTCCCAAGAAAACAGTCACAAGGAGGTAATTCACAGACCTTCGTGGCCATTGACGATCAGCATTGCGCGAAATGAGGCGATCCGGAAATTGGCTCGTGGAACAACTGAATTGTTTCGTGGGAAGTATGACAGGTTGCATCTTCCTGCTGAAACCACAGCTCTTCAATGTCCATTCCATCCAAATGAGGCCACAAAAATTCCCTTCTCATCGTACATTATCGGTCTCCATTGTTTGTCACAGCTTGCCCTATCTCATATTCAAATATGCCGCACCAAATTGTCACTCGTTTCCCTTTCTTGAATAATTCAAAGATTTTCTGACCTCCAGCATACGGTAGTCCTGTTTATTCACAAAACCATTTGTTATTCACTAAACCATTTGTGTGGACATGTGCTTCATCATTGAAGATGATTTTGTTTGCGAAGCTGTAGTCTTCCTGTCTTCCTGCTGTCATCCTCTCAGAACCCAGTCAACAAACTGTCGTCTCTTCTGGTGATCCATCACTTTCAACTGTATTTTGTATGGGTGGTAATGGAGATCATGCCAGAGAAGTCTCTGTACAGAAGAAGTGCTTCAGCCCAATTGTTAGGAGTGGTGACGAATTGATTACATTGGGCTAACAGCCGCACTGTCAAGAATCACCACGACATTCTGCTCACTTCGTCCTGAACGACGTCTCCAAGGACTTTTAAGATTTATTGTTGAATCCGTCTCAAAGAACTTGTAATAAATTTGCGAACTGTTGATCTTTCGGTGCCTCATTACGCCCCAAAATCGATCGAAGTCACCTGAGGCTGCAGCATAACTTGCTCCGTTCTGATGAAACGTTTTCACGATTAGCATACGTTGCGCACAAATGAACTTCTCCATTGTTAGACGCCGAATGCCAGAAATTCAAACTAAGTCAACAATCGGAATGTTCCTGGAAATAGAAACGAATCAAAACTGTCACCAACCGCCAAATAAAAATTCATCGGCCGTTTCAAAGCCTGCGCTCTTTTAGAACCACCCTTTAGCTGAGTACCCGACTATGCCTGGAAGTATATTTATTCCATTCGTCTGTTAGTCCATCTCCGCCTCCTCCTACTCCTTCCCCTTCTCACTGTCCAACCGCTGCTCCCCCTCTCTCTATCTCCTTCTCTCTCACTCCATCTCATCTTTTTCCTTTTCTCTATCCGTTTCCTCCTCCCCCATTCTCTGTCTACCTCCTCTTCATCTCCTACCCAGCGAGGTGGCGCAATAGTTAACACATGGACGACGGCTCAAACCCACGTCTGGCCATCCAGATTTAGGTTTTCCGTAATTTCCCTAAATCGCTCCAGGCAAAAGCCTGTATGGTTCCCTTGAAAGGGCACAGCTGATTTTCTTCCCCAAGCTTGACTCAATGCGAACTTGTGCTCTGTCTCTAATGATTTCAATGTCGCTGGGACGTTAGACCCAATCGTCCTTCCATCCTTTCCTTCCTCCTCACACCTGTACCCTTCTCCTCTTTCCCCCTACTCCTTCCCACCTTCCTTCAACAAGATATCACCACCACCCCAACAGTGAGCAGTGGTTCTTTGTGCACAGTATTTCTTTCCAGATAGCAGTTATTATGTGTAGCAAGTTTGGTTGAAATCGGTGCTGGGGTTTAGGACGAGCTTTTTACTTGCGGGTTTGGCAGAGTGCGCACATGCCACATATATTTAACATATGTCATATTTGTAAACATATTTCAACTATATCTGTAGCGTGTTTCACCGTGCGGCTCGATATTTAGAATGTCATATCTCCTGAGAAACGTGTCGTAGAATGATATAATTTTGCAGGTACGTTCAGTGGTATATTTGGATACTGTAGGCGAAGTGTATCGTGAACACAGTAGTAAATAAGTGATAACTTAAAACTTCATACGTGATATGCTGTAATTTTGCTGCGTGAACAGCGAAAATATAGCAAGCGATAAACTTTTTTCCTTTCATCATTTTGTGGGCGACGTCAGCAAGAAAGAGTTTGGTAAAGGTTTTTTGTAAGTCACCAAGTGCTCTCGTTCTCAAGTACAGGATGACTAAAGTCTGGGAAAATGCGTGTCATGAGCTACACTTCATTTCCATCCCCACCTCTTTTATAGGTACGCGGTTCTTATCCCCACAGAGATTCTTTCCAGACAGTAAGTGATGTGCGTATCAGGTTCAGTTGAAACCGGTCCAGTGGTTTAGAAGGAAATGTGAAATATAAATACACACACAAAATACACAAATTTTCATAATACACTGAAGAGACAAAGACTCTGGTACACCTGCGAGCACGCAGGAGTGCCGCAACATGACGTGTCATGGACTCGACAATGTCTGAAGTAGTGCTGATGGGAATTGACACCATGAATCCTGTAGGGCTCTCCATAATTCCGTAAGAGCACGAGAGGATGGAGAACAGCATTTTGCAATAATGTTATGTCTGGGGAGTTTGGTGACCAGCCGAACTGTTTAGACTCAGAAGAGTGTTTCTGGAAACACTCTGTAGCAATTCTGGACGTGCAGAGTGTCGCCTTAAACTGCTGGAATTGCCCAAGTCCGTCGGAATGCACAAGAGACATGAATGGATGCAGATGATCAGACAGGATGCTTACGTACATGTCACTTGTCAGAGCCGTATCTAGACGTTTCAGGAGTCCTATATCACTCTACCTGCACAAGCCCCACCATTACAGAGCCTCCACCAGCTTGATCAGTCCCCTGCTTACATGCAGGGTCCATGGATTCATAAGGTTGCCTCCATACCCGTACATGTCCATCCGCTCGATACAATTTGAAACGAGACTCATCCGACGAGGCGACATGTTTCTAGTATCAACAGTCCAACTTCGGTGTTGACGCGTCCAGGCGATGCTTTGCGTCATGCAGTCATCAAGGGTGCACGAGTGGGCCTTCTGCTCCGAAATCCCATATCGATGATGTTGAATGATTCACACGTTGACGCTTGTTGATGGCCCAACATTGAAATCTGCAGCAATTTGCGAAAGGGTTGCACTTTTGTCACGTTGAACGATTCTCTTCAATCGTCGTTGGTCTCGTTCTTCCAGGATCTTTTTCCGGCCGCAGCGATGTCGGAGATTTGATGTTTTAGCAGATTCATGGTATTCACGGTACACTCGTGAAATGGTCGTACGGTCAAGTCCCCACTTCATCGTTATTGCGTCGATTATAACACCACGCACAAATTCACTGAAATCTTGATAACCCGCCATCGTAGCAGCAGTAACCGACCTAACAACTGCATGAGACAATTGCTGTCCTATGTAGACGTTTCCGACCGCAGCGCTTTATTCTGCCTGTTTACATATCTTTGTATTTGAATACCTATACCTATACCAGTTCCTTTGGCGCTTCAGTATATTTATGGGCTTTTTGTTCCCCTCTTTTTCGTTTATGGTTCTCTGTCCTCTCAAGTTGCACCATCGACGGTGTAAGCGTTTAGATCAAATATTCCTGCTTCAGTGTTTTTTTAATCTTTTCCCACTTGGTTACATCATGCTCTTTGGAAGAGTACTTTAGACAACAATGAAACATCAAAACTAAATTCAGCTTCATTCGCCATCCAAAAATGTAATGAAAAAACATTACAACAGATCCCTATGTTTAGCAAATGGAATACATTTTCATCTTATAAGGGGTGTTACTTACATAGAAGCAAATTAACACCTTTTGGAAAAAAATATACCATTGGAAAGTAGAGAAGCTTCACTCTTCGAACAGAATTACGGCAAGGCCAGATATTTTGATACGATGCTCATGTGTACCATAGATACTCTTCCAGTGTTGTGGTTCTATTTCCTAAAAACATTGCAAATTCTTGTAGAGGGTGCAGTGCAATAAATTACCAGTGAATCACATGGCCTTAGTTTTTAGAAGCAGGAAACAGATTCCAGTCCTACTGAATAAGTTTATAACACTCGGATTGCAAGTTCGCGCCAAGTATGAAAGTAGTGAAGTTCATTTGAATGAAACTGCAAACGGTCGCCAGCCTGATTAGGCACAATAATTTGAAACATTAGGTTTAAATAAAAATGAAACTGAGTTGCTAAAGTGACTTTCATTATGACTCCTTTTAAATCGTGCAATGAATACACACGACTACAGGACGAACTGAGTAGTGGGTAGCAGTATTTACTATTTACACAAATCAGCAATCATGGGAAGTTACATGATATTTCCCTCATAGCAATAATAGTTACTATCTCAATCATTAACAATTCAGCACTAAGATGTTACTCAAGAAAAAATGGTTCAAATGGCTCTGAGCACTATGGGACTTAACATCTGAGGTCATCAGTCCCACAGAACTTAGAACTACTTAAACCTAACTAACCTAAGGACATCACACACATCCATGCCCGAGGCAGGATTCGAACCGGCGACCGTAGCGGTCGCACGGTTCCAGACTGAAGCGCCTAGAACCGCTCGGCTACATCGGCCGTCGAACTGCACAGCAGATGCTTTTATACTTCCCATCGAAAACGTTGAAGCAAAGCACGATTTTTGTGCGCGCCCAGTGGGGTATTGCATTGTCGTGCGGGAGAAAAACGCATTTGCTTAACTTTCCATGCTTCTTGTTCTATATGGCGTTGTGCAGCAATGTCACTGCTGCGCAGTAAGAATCAGCGTACAACTGCTTCAGAGTCGAAGAAAATGGTGGCAATGACCTTCCGCTTTGTCGCACGTGTGATATGATGAGGTCATGTTTCGTGACCGGTAATGATGTGACTTACCAAATGACTGACACAGAATAACGCTGAAGGAAATCCTCTCGTGTCTTTGTGAGCGGGTGACAGTGGTCGTGAAACCTAGCGTTCGCATCATTTGCGGCAATAAAGACGATCTCCCACCAGGGCCCTATCTAGGGGCGCGGTGGAAGGTTGGGACGGGGGGAAAACCGTGCCACCGTCCAAAGGGACTGGTTTTCCGGGGCGGCAAAATCTTAAATTTTAATATGATTCAAAAAGGATGAATTAAAGAAGAAAGTGAAACTTGTGCATATATGAACAAGTGTGATAAAGGGTTGAAAATACAAATCATTCATAATATCTAGTGTCTTAATGGACATTATTTACTGAGTTGTGAAACAGACGAGAAATTAGCGCTGGAATTGATCAAATTCGGTGCGGCTTTTAAACAGCACAACTTGCTAGTGGCAGTGTTCTCAACTAAATTTCTACCATGGCCCTATTCAACAATTTAAGCGTACCTACGTCAGCTTTAAAGCCTCCAAAGAAACCAATAATTGTATAATAATTAAATAAAGAAATGTCGGAACTGGCTGGCCTAACAGTTCCGATACAGCAATCTTAAACAACTATAGCAGCAGCACCGAGAAAAACACCATGTAATAAATAAAAAAAGAATAAGTAAAATACGAATTGCCCGTTACATGCCATAATCTGTTGAATCTAACCACTGTAATTAAACGGCGTTTACACGTGGAAAGATGCATGGCATCATTCCCCGACCACTCCCTCTCCTTTGTACCAACCATTAATACCATTTACATTGCTCCTCTTCTTTCCAACCTCCTGCAAATTAATTTTTATTGCTTTGTCTGTGACTTCTTTTAAGTTGCAGATATTAAGTCATACGGAAAAAATTGTCAAACCACATTCTGGAGCTGAAGCAACTAAACAGCGCTGCACGAACTCTTTATCCATTTAAATGGTATTTCACACTGTTCGCGTTCCAGTCACTTTTTGCTACAGTTAATGAAAGTGCTTTCAAAATTTCTTGTTTTGAGCCGTAAATCGTGGTCGTGGCTTGTCGGAAAGCAACCTTTCTCGGTATCCGATTGTAGCCGTTTTTCCTTTATGTATTATGGACGATGACGATTTGTTTACGTATTTCGTGTTCTTTTAATTCATTTACTTTATAAAGTTTTCTTGTTTGGTCGTCTAGGAATAGCGTCTTTAACTAGTAATCAAAACGTTCTTTGTACTAGGTTAGAACCTTAAATTTTAAATCAAAATCACCAGCAGTGGCGTCCAATGACTTCCGGCATAAGAAGTCACTCTTGTTCTGCCCAAGAGGACGGAGAAGAGGACAGAGGGACTCTGTTGCCCTTGGGTTTGGAAACTGCCCCTAAAAGCCGGAAGAATCAGCAGTGATCAACGGCCTGAGGATGCAGAAGATAATGGAAACAACTGCATTAAAGACAAGTAATGTTTATCCACAGGACACGTGGCCTGTAACAGAAAAAATGTCACGATGACCTGACCATTCGCAAAAGGGTCCGGACTAATCCCCCATTCGGATCTCCGGGAGGGAACTGCCAAGGAGGAAGTGCCCATAAGATAAAGACTGAATATCCAACAAAAGGATGACGTTCAATGAGTCGAAGTGTGGATCATCAGAATTTTAAGCATGCTAGGGAAGCTAGAAAATCTGAAATGGGAAATGCTAAGGCTCAGTCTAGATGTAGTGGGAGCAAGTGAACTGAAATGGGAAGAAGACAATGATTTCTGGTCAGATGAGTATAGGGTAATATCAACAGCAGCAGAAATTGGTAGGGTTCGTTATGAATAGGAAGGTAGGGTAGAAAGCGACGGGCTGTTGAACATTTTAGTGATAAGGTTGTTTCCATCAGAATCGACAGTAAACCAACGCCGACAACAGTAGTTCAGGTTCACATGCCGACATCGCAAACCGAGGATGAAGAGATAGAGAAAATATATGAGGATACTGAACGGGGAATTCAGAACTTAATGGGAGATGAAAATTTTATAATCGTGGGTGATTGGAATGCGGTTTTAGGGGAGGGGGTAGAAGAAATGGTTACGGGAGGGTATCAGATTGGTCGTAGGAATGAGAGAGGAAAACGACTAATTGAGTTGTACAATTAATTACAGTTTGTAATAACGAATAATCTGTTCAAGTAATTTAGAGGAGGAGGCATACTTGGAATAGGTACGAGAAGATTCCAGTTAGATTACAGCATGGTCAGGCAGAGATTCCGAAATCAGATATTGTTTTGTAAGGCGTACCCAGAAGCAACTATAGACCCAGATCACAATTTCGTAATGATGAAGAGTAGGCTGACGTATAAGAGACTAGTCAGGAAGAATTAATGCGCAAAGAAGGTGGATACGGAAGTAATAAGGAATGAAGAGATACGCTTGAAGTTCTCTGAGGCTATAGATACTGAGATAATGAATAGTTCAGTAGGTAGCTGAGTTGAGGAGGAATGGACGTCTCTAAAAAGGACAGTCACAGAAGCTGGAAAGAAAACCGTAGGTACAAGGAAGGTAACTGCGATGAAACCATGACTAAAAGAAGAAATACTTAAGTTGTTCAACGAAAGAAGGAAACATGAATATCTTCAGGAAACTTCAGGATTACAGGAATACGAGTCACCTAGTAATGAAATAAATAGGAAGGGCGGAGAAACTACTGCAAAATTGCACGAGAAATGTCAAGAAATCGGAAAAGAAATAATTGTCGGAAGGACTGACTCAGCACATCGAAAAGTCATAACAACCTTTGGGGAAATTAAAAGCAAGGGCGGTAACATTAAGAGTGCAGTGGGAATTTCACTGCTTAACGCATAGGAGAGAATGGATAGGTGGAAAGAGTACATTGAAGGCCTCTTGATTTGTCTGGTGACGAGTTAGAAGAAAACAGAATTTAAGAGCTTTGGGAGACAAATAAGGCAGAAGGGATAGATAACACTCCATCAGAATTTCTAAAATAATTGGGGAAAGTGGCAACAGAACGACTGTTAACGTTGGTGTGTAGAATGTACGATATTGGCGATATACCATTAGACTTTCGGTGAAACATCATCCACACAATTGAGAAGATAGACGAGCTGACAGGTGCGAGAATTATTGCACATTTAGCTTAACAGTTCATGCATCCGAGTCGCTGACTCGAATAATATACATAAATATGAAAAAGCAAATTGAAGATCTGTTACAAGATGGTCAGTTTGGCTTTAGGTAAGGTAAAGGCACCAGAGAGGCAATTCTGGCGTTGTGGCTGATAATGGAAGAAAGACTGCAGAAAAATCAAGAAAAATTAAGACACATTCACTGGTTTTTCCGACCTGGGTAAAGGGTTCGAAATTCTGAGGAAAATACAAGTGACTTGAAAAAAGAGACAGCATTGGTCGTATATTTTTTACTATTGCAAAATCGATTTTCTGTCACTGAGTGACCATCTTCAGTGCTATATTGTATAACTTAAATTGGGATGCACTGTTGTCACTAAGCTTACGGCAATCACATAGTCTATGTGATTGCCGTAAGCTTAGTGACAACAGTGCATCCCAATTTAAGTTATACAATATAGCTCTGAAGATGGTCACTCAGTGACAGAAAATCGATTTTGCAATAGTAAAAAATATACGACCAATGCTGTCTCTTTTTTCAAGTATACCTGTTATCTGGTCGTGGTGCACAAGACAACATGGAGTCGCCAATCAATAAATACAAGTGAGATATAGAGAAACACGGGTAATATACTATATATATATATATATATATATATATATATATATATATATATATATATATACAAGAAATCAAGTGGAAATAATAAGATTGGGACATCAAGAACGAGAACAAACAAGATGCTCGGATTAAAAACAGTGTAAGATAGGGCTGCAGTCTTAGGCCTCTACTGTTCAAACTATACGTCCAAGAAGCAAAGAGGGAAATAAAAGAGAGGTTCAAGAGTGGAATTAAAATTCAGGGTGAGAGGATATCAATGATAGGATTCGCTGATGACACTGAGATCCTCACTGAAAATGAAGAAGAATTACAGGACGTGTTGGATGGCATGTACAGTCCGAGTAGGTACATAATATGGATTGAGGGTAAATCGAGGAAAGTAATGAGAAATAGCAGAAATGAGAGAATCGAGAAACTTAATATCACAATTGGGGATCACGAAGTAAATGAAGGTAAGCAATTCTGCTAGCTAGGAAGCAAAGTAATCCATGACGGATGGAGCAAGGACGGCGCGAAAAGCAGACTAGCACTGACAAAAGGGGCATTCGTTGCCAAGAGAAATCTACTAATATCAAATATAGGTCTTAACATGGGGAAAAATTTCTGAGAATATATATTTGGAGAACAGCTTTGTATGGTAGCAGAACACAGACTGTGGGAATCCAATCCTTTGTGGTGTGGTGTTACAGAAAATGTTGAAAATTAGGTGGACTGATAAGGTTCTCCGCAGAATTGGCGAGGAAAGGACCATATGGAAAACACTGACGAGCATTAATCAAGTGGTAGGGAGCTGTAGAGGGCAAAAACTGAAGATGCTCACACGTACGCCCGCTGCTGCGACTGTAGCTGCGCTGGTGTAACTGGAATCCACTGCCTCGACAGCGGCGCTGGAGCCTTGGCTCTGAGCACTATGGGACTTAACATCTGAGGTCATCAGTCCCCTAGAACTTAGAACTACTTAAACCTAACTAACCTAAGGACATCACACACATCCATGTCCGATGCAGGATTCGAACCTGCGACCGTACCAAGGCGGCTGGAACCACGGGCCGCGAGACTCTGTCGTGTTGTCGGCTGGGGGGCTTGGTGGCAGCGGTAGTGGGACAGGTCAGTGCCCGCTCTCAGCGACCATCCCCGGCGACCGCTGCCTGGCGTAGGCGGCTAGGGTCCCCGGATCCAGCCCCGGTAGCAGTGTTTTGTGGCGGTAGCGTCCCAGGCGACGACCTCAATTACGACAGAGACTTATGATGACTGCGATGACAGTGACGTCTCCGACCTGTTGGTGGCGCTGGGTGACACAGACCCTGCCTCACTCCAACGCCTCACCACGGTCGATGATTACGAGCTGATTGTCGGTCGTTAAACACGGCCTTCTGCAGCCGAGGTTTGCGGTTCTTCCTCCCCAGTAGGTCGGTGGAATATTCTGGTGTTGCTCGGCTGGCGTAATTGACCCAATTATTACCCTCGATGTGAAACGCTGACGTGCGACGAGCTGCTTCTTTTCACGTCCTCCGCTGGCCGGTGACACCGTGTTCTCCTTCGAGTTGCTTAACTCGGCGCTCTGCTGACCCACTTGTGTCACAGTATCATACCACTGAGCTGCGCAGCAGAATGTAACACACATATGACATTTTAACTAAATTCACTGCTGCAAAACACCTACTTTTAACTGACTAATTCGCACTGACCATTCGACCTTCTACAGCAGGTTGCAGTTGCTATTCTGAGATGAAAATGTTGACACAGGAGAAGACTTCGTGGGGGCCACCTCAAACCAGTCAGAAGACTAATGTATCATAAAAAAGCCTACATTTTTTTCCAAAGGCAGAATCAGTTAAAAAAAAGTCATCCACCTGTGCAGGCTCATTGTTTGAGGTGTAATTTGACATATTACTGCCTGTTTACTTTTTCGTGTTCCCCAGAAGCCACAGCTCTGCTCGAAACTCGTTAACACAATGCGGAACGTTTTGTGCCTTTTGCAACTGCTGCCAACGTATGCGATCTACCATAGTTCGATACTGTGTTGAAAAGGTGTGTCTTTGTTTGCCTTTGTCGTGTACTACGAATACATATCGTATGTGAAGATAAACGCTTTCACGAAACCAGTCTCTCCTGCACCTCATTTTGGAAATACTGTGTGAATTCTAATCACCTTCCGTCACCCTCACCCCCCCCCCCCCCCCACGTCTTGTTTCCCTCGGTGGTCATGGAGCTCCAGACTGCACGCTCCGCTCTGCTGAGAGAACGAGGAAAAAAGTAAACATATTTCTTATATGTTCTGCGAATGGTGTTACTGAACTCTGCTTGATGTAACTGGTTTTCGAGCTATAACTCAGGGACCAAACTGCTGAGGACATCGGTTCCTAGACTTACACACTACTTAAACTAACTTACGTTCTTACGTTAAGGATAACACACACACCCATGCCCCAGGGTGGACTCGAACCTCCGGCGGGAGGGCCCGCGCGATTCGTGACATGGCGCCTCTAACCACGCGGCGACTGTTTCATTTCTGTATCATTGAATGGTGCCCCATACCTGGTACTGGTCTTAATGGCGTATTCACGTCAAAAAGACATATGAGTAAGTGTGAGATATGAGAAGAAGACATAATGGATTAGTGGCATTCCGGAAAAGGTTGACTCTGTCTTTCGGACGATGGAATGAACGCTGCCTGTTGAGACGCGCATCCACTCATCAGTGTCCGCGACAGTCATTCTGCGATTGCTATGAATCAGTTCCTCGATTGACAGGACATTGTCGTCTGTGGTCGGTGTCGACTGCCTTCCTCGCCAGTCAGTGTCACCCACGTCAGTGCGGCCTTAGTCAAAATATCGACACCATTTGACTACGGGTGGGCGCGACTTTGCATGGTCCATATACTACCAGGATTTCACGGTTAATATGCGCGCAAATTAGACATTTTTGACCACAAGGACCGTACTATCCGGCGTACTTCAACTTTGGAATGCGTTTCCAGTAGCTGCACCACTTCGCTCACCCATTTTGATACACCTGTTATCCGTACAGCAACCGAACTGCCTCTGCAGGAAACCCGGAGCATGTACTCTTCTGACAATGTTCCAGTCTTGTTACGCAACGCTGCTTAGCAGAATTTACACTACTGGCCATTAAAATTACTACACCATGAAGGCGACATGCTACAGAACCGAAATTTAACCAACAGGAAGAAGATGCTCTGATATGCAAATGATTAGCTTTTCAGAGCATTCACGCAAGGTTGGCGCCGGTGGCGACACCTACAACGTGCTGACATGAGGAAAGTTTACGACCGATTTCTCATACATAAACAGCAGTTGACGGGCGTTGCCTGGTGAAACGTTGTTGTGATGCCTCTGGTAAGGAGGAGAAATGCGTACCACCACGTTTCCGACTTTGACAAAGGTCGGATTGTAGCCTATCGCAATTGCGGTTTATCGTATCGCGATATTGCTGCTCGCGTTGGTCGAGATCCAATGACTGTTTTCAGAATATGGAATCGGTGGGTTCAGGAGGGTAATACGGAACGCCGTGCTGGATCCCAACGGCCTCGTATCACTAGCAGTCGAGATGACAGGCATCTTATCCGCATGGTTGTAACGGATCATGCAACCACGTCTCGATCCCTGAGTCAACAAATGGGGCCGTTTGCGAGACAACAACCATCTGCACGAACAGTTCGACGACGTTTGCAGCAGCATGGACTATCAGCTCGGAGACCGTGGCTGCGGTTACCCTTGACGCTGCATCACAGACAGGAGCGCCTGCGATGGTGTACTCAACGACGAACCTGGGTGCACGAATGGCAAAACGTCATTTTTTTGGATAAATCCAGGTTCTGTTTACAGCATCATGATGGTCGCATCCGTGTTTGGCGACATCGCGGTGAACGCACATTGGAACGTGTATTCGTCATCGCCATACTGGCGTATCACCCGGCGTGATGGTATGGGGTGCCATTGGTTACAAGACTCGGTCACCCCCTGTTCGCATGGACGGCACTTTGATCAGTGGATGTTACATTTCAGATGTGTTACGATCCGAGGCTCCACCCTTCATTCGATCCCTGCGAAACCCTACATTTCAGCAGGATAATGCACGACAGCATGTTGCAGGCCCTGTACGGGCCTTTCTGGATACAGAAAATGTTCGACTGCTGCCCTGGCCAGCACATTCGCGAGATCTCTCATCAATTGAAAACGTCTGGTCAATGGTGGCCGAGCAACTGGCTCGTCACAATACGCCAGACACTACTCTTGATTTAACTGTGGTATCGTGTTGAAGCTGCATGGGTAGCTGTACCTGTACACGCCATCCAAGCTGTGTTTGACTCAATGCCCAGGCGTATCAAGACCGTTATTACGACCAGAGGTGGTTGTTTTGGGTACTGATTTCTCAGAATCTATGCACTCAAATTGCGTGAAAGTGTAATCAAAATGGTTCAAATGGCTCTGAGCACTATGGGACTCAACATCTGAGGTCATCAGTCCCCTAGAACTTAGAACTACTTAAACCTAACTAACCTAAGGACGTCACACACATCCATGCCCAAGGCAGGATTCGAACCTGCGACCGTAGCAGTCGCACGGTTCCGGACTGAAGCGCCTAGGACCGCTTGGCCACCGCGGCCGGCGAAAATGTAATCTCATGTCAGTTCTAGTATAATATATTTGTCCAATGAATACCCGTTTATCATCTGCATTTCCTCTTGGTGTAGCAATATTAATGGCCAGTAGTGTACTTTAAGTCCCTACGTAACATCACAGGGCGTGAACTCCAAGTCCCACAAGTGCTCCATGCACGAAAATCTAAGTATCGCAATAAATCGAATACTCTCCGAGTCCCACAAAGAATTGCTATAAATGGTACACTGTGACGTCATCCAAATATTTATAACAAGGACAGTATTTGCGTTTGAACGAACATACATGTATGGAATTTTGGTTACAGTATCATTACGTACCTCTCTATGTACTGGTGAGTCTCGTTTTTCTGCAAGATTCTGCTAACGTGCTTGAGACTGCAGATGTCACTGTAGAGGGCAAACGCAATGCAGATGTCTTGACTGTTAATGCAGGTTAGTACTTCCACTAAAATGTCCAAAGTAACGCGAATGGTTACAAAACGCACAGTGAAGAAACACAAGTTTATCACAAATCATAACTGCACATTCCCCCCATGAACCATGGACCTTGCCGTTGGTGGGGAGGCTTGCGTGCCTCAGCGATACAGATGGCCATACCGTAGGTGCAACCACAACGGAGGGGCATCTGTTGAGAGGCCAGACAAACATGTGGTTCCTGAAGAGGGGCAGCAGCCTTTTCAGTAGTTGCAGGGGCAACAGTCTGGATGATTGACTGATCTGGCCTTGTAACATTAACCAAAACGGCCTTGCTGTGCTGGTACTGCGAACGGCTGAAAGCAAGGGGAAACTACAGCCGTAATTTTTCCCGAGGACATGCAGCTCTACTGTATGATTAAATGATGATGGCGTCCTCTTGGGTAAAATATTCCGGAGGTAAAATAGTCCCCCATTCGGATCTCCGGGCGGGGACTACTCAAGAGGACGTTGTTATCAGGAGAAAGAAAACTGGCGTTCTACGGATCGGAGCGTGGAATGTCAGATCACTTAATCGGGCAGGTAGATTAGAAAATTTAAAAAGGGAAATGGATAGGTTAAAGTTAGATATAGTGGGAATTAGTGAAGTTCGGTGGCAGGAGGAACAAGACTTTTGGTCAGGTGATTACAGAGTTATAAATACAAAATCAAATAGGGGTAATGCAGGAGTAGGTTTAATAATGAATAAAAGAATAGGAGTGCGGGTTAGCTACTACAAACAGCATAGTGAACGCATTATTGTGGCCAAGATAGACACAAAGCCCATGCCTACTACAGTAGTACAAGTTTATATGCCAACTAGCTCTGCAGATGATGAAGAAATAGATGAAATGTATAACGAGATAAAAGAAATTATTCAGGTAGTGAAGGGAGACGAAAATTTAATAGTCATGGGTGACTGGAATTCGTCAGTAGGAAAAGGGAGAGAAGGAAACATAGTAGGTGAATATGGATTGGGGGGAAGGAATGAAAGAGGAAGCCGCCTTGTAGAATTTTGCACAGAGCATAACTTAATCATAGCTAACACTTGGTTCAAGAATCATGAAAGGAGGCTGTATACATGGAAGAAGCCTGGAGATACTGACAGGTTTCAGATAGATTATATAATGGTAAGACAGAGATTTAGGAACCAGGTTTTAGATTGTAAGACATTTCCAGGGGCAGATGTGGATTCTGACCACAATCTATTGGTTATGAACTGCAGATTGAAACTGAAGAAACTGCAAAAAGGTGGGAATTTAAGGAGATGGGATCTGGATAAACTGAAAGAACCAGAGGTTGTAGAGAGTTTCAGGGAGAGCATAAGGGAACAATTGACAGGAATGGGGGAAAGAAATACAGTAGAAGAAGAATGGGTAGCTCTGAGGGATGAAGTGGTGAAGGCAGCAGACGATCAAGTAGGTAAAAAGACGAGGGCTAATAGAAATCCTTGGGTAACAGAAGAAATATTGAATTTAATTGATGAAAGGAGAAAATATAAAAATGCAGTAAATGAAGCAGGCAAAAAGGAATACAAACGTCTCAAAAATGAAATCGACAGGAAGTGCAAAATGGCTAAGCAGGGATGGCTAGAGGACAAATGTAAGGATGTAGAGGCTTGTCTCACTAGGGGTAAGATAGATACTGCCTACAGGAAAATTAAAGAGACCTTTGGAGAGAAGAGAACCACTTGTATGAATATCAAGAGCTCAGATGGAAACCCAGTTCTAAGCAAAGAAGGGAAGGCAGAAAGGTGGAAGGAGTATATAGAGGGTTTATACAAGGGAGATGTACTCGAGGACAATATTATGGAAATGGAAGAGGATGTAGATGAAGATGAAATGGGAGATAAGATACTGCGTGAAGAGTTTGACAGAGCACTGAAAGACCTGAGTCGAAACAAGGCCCCGGGAGTAGACAACATTCCATTAGAACTACTGATGGCCTCGGTAGAGCCAGTCCTGACAAAACTCTACCATCTGGTGAGCAAGATGTATGAGACAGGCGAAATACCAACAGACTTCAAGAAGAATATAATAATTCCAATCCCAAAGAAAGCAGGTGTTGACAGATGTGAAAATTACCGAACTATCAGTTTAATAAGTCACAGCTGCAAAATACTAACGCGTATTCTTTACAGACGACTGGAAAAACTGGTAGAAGCCGACCTCGGGGATGATCAGTTCGGATTCCGTAGAAATGTTGGAACACGCGAGGCAATACTGACCTTACGACTTATCTTGGAAGAAAGATTAAGAAAAGGCAAACCTACGTTTCTAGCATTTGTAGATTTAGAGAAAGCTTTTGACAATGTTGACTGGAATACTCTCTTTCAAATTCTGAAGGTGGCAGGGGTAAAATACAGGGAGCGAAAGGCTATTTAC
This sequence comes from Schistocerca nitens, assembly GCF_023898315.1. Classification (NCBI taxonomy): domain Eukaryota; kingdom Metazoa; phylum Arthropoda; class Insecta; order Orthoptera; family Acrididae; genus Schistocerca; species Schistocerca nitens. Next base: position 562,406,212 of record NC_064617.1, read on the forward strand.
AATTTGTACAGAAACCAGATGGCAGTTATAAGAGTCGAGGGGCATGAAAGGGAAGCAGTGGTTGGGAAGGGAGTGAGACAGGGTTGTAGCCTCTCCCCGATGTTATTCAATCTGTATATTGAGCAAGCAGTAAAGGAAACAAAAGAAAAATTCGGAGTAGGTATTAAAATTCATGGAGAAGAAGTAAAAACTTTGAGGTTCGCCGATGACATTGTAATTCTGTCAGAGACAGCAAAGGACTTGGAAGAGCAGTTGAACGGAATGGACAGTGTCTTGAAAGGAGGATATAAGATGAACATCTACAAAAGCAAAACGAGGATAATGGAATGTAGTCAAATTAGGTCGGGTGATGCTGAGGGAATTAGATTAGGAAATGAGACACTTAAAGTAGTAAAGGAGTTTTGCTATTTAGGGAGTAAAATAAGTGATGATGGTCGAAGTAGAGAGGATATAAAATGTAGATTGGCAATGGCAAGGAAAGCGTTTCTCAAGAAGAGAAATTTGTTAACATCGAGTATAGATTTAAGTGTCAGGAAGTCGTTTCTGAAAGTATTTGTATGGAGTGTAGCCATGTATGGAAGTGAAACATGGACGATAACCAGTTTGGACAAGAATCGAATAGAAGCTTTCGAAATGTGGTGCTACAGAAGAATGCTGAAGATAAGGTGGGTAGATCACGTAACTAATGAGGAGGTATTGAATAGTATTGGGGAGAAGAGAAGTTTGTGGCACAACTTGACTAGAAGAAGGGATCGGTTGGTAGGACATGTTTTGAGGCATCAAGGGATCACAAATTTAGCATTGGAGGGCAGCGTGGAGGGTAAAAATCGTAGAGGGAGACCAAGAGATCAATACACTAAGCAGATTCAGAAGGATGTAGGTTGCAGTAGGTACTGGGAGATGAAGAAGCTTGCACAGGATAGAGTAGCATGGAGAGCTGCATCAAACCAGTCTCAGGACTGAAGACCACAACAACAACAACAACTGCACATTCTATAATATCAGTGCTGAACGCCACGTCACTGACACTTTTGAAATGGGCCACAGTATCAACAATATCGTAGCCAGCGCCAGTGTTCTGCCACACGTAGCGAAGCGCCGGCGTATATACTTCCGCAGATAATCGATTGTAAATGACAGAACGCATTTTCATCATAAATAATCTGTCACGCATTCCTGGCTGCATATTCGTGCAACGTAGTCCAGGAGAGTCAATTATTCACTATGCATGTATTTTATACCGCCTGAAGAAACACACGTCCAGTGCTTACGCATCTTTTGTAGTTTTATGTGGGATGATTTCTAAAACTTCATCTTTTCCTCCAGAGGCTCCCGGTAGTACTGGTTTATCCTCGTGACCAGACCATGAGTAACAAAATACTAGAGATCACAAAGTACTAGACACTTTATCGGCAAATGTGGACTCAAAACTGACAGAAAAAGTCTTCAGAAGTTCTTTCGTCGTTTTCCTGCTCACGTTCGCATCTACGAAGATATTTGGGGGACTCCGTTTTTTCTAGTTCTTTTGACACACGGGGTCCAAACTTTCCATTAGGTTCTTGAAAGCATTAATAGAGTTTATGGGTCTAACGTCCGTCCGCTGGTACAGGAACATCGGTACTGCAGCTGTGTGTTGCACTGTTAACTAATGGCAGCGTGGAGGCCGTGTCTCTCTTTAATGGACAGCATTCTTTCAGAAGAAGGGTGCTCTCATCATAGTTTCATGCAGAATCTATTTGGATGTTCTCTATCGTGATATGCGCATTGACTTCAGCAACAAATGTTTGAGTTCTTTGGATCATCTCTTCTTCGTCGTCTTTATCTGTTCGCGTTTGGAGCAAAGTTATACGGCGTAATGTTACCCTAAACTCCTTTTTCAAACCAGTAATAAATCCCAGGAAAGCTGTAAAGTTTTTATACTCGACATTGGGGCTACTTCCAAAGCCCAGTGCTGCAAATGCCAGTAATGAACGGAAGAACCGCATTTTCCCGCCTCATCAAACTTCGTCTTTACACGGTGCTTGACGAGATTGAACTGCAGCATACTATTCCCTTTGGGAACTGCATTGCCTTTTTCTTTTCTATGTCGCACATTCCAGTAAGCTTTTAATAAATGTAAACCTTCATTTTATGGCAACTTTAAACCAGCTTGTCACAAGTATTAAAACCTCTGACTGATAATCGTAGTATATGTCATATACTGTGTTGTCATTAAACGCCGTAATGACACATTCGACTTCAAACTTCTTATCATGAGAAGGTTGGAATTCACTTTCTCTGCTTCCACCGCCTCCTATCGGACTTGCTTTGTCACTACAGCTTACAGTGAGGTGTTCGTCATTATCATCACTAGTATCATAATTATGTGGTAATGTTACAATAGTGTACATATCTAACCGGTAATAATATTTCCGCATTATATGCCTAACAGACACAGAACATATACGAATGATTCGTATTCTACACCACTACCACCTTCACACCGAGCGACATGGTGAAGTGGTTAGCAAACTGATCTCTCATTTGGGAGGACGACGGTTCAAACTTGGGTCCGGCCATCTTGATTTAGGTTTTCCGTGATTTCCCTAAATGGCTTCAGGCAAATACCGGAAAGGCTCCTTGAAAGGAAACGGCCGACTTCCTTCCCTAATCTGATGGGACCGATGACCTCGCAGTTCGGTCCCCCCCCCCCCCCCCCCCCGCCTCCCAGATCAACCAACCAACCATCTCCACGAAGAAGAGTTCGTCGTAATTCCATCTCAGTCAATTCCACTACATTATCGGGGTGGATTACCAAACGCTAATCTAGCTGAGCCTTCTCTGCATAAATAACGTCACAAAATGCAACATCCCGTACACACTGCACAGTCTCTACTGGTCTCGACTGGCATAGCAACAGGCGAAGGTTGAATTCGGTGTGGCACACTCCAGCCTCTAATGGACGACTGCCGGAGTTTGCAGGTAAACGAATAACACCTGTGCAATAAGAGGCCTTTAAATGACTCCTCGCGGAATTCTGGAGGACGTGTTTATTTCGAGCCCAAATACTTTCCTTGTAAGTACTGACTAATCTTCGTACAATCCGACATCATTCAGTGTCCGGTGCCGTCAGAACCAGTGCGAAGCATTATCTTCGCGAGGAAGCTGTCCTCCCGTTCTTCTGTGTGCTGTTCCTTTAGACGAACTTGATGGTGAATACTGGGCCTTTTCTCTTGATAGCCGTCTCTGGTGTCAATATGTAACATATAACAATCTGATACTGCCGTGGTAAATATATGAGCTTAGCTTGCCAGAAATTATGGCCGATTAGTGACACTAGGGCTTTGCACCTAGGTGTCCAGGTTGTGGATGAGTCGGTTAGAACTCACCGGTCGCTCGTCCGTATCTCTTACTGAGATTCTCTGTCACAGTTATCTGATGCGTTCCTGAATTTGGATCAATGTTAGTCTGAGCTCGATTTGACACCATATTTGTATCTTTTCACCGCATACCTGAAAACAGGACGCAGCTGCATCTTTTCATAGAAGAATTCCAAGATCCTGTATCGCGTTTAACAGCCTTCCCATCCTTTTTGTTCTCAATTCTTCGACATGATGGCGAAAAATGTAGCGATCGAAAATAATATGGCTGTCAGGCAGTGTATGGGACAGATGAATTTGAAGACATAATTTTTGCCCAGACTTTTTTTTTTCCAAATCCGAAGGCTGTGATCCGCTTTCACAGCTGTAATAGTGGATCAAACAAAATCCTATTGTGATCCTATTGTCATTCCATCAGCGCAGTATGCCTTTGTAGTGTCTTGCCTCTTTTATTACGGGTGAGTGTGAAAAGGGAGGGGATGGTGCGGAACATACTACTATCGTATACCACCAAAGTGGCTGCCTATCTTAACGCCCTAATTCGACGCTGGATCACCATCGGTAATGCCAGACGCTCTCTCTCCTTTACACAGAGCAGGACACACGAGAACACCTTGATGACAAGCGCCTCTACGCCTACCGAGCGATGTGACGCAGTACTTAGCACAGAGGACTCGCATTCAGGAGAACGACAGTTAAAACCCGCTTCCGGTCATCCTCATTTAGGTTTTCCGTGATTTCCCTAAATGGCTTTAGGGAAATGTCGGAATCGTTCCTCTGATAGGGCGCGGCCGGCATCCCTCCCCATCCTTCCCTAATCAGATGGGACAGGTGACCTCTCTGTTCGGTCCCTCCTCCAAAAACAACCAATCTCCACGCCGCTGTTGTTCTTATCATTATCTAGCCGACTAAAAAAATTTTCTTCGAAGGACATCACCTTTCAGCCATTGATTGAAACGTTTCGTTTTACAAAACAGTGCTTTGTATTTACTCATATGTTGGTTTGAACTTTATGTATGGCGTTCGAAAGTCTTGCAGAGACGTCTGGGGGTGACACATCACACCAAGGGCAAGAGCTATCGTTAGAGGCAAAATCCCGTTCGCTGACACTTTCCAGCGACGCCAGGCGTTCTATTGTGTTAGTTATGCCCCTGAGAGGCGGCAGGGCTTAGACACTGTGTGCATGCCATGTATTTTGCCTATAATCTAGTGATGGGCTCTGCATGAAACGGAGCAGGCCGAGCCAATTATTCGCTTCTAAAATATCTTTCTCTGCTTAGATACACTTATTCGTAATGTTATCTTGTTGAAATTCGTTTTATCAATTAACTGTCGTAGGTAGTATGCAGATCCAGCACACCTGGTTAGTAGATCCTGCTACTTCGGTGAAAACTCGTTGTCCTAGGGACTATGAATTCAATAAAAAGACACCTACCATCGTAGTCTCTAGCAAAAGTTGTTCCCTCTCTATCCCCTCTAGACGTCTGACGTAAGGACTCTAGACTGCCCTGAACGTAATGTTTGCTATGCTGTACAAGGAGACTCTTATTAACGTTTTAAAAACCGCGAAGCGACGTAGATGACCCTGAGACCGGTAGTTTCATATAAGACACATGTGGCCGCAAATGTCAAGAAATACCATAAAGTGGATGACAGAATGGAACTTATGCGCTTGGGGCTCAGTTTTCGAGTCTTGAATCCGACAGACAGTATTTATTTTTATTTGCATTAGACAGTTGTGTGTTTGCAATGAGCTAAGATTTAATATTTTATTTACCGGTTTCACAGACTCCACTGGTTAACTGCGAAGGATAGTACAACAAAAACCTACCGTACTGCGTCACAAATAACTGTGTATAAGCTTCCCAATTGCACAAAGAGTTCTTACGGGCAGCCGCAACTGTAGCTATCTATTTTGAAAAATGAAGAAACAGCACAACAGTTTCTAAGAGAAAGAGATTGTGGATTAAGCGACCGTTCTGCGGTTTCTTCATTTTTCAAAAAAAACTTTCAAATTACATCGCTGCCAGTAAATTAAGTTAAGTCTGTAAACGAAGAAATAGAAGGGTGAAAGCAAAGAAACACAAAATAATAATAGGTTTTGTTTGATTACAACGACGACGATAATTTTGTAACTTCTAAGTTTATAACAGATCACATTTACAAAAGATGGCCGAAAACAGAGTAGCCTAGCGGTGCGATGTGCAGCACTGCCCTCTAGCGGCGAGGGTAGGATCGGCAAGCCCAGTTGCTGCGCGTGCGGCGAGGTGTGTCATCTGGTGACGTCACATATTCCATACTAGTCATCCACTTTTGGGGTATTTACCGACATTTGCTGCCCCTAGTGTCTAATATTAAATTACTTTTTTCGATGTTATGCACGTCTCTTCGGGGGTTTTCACACGTTAGTAAGAATCACCCTGCATGTCAAGAACATACGACAATAGGCTATTTTCCTGTGTTCCAAATATGGCTCGGACTGTTGTTAATCTGATTGAGTATAATATTCAAATAGCATTTACGGTCAATATTCTCAAAATATCTATCATTCTGCTTAATTAAAGCTCAAAAATCATTAAATAATCAAGATTTGGTCAAGTGATCGAAGACGCTCTGTTATTGCCTGATGCTCTGATGACGTCACAGACCAGGAGTAAGACGAAGCTATACGTGTGTTACACGAGTGTTAGCCGAAGTTACGAGGTTTTTACATACTTTTTCCGTAAACAGTTTAGGTATTTAGTAATGGAAAACGCAATTAAAATTTGTAAGTAACTCAGAAACGAATTTTGTGTACGCTGATAGTGGAAACGTTGCGAAAGTTGATGTGTTTACGCTTCACACATTTAGAGCAGAGATATGTGCAACGACGGCCATTCTTTTCCCTGCTCCCTGTGACATCATTAAACTCGCTCAAAAGTAAGGAATTACAGAACTTTTGCAAATGAGTCACTATATTATAACTGGATTGTCGACTATGGCTCATGAGCTACGATCCAAATCTTGGTAAATCTTAGTACTGATTTCCTATATAGAAGTCACTCAACGGAGATCCCAGCCTGCAGAGACGTTCATTGGTAGCCGGCACGGTAACTCAGCGTGTTCGGTCAGAGGACTGATTGTGCTCTTTAATAAAAAATGAATAAAAAAACTGAGTGAAGGTATCAACTGTCAACTTCAACGAAGGTCATGCGACGCCTGTTCATACCAAATGCAACAAACAATAGCGGAAAAAATGAGAAAAAAAGTGGCGCTACGGATAGCGCATCTGACTACAGATGCTGTGGCTCAACGTTCGAATCCTGGAAGGGTTGCTTGTTTTTCAAAGTTGTGCACGAAATACGAAAGTGGCAGTAGCAAGAACCAATTGCAGTAGTTGCTTCACATTAATCTTAGTCTGCGAAGTGAACAGTTCCTTTTTTGCAAAGCATTGTTGGTAGTGAAGATATCACCGTACGTTCGCAGTACGGCGAGGTCTATGACGATTAGGTTTTCTATACGGAGAGATATAAAGCATGTACAACATGCAGGTAACACAAACGTAAGCTCTATGATGGTTGTTAGTGTAAAATGACGTCAGAGTCTGAAGAAGACTTACTTCACCTTTATGTAAGATGATGAAACTTCAAAAGTTTCAACAACAGGGATCCTAGCTGGACGGTAAGAAGACAATTTTTTTTTCTAATAATGTAAACAACAGGGATCGTAGCTGGACGGTACGAAGATAATTTTTTTTCTAATAATGTAAAAAGTCTGTGGTCACATTAACTACAAATATCTTTTTCAACGTGACGTGTGTGAAAAGCGATTGCAAATTTAAGCGAATGTAAACAGCAAGGGAAGCGCAATAATGTTCTGTTTCTGATCAATGTGATGTAGTTTTGTAATTGTGAATTCGTATTCATTTGAAAGGACTGTCGAGTCGTTTTACAAATTGGTTAAAAAACTCTTTAGAGTTGGATTCAAACCAGCGATCTGTAGAAATCACCTTCTAACATTCGGCGGTGTACCACTCACAACTAAGCTACAGAGCAATTTGTGTGAAGCTGGTCAAAACGATAACTTTCACTAAGAGTTTAATTTCGTTACATGACGGTAACTTTTCTTGTAACAGTGGGAAAGCATATCTCGGAGGTAAAGTAATGTTAACTTCACAGTGCAATACATTTTAAATTAAATTAGTGGACTTGCGCGTCGATGTGGTGGCAATTTGCCGGTACAGTGCAACCACATTTTACGCATCTTCTCATTCCGTGGAACACTCAAAAAAACTTTTCAGGCTTTTTTATAGATGTATTTGTACAGTATGATACTACACACAATTTTTAATCCATTTTCAGAAACGTAAATTCCAAAAAACGACATTACTCTGAATTAGTTTTATGACAGTAGGAGCAGCGAGCTAGCCAATGACGTCACAGGCATCACATGACTCGAATGGAGCGTTTTAGCGGGCTTTCAAATTACGTTTCAATTTCATTTCCGTTTTTATAAAAGAACACTGAAATTCAAGAGGAAAAAAGCATATCAGGAGCATAAAATGACATAATTAATCATTTAAGACAATTTCCAGTAAACAGTCAAATACCCTATTGTGTTTATGTTCCATAAGCCCTCGACAATGGCCGAAGCTGCAATCGTGTATTCAAAAATAAAACATTGACCACACAACCTAGTGTTGGAAGTGCTTCACACACTGACGTCAGTTTACCCTCACGTACATCACAGACCATACGTTTGTGTTACCTGCAGTTGTACATGCTTTATATCTCTGTATAGAAAACCTCATCGTCATAAACCTCGTTGTTCTGCGGACGTGCGGTGATACCTTCACTATTAGCAATGCTTTGCAAAAAAAGGGAATTGTTCACTTCTTACAATAAGATTAATGTGAAACAACTAATACAGTCTGTTTCCGACTTTCTTATTTCCTTTGTCAAAAGTAGTATACATTTTCACACAACATATAAATATTACAGTCGCTATAATTATAGAAAACATTGGTTATTATGCTTTCGCTTTCTTTAAACAATATTTATTACTTCATTTACTTTTAACAGATTATCAAAAACATTTAACATCCTCAGAAAACATCGATACATTTAACATAATTGCAAAACAACGATACTTTTATGTATCGATATTTTTAGTAACAGTTTAATCGAATATTTTAATAATTGTTTTTGCCAACTTTAAGCTGTTGTGTTACATATGTCTCAGATTTCGTTGCATTGTCCTCTATGGATCACTTCAAAGAAATGTTTCTTTGAACAAATCATTGAATCATTAGATACTTTCGATAACATCACATTTTCCAAGAGGACATCATACATACATAAACTTTATAAATCACGTACATAGATAAACTTATTTAATAATAATTTCTTTAGTGTAGCATTTTGTTCGTCGTTATACAGTGTAATATTTTTTGCATAAATGTCGTTTACCATTTACTTCAAATTGAAAACCTACTGAGTAAATTACTATGCACTTGTTCTTTTTACTTATTACTAAACTCAAATCACTCATAATAAATAAATAACTCTATTGACAAATTTTCTAAAACAAAAAAGGACACTGCACCCGAGAGCGTCCCTTGCTCTCACTTAATGTTATTTCTTTCTTTCGATTTTACTGAATTCAATGAATATTTTCTCACTCTCTGTGACACTCAGTTTCTCAGTGTTTTGTGAGTCCTTTACCACAACTCACTTTCTTGTTTTTATTTTCTAGGCTCTTTTTCTAAAAGCACAGTCACTTCTGTCACTTTTTATATCATCTCCAGTTCTTATCTGAAACGTGGAAAACCTCATTTAGACATTGTCCATCATTATCAACATTTACAAAAAATTATTATGTTCAAGAAACATAGACTAATCAAATTATTGTTGTTTTGCACATTTTAAATGCACATTTATTTCAGACTGTCTTTTACGTCTTTGAATTGGTTCGTATTTTCTCAAATATACTGTATTTCTTATACAAAGACTCTTCCTTGGAAATGGAAATTCCAAAAAATAAGCAGAAGCACGAGAAATACTCACAGATTTGTAAGGTCCATTTAAAGAAATTAAAATTTACCAGTTTCATGATTAATGTCACTCGATTTATCGTGAGTCTTCGTGAGAACCAAATCACTTATTTTTAAATTCGGAAACTTCAGATTTTTGTCACGTCGACGAACCTGCCATCAGCTTCATTTTCAATCTTGTATCAAAGTAATTGATTTTGTCTCATGAGATTTCAATGTGAGGAGGAAAATCTAGTAAGTTTAACACCAGAAATTTTGATTTCTACCCTTTCAATATTTCTTCAGGAGTAAAACCCGTACTTTCACGATTTAATATGTTCATTATTTGTTCAATGTCTGTCACATGCTTGCCCCCAGATCTATGGTTTTCATTTATAGTCCAGAACTAGGTTTAACACCCTGTTAAAGTGCAGTTCTACTCATCATTCCAAATCAGAACCTTTTATTAACAAGGTCGTGCCAAGAAATCCGTCCTACTCCTACTTATCAGGATGTTTTTCCTCCTCTCCTACGTTTTTTGTCTACTCTGATGCATATATTCTTCTGCTTCCTCGTCTTTTTGCAACATTCCCAGGATCTTTCACTAACGCTGTTTACCTAGTACTGGCTTGCCACAGATCATTGCTGCTTTCAGTATTTATAACTTTGAGAGGAAAACTCGTCATCGTTACTGCATTCAGCTGCATCTTTCTCTTGGTTTAACTCTATTTTACTTCCCTTTGCTCGACATATTACTTGAAAATTGGCGGTTAGTCAATAAATTCCTTTGTCATCTTCACCTCTTCTAACAAGTTCCCATCAGAATCATACATGCAATCTTTTTCATCCTGTGTTGACATTAAATCTTCCTGATTCTCTTAGACTTCAGCAAACATACTATCGGTCCCATTAGCTTTTATGTGATTGGCTACACACCTTAAACTGTCACTGTTATCGAAGTTTCTTGAATCATGATGAATTTCTGTCTTTACAGAATAGTTACGAAAATCGGAATGAGTTTCTGTTAATTTGATTCTAGGACCATTTTCTTCATTTTCCCCTCTGAAAGTTGCCTTCTCTTTGGCAGTAATCTCCAATCATTGTTGGTATTCAGATAATAGTGTTATCTCGTCAAAATCTATTTGCACATGCAAGTCTTTTTCCTTTCCTCCCTTTCTACAACTTAGGGCAGAGCCTTTTCCAGGTCACTACCTCTCGTATCTCGCTCGACTTTCCCATCGCTCCAGCCGTCATATATTTTACAAAGTTCCCCTAAGCACGCAACGTCATTCGGCCTGTTTTCTAAATTGCACTTATTGTTACCTTCCTCGACAGTATGCCCATCCTTCGATGCTTAGGAACCATCTCTTCCCTTATTCGTGATATCAATTTCTCTTCCTCTCACCCTGTCCCACATATTTTCCAATTTCATCTACCTCCATAACGATCATTTTTTTCTCTAACTCCGATGTTTACGCCTTTATTGTCTCAGTTGAGAACTTTGCTTCCAAGAAGTCCGTGCTCTACCTTTCTGATCGTGTCTTCAAGCTGATAGTACTTTTGCTCTCGTCCTTTCTTCAAGCAATTTTTTTTCCGTGCCCGACATACCAGAAATCTGTGAGGATTTACTTTTGCTCATCTCCGTACCCCCTGAAATTGTTAGATTTACCTCTCCCACGATTGCCAAAACTCTCTCTATCACGTTCTCTCGTCACATCTATTGGCTGCCCACTGCGGCCTCCTCTTTCAAGTACATTTTGATTTCTGAAAGTTCTTCGGTCGTCTGTTTCACACCATCGATCTTCATCGACTTTTTCTAAGAAATTGTCGACCGTTTTGTGATTGCCATCGATGTCACGTTTCGAATCATAGGGTAGTTTCTTTCATACCTCCCACGCTATCTCTCATTCGGGAAGCCTGTATTCCAAATATTCTAGCCTTTTACACCAGGACTCACAGTAGTCCTTCATGGTACCACTTCCTTGATTCTCTGGCATTTTCGCTACGAGTACTCTCACCACAACTGACCCTGTTTTTGCAAAGACCAAAACTCCTCAACAAAAGTTCTCTTTGAACTACTAAAACGTCATATTTGACGTGCCTGTGTTCAAATCCCGTGTCTCTGCGCTACCAGTCATAACACCATTTACTAAATTAATCTTTTCCTAATCTGTCAGCTCATTCTCAACTGTTTATGGAATCCGCCCGATGTCAACCCCCTTACTTGGTTTGAAGATTGTGTTTCTCCTCTTTGCCCAGTAATTCTGATTTTCGCATAGCGAAAGGAGTACTACTCGCTTTGTTTTACAATTCTATGCGTAATGACCGTACTTCATTACGAATATGTGTTATCACATCACCATTCGTTTTCACCTTTTGCGAAACTGAGTGCCACGAAACCAGCTTGCGTTTCGTCTGTTATTTCTATCTTTATTACCGGAACGAGCTTTCGCAATTTATTCCCTACGATCGGTTCTACATTTTTTTTTTTTTTTTTGTAAAATTCAGTATTACAGTATTAATTGAAACGCTACTGTTAAAACTTCGAAACTTGTGCTTGCAAGTGTTTGATTGGCATCTGACGAATGTATAAAACTTATTTTTATACTGAAATACGAAAATCTCAGTGCAGGGCAACAGAATGCCGTTAAAATTTAATTCTGACCGGAAGTATATGAAGCTCACGTTGCACGATGCGGAATCCACTCTAGCCAGTTCAAATGGTTCAAATGGCTCTGAGCACTATGGGACTTAACTTCTTAGGTCATCAATCCCCTAGAACTTAGAACTACTTAAACCTAACTAACCTAAGGACATCACACACATCCATGCCCGAGGCAGGAATCGAACCTGCGACCGCAGCGAACGCGCGGTTCCAGACTGTAGTGCCTAGAGCCGCTCGGCCACTCCGACCGGCCACTAGCCAGTACATCAAACAATTCGCCTGTGAGAAAGCAATCCGTTTTCAATTAAAATAACGTATGCTATATGACTGCAAAATGATACAGATTAAAATGTTGACCCTGAATATTACTAATATTTATATTTTGCCTAGCAAATAATCACTGTATCAGAACTGTTATTCTAATTACACAGTAAATGAACAGAAAGTTCAACGCATCTGACTTTTTCATAAAATGCTTGAAAACATACAAGACAGCACTTTTCTGAAATCTTTTACTGATATGAAACATCTGAACTGATGTGATATTTTCATAATACATTCCGACAACCATTGTACCATACAATGGACATGAATTTGGATGATAATTAAATTTGTTGGCCTAAATGTGCGCACGTAACGCTCGTTTGTCCCGCAACCTGTTACCATCTGATGTGACTATCCAAAACCAAATTTCATTTACCGTACTTGCGATGAACGACGCAAGGCGGTATCTCACTAATTTTCAGAAAAATGCTTCTCCAGCGATGGGAAATGCGAATGTAGAAAATATATTAATAAAGGTAAAGACTGAAAAATGAGCAGCTAAACTTAACGACTGATAAATGAGACCAAGACTCCAAATTAAACTATGCTTCATCAAACCATAACAACAATACATCCTTTCGTAGAGTTCTCACAACTAGACACGTTAGCAAAACGTTTCTGAAAAATTTTCCTGTGTACAGTTACTTCCCTTGGTATTTGTTTCAACCACCAGACAAGGCCATGTGCTTCACTATAAAATTTCTACAGCAAAATTTGACCATACACAGTGTTCTAACAATAAGAAACTACATACTTACAAATATAAAAACACTGCTTAACCTTAAAAATGACTTTGCATTCATATCATCTGATGTACTCAACATTTTCCTCGAATAATATTACTACAAAAAATTCTTTTTAAATAACGCTGCCTCCGGTGCCCGGCAGGCCAGCTTCTGTACTTTCCAAACCAAATACATTACCTGACAGTCTTACACACGGTGCCCGCTACTCTCTTCAAAAGATGTAACCTCTCTGAACAATATCTGTGGCCTCAGGAACAGACTTAACGAAGACCATGGTTACATCTATACTACGGAGGTTGAGTACATTTATCAAATTCAGAACTTCATTCACAATTATGGCCAAAACATCTTGAAAATCGCCGTGGAAAATAGAACAGTGCCCTTTCATAGTCTTTCGTTGTTAGCTATTGCTTGGTTCTGGACTTTCGTTAAGACAACTTTTGCTGAAGAAATGGAAGTACAGAGTTCAGTAATCATTTGGGTCTGTAAATTCAGTATTGCCAAATTCGGTTGTTTCTTATTCCTTAAGCTCTCATCGAAATCAGAGATTTTAGTCTCCAATTTTTGCTTTTGATTATTGAACTTTTGGGGCTCCAATTTCTGGTTCCCAGTTTGGATATAATTTAGAATCTGAGTCGTACTTTGAATTGTAATATTAGTTTGTAGAACCTCCATATTACGATTCACTATGGTCATGTTAATAGTCTTGTTTTACAACATTTCCATTATTTCAGAGCTAAAAGGTTGCTGTTCTACTGCCATGGTTCGATTCTGTTCAGCGTTTTTCTGATAGAAAAATGTAGTGTCATGATCCATTTTGATCTCTAGCAGTATGGAATCGTATAATGGGCGCATAATCTGAAACACGCTGTCACCGGTTATCTGTGGTGCCACTTGTTGGCTACTGTTTTCACTCTCTCCTCTCGCGCACTCTCCATTTGCAAGTACTTCTTCATTCCTAACACTGCCCGACTCCATCTTGACTTTTGCCAGTCTCTGATTATTTTTAGGACCTGCCATTGACGTCCCCTTTACACAGAATGGAAAGATAAGGAAGCGTGAGAGGGCATCCCAGAGCAATACTGGCATTTGTCGTTTGATTACATTTATTCAGATAAAAAATGGTTCAAATGGCTCTGAGCACTATGGGACTTAACATCTGCGGTCATCAGTCCCCTAGAACTTAGAACTACTTAAACCGAACTAACCTAAGGACATCACACACATCCATGCCCGAGGCAGGATTCGAACCTGCGACCGTAGCAGTCACGCGGTTCCGGACTGCGCGCCTAGAACCATGAGACCACCGCGGCCGGCTTATTCAGATAACAACAAATACTATTAAACACAGTAATGGTCAAGCTCCATTTTAATAAACAACAACCAAATGGCAAATATGTCAAAAAATTATAACAGAGATATTCTAAACTAACTAAACTCCGCCCAAACAGGCCTTGAAGGCCCAACGGGTTCTACCGGCCGCCGTGTCGTCCTAGAAAGGGCATATTCCCACTTTCAGTCTGCACTCGACCAAGCTGTGTTGCTAATAACAGAAACTGCTACAATTTATAGTACAATCAGTAATTTCATCAAAGGCAACAAGTTATTTCATAGTAGCATTAACAATTCCTTATAACAAGAAAAGAACCAAATGTACTGTTAAAGCAGAATACCCCCCCCCCCCCCCGGCCCGCCTGTTATATAAAAAAAATTAAATAAATAACACTAAATTGCCCCTAGAGGATACAAGGTGAAAGCAGGACATTAGCAGTTAAAAGAAACACCTTCAAATACACTACGAATCCCTAATTGTTGAGAGAAAGCTAGTACAGTACAGTTACTTAGATCTAAAAGCAAAATGTTGTATGGGAATGGGTACAATTTTTAATAACAATGCAGGTCGTAAAATACCCAAGAGAACTTAAGTTGTTTGTTCCAACAAACTGCCTGAATCACTTTGCTTAGGCCAATCCGCTCTGCCAGCACACAAGTTAGCAAACAAGAAGGTAGCGCTTGATGTCAGCAAGCCCCGGAGCCCGTGAGGCGCAGAGAAGTCGGCCGTAATCTGAGGCAAGTTAGTGCTCTACAGAACTGGAATTAAACAGATTCTCGTGCCCATTAGCTGCCTACGCAACACAGGAAACCTATAACACAATTTGCATACATATTTGACATACAAGGTTTAAATCCACCTCCTCACACAAATAAAAAGGCAACTGGTAAAATAACCAGCAGAAAATACAACTAGTTAATTTAATTGACTTCAGGCTCAGATGTTCATATGGCTAATCAAACATTTCAGTTCAGTGAGAATTTCACATAGCCATCCGTAAGAAAACTCTGACTCGGTTACACCATGTAACGTTCTCTAAAAATACTAAGTGTAACGTTCTTTAAAAATAACTTCGTATTATTCAGATTTATTGTGTGATGTGTTGTTGAGCAAATGGGGTGCTTAGCAGTTTTACTGTAATCCAAAGAAAAATTAAACAACTTAACATGGAAAACCAGTATGTAATGCCTATAATGAAATCAATCCCTCTGAAATTTACACAGTCTCGTGAGCACCGGGTTCTATGGCCCTGAAAAATAAACTGATAAAATTCCCTATGCAAATAAACAATGAAATAGATTTTTCCTTAGCTCTTCACTTGCAACGGATGTAAAGTAATGTTGGTATTCTTTTCTCTCCACAGAAGGCATACAAGATATTCAATCCCGGCTCAGCGAAGTGCAATGCCGGCCGTAAAACAGTTTCGTACATAGAATGTCACACGACACCGTAGACACGACATGGTAAACGATGAGCTACTGATAACAGGATATGCTAAGACCGAATTCTTCAGTTCGAAAATTGCATTCAAAATAAAGCTTCTCCTCCACAAAATACAATTTTACATTATCTTCAAAATCAGTGAATTTCTCAACTGTTCTACAATTCTCACTTGCTGACATAGTTAACAATACCTGGTCTGTTACATGACAAAAGGTCTGACATCGCTTGACAAAACAGATTCCAAAATTTAACTTCCTTGTATCAGGATTACAAAACACACAAAATATTACAAATCGGGCATACCAGATCAATCTATACATTAAATCTGAGGGCAAATACCCGGTTCCTACATTCAAGGGTCAGTACTGCAAAATTAGCAAAAGCCACATTGCGTTGCTGCATACTTAAAACTACGGCAACTGCTACAACGCTCTGCGCACCCCTACTTACAATCAATTCTGCCACTCAGACAACATCTTTGGTTCAGTGGTGTCAAACACACAATTTCTTCTACATGTGATAACCATTTCATACCAATTTTCATGAAATATATTACAAAAACGGGCTCCAAGTACAAGTGGACCCCTCACAACCACAAAATTGTTTAAAGGATACAGAAGGACTAAGCTTCCATTAACAACACTACTATAAAAAAAGAGTGGCCACAAACATTTAAATAAATCAGGGAAAACCTCAAAGTAATCACCAATACATTTTAAGGTAAACAACATTAGTTATATAATTTCTCGTCCACTGTAACTGGAATTAAGCGATCAAATTGTACACGTAATAAATAACGCAGAAAACCACCCTTAGAGAGGCACAAATAGACAAATAATAAAAAATACCAATAAATAAAAAAGCGGGCTCAATCACTAATCACATTAAATTCAGCCCTTGACCGAGGGAGGTGGCGCAGTGGTTAGCACACTGGACTCGCATTCGGGAGGATGACGGTTCAATCCCGCGTCCGGCCATCCTGATATAGGTTTTCCGTGATTTCCCTAAATCGCTCCAGGCAAATGCAGGGATGGTTCCTTTGAAAGGGCACGGCTGACTTCCTTCCCCGTCCTTCCCTTATCCAAGGAGACCTATGACCTCGCGGTTTGGTCTCTTCCTCCAAACGACCCAACCCAACTCAGCCCTTCAGGAAGCCACAAAGACCAGGGAAAGCGAGATGCTCTCATAGTACGACCACTGTGCATGAAAGGTGCAAAATTCGAAGGCAGGTTGAATATTGTCAGGGCAGCATTAAATGTCCAGTCGCACACAGCATTAAATCGCCTAAATCACAAACCAATGGACGTCAGGACGAAAGGAATTCATACAATGGGACGCAGTCTCCCCAAAAATCGCAGCAGGAGAGAAACGCTAAGGTCGTGAACAAAACGTGTACCAGAGTAATATAGCTGCGGCTGATAGCCGGGCCGCTGGTCGTCCTGGTCGGCCATAGCCAGCTGTTACTCTTACGTTCGCCGTCCTGGCTCTCTCCGCGTTCTGCCGCCTTCACGACGCACCGCCAGAGATGTTGCTCCAAAAGGGTAATCGATACATAGAGGGAAATGTGACGCCATAGACACACACAACTACGCAAAGCTGAGAAGAATCGATAAGGAGCCGTCGCCACGGCCTTTCTTTTTTTTGTCTCCCTGGTACCCTAATACAATCTAATACAATATATCGAATGGTCCTGAACTGCTTTTGTTCCACTATTATGAGTTGTCATCATGTACTTTGCCAAATTCTGATATTTCCACTTTTCAAGAACAGAACCTAAGTCCGTTTTTACCTGAAAATCTTCAAGTCCCGTCACGGTCGCCACGTGTACACGAATCCGCCGATTCTACGTGTGAACGATTCGTCTTTTATTTTTAAAGTATAAGAATCGTGTGTAATCGAATTTTTTAACGTTTTCGAAACAGGGAAAGTATTTCTTTTTACGAAACTAGAAATTTTTACCTGTTGTAAACGCTGTGTTTGCTTTCTTTGGTGTTTAATATGCTACAGAAAAATATTTTAAGTTATTGGAGAGAAAATGCTGACCCTACGGAGCTACGAAAAAACAAGCCGCTTTATCGCACTGTTTTTGCGGCCGCTCAGCGCTCGACCCAGCCATACCATCAAAACAACAGTCTTACTCGCCAATCTCTCTCTGTCTTCCCAGAAAAGCCTTATCTTCGCTCATCTGAGCATTGACATTTATTCTGCACCATGTAACTGTTACTATTTTGCTGGCTCTAATAATATTTAATTATTGAACTGACAATGTGTAAACCAACAGAATATCGTTAATTTTTGGCATCTAATTTTCTCTCGGACGTCTCTTCAAAGCGCGATGAGGATAACGGGGCTCTATTCTCAATAATTTAGGCACACAATAAGGAAATTACACTGACTAAATACTTCTATGTTTACCTTGTAGTTTCATCCTCATCGCACTAGCGAAATGATTCTGGACTGCTTAATCTTACCATACGACAGTCCCTCTGAAAAAAATACTAATTCAACGAAGATTTGTGATCACTAGCTCTGAAGGTGTAATTTAACTTTATTATTTCAGAATTTATTTAACTGTTACTGAAATGAGATTTTTGTTATTGCAATTAGTTGTGAATGTTCTGCTTGCAATCAAGATGGATGCAAGCTGTGAGATTCTGACGCAACTCGATGGCTACTATCTCTAAATTTTGCAGTTAGGTATTAAAGAAAATTGAATTACTGAATATTAAGTGAAAGTAGTCGCAAAATCTGAAGCATTGAGTGAATTAGCAACGTGGCCAGATAATTTTATGTCCACACAAATAAATTCAGAGCTGTATTTTTCAGCTAAATACACTTGTGACAGTCTACCATTGTCGTATTCTGAAATTATGTTATACGATCTCTTGGCCGTTTAGCTTTACCCAAACTTATTTCAACACAGTGACATGCAATGAGGATTCACTATTCACTTCTTGACTTCTGACAATGTTGAGTGTTTATGGAAAAAGTTAAAGGCAATCGTAAAATGCGTTTTAGACAGGTACGTGCCGAGTAAAACTGTGAGGGACGGGAAAAACCCACCGTGGTGCAACAACAAAGTTAGGAAACTACTGCGAAAGCAAAGAGAGCTTCACTCCAAGTTTAAACGCAGCCAAAACCTCTCAGACAAACAGAAGCTAAGCGATGTCAAAGTTAGCGTAAGGAGGGCTATGCGAGAAGCGTTCAGTGAATTCGAAAGTAAAATTCTATGTACAGACTTGACAGAAAATCCTAGGAAGTTCTGGTCGTACGTTAAATCAGTAATTGGCTCGAAACAGCATATCCAGACACTCCGGGATGATGATGGCATTGAAACAGAGGATGACACGCGTAAAGCTGAAATACTGAACACCTTTTTCCAAAGCTGTTTCACAGAGGAAGACCGCACTGCAGTTCCTTCTCTAAATCCTCGCACAAACGAAAAAATGGCTGACATCGAAATAAGTGTCCAAGGAATAGAAAAACAACTGGAATCACTCAACAGAGGAAAGTCCACTGGACCTGACGGGATACCAATTCGATTCTACACAGAGTACGCGAAAGAACTTGCCCCCCTTCTAACAGCCGTGTACCGCAAGTCTCTAGAGGAACGGAGGGTTCCAAATGATTGGAAAAGAGCACAGGTAGTCCCAGTCTTCAAGAAGGGTCGTCGAGCAGATGCGCAAAACTATAGACCTATATCTATGACGTCGATCTGTTGTAGAATTTTAGAACATGTTTTTTGCTCGAGTATCATGTCGTTTTTGGAAACCCAGAATCTACTATGTAGGAATCAACATGGATTCCCGAAACAGCGATCGTGTGAGACCCAACTCGCGTTATTTGTTTATGAGACCCAGAAAATATTAGATACAGGCTCCCAGGTAGATGCTATTTTTCTTGACTTCCGGAAGGCGTTCGATACAGTTCCGCACTGTCGCCTGATAAACAAAGTAAGAGCCTACGGAATATCAGACCAGCTGTGTGGCTGGATTGAAGAGTTTTTAGCAAACAGAACACAGCATGTTGTTCTCAATGGAGAGACGTCTACAGACGTTAAGGTAACCTCTGGCGTGCCACAGGGGAGTGTTATGGGACCATTGCTTTTCACAATATATATAAATGACCTAGTAGATAGTGTCGGAAGTTCCATGCGGCTTTTCGCGGATGATGCTGTAGTATACAGAGAAGTTGCAGCATTAGAAAATTGTAGCGAAATGCAGGAAGATCTGCAGCGGATAGGCACTTGGTGCAGGGAGTGGCAACTGTCCCTTAACATAGACAAATGTAATGTATTGCGAATACATAGAAAGAAGGATCCTTTATTGTATGATTATATGATAGCGGAACAAACACTGGTAACAGTTACTTCTGTAAAATATCTGGGAGTATGCGTGCGGAACGATTTGAAGTGGAATGATCATATAAAATTAATTGTTGGTAAGGCGGGTACCAGGTTGAGATTCATTGGGAGAGTGCTTAGAAAATGTAGTCCAGCAACAAAGGAGGTGGCTTACAAAACACTCGTTCGACCTATACTTGAGTATTGCCCATCAGTGTCGGATCCGTACCAGATCGGGTTGACGGAGGAGATAGAGAAGATCCAAAGAAGAGCGGCGCGTTTCGTCACAGGGTTATTTGGTAAGCGTGATAGCGTTACGGAGATGTTTAATAAACTCAAGTGGCAGACTCTGCAAGAGAGGCGCTCTGCATCGCGGTGTAGCTTGCTCGCCAGGTTTCGAGAGGGTGCGTTTCTGGATGAGGTATCGAGTATATTGCTTCCCCCTACTTATACCTCCCGAGGAGATCACGAATGTAAAATTAGAGAGATTAGAGCGCGCACGGAGGCTTTCAGACAGTCATTCTTCCCGCGAACCATACGCGACTGGAACAGAAAAGGGAGGTAATGACAGAGGCACGTAAAGTGCCCTCCGCCACACACCGTTGGGTGGCTTGCGGAGTATGAATGTAGATTTAGATGTAGATGTAGGATGATGGCTTTAACAGATACGTTTAGATAACTGAACCCATTCAGCAATTAGATATCACGTTTGTGACTGTAATATTCGTAACACTTCCGGTTACTTAGATTTGATACAAAGCCTTGTCTTGTTTAGCACAGCTGTTTTAGTGTTTTAATTGAAGATTGCAGAATGATAACTGGCTAGGCTCTTCATGTACTACCACGTTACTTGCAATGGCCATTATCCTTTAAGTCTGCGCTGGCTCCAAATTACTTCTAAGATTAATGTTGGATATTCTGGATTGACAATTCTGGAAACAGCTTTATGATAAAAATACCGCTTCCACCCCAACTGTCACTCGAATGAGGACAGTTTTAGCACCCACAAAATTTTGACAACGCCAGATGTGGCACAGCTACATCATGTGATTCAAAGTATCCGGACACCCCCCAAAAGGTACATTTTTCATATTAGATGCGTTGTGCTGCCACCTACTTCCAGCGACCTCACTAGTAATTAGACGTCGTGAGAGAGCGTAATGGAGCGGTCCGCGGAACACACGGACTGCGAACGTGGTCAGCTGACTGGATGTCACGTGTGTGATACGTCTGTACGCGAGATTTCCACATCCCAAGGTCCAGTGTTTCCGATGTGATAGTGAAGTCGAAACGTGTAGGGACACGTACAGCACAAAAACGTACAGACTGACCTCGTCTGTTGACTGATAGAGACGGGAAGCAGTTGAAGAGGGTCGTAATGTGTAATAGTCAGACATCTATCCAGACCATCACACAGGAATTCCAAACTGCATCAGAATCCACTGCAAGTACTATGATAGTTAGGCGGAAGACAGGAAAATTTGGATTTCATGGTCCAGCGGCTGCTTATAAGCCACACGTCACGCCGGTAAATGCCATAAAATGGACGACTGAATAGTGGAAAATCGTTGTGTGGAGTGACGAATCACGGTACACAATGTAGCGATCCGATGGCAGGGTATGTGTATGGAGAATGCCCGGTGAACGTCATCGCCAGCGTCTGTAGGGCCAACAGTAGAATTCGGAGATGGTGGTGTTACGGTGTTGTCGTGTTCTTCATAGAGGGGGTTTGCACCCCTTGTTTTGCGTGTCACTATCACAGCACAGGCCTACATTGATATTTTAAGCACCTTCTTGCTTCCCTCTGTTGAAGAGCAATTCGGAGATGGCGACTGCATCTTTCAACACGATCGAGCACCTATTCACAGTGAACGGCCTGTGACGGAATGGTTAGACGACAATAACATCCCTGTAATGGAGTGGACTGCACAGAATCCTGTATCCTATAGAACACCTTTGTGATTTTTGGAACGCCGACTTCGTGCCAGGCCTCACCGACTGACATCATTACCCCTTCTCAGCGCAGCGCTCCTTGAAGAATGGACTGCAATTCCCCAAGAAACCTTCCAGCACCTGATTGAACGTATGGCTGCGAGAGTGGAAGCTGTCATCAAGGGTAATGGTGGACCAACTCCATGTTGAATTCCAGTATTACCGATGGACGGCGCCACGAAGTTATAAGTCATTGTCCGGATCTTTTTGTTCACATAGTGTTCGTATATGCACCAGGCTACCTCACCTACGACTAACGTCTTTCCATTTCGTTCTGGGCTTTCCGCGCCACTTAGCGCCACTTAGGTCAGCCACACAAAACGCGGGTTGAAAACCCAAAGTGGATTGCCAACTTTCTGATTTGCTTTACCAAAAGTAATATACATTTTGAAATAACCTACAAATATTACAGTCGTTATAAGTATACCTAACATCCATCATTATGCATTTGCTTTCTTTAAACAATATCTATTAATCCATATTTTACTTTTAAAAGATTGTCAAAGAGAGTCAACTTTGTTAGAGAACATCGATACATTTAAAAATCAAAAACGTCGATACGTTTATGTATCGATATTGATATTCACTGTTTAATAGATAAAGTGTAATAAATATTTTGATAATATTTAAGCTACTACGTTACAAAGTGGAGAGAATATGTTGTCGAATATTGTGATCTTTAATCTTACTGTACTATTACATCTGGGCAAGATACAATGAAAGAACGATAGCTGTGCGTACGTATTTACTAATAATGAACGACTTGACAAATATTAGTATCAAAATGTGGCAACAGAAGTCAGTGTTTTCACTTACAATTTTCGTTTTAATCTAGTATCCTTCGGAATTATCCCTAAAATACCCTAAATAATCATAAAAATCCCTAGAATTAGGGAGTATAATTATAACGAATAACAATACATTATTTCTGGTATTTAATAACATAAAATATCAACAGAAGGTTCATAGATTTACAGGATCAGAAGCTAAAGCATTACTTTTCCACTGTGTCGTTACACTTAGAATGGCACTATTACGTTCTCAAATTGGCCTTTTGTTTCCAGGCATTTCCGGTTTTGTTTGACGGTGACTGTTAAGAGTTTCATTGTTTTTACTTTTTGAGAACACAGAATATCCTTCCTACTTCAGTATATGAATGCTGAACTGCTAGTAAAAGTGAAACACCAGTTCGAGGTTTTCGTCAATAAAATAACCATGATTTTTCAAGCTTAGTACCTTATTACAATAAATTTAAACTGACAATTTTCCTCACTTTCAACCTCAAAATTCTTCGCTTCGATGAGAGTTTGATGTGGTTATTCATTTTCCGATTTTTGCATGCTGCTTGTTGTCACTAAAAGATGTACATGGCTTAACACATGTTGCACAGAGTGTTTCTCTAGATTTCGTGCTACTTGTTGATTACACTCTTAGACAGTCGATGTAATCGGTCAACTTTTTATGCGGTTACTATTGGTATAATATGACTAAATTTCGATGTCGCCCTTAACAATGGTAATCGAACAATTAACATAGTAAGCTACAATTGGACGGATTATATTCGATAAGTTTGAGGGTATCCCCTTTAATCAGTTGGTAGGATCATAAAGTATAACACTAAGTGGTGTCTACAGTAAATAATGTTACCATCTTAAGTTTGCTTTTACTCCAAATTTCCCTAGATCCCTGTCAAAATAAAATAGCCCTAAGCCACACATTATATGATTCGCCCTAAAAAAAGGCAGAAATCACTAAGTGACAGAAATATCGTCTGCTCACGAAAATAAATTTTAAATTTAGGATATAAAGTGGACCCCGTACAATCACGTGACTAATGCAAAGAAAGATAACGTAGAAGAATCAAACTAAAGTCGTATTAAATCAGATTTCTTTTCTAAACACAATGCGATATTTACCTTACGCTCCGCATAGAGAAAGCTTTTGACAATGTTAACTGGAATACTCTCTTTCAAATTCTGAAGGTGGCAGGGGTAAAATATAGGGAGCGAAAGGCTATTTACAATTTGTATAGAAACCAAATGGCAGTTATAAGAGTTGAGGGGCATGAAAGGGAAGCAGTGGTTGGGAAGGGAGTGAGACAGGGTTGTAGCCTTTCCCCGATGTTATTCAATCTGTATATTGAGCAAGCTGTGAAGGAAACAAAAGAAAAATTCGGAGTAGGTATTAAAATTCATGGAGAAGAAATAAAAATTTTGAGGTTCGCCGATGACATTGTAATTCTGTCAGAGACAGCAAAAGACTTGGAAGAGCAGTTGAACGGAATGGATAGTGTCGTGAAAGGAGGATATAAGATGAACATCAACAAAAGCAAAACGAGGATAATGGGATGTAGTCGAATTAAGTCGGGTGATGCTGAGGGTATTAGATTAGGAAATGAGACACTTAAAGTAGTAAAGGAGTTTTGCTATTTGGGGAGCAAAAAAACTAATGATGGTCGAAGTAGAGAGGATATAAAATGTAGACTGGCAATGGGAAGGAAAGCGTTTCTGAAGGAGAGAAATTTGTTAACATCGAGTATAGATTTAAGTGTCAGGAAGTCGTTTTTGAAAGTATTTGTATGGAGTGTAGCCATGTATGGAAGTGAAACGTGGACGATAAATAGTTTAGACAAGAAGAGAATAGAATCTTTCGAAATGTGGTGCTACAGAAGAATGCTGAAGATTAGATGGGTAAATCACATAACTAATGAGGAGGTGTTGAATAGGATTAGGGAGAAGAGAAGTTTGTGGCACAACTTGACTAGAAGAAGGGATCGGTTGGTAGGGCATGTTCTGAGGCATCAAGGGATCACCAATTTAGTATTGGAGGGCAGCGTGGAGGGTAAAAATCGTAGAGGGAGACCAAGAGATGAATATACCAACAGATTCAGAAGGATATAGGTTGCAGTAGGTACTGGGAGATGAAGAAGCTTGCACAGGATAGAGTAGCATGGAGAGCTGCATCAAACCAGTCTCAGGACTGAAGACCACAACAACAACAACAACCCACAGAACCCAAGGAACTTATTTTTACTACTTTGTATTCTAGTCCAGTCACTAACACACATACCACCTCTAAATAATTACATTCAGGACAGTATCTCCTTCCATTATGTCCTATTCAATTGTAATCATTATTTTGCATCAGCATACTACACTTTCCAGTACGTCTGTGATACTATACTACGTCCTTTGTCCTCTTCTGTTATGCATAATAAAAATTCGTGTTGTTGATGTGCCATTTTACGACCTATTCAACACACACTTTCTTAATAGCCGAACTGTCTCCAACACATAATTTCTTAATAGCCATACTGTGTCTTCACCTCTCAACGATGTGGGTGGTATAGGCCAGAAATGAGTTCAGTACAGTCGTGCTTTAGGCTCGCCAGGGAGTCACGTGACATCATCTCCGAACCTGCCGTCTCGCTGAGCACGTCGACTCGAATGGTGCGTTTCCACCGGATCCCACTCTCCATCTGAGTCTGTTGTCGGGTACGAGTGGACTCGACTCGCTCAGAAAGAAACAAGTGCAACCGTGGACTCGCGGCCTTCCCGCTACATACGCAACCGTTTTGAAAATAATTCGGCCAATAAACTGGAAATTATTATTCATTTATCTCACACAAGCCAACGGCCTTGCCGCAGTGGTGACACCGTTTCCCGTCAGATCACCGAAGTTAAGCGCTGTCAGGCTTGGCTAGCACTTGGATGGGTCACCGTCCAGGTCTGCCGAGTGCTGTTGGCAAGCAGGGCGCACTCAGGCACTGTGAGGCCAACTGAGGAGCTACTTGACTGGGAAATAGCGCCATCGGTGACGAAAACACAACGCCCGGGAGAGCGGTGCGCTGACCGCATGCCGCTCCGTGTCCGCATCCGGTGACGTCTAAAAGCGGAGGATGACACGGCGGCCGGTCGGTACTCTTGGGGCTTCAATGCTTGTTTAGACGCAGTTTGTTTTGCTTATTTCACATAATCATGACTTCGGTTTTATAGCCATTCTGAAGTGCAAGCTGAAATGTCATAAAATGTCCGACTTGCCTAAATGTCAGAAGCAAGTTATATACCAGTATAACGACTGATCGGTTAGCAGTGAATGTTGTTCTGTTCATTCATAAGTCTATACAGATAAAACTTTTTCGGAGACTGCTGCAAATTTATTTTCATACTTAATATCTGTTCAGAGAACGTATAAGAATGTTCGAGGTCTTACTGGGTCTGCGGCCACAGTACCAGAAAACATGTCATGAGGATGAAGTGCAATCTTTATTTTTTGGTCATCAGTCTACTGCGGCCCGCCACGAATTCCTTTCCTGTGCTAACCTCTTCATCTCAGAGTAGCACTTGCAACCTACGTCCTCAGTTATTTGCTTGACGTATTCCAATCTCTGTCTTCCTCTACAGTTTTTGCCCTCTACAGCTCCCTCTAGTACCATGGAAGTCATTCCATCATGTCTTAGCAGATGTCCTATCATCCTGTCCCTTCTCCTTATCAGTGTTTTCCACATATTCCTTTCCTCTCCGATTCTGCGTAGAACCTCCTCATTCCTTACCTTATCAGTCCACCTAATTTTCAACATTCGTCTATAGCACCACATCTCACATGCTTCGATTCTCTTCTGTTCCGGTTTTCCCACAGTCCATGTTTCACTACCATACAATGCTGTACTCCAGACGTACATCCTCAGAAATTTCTTCCTCAAATTAAGGCCGGTATTTGATATTAGTAGACTTCTCTTGGCCAGAAATGCCTTTTTTGCCATAGCGAGTCTGCTTTTGATGTCCTCCTTGCTCCGTCCGTCATTGGTTATTTTACTGCCTAGGTAGCAGAATTCCTTAACTTCATTGACTTCGTGACCACCAATCCTGATGTTAAGTTTCTCGCTGTTCTCATTTCTACTACTTCTCATTACCTTCGTCTTTCTCCGATTTAATCTCAAACCACACTGTGTACCCATTAGACTGTTCATTCCGTTCAGCAGATCATTTAATTCTTCTTCACTTTCACTCAGGATAGCAATGTCATCAGCGAATCGTATCATTGATATTCTTTCACCTTGTATTTTAATTCCAGTCCTGAACCTTTCTTTTATTTCCATCATTGATTCCTCGATGTACAGATTGAAGAGTAGGGGCGAAAGGCTACAGCCTTGTCTTACACCCTTCTTAATACGAGCACTTCGTTCCTGATCGTCCACTCTTATTGTTCCCTCTTGGTTGTTGTACATATTGTATATGACCCGTCTCTCCCTTTAGCTTACCCCTACTTTTTTCAGAATCTCGAACAGCTTGCACCATTTTATATTGTCGAACGCTTTTTCCAGGTCGACAAATCCTATGAAAGTGTCTTGATTTTTCTTTAGCCTTGCTTCCATTACTAGCCGTAACGTCAGAATTGCCTCTCTCGTCTCTTTACTTTTCCTAAAGCCAAACTGATCGTCACCTAGCGCATTCTCAATTTTCTTTTCCATTCTTGCAGTCTTTAAATGGTGGTTAATTATTAAAACGAATTACAAAAATGAATAATAAGCTACACAAATGGCTGTTAGCTCATTACCGCAAGTTGCCATGACCATATGAGAACAGAAGCAGTCCGCTTTTAGCCTCAGGGATATAACACTGACGTTGCTCTGTGTCCAGATTTCGTTTCAGGCAGCACACAAAAAATGGTTCAAATGGCTCTGAGCACTATGGGACTTAACTTCTGAGGTCATCAGTCCCCTAGAACTTAGAACTATTTAAACCTAACTAACCGAACGACATCACACACATCCATGCCCGAGGCAGGATTCGGACCTGTGACCGTAGCGGTCGCTTGGATCCAGACTGTAGCGCCTACAACCGCTCGGCCACTCCTTCTGGCCCAGGCAGCACATACACTCCTGGAAATGGAAAAAAGAACACATTGACACCGGTGTGTCAGACCCACCATACTTGCTCCGGACACTGCGAGAGGGCTGTACAAGCAATGATCACATGCACGGCACAGCGGACACACCAGGAACCGCGGTGTTGGCCGTCGAATGGCGCTAGCTGCGCAGCATTTGTGCACCGCCGCCGTCAGTGTCAGCCAGTTTGCCGTGGCATACGGAGCTCCATCGCAGTCTTTAACACTGGTAGCATGCCGCGACAGCGTGGACGTGAACCGTATGTGCAGTTGACGGACTTTGAGCGAGTGCGTATAGTGGGCATGCGGGAGACCGGGTGGACGTACCGCCGAATTGCTCAACACGTGGGGCGTGAGGTCTCCACAGTACATCGATGTTGTCGCCAGTGGTCGGCGGAAGGTGCACGTGCCCGTCGACCTGGGACCGGACCGCAGCGACGCACGGATGCACGCCAAGACCGTAGGATCCTACGCAGTGCCGTAGGGGACCGCACCACCACTTCCCAGCAAATTAGGGACACTGTTGCTCCTGGGGTATCGGCGAGGACCATTCGCAACCGTCTCCATGAAGCTGGGCTACGGTCCCGCACACCGTTAGGCCGTCTTCCGCTCACGCCCCAACATCGTGCAGCCCACCTCCAGTGGTGTCGCGACAGGCGTGAATGGAGGGACGAATGGAGACGTGTCGTCTTCAGCGATGAGAGTCGCTTCTGCCTTGGTGCCAATGATGGTCGTATGCGTGTTTGGCGCCGTGCAGGTGAGCGCCACATCAGGACTGCATACGACCGAGCACACAGGGCCAACACCCGGCATCATGGTGTGGGGAACGATCTCCTACACTGGCCGTACACCACTGGTGATCGTCGAGGGGACACTGAATAGTGCACAGTACATCCAAACCGTCATCGAACCCATCGTTTTACCATTCCTAGACCGGCAAGGGAACTTGCTGTTCCAACAGGACAATGCACGTCCGCATGTATCCCGTGCCACCCAACGTGCTCTAGAAGGTGTAAGTCAACTACCCTGGCCAGCAAGATCTCCGGATCTGTCCCCCATTGAGCATGTTTGGGACTGGATGAAGCGTCGTCTCACGCGGTCTGCACGTCCAGCACGAACGCTGGTCCAACTGAGGCGCCAGGTGGAAATGGCATGGCAAGCCGTTCCACAGGACTACATCCAGCATCTCTACGATCGTCTCCATGGGAGAATAGCAGCCTGCATTGCTGCGAAAGGTGGATATACACTGTACTAGTGCCGACATTGTGCATGCTCTGTTGCCTGTGTCTATGTGCCTGTGGTTCTGTCAGTGTGATCATGTGATGTATCTGACCCCAGGAATGTGTCAATAAAGTTTCCCCTTCCTGGGACAATGAATTCACGGTGTTCTTATTTCAATTTCCAGGAGTGTATGTTAACTCGTGATGGAGGTGGAATAAACAAGAATACAACGAATTGGTTAACATTGGATGAAATTTGTACGTTTTCCGTATGAAGCATGGACTATAGATTGAAAGTTATGCCAGATATTACTCCCTCTCTCATTGAAAACATTCGCAATTCTGAACTTTGCATCAATTTATGTTCGTCTTACACCCTCCACAGTGTTAAAAAATAGTTGAACAGCGTCTTATCCCGAAACTTGGTCATTTCATCTTTTCATTGCTACTTTGCACCATCAAGATCGTGTACTCCTCTTCCGTACTAACAAAAAGTCACGGCCAGCCGTACATTCCCGCACGCTTCAGCCAGAGACAACGAGTCGACGTGTTTGAAGCGAATGCAGCGCCGCAGTTCTCAGACTCGCCGTACTCGGGGCACTGCAGCAGGAAGGAAGTACTGACGTAATAGGCGCTCCTCGATTTGTGAAGCGCATGCAACCCGGACATTAGACTCGCGTTTCTGATCTCTAGTGAGATGCCACCAGAAACGGCACATGGTTCGCATTCCATTTAAGGGGTTTTTCTGGTCTAGGTGTCCAGTTTTTAATTTTCAACGTTTTTTTAGGTGAAACCAAAAGCGATTTCAGACAATGCTTGCATCCTTTCATTCATCTACCTTCTACCAGCATCACAAAATTGTTCAAAAGTATTAAGGAGATATTAAACAAAATGGCGCCGAAGGTCGTAGCACACGCAGTGCACCGGTAGGCGGGTGGACATGGCTCGGTAACGGGGTGGTCTGAAACAGACCAGGTCAAAAAATTACTATAATACGAGTGTAGCTACGATCAGAACTTCCGAAAAGTGAAAAAATCATATTTTCACAAAATGGCGGCTATTTGAAAATAGTAAGAAAAATCGTGTGTTTGGGCACTCAAACGTACATGCAAAGATCAAATGGTTCAAATGGCTCTGAGCACTATGAGACTTAACATCTGAGGTCATCAGTCCCCTAGAACTTAGAAATACTTAAACCTAACTAACCTAAGGACATCACACACATCCATGCCCGAGGCAGGATTCGAACCTGCGACCGTAGCAGTCGCGCGGTTCTAGACTGAAACGTCTAGAACCGCTCGCCTACCACGGCCGGCCTATGAATAGATCGATACTTAAAAAATTGTTTAACTTTCGAAGGTTCCGACCATAACTAGATTAGTTCTTTACAAAAGCAGCTAAGCGTCATCAAAGTCGACCAAGTAGTTTTTTGGCAATCCAAACACCTAGCAAAAAAAAGTGACTTTTAGGAAACCGCGTTTAAAGTTTTGGAAAGGGTTTTCGTCGCTTTTTGGGACTTACCATCAGTCTGGCGATGTCTGTAGCATAAAGTACGCCTTCCTCGATCTCATAAATGTCGTTCGTGTGCACCGCTTCCTTCCGGGCCGCAGATCTGGCTTCTTTACTGGCCGTATACGCGCGGTGCTCTTGGCGTACAAGGCGGTGCGCGTTGCGCTTTATGCAAAATTCGAACGCCGTGTTGTCAAGTTGAATGCCCGTGATATTTATTGTGCGTGCGAGTCTCATGAAGCTGTCTTTGAAGATAACTGTAGCCAAATTGTTTGCAATTTTGACTACTTCTTTACCGGAATATATGTGTTTTGGGGAAAGCGTCCAAATCATCGAATTTATCGACTCGTTACAGTTTTGAGTGTTCGCGTCAACACATCTTCTCAGTAACCCGTCATTTGACAGTTCTTCGTATACAGGTCTGATTGCCTCTGAGCGCCGTCCGTAGGCGCTCGATGACGCGGGACTGTCGGTTCGATTATCGTGTATTTCGACTATATGCAGTAGTTTGCTGGCGAAATGGTTTCGCCCAAATGTTCTCCATAATATAAGCTATAGTATTATCCAATAAAAAATCGAATTTTTGAAACTTCTAGACCTGATATCCCCCTTAAACTATAGGTCCTCTTTCCACGGTTGCATAACCGTAGTTAGGGACAAGCACGTCGCGGAAGGGACGTCCACTAGAAAGACTTGCACCAGGCAACTGAACCGTACTATTACTATTATTATTATTATGTGTCTCAGTTCGTTATATCGTTAGGTCTTCTTTCTCCCTGGGCTGCGTTTACTTTCATAGGCGACTTTACAAATAATATTGCGCCCCATTACGTTCAATTTACTACAGCTTTAAAATTTCCTGCGTTGTTTTAGCAGATTTCGAATAATTTACTCATTCTCGGGGCGGTTTCAACAAAGTGAATTTTTCAATAATGCGCTTACTTGGGGATTTACCGCTCAAACACGTTCAAAAACGATTTAACGCGATTTTTAACCGTGGCCCAATTCATTTCATTGTATTATGCATCGGAAGATTAAGCAGTATTTTTTTTATCGGGGGCCAGAGAAAACCACCAAAGCATACACAAATATAAATATTCTTTAAACTATATTTAGTTAGCCACACGAAAGAATATCAGGTAAATAAATTTTTATTTCAAAAGCTGTATTTAACGCTAACTTTTAATGAGCTTTGAGAATGTCGAAATCTTGTTGCTCATTGGAAGAGTGATTGCCATGTCACAGACTTCCTCTGTACTGAAGTAAACAACGACCACCTTTAAAGAAGCCAAGCGTAACTCTGTATTTTTCGTAGAACCACAAGAAAGACGTCACAACGTATGGTTTTCGCAGTTGTTAATCTCATCATCAAAATTATTCTGTCATATTATCACCGCCACTCTCTTTGAGAAAAAGTCACGTACAACAAATTTGCCGGCCGCAGTGGCCGAGTGGTTCTAGGCGCTTCAGTCTGGAACCTCGCGACCGCTACGGTCGCAGGTTCGAATCCTGCCTCGGGCATGGATGTGTGTGATGTCCTTAGGTTAGTTAGGTTTAAGTATTTCTAAGTTCTAGGGGACTGATGACCTCAGATGTTAAGTCCCATAGTGCTCAGAGCCATTTGAACCATCTGAACAACAAAGTTACATGGTGAGGAGATTATGAATAATCTAGCTTGAGGCTGGAAATAAATTCATGGTCATATTAAGTTCAAATTAAATTGTTTTCCTGCAGCAGATGATACTGCCAGTTCTCCTGTTTGCTGTGCCGGAATTCTGCACCATAAATGAATACGTTTATTCTCTCAGTCTTGCTACATTAGGTGTAGTAGAACAGTATCTTATATTAGTGACTATGCATGATTCTTAAAGAGACGAAGAACTTAATACTGCATATTGGCGTGAGAAAGTTTTTTCGTAATCTTAGCATATTGTTTGTTTCTCGTTTTCCTTTCTTGGGGAATCTTTTTCTGCCGGCTCTACTTGTCTAATAGGAGTTTGATTAAACAGTTGTTTCATTCATACTAGTGTACACGACAACAAGCTAACCGTTTGTTACTCGCGGGTCAAATCTGCAGGCGAACATCTATCCTGTTTCAACTAGATGTGTATCTTGTCTACACCTGTAGTTTTACTCACAATCAGCTTTTATGAATAATTTAATATTACTTTTGCGGTTTAAGAGTTACCAATCAAACAGTGTTACGCAGTAGAGTGTAGCCTCCAGTTCCAACAGTCACAGCACAGGATATGTCCACATTGTATGTTCTTCTTCGGGACTGTTTCGATAAAGATTGAGTGTGTAACGCATTCAACCAGCTATAGTTGTGTACAGTCGTTACCTTGATTCGTAACCTAGTTTCCTAATATATTACTTGCCTCCCTTTCTCTTTTTAAACAGCTTTTCTAATGATGAGAAAATCTTGTATTCCTGGCGCCCCGTATCGTGTTTTTACTAAAAGACATCTTAGATTAATCATTTGCTATTAAATAGTTTTACATCCAGCCAATGGTGTACCTCACGATGTCTTAACAAATCATTTGAGGATTGAGGATGACCTGGTAATAAGTCGAAATCGGTAATGACACCATGTGTACGACCTGACTGTGAAATACATGTATTAAAGAATGTATTTATTTTATTATACAAAATATATCTCGCAAGTCATACATAAAAGTATAGTGTGCATTTTCAATTTTCGTTCTTTAGATCTGGAGATGACTGTTTCTTAGAGTTTAAGCTACTCATGTACAAATGTATGATCGTATTAGTAATTCATACCACCTTCATTGTGGCACTATAATATCCGAAAAAGGAATTCAGAGAGGATACCATTCGTCATCAGGTGCGAAACTCTGAGTGTAATGAAATAAGGAAACATTATCTGTAGGGAATGGAACTCTGACAGCTGTCATCGCACTAATAATACTGTAACGACACAGGCAATATTTAGTGTGCGAGCAGCCACAGTCAGCGATCTGCTGACGTAGCAATCCTACGCCGTGTGCCTGCTTCCACGCTGGCAAAACATTTTGGAAATGCAGCAGGTCTACTGAACAGACTGCTTACACTACGCTTGTCCGCCCTCTTCTGGAGTATTTCTATGCAGTGTGGGATCCGCATCAGACAGGACTGAGAGAGAACAACGAAAAAGTTAAAAGATAGTCAGCTCACTCCCTATTATTACGAAATATTGGAGAGAGTGCCACGGCTATGATACGCGAATTGGGGTGACAACCATTAAAGCAAAGACGTGTTTATCAGCGGCAGGATCTTCTCATGAAATTTCGTTCACCAACTTTCTCCTCAGGGCGCGGAAGTATTCTGTTGGCGCTCACCTACGTAGGGAGGAATGATCATCATAATAAAATAAATTAGGGCTCGTATGAAAAGATTTAATTGTTCGTTTTTCCCGTGAATTGTTTGAGAGTAAAAAGGCAGAGAAATAGCTTGATGGTAGTACGATGAAGCCTATGCCAGGCATTTAACTGTAAACTGCAAAGTGATCTTATAGATATGGACTTCTGTTTGCATGACAACAGCTGGGCCTGGGAAAGTGGCCCCCTTACGGGAAACTTCCAGGTGACCTAGAAATGTGACACTGGTACCTCTTCCGCAGATATTTGTACATAAACACCCAGGCCAGTGAGCAGATTATTGGCTTGGCAGGGCAATGCTATGTCATACATCGTGTGCCAGTCGCCACTGCAAGATCGACAATGTTCTAGTGATAGTCATAATCGATACAGTTGGGCATTGCTGTACCAGACGCTGCCATGCCTATCTACATCAACATCTACATTTATACTCCGCAAGCCACCCAACGGTGTGTGGCGGAGGGCACTTTACGTGCCACTGTCATTACCTCCCTTTTCTGTTCCAGTCGCGTATGGTTCGCGGGAAGAACGACTGCCGGAAAGCCTCCGTGCGCGCTCAGATCTCTCTAATTTTACATTCGTGATCTCCTCGGGAGGTATAAGTAGGGGGAAACAATATATTCGATACCTCATCCAGAAACGCACCCTCTCGAAACCTGGACAGCAAGCTACACCGCGATGCAGAGCGCCTCTCTTGCAGTGTCTGCCACTTCAGTTTGCTACACATCTCCGTAACGCTATCACGCTTACCAAATAACCCTGTGACGAAACGCGCCGCTCTTCTTTGGATCTTCTCTATCTCCTCCGTCAACCCGATCTGGTACGGATCCGACACTGATGGGCAATACTCAAGTATAGGTCGAACGAGTGTTTTGTAAGCCACCTCCTTTGTTGATGGCCTACATTTTCTAAGGACTCTCCCAATGGATCTCAACCTGGTACCCGCCTTACCAACAATTAATTTTGTATGATCATTCCGCTTCAAATCATTCCGCACGCATACTCCCAGATATTTTACAGAAGTAACTGCTACCAGTGTTTGTTCCGCTATCATATAATCATACAATAAAGGATCCTTCTTTCTATGTATTCGCAATACATTACATTTGTCTATGTTAAGGCTCAGTTGCCACTCCCTGCACCAAGTGCCTATCCGCTGCAGATCTTCCTGCCTTTTGCTACAATTTTCTAATGCTGCAACTTCTCTGTATACTACAGCATCTTCCGCGAAAAGCCACATGGATCTACTAGGTCATTTATATATATTGTGAAAAGCAATGGTCTCATAACACTTCCCTGTGGCACGCCAGAGGTTACTTTAACGTCTGTAGACGTCTCTCCATTGAGAACAACATGCTGTGTTCTGTTTGCTAAAAACTCTTCAATCCAGCCACACAGCTGGTCTGATATTCCGTAGGCTCTTACTTTGTTTATCAGGCGACAGTGCGGAACTGTATCGAACGCCTTCCGGAAGTCAAGAAAAATAGCATCTACCTGGGAGCCTGTATCTAATATTTTCTGGGTCTCATAAACAAATAACGCGAGTTGGGTTCACACGATCGCTGTTTCCGGAATCCATGTTGATTCCTACATAGTAGATTCTGGGTTTCCAAAAACGACATGACACTCGAGCAAAAAACATGTCCTAAAATTCTACAACAGATCGACGTCATAGATATAGGTCTATAGTTTTGCGCATCTGCTCGACGACCCTTCTTGAAGGGTGGGACTACCTGTGCTCTTTTCTAATCATTTGGAACCCTCCGTTCCTCTAGAGACTTGCGGTACACTGCTGTTAGAAGGGGGGCAAGTTCTTTCGCGTACTCCGTGTAGAATCGAATTGGTATCCCGTCAGGTCTGTTGAGTGATTCCAGTTGCTTTTCTATTCCTTGGACACTTATTTCGATGTCAGCCATTTTTTTGTTTGTGCGAGGATTTAGAGAAGGAACTGCAGTGCGGTCTTCCTCTGGGAAACAGCTTTGGAAAAAGGTGTTTAGTATTTCAGCTTTAAGCGTGTCATCATCTGTTTCAATGCCATCATCATCCCGAAGTGTCTGGATATGCTGTTTCGAGCCAATTACTGATTTAACGTAAGACCAGAACTTCCTAGGATTTTCTGTCAAGTCGGTACATAGAATTTTACTGTCGAATTCACTGAACGTTTCACGCATAGGCCTCCTTACACTAACTTTGACATCGTTTAGCTTCTGTTTGTCTGAGAGGTTTTGGCTGCGTTTAAACTTGCATTGAAGCTCTCTTTGCTTT
Source organism: Schistocerca nitens (assembly GCF_023898315.1). Lineage (NCBI taxonomy): Eukaryota > Metazoa > Arthropoda > Insecta > Orthoptera > Acrididae > Schistocerca > Schistocerca nitens. Next base: position 562,442,683 of record NC_064617.1, read on the forward strand.
CGCAGTAGTTTCCTAACTTCGTTGTTGAACCACGGTGGGTTTTTCCCGTCCTTCACAGTTTTACTCGGCACGTACCTGTCTAAAACGCATTTTACGATTGCCTTGAACTTTTTCCATAAACACTCAACATTTTCAGTGACGGAACAGAAATTTTCTTTGCGATCTGTTAGCTAGTCTGAAATCTGCCTTCTATTACTCTTGCTAAACAGATAAACCTTCCTCCCTTTTTTTATATTCCTATTTATTTCCATATTCAGGGATGCTGCAACGGCCTTATGATCACTGATTCCCTGTTCTGCGCTTACAGAGCCGAAAAGTTCGGGTCTGTTTGTTATCAGTAGGTCCAAGATGTTACCCCCACGAGTCGGTTCTCTGTTTAGTTGCTCGAGGTAATTTTCGGATAGTGCACTCAGTATAATGTCACTCGATGCTGTGTCCCTACCATCCGTCCTAAACATCTGAGTGTCCCAGTCTATATCAGGTAAACTGAAATCTCCACCTAAGACTATTACATGCTGAGAAAATTTATGCGAAATGTATTCCAGATTTTCTCTCAGTTGTTCTGCCACTAATGCTGCTGAGTCGGGAGGTCGGTAAAAGGAGCCAATTATTAACCTAGCTCGGTTGTTGAGTGTAACCTCCACCCATAATAATTCACAGGAACTATCCACTTCTACTTCACTACAGGATAAACTACTTCTAAGAGCAACAAACACGCCACCACCGGTTGCATGCAATCTATACTTTCTAAACACCGTCTGTGCCTTTGTAAAAATTTCGGCAGAATTTATCTCTGGCTTCAGCCAGATTTCCGTACCTATAACGATTTTAGATTCGGTGCTTTCTATCAGCGCTTGAAGTTCCGGTACTTTACCAATGCAGCTTCGACAGTTTACAATTACAATCCGATTGCTGTTTGGTCCCCGCATGTCCTGACTTTGCCCCGTACCCTTTGAGGCTGTTGCCCTTTCTGTACTTTCCCGAGGCGAACTAACCTAAAAATCCGCCCAGTCCACGCCACACAACCCCTGCTGCCCTTGTAGCCGCCTGCTGCGAGTAGTGGACTCCTGACCTATCCAGCGGAACCCGAAACCCCACCACCCTATGGCGCAAGTCGAGGAATCTGCAGCCCACACGGCTATGAAGCGGCCATCACTGACACCGACAGGCCGTGAACCACTGAACAACCTACCGCCGCCTCACTGTCCAAGGCAAGAACAGACAACTAACCAGCCCCGTAGCACTGGGGTCTGCCAGACCCAACTCAGTATGTTAGCCAACGGTCCACAGTTTGTCGCTGGGCGATGCCATCGTCTGCTGCATCACTAGAATAGGTCGCTGGTTGCCGCCAGCTCGCTACAGGCGCTTCTCAAGTGCCCCAGCCACCAGAGACATGTCAGCACCTGGCACGTCGGTGTTCACCGAGTAAGCAGCTGTGTGCACTGCAGGCACGTTGCTATGCCTGCTGCTCTGATGTAGGAGCAACACGGCGCAACGCCACGCCCTGGCCTGGCTGAGGACACACGCAATAGCTGTTGAAGTCCGACGTAATAAGAACTTGTTACGTTTGCTGGTGGTTTTACTGCAGCCACCCACAACATCCTACCGTCTCCCTCACCATCAGCCTAACGCAGGACGCACTCGTGGGAGTCGGGCATCTCCTCACAAACTCAAGACAATTCTCACCACCCAGTAGCGGTCGTTGCACAATCCGCCCACTGCGTATTAGATTCAGAAGTCGAATAGCATGAGACTGACTGATCTACAAAGAAGAAGAGCATCGACTTCATTCTACGAATTTGCGGTGCCTGTGTTGTGAACAAGTATGATGCGTAAATAACATTAATGGGTTGTAAGAGTACAGGTGTGACACATGGAAGACGACATATGGAAGTTTGGGTCTGCTAGCTGGTCGTGTTTGGATAGCTAAAGCGGTTAAGGCGACCGCTCGCGTAAATCGGGAAATCCGGGTTCGAGTCCCGGTCCGGAACCAAGTTTCATTGCGGTCATTCCATTATACAGCTGGAGGTGGTTCATAACGTTTCACGTCACAACATTCTGGTGTCAGAAGCAGATGGAGACTGCATTGGCGACCAAACTCGGACAGCAGCAACATAAGCAAGTAGCAGCGCAGATTTTAGATTACTACTTGTGGGATCCTCGTATCTTCGTATCTTCGTATCCTTGAATTCTCGCCACTCTGTATTTCCCTATGTCGGGACCAGACTCAGATTTAGTATTTAGTTAAGATCTGAGGGCTGAAACTTAACACCTGTAATATAAACACTGTGCCATTTCCCAGAACATTCAGCTCTATGCCCTGAATTACAGCATATAGTTTGCCGGATATGCTGACATAAAGAGTTTTACGCCAGGCGGAGCAGATGAAATGGGCAAATTAGGCCCCACGGAATTTCTTGGAAAACACACATGGAAGGACTTGACCCAAGCTGTTCAACAGTATTCACTGTTTAATTTCAAACACATATATATTTTTATCATAATCATTCAGAAAACAACAATTTAATTAAACGATTAATCAATTAAAAGAAGGTTACTTGAAAGCACCAATTACTCAAGACTATGTAATGGTACTCTAATTAATAATAGCAAAATCAAGATTCACAGGTTGGCTAATCCCCAGAATAAAACTGCAATTACATTTCTTTTTCTTTTACAAAAAACAAATCAAATTCTTTTACCATCTGGAACCAGCCTCTTAATCACAACTGTCTGAATACAAAATTACACTCTTTAAGAAAATTAACTGGATCCAAACTCACTAGAATAATCAACATTTTATCAATAACATTGCCTTAGAGAAATAAGAGTCAGAACGATCTATGATTAAGAGAAGACTAGACCCGTAAAACTAATAACCAACACAGTAACAGGCCAGATGCAAGAACATCAAACAGTAGGATAAGCAACTTCTGGGAACATGAAAAAAAAATTAGTTTCGGTTATTACACGAAATATTAAAGGCCCAAGGCCAGTTTCCAAATGCAATGAACAACCTTTTAATTCAGGCAATTGGTTCCATGGACTTGTTGCAATGTACCGACAGAGTCCCTCTGGAATAATTACATACAACACGGTGAGTCGCCCGATATTTACGTGTCCCTACCGGATCGCAGACATACGGACTATCCTGCGACGCACTCAGCGACCCAAGCGTGGATAATTAACGCAAGCAAAGATACCCCACGCAAGCAAGCACGTTAACAACTAGGATGGGAAGCAGACCAAGGATACAAAAACTTATTAGTGGAGAAACAAGAGGAAAAATTCGCTCTCACTGCACAAAGGGGTGGGACAAATACTGAACTACAATATGAATATTAAATTTTCTTTAGCAAAACCTTGCACCAAGCCACTACGCTTGGACACAAACTTAAGCAGTCGCCCGAAACACCTGGGCAGTACTACTTTTAAACCTCAATAACATGAACAGGCTTATAAACACGATAAAATGCAATTTATGAGCTGTCTAAATAGCACAAAAAATTTACAGAAATCTTAAATATATAATTTGCAATAATTTATTAGCTAGGTCACAGATTTTCATCAGCAAGACCCGCAAAGCTGTGCAGCATGCTACACGTCAAATTTCGGAACTTAAAACAAAGCTTCAATAGCTTACAGTTTACTACAGTCGCAACAGTGAACCCCCGAGTAAACAACAGATCATATACACTCAGCGGAACAACCGCCGAGTGACGTAGCGAAATTTAAAACTTAGCAGTTCACGTTGACAATACTTCGCTTCCAGAGGATCGGCTTCATTCTCCGAAAATATGACTTTAATAGACAAATGGAAGGCGCCGAAAATCAATTCTGTCGGTCAGCCAACGTGAAACCAAAACACGGCACGGCCACCTGGACAATGACCACTTTAAAATACTGCCAGACCCCACAGACTGCGAAACTACCACCGGCCTGCAGTACGCCCAATAGTGCACTCTTTCTCGTAAACTGGCTTGGCAAGCTCGCCGAATTCGTCTCACTGCTGTAACATGCTCTTTTACCTCTTCATCGATTTGAAAGTGCTTACCACCGAGGAACGACTTCAGATGCCGAAAGAAATGAAAATCGCTAGGAGCGACGTCGGGACTGAACGGAGGACTCCTAAAAACATCCCAGCCAAAGCTCTGAAGGAGTTGTCTTGTGACATTCGTAGTGTGTAGTCGGGCGTTGACATGAATGAAAGCTACACCTTTCGAGAGTATTCCTCTGCGCTAGTTCTGTATTACGCGGCGCAGTTTTATAAGCGTCTCGCAATAAACATCCTTATTGATTGTTCATCTCGTGGTAAAAAGTAAGTCAGTAAAATGCCTTGTCTGTCAGAAAACACTCTGCACGTGACTTTCCGCGGTGTCAAGAGTTGCTTGGGTTTAACTTTTCCTGGGGACGATGTGTGCCTCCGTTCAATCGATTCCGTTACGTTTCAAGGGTGTCATAAGCAACCCGTGTTCCATCCCCCCTGACTATCTGGGAAAAAAATTTCTCGCCATCGTTATTGTAACGTGTCAAAAAATCAAGTGCGCTATCCATCCGCTATTGTTTGTATCGTTCACTAAGAAATTTAGGCAGCTAATGTGTGCAAAGTTTATGAAAGCCCAGTTTTTCAGTAAAAATCTCGTAAATTACTGTTCATGAAACTTGTGGAAGTTGACGAGCAATAGCATTAATACTAAACCTACGATTTTTCTTAATCATTTGTTCGACTGCACTAACCAGTTCATCGGAAACAACAGATGAACGTTCACTTCGTTCTTCGTCACACTTAATCACGCCCTTCCTTAAACTTTCGGACACTTCTCACCACTGAAGAACTCATTGAACTTTCTTCGTAAACCTCAGAGATATGTCGATGAATGTCACTTAGTTTAACGTTCGTAGCATTCAGAAAACGAACCACAGATCTCAGTTCACAGACGGCGGGATTTTCTATCAACGATGCCATTATAAACAATCACTACGAGCGAGACACAACACACAGTGAGGTCGAAATGGCGTCATTTCGTTCTGCTTCAACCAGAGATACTACTGCTCACGAGCGGAACTGTGTAGATTTCAGCAGTGTCGCAGAGAATAATCGGAACGGAACTTACTTTCGGAACTACCCTCGTATTTATATAATGTCAACGGTGCAATGAATGGTAGCATGTTTACCATGAATGTCACATTTCTCGACATTTCAGCATAAGAAACCATACTAAAACTGATGGGTTGTGAAGAGATATTCTATGCTGTGTATTATTTACAGTGTCTAGTGGTGTAATACGGAATTGTAAGTAAGAAAAGCAACAAATACGACATGTTAACTTCGCAAATACTTTAATCAACATGGAACCGCTCTGTTTGTTTTTGCAGCCAATCACAGCATAGGACCTGTGACGTCATAGACCATCACCGATTCGACGCTTGAATTCATAAACGCCGCGTATTGAATACACATGAAACACGATAAACGTCTCAAGTGTAGAACTGAAAATAACAAAAACATGAAGTATCTATCGAAGCTAACATAGACAACATTAAAGATCTCTCCAAAACGCTTCATTTCTAGTACTGTTTGTTGTGATAAAGTGTCGGGAAACGTGACGTCGGCGGCGAAATATGCCACCTATATATCTTATCTTTGAGATATCTTTTGGTGTTATTTAGTAGATGATTATGAAAAGGAAAGGAGTACGGCCTGTAAACGGTTTAGAGAGCCCTGGCACCAAATGTGCGATTAGTAAATGTTGCAGCCTTCCTATGGAAACCCCTGATCAGGAATGATACTCAACTGTTCATCATTTCGCTGTTGTTCATTCAAATTGTACTATTTTCTCATATAACACAACTGTCCTGTCATGACACAAATGTTTTCATTGAATCACTTCTCCTTATGCGTCTTCCAAGAACACAACTGTAAATGGTACAAAATACCTCGTCACAGTTACTGATACCAAACGCAAGAGCTGTTTTACATCATTAACTGCGCCTTGTCGGACTGTGTACAATGCCATGCAGCACAGTGCATAACTAAAACACATTGTTTTTGGAGTTTGGTTCTACATCTACATCTACATGGATAATAGGAAATTCGTGGTAAGACCTTATGGGACCAAACTGCTGAGGTCATCGGTCCCTCAGCCTACACACTAGTTATTCTAAATTTAGCTAACTTACGCTAAGGATACCACACACACCCATGCCCGAGGGAGGACTTGAACCTCCGATGGAGGGAGCCGTGCGAACCGTGACAAGACGCCAAGACCGGGCGGCTACCCCGCGCGGTTACATAGATAATCTGCAAATCATCTTTAAATGCTTGGCAGAGGATCCATCGAACCACCTTCATAATATCTCTCTATTATTCCAATCTAGTACAGCACGCGGAAGAACCGAACTATATCTCTCCGTGCGAGCTCTGATTTCCCTTATTTTATTATCATGATCGTTTCTCATCCGGAGGAGAAAGTTGGCGATCGAAATTTCGTGAGAACATTCCGCCGCAACGAAAAACGCCTTTGTTTTAATGATGTCCACCCCAAATCCTGTGTCATTTCATTTACACTCTCTCCCCTATTTCGCGATAGTAAAAAACGTGCTGCCCTTGTTTGAACTTTTTCGATGTACTCCGTCAGTCCTATCTGGTAAGGATCCCACACTACGCAGCAGTATTCTAAATGAGGACGGACAAGCATAGTATAGGCAGTCTGTTTTGTAGATGTGTTACATTTTATAAGTGTCCTGCTAATAAAATTCAGTCTTTGATTAGCCTTCCTCACAACATTTTTTGTGTGTTCCTTCCAATTTAAGTTGTTCGTAATTGTAATGCCTAGATACTTAATTGAATTTACGACCTTTAGATTTGACCAATTTATCGTATAATCGAATTTTAACAGATTACTTTTAGCACTCATGTGGATAAACTCACACTTTTCGTTATTGAGGGTCAACTGCCAATTTTTGCACCATACAGATATCTTTTCTAAATCGTTTTGCAATTTGTTTTCATCTTCTGATGACTTTACTAGTCGATAAACGACAGTATCATCTGCAAACAACCTAAGACAGCTGCTCAGATTGTCTCCTACATCGTTTATGTAGATAGGACCTAAAACACTATCTTGAGGAACGCCAGAAATCCCTTCTGTTTTAGTCGATGACTTCCCGTCAATTACTACGAACTGTGACCTCTCTGACAGGAAATCATGAATACAGTCACATAACTGACGCGATATTCCATAGGCATGCAATTTTAGTACAAGCCGCTTGGGTGGTACTGTGTCAAAAGCCTTCTGTAAGTCTAGAAATATGGAACCAATTTGAAACCCCTTGTCAATAGCACTCAGCACTTCGTGTGAGTAAAGAACTAGCAGTGTTTCACAAGAACGATGTTTTCTAAATCCGTGTTATAAATAAATGTCGTGTGATCAGAGCCTCCCGTCGGGTAGACCGTTCAAAAATGGTTCAAATGGCTCTGAGCACTATGGGACTCAACTGCTGTGGTCATAAGTCCCCTAGAACTTAGAACTACTTAAACCTAACTAACCTAAGGACAGCACACAACACCCAGCCATCATGAGGCAGAGAAAATCCCTGACCCCGCCGGGAATCGAACCCGGGAAGACCGTTCACCGGGTGCAAGTCTTTCGATTTGACGCCACTTCGGCGACTTGTGCGTCGATGGGAAAGGAATGATGATGATGACAACACAACGCCCAGTCCCTGAGCGGAGAAAATCGCTGACCCAGCAGGGAATCGAACCTTGGCCCTTAGGATTGACATTCCGTCGCGCTGACCACTTAGCTACCAGGGGCGGACTAAATCCGTGTTGACTGTGTGTCAGTAGACCGTTCTCTTCGAGGTAAGGCATAATGTTCGAATACAATATATATTCCACAATTCTGCTGCATATCGACGTTAATGATATGGGCTTGTAATTTAGAGGATTGCTCCTACTACCTTTCTTGAATATCGTTGTGACCGCGCAACTTTCCAGCCTTTGGGTAAGGATCTTTCGGCGAGCGAGCGGTTAAACTGTAATTTTTCCTGCACCCACTTCTCAAATTTACCAGACTTATTCTGTCCATGATAACGGTAAGTAACTGTTCCCGCTTGGAAGCTTTCAACAAAGGTTGAATCTCCCCAAAGAAGTACAACAATAACTCTGAAACTTCACAGAATTTCTCCCTTGTACCTTTCGGCACATAGTTTTAATCTCCCAAAAAGTTTTAAATCGGGACACTCCCTGCTGCAGAGTTAGATTTCTCTCTGGAATCGCAATGCAATGCTCACGCCATGATAATGCTACAGACTGCACTCTAACAATGAGACGGCTGATGTTTGTCGCTATAATAGAGTCAGCAAAAGAAGATCCTTGACAGCCGGCAATTCTGTTGTCAGCTTTCAACTGCAGAGTGGAAACAGCGGCAGTCTTCTAAAGAGCTGTGAGAACAGTAAAGTGTTGCCATAGAAATGTACACAAAATCGCGTCACGTGACTGCATAAAGAGACACGCACGTAAAGCAGCCGCGCCAAGCCCAGTGCAACTACCACGGATCTTATTTTACTGACTTTACTGTAGGATTTCTCTTCTCATGTTCCGCTTGTTCAGAGGGCAGTTGACTGTTATTGTGCCTCTTGTCCCTCTGACAAAAGACATTTCGTGATACCACGATAGTACAGTCGTAAAGTGAATTACCACCTCAAAAAAATTTAATTATGTAATTATTTTTTATTTGTTTTTAGATACTTATCTGCAGTCATGGTACGCACTGAGAACATCGGCCTACAGTGTCGAAACCCGCTGATACAGTGGAGTATCGTTCACTAATTAGTTTTTGGAATCAGCAGAAGTGTTGCAGCTGTGTCAGGGTCCTGTTGAATGTGATCTGTATTTTTTTTAGTTGATAATTAAATTTTTGTGGTTTGCCCTTGTACAGTAGGCAACTCAAAAGAATGCTTGTGAGGGGCGAGGACGGGGAGAAGGGAAACAGTCCTTCACCTTATTCCCTTCTGCTCCGTACCTGTCTACGACCTATTTGAAAAACGTTGTGTTACCACTGGCCTTCATTGCTAGCCTTGTCGTCTTTCATTGCTCGCCATTTATGATCTCCCATTTTTTTAATTTTCTTTTTTTTCACAGGACCTGTATCAAAGACGAAATTTCTAGTGAAACATGGGTTGAGACTGCACATTGCCGCTGCAAGCAAGAAATGGACAACAATATGTTACCGTTGGTTTTAACTCAATAAAACAAAACGTGTACTATAATTAAAAAATGCATTTCAGTAGTTGTATCAAAATCACCAATATTTGATATGAATACACAAATGCATAATTTGATCTATTTTATTCCCGATATCAGCGTTATGAAGACGTGAAACGACCTATTGTACAGGAGTAGTAGGGGTGAGAGGGTTCAGGTCCAGGCAGCATTTTGTCAGATTCCCCCTGTCCCCCTCCATCCCCTATGACATGTACTTTTACCTGATTCCCCCTCCCCATTCTCCCATCCTTATGAGATAGGCCAGCTGCCTTATGCGTAAAATGATGAGATTTTAAAATATTCTAATACTGCCCTACACATAAAAAGGCATTAAACTCTAATATCGGCAGGTAATTCAGATTAATCCAATTCTGTTATGTGCATAGCTGTATGAAATTCAATCAAACCAAGATGCGGCATTGTCATGGTGGTGGAAGTAGGAGCTGAGAACAGAATCCTACATGGTGGACAGAGGGCTATGAGCCCAGGCTGCATGGGTGCCACATTTTCACTCCACCATGATGTCGGAATCCTAGCTGGCGATGGAATATGGCCACTGGAATTTCCTCCAGTTCTCTGATGTCAGATTTCAATATGGCAGCTCTGGAGATATGGACCCAGAAACTTGGTTGCCAGATTTTATGTGCGTTCTAAATTTAAAACCCAGTCATTGCTTTCCCAACTCGTATGCACCTCCACCCCGGGCTTCTTGATTTAAAACAATATCTAATTGTAGAACTGGACATTTCTAGCCTCTTAGCCACGTGGAATTCATTACTTTCAATTGCATTTCTATGGCCTTAACTATGCCTCAGTATTAGAACTGAGCAGCATTGTATTCTGCAGTGTGAACTAACCTTACCATTACTGGGCACACACCAACACGAGACTGGCCACTGTGTACCTGCAGCTGGCAAAGGCTCTGGATCAGATGGCGCTGGCTAGACTATAGAAGACTGGCAGTGCTGCATGACATAGCGACGAGAGTGTCCACCCCCGGTAGCTGAGTGGTCAGTGCGACAGAATGTCAATCCTTAGGGCCCAGGTTCCATTCCTGGCTGGGTCGGAGACTTCCACCGCTCAGGGACTAGGTGTTGTGTTGTCCTAATCATCATCTTTTCGTCCCCGTCGACTTGCACCCGTCGGACGGTCTATCCGACAGGAGGCTCTAGTCACACGACATTTACATTTTTTTAGTGACGAGAGTCAAGTATCACCGATTTGCAAGAGGTTATCATGATCGTACGCTACTGGCATGGAGGAGTACTTGCTATAAATTGGGACACACACAATATAGTGCATGCATACAACATATCATTGAATTTATGTCGAAATTGGTCAATTTTGCGCTGAAGTCAATGAATATTTTACTAAATCGATACACTTTTGTCTGGGTTACCCCTACCGGCTACGATCCTAGCAGGCATCTCTGTTTTCGTTCAATATCTGTTGTGATGCTTAATTCATAAACACTCCAAACAACCCTCTAGAACCGTGCTGCAAACATGGTGTGTTTTTAGCGAACTTGAACGTTTCCACAAGATTTTTAAATCATTCTGACGAATACTCGAAATTGCTGACGTCCAGTAGTGACCCAGATATGTTCAGATCAGACGAATTTGACAGCCATGTCCAAGTGGCGCCTTTAACACGGTCACTGCAGATTTGCATTATTTTCAGTGGGAGCTACTGTTTTATTCCAATGATATCACTGTAGACAATATGTTGAACTCCAACATCCTCCATACAGATGCATCTAAGACCACCTGTAGTGCTGATTTAAGTTCACAAAGTGCAATAGGGTGCTGCTCAGTTCTAAAATTGGGGTCTGGTTTGATACTCATCTTAAAGCGATGCATTCCATATAGTTAAGAGGCCAGAACCCAAACCGATCAAAAAATAGACATGTTTAAGTGTAAAATCATGCAGCCTGAGATGGCGGTGCACTGCTTTAGCGAACAATAGAAGACGGATAACTGCTCTCATTCCTAAATGATGACGTGGAGTAGCGACACAATCAATTTGCGAGCTCCAGCACATAGGCAAAAGTAGTCTCCCTGTAGTAGTGGACTGGGTGCAACATCAAGTGCCTTGTGGCGGTTAGATGACTGGCCTGTCCACTGTGGTGGACAGCACAACACGCCACCGGCTGTGGCCGTGCCAGTGGAAGCAGTGTCCTGCGAAGGAGGTGGGGCTGCATCAGTGTCCATCACCCACTAGAATTGACCCCCATAGTGGCAGCTGCCGTCTCTGACTGATAGTGGCGATGTAGACTCCTTCTGGAACCCCTCTGACTAGTGGACACACTCCACGGTACCGTGTTTGTTTAAATAAAGACAGAATTGTTCCTACTCTGTCCTAGCAGTAGTGGCAGTTGGTTAAGCTTAGCACTACAAAAAGTGAGTTCAAACTGTAATATCATAGGAGTGGGGAAAATCTGAGAATTGTGAATTTCGCCACAGGATATGATTCTAAACTTAGAACACACGGGAAATCTGACAACAAGTAAGCTGGGTTCGTACCCCAGATCTGCCATCATGGGTTCTGAGATCAAAGAGCAGGGAAATGTGGCCACCAAGCAGCCTGGGCTCATATCTTGAGGTCCAGCATCTTAGGTTATGACGTCATAGGGCTGAGTAAAGCTGACAACAATGCAGGCTGAGCCAACATCCTAGGGTTTGGCGTCTTGGATTCTATGCTTAGCACAAATGATCTGTTTCCACCATTTTGGATTTTTTTTTAATTTTCCAACATTTTAGTGCAGTTGGACTATTTTGAATTCCCCACCAACTTTTGAGTACTCCGCCATTTTACACATCGACCAATTGGGTTATTTTGTATTTCCCACCATATTAAGCCAGAGGTAGTGGGTGAGTGGGGAGTGGGGCAATCTAACAGCAGTGCAGCCTGGGTCCAAACTTTCTTAGTTCTATGACTTATAGGGTAGACACAATAAAACTGTCCCACAAAATTGCTGTAAGACTAGCTTGGATTTGACCCTTGTTAATGAGAGAATTACCCACAACAGAAACTGCTGGGAACCACTAGCTCTATGAACCATTCGATTTCTGAGTAAAGTGGACTCAGGATTTCTGGAGCCTTAGTTTTTTTATTACTAGGGGTGAGGCTTGATTCAGCCTGTCAAGGCACATTAACTCACAGAAGATGCACCATTATGCATCAGAAAATCCTCAGCGGTATTTTGAAGAGCCGTTACATAATCTAAAGGTTCGTATTTGATTTGCAATGTCTGGTGTCCTCATCATAATACGTTTTTTTCACCAGACTGTTTATGGCTTACCGGTATTTCCAGAAACCGTGTAATCTATATGTAGATAGATTCACAGAAGATGAACAACTGTATGGATTTTTTCAGCAAGATGGAACAATAGCATACACTGCCTTGAGAACTTTGAGTTGAGTGTGTGGGGTGTTCAGAAAGGAGACAACAATCAGCAGAGGCAGTGCAATCTTTTATCTACCACAATCACCTCATCTCTCTGTCCCTGTGATTTTTACCTCTGTGGGAAATTGAAGAGGCATACATATTCACACCGTAAGAGCTGGAGTAAAACGTTAAAACAGCTATTGCTGCAATTACGCAGGCAAAGCCGTTACAAACGTCTCGCGTTGCATGAATCGAGCACAGCTCTACATCGACATCAATGGTGGCCATTTCCAGCATCTTCTATTATGTTCATCGCGTGTCGGTCCTACTGTACGCATTTTTCGACCATTTTTACTTCGTAAAAGTTGTATTTATGTCACTCGAACTAAATCAAGTCAGTCACAGTTACAGTGCTGAAGTAATTGCATTTATAAAAATTCTGAAATAGTTCGCAGAAGAATGGCTAGTCGCCAGTGTCCAACGGGCACAATATTTCGGCAGCTGAAAACATTGCCTCCATCAGGTGAGCTCATGAACAGTTCAAATGGTTCAAATGGCTCTGAGCACTATGGGACTCAACATCTTAGGTCATAAGTCCCCTAGAACTTAGAACTACTTAAACCTAACTAACCTAAGGACATCACACACACCCATGCCCGAGGCAGGATTCGAACCTGCGACCGTAGCAGTCGCGCGGTTCCGGACTGCGCGCCTAGAACCGCGAGACCACCGCGGCCGGCGATGAACAGTTCACTAGTCATTGGATACTGACGCCCAGTCTTTCACGCTTCATTTCTTTCGTCACGAATTACGCTGAACTCATAATAAAATGTTGTTTACAGCAGTGCATACTGTTCTGTTGTAGTGTGACAGATCCGCTGACCAATTCCTGAAGCTGGCACTCCTCTCAGCAGCGGACAGTAGCCGCGATGCGTGTGTGTGTTTCAGAAGCAGCACGCCGCTGCTGTGCGAGAACCGGAGGCCGGCCAAAGTGCCGAGAGACCGCTGGCCGTACCTGGAGTGCTGCGACGAGGAGCACCTCTGCAACCGCGCCCCGCTCATGCGGCCGCCGACCGCCTGGCTCGCCGAGGTCCGAGCCGGTAAGTGGCCGGCCTGCCCAGCGCTCCAACAGCTGCGTGTCCAGTGGTTACACCGAGACACAGCACAAACTCCTGAGCTTTTAGATGTGCATGAAAACTTAAACTAGACCTGCTAACACGTTTAAGTTCGCCTGTGTTCGCCATGAGAAAATTTGCCAACTTTTGGGTTGTAGAAATCAGAAAGCTAACATATTTCGCATACTTCCACTCACTGATGTCCTATAGATAATATCCTGAGTAAATCCTCACTTCAACAGTAAGTAGGAATTGCACAAAAGAAAGTAATTACAGTTGTGTGAATCGGGTTGGCAAAACGTCCTTCTTGCAGGCATCTCTTTCAGCAGCTGGAAATATTAACCTCTGCCTTGCAGTGCATTTATTCACTTGTGGAATTTGTTGCCAAAATCTTTCTTAGTTTGAGAGTAACAGACACATTCACAAATATACCACTGGAAGAAAAAGTGATCTGCGTTATCTTTTCATGAATCTAACGTTGGCTCAGAAAGGGGTTAGATGTGCAACTATAAAACACTTTGACAATCTTTAGAATCTAAAGTGTTTTAAAACATAAAGATGTTTCACATAAACAGCCCCTTCTGTGCCACAGAAGTATTATTGAACAGAAATAATTAGTCATTTTTACAGAAAAAAAATATGTGTAAATGACCAGAATGTATGAATGTGTGAATTTATGAATATGTGTGCGTTTATGTATGTCCTAAGCCGGCCGCTGTGGACGAGCGGTTCTAGGCGCTTCAGTCCGGAACCGCGTTGCTGCTACGGTCGCAGGTTCGTATCCTGCCTCGGGCATGGATGTGTGTGATGTCCTTAGGTTAATTATGTTTAAGTAGTTCTATGTCCTCGGGGACTGATGACCTCAGATGTTAAGTCCCATAGTGCTTAGAGCCATTTGAACCATTTTGTATGTCCTAAACCACTTGGCCAACTTCAACCAAGCTTGTTACACATATACCTCACTGTCAGGCAATAATCGCTGGCGAGGTAAGAACCGCCTACCTCTCACAGTTAAGGAGATGTGACGTCATAAAAATTTAGGTGCGTGAAAAATTGCCTCTTCGTGCATGAAGTTTAAATTTATTACTCCTTTGCTACTAACTATTCGCAACACATTTTGCAGAGAGTATCCGCGTATGCCGTTGAATGTAGCTACACATATACATCACGGTACTATACATAGTTCAATAGCTATCACGTCACAAACACTGAGATGCGTGAAAACATGTCGTATCACGCATGAAGTTTTAATACAATTATTCTTTACTACTAAGACACTCCTACAGTCGAGTCAACTCAAGCAAATTCCTGAAAACCAACAGCGCTTTGATAGCATTAAACTGCGAAGCGCAAACTGTTGTAGGCGAAAACAACAACCGTAAATCGACCTATGAGGAAGCGTTGCTATAGAGACGTTTACAATACCTATTACAGCTGTACTTATACATGTCTACATTGCGCGTTTTTCTTTGCGAGACTGTTTCATAATTTAAAGGTGTTTTCACGAAGACATGAAAATGAAATTTCTTCGATATTACTCTACAGACACAGTTCACTTTTTGCCTCCTTTTCTAATAGGAAATCAACAACTTGAAGACACTGGCAATGGCAAGTATGTCAGCTAGTAGTACACCCTCGGAAAAAGAATTCATACACTAGTGTTGCAGTAGAATAGCTTTACTTATTAGAACTGAAGATCACACCTAGGGATCTTATTGGGTAAACTAACAGTATCAGGTTTTCTTCCTAATCTGTACGTAAACTATACGATCAAAAGTATCCTGACACTCCCCAAAACATACGTTTTTCATATTAGGTGCATTGTGCTGCCAACTACTCCCAGATACTCCATATAAGCGTCCCCAGCAGTCATTAGACATCGTGAGAGAGTAGAATGGGGCGTTCCGCGGAACTCATGGAGTTAAAACGTGGTCAGGTGACTGGGTGTCACTTGTCATACGTCGGTACGCGAGATTTCCACACCCCTAAACATCCGTAGGTCCACTGTTTCCGATGTGACAATGAAGCGGAACGTGATGGGACTCGTACAGCACAAAAGTGTACAGGCCGACCTCGTCTGTTGACTGACAGAGACCGCCGACAGTTGAAGAGAGTCGTCATGTGTAATAGGCAGTCATCTATCCAGACCATCACACATAGATTCCAAACTGCATCAGTATCCACTGCAAGTCCTATGACAGTTAGGCGGGAAGTGAGAAAACTTGGATTTCATGGTCGAGCGACTGGTCATAAGCCACACATCACACCGGTAAATACGAAACGACGCCTCGCTTGGTGTAAGGAGCGTAAACGTTGGACGATTGAAGAATGGAAAAACATTGTATGGAGTGACGAATCACGATACACATTGTGGCCATCAGATGGCAGGGTGTGGTTATGGAGAATGCCCGGTGAACGTCATGTACCAGCGTCTGTAGTGCCAACAGTAAAATTCAGAGGCGGTGGTATTATGGTATGGTCGTGTTTTTCAAGGAGGGGGCTTGCACCCCTTGTTGTTTTACGTGGCACTATCACAGCACAGGCCTACATTGATGTTTTAAGTACCTTCTTGCTTCCCACTGTCGAAGAGCAATTCGAGGATGACGATTGCATCTTTCAACACGATCGAGGACCTATTCACAATGCACGGTCTGTGGCGGAGTGGTTAGACGACAATAACATCCCTGTAATGGACTGGACTGCACAGAATCCTGACCTGAATCCTAATGAACACCTTTGGGACATTTTGGAACGCCGTCTATGTGCAGGCCTCACCCCACCGACATCAATACCTCTCCCCAGTGCAGCACTCCGTGAAGAATAGGCTGCCATTCCCCAAAAAACCTTCCAGCACCTAACTGAACGTATGCTTGCGAGATTGGAAGCTTTCATCAAGGCTGAGGGTGGGCCAACACCATACTGAATCCTAGCAATACCGATGGAGTGGTAAGTCATTTTCAGATAGGTGTCCGGATACTTTTGATCACATAGTGTATAAAAGGATTAAGTAAATTTGCATTCTGCAAAAAGTGATTAACAGTTATGTACCAGCTGGTTTCACACAGTGGGGAAAAAATTATTCATACACTATCAGAACTGTAAACAAAGAAACTACTAATGAACTGCATACAGCAAGGAACGTCTTCAGTGGCAAGCTGCACCTCGTGCATGTTCATTCCGATACAACCAAGATGCCAGACAACAGTGAAATGGTCCGCAAATGGAAGGAAAGAAATGCAGAGGAAAGGTAAATAGTTATCTCCCAAAATGAAAAGGGGAAAACCATTTTCAGAAATAGCTGATATTGGAAGAATCCGGGCAACCGTGCAGTACATAACATCGCGATTTAGGGAAAGAAATACCCTCATTAATAGCGAAAGAACAGGTCGACCACAGAATCTAGCGTAAAGAGAACGAAATGTGTTAACAAGGATGGTCAAAAATATCCTAAACTGACAGCTTCTGCATTATCTGCGCATGTTAATTATCATTTCGGAAGACAATCACAGCAAGGTCTGTTTGCTGTGTTTTAAATAGTAAAGGGTGTGGAGGTAGAGTATCAAGAAGAAAACCATGCATCAGCAAGACGAGCAAGAAATTGTGACTTGAATTTTCTCAAAAGTATATAAGCAAGAACACATGTGTCTGGGGAAAGGTACTGTACACGGTTGGAAGCAAATTTAATATATTTGTAAATGATGGCAGGATATTGGTGTGGAGACGACCAAATACTGATCTGGATCCCAAACACATTCAATCCACAGTAAAGCACACTGGTGGAGTAGCTATTCTATGGGGATGTATCGCTACATCTGGTGATGTGCAACATGCTTTTTGTTGAAGGTAACGTGGATATATTTCAGAATTTAAATATCACAAAGGAAAATCAGCCAAAAAGTGTTGATAGCTTGAGTTTGAGCACAGATTACTACTTTCAGCAAGACCGTGACCCTAAGCATACGGCGGAAATTGGTCGCCTGTGGTCTTTGTACCATACTCCCCATTTTCTCAAGTTTCCAGCACGGAGCACAGACCTTGTTCCAACTGAACATCTTTGATGTATGCTTGAAAGAATGGTCAGAAAACATGAAATACGAAGTGAGACGGTTATGAAACTATGTCTGTAAGAAGAATGGCAAAATATTACGTCAGAGACTATCAAAAAACTGGTTCATTTCATGCCAAAGAGGTTAACAGAAGTGATTCGCAGAAGAGGAATGCCTGCAAAGTATTAACATTGTCATTACATTTACGTACGTTGTACTGTTCTTGGTACGTATGAATACTTTTTTTACCGCTGTGTGAAGCCAGATGGTACAGAACTGATATTCACTTTTTGCAGAAGGCTAATTTAGTTAATCCGTTTAAAAGCACAGATTAGGATAGGAAGTCCATATTGTTATTTCACCAAATAACATCTCTGGTTGGGATCTTAAGTTCTAATAAATGGAGTTATTCTGCACGGCCAGTGGTGTATGAATATTTTTTCCATGACTGTATATAATGCGTGAAAAATTTTGAGACGTTGTTCAGGGATAATTTCTGAGTATTTTGGTATAAGAGACCCACAGTCTCCGGCGACTCGTCACAGACTAATAACGTAATTATGATTTTTTTTTATTTTTTTTTACAGCAATCACCTCTGTTTCTATAGAAGTACCTTCACAAAAACCAATTTGCAAATGCCACTCGATGTAGGAAGTCCGTTGCCTGCAACGATTTCACCTCTGTGCATGATAAGGGTGCAACTGTTATTCATGTAAGGCTCTCAAAACCGTTGGTTAGCTTGTGTTCAGAGTTCGAACAACGTGGCGACACCATGACGCAAGATTGTTGCCAATCGAGTGTAGCACATTCTCTTCCACATCGGGTGTTCTTTCATACCTTAAACAGCCACTATCTTCCATTCTAACAGTTTCTCGTAGGCACCTATGTACAGATGCAAAAGTCCAGTGATGCGGGTGGACAGCTCAGCATAACATCCTTGTATCACTCTGCTATTGCAGTCACTGAACCCATACACGAGCTGCATATCGGCCAACACTTCATCGGTAAACGTATCCACACTACTGCTGTGTGTCCCTGTTTACACACAACTAACACTACTCGAAAACAAAACCCTACACAGAACCGAGCAGGACTCAATACTAACTTGAGAACCACGAGGTAAGGGGGGCGTTGCTGTTGTCAATAGCAGGTATCGTGAGCGAATGGAAACAAAACACACAGTGCATACAGTCGACATGTGCTCAGTTGTGCATTATTTTCATTGAAATGCGGATTTAAAGCAAATTAGGGCAAGAAACCTAACTAAAAGCAGTAACTTCATAACGAAACGCCGGAGGCCGTGGATAGGTTATACCAAAATACTCACAACAACTATTGAAATTATGTCGGTGGAGTCCTGGGTTCAGTTTGTACACACTTCAAAAGTTTTGCACCACCCCTTTTCCCAGAACTCCTGAAGATAGACGTTGACTGTGGGTACTTTATCACAGACACAGTCCCTATGACTGTTCAGAGATATCACTAAATCCGCCCAAATATGTAAACAACCATGCATGAGCAGCGTGTATTAGACGGAGAGGGTCCGACAGCCGATTATTTCCAGACATTCCACCAGGAAGGGGGCACACGGCTCGTGTTGTCTGTAGTTCAACCATACCTATACGGTCAATACCGCGGTTCGATCTCGACCGCATTGCTACGTTGTGCCAGGATTGGCTCTCAACAAGGGAAGCGTCCAGGCTTCTCGGAGTGAACCAAAGCGATGTTGTTCTGACATGGAGGAGATACAGAGAAACAGGAACTGTCGATGACATGCCTCGTTCAGGCCGCCCAAGGGCTACTGCTGCAGTGGATGACCGCTACCTACGGATTATGACTCGGAGGAACCGTGACAGCAACGCCACCAAGTTGAATAATGCTTTTCGTGCAGCCACAGGACGTCATGTTACGTCTCTAACTGTGCTCAATAGGCTGCATGATGCGCAACTTCACTCCCGACGTCCATGGCGAGGTCCATCTTTGCAACCACGACGCCATGCAGCGCGGTACAGATCGGCCCAACAACATACCGAACTGATCGGTCAGGATTGGCATCAAGTTCTCTTCACCGATGAGTGTCGCATGTGCCTTCAACCAGACAATCGTTGGAGACTTGTTTGAAGGTAACCCGGTCAGGATGAACGCCTTAGACACACTGTCCAACCAGTGCAGCAAGGTGGAGGTTCCCTGCTGTTTTGGGTTGGACTAATGTGGGGCTGACGTACGCCGCTGGTGGTCATGGAATGGGCCGTAACGGCTGTACGATACGTGAATGCCATCCTCCGGCCGATAGTGCAACCATATCGGCAGCATACTGGCGAGGCATTCGTCTTCATAGGCGACAATTCGCACTCCATCGTGCACATCTTGTGAATGACTTCCTTCAGGATAACGACATCGTTCGAGTAGAGTGGCCAGCATGTTCTCCAGATATGAACCCTATCGAAATTGCCTGTGATAGACTGAAAAGGGCTGTTTGTGGACGACGTGACCCACCAACCACTCTGAGGGATCTACGCCGAATCGCCGTTGGGGAGTTGGACAATCTGTTCGAACAGTGCCTTGATGAACTTTTGGATAGTATGCCACGACGAATATAGGCATGCATCAATGCAAGAGGACGTGCTACTGGGTATTAGAGTTACCGGTCTGTACAGCAGTGTGGACCACCACCTCTGAAGGTCTCGCTGTATGGTGGTACAACATGCACTGTGTGGTTTTCATGAGCAATAAAAAAGGGCGGAAATGATGTTTACGTTAATCTCTATTCCAATTTTCTGTACAGCTTCCGTAACTCTCGGAACCGAGGTGATGCAAAACTTTTTTTGATGTGTGTACATATAGGTTGAGAGCTGGTAAGGCTGTTGCAGGATAGATTGGGCTGAGAAATAATTTTAAGAAAAAAAAATCGGTGCTTGCGCCGTTTCCAAGTTAATTAGCAGTAAAGTAGCCGATCAGGGTGTTGCGCGCGCAAATTCAGCGACCCGTGTCAGTTGTTCTTGTAGCGTAGATGATAGCACAAGAGACTGCTCAGTTTTTGGCTCGGCTTCGATCCTTCCTATCGTCCCATGTCCAATTTTTTATTTCTCTCTTGCTCAGTCTCTGACGCGCAGCTTGAACTAGCGCGCGCAACGGTCTGAGTGGCTAACTTCAATGCCAATTAATTCGGAAACGGTGCAAGGCACCAAATGTTTTTCATAACAATTATTTCTCGATAAAACCCACTCTAAAATACCCTTGCAAGCTTTTCAGACTGTTTTTGACCGGCCTGTATATACAGGATGTTTCGCAATTCCTGTTAGAGAGAACTTAGTAAATAAAGTTTCTATGAGAAGCCTGTGTCCCGAAATGTACCGTCAGTTCGTTTTGTTGATATGACGTCATAGCAACGGCTGCGAGAAAATGGTGCGTTCACAACAAGAATGATTGACTGTGGTGCTCGACGGACGCTCTGCGCTCGTCACGTAGATGAGAACCCTACTACAAGTACTCGAAACACTTTGCAAAAACAGACATAATGTCTTATGGGATAACAGCAATCAGTGATTTTATAATGTTACTTAAAAGCCGTCTTGATTGCAATTTTTTTTAATTCATATGACCGGCTTAGGTTCATTCAGAACCATCTTCACATCTGATATTTCAGTTACAGGAGTAACCCGTCCAAATTCAGCAACTTTCACATGCTACGTCACATCACGTAGCATGTGAAAGTTGCTGAATTTGGACGGGTTACTCCTGTAACTGAAATATCAGATGTGAAGATGGTTCTGAATGAACCTAAACCGGTCATATGAATAAAAAAAAATTGCAATAAAGACGGATTTTAAGTAACATTACTCGAAACACTTTCCATGCCATGTCCTCCTACAGCATACAGGTCAGAGCTCGTTGTCTCCATTTTGTGCGAGCTGTGAAGCGCAAGATTTGAAAGTGATCCGATGTTCAAACTTATTTTGCATCCACATGGAATATTTACGGACATGGGTTCCTTTACAAAATTTTATCTACTAAGTCCCCTTGTAAAACCGTAAAGGGCTGCAATAGGAATTCAAAAAATGGCTCTGAGCACTATGGGACTCAACATCTGAGGTCATCAGTCTCAAAAAAAAAATAGAACTTAGAACTACTTAAACATAACTAACCTAAGGACATAAGACAAATCCATGCCCGAGGCAGGATTCGAACCTCCGACCGTAGCGGTCGCGCGGTTCCAGACTGAAGCGCATAGAACCGCTCGGCCACACCGGCCGGCCAATAGGAATTATGAAACACCTGTAGATATACAGATTGAGTCGTAAATTAGGAAAAATGTTCATAAAAAGTGTCACACATTTGGATACAAACATCAGATCGTTTTACCCATGTTTATATGTCATTAAATGGCAATTCAATTGAATGTTATAACATCGAGAAATGTGTAACGAGCTTTTGAGTATTTCTGCGTGCCGACATAGGCCAAAACGAAGGGTCAGCATCACCGCACAACATGCGGGTGTTGTAGGTAGTCGACGTCGGCGACTGGAAGGCGCTGCATACGGCGTCCAACGACGGTCTGCTTGGCAACGCGAGCAATGAGAGCGTCCAGGCGGTATCATGTATCGTGGATAGTTGGCATAGGGAAAGGAGAGGGAGGAGGAACTGTGTTACTGTGTATGCATGTTTCATTATTTGGTTTCTGTGTCCTGAATTTTTTCTTAAGGGATGAGTACAAGGACTCAGAATACGAAATACGACTACTCAGTTATGTCTGAGTTAATCCAAAGGAATACAGTACAGCTGTATAAATTTAAACTAACATAGAACACATGACCAGAAGCTGCAGTGGCGTATCATAAGTGCTGTTCGAAATGACGGCCATGGTCTGTGCGGCAAAGTTCGACTCAAGGATTGCTGAAAGCGATCCATATCGCACTTTTTATTCTGCGTCGAAGGTTGTTGACATCAAAAATCCCTCCTTCATAAATCATACATTTCACAAAAATAAATCCAGTGGATTAAGGCCATCCTAAAGACCTCCACGACCAATCCTTTTAGAAAGTAAAAAATTGTCCAGGTTGCGTCATACTGTGCCGCTGAAGTGTGCGAGGGCTCCATCACGCATGTGCCACAGGTTCATACGAGAGGCCTAACTAACGTCTTCAAATAATGCCGAGCAAGTGTGGCCTTGTGAGATGCCTATCGATAATACCAAACCAGGTATTGACACCAACCACATCGTCGCTAGTAGCCTCGTTCCATTGTGCTCTGGGGGTTTTCTTCTGCCCACTCGTGCGAGTTATGCGAATTCATTATATCCCCTTCGTGAAATAAGTATCGTCGGTGAACAGTATTGTTCGTGAAAAATGCTAGTCATGTCTTTGGGTTTGTGGAGGTCCGTCCTCTGCTGGTAGTCTAACGGCGACAAAGCCTGTACCTTGTACATGCGAAAGGGGTGATAATGGTTTCTATGCAGTAGTCGGGTAGCAGCAGAGTGTGACATTCTGATCGCAGTGGCGAGAGACCTGGCGCTTATTCTTCGGCCCTCCGCAAATTCTCTTCGTCGGCCGCACTGTACGTCGACGGCCGGCCCCGGCAATAAATCTTTGAGGTGCTACACATGCACCATAGTCCCTCGAGCGCCTATCCACCGAGTAAAATGTTTTCTCGTGGAAGGCGCAGGTTAGGAAACCTCTCTTGCAACGTCAATTCTTCCATCGCCAAGCCCATAGGTGAGGTAGACATCAGCATATTCCTCGTTCGTGAAACTTTGCCGTAGTTGGAACACTGCGACGCGTCCATTTGCAGCTGTCGAAGCGGTGAGTATCGGCCATAGCGAACAGCGCAATACTGTTGTACACACATCATGCACGCCGCGGTTTTCCTTCCGTCAATGACCGACCTCACCGTTAATAGGACAGACGTTACCTGAAATGACACTGCTCGTTCTGTCACCGCCACCAACGTGTACGGCCATAGCGAACAGCGCAATACTGTTGTACACACATCATGCACGCCGCGGTTTTCCTTCCGTCAATGACCGACCTCACCGTTAATAGGACAGACGTTACCTGAAATGAGACTGCTCGTTCTGTCACCGCCACCAACGTGTAGTTCATAAGTTCTGCTACAGGCTGGCAATTATTGAACTATATGGGAAAAAAACGTAAATTGCGTTAGATAGAGCAGCAATCAGTCGTAGAATTAAGTTGCTTTAATATGACATTTATAGACACAACGGAGATCAGTTTTTTTTCCTTTATTGTGATTTTAATACCAGTATGACAGGTAGGCTGGCAGCAGCACAAAACGCCCCCTTCAGCCAAAGATAGTACAATGATAAAACAGAGAAGACACATGGGTTGGATCAAAGCGGCGGGAAAAAAACAGTAGACACATGAACAGAAAAAACAAGAAGCCGTCCACACTCGATGACAATCCACACTACAAACTGTTGACACGAAGCACAAATACTGAAGATGTCGATGGCACTGGTGAACGATGGAGTGTGACGGTGAACACTGAACAATAAACACGACGGCACACACGAGACACTGATGGCGATGATCTCTGGCGCGCGAATGTCCACTTAGCGTGTGCGAGTCCGGGGACCTGCCAAGAGGGTAAGAAGGGTGAGGTGGGGGAGAGGGGAGAACAGGGATGCCAATGTCTGAGGAGATGGGGGGAGGAGGAGAGGGACAGGGGAGGGGAAGCCCGGGGGAGGAGTGGGGAGAAATGGAGGAGGGAGAGAAGAGGGAGAGAAGGGTGGGAGGGTGCCCAAAGGAGCAAACAAAGGAAGAGGGAGGGAGGATCAAAGTTGGTAGGAAGGGTAGATGGAGGGGAGGAGGGCATCATCAGGGAGAGGGAGCTGGCGGAAGCCACCTTGGGAGAGGGTAAGGAGGGTGGAGAGATGGAGACCGGGTGGGACATGGGAATACATTCGCGGCAGTGGGCGGGGGCGGGAGAGGATGGGCGAGACAAGCAGGTGAGGAGGATCGAGTTTGCGGGAGGTCTACAGGATCCGTATCCTTTCAAGGAAAAGGAGGAGGTGGGGGAACGGAATGAGATCATACAGGATCCGCGTGGGGGAGGGGAGATGGATGCGATAGGCAAGGTGGAGAGCATGGCATTCAAGGATTTGAAGAGATTTATAAAAGGTAGTGGGGGCGGAGATCCAGGCCCAATGGGCGTAACAAAGGATAGGGTGGATGAGGGATTTATAGGTGTGGAGTATGGTGGAGGGGTCCAGAACCCACGTACGGCCAGAAAGGAGCTTCAGGAGACGGAGTTGGGAGCATGCCTTGGCATGGATTGTACGGAGATGGGAATTCCAGGAGAGTCGACGGTCGAGGGTGACGCCAAGGTACTTAAGGGTGGGGGTGAGGGCGATAGGACGGCCATAGATGGTGAGATAGAAATCAAGGAGGCGGAAGGAAGGGGTGGTTTTGCCTACAATGATCGCCTGGGTTTTGGAGGGATTGACCTTGAGCAACCACTGGTTGCACCAAGTGGTGAACCGGTCAAGATGGGATTGGAGAAGGTGTTGGGAACGCTGCAGGGTGGGAGCAAGGGCAAGGAAGGCGGTGTCATCAGCAAACTGGAGAAGGTGGACGGGCGGTGACGGCGGCGGCATGTCCGCCGTATATAAAAGGTACAGAAGGGGAGAGAAGATGGAGCCTTGGGGCACACCGGCGGAGGGAAAAAAGGTGTACGAATCCGTGTTATGGATCGTGATGTAGGAAGGACGGTGGGAGAGAAAGGAGCCGATCAGACGGATGTAGTTATTGGGAAGGGTGAAGGTTTGGAGCTTGAAGAGGAGACCGGAATGCCATACGCGGTCATAAGCATGTTCGAGGTCCAGGGAGAGGAAGATTGCGGAGCGACGGGAATTAAGCTGTTTGGAAAGGAGATGAGTGAGGTGAAGGAGAAGGTCATCGGAAGAGAAGGACGGCCAAAAGCCACACTTGGTAACGGGAAGGAGGTGGTGCTGGCGGAGATGCAGGTGGATGCGGCGGGTGAGGATAGATTCCAGGACCTTGCTGAAGACCGAGGTAAGGCTGATGGGATGGTAGGAGGAGACGGCGGACGGCGGTTTACCAGGTTTAAGGAACATCAGGATATGGGATGTGAGGACGGGGCGTGAGTCGTGCTTGGGTAGCTCAGTGGTAGAGCGCTTGCCCGCGAAAGGCAAAGGTCCCGAGTTCGAGTCTCGGTCCGGCACAAGTTTTAATCTGCCAGGAAGTTTCATATCAGCGCACACTCCGCTGTAGAGTGAAAATTTCATTCTAGGATACGGGAGGTTTTCCACAGGTGGAGGTAATAACTGGTGGACAGGACTACATTGTAGAGCCTGGCCTGGGTGGAGAGGAAAGAGACAGGAGCTTCACGAAGATGACGGTTGTGAAACGATCGTGACCAGGAGCGGTGTTGCGTTTCGTGCGGAGTGTAGCAATGAGATCCTGTGTAGTGATAGGGGCATTGAGTTCCGTGTGTGCAATGAACCAGGTGCGAGGGGAGGGACAGAGATGTCAGTTCGATCACGGACATCCGGGAAGAGGGAGTAATCGAACTGGGGATCATCGGGGATGGAAAAGACATCGGAGAGGTAAGAGGCAAAGTGATTGGCCTTACTAAGGGTGTCAGGGAAGGGGTGATCATCATGGAGAAGAGGATAGTAGGGGGAGCGTTTAGTTCCGGTAAGGCGATGGAAGGATGACCAGAAATTGGACGAGTTTATAGGTAGGGTACCATTTAAACGGGTGCATATCTGTCGCCAGTCCAGGTGTTTCTTAGCCACGAGCAAATTACGAATGTGCCGCTGGAGTCGCCGGTGGCGTCAGAGTGTGTCCGGGTCACGCGTGTGGAGGAAGGCACGGTAGAGACGGCGGGATTCACAGAGGAGGAGGACGGCCTGTGGGGGTAAGGTAGGATGGTGGGGGTGGATGGCGACAGTAGGGACGTGGGCCTCCATGGCCTCAGACAAGGTCTGCTGGAGAAAGGCGGCGGCATGGGTTACATCGTCAGGGTGGTGGTAGGTGAAGGGGTGGCTGTCGACCTGGGTGGAGAGGGTATCCCGGTAGGCATTCCAGTTGGCACAGGAATAGTCATGGACGTACTTTGGGGAAGGGTCATTACGAGGGTCGGGGCGGGGGCGACGACCGTCTGTAACGGTGAGGAGGACAGGGAGACGGTCGCTACCAATAGGCTCCAGGACATCCACCATTATGCGGCCAAGGAGGTTGGGGGAGGAAAGGATAACATCGGGAGTGGAGTTGGATTCGGGATGGGTGTGCTGGGGGATGGGGATGAGGTCGCCTTGAAGGGAGGAGAGGAACCGTTGCCACCGCCGGAACTGGGCGGCGGAACGACTATGGATGTTGAGGTTGGCGGCGATCACGTAGGAGGAGAGGGTACGGTCAATGTGGGAGAGGAAGTCGAAGGGAATAGGGGCGTTAGGGCGGACATAGATGGTGGCGCAGGTAACGGTAAGGCCGGGCAAGAAGAGACTAAGGATCAGGTGTTCGGTGGGGTCGGGAAGGAGAGGTTGGAGCCGAACGGGGATCTGGTGGTGGTGACCAATGGCAACTCCGCCACGCGCAATCGGGAGGGGATTATCGGAGCGGTGAAGGAGGTAGGGCGACGTGTGGATGGTGTGGTGGGGTTGGAGGAAGGTTTCATTGAGGAGGAAGGCATCCACACGGTGGGTGGCAAGGGTGTGCAGGAAGAGGTTCTTGTTGGCGGGAAGGGAGCGGATGTTGTTGAAAAGGATACGGTGCTGTCGCGTTATGACAGGGATTTAGACAAGGGTGTCAAGACGGGAGAAGGTGAAATGGGCCTGGTTGTTAGAGTAGGTGGCATACATTTTTAAGTGGAAAATGGAACGGGCGGCGAGGGAGACCTGTTTGAGGGTGTGAGGGCGCTGGAAAGGGTGGACATTTTGTAGGACAATGGTGAGCAACCTGATGATGTTCTCATCGGTGGGGGGGGGGGGACGAAGGGAATTGCCAGGAGGGGTGGGGGCGTCCAGAAGACGGACAGGGACGTGAGTTCAGGAGTGGTCGGAGGGGGTTGGGCTTTACACTTTTGGGAGCAGTTGGGATGGGGGAGATTGCAGGTATTACAGGAGGGAGGGGATTGAAGGTTAGAACACTGCCGGAGGAAGTGCGCTTGCCTACAATGTTGGCAGGTGGGGGCCTCGCAGCACTCGGCTGTTGGGTGTGCGTTATAGCGCAGACACCTCTGGCAGTGCAGGGATTGAGGAGGGGAACGGGAGGGATCAATCTTACAGCGCTGGTTGAAGAGGAGGGCACCCTCCTTCAGGAGACAGTCAATGGAGGGGGCTTCCTCGGAGAAAACCCGCATAAGGTGGGTGGGGCTGGCCGAGTTGAAAATGTGGCGGACCGCCCGCACCTCCAGCGTGGGATGCGCCTTGAGCTCCGCCAACACCTCCTCCTCCGTGATCGTCGGACTGAGCCGAGTGATAACGGCGGTGAGGGTCAGCGGGCGATACGGGGGTTGGGGTTGGCGGGTAGGAGATGGAGAAGGAGCAGGGGTGAGGGAGGCGTTGGGGCCAAAACGGGTGATGGGGAGCTGGGAGAGGATGTCAGTATGGAGGGTGGGGCTGGGGAAGGAGATGAGAACGGGATCCTGTCTGGGAGTGAGGAGTGAGATGGGGGCACCAGGGAAGTATTGGCAGAGGATGAGGGAGAGATTCCGGGCCTCGAGAAGGGAAGGATTGGGACGGGAGAGGAGGTATTTGTATAAAGAGTTGGGGAGGGGGGAGGGGGGAGGAGGAGGAGGAGGAGAAAGGGGGCGGAGGGAGCAGGGCCAGGCGGGGAGACATCCATGGCATCCTGGAGGGGGGAGAAGGAGGATGGGGCGAGGCCTTTTTGGGAGCGGAGGAGGTGGTGGTGCCACTAGGGCGTTTAACGGCAGCAGAAGGGTGGATGGTGACATGAGGGACAGGAGCTATAGGGAGGAGGCGGGAAGGGGCAGGTCCCAGTGTGGACGCAGCAGTCGGCGCTGGAGATGATGACGGCGACGGCGACGACGACGGTGGTGGCGGCGGTGATGGCGAAGGCGATGGGGAGAGTTGGGCATGGGCAGTGGCCCGACGGGCCACCACTCTAGCTGGAGCTGCAGTGACAGGCTGGGGGAGTGGGGGGAAAGGATCAGAGGGAGAGGAGCTGGAGAAGCTGGAGAGGGGGCGACAAAGAGCGAGGGTGAAGGGAGAGTGAGGAGGGATGGAAAGAGGGGGGTGTGACTGGGCACACCATGTAATGGTGGTGGTGGCGGCGGAGGGCGACGTGTACACAATGGCAGTCGTGGTAGTAGTGGCAGTGGTGGTGGGGGCTGACATGACGACAGGGATAAACAAAATAGCACAGGACGAAAAGGAGGGGAAAAACTGGGGACAGATGAAGACGGACGAAGACGAAGACGAACGAAGACCAGAGTCCCACGTTGCTGGCACTGGCGCTGGCGACGGCTGGCAGGAATGCCCCAGCTGCTGCTGCTGCCGCGGACGGGGCCGGGGCCGGGGCCGGGGCCGCTGCTGCTGCTGCCGCTGGAGGGCTGGCTGGCTGGCTGGCTGGCTGGCTGGCTGGCTGGCTGGCTGTACTGCTCCTGCTGGAGGGCTGGCTGGCCGGCTGGCTGGCTGGGCTGCTGCTGCTGCTGCTGCTGCTACTGCTGCTGGAGGGCTGGCTGGCTGGCTGCTGCCGGCTGGACCGCTGCTGCTGGCCGGGACCGCTGTTGCTGCTGCTGCTGCTGCTGCATGGCTGGGCTGGGCCGCTGTTGCTCGGCTGGCTGGCTGGCTGGCTGGTACCTGAAAACCTAGCGCTTCGATTGGTGGTGGAATGGCACAATCGAAGGGCGGTATCCTTTCGGAGTACCGCCGGAGATGAACGCAGATCAGATTTCGACCTGTGTCAGGTCATTATCAATGCTAAAACAAAACGGATTTAGGCTATGACATGTTCGATATGCCTACTATCATTGGCGATGATGTGGCGCAGACGAATAGCGAAACTCTGCATGACCCGCTGAAGTGTCGGAACATCGATGTTGTCGATGACCTGCTTAATGGCTGTTTTCAGCTTAGCAATGGTTTGGGGGTTATTGCTGTACAACTTGCCTCTAACATAGCCCCATAAAAAGGAATCGTATGTATCCAGATCCGGAGAATATGGCGGTAAATCGAGGGCCATGCCAGTGGTCTCTGGGGTCCCCAAAATGCTCCTCCAAGACATTACTCTCCTGCTTCGATGGATTGGAGCTCCGTCTTGCATGAATCACATCTTGTGGAAATGAGAGTCACTTTGGGTAATGGGGTTGAAATCATCTTCCAAAACCTCGGTAGTCACGTGCCATCAGGAAATACCGCACTGATTATTCCGTGACCGGACATTGCACACCATACAGTCACCCGTTGACGGCGAAAAGACTTCTCGATCGTGAGGTGCAGATTCTCATTCCCCCAAATGTGCTAATTTTGCTTACTGAGGAACCCATGAGGATGAAAGTGGGCTCCGTCGCTAAACCAAACCATACTGCACATACTAAGTCCCATCATGCACCGCGGCCAACCGTGCAGTTTGAACGTCCTAAACCAAAACCGTTGAGAAGTTATGAAGATTTTATTTCATATAGTTCAGTAATTGTGACCCTGTACAATTTCACATACACACCGATAGGATTTGTTCTTTTAAGTATATTTCAAACGCTGGCAGATACAAATCAGCTCATTGGTGTGTCATGTGTTACATTTGTGAGTGAATAACATGACATGATCGTGGGGTCTGGCGGTTTCTCATTAAATGGTTAATTGTTCTTTTGTTTTATGTACTCAGTCATCGAGAAGACCAAAACTAACAAAGGTCTGTCGCTTGTTCTGCATAGCAGCATGAAGTCCTCGGAATATTTTTCCTCGTTTGCGACTCACCCTGAATATATATTAATGGAACATGTAACAAACTAACAGGACAGGCGTTAAGATCTTGCTAAGTATGGCAATGTGGCAGTACCAAAACAGTTTTTTACATACTTCGCTATGGTTATCGTGTCTAAGATATATCGATGCAGGAGAAAACTTGTTTTCTTTAGGAAATTAGTGACATATTTTCGGCTTTACAGGAAAGGAAATGGTAGTATGGCATTTTTGGCAGGGAGACAAAGTCTGGGGTATTCGGCCGCCTAGTGCAAATCTTTCCATATGACGCCACTTCGGCGACTTGCGTGTCGATGATGAGATCAAATAATCAGGCAACGCAAACACCAAGTCCCCGAGCACAGAAAACCTCCGACCCATCCGTTGATCGAACTCGGGACCCATCTAGAGGCAGCAATGCTCACCACTCAGTCACCACCTAAACCACGAGCTATGGACTGCCTGTGCAGAAAATATGAGTGTATTACCCTATTAGTTCAAGAAGTCGGTTTCGTGCATCAGCTTCTGCGGGGGAGCCCTCAGCGTGACTAATTTTCTGGTCGAAGGCATTCTCTGGATTTTTCCGGAGGTTAATGTTTTGAACCGTGTCAATGATAGGCCATCATTTACGGAATGAACGATTTTTCTTAAGCCACATACAGTGGATCTTCAGGAAGTAAAATCGCTTTTAGATTATGCTCCGAAGCTTTTATGAAAAAAAAAGGCGGTCCATAGGAGTGTAAACACTCTTCTAAAACAAAAACAAGGGGGTAAACATAAATTCAGAGAGAAGTAGTGTGAGGTGGGAGGCAATGTTACTAACATAGATGCCATGTTAGAAGCCGCCGTCTTCGATACAATACCGCAGATCTGACCACTGGAACCGACCATATACATACTGCATCTCACAGAATGAAAAAAAGTACGCCTTCTAACTTCCACGAGGATTAATGGTTTACCTTCCGTTAAGAATCCGTAGCCAATCATAGATGAGATATAGCTGCAGACGATTGACAGTTGCCTCAATAACAGGTCTTCCTGTTGGGTTTGCCCTTCTTGAATTCGCTGCATTTCTCTGTTAAGTGCAATGTACTCAAATGAAGATTCGTCACCATAATTTACACTAGAGTATTTAGAAAAGTTTCCACTGACTTAATAATAAACCAGAAAACTCTGTCTAAAGGACACTGTGAATTTGAGCCATTACCTGAAGTTAAATACCATGTATGCCACCACAATCAGCTAAAATATTTATTTTGCTGCATTATGTTTCGACAACATGTCATTGTTGCGGACATGTGGAACAAACTATGTAAAATTTTAAAAATTACTAGATGATGACAAATTAGCATAACTACAGAGTGGTCCGTAGGCGTGGAATCAACCTTCTAATAGAAAAGCTAGTGGTTGAATAGAAATGTAAAGTCGAGTAGTATGACATCGGGAAAATCTGTAAGGTTATATTACCAATACGGCGACAATTATACTCGTGGAAGCTGCCATGTTGTATGCTACAGCCGGCCGTGGTGGCCGAGCGGTTCTAGGCGCTACAGCCTGGAACCGCGCGACCGCTACGGTCGCAGGTTCGAATCCTGCCTCGGGCATAGGTGTGTGTGATGTCCTTAGGTTAGTTAGGTTTAAGTAGTTCTAAGTTCTAGGGGACTGATGACCTTAGAAGTTGTCCCATAGTGCTCAGAGCCATTTGAACCATTTTGTATGCTACTCGTAATTTTAAATGAAAGGGCGTTATTCGATGCATCAGGCACATAGAGAATTACACAAGAAAAGCAGTGGTGTTTGTCATTTGAGCATAATTTTATCTACTCTTAAGCTATGTCGCATTTTGTTCAGAACAAGGCAAATACTAATGATATCTCTTAAGGGGTACATGATATTATCGGCGTATATTCTCGGCCTATTAATGTTGTCCGCTTTACCCATCCCTTACAATTTTACCGACAACTGTACTGGTATGTGAGCGTTTGCATCAACAGTCCACTCGCTGAGGCGTGCAAAGTTTCTGATATTCACCACATACACCACTGCCTTCAAAAATCCCTTAGGATAGAAGGCTAATGGGCTTCAGTCCGGGGAACATGGCGACCATCCCACAAGACCTCTACGACCTAACTATCTTCGTGGATAGGCCCAAGGTTCTTACTGAGGTGGGACACCGTCGTGCTGAAAGAAAGTTGCGACAGTAGGGGAGGCAACAAAGCTGCAGGCAACCTTGACTGAAGAAGCGCCCGAAAAAACGAGAACCCCATATTCCACACCGAATAATCACCTTTTGAGCGCCAAGTACCTTCGATGGACCCACCCAGTGAGGGTTGACAACTGATTTTACCTGTGATTCTGTTTATTTACGTCTTTGTTCACAAAGAAAACAACCTACACCGTAAACAGTACGTCATAGGGGAAACAAGACTTGTTGTCCAGCTTGTGTGTCACTTATTCTGCAGGATGAATCCGACTTTCTGGATCGTCCTCGGCGGGATGTTGTGACATTTGTCTTTTGTAAGGCTACACTCTTACTAAACGATGCCGGAAAAGTGGTTGATGTTGCAGTTCCTTCTCTAAATCCTCGCACAAACGAAAAAATGGCTGACATCGAAATAAGTGTCCAAGGAATAGAAAAGCAACTGGAATCACTCAACAGAGGAAAGTCCACTGGACCTGACGGGATACCAATTCGATTCTACACAGAGTACGCGAAAGAACTTGCCCCCCTTCTAACAGCCGTGTACGACAAGTCTCTAGAGGAACGGAAGGTTCCAAATTATTGGAAAAGAGCACAGGTAGTCCCAGTCTTCAAGAAGGGTCGTCGAGCAGATGCGCAAAACTATAGACCTATATCTCTGACGTCGATGTGTTATAGAATTTTAGAACATGTTTTTTGCTCGAGTATCATGTCGTTTTTTGAAACCCAGAATCTACTATGTAGGAATCAACATGGATTCCGGAACCAGCGATCGTGTGAGACCCAACTCGCTTTATTTGTTCATGAGACCCAGAAAACATTAGATACAGGCTCCCAGGTAGATGCTATTTTTCTTGACTTCCGGAAGGCGTTCGATACAGTTCCGCACTGTTGCCTGATAAACAAAGTAAGAGCCTACGGAATATCAGACCAGCTATGTGGCTGGATTGAAGAGTTTTTAGCAAACAGAACACAGCATGTTGTTATCAATGGAGAGACGTCTACAGACGTTAAAGTAACCTCTGGCGTGCCACAGTGGAGTGTTATGGGACCATTGCTTTTCACAATATATATAAATGACCTAGTAGATAGTGTCGGAAGTTCCATGCCGCTTTTCGCGGATGACGCTGTAGTATACAGAGAAGTTGCAGCATTAGAAAATTGTAGCGAAATGCAGGAAGATCTGCAGCGGATAGGCACTTGGTGCAGGGAGTGGCAACTGAGCCTTAACATAGACAAATGTAATGTATTGCGAATACATAGAAAGAAGGATCCTTTATTGTATGATTATATGATAGCGGAACAAACACTGGTAGCAGTTACTTCTGTAAAATATCTGGGAGTATGCGTGCGGAACGATTTGAAGTGGAATGATCATATAAAATTAATTGTTGGTAAGGCGGGTACCAGGTTGAGATTCATTGGGAGAGTGCTTAGAAAATGTAGTCCATCAACAAAGGAGGTGGCTTACAAAACACTCGTTCGACCTATACTTGAGTATTGCTCATCAGTGTGGTATCCGTACCAGATCGGGTTGGCGGAGGAGAGAGAAGATCCAAAGAAGAGCGGCGCGTTTCGTCACAGGGTTATTTGGTAACTGTGATAGCGTTACGGAGATGTTTAATAAACTCAAGTGGCAGACTCTGCAAGAGAGGCGCTCTGTATCGCGGTGTAGCTTGCTCGCCAGGTTTCGAGAGGGTGCGTTTCTGGATGAGGTATCGAATATATTGCTTCCCCCTACTTATACCTCCCGAGGAGATCACGAATGTAAAATTAGAGAGATTAGAGCGCGCACGGAGGCTTTCAGACAGTCGTTCTTCCCGCGAACCATACGCGACTGGAACAGGAAAGGGAGGTAATGACAGTGGCACGTAAAGTGCCCTCCGCCACACACCGTTGGGTGGCTTGCGGAGTATAAATGTAGATGTAGATCTACAGCCATTATCGATCGTCCAACTTTTGGCTTCTCGCGAATTTCGCGAGACCTTTGTGGATAATGGATAGTCTGTATGGGTCTCGTTGGTTGAAATCCTCTGCTACTACACGGGTGTTTCTCTCTCCTGACAACGGGATGATTCCAATGCGTTCGACTCAATGCCATCAACTTTCACGTCACCAGTAAAGAAGAAACTTCAGACATAACTCGAGCATAAATCAAGCTGTTCTCAGATGAAGGTACCATTGTTTTTCTCGTGTAACTCTCCATTTGTTTGATACGTCAAATGATCCCCTATTTCCATTTTAAAATTACGAGAGGCATCTAAGATGAGGGCTTGCATATGGGCTCAATTTTGCTAACATAACCTCTCCCATATCATACTACTTAACTTTAAATTTCTGTTTTCCCATCTGCTTTTTTGATAGAAGGGTGATTTCACACATCCAACGAGCAGGTTGCACAATCCAAGTTGGCGCACTGTGAAACTAATGCTCACGTGTGTGAAACACAATAATTAGTTTCTTACGTGTAATTGGTGCTGTCGTTTCGCTTTGTTTAACTGGAAGTCTAGGGGGCAATCTATTTCTTTTTTGGTGTTTCTAGTCTTTTTTCTTTTGAGTCGCCCATCTTCTAACAGCGCTCCTCGGATTCCATTTCTGCTCTAACTTCTTCATCTCAGAGTAGGACCTGCAACCTATATCCTCAATTACTTGTTGGGTGTATTCAAATCTCAGTCTTTCCCTGCAGATATTACGCTCTGCAGATTCCTCTAGTACCATGTCCTGTCATCCTGTCTCTTTTTCTTCTTAGTGTTTTCCGTATGTTCCTTCCTTCGCCTATTCTGCGGATAACCTCCACATTCATTATCATTTTCAGTGTACTTCTGTAGCACCACATCCCTAATGCTTTAATTCTGTCCTGTTCCGGTTTTCCCGCTGCCCATGATTCACTGCCATGCAATGCTGTGCTCCAAAAGTACATTCTCAGAAATTTCTTCCTCAAATTAAAGCCAGTGTTTAATGCCAGCAGTTTTCTAGCCAGGAATGCACACTTTGCCTGTAGTAGTCTGCTTTTTTGTCGTTCTTGTTTTGTCCGTCATGGATAATTTTGCTTTCGGGGTTGCAGAATCCCTTTACTTAGTGTGCTTCGTTATTCTCAATTGTGATGTTAAGATTCTTGCTGTTCTCATTCCTGCGACACCTCATTACCTTTGTCTTTTTCCAGTCTGCTCTCAATCCTCATTCTGTACTCATTACACTGGTCATTCCATCCAACAGATCCCGTAATTCTTCTTCACGTTCACGAGAATAGCAATGTGATCAGCAAATCTTACTGTTGATATCCTTTCACCCTGATTTTTAATCCCACTCTTAATCATTATTGACTTCTATTTCATTTCAAACCGTGTCCACTGCGACGAGTGTTGCAAACCCAACATGTAATGTGAAATGGAACAACAAAAACATGCTGTACAGCCGAGCCCTCCAATTCGTGTATTTAGTGAGGCCCTATTTCCAGTAAGAAAGGAAAAAGGTGGGTTCTTATTTCGTTTTTCTCGGTTTGTAAAGAGGACTGCAAGAGCTTTGAAAGTAAGGCTCAGACGCCAAGAAATAAGCAGCCGAGGGAAAAAGTTTGTGACACCTTCGAGCGATTTTCAGAGAGAGGCCATTCGTTTTACTACTACAAGACAAGGGGTGATCCCACATTATCGAAACTGCTCATAACGCTTCAGAATGACGATCTTTTTACAGGAGGCTAATTTTAATTTCGTAAACTGCTTAAAGAGGTGCCCTTCAACTCTTCAGTTATTAAGGGGCGTAAAATATGAAAGAAAGGACAGATGTTTCATGGCAGGGCAGATTTCTGTGTAGAATCCCGGGAGTAACATTTGAAAGTTTAGTGTGGCTAAATGAAGTCAGTCATTCACTGAGTAAAAATTGCAATGGTGGGATCCATGAGGGCAAGACGGCTATATCTGTTTGAAAAGAAGGGTGAATTTTTCTTTTACATGCAAGTTTGTTGGAGAGCTCTGTGCTAAATCGCCTGTTAATGTTTCGTTAGGAAAAGACAGGCTATTACCATGAAGAGATGAATAGTGTAATTTTTTCAGTAGTGGTTAGAATCTTGCTTATGACAAATCTCACAAGAGCCTCAGCCATTGTTCCGGGAAATGTCCGATATCTTTCAGCTATTCATGATAAAACACCAACTTTGGCAACAAGCAAACACGAAATAATTCATTGGTGAAAGGCGAGACTTGGATGTCAGAGTAGATTCGAAGAAGGCTCAGGTGTTAGAAATTGTGTCACAAAAG
This sequence comes from Schistocerca nitens, assembly GCF_023898315.1. NCBI lineage: Eukaryota > Metazoa > Arthropoda > Insecta > Orthoptera > Acrididae > Schistocerca > Schistocerca nitens. The sequence goes on from NC_064617.1 coordinate 562,479,858, forward strand.
AGACCACAATTTTCAAATTTTATTAAGCATATAAATACGGCCTGCGTGTTCTCGTGATTTTTGAGAACGAGCAGTAGCAACCGGATACGGTGCGCCATGAGGCACATACGTCAATGTTGCCATCTGGCCACGTAAACTGTCAGTACCAATAATTCGCTTCACAGGCAACAGTTTCATCAGTACGTCGTCATATCGCAGACGATAGAATTTTAAAATGGTCTACTCTACATGTCCATAATGATGACATATTTTCGAAATTTATTGCAGCACACTACCTACTTTAGTAGGTTTTTGTGATATACATAAGAACATATTTCAGTAAGTACTTCACGTTCCCAGAATACTCTGATGTTTTCTGGTTTACCTCGTAAATCAGGAGATTTCCTCTTATTTCAGTAGATACTTTCCTGAACACTCGAACGTAAGTTATGATGGTAGAAGGTCAGAGGAAAAAGCTGCACATAGCAGAGGAGTGTGATGAATGCAAGTGGGGCAAACACAGTGTGAAGACCAGTGACTGAGACAAACGTTAGTTAGTCTGTAACCGTATCTCATCTCTGACTGGTCGATATACCAAAATGTTGAACTTCTGGAGTTGTTCTGAATTCACAATTTTGTGGTCAGTCGTAAGGTACGGTGCGCCGCGACGCACGTATGTCAAAATTGCCATCTGGCCGCATAATCTGTCAATACCGATAATTCGCTTCACAAACACAGCTTCGTCAGAACGTCTTTACACGCCAGACGGTATAATTTTAAACTGGTGTACGCTACATGTCCATAAAGTGACATACTGTCAAAATTTGTTGCAGCACAATAACGGTTTCAGCAGATTTTTGTGGTATACGTAAGAACATATTCTAGGAAGTGCTTAACCCTCCCAAATTACTCTCGTGTTTTCTAGTTTTCCCCACGAATCAGGAGATTTCCTCTTATTGCAGTAGAAACTTTCCTGAACACTCGAACTTATGTTATGATGGCAGAATGTCAGACGAAGACACTGCATATAGCGGAGAGTGCTGTGAATTCAAATGGGGCAAACACAGTGGGAAGACCAGTGACTGAGACAAACGTCTCAGTCTGTAACAAATTGTTCAAATGGCTCTGAGCACTATGGGACTTAAAGAACTACTTAAACCTAACTAACCTAAGGGCATCATACACTTCCATGCCCGAGGCAGGATTCGAACCTGCGACCGTAGCGGTCACGCGGTTCCAAACTGACGCGCTTAGAACCGCACGGCCACACCGACCGGCCAGTCTGTAACCATATCTCATCTCTGACTGGTTGATATACCAAAATGTTGAAGAATTTCTGGAGTTGCTCTGAATTCACAATTTTGTAGTCACTCGTAAACCCTCGTGGAAGGTAGAAAGTGGGTTTTTGAATCCTGCGAGCTGCGGAACGGAGGTGGTCGGATCCAGTGGTCGGATCCATTGTTCTTCTGAATACAATCAGACAGCTACACGATCAAAATTAGTGATGCAGGAATGACTATTTAGAACGAGACATTTGACCCTCATCTAGAAAGTGGCACTAGCAAGCTGCTAAGCGTCCACCAGGCGATGTTTCCTTTACCGATAGTGGCGCGATTACGCCGCTTAGTGAAATCGTAAGAATCGCATCTCACATGGACCACCCACACGATGCTTTACCACTGCATAGACGATCATTTCATAAATCCTCAAAGGAAAGAGCAAATCTACGAAATATGTTTAATACTTCACCGTTCCAATACATACAAAGAGAATCGCTCCCGCCATTCCACACGCACAGTCAGTACAGCTGTTGTTGCCATTTTAAAAACATGGCCCCAGTACTTGGCTCTTGCCGGCCGGTGTGGCCGAGCGGTTCTAGGCGCTACAGTCTGCAACCGCGCGATCGCTACGGTCGCAGGTTCGAATCCTGCCTCGGGCATGGATGTGTGTGATGTCCTTAGGCTAGTTAGGTTTAAGTAGTTCTAAGTTCTAGGGGACTGATGACCTCAGAAGTTAAGTCCCATAGTGCTCAGAGCCATTTGAAGCCATACTTGGCTCTTGGTATACATATGACCTCGCTGACTTTTGCCTTTGAGGCCATTTGATGTGGCCCGTCTGACCGTGTTACTGTCTAGTCTGACATATACTTATTGATCATAGTAGTCAAGCACGAACGAGGTGCAAATTGCGATGCATACCAGTATATTACGAGGGTAATCCCAAAAGTAAGGTCTCCTATTTTTTATAAGTACATAGACCTCTTTATTTCTACAATGGTTTACATCAGTTTACAGCTTGAACATTTAGCTATTTTTTGACATAATCACGATTTCTGTCAAAGCATTTTTGTAGACGCTGTAGCAGTTTTTAAATGCCCATGTCATACCAGCTCGCCGCCATGCTGTTCAGAAAGTTATCAAACTCTTCTTTCACCTCGTCGTCGGAGCTGAATCGCTAGGACCACAATTAACGCTTACAGATACTGTGAGACTCTGAAAAAACTCAAACGGGCAATTCAGAACCGGAAAAGAGGAATGTTGAGCAATGGCGTACACATTCTCCATGACAACGCTCGCCCACATATCGCTCGGCAAACCGACGAACTTTCTGAACAGCATGGCAGCGAGCTGGTATGACATGGGCATACAAAAACTGCCACAGCGTCTACAAAAATACATCGACAGAAATGGTGATTATGTCGAAAAATAGCTAAATGTTCAAGCTGTAACCCGATGTAAACCATTGTAGAAATAAGAGGTCTATGTACTTATAAAAAAATAGGAGACCTTACTTTTGGGATTACCCTCGTAGGTTTATTGCTGTCTGCAGCACCTAAAATATTTGTGATTTCACCTTCCATCGACGTGGTGTTCTTTATCGCTGGAAACACACGGACAGAGCTAGTCGCATTTATGCATGAATTAATCACGATTTGTTAGTACACGATCACGTCTACACTCGGTACGGAGAAGGAAGAGCCCTGGCATCTGGCAGCACTAATGCTGGTTTTCAAGGGTGGGGTGTGAAAGATGCTGACTGGAAAGTCATTGCCACCTTCAACTGAGGTAACACGGAGGCGTTGCCACAGCAACATCAACTAAATCGTGTTACGTGATTAATCGTGGTAGGTGTGACAAGCAGTCGTGGAAACCACACTTTAACTGTTAGGTAACTTCTTTTGTCGTACAGAGTACAGTCTGCCAAGAGCCAATATTCACTTTCAGCCCTTATAGAATATTAACGAACCCGGCAATGCTTCGCAGTTGCTAAGTACGTATGGGAATTGGACATCTGTCCTTATGTCCAGTTTCCCTTGTACCCGAACCTCGCAATGCTTCGCAGTTGCAAAATACGTATGGGAATTGCATATCTATCCTAACGTCCTAATTTCCTTTTATCCCTCTTTTTCTGTCCATCTCCTCCTCCTCCTCCCCCTCTCTATCCATCCCCTCCTCCCTCCTCTCTGTCCATCTCCTCCTTCCCCCTCTCTATGTCTATTTCCTCCTCGCTCCTCTCGTCTGTCTCGCCTTCTACCTTTCTCTGACCCTGAACCTTGTTTATTGTTACTGCAAATTCATATTCCATGATAGTATTCTAATCATAAGCCAATAAGTCAAAACACAAATTTCCTGTTTTCTGCGAAGTCTCACTGTGAGGAACAAACTTCAAAAGAGAATTTATACGGGAGAAAAAAATCTGTCAAATGATTTAGATGCCCTGCTATAACAGTTAAAACTGACTGTGAGAAGGAGAGCCAAAGCGCACGTTTTCACGGCAGAGCACAGCACAGCAGCTTCCTTCTCACAATCGGTTTTAACAGTAAAACTGTACAGTCTTGTTTACGCAAATATATAGCCTATGGGCGTCTGAAAGTTTGTCAAGTATAGATAAAAAATTTGAAGTGAGTCGGTCACGAACTTTTCGAGATTTTTGCTAACAATGTTTCCATATTGTTATTACAAATATATGTTCGTATGTTATACAGATGTCTGTCCTAATGTTTATTAACCCTCGCATGGTATCAGCTCTGGAGAAACATATTGTATGCCTGGGATCTTCTTTGACCCCAAAGTGATTCAAGCAACTTTATGCTGATAAAATTTGAAATATGTCCACAAAAGTAATTATAATTTATTGAGAAACATATGCATGGTGTCGATATCGCAACTCCATAGTTTCTTAATAAAATTAAGTTACATGTAGGTTGTAATTATTTACTACATTTGTTTGAAATATGAAAGTATATTTTGTTTAGTTTATTTAGTTCCAAAAATTATTTTAACACAAAATATTCATAACCCACACACTATGTAGCAACACTGTAATTTATTATTATTATGTGTAATATTACTTACATGAAATGTTATTAGAAATACACTCCTAGTCGCTCTCCGTGTCTTATGACGAACAATCGTTACACAACGCACTTAACCAAGCATGTTCTTTACAGACAAACTTGTGACACCCATCATTGCTGATTCACTTTCTTATCCTTTGACCTTGGGCAGGAATCACAGCGTTTTCTCTTCAGATTTGGAACATGGGCTTCCTGGTTATCGTGTTGTTTTTCCTTTAGAAGATCCTTGAAGCCTGAAAATATTATTGCTGAACGAATGTGTTGTGTTCTGCACTGGGGCGACAGGATTCGTCGTTCAATGTGAGGTTTGACTAGTTCTTTTCCTAGTTCTGAGAGAAATTCTCTTCTTGCATTTCTACTTCTCATATCGTGTAAAAGTCTACAATACGAACGTAAGCATTGAGACAAGGATAAATCTAGTATATCAAAAACTACAGCTAGTGGCCACCTTTCTGTTCCACGTTTCTCTCAATATTGTCTAGCCATCTTATCAACTGTATCAACTCCTGACTTTGTTGAGTTGTAGAACATTACTATTTCAGTTTTTTTGAGCTCATGCTCACTTACATCTAATGTTTGGTGTACAGTAGACAGCAAAATAACTGATTTATATTGTGTAGGAACATACGAAGCTAAAACAGTATTCTGTGCATTCACAAAAGTGGTCTATAATGGACGCCTCTGTTTTGATGGCCACATTTCTTTTGGTATCTCTTTTCCGTCGGCCCGAAGAGTTCCCACAAGTGTCAATTTATTAGCAAGAAGTTCTTGTCCCAAATCAAAACTTTAAAAAAATATATGTGTGGTAGTGTTTCTACCACTTCCCTTCAGGTGATCAACTAAATCATGTACCATTCGTTTCCCTTGATTTATTTCCCTTTCTTTAGCAGATTTCCCCGTTATAGTTGTGCATTTATGACATAATTGGCCTCACAGTCTACAGCAGCCCGCACTTTTATCCCATACTTTCGAGGTTTCGAAGGAATGTACACCTTCAATGGACACCGTTCCCTGAAAGTCCACGGATCCTCATCAACTGTAATATAAGGTCCAAGGACGTAAGACGAAATTCATTCTTCAACGAACATTTCAAGCACAGCCCTCTTAGGTCCAGCTTTTGATCCAGAAGTAGCTTTTCTTTCTTCCCTTGTAAGTTTATCATCAAACTGGACTGCTGCGTTCGAAGCTTCGAATCCTGCCTCGGGCATGGATATATGTGGTGTCCTTAGGTTAGTTAGATTTAAGTAGTTCTAAGTCTAGGGGACTGATGACCTCAGATGTTAAGTCCCATAGTGCTTAGAGCCATTTGAACCGTCAAACTGGAGGCACATCAAAAATCCCACAATTTTGAAAAGCTCATTGTGGTTAGAAAAGTAGGTAAGCCATACTCTTCTGACCAAAATTCACTCAAAGGCTTCCCACGTGCCTTATGTAAGCCAGCTATTATTAGTAGACCAAAGAATCAAGTTCAATCTAGCGTTCAAGAGTTGGGTACAGAATTTTATTATCTTGTGCATGATTATTGGTATGCGTTACTATTACACTCTGCATGTGATTGGCGATAAAATGTCTGAAACATTCTACCCTTGTCTATAATTGTGGTCTATGGTGACATGGAATATGCGCAGTTTCACGTATTACATTCCTTGAAACCTGCTTCCGCTCTTCAGGTGGTACTGTGGTATATGTTATAGGTAGAAAAGTAGATGCACTCGACACCTGAACACCGTTACAATCTTCTTCACAGTCACTCACACCCACTTCATCTCCGACCTGTTTATCTTCTTCTGTCATATCTCCATCAGCATTACCGTATCCTCGTTTCGAAAAAATGATTCATTTTCACTATCACTCTTCCGTAAATCTGCCATGGCCTGCTCAAGACTGCAGCCCCTTGCAAAACGTGTAGCACCATCCATGACGAATAAACTATAATACTGTGTCTTCCTTCTACAAAACTCAATTCGAAACTGTGAATTTGTGGTAACAATGCACGTGAATATATTTTCTATTCATTGTTTACAACAATGTACAATTGAGTGTAGGTTTATAAGATGCATTGTTTCAAGGATTTATTTTCATAACAAAACATACATAAAAATAAAAGTCACATATTGTATACCTGCGGTATTTTCTGACCCCACTGCAAAAATTTCGAATTTTCGTACTACAGACTGTGATATAATCATAAATCTTTTACTCAGCTATAGTAAAAAGTCCTTGAATAGCATATCTGGAGGATGAGTAGTCTAGGCCCCCATTAAAACTGTTTATTTGCAGTTAAACGAGCCTTGGGGCCTAAAAAGACCTCAGACGTCATGCAAGAGTTAAAGTAGTGTGTAAAAATCTGAGGTAAATCGGTCAAGGGCTTTGCGGGATATTCGCTATCAATGCTTCCTTATTACATATTACGTAACATATATATACACTCCTGGAAATTGAAATAAGAACACCGTGAATTCATTGTCCCAGGAAGGGGAAACTTTATTGACACATTCCTGGGGTCAGATACATCACATGATCACACTGACAGAACCACAGGCACATAGACACAGGCAACAGAGCATGCACAATGTCGGCACTAGTACAGTGTATATCCACCTTTCGCAGCAATGCAGGCTGCTATTCTCCCATGGAGACGATCGTAGAGATGCTGGATGTAGTCCTGTGGAACGGCTTGCCATGCCATTTCCACCTGGCGCCTCAGTTGGACCAGCGTTCGTGCTGGACGTGCAGACCGCGTGAGACGACGCTTCATCCAGTCCCAAACATGCTCAATGGGGGACAGATCCGGAGATCTTGCTGGCCAGGGTAGTTGACTTACACCTTCTAGAGCACGTTCGGTGGCACGGGATACATGCGGACGTGCATTGTCCTGTTGGAACAGCAAGTTCCCTTGCCGGTCTAGGACTGGTAGAACGATGGGTTCGATGACGGTTTGGATGTACCGTACACTATTCAGTGTCCCCTCGACGATCACCAGTGGTGTACGGCCAGTGTAGGAGATCGCTCCCCACACCATGATGCCGGGTGTTGGCCCTGTGTGCCTCGGTCGTATGCAGTCCTGATTGTGGCGCCCACCTGCACGGCGCCAAACACGCATACGACCATCATTGGCACCAAGGCAGAAGCGACTCTCATCGCTGAAGACGACACGTCTCCATTCGTCCCTCCATTCACGCCTGTCGCGACACCACTGGAGGCGGGCTGCACGATGTTGGGGCGTGAGCGGAAGACGGCCTAACGGTGTGCGGGACCGTAGCCCAGCTTCATGGAGACGGTTGCGAATGGTCCTCGCCGATACCCCAGGAGCAACAGTGTCCCTAATTTGCTGGGAAGTGGCGGTGCGGTCCCCTACGGCACTGCGTAGGATCCTACGGTGTTGGCGTGCATCCGTGCGTCGCTGCGGTCCGGTCCCAGGTCGACGGGCGCGTGCACCTTCCGCCGACCACTGGCGACAACATCGATGTACTGTGGAGACCTCACGCCCCACGTGTTGAGCAATTCGGCGGTACGTCCACCCGGCCTCCCGCATGCCCACTATACGCCCTCGCTCAAAGTCCGTCAACTGCACATACGGTTCAGGTCCACGCTGTCGCGGCATGCTACCAGTGTTAAAGACTGCGATGGAGCTCCGTATGCCACGGCAAACTGGCTGACACTGACGGCGGCGGTGCACAAATGCTGCGCAGCTAGCGCCATTCGACGGCCAACACCGCGGGTCCTGGTGGGTCCGCTGTGCCGTGCGTGTGATCATTGCTTGTACAGCCCTCTCGCAGTGTCAGGAGCACGTATGGTGGGTCTGACATACCGGTGTCAATGTGTTCTTTTTTCCATTTCCAGGAGTGTATTATATACATTAAAAGTATATAGCCTATTTCCATCCGGACATTTATTAGACTGACGTGAAAAAATTTGAAGTAAATCGGTAAGAAAGTTTCCGAAAGTTTTGGTAACGACGATCCCACTTTACATATTAGAGCATATATATTCAGATATGTTAATAATATATAGCCTACGTCCGTCCGAAAATTTATTGAAGCATCATGTAAAATTTGAAGTAAACCGGTACGGAACTTTTCGAAATTTTTGGTTACAACATTTCCTCTTTTTATATTAATATATATATATATATATATATATATATATATATATATATATATATATATATATATATATATATATTAATAATTATATTACACATACATTTTAAAAATATAGGCTTACAGCGTTTCTCCGTCTTCATTAGAGTGTCGTCTAAAAGGCTGAAGTAAGCCGGTCAATTTCGGGCACCTACGTTAAACAACGACTGGTTTCCATATAGTAGTATTCAGAATATAGTAATCACTGACTGCAGGGTCGGTTTAAGGCCCAAGTGACACAAGCTGTGTATTGGGCCGACAAGCTGAGTGGGCCGCCAGAGGCTCCACAACTTCATATTTCTATACAGGATATGTCACAATTAGCAGTGTCCTCTTAGGTTGTCAGCCATAGAGGGACGCTAGACGCGCAGGTGCGAAATCTGTACACAGTGCGTATCAAAATTAGTTGCGAAAACTGACACAGATGAAAGTGTACCAGGGGAAACAGGGAGGGGAGTCGAAAATGGTAAGTTACTTATGTGTAAAAATGTTCTTGAACTCGTCCTGGGTATGAAATTAAGATTAACCAAACGGAAAACCTCACTACAGTGTTACTGTAAAGATTGCTAGCTGAAAGAGTGTTGGTTTCTCTCTCTCTCTCTCTCTCTCTCTCTCTCTCTCTCTCTCTCGCAGGAGACTGAAGAAGTAATTTACCTATGATACTAATGATGAAGCTATTGATGAAGGTGAAGCAGAAAGCTCCTTTAAAGTAAATTTGTACCTTAGTGATACAGCTATCTCCTTACTAGAAGATAGACTTGAGGTGATGGGCAGTCACAGTAAGAGTTTCAGCTTTCTTTACGATAATCGTGATGTGAAAACGGGGCTTGTGAAAAAGTAAAAGCCGCAAGCAAGTTTCTCGAGACAGCGTAAACTAATGGTGAGGAAGTAAACGAGGAACTTTTGATCTTCCTCCTGGACGTTCCCCACAATGGTCATTATCTTATATTGCAAAATAAATGGCATTGACATTTTTCCACACTTTTGTAAAACTAGGAATTTTTATTTTATCAACGATATCTGTAGCTAGTGATGAAATGAGACTTTCACAACTTAAGTTGATAAAAAAGTAAACACTTTTTTTAAAACGATTGTGTGGCCTGTAAACTTTAGCCATTAAAAAATGATACCTTCACGTCGACACATTCTGATTCTATTTTGAAAAATTTTGCTAAGTTAAAGGCTACAAAAATGGCAATATAATGTTCTTACCCAAGGAAAAAGTTGTCATTACATATAATGTACATATGTCGGAATTATACATAACTTCAGTAATAGATTCACACGCAAATGTGTTTTCCTTTTCCGTTGCATACATACAAATTTTGACAAAATTCATCAATTTTCAGCTACTTTCAGGGCAAATTACCTAAACTTTGTTTGCTGCCTAGTGAGTTTTCCTCATCTGTAATATATAACTGACGTAATTCAGTATCTTACACTTAAGATATCTATAGAAAATTAGATGAGATTGTTTTGTGTTTCCGACTCATTTATTCCGATGAATAGCAAGAACGATTGTAAGTTACAGAATAAAAAGTTCCATTACTAAACCGAAAAGGAAACAGAAATTTTCTTTTTCTTTTTCCCCACACGGTTTATTCGACAGCACAATTTTATTGAAGCTAGAACAATATAATATGTCAAGTTATTTCTGCTTTAAGTAAATGCTTTTAAACGTTTCAGGAATTCCTTTAAATGCGATAGAACTCTTCTTTATTTTCATATTTAGACTGGAATAAGATTCAGAAATTCCTCTCTATTATAGAGAATGTCTTTGCAGCACTTATTTTAAAATAAAATAAACCAGTTTATATTATCACTGAATTTAAATGTATTTTTAATATCCTACCAAGAGCCCAAGGAGTAAAAACTAATGTTTGAGAAGGGATTGGGAGGGGTCCGCCAAATGATAAGTCGCTCGTGTGGACAGATGTGCTCGAACTGGCCCTGGCTGACTGGAGAGCACACGTTTCACGTACGTCACAGAACAACAGTGCGTGTTGGAGAACGTGAGGCAAGCGGTGACGTAACGTTTCTGTTACGTTGTCAACATCAGTGTTTGCAGAAAGTGCATTTAAGAGAAATTTTATTCTAGTTTTCTCATTACACGGATAGATACTTGGCAGATACTGAAATTCGTAATATCGTTCTTCTTCACCTCTCCCTCTTATCTATAGGCTATTCGATGACGAGCAAGGGCTGTTCGAAACAGGGAATGACATTCAGATGTGCTTTTGTGATTATTGTCACAAGGAAATAAAATATAATAATTAGTCAGTCACTTTTTTTCCAAACTTTCTCAAAAAGATCTGTAATTATCCGAGTGGCCTGGGCGGGACATCTGTAAAATTGGTGCCACATAGACTGTCTTACGTCCACTGGCGTGTCATCCAATATGAATATTTGTTGTTGTTTAGAGACCCGTTGATAAAACAGGGACCAATACTGCTATTCTTGAAAAGTTCGGACCACACGTTACCCGCGTTTCTCCAGACACATGTGGTAAGGGCAAGACATTAACGCTTATTTTCCCCTGAGCAGTGGGTCAGGTGCTCAGGTGTGGATGCGCAAACGCAATACAGTTGACGTCGACGGAATAATTTCATTGTCTATCCACATCTCGCTGCCAGCGTGGAGTATCAGCCGACCACTAGAGCACATTACGAAGATTGATTTGCACATGATTTATAAACGATGCTTTATCCGCCAGAGAAAATCCTGTGTACGACCACCCTTAGTTGCAAGCGGATTACACATTAACACTGCAAAAATATTACCTGTATTTCTCTCACCAGTTTCCGCTCTTTTTCGCTGTCGGATGTTCTTCTTTACTTCTCCACTTCCTGGAAATTTTCAGATAATATTTTCAAAGGTAGGTAGCGAGGGCTTTAAACCGACATCCGCAACGCTGCTCTAGCAGTTTACCGAGATTTGGCATGCACGATTGCTCTATCCCCTTTTTCTGAGTGTCGTATACAGTGTGGAAACCCGAGTAGTTTCACGAGCAAGTTATCAGGTAGCTACAGCAGCAGAGCACAGACTGGTGGGCTTCAAGTGCGCAGGCAAACATACGAAGCGTGACTGAGTTACGAGTTTGCTTACGTTTGGTGCAGTAGGGGCAGACGTTTAAGGGGACTCCGTTACTAACGGCGGAACAGTGAATTTGCAGCGCTGTCATCTTTTTACGATTATCGTGTAGAAAACCTCCTTGAAGGCTCTTTCCAGTGACACAGAAAAAAGTATGCCATTGCAATACAAAAAATGTCTGCGCCGTAATTCATCAGCTATATACTAGAATATACAACTATACAGGTGTAACACGTATAAGTGCACCTATTTTTATTGGTGAATGAGTACAGATTACTGAATAACATTACACCAGTAATTACTTCGTTTGCAAACTAGCAATTGTAGCTGTTAGGAGTAGCATATTTTTATGTTTTTAGTACCTCCACGTGCATGAGGCAAAGGCAGTCTATTAGCATTTACTTTCCCCTGGAGAGCAGGTCAGGTGTTGAAGCGTGGTTGAGTGGACGCAAAACTTTTAGTCTATACTGACAGGTGTAGTCCACTTAGAGCTGCAGTTACTATCGTTCAGAAAACATCTGGTAGTAAATTATCTTATGTGTTTGCGGGAAGACTGTTCTGCGTAGCGAAAAAACAACTAGCACACTGATGTGTGTACATATTGAGGCATCACGCACAGAATAATCTGCACATACACTATATGATCAAAATATCCGGACACCTGGCTGAAAATGACTTACAAATTCGTGGCGCCCTCCATCGGTAATGCTGGAATTCAATATGGTGTTAGCCCACCCACAGCCTTGATGACAGCTTCCACTCTCGCAGACAGCAGCAATCAGGTGCTGGAAGGTTTCTTGGGGAATGGCAGTCCATTCTTCACGGAATGCTGCACTGAGCAGAGGTATCGATGTCGGTCGGTGAGCCGTTCCAAAACATCCCAAAGGTGTTCTAAGGATTCAGTGCAGGACTATGTGCAGGCCAGTCCATTACACGGATGTTATTGTTGTGTAACCACTCCGCGACATGGTATGCATTATGAGCAGAGAATGTGCTTAAACCATCAATGTAGGCCTGTGCTGTGACAGAGCCACCCAAAACAACAAGGGATGCAAGCCCCCTCCATGAAAAACGCGACCACACCATACCAGCATTAGCTCCCAATTTTACTGTTGGCACTACACACGCTGGCAGATAACGTTCACCGGCCATTCGCCACACCCACACCCTGCCATCGAATGGCCACATTGTGTACCGTGATTCGTCAATCCCCACAATGTTTTTCCATTGTTCAATCGTCCAACGTTTACGACCCTTACACCAAGCGAGGCGTCGTTTCGCATTTACCGGCGTGATGTGTGGCTTATGACCAGTCGCTCTACCATGAAATCCAAGTCTTCTCACCTCCCGACTAACTGTCATAGTACTTGCAGTGGATACTGATGCAGTCTGGAATGCATGTGTGATGGTCTGGGTAGATGTCTGCCCATTACACATTACGACCCTCCTCAACTGTTGGCGGTCTCTGTCAGTCAACAGATGAGGTCGGTCTGTACGCTTTTGTGCTGTACGTGTCCCTTCACGTTTCCACTTCACTATCACGTCGAAAAAAGTGTACCTAAGGGTGTTTAGGAGTGTGGAAATCTCGCCTTTGCTAACAGCAAAACATCGCCTGTAGCTCCTGTCCTGGGCTCGTGACCATTCTGGTTGGACCATAGACGACTGGAAAGCCATAGCCGGGTCAGATGTGTCACAATTTCGGTTGATAAGAGTTGACGATAGGATCCGAGTGTGGCGCAGACTCCACGAAGCCTTGACCCAAGTTGTCAACAAGGCACTGTCAAGCTGGTGATGGCTCCGTAATGCTGTGGGCTTTGTCCACATGGAATGGACTGGGTGCTCTGGTCCAGATGAACCGATCACTGACTGGAGATGGTTATGTACGGCTACTTGGAGACCATCGGCAGCCATTAATTGAATCCAATCGAACATCTGTGGGACATAATCGAGAGGTCACTTAGTGTACAAAATACTCCACCTGTAATACTTCCGCAATTATGTGACGGCTATAGAGGGAGCATGTTTCAGTATTTCTACAGGGTACTTCGAACTACTTCTCGAATCCGTGCCATATGGGGCAGCTGCAGCGCACTGAGCAAAAGGAGGTCCGACGGGATGTTATGAGGTATACCATGACTTTTGTCACCTCACTATGAACTGCACCCGTAATTCTTGTGCTGGTAATTGTCACCAGAGTGGGCCAGATACGGCATTCAAGATGTCATTTCCTGCCGCTGCAGAACGACAGTACAAGAAAAAGGAAAAAGATATGAGGCTCTCTTTCAACTCTGAGCATCTTCCTTGACTGCAGGAGAGCACGGAAACGGCCGCCGCGTCAACGATACGGTAAATTTTCCGTGCACTTTGTTGTAGAAGCACAGTGTAGGATGCAGATTGCAGCAGCGCCAGCCGCAGGCAGGTGTGAGTGTAGTGCCCTACAACATTCAACACAGTCATCGCAATGTTCAGAGGGAGACAGCCTGGGGAGGTGGGGAAATCGTTGACACAGAAGCACCTAAATAGAAGAAGGCAAAAACCTCTCCACACCAGCAACCGTGGATGTGTTTAGTATACGTACCACAAAGTACAGCGAATCCCAAGCAAACTCACCTCGTGAGGGTATAAATACCTAGTGTTAGTATTCCAGCTCTACTATCACGGGGCTGCTATGCTCGGGGCGCCAGCCAGAATGCTTCTCGTAAACTGCACTTCGACTATGCCACAGGGCAGAAACCATGAGAGCTGGAACTGCCACCACTTCAGGCCAGCACCGGCCCTGGGAAGCCGTGGAGCAGTCGCCTGGATACCGCCTGCCGAACACACAGGAGGCCGCTGGATGCCTCAGCTACTCCACTGCTTTCTCTATTGAACAACGGTGGAGAGCCGTAATAGAGATATTTGGGAACTTGTGGCTGTTTGGCGGTGCACAGTGTATACCTGCACCCACTAAACTCTAAACCACTTCAGCATGATAACTGAAACCTCCCACGTTACCTAGTCATTGCTAAGTCCTCAATATTTCCCATCGCACGCTGAAATGTTAAATGGCTCTGAGCACTATGGGACTCAACTGCTGTGGTTATCAGTCCCCTAGAACTTAGAACTACTTAAACCTAACTAACCTAAGGACATCACACACATCCATGCCCGAGGCAGGATTCGAACCTGCGACCGTAGCAGTCGCACGATTCCGGACTGCGCGCCTAGAACCGCGAGACCACCGCGGCCGGCGAAATGTTAAATCTAAAATTTAGTAGAAAGGCAGACAATCATTGCTAGTGATACCTCGAGAATATTGTAAGAAATAAAAAATCGATACCCAGATTCCAGGAGGTGGCAAGTGGCCCCTCTAGCCTCCTCCACTATGGACGTCTATGCCCCTAGGGTTTCAGTAGACAACTGTATGAAAACTACAAAACTTACATAAAATAGACTTATATCAGTGAACAGAATATCCTCGAACTTATTACATCACATTACACTAACTCAATATGGGCACCAAATGCGACGTGGCGTACGTCAGTATGTGTGTGCAATTCACTGACGTCGCTCCTGCTTGCTGCCTGGTAAGGCGCGTCAGCAGACCACTTAGGAAATCTGTTCATTGTGTTGCCTATCCGCAGGAGCGATTTAATACGATGTGAATGTATGGCGCGGCTGGTTTTTCTACATCTCTGTATGTCCATCTTTTTAAAAAGGGTTGCGCTACTCATCTGTTCGATGTTGTTGTTGTGGTCTTCAGTCCTGAGACTGGTTTGATGCAGCTCTCCATGTTACTCTATCCTGTGCAAGCTTCTTCATCTCCCAGTACCTACTGCAACCTACATCCTTCTGAATCTGCTTAGTGTATTGATCTCTTGGTCTCCCTCTACGATTTTTACCCTCCACGCTGCCCTCCAATGCTAAATTTGTGATCCCTTGATGCCTTAAAACATGTCCTACCAACCGATCCCTTCTTCTAGTCAAGTTGTGCCACAAACTTCTCTTCTCCCCAATCCTATTCAATACCTCCTCATTAGTTACGTGATCTACCCACCTTATCTTCAGCATTCTTCTGTAGCACCACATTTCGAAAGCTTCTATTCTCTTCTTGTCCAAACTGGTTATCGTCCATGTTTCACTTCCATACATGGCTACACTCCATACAAATATTTTTAGAAACGACTTCCTGACACTTAAATCAATACTCGATGTTAACAAATTTCTCTTCTTCAGAAACGATTTCCTTGCCATTGCCAGTCTACATTTTATATCCTCTCTACTTCGACCATCATCGGTTATTTTACTCCCTAAATAGCAAAACTCCTTTCCTACTTTAAGTGTCTCATTTCCTAATCTAATCCCCTCAGCATCACCCGATTTAATTTGACTACATTCCATTATCCTCGTTTTGCTTTTGTTTATATTCATCTTATATCCTCCTTTCAAGACACTGTCCATTCCGTTCAACTGCTCTTCCAAGTCCTTTGCTGTCTCTGACAGAATTACAATGTCATCGGCGAACCTCAAAGTTTTTACTTCTTCTCCATGAATTTTAATACCTACTCCGATTTTTTCTTTTGTTTCCTTTACTGCTTGCTCAATATACAGATTGAATAACATCGGGGAGAGGCTACAACCCTGTCTCACTCCTTTCCCAACCACTGCTTCCCTTTCATGCCCCTCGACTCTTATAACTGCCATCTGGTTTCTGTACAAATTGTAAATAGCCTTTCGCTCCCTGTATTTTACCCCTGCCACCTTCAGAATTTGAAAGAGAGTATTCCAGTTAACGTTGTCAAAAGCTTTCTCTAAGTCTACAAATGCTAGAAATGTAGGTTTGCCTTTTCTTAATCTTCCTTCTAAGATAAGTCGTAAGGTTAGTATTGCCTCTCGTGTTCCAACATTTCTACGGAATCCAAACTGATCTTCCCCGAGGTCCGCTTCTACCAGTTTTTCCATTCGTCTGTAAAGAATTCGCGTTAGTATTTTGCAGCTGTGACTTATTTAACTGATAGTTCGGTAATTTTCACATCTGTCAACACCTGCCTTCTTTGGGATTGGAATTATTATATTCTTCTTGAAGTCTGTGGGTATTTCGCCTGTCTCATACATCTTGCTCACCAGATGGTAGAGTTTTGTCATGACTGGCTCTCCCAAGGCCATCAGTAGTTCTAATGGAATGTTGTCTACTCCCGGGGCCTTGTTTCGACTCAGGTCTTTCAGTGCTCTGTCAAACTCTTCACGCAGTATCTTATCTCCCATTTCATCTTCATCTACATCCTCTTCCATTTCCATAATATTGTCCTCAAGTACATCACCCTTGTATAAACCCTCTATATACTCCTTCCACCTTTCTGCCTTCCCTTCTTTGCTTAGAACTGGGTTGCCATCTGAGCTCTTGATATTCATACAAGTGGTTCTCTTCTCTCCAAAGTTCTCTTTAATTTTCCTGTAGGCAGTATCTATCTTACCCCTAGTGAGACAAGCCTCTACATCCTTACATTTGTCCTCTAGCCATCCCTGCTTAGCCATTTTGCACTTTCTGTCGATCTCATTTTTGAGACGTTTGTATTCCCTTTTGCCTGCTTCATTTACTGCATTTTTGTATTTTCTCCTTTCATCAATTAAATTCAATATTTCTTCTGTTACCCAAGGATTTCTATTAGCCCTCGTCTTTTTACCTACTTGATCCTCTGCTGCCTTCACTACTTCATCCCTCAGAGCTACCCATTCTTCTTCTACTGTATTTCTTTCCCCCATTCCTGTCAATTGTTCCCTTATGCTCTCCCTGAAACTCTCTACAACCTCTGGTTCTTTCAGTTTATCCAGGTCCCATCTCCTTAAATTCCCACCTTTTTGCAGTTTCTTCAGTTTCAATCTGCAGTTCATAACCAATAGATTGTGGTCAGAATCCACATCTGCCCCTGGAAATGTCTTACAATTTAAAACCTGGTTCCTAAATCTCTGTCTTACCATTATATAATCTATCTGATACCTATTAGTATCTCCAGGATTCTTCCAGGTATACAACCTTCTTTTATGATTCTTGAACCAAGTGTTAGCTATGATTAAGTTATGCTCTGTGCAAAATTCTACAAGGCGGCTTCCTCTTTCATTTCTTCCCCCCAATCCATATTCACCTACTACGTTTCCTTCTCTCCCTTTTCCTACTGACGAATTCCAGTCACCCATGACTATTAAATTTTCGTCTCCCTTCACTACCTGAATAATTTCTTTTATCTCGTCATACATTTCATCAATTTCTTCATCATCTGCAGAGCTAGTTGGCATATAAACTTGTACTAGTGTAGTAGGCATGGGCTTTGTGTCTATCTTGGCCACAATAATGCGTTCACTATGCTGTTTGTAGTAGCTAACCCGCACTCCTATTTTTTTTATTCATTATTAAACCTACTCCTGCATTACCTCTATTTGATTTTGTATTTATAAACCTGTAATCACCTGACCAAAAGTCTTGTTCCTCCTGCCACCGAACTTCACTAATTCCCACTATATCTAACTTTAACCTATCCATTTCCCTTTTTAAATTTTCTAACCTACCTGCCCGATTAAGGGATCTGACATTCCACGCTCCGATCCGTAGATTGCCAGTTTTCTTTCTCCTGATAACGACGTCCTCTTGAGTAGTCCCCGCCCGGAGATCCCAATGGGGGACTATTTTACCTCCGGAATATTTTACCCAAGAGGACGCCATCATCATTTAATCATACAGTAAAGCTGCATGTAAAGCTGCATGTCCTCGGGAAAAATTACGGCTGTAGTTTCCCCTTGCTTTCAGCCGTTCGCAGTACCAGCACAGCAAGGCCGTTTTGGTTAATGTTACAAGGCCAGATCAGTCAATCATCCAGACTGTTGCCCCTGCAACTACTGAAAAGGCTGCTGCCCCTCTTCAGGAACCACATGTTTGTCTGGCCTCTCAACAGATACCCCTCCGTTGTGGTTGCACCTACGGTACGGCCATCTGTATCGCTGAGGCACGCAAGCCTCCCCACCAACGGCAAGGTCCAAGGTTCATGGGGGAAGGTCTGTTCGATAGAGGATGTCAAATTAAATACCTTTCAGCCGTCAATTTTCAACCTTATTTTATTTCGCAACCGATATCAGCGTTTTACTACGCCATCTTCAGGCCCCTGACCGACGTGTATGAAGAATTACCAATATTGCTGGCCCCTGTGTTGAACACAACCGAGGTAAATTCTTCCTACACGTCGGTCAGGGGCCTGAAGATGGCGCAGTAAAACGCTGATACTGGTTCCGAAATAAAATAAGATTGAAAATTGACGGCTGAAAGGTATTTGATTTGTCTACATGTTCTGACCATCTGCTACCTAGTGGTGTGCTTTACAGCTGCGCAATAGTGGTTTAGGGATCGAGGAAGGAAGATTAGGGTTTAATGTCACGTCGGTATCGAGGTCATCAGGGACAGCGCACAAGCTCGGACTGCTTAAAGGATGCGGAATGTAATCGGCCGTGTGCTTTCAAAGGAACAATCCCGGCATTTGGCTGGAGCGATTAAGAGAAATCACGAGAAACTTAAATCTGGACGGCTGAATTCGCATTTCAACTGTCGTCCTCCCACATGCGAGTCCAGGTGCCAACCACTGCCCCACCTCACTAAGTCGAGACTTTGGTTAGATGTTCTGTCAACGATACACCCAACTTGAATCCCTAACAAAAGGTGGCAAATACGCAGAGCTATGAATAGCTCATTTCTTCACAGAGATTATGCAAACAGGCAATATACCACAAGAATACAACCGCTGTATTACAACCAGCTGACAGACCTAAAAGCTACAGACGGATAACCCTTTTATCTGTGACGTACAAGCTACTAGAGTGGTTTATTCATAATGGAATCAGTACAAGAGCATTTGGAGCAGTCCCGCTTCATAAAGCAGACTTCTGGCCAAAACGAAATTGCACAGATAAAGGTCTGTCACTCGCCACCTACATCGAGGCATGGTTTAAAAGAAAACGTTAAATCGCAGCTGCATTCATTGATTTATCAATGGCCCCCTATATAGAGTGGAGGGAAGGAATGATAAACAAGTTCCTTCACATAATTCCTTGTAAACCTGTCACTCGCCTAATCGACAGCATGCAAAACGACCGAGTGTTCCAAGTAATTATGGGATACAGCATCCGCTCCCTAAGAAAATTAATAAACTGTCTACCACTAAGATCAGTCCTTGCTCCACTTCGCTTTAGCTTGCACACTGCAGACATGCCGAAAACAGTATCACGGAAGTTTGGTTACGATGACGACTGCCCACTTGCAACAAGTTATAGCATAGCTGAACAGTCATAAGAAATCTTAACGAAGGACCTATACGTAGTGGTAGCGTACATTCGCCACTGGAGACGACAACCAAATGCTACCAAAACGGAGGCTTGCTGCTCTCACCAAAATAATAAACTCAACACGTACTTTGAAAATAGTACACTTACTCACAGTAAAACATCAAAGTACCTCAGGAGTAAACCTTGACAGAGAGCATGCAACAAACACAGCCGAAAACTTGTAAACAATAAATATCATCCCACAGCTGAGTGATACAGCCCACGTTGTTTTGCTCTGAGTCTTATCTTCTCAGTTGCTTAACATTGTGCCCCAGATTAGCTTAACAGCCCGTATGCACAAAAAATCAACGTCCATCTGAATAACGCCATGAGAATGGTTGCTGGTGTTATCAAATCGACGGAATTGCTCTCAGTACTGAGCCATATTCCACTCCCTCAACTACGACGCATAAATGCTCTCATGAACGAGTAAAAAATGACCGTGGACAATACAAATCTATCAGTCCATCAAGACGTCGATGACAAGCGGTAACCGACACCTCTATAGACAACCACCAACAATAAGAGCAAAGGTCGCCTAACTAATGCGTGTACACAAGAATGGACTGGACAACAAAATAATAATATGCTGTTTATCACCCGAAAACCACCCTGATCTGACTTCCCAACAAAACATGAACAATGCGAAACAGAACTGGAACCCAACATGGCAGATGAGCATATTTTTTACACAGATGGGGAAAGCAACCATCCCTACTTTGTGGTTGCGAAGAACCACAGATCATCAGACACATCACAGAAGAGTGCCCCACAAGATCATTCGATGACAGATCAGAAGATTTCTTGCCTGCTGCGCTAAGTTGATAGATTACATAAATGCTTTATACGTTTGTTAGTAGGATTTTGTACTCCAAATTTTACGCTCAAGAACCTACGTATATTTTTCAGTGAATCAAAGAACTATACTGTAAATAAATAAATGAATAAATTTCTGTACATCTTGTATTTTTCGCTCAATCATCTTCTCAAACACCAGAGTATTTATGAATAAACCTGCATAGTTCGCTAATAAGTTGGTTAGGGAGATATATGTTCCACTGACCATTTGAACGATTCTTTTATCGAAATTATGTGGAACGAGTCAGTTTGCAGGATATGTACACATAACTATTGTTAAATACTTTTATAGAGCAAACTACAATAACAATCCTGTTATTAGATAATGTTGCCTTGTAGCAGAAGCAGGTAGCAAGTAGTTTTCGTGTTGGTACTGCTTCCGGTCCAATTAGTGGACTGTTCTAGGAAACGCCAATCGTTGCTCGCGACCACAGAAACGAAGTCTATTACTAATCTTCCATTGATGTGACAAGGTATGAATGTAGTAGGCGTCACAGCTCAAAGTAAAGAACGGCGGAGCTAAGAGGTTAATTCCCCTCAGGGTAGGCAAGCATTCGTTCATGGTTCTGACCATTCCGCTCTCGCGAGCCAAATACGACCTTCAGACTTACCAAAGGTAAGCCTATTAGCGACAGACACGATTTCCGTGGCATTCGCAGGAAGCAATCGACACTGCAGCTGTCTGGCCTTGCCACTCTTGAATACAGCATTGCCTCCCACTGTATATGCATCAGATAATTTCGTGTCCCGTACCTGCACGCTAACTGAACCGGGGAGATGTAACGTGACTCACATACTCGTACGTACATGTGTGCGGCTGGAAATGAATCAGCGTCCGACACGTGCGACATCTAAGGTACGTCGTGGTCGCTCGCTGATGCCGAAACCTGTAATCGTGATACGCACACATAAGCTGAGAACCTCGCTTTCAGAAATGAAATTCCTCTCTTACTCCAATTTGAGTCATCTATACTCTAGGTCTTCTACCACTCAACTAAAAATGTCTGTTTATTTGTGAGTTTTAGAGAATTTGTCCTGATTTGTGTCTAAAGAAGGTCGTACAATACAGTCAACATATTGAGAACTTCTACTTATATTTTGGCTGTAACAACGCAGTATTAAAAAAGTAGTTTAGACAATATAACTTAACAAAATATAAAAAATAGCATTGGTAATTAAAAAATTAAAAAACATTTCGTACTTTTATTTCATTGTTTATTAGCTATTTCCCTTTTGTTTTTTTAACTTTTCAACTATGTGGAATTATTTGGATGTCCGTCCGTTTGTCTCTACTTTAGCTTTTTATACTTGCTACCACGTGTACATTTTCTGTAGCTATTATCATTTAATCACACTACATGTAGGCGCTATATAACAGTCGAAGGACACACAAGGTTGTCACAATTGAGAAGAGAGTCAGACAAGATTGTAACCTGTCCTCCCATTTTATTCCCTTTCTGCGATGAGCAAGCAGTGAAAGAAAAGAAGAAGGTATTTGGAGGGGGAATTAATGTTCAGGGAGAATAAATTAAAATTTTAAGTATTCATTAAACAAAATACTTTTTTATCCTTGGTTCACAAACTTTACTATTACTGTACGACCTAGGTTTCGGGTTATAAGTCCATTTTCTAGTACATAACTGAACCCGAAGGTGAGAACCAAGCAAAGATAAACTTGTCAACTGTTTAAAATATCAATTCTCGTCTTACATTGTATAAACTATCTCTGTTGACAATTTTGACAAAATTTCATATGGTGTTACAAAATTCATCAGGACAGCAATAACTGTGACTAAACGTACAATGGAGCAGACCTATGCGCAGGAATGGAATTTTGTAATGTGATTGAAGGCACCACGGTTTTTCTTCTATAAATATGTTGCAATATTGTACAAAAGGGGCGAATATTGAACTGAATTTGTTCATTCGGTAATAAACGCGAAGGTAAACACATCTGTTTCCATTTCTAAAATTTCTATCTAAGTGACGTTTTCGCCCTTTCCCTCCACGTATAGAACTGCTGTATTTGTGATGTATTTGCGGTTTTCGTTTATACAGTGTTCGGCAAAAGAAGAATCTGGCTTCTTTAACGCCCACCTTCTATGGTGTTCTTTGAATCTAGCGCATATTGACCTCCCAGTCTGTCAAACGTAACAACACTTACACTCTCGGCAGATAATAAACCCTACTTTTCACGATCTCTGTTTGTTTCTCTTTTAAACTGAAGAGACATCTATCCACTGGTTGTGGGACATAGAAAAACACAGAAAACCCTTTTCCTTTTAAAATGCTACTTTTGCTATTTGAAGTTTCACCCATAGAAGGTGTTGTTGTTGTGGTCTTCAGTCCTGAGACTGGTTTGATGCAGCTCTCCATGCTACTCTATCCTGTGCAAGCTTCTTCATCTCCCAGTACCTACTGCAACATACATCCTTCTGAATCTGCTTAGTGTATTCATCTCTTGGTCTCCCTCTACGATTTTTGCCCTCCACGCTCTCCTCCAATGCTAAATTTGTGATCCCATGATGCCTCAGAACATGTTCTACCAACGGGTCCCTTCTTCTTGTCAAGTTGTGCCACAAACTCCTCCCCAATTCTATTCAATACCTCTTTAGTTATGTGATCTACCCATCTAATCTTCAGCATTCTTCTGTAGCACCAGATTTCTAAAGCTTCTGTTCTCTTCTTGTCCAATCTATTTTTCACCCATTTATCGCCCATGTTTCATTCCATACAAATACTTTCAGAAACGACTTCCTGACACTTAAATCTATACTCGATGTTAACAAATTTCTCTTATTCAGAAACGCTTTCCTTGCCATTGCCAGTCTACATTTTATATCCTCTCTACTTCCACCATCATCAGTTATTTTGCTCCCCAAATACCAAAACTCCTTTACTACTTTAAGTGTCTCAAAAAGTGTTTCATTTAGTTAATTCAGTGTACAATGTTTCACCAGGAACCCACAGATGAAAACTGTAAGGTTTGCCTATAAAATTGTAACTCTGGCAGAGACGGTAAAGCACGTCGTTAAATTTGAATGCAGACAATAGTGTCTGAGGAAGAGGTTATATGTTGAACAACGAAAGCAAAATATCGGAAACGGAATTTAGACGTATTAAATCAGGTACTGAAAGTTTAGAGGAAACGAGACACTGAAAGTACCAGATGACTTTTTCTGTTCGGAGAACAAAGTAACAAAAGATGGCACAATTATAGAGGACATAAAATGCAGACTTGGAATAGCAAACAAAGCGTTTTTGAAAAATTAACGCCTAATTTGTATATAACTATTAGATACTCTTTTCTGAAAGTACTTCACTGGAGTGAAGCATTTTACCGAAGTGAAAGATGGCGATAAACATTTCGGACGAAAAGAGAACAGATGCTTTTGAGATGTGTTACTATAGAAGAACGCTGAAGGCTAGATCGTACATCGGATAATAGATGGAGAAGCGCCGAATAGACTCGTAGAGGAAGAAAATTTGTGGCACAATTTGACTAAAATGAGGGAACGGGTAATAAGATACATTCTGAGGTATCAAACCATAGTTAATTTTCTAATGGCTTGAAAGTTGAAAAGTAAAAATTTAAGAAGGAAATCAATGTTTGATTACGGTAAGCAGATTCAAAATGATGTACGTTGCGGCTGTTGCACACAGATGAAGATAATTGCGCAGGACAGCCAATAGCAACACTTTTAATGGCCCTGTAGCGTGTGTGAGGCTCCTAAATCTGGAGCAATCGTAACTCCTTACGGATTTCATACGTAATCTATTCGCATACTATTTATCTAAGTAATATTTAATATTGTAATTGTAATTAACAGCCCAGTTCTTCTACATCAACATTGTGAGATGCAGGGTATAGGATCTCTTTTTCGTTTTGCGAAGCGCTTAGTTATTTAAAGCACATTGTTGTACCTCTTGAAATCTTATTACAATCTCGGTGAATATTTGTGCAGCTTTTTTCAGACACTACTTTATTTTGCGTAACAGCATCCTACACCAAACGTATGCTGTAACTACTAGTACTGCCTGCAATGCAATTAACAGCAACATGAGCAACAAGGTTCCAAACATACTTCCCTGGGCAACGTTTGAGTTACTATTACATCTGTGGATGACCCTCCATACAAGTTTACATGCTACTTCCTTCCTTAAGATTGTAACCTCGATAGTAAACGTAGTTGTATTACTGAGCAAAATGATTTCAGGAAGACAAAAACGTTGAATCCACCTAATTGCCTTTGTCCATGGCTTTCGAGACGTCATATGATAAAAGTTCGATTTGTGTTTCTCATGAGCAACATTCTACAACAGCTGCGTGTCAAAAATATCAAAGGTAATTTTGTGGATCACTTTTGTTACCTTTCTTGTAGACAACAGTGATTTATGCTTCCTTGCAACTAACAGTCTTTGTTCAAGGAAGACACGATATATACTGAGAAAATCATGGTAAAGCTATATATAGATGGCGCTAGTATCGCATGCGAAAGGTGTAACCGGGCAGTGCAATGGCGGAGCTCTCATTTGTACTCAGAGGATTCGTGTGGAAAGATTTCCAACGTAATTATGGTCGCGCGACGGGAGTTAGCAGACTTTGACAGCGGAATCTCAGTTGGAGCTGGACGCAAGGGACATTCTGTTTCGCAAATCGTTAGAGAATTCAATATTTCGAGGTCCACAGTGTCAAGACAGTGCCGAGAACACCAAATTTCAGGCATTACCACTAACCACGGACATCACAGTGGCCGACGACCTTCACTTAACGACCGAGACCGAGACCAGTTGCCAGTGCTAACAGACAAGCAATATTACTTGAAAGAACCTAAAAAATCAATGTGGTATGTACGACGAACGTATCCGTTAGGACAGATCGGCGTTGATGGATTATGGCAACAGCTGACCGACGCGAGCGTCTTCGCTAACACCACGAGGTTCCCTAGAGAGCCTCTCCTGGGCTCATAACTACATCTATTGGATCACAGACGACTCGAAAACCAGGATTGGTCAGATTAGTACCGATTTCAGTTGCTAAAAACTGATGCTGGGGTTCTAGTGTGGCACAGACCCCACGAAGCCATAGACCTAAGTTGTCAACAAGGCACTGTGCAAGCTGATCATAGCTCCATAATTCTGTGGCCTGTGTTCACATGGAATGTTCTAGTCCTCTGGTCCAACTGAACCAAGTGATACCGTTTGCAGCCATTCATGGAGTTCATGTTCCCCAAATACGATGGAATTTTTGTGAATGACAATGCGCCATGTCACTGGGCCACAATTATTCCCGAATTGTTTGAAGAACATTCTTGACAATTCAGGCGAATGATTTGGCCACCCAGATCGCTGGACATGAACCCCATCGAACATTTATGGAACATAATCCAGAGTTCAGTTCGTGCACAAAATCTTGCACAGGCACCACTAACATTTTCGCTGTTATGGACGGCTATAGGACAGCATGGCTCAATATTTCTGCTGGGGACTTCCAACATTTGTTGAGTCCACGCCACGTCCAGTTGCTGCACTACACCACGGAAAAGGAGGTCCGACACGACATTAGGAGGTATCCCACGACTTCTGTCGCCTTAGTGTGTTATGCGTAAGATAAGGTCTAATTCAGACGCAAATTCTGTGTAGAATCTGATGGTGATTCTATCGGGCCTTGGAACATCTCAAAAAAACCATGAGTCATCACCATTTTGTTCAAATAAATATGATAAATGGTTCAAACGGCTCTTAGCACTATGGGACTTAACTACTGTGGTCATCAGTCCCCTAGAACTTAGAACTACTTAAACCTAACTAACCTAAGGACATCACACACATCCATGCCCGAGGCAGGATTCGAACCTGCGACCGTAGCAGTCGCGCGGTTCCGGACTGCGCGCCTAGAACCGCTAGACCACCGCGGCCGGCTAAATATGATACATTATTACTAGTTAGTAACATATTTGTATTAAACTAAATTAAAATGACATGTACTGCTATCGTAGTGGTGGTTAAGTACAGCACACACAAGACTTACCTGATATCACAGTGTTTCGACGTTATTTATCAAGACAAATTGAGATATTCATTCGTGGCCAACACCAATCGTATATCAGATCATGACACGTACCCCCTTACCGTCAGAACACCTGTCGTCTATTCACAGCTTTTCCTTCATTATCGTTTTCATTCTCACTCACCTCTTTCCCTCTGTCGCTCAAACCATTGCCAGTTTCACCATTTTTACTCGTAGTACCTGCTCTTAAAGTGTTCAGTACAGTCATTCATATGCTGTATGTTGCAACTTTCAGCAGTGTGTTTACAATTAACAACTGCAGTTCGCCCTGAGTGGGTCACTCCGCCTGTCTGCCACTTGGAGAAGTCATTTAGAAACCAGATGCTCATAACATTGTAAATCCTCACAGTCAGACAACGCTGATAGTCTCTTTCTCATTATTCTCTATTAGTGCTGGGGTACGAGCCATGACTTACATAAACTGTGTTATGTTCTTTTTATTTAAAATTAGTAAATAAATTGCTTCTTCATAAAATTTAAAGAATCTTACTGAGACCTAAAACTCTTGCGAACCTGACATCTTCTTGAATACCATACTTTTCTTGATAAATGAAAATTCTTCTAGAGATTAAATCTTAAAGAATTTTTAGTCTTTCTTTGATTTTCGGAAAGAGATAGTACGAGTATATTCAGCGTCCCGTATTTCCACTGTCTTCGTGTCACTGCCCTTCATCAAGTACCTTGTTTGGAAGGTCTCACTTGTTTCTTATTCTGGAAACTGTTTTCTCTTGTACCTTATCTATGTTATGTCGCCATAGCTAATATCTTATCTTATTATTACGTCAGAATGAGCCTTTGCTAGTATGATACTCAAGGCTGCCATCATCGTTATGAGATAATTTACGAGCACTTAGACAACATATACTTACAAAGCACAATAATTCGCCGTCGTAAACATCAGACAGATTTCAAATATTGTACAGGACTGACGCCAATGAGATACAACATGTGAGTTTGTCCGTTTACAGTGCGAATATTACTTCAAAAATCAGGCGAAAGTGGCCCCGTCGGTGTTCTACGCTTGTACCAAGAAGATACAAATCATTTTCTGCAAATAGAATATTCTGTTGCATTGTACAGTAAACGTGCATAGTACTACTAAACTTCAGTCTGTGGTCGTTGTAGCTGAATGTTTCAGGTCGAGATTTTTCTTTCCTTTCTTTTCTTTTTGCCATAACACACATATAGATAGCTCTGGCACGGCGATTGAGTGTGTACGTATAATGTTCTCTACTATACTACATGAAGCACATCCTTCTTTGCGATGATATACAGTTAATTTCCCTCAGTACAATGCGAGATTGCTTTGGAAATAAGTCGAAGATGGTTACTGCTGGCGGCAGGTGTGATAAGACTGATATGGGATCGTTGTGACTTGTGCATTGTAACAGTAATAATGTACATATAAGACGTCAATGTCGCACGTCATTGTTGGCTGACATATCCCACGTGGGGTGCTTAGGAGCCTAGTGGTAAGGGTGTTCTTCCTCCGCACACACTAACCCCTTAGCTTACAGGTGTGTGAGAGGCGTGCCGTATGTTGAAAGCATCTAATGAAAAATATTTAATGGTGAAAAATTGCGGAACGTATGTAATAAAATGAAAAATATGTAATTTCGAACTATCTGATGATAGGAACTTTGAACATTTACAGTATTTAATGAAACTACCGTTGTCGCGGAAATGTTTGGTCACAGGGGATATACATTACGTGTAGAGAATGTGTTCACGTCTAATTTATTTCACTGACCGCGAGAAGCAAATCTCCTTCCAAATGACTTCTGTAATTAGGCTATGATAATGTTGCCTGCAATGGGCGCTCGGTTCTCTTCTGTTTCAGTGAAACTGTCATTGACAATTTCGTTGCGACATGATAAGCTCAAAGAGAAAAGCGGTGCACTGTGTGTTACAATTTACCGCTTATCAAGAAAGACACCTTACCCGCTCGTCGTACTTTTCGTTCGCTAACAATGCTCTTAGTACGCATTGCATCCAAAATGTATTCTAAAATGTATGTCATTTTAAGAAACGGCAGATGACAATTATAAATGAAAAATGAAATGAAATCATAACTTATTAAATTTTCTCGAAGTTCCAAATCTAACATTTAAACTCCTCTTAATAAAATTACTCGTGGTTGCTGAGTCGCTTCTGCGTCCGAATCGATCTTTCCTCCAATAATTTTCAGTTCATAGCTGTTTTCCATTTATCAAAATTGCTCATCTTCAAAGGGGGACCGCTTGTTCCGATCCAGAGGTCCTTAGCTGACTCAGCCGATCACTCTCACATCTCCCCCAAGACCTGACTGCCACTTGCTCCCTCCACTACTGCTGTTCTACCTACCACACGTTATTTTACTCAAAAATGCTTTTCTTAATACTCAAAGCCAATGTATCCTTTCATGTGTCCAAGCCTTACAAATGTATTTATGGAATTTAAATTTTTTACAACAGACCTGTGACACAAATGACTGAAAAAGTCATGCTATGGAAAATCATGTCTCAGAAAATAGATACATTACGCTAAATGGATATTTCACAAATATAACTGACATGCCGTTTATCCGTGTTATAAGTGGCACATAATGTGTTTCGCTAAGATTTTGCTGTAATATAAGTCAAATTTACTAATAAAATGTTCTTGTATCACGCAATGTACTTGGCTTTCTCATTAGACAAATCTTTCAAACTGTATTTTTAGAGTGTCGGTGAGTGTAATGGAAGTGTGCATAGTTCAGTGTTATGTTTTATATTGTATGGTGGTGGTAAGAGAAGGGAGAGACTGAATCCCAGCGTCAGCACATAGCCTACTCCTCTCGAATAGCATCAATGGGGTCGCCGAAATTAACATTCCATCCGACAGATGGATTTGCATCAACAGTATCACAGGCCTTCACTTCAAAAAGATACTGCGGAATTTAGTCCAGGGCATTTGGGCAAATACTGGTGATCAGAAACTTTACGCCCCATCTCTCCTCCTCTTGCTGGTCAAATCTTGACAGTGGAAATTTCATCCTTCACCAGGATTTGAATCGGCTTACATCCAAACCGAGTGCTAGGACACAGGGGTGTGTGTTAGCGACTTCGTCCGTCTCAGTCTGGTATAAAGATGAAGATTGTCAGAAGCTAATAAGTTCATGCAACAACACAGTACGAACACTGAGATTTGTTTACAATTATGTAAATGAATTTCGTTCTCGCCGCGCGGGATTAGCCGAGCGGTCTTGGGCGCTGCAGTCTTGGACTGTGCGGCTGGTCCTGGCGGAGGTTCGAGTCCTCCCTCGAGCATGGGTGTGTGTGTTTGTCCTTAGGATAATTTAGGTTAAGTAGTGTGTAAGCTTTGGGACTGATGACCTTAGCAGTTAAGTCCCATAAGATTTCACACACACCAATTTCGTTCTCGTCGATCACGACTGGATTAAAAATGAGGGGAAAAACTGACATATCGTATAATAGCCCTCCAGCAAGTTTTGAATTGACAGGTAGTGCAGCACTCTTCGCATTACATTATAAAAGTGATACTACTAAGCGTGTAGGATACTGGTGTCTGGAAAACTCTCGAGTTACGGTAATGGTATCTGTGGGATATTGGTTGCAACGTTAAAGCGAAGAACAGTCATAAATAACGTGTCAATAAATTATATCTTCTACCTCTACACCACATATTCACTCAGAATTTTTCAGGGTATTTATTATGTTTATTCACATTTAGAGAGAGTTGTCATTCATTACACGAAGTGGAAATTCTGCTGAGGTCATTCTATAATTCTTTGCAGTCTTGGAGTGGTAATACTTACCAGCAGATAACAGCAATCACAATGATCTTATCTGAGGGCCGCACAATAATGACACTTGTTAGGAACTAAGATGTCATTTTTACTTTTTTATCTAACATAATCGCCATTCTTCCCACAATGGCCTGGCCTTTTTTTAACCCCTTCCAGAAAAGGAATAGTCAGACTCTTTAAAATATTTATCTGCCTGGAAGCGATTTATTCAGGTCTGTAGACGGTAATAAATCACAGAGAGACATGTCGGTCGAGCGCAGGAGGGCACGGCGCCATTCCTAAAGTAATTTATCCAGTTTTGCTGTGATAACTATAGAAGAATGGTAAAACAGAACATTCTTCTTGTGGTGTCACCGCCAGACACCACACTTGCTAGGTGGTAGCTTTAAATCGGCCGCGGTCCATTAGTACATGTCGGACCCGCGTGTCGCCACTGTCAGTTATCGCAGACCGAGCGCCACCACACGGCAGGTCTCGAGAGACGGACTAGCACTCGCCCCAGTTGTACGGACGACTTAGCTAGCGATGCACACTGACGAAGCCTCGCTCATTTGCAGAGCAGATAGTTAGAATAGCCTTCAGCTAAGTCAATGGCTACGACCTAGCAAGGCGCCATAGCAATTGATAGTTATCGTATGAAGCATGTCTCATCAAGAACGGTGTATACAAATGATGGATTAAAGTTAAGTATTCCAGCAGCTACGTACTTTTCTTTATAGCATTCATTACGCATCCTGTTTCAGACCTATCTCTAGCCTGCGTGAGTTTAACGCGTGCATTCGGCCTCCTCAACCAAGTAGTGCGCGTAGTGTTGGCTAACTGCTAACACTACACTTCTTCGCGAAATGGGCTCATGGTTCCTTAAATTTTTTGTCAAAGTGGTTCCTTATTTCACTGTAATATTGTCCAGTGATTATTTTATGTTTTTCTAAGAAATCTACGGGTGTGATGCCCTTGCATCCATAAAAATCGTTGTCGTAACTTCTTGGCCTATGGGACCACCTTCCCCTCTTTTGGATCAGATTCACCGGAAAGAGTCCATTGTTCTGATTGTTGATGGTTTCCAGAGAATCACGATGAATCTAGGTCCCCTTAACTGTTGCAAATCGATGCAAAAAGAGTCTCGGATCTCGCTTATATTGCTCTAGATACAGTTTTCAAATTGAAAGTAGTTCTCACTTGTTGTCGACCATCAACAGCTACGGCACCCATCCAGCTGACAATTTTTTCATCGCCAAGTTATCATGTAAAATACTAGCCGCTATAGCCATTGAAACACCTATGACATCTGCCACTTCGTGCAGTTTCGTTTGACAGACAGCGAGAATGCTCTCGTGGAGTTTTTCAACGATTTTTTTCCGTAATGTCATCTTCCGGGCATTCAGGACGAATGTTTGTGTGTAAGCACAGACAATCTACGCAAATGCCGCTGTTCTCAGTCGCTAAGTGAATGCCGTCGACCACTGGGTTGTCCGTGGTGAGATGTAATGCCTGATACTTGGTATCCTCGGCACATTCTTCATGCTGTGGGGCTCAGGATATCGAATTCCCTAACTATTTCCGAAATTAAATGTTCCACACGTCTGGCTCCAACAACTGCTCCACATTAATTCTCATTGTTCGGCCAGAATCACGTCGGAAAGCTTTTCACATGAGTCAGCTGAGTACGAATGACAGCTCCGCCGATGCGCTGCCCTTTTATACCTCGTGTGCGTGATACTATCGCCATCTCTATATGTGCACATCGATGTCCCATGAGTTTTGACACCTCTAAGTAGATAGCTCCTAGTATTGCCTTGAAGCAGCAGTTGGCCAGTCGGAATGGGCCTATTGCCTAATCCGTGAGATATGTTTACTGAAGTTAATTGAAGTTCAGATCTTCTGGGTTGTTAATCCAGGTTATATTTTTCCAAACAATCGACGTTTCGACCCCTCTGTTAAGATCATATTCAGCATCTTGTGGTGAGAACTGTAAATAGAGTACTATCAGAGACCAGTGTTGCCTTCTCTTGTTTTCCCGCGCTTATGCTGAAGAAGTGGGATAATTGGGTAAAAATATTGAGCTAACATTGGTAGGCCATCGTCATCGGAGTAAATGGATAGTAAGACAAGTTTACCCGCGCTAATGCCGAAGAATGGGGTTATTGGCTCTGGCTACAATTCGTAAGCCAAAGTCACTGATCAGAAAGGGATTTTTCCCGCACTTACGCTAATGAAGAGTTATTGATTAAAATCCCTCCTCCTGGTGTTCGTGAGCCACATCACTGGCTAGAAGAGAAACGGGCAGCGCGTGAGAGGGGGAATGTTTATCAAAAATATTACTGTCCGCAGAGCTGGCTTCCAGAGCGTTATTTGTATCCCTCGCACGCCGTCCCGCGTATTCCCTGATGGCAGGAAGCCACGATGCCGGAAGCCTAAAGCCGTCTTCTGTACTGAAGTTACATACGTTCTTAGAAATTTCGATCGCTTCTCCAGATTTTCTTTTATAAATGTTGCTTTCTTTAGCCAGCACACGTACGTTATTGAAATCAATGTCCAGGTCACAGTTCTCGCGATGCGCTGCCGCTGATTTCATACTTTGTTCCAGCCGCGTGGCCTTCGTGTCCCTTCATACCTTCATATTTTCTTTAGCAGTTCTTGCCGTTTCGTCGATATATGCTTTGCCCCAGCCACGCGTCATTTCGTTGACACCCGTAGTGTGGAGGGAATCAGGAGCTTCCGTTTTCCGCCGGAAAAACTCTTTTACTTTTTTTTGATTGAAGAAAGTGGTCTGAATAACATTTTCCTTAGAATTCTGCTTATGTGGTCATTGAACCCAGAAACAAATGGCAACTTAAGTGATTGAGGAGGTGGTTCCTCGTCCTACCTGTTAGCATGATCAATATATTGGTTAAAAGCCCTGATTGTGAACAAATTGTCATACCTCTGCCCTTCGCTGCCTACTTTAAAACCCAACTCCGACTCCAGGCATTTGTCATAACTGATACGGAAGGCACGTGAAGACAGACAAACGATTGTTTACTGCAGGTGAAAAAGGGCTAAAGATACAGATGAAGTATGTTAAACTTATAAATGTTTGCAAGACATTGGACACGTCGAATTAACTTTTTACTTACAAAGCTTCTATGTATACAACATTTTAAGGAGTATGGTTGGGGACGTGGTATTTACTTTGTTAACACGGAAGACACGCACGTAGCACTGGCCGCGTGAAAAGCAATGGTACTGAAATCGAGCCCCCTGTTTTGTTTATGGTTGCAGACACAGCATGACTGTTGCAGTAGTCTACAGAAGACAGTTCATAGATGTCGTCCACTGATGAGGTCGTGTATACGACTGGAGTTAACTCCTTCAGCATCAGTTAAGGCCTGAAGATGGTGTTTTGAGTCGCCGTAAAAGGTTGCTATATAATAGCACGGACGACTACAGGTGTTTCACTTTATTACGTGTTCGATGCCGGTGAGAGGATGTGCGAGATTGAGAAGGTGGGTAAACATCAGAATTACTAAGCTGGGGAGACGATTTTAGATAAAAGTTTGAACTACATACCTTCTCCGTGTTCCCACTTTGATTCAGTAAAGCCTTATGCTGACGCAAGTTGCGCTTAAGTGACCAGTGAAAGCCCCATGAAAATTCGTCTAATAGTTTTGGAGATTAGCGTGCTCAAAGAGACGAACAGACAGACACGACGATTTTACAGTGTTATTGGTAGTGTAGAACATATAGATAGAGAAAATGTTTGTGAAATTTCTGACATGCACATTTGTGTCACACTGTTTAATCGCACAGGAGCCGCGAACAACTCCAGCAGCGGCAAGGCCGGCGGCGGGCGACAGCGTAAAAAGCACCAGCTGCAGCAGCTGCTGCGACGCGAGTCCGATGGAGAGGTTATCCGCCGCCAGCGGCTGGAGGAGGAGGGGGAGGAAGAGGGAGAGGGGGAGGCGGGCGACGCGGTGGCGGCGGCGGCGGCGGCGGCAGCGGCGGCGGCGTCCGGCGGCCAGGTGGAGGCGCCGCCCCTCATCTGCCCCCGCGGCGCCATGGTGGCGCAGCCGCTCGTCGTCGCCGTCACCCTCACCGGCCTCGTGCTGCTCTTCGCGGTGCTCGGCTGTGGCTTCCGCATGCTCTGCCAGCAGAGGTGAGGCCACATGTACGGTCGAATCGCGCTGGACCTCCTAACCTACCCCACCAAATTAGTTTGTTGCTGATTAATAAATGAATTAGCAATACCACATAACCGTTTCGAAATACACTGAAGTACCAAAGAAACTGGTATAAGCACGTGTATTCAAATACAGAGATATGTAAACAGGCAGAATATGGCGCTGCGGTCGCCTACGCCTATACAAGACAACGTGTCTGGCCCAGTTGTTAGATCGGTTACTGCTGCAACAGTGATAGGTTATCAAGGTTAAAGTGAATTTGAATGTGGTGTTATAGTCGGCGCACGAGCGATGCGACTCAGCATCTCCGAGGTAGCGATGAAGTGGCGATTTTCCCTTACGAACATTTCACGAGTGTACCGTGAATATCAGGAATCCGGTAAAACATCAAGTCTTCGACATCGCTGCTGCCGGAAAAAGATCCTGCAAGCACGGGAAGAGAACCGTTAAACGTGACAGAACTGCAACCTTTCCGAAAATTGCTGCAGATTTCAATCCTGGGCCATCAATAACTGTCAACGTGCGAACCATTCAACAAAACATCATCAATATGGGCTTTTGGAACCGAAGGCCTACTCGTGTACCCTAGATGACTGCACGACACAAAGTTTTACGTCTCGCCTGGCCGCGTCAACAGCGACATTGGACTCTTGACGACTGGAAACATGTTGCCTGGTCAGACGAGTCTCGTTTCAAATTGTATCGACCAGATGGACGTGTATGGGTATTGAGATAACCTCATGATTCCATGGTCCCTGCATGTCAGCAGAGGACGGTTAAAGCTGGTAGAGGCTCTGTAATGTTGTGGGGTGTGTGCAATTAGAGTGGTATGGGACCCCTGATAGTCTAGATACGACTCTGGCACGTGACATGTACGTGAGCATCCTGTCTGATCACCTGCATTCATTCATGTCCATTGTGCATTTCGACGGACTTGGGCAATTCTAACAGGACAATGCGACACCCCACACGTCCAGAATTGCTACAGAATGGCTCCAGGAACACTCTTCTGAGTTTAAACACTTCCGCTGGCCACCAGATTCCCAGATATGAACATA
Organism: Schistocerca nitens; assembly: GCF_023898315.1. NCBI lineage: Eukaryota > Metazoa > Arthropoda > Insecta > Orthoptera > Acrididae > Schistocerca > Schistocerca nitens. The sequence goes on from NC_064617.1 coordinate 562,515,702, forward strand.
ATTAGCGTATCTGGGATGTCTTGCAAAGAGCTGTTCAGAAGAGATCTCGACCCCCTTGTACTCTTACGGATTTATGTACAGCCCTGCAAGAGTCATGGTGTCAATTCCCTCCAGCACTGCTTCAGACAATAGTCGAGTCCATACCACGTCATGCTGCGGCACTTCTGTGTGCTCTGAGGCCCTACACGATATTAGGCAGGTGTATCGGTTTTTCTTTTTGGCTCTTCAGTGTGTATGCAGAGTACATGCTACAGAAATAGTCGGAAATTGGATAAAGTTTTTCGTGGATGACGCTGTCATATAGGGTGTTTCACACAAATCCTGTTACAGGTTTCTGAGGGTAATATAGAGGACTTAGTAGATAATGAACTCTGTCCAGAAATATATCATTTGGGTGTAAAGTAAGTATGAAGATCAGGTCACTTTCAAATCTCCCACTTCGCCATACGCACGCACCAGTGACAATAAGCTCTGACCCAAGTGATCTAGTGGAGCCTGTAACTTGCACAGTGTATCGAGTACTTGTTCTTGGGTTCTCTTCGGCGTAACGAAAGACATCCTCTTCAAAGTCGAGAGCATAGTGCATATGTAGAGAACTCGTAGACAGTGCTAGTCACGAACATACCACTTCCTCACAATCATTGTTATAGAAGGACGCAAATGTTGTGGCATATGAAAATGGCAACAGGAACTGACGACGGTGTCCTTTTCTCAGTATGTGTGTGTACCATGATGCAGGAGTTTTGAAAGTTAAGTGATCAACAGACTTATTTTATATCCAAACAGCACTGTGCTGCACATAGGTTCAGCAGGGAGACTATGACAGTTCTACCTCAAATGGAAACTTTGTTCTTTTGTGTAAAGAAACCAGCCAGTTGCCCTAATCTAATTTAATGATCCTTATCTAAACAAACCAGTCTCCTTAGCATATGTTTTGTGTACTTTAGATGCAATTAATGGTAATAACTGTCAAGAAATTGAAATTAATGGTTCATAACTGTCATGATAATGACCATACTTTATAGGCAAGATGGCGGCTTGTGTTCACATTTACCTAGGTGTCATCAAAACGATGGTAATTTATGACTCAAAAATGGCGTCTCCCCTCTCCCACTGTTGCAGTGTGCCTCTGTTGGTCCTCCTGCCACCACTTCTCCACCCACCTTAGCAACATCCTGAAAGTATCATTCTTAGTCTGTACCTGGCACGAGCAGCAGCAGCACCACTGTCTAGAAGTGTCTGAGATCATCCACTGCCTCCAATGGGAATAAAAGGAAAAAACAGTTTCATTTGAATATATAAGTATTAATTCCTCCATCTCTTTCATTATTATTATTAGTATTATTATTATTATCATTATTTGTCATTTATAAATGTTTTCTTTCTCTGATAGTGCAGCTTATTCCTCCTGATAATGCAGTCAACCAGACTGAATCATTTTTACATGCAATTGAACTACCCAAAAATACGTGCTAGGGCTTTATTGTTGTTAATAAAAGGATCAGGCGACAGTTTTATATATTTAATAATTTGTCTGGTTTATTCACTAGATACACAATAATTCTTCTGTACGGAGATACATGGCATTGACTACTACTATAAAGATGTAAGTATTTCTTTGGTGGATACGCACAGCTGTAGGAGTGCTTGGTTGAACCTGCGCAGTATTCACCCCTGTAACAGCACTGAGAAAATCTAAAAACAATAAATATGTTAGATAATCATAGTAATATTCACAGATACACACACACAGAGACTGTAACCTCCCAACGGATTATTTCGCAACCTCGCAATAAAAATGTGACTAAGCTCCCAATGAAAATGTGACTCATATATAACCTTTCAATAATTAATTGACTGTGAATCTAAACTGGTAAATCTAGACGTCAGCAATGCTGTGTCATGGCCCTGAAAAGTCATTCTGAATAAACTGAAGATTCTTACCTCAATGAAGTCGCCAGATAACGCATATATATCTGCTCCTATAAAAAAATTTTCTGGCACAGCTCAGTGTAATGCTGGCCACCAGATTTTGTTACATACGGAAAACAACTGATTTTATTTACGATAATTGCCATGATTATGGATAGGAGAAATTAGTAAAAAATTTAAATTCAGATGAATGACTGTCAAAAGTTATCTTTATAAAGAACATTATTATTCAAAGATTTTTTTGAAAACTTTTACATAGGACTTTGATATAACAATAGTACAAAAACAGTTGTTGCAATAAATAATAATAATTTTTGCTTTTATCTTATACTACATCGCTCAGGCACCGCCATCGTTCTCCATGACCGGCCTTGGTAATTCCATATAGCTTATAAGTGCTCTCTGTGAGCTATACAACTCGACAACTGCTCTCTAAGAGCGACCTGACCCAACCGCCCGACTACGAGCTACTACTACTATTGCTGCTGCTGACACTGCTCTCTGGTCTGCGATTCTATTGTAGGGTACATATCGCAGCATACATATCGCAGGCAGCGCGTGCGCAATCCATCGAAGTTACATCTGTTCGAGTGCGCTAGCAGTAAATTCCTTAGTCACGGACCTCTTACAAAACACACACACACACACACACACAGAGAGAGAGAGAGAGAGAGAGAGAGAGAGAGAGAGAACTCACCATCAGAAAAATCTGCCATTAGTAGTTCAGGTCAGGTCACTACACCCTCAGACAGTCAGCTGCTTCCCGTTAACAGTGCAGCATACTACTAGTTACAACGACAGAATCATCATAACTAGATTTCAGCTATACAGCAACGTATGAGTACATACACACACTAAGTTCACAATACATACCGCCATAAATGCGAGCTCACTTGCCTCTCTCTCCATTAGAAGAAGAACAAGTAAATTGCTGACATTTCATCACTCAGTGGTCGTGGTGGCTGGCTGATCACAACTCAGGTCAGTCCCGCTGTGGGATCTGTTAATATTCCGCTGGTAGGGGAGAGGGGGGGGGGGGAGGGTGACAACTAGAATCATATTTTACCAATACAGCCTCCCCAATCACCACGTATTCAACCAAGCAGAGGAGAGAACCTTGAGTCATATTTTTTCAATCAATTAGAGCAAAGAATGTTCACATCGTCTGTCATATCAGAACAGGTGGATGTCAACGCAACTGCAGCTTAGATAGTAACAGGTTACTGTATAGTGATGTGATATAGATCAGACCCAAACATAAGTTGTCTGTGGGCCTGGACCTTCTTTTACAGAGAAGGTCCAGTGTGATACAAATACTGTCTGGAAGAGCAGACACTGTTGGCGCTGATTTAGTGAGTTCTATGCCTCATAAATAATAAATTTCATACCAGACAACGTCTGCCAGAGCAGACGCTGCTTCACAGTGAAGTTCTGTGTCCTACATAATAAACTTCTGTACCAGACACAGCTGGCACTGTACAGTACTGTGCACTATGTGATACATATTGGTGCTACACAACATTCACCAGAGCAGATGCTGCACCATAGCAAAGTGCTGTGCTGTATACACACTGCCAGAAAAATATATTGGTACGTCTGGAAAGACGAAGCCGATTTTGCTCCGATGGGTCCTGGTGGGTAGTAGATGTACTGAAAAAGGTTTCAAAGTTGTTCACCAACAGATAGCATACTGGCATGGCTACCAGGGTGCGATCCGTGCCTGCCCTTTAGTTGGGAATGCTCGCAGCCAGAAGGCTCAGTGTAGTGCAGACGTGTGAAGCAAACAGGCGACCATGCCATGGACATGCACTCCTGCTTCCTACAGGCAAGTGAACAAGTTGGGAAAGGTCAAAGTGTGGCCCTGCGCGTGACAGGATGGTCCTTTCAGAGAATTGCCATACACGTTTGATGTGTTGGTGTCAGTGGTCAAGTGTGAACATTCTTACACCCTAGATAAGGTTCTGGAGGTCCACATAGCACAGGCGCCCACCAGTAGGGGCAGAAGTGGCAGATTTTACAGCTAGCACAGCACAGGTAAGAGTGTTTGGTAGCCTATACATGTCAATACAAACTGCTGCAAACCGGTTATTAGCAGTGGGACTACAGGCACACACACTTCTATTCCATCTTCCACTCACATTACACCATCGACCTGCATGGCTCGACTGATGCCATCTGAGGATCACTTCGAAGATGGAATGTCGCGTTATGGTCTTCAGCAATGAAAGCAGATTCTGCCTGCACACAATTGGTGGTCGTTGGTGTCTACAACGTACACCTGGTGAACACTGTCTCATAGAGAGCAATCGTCCAAGTCACAATGGCCCCACCCAGGCTTTATAGTCTGGAGAGCAATAAGCTACAACTCTCGTTCACCTTTGGTGCTTCTAGAGGGGAGCTGTTCTTTTGCCATTCTTGTGCAGAAAGGTGATATGTTGTTCCAACAGGATAATACTTGTGCACACACTGCCTGTGAAACTCAACGTGCCCTGTATGACAAGCAGTAACTTCCCTGGCCAGAAAGATGACCGGAACTGTCTGCAATCGAGCACATGTGGGACAAGATGTGATGAGAAGTGACTCATGTTACTCGTCAACCAACAACTCTTGCAGAAGTATGTGAACAGGTCGAGCAGGTGTGGTATAATTTATCCCAGGTCAGTATTCGCCGTCTCTACGATCGACTGGATGCCAGAGTCAGTGCCACTAACATGGGTGTTTCACCATAGGTCGATATCTGGTATCACAGAACCGCTTGTGCTATTGATCTGTAAACGAGATCATTTCATGTTCTCCATAAGCACTGTTGCAAGAATAAATCTTCAGTGGATTGGAAAGCTCTAAAAGTATGTTCTAATTTCTTTCTGGCAGTGTGTAATGAATATTGTGATAGATGATATCCACCAAAGAACAGCGATACAGGCAGAGCAGAATCCTAACTGATTTTTTTGAACCAGACACAAATACCTTCTGCTGGAACAGACGAATCTTCATAGAATGAGCTGTCTGGATCCCACTTCTATACTCATGTTCAGTAAAAAAAGAACACCTTCAAAGACTAGAGATAGGACGTTCATATTCACAGTACATAAACATTAGCACGTTCTACAGAAATGATTAGCATTTCAGTCACCTCAGTTCAGCACGTGCCTGTTGCCTAGTAGGCACAGGGTGTGCTATGAGTCCTGGTAACTTGTTCCATGCATGATGGCATCAATGTGCGTAAGGTGGTATAGCCATTCATGTTGCATTCACCTGGTTCCAAAGTCCATCTGTGTTGGTTGGCAGTGGGTCACAACACTGCACCTGTCGTTTCACCACATCCCACACATTTTTGCCTAGCGACAAGTCTGGTGATCTGGCGGACCAGAGCAAAATGTTGGCATCGTGTGACACCAAGAAAGGAAGTGTTTGTGCAGCAACATGTGGTCGTGCACCGTCTTGATGAGAGATGGCGTCCAGGGTGTTGTGCAAGAAGGGTATGGCTGCGGGTCACAGGATGTCATTCACGTAGGTCACACTCGTCACAGTGCCATGGACATGCACCAAATGTGATTTGTGGTTACACCCAGTAGCACCCCACACCATAAGGCTTAGAGTTGGCGCTGTATGTCTCGTGCAAATGCAGCCGCTGTGATGCCGCTCTCGCTGTCTGTGGCGAACCAAAATGTGGCCATCATTTACAAACAAACAGAACCTGGATTAGTCCAAAAACACTACAGGCTGCCATTCTTGTCCGCAGTGACGTCGTTCCGTATACCATTCCCGTTTAGTATGTTTCTGCACATTCGTCAAAAGCTGGCGTGTAACTCATGCCGTAATAAACGGCGACAGACTGTCACTCCTGATAGTGTACGATGTGTTATACTGTTCCACTGCTGAGCTAGAGCCAGGCAGGGTGCAGATCTCTCTTGCAATGCCATTTGCATAAGTTGTCGATCTTCTCAGGGGGTGGTCTGGGTGGTGTGATCTGACCAATGTTGTTGTGTTCTATGGCCTTGGGTGAACCATTCTGGACATACCCGTTGCACTGCCGAAACACTTCGACCCACAGGAGTAGCAATTTCCCAGATGGATGCACCACATTCTCTCATGTCAATAATGCGGCCTTTTTCAAACTCACTTATTTGATGATACGGTTCGCCCATACATTTGCGAGGCATCCTACACATCTGCTCAAGTCACATTGATCAGTTACCTCCGGTTTACAGCGACAACGAGAGACGCAGTTATCGAAGTTGAACTTGAACCCGTGGGCCAACGTAGTTCAAATGCTAATCATTTCTGCACAGCATTTTAACGTACATGTCTTGCAAATATGAACGTCGTAGCTCTAGTCGTTCAAGATATACTGTTCCCTCTGAACATGAGTGTATTTATACAAATGTGCATCTTGGCAACTAGGTAGTCCCTTTCTTAGCTCTTCGCTGCGCATGTGATCCTTAACGAATGCACCAGCCTTATTCAGCTCTGAAGAAGGCGATAAAGTCAATGTTGTTGTTTTTCAGTTGATCATGTCTCTCTGTATAGCGAAATGCAGGCACTTTGTACCACACAGTGACTAGTGGTCAGTGGATCTCCATCACCTCGCAGTCTGTACACCTCCTATAAAAAGTACGTCCTCCGCCTGCCGTCATAAGTACACAAAGGCCAGAGCTATGTCATAGGACCAGTTCGCCGGTGTAAAACTAGTGGAGCATGAGCCAGCCAGCTGTACAGCCATGCAAGCCTACTGTGACGTGCAAGGATAAATCGGATATGAGGTTTACAGATGAAAGTAATGCAGGTCACCTAGTAATTGCTTGGTCATCGCTTACCACACAGCTCATGTCAGAAAATGGGAGACGTAGGCACTTAACCAACACCTCTTCGAAAAACATATTCAACAACTGTCTGAAATTCTGTCTCCAATTCTGGAACTTAACCACAGGGAACACATGTGACAAAATTTGCATACTCGCCATTGAAAACGATTGTTGTCTGATGGGTGAGAGAATAAGTCAAATACATAATTCAGTTTTAAAAAAACGTTTGTCACTAAAGAGTGATTTCGCATCATTTGTAGCAGGCAGAAAACATTGTTTTTTTCCTTCCTCTTCTTTTTGTTCTTCATGCGTCTTCTTGACCTGGTGGATAGCTAGACAGCCATACGACTTGAGATCTTGTACTGAGGTACATCGGAATATTCTCCTGGTCCAACACACCTTGCCACTGACTTTGATGCAAACTACACTATCGATGTGATAGAAATTCCGAAACGTAGTCAGCACACGCGCCAAAGGCAAGCCTGATTCGTACCAGTCCTTTGGATGGTGATTTCTCTTTAGCCATAATATTGCCCCCTGCCTTTTAGCACATTTAATGGATTCAGCAGTTTCTTTAGGGACATTGTCCAACGATGACTCATTCTATACGAACATCAACATGACAACCCTTAATGGTGTCATTCTGCTTCAAGTGTCTGTAACTACGATAAGCGCTAAACGTCTGTGTGATCAGTATGCATGCAGATACAGCGTCTGTTCCATAATAGGAGGGGCGAAACACATGTGGTGTATTACTCCAGTCCAGCTGTAACCTACCGCATGGGGAGAATTCACTATTTAAAAACACCTTGACATTTGGTAGTTTACATTTGTCGAATATAATCGAATCTTCCTTCAAACAGTGCCAATATAATGATCCAAGCTACTTCTACCTAAAAAAATTGCCTGAACTGACGTATACCGCCATGATATGGTTGGAAGAGCAGACAGCAGAGGAATTCAGTACCAGTGGGAATCTTAAGCACCCTTCGTCCAATACTGAAACATGCTCCATCTTCCAGATGTACTTCTCCAGCACTGTTTTATTGTCTTCAGGGTTAAATTCCCCCTGAACTTAAAGAGTTATTACCTGTCACACTTCTCACAAAAATCAGTGTTTCGATTGCATAGTAACTCACGACATTTCTTCAAAGCATCCCATAAGCATCTTAAATGGTGAGCACACACTAAAACTGTCTTATTCGCTTTTCGGTCCATGAACCATACTGTATTCTGCAGACAATTCACGTCAGAAGTAGAAACGGAAACTTATATTTTGAGGGTTATGACTCCCAAATTGTGTATGTGGTCAATTTCGATGGCATCCACTTCATACCTTGTTTCTTGAAAAAAGAAATGTGAATGCTTTGCGCGTGAGTTGCAGAGTTTGTGCAGGGTCTCCATCCTTCTTTAAACATCACCCTTCTACAGAAAGGAAACTGTTGCTTGAATCTTCCGGCCGTTGTGGCCGAGCGGTTCTAGGCGCTTCAGTCTGGAATCACGCGACCGCTACGGTCGCAGGTTCGAATCCTGCCTTGGGCATGGATGTGTCTGATGTCCTTAGGTTAGTTAGGTTTAAGTAGTTCTACGTTCTAGGGGACTGATGACCTCAGATGTTAAGTCCCATAGTGCTCAGAGCCATTTGAAGCCATTTGCTTGAAACTGTCAGTGTATCCTGCTGTTGACTCGAAATTCGTATTTCATCATTACAAAAGGCCATGGGAAATATGTTCCTGAAAGATTATTCGTTTCTCATATTGAACTGAGGCTTTTATATCGAACAATGTCATTGTACGCTTTCATTTCTATCATACTAAGATATTTGTAAACCTCCAGTGCAGTCGCGGCTCGTAAGTATGCATTCTAGGTGTTCACAAATTTTTAAGTTCAGATAAATATGAGAGTGTGAAATTAATAGAATCTGCAGTATAACAGTTATGCTTATCAACATATTTATACATCTTCATCCACCATCAGTAATAATAATAACAGTAATGATAATAATAACAGTACTAAATAATAATAATATTCATAACTTGTCTGAAAAAATAAGAATTGCTTTTGTGGAATTTTGTTGCTGTGTACGTAATTAAGTACTGTTTATGTCACGCACGAAATAATTTTTACGCTTTCACTACTCTCCATTTCGCATTTTTGTGTAAGTGGAAGTTTTTGTGCTTTTTTTAATTTAATTTAATTTATTTATTTATTTATTTTTTTTTTTTTTTGACAAATGTACAAGATCCCTAATACACGTTAACAGATTAACTTCCAGACTGAAATTCAGACACCCTTACTTTGCACCCATACAACAACTTACTCTTATTACACACTTCTTTGTTAAATGTCCGCTTGTAGTCATGCTTATTTGGTTTCGTCACTTCCTCAGACAACGGATCTGGCCTGATAGACCCTAGTTCCTCTGCAGCTAGCTTTTCCTGGTAATTTTCTTTCCTGTTGGCACTTAAAACGGATTCAGCAGAGTTCATGTTGACACTCCACAGGAAATCCGATTCCTGCACAGTAATCAATCAACCCCAAACACAAACTGCCGTTTGTGGAAATGAATACAGACATACATACATTAATACTTGCCCCACAGTATGAATACGACATTCATAATGATGTGGAACGTGTCATTTTAACATAAGTTTTCTTTACATAAAATAATAATATCTTTTTACAGTTTGTACTTCATATCTAAAAATTCATCAATTGAGTAGAAGGAGTTGTCATTTAGAGATTCTTTTAATTTGTTTTTAAATGTTTTTGGCTATCCGTTAGACTTTTAATGCTGTTTGGCAAATGACCAAAGATTTTTGTGCAGCATAGTTCATCCCTTTCTGTGGCAAAGTCAGATTTAACCCAGAATAGTGGAGATCATCCGTTCTTCTAGTGTTGTAGCTACGCACTTCGCTATTATTTTTGCTTTGCGATGGGTTTTTAATAACAAATTTCCCAAGTGAATATATGTATTGCGAAGGTACTGTGAATATCCCCAGTTCCTTAAATAAATGTCTGCAAGGTGATGTTGGGTGGGCTCCAAGTATTATTCTGATTACACACTTTTGTGCAATGAAAACTTTTTCTCGTAATGATGACTCACCCCAAAATATGATGCCATATGAAATCAGTGAATGAAAATAGGCATTTCAGGCTAATTTACTGATATGTCCACCACCAAAATTTGCAATACACTAATAGCATAAGTAGCAGAACCTAACAGTTTCAGTAGATCATCAATATGTTTCTTCCAATTCAATTTCTTATCAGTGCACACACCCAGATATTTTGAATATTCTGCCTTAGCAATATATTTGTGTTCATACTCTGTATTTATCAATGGTGTTATCCCATTTACTGTACAGAGTTGTATATACTGTGTTTTCTCAATATTTAGTGAGAGTCCATTTGCAGAGAACCACTTAATAATTTTCTGAAAGACGTTATTTACAATTTCCTCAGCTGACTCTTGTTTGTTGGGTGTGATTACTATACTTGTTTCATCAGCAAAAAGAACTAGCTTTGCATCTTCATGAATATACAGTGGCAAGTCATAAATATATATTAAAACAATAAGGGATCCAAGACTGAACCCTGTGACATACCATTCTTGATAACTCCCCAGTTAGAGAATTCTCATGATTTTAGCAGACTAATTGTTAATTTCAACCTTCTGCATCCTTTCGCTTAAATATGAATTAAACGATCTGTGCACTGACCCACTCATACCACAATACTAAAGCTTATCTAAAAGAATTTCATGTTTCACACAGTCAAAAGCCTTTGAGAGATCACAAAATATCCCAATGGGTGATGTTTGGTTATTCAGTGCATTTAATATTTGATTAATAAAAGAATATAATGCATCTTCTGTTGAAACCCCTGTCTGAAAACCGAACTGACGTTTTGTTAGTATTTCATTTTTACAAATATGTGATTCTACTCTTGAATACATTACTTTTTCAAGAATTTTGGGTAAAGTTATCAGAAGTGAGTTTGGCCAGTAGCTGTTAGCATCAGACCTATCCCCTTTCTTATGCAATGGTTTAACAATTGCGTATTTCAGTCAATTGGGAAAAATGCCCTGTTTCAGTGAGGTACTACATATGTGGCTGAGAATCCTTATTATCTGTTGGGAACAAGCTTTTAGCAATCTGAGAAATGCCATCAATTCCATGTGAGCTTTTACTTTAGAGTTAATTTATTATTTTCCTAATTTCAGTAGGAGAGGCGGGTTGAATTTCAGTTCTATCAAATTGCTTGGGTATTGCCTCTTCCATATACTGCCTTGCATTTTCTAATGAATAGCTGGATCCCATTTTCTCTACAAAAATCCAGTGAATATCAGACGAACCATTGTGACGGCTTTTCGTGAATGTTCGTATATATGTACAATGTGTGCGTACAGTACAGATAAACCCGACCCACCATTAGATCAACAGGTGTCAGAAGTATGAAGAAATGCCATAGTTTCACAATCGACAATGATGTGCTTTATGCTTCTCTGTTAGAAATAAGACATACACATGTCACTGTTTTTGGCAATTCAACTCCTAAGGGGGTGAAATAAAGACAGACTGATTCGCTGACTCTTCATAGCCCAGCCCAAACCGCTGAGGATAGAAACTAGAGGTTTGGAGAGGGTGTGGATCTTATGGTGAGGTATCGTTTAGGAAGGGATTGTCCGAAAATCCACTCCTAAGAGTGTGAACAGATTTTCGAAAGTACGTCCCTATTAAGGGAATTTTGAAGATAAAACTATGGAAACTAGTGTTTGATTTCTCAGTCATCAAATAAAAAACATGAGTTTCAGCATTTTTGGAAATTCAACCACTGAGGGGGTGAAACAGTGGGTGAAAGTTTTTTTGAAAATAAATAATTACTACGAACTAGTAAAGGATTTTTAAGGCTACATCTATGAGAACTGGTACTTGACTCCTCGGTTAGAAATAAAAAAAAATACGTATGTCAGTGTTTCTGGAAATTCAGCCCCTAAGGAACTGCAATAGGGGATGAAAATTTTTAGGAAAATATTTCGTTACATTAAAATAATGTAAAGCTAAATTTATGAACATTGGTATTTCACATCTCGGTTAGATACAAAGAAATATTTGTTAGGAGCTGAAAGTTGCTATGAAAATATCTCCACAAGAACGCGAAAGGCATGATTAACATAAACTTTGGACTCCAGCTACCAGAATCGCTTTTTGATCAGAAGTACATTCGGAAAAGACCTTGCTTGTATGGCTTTTAATAAGCGTGAAAAGCTTAGAAGGTGTTGCAATTTGTGAACAACATAAAAATTCGATTAAATAAAAACAAAACAAAAAAGATCTCTGCCGGCCATACAACTACGCGAGCGAAGCAGTGGGCGCTAAGCTAGTTCTACTATATAGTGAGTGAGTTGGCATATCTGAGGGACGTGCCGCCTGGTGGGATTTGTGCCAAGCAAACTGGGTACAAGTCTGCTGCAGAGTGCTACCACCTGGTGGCATTAACGTAAGCTTGTAGTTGAGTTGTAAATGCTAGTTGTTCACACCGTGAACCGTACACTTGTCAAATTGGTAGTCATTTGGCCCGTATGGCAATTACGTCACGCCAGTTGCGAATGTGCCAAAGCTCTTAAATCTTGGACTACGGAAGGTGTTCTCGTGACCCTGATGCCAAGTTTTACCGAGTCTAGAGGAGCAATGTACTACAGCGCGGTAGGTTTACTGCCCTGTATTTGAGATTGCCGCATCTACATTAGGTTTAAAAGAATTCAAAGGAAAACAACCAATAAATCCGCAAGGTGTCAAAAGTTATGGTGTTCATGTGCTCTTAAAGGCTAACCGCCATGCTCCAGTGTTATCGCACTGTGCTTCAGTTGCAAAGTGATGTACTGACGACTGTGTGATGCACACTTAGACATCACGTCCCTATTCCTTCAGGTGGAGGCGTCTAACTACCTCTCCATCACCAAATTAACTGAGTTTCATTCCTGTTCTTGAATATTAATCTCAACGAAGTGTAATGTCCAGACAGTCACTGGAAGATACATGGGGTTCTGCGGAAACAACGATATTTCATTCTGGGCCTAGTGTACGGTAGAACCTGTAGGTACTATAAAACAGCTGGTCAGTCAAGTATGAATTCATTGCAGTGTTACACTTGGCTCAGATTACGCTTACTGGTAATATGTCCACAAGTTCTGTGACTCATAAAATGTATAGGATTTCTTCTATAAAACCTTATTCCTTGAGAAAACATGTAGTGACCCTACTGAAGCTTTCTGGGTAAAGTATATTGTCTGCTCTGCTTTTGTATATCTCTGTTTTAAATGTGCTGACATTTGTGCATAAATCAAAAATTTTTACAAATCATTTTAGAAACGCATTTTGATCGTCAGTATCGAATGAGCCAGGGAATATTTCCAAAACTTCACCACTTACTAGATATAATTTATTTTTCGTTTCTGTAATTTTTGGAATACTGCTATACATTGCAAGACTGATCAGTGCAATACTCCAGTCCCTGGTGCTAAGATCAATTAGTGGGAGGTAATTCTCATTTAATATCATGAGTAACTTAGAAGTAGATATCGTCGGAGTATGAAGCAACTTAAATCACTTAATAAAAGCAAGTATTCCTGTCCAGACAATATACCAATTAGGTTCTTTTCAGAGTGTGCTGATGCAGTAGCTCCATACTTAACAATTATATACAACCATTCACTCGACAAAAGATCGGTGCCCAGAGACTGGAAAGTAGCACAGGTCACATCAATATTCAAGAAAGGCAATAGGAGTAATCCACTCAATTAAAACCTGTATCATTAACGTCAATATGTAGCAGTATTTTGAAACATATGTTGTATTAGAGAATGGTGTGATTTGACACAGTCAACATGGAGTTAGAAAACATCATTGTTGTGAAACACAAGTAGCTTTTTACTCATATGAAATATTGATTTCAAATTGATTCCGTATTTCTAGATTTCCAGAAGGCATTTGACACCATAACATACAAGCAGCTTGTAATCAAATTGCGTGCATATGGAATATCGTCTCAGTAATGCGACTGGATTCACGATTTCCCGTCAGAGATGTGACAGTTCATAGTAATTGATGGAAAGGTTTCGAGTAAAACAGAAGTGATTTCTGGCATTCACCAAGGTAGTATTATAGGCCTACTGTTGTTCCTCATCTACATAAACAATTTAGGAGACAGTTTGAGCAGCCACCTTAGGTTGTTTGCAGATGATGCTGACGTTTATCGTCTAGTAAAACCATCAAAAGATCAAAACAAATTGCAAGAAGATTTAGAAAAGATATCTGTATGATGCTAAAATTTGCAATTGACCCTTAATAATGGAAAATGTGAGATCATCCACACGAGCGCTAATCCCGTAAACTTCATTTTCACGATAAACCAATCTAACATGAAGGCCGTAAATTTGACTAAATGCCAAGGAATTACAATTACGAACAACTTTAATTGGGAAGAATACATAGAAAATGTTGTGGGGAAGGTGAACCAAAGATTGAGAGAGACTGCCAATACTACACTTGTCCATTCTCTCTTGCAGTACTGCTGTGTGTGGTGTGTGATCCTTCCCAGATAAGATTAATGGAGTACATCGAGGAAGCCCAAAGAAGAACGCACGTTTTGTATTGTCGATAACCAGGACAGAGAGTGTCATGGACATGATACAGTATTTGGGGTGTACATTATTAAAACAAAGGCTTTTGTCGTTGCAGCGGCATCTTCTCACGAAATTTCAGTCACTAACTTTCTCCTCCAAAGGCGAAAATATTTTGTTGACACCGACCTACATAGGAAGAAACTATCGTCATAACAAAACAACGGAAATCAGAGTTCGCACGGAACGATACAAGTCTGCGTTTTTTACACCCTCCGTTCGAAAGTGGAATAATAGAGAATTATTCGTGGAGTAACAGTGAATTATTGCGAAGGTGATTCGATGAGCCCTCTTCCAGACGCTTAAGTGTGATTTGCAGAGTATCCGTGTAGATTCAGATGTAGATCATTGTTTCAAAGCGAAAGTGTACATCACAACCACATATCAGCGAATACACTAATGTATGTGCAGTTTGTTTTTATGCGCTAAAGTAATGGCACAATTCTGCTGGCGGATGTAAATCACCATATGAGTCGAAGTAGTACACATTATTCCTGTACTTCTTAACATACTCAAACCACTTAGTCTGGCAACATCTACGTTCCCAACGCCACATTCTCTACATTTCAGCATTGTCTTTGGAAATGTATTCCTCATAAACAATCCACATAATCATGAGATGCGGAATTTTTTGACTAATTGAAGCAGATCTGTATTTGTAAGTTGTTTCTGAAATGGCATGGCTATCAGATTTCTTCTGTTTTTTTTTTTTTCTTATCGGCAGTCCAAGTCCTTTCCTGTATATTTTTAAATAGAGTCCTTTCCCAATTGTGATAGATTCCGTATGCTTGTGAAGTCTTTCTGCTTCCTATAATTGCTGTTCTGTACTCTATGCATTCTTCATCATCTTCCATATGACTACAGCGTCTCTGCCCAAAGAAGTGATGACTGATAACGCAGCAAAGCCTGGAATTAAAAACAGGATAACTCCACCTGATGCCTTAGGTGTTGGTAGAGCTCCAGATATTTTAACCCGTCTTCTTGTTCTTCTTATTCCTTTCTGCTTCAGAACACTTTTAGCCACTGACAACTATGACAAACATCTTACAAGTTTCTTCTTCAGGTCTTGTAGTGGATGACAAGAGGCTTTCATAATTGTTTGAAATTTATCCCAGCACCCAACTGATGTTTGGCATGCATTGCTTTATCAAGTATGAACGCTGCAATATGCACTATATCTATTCATCCAAATAATTGCTTGGTTTTTTTCGCCTGACTTCAACCTGTGACATGACTTTCTGATAAAGTTCTATTTGCAGAGTGCTCTTACTCACCTCATCTAGCACGTTAATGCCCTTACCATCGTGTGCCAGATGCTTTTGCAACTTTTTCCAGTTCCACAATAGTGATACCCTGGTATGTGTATTTCAGTTGGAGAACTATGGAGTACACTACCTTTAGCATGCATGATGTGCATCCTATGATCTGCATTATGATACTGCATGCTTAGAGTGTTTGTGCACATTTTTATACACCATGTCTTTAGCATACACTTAGTTATTGTGCTTTAACGAAAATCCAAGCCCTTTCACTAAAGCCTTGCTCCCTCAACGCCTTGTGACTTGCTCTATGAAAACACGTTGGCTTTATAGCTTCTCTGTAATTTCTCGGTTTAGAAATCACCACAAATTTCTTCACCTTCGCCAAACTGTAACATATAAGTTCTTGAATTTCTTCATTGCACTTTGGATGCTGTAAATATCTCTGTAGATAAGTGTTCTCAAATGCTGTCTTGTATATTGAAATACGCATTGCATCACCTACATTAAATTTATGCCTGTATGGATCCATCTTTTTAATGCCATTGTATACTGTATTTAAAAGCTCATTATCATAGACATCAATAAGCCTTATTTTTATAGTGTCATATCAAGAGATATTATACAGTGCAATTATATGTGGGAGAATCTTGATCCATTGATATATTCCTCAAAGATTAAACTGAACCCACATACGGTTTTTTTATTATTTTACTCTGACATTCCACAATTTTCGCCTTCATGTGAATCAGGGTCGAGTAGTGGTGTATTCTGAACAAATCTATTACTGCCTTGGAACACCAGTTGTAGAATCAACCCCCATGATTGGTTTGAAGGTTGTCTACAGCAATTGTTCAAAGGCATCTGCAACTTCCTTACCAGTCATCGCCTTCACAGGTATGGCCCATATGAATTTGGAATATGTATGTATAACCATTAAAATCTAGTTAAAACCTTTATTTCTTCGTGATATTGCCCCATATCCATGAGATCCCCTGCCATAAGTCATCCACCATGTATAATAACATGTCTTTGTGTGAATTTTTTTCCACTGGTTTATGGAACTCTTGGGTGACGGTCTCTGTAAGTATTACATAACTCATCTTTTTCAAAGTTCTGAAAAGACTTATATGATTTCGTTATGTCAGCAGTATTCCCTGCACTAGACAACGCGGTGAACAGCCATAGATGTTCTGAGATTTCGTTAGGATCGTTGTAGTCTATGTACTCCACCAGTCAATTGTTCATTCTCCTATGTGTAATGTCAGTGCATTTACCCACCGCATGTACAGCTTCTAATGCAGGTCCAATAATAATATCCAGGTGTTTCTTGCCATTCAAGCATTTTATTCATTCATCTTGGATGTTGTTTAGCCTACGTGCATTAGTCACACACAATATTTCAGTATACACTCGTATATCTTATGGGAAATATATGCTACAGTTCGTATTTCCATTAAATCAGGTGTTTGCTAAAACTCCTTCTCTCCAAAGTGTATTAAATACCTGAGTAAATGTATAGGATGCTTTCCTAACATACACAGTTTATTCCTAGTGATGCCATACATCGTATCTATTTTGCTAGCAATGTGATGGTTAGCGAAACTACTAATAGTATACCCCTCTTCTTTTCCTTCCTCCTCTTCCTCCTCCTCCTCCTTTTCTTGTCCTCCTCTTCTGCCTGCATGGGTTGTGTGTTTGACTCATTTAAAACTTTGTTACTGGCCTAAACATCTCTGAGAGAGAATTATCTCGCTCCACCTGTCCTAATTTTAACAATCATAAACTTTGATGAATAGCCTTGTGTGCCTCGATGACTTTGCATTTTGTCGACTTGCTGCATATTAACTTTGAGATTGTGCACAACTTATACATTTTGTTCGGAAAATCTCGTTAAAAACTTCTTGGACTTTAGAGGGAAGAGAGTAAATAATATTTTGAATAGGAAACTATATCCGGAATTGCACCATTTCCATTCTGCAGTCCTTTGAAAACATGTTTACTAGATAGGTGTGCAACAGGGTAGTCATGGTGGTAGTGGTTACATAGGATTGGCTGATGTCATTTGACGTTTATCCTTCTAGCCTCATTCACATGTCTGTGAGTGTTAGAGCAACATGGTTGAGAACACATTTGTAAAATACACTGACATTATCGTTCTGAATAATGAAGCTCATAGTAGTGGAAGAGTTGCTCGTCGCATTTATCAAGAGTGTCCTCCATAACTTCCGACTCAGTCACATACCATTTTCGCCACAGTTATGCTATGGTTTCGGGAAGGCGTACCTTCACCTTCCACAGGCATGACTTTGGTGCTCGAAGCAGATGCTGCACAATGGAACCAGGAGAGGCCGTACCGTATAACACCGAAATGAAGCCATCAATGAGTATACCAGCAATTTCTTTGGCTATTAATGAGTGAAACTGTAAAACAATTGAGGTACCGGATCACGTCTAATCAGTTGTAAAATTGGCCACATTCAAATAGTTGTAGCGGGGAAATATTACGTTTTCAGACATTGGTTCCAATTCAAAATATTACCTACTCGCTCCCTTCTGTAAGTCCTAGAAGTTTGTAACAGGAATTTCCGAACACCTTGTATATAGGATGGTAACAGCATAGGTACAGGTACTGTGATCATTGGTACTTTAATATGTACCCACTTCAGTGTGTTAGTTGTTTTTTTTCTGAATCTGACACTTTTCCCCAAAAAACGTCGTGTAATTTACTACCTAATGTTTTCTGCAAGGTCGTAAGTGTGCCGCTAAAAAGGTTACACAATTTCAGTATAGACTAACTGTTTTGTGTCCATGTGTCCACACTTCAGTACTTGATCCCCAAGAAAATAAACATCAATGGCTTGCTCTTGCCATCTGCACTTGGAGATACTAACCAACCTAAAGACATACTAGTCCTAACAGCTACAATTATTAGTCTGCAAATGAAGTAAATACTGGTGTAACGGTGTTCAGTACACTGTCCTCAGTCACCAGTAAAAATATCTGCACTTATACTCCTAACATCCTGTATATACGAGGGTGAGTCAAATGAAAACCTTAAATTTGTAATAACAAATCGAAATTTCGCGCCTTTATCCTGTAAGTTGGTAAGCGTGCTACAAACAGCGTGCAGAATAGCCTGTAGGTGGCAGCATGGTGCAAATGCACGCATACCGTCGCAGTATCAGTATAAAGATGGCCACCCCACTTGCTACTTGCACCAGGGGAAAAGAGCGTTCCGTTTTCGGTTTTTGCGAAGTGAAGGTGTGAAAGCTATTGAAATTCATCGACGAATGAAGGTTCAGTACGGTGATGCATGTCTGTCACAACAGCAAGTCTACGAATGGAGTAGGAAGTTCGCAAAGTGTGTGACTCAGTGGAAGATGCTCCTCGTCCAGGTCAGGCTCAACGAGTTGTGACTCCATAGAACACTGCAGCAGTTGAAGCCATAGTGAAGGAAAACCGCCGAGTGACACTGAATGACATTGCAGCATGTTTACAGATTAGTCATGGGTCAGCACACCACATTGTACATGATGTGCTCCAGTTTCACAAAGTGTCTGCATGATGGGTGCCAGGGCAGCGGACTCCTGAAATGAGAGAACGACGTGTTGATGCTTGTGAAGAACTTCTTCGGCGCTTTGAACGAGAAGTTGATGGCTTCTTTGCAAGAATCGTTACTGAGGACGAAACCTGGGTTCACTTCCAGCAACCGGAAACGAAGAGATCGAGCAAGGAATGGCGCCATTCCTCATCACCAAATCCAAAGAAGTTACGAACAGAACCATCAGCAGGGAAGGTGTCATTTTGGAGCGTTACATGCCTAGAGAGACCACTGTCACATACATCATTACACACAGATCTCCTAAAAAATCATCTGCGGCCTGCAATCAAATCAAAGCAACGTAGATTGCTGTCAGCAGGTGTCCTTTTGCAACATGAAAATGCAAGGCCCCACACTGCCCATACAACGGTTGCAACAATCACAGACCTGCATTTTGAGTGTCTTCCTCATCCACCATACTCACCAAACCTTGCCCTAAGTGATTTCCATATGTTTGGACCACTCAAAGACGCAATGGGAGGAAAAAAGTTCCGTTCTGATGAAGAGATAAGCCATGTGGTGCATGAGTGGTTGCGCAGACTATCAAAAGAATTTTTTTGTGCAGGAATTTATGCACTTTGTAAGCGCTGGAGGACTTGCATTGAGCGGTAAGAGGTTATGTTGAAAAGTGATATAGCTTTGTACCACTTCTGCACAATAAATAACGTTTAAACAAATATTTAAGGTTTTCATTTGACTCACCCTCGAACACTGACGAAAATTTGGCAGCATCAAAAGTAATTAATGTAGAGCAATGAAATCTCAGGACTACATACGCCTACGTTTCGTATTTTGTGATCAACATTACAAGATCACAGGTTAACGTAAGCACAAGATAAGCCATTGCAAATGTGAAATACTGATTAATAACCCAGGAAACTGCCAGAATGTTGGGTGTTAGCATGCAAAGATGCATGTATTGTGTTGCACAGGAGCCAGATGTGTTTGCAGGATGAGGTTCCATGCCTGTTGCAGTTGGTCGGTGAATACAAGGATGGTTAATAGTGTTTGTGCATGCCACTGGAGTTGTCGTCCGATTATTTCCCATATGTGCTCGATTGGAGACAGATCTGGTAAGGAGAGCAGGCCAAAGCAACATGTCGACACTCTGTAGAGCACGTTACGTTACAACAGCGGTATGTGGGTGAGCGTTATCCTATTGGAAAACACCCCTTGTAGTGCTGTACTTGAATGGTACCACAACGGGACGAATCATCAGACTGACACAAATTCGCAGTCAGGGTGCGTGGAATAACCACGAGAGTGCTCCTGCTGTCATACGAAATCGCACCCCAGACCGTAATTCCAGGTGTAGATCCGGTGTGTTTAGAATGCAGATGTATTGGTTGCAGGCCCTCAGCTGGCCTCCTTCTAACACCAACACAAGGCCATCGCCGTCACTGAGGCAGAACCTGCTTTCATTAGAAAATATAACAGACCTCCACTCTGCCTTCTCCCCTCCCCCCCCCCCCCCTCTTCCCTTATGAGCTCTCGCTTAATACCACTTAAATCGCAAATGGCGGTGGTTTGGAGACAGTACAATGCACGCTACAGAGTGTCTGGTTCAGAGCTATCCTTGAAGTAACCGATTTGTGACAGTTGATTGTGTTACTGTGGTTAGTCGCGTCGTTTTCGCCATAGAGGTATTCTTATAACACCGACGAGATTCAAACAAACCTTATCTCCGTCCTCATAGTGGCATTACTAGGCCACACTTATTCGATTACGGTGCAGTTTGCATAGACGCCATCTTCCAGATTTACAAACGCGTCCACCTACTTTCTTTTATGTTGCGTGACTCTTTCTTGGTGTTGCGATTTTTTTTTCTGTTATTGTATGTCAATGTATGGAGTTTCCTTTTCGTATGTCTAAAACTCGTTCAGCCTCGCCAATCTTCGCATTTACTTTATTAACGTCAGAATGGTTATAGTGCTTCGTTCCCATGCACTTCTTTCCTCAATATTACAGGAGGAGACTTTTCATAATTTCTAATGTTTCTTCAGTTTCATGGGCCTTTGATATTATCATTTTGAGGCATCACCCTACGCTTGCATTTCCGCAGTAGACTTTTTGCCTAGTTGGGTGGAAGTCATTAAAATATTTTCGCATTCGGAGGAGAAAGTTGGTGATTGAAATTCCTTTAAACAATCTCGCCACAGCGAGAAATGCCTTTGTTTTAACGACCGCTACCCCAACTCGTGTATCATACCTGGACACTCTTTCTCCTTTTTCGCGATTGTACAAAATGAGCTGCCCTTATTTGAAATTTTTCGATGTCCTTCATCAGCCGTATCAGCAAATATCCCATACTGCACAGCAATACTCCAAAAGAGGATAGAAAAGCGTACTGTAGGCAGTCTCTTTAGTAGATTTGTTGCATCTTCTAAGTGTTATGGCAATAAAACCAAGTCTTTTGTTCGTCTTCCCCATAACATTTTCTCTGTGTTAATTTCGGTTTAAGTTATTCGTAATTGCCTTTGTCTTACTCATTATCAGCAGTTCCACCACTTTACTCAGTTACTTGTTGAATATATGCTACTCTGGGTCTTCTTCAAAGTTTTTATCGTGTTTAGCTCTCTCTAGTACCTTCGAAGTTTGATATCATAACACGTGTCCTGTCATCCTCTCCCTTCTTCTTGTCAGTATTTTCTGCAGTTTCTTCTCCCCAATTCTACAGACAACCTACTCGTTTTTCAACAGTCCACCTAATTTTCAACATCCTTCTATATTGCCACATCTCAAACGCTTCAATTCAGTTCTCTTCTTTTCCAGTTTTTCCACAGTCCATGATTCGCTTCTGCATAATGTTATATTCCAAACGTACATTCTTAGAAATTTCTTCCTCAAATTAAGGCAAATATTTGATACTAGGTGACTCCTTCTGGCTACGAATCCACTCTTTGCTTGTGCTATTCTGCATTTTATGCTCTGCTTCGCTCATCCATTATAAGTTATTTTGCTTCCCTATAACTTAACGCCTTTTTTTCTGAGAATTTCGAAGATCTTACCGAATTTTACATTTCGGACGCTTTTCATAGCTCGAAAAATAACATTGAGATGTCTTGACTTTTTCTTAAATCTTGTACAACGTCAGGTTTGCGTCTCTTATGCCTTTACATTTCATAGAGCTAAAATGATCGTCACCTACGAGATCCTCAAATTTCTTTTCATTCTTCTGTATTTTATTCTTGTCTGAACTGTCAACATTTAAATATCAGCAAACTGTAATTCTCTTGCAAATATGCTTTGTACTTGTCACACTTGTCACGTCATTCCAGTTTATCATAACTAGTGTACTTTCATCGCTGTCTGTATAATACTAAATACATTCCATACATTTAAAGTATTGCAGTTCTCTACAGAGATATTCGAAACCTAATAGCGGACGCTATTTTCTGTTACAGCCGGTACCTAAAAGAAGTATGTCCAAACCGTGGTTACGAGAAGGCCTTAGCAGCGTCGACTTCGGCAGCAGCAGTAACAGAGGTTACGGAGAAAAGCGTCACAGGCGAGGCGGATGAGGATGGACCCGGCGACGCAGAACCGGGCGCTGGCTGCGCCACGCCCACCGAGGAACATCGAGAAGACACGTGACAATCAGCTGGCAGTCCCACTTTTGTCTCTGCGCATGCGCAGTTCTGCTGAACAACTGAAGTTCTAACGACTGAAGCTGTTTAACGCCAAAAGGAAGCCTGCTATACTTTTTATTCCCACTGCAGTGCATCATGTCTGTTATGCAGTCATTCCTGTGATTAGGTCTGTTAAGTACTGATATTTTTGTCACTAAACTTCTATGATAATGAAATCATCTGTAGTAAATAGACCTACAGACCTGAGTCGTGACGTCAGTCAGTCCATACTTATGTGTGGCAAATGAACTACAAGTCTATTAGTTTCATGTATTTCTTCACAATATTTTCTCAGCTCCATTTTTTAACAAAACTGTGGATGGCCCTTGAATTCAGCATAGATAACATGTTTCATTCACTGGTCTGTTCCAGTATAAGTAATCTGAAATGTGTTTAAGAAATTGCCAGCGACTTTTGAAGTAACACAAATTAGCAACTCAGCTCACACCTTCTTACATTTTATACCAAGTATTATACTATTGTTTGACACGTATGCTATTATAGTTTATGTAGTGTTTTGACTCTCTAGTCATAGTGGTAGTGCCGGCCGCAGTGGCCGTGTGGTTAAAGGCGCTGCAGTCTGGAACCGCAAGACCGCTACGGTCCAGGTTCGAATCCTGCCTCGGGCATGGATGTTTGTGATGTCCTTAGGTTAGTTAGGTTTAACTAGTTCTAAGTTCTAGGGGACTAATGACCTCAGCAGTTGAGTCCCATAGTGCTCAGAGCCATTTGAACCATAGTGGTAGTGACAACAAATAAGTGTTTCTAAATTTCTTCTATGTGCTACTATACACTAACTAAGTTGACACTTGGCGCGGCAGTTGATGGGAGCGACTGTAAAGGTGTTTCCCATTTAAAATCGCTCTCATCAGCCACCATGCTAAGTGTCAGCTTTTTGCTTGAATTTTATGATGTTCATCTCAGTATCCGAATTTTATGTTTCATGACTGCAGTGCACTGGAATCAGCTTTCAATTTTGATTTAGTAGCTATATCTTAACGACTAGGTTGTCTGCTTTAACTTTGGATGTAAACTGTTGTACTGTTGGCTACACTAAAAAAAATCCATTCTAAAACAGAAAAATGTGGATACATTTCAACGTAGCTCGTCTGTGAACTTTGAACTAAAAATTGTAGATAAAAAGCACCTGCAATAAATTTTTTGTACTTTCTTACACGTGATGAAGAATTATTCAACAGTTATTAAAAAAAATAATTTATCTCACTGCAGAAATGCGATAACTCATGAAAATAAAAGCAACTTTATGTCAATGCATTCAGTATTATAGGTTGTATAAGAACAAAGGTTCCTTCAGTGTAATCACAACACAAGGCATGTCTATGACTCAGAACCATATTTCAAGTGATGACAATCAAAAATAATCTGTTAGTGTAATAGGTATTTCTGAAGCATTTTCCTCCTCACAATCAGAACAAAGTCTGTCATTACTGCTAGGGATTTGTAAAGACTGCAAATGGAGAAATATAAGTCCACCTTCCCCTTCAAACATTCAAAAACCTGAAAAAACGTAGGTGAACGTCTGAGACCAGATTCATACACGTCACTGTATTGTCTATCAAACTATTGAATCAACTTTGCAGACAAGGCACCACAGCTGTGACTAATCAGTCACCTTGGGGATTAAGAAGCCACCTCAGCTCTGTTTAACTATTTTACTATCAGATCACAACCGGCTTTGTATACTGAAAACCGCTACCTCAGTTGACTTCTACACAACAATGAATCACAGAAGAGTCCCTTACTTAATACATATTGCCCTCTTTTCCTGTTATTGCACCACGCCGCTGTTCCCCCCTCTGTTCTTTGAATAAGCTGCTCATCAGGTCTTTATACATTTTTTATGTATCTTCATGCAGTTAGTGGATTACCATGCTGTAGTTCAGGCTCCAAAGACCATTTTGAACTTGGAGCCCTATGTCCGGCTGATTTTGGATTCATTGTCATAGAGCCATTTTAGAAATTCATTAGCTTGGTCTGACAACGAATGTTGGGTTCCATTTTCTGGACTACTTACCTCTTATGACTTAAAAGGGAACATTCTGAGCCATTAAACAAACGCTCATGATCAAACTTGGTGGGAATGTAAGGGGTCAAAATAATACAATACATACTTTTTTGTGTCTCCCTAGTTTCACTTTTAAGGGGTACACCACACCCTGAAAGGTAATTTGGCACTGTAGGTTTAAAGGAAATATCTTCAGAAAACAGTGTTTCATATGAAAGTTGAAATGCAATTAAAGCTCTTGAAAACTATATAATAAATTTTTGTAATAATTTGAAATTTTGCAAAATATACCACAACCCTTAATTAATCTTGAAAAATAAAAACTTTTGTTACAGCATATATTAAAGAAGCTTCATACCACATACACCCAAGTGTAATAAAGCTGGTCTTTGAAATACTATTTTTGGAAAATAAAGTGTACACAGAGTGCTGTTTATTTTGAACACACCTAATTAAAATAATTAAACGTTTATTATTATTCTAATTATTTATTTTACTTACTTTGGTTTATGTTATAAATTAATATTTTGAGTTTTTCATTAATGTTTTTAGTCCATCATTACACATACATCTATTTTGTATATTGAAAATAATAGGTAATTTATTATTATGATACAGAATCATTAAAATAACGACAATCTGAAACGAAATGCTTAAAACATAACTTTTTTTCACCATGTGTATAAAATGAACTAAATTTCTTCATGTAATACACATCACATACAACACAATATAAAACAATACTCAGCAGGTTCTCAAACTGTGGCAGATGATACTCTTAATATCCTGACATGAAACAGACCTATTTCAGTACACTAGAAAAGCTTGGTGGACAAAAAAGTTACGATTATATTGTTACTCAAACGGAGACACCATAATCATTCAGCAGAACTAGATACGAAAAACTTACCACAAAGTTCTTGCAACATCGAATGTCATACACATCCAGTGGATATATCTGCCCCATTGGGACTTTTGGTATCGCCAGATGAGCAAGCGATTAACAAGTTCTTGTCCTCAGTTACAATGCTCAAAATGGTTCTTTCGTATTAACCACCCCAAGAATCTAACAATAAGCCAGATTTTTCTCCTGCACTGGGAAAGAAAAGTCTTCCAAATATCTTTGGATCTGGGTAAACATTACTAGTGCTGTCGAAAGAACATTTGGGACTTCAAAAACATATTAAATTATCAGTCCAAACTTTCCACCAATTTCTTTCAAAACTATTAAAAGAGTGATGGTCAACATGAAAAAAGCGTTTTGGGTGTCATTACTGAGGGCAACGAACTCGTTCATCTGACGATCCCAAAATGTTCAATGGCAATGTACAGCCATTGCAAATGTACTGCTTTTGATGTTGGAAGAACTTTGTGAGAATGATCATGATGACAGTCTCCACTTGTCAAACAATATAATCAAGTTGCAGTCACTACTACATAAACTGTTCTTTTCGCCAAAGTTTTCCAGTACACTGAAATATGCTTGGTACAAATTGGGATATTAAGAGGATGACCTGCCACAATTTGAAAGCCGCTGAATTTGGCTTTATATTGTGTTGTCCTTCATGTATATTATGTGAAAAGATTTCATTCATTTTAAGTGAATGATGTAAAATAATTATGTTTTAAGTATTCCTTTACAGATTGTCATTACTGTAATGATTTGTACCATAATAATGAGTTCTTTATTACTGTCAATTAACAAAATACATATATGAAAAGGATAAACTAAAAAACAAAGAAATATTATATTACAACAAATAAGCCCTCGGTCAAAAATATTAAGTCAAAATTGACCAGGTTTCGACGCTACTATGAGCGTCGTCTTCAGAATTAGACTAATTATTCTAAAACATATTAGGTATATAATACATTAATAAAATTAAAGTTAGTACTGACTGGAAAAAGATGCAGTACTTACAAGTCACATACTAAAAAAGATCTAAGCCGGAAAGGCGACGTCATGAGTTGGTTGTAAGTAAGATGGCGAGCC
The DNA here is from genome assembly GCF_023898315.1 of Schistocerca nitens. Taxonomy (NCBI): domain Eukaryota; kingdom Metazoa; phylum Arthropoda; class Insecta; order Orthoptera; family Acrididae; genus Schistocerca; species Schistocerca nitens. Next base: position 562,542,634 of record NC_064617.1, read on the forward strand.
GCTAAGGGCTGCTTGTACTTTAGTGAACAAGGGTTGCAATCCTTGTTCAGTAAAGTACGAAACATGCCACATGTAAAGAACTGTATGCATTTAGTTTTTACAAAATACTGAATTATTTACGAAAAATTCAACTGTATTGTTAGTAAATAATAATAGTTGTATGTTTCATGAACAATAAATTTCCATGATATATCAGTTACATCTGGAAAACTATGTGTAACTCATAGGATAACTAATTTTTATGACTTTGTAACATACAAGTAATGTTTCAATACGTTCCAAAATAATTTGAAAAAGCATAGAATTTTCGTAAAATTTTAGTATAATTGGTTAGTCCAACAGACATGAATTCTATACTTCTTAAGTGTGATTAAAATGAACATTGTCGAATAAAAGATAAGATCGCAGTTTTTGGCACACTGATTATGGTATCACAAACTATATTTGACACAAGCATCCCATCCTTCTGATTTTTTATAAGATCATCGCAAATCAAGCACGATACTATCTGGTGAAGGACTTAAATTCGTGACATAGATCCAGATTTTTGCATTCTGATCCGACCAGCCAGCTACAACTTACAAGCACACCTCTTACCACAGTTGTCTCGTGTAATTGTTCAGTTCAATAAAGGACCTCTGTGTATGAGATGAAATTTCCTATAGCTGAAAGCAAAATGACCTTTTGTTCTGATTGCAGTCTAAAGATGGTTGACAAGGTTTTATAATTTTTCTGACTCTTCTATTGACCAGCTATTGGACTGTATGCACAACACCCTTTACCATTTCACCCACAACTAATCAGTTCTTCAACTAGAAATTATGTGTAGTAAGTGAGCTGTAGAAGGAGCTCTTTTCGGAAGTTAGAATTACTAGGAGTAAATTAAATCTGCCCATCCACGGTTATTGGTAACACAGGTTTGCCATTTTGACATTCCAGTGCAAGCTCTAGGTATTTTGGCTCCAAGACAATGAATGTATTTGGCACCTCCCTCCCCAGACACTCGATCTTATCCCTCTTCCTAAGAAACGCCTCCAAATCACTGTAATGCTATTTCGTTTAGATGTATAACACAAGAACTGCACTGCATCAGAAGTCAGTTTATTAACACACCGAGAGAGAGAAATAAAGCAGAATAATAGCAAATTGTGTATATGAGATTTTTTTGTGTTGCGTTTCTCTTATACAGAGTCGGTTTAATGCCCAAGCGACACGAACTGCCGCATGGGGCGTTAACAGGAATGCCAAAGGCGCCGAAATCAAAAATTTGTATATGGACTGTATCATATTTAGCAGCGGAAGGTAAAAATGGTGAAAATATACAAAACAGAAGCAAAGCCAAACAGTTGCAGTACACATCGAACCGCAAATAAGCCATTTGTGAGACAGTTACGGCTACCAGTATCAAATACTGTCCCAGGTAGTATAAATGTACTTGACATGCAAATTTTTCGATTAATTCGCTATCTAACTGGGATAAAATTTCAAACAAATATACCCAACTTCACTTCTGGTGGACGCAGGCCAGCGAGCTGCCAGACCCCCTCCATCGTCACTGCAAATAGCATGAGGGAGATATATGCAGATTTGTGCAAACGAGGAAACTGTTCCTAATGGAAATGCTTGCAGAAATATAGATTGTCTTTATATTCTCTGTCATTTCACTTCAAGCTGCAGGTCAGCACGAATTGGGTACTGGAAGTTTTTTTCATTTTCCCCATTCAGTTGAGCTACGGATCCTGATATTTTTTTTAAAAAAATTGAACTACCTAAAGGTATTTTGCATCTTACGGTACACTAAATAATTTGGGAATCAATCTTTTTATGTAAAATGATAAGACTGCACTGCGGATTGAAATGCGAACTGCGAAGGCACTGTCAGTATTAAACAACGCCGACTCACCATTACTGCTATTAGATGGCGCAGCTGTCACAACTGACTCCCCATACTTTACAGTTTGTGATTCTCTCGTGTTGCGACCAGATGTTACGCGCACATTTCCTTCGCTCCCCACCACGCCGCAAATGCTGTGTTTACGAGCAAGAGCATATGCAACCACGGGTGCTCATGCTCAAACTCAACGAGTTGTTAAGCCTGCCGTAGGTCAACACATCCTCAGGAACGATTGTATAGATTGTCGACTACAGCCACTGGAAGCCAATAGATTCAGATTCTATTATGAAAGATTTTTCAGAGTGCGAACCTAGAATATTTTCAATGCAATATTTTTATCCAAGGTAAATAATTTCGGTACATGTACTGAATAAGTACACGTTTATTGATGACTCTATAAATAGAATATTTCTCTTTCGTATCACACAAAACTTCGTGTTTTTCTTCTCAGTTGGATACATAATAATTTTGACCATGTTCATCAGTTTTCATTTACTTTCATGGCAAATCTGAAATTAACTACTTGCTAATTTCGTTTACATTTCTGCTCTGTGTGTAATGATTGAAACTTCCTAGCAGACTAAAACTGTTTGCTATACAAGGACTCGTGAAGCAGTGAGGGTAAATAGTGAGTCAGCCTTGGATAGCTCAGTTGGCTGAGCACTTTCCCACAAAACGGAAAGATCCTGGATTCGGGTCCTGATCCAGCACATTCTTCTAATCTGCAAGGAAGATTCAGGAGTATGTATGGCAATAACGGAGATAAGTGTGCATCAAATGTTAGCTATTACCTTTGTCCCCGCAAGGTAAAGAGATATCTACTGAATCACCGTAGCATACTTTAAGTGCCAGTTTCCATCTTTCATGACCTCTCTCCTGCTATTATAAACTGCTTGAAAGTTTTCCTGCACACCTACTCGAACTAGCACTGCTAAGATAAGAAACAATAGCACAAAATAGCTTAACAGCAACCAAGTGATTAGTTACAGAACGAATATTTCATCCTGCAGCGTACGCTATAACTACCCTGCACCTCTATACTATGTTCGTAATTATAGTCTACTTTTCTTTCATAGTCATTAGTCTTCCGACTGGTTTGATGCGGCCCGTCACGAATTCCTCTCCTGCGCCGCCCTCTTCATTCCAGAACACACTTGCACCCGTCCCCTGAGTTATTTTCTGCATGTGTTCCAATATCTGTCTTCCGCTACAGTTTTTACCCACCACAAATCCCTCTAGTATCATGGACGCTATTTCGTGATGCCTTAACACATCTCTTTTGTCCTGGTTTTCCCACTCTCCGTGATTCATTAGTATACAATGCTATGCTCCAAAGATACATTCTCAGAAATTTCTTCTTAAATTAAAGCCTACCTTCGTTACCAGGAGACTTCTCTTGGCCAGGAATGCGATCTTTGCCTGTGTTATTCTGCTTTTTACGTCCTCCTTGCTTCGCCTGTAACAGGTTATATTGCTATATACAGGGTGTCCAGAAAAGGACTCCCTGATTTCAAAATTAAATATCTCGAAAACAAAGATCGATAGAGGAATGCAGTAAATGGTATGTTTATTGTGAAAGCTGTAAGAAGTTTATACAGCAGTTTGAAATAATAGTTACAAGAGCTGCTAACAGATGGCGCTGTAACCGCCATACGTAATGCCTAGTATAAATAGTGATCCGAAGCCCAGAGCGATCAGTTCCACTATTGAAACGTGAAAGGAGGTTAGCGTACCGAAGGAAGAGATTAAAACCATGTACTCCATTGAACAACGCGTTTTTCTGGTGCTAGAGTACCACAGGTTAGAAGAGAGTCCTACGGCAACAAGGCGAAGTTTTCAAGCACGATTTAATGTTCCAAAAGGACCCGATGCGAACACCATTCGTACGCTCTTCGCAAAATTTCAACGGACAGGCAGCGTAACTGATGATCTAGTGGGGCATGTTGGCCGCAAGCAAACCGCAGTTACGCCTGAAAATATCGCCACAGTTTCTGGAATTATTCAGCGAAATCCAATGTCATCCGTCCGTAGAATTGCATCTGAAACTGGTTTGAAGCGTTTCAGCTCGCAGAAAATACTGAGAAAGAGCCTACACATGTTTCCATTCAAAATTCAAACGCACCAGGCCATACCCGTAGGAGCTGTGCAACAAAGGGTTGCCTTTGCTAATCAGATGCTCACAATGATTGATAGTGAAGGATTTGATGTTGGCTGCATCTGGTTTACAGATGAAGCACACTTCCACCTGAATGGATACGTGAATAAGCAGAACTGGCGATTTTGGGGTTCCAAAAAGCCATATTGGTGTGAAGCGAAACCCCTGTATTCTCCTAAAGTTACTGTGTGGGCTGCAGTATGCAGCAGAGGTGTTATTGGCCCTTTTTTCATTCGAGAAACGGTCACTGGTGCACGTTGAGTTGCAATTTTGGTACAATTTGTCGCCACACAGCAAGCGTTAGAGGATCGACCACGACCGAACACGTGTTTCGCTTTCTTGAGGAATACTTCGGGAATCGTTTCATTGCTTTGGAATATCCCAAATTTACTGGTGCAGGCATGGATTGGCCTCCATATTCGCCGGATTTGACTCCCTGTGACTTTTTTTGTGGGGCACAGTGAAAGACATGGTCTACCCGAAGCATCCCGCCACGCTGGACGAGCTTGAATCGGCGATCTCTGTGGCATGTGAATCCATTTCGGTTGAGACACTACGAAATGTGATGGCGAATTTCATTCTTCGTTTGCGCCACCTCTGTAGTGCCAATGGTGAACATTTTGAAAACATTGTGATGTGATTGTTTGCAAAGATTGTTTTCATACGATTATTTCACTTATGTATGCTGATACGAGCTGTACAGCGTACAGTGCCATCTGTTAGCAGCTTTTGTAACTATTATTTCAAACTGCTGTATAAACTTCTTACAGCTTTCACAATAAACATACCGTTTACTGCATTTCTCTATCGATCTTTGTTTTCGAGATATTTAATTTTGAAATCAGGGAGTCCTTTTCTGGACACCCTGTATATACTAACAAGGGGAGGCCGCCAATTGTGAAATTCAGATTCGATTCATACTGCGCATAATAAAAGCTCATGGCCAGAGGTGTAATGTGGCAAAGCACCAAGATGCACTTCTCAGCCGTTGTCGAGAAAATCGACAGTTAAAAGAAACCGGTGAAATACTCTCTAAGATTAATGATTTTCTACAGCGTCGTGGCGCAGCGGTAAGCGCTGGAGTTCGTGATCCGAAGGTCGCCGGATCGAATCTCGCGTCATGCAATTTTTTTTTATTATTATTATTTTGTAATTGATATATATATATATTAATGGATTGCTTATGCATGTTGGTGAAGGCGGATCGCTCTCCAATCGTACCGCCTCCATTTTTCCGTTTGTTTAACAGGGTGTACCAAAGCTCTCCCGTCCACACTGATTTTCGACGATGTTATAAGTTGCGCTAGGGACCGCATCTACCTTCTTTCGAAGTTAGCAAGCAACTACGCTGTTATGCGGCGGCTCGTTTCGGCCCATTCAACATCTGTCCTTCAAGTGTAACGAGCGAGTAACGGAGTTTATATTTCATACCTGCCACAGCAAGTTTGTGTTCGTGGGGTCTCTATTCTAATTCTAACGTTTGACTTACGCTATACGTATTCGTTTCGGAATATCGTTTCTACGTTCTCCGTTAACTATACGTGGTTAACATTATGAAGACAATTAATAACATTTGTGAAATACAACTTTGTTTGCGGAAAACATAATGATGTTCGAAGTCGCCAGTTTTTCCACGACAAACGACTTTCAACAACTTATTATATGCATAATTGTTGCAACTGATTTCCCGGAAATATATATATATATATATATATATATATATATATATATATATATATATATGTGTGTGTGTGTGTGTGTATACACATTTGAATTACAAAAAACAAATGCTAAATTAAAAAAAAGTTTAAATGGCGCGAGATTTGATCCGGCGACCTTCGGATTACGAACTCCAGCGCTTACCGCGGCACCACGACGCTGTAGAAAATTACTAATCGTAGAGAGTATTTCACCGCAACGGTTTCTTTTAAGTGTCGATTTTCTCGACAACGGCTGAGAAGTGCATCTTGGTGCTTTGAAACATTACACCTCTGGCCATGAGCTTTTATTATGCGCAGTATGAATCGAATCTGAATTTCACAATTGGCGGCCTCCCCTTGTAAGATGGTATCTGTTCTTTCGGACAGATACCATCGGTGACCACGCAGCTCGTTAGAATGAAATTACAATGAAATGAACACCCTTAGCTGCTTACAGGCGTTGACATACGTCATCGGGGACAGATGAAAATGTGTGCCCCAACCGGAACTCGAACCCGGGATCTCCTGCAGTCCCGCTATCCTCTGTGTGCTCGGTGGCTCAGATGGATAGAGCGTCTACCATGAAAGCAGGAGATCCCGGGTTCTAGTCCCGGTCGGGGCACACATTTTCATCTGTCCCCGTTGACGTATGTCAACTCCTGTAAGCAGCTAAGGGTGTTCATTTCATTGTAAGGTTATATTGCTTCCAGAGCAGGAGAATTACTTAATTTCACCTACTTCGTGACCACCAATTTCGATGTTTCTCGCTATTCTCGTTTCTGCCACTTCTATTACTTTCGTCTTTTCCCGGTTTACTATCAGTCTATATTCTGGACTCATAAACTGTTCATGACATTCAAAAGATCCTGCAATTGCTTTTCATTTAGGATAGCAGCGTCGTCAGCGAATCATATCATTGATATCCTTCCACCCTGAATTTTAATCCCACTCAGGAACCTTTATTTCCGCCATTGCTTTCTTCGATGTCTAGATTGAAGAGTAAGAGCGTAACACTGCATCCGTATCCTGCACCCTTTTTAATCCGAGCTATCCTGGTCTTCCAGTCTTATTCTTCCCTCTTGATTATTGCACATTTTGTGTATCACCCGTTTTCCCTAAGGCTTACTCCTTTTTCTCAGCATTTCGAATATCTTGCAACATCTTACACTGTCGAACACTTGTTCGACAAATTCTAAATGGGCGTTTTGATTTTTCTCCACCCTTGCTTCCATTATCAAGAGAAACGTCATAACTGTTTCTCTGGTGCCTTTACCTTTTCTGAAGTCAAACTGATCGTCATCTAACAGAGCCTCAGTTTTCTTTCCCATTCTTATGTGTATCATTCTTATCACCAGCTTGAACTCATGAGCTATATAATTGACTGTGTGATAGTTTTCACACTTACAGGGTATCGAGCGAACGAGCCCGAGATTTCAGAATTAACTCGAAAACTAAGATCGGCAGACAAGTGCGGGTAAAAGTATGTTTATTGTGAAAGCTATAAGAATTTTATGCAGAAGTTTAAAAATAGTTTTAAAAAATGCCAACAGGAGGCGCTGTTCTCTGTGCAGGTCGTACAAGATCAGCATGCACAATTAAATTCGTCTTCTACAAGCAATATTTGCAATCACATCACAGTCTTTTTGAAATGTCAACCAGTCTCAGTACGGAGGTGGTGCAAATGAACGATGAAATTGCCACCACATCCTGCAGTGTCTCGACAGAAATGAATTCAGATACCACACAGATCGCCTATTCAAGCTCGTCTAGCGTGATGGGATTATTCCGGTAGACACTGGCTTTCAGTGTGCCCTACAAAAAGTAATCATCAGAAGACAGACTGGGCAAATATGGAGGCCAATCCATCCCCGCACCACTAAATTTCTAATAATCCAACGCAATTAATCCCGAATCATTCATCAAGAAGCGAAATACCGGTTCAATGCGACGTTGTCTTGCCTCATCTTGTGTGAACCAGTTGGCGCCGGTTGATCTTCCAACGGTAGCTGTATGACATAATTCGCTCCAAAATTGCAACGTAACGTTAACTAGCGATCGTTTCTCGCATGAAAAAAGGTTTAATAACGCGTCTGTTGCGTACCGCATCCCAAACAGCAACTTTGAGAGAAAGGACCTGGTGGCTTCTGATTTTGAATGGAAACATATGTAGGCTCTGTCTCAGTACTTTCCGCATGCTGGAATATTTCAAATCAGTCTCTGATGCAGTTTTTCAGGCGTATTTCCTAGGATGCCGCTGAATAATTCCAGAAACAATGGCAAGCTTTTCAGGAGTAGCTGCAGTTTGCCTGGGCCCAAGATTTCCCGCTAGATCATAAGCCACGCTGCCTGTCCGTTGGAATTTGACGAAGAACTTGCGAATGGTTTTCGGATCGAGTCCTTTCGAAACGTTAAATTGTGTTTGGAAACTGTGCTTCGTTGCCGTAGGACTGTGTTCTAACCTGTGATATTTCAGTACCAGGAAAACACGTTGTTCAGTGGAATACATGGTTTCAACCTCTTCCTTTGGGAGGCTAACCTCCTTTCACGTTTCAATGGAGGAACTGGTCACTCTGACAGACAGATGTGACTCGCGTGCTTTCAAGCAAGGTTGATGCAGGTTCTTGCTTCGGAGATTCATGCTGAAAGTGTTGACCTCTTGCACTGGTTTCGTCCACTCGGTTGTCACTTCTAATATGTTTATACTTCTCTTTTTTCCGGGTGTGTCACTGCAGCAGCAAGTCCGAGCATCTTGCAGCCGGGCGCTAGTGAACTTGGTTGCCCAGTCCACTTACCAGCGGTTCGCCGAGGTCCGCGCCGACCCGTAGAATCTCATGGCGAGTCCGCGGAAACGTCCCTTCAACGTCGGGAGACCTGCGACGTCGTGTAGCTGCCTCGTGCTGAAATCTGGGGGCACATGCAGCGCCAGTAGGTGTTTTTCTGCCGCGTACTACAGCACCAGCCCGATGAGTGCCAGTTACAGCGAGATGCTGCAGAGTGTGGGCAGAGTTGTCGGGCGCCCTGTTTACGTGCGCTAAGTATTGCAATTACAGCGCTGTCTGTCAGCAACACCTCGAACTATTTCGAAACTTCTGTGTAACTTGCTTTAGATTCTTACGGCTTTCCCAGTGGACATACTGTTTATGCACTCATATATCGGTCCTAATTTTGAAAGCAGTCAGTCCTTCTCTGGACAGTCTGTATCTACACTCGGTATCTTCAGAATTGTGTGGATGATATTTTTCCGACAGTCTGGTCGTTGATTGATTTAGCGAAGGTGGAGGGAGGCTTAAGGGACTAAACAGCGACGTCATCAGTCCCGAAAGTCTCGTGTGTATGTCGCCAGTCTCATACAGTCTACCCACCAACATGGATAGTCGTTTGGCTGCCACTTCCCCCCACGATTTTAGAAATTCAAATGAATGTTATCTGTCCCTTCTACCTTATTTCATCTCATATCTTCCACAGTTATTTGCATTTTGACTCTAATGTTGGACACCCCCATGTCTTCCACATCGACTTTTATTTCTTCTTGTATCAAGTTATCAGATAAGTCCTCCACCTTCAATATAGTGTGTCCGCTCATCTGCTCTCTCCTCTGCGTTTAACAGTGGATTCCCACTGGGCTCTTAATGCTACCAACCTGGCTTTTAATTTCACTGAAGGTTGCTTTGACTTTTCTATATGGTTGTCAGTCCTTCTGCAGATCATTTCTTTTCCGATTTCTTCGCATGTTTTCTGCAGCCATTTCGCCTTTTTATTTCAGTCCAAAGTGATTTATATTTCTGTATTAATGTCTTTCCCTAAACATTCTTGAACTTCCTTCTTTCATAGATGAAAGTATTTCTTCTGTTACCCAAGGTTTCTTCGCAGTTACCTTCCTTGTACCTATGTCTGTTTGTCCATCATCAGTGATTGCTCTTTTTATAAATGTCTACTCATCTCCAACTGAACTGCCTACTCTGGTACCCATATTACAACATCAAAATTATTGGCGGACTTAAAAAGGGTCGCATCACTCCTCAGTACTTCAGTATCACATTTCTCCCAGACGATTCTCCTAAATTTCAGTCTCCTCTTCATCACTACTAAATTGTGATCTAAATATATATCTGCTCCTGAGCGCACCTTACAATCCAAAATCTAATTTTGGAATCTCTGCCAGATCATGATGTTCAAAAATGGTTCAAATGGCTCTGAGCACTATGGGACTCAACTGCTGAGGTCATTAGTCCCCTAGAACTTAGAACTAGTTAAACCTAACGAACCTAAGGACACCACAAACATCCATGCCCGAGGCAGGATTCGAACCTGCGACCGTAGCGGTCATGCAGTTCCAGACTGCAGCGCCTATAACCGCACGGCCACTTCAGCCGGCAGATCATGATGTAATGCAGTTGTAACCTTCTCATGCCTCTGGGTCTTTTCCATGTACACCTCCTCCTCTGTGCTTCTGAGCACTCCTTACAATCCAATATCTAATTTCGGAGCTCTACCTCATCATGATGTAATGCAGCTGTAATCTTCCCATGGCACTGGGTCTTGTCCAAGTATACCTCCTCCTCTGTGATTCTTGAAAAGAGTATTCGCTATTATCATCTGAAACTGAAAACAGAATTCAATTAGACATTCTCCTCTCTCATTCCTACTACCAGGCCCATATTCTCCCATAACACCCTCTTCTATTATTTCCCCTACAACTGCACATCAGTCCCTCGTCATTATTCGATTTTTATCTCCCTTTACATACTTCAGTATCCCCACACACTTTCTCTGTCCCTCCATCTTCTGCATGTGATGTCAGAATGTATAACTGAACCACTGTTGTTGGCCTTGGTTTGCTGTCGAATCTGATGAGAACAACCCTATCACTGAAATGTTCACAGTAGCACCATCCCTGTCCTGCTTTCCTGTTCATAATGAATCATACTCCCATTCCAGAATGAGATTTTCACTCTGCAGCGGAGTGTGCACTGATATGAAACTTCCTGCCAGATTAAAACTGTGTGCCCGACCGAGACTCGAACTCGGGACTTTGCCATTCGCGGGCAAGTGCTCTACCATCTGAGCTACCGAAGCACGACTCACGCCCGGTCCTCACAGCTTTACTTCTGTTTCATATCAGCGCACACTCCGCTGCAGAGTGAAAATCTCATTCTGGAAACATCCCCCAGGCTGTGGCTAAGCCATGTCTCCGCAATATCCTTTCTTTCAGGAGTGCTAGTTCTGCAAGGTCCGCAGGAGAGCTTCTGTAAAGTTTGGAAGGTAGGAGACGAGATACTGGCAGAAGTAAAGCTGTGAGGACCGAGCGTGAGTCGTGCTTCGGTAGCTCAGATGGTAGAGCACTTGCCCGCGAAAGGCAAAGTCCCGAGTTCGAGTCTCGGTCGGGCACACAGTTTTAATCTGCCAGGAAGTTTCATACTCCCATTATACCATTTTCTGTCACTGTAGATCCTGCATTTGTCTGACCAGAAATCCTTACCTTCTCTTCATTTCATTTCACTGTTCCCCACTGTATCTAGACTGAACCTATAATTTCCCTTTTAAAATTTTCTACATTTCCTACCACTTTCAAGATTCCTACATTCCATGCTCTGACTTGCAAAATGTTATCCCTTTGTTGGTTGTTCCAATTTTGCTCATATCACTTCCCACTTGGCAATCCCCTCCTGGAGATCTGAATGGGGAGCTAATCTGGTTGTGCCAACAGTGAGATCACTATGAAGCCAGTATCTTTTACCAGTAGAGAGAACATCACAACACTCTTTCAATAACAGGCCACATGTCCTTTGGATACAGTTCATGTGTCTTTAATGCAGTGGCTTGTAATCTCACCCTTCCACACATCACTATTAAATTCACTGTCTTAGTATCTTCACTATTTTTAAAAGCTCTGAGAGGAGTAAAATTACAAAATAATAAATCTTTTACTTATCTTGATTATCTCTTTGATTTAACATTATGGGTTCTTGTTGCACTAAATAACTATTGTTGCTGTAAATATCTTTTCATTTTATCACATTCTTCTAAATCACACTGACTTTATAATTTCCACATTCAAAAAACCAATAATTACATTGTTTTTGACAAGTTTAACAAATTACGTGCATTTCCATCTGAGGCGTGCCCACCTCTCCTTACATTCTGCAATAGTCACAGTTTCCAAAGAGTTTACAAAGCAAAAGAGTTTACATATTTTCTTGATAACTGAAGAATCATCACAAAGATATAACAGTATTTTATAACTGAGTCTAGAAATATATTTAATAATTAGCATTAGATTGTAAAATTGATAAGATTAATTTTAAATATGCTAGAAATTTCGTAATTGCATATGTTTTTAAAAGAAGAGTAATTTTATCTGTTAGCGCATATCGATTGTAACACATTAATTTATTTTTTTACATTTCAGCCTGAAATATAATACAATGTATACAAAATCATATGAACTCTTTTAATGAACCAGCTGAGATAATTTTAACCTATACAATATTCGAGCTTACACATCATATCGGTTATCTCTATAAAAAAAAGTAATGTTACAGGAGGATGATTCATTACAATATCCCCCTCACAAAATTTGGAGACAGGGTGTTTACAATATTTTGTGACAGACTACAAGGTTTGCCACAAAGTGTACAAAATGATGCTCAGGATAGCAGATACATGTATAGAAGTGTCTTATACATAACATATTATAGAGAATATAAGAAAAATATCTACTATAAAAATCATAATCTATACTTGTGCCAGGATATGGTGTTCAGATTTTCAGATCTGTGGAACATAATGTCACAAGACAAATAATACAAGGTCAAAACTACAAATTACACCACCAAACTATAGAAATAATTATAGATAAAAAGTGCATTACTAAATTTATAAATTTTAAGTTAAGATCTCTACAATCAAACCTTCAAAATCTTCAAAAGAGAAGAGAAAAAATTTCAGAGCCTAAGTGTACGATGAGTAAGCCAACTCAAAAAACTCAGAAAGACAGGTACAGACCAGAAGAATATACTTGATCATGAGTAGGAATCAATCATCCATATAAACCATAGTATTTACGGATATGTTGACTCATGAAAGAACAAAATAATGGAAAAATATTAGGGTCTGAGTGTATGATGTGGGGACCAACCCATGAATCCCAACCACACCAGGTACAAATCAGCAAAAAAAGTTTCGACTCAACAAAGTGAATGAAGTTCATGATCATATCAATAAGTTCAATCATGTATGCAAAGAGTAACTGTGGAAAGTATCTAGCTTCAACCAATGTTTATACATTCTCTTTGAACAGACACACACACACACACACACACACAAAAGCGCGCTCACACACACATATACACAGTATCAATGACCAGGGGTACTCAAAACAGAGCTAAGCATGAGTCTGTCCACAACTCAAGATCAAATTAGATACAGCATCGCAATATTCAGGATAAATTCAGGTAAACATAGTCATAGTTAGCTTTGAATGATGACACAGTCCAGAAGCTTCAGAACCAAAATCAGAGCATGAAAGCAAACACGTATACATGTATAGTGTGGCAAGATGACGCCGGTAGGATTGTGTGGTGATAGGATGCTCCAAAATCAGTTGAAATTAAATAGTTCATGCATAAAGTGTAAAAAAATGTTGCCAAAGAAATTTGATACATTAAGTGCAGCTTTTGGTTACAAGGGAAGTGCGCAAATGTGTGTCTGAAATTTATAAATGACGATATTCCGTGGACATGCCTCGACTGTATAAGTGACGAAAACGAGCGATTGACATCTGCACTAAGTTCTGAAGACAAAATTATTCGTGTTCTTCAAAGTAACATAGTTGCTCTGAAAGCAGAACTGACGTTGCTAAAGCAGGAAAATATTGCAGTGAATTTTTAAGAAAAACTCTAGTATTAGATGGTCCTACTTCGGCAAATACGTGGAGTGATACAACTGGCAAACCACGAAAAAGTTCAGCCCTCCATTATGAAAGAAAATGACACTGAAGATACAGAAGAACCTGTGGCGTCGATAGTATGTATCGAGCACGAAACTTAATATCTGTGAACTCTTAAGTACCTCCACCTTAACTTTATTTTAGTCAGTTCTTTGTTATACTTCATTCTGTATGGACGAAGTGTCAAGTGTAAATATATACAAGCTATGACATATATGGGAATTACACATATTTACATACCTTTATCCTGATTACCGATCCCATTCCCACAGTGGTGACCATGCAGTTCAGACGTGTTTCGCGTCTTCCCCGACGGTGTTTACGCAACAGGTTATATGCACTACACAATGACCACACCAAACAATGCCTTGTTTGAAGATGTGGAAGCACAACTCCGCTCACCGAGTTTCGTCGTTTCTTTGCCAAGGCGTATTCATCATTTACGCACAGTGATTTGCATTCTCAACCAATGTCGTGTGCTAACCTCATAATTTTCAGTGGTCGACAACTACGCTGTTAGAGTGAATATTGGACTCAGGCTTTGGTGCACCAGATTATGCCCATCTGACAGTGAAATGTGAACTGAACAATATTTTGAATTGTGTCTCCTCTAATTGAGTATTTCAAGAACAAAGTGATCTCCATTCAAACATGTGTTTAGCCACCCACCGGCATGCTACATCAGTTACTGTCAGGCTGCGTGTAACTCCGCACACGTGGTGTTCCAGTTGTGTCTAATTTACATGCACAATTCAGTGTTTCGCGTAACATGGACCCCTTACCTCGCCTCAGTAATCCGCCACAACACAACAGGCATGTTATGCATCAGATAGTTTCCACACAGGTGGCGTTCTCAACCCCTCAGCCGGTTCATTCCACACCATTCATCGGCACAGCCGCCCCCGCATACCAACGTTTGGACGACAGAGGCAGGGCTCACTCTGCCGTCACCCCGTCTCCTTCTCCTTGCAGTGCTCGCTCACTTTCTCTACTGCCGAGCACTCCAGGATCGCTCATGCACCTTACATGCTGGTCTATTTACTGGAACAAATCAACAAGGACAAGATGCCCCTGCTGTCGCAGTCTCCACCTCCTCCTCACCCTGCTCACGCTTTCTGCTGGTACCACAGAGTGTTCGGCGATGACACTAAGAAGTGCAGGTTGCAATGCCAACACCCAAATGCCGACCACAGGAACTAAGGGATGCTGAGTCCTGCAGGGAACCTAACAGGCATCCTCTTACATTACACCCCCTTCACTCATCCCCCCAGCCAAGTGGTCGTCTCTGTGTGACTGACATTGCGTTTCTGGTCGACACTAGTGCTGACATGTCGATCATACCTACTTCGATGGCTCCATCCACTCCTTCACAGACGCAGTCACTTCTATAAGCTGTCAACACATTGACATTACCAACCTCAGACTCAGTAAAGGTTGTGGTGACACCATCTCCTTCTCTACATTACCGTGGATGTTCTACATTGCCGACATTGATGAACCGTACCTCGGTATGGATTTTCTGTCTCGTTACGAACTACCTCCAAACATTGTACAGGGTTCAGTGATCCACCATCCTAGGAACATTCACATACTGTGCACCCACATCTATGTCTAATGCTCTGTTTACACCACAAAATACGATATCATATATGAGTGCTCCACCCTCGTGCACAACATTGTGACCTGCATTACTGACCTACTGTCAGAATACGACTCCATGACACAACTCCGCCAGGACAAGGAGAAGTTGCAACAATGCATCACATCCACTTACAACAAGCTCGTCACACCTCGTACCTCGCTTCTGCAACTGCAGCCCACGGCGCCGCCACCTAAACAAGATTGCTCAGCCGAGCCTAGCTCGAACTCTCACCAGGTTAGTCCAAAAACTTTACTTGCGTGTGATGTTCCAACACCCCCCCCCCCCCCCCGGTAGTGCTCACCTCATACAGTGCTGTGTGTTTCAAACAGTGCTGCTAATGACAGTCACGCGCGCGTTGCGACCATGCCCACCTCTCGGACAGCTACCGCACGGGTTGATAAACATTTCCCCTCTCTCACTCACTGGCCACATGACCCAGTGCCCGTTGTAGCGCCACGTGTGATGCCAGTGCTGCTCTTGCCAGCGCTGGTTGTCCAGCGCAAGGTTAACAGCGGACAGTCGCCGCCCATTCCCCTTCGCTGGGCGCTGTGTGCACACCCACCCCCTCTACACAAGTGCACGCCACGCACCTGTAAGAGACATGCACCTTTCATGCTACCTTTCCCCACTCACGCTAACGGCTACACCTCATCACGCCCTACTCGTCCGAAGACTCGGCGCCAGGACGTTAACCAATCTCATGTGCAGTTCTCAGTTTCTTCCATCACTGGTGGAACGACACACAAGATAGTTACCACTGCTGGCCCTCCTATTAGGCATAAGGTCTGACGCCTCAACCCTATCAAGTTGGGTGTGGAGCAGCAGCAGATTAATGAACTTTTCGCGGCAAGTGTTCTGCAACCTTGAGACAGCAACTGGTCTTCACCAATCCACCTCGTCGCCAAACACGATGGATCTTTTTGAATGTGCAGGGATTACAGACACTTAAATGCTTGTACCATCATGGACAATTGCCCAGTGCCAAACATCAATGACTTCACTCATACGTTATTGGGCGCCACAATTTTCAGTGTTATTGAGTGTAAATGCGCCTACCACCAGATTCCCGTGGCGCAGGAAGACATTCCTAAGATGGCCATTATCATGCTGCTCGGTTTATTCCAATACCACTTCATGCCATTCTGCCTAAAGAACGCAGGGCACACATGGCAACGTTTCATTGACTCTATCTTGCTACAGTTCAGGTTTTCGTTTGCTTATCTGGACGACATTCTCGTTTTCAGCAGCTCAGCGGAGGACCATGAAAATCATCTGTCTATGGTCCTCCACACCTTGAACTCCAATGGTGCTGAGGTCAACAAAGACAAGTTTCAGTTGCGCCAGGCGTCAGTCTCCTTCCTAGGTTACACCGTCTCCGCTGACAGAATACAGCCACCCAAATCTCGTGTGCAGGCTATCACGTCTCTGCCAACCCTGGCTACTTACAAAGAGCTATGCCGTTTCCTCGGCACCATCACTTACTATCGTCGCCATCTGTCTGCCTTCGGCCCCCACTGTTCAGGCATCGCTGACGGACACGCTATCAGGCAAAAAAACTTTTGGTATCAAACCCATCTCTTGGACTGCTCCAATGCTAGAGGCCATCAAGGCTCTGAAGACTTCTTTAGCTCACGCTGTGACTCTCGCCCACCCCAACCCCTTGGCCAAGTTATTCATCACTACGGACGCCAACAACATCGCGGTGGGAGCAGTGTTGCAACAACGCAAGGGTGACACAGTTTCCCCCCTTCATTTATTCTCTAAGAAACTATCTACAGCTCAGAGAAAATATTCTGCATTCGATAGAGAGCTCCTTGCTGTTTATGAGGCAATCAAACATTTCCGCCCCGATGTCGAGGGACATTCGTCTTTCATCCTCACCGATTACAAACGACTGGCAGAAGTGTTCTGCAATCCACCTGAGGACCCACCCCCTCGACGTTACCATCACTTTGACCTGGTTTCTCAATTCACAACGGACGTCCATTACATCAAGGGTGCAGATAACGTCGCTGCGGATTTCTTCTTCCAGGTCAGTGCTGTTTCACGCATCGTTGATCTTTCCAATCTGGCCTCCCCCCAAGCTTCTGACGTAGATTCTCAGGCTCTCCTATGAGACCCACAAACATCACTTGTTTTCACAGAGGCTAAATTTCCTGGCATTTACGACAAGGTGTGGTGTGATTCTTCGACCAGCACCCTACGCCCTTTGCTCCCAACCGGGCTGTGCCGACAGGTTTTCGACCACCACACGTCTCGTGTCCAAACGTTTTGTTTGGAAGAATATGAAATGGGACTGTCAAAACTGGGCATGCAGCCGCATCACTTGCCAGCACAACAAGATCAGCCGCCACACCTCCCTGCCTCTGGACAAGTTCGACATTCCTGCAGGACGATTCCTTCACATATATATTGATCTGATTGGGCCTCTTCCTCCTTCGGAGGGCCATGGATATATCTTATCAACTGTGTTCAAATGTGTGTGAAATCTTATGGGTCTTAACTGCTAAGGTCATCAGTCCCTAAGCTTACACGCTACTTAACCTAAATTATCCTAAGGACAAACACACACACCCATGCCTGAGGGAGGACTCAAACCTCCACTGGGATCAGCCACACAATCCAAGACTACAGCGGCTTAGACTGCTCGGCTAATTCCGCGCAGCATATCTTATCGACCATTTGTCTCGCTGGGCTGAGGCTGTCCCTCTCTCTAGCATTACTGCCGAGACAGTAGCCAAGGCTTTGATTGGCTCGTGGATCACTCATTTCAGGTGCCCGACAACTATCACCATCGATCAGGGTTGTCTGCACTCTCTGACTGCTCGCACATCATGCTGCGTGATGATGCAGTCAGGCAGCCTCTTCAACCTCCTTATCTTGGTCCCTACAAGGTCTTGCGGTGGGGGGACATGACTTTTGACATCATGATTAAAGACCGCACACAGACAGTTTCTCTGCATTACCTGAAACTGGCTTTCACTGACCCTGATGGTCTCACACTGCCGCAGTTGGACTCTGCAGAAGATACATCCATGAATGAGAATGAAGATGTGCTCTCATCAACCTCACCGCACACCTTTCCCGCTGAAAACTGTTCGCCACTGTTCGCTGGTTTCCTGACCTCGCCCTCGGTTTCACCCTGTTTTTTGCCCTCAACTCCAACTCGGAGACACACACACCTACTATCAGTTTGTCCTGCAGCATGCCGCAGCACCGAGTGAACGACATTTCTATAGTGATGTTCGACGACCAAGTGCTCATTCTATTGACAGATACCAAGGTCCCGCCATCGGACGGTCCCTTACACATCAACATTGCACACAACCTCACACTCCTGTGTGAGTGTGTCCGAGCATCTCTATGTGCTTTCATTTCTATGGATGGCTCAATCAACTTGAGGGCCACACATGCCTCCACCATGCTGTCAACCACCCCACCCGCTTACTCCCGGGCCAGCCGCCGTCTCATCCAGCCACGGTGGCTGACTGACTATGAAGTGGACCTGCCTCTCGCTGCTCCGTCTGCACAACCCACCTCGTTCGAGATGGAAGTACCTGTGGTGCACCTACCTATGTGCATGATTTCCACCAACGTTGATGCCCGCATGCCCTCACCCTTAGACATCTGTAGTAGTACTCTGTACTGTGGGGGGGAAGGGGGGAGGGCTGTGTGGCGTCGATAGTTCATATCGACCATGAAACTTAATATCTGTCGAGCCTCCATCTTAACTTTATTTTAGTCAGTTCTTTGTTATACTTCATTCTGTACGGACGCAGTGTCAAGAGTAAATGCGGGGTACGACATATATGGGAATTAATTTTTCCATATCCTGATCACTGATCCTGTTCCCATAAACCAAACAAATGTAAGTGGACCAGCGTAACATACAAAAAAGACAAAAAGAAGCACTACAATAAGACAGAAAGCGAATTCTTTGTTATAGGTGACTAATTGTTGAAAAACATAGTCATTCCAAATTCCGAAATCAATGTTATACCAGGAATCAGGAGACATCAATTGCATACACACCTTAACAGTGTCTTAAACTCAAGAGAGAACACAGCAGATAACCCTAACAGAACTTTGAAAGGTGTTTTTATCCATGTTCTAACAAATTCTCTTCAAAACAACAGTGAGGAAGAAATTGTAAACACTACAAGAAACCTCATCTGAACAGCCAGACTCTACTCGAATTCCAGAATAATAATAAGTGGCACTGTGTATAGGAGATCGTTAAGTGATAGCTATGTGCAGAGAATAAACAGCAATATTAAAGAACAGTGCAATAAACTATGAGTCATTTTCATTGATCCCAATAAATTTCTAAATGCCAAGTATCTTGCCAAAGATGGTCTACATCTGTATAGGTTGGGCTAAAAACTATTCAGTAAGATGTTCATAGATACTTGCCAGGTCATAAAAAATAAGGGAAACTGATAAGAAGTGATGGGGGTGAAAAAACTTGTGTAGCATTAAGAAGGACAAAACCAAACCATTATCTGGCAAGAAATATGCTAAAGCCCATAACAAATTGTCAAAGTAGATATGTTATCCACTGGAATATAAATGAGTTAAACACTGATGCTTCAAACAAAAAAAAAAAAAACTCCAAAATAGATGAATTGGAAATAATTCCGTCAGAATGTGTAAATATTAGAGTTGTTTGTTTAAATTAGCACTGATTTATTGAGCATACAAAATTCTAAACAAAATAGGGAACTTCAGATTAGCAAGTAGCTTTTGCATAAGAATCAAGTCACGTGGAGACTCATGTATACTTCTGCATAGTGATATAAATTATGAGACCAGAAACAGTTTTAATTATTTAAATGAAGACTGTGTATTTGAGAGCTGTTTTGTAGAAATAGTGGACTCACTAGCAAATGTCATAATAATCTCAATATAAAAAATTCCAGGGATGTCAACAACAGAACTATTTTTATCTAAGCTTCAGATTATGCTAGAAGATCTTTGTAAAGAAAAAATTGTAACAGCTGCTGATTTTAATATTGATATCACATGTGATAGTAGCTATGCCTCAAGATTCACTGACTTAGTAAAAAAATATGGTTTCAAACTTAATTTCTTTGAATCTATGAGAGATAATGGGCAATCAGCAACATTTATTGACAATTTTCTAACTAATTATGTACATGAAGATTTGTAAAATTTTGCCTAGATCTAGGTATTTCAGGTCATTGTATATTGTTCATAGAGCTGCCACAGACAGGTAGGAACATTTCACATATGAGAACCCATATGAGCAGGAGCTTTAGCAAAGAAAACTTGTTAACATTTAGTGAGAAGCTAAAAGAGAAAACATGGCCTTTTGATCATTGTAACTCAAGTGATGAAAACATTGAGTAATTCCTAAATAGGTTTCTCGGTGTCTTTTAATGAAACATTTCCACCTATACTCTGCAGCAATAAAAAACACGTAAATTAAAGCGGATTACCCAGGGCATAAAAATTTCCAGTGTAAGGAAAAGTCGACTGAACAGAGAATTAAAATATAATTAAAATATTGATTTCATTAAATATGTTAGACTATATAAAACCATATTCAAAAGAGTTGTCAGAGCATAAAAACAACAGGCAAATAACAGGCTAATATTAAATCACAAAAATAAGACAAAAGTTTTGTGGTCAGTCAAATCTGAGTTAGGTGTTAAAGCCTGTAACCAAGAAATTTCAAAAATTGACATAGATGGAAATACTATTGTTAAGTCCAACTGAAATACCAGAGTACTTCAATGAATTCTTTATAAATGTAGCGAAGTCTGATGTAGATGTAACAAATTATCACAACAAAGTACATCCCTTTGGCTTAGGTGAAAACTCTGAAAACTTTACAAACTTCTTAAAAGTTTCTGTGGAGGACGTAGAAAATGCTATTCCAACATTAAGAAACAAAAAAATTTGCAGGTTGGGATGGAATACCCACCAAAGTTCAAGAAGGGATCAAGAGAGATCATGGGAAATTATCATCCTATCTTGATTCTCCCAAATCCTATCTAAAATATTTGAAAAACTTGCTGTTGCGCAAATCTGAAACTTCACTGTAAAATATTCTGTTATTCTGAACGATCAATTTGGTTTTCAGCAGGGGAAAAACACCATAGATGCAGTAAACAGTTTCATTGACAAAATAAGTACATCATTAGACAAGAGAAATAAGGTGGCAGAATGTTCTGCAACCTCACGAAGGCGTATGATTCTATAAACTGTGCACTGCTTGTTTACAAACTTGAAAAGTATGGCATTAGCAGCACTGCCCTACAGTGGATTAAATCATGCTTATCAAACAGAAAGCAAAGAGTTAGCATCTCTTCAAAATGGCGCATATTATTTTTCTGACTGGAAAAAAATATTTCATAGTGTTCCACAAGGCTCCATATTAGGCCCAGTCCTATTTCTCTTCTATGTTAATGACTTACCACTAAATATCAGCTCCTCATCAGTTCTGTTTGCAGATGATACTTCTGTCTTAGATGAAGATCAGGATCCAGGTAAAAAATCCCAAATCTGTGATCAGTACCCTCAGTATCTTAGAAACTTGGTTTCAGCTAAATAGGTTGAATCTAAACATATCTATGACTCACATGATGCAGTTCAAAATCAAACAGTCAAAATGTGATCAGATTAAGATTGTACACAACAACCAAGATATAGACGTTGACTCAGTCAGATTCAAAGGTTTAAATGTAGATAAAAATTTGAGCTGGCAGGCACGCAGTGAATACCTCGCAAACAAACTGAGCAGCTTTGCATTTGCAGTGCAAATATTATCAACTGCAACTGATATGGGCACATGAAAAGTAGCACATACAAGCTGATTTGATCCATTATTAGGTATGCTGTTGCTTTTTGGGGTAACTTGACAAACATAAGGCAGATACTGAAAATACAGAAAAAATCATTCAAAATATGTGCACTGCAAATAACAAAGAACCATGTCAACCATTATTCAGAAAACTTAAAGTACTAACTCTGCCATACTTATACATATATGAGATTATTATATTTTTGAACATCAGACATGAATTATTTGAGGGAAACCATTTTGTCCACTCACACGATACTAGAAACAAAGAAAATCTTATGCTCCCCACCAAACACTTCAGACTGTATGCCCAGGGACCTCAATACATGGGAATGAAAATTTTTAATAAATTAAAAGGGAACAAGTTGATGCAGATGAATTTAGGTTCACTTAAAAGAAAGCTATATGAGGTACTGACTCTGAAGTGTTATTACTCAGTAGATGAATTCGTGCAGGACAAACTGGAAATTTGAGATGGATACAATGTCTTACATATTCCAAGAAATATTCTTATAGTGTTATTATTTATTGTAGTGCTGTTATTGATTAATGTAAAAATCATTGTAACTGTATTATAAATTTTTGCCATGTCTGCTGTATGCAAACCAAATGTATTGCAAAAGTACGATATGAGATCACTAAAACACAGTTCACATTTCTTCTTGTTATATTGTCCATACTAGTAAATGTCTTCCACACCAACCTACATACACAAAGACCTAGAGGATTCACTTACAATTAATAAAAAACATTACATACTGTTTTAAAGTTACATAACGGTTGGAGAGCCGATCCCCCAATAAAACAAAAAAACATGCATTTATGCTGAATAACACTGTCTTTAGCAGTCTTGCTTAACAATTCACAAAACTCAAGACACAACACACATTCCTCTCAACAGATGCTCAAGTACATTACCCAGCATCCATGATCTCTTGCAAGATGACTGGTCCAGCAGGGTACAGCCATACAGCAGTGGGGAGTGGATCTACCCACATCTTTCAGCTTCCTCCTTAGAGTTATCATCACATGCTCCAACGGATAGGTAACTTCCTGTCTAGCATTCACACCAAGTCCTAAAACATTTTTTTGTGCACTAAATATGTCACTCAATACTTCCTTCACGTCACATGAGCTATGCTTTTCATCTTCATTTTACATAGTCAGTTATATGGGATTTATGCCAGTTGAGATTAAAATGTGTTTACATGAGCAACATTAATTAACAGAGTTAAATGCCGTAAAGAAGAAATGAATTAATAAGGTAATACACACAGATTTGCTCAGATACTATTCCTAATCTTTACAGTACAAATGATGAATATTGTCCCCCCTCAAAACTATTAAAAGCTCTACTCATTTAGTCTCATGGCATCTACATATTAAATTGTAAAACACAAATCTATTACAGAACATAACTCAGTCAATAGATAAGACAGAACTTCAAAAATCACATCAACTCACATACTAAATTTATGACAAAACAGAGTTATATAATCTTATGAATCTACAGATAGATCTTATCTCAGTCAATGGATAAGATAGAACTCTAGAAGCTACATGATCTTACATACTGCATCCATGGCAATGGAAAAAGTGCAGACAAACAAAAATTAGTTACTTATGGAACATGTCTGTATGCTTTCAGTGCAGTGATATTGCATAACCCAAACAACTTCTTAGATTTTGGATACACAACTCTGTATGCATTAGGATGTGGATTTCAAGAACTTCAAATGGTCCAATATAAATATCAAAAAATTTCCCTGTCTCGGATGTCAACACCTTAGATTTCTCTTTGGCTTTCACCAACACAACATCTGCTTCAAACTTAGAAAATCTACCTTTTTTTCACCATCTCCCTAACACACTCTTCCCTCTCTTGTGGAGACACAATTTTACATGGTGGAAACTCAACATTTTCAGAAATAAAGTTAGTTGGTCTGCGATTAAACATGGTTTCAAATGGAGAAAAACCTGTTTAAGAATATTGTAAGCAGTTCATAATGTCCTCAAAATCACTGACATAATCTAACTGGTATGATTCTTACTACAATATGTTCTAAATAGTCACCCTATCTCTCTCATGTATCTTCCTGCAGGGTTATTCAAAGGATGGTACACCGAAGTTAGAATATGGCTTATTTTTGTGTGATCAACAAAAATCTTTCCAAGCTTGTGATGTAAATTGAGAACCACTGTCAGATAAAATTGTTTTAGGAATACCCACCTAATGAAAATATGTGTTTTCAAACTTGGAGATGATTTGCTTTCTGGTAGGTAACAACTTTATGAACTTTGAAAATATATCAACCACCACAAAAAGATAACAAAATCCATTCTTAGACTTAGGTAAATATCCATAAAAATCAACAGACATGAGATCAAGGTTATTATTAGGCAGTATGTTTTGCATTTGTCCTATACTTGTTTGGTTACTTACCTCCACTCTTTGACATCTGTCACAGATGGCAGTCATCTTCTTGACTCTCCTTTCTATGTTATAAAAATAGATGTTTTCCTTTTGTGCACATTTGGTTGATCTACAATGACCAAAACTCTCATGTGTATAAGTAATTAAAGTATCAATACATTGTTCTGGCCAACATAGTTTCAATCCTCTGAGTTAGCCTTATGTCCCCTGAATAAAATACTCTTGTGTACCTTATAATACCATTCTCCTCTCTTTTCTCCTCCTTTCGTACCCAACATTCTCTTAACCAATTTCCAATTCTGGTCATGGTTTTGATGCCTATGGATGTCTTTGCAAATTTTCACAATCTCTTTTTCCTCTTTTACACATTTCAAGTACATAATTATAAACTCTTTTTCTCCTTCTCCAAAGTTGTTTGATGAATAACTCCCTCTATTAAACTATATATATATATATATATATATATATATATATATATATATATATATATATATATATATATAGAGAGAGAGAGAGAGAGAGAGAGAGAGAGAGAGAGAGAGAGAGAGAGAGAAACATAAAACAAAGATGATGTGACTTACCAAACGAAAGCACTGGCACGTCGATAGACACACAAACAAACACAAACATACACACAAAATTCAAGCTTTCGCAACAAACTGTTGCCTCATCAGGAAAGAGGGAAGGAGAGGGAAAGACGAAAGGATGTGGGTTTTAAGGGAGAGGGTAAGGAGTCATTCCAATCCCGGGAGCGGAAAGACTTACCTTAGGGGGAAAAAGGCTGGCAGGTCGACAGACACACAAACAAACACAAACATACACACAAAATTCAAGCTTTCGCAACAACTGTTGCCTCATAAGGAAAGAGGGGAAAGAGAGGGAAAGCTTGAATTTTGTGTGTATGTTTGTGTTTGTTTGTGTGTCTGTCGACCTGCCAGCACTTTCATTTGGTAAGTCACATCATCATATATATATATATATATATATATATATATATATATATATATATATATATATATATATATATATATATATAATGTTGTAGGAGGTTGGTTCATTACCAGCTTCCATTGCCTTCTGCATCTTCATGTCAGTTGTCACTGCTGATTCTTCTTCCTTTATAAACAGTTTCCCACCCCTTAGCCAAAGGAGTGCTCTGAACACATGCCCATTGCCGGTCTATGTCAAGGCCATTTGCAGAACAGAGATGACTTCTTATGTCACAATTCATTGGCCACCACTGCGAATGACTTTTATTAAAATTTGGATCAGTGGCTGGGTTCCAATCTGTCACCCAGGACGTTCTGATAACTATTCAAAGTCGCCACCTGTAGATCAAAGACATGAACATTTATCAACTTTTATTATGAGTGGTTGATGGTACCTGCTAAACTGTGTGACTTTGCTGCAGCCTTGGATGTCTTTCATGGCATTTAATTTTGCTAGTTAATAAAAATGATAAATTTTATACTTTGAGCATTGTTTTCAATTGAACTGAAGTTTCTTACAAATGATAACCATGTGTGTGCCTGTTCGAACATTAATTAAGCTGTTGTATTTTTTCCAGAGTGTTTAGCAGAAACTGTACAGGTCATTGTATCAGGAAATGAAGTATACACATCACTCCACTTTTTACCTTTAATTATCATTTTGATAACTAACAATTCTCACTAAAGCACAATGTCAGTGTTCATCACTGAGCTGTGAGCCAATACTAACTCATGATGATAACTTTCCCCCTGAATATCAATAATTACACTAACACCAGCCACCAGTCCTAAAGGAATGAATTTTGAAAGTAATTCTGTTCATTAAACTTAAAACAATTAATAAATTTATTTTTTAGAAATGTAATTTTTGCATTTAACACCAGAGTGCAACTAACATGATACTTTTTGTCACTTTACAAAATTTTGCAAAGAAGAATGAAGTTAGTCACTGATATCAGACGGAATTTATTTCAGTCTTTAGATATCAAACAAATTACTTTAAGGAAGTACTGTGACAATGTGATCCATCAGAGTTGTATATCTCTACTTTCTTACACAAATGTTGCACTAGATGCAATTACTTTCCCACTTAACAAATAATAACTTTTTATAGAATTTAAGCAAAGCAAAAAGGATGTACTTGAAATAAGAAGGTGACAATTCAGAGAATTAATTATTACTGTATTAATCCTAAACCATTATCACAACAGTTTATGGTAACACAAGTGCACCTCTCCTTTACATGTACGATTACAAAATAAATTGTTAATAGCTTGCCTTGTCAGAAGCAGTGCAGTTGTGAATCTGGTGCAAAATTGTCTCCACAGTATCTTCAAGCCTCGTATTATTTAGATACTAAACACACTATAATGTCTACCTCTTGGAATTACTCTTAAAATAAGATGTTGCAACTTTTGCAACACCATAAATATCCCTGGAGATGCCTTGCCTCCATGGCTACAATTTACATGATATACTATTGCAGGGACTAATTATCACCTTTCTCCATTGCATCAATGACGGCACAAAATATTAAAATCTTGAAGGGCACACCATAACATGATCTAACTCTACCAGTGCTAGCTGGTTACTCTCATAACTTCAGTCTGTCTGCCGTACACCTCATACCAACAAAAAATCTTTCCAGAAATGACACTGACTCATCTCTCTTGTCAATCCTATACCATCGTTGCCCAGTGGGTTAGCCTACTATGCATATTTTCTCATAGAAAAGGTGTTCCAGAAATTGAATCACAAGAGAAAAAGGTTGGTAGCTCTCTGGTGTAATGGCTTCCCAATTTAAATATTATACAAAGGAGAGTTGTTACTATATAGTGGAGATCTTCAGTCACAAAGAGGCACAAAAAAAGACTGTCAGAAGGTGAGCTTCCAACCACTAGTTCTTTATCGGAAATACACAAATACACAAACACACTCACACACACACACACACACACACACACACACACACACACAAACACACATGACAACAGTCGCTTCTGAAGGCAGACTCTTTCTGAGTTTAATTGCAGTAGCCAGAGAGTTTGGTCACATGTGTGTGAGCTCTGTTTGCATTGTGTGTGTGTGTGTGTGTGTGTGTGTGTGTGTTTGTGAGTGTGTGTTATCTGTTTCTGGTTATCTGTTTCTGATGAAGGCCTAGTTGGCTGAAAGTTCAGTTTCTGACATTCTTTTTGCTGTGCATATCTGAGGCTCAGTATCTCCACTATATGATGAGTAGCAACTACCCTTTTCATAATGTTATTACATTCCATCCTGGATTTTCCACTATTTGGCTTCCTGATTTCCTTAGTTCAATACTACTCCTTTCATTATAATATGATGATTGTTTTATATACATCAGTATATGACAATGAAATAAAGTGTTTGACTGATAATCACAGTACTATAACAATCATGTTACAAGTCTGTCTCCTCATATTCATCTTTAAATAATCATTAACAAATTATAATATAAATCTATTCACCAAGTAGTGGCAGGGGAACACACACACAAAAGGATTTAACTTTTACAAGCTTTTAGAGTCAGTGGCTCCATCTGACAGAAGTGTTGAAGGGGAAGGAAGAAGGGTGAAGGAAAAGAACTGGAGAGGTTTATAGAAAGAGGTACAGTTCACAAAAGTCACCCAGAGCTCCATGTCAGGGGAGACTTAACAGAAAGGATGAGAAGGAAAGACTGATTGTTGGGAACTGCACCAGACAAAATCTGTAAACCTGTGAGCTTTTGGTGGAAGACAGGGTAATATGCAAGACAGAGATTACTACTAAAACATTGAGCATGAGTTAATAAGAGTGAAAAGCCAAGTGCATTTGTGTAATGGAAGTGGATGGGGGAAGGCAAAAAAAGACAAATCAGAAAATTAAAGATGTAGGAAACTAAATGGAGTGAAGAAAGAAGTAGTTACTGGGAATAAATGCTGAGACAGAAGGAATTAACATAAATTAAGGGCAGGTGGGTGGTGAGAACTGAGGACATGTTGTAGTGCTAGTTTTATGTTATCAATAATTGATTATCTTTGTTGTTACATTAATAAATTATATCAGATACTGACAGCACACTAAGGTAATACTGTTTGATCACAACACTGTGCAACAGATCTTAGAATTTTTACTTTCACATAAGTTTAATGATGTTAACTGATTCTTTTGTTGCTTCTTGCTGGAACAGCTTTGTAATTATAAATGGCAAAACAATATTGTGCATGTGCAACAGTGTTAATATAATTTCTTAAACTGTTTTCATCTTGTAAAGCCATAATCAGACTTTAACTGACTAATATCATCAAAGACAGCACAGTATTCATTAACAATTTGAGAAACATGTTACACATCAAGAGGGAGGTACAAACACAGATTAAATGTCATCTTTGACTGTGTGGCGGTACTGTGAATAAAAGTCTTAAAGTCAGACAGCAAACAAATATATAGGAAACAAATCAAAACCATTAACGCTAAAACTCAAAAAACATATTCTACATAACAGTTTAAATTATGTCAACAATCACAATAAAATAAAATTAATGCAACATGAAAATACTGAAGAAGAGCATGAAGAGTTTTTACATATGGACAGTGGAACAGAAACAGAATAAAAGATAGAATAAATAGTTGTAACAATATATGGATTAATCAAATTGTATAGGATGTTTGCCTATTACAGGTACAAATGAAAGGGGCATGTAGAGGACAATGAAACAAGCAAATAATAGTAACAGACATAGGTTCAGAGACAAATGGTTCCCCCTACATAATGTTAGCTCGAGGGCAGTTATACCAGTGTTACAATACTGTTAATATCTGTTTGGATGATGTCATAGTGAAAGGATGCATATGTGGTACATGCATGATGGTGCTCTAGAACATTTTCATGGGGTATGTGGGAATATGTAGCAAGAATATTCAACAACAAGCACTCATACCATTGCCTCCCAGCTCCCCTGAACTGAAACCTTTTGAATTTTTTTGCATGGTCATCTTTAACAACTTTTGTGTATTTCAGCCCTGCATTATCAATAGCTGTCAATGTATCAGGAACACAGTATGGGGTTTCGAAAGTGTCAGATGCTGATGAGGAGACATGCCAAGGCCTACCTTCACATGAACAGTGGCCATGTGGAATACTTGATCTAATATTTTTGTTCTCAAGTACCTATCCTTAAGTCGGAACCTCAGGGACTCGATCATGAAGTGTTCACTTATCAGTCATAATACATCAAGGGGGGGAGCCATTGCTTTTCAGACCTGTGTTTATTAGGATTACTTGCTTGTTTCATTGTCTTCCACTCGACACTTTCATTTATACCCTGTATATCAATGGTATGATAACTTGTTCTTTATTACTATAAGGAAGATGTACATATCATAAAACAACAGAATGATGGAGTATGTAGACAGTCACAATAAAATGAATGAACACAGAAAAATGAAGAAACAGAAAGGAACATACAGCATGGAAAGTGATGAAAAACAGAGAGGATTAAGTGACTATTAGTTTTTTGATTTTCAGGCGTTCCATTGGATTAAGTTTATGGCCTCTGACATGTAGAGGACATGAAACTGTTGGCAGCTGTGGCCCTCTCTCAGTAGGTCCTCCACAAATGTGGAATCATAATTCTGCAACCTCCAACTGCATTCATATTCAGTCAACATAAATGCTATGTCTCTGCCAGAGTGACCACTATAAAACTTTTGACAACTGGGACCAGTAATTCTGTGTAGTCCACTGTTGACTAGTAACAGGTCTAATCTTTATAACAGAAAATACACTGTGGAGTGGTGTTATTCACACAGTGCAAAATACTATAGTTGCAGGATATCAGTGTTTTGGCTACACTTCGTGATAATCGTCCTAAGTATGAAACTGAAAAACACTTACTACAAACACTGAAAGAAACAGCAGAGGGAAAGAAAAGAAAGGGTATAGTTTTCAGTTTTTGTTTCACATGCAAGGAGTGGTCAATCAGGACAAAGTAATTGGTTGGGGGTTATAAACATAATTGTGTCTAATTCTAGTGTGAAATCATGTTTTGATATGGGAACAAATAAGGGACTGCACATCACTGAGGAGAGAGCTACATTCCTGTATACTATTGGGTGTTTTGAGCAAGAAGGTATTGTTGTGAAACTTCTTGACATATTAAAACTATATGCCTGACCAAGACTCACAAGGGAACCTCCCCATCGCACCCCCCTCAGATTTAATTATAACTTGGCACAGTGGATAGGCCTTGATAAACTGAACACAGATCAATTGAGAAAACAGGAAGAAGTTGTGTGGAACTGTGAAAAAAGAAGCAAAATATACAAACTTAGTAGTCCATGGGCCATATGGGCAACATCAAGGAGAACGTGAGCTCAGGAGCGACGTGGTCCCGTGATAGCGTGAGCAGCTGCAGAAGGAGAGGTCCTTGGTTCAAGTCTTCCCACCAGTGAATATTTTACCTTCTTTATTTTTGCATAGTTATTATCTGTCCGTTCGTTCATTGACGTCTCTGTTCACTGTAATAAGTTTAGTGTCTGTGTTTTGTGACCACACCGCAAAACCGTGCGATTAGTAGAAGAAAGGACGTGCCTCTCCAATGGGAACCGAAAACATTTGATCGCAAGGTCATAGGTCAACCGATTCCTCCACAGGAAAACACATCTGATATATTCTATACGACACTGGTGACGGCATGTGCGTCACATGACAAGAATATGTTGTCGACCCACCTAACTTTTACACTTGGCGAATGGGTAAAAAGATTCTTCTACCTTGACCGATTTAGGTTTTCTTGTGGATGTGATAATCACTTCCAAAAAAGTGATGAAAGAGTTTGTCACATAAACTGAAAATAAAAAATAAAAGTTTTCTCTCGATGGAAGATTTTAACCAAGGACCTTTCGTTCCGCAGCTGCTCACGTTACCACGAGACCACGGCGCTTCTGCGATCCCTGTGTCCTTGATGTTGCCTATCTTCCCATGAACTACTCAGTTTGTATATTTTGCTTATTTTTTCACAGTTCCACACAACTTCTTCCTGTTTTCTCAATTGATCTGTGTTCAGTTTTTCAAGGCCTATCCACAGTGCCAACTTATAACTAAATCTGAGGGGGGTGCGATGGGGAGGTTCCCTTGTCAGATGCATGACCTTTGCCTTTCATGCGCAAGTGCTCTAGCATCTCACCTACCCAACTACAACTCATGTTCCATCCTCACAGCTTTACTTGTGCCATTACCTCTTTCCCTACCTTCCAAACTCCACATAAGTTATGCAGTGTAACTTGTGGGGTAGCAGTCCAGGAAGAAAGGATGTTGCTGAGACGTGGCCTAGCCATAGTGTGGGGGATTGAATTTTCTGTCTGCAGCAGAGTGTGCACTTTAGATTAGATTAGATTAGATTAATACTTGTTCCATAGATCATGAATATGACACTTTGTAATGATGTGGAACGTGTCAGGTTAATAAAAGATGTCTGTACAAGATATTACATTACTCAAAATATTGCATGACACTAATGTTTAAGTTGTTCCACCCCCCCCCTCCCCCCCCCCCCTTAATTTATATCTAAAAATTCAGCCAATGAGCAGAAGGAGTTGTCATCTAGAAATTCTTTTAATTTATTTATAAATGTTAGTTGGCTATCTGTCAGGCTTTTGATGCTGTTTGGTAGGTGACAAAAGACTTTTGTGGCAGCATAATTTACCCCTTTCTGTGCCAAAGTCATATTTAACCCTGCATAGTGAAGATCATCCTTTCATCTGGTGTTATATCTATGCACGCTGCTATTACTTTTGAACTGGGTTGGATTATTAACAACAAATTTCATAAGTGAATATATATACTGTGAGGTTACTGTAAGGATCCCTAGATCCTTAAGTAGATGTCTGCAGGATGACCGTGGGTGGGCTCCAGCAATTATTTTGATTGCACGTTTTTGAGCAATGAATACTTTTCTACTCAATGATGAATTACCACAGAATATGATGCCATACGAAAGCAGTGAATGAAAGTAAGCGTAGTAAGCTAATTTACTGAGATTCTTATCACCAAAATTTGCAATAACCCTAATGCATACATAGCTGAACTCAGACATTTCAGCAGACCATCAATGTGTTGCTTCCAGTTTAACCCCTCATCAATGGACACACCTAAAAATTTTGAAAATTCTACCTTAGCTACAGACTTCTGTTCAAAGTCTATATTTATTACTGGAGTTGTGCCATTTACTGTACGGAACTGTATATACTGTGTTTCATCAAAATTTAAAGAGACCGTTTGCTGAGAACCACTTAATAATTTTGTGAAAAACATCATTTACAATTACATCACTTAGTTCTTGGTTTTTGGATGTTATTACTATACTTGTATCATCAGCAAAAAGAACTAACTTTGCATCTTCATCAATGTGGAATGGTAAGTCATTAATGTATATCAAGAACAGTAAATGACCTAAGACCGAACCCTGTGGGACCCCATACTTGATAGCCCCCGAGTTTGAGGAATCAGTTGTTGTTTTAACATTACATGAACCACTTATTTCAACTTTCTGCATTCTTCCAGTTAAGTATGAATTAAACCATTTGTGTACTGCCCCACTCAAACCATAATGATTTAGCCTATCTAAAAGAATTCCATGATTTACACAATCAAAGGCCTTTGAGAGATCACAAAAAATACCAATGGGTGATGTCCAGTTATTCAGAGCATTTAATATTTGATCAGTGAAGGCGTATATAGCATTTTCTGTTGAAAAGCCTTTCCGAAAACCAAACCGACATTTTGTTAGTACTTTATTTTTACAGATATGGTAGGCTACTCTTGAATACATTACTTTCTCAAAAATATTTGATAGAGCTGTCAGAAGAGAGATTGAGCGGTAGTTGTTGACATCCGACGTATCCCCCTTTTTATGCAATGGTTTTACAATGGCATATTTCAGTCCCTGCTCCAAAGAGCTATTACATACGTGGCTGGGAATCCTACTTATCTGTGGGGAACAAGCTTTAAGTACCTTGCTGGAAATGCCATCAATTCCGTAAGAGCTTTTACTTTTCAGTGAGTTTATTATTTTACTGATTTCAGAGGGAGAGGTTGGTGGAATTACAGTTATTTCAAACTGCACAGGTATGGCCTCTTCTATTAGTAGCCTTGCCTCTTCTAGTGAAGATCTAGATCCTATTTTCTCCACAACATTTAAAAAATGATTATTGAAAATATTTTCAATTTCTGATTGTTTGTTAGTACACTTGTCATTCAGTTTTATGACACTAAAGCCTTCCTGTGCTCTTGGTTGCCCTGTTTCCCTTTCAATAATATTCCAAATTGCTTTAATTTTATTATCAGAGTTACTGATCTCAGACATGATACACATGCTTCTGGACTTTTTAATAACTTTTCTTAGTACCGCACAATAGTTTTTATAATATTGAACAATTTCGGGGTCAGTACTCCCTCTTGCTGTTAGATACAGTTCTCTTTTACCGTTGCAAGATATTCTTATTCCTTTAGTTAGCCAAGATTTTTTACATGTTTTCTTGGAATTATGTTTAACTATTTTCTTGGGAAAACAATTTTCAAATACCCTTAAAAATGTATCGTGAAATAAGTTATATTTCAAGTTTGCATTGGGTTCCTTATACACTTCATCCCAGTATAGCTGCTGTAGGCTTTCCCTAAAGCTTGAAATACTTATATTGTTAATTGAACGCACTGCTTTGAAAGTCTGATTTGATATACTGCATGTCACGTACTGTAACTAGCTATGCACCATGATCTGAAAGACCATTCTCAACAGGATAAGCATTTATGTCCTTATACTTATCTCGGTCTATAAAAAAGTTATCTATCAATGTACTGCTGTTCTTTGTTATCCGAGTAGGAAAATCAATGACGGAGCTCAAATTGAAAGAACTGAGTAATACTACAAGGTCATTCTTCCTATTACACTCTTTCAGGGAATCAACATTGAAATCCCCACAAATGATAATTTGCTTCTCCCTGTATGGCAGATAGTACAAAAAAGCATCCAAGTTTTCTATAAATAGCTGGAAATTCCTTGAGGGGGACCTATACACTGTTACAATTACGAAAGTGCCGTCATTTAGTTTAAGTTCAGTGGCACATGCTTCCATATGTTGCTCTACACAAAATTTTTTAGTTTCTAAATTTTTTACACTGTGGAAGCTTTTGACATACATGGCAACTCGTCCTCTTATCATATTATCTCTACTTACATGTGCAGCTAATTTGTACCCATTGATGCTAACCTTTTGCATATCAGTGACAATGTGATGCTCAGACAGGCATAGTACATCTATTACATTCTCAGTTTCTATATCTTCTAAACAAAGCAGAAGCTCATCAGTTTTATTCTTCAATCCCCCAATATTTTGATGAAATATACTAACATTATTTTTCACTTTACTTTTGTGAGTATCTTGAACATTTTTAACATCTTTAGTACTTGCCTGGCTGAGTTTCCCACTGGACACTGATCTTACACTAAAAAAGAGTTTCCACTATGAGATGTAGTTCCTCCCCCCTTTAAATTTCCTGCTATCAGCCCAGCCAGTTTACCCTTCCCTTTCTTGTTGAGGTGTAGGTCATGTCTAGTATAGTCCCACCTACAGAGTGAATCAACAGAAACCACACCAATGTGTGACCCTGCACCAGATCCAAGTAGCCGTTCCAACTCCAAATTAACTCTCCTGACAGAAGAGCTCAAATGAGGTCAGTCGTGGCGCTCCAGAACGGACACAAACCCAACACCGGTATGACTCGATGTTGATGCAATCTTTGCCAGGTCACACTCTATGCTGTACCCCGGATCTCTGTCAATACTGTTGCCCAGCCCACCAACAATAACCACGGTATCTTCCTTAGTAAAGCCTCTACATAGTGAACCTAAATCCTCTGTAACCTGCCCCAGTCCAGCACTAGGTTTGAAAAAACTTGTGACCTGCTATTCTGACCCTAATTCATCCTGCAGAAGTTGGCCCACACCCCTAGCATTCGAACTACCTAGTAACAAGACTTTCTTTCTCTTTGCAGACTTCCCTACATTCTTTTCAATTTGCTGCTGAAAGCTTGTTGAGCCCTGTCTACATCTACTTCTGTGAGAGGCTCTTCTGTTTCTGACTGAGGCAACAGGTCAAACCTATTTTGTACATTAATAACAAAGCTGTCAGAAGAATTTCTTGGCCTGTTCCTTATGCCTGTTGCCACTTCCCACCCCTGTTTACCCTTCTCCCCCCTTAACCTGTCCAGTTCTTGCCTAGTCTCATCTAACTGAGCATGAAGGGCAGCAATTTTCCCCTCGTGTTCCACAATCTTTCTATCTCTACTGCATAGCCTACAGAACCACTGATGAGTCTCGCTGATTTTCCCAATTCCCACGTCACTACAATCGCCCCAATGAAAAAAGTTACTACATCCATCACACCAGACCCCAGAGCTAACAATTCTATGACACATCAGGCACTTTATACTCATGGTACAAATCGATTTTAGTGACAGAAAGACCATTAAGTTAGCGGAAAATAATGAAAATACGTGTACGAAAAATTAGGCCTACTCGCAACTATGTAAACAGTGGTTCAGAAGTTTTTTGCTGGAAATTACTTAAGAGATGATGATACTCTACAGATATAAAGGGGCAGCAAACGTATTTAGCACACTAAACTATCAGTAAATGCACTTAAAATTGCGGTATGAAGTTTAATCTGAAAGCTCAAAAGTTCGGCCTGGCCGCGATATGTAAACAAAATGAACTTTACGTGATTACTGTGAAAATACACGAGTAAGACAAAAACCTTTAATGGTGCACTTGAAGAGCACTATAATTAATGTAATAAATTAGTTTAAAGTGTTAAAAACAGTTTATTACTACTTAAATTACTTATCTTGTACGAGAGCTGTGACTCAGACGTCCCTATAGCAGGTGATGGCCTGAAGTGAAAAACGCTGGCAGATTAAACTGTTTGCCATAACGGGCCTTGAACCCAGGAGTTTGCCTATTAATCTTCTACAGTCATGTTTGTGTATGATACAAAATGGTTGGATCTAGGAAGTTTATGGATTTGTTGCTAATCTCCACTGTGAACTGAATATTTGTAAGTTGACTGTTTAAGTTACGAAAAATTTACATTGCTGTCTTGTAGAGCCTGTCCACATACACAGTACGTGGTCCACATATCTGAACCAGTCTTTAATACTTGTACATAATTATCCATGGACATTTCATCCATAAGTCTACTAAGAAGGGCCTCCATAGCTAAGTGATATAACTCTTTATTTAGAGTCTCTTAGACATGGAAACAGTGGATAACAACAGCTTTACAATGTGCTGGACAACATGTCGAGAACATACTACAGCTTTTATGAGTTTCATCTCCAGCATGTGCCTTGTGCCACACAAAATGTGACATAACTCAAGAATGGCTAAGAAATGAAAACATCTTAAGGAAATTATAAGTTATGTCCAACATGGTGGCTACCAAAACAGCTGGCATACTGGAAACATAGCTCACTACCATTCTTTAAAAAGATTTCACACTTCTTTCTGGCATAGCTATGCAGAATAAATTACTTACTAGCTGCACTTGAATAAGAAAGTAGTAAATCAACATGTCATGTCTCCATTTGGGTCACTAATCACCTTGTCACTGACAGTTATTAAGCCTTCTGTCACCAACAGCATCAGTGTCTGGGGTACAGCCCTCTGTACGTCATTTGCTAACAGGGTGAGTGAGGGATACATTTAGTATTTTAGATGCAGCATTCACTCAGCATCACAATTTATTATACTGGAAATTATCCAGGAATTAAGTAATTTTTTTATTTTTTATTTTTATTTTTTATTTTTTTATTTTATTTATTTATTCATTTTTATTTATTTATTTATTTATTTATTTATTTATTTATTTATTTTTGACATACAAAGTGTCTACTTATGACAATGGTTTGTACATTGAATATTTAATTTGGAAATATTTGACATACTTTTAAGATCATTGTCCCTACTTTTGAAGCATGCAGTAGAGCTAGAGTGGCAATTGTTTGATATTCCATCCATTTTACATATTTGGTTAGTCAGTAAGTTTCCAGGTTCAAGTGTTGTTGCTAGATGAAGTGAACAGCAATATAGTTTGAACTACTGGAAAATGGACTGAAACACACTGCAAGAAATCATCTTGAGCTGATGAACCTTCCAGTCAGTTTGGTAACCTGTTCTGGCTAGACTGACTGACAGATAGATCACTCCCCATAAACTTAGATATGTAATGGAGGTTTTAGTGCAATGGATCACATAATGAGAAAATAAAGGCCGTCATAACTGGGTTTGGGGTGTCGGTTCCCACAAAATTATTAAGAGATAAATAATTGAGGAAGGTTATCTATCCACTAGACTGAGAATCTTGGTCCAGATTAACCCCAGTTTTATTTACTCTCTGCTAGCCCACACATAAAAGGAAGCCATACATTAATGTGATTAAGAAAGTATTAAATGAAATGAAATACAAGCAATGAATATCAGTACAGTTTGACTGTGTCTTGGATCTGCATGCCACAGTAATAGGGAATGGATTAGGTAAATCTAAACAAGTCTGTCCGTCAAATGCATAATCACCATTGGAGACAAATTGATTGCTCCAATCATACCAGAAATCAGAAAATGATTTGGCATGCAAATATCTATGCCCAGTCAGTCATGGATGAGCCCTTTACTACAAGATGAAATATCAAGTTGTGATGCCTAACCAGGTTTAAAAGAAATTATCTACAGAACCTAATCATTCTCCTCCCACGATCACCATGCTGCAAGGTATTCTCACCAGAAACTACAACTCAGAGTGACAGGTCCGGCATATGCTGTGGCCTATCAGTAGCAACAACACATCGGTTACCGAGTGATGAGCTGATTCTCTTAACACAACTCTGCGACTCTCTTCTGCTTCCCACAAAATAGTGTGTTTGTCTCCATCCCATGATCAAGCGCCTTCTGAGTTTTTCATATTTTCTTTCTACTCCACTCACAGCAGCTTTCTGCCTGCTGCATGGCTCGCCCACACCTCAGCAGAGTTGGGCAACTCATTGACCATACAGCTAAATAGACAGATAGAAAAAGAGAAATTAGATGGATGTTAGCAGCTCAGTCTTTTCATTCTCAATGGAGAGAAGTCTTCCGAAGTAAGAGTGATTTCAGGTGTGCCGCAGGGGAGTGTCATAGGACCGTTACTATTCACCAAATACATAAATGACCTGGTGGATAACATCAGAAGTTCACTGAGGCTTTTTGCAGATGATGCTGTAGTATATCGAGAGGTTCTAACAATGGAAAATTGTATTGAAATGCAGGAGGATCTGGAACGAATTGACGCGTGGTACAGGGAATGGCAATTGAATCTCAATGTAGACAAGTGAAATGTGCTGTGAATACATAGAAAGAAAGATCCTTTATCATTTAGCTTCAATATAGCAGGCCAGCAACTGGAAGCAGTTAATTCCATAAATTATCTGGGAGTAGGCATTAGGAGTGATTTAAAATGGAATGATCATATAAACTTGATCGTCAGTAAAGCAGATGCCAGACTGAGATTCATTGGAAGAATCCTAAGGAAATGCAATCCGAAAACAAAGGAAATAGGTTACAGTACACTTGTTTGCCCACTGCTAGAATATTGCTCAGCAGTGTGGGATCCGTATCAGATAGGTTTGATAGAAGAGAGAGAGAAGATTCAATGGAGAGCAGCGCATTTTGTTACAGATTCATTTAGTAATCGCGAAAGCATTATGGAGATGATAGATAAACTCCAGTGGAAGACTTTGCAGGAGAGACGCTCAGTAGCTCAGTACGGGCTTTTGTTGAAGTTTGGAGAACATACCTTCACCGAGGAGTCAAGCAGTATATTGCTCCCTCCTATGTATATCTCGCGAAGAGACCATGAGGATAAAATCAGAGAGGTTAGAACCCACACAGAGGCATACCGACAATCTTTCTTTCCACGAACAATACGAGACTGGAATAGAAGGGAGAACCGATAGAGGTACTCAAAGTACCCTCCGCCACCCCTCGTCAGGAGGCTTGCAGAGTATGGATGTAGATGTAGAGTCTTGGCAATGACTGACACCTGTGACATCAATACATAGATACCTGTGAACTGGCACAATCATCATATGGATTTCTGTTAATCAGTGCGAATGGTGAAATATGAAAAATATCAGCCCAACACTATACTGCACATTTCAACACATAAAGAAGCTAAGAGGCTAGATATAGAATCATAACAGTAGAATTACTGGAAACAGTTGGTGATCACACCTACTCAATAATCTTATTTTCTATTTTTACTCCCAATTTCCCCATTTTGGAGGTGACTATTTACAATCCTTGTAAGGGACACCTTGTATGCTCTCTACACTGTATAGGCACATTGAGCACATAAATCTGGAGGGTTTCAAATTAGGGTGGAAGTATAGAAAAATACAACAAAATGGATTTTCTTTTCATTTACATTAATAATGATTTTGTCTCCCAACAAGTATAATACAACTGAGGACATAGTTGACAATGATATACACTGCTCTGTTACATGGTCTAGTCCATTAATGTGGCCACTACATACGTTTGATGTCAATGTGCAATAACCACTCAGGTGGTAGCACTAGCAGTGGAGGGTATGTAAAGCATGTTGGGGGAGATGGAAAACAGTGCAGTAGTTGTTGTAATGTGGAAAAGAAGCAATTTATCTGACGTCCAAAAGAGCATGGCCATTCACTTTCAGGCCAAGTGTGAAAGCACTTCCAAAATGAATAAGTTTGTAAACTCTCCATATGCTGCCAGGGTTAAAGTATACCATGTAGGGCAAAATGGTATTACCCAGAACAGGTGCCAAGGCAACTGGGGTATGCCGAGGCCTATAGATGACAAGCATGACAATGACTGAATAGTTGTGTATGGGTGAATAAATGTGCATCTGTTAAACAGCAGACCACCAAGGTGAACTAAGGGGCTACCAACATTCTCAATAATTGCTGAGTGAACATTGCTGTGAAGAGAACCTCCATAGCAGGCACATGGTTCAAGCACCCATGTGACTGCTGTTTGTCAGCAACAAAGGCTGGAATTTTCATGCCAATACTGCAGTTGCACACCCACTGAGTGGCAACAGGTGGCTTTTTCTGATGAATTATGTTTTGTGTTCCATGGGACAGATGGCTGTTGTCATGTGCAACATGCAACATCTGGCAACAATCATCAGATGTTCAAGGCCAATGTATAGGGCATTATTGTCTGGTGAATGTTTTCATACTATTCCCCAGGTGATCTTATCATTCTGGAGGACACAATGAATCTACCCTTGGGGACCATGTCCAACCCTACATGCAGTTTGTTTTTCCTTTGCATGATGGCATCT
This sequence comes from Schistocerca nitens, assembly GCF_023898315.1. Lineage (NCBI taxonomy): Eukaryota > Metazoa > Arthropoda > Insecta > Orthoptera > Acrididae > Schistocerca > Schistocerca nitens. Next base: position 562,583,639 of record NC_064617.1, read on the forward strand.
ATCGGCAGGACCGTGTAATGTATCACACAAACACAGTGCACCAGGATGAGTTTACCATATTCTCCTTTCCACCAAACTCCCTGGATTTAAACCTATGCTACCAACTTGATCAGCCTGTTCAACCCATGGATCTTCAGCTGAGAAACATGGAATTAGCAAGGCACTACATCCCTGTCACTATCTTCCTGAACCTCATGGACTTCCTTCCTGCATGTCTTATCAGTGGTCCCTGCTGCAAAGTGTGGTTATTCAGGCTTCTGACAGGTGGTCACATTAATGTAACTGGACAGTGTAACAGTCAGTATGCCTATAGTAGCTTATGAGTAAACTGTCCTTCCAGCATACAATAAAGGTGATGCATGTCTCATAAGTCATTTGCAAGTGTGTATGATAGTTGTGGAAAGAGCACTGCATCTGTGTGATGAAGCTCTGTACAGCCCTCACTCATCAGGTAGCTTTGTTTCACTCGTCCAGCAAATTCCTTCTTGTGCCTTCCCACAGGTGAGTGCTCATTAGTTATGCCCACAAGAAGCATGGTTCCTATCACGTTGTTAGGGAAATGCAGTGGCTAGCTATATCACAACACAACGCAAAGTGTGTTGGTGAATAAAGCATTGTCCTACTTGGGTGACAAAAGTGAGCAACAATGCACAAGAGCAGAGTGCGGTACATCCAGATACAAGCAGCAATAGCCATCAGTGCAATTGTGATGTCTCATGTCTGAGTGAAAGATTCACATGACAACTCCAGGCAACAAGAAGTGCCAGCAGCTGACTTTCGGGCAGTGTAACACACCTGCACACTCTGCGACTTTAGAACCGTACACAAAAGGGCATAGTGTTATATGTGTCAATGAACCCACCAGCAATTTGCTTCACAAAATGTTGAGGTGAGACTCACCACTCAAATATTTTCACTGTGCAGCTCATGAGCCAGTTGTGAGCATGTTCAATAGTAATGAGCTGCTCAGTGTGAGTACCTGCTGTAAGTAGTCTGGTGAGCACAAAGGGCCTCACAGGCTCAGTGGCAACAGCTCTGTTGTGTGTTCATAGGCTACATTTATGTAGGCTCCCAAAACCGGATTTCATACATTGATTTCCCAAAACTGCTTCTGGTTGGTAATGTAAATACCACACTATCATTTCAGGTAAGCCAGCTGCAGCTGATAGATTTTCTCTTCCACAATTGACTTTGATTCTCATGTAAACATACAAGCACTTTTGAAATGTGCTGAGGTTATAATGTTACACGTTGTTTTTAAATATTTTTGCCTAATGTGGTCAGTGTGACTTTTTGTGCAGTGAAGGAGAATTATAAATATAGCGCTGAGCATGAAATTGTCTGCCTATAATATTTAAATGAAGAGAAACAGCCATTGTGACGCCTAGGTCAGAAACCAGAATAGTTGATTTCCGGAAGCAATTTGTGTAAAATAACTGATGACTGACCAGTTGAGCTAAATCGCTTCAGGCCCTAATGTGTAAACACAACAGCAAAAAAAACTGTTTCCAAAATTCAGTCTTCGGAAGATGTGAGTCATATATACATAGCAATATTTGTCTATCATGGGTCCATGATACCTGTCCTGCTCACTGCCACCATCTGCCTTCACAATGTAATATGGTCTGAAGGTGGCCACATTTTGACTGAAACCAGTTACCACTTCCAATAAATATTTTATTGTAGTCAAGACTGTTTTTAATTCAGTTTTAAAATATTTTATCAAGACCACTGATATTCTCCATAGAAATGCTCTTGAAAATTATTAGCTATGCATTCTGCCATCACATGAGGTCATGTGACAGGCTTCTGTATTAATGTAACAGATGCATTTATATGTTTAATTTCAGTAATAGTTCACACAGTCTGATGTCACAAAAATAAGCAAAAATGTTTGGGTGACAGCACCCACATTGGGGGTTAATATTTTATTTATTTGTTTATTTATTCATTTGTGCCCTTTTGATCCAGTACACAAGAGAATTGCATGGATATGGAACTAGTCATAATTATACATGAGAACAGTACCTACAGATGTTAATAGAAACAAATTGTAATATGCTGTACAGGAGCAAAACATCCTAATAATTACAATCTTATGCACTTTCAACAGTGAACAAAGCTTTAACACAATCAAATAATATATTAAAATTATTCCACATTACAAGTTACAAATTTGATTGAACAGAATGTTGAGGTGAGGCTCACCTCTCAAATATTTTCACCGTGCAGCTCATGAGCCACTTGTGAGCATGTTACTCTCAAGTGTGTACAATGCTAATGAGCTGCTCAGTGTGAGTACCTGCTGTAAGTAGTCTGGTGAGCCTGAGAGAAAATTTCCATGCTGACATAGGTTATCATATTCCATTACAAAGTGGTAATAGCAAATATCCCTATTACAAGTACAATGTGTCATATATAAGTTACATTAAAGAAGTCATTAAGAAAGTAAAAAGGGTTTTCCATAAGATATTCTTTTAATCTTCATTTAAACTGTAGCATTAACTGGTAAGGTTTTTCAGTACAATGTAAATGCATTATACACCTTTATAATTGAATAATGTATGCTCCATTGAACTAGACTCCAGTTTCTTCTATCAACAAGGAAGTCATGTTTTGACCTTGTGTCGTGGTCATGAAAGACTTGTAAGAAATGCGGTACAAGTAGGAGTGCATAAGTAATAAATGGTACATGGAGTGCCAGAGGCAACGTGTAGTCATTGCGGACACAGACGCCCCCCCCCCCCCCCACCACCACCACCCCCGATCCCCCGTCCCTCCCTGCCCCATAATCCAGAATAGGAGAAAGGGAAGCACTGTGAGAAGGTGAGGTGTCAGCACTGATCTGTGATGGGGCAATGGCCACAGTGATGCTGGAGATCTCATAGTCTCTGAGGCAGGCAGGAGGCCAGAGGGTGCAGCCATAGCAAGAAGTAGCTGGTACTAGTGTGCTGTCATCGGTAGCAGCCTCAATGGTGGATGTTGAAGGTGGAGTATCCAATGGTGTAGTACTATTGTCGGCTGTAGCTGGGACAGCCACACTGTAAACTGAAATGGTTATGATGAGGGAGCCCCCAATGATGAGTCAGGAAATCAGACTCACATGTCCATGTTGGCCAGTATACACTAAGAGTGGCGGTAATGGTGCAAAATCATGCTGTCGTACTGAGCAAAGATGACCAGGTTTTCATCGATGAGCATCACAGATATATCTATCTTTGGGGAGAAAGTTGGAGAGTTTGAGATGCAGTGTGAAAGGGGTAGAAAACAGTTGGTCAGGTGCAGGGCTAGATGGTGGCTGTGGAGACCATTACCTGGTGGTCAAAGGTGGCTTCAATCTATTAACAGATACTAGGGAACTGTATATAGAGGGTGCGAGGTGCGAGGCTGGTCTCAAAGTGTGAACACAAAGCGTCACATGCATGCAGGTCCTTATGGACAAAGACCTGTGGAGATGGGCGGGGGGGGGGGGGGGGGGGGGGGGGGCTATATGCAGGTTCTGTATATGGTGTCAGATGCAGGTGACGAGATCTGGCAGGTCATGATCGGTGGGGGATGTAGCCTGTATGTATGATGAAACTGGTGGGAAAAGATAATGTCTTGCCAAACAGGATCTTGGCTAAAGATGGATCATGTCCTTCCTTATGGGTGGTGAAGACACCAAGCAATACTCAGAGAAGGGCTTCTGTGCATCATTCAGGTTGGCACATTAGTTTGACTCTGAATGGTATGCTGTGGTATGGAAACCTTCGCAGCCTCAAATATGACACAGTTCATTGAATAGAGAGGTCTCAGACTGTCTGCCCTGGTCAGTAGTGAGTGACACAGGACAACTGAAACATGTAATCCATGTGTTGATGAAAACATTGGCAACAGTCTTGATGGATATATCAGCAGTAGGCAAGCCGCTACCCACCACATAACTCTGTCAGTCAATGATATAACTTAAAGCTATCCATCAGAGACTGGAAGTGGTCCTATTATGTCCATATGCATGTGTTGCAACCTCCCGTTGGGGATCAGGAATTTGCCAAGAGGGGGCTTAACATGAAAACCTGTTTCGCTCTGTTGACATGGGATGCACACTCTGGTCCATGTGGCAGTCTTTCCGCACCTGGGACCACACGAAACATTCTGTCACTAAACATACAGAGGGCCATACACCAGCATGTATGAGATTGAGGATGAGATCAAACATTTGTCTACAAAAAGGTTTCATGACAATTGATCAGACGCGACCTAGGGACACACTACACCAAACTTGTTTATGAAGCCAGGGAAGGTATGTCACTTAAGTTTTAGGCCTATGTCAGCATCACAAAGGAGTCTTGCGCCTTGGAGATCCAGTCGTAATCAAGCTGGACAGAGCAAGAGGCAATACGTGACAAATAGTCCTCGAAAATGTTGTGAGGTATCGAAAATGCCTGGGGTGGGGTCCTCAGATGGATTGTGTAATGCATCAGCCAGGGGAGGTGATCTGTATAAACAGTATGAGGTCTTCCCTCAACTCTTCTCGAAGTAACGAATGGTCTTGTAGATGGCGAGTAGCTCACAGTCAAAGGTTAACCGCTTATGCTGCATGTCTGAAAGTTTGCGAGAGAAAACTTCAGATGCTGGGGTCACTCAGATGCAAGGTCACTCCCGTCTACTGTTATAGCAGGGTGGCCATTGGGAGATGGATGAGCCACTGTAGTTACATGCAGTAAGACAAATTTGATTCTATCAAAGACAGATTGCATAGGATGTTTCCATTTGAGGCAGTGTTTTCCCACAGTATTCTTCCCATGAAGGACTTCAGTCTGAGGAAGGAGAGTCTCAGCTGTGCATAGGATGTGGCTCCTGTAGAAATTTATGATGCCTAAAAATCTGCATTAACTCTTGATAGTTGTAACTATTTGGTTTTCTTTGATGTCACGCAGATGTGAGAGGTGTCTACCTAGTGGCTGATGAATCTCATGCGGGCTTGTCAAAACTGATATTTGTCTTTGTTAATGATGACTCCACAGGCACTGTTCCTATGAGGACTTGTAAGTGAGCCTCACACTCTTCCGCTGACCATGAGAATATAAGTACGTCATCTATGTAGGCATAACAAAATGGTAGAGTGAACAATATTTTGTCAACAACATTTTGCCACGTTTTCACAGCATTTTCAATTGGTAAGGCACATACAAAAACTCAAAAAGTCCAAAAGGCATAGCGATCACTGTCTTCATTGTGTCCTCTTCTGCCATGGAAAGCTGGAGGTACACTGATTTGCAGCCAATACGACTGAATATTTTGGTGCCAGCTAACATTCAGGTGAAGTCTTGTAAGTTAGGGACTGTATAACTACCTATAATACACTGAAGCAAGCGCCAAATAAACTGATACAGGGATGCATATTCAAATATAGAGATATGTAAACAGACAGAATATAGCACTGCGGTCAACAACACCTATATAAGACAACAAGTGTCTGGTGCAATTGTTAGATCGGTTACTGCTGCTACAATGGCAGGTTATCAAGATTTAAGTGAGTTTGAATGTGGTGTTATAGTCAGCACATTAGCCATGAGACACAGCATCTCCAAAATAGCGATAAAGTGGGGATTTTCCCGTACGACCATTTCACGAGTGTACCATGAATATCAGAAATCCAGTAAAACATCAAATCCCTTACATCGCTGCGGCCAGAAAAAGATCCTGAAGAACAGGTCCAATGACAAATAAAGAGAGTTTTTCAATGTGACAGAAGCGCAACCCTTCCACAGATTGCTGCAGAGTTCAATGCTGGGCCATCAACAAGTGTCAGCATGTGAACCATTCAATGAAACATCATCCATGATGACTGCATGAAACAAAGCTTTATGCCTCACCTGGGCCCATCATATAATGATACAGTCTTCCCCAAAATATATATGAAACGTCTGATACCACCATTTTTTATATGCATCCAGATAGTTAACGGACAATTAAGTGCTTCTTAAGGCATGGTATGTGTGTCTTTATATATATCATTCTGTTCTGTTTGATAATTATTGGTGGATTGCCGTCGTTGATAAAATTATGTACATATACTAAAATAAGTAACTAATCAAAAAATTGAAGTAATAAGTATTTAGCAATAAATAACTAGAGACTGCAGAGATGTTAGCATGAAAAATCATGCTTCTAATTAAAAAATTGGTAATCTAAAAATCCTGTATCAGAATACCTCACTATCTTGAGAAACAGCTTAAAATTTATTACCAAGCGATGTATTTCCATTTGTTATTTATTTTTATGTCTTCCTCTGTAATTAATATTGTTTGTGATTACATTTCTAATTAATTCTCCAATTGTTTAACATCTCACAGTTTTCCAATTTCCAGAATTTGAGGCCTTATTTGTGCATTCTATGAATTTATTCAGATAAAGCATGAGCTCTGTACTACCATTACATGCTAGTAACCAAATCCAAACTGTAATTAATTACATAACTAAAATAACACGAGAGACATTATTGTAATTAAAGTTCAGAATGATTTTCTTATGGAAAACTAAAGATATTACTATAAAAGGTTGTCACTGAATATTGTATTTTATACTTTATTCAGCTATAACATCAGTTTCTTTACGTTTTGTAAATTTTAATTGTAACATCACAATTGTACAAAATTGGTAAAATTCTATATAAAGCAATGCAGCGATGCTGCAAGGAGTCAGTTTTGAAGTTACTTTTTGAAGTCAAAGAGATCAGTGAAGTCTGTCCGTGTTTTGTTTACATGAAGAGTGTGCAGTTTGGATGTCAAGTAATGTTAATAAATTTTATGAAGCATGAATATTTCGAATTCCTTCATCAATGAACCAGGCAGAAGAAACTTAAGTTAAGTAACATTCAATACGAATTGTTACACGCTGGCCACCACATTCCCCAGATATGAACATTATTGAGCATATCTGGGATGCCTTTCAACGTGCTGTTCAGAAGAGATCTGCTCCCCATTGTACTCTTACAGATTTATGGACAGCCCTGCAGGATTCATGGTGCCAATTCCCTCCAGCACTACTTCAGACATTAATCGAGTCCATGCTACATTGTGTTGCGGCACTTCTGCATTCTCACGGGGGGGCCCTACATGAAATTAGGCAGGTGTACCAGTTCCTTTGGCTCTTCAGTGTAGTCCAGTCATTGAGCCACCAGCAGTAGCCACAACTTGTCTTTCTTTAAAAGGAGCTTTATAGGAAACGCCCAGGGACTGTCTGATGGGTTGAACATGTGTACCTCCATTAGTTTATCCACTGTGGCATTTGCTGCACAAAGTTTTTGGGGAGAGAGGCATCAAGATCTATGTTGGACAGGCAGGCTGGATGTAGTACTTATATGGTGAACAGTACCATCACGAACAGCACAAACTGCATGTGGCCTGATAGTAGGTTGCACACTTGTGGCTGGAAACAAGCCGTGGTAGAGCAGGGTCAGTGGGCAGAGCAGTGGGTGCACTGTCAGAATTGTGCACTGAAGTTGGATACAGCACTTCACTACCATATTCAGATTCCTTGCAGATATGTTCTGTAAGTACATTGGTGTCCTCTGAAGAGTCAGATGTGTGCTATGGCTGTAGCAAACATTGTAGGACAGCAAGATTGTGTATGGCAGCATGAAGTGATGCTGCAGTGTCAGCAATTCACTGCCAAAGATCCATGTTTTTGCGTCTCATGATGTCATTTGCAGTGCTTAGCGAAGAACAGTTGGACATCAAAGAGCAAAGTTTGCTGAAGAGTGCTGGGCACTTTAGGGGGAGCTCCCGTGGTGTATCTCCATTTGATGAAGAGGTCGGAGGTGGACAGGAATGGTTGGGGAGAACTTTGCTGATAACTCCAATGACTGGCTGTTGACTGTCATGGCATAATAACAAACTGCATGCAAGGTGAGGAATCAGATGATAGTGATGCAGAAAGTCTGCTCCCAGGACCAGCTTGATTGTTACAGCGACAAGAGAGGTCCAGTGCATATGACTCTCCGATCCCAAGTCCAAAGTGATTGAGGCAGTGCCAGTGACCACAATGACAGTGTCGTTCATGGGTTCATGGCACATAATTTGAGGAATGATGGCAAGAGAGCAGTCAGCACTCAAGGTGGCAGAGGGTGCTGACATCAGCGCCCATGTCGATGAGGAAGTAGGTTTTCACCAGACAGTCATAAATAAATAAGTGTGAGCCATCAGAAGAGCAACATGAGGTGACAGAACTATGCATATTCAGTTGAATAAGGCATCTTGTGGTTGTAGAGCAGTCTGGTGCATCTATAGCAGGCCGCTGTGCTTGCTTGTGTCAGCACAAGGCACTGTGCAGTTGCTGTCCTGTCCAAATCCGCTATACAACCAACATTATCGTTTGCCAATCAAAGGGCTAGAGGCAAGTGGCGTAGTTCTCTGAAGTGACATCTGTCTATGATCACTGCTGAGGGAGGGGGGAGAGGCAGGCTGAGGAGGTGAAGGTATTTGCTGTATCGTTCAGCCATTGTTGTCCATCGGCCCAATGAATGTCGCATGGCGTAGCAGTGGGTAGGGTCCCAGGCCGGATCAGCCAGAGGTTGCTAACTTTGGACATGTTGCAGCAGCTCCATTGCCTTGTATATCAGTGGCGCAGTGGCATTGTTGATAGAGTAGTTGTTGATCGGAGTGTGAATTTAGTCCACCAGATGAAGGTCCAGTGTCGAGGGGGTTATTCTTGTGCGATGGCACTGCAGTCTCGTTGTGTGTGGGAAATTTCAACAGTCATGGTTTCCAGAGCATTCAGTCAGGCACCAGCATAGGATCAACCTGAGTCCACAGCTGTCACCAGAGTGATGACGGCAGGTTGTCTCTGAGGGTTTCTTTATACATAACTTCAGGTAGGTTCTATTCTGGGGAGGGTGAGAGGCATTGGAGCAACAAAGCCTTAGTCGTCTTGTACTTGTTGTGAGTGGGTGCTGCCAGGAAGAGGTCACTGATTACATCTGCGTTGTCACTGAGGTGGCTGAGTAAGTACACAAATCTTGCATTGTCATTGATGATCCCACAAGTGGACACTAAGCACTTACATAGAGCGAACTAGTCTGTTAAAGGGTGGTACGGAACAGGGGCAGTTTAAAATGAGGCCAGGTAGTGTGAAGACTGTCTGTGGGTTGTACACGTGGGACCAGCCAGAGCATGGCATTGACTGATGTGACAGAGCATGTAATATGCAGTTGTTGCACCTTTGGCCTATCTGGTGCCAATAAAGAAGCACGTGACATGGATTGCATGGATGTCATGTCATACGGTGCATAGACCTTGGGTGATGTATCGTACTGATGAGGCAGTTGTGAGAACACAGTGTTGTGTGGCTTGAAAACTGACATAGCAGGCACAGCATATACAATGCTCAGTCAATCAAACGGATGTGTCCTGTCTCCTTTTATGGTGTGTGAGAGGTCAAAAGTCCATGGTGCAGGTGGCATAGATGTGATGTCACACTTAGATGGAACCTGAAGGGGTGAATGCTGCAAAAGTTCTGGCCTATGTAGCCTGCTAGATTGCACCTGAGAGGTGTGGTATGCAAGATGTGTGGCAGTGGTCAGGTTACACATGGTACGCAATGAGAGAGGTGTGGCTGGAATGAAGGTGATGTCACTGTTCAATGCACTGAAATCACTTTTGAATGGAATGAAAGGTGAGGAAATACTTGTGACATTGTTGTTGGTGTTGTTGTTGTGGTCTTCAGTCCTGAGACCGGTTTGATGCAGCTCTCCATGCTACCCTGTCCTGTGCAAGCTTCTTCATCTCCCAGTACTTACTGCAACCTACATCCTTCTGAATCTGCTTAGTGTATTCATCTCTTGGTCTCCCCCTTCAAGTTTTACCCTCCACGCTGCCCTCCAGTGCTAAATTTGTGATCCCTTGATGCCTCAGAACATGTCCTACCAACCAGTCTCTTCTTCTTGTCAAGTTGTGCCACAAACTTCTCTTCTCCCCAATTCTATTCAATACCTCCTCATTTGTTATGTGATCTACCCATCTAATCTTCAGCATTCTTCTGTAGTACCACATTTCGAAAGCTTCTATTCTCTTCTTGTCCAAAATATTTATCATCCATGTTTCACTTCCATACATGGCTACACTCCATACAAATACTTTCACGAACGACTTCCTGACACTTAAATCTGTACTCGATGTTAACAAATTTCTCTTCTTCAAAAACGCTTTCCTTGCCATTGCCAGTCTACATTTTATATCCTCTCTTCTTTGACCATCATCAGTTATTTTACTCCCCAAATAGCAAAACTCCTTTACTACTTTAAGTGTCTCATTTCCTAATCTAATTCCCTCAGCATCACCCGACTTAATTCGACTACATTCCATTCTCCTCGTTTGCTTTTGTTGATGTTCATCTTATATCCTCCTTTCAAGACACTGTCCATTCCATTCAACTGCTCCTCCAAGTCCTTCGCTGTCTCTGACAGAATTACAATGTCATTGGCAAACCTCAAAGTTTTTATTTCTTCTCCATGGATTTTAATACCTACTTCGAATTTTTCTTTTGTTTCCTTTACTGCTTGGTCAATACACAGATTGAATAACATCAGGGAGAGGCTACAACCCTATCTCACTCCCTCCCCAACCACTGCTTCCCTTTCATGCCCCTCAACTCTTACAACTGCCATCTCGTTTCTGTACAAATTGTAAATAGCCTTTCGCTCCCTGTATTTTACATTCAGAATTTGAAACAGAGTATTCCAGTTAACATTGTCAAAAGCTCTCTCTAAGTCTACAAATGCTGGAAATGTAGGTTTGCCTTTCCTTAATCTTTCTTCTAAGATAAGTCGTAAGGTCAGTATTGCCTCACGTGTTCCAACATTTCTACAGAATCCAAACTTCCACCTTTCTGCTTTCCCTTCTTTGCTTAGAACTGGGTTTCCATCAGAGCTCTTGATATTCATACAAGTGTTTCTCTTTTCCCCAAAGGTCTCTTTAATTTTCCTGTATTCAGTATCTATCTTACCCCTAGTGAGATAAGCCTCTACACCCTTACACTTGTCCTCTAGCCATCCCTGCTTAGCCATTTTGCACTTCCTGCCGATCTCATTTTGAGACGTTTGTATTGCTTTTTGCCTGCTTCATTTACTGCATTTTTATATTTTCTCCTTTCATCAATTAAATTCAATATTTCTTCTGTTGCCCAAGGATTTCTATTAGCCCTCGTCCTATTACCTACTTGATCCTCTGCTGCCTTCACTACTTCATCCCTCAGAGCTACCCATTCTTCTTCTACTATATTTCGTTCCCCCATTTGTGACAATTGTTCCCTTATGCTCTCCCTGAAACTCTCTATGACCTCTGGTTTAGTCAGTTTATCCAGGTCTCATCTTTTTGAATTCCCACCTTTTTGCAGTTTCGTCAGTTTTAATCTACAGTCCATAACAAATAGATTGTGGTCAGAGTCCACATCTGCCCCTGGAAATGTCTTACAATTTAAAACCTTGTTCTTAAATCTCTGTCTTACCATTATATAATCTATCTGATACCTTCTAGTATCTCCAGGATTCTTCCATGTATACAACCTTCTTTTATGATTCTTGAACCAAGTGTTAGCTATGATTAAGTTATGCTCTGTGCAAAATTCTACCATATGGCTTCCTCTTTCATTTCTTACCCCCAATCCATATTCACCTACTATGTTTCCTTCTCTTCCTTTTTCTACTCTCGAATTCCAGTCACCCATGACTATTAAATTTTTGTCTCCCTTCACTACCTGAATAATTTTTTTATCTCATCATACATTTCATCAATTTCTTCATCATCTGCAGAGCTAGTTGGCATATAAACTTTTACTACTGTAGTAGGCGTGGGCTTTGTGTCTATCTTGGCCACAATAATGCATTCACTATGTTGTTTGTAGTAGCTTACCCGCACTCCTATTTTTTATTCATTATTAAACCTACTCCTGCATTACCCCTATTTGATTTTGTATTTATAACCCTGTATTCACCTGACCAGAAGTCTTGTTCCTCCTGCTACCGAACTTCACTAATTCCCACTATATCTGACTTTAACTTATCCATTTTCCTTTTTAAATTTTCTAACCTAGATGCCCAATAAGGGATCTGACATTCCACCCTCTGATCCATAGAACACCAGTTTTCTTTCTCCTGATAACAACTTCCTCTTGAGCAGTCCCCGCCCAGAGATCCGAATGGGAGACTATTTTACCTCCAGAATATTTTACCCAAGAGGACGCCATCATCATTTAACCGTAAAGTAAAGCTGCATACCCTTGGGAAAAATTACGGCTGTAGTTTCCCCCTTCAGCAACGCTGTTTTGGTTAGTGTTACAAGGCCAGATCAGTCAATCATCCAGACTGTTGCCCCTGCAACTACTGAAAAGGCTGCTGCCCTCTTCAGGAACCACATGTTTGTCTGGCCTCTCAACAGATACCCTTCCGTTGTGGATGCACCTACGGTACGGCCATCTGTATCGCTGAGGCACGCAAGCCTCCCCACCAACGGCAAGGTCCATGGTTCATGTGGGGGGAGTTGCGACATTAGACTCAGAAAAGGTGGTGGGATTCGCCATAGTAATTTACTGTCCCTGCATTGAAGTGGTAGATGAGATAATAGCAGCATTATTTGACAGAGTCCATTGTTGACGCATTGGAAAGGCATCATTAGGAGTATCAGTATAGTACTGTGGCTGGAGAATATCACTCTAAAAGTCACTGTAAAGTTACAGAAGTCCACAGTTGGATGCAGGAGCTGAAACAGAGGAAAAACTAAAAGCACACAAGGTAAAAATTGCGGGATAAACAAGACACCATTGCTCATTACTTCACTCAGTGTTGTTTCTGCCTAAATCACTGCACTGAAGTTCCTCTAGTCCAGGTTGAGCATTACTGTCTAAATTGTCACATGGAATTGTTTGTATTTCATTGTGGTACTGTTTGCAAAACATCCTTGGTGCCATCACTGACACAGTGAGGCAATGTGGTGAACAATGGCAGCATTGTTAGGTACTCAATCAGCATGGCAGATTTGTACAAAATTACAACAAGACTAGGTAGATGGGGTCACCACTGTAAGAAAAGTGGTACTAGCAGGAGTACATACATAATAAACAGTACACAGAGTGTGGCAGACAAATCCTTAATTTACTTGTTGGACAGAATTATGTCACAGTCTACACTATTCTGAGGTTTGACACATATTCAGCCATCACAGCTATTACTGTTCACTCTATTGCAAAGGGCAGCAATGTTTATTTTGTCAGTCAGAGGTGACATACTGTCGCCACAGACTCTATTGATTTCGTGTATGGGGAGGTTCTTAATTAAAAAGCACATAAGGGGTAGGATGTGCTGTGAAGTCATTGCTAATATTTCATGTACTTTAAAGAGATTTCTGCATGGGTGATTTATGTTAACTCTTCTTAGAATTCGGATTGCTCTTTTCTGAGTGACAAACACTTTATTTGTATTTGGCTGGTTATCCCAAAATATGCCATAGGATAACAATGAATGAAAATAGCCAAAATAAACAGCCTTAACAGTGTCAGTATTAGCAGCTGCTGCTACAATACACAGAACATAAACTATTGACCAAGTCTTTTTCTCAAGTCGAGAATATAGGAAGGCCGATATTATCATTGATGAAGAGACCCAAAAATTTTGAAGAATAAATTTGCTGTATATCACAATCATTACATCTTAGACTTACAGCCTCCTGAAGTTTCTGAGAGCTACAGAAATGAATTACCATTTTTTTTAATCTAGAGTCAGGCCATTGCAGATGGAGATCATGGAACACAAAGTTGGCAGATATTGTAATGTCATTGACAGGTGATTTCCAACTAAAAGAGATGTATTGTCAGCAAAGAGAGTAATTTTGCTGGTAGCTTTTGTACGAAGTCGAAGGTCATTAATAAAAATAAGAAAGAGCAAGTGGTGCAGCACAGAACCTTGCAGCACTCCTGTACTTACTGTTCCCCAATCAGATGAAGCTAATGTGCCATCTCCATGATTCAGCAGTATCCCCTGCTTTCTATCAGTCTGTTACAATCCAAGCCACATTCCCACTGTATCATTTAAACTGTAATACATTGATTTTGAAAGGAGAATTTCAAGGTTCATACAGTCGAAGGCTTTGACTAACTCACAAAATATACCAACTGAAGCCAATCTATGGTTCAGAGCTTCTAAAACATATTGGTAAAGGAAAATATAGTGTCATCAGTTGATAGGCCTGTTTGGAATCTGAATTGACCATGGTTTAGAGCCTTTTGGATGTTCAGGTGTTCCACAATTCTCTTCTCAAGACTTTGGAGAAGCACATTAAAAGGGAAATCAGGCAGTAGTTTGAAGCATCAGTTTTATCTCCTTTCTTGAGTAGCAGTTTCACATTGGCATACTTCATTCCATTTGAAACAACACCTTGTTGAATGGATTCATTGAAGAGATGACAAAATATTACACAAATGCCATTATGACAATGTTTAAGTGCCTTAGAGGAAATGTTACCAAAGCCAGAACCTTTCAGAAGACCCATAACTTTGTGGACTGAGCCCTTGTAGCCAGTTTTCTTGGACGCAATTTGAAAGTACTCATTAAGAATATTTGCAACTGCATCCATTTCTTTAATCAGATTACCACAGTATCTTATTTCTATGCTGGATATACTATCATCTCTTTTCCCCAGCCCCCTTTTGATTACACTGCAGGTGGTTTTTATTTTGTTGTTTCAGTTGTCGATTTCAGATTTAATATATAAGGTTTGGAGCACTTAATAATTCTTTTCAGTATTTTACAATATAATCTATAGTGTTCTTTTATTTCAGGCTCATTGGAACTTATTTGTGATATATGTAACTCTTTTTTGTCTTACATGAAATTTTTATCCCTTTTGTAATTCAGGGTTTCATTTTGAAAGCATGGGGACAAATTTTTACGTGTTTCTTTTTTTTCTTTTTTTTTCCTTAAAAAAAATAAAATAAAAAACCACTGGTTCAAACAGGGACATGAATTCATCAACAAATAGCTTAAATTTAATGTTAACATTCCATTCTTTATATACTGGGCTCCAGACAGCGTGCTGCAAGAGCTGATTCAAATTTTCTAATATGTCCACACTGACTGTTCTGAAAGACCTAAAAACTGGTTTAGATTTAATGCTAAAGCAACTGTCACTAAGAGTAAGCAACTACCCATTGTGGGCAGTCAGACCATTGTGAATTTGACTTACAGTACTACAATTACCACTAAACTTATCAATAAAGATATTGTAAATAAGGCTCACACTAGTATCTGTCACTCAGGTAGGAAATTCAGCTACTGGAATTGGATTAAAAGTTTGTAACATGTTCCAGTTCTCTGCTGCTGGGGTTTGTGATGGTTTGCCTTCTTTTATTTCTTTCAAGATTTTAAACATGGCTGCAACAGCAACTGTTGAAATTCTTCACGATTGTCTGGCACATACAAGTGCCCTCTCTCGGTGAAACCATCTGCCCTAGTGCTTTCACACTCTTGTCTCGATAGTTCACAGGCGAAGTAATGGTGCAAAACTGTTCGCTTTGACCCTGTGCCCTTAGTCATGTTGTACTAATGGACAAGATGTCTCAGTTATTGATGACGCCTTTGGCACAATTGTTTTATTAATCTCCATTACATGATGTAATTTCAGTAAGTAACTAAAGATTTTGTGCCTGTATTACTTTGCTAATTTCACTGCTACTTAAGCTTTTGTTTCTCACTTCTGATGCTATGGCTTTTCTAATGAAAGTGTCTTCCTGTTCAGGATTTTTTACTTCTGATGAAGGTATATTTATATGTACCGAAACCTTGGTCAAGAAATTTTAATAAATTTTTATCCTGCAACTGTTTTCGGCTGTCATCTTTTATTTCTTTGTTTGTTTTCCTCTGTGTTGTGATACTGGCTGAGAAACAGGGTGGGGAAGTACAACACTTATTACTTTAAATAATGTAGCCAACAGGTGCTCAGTTGCATTTCACATTAGTTTGCTTTCATGGTTCACAACTCCCTGCCCCAATAATACACAGTTATATATGACCAGTGCACCATTGTTTTAACTTTCTATAAGCCTCATTAATACACTCCTGAAAATTGAAATAAGAACACCGTGAATTCATTGTCCCAGGAAGGGGAAACTTTATTGACACATTCCTGGGGTCAGATACATCACATGATCACACTGACAGAACCACAGGCACATAGACACAGGCAACAGAGCATGCACAATGTCGGCACTAGTACAGTGTATATCCACCTTTCGCAGCAATGCAGGCTGCTATTCTCCCATGGAGACGATCGTAGAGATGCTGAATGTAGTCCTGTGGAACGGCTTGCCATGCCATTTCCACCTGGCGCCTCAGTTGGACCAGCGTTCGTGCTGGACATGCAGACCGCGTGAGACGACGCTTCATCCAGTCCCAAACATGCTCAATGGGGGACAGATCCGGAGATCTTGCTGGCCAGGGTAGTTGACTTACACCTTCTAGAGCACGTTGGGTGGCACGGGATACATGTGGACATGCATTGTCCTGTTGGAACAGCAAGTTCCCTTGCCGGTCTAGGAATGGTAGAACGATGGGTTCGATGATGGTTTGGATGTACCGTGCACTATTCAGTGTCCCCTCGACGATCACCAGTGGTGTACGGCCAGTGTAGGAGATCGCTCCCCACAACATGATGCCGGGTGTTGGCCCTGTGTGCCTCGGTCGTATGCAGTCCTGATTGTGGCGCTCACCTGCACGGCGTCAAACACGCATACGACCATCATTGGCACCAAGGCAGAAGCGACTCTCATCGCTGAAGACGACACGTCTCCATTCGTCCCTCCATTCACGCCTGTTGCGACACCACTGGAGGCGGGCTGCACGATGTTGGGGCGTGAGCGGAAGACGGCCTAACGGTGTGCGGGACCGTAGCCCAGCTTCATGGAGACGGTTGCAAATTGTCCTCGCCGATACCCCAGGAGCAACAGTGTCCCTAATTTGCTGGGAAGTGGTGGTGCAGTCCCCTATGGCACTGCGTAGGATCCTACGGTCTTGGCGTGCATCCGTGCGTCGCTGCGGTCCGGTCCCAGGTTGACGGGCACGTGCACCTTCCGCCGACCACTGGCGACAACATCGATGTACTGTGGAGACCTCACGCCCCACGTGTTGAGCAATTCGGCGGTACGTCCACCCGGCCTCCCGCATGCCCACTATATGCCCTCACTCAAAGTCCGTCAACTGCACATACGGTTCACGTCCACGCTGTCGCGGCATGCTACCAGTGTTAAAGACTGCGATGGAGCTCCGTATGCCACGGCAAACTGGCTGACACTGACGGCGGCGGTGCACAAATGCTGCGCAGCTAGCGCCATTCGACGGCCAACACCACGGTTCCTGGTGTGTCCGCTGTGCCGTGCGTGTGATCATTGCTTGTACAGCCCTCTCGCAGTGTCCGGAGCAAGTATGGTGGGTCTGACACACCGTTGTCAATGTGTTCTTTTTTCCATTTCCAGGAGTGTAGTTTGCAGGCAAACATCCACATACTGTAACAATAGTTTACTATTGAACATCTACGAGCAGTAAAAAACATAACCACATAATTCACACTTTTTTTGGAATAGTCAGGTACATATGGAACAGACACTGTCATTATTTTAACACATGGCCTAATTGTGTTACACTAATTTTACAGTTAATGTTACACTTATTTCACAGTTAAGTTGATGCATTGTTGTTGCTCTAACGAAGACAGGTTCTTCATCTGAAACTTGGCCTTGGACTGACTGTTTTAGGACCTAAATTCAGGCCCTTATATATCCTCACAATAATTGGTGCTGGAACTCCACATTGTTCAAAGTTAAATTTATAGAAATCACAATTATAACTTAACTCATTCGATTAACTGAATATATCAAAAAATTGGTTCTTTTTAACAGTTTCTTCTACTACAAAGGTTAAGCCTAAGTATTTGTTTAAATCATGAAATTAATATATGTAGTTATACAAACAATACTTTTGACAAAACTGTTAATTACTTTGGAATTAACTAAGTGCTGGCTCTACTAACATGTTTTCAAATAAACTCAAATAAATACTTAAAGAATGCTAGTGTTTTGTCTTCCAAATGTTTATATTATTATAGAATTTATAGTTGTTTATAAGTAAACAACAGAATTTACGTTATGAAACAATTACTGATTTCACCCTATAACAAAAGTATTAACTAGTAATAGTCAAAATAAATTAGAAAATCAATTACATACATAAAACTAAGCACAAAATTAGATCTAGTGTTCTATTCTTTAAAACTGAGGGCTAACCTTTCTCTTTTATGAAAATGTAGATTTTACTCATGTATGTTAATGGTAATTAATTCAAAAATGAAAAAATGAATTTTAAGGAGGCAGATGGCAAAAGTGAAATTATCCCGGCTTGCATTGTCACAGGTTGTCTGTAAGGAAGTTCACATTAAAGTCACGTATAATGATTATTTATTGCCCTTTGAATACATTTATATCAACAAATTTTCCCTGCAACAATCCTATGTATTGTCACCACTATAACAGACTATCAGCAAGAATTTCAGTCCTATAGGCTTCAAAATGAAAATCTTCACATTATATACTTATGCCAAGTGATTTCTAGTTATACCTGTTTTGACATATGTTGCAGCTCCACCTTTCTCACTATTTGATGTACAATAGTTGTCAACTAAGACATAACCCTCCAATGCAGGTATCAGTATGGCAGTCTTTCCACAGTGCTCTGTGAAACACAATAAACAGGGTTTGTCTACCAACCGATTGTCATTTATGCTGAGAACCAAGAGCTCCAGTTTATGTCTACGGTTGCTGAATCAGTATTTTGATGGAATATACATAATTTATCATTCACGTCAGATTTTAAGTTACAGTGTTTGGGGGTTATATTAACAGCTCTTAATATATGAGGATTAGTACATGATTTACTGACAGGCAGCCTATTATAGACTCTTTTTGTTTACACATTACTTACAAATTGATTCAAGTTTTCTCATGTTTCTTGCTGCACTGATCCCATAAAAAATAGTTACTGTGAACAGCAGCTCTTCTACTCTTGTGGATTTTTCTTAGAGACATAGTAACAGATAAGTCTTTGTCATGTGTATGCTTTGAGAAAGGTGGCTCAGTACTCCTCTCTTCTTTTTCTGCTATTTCTGTTGATGCTGAAGATGAGGCTTTGAAGCTACAGTTGAAGCCTGCTTTGATTTTGATGGCAAGGGACAGTTGATGCCAGTTCTTACTTCCATTGTTGATGTTGTTTCTACTGTTGCTGCTGTTACATCTTCTATGAGGGGTATTCAGAAAGTAAGGTCCAATCAGTTGCAAAACGGAAACCACTGTAAAAATCAAAACTGTTTTATCTGCAACAGTTAGCTACAAATTCCAGCTACTTATCTACATAGCCGCCTATCCGACTTACATGTTTGTCATAACGTTGTACCAACTTTCCAATACCCTCATTATAGAAGGCAGCCGCCAGTGCTTTCTGCCAATCCTCTATGCTGGCCAATAGTTCATTGTCTGTGCTAAACTGTCGTCTTCATAGCCAATGGTTCATGTGAGCAGAGTTGAAAGTCAGCTGGACCATCTTCATAGCACCTGCAGAATACGGCTGAGAATTGTCTCGAAGGAAAAACTGAATGACAGTTATGTGAGGTGGGCTCCATAGCTTCAGGGAAAATTTCTCACCAGGCCCTCATACTTGGTGGAGCACACTATTTTCTGGGCATCTTTATTGCTCACTGTGCACTCAGAACTGAAAAGAGCAATGCAATGCAATCAACAGGCATACTAGACACTGCCCAACACATCCGTGCAAAGCTTCATTGGATTTTCATTGGTTTCAACTTCATGACTGATCGAACCTTACTTTCCAAATACTCCTAGTATAGTTGTTGTTACTTCATCGGTTATTGTTTCTGGCTCTGATGATAAAGATTCTGATACTAGGTATGCTTGTACTGGTATCACTGGTGACAGTGGCATAGCAGCTGCCTCTGCTGGTGATAGTTCTGATGTTTGTTGGGGCAATGACCGTGCTTCTTCTGTTATTACTGTTGTTTCTGATGGTGGTATTGCTACAGTTGATGCTGATGATATCTCTGATGTAGCAGTTGGTGGTGGTAGCTGTGCATTTGCTGCTGCTGCTGGTTGTTGCTCTGTTGTTGCTTGTCGCTGACATGCTAATGACATTTCTACTATTTTAGGCACATTATTACTTCTGTGAGCTGTAATCAACATTTCCAGCATCTTATAGCTGAGAGGTCTCTTGCCCTTACCATTTAGGTGCAGCCCATGTCTAGTGAAACTATCTCTCTCCATGTAGTCGACAAGTAAAAACTGAGTGTTTTGATGCATCCTACAGATCTTCTCAAACTGTTTGTTGGCTTTAATAATTTCTACATTTACACAAGAATCATCTATCTGTTTGTTGGCTTTAGTAATTTCTACATTTACACAAGAATCATCTATCAGGTCATGTCTATGAGGACTCTGATGATGATGAACATTTTGCTCTTATAAGATTCAGAGTAAAACCTTTAAGTTTTGGACAGCACTAGATAATTTATTCTTTTAGATGTTGTTGGCATCCCCCACTATTACTGTAAATTCATTTGCATTTGGTGGAGTTCCAGTTTGTACACTTTTTGTGATTTCATACACAGATTATTCCAGGTTTTACTAAACTACAAGGGTTAGTACCATGATCATCATGCAGATTTTGCGTGAGTCCATAACCATGACTATCTGAGTGAATGTTTACGTTGTAAGATTGCTTTCCTAACTTTCTCATCAAGTGGTTTCATTTACACACTTTCTTCTGCACTTTTGTATGCCTCTACACCATTGAGAAGATTTGTTGGTGCCACTTGGACCATAGTTTCACTCTGAATTGGGTGAGTGAACTTTCTACACCTGATATGATCATCTTAATGGGAAGACTTTGGTACTGTTCCCTACATTTCCTCAACCCTCATCACATGGTAGTAGTATTATTATTGTTGTTGTTGTGGTCTTCAGTCCTGAGACTGGTTTGATGCAGATCTCCATGCTACTCTATCCTGTGCAAGCTTTTTCATCTCCCAGTACCTACTGCAGCCTACATCCTTCTGAATCTGCTTAGTGTATTCATCTCTTGGTCTCCCTCTATGATTTTTACCCTCCACGCTGCCCTCCAATACTAAATTGGTGATCCCTTGATGTCTCAGAACATGTCCTACCAACCGATCCCTTCTTCTAGTCAAGTTGTGCCACAAGCTCCTCTTCTCCCCAATTTTATTCAATACCTCCTCATTAGTTATGTGATCTACCCATCTAATCTTCAGCATTCTTCTGTAGCACCACATTTCGAAAGCTTCTATTCTCTTCTTCTCTAAACTATTTATTGTCAACGTTTCACTTCTACATAGCTACACTCCATACAAATACTTTCAGAAACGACTTCCTGACACTTAAATCTATACTCGATGTTAACAAATTTTTCTTCTTTGAAACGCTTTCCTTGCCATTGCCAGTCTACATTTTATATCCTCTCTACTTCGACCATCATCAGTTATTTTACTCCCTAAATAGCAAAACTCCTTTACTACTTTAAGTGTCTCATTTCCTAATCTGTACATTCCACAAATGAAACTACATTCAATGTGTATACTACAAAAAGGTTTACAAGAAGTCAAGAGGTGTTACTAATTTCCTGCCCTGTATCCATGCGCATCATCCGTGATCAGTGGCATGTCACAGCCATAATGTAATGTATTCATATTCACTACCACAAAACAGATTCTAAGTAAAAGGAACAAACTTTATCCATTCTTACAAATTTCTTTATAACAATTTGTAATAATAATACAATAGTCATAAGACAAATTATTATAAGAAATTTGTAAGAATGGATAAAGTTTGTTCCTTTTACTTAGAAACTGTTTTGTGGTAGTGAATATGAATACATTACATCATGGCTGTGACATGCCACTGATCACGGATGATGCACATGGATACAGGGCAGGAAATTAGTAACACCTCTTGACTTCTTGTTAACCTGTTTGTAGTATATGCATTGAATGTAGTTTCATTTGTGGAATGTATCATACATGTACTAAGAACACTTCATATCCATTTTGTGACTATGATTTGTGGGGACATTACTCAAATGTGTCTGTGGAATTTTGCTTTGATGAGCACTTTAAGTGCAGGTATGTTAAAATCAAAAAATACTAATTGTACTGTTAAGAACTGTGCACTTTATATCATTTTAATATTATTTTTGTTGTATGTTTTTTAACATTGCAATATTCTGTTCATCTGGTTTGAAAATTAATGATTTTGTTCAGAGCTAGTCACCAGTATAAATGACACACAATTGTGGCAGAAATTTAAATGAATAATTGTCAAATCTAAGAGTTGCTAGTCCTACTCCAACAATATGTTGGTACTACATAAATAGTACTATTCCATTTATATTCTCTTACATGCTTATTTACACTACTTACATTGTCTTCCCTTCCCTTTTCACTCTATCACAAGGTGCATGGTTGTTGGTACAATCACAATTGTTAATCTTGAGGTCAACACACTGGGTTGGTGTGTAACAGACTGGTAGTTTGAGTGGGTGGATGGTCCTCTGCCACTGACAGACATATGCTACACAAGCAAAGATCGGTATTAAGATGATACTCAAGGACACCGTTACTATTGCCATGATTCTGTGCTGTCACCGCTGCAATATCGCTGAATATTCAAATCTAAAGAAGGGCAGCAGTCAGTTGCAAAATCCATAATTTATTGCAGATTAACGTTTCAACCATAACAGTCATTGTTGGGTGCATTACCATAAGAGTCATAAAGGTACCAACATGTCAAAGCATAAACTTGGCACTAGCCTTTACATGGCAGAAATATATATATATATATATATATATATATATATATATATATATATATATATATATATATATATATATAACAGAGGGAAACATTCCACGTGGAAAAAATATATCTAAAAAGAAAGATGATGAGACTTACCAAACAAAGGCGCTGGCAGGTCGATAGACACACAAACAAACACAAATATACACACAAAATTCAAGCTTTCGCAACAAACTGTTGCCTCATCAGGAAAGAGGGAAGGAGAGGGAAAGACGAAAGGATGTGGGTTTTAAGGGAGAGGGTAAGGAGTCATTCCAATCCCGGGAGCGGAAAGTTTGTTGCGAAAGTTGAATTTTGTGTGTATATTTGTGTTTGTTTGTGTGTCTATTGACCTGCCAGCGCCTTTGTTTGGTAAGTCTCATCATCTTTCTTTTTAGATATATTTTTTCCACGTGGAATGTTTCCCTCTGTTATATTCATATCATTAATTTGAACCCAACAATGACGTTTGTTATTGTCACTGTTACATTTAGTCCTTTTTTCCCCCTAAGGTAAGTCTTTCCGCTCCCGGGATTGGAATGACTCCTTACCCTCTCCCTTAAAACCCACTTCCTTTCATCTTTCCCTCTCCTTCCCTCTTTCCTGATGAAGCAACCGTTTGTTGCGAAAGCTAGAATTTTGTGTGTATGTTTGCGTTTGTTTGTGTGTCTATCGACCTGCCAGCGCTTTTGTTTGGTAAGTCTCATCACTTTCTTTCTTTTTAGATATATATTACCAAACAAGAAAGCATTGGTATGTTGATAGAGACAATAAAAAACAGACAAACACACACACAAATTTCAAGCTTTCACAACCCAAGGTTGCTTCATCAGGAAAGAGGGAAGGAGAGGGAAAGACGAAAGGATGTGGATTTTAAGGAAGAGGGTAAGGAGTTATTCCAATCCCGGGAGCAGAAAGACTTACCTTAGGGGGGAAAAAAGGACAGGTATACACTCGCACACACACACACACATATCCATCAGCACGTATACAGACACAGGCAGACATATGTAAATGCAAAGAGGTTGGGCAGAGATGTCAGTCGAGGCGGAAGTACAGAGGCAAAGATGTTGTTGAATGACAGGTGAGGTACAAGCGACGGCAACTTGAAATTAGCAGAGATTGAGGCCTGGTGGGTAACGGGAAGAGAGAATATATTGAAGGGCAAGTTCCCATCTCCGGAGTTCTGATAGGTTGGTGTCAGTGGGAAGTAACCAGATAACCCAGACAGTGTGCCAAGATGTGCTGGCTGCGCACCAAGGCATCATCTGCAAAGATGATAGATGTTTACCCAGTAGTATAGCTCATAACCAGATAGAACCTATATGGCTTAGTGTCACTGTGAAGAAACTTATAAAGAAGCAGAGGTTACTACATAACAGGTGTAAAACAAAGTGTGGAGCTGTAGATAGACAGATACCGAAAGAAACTCATTTGGTTGACAAGGTGACTACTGTAGCAGAATATTGTCAAGTGATCTTTCACAAAGCCCAAAGAAATTATGGTCATATGTAAAGGCTGTTAGTAGCATCAAAGTTAGTGTCCAGTCCTTAGTGAATGAGACAGGAACTGAAATTGAGGGTAGCAAAGCAAAGGCTGAAATGCTTAAGTCCATTTTCAAATGTTCCTTCACAAAGGAAAACCCAGGAAAATTGCCACAGTTTAATCCTTGTACCACTGAAAAGGTGAATGAAATAAGTATTAATGTTGCTGGCATTGAGAAAAATCTGAAATTGTTAAAATTGAACAAATCTTCAGGTCCCAAAGGAATCCCTGTCAGATTCTATACTAAATTTTCAGCTGAGTTAGCCCTTCTTCTAACTATAATCTATCATAGATCTCTCAAACAAAAAACTGTGTCCAGTTCATGGAAAAAAAAAACACAGATCACACCTGTCTACGGGGAGAGTAGTAAAAGAGATCCACAAATCTACCATCCAGTACCCTTGACATAAGTTCATTGTAGAACCTTAAATCATATACTGAGCTCAGACATAATGAGGTATCTTGAAAGAATGACCTCCTCAATGCCAGCCAACATGGATTTCAGAAACATAGGTCATACAAAACCCAACTCACTCTTGTCTCACACGGCATGCTGAAAGCTTTGGATCAAGGCAATCAGGTGGGTGCTGTATTTCTTGATTTCTGGAAAGTATTTGACTCAATACCACACCTACACTTATTGTCAAAAGTACGATCATATGGGGTATCAAGCGAAATTTTTGACTGGATTGAGGTCTTTCTGGTAGGAAGGATGCAGCATGCTATCTTGGAGTCATTGTCAGATGTAGAAGCAACTTTGGGTGTGCCCCGAGGAAATGAGTTGGGACCCTTCCTGTTCACGTTGAGTTTTAAAGAAACTGCAGACAATATTAATATTGAAATGAGGCTTTTTGCAGATGATGCAGTTATTGCTTGTGTCTGTATATGTGTGGATGGATATGTGTGTGTGTGCGAGTGTATACCCGTCCTTTTTTCCCCCTAAGGTAAGTCTTTCCGCTCCTGGGATTGGAATGACTGCTTACCCTCTCCCTTAAAACCCACATCCTTTCGTCTTTCCCTCTCCTTCCCTCTTTCCTGATGAAGCAACCGTTGGTTGCGAAAGCTAGAATTTTGTGTGTATGTTTGTGTTTGTTTGTGTGTCTATCGACGTGCCATCGCTTTCGTTTGGTAAGTCACATCATCTTTGTTTTTAGATGCATAAATATTCAGTTAGATCTTGATAAGATTTCAAAGTGGTGCAAAGATTGGCAGCTAGCTTTAAATGTTCAAAAATGTAACATTGTGTACTTCACAAAACAAAACAAAAAAAACATCATAATATGCCATGACTTTAATATCAATGAGTCACTGTTGGAATTGGCCATCTCATACAAATACCTGGCTGTAACAATTTGTAGGGATAAGAAATGGAATGATCACATAGGTTCAGTTGTGGGTAATGCAGGTGGTAGACTTTGGTTTATTGGCAGAATATTGGGGAAATGCAATCAGCCTACAAAGGAGATTGCTTACAAATCACTTGTGTGACCATTTCTAGAATATTTCTTTCTCAAGCGTACAGGAATTGTACCAGACACGACTAACAAGGGATATTGAATTATACAGAGAAGGGCAGCACAGATGGTCACATGTTTGTTTAATCCATGGGGAGTGTCACAGAGATACTGAAGGAACTGAACTGGAAGACTCTTGAAGATAGACATAAACTATCCCAAGAGAGGCTGTAACAAAATTTTAAGAACTGGCTTTGATTCATTACTCTGGGAATATGCTACAACTCCCCACATATCACTCACCTAGAAATCTTGAAGATAAAATTGGAATAATTACTGCATGTTGAATAGGTAAATGGAACTGGAAATGGATTAATAATTGCTTGAATAATTGGAAAAATTGATTGGAAAGAATAGTGGAGAAAATTTTGAAGGTAATTTATGAATCTGTGCACAATCTTGGGTGAACTATAACTGATACCAATATTAACAGACCTTGAATGTCATTACATTCAATAAATATAATTTGCATTACATTTTGCTGCTTCCAGTAGTGTGCAGTATAATCACCATAGTCATTGAAACTGTCATTCTGTCTATAAGTTCTTAAACACACAAAGCACAATATTTTAAGTGTAAGTAAATAAAGTTCAACAGATGCCTATCAAGTCTGAGTCATTACCTTCTCATTAATTCCATTGTGTTTAGTCTTGAGTGTGACAATGTCGATGCAGGAACACTCCTCCAGATACGGTGTTAATTATTCTTTTCTGCACCGAACCTCTCACGATCTCAATGGTGAGTGAAATGATGAACAGATAGGCATTGAACTCATAACTGTGTGAATATATTTTCCTTTTCTAATAACTTTTTATAATACTTTTAATGAACAGTTAAAATACACATGTTTAACAATGCTGGTACAATGAATCCCAGTATACTTTCTGAAACAAAAGGATGCAGATACATTAATTAATAAATTGAAGAGCATATTTCTTGGTTTCACACAGAAAATTTTCTCTCCTACCAAAGTGCATGCTGTAGCCTCATAGTCCCATTATTGTCACTCAGCATCTGCACATGGTATAGCTTGCAAAGTATGCATGTGCAGCCCAATGTCCATTATCATCACAGTTTGCACTCACATGTCCGGTATGAGGGCAGAGTGTCCATATCGTGCATTCACATAGGTTTTCACTGCACAAATTTGTGAAGTTCATGTTCAGCGGCATAATCCTTTGTGAAATCTTCAATGCGGTGACAACTGGTTTCCATATCAGCAGCCCAAGGAATTTATTTCACCTCATCGCTCTCAGTTATTCAGTGGGGAGACCAGCCATACATCTGACATCTGTCAAGAAGGTATATTCCTTGCTTCTTTTACAATGTTGTCAAGCACAGAAAATTCATGTTACATGAAATAGTGCCATTTTTAGTTTATCAGGAGCACATACACTTATTGTCTTAACACACATACACTTAACACTCTGCAGGCAGGTTTCATGTTTTTGCATTTTGTTTCTGAGTGTCTTTCATGCAGTTGTATTACATGAAGTTTCTGTAGTGTCCTTTCCACGTTCTGGGCACATAACATAATAAAATACAAATACAATCACAAATACACTGATCCTATTCATTTGCTGACATGCCATTATCACTGTTCATATATATTATAATCTGTAACATACTCTCTTCCCATTCTGTATATCAGGACATTACTTGTCATTTGATTTTAGTACATTTTGTCAGATTTCATTTTCATTACATTATCCAATCCAATTGTATGAGTACACATTTTACTCTCATTTGGTTATGCATGCTTCACATAACATTCATATAATCATAGATTCTGTTATCATTAATAGCATAAATTGACATATATTAAATTTTAATTTACAGTGACTTCTTCTCAGAGCATATTTATCAATTGAAAAAGAATCAAAGAAGTAAACAATAGTCATTTCCGTAGATACTATGCATGGCCTTGCATCTCTCGCATTCTGCAGGAAGGATCTACACCATGGGTTCCCAAACTGGGCGGCACCCCCCCCCCCCCCCCTGGTGGGGGCGTGATGATGTTGCAAGGGGGGCGCAGGTGGAGTTAGCGGTATAAACCTAATATTTCTTTTTAATATCGATATTTTAATAAAAATGAATGTGCAGGTATTAATGATAGATTATGGTGCTAAATGCAATTGTTTGGCATCCCACTACCCACAATCCTATCTCAATAACCTATCCTAGAACATACAGCTTTTGAAGATCACGTTTAGAATGTCACATTTAGAATGTCACACACAAAAACTCTCAAAATTACGAAGGTGATATGCGTTAATTCTAATATATCAGATTTGTAAACAACTTACTTCTGACAATTGGAAAACAGAAAAGTCAGGTATTAACTATTCCGTACATTTGTACACATGAACTGAACATAATCATGTTATAACTTTTAGCCGTAGTAGGCTATGTTCATCAGTGTAATAATCACTTATACTGCGTAACTGCAAAAATGCCGTTTTATTACCCTGTAAACCCGCGGATCCCCATGTGATGCGATTACAGTGACTTTAATAGACTGTATACGCTTCAGATGAACTGGCTGGTTCGTAATTTGGACGCCAGGGTTATGCCCTTTGTCACCAAAAAAATGTGCACGACGAAAATGCGAAACTGGTACAAGTGTTCGTTCTGAGCAGAGTACTTCACGCCGTAGTGAGTATATATATATATATAAAATAGAGGGAAACATTCCACGCGGGAGAAATATATCTAAAAACAAAGATGATGTGACTTACCATACGAAGGCGCTGGCAGGTCGATAGATACACAAACAAACACATACATACACACAAAATTCAAGCTTTCGCAAACAATGGTTGCTTCATAGGGAAAGAAGGAAGGAGAGGGAAGATGAAAGGATGTGGGTTTTAAGGGACAGGGTAAGGAGTGGATTGGAATGACTCCTTACCCTTGGAATGACTCCTTACCCTCTCCCTTAAAATCCACATCCTTTCGTCTTTCCCTCTCCTTCCCTCTTTCCTGATGAGGCAACAGTTTGTTGCGAAAGCTTGAATTTTGTGTGTATATTTGTGTTTGTTTGTGTGTCTATCGACCTGCCAGCGCTTCTGTTTGGTAAGTCTCATCATCTTTCTTTATATATATATATATATATATATATATATATATATATATATATATATACCCAAAGATGATGTGACTTACCAAATGAAAGTCCTGGCAGGTCGACAGACACACAAACATACACACAAAATTCAAGCTTTCGCAACAAACTGTTGCTTCTTCAGGAAAGAGGGAAGGAGAGGGAAAGACGAAAGGATGTGGGTTTTAAGGGAGAGGGTAAGGAGGGATTCCAATCCCGGGAGCGGAAAGACCCACCCTAGGGGGAAAAAAGGACGGGTACACACTGGCACACACACACACATCCATCCACACATACACAGACACAAGCAGACACATTTATATATAGACACACACACACACACACACACACACATATATATATATATATATATATATATATATATATATATATATATATATATATATATATATATAATAGAGGGAAAAATTCCACGTAGGAAAAATATCTAAAAACAAAGATGATGTGACTTACCAAACGAAAGTGCTGGCAGGTCGACAGACACACAAACAAACACAAACATACACACAGAATTCAAGCTTTCGCAACAAACTGTTGCTATATATATATGTTGTTGTTGTTGTTGTGGTCTTCAGTCCTGAGACTGGTTTGATGCAGCTCTCCATGCTACTCTATCCTGTGCAAGCTTCTTAATCTCCCAGTACCTACTGCAACCTACATCCTTCTGAATCTGCTTAGTGTATTCATCTCTTGGTCTCCCTCTACGATTTTTGCCCTCCACGCTGCCCTCCAATGCTAAATTTGTGATCCCTTGATGCCTCAAAACATGTCCTACCAACCGATCCCTTCTTCTGAGTCAAGTTGTGCCACAAACTTCTCTTCTCCCCAATCCTATTCAATACCTCCTCATTAGTTACGTGATCTACCCACCTTATCTTCAGCATTCTTCTGTAGCACCACATTTCGAAAGCTTCTATTCTCTTCTTGTCCAAACTGGTTATCGTCCATGTTTCACTTCCATACATGGCTACACTCCATGCAAATACTTTCAGAAACGACTTCCTGACACTTAAATCTATACTCGATGTTAACAAATTTCTCTTCTTCAGAAACGATTTCTTGCCATTGCCAGTCTACATTTTATATCCTCTCCACTTCGAAGATCATCAGTTATTTTACTCCCTAAATAGCAAAACTCCTTTACTACTTTAAGTGTCTCATTTCCTAATCTAATCCCCTCAGCATCACCCGATTTAATTTGACTACATTCCATTATCCTCGTTTTGCTTTTGTTGATGTTCATCTTATATCCTCCTTTCAAGACACTGTCCATTCCGTTCAACTGCTCTTCCAAGTCCTTTGCTGTCTCTGACAGAATTACAATGTCATCGGCGAACCTCAAAGTTTTTACTTCTTCTCCATGAATTTTAATACCTACTCCAAATTTTTCTTTCGTTTCCTTTACTGCTTGCTCAATATACAGATTGAATAACATCGGGGAGAGGCTACAGCCCTGTCTCACTCCTTTCCCAACCACTGCTTCCCTTTCATGCCCCTCGACTCTTATAACTGCCATCTGGTTTCTGTACAAATTGTAAATAGCCTTTCGCACCCTGTATTTTACCCCTGCCACCTTCAGAATTTGAAAGAGGGTATTCCAGTTAACGTTGTCAAAAGCTTTCTCTAAGTCTACAAATGCTATAAATGTAGGTTTGCCTTTTCTTAATCTTTCTTCTAAGATAAGTCGTAAGGTTAGTATTGCCTCACGTGTTCCAACATTTCTACGGAATCCAAACTGATCTTCCCCGAGGTCCGCTTCTACCAGTTTTTCCATTCGTCTGTAAAGAATTCGCGTTAGTATTTTGCAGCTGTGACTTATTAAACTGATAGTTCGGTAATTTTCACATCTGTCAACACCTGCTTTCTTTGGTATTGGAATTATTATATTCTTCTTGAAGTCTGTGGGTATTTCGCCTGTCTCATACATCTTGCTCACCAGATGGTAGAGTTTTGTCAGGACTGGCTCTCCCAAGGCCATCAGTAGTTCTAATGGAATGTTGTCTACTCCCGGGGCCTTGTTTCGACTCAGGTCTTTCAGTGCTCTGTCAAACTCTTCACGCAGTATCTTATCTCCCATTTCATCTTCATCTACATCCTCTTCCATTTCCATAATATTGTCCTCAAGTACATCACCCTTGTATAAACCCTCTATATACTCCTTCCACCTTTCTTCCTTCCCTTCTTTGCTTAGAACTGGGTTGCCATCTGAGCTCTTTATATTCATACAAGTGGTTTTCTTCTCTCCAAAGGTCTCTTTAATTTTCCTGTAGGCAGTATCTATCTTACCCCTAGTGAGACAAGCCTCTACATCCTTACATTTGTCCAATAGCCATCCCTGATTATCCATTTTGCACTTTCTGTCGATCTCATTTTTGAGACGTTTGTATTCCCTTTTGCCTGCTTCATTTACTGCATTTTTATATTTTCTCCTTTCATCAATTAAATTCAATATTTCTTCTGTTACCGAAGGATTTCTATTAGCCCTCTTCTTTTTACCTACTTGATCCTCTGCTGCCTTCACTACTTCATCCCTCAGAGCTACACATTCTTCTTCTACTGTATTTCTTTCCCCCATTCCTGTCAATTGTTCCCTTATGCTCTCCCTGAAACTCTCTACAACCTCTGGTTCTTTCAGTTTATCCAGGTCCCATCTCCTTAAATTCCCACCTTTTTGCAGTTTCTTCAGTTTCAATCTGCAGTTCATAACCAATAGATTGTGGTCAGAATCCACATCTGCCCCTGGAAATGTCTTACAATTTAAAACCTGGTTCCTAAATCTCTGTCTTACCATTATATAATCTATCTGATACCTATTAGTATCTCCAGGATTCTTCCAGGTATACAACCTTCTTTTATGATTCTTGAACCAAGTGTTAGCTATGATTAAGTTGTGCTCTGTGCAAAATTCAACAAGGCGGCTTCCTCTTTCATTTCTTCCCCCCAATCCATATTCACCTACTATGTTTCCTTCTCTCCCTTTTCCTACTGACGAATTCCAGTCACCCATGACTATTAAATTTTCGTCTCCCTTCACTACGTGAATAATTTCTTTTATCTCGTCATACATTTCATCATTTTCTTCATCATCTGCAGAGCTAGTTGGCATATAAACTTGTACTACTGTAGTAGGCATGGGCTTTGTGTCTATCTTGGCCAGAATAATGCGTTCACTATGCTGTTTGTAGTAGCTAACCCGCACTCCTATTTTTTTATTCATTATTAAACCTACTCCTGCATTACCCCTATTTGATTTTGTATTTATAACCCTGTAATCACCTGACCAAAAGTCTTGTTCCTTCTGCCACTGAACTTCACTAATTCCCACTATATCTAACTTTAACCTATCCATTTCCCTTTTTAAATTTTCTAACCTACCTGCCC
The DNA here is from genome assembly GCF_023898315.1 of Schistocerca nitens. Taxonomy (NCBI): domain Eukaryota; kingdom Metazoa; phylum Arthropoda; class Insecta; order Orthoptera; family Acrididae; genus Schistocerca; species Schistocerca nitens. Next base: position 562,616,135 of record NC_064617.1, read on the forward strand.
GATTAAGGGATCTGACATTCCACGCTCCGATCCGTAGAATGCCAGTTTTCTTTCTCCTGATAACGACGTCCTCTTGAGTAGTCCCCGCCCGGGGATCCGAATGGGGGACTATTTTACCTCCGGAATATTTTACCCAAGAGGACACCATCATCATTTAATCATACAGTAAAGCTGCATGTCCTCGGGAAAAATTACGGCTGTAGTTTCCCCGTGCTTTCAGCCGTTCGCAGTACCAGCACAGCAAGGCCGTTTTGGTTAATGTTACAAGGCCAGATCAGTCAATCATCCAGACTGTTGCCCCTGCAACTACTGAAAAGGCTGCTGCCCCTCTTCAGGAACCACATGTTTGTCTGGCCTCTCAACAGATACCCCTCCGTTGTGGTTGCACCTACGGTACGGTCATCTGTATCGCTGAGGCACGCAAGCCTCCCCACCAATGGCAAGGTCCATGGTTCATGGGGGAATATATATATATATATATATATATATATATATATATATATATATATATATATATATATATAGAGAGAGAGAGAGAGAGAGAGAGAGAGAGAGAGAGAAAGAGAGAGAGAGATGATGTGACTTACCAAACGAAAGCGCTGGCAGGTTGATAGACACACAAACAAACACAAACATACACACAAAATTCAAGCTTTCGCAACAAACTGTTGCCTCATCAGGAGAGAGGGAAGGAGAGGGAAAGACGAAAGGATGTGGGTTTTAAGGGAGAGGGTAAGGACTCATTCCAATCCCAGGAGCGGAAAGACTTACCTTAGGGGGAAAAAAGGACAGGTATACACTCGCACTCACACACATATCCATCCACACATATACAGACACAAGCAGTGTGGATGGCTATGTGTGTGTGTGTGAGTGTATACCTGTCCTTTTTTCCCCCTAAGGTAAGTCTTTCCGCTCCCGGGATTGGAATGACTCCTTACCCTCTCCCTTAAAACCCACATCCTTTCGTCTTTCCCTCTCCTTCCCTCTTTCCTGATGAGGCAACAGTTTGTTGCAAAAGCTTGAATTTAGTGTGTATGTTTGTGTTTGTTTGTGTGTCTATTGACGTGCCAGTGCTTTAGTTTGGTAAGTCACATCATCTTTGTTTTTAGATATATTTATCCCACGTGGAATGTTTCCCTCTATTAATTTATATCATTAATTTGAACCCAACAATTATGTTTGTTATTGTCACTGTTGTATTTCGAAATCTTTTCTGTCATCTTATTTTCTCTTTTTGTTCGTGCCAGTAGTTTCACTTTGTATTCACCTTCTCCTTTTTACCGTAATCTACTATACAATTTTATCCCGCCTATATAGACTCAATAATACGTTACCCACTTCCAAACCATAACCAAAAAATTTTTTCCGCTTTCAACACTGATATGTCTGCTTGTGTCTGTATATGTGTGTGTGTGCGAGTGTATACCCATCCTTTTTCCCCCTAAGGTAAGTCTTTCCGCTCCCGGGATTGGAATGACTCCTTACCTTCTCCCTTAAAACCCACATCCTTTCGTTTTTCCCTCTCCTTCCCTCTTTCCTGATGAGGCAACAGTTTGTTGCAAAAGCTTGAATTTTGTGTGTATGTTTGTGTTTGTTTGTGTGTCTATCGACGTGCCAGCGCTTTCGTTTGGTAAGTCACATCATCTTTGTTTTTAGATATATTTTTCCCACGTGGAATGTTTCCCTCATATATATATATATACATACATATATATATATATATATATATATATATATATATATATATATATATATATATATATATATATATATTACTACAGCTCTTTCATTCAGATTACTTATCTGACAAAACAGTTATTTTTCTTCTGCCTTTTTGAAATACGTCATAATTTCGTTTGAAATTAGTGTACGTTCTTTGCTGTGACAATGGCTTCTTTTGGCATGAGTACAGAGATAACTGCTTGGCACTATGCAGTTTCCAGCGATGTATGAGGTGTATCCATGACCTTACTTAATTACTGTGAAATTTGACAACCAATTCATTGATGTTATCTCAAAATTTATAACGTTTCATTTATAAGTAACAAAAGATAGGGGACACGAAAATGATTTTCGCATAAAACCCCAGGCTGCACTGCTCAGAACAGCACCGCAGAACAGGTAGCAAATTCTTAGGGTGCCTGTGGGCTGTTTTCGCCCTAATCCGGGAAAAGCCCGTTTCTGACCAGCAAGAGCCCTGCTCGGCCAACAGGTCACAGACAGACAGTGCACTGACTACCTGCGCTGCAGCTGGGCTTCCCCATACTTTGCCGCACTCCTCACAGGCAGTCATCTGAGGTGCCGACAGACGACAGTATCTTTCCTTTATTTCAGTTGGTTGCTTGCAGTTGTTGACACATCTGATGTATTGGATTTTGCTGAAATCGCGTTGAATCTTTCACAGTTGTGCCTCAGTAAAATCAGTGTTAGTGCGAAATTATACTTTTAACTTCTTGTTTTCTTTTTACTTCACCATGAGTGTCATGAAAAAATGTGAATATAATGATGATTATATCAAACACGGTTTTGCTTCTACACAAAAAGTGGTGTTGACCAGCCACAATGTGTTATTTGCTATGAGGTATTGAGCAATTATTCCATGAGACCACCTCATCTGGAACGCCATTTGTGGGGAAAGCATGGTGCATTGAAAGAGAAGCTGAAGGAATTTTTTGCTGCAAAATGTGATAATTTGAAACAAATGAAGTTGGACACTGCTGGATCCTTTGCTCAGACATCAGAAAATGTACTGGAAGCCTCATATGAGTTATCGCTACTTATTTCAAGGACCAAGAAAAGTCGTATTATCGGAGAGACACTAGTAAAACCCTGTTTGTTGAAAGCTGCTGATATTGTTCTTGGGTCAGAAAGTAAACAAAAACTTTCACAAATACCGCTTTCTGACAATACTGTGAAACGTCGGATTGATGATATGGCCGAAGACATACAAAATCAATTAGTTATGGCTGTCAAACAATAACAGTTTTTCACAATACAGTTAGACGAGAGTACCGATGTTGCGAATCGTTGCCAACTGCTAGCTTTCGTGCGCTATATAGAAAATGAAGCAATTAAAGAAGAGTTGCTGTTTTCTACAGAGTTAAAGTCAACTTCAAAAGCAATTCATATAATGGCAGCCGTCTCTGAATTATTTTGTAAAAATGAGTTATCATGGCAGAAACTGATAGGCATATGCACAGACGGCGCCACATCAATGCTTGGATGTCGCTCTGGATTTGTGCAGATGGTCAGAGAAAGAAACCCTAGTGTTACTGCTATCCACTGTGTAATACACCTTCAAGCATTGGCAGCTAAGACACTTCCAAAGGAACTAATTGATGTCTTGAAACTGTGCATCAAAATCGCGAATCATATTAAAAATAGTGCGTTAAATTCCAAGTTATTTACGGCTCTTTGTGAAGACTTGAGAGCAGAGTATAAAACACTCATTTCATACAGAAGTACGCTGGCTGTCAAAAGGAAATATGCTAGGAAGATTATTTGAACTTCGAGACAAGTGATGCAGTTTTTGGAAAATAACAAACAAACTGAATTGTATATGGAATTTAGAGAGCCCGGTGTTCATGTTGCATTGGCTTATCTGTCAGATATTTTCGAATCTTTAAACACATTGAATTTGAAATTACAAAGTGGAGAGTCAAACATAATTTTTCATCGGGATGCCATCAAAGCATTTACTGATAAGTTGCAACTATGGAAACATAAAATTTTAGCCTGCAATTATTCCTGCTTTTCCAGATTGTTTGGAATCCTGGAAGAAGCCTGATTTCAAAACAATTTTAAGGATACTGATACTAAGAGTAAAATATCGAACCATTTGCAGCACCTCATTGATGAATTCTAACGATACTTCCGTAACAGTTGTGATGATAAAATTTATTATAGGTTAGCGACGGATCCATTTCACATTGACGTGGATGTGTTGCCAGACAGGCTACAACAGGAAGTCTTAGAAATTAAAAATGATTCTGCAATGAAGTATGACTTTCAGAAGATGGATAAACATTTATTTTGGGTGAAATATCCCACGGTGTATCCCAGCACAGCAGAACAAGCACTGAAACTGTATTTACCATTTTCAAGCACTTATTTGTGCGAAAGAGCATTTTCAGCAGTAGTGGTGATAAAAAATAAGCTTAGAAGTAAACTCAGTATTGCCAATGATTCATGTTGCGCAGTTTCTACTATTCAGCCAAGAATTCAAAATCTTGTAAAAAATATGCAAGCTCATCCTTCACATTGATTTATTTGTTTGTTTCAGCCTCCAATTGCAGCAGCAGCAGCAATGGAATCACCAGTTTCAAATGAAGAGCATATTACTCCAATGACTTCAGGAAGTGTTGAAGCGGCAAGAAGCGGATCCCCATCTAGCCTGGTTGCGGTTCCTCAAATTAGAACTCCAAAAATTACAGCAGAAACGCCATCACACTACAAGTCAACTCGCCCAACACGAAACAGGAAAGAACCACAACGTTTTTTATGGCAAGTGATTCCAGAGAAATGTTGATTTCATCTTCTAAAACATCTCTCTGGAAAGAAAACTTCAATTGTAATAGTGTCAAAAATGATATGTCATTTGCAGCTGTCGAACATAAGGTAGGCCAAAACAACCTAGTAAATAAGTCATCGTCGAAATTTATGCTCCTGCACCAAAATGTACAATCCTTATCAAATAAAGTTAGTGAGATAGAAATATTGTTATCAGATGAACTAAAAGAAGTGTCTGTTATATGTGTTAGTGAGCACTGGTTATCCGAAAATATGTTACATCACACAAGGATAGAGGGCTTTACCCTTTCATCTTTTTTTTGTAGGAAAACCTCCATGCATGGAGGAACATGCATATATGTTAGAGAGGACGTCAAACACGAAAATTTAAAGTTCACTAACCAGCTAGGGGAAGAGCAAAACTTCGAAATTTCTGCTACAGAACTGACAAATTTAAAAATAATTGTTATTTGCATATATAGAAGCCCAGATGGAAACGTAACTACTTTCATTGAAAATCTTGAGAAGGCACTTAACAGTATAAAAATAGTTAGTAAAACAACCATCATATGTGGTGACTTTAATATAGATTTCAACAAGAACTCAAAAGACAGATTAAACCTTGAGGCCTTATTAAAAACCTACAATATACATACAACTATCAAATCCCCCACCAGAGTCACCAAATCGTCAAGCAGTGCTATAGATCAGATACTAATAAATACAGATAAATATTTATACAAATCTGGAAATATGAATACAGGTTTCAGTGATCATTATGCACAGTTTATTGAATTCCCAGTAGACACTGCAGGAAATACTGAACAACAAATGAAAAGAAAAGGTAGAAATTTTAGCAAGCACAACCTAGAACACTTCAGGCATTTACTGAAAAAAGAAACATGGAATGATATAGACAACTATGAGGACACATGTAAAAAGTTTGACATGTTCATGGAAATATTCTCCCATTATTTCAATATTTCTTTTCCAGTTAAAAACCAAACATTAAAAACTAAAAAAAGAAATGTTACATGGCTGACGAAAGGCATTAAAATATCATGTGCTGAAAAGAGAAGACTTTATGAAATCTCAAAAACACAAAATGTTACAGAAGAATTTCTGGTGCATTTCAAGAATTATAAGAGAGTGCTTCACAAAGTCATAAAAGAATCTAAAAAAACAACAAATGATCACCATATAAAAATGGCCAGGAACAAAATGAAAGCCATGTGGAAGATAGTCAGAGAACAAGTAGGAAACGAGACCTCCCAAAATGTAAATCTCCAGGTAATCCAAGATGGCAAAAAAATTACAAATCCAGAAGAAGTAGCCAATGCTTTTAATACATACTTTGCAAATATTAGTGAAAAATTACTATCTGACAAAAAATCTTCAAATAAAAATCCTGCTACAACACCATCCAATCAAAATAGAAACTGCAACTCCCTATTTCTTACTCCAACCAACCCTAAGGAAATTATACTATCAATAAGAGAGTTAAAAACAAAATTTTCAACAGGTGTGGATGAGATTCCAGATTATGTCATTAAAAATGTGGGGGACCTCATTGCAATACCATTAGCCCACATTTTCAACAGTTCATTAACAAATGGAGTCTTTCCTTCCTGCTTAAAGACAGTGAAACTAAAACCACTGTTCAAAAAGGGTAAGAAAGAAGACATAGCCAATTATAGACCTATTGCCTTACTATCTACATTTTCGAAAATACTAGAAAAAATTTTTCATAAGAGGTTGCTAGATTTTCTAGAAAAGTGCAAAATATTATCCACAACCCAACATGGCTTCCGGAAAGGCCGATCAACAGAAACAGCAATATATGAATTTCTGGGTGAATTACTCGAAAAAATTGATAGTGGACAAAAAGTAACTGGCATATGCCTCGATCTGTCTAAGGCTTTTGACATCATAGACCACACTCTATTGCTGCAGAAGCTTGAAAGAATTGGTATCAGAGGTATGCCTAACAGCTGGCTTAGATCATATCTTACTGACCGCAAGCAAGTAGTAGAAATACTTTTTCACAAAGAAAATAAATCAACAAGACACTATTCTGATTATAAAGCAGTAAAATATGGAGTACCGCAGGGCTCGGTACTGGGCCCCATCCTATTTTTGATATATATAAATGACCTAACATCAACCAACCAGTACCATAGCACTATCCAGTTTGCAGATGACACAAGCATATTAGTCAGCGGGAAGACTGCAGAGATACTACAGACAAGACTGTCTGAGGCATTAACAAATGTTGTAAACTGGTTCAACCAAAACAAACTAATAATAAATAAAAGCAAAACAGTAGCATTAAATTTTCATAATGTCAAGAGAAACATTGAAGAGGATATAAGAATTCAGATGTCAGACACGGATATTGCAAGTGTGCCAAATACAAAATTTCTGGGGATCTGGCTACAGGATAATCTTAGATGGGAAACTCACATTGACAACGTATTAAAGAAGCTAAGTACCATGTGTTATTTAATGAGAGTGCTAGAAAACTGCTGTCATAAGGACTGTCTAATGACAGTTTACTATTCTAATATACATTCTGTCCCAAAATATGGGATCACTTTTTGGGGTAACTCGTCATCCTGCCTAAAACTCTTCAGGATGCAAAAAAGAATAGTGAGAATAATGGCTGGAATAAAAAGGAACAAACCATGTAGACCATTATTTAAAAGGATGGGGATTCTTCCCCTTCCATGTATTTTCCTATTTGAAAGTGCAATGTTTATAAAGAAATATACAATAACAAATCCTAGTATCCTCCCCAAAAATGAAAATGTTCATCATCATAATACAAGACAGAAAACTGACTTTCATGTACTCCATACAAAAACCAGTTTGTGCCAAAAAGGAACATTACACCATGGAAAAATTATCTACAATAAATTGCCAAGAGAAATTAAAGTAAAGACTGATGTAAAAAATTTTAAAGCAGCATTAAAAGAATATCTGTTGACACATTGCTTTTATAGTGTGGAAGAGTTCCTCCAAAACCCTCGAGAGTCTAAGTGATGATTATGCAAATACTGTAACCATTAATATTGGCCTATAAATACATTCAGATGTAATTCTCAAGTTTCTAATGGGGTTCAAGTATAAGTTGTATACCGACTTGCCCAGTATATGAAGTAAAATTCTGTGAATGTAATTCTCTAGTGTACATGTCAGTTCATAGTGTAGAAGAGTTCCTCAAAAATCCTTAGAGCTTAAGTGAGGATCATGCAAATACTTTAATCGTTAATATTCTCTTATACATGTATTCAGTTGTAAACTTCAAGTTTCTAATGTGGTTTAATTATAACTTACACATTGACTTGCCCAGTATATGAAGTGCTGTAAAATTTTGTGAACATCATTTTCTAGTTTCTAAAGTATTTTAATTGTAAGATATACTTTGACCTGTCCAATATCTGATGTGCTGTACTGTACATGTAAGATTTACTGGACCAATAAATACAATACAATACAATACAATACATATGTGTGTGGAAATAATATTTTTATAATAAATACATCACATTATAAGAGAACTTGTTATTTTCCTCCTAACTATCCTTACATGTAGGCAATACTGTAAAAGTACAAAAAACTATTTCGAAGAAACAATATAAAATAAAATAGTGAATCTGATTTAAATATAAATACTGCATGTGATCCTTATGGATTCTGATGTTACGTGTGGTATGTTATTTCAACTAATAATAGTATTGCTTCTGGATGAAGACACAGCGAAAGTTTATCCTAGATATGGCAAGCGAAGAGTAGTCCTAAAATCGTATACTGGTGAAGAAATGGTGTGTAGCAAGTGAATGTAATCAAGGTAAGGAAGTTGTTTTATTCCTATTTTTTAAAGTTCTGTGTAGTCTGCACGATTATTTCATAAACTTATTTTTTATTTTTTGTCTGGTTCTGGGAACTGGTCCTTTGTCGCCGATCGGTAGCTGTCGTCGTTGACATCAATGCCAATCTATGCCCAGTGACAATGGGGAGCGCTATAGGCGTACAAATCAGTGATGTTCGTTAACACCGTGACTGAGTGACTATTTTTGATAATGAGTGAAAGTAATAAGCTACACTCAACTTAAAATAATGGCCCGCATCCACTAATCTGCAAAGGTCGCAACTATTTTTCCTTGTTTATCAAGGACTTTCTTTGTTTTAGGAGCGGCTTATAATCACTAGACTAGACTGATGATGTAATAACTGCGACTCGATACATTAATAGCCCACCATGTTACATGACGTCACGACCACAAATTTTTCAATAGTTTCTTGATAATTAATAAAAATCTCTATTTTGGGGGGGGGGGGGGGCATGGAAGTTTTCTTTTCGGCAGAAGTGGGGCGTGACAAACAAAAGTTTGGGAACCTCTGATCTACACACTACAGAGTTGTGGAAATTCCACAAAAAGGCATTCATGTTCTCAGTTGAATCTCGGTAATAGACTTAACTGTGATCCCAAGAACAAAATAATTTGTTGTATCTAAGCGCAACTCAAATTTGATGGTACCAATCATATCAAATACTTATTCAGTGTTTAAAAGTGCAGCCCAATATTTACTTGCAATGTTTATTGTATAAAGGATAACCATTTCATGCACTGAGATTTGCAGAGTTATATCATCAATATGATATGTTATGTATAATGATCATAAACCAATGTTTACATAAGTAACAAATGGGCATAAAAATTTCAAAGTAATTCAGGTATTTGATGCTTTCATAGGTATTGGATGCTCACAGTTGTTAGGTTTCAACCCCTTGATTATTTGATAGTACTCAACTGTAGTTCAGCATCTTGATATGTGATGTACTGCAACTGTTTTCTTCTTCACATATTTTCACACTATCACTTTCATACAAATCATACTTGTGGTGTGGTCCTTTCTTATGTTTATGTGGTACCTAACACTCTACAAGCATTTATCTTTCTTCACTTTATTACATGTTGATGCATCATTCCATGGAAGAAAAAACCTGATACTAACTTAAAACTAAATCTCCATAGACAAGTGTATAGTGGCTTGATGGCTATTAATACTTTCTTCATATATTCAACTACGTATTCATTCACTTCAGTGTGCAGTCATGTCATCACAAAACTTATTTCATGTCATGTGTGTATCTGTGCTTACCCTTTAAATCTAAAAGATAAAGTGTATGGAATAGAATAGAATATTTATTCACCTTTGAACATATTTACATGTAATTGGTGTTTTATAGTTACAGCATTAGAGTTATTTTACAATTATCCTTGTCTAATTATGTTGCAGGGAGGCTTTACATAAGTAACTATTTCAGAAAAGTACATTGTAACACAAACCGAACACTTTTTGCAAACCAAATGCAGTATGCCACAATGAATCAGCATATCATGTTAGTCTCTTGTATCTAAATAATGTGTATACAGTACTATATAATAATCATTTTACCTCTGTATTGCCTTATGGCACAGTGAATCAACTTACCACACTGGTAGCTTCATAAAATATTACAATTTACAATTTAGTATAGTCTCATCCCCAAACTCCAAATCATCTACTACACATTCTTCAAATTCTTTCACTGTATAGAAGGCTTTGCTTTTTACCCACTTAGTTATTACACTTTTGACTTCATTCAGGGGCAAGGTAGTTTGTTAAAATGTGTGATACCAAGATATTTATAGCTATTGTGGAACTTTGCTAGTCTGGCATGGGGCTTGTCAATTGCATGTCTCTGTCTAGTGTTATGATAGTCTACTGAGATCCTAAGGTCAAAATTATCCATGTTTTCTTTCGTATATACTAGGCAACTATAAATATACAAGCTAGGTACTGTCATAATATTCATTTCCTTGAAGTAGCGTCTACATGATTCTCATAGTGAGAGTCCCGCAATGCATCTGATAGCCTTTTTTGCCATTTAAAAACAGTTTTAGATCCAGGTGAGTTTCCTCATAGCAAAATTCCATATGTCAGAAGGGAATTGAAGAAAGCTAAGTACGATAGAGCTGCAAAGTTTCACATATACGGCCTCTCAACTTATACAGCAGATAAATTACACGTGAGAGTCTGGAGCATAACTTATCTACATGTGTATTTCGGCTTAAACTTTGATCAATATGGAATCCAAGATCACTGATTTTGTTTTCCTTCTTGTGGGCATTCAGATTAAATACAGTGTTCTCTGTTTTGCTGTTATTTATGTGTAGTGCATTAGCCTGAAACTGGGAGGTACACACATCTACTGCTATTGCTACATTCAGCTGTAATTCATCCATGTTAGTAGTCTGAGCTATTAATATGGTGTCATCTGCATATGGCACAGTGTCACAGGGCAATATGGAAAGTGGGGCATTTATATATAAACTACGTGATCAAAAGTATCTGGACACCCACAAAAACAGATGTGTTTTTTATATTGAGAGCACTGTGCTGCCACCTACTGCCAGGTACTCCATATCAGGGACTGCAGTAGTCATTAGACATTGTGAGAGAGCAAAATGGGGCACTCTGCGGATATCACGGACTTTGAACATGGTCAGGTGATTGGGTGTCACTTGTGTCATACATCTGTACACAAGATTTCCACACTCCTAAACATCCACAGGTCCACTGTTTATGATGTGGTAGTGAAGTGGAAACATGAAGGAACATGTACAGCACAAAAACGTAAAGGTTGACCTTGTCTGCTGAATGACATAGACTGCTGATGGTTGAAGAGGGTTGTAATGTGTAATAGGCAGCCATCCAGCCAGACCATCAGAGAGGAATGTTTGAACTGCATTGGATCCACTGCAAGTACTATGACAGTTAGGCAGGAGGTGAGAAAAGTTGGATTTCATGGTCAAGCAGCTGCTCGTAATGCACACATCACACTGGTAATTGCCAAATGACACCTCGCTTGGTGTAAGGAGCATAAACATTGGATGATTGAACAGTGGAAAAATGTTGTGTGGAGTGACAAATCACGGTACACAATGTGGCGATCCAATGGCAGTGTGTGGATATGGTGAATGCCTAGTGAACGTCATCTTACAGCATGTGTAGTGCCAACAGTAAAATTAGGAGGCGGTGGTGTTATGGTGTGGTGGTAGTTTTCATGGAGGGGGCTTGTACCCCTCGTTGTTTTGCATGGCACTATCACATCACAGAATTACATTGATGTTTTAGCACCTTCTTGCTTCCCACTGTTGAAGAGTAATTCAAGGATGGCAATTGCGTCTTTCAACACAATCGAGCACCTGTTCATAGTGCACGGCCTGCGGTGGAATGGTTACATAACAATAACATCCCTGTAATGGACTGGCCTGCGCAGAGTCTTGACACCTTTGGGATGTTTTGTAACGTTGACTTCATGCCAGGCCTCACCGACCAACATCAATACCTCTCCTCAATGCAGCACTCCATGAAGAATGGGCCACCATTCCCCAAGAACCCTTCCAGCACCTGATTGAAAGTATGCCTGAAAGAGTGGAAGCTGTCATCAAGGCTAAGGGTGGGCCAACACCGTATTGAATTCCAGCATTACTGATGGAGGGCGCCACAAACTTGTAAGTGATTTTCAGCCAGGTGTCCAGATACTTTTGATCACGTAGTGTATAATGAACAGAAAAGGGCCCAAGAACGGAGCGCTGTGGCACTCCTTTTTTAACAGGTAAAGAATCTGATTTTTCATTATTCACACACACTAACTGTGTGTACAGTGTATCAGCAGTAGGAGAAGGACCTTCTCCCCAATTCCATAGTACTGTAGCTTCCTTATTAGGATCGCAAGGAACACTATATCAAAGGCTTTCTTTAAGTCCAGTAGTGTCACATAACTTACTGACTTATTTTCAAAACAGTTAGAGTTAGAAAGGTATGATCTCAAAGAAATATTAAAAGAATTTTCAAATTATTTAGTATATTATGAATCATAATACATAATGCACATTAAATACAGTACTAATTAATGTTAAAAAATCTAAAAAAAGTTTCTTTGCAAATTATAGAAAAACTGAAAATGCCTAAACTTTCCTTTTGATTTAAAAAAAAAATAATTAAGGAAAGTAATGGAAACAACTATAATAATTTTCTTCGATTATTGCATTCTTAATCTGAATCACTGTCAAAAATATTGTCATTTTCACCTTCCAAGTTATCACTCTCGGTTATCGACTGTTCTTGATGGTGTGCTGCACATGCTGCTGACAAGGGCTGACACTTATTAGTTTCTCTTGTTGTTTCCCTCTGCAGGATTAATCGATTTCTTTCCTCTTGTGGATGGACTGCAGAACTGAGTTCTATATAAAAACTGTGATGCACAGGAGGCACAAATGGTAGAATGTTCAGTAAGTCTTTGTACTTTTTTTCCTTAATTTTTGGTGGAGTTGTTCTGTGAGTTAGTCTTGGAAGTATCTGAACATGTCTTCCAATGCTCTTTGCTTTAATATTGTGGGCGTAGAATTCAAAATCTTCATTGAAGGTACATTGTAAAACAATGTCCATGGTTCATCTTTTTTGAAGTGCAACCACTGCATTTTTTGAATTCCCTTTACAGATTTTAGAAAAAATGCTTCAATCACATCTAGTGTGACAAAATCCTTGTCACCCATTTTCACTACCTCAAAATGTCTTGACGCCTTGGTGATGACATCAATCCAGTCTTGAGGAATGTAAATACCCCTTTGTGAAATTTTTCTACTGCACCCAATAATTCCAAAGTTTCTGTCACAATCATTAAATGAATGGCCAGAAAGTAGAAACTTATGGTCAATGGTCTGAATGTGAGTGTTGTTGACTATACAGGGCCAAAATTTCATATGTGTTGACTTTTGTTTTGTCCTCCTGCATTGTCACTAAATGCAGTGAGATGCATGATGGTTGGTGGCAAACTGTTAATAAATTTCAGTAGGCAAGACATTATTTCTTGACATTCTCGTGAAGCTTGACCCTCGAGCCACATAAACATGAAGACTTTCCCTGTTCCCAAATTAGGTACACACAAATAATAAGTCCACAATTGTTGAGAGTAATAAGCTTGTGAATATGTCAGAACTGTTGTTGGGAGCATTTTCTGTAAGTCAAAATATACAGTCACATGCCGAGCTTGTTTAGCAACCAGATTTTTTGCATCCACCACTTGTTTCCGAACACTTCCTGCTTTCCATAGATGTAGTTCCTTTTCAACAAGAGCACCATGTTTTTAGTCAAGCAATCCATGATCAATGGTATTTTGCAGCTTGTCACACGTAGCACATGTGTCTGTATATGGTCTGTGGAAGCTAAGATTAAAGCATGTGTTAAAAACATGGTGGTAAAAGCTTTCCCATACTGGCCCTGTTTCCTTTTCTTCACAAAACTCCTTATAAAGCTGATACATTTTCTTATTATTATGTGCTTTTTGGCGTGAATAGTGGCTACTGTACTTTGGAAAACTTTTGATGTGTTCCTTTACAAGACCTACTTTAGCTTCATCAATATTATTTCTAGGGGTTTTATGGCCTCACTTGTCCTTAGGTGAAATATTTGCAGTTGAAGTGGTTTTCTTTTGTACCATGTTTGTTACTCTCTTGTTAAACACATCTAGGGTCCTCAAAAAGAACTCTTTACAAACTCTTTTGCCCTGGAGACAATATTGGCAACTAATAGAATTTCTTTTTCTAACAGTTCCTTTCCTTCTATTTGGCTCATTGACAGTGACAGAAGTGTATAAGAAGGAGGTCTGCAAGTCCCAGTGTCCAAGACTCCAATATTCATTAAATACTTACTGTCATGTTTGTTGACTGATGTTTTGATTGCACTTGAATTGGCACTGGTGATTGTACACTCTTACCTTTCTTTCTTTGTGCAACTTTCCTTTGCAATCCACATATTCTTTGCCTTCATTACATTTTATAGATGATACTACTCTTTCCATAAATGAGTCCTTTGTGGTTTTTTTCTCCCCACATGCTTTACTCTCTTAGAAGCTTTGTGCCCTCCACTGCTGGCGTCACTTTCATCAGACTCCTCATTTTCGTCTGAAATGAAGAAGCATAGAGCGGTACGTTAACCTGGTTAGTTTTACTTTTTCAGGTAATGAAAGTGTTTTTGATTTCTCATTATTTGTTAATTAATGGTAAATACACAGCTTGTAAAACTTTTCTGGGCAGCAAGGCGAAAATGTGAACAAGAAAATGCACCAACACACCAACATGGCTGTGGGGTGAGGAAAGATGAGGGGAGACAATTCTGTGTAGTACTGTTAACTTCACATTAATAATTCACTATGGTAGAAATTAATGATGCATGGCAGTAACAATGCTTCATGAAAGCATAATATTATACAGATATTCACTGTCAAAGTAATGTAGTTCTGAGTAGTGTTAATGAATGTGGAATTAATGAATAAATCTTTCATAGCACTTGTAATCAGTTGCTTACTACGTTTGGCAGTGTCTGCAAGCAGAAAACAGCACAATGCCCTCTGACTTCCACAGAGAACTATCGATCAGAAGAAAGGAGCTACTCTGCCAGGAAAATTTTTACAAACTGTAACTTAGTTTACTGCTCATATTGCATCAATTATAGAAAATTACCTTCATCACTAGAGTTCTCCCTGGAGTCAGTATCTACACTATCTACCCCTGGTTCATATGAAATATAATCATCATCTGTCTGGTCTGTAGGGAAAAAAAAGAAAAAAAAAGAAAAGAAAAAGAAGTGAAAGAAAGAAAGAAAGAAAAAAGGTAATTCTAGCAAATGAGCTTGGTGTTACTAAAGACCCTCATTTCTAGGCTTGACAAGGGTGTCACGTGCCACTCTATGGTTCCTCTAACCTCACTGAGTGCTTGTTCCACCTGCATTACTGATTGATTCAATGCTCAGACATCATCATCATCCGTGGTGCCGAACACCGTTTTCAATATTTTTCCCCCTGCATTTATCCATCCCCTCTTGCACCTAGTTACCACCTGTGGCACACTCTCCACTAAATGAGACAATTTCTCTCCAAGTTTACTATAAGTCAACTGTAATTCTTGATACTCTCCTTATACTTCTTTTAATATGTGATTCCTTTTCCCCTCGGTATACAATTCTGAGAATGATTCCTGTAATTTTCACACTTCATTCCTGATCTTCCATACGTCTATTGTTGTTCGTAACAACCACTTATGCCATGTTACTAATATATCTGGCTGCCGTGAATACAGTAACCCTGACCGCAAAATCTGGATCATTATCCACTGATGTCCAGCTCCACTGATGTGACCACAGATCAGCATCCCTATGGCTATCATCCAGCACGTCCACATATGTTCTGACCCTGTGAAGAAAAAGACCGAAATATGCCTGTACCACCCCTTTTCCACTATTCCACTACAAGTTACTACAACATCGTACGCCATCCTCAAAAATTCCCTATAGTTCTCTGTGCCCCTACCGAATTCTCTGAAGAAAAAAAAATAGTCTCCTCCATAAAATGACAAAAAACTAAAACAAAAAAAAAACATCTATTATCAGACCCACCAAAATGCAAGAAAAAGACAGAGAGAAAAAAAACACACACACAAAAAAAAACAAAATACAAATTATCCCTAGATACAAAAACACAAAATATAAACATGACATATAATATTACACACACAATAATTTACTCCCTCCATGACTGTAACGCATATGGAACATTATGCATCTGCTGTTGTTTTTCCACTGAGAGCTTCTTCTTCCTCTTGCTTTGCCTAGCCCCTGCAGTCGGGTCACGTCCTTGTAATTGAGGTAATCCATCTACCATTCCTTTAAAAGGCTTTACTCTATTCACGTGGATAATGGATGTTTTTGTTGGCAGCTGCACTTTAACATTCACAGGGGAAGTCATCTCCACGACCTGTTATGGTCCAAGGTACTTCATCAAGAATTATTTCGTCTTTTCTTTAGGTGTATATGGATTCATGATTGACCTACCTAGTACTATGATAAAGGTCCCAACCACCTATTTGGTTCCTCCTGCCTCTCTAACACTTTCATAATGGCCTTCTGCACCCACTTCCAGATTTCCTGTATTGTCCGTGCAAATTCCCTCACTGCGTCCCCTTTAGCTCGTGATTTTGGACATAGAACGTCAAATGGTGATGGCATCTTTCTTCCATAGACCACCTTGAATGGTGACATTCTGACACCCAAATGTATTTTAGTGTTATAACTCGATACCATGTATGGAAGGTAAATGTCCCAGTTTTCATGGTTTCCATTCATACAATAACTTAGCATTTTCAAAACTATCCTATGTACTCGCTCAGTTCTCCCATTTGCCTGTGGATGAAATGGACTGGTCTGTAATTTTTTAATTCTCAATAAACGACACAACTGTGACATTAATTCGGACATGAAGTTCGTTCCCTGATCTGTAATTATGGTATCAGGCACCCCAAACTTCAATAACCAGTTATTGACTAAAGCTTGTGCTACCATACTTGCCTGTTGGTCTGGTATTGCGAAAATGGCTAGAAGTGATCAATTATAGTTAAAATGTAATGATTCCCTGTTGGTGTTTTGTTGAACAGCCCACAAATATCTAACCTGATAAACTCGAATCGTTTCTAAGCCTCTGGTAACTGTTGCAATGGAATTCTTGCATGCGCCACATGGCACACAATTTGCTACATATTGTTCCACATCCCTTTTCCGAGTGCATCACCAAAATTGTTCTGCTACTCATCTTTCCATTACTCGATGACCACCATGCCCCGAAAACACATGATCATGGGCCTGCTTTAACACTTCCTCTCTCAAACTCTTTGGTACCACTACCCATGGTCCACACCTGGTAACTCTACACAACAAATTTCCCTCCACAATGAAATGTGGTTGAGTTTTAAAACCTTATCACTCCTCATCCTCTGCTTGTGCCCTTTGCCATTCCGTGACAGTCTTACCCATTACTTATAATGTGTTTAATTTGTGACTTAATGCATTTGCATTCCTGTATTTCTTCCCTGGATTATGAATTAATTCAAAGCCAAATGCACTTAATTTTATAGCCCACCATGTTAACTGACTAGAAGGATCCTTGAGTCTCAGTAACCATCTCAACACTGCATGATTCATCATGACCTTAAACTTCCTACCATAAAGGTAACAACGAAAATATGTTACTCCACATATTACAGCCAACATCTCCTTTTCCATTGTGGAATAATTCTGCTCTGCCCTATTTAACTGTCTAGAAACATACACCACCGGATGCACCTGTCCATTCACCATTTGTCCCAAAATACATCCTACTGCACCATTTGAAGTGTCACATGATAAGATGAAGTCTTCTTCAAAATTCGGAAACACCAATACCAGACCAGAAGCTAATCTCATTTTTAATTTATCGAAAGCTTCCTGACATTCCTCCATCCATTGAAATTTAACCCCTTTCTTCAAAAGCTTTGTTAACAGCTTGGCTATTTTAGCAAAATCTTTTGCAAATTTACAATAATATGAACACAACCCAATATATTAATGTAATTGCTTCATTGTATGTGGTGTTGGAAAATTTTGCAGTGCCTCTGTTAACCGAGGATCAGTTTGAGCCTCTTGTTCACTGATTACATGACCTAAATATTTGACCTGCGTCTGCACAAAATTACATTTTTCTAAACTTAATGTTAACTGTGCGAACCACAATCTTCTAAAGACTTGTCTTAAACGCAATACATGTTCTGGTATATCCTTCAAAAATACTATAATGTCATCTGGGTAAACCATACATGACTTTGGTTTCAATCCCCTTAAAATCCCATCTATTAATCACTGAAAAGTTGCCGGTGCATTCTTCAACCCGAACAGCATATGTTTATACTGATAGTGTGCCACAGGAACAGTAACAACTGTCTTTGCCCTATCGTCTGGTGCTATTTCTAACTGATGGTATCCACTCCGTAAATCCATCATCATAAAATACTTACATTGTCCCAGATTGTCCAATGTGTCCATGATATTCAGAATCGGATATGTGTCCGAAATGGTTTTTGCATTCAGAAACTTATAATCACAACAAAACCTATATTTCCTTGTACCATCCACCAACTTCTTAGGTATGAGAACTACATTGCTTGAATATGGACTATTGCTGTGCTCTGTGATTCCATCCCGTAGTTGTTGTTCTATAAACTCCTTTAGTAGCAGTTGCATATGACGTTCTATCCCATATGGTTTCCTAAACACTGGTGTATTATCCTACATTTGTACATGATGCTTCATATTTGGTGTTGCCGGTAACCTTCTGTCTGTTTTGAATAAATTGCTAAATGTCAATAACAATTCCTCCAACGCGACCCTGTCGTCTCCCTGCAAATGCTGTAATTTTCCCCTTAATTGCACTGCATCGACGTTTTGCTTATGGCTCACCTCTAAATCCTCCTTATCAAGGTCACCTTCATCAAAAAACCCCAACGTGGCCAATAACAACCCTTTCGACAAGCTGATATCCACTATGCTGAAGTTATCTGTACTTACAGGAACCCTATAATCTCCTTCCACATAACTTGCGTGAGCTAAAGTCCTCTGCACAAAACAGGGTATATTATTCAACGTCTCATTACTTGAGAGTGGCTCCACCATGTACAACATCTCCTTTGGTAAGTCCGTATTTATCGAAATCCTAACTACCTTCCCTGTACCTGCCGGTATGTTATCCTGCTGATCAACCTTTAATGAATCCGTTCGCAGTTTAGATGGTGTCAACTTTGTGTTAAGTGCACCTTGTGATATTCATCCATTTGCAACCATTTCCCCCATGCAAAACATTGTTCCACCGAGTTCCACTGTTTGTTGTCAAAGATCTATCCCTGCATGATGTTTGTCAAGGAAATCCAGTCCAAGAATCACCGAATACCCTGAACCTACACATGGTAACACCTCTACCTGCTCACTAAACTTAGCTCCTGTGATCACAAATTGAAGTACTGTCATACCCAATGACTCCACTTTATTATCTCCCACCCCATGTAACCTAAAACGTGGTGGCTCAAATCTTCTCCTGCTAACCAGGTCTAGATTAATAACAGACATGTGTGCCCCCATGACAACCAGAAATGTTTGTTCCATTCTGTTCACCAAACCTAATAAGTAGCATTCTGTCTGGCACATACAAGTGCATTACCTAATTTCACTGGGACTGCTCTCAGACAGTTGAAGCAATCCCATTCTCGTTTAATGGCTGCTGCCGCCGAGGTAGCCCCTTATTTTTACTCCTGCAGTTCACTGCCCAGTGACCCATTTTCCCACATGAGTAACACTGCATCTGATGCTGATATTGCCTCCTAATATGCCCTACCTGGCCACAACCAAAACACTTAATTTACATTGCCAGAACTTTATGCTCCACCCTTTTCTTCGTCACATAATCTACTTCCTTTAAGTACATGGCAATCCTTAGAGCAACCGCAAGAACATTGAATTCTCCACTCTCACCCAACGTGACATCTCTGGCAGTACTCCCCACAAAAACACATCTATCGCCTTGTTCTCGGCCTCTTGTAACAGCACTCTATTAGTCTCCCCATTCTGTGACATTTCAAATGTTTGTACGTTCAGTTTTCGAATCCTGTCTGAGAAAACCTCCATAGTCTCATTTCTCCTCATAACTAACACACTTAATTTTTCACAAAAAAACTTGTTACTATTCTCTTTCTGGTACCTCGGGCGTAACCCAGCCTCAAGCTCTGAAAATGTCCCCACATTGTTCAACGTTTCATGGTACAATATGTACGACTTGGCATTCCCTATCAAGCATAACTTTGCCACTCTCAACATTACAACATCCGACCACACATTGGCCTCAGCCATTGTGATACTGTCATCAAGGAATACCGACACATCCTCCATTGCTTTACCCGAAAAGGGGTTAATCAATTCCGTGATTGCCGGGTCAAATGGTCTATGACACTCCACGACCTATAATTTATTTTTACCCAATGTCCCTTCCCTCCTTTCAATGCCTCAAATCTCCCTGCTAATTCCTCATATTTTTCCTTGTCGCTTATCCTCGCCTTTGATAATACCTGAATTTGCTCCATTAGAGCGGCTACAGCTTCTGCTGTAATCACTGCCACAGCCTCCACTGCTGACCGTGTTTCCACCATTCTTGCTTATAGCTCCACTGTTACCATTAATTTCATTCTACTGCTCCGTAAACTTAGTTCTTGCAGCGAATCATCACCCATCTACATTCTGAACAATTGCACGCCAAATTACCAAATCACTTACAAATAAAACAACTCTTTGGCACCTACTTTGTACTTGGTAATCCGTGATCTGTCAGGTTACAATTTTTACATCAATTAGGTGCTATGTTATCATGCCCCCACTTCCCCTGAATCCAGATAAATCTACATGTTCCTCCAGCCTTACAAACGACACTTTTAAAAAGTCTATCCTAATTCATCCATAACCCTTCAAAACACAAAAGAATGATACATAAACAATAAATCAGACATCACTCACCCATCCACATCGTGCTCATGTGCAGGTGAACAGTCCTGCTTTCCTCTCTTTTCCCACCTGCTGAACAACAAGACATAACAAGAAGTGCACAACCACCCATCACGAACGCAACCAAACACCTCAACTACCCCTCTACACAGGCACACCTCAACACGACTTGCTCAACATAAGATGTGGGAGTGGAAATCCGGTACCAGCGTTGTAACTGGCATGACTTCTGACACCACCGTTGTGGGGTCAATGCATCGAACCCAGGACTTCAGATGGCACAGCTGAAGTCAGGACCCACCATGCTGTATTTTGTCAGGAGGCCGAGCTAGTTCAAGAGCATCAAGGGGCAGTGCAGAATGATACAGCAGTGTTCAGTAACATTCATTTATTTAGATAATTTACAGTACTCGATGGGTGAAGCGTGGTGTCAGCAAGCTGTACATGCACTGTCCTGAGAGTCCAGCCTGCTCAGCAGCTTCCTGGTATGCATTGTGACTTGTGCCGCGCTGCAGCCCGCGATTCCAGACACTGCTACAGTCCCTGGTCCTCACTACCCTCTGCCCCCCTTTTGGCCTGCTCTGTCCGTCCATGGAGCAAAGATGGGTGTACTGGTCACCTGTGGCCCTCGGGCCGCTGCTGCTCCCAGGACAGGACTGGGCTCGAACCCGAGCCCTCCTGTATGCTGTGCCGCAACTTGCCACTAGTGTTGCTTGCTGGATGGCAACATCTGCAACCGTCTCTGGTGCTGTTGCAGTGCTGCTGCACCTCCCACAGCGTATTCCTCGCCCGGACCCCAGTACACCAGGTGGGAAGTGAATGTGGTCTGTAGACTCGAATGGAACTGAGCCCCTCTTGGACTCGCTGCAGACTGCTGTCACTGCTCTCTTTCAGGCAGACCATGCGATCTCCAAGTTCCAGGCTGCCATTCCCTCCCTCCCCGGTGTTGTGTCCCCGGAGGTGGAATATAGCCCAAACAAGTACATAGAAAGAGGATACAAGTTAAAGCATAATACTTGTAACAATGCTGCCAGACTGTCTCCTACAAGCAAAGACCAGCACAGGTCTGCCCCGATGCTCGACTGACCTGGCACTCTCTGTCAAGTTAAAATTGTCCGTCTATTTATATCAGTTTTTCCCTCACTTCTGACGTAGTGTCAGAGAGAGACAGAAACTATGGCAGGGTTAAATTCCCACACATCAGCTACTTACAAATCACCACTCTTCACTCTGGCCTAGTTCCCCGCCTAATACATCACAATAACTTAAACCAACGCTGCAGTTTTCTGCCTCGTTGTTGCTCCAATCAATACAAATTGTGTGTGCAATACTGCCATCGCAGCCATGTTTACCTTGCCTGGCCCACTGGCTGTTGACTGTCACCACACTCTGCCAATGGCTGCAGATTTCATTGCCCAACCATGCCTTCATTGAATTTTGACGAAATTCCCTTTCCTTTGACTAGGACTAATACTAGTGCAGCAACTTGTAAGAGTATTTCTATATACAGGGTGGTCAGAAACAGTCTGTACAGCTTGTAAGGGTGTTGCAGGATATGTAGTCCTGAGAAATAATAAGAAAAAACGTTGATGCATTAATATGCTGTGCCATTTCCAATTTAATAGGCACTGAAGTTAGCGAATCAAGTAGTTGTGCATTCAAATTAAAGTGGCCTGCCAGAAATGACATCACCAAACATATTCTTCATTTGGTTTTCTACAATATAACTAAAGAGTGATAAAAGAAATTGGACATGGACAGTAGCAAGCTTCAAACAATAGCCAACGACTGATCACTCTCATGTGCTTTCATCTACACTGCGAGAACAACAATTGCACCCGGCAGGTCACTTCAATCTGTGCTTGTAAATGCCTGATTGGCTTATGTCAATGTTAATTAACTCATAAAAGCTCGAGGTAATGAATTTTTTTAACAATTATTTCTCAGCCCAACATACTCAGCAATAAAGTTTCAGATCTTCTTGTGTAAAGGGGAAAAATTGTTAGCAATAATCTTGGAAAGTTCTTGACCAATTTTTACATGATACTCTAATAAATATTCAGATATACAGCCCATATATCTTTTTAAACAACAATGAACAGATTTTCTGTTAAAACTGGCTGCAAGTAAGTAAACGCTGTGCTGTTCTGTGAAAATGTATGGTTTCAAAAAAAAAATTTTTTTTCCCCCTTGCAGTCTGTTTTAAGTACAGTATCAGGGCATTACAATCATTGGATGATTGCTTCTCCCATACACATTCTCTCTCCTTATATACAATTTTGAACAAAAATTGTATGCAAAACAATGAGCTGTTTTGTTTTCTTCCTTGCAGTTGGTTTTAACAGAAAACAAGTAAGTTGTATCTATGGCTTATTGGCTTATGATTAGAATACTACTACAGAATCTGAGTCATCTGCAGCTTTGTAATCCTGTCCATTTGCAGATTAAAACTATGCAGAATACTGTCATTGAAGCTAGTATCCTCACAGATCCAGCAGCAGGAGAGGAGATCCCAACTGATTTACCCATTTATTTTAAGCAACTTCAATTCCCAGTCAAGGATTCATTGGAGGAGATGGGAAAAAGAGGAGGTAGGAGGAGATGGGCAGACAGAGAGGGGAGAAGTAGATTGGTATGTATATCAATTCCCATAGATACTTAGCAATTATGAGGCATTGTTGGGTTTGCTAGAATATTTATATTGCGAAGGATTTGTATGGAGTGTATGAGAATGTCCTAGTGTATGTTTTCCATTTTTAACATCATAATCATGATTTTTTTATGTACTGTATGTGTTTGGCTGCATCTGTTTTATTGTGAAGTTGTTTCTCTATTTTGCAGATTAAACTAGATTAGATTAGATTTACTTTCATCCTAATTGATCCATAGTGAGGAGGTCCTCCAGGATGTAGAACATGTCAGAAAAACAACAATACATGACAAATATTTGCAACTCAAACAAATAAGCTAATGTACCATTCCATAGGTCCCAAGTGGAATGATCATCATTTTTTAATGAACACTATATGAAAGAATCATTTTATAAATACTAATGCACTGAATTTAAAATAAAAAAAGATTTATTTATTTATTTATAAGGTAATAAACATGTAATACAACTACTATAATACTTATTTGCAATGAACACATTACTGCACTGAAATGGTGCAGAAGTTATATTGTACTTACGCGTGCACACACACACACACACACACACACACACACACACACACATTTATTTACAATGAACACATCATTGCACTGAAATTGTGGAGAAGTTATATCGTACTTACACACACACACACACACACACACACACACACACACACACACACACAAGTCAGTTGGTTCTACTGAGAAATTAATCAATGGAGCAGAAGGAGTTGGCCACTAATAATTCCTTTAGGCTTCTCTTAAACTGAATTTCATTGGTTGTTAAGCTTTTAATGACTGCTGGCAAGTTATTGAAAATGTGTGTTCCTGAATAATGCACCCCTATTTGTGCAAGACTAAGTGACTTTAAACCGTCATCTATATTCTATGTCAACAAAGACACACATGATTGGGTGTGTATATGTTGATGTGGCATGTGAAACCCAAAGTGTGAGACACAAAATTCTTACTAGATAAACTTTATGTGCACCATTTCTTTTCCTATCACTTCTCCTTCCCCATTGCAATGTCTAACCAAGATGACAAAAACAACTACAAATGCCTTTCCATAACACTTAGCAAGGCATCTCCTACTCATTTTCTTTTAAGGAGTTTTGGATGATGAAACACATCAGCTGAATATTGGGTCGACTCTTTTCATGAGGTAAGAAATATTAAAGTTCCTTATGCTTTCAAAAGTAAAATATGAGAAATAATGAGAGAAATGGCTGATACCTCTAGATTGATTGCATGTTTATCCCACTCCATCTTTAGCATTAATTGAAACTGTAATTATAGCAGTTGGCTAGCAACTTCCATAATCCTGCCAATTTGCAAAAAACTCAAACTTGATATCTTTTGCACTGTGAATAGACATAGACATTGTGGGTCACAGAGATCAAGCAGCTTTTTTTTCTGGCAGGATGCATGTGGGGGACAGAAGCACCACAAGAAATAATAGGCACTCTGTTCTTGGTGCTGGTTGGAGGGAGATGAGCCCAGTAAGGCTGAGAGTGTACATTGGGATCCAGGCCTGTTAGAATGCTGAGGCTAGTTGGGGAGTAACTGATGTTTATCCACTCATTTCTTTGTTCACCTTGTTCAAATAATGCTTTACATTATTTCCAATATTTTACAGTTTTTAATTTCTTCAAATAGTAGATTTTCATTGTCATTTTGACAAACTGCGGCTAGGTGGGTCTTTCTTATGTCATGTTGTTTCAAACAGGCTGTAATAGTGCTTCATCTCTGACATACTTCCTTAAATAATTTTTCTCCATCTCTTCCAGTTATTTGAGAACATAATTAAGCCAACTTTTCTTTGGAATTATTTGCACATGGAGCCAAACAGTGTTTTATATAGCTAATGGGGTTAAATAGATCCCCTCAGTGTTTACTTAACTTGAATTGATTAAATCTCAGTCTAATACCATTCCCATCAATTTCCATGTGTAATTTTTCAGTCTCTATCAGTGTTTCTTTGTCAACCGACACACCTCAGAATGTCATGTGGCTTTCGGATGGGGGTCCCATTGTGCTCCTCTTTTCTAAACTTTGTTTCAGTAATGCTGTAATGTTACTCTGTGAGTGAAACTGACACAATTTAGCTGGCATTCATTGGTGAATTCAGTCATGAGGGGACATGCATGTAGGTTGCTAACCAAACTGATACTTGTGGGTCCCTATATTTCTCTTACTCATGCAGATTAAGCGTGCAATATTCCTTTCATTATCGGGGTCCCCCTGTCTCACATAATGATGATTAGTTTGATTTACCATTTAAAGTATGACACATTCTTGTGTTCAGTGTAGGGCTTAAAAATTATAATTCAGTGAATAAGACTAGTGTGTGTGTTATTCATATGAATAAATACTGACTTTTCATAATAATAATAATAGCTTTATTCAACATCAAATGGTACACTGCACATGTACAAATAAACAGTACTGGTTAAATTTATTTGTACAATACACAAGACACATTCTTCTGAATATGTCATTAATTTACAACAAAATTACAATAATATGTTTACTGATTTCTATTCACATAATTTCATAAAGCATTAGTTGTTCTTCATATAAGTATGGTATTCTTCTAATGTGTAGAAAGGGTGTTTTACTAAAAATTTCTTAAGCTGATGTTTCAGTTTAATTGTAGGAAGAGCCATGACTGCACTAGGCAGTGCATTAGCTAATTTTATACCTGCGTACTGAGGCCTCTTTTCATAAAGTGGCTGCCAATGTAAAACCATTCTTTATTTCTAGTGTTGCACTGGTGGAAATCTGAATAAGTGTTTGGGTGCAGTCTTTTCACAAGCAATATGGCTTTTAGAGTGTATGTGTTTATAACAGTTAACACCTCTGTTATTGGAAACAAGTTGCAACAAGACTCCCTATATTTTGCTCCACAGATTATTCTCACACCCCTTTTTTGAAGAATGAGTAGTTTATGTAGATTAGCTTTGGTTGTTGCCCCCAAATTTCAATACTGTAGTTCAAGTGAGAGGAGAAAAGAGCATGGTATGCAGTCTTTAGGACTACGGTGTCTCTACAGAACTTGCTAATGGTACTGATTGCAAATATATTTTTTGACAACTTAGTTGCTAGGGAGTCAATATGTATGTCACATTTCAAGTTGCTTTGGATTGTTACGCCAAGGAATTTTACACTATACTCTTTCTTTACCAATTAGTTGCCCATGTATAATTTAATTTCATTATTCAAACTACTTTTGTTAAACTCCATCAAACATGTTTTACTGGTGCTTACATTTAAGTGGCTTTCATTAAAAAACTAAAAAATTTCTTTTGTCACATTGTTACACTCGGCCTCTACTTCATTACATGATTCCTTTTTACATACGATGGACATGTCATCAGCATACAGAACAATTTTGGAATTTATAGTACGGTATTTAATATCATTGACATAGATCAAGAACAGAAGGGGGCCCAACACTGAGCCCTGGGGCATGCCATATTTTATGCAAGTGATCTCTGATTTGTAGACACCACTTTCCATTCTAAGTAGAACAAACTGTTTTCTATTGCTCATATAACACTTTATTAGGCCATAAGCAGCACCTCTAATGCCCATGTTCCATAGCTACCAGTCCTTACGAATAAACTGAATACGCATAGTGGCCAACCCACAGTTCTTGCATGTCAGAGCCTATGGTTAAAATAAATATCCTTTATAGGTGCATAAATAAATAACAGTTGAGTGAACATAATGTTCTTGGGCTCTTACACAAAATGGAGCCTGTCTGCTCTTTTCAAATGACCTCTTGCAATTGCTCAAAAGCTAGGGACAATCATAAGCATTGTAGGTGGTTAAGGAACCAGCCTCCACACCAGAAGCAGTGCCAAGAGAGTACATCATTCGTTTGTTTACTGTATTATGAGCTTGTGACTACAAGCAAGTTATTTATTTAGTTTTGCTGTGTGCTTTTTAGTGTAGATTTCCACCATCTTCTCCATCAAATGGGACTGCAGAGTCGAATCTTCCCCCTCCTTCGTATATATTGTTGATTGTCACCCATTTCATACTAAATTGATTTAATAAGTTTTGAGAGGAGTAAGATTTACAATAAACTTTTTACTTATCTTCTTTTCCTGTTGTTGGCTCCTGTTCTTCATGTCTAGTGGTTGATTCTTGAAGCTGAAATTTTTGATATTATTGATTCTCATGGTTCCAATTGGCGTAATAACTACTGAAGAATTGAAACTTCCTGTTAGATTAAAACTGTGTGCCAGACCGAGACTCGAACTCGGGTCCTTTACCTTTTGCAGGCAAGTGTTCTACCAACTGAGCTACCCAAGCATGACTCATGCCCCCTCCTCACAGCCTTACTTCTGCCAGTACCTTGTCTCCTACCTTCCAGACTTTACAGAAGTTCTCCTGCGAACCTTGCAGAACTAGTACTCCTGAAAGAAATTGCCTGTTTTTAATCTTGATTTTTATTTTTTCACATTTTTCTATATCACACTGTCTTTACAATTTCCACTTCATTATCAAAAATTATGTTGTTATTGCCAAACATAAAAACATGTTGGATCACATCAGAGGCATTCCCACTACTACTTCATTCTGCAGTACTAACAACATTCCAAAGAGTTCAGAAATTTTGTTGACAAAGGACTTTCTATTAATTTCTGTTACTATTTTATAAATTAATCCAGAAATAAATGTAATAAATAGGGTCAGATTTTGCAATCAATAATAGGAATTTTAAGTGTGCTGAATATTTTGTTATTTCAAATGTTTCTAAAAGCAGAGTAATTTTAACTGTACATATCAACTGCGACAAAGAAAGTAAAGGAATTTCTTTCAATACATTTTAGTCTTAAATGTAATACTTTGTGTACAAAATCATATGGAATTCTTTAAGAAAAAAAGCTGAGATAATATTGATCTGTTTAAAGGCTAGAAAGTATTTTTGGTATCGATAACTTCTGTTGAATAAATGTAATATTAGAGGAGGTTGTCCCTTTACAATATCCCCTCACATAATTTGGAAACAATGTTTTTACAATATTTCTTGACAGACTATAAGGTTTGTCAAATGGTGTACAAAGTGATGCCAAAAGACTGAATACATATGAATAGAAGTATCTGATACATAACATATTACACGAAAAATAAAAAAAATATCTACTATACAAGTCATAATATATACATACATCAGGAAATGGCATTCAGATTTGTGGAACATACTGTCACAAGACAAATAATACAAACTCAAAAGTACGACATTACAACACTAAATTATAGTAATAAATAGAGACAAGGTCCGTTACTTGAATTACACATTGCAAGTTTACACCCATAAAATCACACCTTCTAAATCTTCAAAAGAGAAGAGAAAAGCTCATATCCTAAGTGTACGATGCATAAGCCAACCCGAAAAACTCACAGTAACAGGTACAGACCAGAAGAATATGCTAATCATGAGTACGAATATAGCATAAAATCAATCAACCACATAAACGAAAGTACTTAAAGATGTGTTGATTCATGAAAGGACAAAACAATTAAAAAAATGTTAGGTTCTGAGATTACAATGTGGGGACCGACCTATGAATCCAAACAACATCAGGTACAAACCAGCAAAAAATGTTTCAACTCAACAAAATGAATAAAGCTCATAATCATGTCAATAAGTTCAATCATTTGCAAAGAGTAATAGTAAGAAGCCTCAATCATAAGTTGTACGCTCTCCTTGAGTACACACACACAGTCGTGATGACCAGGGGTACTCAAAACAGAGTTAAGCATGGGTTTGCTCACAACTCATGTTCCATTCAGATACAATATTGCAGTACTCAGGATAAATACACGTAAACAGAGTCATAAAGAGCTTTGAATAATGACATAATCGAATAGCTTGAGGACCAAAATCAGTTTATGAAAGCAGACATGTATACATTTTGTTATATTGTCTGTACTAGTAAATGTCTTCCACACTGTTTTCTAACTGTCCACACAAACTAACCTACACACATAAAGGCCTACAAGATTCATTTACAACTGATAACAAAAACATACTGATTTAAAGTAACATAACATATTAGGAAGTTAATTCCCATACTTGAAAAAGTATACATTTATGTGAAATAACACTGTCCTTGGCAGTCTTGGCTAACAATTTACAAATCACAGTCACAACATTGATGTACTTGACAGATGTTTGAGTACATTACCCAGCACCTATGATCTCTTGTAAGTTGACTGGTCCAGCAGGGTACAGCCATATAGCCATACCCAGCAAACATATATACTAAGATACTATTCCTAATTTTTGCAGTACAAATTATGAACATTTTCCCATTTCAGAATTGTAAAAGAATCTACTCATTTACTCTCAGGGCATATATGTATCAAATTATATGTCTCAAATCTACTACAAAACATAATTATGTAGTGTATCATAGATTATAACTCAGTCAGTAGATAAGAGAAAACTATAGAAATCACATCATCGAAGTTCATGACAATGAAAAAAGGACAAACAAACAAAAAATTAGATACTTGAGGATCATGTCTATACACTTTCAGTTCAGTGATATTGCATAATCTAAATAACTTCTTAGATTTAGGATTCACAAGCTTCTATGCATTAGGATGTGGATTTTCAAGAATTTTGAATGGTCCAATATAAATATAAAAAAAATTCTTTATCTCAGATGTCAACTCTTTAGATTTCTCTTTGGATTTGCCTTTACCATCATGTCTCTGCCTCCTCCTATCCTCCTGTTTCTTCATCATCTCCCTAACACACTCTTCCCTCTCTTGTGGTGACAGAATTTTCCATGGTGGAAACTCAACATTCTCAGAAATGAGGTAGGCTGGTCTGCAATTAAACATGATTTCAAATGGTGAAAAACCTGTTGAAGAATATTGTAAGCTGTTCAAAATATCCTCAAAATCACTGATATAATCGTCCAGCTAGTATGATTCTTACTACTATATGTTCTAAACAGTCTTCCAATCTCTCTCATATATATTTCTGGAGGTTTCTCAATGACAGTACACTGAGGTTAAAATATGCCTTATTTTTGAGTGACCAACAAAATCTTTCCAAGCTTGTAATATAAACTGAGAACCATTATCGGATAAAATTGTCTTAGAAATACCCACCTGATGAAAATATGTGTTTTCAAACTTAGACATGATTTGCTTACTGGAAGCTTTCTTTAGAGGAGACATCATTATGAACTTCAAAAATACATTAACCACCGCAGAACAATAACAAAATCCATTCTTAGACTTTGGCAAAGGTCCGTAAACATCCACAGACACAAGATCTAGGTTACAATTAGGCAGTATGTTTTGCTTTTGACATCTACTTGTTTAGTTACTTACCTTTACTCTTTGACATCTGTCACAGCTGGCAATTTTCTTCTTGACTCTCCTTCCTATGTTATAAAAATAGATGTTTTCCTGAATCTTTTGCACGAATTTGGTCAATCCACAATGACCAAAACTCTCATGTGTATAAGTAATTAAAGTATCAGTACATTGTTCCTGCCAACATAGTTTCCAATCCTCCGAGTCAGTCTTGTGTCTACTGAATAAAATATGCTTGTGTACCATATAATACTGTCCAATCTTTTCTCCTCCTTTCCTACCCAACATACTCTTAGCCAATTTCCAATTCTGATTGTAATTTTGATACCTGTGGATGTCTTTGCAAATTTTCAGGATCTCTTTTTCCTCTTCACTCCCTAAAAGTAGCACAGGCAAAGCATTAGCAACTACATTATTTTTCACATAAATATTACTTTTAGGTTCTGAAATAAACAATTCCTTAGCATTCCACCTAAAACAAGCCTCAACATTCACTATCCCACCCATACCAAGAATTATATTTTCTATGAGATTAGGAATCATGAAGCATCCAGTTCAAAAGTTTTGTCTTCGATACTAAATGTTAAAAGTACCTGAGATTTTGCCAATTTGCTTTGATTACTTGTAGCTCCTCTTATCTTTACACCAGCAATGGGTATTTCCACAAAATTGTTACTATACTTAATCTTGTCCCCAAATTGTTCAAGTATAACACAAATGGGTTACCTGTATCAATCAAACAATTCCCTTCCCCCTTATCAATCTTAATCTTAATGTAAGAACATCCAAAATATGAATTATCATCTCTGTTATTAGACACATCATGTAAAAGATCACTTTCTATTTCTTCAAATGCTACATCCACACTACTTTACAGGGTTTTATCGACTTTACTGGTATCATAGCATTATTTTTGTTACTCATGTTATTAGATATAGATTGAACACAATGAATCGATTCCATAGCACAACTAACAGCACTTATTACAGAAGGAACACAAAGTATACAAACATCAAAAAAACTCCAGAACTCTCGGTTCTGAGAGTTCTGGAACCTGTATAGAAAATTGGAATAGAGATCAACATAAACATCATTTCTGCCCTTTTATTGCTCTTGAAAACCACACATTGCTTGTTGTACCACCATACAGCAAGACCTTCAGAGATGGTGGTCCAGATTGCTGTACACACCAGTACCACCAATACCCAGTAGCACATCCTCTTGCATTCATGCATGCCTGTATTCATGATGGCATACTATCCACAAGTTCATCAAGGTACTGTTGGTCCAGATTGTCCCACTCCTCAATGCCGATTCGGTGTAGATCCCTGAGAGTGGTTGGTGGGCCACATTGACCATAAACAGCCCTTTTCAATCTATTCCAGGCATGTTCAATAGGGTTCATGTCTGGAGAACACACTGGTCACTCTAGTTGAGCAATGTCGTTATCCTGAAGGAAGTCATTCACAAGATGTGCATGATTGGGGGTGGGAATTGTCATCCATGAAGACGAATGCCTCGCCAATATGCTGCCGATATGGTTGCATTATCAGTTGAGGCATGGCATTCATGTATCATACAGCCATTACCGCACCTTTTGTGACCACCAGCATAAAACGTTGGCCCATCATAATGCCACCCCAAAACAGGAGGGAACCTCCACCTCGCTGCATTTGCTAGTCAGTGTGTCTAAGGTGTTCAGCCTGGCCGGGTTGCCTCCAAACACATCTCTGACGATTGTCTGGTTGAAGGTATATGGGACAGTCATCGGTGAAGAGAATGTGACACCAGTCCTGAGTGTTCCATTCGGTATGTTGTTGATCCCATCTGTACCGTGCTGCATGATGTCGTGGTTGCAAAGATGGACCTCGCCACGGACATCGGGAGTAAAGTTGCGCATCATGCAGCCTATTGCACTCAGTTTGAGACATAACATGACGTCCTGTACTGCACAAAAAGCATTATTCAACATGGTGGCATTGCTGTCAGGGTTTGTCCAAGCCACAATCCATAGGTAACAGTCATCCACTACAGTAGTAGCCCTTGGGGGGACTAAGTGAGGCATGTCATTGACAGTTCCTGTCTCTCTGTATCACCTCAATGTCCGAACAACATCACTTTGGTTCACTTCAAGATGCCTGGACGCTTCCCTTGTTGAGAGCTCTTCCTGGTACAAAGTAACAATGCAGACGCAATCAAACCGCAGTATTGACCGTCTAGGTATGGTTGAACTTCAAACAACACGATCCGTATACTCCCTTCCCGGTGGAATGACTGGAACTGATTGGCTGTCGGACCCCCTCCATCTAACAGGTGCTGCTCATGCATGGTTGTTTACATCTTTGGACAGGTTTACTGACATCTCTGAACAGTCAAAGGGCTGTGTCTGTGTTACAATATCCCCAGTCAATGTCTATCTTCAGGAGTTCTGGTAACTGGGTTGATGCAAAACTATTTTTGATGTGTGTGTTACTGTCAAAGTTACACTTCCTACTTAGATCTTCTTTCACTTCATACCACCAATTTTGATACAAATTTTGGCTAATCACAGCTAACTTATTCCAGAAAGCACATTTCTCTGTGTTATTATCAGTCTGGCACCAAACAAACTTCAAAAAGTTTTTACTTTTATTCTCTAGGCTTATAAATAACTCATGTTTACTGTTTGGATCATTACTCTGCATGACATTAACGAAAAACTGCTTTGACTGGACTGGTATTCTATGACTCTCACTTACATCATCACGTACATCACTTACCATATCTGTATCATCAACATCATTCACAAATAACTCTGAAACTTCATTATTCTTAAATTCCACAGATACCTGATACTCATCATCATCATCATCATAATAATAATAATATTCTATCAAAATTACCTCATCAACAACATCATTAACAACACTAGTCTCATCTCCATCAGAGTCATTTACCTCACCTACATTCATTTGCAATGTTACCTCAGTTATTTCACAGCTCTCATTCATATCTTCATCAAAAAAACCACCTAGTTCAGATCCAGGATGGTCATCACCTGATTTACATATATCAATAACACTGTTTTCTGACCAAGAAACGAAATCATTAGTACATACTACTTCAAAATTCTCATTACTCTCAGATTCTGGTTTGTGATTAGCACCTACATCACTACAATTAAACACAAACAAAGCATCCCAAAACTTTTGATCAAAACATAAATGAGAAATCTGATATTCCTTCTCTTCAACTTTAGATATCAGTACCACATCATTAACACTGTTATTATTGTCTAATTGCAAGTGTAAATTAGGGGTCCTGTGCTTGTTGTGTTTCCTTGCTCCAAAACTGTGGACCTTCCTTGAGGCAGACTGCTGTTTCCCAAGTAGTTACCTCTGTAGACTGTTTATTCTTCTGATGATGTTCAAAATTTCTGTCTCTATTAACATTTTAACCCTGATAGAAGTTATCATTATCTCTGTTTCTATAGTTGTTATAATTTTGATCTCTATCATTTTGATTATTAAGGTATATACTTCCTTCCACTGCCCTATCCATCCTGCCAGCACATTAGTAAAATTGTTCAAGACAATCATCAGGTCCGTGTACTAAATCCCACTACAACCTTTCTGGTAATCTCCTTTTAAGTGCGTCAATCAATGTCATTTCGTCAAATGGTTTGTAAAGTGTAACGTGCCATGACACGTCCTTATTTATTAGTGCCACTTGAAGTTCACATCACATATCACCAGTCCCAATTCAGTTCTAAACCTCTCATCCAGATCCCTCTCTCCTCCAGAGACATCTGTTCTATCAAAAGGCTTAACCTTTAGCCCCACACCTAAATTCAACCACACTGCCCTGGTTAAAGATCTCCTCTCATTCACCCAGAACCTCAATTGGAAATATCACTTCACTACCCAAACACAGCCCCCAAATACTAGACCCAGTGTTGAACCCTGTCTAGAACATTTCCGACCGCCTTCTCAAAGGGATCCTCCTCCCCTCCCCCAAAACCATCCCTTGCAGACATTTCAGGAATTCCTCACATCCAGTGTTGCCTCCCAGTCCTTCTTGAAGAACATCCCGACAACCCCCAACATCACCCCAGCTGAATCCGTTGCCATTAAGGAGCTGAAAATAGACCGCTCTATTGTCATCCTCCCGGTGGATAAAGGCTCCACAACTGTCGTACTTGACCGTGTGGAGTATGTGGCAGAAGGACTGCGTCAACTCTTCGACACCTCAACCTACAAAGCTGTTACCCAGGATCCCATTCCCTCCATCCAGACCGAGCTGCAGAAAATCCTAAAAATCCAAGGTCCCTCACAAGGCCTCACAACGGCTTCCATAGACTAACTCACTCCACCTAAGCCACGTACCCCTACCTTCTATCTATTACCCAAAATCCACAAAGAGAACCATCCTGGCCATCCCATTGTGGCAGGCTTCAAAGCCCCAACAGAACGTATCTCAGCTCTGGTAGACCAACACCTCCAACCTATCACCCGCAGACTCCCATCCTACATCATAGACACAAACCACTTCCTAGAACGCCTCAAATCCATTCCCACTCCTCTCCCACCTGAAACCTTTCTTGTCACCATAGATGCTACATCCCTTTACACAAACATCCCACATACCCATCATGGTCTCGCTGCCCTAGAGTACTACCTCTCCCAACGCCCACCCGAAGATCTTCCAAAAACCTCGTTCCTTATCACACTTACCAACTTCATCCTCACCCATAATTACTTCACTTTTGAAGGCCAGACCTACAAACAAATCAGGGGAATGGCCATGGGAACCAGGATGGCTCCGTCCTATGCCAACCTCTTCATGGGCCGCATGGAGGAGGCTTTCCTGAAGACCCAACAGCTGCTTCCCCTGGCCTGGTATAGGTTTATAGATGACATCTTTGTGGTCTGGACTCATGGTGAAGAAACGCTCCTTAATTTCCTCCATAACCTCAACTCTTCGAATCTGAATTTCACCTGGTCCTTCTCCAAAACCCAAGCCACCTTCCTGGATGTTGACCTTCATCTTGTTGAAGCTCACATCCACACTTCTGTCCATATCAAACCCACAAACAAACAACAGTACCTTCACTTTGATAGCTGCCATCCATTCCACATCAAACGCTCCCTTCCCTACAGCCTAGGTATTCGTGGCAAACCAATCTGCTCCAGTGACGAATCCCTCAACAATTACACCAGTAACCTAACCAGTGCTTTCCTCTCCCGCAACTATCCTGCAGTCCTTGTCCACAAACAGATGTCCCGAGCAATACATTCCTCCCCGTCCAACAACAATGTTCCTATCCCCAGACCACACAGAAGCATCCCCCTTGTCACCCAATATTATCCTGGCCTCGAAAACATCAACAAATTACTCCGCCAGGGATATGACTTTCTCACGTCAACCCCTGAAATGAGATCATGCCTTGACAAAATTCTCCCCAC
Source organism: Schistocerca nitens (assembly GCF_023898315.1). Lineage (NCBI taxonomy): Eukaryota > Metazoa > Arthropoda > Insecta > Orthoptera > Acrididae > Schistocerca > Schistocerca nitens. The sequence goes on from NC_064617.1 coordinate 562,652,551, forward strand.
ACCACCCAGAGTTGCCTTTCATCGCCCTCCTAACCTCTGTAACATCCTTGTTAAACCCTACAATATTCCCAGACTACCTTCTCTACCCAGCGGTTCCTACCCCTGTAACCGACCCCGCTGCAAAACCTGCCCCATGCATCCCCCCACAACCACCTACTCCTGCCCCGCTACTGGTAAAACATACACAATTCAAGGCAGGGCCACATGTGAAACTACACATGTCATTTATCAACTGATATGCCTGCACTGCACAGCCTTTTACATCGGTATGACAACAACTAAACTGGCTGAGCGCATGAACGGACACAGACGAACTGTCCGCCTAGGAGATGTCCAATACCCAGTAGCAGAGCATGCCCTCCAGCATAACTCTAGGGACCTAGGAACCTGCTACACTGTATGTGCCATTTGGCTTCTCCCACCCAACACCAGTCCCTCTGATCTGCAGAGATGGGAACTTGCACTCCAACACATCCTTTCATCCCACCATCCCCCTGGATTGAACCTACGTTAAACAACCTCACTCCCATTTACTCTTCAGTCTTCTCCTCTTTCCCTTTCCTCTTTAGCCATTCACACATCTTTTCATCCTACATAGTTGTGTTTATACTATATACCTCTTTACTTCTGTACGCATCCTCTTTGGTTTGAAGCTGGCACAGTACTTACAGTAGAATATCTTTGGCTTCCCTCTGACAACCATGCCTCCATCCTTGCTACCCTCCCTGTTTTCCTTTCCCTGTTGTTTCATAACCTGGGTTGTGAGTAACTGAATATATTTTCCCTTCTTCCCTTTCTTTCCCCTCTCTCCTCCCTGATGAAGGAACATTTGTTCCGAAAGCTAGGAACGTAAATTGTTGGTTCTGTTCTTTGTGTATCTATCGGCTGTACTGAGCTGAGGTAAGTACTGGCCAGTCCCTCTATCTCTTTGTTAGTATTTGTTTCACATCTTTATATGAGATTTTCCATTAATCATTTAGAGTAAGAATTAACACATTTAAATTTGAATTTTCAATGACACATTGAAATCTTCCTACCTCAATACAATAATAGTTACAAAACAAAAGAAAACATGTACAAAAAATTGACATAATAATATTTACATTACATGAAAACATTCTTATTTCACACACATGACAGTTGTCTGACAGCTTGTTATATTGATCATAAGACAATTCGTAGTTTACTGGTGAGTCATTCCTCACACTTGAGCTAGCTCATTCCACTTGAGATCACTGCCGTAGTGTCTATTATTTACCTATTACCCAGAAGTCTTGTCATTTCACCACTAGGGAGCTTTGTCGCTTCCTTCAACCCCACATTACTGATTACAAATACAGACATATATATATATATATCTAAAAATAACTTTCTGTCTTTCATTTTAAAATTATAATATAAAATCTTATTTAAGGTAACATACAGATACATATTTAACACTATTTAGTACTGCAGATCAATAAGGATTTCCTCAAAGCGTTCAATAAAGTTATAGTATTATATAAACATTGCATATGAAAAAACCTTCTTTTTATGGAAACTGTTTCTAATATAAGTTCTCCACTTATTGTTTCCAAATTAATTGGTTTGCCAAGGAGATAAGATACGATAGATTCTAACCAGCAGTACACATACTTTGTTAAATGCTAAATATTTTTGTAATTCAATGGGTGCCATTTTAATAATTAATTCCTTAGGAGTGCCATATTGATTATAGCAGAGAACCAATTTGTTGCCTTTCTTCACCCAGGTGTCATAATACCTATTTGTATTCTAGTTCTTAACTCCTCATTATAATGCTTATCTATATTTCAGTTGTGCCATACTCTCTTTTTTCCTCTCTTAACTGTAAATATGTGAAGTGTATCCCTACTGAAACATTAATTACAGCAAACACAGGGTTCCTAACTATTCCCTAACATTACTTCATTTTACTATTTCATACTCGTTGACTTCAGATTCCTTATTCTCATTATCATCATTAAATAATTAATTAACTAACCCCCTGCTCTGCCTTCACTCAACCTCTAATAACAAGAAAGACACTTCACAGTCACACTTTTTCATACTTATCTTTGACTTACTTTATATACAGAACTTCATTATTGCACACTTTATATACTTCAATACTCATCATATTACTGATTATTCAAGCCCGAAGCCTCAAACTATTATCACACCTGAAGACGTTTACTTCATTCTGGTAATACTCCATGTAGGCAACTCTCTTTCATCACTTGACAGTATAACCAATATTCCTTCTAATTATATTTGAAAAAAAATGGCATTATATTTCTCATATTATTTTATAACATCACAATATTATTGCTGCTGTTCACTGCTACGCTATTACTCTACGTTCAGGCAAGTGTTTTCTTACTTTAATTTGCATTTTCCCATTTTGCTTTTCACCTCCTAGGTTCCAAAATAAACATAATTGCTGTCCAACTAATCCATAGCATTTCTATTCAAACTCCAATACATGTTATATTTTTAAAACTTATTTCAAGTCACTTTCCACCCCTTGTAGTTTACTATTCCACCAGTTACCAAATATCATTACTAATACATACATAAATAGTAAACTGAAAATTAAATTTGCATGGCCTAACTTATACGATAAGAACACTGATCAGATAAGATATTCCCAACGAGCACTTGCCAAGTAGAAAAATGTGTAATATCAATAAAGTTTATCATTAATCATATTTCCTCCTCTGCAGCTTTCTATCTAATTACTTCTCCAAATATTATTACAAATACTATGACCGCACCTTCAAATAATAATTATTCATATACCACAGCAACATTGATCAATCTTATAGACAAAGGGATAGTTAAAGATAAATGGTTTCGCTTATACACTTAACACAGGATAGTAGAAAAAGAAAAAAACTTGCCTGGAAGAATGGCAAACACACCTGTGTACAGTGGTTGTTGCCTTGTTTGAAAAACGGGGAAGATTGACGGCATGAAGTGTGGTAAATGCATGTGTTGTAGACATTGAGGTGATGTGTAACAGAAATTGTGAGCTGTAAGGCATGGTGGAAGCCCTGTAAAATATTATTTTTTCATTGCACGTTGTTTTTGTGGTGAAGGCAGAAGACATGGACGACTGGGACCCAATGTCTCATGATTTCACTGATGGCTCTTTCAATACATACATCGATGGACCAGGGGCAACGATGGACCATAGCCAGCAACCGTGGGCAAGAAGTAACCACAGCAAAGGACCGTTCAAGGTCTATGTTGGCAGTGTACCAGTGGGAATAAATAAGGAGGGGCTAACAAATATGTTCTCCAATTATGGAGATGTACAGAGTGTGTACATTCATGAACCACTCCCTGGTCAGCATGTGACTTGGCCGTTTATAGTTTTCCCCAAACACAGCTAGGGAAGCACCAAACGCCAACTTGGTGTGTCCATTAAAATAAATATAGACCCCCTATCTTAGTAGGTGGTGTACTTTTATGTCCTATTTACCATGTCCTCAAATCTATTTGCAAATTGTACCTCTCCCAGTTTTTTAAACAGCTCCACTTGCTGTGGATCAATCTTTAAATGTCTGCCTGGCAGAATAAATGGTTTTAGATCAATAATGTTTTTAAGGCCATAGATGTTAACTGATTTAACATAAGCCAATTCATATGCATTATCACGTGCTATCCTTACTATTTTAAAAGGTCCATGGAAAATGTGTAAGAATTTCTTAATTTCTTCATTTACTTTACTTGACTTTTCCTTGGTTTTTACTAACACCAAATCATTTACTTTAAAAGTAACAGGGTTAAGATTCTTGTCATGCCTTTTCTTCCTACCCATGGCTTTCTTTTTCATCATCTCTTTTGCAAGTCTAATTTTTTCGTCATGAGCTATTTCACTAATCACTGGAAAATCTACCTCCTCACTTATAATATTTGATGATCTCTCTCCAAACATTAATTCCACTGGAGCAAATCCTGTTGATTCATTCCACATATGATTAATGATATCTTCAAAGGATTTAATATGACTTGCCCATGCAGTGTGCTTTTTGCTACAGTAAGTTTGACGCAGTCTATTTATTTCTTTCATTACTCTTTCACTCATATTTCCTTGGGGAAAGTAGCTTAATATCTTAATATGTTTTATTTTGTATATGCTCATGCAGTGCATAAATCTTTCAGATAAAAATTGGGGCCCATTGTCAGACAGTAAAGAATTTGGTACTCCTACATTAGGAAAATAATCAGTCTCTGATTTTTCAACTATTGTTTTAGTATTGGCCCTCTTAATGGGGTACAACTTAATGAATTTGGTGAAGGTGTCCAAAACAACAAATATATATTTACAACCTCCTGTAGAAGCAGGAAGGGGTCCTAGTAAGTCAATCGCTAAAAGTTCCTTAGGTTCAGAAGGGAGGACAGGGTGCATTAAACCCCCAGAAATATTATTAGCTGTTTTTACTCTCTGACACAAGTCACACTTTTCTAATCTCTGTTTTACCTTTCTCCATAGATTATTGAAAGTTACTGTTTTTTGAATCTTAGCAACAATTTTTCTAACCCCATAGCGCCCATAGCTTTCATGCAAACAATCTATCAGTTTGTCAACATGTTGTTCAGGAAAACACAGTTTCCAGTCGTGATCATTTAAGGATTTTCTTCTAAATAGAACCTCTTTATACATAGTATAATATTGTTTTACCTTGGGATAATCATTGGATTTATAGTATTGTATAACCAATTTTAAATTAGGGTCATCATTCTGTTCTTTCTTCATTTGTTTACAAATTTTCCTGACAGCTCTCTCATCCTTCACCCCCTGCATATAGAATAGTTTAATATGGTCTTCCTGCCCATCTTCATTTTCCTGGTCATTTCTACCCAGTGGCATTCTAGATAAAGCATCGGCCACTATATTACTTTTCCCAGTTACATATCTCACTTCCAAATCAAATTGCTGCAAATACATAGCCCACCTAGTTAACCTGCCACATTTCAATTTACATTTTTGTAGGTAGGTCAAAGCTTTATGATCTGTATATACTATTACTTTATGACCCAACAAATAGTACTCAAACTTTTGACATCCAAAGATGATAGCTAAGGCTTCTAATTCTGAAATATAATAATTTTTCTCATGATCATGTAATGTACGGCTGGCAAAGGCTATAGTTCTGTGTTCAACACCAGCTTCAGTCCTAATCAACTGAAAGATTTCAACTCCCAGCCCACAAATACTGGCATCAGTACTCATACAAAAAGGTTGTGAAAAGTCAGGATGGTACAATAGCTTACTGTTTACTAATCTTGTTTTTAATTTCTGAAAAGATTCTTGGCATTCCTCTGTCCAAGCCCATGGTACATATTTTTTTCAGTAATTTACCCAAACATGGATGATTGAATGATTGATCTGACACATATTTTCTGTAGAATCCAAATAGACCGAACATAGCTTTCAATTCTTTCTTATTTCTGGGAGGCGGAAATTCAGCAATTGCAGCCAATTTACTTTTGTCTGGTAGTATCCCTTGTTCATTAATTCTGTGTCCCAAAAATGACAGTTCCTTCTTAACAAATTCTGATTTACTTAATTTCAGTTTCATCCCTCCTTGGTATATAGCTCTCAACACAGTTTCCAAAGTCTTACAGTGCTGAAACCACTCGGAATTTGCAACCAATATATCATCTACATATACTGTTATTTCCTTGGATAATACGTCTCCTAATACTTTATCCATAGCCCTGATAAAAACACATACAGATATATTTAGACCAAAAGGAACCACACAGTATTGGTAGCACTTACCTTCATGTAAAAATGATATACAGGGCCTAGATCTCCTTGCCAGACTAATGTTCCAGTATCCACAAGTCACATCAAAAGAAGTCAGAAATTTACACCCATAAAACTTTTGTAAAATCTCATCAATGTTAGTTGGCCTGTCACTCTCTGATATTACTATTTCATTCAATTTCCTAGCATCAAATACCAGCCTAACACACCCATCCTTCTTTTTTACTACAACTAAGGGGTTTGAGTACCTGCTGTTTGATCTTTCAATTATGTTCCAGGACAACATCCTTTGTACTTCTTTCCTTACAGCTTCCTTTCTAGAAAATGGTATAGCATATGGCTCTTAGAATGGTTCATGCTCTTTTAACCTCAGTTCGTATTCAAAGTCCCTTACTAAACCCAGTTTATCAGAAAAAGATTTACTATTTTGTAACAAGATCCCCTTCAGTTCCTCCTTTTGTTTGACTGTGATACCCTCAATAGCTTCTACCTTCTTTACTATTTCATTCTTAATCTTTTCTTCCTCACCATACTCAAAGTTTGTTTCCACAGACATATATCTTAAAGGTAAATCCAAACCACTTTCATTAGCACTATTGATCTTTTCTGAAAATGTCATTTTGTACATATTCTCTTGGCTCTTAAAACTAAATTTACCATTTGCAAAATCAATGTTTATATGCCATTTACTTAAAAATTCAATCCCTAAAATAACTCCGACACTGAGACAGGGAACCACTAGGAAGTTGCATTCTAATAGTTGGTCTGCCAATTCCACATTCAAGAGTACTTCACGTTTTATGCTTCTAGATAGTTTACCAGTAGCACCAATAATTTTTATACCAGAAACATGCACAACAACTATTCCTTCAATATCTTTTATAGATTCAAAGAAAGCTTGTGAAATACAGTTTAAATCACTACCACTGTCCAGTAAACATTTCACAGATACACCCTACTTTCACAGATACACACTAACTTTAGCCTCTGTGTTCTCCTCATGCAAAAGATCTTCAATGATTTTCTCCCTGCTAAAATGGTCACCTGGTTCCCCAAAACCTTCATTAACCACAGCTAAGTGACAGATAGCTTGTTCCACTTCACTTACCATTTCTTGATCATTTTCTACCATTTTTTTCATTACCTGGTCAGACTTACATTTAATATTCCTTTTACTTACTAAATTATTCTCATTATCCAACACAAATTCAAACACTTCATCATCATCATCATCATCATCATTACCAGAATCATCACTATCCTCACCACTACTTACGCTATTCTCAGACTCTGAACTACTGTCACTTCCACTTTCTATCAATAATTGATCAATTAATTGTTTCTTACCCTCTTCAGATGACCATAAGACTAAACACCTGAATTCTCTCTGATAACTTGTACTCCGAACACTATTAGCATCAATATGGCACACTCTGCTATCCCTAGCTACTTCCTGAATAGAAGTACTTCTACTCAATTCATCAACATTATCTGCTGGAACAACCATTTCAGCACTTACACTCTGGGTACTGCTGGTAAGATTTCCATTTGAACTACTATGTATATTACACTTTTCACTTATTCTATCATTTATGGAGTGCCTCTGCTCCTCAATAGTTACTGTATAATCATTTGTCTGTGGCTCTACATAGTACCTTGCCCAAGTGCAAGCCTTCACAGGAGCCTGTCTTAGTTTAAATGTCCTGACTGAAAATTTCCATTCCTCCCTCTGTTCCTATCTCTGGACATCCCCCCTTCACTTCTGTCTCCATTCTGGTTATTTTCCCTCCAATTACTCCTATTGGCATTACCATAATTTCTAGAGTTAGATCCACTCATATGATTAACATGGAAATCTCTCCCTTGATTAATACTGTCATCAAAACTTCTCCTACTGTTATCAACGATAGGTTTTACTCTCTCTACTTTGTCCACATAACTTAAAAATTCGTTAATGCTTCTCCTTGGAGCAGGTACCAGCAAGTCTCTAATCTTTTGTGGTAACTTTGTTTCCAATCCCATAATAATCACTTCACTATCCAGTTCCTTGTCTAAATATTTCAGTTTGTTAATCCAGTACCAGTACTGACAAAAGCCTTTGACAGTTTCCTTTCTAGATTCATATCTCTCTCCTCCCCAAAACTCACTCAGAATCTTTTGCTGTTTCTCCTTAGACCAATATTCCTTCAAAAATGCAGTTTTGAAGTCACCCCATGAGTTACAAGAATCAGCTGCTTGTGCAGCCCAACCATAAGCATCTCCTATCATAAAACCTCTAGCAAAAGATATTTTCTCTTTATCACTCCAGGTATCAGGTAAGTCATTGAATTCTCTAACAAAATCTAATGGATGCACTCCCCCACATGGGTCAAAGTTACTGAATTTCTTACAACTAATAAAAGAACTATTTACACCATTACACGCGTTGTGCTTTACAGTTTGCACTTTCTTTTCCATTTCAGCTAACTTTGACTCTACACTAGTGTTTACATTCAGTAGCTTAACATCTAGTTCACTCTTTACATCCCCAATTTTGCTTTCAATTTTAGATCTATTTTCAGCACAAAATTTCCTAGTTGCTTGTACTTCCACCTTACCCTTTTTCTCAACAGCCTGTACTGCACCATGAACCATGGGCCTTGCCGTTGGTGGGGAGGCTTGCGTGCCTCAGCGATACAGATAGCCGTACCATAGGTACAACCACAACGGAGGCCAGACAAACGTGTGGTTCCTGAAGAGGGGCAGCAGCCTTTTCAGTAGTTGCAAGGGCAACATTCTGGATGATTGACTGATCTGGCCTTGTAACAATAACCAAAACGGCCTTGCTGTGCTGGTACTGCGAACGGCTGAAAGCAAGGGGAAACTATGGCCATAATTTTTCCCGAGGGCATGCAGCTTTACTGTATGATTAAATGATAATGGTGTCCTCTTGGGTAAAATATTCCGGAGGTAAAATAGTCCCCCATTCGGATCTCCGGACGGGGACTACTCAAGAGGATGTCGTTATCAGGAGAAAGAAAATTGGCGTTCTACGGATCGGAGCATGGAATGTCAGGTCCCTTAATCGGGCAGGTAGGTTAGAAAATTTGAAAAGGGAAATGGATAGGTGAAAGTTAGATATAGTGGGAATTAGTGAAGTTCGGTGGCAGGAGGAACAAGACTTCTGGTCAGGTGACTACAGGGTTATAAACACAAAGTCAAATAGGAGTAATGCAGGAGTAGGTTTAATAATGAATAGGAAAATAGGAACGCGGGTAAGCTACTACAAACAGCTTAGTGAACGCATTATTGTGGCCAAGACAGATACGAAGCCCACACCTACTACAGTAGTACAAGTTTATATGCCAACTAGCTCTGCAGATGACGAAGAAATTGAAGAAATGTATGATGAAATAAAAGAAATTATTCAGATAGTGAAGGGAGACGAAAATTTAATAGTCATGGGTGACTGGAATTCGAGTGTAGGAAAAGGGAGAGAAGGAAACGTAGTAGGTGAATATGGATTGGGGCTAATAAATGAAAGAGGAAGCTGCCTGGTAGAATTTTGCACAGAGCACAACTTAATCATAGCTAACACTTGGTTTAAGAAGGTTGTATACATGGAAGAACCCTGGAGATACTAAAAGGTATCAGACAGATTATATAATGGTAAGACAGAGATTTAGGAACCAGGTTTTAAATTGTAAGACATTTCCAGGGGCAGATGTGAACTCTGTCCACAATCTATTGGTTATGACCTGTAGATTAAAACTGAAGAAACTGCAAAAAGGTGGGAATTTAAGGAGATGGGACCTGGATAAACTGAAAGAACCAGAAGTTGTACAGAGTTTCAGGGAGAGCATAAGGGAACAATTGACAGGAATGGGGGAAAGAAATACAGTAGAAGAAGAATGGGTAGCTTTGAGGGATGAGGTAGTGAAGGCAGCAGAGGATCAAGTAGGTAAAAAGACGAGGGCTAGTAGAAATCCTTGGGTAACAGAAGAAATATTGAATTTAATTGATGAAAGGAGAAAATATAAAAATGCAGTAAATGAAGCAGGCAAAAAGGAATACAAACGTCTCAAAAATGAGATCGGCAGGAAGTGCAAAATGGCTAAGCAGGGATGGCTAGAGGACAAATGTAAGGATGTAGAGGCTTATCTCACTAGGGGTAAGATAGATACTGCCTACAGGAAAATTAAAGAGACCTTTGGAGATAAGAGAACCACTTGTATGAACATCAAGAGCTCAGATGGAAACCCAGTTCTAAGCAAAGAAGGGAAAGCAGAAAGGTGGAAGGAGTATACAGAGGGTCTATACAAGGGCGATGTACTTGAGAACAATATTATGGAAATGGAAGAGGATGTAGATGAAGATGAAATGGGAGATATGATACTGCGTGAAGAGTTTGACAGAGCACTGAAAGACCTGAGTCGAAACAAGGCCCCCGGAGTAGAAACTACTGACGGCCTTGGGAGAGCCAGTCCTGACAAAACTCTACCATCTGGTGAGCAAGATGTATGAAACAAGCGAAATACCCTCAGACTTCAAGAAGAATATAATAATTCCAATACCATAGAAAGCAGGTGTTGACATATGTGAGAATTACCGAACAATTAGTTTAATAAGCCACAGCTGCAAAATACTAACACGAATTCTTTACAGACGAATGGAAAAACTAGTAGAAGCCAACCTCGGGGAAGATCAGTTTGGATTCCGTAGAAATACTGGAACACGTGAGGCAATACTGACCTTACAACTTATCTTAGAAGAAAGATTAAGGAAAGGCAAACCTATGTTTCTAGCATTTGTAGATTTAGAGAAAGCTTTTCACAATGTTGACTGGAATACTCTCTTTCAAATTCTAAAGGTGGCAGGGGTAAAATACAGGGAGCGAAAGGCTATTTACAATTTGTACAGAAACCAGATGGCAGTTATAAGAGTCGAGGGACATGAAAGGGAAGCAGTGGTTGGGAAGGGAGTAAGACAGGGGTGTAGCCTCTCCCCGATGTTATTCAATCTGTATATTGAGCAAGCAGTAAAGGAAACAAAAGAAAAATTCGGAATAGGTATTAAAATCCATGGAGAAGAAATAAAAACCTTGAGGTTCGCCGATGACATTGTAATTCTGTCAGAGACAGCAAAGGACTTGGAAGAGCAGTTGAACAGAATGGATGGTGTCTTGAAGGGAGGATATAAGATGAACATCAACAAAAGCAAAACGAGGATAATGGAATGTAGTCGAATTAAGTCGGGTGATGTTGAGGGTATTAGATTAGGAAATGAGACACTTAAAGTAGTAAAGGAGTTTTGCTATTTGGGGAGCAAAATAACTGATGATGGTCGAAGTAGAGAGGATATAAAATGTAGACTGGCAATGGCAAGGAAAGCGTTTCTGAAGAAGAGAAATTTGTTAACATCGAATATAGATTTAAGTGTCAGGAAGTCATTTCTGAAAGTATTTGTATGGAGTGTAGCCATGTATGGAAGTGAAACATGGACGGTAAATAGTTTGGACAAGAAGAGAATAGAAGCTTTCGAAATGTGGTGCTACAGAAGAATGCTGAAGATTAGATGGGTAGATCACATAACTAATGAGGAGGTACTGAATAGGATTGGGGAAAAGAGGAGTTTGTGGCACAACTTGACCAGAAGAAGGGATCGGTTGGTAGGACATGTTCTCAGGCATCAAGGGATCATCAATTTAGTATTGGAGGGCAGCGTGGAGGGGGAGACCAAGAGATGAATACACTAAGCAGATTCAGAAGGATGTGGGTTGCAGTAGGTACTGGGAGATGAAGAAGCTTGCACAGGATAGAGTAGCATGGAGAGCTGCATCAAACCAGTCTCAGCACTGAAGACCACAACAACAACAACAACAACAACCTGTACTGTATTCACAAAGTCCTCAATAACTTCCTTCTCCCCTCAACGCAATTAGTACTCACTTTTTTAAGTTTGTTATCAGTCTCTTCCCTTACTTTTATCATATTATTATCACAGTTCTTTTCTACTTCATTCACATGCTGTTCTAATCCAGACACTTTTTCCTGAATGAGACTAACTTCCTTTTTAATGTCATTAGCTAGTATGGTCATTCTGGTACCCATGCTAATCATATCACTCCTCATCTTACCAAGTTCATTTCTAAGTTCACTGCTTATATCATTACCCATATTATTCACAGCCCCCATGATTTGCATGAACATATCTTGTAAATTATTCTCATTTGTTGAAGCCTGTACCCTTTGAGCATCACTACCAGTGTTCTTTTCCTCACTGAAGTCCTTTCCATCAACATTACTCCCCTCTCTTCCCACTTTGTCTCTAATTGCAGTGGATGAAGCCTGAATTTCCTTGTCCTGAATACCACTTACTTCATTGTCAGTTATGGTCAAATTTAATTCTGACCTATACCCACTGTCGTCTGTGAATTCTAATACTTCAACTTTTCTACCCTCTAAAGTGTCACTCCCTTTCATTCCACTCGGAATGTCACTAATGTTTTCCACTCGCTTAGTCTCTACTGCTTTGTTTTCCTCACTTTCCATTTTGACGAAAATTACAATATATATACTGCTCATACAATACCTTAAAGTTCCGGTTGTCTTCTCCATCGGTCGTCAGCCGGTGTCTTGTTTATGATGTCCGTGGTCTGCTACTGCTGCTGTTGCTGCAAACTCATGATCTGTCAAGCTGCTCCCATTCGTATTCGGCGCCTGCTGTCACTGACCCTGGTCAGCTATGTCCGGCTTGTGTGGATTGGCTGCTGCTTCCATCTTGGCCACCGCTGCTGCAAACTCGTCACGTTGATTGGCTGCTACTGTTGTGGCTATTCTTAAACTGCGTCAGATGTAGTTATATGTGCATGGTTCTCAGTTCTACCGTTGTTGCCACTGATTTCACTCTCACTCGAAGTCGGTCTTCCAAATATAATCTTAAGGCTTGTAAGTTCGATATCCTCAGCCAAAGGGCACCACATTTAACGTGCCGGGACATGTCCTTATTTATTAGTGCCACTTAAAGTTCACATCACAACTGGATGTACCAGTATTGAAACATTTCCTCACCCAGTAGATAGTGCGCAATGTTCTCGACCTACCTTGCATTGTTTATTCAATATTGTCTTCCCCGTAGCTGTGTCCATCTCACCTAAATCACACTGAAATTAAGAAGCCAGGATCCTAGGTGAAGTTTTCCAAAATCAAAAGTCAAGATCATATTCATTGTTGAACATTTATACCAACCACAGTGCGATTTATTTGTTATCACTCTCACACACAATATTCATGTGACCAGGCCTCTTACATTTAATCATCACAATAGGTAGGTCAAAAACTTCCAGTCTTTAACAAAGTTCACAATTACAATTACCGAAAAATTAACCAACTTGCCACACTCTTGCTCCAAGAGAATCTGACCGAGAGCTAATTAGAGCTGCACCAGCTCGGACCTTATATAGACGAGTGCTTGAATATTTGACTATTTCTGTTAATATATTGTAGTTTATAACTTCCCAGGGTTAAAATGATCCTTTCTAACTGGTTTTGAAGTTAACTGTTGGGTTTTATTATTTAAATAACATGAGTGAGCTGTATCAATTTAAATACGCGGAACTAACTTATGCATCCGCCGTGGGAATTCCCGACCTATAACCATGGCAGCCCTTTTGAACAATAATTTTTACATATTCAAATTTACTTAATTCTTAATTAATGCCCTTACAAAGTTGAGACTGGAGTTATTTTACGTAGAAAAATAAAGGTAGCAAAAGTATCAAAACAGATCTCGGAATTATTTAGTAGTTTAGTCACAATTGGCACTGAAAGTCATACAGGCTACAGATTTTAAGTCTCAATATCTATTTAACTAAAAGACTTTAGGTTAATTTAAACACTTTGCTGGAATCAGTAAAATTTAGGCTTTCTTTTGGATGCAGTCTTATAGCTGAATTTGATCTATTAGCTCACTCGAATTTTACTTAATATGTATTGCACAATATGCGTCATTGTCCATAACTGTTAATAGTATGCATTTCCAATAAAAATGATTAGCTCATTACTTTCAGAATAGATATTAGAATGTACTGAAATAATAGATTTTACTAGGGGAATTTTATTTAAACTATTTCTGAATTCTGTACTATGAGGCTGAAGGCCACAGAATCTGTAGTCGGAATCAGAGTAGTGAAAATGAAAAAAAAATAAAAGTTCATTGCTTAACTAAGTTACTGAAGGAGTGTAAAACCAAAACAGGATAGCAGTGGGCAACCCTGCTTCATTACAAAAGGTGTGTTAATTTCATAAGTTGATTCTTACAAAACTCTTTCAGAGTACCATCTCTATTCCTATAATTGGGACCATTCGAAATTTTACATTTATTTCTCCCCTGTTCAGCTTTCAACCAAAAGTTATTTAAAAAACTTTTATCATATCTTTGATATGTTTCCCACTGATTTAAATTTAAATTTGCCCAAGACAGAGCTTTGCCTTAAAGACATCTTTTAACAAATTTAATTTTTTGATTGTCACTCATGCCTGACACAAAACAATCTCTGCAGTAGTGCAGAAAATCCATTGGATGTAAATTGTCTGATGAAAAACTTCTGATTGGAGTGTTGGAACATGCAGTACCATTGTTTGAATACAGATTTTTGTGAATGCAAGTTTCCTGAACTTCTGAAATTTTCTGATCTAAAACATTTACATTAGTTTGCATACTGTTTTCAACATTTAGAATTTTTTTATCTAAACTACTTAAGTTCTGTTCCATTTTTTTCACTACAGCCTTCTTTTCAACTCTGACGTCATTAATATTCTTCATCTGTTTTGCAGATTCAACAATGAACTCATTTTCCAAAACAATAAATTTATTTTCTAAGACATCAACTTGTTCATTCATAATTTTTAATCCCTCTGACAACCCTTTTTTTTAGCTCTGAAACCTGATTACTAAGTTGGTTGATTTGGTATTGTACCCTGTCCATTTTTCTATTGTTTTCATTTCTTATTTCAGTTAACTGATCATTAACTGCACTAAATTTGCTATTGTTATTGGTCTTCATTTCATCTAGTTTTTCCAAAATCAACAGCAAAATATCAATTTTTACTGTTTCTTGCTGACTATGATTTCACTCGGTTCAAACATGTCCTGGCTGGGTCCTACAGCTTTCACTTCTCCATCACTTCTACCCTCATATCTATTCATTTTGTTAACAATCACACGAGTCCACAAATAAATCATCATCATCATTTAAGACTGATTATGCCTTTCAGCGTTCAGTCTGGAGCATAGTCCCCCTTATAAAATTCCTCCATGATCCCCTATTCAGTGCTAACATTGGTTCCTCTTCTGATGTTAAGCCTATTACTTCAAAATCATTCTTAACCGAATCCAGGTACCTTCTCCTTGGTCTACCCCGACTCCTCCTACCCTCTACTGCTGAACCCATGAGTCTCGTGGGTAACCTTGCTTCTCCCATGCGTGTAACATGACCCCACCATCTAAGCCTGTTCGCCCTGGCTGCTATATCTATAGAGTTCATTCCCAGTTTTTCTTTGATTTCCTCATTGTAGACACGCTCCTGCCATTGTTCCCGTCTGCTAGTACCTGCAATCATCCTAGCTACTTTCATATCTGTAACCTCAACCTTATTGATAAGGTAACCTGAATCCACCCAGCTTTCGCTCCCATACAACAAAGTTGGTTGATAGATTGAACGGTGCACAGATAACTTAGTCTTGGTACTGACTTCCTTCTTGCAGAAAAGAGCAGTTCATAGCTGAGTGCTCAATGCATTAGCTTTGCTACACCTCGCTTCCAGTTCTTTCACTGTGTTGCCGTCCTGTGAGAATATGCATCCTAAGTACTTGAAACCGTCCACCTGTTCTAACTTTGTTCCTCCTATCTAGCAGTCAATCCATTTATATCTCTTTCCCACTGACTTTACTTTCATTTTGGAGATGCTAATCTTCATACCATAGTCCTTACATTTCTAATCTAGCTCTGAAATATTAAAAAAATGGTTCAAATTGCTCTGAGCACTATGGGACTTAACTTCTGAGGTCATCCTCTAGAACTTAGAACTACTTAAACCTAACTAACCTAAGGAAATCACAAACATCCATACCCAAGGCAGGATTCGAACCTGTGACCGTAGCGGTCACGCAGTTCCAGACTGTAGCACCTAGAACTGCACGGCCAACTCTGAAATATTACTTTGCAAACTTTCAATCGAATCTGCCATCACAACTAAGTCATCCGCATATGCGAGACTGCTTATTTTGTGTTCACATATCTTAATCTCACCCAGCCAGTCTATTGTTTACAACATATGATCCATAAATAATATGGACAACAATGGAGACAGGTTGCAGCCTTTTCTTATCTCTGAAACTACTCTGAACCATGAACTCAATTTACCGACAACTCTAACTGCTGCCTGACTATCTATGTAAAGACCTTTAATTGCTTGCAAAAGTTTGCCACCTATTCCATAATCTCGTAGAACAGACAATAACTTCCTCCTAGGAACCCAGTCATATGCCTTTTCTAGATCTATAAAGAATAGATACAATTCCCTGTTCCACTCATAACACTTCTCCATTATTTGCCGTAAGCTAAAGATCTGTTCCTGACAACCTCTAAGAGGCCTGAACCCACACTGATTTTCATCTAATTTGTCTTCAACTAATACTCGCACTTTCCTTTAACAATACCTGAGAAGATTTTACCCACAACGCTGATTAAAGAGATACCTCTGTAGTTGTTACAATCTTTTCTGTTTCCATGTTTAAAGATTGGTGTGATAACTGCTTTCGTCCAGTCTGATGGAACCTGTCCCAACTCCCACGCCATTTCAATTATCCTGTGTAGCCATTTAAGACCTGACATTCCACCATATTTGATGAGTTCTGACTTAATTTCATCCACCCCAGCCGCTTTATTGCACTGCAATCTATTGACCATTTTCTCCACTTCCTCAAATGTGATTCTATTTCCATCATCATTCCTATCCCATTATACATCAAAATCTGAAACATTACTGATCGTATTTTCACCTACATTGAGCAACTCTTCAAAATATTCCCTCCATCTGCCCAAGGCATCAACAGGATTCACCAGCAGTTTTCCTGACCTGTCCAAAATACTTGTCATTTCCTTCTTACCTCCCTTTCAAAGACTGCTAATTACACTCCAGAATGGTTTTCCAGCAGCTTGACCCAAAGTCTCCAACCTGTTTCCAAAGTCTTCCCAAGATTTCTTCTTGGATGCTGCAATTATCTGTTTGGCTTTGTTTCTTTCTTCAACAAAAATTTCTCTATCTACCTGAGTTCTAGTATATAGCCATTTTTGATACGCCTTCTTTTTCCTTTTACAGGCTGCCTTGACTGTGTCATTCCACCAAGTTGTTTGCTTCATCCTACCTTTACACACTACTGATCCAAGACATTCTTTAGCCACTTCTAGTACTGTGTCCCTGTACCTCGTCCATTCCTTTTCCAATGACTGTAATTGACTACAGTCAACTAACTCGTACCTTTCTGAGATCACTGTTATGTACTTGTGCCTGATTTCCTTATCCTGAAGTTTCACCACACTTATCCCCCTATATATGGACCTGACCTCCTGTACTTTCAGTGTCATCAAAGAATCCTCTGAATACACGTGTGTCCCTCACAGCTTTCCTGAATTCCTGATCTGTTATTATATAGTCAATGTTCGATTTCCAATCCTGGCATTAAAATCACCCATGAGCAGAACACTGTCCTTGTTCTTTACTCTAACAACTATGTCACTGAGTGCATCATAAAAACTATCCATCTTATCTTGATTTGTCCCTTCACAATGCGAATATACTGACACAATCCTAATTTTCTTGCTAGACACTGTCAAATCTATCCACATCAGTCGTTCATTTACATACCTTATTGCAACTACGCTGGGTTCCATTTCTTTCCTGATGTAAAGCCCTACACCCCATTGTTCTATTCCTGCTTTGACTCCTGACAGGTAGACCTTGTATTATCCCACTTCCTCTTCTTTCTCACCCCTTATCCGAATTTCACTAACAGCTAAAACGTCCAACCCCATCTTATTTGCAGCCTCTGCCAGCTCTACCTTCTTCCCAGAGTAGTCCCCATTGATATTAATAGCTCCCCATCTCGTTACCATTCATTTGCCGAGTCATATCTTAGGAGTCCCTGGTTTGTCAATTAGACACAAATTGTTTGTAGTTATCTTTCCTTTTTTGATGTCCTTTGATGTAGCTGATCATTAACTGCACTAAATTTGCTATTGTTATCGGTCTTCATTTCCTCTAGTTTTTCCAAAATCAACAGCAAAATATCAATTTTTACTGTTTCTTGCTGACTACAATTTCACTTGGTTCAGACATGTCCTGGCTGGGTCCTACATCTTTCACTTTTACATCACTACTACCCTCACATCTATTCATTTTGTTAACAATCAAATGAGTTCACAAATAAATTAACTTCACAAATAGTTTTAACTTACCCTTCCTTTTTTGATGTCCCTCATTGTAGTTGTAAGGTCTTCTTTCATTTGATCCGGTTCGTCATTGTTGGTAGTACCTCGTCACTGTTGATACAACTTGGTTGAGTAGTCCTCGCTCTTCTTTCTTTGCATGCTCTGAAATTCCTTTATAGATATAAACAGCAAATGACACAAATCATTGTCCCTTCCTCTTCTGCAACTGGAAAAAGTTCATTATCAGTCAAATGACCCCAGCCACCATCGCCAATTGTACAATTCCCTCTCCCTCACAGCATTTGTTGATTGTCACTCTTCAAAATAAACTCATTTAATAAGTTTCAAGAGGAGTAAGATTTACAATAAATCTTCTTTTCTTGTATTTGGTTCCAGTTCTTCACCTCTAGAGATTGATTCTTGAAGGTGAAATTTTTGATATTATTGTTTCTCATGGTTCCAATTGGCATAATAACTACTGGAGAATTACCTGTTTTTTATCTTGATTTTTGTTTTTCACGTTTTTCTGTTATCACATTGTCATTGTAATTTCCACTTCATTATCAAAACTTACATTGTTATTTCCAAACATAAAAACATGTCTGATCACATTAGAGGCATTCCCACTACTATTTCATTCTGTGGTACTGTAGCGACGCTGCCGCGCGCTAATTCAAGCTCGCCAGTGTGTGTGTGTGTGCTGTGCGCGTGTGTCAGTACAGTGATGTAGCGACGCTGTGTAGTTCCGCGCCCAGCCTCTAGAGGCGCTGTGTTTTATAACTTTTATATACGTTCTGTTTCTTATGATTATTATTCCTTGTTTTTTAGAGTTAGTGAGTAGTTCCTTGTCTCCTGACTTGTGTGGACAGATACTATTTTCTCTCCGAGTTACAGAAGTTTCCGAGGATTGAGGATCCTCTGTATAGATCGGAAGCAAAATTTTATAGCTCCGAACTGTCCACGCATGCCGGGCGTCGTCAGATACGCGCCGCAATAAAGTTATTATTACTCAACTGAAGGTCTTCATTCTTCCGAATCACGTCAAGCAAAAGTCGGACAGCCACCAGTTTAGCTGTACCCGACAAGTGGTGACCCCGACGTGATTTGAACACGCAACCTTCTGGTGATCCAAGCAGAGACCGACGTGATTCAAGCAGAGACCGACGTGATTAAGAAGAAGCAGTCGTGAGCTACACAAGTAACGAGCACATAATGACCGAACAGCAGGCCGTCTCCAGGATTGCAGTCCGTTTGCCGCCATTCTGGCCCGACAACCCAGTACTCTGGTTCGCGCAGGCAGAGGCAAGTTTTAGCTGCGCTGGAATAACGGTCGAAGCAACTAAATTTGCGCTGATTGTGAGCCAACTCGACCAACGTTATGCAGCCGAGGTGCAGGACATAATCACAGCACCGCCCGAGGCTGGAGCTTATGCCAGGCTAAAATCAGAGTTGGTTCGACGGGTTGCCGCGTCACAAGAGGACCGGATACGTCAGGTTCTGACACAGGAAGAAATTGGCGACAGGAAGCCTTCCCAATATCTGCGACATCTACGCAGCAAGGTTGACACCGTTACTGTGCCAGACAGTCTGCTCAGAACGCTGTGGAGCAGTAGGTTGCCGCCGCAAATAAAAGCCATAATCGCCTCACAAACGGACATGCCGCTGGATGACGTGGCGCAGCTAGCAGACCGGATTCAGGACGCGATCACACCGGCTCCGGTCAGCGCAGTCGCGGCGTTGGACAACAGTGCAAACAGTACCGCGTCTGTGGCACGAGCCGACCATGATTCTCTCGCTGCCAAGGTTGAGCTTTTGTGCGCCCAGGTCAGTGCGCTGCTAGCACGGGACGACGACAATAATAGAAGAAGTCTATACAGACGGCGGCGTTCGAGAAGCAGATCTTCAGGCAGTACTACCACTCCGCAAGGCGAGGTACCGTTGTGCTGGTACCACCGACGATTCGGCGATCAGGCAAGGAAGTGCACATCGCCATGCTCGCACCCAAACGCCACCGGCGGTCGACAATAGGCGCAACCGACTGCCAGTTATCCTCCAAGCGCCTGTTCGTTACCGATAGGAGTTCCGGCGTTAAGTTTTTAATTGACACTGGGTCGGACCTGAGTATCATACCACGAACAGCCATACATCGTTGCCGGCCGCCAACTGCCTTCCGTCTGACGGCTGCCAACAATTCTTCCATCGCAACATATGGCACACAGAGGATGGAGCTTAATCTCGGCCTACGTCGCGCGTACGAGTGGAATTTTACAGTTGCTGACGTCACGGAGGCGATCGTCGGGGCTGATCTCCTCGCGCACTATCACCTGCTGCCGGACGTCGCGAACGCACGCTTGGTAGACAGCGTCACTGGCTTAGCTGTCACGGGTTTCCGTCGCAACACCGCAACACACAGTGCCAAGTTGGTCCATGCTACTGAGGGTGAGTACACTGAATTACTGCTTAACTATCCGAACTTGACCAGGCCGCCCGGCGCTCCCAGGTTCATACCACATGACACGGTGCATCACATTCAAACGACTGATGGTCCCCCAGTAGCATGCCGACCTAGGCGTCTCGCTCCGGACAGATTGAAGATAGCGAAGGCAGAATTCGACGCCATGATTCGCGAGGGCATAATGCGGCCATCTAAGAGCCCGTGGTCCTCCGCATTACATCTTGTTCCGAAGAAGGGTGGAGCTTGGCGCCCATGCGGTGACTACCGTGCGCTTAACGCGCGAACGGTGCCGGACAGATATCCCGTTCCGTTACTGAGGGATTATAATCACGCTTTACATGGTGCCACGGTGTTCACAGTCCTGGACTGCGCTAAAGCGTATACACAGATTCCGGTGGCCAATGACGACATTCCAAAGACTGCAATAATAACGCCTTTCGGTTTATTTGAAAGTAAATTTATGACTTTCGGTTTACGCAATGCCGCTCAGACCTGGCAAAGGTTTATAGACTCGGTTCTCCAGGGGCTGCCGTTCTGTTTCGCCTACCTGGACGATGTGTTAGTGTTCTCTGCTGACCACGATCAACACCGACAACATCTGCGAGAGATTTTCGAGCGATTGGAGCGTTGCGGTGTCGTCTTGAACGTGGACAAGTGTGTTTTTGGGCAGTCAGAGGTGACATTTCTTGGCCATAAGATTTCTGCTGAAGGCTCTCTTCCTCTGTCCGAGAAGGTGGACGCTATCTTGCAGCTACCCCGACCAACTACAATCAAAGAATTACGTCGTTTTTTGGGGATGCTCAATTTTTATCGACGACACCTTCCTCACGCTGCGGAGCTGCAGGAACCTTTGACGGCGGCATTATCAGGCCCTAAAGTAAATAGCAAGTCTCTGATACAGTGGACAGAGGACATGTGTTCTGCGTTCGAGGCAACAAAGAGGAGTATGGCCGACGCGGCGCTTCTCGCACACCCACGACTCGACGCGCCATTAGCAATTGTCGTAGATGCGAGCCAGACGGCGATCGGTGCCGCGTTACAACAATGGTCCGACAACGCATGGCAGCCACTGGCGTATTATTCCCACAAGCTTTCGCCTGCACAGAGAAAATGGAGCACATATGACCGTGAACTCCTGGCAGTATTCCAAGCAGTGAAATATTTTCACCCTCAAGTGGAAGCGCGAACTTTCACGGTATATACAGACCACAAACCACTCACTTTCGCCTTCCGTCGGAATAGTGTCAACTGCTCTCCCCGTCAATTTCATCACCTTGAGTTCGTGGCCCAGTTTACTACCGACATTAGACATATTTCTGGGATCGACAACATTGTTGCGGATTGCCTTTCACGGATCAGCAGTGTTTCCAGTAACATAGACTTTCCTGCACTGGCACAGGCACAGAGAGACGACGAAGAACTCCTTGCCTATGTTAAAGACACGGCTTCAGCATTGCAACTGAAACTTGTTGATGTTCCGGGGGAGGACACACAGCTATACTGCGACGTTTCTCGCGGCCGACCTCGTCCCTTTCTGACGCCGGCTTTTAGAAGGCAAGCCTTTGATACGGTACATGGATTGTCCCATCCAGGGGTACGCCCGACATTCCGCCTAGTATCGCAACGTTTCGTGTGGCCAGGCATGCAAAAAGACTGCCGCGAGTGGGTCCAATCTTGTCTTCAGTGCCAACGCTGCAAGATTAACCGCCATGTACACGCACCGATCGGCGATTTTCCGGATACCACCGCCCGCTTTGCCCACGTTCATTTGGATGTAGTCGGACCACTTCCACCTTCGAACGGGCAAAGATATCTGTTTACAATGATCGACCGTTTTACGCGTTGGCCGGAGGCAGTGCCGGTGGATAATATCACAGCAGACACATTAGCTTCCGCTTTTGCAATGACGTGGTTGGCAAGATTTGGATGCCCACTACATATTACCACTGACCGCGGACGGCAATTTGAATCAGACCTGTTCTCACAGCTGGCCAAGTTTTGTGGTTACACCCACCATAAGACCACAAGTTATCACCCAGCAAGCAACGGCATGATCGAACGCTGGCACCGTTGTTTGAAGGCCGCGCTGATGTGCCACGAAGAAACCTGGACAACCGCACTACCAGTGGTCTTGTTAGGCTTACGGACGACTTTCAAACCAGACCTGGGGTCGTCAGCGGCAGAACTGGTTTACGGAGAAACACTGCGCCTTCCTGGTGACTTTGTAGACGCTGATGCCGCGGAGACAGTTGCTACTGGCCAGCCGGATTTCTTGCGACGATTGAGGGACCATGTATCAAAGATTCGCCCTCCGAAAGCCACACATCATGGCAAGCCGCCCACTTTCGTGCACCAGGACCTGGAACAATGTCGTCACGTCATGCTCCGCACTGAGGGCGTTAAACCGCCTCTACAAGCTCCTTATTCTGGTCCATATGAAGTGCTACGGCGCAGTGCCCACACCATGGATATCCTAGTGAACGGCAAAACGACGACTGTCGCGTTGAATCGGGTTAAACCTGCATATGTTTTTCCTGACACCCCACTAGCGGCACCTCGTCGTAGGCGTCCACCTACCGCTGTTCCAGACACTGACGCCACATCTCCGGCGCCGGCTCTTCAACATTCGCCGCCCAACGCAGCACAACATCCGCCTCCTGACGTTGTTCCTCCTCCTCCGACGAGGACGACCCGTTCTGGACGTCGGGTGCACTTTCCGGCGCGGTATCTCGACGCCGACGCTCCGCTTCCGCCCGGGGGGCTGATGTAGCGACGCTGCCGCGCGCTAATTCAAGCTCGCCAGTGTGTGTGTGTGTGTGCTGTGCGCGTGTGTCAGTACAGTGATGTAGCGACGCTGTGTAGTTCCGCGCCCAGCCTCTAGAGGCGCTGTGTTTTATAACTTTTATATACGTTCTGTTTCTTATGATTATTATTCCTTGTTTTTTAGAGTTAGTGAGTAGTTCCTTGTCTCCTGACTTGTGTGGACGGATACTATTTTCTCTCCGAGTTACAGAAGTTTCCGAGGATTGAGGATCCTCTGTATAGATCGGAAGCAAAATTTTATAGCTCCGAACTGTCCACGCATGCCGGGCGTCGTCAGATACGCGCCGCAATAAAGTTATTATTACTCAACTGAAGGTCTTCATTCTTCCGAATCACGTCAAGCAAAAGTCGGACAGCCACCAGTTTAGCTGTACCCGACAGTACTAACAATATTGCAAAGAGTTTACAGATTTTGTTGACAAATGACTTTCTATTAATTTCTATTATTATTTTATAAATGAATCCAGAAATAAATTTAATAATCAGCATAAGATTGCGCAGTTAATAATAGGAATTTTAATGCCGGATATTTCATAATTTCAAATGTTTCTAAAAGAAGAGTAATTTTAACTGTACATATAGAGCTGGTACGAGGGTGGTTTGAAAAGCTTTTGGAATGGAATAGAGAAAAAGTACTTACATCACTGAAACTTTTTTTTTTCAATGTAGTCTCCTTGTAGATTAATGCACTTGGACCAATGATGTTCCAGTGCCTTGATCATCGTCTCAAAAATTAGTTTCCTCCAGGCCTGCAAAACATTTGTCAACTCCAGCTGTCAATTCTTTGTTTAAAGTGAATCTTCATCCACAAAAAAATTTTCAGTTCTGGTAAGAGATGCAAGTCTGACGGAGCCATATTAGGTGAATAAGGCAGGTGTGGCAACAATTCATACCCTAGTTCATGTAATTTTGCCATGGCGATGTCACATGTGTGCAGGAGTGCATTGTCTTGATGGAAGATGACTTTTTTCCTTGCTAAACCTGGCCTTTTTGCATGTATCTTTTGTTACAGTTTGCCCAGGAGGTTAGCATAGTATTCTCCAGTAATGGTTTGCCCAGTGGGGAGATAATCTACAAATACAATCCCCTTCACATCCTAGAACACTGATGCCATGACCTTTCCTGCCAAAGCAATTGTCTTTGCTTTCATTGGTGGTGAGAATCAGCATGTTTCTACTGCTTTGACTGTTGTTTTGTCTCTGGGATATAGTAGTGCACCCAAGTTTCATCTATGGTCACAAACCAGCACAAAAAATCTTGTTGGTTTCTCCTTGTTGTTCCGATATTTCCATTCTCATGTGTTTTTGATCCAGCAACAAGAGTTGCAGCACCCATCTTGCAGATGATTTTTTCATTTCTAATTCTTCAGTTAAAATGTGGTATACCCTTTCAGATGACATCTGTAAAGTTTGAGCATTTTCACACACTTCGGTGATCCTCCATGACCATTCTGTGCACTTTTGCAATGATTTTTGGAGTAGTATCACATCTTTCCCAACCACTGTGTGGATCATCATCTAAGCTCTCCTGAGCAAATTTAAATTCATTTGTCCTCTTGGCAACAGTTGAATATGATGGAGCAGAGTCCCTCAGTGTATTCTGGAAATCGGCATGAATGTCCTTTGCTTTATACCTTTCTTTACATAGTACTTAATCACTGTTCAAATCTCAATTTTTCCACCTTTGCGAATCACTATGGAGGAACAACAATGGAGCCACATCACTGCCACAGCTCTCTTCCAAGAGCACTGATGTGGCACGTGTTTACAGGCAACAGTCCAACGAATGTCACATGAACAAATCATTGCGCTAGTGCTGACCTCTTGTGGTGATTCCAAGAACTTTTCAAACCACCCTCGTACATATCAATTCTGACGAAGAAAATAAAGGAATTTCTTTTTATACATTTTAGCCTGAAATATAATACATTGTGTACAAAATCTTATGCAATTCTCTTTTTAAAAAAAAAAAAAAAAAAAAAAAAAAAAAAAAAAAACAGCTGAGATAATATTAACCTTTGAAAAGGTAGAAAGTATTTTTGGTATCAATAACTTCTGTTGAATACAGGTAATGTTAGAGATGGGTGTCCCTTTACAGGATGCTGTATTCAGATTTGAGCTGAGTTGGTGACCTTTCACTCACAGCTTCAGGCAGCTTGAGACATTGCCAATGGGCATCACTGTAGTGGGCCAGATGTGTGGGTCCTAGGGACATCCAGCATTTCCCATATGGCCCTTGATCAGTCCACTACTGTGGTCAGCCCAGTTACTGCCCATGCTGAAGTTTATCCCCCCACCCATCATCAAGATGGAGGTCTTGCCAGGAAAATGATGAAAGGCCTCCCAGTTTGGCTGACAAGCAGGTTTCAGGTGCTATCTGTGACTAATACAAATCTTGAGCCAGATGCAGCTCTTGTCTTGTTTCAGAGGAGGTACATGATGGAGACCCTTAGGCATTTGACTACCAAGGAGGGGAAGAGGTTCATCAGTGTACACTCTGTGTGCATACCAGTGGCATTCAACCCAGGTGTGGAATGGGTCCTTGTGGATAATGCAAAGGGCACAGGGTGCAGCCAACTGCTGGTGATGGCTGATGTCAGTACCAATGATGTGTGTCACTTTGGATGAGAAGAGATTCTCTCTGGTCTTATGCAGCTATGTGATGGGTAAAGATAGCCAGGCTTGTTCATAAGATGAAGGCAGACATCACCATTTGTGGCACTGTAACAGGATCATATATGGACCTTTGGAAGAGAGCCAAGTGGAGAGTCTGAATCAGAGGCTCAATCAGTGCAGGTCAAACACAGGATGGGAGGAGACCTAGGAAACATTGGTATTACAGTTGTAAATTGCTTTAGCTGTGTTGGAAAGAACCAGAGCTCCAAGTGCTCATAGAAAGCACTGCACCAGAAATTGCTGTAGGTATTGAAAGTTGGCTAAGTGTGGAGATAAATTCAGCTGAAGTTTTTACCAAGGAACTGATGGTATTCAGAAGGGATATATTAAATGCAGCTGGTGGTGGCATGTTTGTTTCTGTTGGAATCAGTTTAGCCTGTAGTAAAATTGAAGTAGATAGTTACTGTAGTGGACTGTTAAGGCAGCCAGTCCACAGTGAAGTAGCCGAAAGGGCACGCGTCAACTCACGCCGTCTGGCGTTAAGTCTGGAACAGGATTCGTAATGAATGTGATAAAGAAAAGAACGTAGCTACTAGAACACTTAACTTTTATATTGTCCTTTGGTATACAGCATTCTGGATGATACAAGTGAGACTCTATCTTGAGGTACATGCAATGGTACAAATGGTTAATGGCGCCTTGCTAGGTCGTAGCCACTAACTTAGCTGAAGGCTATTCTAACTGTCTCTCGGCAAATGAGAGAAAGGCTTCGTCAGTGTAGTCGCTAGCAACGTCGTCGTACAACTGGGGCGAGTGCTAGTACGTCTCTCGAGACCTGCCTTGTGGTGGCGCTCGGTCTGCGATCCTGACAGTGGCGACACGCGGGTCCGACATGTACTAATGGACCGCGGCCGATTTAAGCTACCACCTAGCAAGTGTGGTGTCTGGAGGTGACACCACATTCCTCCCCCGCAAATCGGCGAACGGTCGTGTGATAAGGCTTCCGCCCGCCGTGGGGAGGACCCCACGTTGACGTATGCGATGGGGTGCGGAGCCTAACAACAGGCGAGGCTGTGCCACCCGCACCCTGCCATTCGGTCCGAGGGGAGCTAGGAAACGCCTGAAAACCTAGTCCAGGGTGCACGTCAACATGCGGTGTATGCGCCCGTATGAGACAGGAGGGGCCGAAGGGTTGACCTCCATTGCGTCGGGGGATCCGACGCGCGATGACGACATCTGGTCCGGAACGGGCAAGAGTTCCATGGCGGAGGACATCCGGTCACGGGAAGCGATCGGCGGCGCGTGACCCAGGGAGGCGCCAGGCGGTCGCAGCGACGTGTCCACTGCGGGCGGCGCCGGCGGGAGAACAGGCGGCGGCGGCGCGTCGCCATGAGGCAAAATGGAAGGCAGCGTCGGTAACACCTGGGGGTGAGGCGAGCCAGTAGATGGGTCCCCAGGGTGCTGACTGGACGGCACCGTCGCTGAAAGCAGACGGGGAGCGGCAGAACCCAGGCGACGACAGAGGCGCAGATGATGGAGATGCCGACGCACCTCACCAGAGGCCCCCAAAACCAAATACATCGCGCGGCCGAGGCAGCGAAGAATGCGCCCTGCGAGCCAACGCCATGAACCTCGATAGGTGCGATAGAAGGCAACGTTGCCAGGAGCAAAAGCAGGAGTCTGCCGCTGCACAGGAACCTGATGCGGCGGATGCAGCAAAGACATCAAGGTTCGATGAGGACGACCGTGGAGCAACTCAGCCGGCGAGTGACCATCGCGGGGCTGAGAGCGATACGAGGACAAAAAGAGCAACAATGCGTCCTCCCGAAAATGCGACTCTTTCAACTTCAACATCTGTGACTTGAAAGGCTGGACCAATAGTTCAGCGGCACCGTTTGACTGAGGCGAAAACGGCGCGGATGTCACATGTTGAATACCATGGGCCTTGCAGAATGACTGAAATTCTGCGGACATGAATTGTGGGCCATTGTCGGAAACAATAGTCTGCGGAAGACCTTCAATGCAAAAAATAGTGGATAACGCTTGGATGGTGGCAGAAGACGTCGTGGAAGACATCCGGACAACAAAAGGAAAATTACTGAAAGAATCGACCACAACCAACCATCGAGCATTCCAGAATGGACCGGCAAAATCTATGTGCAAGCGTTGCCAAGGGGAAGTGGCTTTTGGCCATGCAAAGAATTTCCGCGGCGGTGCGGATTGTTGTTCGGCACACGCCATGCAAGAAGAGCACATATTCGTAATCGCAGCATCGATTCCGAACCAAGTACAGTGCTGACGAGCAAGTTGTTTCGTACGCACTATACCCCAATGTCCTTGGTGAAGAAGCCGTAAGACAGAGGACTGTAACGAATGTGGGACCACGACTCGGGACCGATCATTATCAGAACGCAACAACAAAACACCACGTCGTACAAAAAGTCTCTCCTTGTGAGCAAAAAATTGGCGAAACAGCGGATCCTCGATCCGCGACTTTGACAAGGGCCATTGCGTAGCAACAAAACGCAAAACAGTAGCAAGGACAGGGTCAGCAGCTGTGGCTGTAGCTACACGACGAAAATCAAGCGGAAACGATTCGACCACGTTATCGGTTTCCGCATCAATGAACATGCAAGCAAGTTCGGAAGAATCGAATGCTTTATCCTCAGCAACAGGCAAATGGGACAACGCATCAGCGTTTCCGTGCTTAGCAGTGGACCGATACAAGATATCATAGCGGTGGGCGACCTCATCACGCAATGCGTGGGAAACATTGCGCGCTTTGAAAAACTTCAGTTGTGCGTTTACTTTCAGTTCCAAGTGTGCGTCATAGTTCTTAGCGCAACCAAGGCCCGGTGCAAAAATGTCTCCAAAGTCTTCACATAGACTAGAAACACTGGCTGAAGGCACAGTCTGATTCACTGATAGGACCTGATTGACGATAGACAAGTTAAACAACTGAAATAAATCTAAACCAAACAAGTTCACTGTAGTAGAAGAACGAAGAACGTAAAAAGACACAAGTTTTGTTTGTCCCTTGTATGTTGCAAGAAGAGTGCACTGCCCTAATACAGGGATAGCTTGTCCGGAATAACTATTTAACTGAACACGTGCAGCACGCAACGGTGGTGCGCCCAGTTGTTTGTACGTGGCGTGATTGAGCAATGAAACTGCAGCTCCGGTATCGAGCTGGAATGGTATCACTTGTCCGGCAAAGTCCAAATCTACAAAAAGTTTATTGTCCTGCTGACGACAAGAGTGACTGCTTTGTGCAACTTGAACAGACACTGGAACAGAATCACGCGCGACGTGACGGGACTTCCGTCGACGGCGACGCACACTTTTTGTGGGACGAACACAGTCACTGTTAGCGAGAGGAACACTGGGCGGAGTGGCATTAACTACATGAATGGCCATGGGCGAAGGTCCCCGAGCCTGAGTGTCCTTGGTTCGATTCCGGCGCGAAGCAAAGGGCCTGGAATGGTTTTGAGTGTCTGACCTGAGCTTTTTCTGGCAAACACTTTGAACATGCCCTTTCTTATTACAGAAAAAGCAAATAGCTTGGCGTGATGGGCAATTCTCACGCGAATGTCTAGTTGCACACCGCGGGCAAGATTTCACTGCATTTGCTTGCTGTCGCGGGACACGTGGCGGGGCGGACGTGCGCGAAGGCTGTTTACAGGACCGCACAGCGCGCCCGGCAGGCCGGTTAATGCGACACACTGCTGGCGAAGTTGCAAATGATTCCTGAGCAAAGTCAAGTGTGTCTTGCCTATCTAATATGTCTATCACTTGTTGAAGGGAGGGATTAACTAGTTTCAAAATCTGTTCCCATATGTGAACATCAGAAACGTTCTGTGCTATGGCATCACGTACCATTGTATCTGAATAAGGAAGTCCACAGTCACATTCAAATGCACACTCCCTAGTAAGTCCTTGCAAAGTTGCAACCCACTCCCTATTAGTCTGACCGGCCATATGTTTGGTACGAAAGAACGTATACCTTTTCGCAACGACATTTACTGTTTCTTTGAAATAGGCATCTAAAGCAGACAAAATTTCTTCGTATGACAGAGTTGCTACGTCGCGTCGGGGAAACAATTTCACTATCACACGGTAGGTGGACACACCTACACAGGACAGCAAAAACGGCTGCCGCTCATTACCTTGAATTCTGTAGGCGGCAAGATGAAATCCAAATTGTCGTGACCATTCTGTCCAAGACTCAACGGCTGCATCGAAGCTACGAAACGGGGGTGCAACCGCATGTTGTGGCTGTGGTAGCGGCGAAGCGGCGGCGGCCGCATTGGGTGTCAGTGCACGATGACCCTGGACGAGCTGTCCAAGGGCATCCAATAACGCCTGCGTCTGCTGATTCTGCAAGCGATAAAATTCGGACAGTACATCTAGAGACTGTGGCGAAGCCATGACACAAGCAAATTAATACAATACAAACGCTAAAGTCCCATTTGAGACTCGTCGCCAATGTTGTGGACTGTTAAGGCAGCCAGTCCACAGTGAAGTAGCCGAAAGGGCACGCGTCAACTCACGCCATCTGGCGTTAAGTCTGGAACAGGATTCGTAATGAATGTGATAAAGAAACGAACGTAGCTACTAGAACACTTAACTTTTATATTGTCCTTTGGTATACAGCATTCTGGATGATACAAGTGAGACTCTATCTTGAGGTACATGCAATGGTACAAATGGTTAATGGCGCCTTGCTAGGTCATAGCCATTAACCTAGCTGAAGGCTATTCTAACTGTCTCTCGGCAAATGAGAGAAAGGCTTCGTCAGTGTAGTCGCTAGCAACGTCGTCGTACAACTGGGGCGAGTGCTAGTACGTCTCTCGAGACCTGCCTTGTGGTCGCGCTCGGTCTGCGATCCTGACAGTGGCGACACGCGGGTCCGACATGTACTAATGGACCGCGGCCGATTTAAGCTACCACCTAGCAAGTGTGGTGTCTGGCGGTGACACCACAGTTACTGCACGGTAGTATGGATAGAGGCTACCTTCAATAACCAGAATAAATTAATAACTGGTAATTGGTTCTTTCTAATCCCCTCCCCCTCCATCCCTCCCCCCCCCCCCCAACCAAAAAAAATCAGATGATATAGTTGCTGAAGAGTTCAACAAAAATTTGAGTCTCATTTCAAATAGGTAGCCATCTCATACAATTACAACTGGGGAGCAGGCTTCAGTCTATCCTCAGTATGTTGATGAAAATACATGTTTATTGTACAGATAAAGCATTGTCCAAAACTGTACTAAATGCATTATCTGAAAATGGCTTTGTGCAGTTAGTTCAGGAGCCCATACAAAATGTTCATTGTTGCAGTAACAGACTAGATTTCTTGGCAACAAACAATCTTGAGCAATTGGAGAGTGTCGTGATGAATACAGGTGTTAGTGACCACAAGGTCATTGTAGTGGGACTGACTATTTTCATATCCAAATTCACCAAAAATAAACACAAAATATATCTATTTAAAAAAATCAGATAAAAATTTGCTTGATTTTTTCCTAGGAGACAGTCTGCTTTCCTTCCAAACTAACTACATATGCATAGCTCAGAGGTGGCTTCAATTCAGAGACATCGTATTGAAGCAAGTTGAGATATTCACACCATGTATATTAATGACCGATAGATCAGATCTGCATGGTACACAAAGCAGCTCAGGACACTGTTGCAAAAGAATGAAAAAGCACAACATGTTTTTAAAAATGCCATGTCTCCAAGACGTAATATTTTACAAATGCTCAACATTTAATACAGACTTCAATGCAACATGCTTTTATTAGTTTCCACTACAAAACTGTCTTGAAATCTGGGAGAAAATCCAAAGAGGTTCTGGTTATATGTAAAGCACACCTTGGCAATACACACAATCAATACCATCACTACAAGACATCAATGGTAATGTTACTGATAATGTGCCACTAGAGATGAGTTACTAAAATCAGTTTTTGGAAATTTGTTCACTAAAGAAAAAGCAGTAAATATTCCAGAATTCAAATCAATAACAACTTCCAACATGAATAACTTAGCACTAGTTATTCTCAGCACAGTAAAGTAACTTAAGTCACTTCATAAAGGTGTGGGATCCTCACCTTTGGTAACACAAGTATCAGATAATAACACTTTTTGGTCAGTGCTTTAGCTCCCACAAGGAGATTATTTTCGACATTCTCAGTCTGCTGTAGGCTATGGAACTGTGTTTTACTGTCTTACTGTATCTCTGTATTAAGCAATAAAGTATGTGTGAATTCAATCACCTGCTCTGTACATTTCATTACGAGCATGCTGACCATGAGTCCCCACAGTGATGATCCTGCAGTGAACAACAGTAGCTACTATTACTTCAACTGACTGCCTTTGCTGCTACAATGGATCTGTCCCATGATTGCTGCTCCTATGGACAACATGTACAAGAAAGTGACTCATGTGGTGCTTTGTATAATGTTTTTCCTACTGGGATCAGCCTATAGTACATGTGAAACATGAAAGTGACTTTCTACCATGCCATACCATAGAATACAATAATGACTCACATTTGCACCAACAATGTGTAATGATTTCCAACCTGCTCACTGATGTCAGTGATGAGTTCAGTGCTTCCTCACAGCAACAATTCAGTATTCTGTCGACTGCTGCTAATCTACACAGCATCAGCTTCATGATTTTACTGGCCCTTCTGCATCGGACAAAATCCAGCCCCATCTGTTCATAAAGTCATTGGGGCAAAGCTAGCTGAGCCACGTGAGAAGATTCTCAAGCTGTCATCCACACTACATGTGGTCCCAGGGATTTTGTCCACTACCTCTCCCAGACCACATAATCCCACACATCAACAAGAAAATTTTTGTAGAACATATGATCCAGAATTCTTAAATTTCTATCATAGATACAGATGGATCTATAGGAAGGTGCTGATTGCTGCAAAAAAGTCATTTAATGACAAAATAATATATAATGCAGAGAATAAAAGCAAAGCAGTGTGGGACGTTATAAAAAAGGAAACAGGGAGAGGCAAACAAACACAGAATAACATACTGCTAAGGGAGGAGGATAAGGTAATAAATGATCCACAACACTTAGCAAACTATGTAAATGAGCATTTTTCAAGTACTGCAGAAAAGTTACAGCAAAAATTCCCCCAAAAAATATAGCACCTGTAAATACTGTTGCACTAAATGCAATGATGTTACTTCCAACCACAGAGAATGAAGTCAATAAAACTGTTTAGAAACTAAAAAATAAAAAGTCAGTAGGCTTAGATGAAGTACCAATGTGTGTACTGAAACAATGCACAGGGATTATACAAGGCCCCTTAATAAATATAATAAATGAATCCTTCACATCAGGGATGTTTCCAGAGCAGTTAAAACAGGCAAGAGTTGTACCTTTGATTAAGAAAGGTAATGCAGAAGACATAGAAAATTATTGGCCCATTTCCCTGCGGTCACCATTCTCAAAAATAATAGAAGCAATTATGAATGACAGATTAATGAATTACCTGAACAGATACAATCTTTTAACCCTCCATTGCTTGCGCAGATGACACTCATCATCCACATGACTTTCCTGCTCAATTTTGTCTGACAGGGCTGGATTGAGTTTGCACCATTTTCAGTACCTTTCTGTTAACTCTCCGGCTGTTATCTCCAAACATTGTTGTCTTTCTGTTACAAAAGATACATTGTTTATGAAACATTATTATAGTCTGGAGGACACTTGTCATCCATGTGAGGTATGCTGCCACAATATGAAACAAAGTAAGTCTGTATTACTTTATTGCTTTCCTAGATTCAATCGATCTTTCATGTTCATAAATTTTGATGTATAGAAACTGATTGCAGTTACCTTCCATGTTACCTAGTATTCTCTTTATTTTTAAATTGTGGAAGAAATGTCAAAGGCAATAAACCTTGGACAGAGTTTAGTAGAGATCTTAATGTATGGCTGGAATGTTTCAATGAGGTGAGTGATGAAGATGCTCACAGCGATAGCGCTGATTCAGTGACTGTTCATGAAAGTGGTCATGATTCAGGAACAGAAAAAGAAGTGTCAGAAAATGATGAATATGAATCACAGGAAGAAGTAACTCAAGAGGATGCATTTTTTTTAAGGGAAAGATGGAATAACCAAACGGAGGAAAAATAAATATTCTACCAGTGTTAGAAGCAGATCTTGTAATTCTATTACACATTTGTCTGGACCAAAAAACAAGAAAGACAGAAATAGTAATTCTGAATTTGTTCTTGGATGAAAACATAGTAAGCATTATCACAACATGCACTAATATATACATCAATTAAGTTCATGGTAACTTCTCTAGGGAAAGGGATGCTAAAGAAACAGATGCGATAGAGATCAGAGCTTTCATTGGTTTGTTATATCTATGTGGATCTTTGAGAGGTTCTAGGAAGAGTATATCAAAATTGTGGGATAACTCAGAGGGAAACGGATGTGAATCATGTTATTTAGGCATAAGTGAAAACCGATTCAGGTTTCTGTTGAGATGTCGGAGGTTTGATAATATCCGTGACATAGGTGTTCACAGAGAGACTGACAAGTTGGCTGCTATCATAGCTATCAGAGAGGTTCTTGAACTATTCATGAACAACTGCCAAAAATATTTTTCACCTAGTTAATATCTTACTGTTGACGAACAGCTTTTGGCATTTAGAGGAAACTGCCCATTCAGGCAATATATTCCTAGCAAACCAGCAAAGTATTGGTTAAAAGTGTTTGCTTTGGTTGAAGTAAAAGCAGCTTACACTTTTAATTTATAACCATATGTTGGTAAGCAACAAGAGGGACCATGTAATGTCAGTAATTCAGCTGAAGATATCATTCTTCGAATGGTCGAACTGTTTCAAATGTCAGAATATATTATACAGTGTACTATTATTAAGTGTATTGTATTTAGATTTAATAAAAAATCATAAAACCATTCAATGTGTACAAATAGGCCATTTGCTTTGTGGATGACACCAGTTATCCATGCGAGTGATGATGTCATGAATTTTCGCGCGAGTAACGGAGGGTTAAGGGAATAACAGTTTGGTTTCCAAAGTGGAAAAAATATGGAGTCAGCCATAGTAGAATCCACAAAAGTTGTTCTTGATGCTCTTGATAAAAATGAGTGTATCACACGCATATTTTTGGATCTTTCTAAGGCGTTTGATACTGTCGACCACAAGATTCTATTAAATAAATTAGAAGCATTAGGAATAAGAGGGGTAGCTAATGACTGGTTTTGATCATATCTAACAGATAGGGTACAAAGAGTAGAGATAACACATACTTCAAATAGATCTAAACGTTAAATACAACACTTATCAGAACCAAAATACATTAATATAGGGGTTCCGCAAGGTAGCATATTAGGAACAATACTGCTCCCTATATACATCAATGACTTTCCAGTAGTGTTACTCATGGTGAAAAAATTCTCTTCGCTGATGACAGCAATATTATAATCACTGAGAAAACAAGAGAACTCCTTGCCGAGGAAGCAAATGAAACTCTCAAGGAGGTTTATGATTGGTCAATAAGCAATAAAATGACATTGAACATAAAGAAAACTAATGCCATGAATTTCAGTTTGAAGAGGAAAAATGACAATGTTAAAAATAACATTGGTAATTACTGCACAAACAGCTCTGTCCATGACCATGCAACAAGAGATAGACTCAACTTACATTTACAAAGAAAAATAAACATAAAACTCAAAACAGTATTTTCTATCAAGGAATAAAACTGTACAATAAATTGCCACAAGATATTAAAGAAATTGCAAAAATACACTTATTTAAAAAGGCTGCTAAAAAGTACCTGTTATGTGATACACTTTATACATTGAAGGATTACTTAGCTAAAACAGAGTATGGATTTGATAAAAAAGTTATACAAATAAATGATTATAAAATATCCTACATTTCACATAACACCTTCACTTTATGATTTTTCCTTCTTTTTTCCTTTCTAGAAATACTTACCCCCAGGCTATGCATAGCACAATACTAACACCTCTTCCTCTTTCTGAGCTCAACATTTCACTCATTATGGAGGTGGGCTGACTCAGTTTTTCAGTATAGCAAATGGGAAGTTGCAGTACAGAAAATGGCCCAGAGATCACCAGTTTGTGTGTGTTTGTGTGTGTGTGTGTGTGTGTGTGTGTGTGTGTGTGTGTGTGTGTGTGTGTGGTGTTGTGAAACAATGTGTGTATAGTGTGTGCATTGTCTGGTAGTGAGAGATGAGTGAACAGTGTGGCATTGTGTGTGTGTGTATATGTATATGGTCTTTAAATATGTCTGCTTGTGTCTGTATATGTGTGGATGGATATGTGTGTGTGTGTGCGAGTGTATACCCCCTAAGGTAAGTCTTTCCGCTCCCGGGATTGGAATGACTCCTTACCCTCTCCCTTAAAACCCACATCCTTTCGTCTTTCCCTCTCCTTCCCTCTTTCCTGATGAGGCAACAGTTTGTTGCGAAAGCTTGAATTTTGTGTGTATGTTTGTGTTTGTTTGTGTGTCTGTCGACCTGCCAGCACTTTCATTTGGTAAGTCACATCATCTTTGTTTTTAGATATATTTTTCCTACGTGGAATGTTTCCCTCTATTATAACTGTATATGAATTAGCTTATTTTAAATTGATCTAAATTTGTATATACTTTGACATGCCCTATATCCTTGTAAAAAGAGATCTACAGATGAATAAATCTACTACTACTGCTACTACATATACAACAAATTTTTCATGCCAAACCTCTGTCATTCCAACCAGAACATCCAGCCTCATGGTTTGCAACCACTGACCTCATCCTATAGAGTCATGGCATCTTCATTGACACTCCCAATTTGTCACCCTATTAAGCAATGCAGGAGAGTATGCCCAGTTTATCCATTATCATTTATACTAGCACAACCAACTGATGGCAAATTCGGTGCTGTCAATGAGTATTGCTCCACAGGCTCTCTAGGACACCAGATCAACTGTTCCAACAGGTGATCTATGATGACACACTGAGCAGCAGAGCACCACTCCAGCTTTGGAAGCATCGTATATCCCTCACCTCATTGCTTGTGCAGGACATTATAGTTTGGAGGTTATGGCTCATCACACTGCTGCCACAGATACAAATGCCAATGATCTTGCACAAAGGCAAAATGATGGAATGTAAATTAGTCTTAGCTGACAGACTTTTTGCAATCTTGCAGCAACAACAATATGTGGATGTAATAGACATAAGTGGCTACAACAAGTACATTTCTAGTGCGACATGCTGCCCACAGCCACTAGTGGCTGAAGCAATCCAAGTCATTCCATATACTCATGAGAATCATGTCGCTAGTCCCTGCCATGGGGCTACTGACCTTCTGCCAGCCACACCAACCATGCTTACCATGAACAACAACATCCCTTCATATAGGTGGATCACTGCAACCGTGACTGTATTGGTTGCACATTCGCTTCTGGAACTGGGCATACAAGTGCTCCAAATGCAAGACATAATTAAGATCACAGCACACAATAAAATGCCCACAGTTCAAACACATGGGCCAACATAGTTTTGCCTCAGCTCCAAGCAAAAGTGGCAGACTCTAAGTGCTTGATCACTCAACAAATTAATGTTTTCTGATGAACACTGGCTCAGATGCGAGCACCATCCCCAGGCAGAACACCATTACAGCTTACTACATCAGCTCTCCAACTAAGCACTGCAAACAATTCTCCTCTCAAACATGATGGCACTCTCATATGCACTATAGACCATGACATATATGAAAAATTTCCATGGCAATTTTAGACACCAATATTCAAGTACTAATCTTGGGCATGGACTTCCTCTGTTGCCTTCATCTCTTCTGAGATTTGACTTGGGGAATTCTTATGCAAACCAGTAGTGGAGAATCTGTACCTGGCATTGCAGGTAGTTAACCACTTTAATACACACCAGCATATGGAGCACACAAGTCCGAGAGAATCTTTGTGCATGACCCACATGAATAAGACAGCTACTGACAGTGACAGTAGTGGATAAACACATACTACTAGGGTAAAATGCATCTACTGATCTACCACAGACACAGGTCTATATGATGATTTTTCTTGCAGTGGACATACGTCCTCTGTGTGTGAGCCCCTGCTCCTCAGGACTCATGTGTGACATTTCAATGGAAAGATATGCAACATGTAACTGTGCAGCAATGTGATACTACACTAGGTTTTGTGGCTGAATAACAGTCAGCAACAGGTTGATGACAGTTTTATTTCCCAACAGTTCACTCGCAGCTACAACTTTCCAGCAATGTCAATCTGGCCATGTTTACAAGAAAATTATCAGTTGACAGGTTCCTAACCATCATGGCTCTCAGGACACAACACTTGCCTCTAAGCAAGCAAGACTGACAGAACTACACCCATGACCCAGTCACCTCCACAATCCAGCATTCTCCCACCACATTTCCCCACTTTGATGATCTCATTGCAGACCAGTAATTCCACTGAGGCCACCCATGCTGATCTCCACATTACCTCAACCAATATCACCTGTATTGAGGCAGGGCAAGGATCACATCTCATTCTTTTTCTTCTCTCTTGCTGAGAAATGGCCCTGGCTTGCTCTGCCTAGCAGCCAGACATAGCATTGTAGGTCATGCACACCTGTACGAAGAAGATGTATGCAGCTGCAACCTCTGGAAACTTTCTCCCCTGGTGCTTTGCACTCCTGGGGGGAGAGGAGGGGGGGGGGGGGATCTCTGTGGGTACCTTGTCAGTGATAATGCAGGTGTGAGATAATAAGACTCCTTGGTTAGTGGTTGAACTCTCATGATGACAGTATCTTTGATGTTTTGTCTGCTCTATGTTACAATATCGTATACACACATCTTGTTATATTCCCATATTAAGCAATAAAATGTGTGTAAATTCTATGTATTTGCTCTTTGCATTTAACTATGAACATTCTAGCCAGGACCCCTAAAAAAAAGCAAGTCTTCCAGTCCATACTGTATACCAGTTAGCTTCCTTTCAGAGTATGATAATTTAATAGCTCCATATTTAAAAATCATCTACATTCTAACCAGGACCCATCAAAAAAAGCAAGTCTTCCAGTCCATACTGTATACCAGTTAGCTTCCTTTCAGAGTATGATAATGTAATAGCTTCATATTTAAAAATTATCTACAGGCAATCATTTAATAAAAGATCTGTATCTAAGGACTGGAAAGTTGCAACAGCCACATCAGTAAAAAAGAAAGGAAACAGAAGTAATCTACTGTATTATATACTCATATCACTGACATCAGTTTAAGATTTTGGAATGTATACTATTGTGGCACCAATAAACTCGTCACCAGAAATATCGATACATAAACAAACCATCTTTGCATTGTATTTCATCTCTGACTTCCTTGCTTCCCGCCATGTTAAAGTTCAGTTCCGTATGTGTTGTTCTGCCATGATGTGCAATAAAATATAGTTCTCAACACGTTGGTGCATTCTCTGGAGAAAACCACCCTCAATCCACCACAGTGGTGACCCCAAGTTTCTTCGTTATTCGTTTTCGCTTTCCGACAGTGCCCGCGACGACAGCGCCGGTTATGTTCATGTGTTT
Organism: Schistocerca nitens; assembly: GCF_023898315.1. Lineage (NCBI taxonomy): Eukaryota > Metazoa > Arthropoda > Insecta > Orthoptera > Acrididae > Schistocerca > Schistocerca nitens. The sequence goes on from NC_064617.1 coordinate 562,692,319, forward strand.
TACCACAACAGTGTTCAAACAATGACTTCGGCTCCATGCCAAACGCCCGATTTTGTGACAAATATGCACTGTGTTGCTGGCAATGTACACCCGCCAGGATTGCAACATGGTGTTTCTCCTTCGACGGCTCCCCTGGTGTCGCTCAATATTTTTGAGCCTGTAACAAGTGAGGTTAGGAACATGCATGACTCTGGTTACTAAACACCTTTGTTCCCGCCACCTCACATGCCTATCTCCACCAACTGTGCCACCACTACTTCCGGCTCTCGATGCAGTGTGGTACCAAAGTCGAATTTCATTAATGTTTCATTGGACAACTTTCCACTGCCGGGGCAACAATTCTCGATGCCCTACTCTGTGCAACCTCACGTTAACTGCAGCCAAGTGGTCAGTCCTGCCAGGCTCACAGGCCTTTCACCTCAGCTTCCAACCACGCTTGCTGCTACTTCTGTCCCACATCAATATGTGTCTTCTGACTTCGGCACATCAGCCTGCAACATGAACAACAAGTGGTCTAGAGGGCCTAACGACACCCTATGTTCTACCACTATGCCCCAGTGTTCTGTGCCACAGCCACAGCTCTCACCTTATCTGAACGTGATTTCGAGTGGAGTGACTATGAACAATGAATCTTTTTACCACTCACCCCATGTTCGGTATCACTATACACACAGTGCTTCGGTTAAGCCCACACCTCCGCCACCTCCCTGCCACACAGGTGATTACAGCTCAGCTATCTCATCGAGCTATCAGTGTGTTAACATGCGCCCACAGTTCATGAATTATTTCTCACCTGTTGCATCTGCGCCGGCTCCAGTCGAGCTTCCGCAACCGTTTTCGGCACAGCCGGGTGCCTCTTCCACGTCGGCCATCCGCGATGTGCCACCTTCCATGAAACACATCTCTCCTGTCACATCCGAGCTTCCACATTCGTTTTTGGCACAAAACTGTGCCTCATCCGCGTCAGCCATCCGTGACGTGACACATCGTCCTCCACTGCAATGTGCCACCTTAACTGTACCGCAGGGCCAGTTCACAGCTCAATCGAGCTCCCCGACCATGCCATGAAGGCTCGAGAATGCTACTGCCACCCACACTTTGGACCTCACATCTGCTTCCGCACTTCACCCCCAGGCTGCTTCCAGGCCGCCACCACTCGCAAAACTACCGAAACTGCCTGCGTTCTCCATCGAGAACCCCGAATTCTGGTTCACCTTAGTCGAACAGATCTGTCAATATTATTCGCTTGATGGCCACTCACGGTATATTTGTCTCATTAACAATCTCCACGACCATGCTGACTTGATTCATGATTTAGTCACCACACCTCCTCAGGTAGATGTATACGCTTCTGTCAAGAGGACGATACTGGAACGTGTTACATGGATGTGGACTGAGAAGGTCGAGCAGCTCATCTATGAGGAACAACTCATCACAGCTGTGGCACCATCTCCGACTCCTCGTTAACAACCAGGCCATGCCCGATAATACACACTTGTCAATGTGGATCAAGAAACTTCCTCTTTCTGTACAAACTGCCATCTCTTGCCTTGAAGATCAAGCGACTGACGTACTTATCCACGCTGCTGACCGAGCTCATTCTGCACTGCAACGCGAGCTTCACACCCGGCAAACTGAACCCGCCTCCTGCCAACAGCTTCGCCCTCCCCCTGCACGCCGTGGACGCCACCTTAATTTGGACAACGGTAGCCACTCGTCGGCACCACCGACGGTCTTGGCCCCCTCATGCAGTAAACTCTTCAGCAGGCACGGACCCTCATCCTTCCCCCTTGGCCATGGGCTCTCTGCAGGATGCACATCCACATTACCCCTACTGCTACTTCCACACACGTTTCAGTGATGCAGCAAAGAACTGCAGACTGCCTTGCTGTTTCCCAAACGCTGGTCCCAGGTAGGTTCACTTGTTGCCTCCTGCGCACAAGACAGGCACCTCCCAGTGCTTCACTCAGTTCGTGAACGACCTAACATTTGTAGACGCTCATATGTCAAAGACATGTCTTCAGGACAACTGTTCCTCCTTGACACAGGTGCTGATGTGTCCCTACTGCCCACATCTCTAGCATCCGAGAACAGTCATTCCCACTGTACGTCACTACAAGCCGTCAACTCCACTAAACTGCAGTACATTGGTTCGACATCCAACTCTGTTACGCTCTCTCCAAACTGCAAGCTCGAGTGGACTTTCCAAGTCTGTGATATTGACGAACCTATCATAGGTATTGATTTCTTGTGCCACCACGAACTTTCCCCGGACATAGTGCGCGACACCGTGTTTCATCACCTGACAAACACTCACTTTCCCTGTGCTCCGTCGAGCCCTCACTCCCTGGATGCATCTGTTTGTGCTCAACTAGTACACACATGCTCGTCTCTTTTGACTGCACTGCAAGAAATTACACACAAGTGCTTCGTCGAGCAAGAACAGGTTGCTCGCCTACACAACAAAAATTTCGAGCTTGGCCGCCGGATCCACAAAAAGCAGTTCAAGCTCTCCATCGCTCTCAAGAAATTAAAAACACTTCAACAAGGACAAATCAAGGTTAGTAAGTGCATCGACTGTACAGACAATGCTACTTCCCTGTGCTCCTCATCCGTCACCTCTATCAACTTTGCTGTCACCGCAATGTCGTACACAGACGTGTGTATACTAGGTCCCTATACTGCTGTCGCCACATGTACTGACAGCTCCATAGTGCCATGCCCTCCTCGCGCCACAGTTGTTGATTCTGACTTGTGTACCAATGCGCATGCACGCCGCCTCTCACTTCAGCCTGGTCTGCCCCCAGTGGACAATCTTGCAAACTGTGAAACCGCTGCTCCTGAGCGCCACCATGTGAACTTGATGAACTACACAGACAGTGCACTCGCACCTGAACGCAATTCACATGTTTCGCCCGAGACTGTGCTACCACAGGCAGCACCCACAGCCGCTGTGCCTACTAATGATTCACGAACCCAACCGAACTTTCAAGGAACCCGAGTTTGCGCTTCGAGCTGGCGGCCATCTTGTCACGCTGACTCCCGGGACACGTCGCCACCTTGGCGTCCTTTGGAAAAGCCGACCTACACTGAACGCAGTAATCCTGCTCCACCTGAATCGCACAATGCCAGCAGTAAACAAACAGCCTCCCTTGCATCAGGCAACATCGCTGTGGTTACTAAAGGAACAATGCACAGATTGCGCCTCACACCGGGTCCTCCCATCTCTAGTAAACACCGAAGACTTTGCCCCAAGCGCCTTTGTCATCTCAAAAAGCAAATCACAGAGCTCTTAAACGCTGGTGTCATCGAACCCTCTGCCAGCTGCTGGTCCACTCCCATTCATATGACACCCAAAAAAGATGGGACCTGACGCATGTGCGGGGATTACCGTCGCTTGAATGTGAGAACTATAATGGACAACTACCCTGTACCAAACATTGCCGACTTCACCAGCGCGCTATCGGGCGCATCTGTTTTTTCCATCATTGACTGTAAACGGGCTTACCACCAAATTCCAGTGGCCCTCAAGGATATTGAAAAACAGCAATCACCATGCCCATAGGCCTCTTTCAATTCCGATTCATGCCTTTTGGACTCAAAAACGCCACACAGACGTGGCAATGCTTTATTAACACGGTTTTGTTTGGCCTCATATTCTGTTTTGCTTACCTCGACGACATACTTGTCTTCAGCTCCTCTGTCGAGGACAATATACATCACGTGCAGACCGTTCTAGACACCTTGAAAGCCACAGGCATCGAAACCAACCCCGACAAACTACAACTGCAACAGCCTGCTGCCACCTTCCTTGGGTTCCAGGTATCGGCTGACAGTATCTAACCTCCACCGTAGAGAGTAGTCCATCTTAGATCTACCAATACCTTCTTCATTCAAAGACTTCGGCGTTTTCTTGGCACCGTGAACTACTATCAAAAACACCTACCCCAAGCCGTGGAAATGCAAGCCCCATTAACCGACGCTTTGGCAGAACCCGGCCTGTGCAGTGGACACCAGAAATGACAGACTCTTTCTCGGAACTCAAGAAACTCCTCGCCAAAGCCTGCACAATCACGCATCCCCACCCCAATGCGCAACTTTTCATAACAACAGACGCTGGTGACTCTGCCATCGGCGCCATTCTCAGCCAGACAGTCGATGGCCAGACCTCGCCCCTGCAGTTTTTCTCCCGAAAGCTCAACAACGCCCAACGCAAATATTCCGCGTTCAATTGCGAACTGCTGGCTGTGTATGAGGCGATCAAACATTTTTGAACGGACGTCGAGGGGCGCTCATTCTATGTTCTCACTGACCACAAACCCTTGGCAGCTGCTACAATGAACCCTCCGGACAACCCTCCCCCACGTCGCTTCCGTTATTTCGACTTCATTTCACAATTCACCACAAATGTCAGGCACATAAAGGGTGCCGACAATATTTTTGCTGATTTTCTTTCCCATGTTGATGCTGTATCTTCCTTTTTGGATCTTTCTGCTCTCCCTGAACTCCAATCCTCTGACGAAGATACACAGAAATTAATCTCCAACCCAGCTTCTTCTCTACACCCTGTCCTTACCACCTTTTTCCCGGTATTTCCGGCGAAGTCTGGTGCGATGACAAGCAGGGCACACTCCACCCCATTATCCCCACCACGCTCCGTCAAGCTGTTTTCAATGCTCTTCACAACTTGGCTCACCCTGGCATTCGAGCTTCAGCCCATCTAGTCGCGGAGCACTTCGTTTGGCAAAAGGTCAATAAAGACTCGCAACAGTGGGCATGCGAATGCTTTGTGTGTCAACGCAACAAGGTACACAAACACACCTCTCCCCCTCTCGGCCCCCTCCCTATTCCCCCTGGGTGATTTCAGGATGTGCACATCGACATTGTGAGCCCTCTTCCTGCCTCCAATGGTTTCCGTTACATACTTTCCACCATTGATCATACTACTCGCTGGGTCGAAGCCACCCCTCTTCCCAACAGTACCACAGTAACTGTCACTCGTTCTTTCATTGAGTTGTGGGTATCACGTTTTAGATGTCCCGCTGTCATTACCACTGACCAGGGCCGTCAGTTTGAATTGGTCCTGTTCAATGGCATTTGCCATGTCTGCGGAATCCGAGCATACACACGACTGCTTACCATTCGCAAAGCAATGGCCTCATCGAGCACTGGCACTGCACCCTCAAGGCGGCCCTCCACTGCCACAACTCCTTATGGACGGAGGCCCTGCCGCTCGTACTGCTCGGTGCTCGTGCAGCCTACAAGGAAGACATCAAAGGGACAGTTGCAGAATACATATATGGACAAACCCTGGTCCTCCCAGGAGAACTCATCTGTCCTCCTGCCTGTCACTAACTTTCACCCCTACCCTTGTTCATTGAAAGTGTGAAATCCCACTTCTCCAACCTGCTGATTCCCCCCCCCCCCCCCCCTCCTGTCCGCTCACACACCTCTAACAGTCTATGTACCCACTTCCGTTTCTGACTGTAATTTTGTCATGCTCCATGCTCCAGGATGACTCCATCCAAGCACCTCTCCAGCCCCCATACTCTGGCCCTTATCGTGTGCTTTGACAATCCACAAACACGTTTGACATCCTGATAAAAAAATTCCCCCGTCACTGTGTCACTGAACAGACTCAAACCAGCTCATGTCGAGCCCAAATCTGTGCCATCACCTGACACGAGCGCTCCACTCTGACCACTCCCACATGACGCTCCACCTTTCCTCCCTCCCTCGAATGATCACTCACCATCGTGTGCATCTCAGAACTCCTCGTCGAGCTAGTTGCTGAGCTCCCTACCAACCACACTCTCTCGATCAAGCTCACAACCCACAACCATGAACTGCTCCTGCTACATGTGTCAAGTACATCCTCGCTCTCGCCTGCATCACTGTGTCGAGGTTTTTCTCCCCCCGCTCCCCTGGTCAACACACCCTCACTCGAGGTGACAGTCCCTGTGCCCTCTGACATCATCCACGAAATTTCTATAGTACTCAGGGACGATTAGCTGTTTATTGTGTGTTCCTCATCTCCAAGTGTTCCCAGTGATAATTCTGTGATGCCATGCCACTTAATTAAGTGTTTCCCTCTGCCACATGACGTCGACCTTGAAACACTCCAGGCACTCGCAACACCTTTGGCCGACATCGTCGTGATTGCTCCGTACAGGCCCATCTGCTCCCAACACACACACAGCCTGTACGACGACCGGCTAGCTTCCACGATATCCACGTCAACTGGCCAACCCTCGCAGCTTGACAGCTTCCAGCACCACTACCGGAGGACTCCGTTGAGCTTACTATTGTTTGTCTACTTTGCACAACTCCACCTGACGCCATAGTTACCCCTCCTCCTGTCTCTCAACAGTACTCTGTACTGAAGGGGGGGGGGGGGGGGTGTCTATGTGGTGCTGATAAACTCGTCACTAGAAATATTGATACCAACAAACCATCTTTGCATTGTATTTCATCTCTGACTTCTTTGCTTCCCGCCATGTTCAAGTTCAGTTCCATACGTGTTGTTCTGCCATGATGCGCAATAAAATATACTTCTCAACATGTTGGCGTATTCTCTGGAGAAAACCACCCTGAATCCACCACACTATGTCCAAACATTACGAAATAGTGACACAGAGTCTGCATAGATTCAGCAAATATTATTCCTGTGAAACATAACTGGACCTTTATTCACATGAAAAAATTAATGCTATTGAAAGAGGCTCTTAGGTTATTTCCAAATTTCTAGATTTCAGGCTGTTGTGTGACTATATTTGTGAATTCCTATCAGAAAGAACACAGTTCATCATAGAAATGGAAGGTGATATCTGGCATTCCCCAAGGATATTTTACAGGCCCTTTTCTGTTTCTAATCTATAGAAACAGAAGTGATATCTGGTGTTCCCCAAAGAAGTTTATTGGCCCTCTGCTGTTTCTAATCTATATAAATAATGTGTAAGGCAATGTAAGATGACTTCTTAGATTCTTTGCAGATGATGCTGTTAGTTACTGTCTAGTGAACTCATTAGAAAATGAATATGAATTATAAAATTATTTAGACAAGTAACAGTGCAAAAAGTGGAAACTTACACTGAACAATAAAAAGTTTGAGATCATCCACACAAATATTGAAACTGATGCATTAAATTATGGTTACACAATAAATAATACAGATTTATAGCTTGTTTATTTGAATTCACATTGGATGTTGGGTGTAAGTGCCACTGTGAGAAGAAGATGATAAATTATGAACTGCTCAAATTGGAACTATCATGTAGAAAATATTGTGGGGATGGTGAACCAAAGATTGCATTTTATTGGGAGAATACTAAGAAAATGCAACAAATCTACTAAAGACATTGCCAACTCTACACTTATTCATCCTCTGATAGAGTATAGCTGTATGCTATGAGATTCTTACCCGATAGGATTGATGGAAAATATCATAAAAGTTCAAAGAAGGGCAGTTCATTTTGTATTACCCTGAAATGGGTGAGAGAGTGTCAGAGGTATGACAACTGAGATGGGGTGACAATCATTAATAAAATGAAGACATTTTTCATTGTGGTGAGATCTTATCGCAAAATTTCAGTCACCAACTCTCTCCTCTGAATGTGAAAATATTTTGTTTACTCCCAACCACATGGGGAGAATGACTCTCATCATAAAATAGAGAGAAATCACAGCTTGTCTGGAAAAACTTTGGTGTTCATTATTCCAAGTGATATTTGAGAGAGGAACTTTCAAGAAAAAGCTTTAAAGTGATTCTGCGAATCCTCTGCCAACCACTTTGGTATGAACTGCATAGTAGCACTGTAGATGTGTAGAAGGCCAACATCTGAAGAGCATTTAAACTGTCTGACAACCATTATGAAATGTGTCCAGACTGCAGGCCTCCACCTGAATCTGAAGAAGTTCCTCTTCATCACCAATCTGGACATTTAGTGAATTATGATGGAGTCACTCCCAAACCAGAGTAAATACAAGTAGTCAAAGATTTTCTGAATGCTTGGCACATTTGTCATGTGAGAAGTTAAAATAAGAGAAATCACAGCTTGTCTGGAAAAATTTTGGTGTTCATTATTCCAAGTGATATTTGAGAGAGGAACTTTCAAGAAAAAGCTTTAAAGTGATTCTGTGAATCCTCTGCCAACCACTTTGGTATGAACTGCATAGTAGCACTGTAGATGTGTAGAAGGCCAACATCTGAAGAGCATTTAAACTGTCTGACAACCATTATGAAATGTGTCCAGACTGCAGGCCACTGCCTGAATCTGAAGAAGTTCCTCTTCATCACCAATCTGGACATTTAGTGAATTATGATGGAGTCATTCCCAAACCAGAGTAAATACAAGTAGTCAAAGATTTTCTGAATGCTTGGCACATTTGTCATGTGAGAAGTTAAAATAAGAGAAATCACAGCTTGTCTGGAAAAATTTTGGTGTTCATTATTCCAAGTGATATTTGAGAGAGGAACTTTCAAGAAAAAGCTTTAAAGTGATTCTGTGAATCCTCTGCCAACCACTTTGGTATGAACTGCATAGTAGCACTGTAGATGTGTAGAAGGCCAACATCTGAAGAGCATTTAAACTGTCTGACAACCATTATGAAATGTGTCCAGACTGCAGGCCTCCACCTGAATCTGAAGAAGTTCCTCTTCATCACCAATCTGGACATTTTGTGAATTATGATGGAGTCACTCCCAAACCAGAGTAAATACAAGTAGTCAAAGATTTTCTGAATGCTTGGCACATTTGTCATGTGAGAAGTTAAAATAAGAGAAATCACAGCTTGTCTGGAAAAATTTTGGTGTTCATTATTCCAAGTGATATTTGAGAGAGGAACTTTCAAGAAAAAGCTTTAAAGTGATTCTGTGAATCCTCTGCCAACCACTTTGGTATGAACTGCATAGTAGCACTGTAGATGTGTAGAAGGCCAACATCTGAAGAGCATTTAAACTGTCTGACAACCATTATGAAATGTGTCCAGACTGCAGGCCACTGCCTGAATCTGAAGAAGTTCCTCTTCATCACCAATCTGGACATTTAGTGAATTATGATGGAGTCATTCCCAAACCAGAGTAAATACAAGTAGTCAAAAATTTTCTGAATGCTTGGCACATTTGTCATGTGAGAAGTTAAAATAAGAGAAATCACAGCTTGTCTGGAAAAATTTTGGTGTTCATTATTCCAAGTGATATTTGAGAGAGGAACTTTCAAGAAAAAGCTTTAAAGTGATTCTGTGAATCCTCTGCCAACCACTTTGGTATGAACTGCATAGTAGCACTGTAGATGTGTAGAAGGCCAACATCTGAAGAGCATTTAAACTGTCTGACAACCATTATGAAATGTGTCCAGACTGCAGGCCTCCACCTGAATCTGAAGAAGTTCCTCTTCATCACCAATCTGGACATTTAGTGAATTATGATGGAGTCACTCCCAAACCAGAGTAAATACAAGTAGTCAAAGATTTTCTGAATGCTTGGCACATTTGTCATGTGAGAAGTTAAAATAAGAGAAATCACAGCTTGTCTGGAAAAATTTTGGTGTTCATTATTCCAAGTGATATTTGAGAGAGGAACTTTCAAGAAAAAGCTTTAAAGTGATTCTGTGAATCCTCTGCCAACCACTTTGGCATGAACTGCATAGTAGCACTGTAGATGTGTAGAAGGCCAACATCTGAAGAGCATTTAAACTGTCTGACAACCATTATGAAATGTGTCCAGACTGCAGGCCTCCACCTGAATCTGAAGAAGTTCCTCTTCATCACCAATCTGGACATTTAGTGAATTATGATGGAGTCACTCCCAAACCAGAGTAAATACAAGTAGTCAAAGATTTTCTGAATGCTTGGCACATTTGTCATGTGAGAAGTTAAAATAAGAGAAATCACAGCTTGTCTGGAAAAATTTTGGTGTTCATTATTCCAAGTGATATTTGAGAGAGGAACTTTCAAGAAAAAGCTTTAAAGTGATTCTGTGAATCCTCTGCCAACCACTTTGGCATGAACTGCATAGTAGCACTGTAGATGTGTAGAAGGCCAACATCTGAAGAGCATTTAAACTGTCTGACAACCATTATGAAATGTGTCCAGACTGCAGGCCTCCACCTGAATCTGAAGAAGTTCCTCTTCATCACCAATCTGGACATTTAGTGAATTATGATGGAGTCACTCCCAAACCAGAGTAAATACAAGTAGTCAAAGATTTTCTGAATGCTTGGCACATTTGTCATGTGAGAAGTTAAAATAAGAGAAATCACAGCTTGTCTGGAAAAATTTTGGTGTTCATTATTCCAAGTGATATTTGAGAGAGGAACTTTCAAGAAAAAGCTTTAAAGTGATTCTGTGAATCCTCTGCCAACCACTTTGGTATGAACTGCATAGTAGCACTGTAGATGTGTAGAAGGCCAACATCTGAAGAGCATTTAAACTGTCTGACAACCATTATGAAATGTGTCCAGACTGCAGGCCTCCGCCTGAATCTGAAGAAGTTCCTCTTCATCACCAATCTGGACATTTAGTGAATTATGATGGAGTCACTCCCAAACCAGAGTAAATACAAGTAGTCAAAGATTTTCTGAATGCTTGGCACATTTGTCATGTGAGAAGTTAAAATAAGAGAAATCACAGCTTGTCTGGAAAAGTTTTGGTGTTCATTATTCCAAGTGATATTTGAGAGAGGAACTTTCAAGAAAAAGCTTTAAAGTAAATACAAGTAGTCAAAGATTTTCTGAATGCTTGGCACATTTGTCATGTGAGAAGTTAAAATAAGAGAAATCACAGCTTGTCTGGAAAAATTTTGGTGTTCGTTATTCCAAGTGAGAAATCACAGCTTGTCTGGAAAAATTTTGGTGTTCATTATTCCAAGTGATATTTGAGAGAGGAACTTTCAAGAAAAAGCTTTAAAGTGATTCTGTGAATCCTCTGCCAACCACTTTGGTATGAACTGCATAGTAGCACTGTAGATGTGTAGAAGGCCAACATCTGAAGAGCATTTAAACTGTCTGACAACCATTATGAAATGTGTCCAGACTGCAGGCCTCCGCCTGAATCTGAAGAAGTTGCTCTTCATCACCAATCTGGACATATATACATATATATTAATATAAAATTTTATATTTAATAATATTAATTATATTTATTATATCCAATTATAATAATATTTAATATTAATTTACATATTATTATATAATTTATAATATAATAACCTATTTTAAGCTAAAAACATAAGTAGCTATAATCCTAGGTAAATAAATGTATTAAAATAATCACTTAATAATTATAAAATAACATTATAAGTATTTAAATTTAATTAAATGTAATATATTAATATAAATTATTTATTATATATAATATATATTCAGATTATCCTAATCGAGATAAATTAATTAGAAATAACCAATCTGGACATTTAGTGAATTATGATGGAGTCACTCCCAAACCAGAGTAAATACAAGTAGTCAAAGATTTTCTGAATGCTTGGCACATTTGTCATGTGAGAAGTTAAAATAAGAGAAATCACAGCTTGTCTGGAAAAATTTTGGTGTTCATTATTCCAAGTGATATTTGAGAGAGGAACTTTCAAGAAAAAGCTTTAAAGTGATTCTGTGAATCCTCTGCCAACCACTTTGGCATGAACTGCATAGTAGCACTGTAGATGTGTAGAAGGCCAACATCTGAAGAGCATTTAAACTGTCTGACAACCATTATGAAATGTGTCCAGACTGCAGGCCTCCACCTGAATCTGAAGAAGTTCCTCTTCATCACCAATCTGGACATTTAGTGAATTATGATGGAGTCACTCCCAAACCAGAGTAAATACAAGTAGTCAAAGATTTTCTGAATGCTTGGCACATTTGTCATGTGAGAAGTTAAAATAAGAGAAATCACAGCTTGTCTGGAAAAATTTTGGTGTTCATTATTCCAAGTGATATTTGAGAGAGGAACTTTCAAGAAAAAGCTTTAAAGTGATTCTGTGAATCCTCTGCCAACCACTTTGGCATGAACTGCATAGTAGCACTGTAGATGTGTAGAAGGCCAACATCTGAAGAGCATTTAAACTGTCTGACAACCATTATGAAATGTGTCCAGACTGCAGGCCTCCACCTGAATCTGAAGAAGTTCCTCTTCATCACCAATCTGGACATTTAGTGAATTATGATGGAGTCACTCCCAAACCAGAGTAAATACAAGTAGTCAAAGATTTTCTGAATGCTTGGCACATTTGTCATGTGAGAAGTTAAAATAAGAGAAATCACAGCTTGTCTGGAAAAATTTTGGTGTTCATTATTCCAAGTGATATTTGAGAGAGGAACTTTCAAGAAAAAGCTTTAAAGTGATTCTGTGAATCCTCTGCCAACCACTTTGGTATGAACTGCATAGTAGCACTGTAGATGTGTAGAAGGCCAACATCTGAAGAGCATTTAAACTGTCTGACAATTATTAAGAAATGTGTCCAGACTGCAGGCCTCCACCTGAATCTGAAGAAGTTCCTCTTCATCACCAATCTGGACATTTAGTGAATTATGATGGAGTCACTCCCAAACCAGAGTAAATACAAGTAGTCAAAGATTCTCTGAATGCTTGGCACATTTGTCATGTGAGAAGTTAAAATAAGAGAAATCACAGCTTGTCTGGAAAAATTTTGGTGTTCATTATTCCAAGTGATATTTGAGAGAGGAACTTTCAAGAAAAAGCTTTAAAGTGATTCTGCGAATCCTCTGCCAACCACTTTGGTATGAACTGCATAGTAGCACTGTAGATGTGTAGAAGGCCAACATCTGAAGAGCATTTAAACTGTCTGACAACCATTATGAAATGTGTCCAGACTGCAGGCCTCCGCCTGAATCTGAAGAAGTTCCTCTTCATCACCAATCTGGACATTTAGTGAATTATGATGGAGTCACTCCCAAACCAGAGTAAATACAAGTAGTCAAAGATTTTCTGAATGCTTGGCACATTTGTCATGTGAGAAGTTAAAATAAGAGAAATCACAGCTTGTCTGGAAAAATTTTGGTGTTCATTATTCCAAGTGATATTTGAGAGAGGAACTTTCAAGAAAAAGCTTTAAAGTGATTCTGTGAATCCTCTGCCAACCACTTTGGTATGAACTGCATAGTAGCACTGTAGATGTGTAGAAGGCCAACATCTGAAGAGCATTTAAACTGTCTGACAACCATTATGAAATGTGTCCAGACTGCAGGCCTCCACCTGAATCTGAAGAAGTTCCTCTTCATCACCAATCTGGACATTTAGTGAATTATGATGGAGTCATTCCCAAACCAGAGTAAATACAAGTAGTCAAAGATTTTCTGAATGCTTGGCACATTTGTCATGTGAGAAGTTAAAATAAGAGAAATCACAGCTTGTCTGGAAAAATTTTGGTGTTCATTATTCCAAGTGATATTTGAGAGAGGAACTTTCAAGAAAAAGCTTTAAAGTGATTCTGCGAATCCTCTGCCAACCACTTTGGCATGAACTGCATAGTAGCACTGTAGATGTGTAGAAGGCCAACATCTGAAGAGCATTTAAACTGTCTGACAACCATTATGAAATGTGTCCAGACTGCAGGCCTCCACCTGAATCTGAAGAAGTTCCTCTTCATCACCAATCTGGACATTTAGTGAATTATGATGGAGTCACTCCCAAACCAGAGTAAATACAAGTAGTCAAAGATTTTCTGAATGCTTGGCACATTTGTCATGTGAGAAGTTAAAATAAGAGAAATCACAGCTTGTCTGGAAAAATTTTGGTGTTCATTATTCCAAGTGATATTTGAGAGAGGAACTTTCAAGAAAAAGCTTTAAAGTGATTCTGTGAATCCTCTGCCAACCACTTTGGTATGAACTGCATAGTAGCACTGTAGATGTGTAGAAGGCCAACATCTGAAGAGCATTTAAACTGTCTGACAACCATTATGAAATGTGTCCAGACTGCAGGCCTCCACCTGAATCTGAAGAAGTTCCTCTTCATCACCAATCTGGACATTTAGTGAATTATGATGGAGTCACTCCCAAACCAGAGTAAATACAAGTAGTCAAAGATTTTCTGAATGCTTGGCACATTTGTCATGTGAGAAGTTAAAATAAGAGAAATCACAGCTTGTCTGGAAAAATTTTGGTGTTCATTATTCCAAGTGATATTTGAGAGAGGAACTTTCAAGAAAAAGCTTTAAAGTGATTCTGCGAATCCTCTGCCAACCACTTTGGTATGAACTGCATAGTAGCACTGTAGATGTGTAGAAGGCCAACATCTGAAGAGCATTTAAACTGTCTGACAATTATTAAGAAATGTGTCCAGACTGCAGGCCTCCACCTGAATCTGAAGAAGTTCCTCTTCATCACCAATCTGGACATTTAGTGAATTATGATGGAGTCACTCCCAAACCAGAGTAAATACAAGTAGTCAAAGATTTTCTGAATGCTTGGCACATTTGTCATGTGAGAAGTTAAAATAAGAGAAATCACGGCTTGTCTGGAAAAATTTTGGTGTTCATTATTCCAAGTGATCTTTGAGAGAGGAACTTTCAAGAAAAAGCTTTAAAGTGATTCTGTGAATCCTCTGCCAACCACTTTGGTATGAACTGCATAGTAGCACTGTAGATGTGTAGAAGGCCAACATCTGAAGAGCATTTAAACTGTCTGACAATTATTAAGAAATGTGTCCAGACTGCAGGCCTCCACCTGAATCTGAAGAAGTTCCTCTTCATCACCAATCTGGACATTTAGTGAATTATGATGGAGTCACTCCCAAACCAGAGTAAATACAAGTAGTCAAAGATTTTCTGAATGCTTGGCACATTTGTCATGTGAGAAGTTAAAATAAGAGAAATCACAGCTTGTCTGGAAAAATTTTGGTGTTCATTATTCCAAGTGATATTTGAGAGAGGAACTTTCAAGAAAAAGCTTTAAAGTGATTCTGTGAATCCTCTGCCAACCACTTTGGTATGAACTGCATAGTAGCACTGTAGATGTGTAGAAGGCCAACATCTGAAGAGCATTTAAACTGTCTGACAACCATTATGAAATGTGTCCAGACTGCAGGCCTCCACCTGAATCTGAAGAAGTTCCTCTTCATCACCAATCTGGACATTTAGTGAATTATGACGGAGTCACTCCCAAACCAGAGTAAATACAAGTAGTCAAAGATTTTCTGAATGCTTGGCACATTTATCATGTGAGAAGTTAAAATAAGAGAAATCACAGCTTGTCTGGAAAAATTTTGGTGTTCATTATTCCAAGTGATATTTGAGAGAGGAACTTTCAAGAAAAAGCTTTAAAGTGATTCTGTGAATCCTCTGCCAACCACTTTGGTATGAACTGCATAGTAGCACTGTAGATGTGTAGAAGGCCAACATCTGAAGAGCATTTAAACTGTCTGACAACCATTATGAAATGTGTCCAGACTGCAGGCCTCCACCTGAATCTGAAGAAGTTCCTCTTCATCACCAATCTGGACATTTAGTGAATTATGACGGAGTCACTCCCAAACCAGAGTAAATACAAGTAGTCAAAGATTTTCTGAATGCTTGGCACATTTATCATGTGAGAAGTTAAAATAAGAGAAATCACAGCTTGTCTGGAAAAATTTTGGTGTTCATTATTCCAAGTGATATTTGAGAGAGGAACTTTCAAGAAAAAGCTTTAAAGTGATTCTGTGAATCCTCTGCCAACCACTTTGGTATGAACTGCATAGTAGCACTGTAGATGTGTAGAAGGCCAACATCTGAAGAGCATTTAAACTGTCTGACAACCATTATGAAATGTGTCCAGACTGCAGGCCTCCACCTGAATCTGAAGAAGTTCCTCTTCATCACCAATCTGGACATTTAGTGAATTATGATGGAGTCATTCCCAAACCAGAGTAAATACAAGTAGTCAAAGATTTTCTGAATGCTTGGCACATTTGTCATGTGTGAAATTTTCTACCAGGTATTCATAAGGAACTTCCTTTGCAGGAAATAATGCATGGAGCCATCAAATTGTCCTGGAATGATGGGCAAGGAAGATCTTTACTTGTCCTTAAGGAGCAGCTAACATTGTCTTCAGTCATATCATTGTGTGACGTGGATGCCAAAAAAGAACTTCACACCAATGCTAGTGGTTATGGTACAGGTGCATTCTAGTGAAAATTCAGGAAGGCGCTTCCAGAGAACTCTCCATATCTAAGATGAACTCCTCTATAATCAGGAAAGAGTGCCTTGCTGTTGTTCAACAAGTTCTAGCTATACTTATTTGCCAAGATATTCACTGCTGTGATGGACCACCTATCTCTATGCTGGCTGAGTAGACTGAAGGATCTATCGATTTGACAGGTGTGCCAGGCACTGAGGCTTTGAGAGTACAATGTCACTGTGGTATACAAAGGGGATGCAAACACAAGGATGCCAATTGCATTTCAAGGGGTCCTTTTGTGGAATACAGCAGCATGGATGAAATATCAATCACTGCTACACTAATAATCGTTGCTGCTGAACTGAAGAAAGATCCAACACTGCTGGAAACTATAGACGCTATGAAGAATGGGAAACCAACCAAAGCAGAACTCCAATTAACAAAAGGAATATTGTATAAGTGGAACTATGATCCAACAGTGTGGAAATGGTTCCTCATCATTCCAGTGCATCTATGGCCAGCTACCTATAACATTTGTGCATCTGGTCACCCTGGATTTGTGAAGGCTCTAGACAGAACCAGGTGCAGGTGTCACTGGCTAGGTCTCTACTGATTCATAGACACTATGTGAATTACTGTAAGGAACGACAATGATGTAAGGATGTTCCTTAGTCACCTCTGGGGCATCTGGCACCAATTCCACTTGCAGCAATGCCATTCAACTGAGCTGGAATTTACCTCCTGGGAGGCTCCCGGAAATCGACAAATGGGGATAAAAGGATAGTAGCCTGCCCAGACTATGTCCCTCACCACAGTGTTACCAAAGCTGTGACCCTTGCTGAAACTGCAGAAACTCCAAAGATCCATGTAGAAGTCAACATTTTGAATCATGGAGCATCCTGTATGATGATCTCTGATCATAGAAAACTTTTCCAGCTCAGAGTAGTATCAAAGGTAATTTCTATTTGCAACATCATCTACAGGATGACAAAAACCTATCACCCACAGACAGATGGCATCACAGGATGCTTTAATAAGACATTGGCAGATATGCTTTCAACATACAAGGTTACAATTATTGAACTATGTGAAAAAAACATAAATTAGTTACAAACTATGGTGTGCACACACTTTATTCGACATGTAGACAACACTACAGATATTCAGATCTACCTTATGACATGTTTGATATGCCTGCCATTACTGATGATGGTGTGGCACATACATTCTGCATGACCCGCTGAAGTGTCAGAACATCGATGTTGTCGATGACCTCTTGAACAGCTGTTTTCAGCTCAGCAACTGTTTTGTGGTTATTTCTGTACACCTTGTCTTTAGTATAGCTCCACAAAATGGAGTCACATGTGTTCAGATCCAAAGAATATGGTGGCCAATCGAAGCCTATGCCAGTGACCTCTGGGTACCCCGGAGCCAGAATGCGGTTCCCAAACTGCTCCTCTAGGACATCAAAAACTCTCCTGCTTCAATGGGGGTCAAGTTCTGTCTTGCATGAACCACATCTTGTTGAAATCAGGGTCACTTTGGATAATGAGAGTGAAATCATCCTCCACAACCTTCATGTACTTGTGAGGGTCAGGATGTTATGTACAGTAATATTGAACGTAACATTCCGACCCCCACAAGTACATTAAGGTTGTGGAGGATGATTTCACTCCCATTATCGACTCTTGCAGTCAATAACCACCACATACTGTTTGATAGTCACCGTGCTATCAAGGAATATCACACTGATTATTCTGTGACTGGACAATGCACAGAACACAGTCACCTACTGAGGATGAAGAGACTTCTCAATCATGAAATGTGGATTCTCAGTCCCCCAAACTCGCAAATTTTACTTATTGACAAACCCATCCAAATGAAAATGGGCTTCATTGCTAAACCAAACCACTAATTCCAATCCTGCCCCGTGAAGGTCATAACACAAACTGTTCAGAAGTTATGACAAGTTTATTTCATACAGTCCAATAATTCTCAACCTGCATGATAATGCTGGGCAGAGAGAATAGAATACAATACTGCCCATCATGACATTTGCAGACTACACAGTAAAACAAGACACTACTTCACAACATTCTTTCTGCTTGTACTGGAACTGCTAAACAGTTCACTTTCTCCACTTGATCAACACCTTGATACATTCCATAAATACCTGATACAATCCAATAAAACTTGAATTGTAATTTCAAATTTCTTATAGTTTGAATGACATAAAGAAAATTTCTAAGTGTACTTCTATGCAGGATATACCCTGCCACAAAAAAAGTAATGCACCCTTTTAGAGGTTTTCAATTCACTCATATTTATTGTTGCAACAGTGCTCATGGAGAACATGCTGTTCTGAGGTACCAGGTATGGACCCATGCTGAGATACCCATATTAGTGTATGGTGTAGCTTCCATAGGCAGCAATACAGGCACTGACTCTGGCATCCAGTCAATCATACAGATGGTGGATACTATCCTGGGATATGTTACGCTTGACCTGTTCACATAGTTCTGTAAGAGTTGTTGGTTGATGAGCCACATGAGACACTTCTTGTCCCATCAATCTCACACATGCTCAATTGGAGACAAGTCCAGAGATCATGGTGCCCAGGGATGTTGCTGCATATCTTGCACAGCATGTTGAGTTTCACAAGCAGTGTGTGGGTGAGCATTATCCACATTGGGAAAAAACATCACCCTCCTGTTGCAAGAACAGCAAAAGAATGGGTCTAACAACATTCTGCACACACCAACTGCTGGGTAGCAGCTCTTCCAGGGACACCAAAGATGAACGAGAGTTGTAGCTTATCACACCCCAGACCATAAGACCTGGAGTGGGGCCAGTATGTCTTGAAGGAGTGTGCTGTATGAGACAGTGCTCACCATTTCTACATCCTACATGAGAACAACCATCACTTGTGTGAAAGAACAATCTGCTTTCATCACTGAAGGTGATGGTATTCCATTCTATTTTCCAAGTGATTCTGTGATGGCAGCAGTCGAGCCATATTTGTTGATGCTGTGGCATGAGTGTGTGATGGATATTTTTACTTCCTCTCTGATTTTGCCATCTGCCTACTTAAAATTTGTTTTTTTTTCAATTTTAACTAATTACCATTAACATATGTGAATATGATTTACATTTTCATAAAAGAGAAAGATTGGCCGTCAGTTTTAAAGAATGTAACACCAGACCTAATTTTGTACTTAGTTTTCTGTGTGTAATTGATTTTCTAATTTATTTTGACTATTTCTAGTTAGTATCTTTTGTTGTAGGGTGAAATGAGTAATTGTTTCATAACTTAAATTCTGTTGTTGACATATAAACAAATATAAATTCTGTGCTCGTTATAATCATTTGGAGGTACAACTAATTGTATTCTTTAAGGATCTATTTGGCTCTATTCGAAAACATATTAGCAAAACCAGCCCTTAATTAATTCCAAAGTAATTAAAAGTTTTGTCACAAGTATTGTTTGTGTAACGATATTTGCTAATTTCATGATTTAATCAAATAATTCAGCCTAACGCTTGTAGCAGAAGAAACTGTTAAAAAGAACCAATTTTTGATGTATTCAGTTAATTTAATGAGTGAAGTTTTAATGGTAATTTCTGTTAGTTAAACTTCAAACAATGTGTAGTTTCAGCACCTGTTACTGTGAGGATGTATAAAGGCCCAGTTTTTGGTCCCGAGACAGTCAGTCCAAGGCAGAGTTTCAGACAATAAACCAGTGTTGGTTATAACAACAACAATGCTTCAAATTAACTGTGAATTAAATGTTACACAATTAGGTCATGTGTTGAAACAATGACAGTGTCTGTTACATACATACCTGATTATTCCGAAAGAACTGTGAATTTTGTGGTTAGGTTTTTACTGCTCATAGATTTTCAACAGGAAACTATTTTAGCAGTATGCGGATGTTCGCCTGAAAACTATTAATGAGGCTTATTGAAAGTTAAACAATAGTGCACTGGCCATATTAAATGTGTATATGGGGGTCTGTGGAAAGTGAAAGCAAACAACTGTGAAATGCATATGTGCATCTGTCAGCTACATCATTTACAGTAGACATTATTGCGCTTCCACCCCCTATTTTTTCAGTCAGTTTGTTGGCACCGAGGACAATAAATGAATAAATAAAAGAAGGTGAACTGCTACAAGTGGAAGATGGGCTAGAGATGTGTGTGCCCATAGTCCCCCTGCTAGTAATGATTCACAACAGTTTGTGTTGACATGTCTGGGATCACAATCTGTCTTATCTATGCTGTGGCAGGTGTATGATCTTCCATTGCTGCCCTAACAATTAAACAATCCTGATGATCATCTGTGCTTTGTGGGTGTCCAGGACCTCACCTGTGAGTGTGAGAATGTTCACTTGACCACTGATATCAGCATCATTGCATAAATGACACGGCAGATCCAACTTGTGTGCCAGTTCTCTGAAAGGACCATTCCATCACATGGAAGGCCACAGTTTGACCCCTTCCAGACTTGGTCAGTTGGCTGTAGGAAGTGTGAGTGTGTCTCCATGGTACGCTTTCATTCTTGCTTCCCCCTTTTGCTCCACACTGAACCTTCTGGCTGCGTGCACCATTAAAGAGTAGATACAGATGGTGCTATGGTAGCTCTGCCACTAGACCACCTGTTGTCAGACAACATTGAAACCATTGTCAGTACATCTAATATTCCACATGTGGCATATGACATCATCAGCTAAAAACTGATATTGTCTTTCCAGTTTTTTTTTTTTCTTGCAGTGTACATTTAAACAGGAATATAACATGTATAATATGTTGTTGTTGCGGTCTTCAGTCCTGAGACTGGGTTGATGCAGCTCTCCATGCTACTCTATCCTGTGCAAGCTTCTACATCTCCCAGTACTTACTGCAACCTACATCCTTCTGAATCTGCTTAGTGTATTCATCTCTTCGTCTCCCTCTACAATTTTTACCCTCCACACTGCCCTCCAATGCTAAATTTGTGATCCCTTGATGCCTCAGAACATGTCCTACCAACTGGTCCGATCTTCTTGTCAAGTTGTGCCACAAACTCCTCTTCTCCCCAGTTCTATTCAATACCTCCTCATTAGTTATGTGATCTACCCATGTAATCTTTAGCATTCTTCTGTAGCACCACATTTTGAAAGCTTCTATTCTCTTCTTGTCCAAACTATTTACCATGCATGTTTCACTTCCATACATGGCTACACTCCATACAAATATTTTCAGAAACGACTTCCTGACACTTAAAACTATACTCGAAGTTAACAAATTTCTCTTCTTCAGAAACACTTTCCTTGCCATTGCCAGTCTACATTTTATATCCTCTCTACTTTGACCATCATCAGTTATTTTGCTCCCCAAATAGCAAAACTCCTTTACTACTTTAAGTGTCTCATTTCCTAATCTAATTTCCACAGCATCACCCGACTTAATTCAACTACATTCCATTATCCTCATTTGCTTTTGTTGATGTTCATCTTATATCCTCCTTTCAAGACACTGTCCATTCCGTTCAACTGCTCTTCCAAGTCCTTTGCTGTCTCTGTCAGAATTACAATGTCATCAGCGAACTTCAAAGTTTTTATTTCTTCTCCATGGATTTTAATACCTACTCCGAATTTTTCTTTTGTTTCCTTCACTGCTTGCTCAATATACAGATTGAATAACATTAGGGAGAGGCTACAACCCTGTCTCACTCCCTTCCCAACCACAACTTCCCTTTCATGCCCCTTGACTCGTATAACTGCCATCTGGTTCCTGTACAAATTGTAAATAGCCTTTCGCTCCCTGTATTTTACCCCTGCCACCTTTAGAATTTGAAAGAGAGTATTCCAGTCAACATTGTCAAAAGCTTTCTCTAAGTCTACAAATATTTCTTCTAAGGTAAGTCATAAGGTCAGTATTGCCTCACATGTTCCAACATTTCTACGGAATCCAAACTGATCTTCCCTGAGGTCAGCTTCTACCAGCTTTTCCATTTGTCTGTAAAGAATTCGCGTTATTATTTTGCAGCTGTGGCTTATTAATCTGTTAGTTTGGAATTTTCACATTTGTCAACACCTGCTTTCTTTAGGATTGGAATTATTATATTCTTCTTGAAGTCTGAGGGTATTTCGCCTGTCTCATACATCTTCTCCACCAGATGGTAGAGTTTTGTCAGGAATGGCTCTCCCAAGGCCGTCAGTAGTTCTAATGAAATGTTGTCTACTCCCGGGTCCTTGTTTCGACTAAGGTCTTTCAGTGCTCTGTCAAACTCTTGACGCAATATAATATCTCCCATTTCATCTTCATCTTCATCCTCTTCCATTTCCATAATAGTGTCCTCAAGTACATCACCCTTGTATAGACCCTCATATACTCCCCTTCCACCTTTCTGCTTTCCCTTCTTTGCTTAGAACTGGGTTTCCATCTGAGCTCTTGATATTCTTTTCTCCAAAGGTCTCTTTAATTTTCCTGTAGGCAGTATCTATCTTACCCCTAGTGAGATAAGCCTCTACATCCTTACATTTGTCCTCTAGTCATCCCTGCTAAGCCATTTTGCACTTCCTGTCGATCTCATTTTTGAGACGTTTGTATTCCTTTTTGCTGCTTCATTTACTAATTTTTTATATTTTCTCCTTTCATCAATTAAATTCAATATTTCTTCTGTTACCCAAGGATTTCTACTAGCCCTCCTTTTTTTTTACCTACTTGATCCTCTGCTGCCTTCACTACTTCATCCCTCAGAGCTACCCATTCTTCTTCTAATGTATTTCTTTCCCCCATTCCAGTCAATCGTTCCCTAATGCTCTCCCTGAAACTCTGTACAACCTCTGGTTTAGTCAGTTTATCCAGGTCCCATCTCCTTAAATTGCCACCTTTTTGCAGTTTCTTCAGTTTTAATCCACAGTTCATAACCAATAGATTGTGGTCAGAGTCCACATCTGCCCCTGGAAATGTCTTACAATTTAAAACCTGGTTCCTAAATCTCTGTCTTACCATCATATAATCAATCTGATACCTTCTAGTATCTCCAGGATTCTTCCATGTATACAACCTTCTTTTATGAATCATGAACCAAGTGTTAGCTATGATTAAGTTATGTTCTGTGCAAAATTCTAACAGACAGCTTCCTCTTTCATTTCTTACCCCCAATCCATATTCACCTACTATGTTTCCTTCTCTCCCTTTTCTTACTCTCGAATTCCAGTCACCCATGACTATTAAATTTTCATCTCCCTTCACTACCTGAATAATTTCTTGTATCCCATCATACATTTCATCAATTTCTTTGTCGTCTGTAGAGCTAGTTGGCATATAAACTTGTACTACTGTAGTAGGTGTGGGCTTCATGTCTATCTTGGCCACAATAATGCATTCACTATGCTGTTTGTAGTAACTTACCTGCACTCCTATTTTTTTATTCATTATTAAACCTACTCCTGCATTACTCCTATTTGATTTTGTATTTATAACCTTGTATTCACCTGACCAAAAGCCTTGTTCCTCCTGTCACTGAACTTCACTAATTCCCACTATATATAACTTTAACCTATCCATTTCCCTTTTTAAATTTTCTAACCTACCTGCCCAATTAAGGGATCTGACATTCCATGCTCCGATCCGTAGAACACCAGTTTTCTTTCTCCTGATAACTGCTACCTCTTGAGTAGTCCCCGCCCGGAGATCCAAATGGGGGACTATTTTACCTCCGGAATATTTTACCCAAGAGGACACCATCATCATTTAACCATACAGTAAAGCTGAATGCCCTCAGGAAAAATTAGAGCTGTAGTTTTCCTTTGCTTTCAGCCATTCGCAGTACCAGCACAGCAAGGCCATTTTGGCTAGTGTTACAAGGCCAGATCAGTCAATCATCCAGACTGTTGCCCCTGCAACTACTGAAAAGGCTGCTGTCCCTCTTCAGGAACCACAAATTTGTCTGGCCTCTCAAGAGATACCCCTCCGTTGTGGTTGCACCTACGGTACGGCTATCTGTATCGCTGAGGCACGCAAAGCGCCCCTCCAATGGCAAGATGCATGGTTCATTTGATTGGGGGGGGGGGGGGCTGCTGCTGATATTTTGCTATATTGTTGTTGAAGAGCCTACTGCATATAGCTTTTAATCTCAATGTGGAAAGTAGGAGAGATGTATGGACAGCATTAGAGTTCTGAAGCTGGGTGACGAGTCGTGTCTGGATAGCTCAGTGGACGGGAGCAGAATTCCCAAAGTACAAGAATCCAGTGCAGCACATACAAAATTGGTTCAACAAGTTTTCTGTCTGTTCCCTACACAAATGCATAATCCATAACAATGCCAAGTTTGTCAAGAGCAGAACACTGAACAAATGCTAAATGCGAAAGCGAAAAGTGCATGTATGTGCATATGTGGAATCCCTTTTCAGCATGGTACCATATAGTCATTAGTGTGATCAAATGTTGATACACAAAGTAGGGAGGATGTCAAGTGTATGGTAAAGAAGTTAATGGTAGCATTTGAATGAAGTGAACTTAAAAGAAATATGAACTGTATCGCTGAGGCACGCAAGCCTCCCGCCAACGGCAAGGTCCATAGTTCATACTAATTCTGTTAATTTTTCAATAAACTAGAATTACTTTTCATATGTTTAATTTATTTGAAAAAGAAGTTTTGCTATCTGATACAATTACACAAGAAGTTATTGACACTGAAATTGTTAATTAAAATTTCTCAAACTAACTTCAGAAAAGTGGCAGATTCAATGTGCTCTCCACCCAACCACTGCAGCACAACCTGTTGAGGTGGATGAAGTCACGAGGGAGGAGGTAGGCACTGCATTTATTCCATACACAGGCGCACTCTCGGGGAAAATCGCCCGCATTCTGAAGAAACACCGGGTCAGAACTGTGTTTTGTCCTCCGAATAAAACTCGTGCACTGGTGGGGAGCGCCAAAGATGACCTCGGTTTGAGGAAGGCCGGCATGTACCAGATTCCTTGTCAATGTGGCAAGTCGTATATTGGTCAGACGATGCGTACCATCGAGAATCGACGCCGTGAACACCAGAGGCACACTCGACTGATGTATCCGAGCAAGTCGGTGGTCGCTGAACATTGTCGGAAAATCACGCCATGGAGTATGACCGCACGAGGATTCTGGTACAGACGTCGAGATACTGGGGCAGCGTTGTTAGAGAGGCCATCGGAATTTGCACCAATGACGACCTCATAAACCGTGACTGTGGCTATAATCTTAGCAAGGCTTGGGAACCAGCGATTGGGTTAATCAAGAGTAAATCGAGCAAACGTATAGTTGTGACGACCACGGCGGACAGAGCCGTCACACCGACGTCATCTCAGATGCCGTCGCAACCTGTTCCACTGCGCGACTGTGGCGCGGTGCGCGGACGGTGGACGGAGCGCGCCGCGGGCGGAGGGTATTTAAATCAGCTGCCGCCGCGACCGAACCCAGTTCCCTCTGAGCAGCCATAGCGTATGGATCTCCGTGCCGGCACGTTCACAGGAGCTCAGTCCGTCAGTTCACCTGATGATGGCGACATGTATGATCGCCGAAATATTGTGCCCGTTGGACACTATAGACCGGCAGCACACTCGTGGATATTTTGATTAACTTCAGAAAATATTACTGATAAGAAACTCTTTTGTTCATGTAAAAAATTGTCTTTGGTGAACACTTTATCTTTTTTATTCTTCAATAATTGGAAGCTGGTGGGAAGTCAGTTATGGAAGCAGGTTTAGTGTTGTACTGAGAATTACATGTGTCACTTTGTTACTATGAATATTTGCTTGACTTACATTATTTGGAACTATGAAATAAAAGTACTGAAGAATCAAACCTGCAACTTTTCATTAAAGAAATACATCTACATCAGATAAAATGAGACCTACATTGTTTTGTATCATGCAGGATTGAAGCAAACTCCAAGTCACTGTGCTGAGACTAAGAACAAGATATAATGGCCATTGCCAAACAAGTTAAGTTAGTACATTTATGTACAATATTCAAATTAAAATTCAAGTTCTAAACATCACCTGTTTGATTTAGCTCTTTAAGCAGCTGTAGAACACTGAATCACACAAATTCACTGTTAACGAAGTAAGATTTGCAAGAAACATCATAATTTTCAGCACTAACATATGAACCAAGAGAGGTGCAGAGTCACATGCTCCACAGTTGCAAGACTGGAACAACAATGGCTACACTGCTTCTGTTTCAGATGCATGATACTTAGGACAATTACATGTAACACTTCTTCACTAGGACTGAAGAAGCAAGAACAGCCAGTTTGTGTACAAAACCTAGATGCCTAGGAGAAAAACAGAGAGCACTATAATTTCAAGCACTCACCAGTGAGATACAGCTTGGGAGACTCAGTATGGATTTTACATATGTGTGGAAAGCAGAACTATCAGAAAAGTTACTAAGGCACTACTCTGGGCTGTTGTTGTATTGTTTGTCACTTGTCTGGTGTTACACATGAAACTGAGGATTGTATCACTTCATCAAGAAGACAACCATGCACAGATGTCATCTATGTCCTCCATATTAAACCATTAGGTATTGATTGATGATGGAGGCTCCTCGTTCAAGGAAATCGAAGACGCAGACAATGATTGTGAATCTTGGATGAGAGGTGCCACTTCTGATTCTTATCATAGTGATGAGGGTGTGACAATACAACCAGAACCTGTGCTCCCATACAGAGAATCACTGACAAGATCTAGATCCAGGTTGCTGTAGTGGGCTCCAATGAGAATTTATGAAATGCCTGGTCACTATTTCTTAAGAGAGGGAACAATGCTACAATCTGTGGTGCATACAGTGTGGTGCAGTGGTCATAATCACTGGCTGGCATGCTGCAGGTTGACAGTTCAAATTGAATAATCAGTAATTATTTGTTATTTGGTATTTATAATTTCTGGAAGAGTCTCAAAATTTGTTATGTTTGTATATGATGAAATATTTGACATATGTGTAAAATAGAAGTACAGTAGTCCAGTTCTTTTTTGTCTATACATTGGTGATCATAAGAAATGTGCTTCATTGTTAAGTGTTGTACTTCACTGATGACCCTGCTTTCAGATTTGCACTTGAGCATGGTTATGACCTGAAGTATTTCTGAAAGGATACTTAAGTTCTGTCCTGGTTATATAGTGCAGTCCTGTGTCATATACCAGTATTTAATGGATCTCTGCTTCAATATATTATACTATAGTAATTAAAATATTCATCTGTGAAAGTGCTCTTCAAGAAAAGTGAAAAATGGATGTAACAAACTACCACCGAATCTCCCAGTTAACAAGTTTTTTCAAGCCAGTGTTCAAGATAATTATCATGCAGCCACATCGTTCTTAGTCAGTGTCAATTTAGTCTCTAGCAGATGCTACCAGCTTGATATATGATGCTATTGTCTCCTTCACTGATTGTATTTTGCAATATATTAACAGAAAATTGGCACCAGTCCTGTGTGAAATGTCTACAGCCATCCTACATCTACATCCAAATACATCTATATCTACCCAATATCTACACCATCCATGAAATTGTGTTACATAAAACAGAAATCTATGGGTAAAGTGAAATAATGGGGAAATGGATTAACTCTTGACAAATATACAGGAAGCAGAGCATAACAGTTACTGAAAGTAATGAAATTCCTGGTTCATTTAAGTGGGGCACACTTCACACTGGAGTTCCACAAGCCTCGAAGGTGTTCTTTCTTATATTTACAAAATATTACTATTCTGCTCCACTACAGTGAGTAGGTTCACAATCTTTCCAGATGAACATTCTCTTCTAACAGGTACAACAGCAGGGAAATATCTCAAACATTTGCTAACAGTGGCTTTGAGGATATCATCAACTAGCTTAGCTGAAATGGATTCACTCTAAATGTCGAAAAAACTTATTATGTACACCTTCTCATAATATCAAAAAAATAAAAGCACATAAATGTAACATGTAATGGACAACGATACGAATGGACCTCTGCTAAATTCTTATATGTGTTCATAGATAACAAATTAAATTGGTCCTGCTATGTATTCTGGCTGAAGACGATACTGCAACTTTTTCCTTACACATAATTGCATCATCCACACATAAGAAGGCCACCAATGCTCATTACTTTAGATATTATCTACATCTTGATAATATCTAGATATCAATATATCTTCTTGCTCATATGTTTTATTAATTAAAGTCACTTTCTTTCTGAAACCAATAATGCACATCATGACCATAACACAAGGTCATAACAGGATTTAAAAAGTAACCAGATTAACTTTGCCCTTATGCAGGAGGAGTAAATTACTGAGGCAAGAAAGTTTCCAATGTTCTACCTACATAATCAAAAGTCTAGCTCTTGCAACAGCATTCTATGTGAAAACATTAATTTTGATGTCTTGTATTATGTACCTTATTTATTTCCGTGTATTATGATGTAACATTAGTTGATGTGACTACTGTCATGAATCTACCATATTGCACCCTACATTATATAGTATTGGCCCAATGTCAATCATACATTGTACACATATCCCTTATTATCAGGCAACAACCACTGTGGGAGTAAGAACTACTTGCATATCACAGTTCAGGAGGTATGACATCATAAACAATGAGATGGCGAAAAACTGCTGCATCATGCATGATGTTTAAATTTATTACTTATTTGCTACTAACTCTATTCACACCACATTTTGCAGACAATATCTAACCTACCTACGCCATTGAATGTACCTACAAAACTTTACCATTATGTAGCACATAGTTCAAGAGACATGATGTTGTGGTGCCGATGAAATCGACACCAACATCGATGCATCCATCTTTGAACTAAGCTAAGATTATCTTTGCTCTCTTCTGCCATGTCCAGTTCTTTGTGAGCCTTGCTTGTGTTTGGGTGAATAAATGAACTACTGTGAAATGGGGGTTGTTTGGTGTAACTAACCTGAACATCTCCCTCACTGGTGACCCCGAGTTGTAACGTCTTCCGTTTTCACCGTTTTACTGTGTCCATGACCTCCACGTCTGTTATTTTCACATGTATTATATCAACACAGCATTCGAACAATGACTTTGGCCCAGCGCCTAACGCCGGATTTTGTGATCAACATGCATCGTGTTGCAGGCGATGTACACCTGCCAGGACTGCAACACAATGCCTCTCACTCGACGATTATGCCAATTTTGTCAGATGTTTTTGAGCCTCCAACAATAAGTGAGGTTAGGAGTGTGCATGACTCCGGCTATCAAATGCCTTTGTTCCCACCACATGTGCCCTCCCTCATCGACTGTGCAGTTACCTCTTACGGATCTCCGTGCAGTGCGGGACCAATGCCGATTTCTGCAAATGCTTTGTTGGACAACCTACCACTGCCAGGACAACGATTTGCCACACCGAAATTCATGCAGTACCACGCGGATACCTGTCATGTGGCTGGAACTGCTTCATTCACAGGTCTACCTTCTCAGCATCCGACCACGCCCGCACCTGCCTCGGTTCAGCATCAGCACATGCCTTCCTACTTCGATACCTCGGCCTGCAACAGGAACAATAAGTTGTTATCTGCGCCTGACCTCCACCTATGTCTCACTGCTATGCCTCAGTGTTTTGTGCCATGATATTCACCTTATCCACACATCGTTTTGAGTGGAGTGACTATGAACAGTGAACATTCACACATTCCGTCCCACGTTTGACATAATTTCCCACACTGTGCTTCTGGACAGCCCGCACCTCCGCAAACTCCCTGCAACACAGGTAGCCCCACCTCTGATCATACGTCGAGCTTTCCACGGACTAACACGCGTTCTCAAACTTTGAACAGTTTCCCACCTGTCACCCCCACGCCGGCTCCAGTCGAGCTTCCGCTATCATTCTTGGCACATCTCGGTGCCTCTTCCATATCAGTCTTCCGCGACATATCAATCCAAACACACCCGCAATGTGTTGAGCTTCTGCAACTGCAGTAAACACATTACGGTGTCTCACCCGCATTGGCCTTCTGTGGCACGACAGATCGCGCTAAACCACAATGTGTCACCTTCACGCTGCCACCTGAACAGCCATTGCTGCCACATCCCCTGGAGGCACACTCTCCTGGAATACTACAGCAACAACAGCTCGCGTCAGGCAGTTCCCCAACGAACTCAACTCAACCTGTTCTCCCAAACATTCTACAACACTTACCGACACTGCTGCCGTTTAATCCCGACAGAGCTGCAACCTGGTTCAAAATTGCGGACGAAGTGTTCAAACATTACAAACTCGATGAGTCAACCAGGTTACTGTGCCTCACCACCCACCTGCAAGACCAGGAGGACTTGATTGCTGACCTGGTCGACGATCCGGACTCATCTACCTGATCACTCTAGCCAAAAAGACAGTTCTATGTCGGCTTGTACGCTCAACTGAGGCAGCAATATGGCAAGTACTCCATGTCGAGCAACTAGGCAATGACAAACCTTCCGAGCTCTGGAGACAGCTACGTGCCCTGGTCAGTGCCGATCTACTCTTTGACACAGCTCTCCTCGCCATATGGTCAGATAAACTATCTCCTCACATCCGCTTTGCTCTTGTTCAGAGGTCTTCTGAACCTGTCAAGCAAAGAATGGCAATTGCTGACAAGCTATACGATGCATCAATGCTCTATTTCGCCAGCCACTGCCTACCTGACAAGTCTCAGGTTCAGGCTCATCGTCCTGCAGCCAGACGTGGCCAGGGCCACACTGTGCCGACTGTTCCCCTCGCTCTGGGAAGCAGTAAACAAGCTACTGGGATGTGTAACATTATGTGATTGCCTTATCATTTTAAATCATTCATTAATCGAGCAGTCGCTCGGCAACAGCTACAGTTAGCAAATAATGTTGCGAAAATGTAAAAGGTGAACGACCTGTGATGTAACTTGTTATTGTCGAAGCGCCGTCAGAGATGCTGTGAGTTATTGACTTTGAAAACCGCGGCGCGAAAAACGGACAGAAGAAGAACATTTTTACACATTTTGTTTAGATGTACGAGATATTCTCGATGAACAGTTACTCATTCTTTTGTTGTCTCCTGTAATTTGTGTCGGACGCGCATGTCTTGCCGCCGTATTATTATTGTCAAAATTAATATTGTTCTAGTGTAAAGTAAATGTGTAATACTAAAAGTGCCTAGCAGTAGATTTATTGTGTGACGTGTATGTGAAAACGTCAAAGGAATTGTTTTCATTAAGAGAAGTGCCAGTCAAAACGGCATCCATGTTAATTTCTTCATTGCAGTGTAAGTTCGTCTATTAATTGCCATAAATTCAGAGTTAAATGGAACTGGTGTATGGACTATTCATTTACTATAGAATCTATGTCTCACTTCTTCATGAAATTATTTAATTTTCTATATGTTTCTGCCAAATAGAGAGTTCACAGTCACGAATTCTTTCGTCGAGTTCGGACGGAAGTTGCATGCGGTGAAATATTTTCTCCGCGCCATGTTCTATTGGTAAATGCATGATAAACTACGGTCCCTTAGGAAATTCATGTTGAGCTATCCAAAATAATTATATTTTGAATAGGCATTTACTCTCCTCTGCAATGCAACTTCCGACTGATCAGACGATCCAACAAGAAACAGCCGCAGACGGTCGGCGTTCGCAAATATGTTTCCGCCGCTGATTATAGCTATATGTTACAGCACAAAAGTAACATATTGTTATAATTAGAGACTACGAACGGGGACATTTATAACTGTATGTTTATGTATACACATTACGTAAACATATCGTTATAATTGGCGCCCGAACAGGGACTCGAATTAAAAAAAGAAAAAAAAACTTAAAGGAATAAAAATTTATGTAAGATAGTCATTATGGAAATATTCATAAATAATTGTAGCTAATCTTGTGCTTTTTATTTGTTACATGACATCAAACGCCATCCAATAAAATTTCCATTGAGCGAAAGAAACGAGGTATTCAAAGAAAATTACGGAAGAGAGATGTTTTTTGGAACAGAATTTGTGCGAAAATCTAGTTGCAACGCCGAAGGCAGTCATCAGTAACGTAAGTTAAAATTTCGTTAGCCGTAGCCAAGCTTCCTTGATTTCAGCCGACATTAATCAATTTGTGACGATCTTTATTAGTTGCAGTAAAATTTGCTTTGAATTCAGTAGATTGCATTTAGTAGATTAGTAATTTCTTCAAGTATTGTTTAAATTCCATTGTTGTGTATTGCATATCATTTGTTTTTAAATGTCCGCTGCCTGTTCACGGAGCTGACCAGCCTTAGTTTTCATTTATTTTGAACAGTGTGCAGCCATACTTTCTTTACGGTCCAGAATAGTCTCTTGTTCTCGTGACGTGCATCTCCCGACATTCCGATCTTGTGACGTAGCAGTGACAACCGACTCGCAACCGATAAATTACATCTCTGTCGACAGCTGACACCCGTAGCTCAAACGAACTTCATTGACTTACTGTTTGTAAATAAGTGAGCTACGGCAGACGATAAAATGTCATCACTAGATTCAGATGAACAGAATGAAACGAGTGAAGTGTCGCGTCGCTTACGGTCCCGCACGATAATTAGTAGGGCTGAGACACCAATTGGATCAATTGTAGAAAGTGAAGTGGGAAATCTTACGGACTTTGGTGCCTCACACCATAATGTTACCGGTACTGAACTAGACAATGCCAGCATAGTTTCTGCCACTAGTAGCCGTAGCCATATACCGGTTACAAGGGAGGCAGGTGAAAGCAATTCAGGGGTAGTGACAGACGATGTATTCAAACAGCTACTGAGTCAAATAAGTCAAATGATGCAGGACGGAAATAGCCAATTGAAAGAGGAAAATCGCCAAATGGTGAATTCCATTAAAAATGATTTGAAAGAGGAAAATCGCCAAATGGTGAATTCCATTAAAAATGATTTGAAAGACGAAAATAGACAAATGTTAGCCTCACTTGAAGATGATTTGAAATACGAAAATAGACAAATGTTAGCCTCACTTGAAGATAAACTTTCTACAGTAAGCGAAGAAATAAAAACTGTTAGAGAAAACGTAGCCAAAGAAGTAGCAAAGCAAGTTAAGGATGCTGTTTCTCAAATGCGAAGTGGAATAATTATCGAACTGAATGACACTTTAGCTACCATGCAAAGCGAGACAGCTGACATCCGAAACGCAACCAAGAATCTTGATTCCACCGTAACC
Source organism: Schistocerca nitens (assembly GCF_023898315.1). Lineage (NCBI taxonomy): Eukaryota > Metazoa > Arthropoda > Insecta > Orthoptera > Acrididae > Schistocerca > Schistocerca nitens. Next base: position 562,725,615 of record NC_064617.1, read on the forward strand.
ATGGTTAATCACAGATTAGACAGAGTAACTACGCAGGTAGAAAAATTAACCGAGGGAATGTCAAACTTGACTCTGGAAACGGAAACGAAAGTAAAGGAGAGGCTAGATAGTCATGAGAGAGAATTTAGAGAAAAGTATGAGAACTGGATTGCTGGAAAGGACAAATTTGTCGAAGATAAAATTAACAAAGACCTAGTAGAGACGGTGAAAGCAACCACTCTTGGTATCTTGTCAGCTCCTGGAAGCTCCGGAGATACCGTAATGTCTGAACTCGGTAGCATTAGGCGTACCCTTCAGCAAGAATTACCAAATTGGAAGCAAGAGGTAACGGAACAGCTAAATATCCTGAAGGCACAAGTGAGTAGTAGTTCCCGAATACAGAGACCGAATTATCCTAACTCTTTAGCCTCAGAGGAAGAAGATGAATTATTTCGGCAATTCCGAATACCTGTTGTATCTAATGAACACACTTCACCACCACATATTCCAGTTAGTCAACGAAACCAAGAATCTGACTCATTAGTAAAAATGATGAAGGAAGAAAGCATGATAAAGCATCGAGTTTTTCAAACCTTTAACCCGGAAAAACGAAATATCCACCCAATTGTCTTTCTTCGTGGATTCTCCGGCATTTTTCCAAATTCGTGGACTGATAGACAGCGTATCCAATTTCTTACCGGATATATAGGTGGCGAATCGGCAATATGGGGAACAGAAATGGTTGATAAGTGTCGAACATATGAGGAGTTTGAGCACTGTTTCCTCAGCAAATTTTGGAGCGAAGGTGTTCAGAAGCGCCTTCGTAAAGAAGTCTATAATGCAGAACAATTTGACCCCAGGAATAGTAGCCTGAGAAACTACTTCGAAAAATATCTTGGCAAAATTAGGTATTGGGATAACCCTATCAATAGTAAAGATGTAATTATGATTCTCAAGTCTAAATTACCCATTTCGATTCGTGAAAAGCTGATAGCCATACCAGATGATGATCCAGATACCTTTCTGTCGATATTAGATTCCCTAGACCTGATCTATGAGGACATGAGAGCTAACAAACCGTGCAATACTCCGCACAATTCTTGGCCACAACATTACGACAGTAACGGCTATGAAAAGCCAGGGAACGATTCAAAAAATAGTAACGATTGGCAAAACGGAAATAAAGGCAATGGGTATCCGCACAAAAGGAATAGACATAATCAACACAACCGATTCAATCCCGTGTATAACACGACTGGTAACCAGTACGGCAATCAATCGTACAAGCAGAAGTTTGGAAACGGTTTCAGTCAAAAAGGTTGGCAACAGCAGAGCGGATCGCAATGGAATGCACCGTACTCGCGCAGCCAACACTCAGATTACGGGCAGCAACAAACAGCTGATAACGCCCACTCATACCAATACAACTCCGCGCCTAGTAAAAATCAAGCGCAGGGAAGGTACAGAAACACACAGTTTAACGGAAAACCACAGTGTGAAGGTGGATTTCACAGTAACAATTCCGGAAATCATAATAGTAATAAAAATCATCAGTCCCCGCGAAGGCATTACAATCCCCCTGTATTTTTCGCAAACGCGGAAGACAGTAACACGTATTGGACACCAGAACAAACGCAGCAACATTTTGACACGAGGTTTGTGCATAACAGTAATTTTGTTCCTCAGTGTTCTCATAATGTCAGATTGGTCGAACTTTCTAATGATGAAGGCCAATCAAATCCACACAAACAGGAAAACTAAGTTCAGCATCTGAAAGCTCCCTAAGCGATGCTGTGAGACAGAATGGGGCTACCACTTCGACGGAGAGACTAACTATGACGTACTTGTACTGAGATAAGGTGTTAACTTATAAAGTAGGCGAAAAAGTCTTGCTAAAAACACACTTTAAACCATCGTTGCTCTTACGCAAAAATCGAAAATGGCAAAGTCTTTTTGAGGGACCTTACGAGATCCTTCGTATACCGCATACAGGTTGTTATCTGATTTCTGATCCAGCAAATGGAAAAATAAAAGGGTTATACCATCACTCTGATCTTAAAAAGTATCATGCTACAGAATAAGTCAAAAGGAAAGCTCTATAATGGCAAGAGAAGGTTAGCCGCTAGTGACTAAGTGACAACTGATCTGACTTCGTAAAAAAAAAATGCTTAGAATAAATTACACGACAGTGAGTCTATCTTGCTATACAGCAGAGAATTTAAAATATGTTATCTTGAGCCATAATTTAAGTACAGACAAGCTGATAAATAATAAAAAACAAATTCTTGTTTAACAAAGAAAGTGATCAACTCCAAGAACTCTAGTTTTAAGATTTAGTTTTAAGGAGATAATATTTAAGAGAGAAAAATGAAATATAAAGCGAAGGGTGTGCCTAACAAGCCGGCTTCTGCGATATGAAATGCTAAAGAAGTGAAAATAAAACATAGTATGTAAGAATTTTTTTTTAAGTTCAAGGAGCAATGATCCAGAAACGAAATTTATTTTCGTCAAGGACAAGGGTCGCTTGACAATTATTGGTTCCTGATCCCACTAAAAAGGAAAACAAGTAACTAGTTTCTAAGTCAGCTATGTCTAGATTAAGTTCCAATGTACATAGAAATCTGGAACAGGTTCATCTTTGCATTAAAATAACGTAATGTTTACGAAGCATGTAAGTTACTTGTAAGTACCAACATGACCACGAAAGCGCTATCCTTGAGCTAGATAAACAAAGTAGCATTAATTGTAATTGCAATACTCAGGACAGATACATTCAAAGCCATAAGTGAAATAAATACCAAGTATAAGAGCGTAAGTGGCGAGGACAATGCAATGATGACTTAAGGTCATATATAGAGGTCAATGCAGTGTAGCGCAAGCAGGCGTCAAGGCGAGAATAAAATGACGATGAAACCGCCGGCAAAACAAAGTAGCTAGTTTGTAATTGGAGCGCGTACGCAGACGTACGGCGCAAAGGAAAATTAATCTCTAAGTCATAAGGAACAAGGAGTTGTTTGCTAGATTTCTTCTTCTATGTACTATTATATCTATGTCTTTCTTCTGAATTTGTGTAAATATCCTAACCCGCCTAAACCCGTCCCGTAGACTTGACGTCACAGATTGAGAAATGCGGTTGACGTGGAAGGCTGGTTTGGCATACGATTTTCAAAAGGAAACGCGTGAACGAAATCGGGAAAAGCTAGTTTTGAAATGTTTTTATTTTTCCTTTTAAAGTCAATCCGAGACGGAAACCGAGATCGCGATAAGGAATTTGAATATTTTCTTGAATGGTGTTCTGTTCTCATGTGAGAGGGCGATCAAATGTGACTGATTGATCCTCACATCTAGTAAAAAGAGAATTTTTGTTGAAATGACAGTGATAACTTTAATGAATCTAATAAATAGAAAGAACGGTTGAAATGAATTAAAATAATAATAATTGCTAACAGATCGGAGAAACTAATGTATTGTGACTGTGAACTAAAAGCATAATTAGTCTTAGAGAAAGATGAGGAACAATGTAAAGCGAAATGTTAAAGATAGTTACCAACAAAGTAACAGAAATTGAAATGGACATGATAATCGAAGCTCTCATTTAGCGAGCTTCAAAGTGAGACAAACTATTTGATTATAAACTGTAAAAAATTGTGTACATAGTAGTGTATAAGTGAAGGCTTAAAATGGTGTGGAAGTCTGCCACAGAGACGAAGCAATGCATCGTTGTTGTAAGTAAGTGATGAAGATTAAAAGTGTTAAACGTGCAGATAGGCCGACGGACAATGATAGTCCGGTTGTATAACCGAAGGCGGTGATGTGATTACGTGCAGTGCATCGGAAATCAAGTGTGTTAGCTGCTTTGCAAAGTGCGAGCGCTAGCCTACCTTAAAATCTTCAAAATCGGCTGGAAAATGTGGAGACAGGGATGGTTTCAATGAAGTCTCCGCACCAGCTCAGCAAACCACAACACCATCGACGCAACGTGTTCACTGAACCGTGCGCGGAAAAGCTGAAGTACCGCGTGGAGGCTAGTGAGCGCCTCGAGTTGCGATTCAGCTCTAACAATCAGCCTGTGTCAACGTCCATCGACGCAACAAACGCGTTAAATTTAAAGTGATGTACTTGCACAGCACTCCCGCTGCAGTTCGACGAAACGGACTTTCCATGAAAGCCGCTCACAAAATAAAAGACTCTTATATGAGTTCACAACATATCACATACTATGCTAATGTTATATCCCGTGGATGAAATGCGAACAGCCAAACCACACGCGAATTGTGACAAAGTCAAATTCCTATGAATCCCAAGTCCTAAAATAGATTTAAGCTTAATTCTTAGACTAATGGGTATTTATACTTTTTGTTACATGTAACGTGTGTACGTAACGTGCGTGTGAGACTCGCCCGCCAGAGCTGATGAAAAGTTTTCTACTCGGAGACCGCAAAGTAGCGATCCAACTTCTCAAGGCATAAGCTTCACCTGGAGAAGAATCAAATTCTAACTTTCCTGTCAATACACAAACAATGAAAGCGTAAAAATTATAATAACTAGTGAGCAATGGAAAATGGACACGTGTGAGAAATTCCATGTGTGAGAAGTATATGTGTATAAAAATGGACACGTGTGAGAAATTCCATGTGTGAGAATTATATGTGTATAAAAAGATGAATCCTATGTGTTTTCTTTCAGGAGCAAAGAGCCTATGAGCTCTGGACAATAACTTGAGGCCACAAAGATGGTCGTTATGAACTCTGTAAAAAAAAAAAAAAAAAAAAAAAAAAAAAAAAAAAAAAACAGAGAGACTGTAATGAGTATAATTGTAAACTTCGTAGATTTACTGTCTTAGTTTTTAAATTTTTTTGTGTATCTTTACCTTAAGAACTGACTTTGTCTATGAATGAGAGATCACCATATTTGTGTAATCCTAATAATCAAATGACAGGAATACTGTGTTTGATCAATGTAAATCTGTAAAGTACTCAATCCCATAATGTTAACGGCGACATGTGAATCTTGGTAATCTCCTTGATTTCCAAGATTCCCATGGAAGGCAATGTAACATTATGTGATTGCCTTATCATTTTAAATCATTCATTAATCGAGCAGTCGCTCGGCAACAGCTACAGTTAGCAAATAATGTTGCGAAAATGTAAAAGGTGAACGACCTGTGATGTAACTTGTTATTGTCGAAGCGCCGTCAGAGATGCTGTGAGTTATTGACTTTGAAAACCGCGGCGCGAAAAACGGACAGAAGAAGAACATTTTTACACATTTTGTTTAGATGTACGAGATATTCTCGATGAACAGTTACTCATTCTTTTGTTGTCTCCTGTAATTTGTGTCGGACGCGCATGTCTTGCCGCCGTATTATTATTGTCAAAATTAATATTGTTCTAGTGTAAAGTAAATGTGTAATACTAAAAGTGCCTAGCAGTAGATTTATTGTGTGACGTGTATGTGAAAACGTCAAAGGAATTGTTTTCATTAAGAGAAGTGCCAGTCAAAACGGCATCCATGTTAATTTCTTCATTGCAGTGTAAGTTCGTCTATTAATTGCCATAAATTCAGAGTTAAATGGAACTGGTGTATGGACTATTCATTTACTATAGAATCTATGTCTCACTTCTTCATGAAATTATTTAATTTTCTATATGTTTCTGCCAAATAGAGAGTTCACAGTCACGAATTCTTTCGTCGAGTTCGGACGGAAGTTGCATGCGGTGAAATATTTTCTCCGCGCCATGTTCTATTGGTAAATGCATGATAAACTACGGTCCCTTAGGAAATTCATGTTGAGCTATCCAAAATAATTATATTTTGAATAGGCATTTACTCTCCTCTGCAATGCAACTTCCGACTGATCAGACGATCCAACAAGAAACAGCCGCAGACGGTCGGCGTTCGCAAATATGTTTCCGCCGCTGATTATAGCTATATGTTACAGCACAAAAGTAACATATTGTTATAATTAGAGACTACGAACGGGGACATTTATAACTGTATGTTTATGTATACACATTACGTAAACATATCGTTATAGATGCCACCAGTTCTGCCCATGGTCATGCCCCCTCCTGCAACCGAGCCTGCTGCAGCCAACGAACCTCAGCCACAGCCACTGGCAACGAACGTTCCACAGGAAATGTAACCACACTACCCGTACTGTTACTTCCACACACGGTTTGGTGAGGCAGCATGGAACTGCAGACCACCCTGCTACTTCCAAAACGCCACTTGCAGGTAGGTCCGGGTGCCACCTCCTGCGCACAACATGACAGGCACCGTCCAGTGCTCCATTCTGTCCAGGAATGGCCGGATAATTGCGGACGACTTTACATTAAAGACATTTCGTCAGGATACCTTTTCCTAGTGGACACAGGCGCCGATGTTTCGCTGCTGCCTACACCTTTAGCGTCATCAATCATCCGCCCTCATCATACTTCACTGCAGGCCGTGAATTCAACTAAACTACAATGCTCGGGTTCAACTTCCCACGTCGTCTCACTCTCCGCAAACTGCAAACTCGAGTGGTCTTTTTTAGTGTGCGAAATTGATACTAGGCAGTGACTTCTTGCGACACCAAAAACTTTCACCGGATCGAGTGCAAAACATCGTGTTTCATCACCCGTCCAACACTCACTTCCCCTGTGCTCCATCAAGCAAACCCCCCCGTGACACATCGGTCCGGGCTCATGTCTGTACATGCTCGTCTCTGTCGACGACGTTACAAGAAACAACGCACAAGTGCCTTGTCGAGCTTGAAAACGTCGCTCGCCTATGCAAGGAAAACTTCGAGCTCCCCCTCTGGCTCCACAAAACTCAGCTCCAGCTCTCCGATGCAACAAAGGAATTACAGACACTACAGCAAGGACAAAGCAAGGTCAGTAAGTGCACCGAATCTGATTGCAGTCCCAGCAATTGAGCCTCCGTGTGTTTACCTCCCGCTACTCCTCGCAACTGTGCTATCAAGACTGCCATAACATGTACTGACAGCTCCACAGGGCCACATCCTCCTAACACGGCAGCATTTGACACTCGGCTGGACCCAAGTGCGCATGCGCCACGAGCATCATGTGTTCCCGAACTGACGGCTTCTATCCCGCCCCTCGTTGACAGCACCTCAAACTATGCAACTTCAGCTCCTGCACACCGCCGTGCAACCGCCACTGACAACACAGACAGTGCACTCGCACCAAGCGTTTCGCCCGCGACCATGCTGCCACAGACCGCGCCCTCGGACAATCGACTCACTAACGGCTCACGAGCTCTACCGAGCTCACCCGACCATGGTGCCACTGCTTCAGGCCGGCGGCCATCTTGTCGCGTTGACTCCTGGGACACTTTGCCACCTCGGCTCCCGTCGGATCCACTGAGTGGCTCCGAACACCACGACCACGCCTTGACTGCCCCACCCGCCACTTATTGTAAACAAACCGCCTCCTGCGCCGCCGGCAACATTTCCGTTGTCACCAACGGCACGGTTCACAAGCTTTGCCTCACACCATGTCCTCCGATCTCCAGTAAACCACGTCGACTTTGACCAGGGGGCCTCTCCGAGCTTAAAAATCAGGTTTCTGAACTACTAAGCTCCGGCGTCATTGAACCCTCTGCCAGCAGCTGGTCTATGCCCATACATATGACACCCAAGAAAGATGGGTCCTGGAGCATGTGCGGAGACTACCGTCGACTAAATGCACGAACAATTATGGACACCTACCCCATATCCAACATTGCCAACTTTACCAGTTCCCTCGCAGGTGTGACCACGTTCTCTGTCATTGATTGGAAACGGGCCTACCACCAGATCCCCATGGCACCTGAAGAAATTGAGAAGACAGATATCACCACCCCGATTGGGTTCTTTCAGTTTTGATTCATGCCCTTTGGTCTGAAAAATGCGACCCAGACCTGGCAACGCGTCATCAACGAAGTGCTATTCGAACTAAAATTCTGCTTTGCATATCTTGATGACATTCTTGTGTTCAGCTCCTCCATTGAGGACAACAATCGACATGTGCAAACTGTTATAAACACTCTCGCGGCAGCAGGCATCGAGACCAACCAGGAAAAATTGCAGCTACATCAACCCACTGTCACTTTTCATGGTTTTCAGGTCTCTGCCGACGGCATTTCATCGCCCCCTGAGAAAGTACAAACAATACTAAACCTACCCAGACCTTCGTTATTCGAAGCGCTTTCTGGGTACGGTTAATTATTATCACTGACATCTACCTCGGGCTGCAGAGATTCGGGCTCCACCGATGGACGCCTTGACAGGCACCAACACTTCTGGATCTCGGCCCGTTCCATGGACCCCTGCTATGACTGACTCTTTCACTGCGCTCAAAAATCTTCTTGCCGAGGCCTGCACCATCAAGCATCCTCATCCCAATGCGCAGCTTTTCATCACCACAGACGCAAGCGATACTGCCATTGGCGCTGTCCTTAGCCAGACAATCGACGGCCAAACTTCGCCTCTGCAGTTCTTCTCGCGCCAGATCACCAATACACAACGGAAATATTCCGCATTTGACAGTGAGTTGCTCGCAGTCTATGAAGCGATCAAGCATTTTAAGACTGACATTGAGGTACGCCCTTTCTATGTTTTAATGGACCACAAACCCCTGGCTGCGGCCATAACAAACCCGCCAGCTGACCCGCCTCCTCGCCGCTTCAGATAAATGGACTTCATATCTCAGTTCACTACCAATGTCAGACACATAAAGGGTGCTGACAATGTAGTTGCCGATTTCATTTCATGAGTCGACGCCGTTCATTCGCTGTTAGACCTCTTTAAACTGCCTAACCTCCAACTCGCCATGAGGAGACACAAAACCTGATTTCAGACTCTACCTCTTCACTACACTTAGTCCGCACCACCTTCCCTGGCATTTCTGGTGAGATCTGGTGCGACAACAGTACGGGCACGTTATGCCCCATCATCCCAGCCATGATCCGTTGAGCTGCCTTCAACGCATTGCATAATTGAGCCCACCCCGGTGTTCGTGTGTCCGCCCGCCTCATAGCAGAGCACTTAGAGTGGAGAAATGTCAACAAGTACTGCCATCAATGGGCACGCTCCTGGGTCATGTGCCAATGCTGCAAAATACACAAGCACACTTCACCACCCTCTCGGCACCTTTTCGATCCCTCCTGGGCGTTTCCAGCATATTCATATTGATATTGTCGGCCCTCTCCCCCACCCCCACCCCCACCCCTCTAACGGCTTTTGTTATGTTCTCTCGTCTCTAGACCAAACAACTCACTGGGTCGAGGCTGTCCCCCTCCCCAATATCCCGGCAGAAACTGTTGCTCGAGCTTTCGTCAAGTCATGGGTATCGCATTTCGGATGTCCAGCTATCATCACGACTGACCAGGGCAGGCAATTTGAGTCGGCCAGCTATCATCACGACTGACCAGGGCAGGAAATTGGAGTCGGCCCTGTTCAACGAGATTTGTAACATTTGCGGCATCTGGCACATCCATACCACAGCATATCACCCGCAAAGTAACTGGCTAGTTTAGTGCTGGCACCACACTTTCAAGGCAGCTCTTCGATGCCATGACTTTCTATGGACGGAGGCCCTTCCCCTTGTGCTACTCGGCATTCGTGCGATCTATAAGGAAGACCTCAAAGGCACAATAGCTGAGTTCGTATACGGCCAGAACATTGTTCTCCCTGGCGAACTTGTGAGCCCTTCCGCTTCTCTCCCTCAGTCTGACTTACCTTCTTTCATGGACCACGTCAGACGCCACTTCTACAACTTCCATATCCCTCCGCCCACCATCCACTCCTGTCCTAAGGTTCACGTCCTGAAATCTCTGGACAATTGTGAGTATGTCATGCTCTGAGATGACACTGTCCGTGCTCCACTCCAACCTCCATATACCGGTCCATACTGAGTTATCCAGTGCTCAGCCAACACCTATGACATCCAGATGAAAGATTCAGCTGTTACAGTCTCTCTCAACAGACTTAAGCCTGCTCATGTCAAGCCTTCTTCTACCCCCCCTTCAGGCCACAACCACGCCACTCACTGGCTCACAACGCTCCAACCACTCCCTCCACGTCAGACTTACACACTTGGTCGAGTGACTTCCAGCTCCAATCGTCGAGCTCTCCTCTGACCTCGCCCTCTACTCCGGTCTCACACACTCCATTGAGTGACCACATGCTCCCCACATCAAGCTTACCTATGATCACGCCCTTGCCGCCGGGCCCTTTGCCGGTCTCTTCGACCTCTCCACTGTCGCCTGCCTCGCCCTGTCGAGGTTTCTCATGCCCCCCCATCTTGAACGTGCCCTCGCTCGAGGTGTTTGTGCCTGTCCCCCTGAACATAATCCACAACATCTCAATAATACTGCGCAATTATACACTATTCTTCGTGTTTTTCTCTTAAACCAGTGCTCATGGCACAACCTCTGCCATTCCCTGCCACCTGGTGAAATGTGTTTCCCTCCCGCCTCCCGTAGACCTGGACATGCTTCATGTGTTTGCCACACCCACTGGAGACATCGTCATCGTCACTCCGTTCCATCTGCAAACTGCTGGCCTACCTGTTGCCGCATGCCCAGCATGCCCAGTACGACACCCGGCTCGCTTCAACGACTTCCAGGTTCGGTGGCTGAACCTTCTTTCACGACGTCTACCCACACAGCTCCCCGACGACGATGTCAAGCTGACCGTGGTCTGGCTCCCGCGGACCACTCCTGCCAATGCCATAGTCACCCCCCCCCTCTCCCTGGCCTCTCAAGGGTACTCCTCCGTACTGCGGGGGGGGGGGGGGGGGGGGTCTTTGCTCTCTTCTGCCATGTCCAGTTCTGTGTGAGCCTTGCTTGTGTTTGGGTGAGTAAATGAACTACTGCAAAATGGGGGTTGTTTGGTGTAACTAACCCAAACATCTCCCTCAATGTAAACACTGAGGTATTTGAAAAAATGCCCACTGCACATAAAGTTTTAATACTTTTATTCTTTACTGCTAAGATACTCTTACATTCAAATCAACTTAAGAAAATCCCTACCACATGGCAGCACTTTTGATAACTTTCAACTGTGGAGTGCAAATGGCTATAGGTGAAAACAATAGTCATGTATAGAGCTATGCAGACACTTGTCATGCAGAAGTTTACAACATAGTATTTTAGATATGTGAAGCAGTTGTAATTATGCATTTGTACATTGTGCATATTTCTTTGAATGACTGTTTCATAATTTCAAATGTGTTTTCATGAATACATGGAAATGAAATTATTTTGATATTATACTATAAAAACAGTTTGTTTGTTTTCATTTCTAACAGAAAATGGGCAAAATAAATACCCAGGTAGTGCCAGATTGGTATGCTAGTATTGAATTAACATTGACATTTTCTACATCCTAGCAACACTGATGCTATTGGGACATTCAGAACTCATAATAAAATAAATAAATACACTATGTAGCAGTTGTAATGTTCCACAAGCGCCAATAGGAGTTTTTTGAACTTCATTAAGAAATTATTGGGGGTTGCTAATATGACTTAGTAAAAGTATTGACCAAAGGCTCCTAGAGTTACTCTGTCCATTTGTGCCACAGATTCCACAGTAACATTTTCACTGATAATAGAAGAACATAGTGCAGCAGTGATTGATAATTTATTTCTAAATCCACCTCCAGTAACACCATGTGGAACATTCTGTATGAGACAGGCACGTCAAGAGGTGAATAACGTGTCAGCTGATGGCTTTCCCCAGTGCATGGGATTCAACCATTAGTGTCTACACCAAACTGTAAGCATCCCCGACTCTCAAACAAGTGTCTTGTTTACTGATGAGGCTGCCTTCACAAGGGATGGAATATTCAGTGGCCACAATGGCCATACAGGGGAGTTAAAAAATCCAAAGACAACTTGTGTGTTCCACCATCAACAGAATTGTGTAGGCTGGTGTTATTTGTGACCATCTGATTGGGTCATAACTTCTGCATAACACACAAGGTGGAGGAAATTATGAAGTATTACCAAAATGTTGGAAAATGTGTCACTAATAATGAGGTAACAATAGGGGTTCCAGCAAAATGAGGCCTCATCATAGTTTTCCAATGACTTCAGAGAGAATTTAGAGACTGTTTCTCACAATTGTTGGATTTAGAGGAGTCAGCCAGTACTGTAGCCATCATATTCTCCAAACCTCACACCTGCTAATTTCTCCCTGTGGGAGGAGATGAAGCACTTGATGTATAAGATATCAAGAGACACTCGAGAACAAGTGGTTGCTCATTTGGCTAAAGCTGTAGCCATTATTCATAAAACACCTGGTTGTTTTGAGCATGTTGGACAATCATTTGCATACAGATGCCATTTGTGCATTAATGTAAATTGAAAACATTTTCAGCAACATCTCTGAAACAGTGTTCATTGCCAGAGAAGTTTGAACGTCATTTCTGTACATTACTAGCATCAGAACCTTCATGGCTCCCTGGCTAGGAAATGGTGCATCAGTGACATTATTGTTGTATAAAACGTTTCTTTTTATATGCTCTAAACACACTAAAATTTTGTGCACATAGTTACTTACACCTTATGTATCTACACCACCTGAAAAAAAGTTGAAGCACCCACAAGACATGGCCGTTTGTCAATGTAGCTTCATACATGTTCATACCATGTGGGTATGTAAATGTGTCAGGTGAAATGCCCACAGAGTGCATTAGTGTTGTTCAGTTTTAGTGTTGAAACCAGATGTCACAGAATTACATAAGTCGCGTGAATAATGTCAGATGCTGAGTGAGCACTGTGAAGGATGTGGAGACAGCAAGGATTCATGACAGACAGGGAGTTCGAAGGTGCCTTCATTGTGGGTGTCCATTGGACTGGCTGGTTGCATCATGCAATCCATTTTTGTGGGATATTCAGAAGCGACAGTGAACTGATGCTGGACTACATTGGAATGTAAGGGCAGGCACCCTTGTTGTCGAGGTTCTGGTTGACCATATCTGACTGCCACAAGGAACTGTCATTGTATTGTGTACCAAGTATATTTTAACCCCTTTCCACATGTGTGTGCCATCTGAAAATAAGTAGTGGGCTTCCTGCAACATGCTATTTTATCCTGCACCATTGGTTGGACACTAGAAGCAACTGGACTGGGGAATTACCATCCCATTCATAGGATGTGATTAACACCGTGACACAAGCAGATGCATTTAGAATGTTATAATGAACAGGATGCATGGGCTGCTGATGAATGGCATTACACTGTGTTCAGCAATGAATCACAGTTCTGCACTACCTCAGGATGACCACTGCTGGTGAGTATAGGGGCGAGTTGCGGAGAGGTCCCATTCGTCCAAGGAGCAGCAGTGATACTCCTGACATCATGAGGTGGAGAACCATTGGGCATGACTTAAGGTAATGGCTGGTAGTGAATGAGGAAACTCCAATGACATAACATTACATTGTGGACATCCTCCATCCTCATTTGTTACCCCTCATATGACAGTATTTTGTTGAGATTTTGATGCCTTTTTCAATGGTATGATGGTTATACCACACGGCACATGTCTCTATGAACTGTCTGTGTGATGTTGATGTACTCCTATGGCCAGCATGTTTCGCAGATCTGTTCCCAGTAGAACATGCTTGGGGCCAGCTTGGATATCAACTTCATCCCAGTGCTAGTCTCCAGGACATCAAGGACCATTTACAGCTTGCCTCAGGGGCAGATGGGATGGCTTTACAAAACCCTTCCCACCTGAGTCAGTGCATGCATCCATACTGAGGGTGGGAGGGGGTGCATTGTTATCCTGATAAGTTCTCTGTAAATTTGACTTGAGTTTTTAATCACTGAAATAACATCACATACCAGCTCAACCCTGATATTTTATTTTATTGCCTCCTCCTCTTCTAGGTGCTTCACTTTTTTGTCAGGCTGTGTGTGTTTGAAATGTACATAAAATTGTTTTATTAAGCTGTCTTTTCATTCAAACTCTTTTAGGTCTAATATATCTGCTGTAAATAATCATAATTTTTCTTACTATATGACTTAATTTACTAAATCCTCCATTTATTTTGTAAATGTAAGTAATGAATTTGTAAGAAATTGTAATAATGATTAACACTTTTGATGCTAAGTACATAATTCAGGTGTAGAATGTTTCAAACTCACCCTTCTCAGCAGAAGAGAGAGAAAAGGATTTCTCTGTTTTGGTATTTGGGCTGGATAAACTCTCTGAAAGCAGGAAACTTGTACATAATATATGGTGTCCTCCATGAAGAGGTTTATCTTACTACATAGTGGACTTAAAAATGACGCCAAGTGTGACATACTTTTCGTGGGTATGAATAGCAGAAATTAAACTCAATCACTTAAAAAATATAAGCCTCAAAATTCAAAAAAATAGTAATCATTTATATTAATTTACTGATAGTACAGCCACAGTCCACAAGCTCTCTCATTAATTTGTTGACCTATTTCTCCATCACTAGTTGACTCAGAATTAATTCAAGTAGTATTATTGCAACTCCCAAGCACAATGTGTCGAATGTTTGATGTGTATGTTTATTAATCCACTGGCATGCCTAGCAGTAATACATCTGTCATAATGGGGAAATGAAGTCTATCTCAGTTCAGAGCTAGGTCAATCATTTTCATTTCTGTCAACCAGTATCTTCAGGCAATTATGACACTCACTGACTTACCATCTAATCAGGGAACCCTGTTTCTGCTCTAGCAGTTTCATCAAAAGCTTAGACCACCATGCTATGACAGAGCATAGATTCAAAAATGGGGTACACAGTATGAATATAATTTTACCAAACTATATGCTTTTCATCAATAACAGATGAAAAATTATTCATAGTCCAAAAACACTGCTGCTCAAGCAGTGTTATTCAGAATTGTTTCAGAGGTCCATGAATAATTAAAGTTACACCTTTCATGTTGAGATACCAGAAAACAATCAATATGATAAAAAGTATGTGAGTAGATATCACTAGATCATTACCACATAGATGTATAAGTGATGAGTACCTTTGGATGAATGATGAAAACACATAGTGGGTAATAAAAGCTTATTGACATAGTTGATATTATCTGTGCCATTATGCCTTCAAGCATTTCTACACATTGAAGGTGTAAGGGTTGGCTATTAACATTGAAATAAGAAAAGTGTACTGGCTCTTTGTGATGTTACCAAGGCACTGAGTAGAGGGCACAACATTACTGTCAATTGCTGTGGTGCCACTATTCAGATGGTGCTGATCCTCAGGTGTACCCTCTGAAGGGATCACACCAGACTTTGGTATTTCTTGTTGAGAATAAACTCTCATTTGTTGGCCAAGTAGACCACGTTTTTACAAATCTGGGAACACTAATAGAATCTGCGATGAGTGGAAATCAGATTTTGAATAACTTTTCTAATCAAGAACGCAGGTTTTTCAATCATGGAGCACTACAGCTCCTAACACAAACTTTACAGATTTATCCAGAGGTAACAACAGCTACATTACAGGCAATGCAAGCGTGAGCAACCACAGTAGGAACATCTTCCACACCACTCCTGTTTATGG
The DNA here is from genome assembly GCF_023898315.1 of Schistocerca nitens. NCBI lineage: Eukaryota > Metazoa > Arthropoda > Insecta > Orthoptera > Acrididae > Schistocerca > Schistocerca nitens. Next base: position 562,741,139 of record NC_064617.1, read on the forward strand.
TTTTTCCATCATTTAAGAGCAGTATGAAGAGTGGGACACTTACTGTTGACAACTGCAGTTATATTTTTAGCTTGTCAAATTTCTGATAAAAAAAGACGAAAGGGCATGTTCTTTTCCGAAAATCTTGAATTTGATCATCTCATACAAAAACTAGAGTTGTTAACAAATATAGTGCCAATGGAGTAGCCTAGGACTTTTTTTTTCACTGCGGCAGCAAAAGAAACCAGGATAGAATTTTGGTAATGTAATATAATCACCAGTTGGTCACATGCAAAATGGGCTGCTGACATACAAGGTTTAAATAGGAACTACAATATTGAACATTTGTGTGGCAGAATTACATGACCACTTTAATCAGGGATGTTACAATGCATCTTAAATGCAGAGGTAATTAAAATCACCTGTGATGGAAGTAATGTGAATAGCAAAAGCCTCTGAAATAGCCCATGCAGCCCAGAGTATTTAATGCGTGGAGGAGATGTCATTGCAATTAGTTTTGTGGTACCAGCCACAAAGGATGCCACACCACCTCTAGGAGGATCTCCACCTGCTCTACAGTCCAGATGACCTCATAAACAGTCATACCTGTGGTGACAGACCGCATCAGCTGCAGATTGATTACCCAGCTGTAAACACTGTTTTATTTGCCAGACACACAGTATGTGCTCCTACTGGCACACAACATACCACAATTTTGGCAAAAAAGCACACTTTGTATAAGATGTTTTAGCAGTTCTAATGGCAATACACGCTAACGTATGAAAGTGTACATGAACAGAACTGACAAGGCTCTCGATGTTTTGGAATAGCACCTCAGCACTGAATGTACATGGGGGATCCAGTCTGAAACTCAGGTTCAGGTACTTATACAAATGAAATGACACAATTTCAGATACTTAACTGGTCTCGTACAGATGTGATTTTATGTATATAGACTGAAGGGATGAGTGAAAATTTGCACCAAGGCTGGGAATTGGACCTGGGTCTCCTGCTTACTAGGCAGGTGCATTAGCCACTAAGCCACCTCAGTACAACGGTTCACACAACTGCACGGTTTACCATGGCACACCTCCCTCCTCGATCCATATTCTCACTGTCACCACAGTCAGTGTGTAATGTGGACTTTTTTTAAGTAGTCTGGGACCCCTTAAATACTGACAGGGGTGGCAGTGAGAATTTGGATCAAGGAGGGAGGTGTACCTGGGTAATCCATACAGGTGAGTGAACAGCTGTGCCAAGGTGGCTCAGTGGCTAATGCACCTTCCTAGTAAGCAGGAGACCTGTGCACGTTGCTGGCGTTGATATAAATTTTCACTTGGCCCTTCAGTCTATTTACATAAAATCATATATGAAGTCTCTGAAATTGTGTCATTTTATTTGGTCTGCAGGCAGCTGAGCAGGCAAACCCACACACCTGTGGTCTGAATGGCCAACTGAACCCATGTTATACCCCAGCAGGGGTGCACCAGACATTTTAGACATTGCCATCACCGAAGGCATTCAAGATTTTATTGACATGACAGTTGTACATCCGCTAACCTCTGACCACTTGGAGGTGACTTTCTGACTCAGAATAGAACTGTAACATTTCAAGCACAAATTGAACATCAATAGGACCAAGTGTGAACAATACAGACAATGCATCATGAGACATATAGATGCCGTACAATTCAACAATGGTGACAATCTGAATATTGCAGTTCTGTGCCCTACTAGCTCCACTGTGCTTATACACTGCCACACTGAAGATTTGAACACCCTGCACTCTCACTTCTGCTGAACATCCTGGATCTTATCAGGGAGCATTATCACCTAAATAAAGATCAGTAGCTCACTTATGACCCATAGTCCAAGAGAAAGGTGAATCTCCTTTACAGCAGATATAACATCATTTCAGGCATATCACAGTCAAAGAGTCCGTCCCCGGTAGCTGAGTGGTCAGCATGACAGAATGTCAATCCTAAGGGCCCGGGTTTGACTCCCGGCTGGGTTGGAGATTTTCTCCGCTCAGGGACTGGGTGTTGTGTTGTCCTAATCATCATCATTTCATTCCCATTGACGCGCAAGTCGCCGAAGTGGCGTCAAATCGAAATACTTGCACCAGGCGAACGGTCTACCCGATGGGAGGCCCTCGCCACACAACATTATTATTCTAACAGTCAAAGAAGGTAAGATAAGTTGGCCACTATGCAGTCTGATATAGCTGCATGGGAAATGTCATGCACATTCACATGCTCCTTTTGCCTCTCACCAGCACCACAGGAATAGTTCCCATGCCAGAAGAAAAAGCAAATTCTCTTGCCAATGCATCCAAGGGTAATTCCTGTCCAATTGACCCACAACAAGACTGTTAGCATATGCAGAGAGTTGGAGACAGGCTGCCAGTATCACTAGCAGCTGCAACAGATGATGACACCAACCACATAACTATGATGACACCAGACAAAATTCACATTGCTATCCAGCAGCAGCCCAACATAATACCCCTAGGTATAGGGACATCATGCCAAATACTTTGAAGGAATTACCTCCAGGAGCTTATATCAGTATTGCTATGCTCTTCCACACCATCATCCAGAAGCTTGGAAGCATGCTGTTATAGTCCAGGTTCTGAAGCCAGGAAAGAACAGGATGGAGCCACAGAAATACAGGCCAATCACATTTATTGCCAGTTTTCAGTAAGGTGTTTGAGAGACTTCTCTTGCAGCAATTACTCTCTTGACTAAAAGAAGGCAATGTCCTGCCTCATGAGCAATTTGAATTCAGAGAGGGACACTCCATGTCCCTGCAGCTACTATGATTTGTTGAAGAAGTCACACAGTTTTACATCAACAAGGGATATTGTGGAACCATTTCAACTGATGTCACCAGAGTGTTTCATAGTGTCTGGCATGAGAAACTGCTCTCATGCTGTTCAATCTCAGCATGGAAGACTCTTATGTCATGCTCTTGTAGAGCTACCCATACTGCACCCTGTTGCCCGAGTTGAAGATATAACATCCATCATCAGAAGAATTCACATAGTGGTGCCACAGGGATTGTGCTGGCCCCTGTACCGTACACTGTATATGTTATAGTGGAAGTGGAAGTTTCAGGGAAAATATACCATCACTGGCGACAGTGCACCTTCACTGGCCCATTTAGTGAAAGTGGATTATTGATTCCAGTTGTGTCAAACAATACACTTCACTGCCAAGAGGTAAGGAATGTGGCTGTAATAACAAAACAGTCATACTTGGAAAGTTGCATTTACCACCTGTAGGTTACAAACGTAGTCATATTATATAAAATTCATTTGTTGCAGCAAGGATGTGCAGCATGGCACTTTGAGTTGCACAAGATATTTTGGTTTTTGCAAAAGCATCTCAGAGTTGACATTTCTGCTGGCAGTTTCACTTGAAGAATCCCTGGCCACTTCCCATTGACTGAGATGTCACAACTGTCCTCAGGGCAACAGTTTTCTCTGCTGGAACTTCCTCCTCTGAGATTATTCTTGGAGGGCAAGTACTGAACTGGGACCTGAAACAAAATGTTGTAGTTGTAGCCGCAGTGGCATGTCATATCATCTCTCCCATAATTATTTAAAAACAAACAATTTATTACCGTGTGTGTAGGTGGCTCAGCACACCATCTCTCATCCCGATTCGGTAGAAGCCATCGGCCATTTTCTCGAGGATGACACCCAAGACTGACCTAGCATGTCCTCTTCCTCTATCAAAGTCAGGCACTGGAACTCTTATAGTGCAGCCCTTTTCTACTGTTGGAAAGCAGTGATCTGAACACTGCCGCATTCTTTGCACTTGTTCTTCTAACCACTTGTACACTTCCGCTCTGTGTTTTTTAATAGCACAAGTTGCCTCATCTAAATCAGTCAGGCAGTAGTCATTATTGTCAGGAATACTTTCTTTCTCTCTGTTCTCAACCTCTGTTCCTGTTGATATGTTATCCTCTTGCAATGGAGATTTACTGTGATCATTACCTTGTAATGTTTCAGTCCCTGTCTCACTGCTAACACTCACTTGATTAATTATATTTTCAAGGTCATCCTCAGAGTGAGCGTTCATCAATGCTTCAGAAGGTAAACTTGTTGAAGACAGACCATGTTTAGGAGGGCAGCCAAACATCACTTTGTACAGAGATCTTTTAGTTCCAAAATGTACAGCACTATTCTTCATTAGCTGCACAAACCTTACTGCATGGCTCTAATCCTTGGTGTTGTGCCTCTGCATCCATGTAGTTAGTATGTTTTCTATGTCTTGATTTGCTCATTCTATGCTGCCTTGGCTCTGACTGTGTCTGGGTTTACCATGGACAATCATAAAATTGGGCCATAGATTCAGTTAAGCTGCTCATTATTTTGCTAATGAACTCTCTACCACTGTCCAACTGCAATACTGAGGGAGCACCTGACAATTGCATACCTCTTCAGCTGTTTTGGACTTCAGTGGCCTAAGTACAATGAATTTAGTGAGGTGGTCCTGATATACCATTACGAATTTGTACTCACCACCTGGTTGTGATTGGAAGTCGATGAGATCAATTTGGACAGCATTGGCTTCACTACTACTCCTTTTTTCTGACTTTTTGCTATTTTAAACAAGGCTCATACAGACTAACATAAATTTGGACATCTCTGTATGTGATGTTACAGAACTTTGACTTCAAGTGTCTCATCATTTGGTTGTGTCCACCATGGTCAGTCATTACATGAGCATCATGCAGAATATCATACAGTCCTTCATCATAAACACAGTATTTAATATTACATTCTTCAGTTACTGGTTTCATTAATTTGGTTACTCCATTCACTTCCAGCACTTCATATCTCTTCAGAAACTTGTAGTCATTGCCATCCCTCTTTCGTCCAGATTTCAGTGATTTAGCCTTGCTGATAAGTGACTCATCCTTTTCCCTGTCCACGAAGATTGAATTGTAACTAAGATTTCCCCATTCCACTCTAGATGTTCATAGAACTTCAGCGACTCAATATGCTGTGTCAAAATGCACGGGGTGCATTCACCCTTACTGGTGCTGAGCGTCCTGCATGATAAATCAATGATAACACCTGGTGGTCATGATAATATACGTGTATGATGTGGTAAAACCAAAATCAAATTGTGTTCTAGATGATATGAGAGCGTCTATCACATGTGAGCATGCGCAACTGCAGCGATATACCATATCGCCCTTGCTGTGTCCATAGATGCTGCCTAAGCGACACGCAGCAGCCGGCTGCTATTGCGAAGAATCGACAGCATCGATGATTATTACATTAATTGTTAAAAGTTGGCATGGTGTTGCGTGTTTGTTCATTTTTAAATGGTTCCTATTGTACAACGAAAAGGGTTAGTTGGTTCCTGGATAGACCTCTCACCGACCAAGTGGTGGTAGTGGTGTATATCAGGTCTGATCTTATAGCGTTTCACTGTGTGGTGTAGTGTGGCTACTCAGTTGACACCTAAGTCTTGGGAGAGTGCACGGAATTTTGTCGATTATAGTTGTGGGAACAGTTTCGTTCGTAAAATTTGCTGGAGTGAGTCCCACATGAGCCTGATTTAATTGAGAGTTTGATTTGTTAGGGGCTTAGTTTTGTGGAATCGGTGTGACCGACATCCCGTCTGCATTGCATGTTGAGTGGTCGCGACGTGCCCAGAGGTAATTGGGTTGCTTGTCGTTTTTACTGATGTGGTTTGGGTATTGTGCGTGTGTGTATCAAGAAGGGAAAGCCTCGAACACATGTTGGTAGTTGTATTTTCAAGACCACTAGCTTGCAGCAGACAGCGAATTGGCTCATAGAACAATGAACAGTTTCACTATACGGTGATGGTGTGCACGTATCACTGAGTAGACAAGCGATAGTAAATTGAAGGAACCATTTAACGAGCTACACGTAGCTAAACCAAAACTTGATTCATCAAGGTGGCGAGTGGCCGATTTAAATGTTAGGGAACTTAGTGGGTCACGTGTGGTCAACACCTGAAGTGGTCAACATTTGCTTTTAAATTGTAACCTAAGGTTAGTTGAAAAGTGGCGGTGACATTTAGGATTTTTGTTTGATTTTTTTTTTTTTTTTTATTACTTGTTTCCTTATTGTGGGGACTGATAACATATTTGCTGGCACCCATTCACTGGCGATAACCAACGTGTATTGAGATACCTAGAATGAAAATAAATCCAATTTTATTGGGGTTAAAGGAAACATCCCAGTCTATTCAATTGGTATCTAGTGTGAATATATCCATATCATTTTTGGAAGTATAAAAGAGTGTAATTTAGAGATATTGATACAGTGGAGTTGATATCACATATAATGTGGTGTTTTAAATATGTTTGGTAAAAGGTTCTTGAACGAATGAAATTATAAATAGGCTACTGAAAGTAAATCTTCTCAATATTAAAGAAAAGATTTCAATTAAGGCAAAAAGTTTTCTAAATGATGAATAAGTTTAATTGAATTATTTACGGAAAGGCCAAAGATTTTGCTACTAACAAAGATTCGTTATTCTGTGATGCTTGCGAAGTCTCATCACTTACATATTATTGCTGCATCGAGTTGGAAAAATATTTAAGGGAGAATTAAAAATGTTTTAATTCCTAACAGTAGTGATGGAAGTGTCCATAAACAGAATAATCATTTCAAGATGGTAGACAGATTGGTATTTTAGTACAAGTAATAAAATAGTTCCAAGTTTATGTCAGAGACTATGTACTGTGTTGTGTAAAGCTCGTTGCGAAAGATAACAATTGCTAGTTGGATGTCGCATTTATCATCACGCAAGGTAATCAGGTACTGAAATTAAAGTAATTTGTTGCTCTGATGAGATCAGTATCGTAGACAACGGGAATGGTTCATTAAATAGGCCCATTTATTCACTACTGCTTAACTTCAGTAATCATTGGCGTGTGAATATTGTTAAGTGATCATTCGCAGTTCTGTCGTGGCTTGGTACGATTTCGGTGTCATGTCTAGGCAGGGTGTTGTTCCCATTATTTGGCAGACAGGCTGTTTGCATGGTCAGCGGTTGAGGTGGCTGCAATATTAATTGTACTAAGGCTGATTTCATGACTGATTGGTTCATTGCCAGCGTGATTGCAGCGCGAGCTAGATTCTTGTCGTCATCAGAGGCTCCTCTCCAATTGGAATCTTCTGCAATTAGATAGCATTGTGCAGTCTTAGCATCTAGTTAAAAATAGGAAACTGTACCTAATTAAAGGTGTGGTGGTTGACTGGTGGCCTAAGTACCTTGCACAACAGGATACTCAGCAGTAACGGCATAGAGGCGTTGGTACAGTACAATCCCTTGTCGTTGTCAATCGATCTTGGGTACTGCCAGTCACAGACCAGTACATCAACCATATCTGCACTGATGTGAATTGTAACTGCACTACCATCAACCACAGCTGACTACTGTAAACCATAACTGCACTACTGACAACCATAACTGCACTGCTGTATAACATAACAATAATGAGCTGATGACAATTGCATTCATGCTGATGTGTGGTAGCATTGTTGGACACACCATTAATAACTCAGAAGTAGTGATGATACACCTTATAATGGTACAGCCTCCCCCAGGATTCATATTAAACCTTCGATACCACCTTTTTTTACATGCATCCCGATAGTTATCAGACAATTCAGTGCTTCCTAAGGCCTCGTATGTGTGTCTTTATATATATTGTTCTGTCCTATTTGATAAAAAAACTTTATATTCATTGGGAAGGCATGTGGAATGTTCTGGAAGGACATGCATTGTCGTAATTATCGGTGGATTGTTGTCATTGATAAAATTATGTACATATACTAAATTAAGTAACTAATCAAGAATTTGAAGTAATAAGTCCTTAGAAATAAATAACTAGAGACTGCAGAGATGTTAGCATGAAAAATCATTGCTCCTAATTAACAAAATGGTAATCTAAAAATCCAGTAACCTTAGACGTCACTATGTCGAGAAACAGCTTAAAAGTTATTTCCATGTGATGTATTTTCATTTGTTATTTATTTTTATGTCTTTCTCTGTAATTAATATTCTTTGTAATTACCTTTCTAATTAATTCTCCAATTGTTTACTTCTCACAGTTTTCCAATTTCCAGAATTTGAGGCCTTATTTGTGCATTCTATGTATTTAATTGGATAAAGCACATGCTCTGTACTACCATTACATGTTAGTAACGAAATCCAAACTGTAATTAATTATATAACTAAAAAAATATGAGCGATATTATTGTAATTAAAGTACAGAATGATTTTCTTATGGAAAACTAAAGATATTACTATAAAAGATTGTCATTTTTATACCTTATTTGGCTGTAACATCAGGTGTTTTTTTTTTTTTTTTTTTTTTTTTTTTTTTTTTTTTTTTTTTTTTTTTTTTTTTGTAAATTTTAAGTGTAACATCAAAATTGTACAAAATTAATAATGGTTTATTTTGGAAGCTATTGTTAAAATTCTATATAAAGTGATGCAGCAATGTGAAAAGTCAGATTTGAAGTTACTCTTGGAAGCCAAAGTGATCAATGAAGTCTGTCCGTGTTTTGTTTACATGATGAGTGTGCATTTCAGACATCAATTAATGTGAATAAATTTTGTGAAGCATGAAAATTTCCCATTCATTCATCAATTGACCAGAAACTTAAGTTAAATAACATTCAACATGCATTGTTACATTTGGTGAAGTTGAGCTGGGATCGATGTTTGAAATGTGGAAATAAGTTTAACAAGTGACTGTTTCAGGTGGACGTAAGACAAATGCCAAACATAAATTGTCTTGAAAAATTTTGTGTTGTGGATGCACAGAATGAATGGATGTTGCCACATGGGAAGAGTTGGTGAGGATAAAAAAAAAAAAGGGGGACCAGATTCTTGGACACCACCGTCAACCATCAGATGAGTAACAGTTTATTTTCTTAATTAGTGTTTTTGTGAAAGTGACGAACATTTGTGTGGGAAGTTTTATAGTTAATAATTTACTATGGCTGATAAAGACTATGTAAAAATGAGTGAGAAAGAAGGAGTTAGTAGCGAATCTACAGAAAACACTTCGGACCTAGGAGCAAGTGTCAGTGAACTATCGGCCAATAGTAATCAAAGTGTAGATCGAAGCTTTGGTGGAGAGGGTTCCAGTGAAAATGTCACCACAAGTACTCCATATGCACAGGGAAGAGTAGGTGGAGATGATTTGTTAATGTTATTAATGCAGCATATGAAAGAAGTGAAGAAACAGATGGGACAGATTAGGCAAGAAGCAAAGGAACAGATGGGACAGATTAGGCAAGAAGCAAAGGAACAGATGGGAAAGATTAAGGATATTGGTCAACAGGGTCTACAGTTAAGTCAGCAATTCAGTGAACAAATGGCGGAATGGAAGAATACTGTTACTGAAAATACTAATCAGATTATGGAAATGCAGGAGGGTTTGGCATCACTAAAAATAATTGTTGAGACAAGACAGGGTGAACTAAATACTCGTGTAGGAGCAATAGAAGGAAGGTTAGAGATATTAGCGACTAATTTCACACAAGAGTTGCCCAAAAACAAGGAGAGATTCGAAAAATTAGATAAATGTGTAGAAGTAGAAAATTCTAAATTTAAAGTAGAGGTTGTTCAGACTAGGAGACTATTAGAAGAGAAAGTAGAAGTTTACAAAAGGAACTCTGAGCTAAAACTTACAGATATTTCCATTCAAATAAGTAATGTAGAACTAAAGTATGATGAAAAAATAGATTTGTGTAAAACTAATGTTGTAGATTTAAGTAAGAAAGTTGTAGAACTACAAGAGGGTGTAGCTCAAAGAAATTTTGTTAGCAATATTAATTGTGTATGGGGTGGCATACCTTTGCAGTCCAGGAGATGGTAAATTGCATCCTGTTGATTTTTTACAGCATCTTCAAGATAATTTTGCAGGAATCAAGGCATGAGTGACAATGAAAATCAGAATAATAATAGTGGTTACAATAGAAGTGATAATAGGTGGATCAACGATAGAAATGGGAGTGGAAATAGAGGGTACGACAACAGGGAAAGACCTTGGGAGAATAATAAAAGACAATTGGATAATCACCAATCAAGACCACACAATTTAAACTGATGGATGCCTCATTGGGAGCCTGTCAGTTTGGGGAGAGAAATAAGTACCAAAATGAGACTAAACACCACTGCCCTAGAGACATCAAAAATAATCACGGAATACAGAATAATCAAAGATATTGCACTGGAAATGACAGAACTAATGTAAGAAGAGCACATCAGATTAGCAGATTACAGTTTGACAGTAAATTCTGGAAAAGTATGAATGAAAGTGTTGAAGATAGAAGTAATAGCATCTGTAAGAATGTTGAAAAGATTCCATTAGAGGTGGAAACTATCTCAAGTTTATATAATCAGTGTGGCAAAGAAGTTTGCAAAGAAAATGTTGGTTCTGATAATAATCCTGATGAGTTTGGATGGGATAAATTAATGGAGAAAGAATCTATCACTGTTAAGCACTTAAGTGATGATATTTGTACTGGGGTAGTTGTCAACAATTCTGATGATCATTGTAAAGATGTTGTAGAAGTGCCTAGTATTGGAGATGATAGCATGTGTGAAGATGTTGACAGTGAAAATGACAGTAGTAATGATGAATGGGAGGAAGAATTAGACATGGTCTATATGGAGGTTAAAGAAGATTTAATTAATGGTGAAGAAGATGATGTCACTAGTATTTGTGAAGAACATGAGAACCAGATTGTACCAATGAAAACTGGGAAGGTATCATCAGATAAGGAACATGTGGACAGACATTATGATTTAGATGTGATGCTAGAAACTTTATGGAATACTTACAAGGGTGATAGTGACAGCGACAGAGTAAAAAGGGTCATCAATATTATTTGTGAAGACTTGCATTCCAACTGGGAAAGTAGAACCAATCAGCAGGCTTACAGTGAGACCAGTTCTGGGAAAAGTGGACAGTCTGAAAGGAGGGACGTGACATCAAGTAAACCTCTGACTGATGTAGCTCTAAGCAAAATTCAGACAAGTAAGAGAAATTGTGGGGAAAAAAAAGGTATAAATGACTTGGACTTTAGAGAGATTGAGGATGATTTGCTGCATGAAGATGAGGAAAGCAGAAAGGAAAAAATTTTAGCTTGCCTGTATATACATATAAAAGTTGCAAATTATGAGGTAGTTTGCCTCTTAGACACAGGTAATCCTGTCTGTGCCATTTCTGAAAAATTTAGAGAGCAGATAAGACATAGTGCTTGCATTGAAGAATATCCTGTTATTGGAATCAAAATTAAGGGAGCAACTGGTAGGCACAGCAAAGTTGTAAACACACAAGCTTTAATGTCTTTCACCATTAATGATGTACAATACAACCAAGGATGTTTTGTATTACCTGACCTCAATGAAAATGTTTTGTTCAGAATGAATTGGATACAGGGAGTAAATGCAGATTTTGACTGGAATAACAAAACGTTAAGGCTTACCAACCCAAAGACAGATGCAACACATGTAACTGAATTAATCATCCAAAATTGCCTAGAGAACAATTTTCAAATTAGAAGAGTGATTTGTGTAAATGAAAAGATTGATGTTAATGAGGGAGTTAATGAAGAAGAATCCAGTGAAGACAAGTATGCTGAATTAGTGGCCACCAAACTGAAAGAAGCTGGAAGTGTAGATGAAGTACAGACAGGTCAATTAGGTAGTTTGTTGTGGGAATACAAAGATGTGTTTAGTGAGAAACCTGGGACAGTGAAAAACTATGAATGTAGACTTATACTAAAACCTCATGAACCAGTTTTCATTAAACCATATGGAGTATCCATCTCAAAAATAAAAGCTGTGGAGGAAGAACTACAAAAGATGGAAGAGTGGGAAGTAATTGAAAGGTGCAATAGTGCACACAGTAACCCATTGGTGGTAGTTTCCAAATGTGATGGTGGAGTAATACTTGTGCTCAATTCAAGACATTTAAATAAGTACCTTGAGAGGGAAACTGATCACTCTGGGAACATAGACAAGTTATTACATAAGTTTGAACGTTTGAAGTACATGTCTAGTTTAGACTTAACAGCTGGTTTCCATCAGGTACCATTGGAGAGACATTCTAGAAAATATACTGCATTTTTGTATGGAGGAAGATGTTATTACTATTGTGTTGTACCATTTGCCCTTAATGTATCAGTTGCAGAATTTAGCCAAGCATTGGATTTTGTTCTAGGAAAAGAACTGTTAAGCAAACTAATCCTTTATGTTGATGACATACTTGTAACAGGAAAGAGTTGGGAAGAACAGATATATTTGTTGGTGAAGTGTATTAGGGATTGAACCAGGGAGGGATGTCATTAAAACTAAAGAAGTGCAAATTCGGAGTTAAACAGCTCAAATTTTTAGGCCATACCATGTTAGAAGGAATCTTGCCTGATGAAGAAAGAGTTGAAGCCATTGCAAAATTTCTTGCATCCAAGACTAAGAAACAACTTAAATTGTACTATGGAATTTGTGGCTACTACCAGAAGTTTGTCAGCAATCAAGCTCTATATTCACCATGTTTGAACAAATTGCTGGAGAAGAACACCATTTGGGTATGGGACAAGGATTGTCAGGAAGCATTCGACAACATCAAGAAATAGATGTGCAGTAGTAAAATGTTATACAGACCTGATCTTACAGAGCCATTTTACATTACGACCAACAGCAGTGACTATGGACTGGGACCTCATTTGTCTCAAGAAAAGATTGTGGATGGTGTGATGGAGCATAGATCAATATCTTTTGCCAGTAGAACTTTGCAAAAACATGAGAAGTCATACAATGTCACCAAAAAACGAACTGTTAGCAGTCTATTGGGCTTTCATCAAGAACAAGAATTACTTATCAGGACATCAGGTAGTAGTATACACAGATCATAAGGCTTTGATCTATATACAAGAGTGTACTTTGCATCACAACAGGATAACCAGGTGGGCACTATTCCTACAGCAGTTCAACTATACAGTAAAGTATATAAAAGATGAAGAAAATCTAATTTATGATGCTCTATCAAGATTTACAATGGGGGGAGAAGGTGAAAATAACAGTGATAAATGTGAAAGGGAATTTCGGATTATGTATCTAAAAGGGGTGATAAATGAGAATGATATCAGGAAAATTTGTAATGACAGCCGTAGATACGCTGAAATCTATCCAAAAGATTCAAGAAAATGTATACTTTTACAATATTTCCAGGAGAGTGACAGGTGCCAGAGGGTAAAAGTTAGTAATCAAACCTGCAGAGGATACACTGCCCTCCATAAGTTTGGAAACACCATGCTGCATATTACAACAGAGCAAGATGGAAGTGATCTGTGTGAGGTATTGGTTAGAGTATGGAATAGCAAGCTCTAATAATGGTCAATAATGACATGTACAGTATTGTACACTTAATTATTGTACATATACATACACAATGGAACATACTAGTATTGCTCCATTTTATGTAAACTGACATTACCTGTCCAAACAGTTCTACTAAACATGCCAGGTGGTGCGAGTAGACTGCATGGCTAAGTAGAGGTATGTTGTTTACGTTTCTGTTCACTTGTAGTTGCATTTGCATAAAGGTATAATATGCCGCGAAAGTAATTGAAAATGGCACCAAAGTGCCAGATTCCTCATGAATCACGGGTAATGATAATCACTTTGTGCCAAGAAGGCAATAGTCTCTGACAAATAGCAAAGAAACTGATGATTTCCGTCAGTGGAGTTGTCAAAACCATACACCGGCATTGAGAAACAGGCTCCTATGGAGATCGTCCTTGCTCAGGAGCACCCAGGAACATATCAGAATGACAGGAAAAGTATTTGGTAGTGACCAGTAAATGTAACAGATTAAAGATGGCTATGAATTGACTGCTGAACTAAACGCAACGAGGGATACCGGTGAGTGAGTCAACAGTGAGACGACACCTGGCAGACAACAACCTCTAAGGTTATGTAGCAACAAGGAAACCTCTGTTGTGCCCTGTTAACAAAGGATTCAGTGGGCTAAGACACACAAACACTGGACAGCCAGGGATTGGGAAAGAGTCTTATTCACCGATGAATCCAAGTTTGAAATATTTTGAAGTAAACGGCGTCAATTTGTACACCGTTTACCCCATGAAAGCTTGAATCCTCAGAGCTTAAGACATGGAGGGGATTCTGTGATGGTATGGGGATCCTTTGGAGGAATAAAGTCAGAGATTTGATGAAAATAGATGGAAAAATGAACCAAAAGGATTATCATGTCATTCTCCAGTGACATGCTAAGACATCTGGTTTGCGTCCGATTGGGAAAGGGTTTGTCTTGCAGCAAGACAACAACCCGAAACATACATCTTGCTTGTGTCAGAACTAGAGGTTCGTAAAATATTGAAAAACATGGAATGGCTGCCCCAATCCCCTGATTGTAACCCAATCAAGCTACTATGGGATGAATTGGACAGGAGGATCCAAAAATGGGAAATCATGAGTGGGTCACAATTGTGGGAGGTCCTGCAGAAAGAATGGAGATTAATTCCAACTGAAACCTTGGCAAAACTGATGCAGTGCATGCAGAGAGTGTGCAAGGCAGTGATGAAAGCAAAGGGTGGCTATTTTAAAGAATTGAAAATTTAATTGTTGCATCTTCCTGTGTATTATTTGAGCTTAATAAATTCATATGAAATGTCCAAAGCAGTGATGATACACCTTATAATGGTACAGCCTCCCCCAGGATTCATATTAAACCTTCGATACCACCTTTTTTTTATATGCATCCCGATAGTTATCAGACAATTCAGTGCTTCCTAAGGCCTTGTATGTGTGTCTTTATATATATCGTTCTGTCCTATTTGATAAAAAACTTTATATTCATTGGGAAGGCATGTGGAATGTTCTGGAAGGACATGCATTGTCGTAATTATCGGTGGATTGTTGTCATTGATAAAATTATGTACATATACTAAATTAAGTAACTAATCAAGAAATTGAAGTAATAAGTCCTTAGAAAGAAATAACTAGAGACTGCAGAGATGTTAGCATGAAAAATCAATGCTAATAATTAACAAAATGGTAATCTAAAAATCCAATAACCTTAGACCCCCATATGTTGAGAAACAGCTTAAAACTGTGCGCCAGACTGAGACTCAAAGTCGGGACCTTTGCCTTTTGTGGGTGAGATGTTTATATTTTCCCACCTCTGCATTGCAAATGTTTTGAGTGAAACTCCCAGTTGATGCACTGTTGTTTTCACATCAATTCTACCAACATTGTGAGTTGTTTAGTTCTCTGGGTTTTGTAAAATTCCTGGATTCATGTCTCGTCACTGTGCAGCCTATGAAAAGGATTGCGGAAGACTCCCAAATAAATTCCAAAGTACAATGCAGTTTTAATACCAATATATTTCCAGGACTCTGGTGTCCAAGCCTGGTGAACTGTACCAGTTACATCACATGTACCCAAAATTGACATCAAACAACACAGAGTTCACAACAATCAACAAACGAGTGAGCCTGCAATACATTTGCTTGCAACCCTAGCCAAAAAAACGAGTGCCCCAAGGCGCCTGCGTGACCTCTATTTATACTTTTGTTAACAATTACCTACAATGACGTGTTGTGTGTTGTCCTTGGGTTAGTTAGGTTTAAGTAGTTCTAAGTTCTATGGGACTGATGACCATAGATGTTAAGTCCCATAGTGCTCAGAGCCATTTGAACCATTTGAACCTACAATGAAAATTACAATTTTATATAAAATCACAATTAAAAGTTAAACCGAATATGAGATACACATTGCTAAAAATTTACAATCTCAGTGCTGAACAAGGTGAACCTGTTTTCAACTTAGTTACGAGTTAATATAACATTTTCTGACCAATTATGTTACAGGTAGCAATTACATTTCTAAATTTGTTTATAACAAATCAACTAGTGCAGGAATTTTAGTGCTAACATATATCGGAGATTCAATTAATGTGCTTTATTTATATGTTCTATTTAATTTGCTATAGTAATTTTATAATGATAGGTTTACTGGTACATCCTGACCATGTGCTCTATTTCTTTCGATTAGTTACAGCATTAATTTCACATTTATATTATGTTTCTCACATAAGAACAATGTTAAATGCTTTTGGCACATTCAAAATACACACGGTGGCTTTTACACATATGGTTTCAGCAAAGCATCGTTTTCAAATTATATGTATACTGAAATAGTGGTTATTTTTGTATGTAATTTGGAAACAGGTCACTTTACAATTGGACAATTAGGACTGGTGTTTATCTTTAACGCTCTCCGAGGGGTTCCGATAGGTAGCAATGAGATACAGTAATGTTCATGGGCAAGTGCTCTACCACTTGCCCGCGAAAGCCAAAGGTCCTGAGTTCAAGTCTCGGTCTGGCACACAGTTTGAATCTGCCAGGAAGTTTCATATCAGCGCACACTCTGCTGCAGAGTGAAAATGTCATTCAAGCTCAAAATTTATTTCCAAGCGACGTATTTTCATTTGTTATTTATTTTTATGTCTTCCTCTTAATTAATATTCTTTGTAATTACATTTCTAATAAATTATCCAATTGTTTGCATCTCACAGTTTTCCAATTTCCAGAATTTGAGGCCTTATTTGTGCATTCTATGTATTTAATTGGATGAAGCACGCGTTCTGTACTACCATTACATGTTAGTAACGAAATCCTAACTGTAATTAAATACATAACTAAAATAATATGAGAGATATTATTGTAATTAAAGTTCAGAATGATTTTCTTATGGAAAACTAAAGATATTACTATAAAAGATTGTCATTCAATATTGTATTTTATACCTTATTTGGTTGTTACATCAGTTTCTTTATGTTTTGTAAATTTTAATTGTAACACCAAAATTGTTCAACATTAATAATGCTTTATTTTGGAAGCTACTGTTAAAATTCTATATAAAGCAATGCAGCAATGTGACAAGTCAGATTTGAACCTACTCTTGGAAGTCAAAGAGATCAGTGAAGTCTGTCTGTGTTTTGTTTACATGATGAGAGTGCAGTTCGGATGTCAATTAACGTGAATAAATTTTGTGAAGCATGAAAATTTCCCATTCATTCATCAATTGACCAACGCAGAAGAAACTTAAGTTAAATAACATTCAACATGAATCGTTACAACGTTCACTAGTGTATAATATGCTACTGTACGCTTTCCCTAGCCAAGTACAGTGATAGTTCACCTTCAGAAGTGTATGTGTTTTTTTCTGTTTATGGTAAGCTCTCACTAATCATTTTAGTGATGGTGTACATCCACTACGGAAGGTTTACCTTCCCTAATCTTCCACTTCCACTGTAACATATACACATCAGATCTGTCTCCAATACTGAGAGTTAATAAAACAATATATGCTGATGATACAGCACTCCATATCAGAAGTATAAGGCTGCACGCTGTGCATTGGTGACTAAAGGAGGCATGCGTCACCCTTGAAGATTGGAAAACTCAATGGTAGATTGACTGTAATGTGGCTAACAGCCAGGGAGGGTCTTCTGCTCACTAAACTCTGTAGGCCAGCAGTGCAACTGATACAACACTTTGGGGAACTGTTTGAGTAGACCTGACTGCAAAGTACCTTGGTGTTATGCTGGACAGCAAACTGACTTGGGTACATCTTATCAATGATGTCAAATGGAAAACATCACAGCATTTCCCCCTACTGAACTCTAATTTGGAGTTGTCCATTGAAAATGGTTTCAACCTGTTCAGGCTCTACATCCATTCTGTGAAGACTATGCTTCTGCAGTGTGGGGCAATGCAGCATGAACGCAGCTGCACAAACTCCAGACCAATCAGAATAAAACCCTTCGCCAAATTTTCCCTGTCCCATTCAATTTTCCAGTTGTTTACCTGCATCAGTCTGCAGATAAGCAAGAGGTACTGGAAAAGTTCAAGGAGGATGCCAAGACAGTCTATGAGAAGTCCAGAAGATCAGCAGTGAGATCCTACAACAACCTGTCAACTTGGATGATGACCAAGTGGCCCATAGCTCTGCTAGACAGGTAGCAGGACTATATCAGGAGTATCCTTTGAAAAAATAACTATGCACCAAGCAGACACACTTACGCTGGTAATGTACCTTATCCTCACTGACAGGCTGTAGCATTCAGTGCCCCAAGGTAAATACTGCACCATTCCTCAAGCATAAGAGAAGAAAGTGGGAGACTCTTTCAGATTTACAAAAATGTATATTGCCTTGTGTAGAAGGAGAAGTGGGTTCACGTTTCTTGTATCCATGAACACACTGTACTCATTTCTTCAATTTCCTATGAGTCTCATAATAGATTTTGAAGCTGATTGTTTGACCATGAAGGAGGACTTTCAGCAGAATAGGCCCAGAAGACTGTAACCATGACTTTACCAACTGAGGGAACTGTTTTTAAATGCTTCTTTGAAGGAAACATTGTGTGATGCTACTCCAGGGATTGTTGGTTTGTTTCAGGCTCAAGGATTTCACCCCATGTTTCATCACCTATGACAAGTTTCTGACAATAAATCATCATCATCAGTCTCATAACAAGCAAGTAATTTGGGTGGACATTTCTTCTTTCCTCTTTATGCTCTTCACTAAGGTTTGAAGGACTTATTATTATTTATTTTATGAAAGCGCTGGCAGGTCGATAGACACACAAACATACACACAAAATTCTAGCTTTCACAACCAACGGTTGCTTCATCAGGAAAGAGCGAAGGAGAGGGAAAGACGAAAGGATGTGGGTTTTAAGGGAGAGGGTAAGGAGTCATTCCAATCCCGGGAGCGGAAAGACTCACCTTAGGGGGAAAAAAAGGACGGGTATACACTAGCACACACACACATATCCATCCACACATATACTGACACAAGCAGACATATTTAAATAAAGGACGGGTATACACTAGCACACACACACATATCCATCCACACATATACAGACACAAGCAGACATATTTAAATATGTCTGCTTGTGTCTGTATATGTGCGGATGGATATGTGTGTGTGTGCGCTAGTGTATACGCGTCCTTTTTTCCCCCTAAGGTAAGTCTTTCTGCTCCCGGGATTGGAATGACTCCTTACCCTCTCCCTTAAAACCCACATCCTTTCGTCTTTCCCTCTCCTTCCCTCTTTCCTGACGAAGCAACCGTTGGTTGCGAAAGCTAGAATTTTGTGTGTATGTTTGTGTTTGTTTGTGTGTCTATCGACCTGCCAGCGCTTTCGTTTGGTAAGTCACATCATCTTTGTTTTTAGATATATTTTTCCCACGTGGAATGTTTCCCTCTATTATATTAATATTTATTTTATGACATACATTAAGAAGTTTTGGATCATAAGAATAGCCATACACATACAAAGATTGTTAAACTACTACATATCAACATTTCAACGTAGCACAAATGCAATAGCTATTGGCAAATATCAAGGGCTCTTATATAGTTTATCAGACAACTGATCACTGTCAGGAAATCTTCAAAACGATCCTTGTTGATATGTGTGAGACATATTGATACAACATGAGCAACTGTTTGTCATTCCACACCACAGTCACAAGGTACTCATGAAGATTTGCCCCACTTGTGGAGAGTGTCTGCACTTCTTCTACAGACTGTGCAGATGCAATTCATGGTAGTTCAAATTGCCTGAGGCTGATCAAATCCAGGGAGTTTATCCAGGCTACAGGACAGTTTCAGGCATTGTGGAGGACAGTTTTGTTGCCAGCACAATTTCCATTCACTGGTGTCATTGACTTCGTTTTCAGTAAGAATCCTGGATGTAATAAGAGGACTGTCCTAATCTTAATCCTTTTTGCTCCACAGGAATACATGGTTCGATACTGGAAGGTCAGTGTTATTGACAACCTTCTGGTATTAACAGAGTGCCACGCTCTTCAGTCTTATACAAGAAGGTGGACTGTGAGCCATAATAGGTAACCAATATGTGGGAGTACATTGTATTGACTCAGTAACAATGTACATGGATTTCTTAAGTTGTACGTCTGTCATTTTCATATGTGGACTATTAAGTCAGACAATGCACTGTACTCTGCTGTAGAGAATACTAATCTGACAGCTGATACTCAAAGAATATCTGTTGGTGATTCCTAACTAGTGCCTTAGAGTTTGTGGAAAGTGTTATGTTTGCTTTTGAGCTTAGTGGATGTTTGCATGAAATATTTTTTAAAAGAAACGTGATCCCAAGGTGTTCTAGATGCATGTGATTATGAAGTTTGTCCCCTCAAAATAGGCATCAAGGACTCTGTGTGTCAGTCTATTGGACAGAAGAAACATCCAACTTCTGTTTTATTTGAGTTAGGTTGTAGCCCCCATTTATAAAAATATTGCATAACATGTCTAGATCATAAGTTTGGATTTGTTCAGCTGTTTTGAAAGTTTTGTGTTGGTAGCTATTGCCTAATCACCCACATTGTGAAAATTTCTGGGCTGTGTTGGAGGAATATCAGATACATGTAAATCAGACAAGGATGGAGCAAGGACAAATGTATGCAGTAAGCCATTATTCAGTACTTCTGGACAGCTAGTGTCTTTTCATTGTGATATATTAAATTCCTTCCATTTGACATGTGGCCAATTAGTTTTGTTGTCCATCTGCATGGAATAAGATGTAATAATTTATAAAGCAGCCTATGGTTGGTTGTTTGTTGTTTGTTTGGGGTTTAAGGGACCAAACAGCAAGGTCATCAGTCCCTTGTTCCAAATGTGGTCCATTCTACTAATGTGACATCTCAGGAAAGTCAGAACAATCAAAGG
Organism: Schistocerca nitens; assembly: GCF_023898315.1. Lineage (NCBI taxonomy): Eukaryota > Metazoa > Arthropoda > Insecta > Orthoptera > Acrididae > Schistocerca > Schistocerca nitens. Next base: position 562,761,915 of record NC_064617.1, read on the forward strand.
GAAAAGGCTAAAAATGCAAGTCATGTTGTCAATGGTAAAAACAAAATGAGGGAAGTCAGCAAGAGAACGAACCCAACACTATGCTGAAGCAGTATAGGCAAGACCACCTGTGACTTAAAAGGCGCAACCGCTAGAATGTAGAAGTACGTATGGGAAAAGGAGACTAACCAATCCTTTAAAAAAAAGGGGGTAAAAACAGAGTAAAAGGGGAAGAAAAGAGGATCTCAGTCAGGGAGGTGAGTCGGGAATCTCCAAACACGGCTTACAGTGGGAGACACCCAAACACTCACCGTCCTGCCCCAACACCAGAGAGAGATTAAAAACCTTAAAACTGAGAATAAAAACCACTTTCCCGGAGGAAACCGAGAACCAGAGAGACCATCCGGGAATTGTCAGCCAACATCAAAGGTAAAGTGTGGGGGAGTCTGTACTTAGCACGCAGAGCCAAAAGAAGGGGGCATTCAACCAAAATGTGGGCGACTGATTGGAAGGCTCCACGACCACAAAGTGGGGGTGGCTCATCACGCAAAAGAAAACCATGGGTCAGCCTGGTATGGCCAATGCGGAGACGACACAGTGTGGTCGAGTCCTTTCGGGAGAGGCGAAAGGAAGAACGCCACGGGCCTGGTGTCACCTTAATCACACAAAGTTTATTAGACAGGGGAGTAGCCTCCCAAGAATTGGCCCATGACTGTGCGAAGTGGGATTTGATGTGAAGCCGTAAATCCTCTGCAGGAGGGGTTACAGAAAATGGGGGGTAAGTGACTGCTCCCCCAGCCAAACGATCAGCGAGCTCATTACCCGGGATACTCACATGGCCAGAGACCCAAAGGAAGTCAATGGAACAAGCGGCACGGTGAATATCAGCGAGATGGTCATGGTTGGCAGAGACCAAGGGATGGCGCAAAAAACACCGGTCGATAGCAAGAAGGCCACTCATCGAGTCCGTACATAACAAAACGCAGTTGTGTTGGGACTGTTTAATAAAGGTAAGGGCCTGGGAAATTGCCATCAATTCCACAGTAAACACGCCACATGTAGGTGGCAGCAGATGATTTTCCATTCCAACAGAGGACGTGAAGGCATACCCCACATGATCAGCAGATTTAGAGCCATCAGTGTAAAAAACAACAGCATCCCTAAACTCCCATAAAATTTGGCGGAAAAAGGAACAAAACACCATGGATGGAATCTTTCGGACCTCGGCGGAGATCCATCTGAATTCGAGGCTGAGGAAGAAAGGACAAAGAAGGAAGCTGAAAATCATGGCAAAGAGACACAAGGCGGAGCCCAACCGGTAAACCCGCCCGAGGGCGGGAGTCGGGTGGGCAACGTCCGTGGTCTGGGAACAGGATAGAATAGGAAGGATGAGTGGGAGAGGAACGGATAGCGAGTGCATAAGACACCAGAAGCTGGGACCGCCGAACAGAAAGGGGGGGGGGGGGGGGGGGGATCCCAGCTTCAATCAGGAGACTATCAACAGGGCTAGTAGGGAAGGCATCGGTGGCCAAACGGATACCACGATGGTGGACTGGATCCACCACGTGCAGTGTGGAAGGAGCAGCTGAACCATAAACTTGACAACCATAGTCCAAGCGAGACAGAACTAGAGCACGATAAAGACGGAGAAGGAGGGAACGGTCCGCACCCCAAGAGGAGTGTGCAAGGAAGCGAAGGACATTGAGTTTACGGAAACATCCTTCCTTCAGAATTCTGATATGGGGCAGCCAAGTGAGCTTGTTGTCTAAAAGAACACCCAGGAAACGAAACTGTGGGACCACAGGCAATCATTGTGCATCGAGATAGAGCTCTGGATCAGGGTGGATCGTAGTACGGTGACAGAAGTGGACCACCCGCGATTTTGAAGGAGAATTGAAACCCGTGTGACAGGGTCCATGCAGAGGCACGCCGTATAGCTCCCTGGAGCTGCCATTCTGCAGATGCCATCGAGGAGGAACTAACCCAAATGCAGAAATCATCCACGTACAGGGCAGCGGTGACCAAAGGACTGACAGAGGCCACAAGTCCATCGATAGCAATGAGGAAAAGAGGGACACTCAAGACAGAACCCTATGGGATGCCCATCTCCTGGGTCCGTGGAGAAGTAAAAACAGTACCAACTCGAACTCTGAATGACCGATGGAACAGGAACTGGCGGATAAAAATCGGGAGTGGGCCCCGAAGACCCCACTGATGAAGGGTAAGTAAGATGTGATGGCGCCAGGCCGTGTCATAGGCCTTGCGAAGGTCAAAAAATACTGCAACCAAATGGCGGCGCTGGGAAAAAGCCTGCCGAACTGCGGATTCCAAGCGAAGTAAATAATCGATTGGAGACCGTCCCTCTCGAAAGCCACACTGGTAAGGGGACAATAGATTCCGAGATTCGAGGACCCGATTGAGCCGACGGGCTACCATCCGTTCAAGTAACTTACAAACAACATTGGTCAAACTAATTGGCCGATAGCTGTTACCAGGTAGGGGATTCTTACCAGGCTTAAGGACAGGAACCACGATGCTATCCCTCCACTGAGAAGGGAAGTCACCCTGGAGCCAGATACAGTTAAACACCCAAAGAAGATGTTGCCATTGTGGAGCAATGAGATGATGAAGCAGTTGGTTATGAATGAAATCTGGGCCAGGGGCCGTATCATGAGAAGAAGAGAGAGCAGAAAGAAATTCCCATTCAGTAAAAGGTTCGTTGTAAGATTCTGATTCACAAGGGGTAAAACATAAGGTGGAAGCTTCAGCCCGCTGTTTCTGGTGAAGGAAAGCAGCTGGATAGGAGGCTGATGCTGATGCTACTGCAAAATGGGTCGCAAGATGTTCTGCAAGAACTAAAGGCCATCTGGGAGGTGAAGGCCTGGGAGGGTGGACTGCTGATGGCAACCTTGGAGAGAGCGAAGTGTAGCCCATACCCATGACAGAGGGACAGTAGAACCAAGGGAAGAAACGAATCGTTCCCAACATATCTGCTTGCTCTGTTTGATTAAATAACGGGCTTTAGCGTGGAGGCGTTTAAAGGTAGTAAGGCTGGCTACGGATGGGTGCCTCTTAAAGTGTTGCAAAGCTTGACGGCGATCACGGATGGCAATGGCAATGGCCGCACTCCACCATGGAACTTGCCGGCAACGAAATGGTCCAGATGAGTGTGGGACAGCAAGGCTAGCAGCGTGAACAATTGCTTCAGACACGTCACATAGGACGTCATCAATACAACCTGACAAAGAGGAAGAAAACACGACCTGTGCAGTGTATAGAGGCCTATCGGCACGATGGAAAGACCAACGAGGTAACCTGTCCATCGGGGAGCGGGAAGGGAGCAAGATAATCAACGGGAAATGGTCGCTATCACAAAGGTCGTCGTGTGGCGACCAGTGTAATGAATGGAGGAGAGAGGGAGAAGAAAGAGAAAGATCAATGGCAGAAAAGGTACCATGACCAGCACTGAAATGAGTAAGGGAGCCATCATTAAGAAGGCACAAGTCATGGTCTGCAATAAACTGGTCTATGAGAAGACCTCGTCTAGATGTAAAGGCACTGCCCCACAAGGGATGATGAGCATTAAAATCCCCAAGGAGGAGGAAGGGAGGAGGAAGTTGCTGAAGAAGGGCAGTTAAGGCAGCAGGTGTAAGAGTCCTGTCAGGAGGGAGATAAAGATTGCAAACCATGACCGCAGAGTCTAGGTGGTCCCTAACAGCAACCGCTTCCAATGTAGTTTGAAGAGGAATCCACGTGCTAGCAATGTCTGTACGGACCAACATACAAATGCCACCAGAAGCCCGCAGGGGTCCGACCTGATTTTGACAGAAAACACGGAACCCACGGAGGGTCGGTGAGTGAGCATCAGTAAAATGAGATTCCTGGAGAACCACACAAGCTGCAGAGTAAGACGAAAGAAGGGATTTCAATACCGGAAGGTGACGATAGTATCCATTACAATTCCATTGGAGAACCACAGAACAATGATTTAAATGGGGGCTGAACACGCTAAAGCCAGTCATACAACCAGGTCCCCACCCGTCACCAACAAGGAGGGGGCGACAACCATGAACGACAGGTCAGAATCTGGTTGTTAAGTCGGGGATGGGACCTCCGGTGACACCAGAGACTCTTTGTCCCGGGACTTATGTTTCTTCTTCTTTTCAGGCTGAGATCGAGGAGGGCTGTGTGGCATAAAGGAGCCAGCTGCAGCAAGATCAGGAACAGAAAGAGACCGGGCGACCTGGTGGCCGACAGACCGCGGCCCTCGCGGTCGTCGCGCGGCAGCAGACCTTTGGCCTGGAAGGTGCCAGGAAGGGGCATCCCGGGAGAGGCACCCTTGACCGGTAGATGCCGAAGGAGTGGGACACTTCTCCGGCTGGGGAGGGGGAGCAGTGCCCAGAGGAAAAGGTGTGGGAGCCGCAGGGGAGGGGGGAGGAGAGGGGTCCAGGATGGGGGTAAGAAAGGGGGAGGAAGGGGTGAAGATGTAACCAAGGTGTAACTAGATGTCATGGACACAGGGTGAAGACGGGTATACTTCTTACGGGCCTCTGTGTAGGTTAAACAATCGAGGGACTTATACTCCTGTATCTTCTTTTCCTTCTTATATACTGGGCAATCTGGTGAACGTGGAGAATGACTGCCATGACAATTTACACACACAGGAGGGGGAACACAGGGACTCCCCTCATGGAGTGGACGTCCACAGTCACCACAGAGAGGGGCCTGTGAACAGCGGCAAGACGTGTCCAAAACGCAAGCACTTAAAACACCTCATTGGAGGTGGGATGTACGGCTTCACATCACATCGATAAACCATAATCTTAACTTTCTCAGGGAGGGTATCCCCTTCAAAGGCCAGGATAAAGGCACCAGTATCAATGCGATTGTCTTTAGGACCCTTCTGAACACGCCGAACAAAGTGAACACCCCGCCATCCGAGATTGTCCCGAAGTTCCTCATCAGTTTGAAGGATGAAGTCCCTGTGAAAAATCACACCTTGTACCATATTTAGAGACTGGTGGGGGGTAATTGACACAGGAATTGTGCCAAGATGGGTACAGGCACAAAGGGCTGCAGATTGGGCAGCTGAAGCAGTTTTGATCAGCAAAGAACCCGACCACATCTTGCTCAGGGAGTCCACTTCGCCAAACTTGTCTTCAATGTGTTCCACAAAGAATAAAGGTTTGGTATTGGTGAAAGTATCTCCATCAGTCCTGGTGCAAACTAGATAATGGGGGAAAGGTTTCGCCCCTAGCCGACGGGCCTGACCCTCTTCCCAGGTGGTAGCCATGGAAGGGAAAGCCGAAGGGGCAAGAGAAGCAGCACTTGAAGAATCAATTCCACGCAGAGAGATGGCCGCAGAAGAACGGCCAGAGTTCTGGACCCGTATGCATTTCATTTGTATAGTGTGCGCCCTGATACCACCCACTCCAATCAGGGGCTCTCCTGACGGGCGCCACCCAGCCACAGCAAGAGCCGTCTGGCACGGCAGCCATTGCCGGGAGTTCCGATGCTCCAGGATGACGAGCAACCACTCCAAGGCATGCATGAGTAGGTCACAGCTCAGGTATCAGAAGTGTGATCCCTGTGTGTTCAGGGGGCTCAACCAAAAGGGTACATAGCGACACCACCACACGGGCTGGCTACCATGCTGGCTATGCACCCTAGCATCAGACAATGACGTGAAAGAAAAGGTGGAATGTACTAAGAGGGCGCACATCGGAGACACTAGGTAAGGTGCTCTTCCCCAAATGGCTCCCACTACGGAGGAGAAATTTTGTAATGGAGGTCAAACCCCAGAGGGGGACCTGGGAATGCCAAAAGGAGGAGATGATTACGCAACAAAGCCGAATTGTAAAACCAACAGAACCAGGAGGATAGCGGGGGCCAACATAAGCAAGGACACCAAGAGAGGGAGAGGAGAGGGCGACGGGAAAGGAGCAAGGAGAGGAAAGGAGGGGTAGGGGAAGGAAATGCAGCCCTGGAGACAAAGAAGGCTGCAATAGCTCAGGGCCCCATGCTCACCACGCACGTATCCACAAAAGAGTAGTGGACCCCCTGGGGGGAAAGCAGCCTATGCCTCCAAACTGTGTCCTATGTAGCACTTAGATCAGTAAAAGCAACTGATGTTTCCTTCTTCGTCTGATACCCTATGTGAGTAAATGTTATTAATGATAAGACATTATCAGCAAAACTCTGTCCTCACTAGGAACCAGCTTGCTGAACAGGTAACTTCTGAAAGATCACAGAACTAATCAAAATGTGCATAATTCTTTCAAGGCCCTTATAAACTGTGCTCAATAACATGACTGGGTGATAGTTCTTTGGCTAATTTGATGACTGCCAGGTTTGGGTATTGCTATCATTTTTGATTGCTTCATTTTCTTGTGAGTGAACCAAATATCACAATGCCTCAGAAGAAATCTGTGAGCCAATTTTTTACATAGTTTCCATGTGTATAAGAAATTCAAGGTGAATTCCATCACATCTTGGTGCCTTTCCATGTTTTAGAATTTTAAGAACAGCCGAAGTTGGATATACAGAGAAAGTTCTTAGGAACTCAGATGGCTCCTTATTACTATATTTTAGCAATGGTAAGTTTGCATCTGATGTATCTTGTATAAGTTTCATCCCTTGGTTATCTGGATGTAGACAGAAAAGATGATGCACTCCTATTAGCTGATATACGACTGTTGTCCCTTAATTTTATTTTATTTCAGTCCGACTTCCTAGGTAATGGTCATGGTTCTCTAGCTGACATTTGATAATTGAGTGTCTCAGTGATCTCTAGCCATGCAGTATGTCTGGCTGTACCGAGATTATGAAGTTATCTGCCATTTATAGGTCACCACTTTTTAAAAGTTCACCTCTTGTTAGTTGTATTCCTTACTGGAATATATTGCTTGCAGTAGTCTCTAGAGAATGCCTTGTTTGCTGCACTTATCAATATGGGCTCCACCGATAGTGACAATGTTGATGTTATTTTGATAAACTCTTCGGTAGAATTTGCCACTTTGATTTACTTACGCATTTATATTGATCTGACAGATCTTGATAACAGGTCCAAAGTTTATAGCTGGAAGGTCCTGGAAAGAATTATCTGAGTCCATGTCTTGTGACAAATTTATTTTAGCCACGTGATCTTTGAGATTATCCAGCCACCTCTGCTTCTTGGCTTCAGATATTTGCTTCAAAGTGGCTGTTCTTTAGCACCACCCAGAGGGCACAAATCTATAAATAAACTGACTGGTGTTAAAGTGTGTTGGGACTACCAACAGAAGTGTGAAACTAAGCACTGGGTTGCTTCACTGTTATTTATCAGTTACAGAATAACAGAGTCTACACATTTCAGCACTGCAGGCATCACAGCTGTGTGCAGCTGGCCTGCATGTGGGACATCAGACAGATGCCATTTGCATTCTTCTGTTAATGACACACTCTTCACCCAGTGACTTACTGTACTTTTATCCACTGGCCAGTGTTGGTAGACATTTTGTAAATGCCTGTTAACAATTATGATGGTCTGGTTCGCCACCAAAAGAAATTCAGTAAATTCAGTAACAGCTTTGTGCTTGGAATGCACCTCAGTTGTAGATGCCATTCTGAAGACCGGTTAAAGTGCTGCTATCTACTGGAAGCAATTGAACATATGAGATGACAATAATGTTCAAGGATATTGGAAACAAAATTACAATTTTTTGGAACAAAAATTGGCAAAGAAAAAGGATGTGTTGCATTACTTACTAAATGCTCCTTGCCATCCTTGCAGGCAGCTAGGACAAACCTGTGGACCTATGGAAGTCATCAGGTGTTCTTTCTAGGAAAGCTTCATTTTGCTTGTTTACAGCAAAGTCACTCATCCAGTAATTTTTTACACTTTTGGATTTACAATTTTTTTAGAGCAAAAGGACTAAAATACAAATTTTGAAAGTATTCTTTCAAGCAATCATCAGGTAACTTGGGTTTTTGACTGTTCAGCCAGTGGACTTGAATGAATGAGATTGTTATGCCATCACCAGCACAGAAATGATGCCTGATACTGCGCCTAATGCACACTACGGTCTTCTGTTAACTTACAGGACCACCTTGGCTGAAGACTGCAGCCTGACAGAATAGGTCCACAGCAACATATCACTGCACCCTCTTGGATATTTTGTGTTCATTGCTGGCACTTGTAATTGCCAAGGCCTCTCCTTTGCAGGTGGGCACACCAGCATGGGACCACAAGTTAGCACACCACTCAAGCCACATCCATGAGATGACTTCTGCCCACCATGGGACTGTGATAAATCCTGTTCCTACAGTAACAGGATGATTTATGAAACTTGCAATGAGCATAGTCCTGTCCCAGCATTTCACAGCAGTGTCTATGGACATCAATGTGCCACCTTCCCTGGTACACATTTATTATCGTGAATAAACTACTATTGTGTGTGTCACTGGAACAAATTTAAATAAATAAATAAATAAATAAAATAAAATAAAATAAACAGACTATTGAAAGGTCTAACCAAGAGCAAATACAGAATCAGATGACAATTTAGTAATGATGAAGATTAGGCTGAAGTTTAAGGGGCTAGTCATGAAAAATCAATGCACAAAGAAGTGGGGTATGGAAGTTCTAAGGGATGGCAAGATATGCTTGAAATTCTCTGAGGCTATAGATACCACAATGAGGAATAGCACAATAGATGGTTTGGTTGAAGAGGAATGAACATCTTTAAAAAGGAACATAACAGAAGTTGGAAAGAAAAACAAAGGTACAAGAAAGATAACTGGAAAGAAACCATGGGTCACAGAAGAAATACTTCAGTTGATTGATGAAACAAAAAAGTACAAAAATGTTCAGGGGAACTCAGGAGTATATAAACAGAAGTCACTTACGAATGAAATAAATAGTAAGTGTAGGAAAATTAAGGCTAACTGGCTGCATGAAAAATATGAAGAAATTGAAAATGAAATGGTTATCAGAAAGACTGACTCAGCATACAGAAAGGTCAGATCAACCTTCAGTGAAGTTAAAAGCAGGTGTGGTAACATTAACTGTGCAACGGAAATTCCACTGTTAAATACAGAGGAGAGAGCAGATAGGTGCAACGAGTATACTGAAGGCTTCTATGAGGGAGATGACTTGCCTGATGATGTGACAGAAAAAGAAACAAGAGTTGATATAGAAGAGGTAGGGGATCCAATATTAGAATCAGAAATTGAATGAGCTTTTTGAAGACTTAAAACTGAATAAGGCAGAAGGAATGGATAACATTCCATCTTAAGTGTCTAAAATCATTGGGGGAAGAGGTAACAAAATGACTATTTGCATTGGTGTGTAGAATGTATGAGTCTGGTGATACACCATCTTACTTTCAGAAAAACATCATGCACACAATTAAGAAGACTGCAAGAGCCAACAAGTGAGAGAACTATCACACAATGAGCATAACAGTTCATGCATTCAAGTTTCTGACAAAAATAAGATGCAGAAGAATAGGAAAGAAAATTGAGGATGTGTCAGATGATGGTCAGTTTGGTGTTAGGAACTGTAAAGGCACCAGAGAAGCAATTCCGACATTGTAAGTGATAACAGAAGCAAGACTAAACAAAAATCAAGGCACATTCATAGGATTTGTCAACCTGGAAAAAGCATTCAAAAATGTCAAATGGTGCAAGACATTCAAAATTCTGAGAAAAATAGTGCTAAGCTATAGGTAAAATAGGTGATATACAATATATACTAAAGAGCCAAGAGGGAACAAAAAGAGTGGAAGAGAGAGAACGAAGTGCTCAGATTAAAAATAGTATAAGATAGGGATGCAGCCTTTCACCCAATTTCTCAAAGTGTACATTTGGAACACAACATTTTATCGTAGTGAAACATGGATAGTGGAAAAACCAGAAAAGAAGAGAATCAAAGCATTTTAGATGTGGAGCTACAGAAGAACATTAGGTAGACCGATAAGGTAAGGAATCGGAAAGTTATCTGGGGAATCAGAGAGGAAAGGAATATAATGAAAACACTGACAAGACGAAGGGACAGGACGATAGGACATCTGTTAAGACATCATGGAATAACTTCCATGCTACTAGAGGTTAAAAACTGTAGTGGAAGGCAGAGACTGGAATACATCCTGCAAATAATTGAGGATGTAGGTTGCAAGTGCTACTCTGAGATAAAGAGATTAGTGCAGTAGAAGAATTCGTGGTGAGCCACATCAAACCAGTCAGAAAATTGATGACAAAAAACAAAAACAAAACAAAAAAGTGCAAGTAGGACTTATGCTCTGAAGAGTCTGTACAAACTTAAATGTGTGTATGGAAAATAATAATAATTTTGTGTAGTTTAGTGGCCTGGTGCATCTACATCTATACTCTGCAAACCACTGTAAGGTGCATGGCAGAGGGTATGTCCCATTGTTCCAGTTATTAAGGTTTCTGCCTGTTCCATTCATGTATGGAGCATTGGAAAAATTACTGTCTGAATGCCTCTGTGCATGAATTAATTATTCTAATCTTATTCTCACAATACCTATGTGAGTGATATACAGGAGACTGTAATATATTCCTAGAGTAATCATTTAAAGCCAGTTCTGGAAACTTTGTTAACAAACTTCCTCAGGATAGTTTACATATATCTTCAACTGTCTTCCAGTTCAGATCCTGCAGCATCTCTATGACATTCTCCCATGAATTAAACAAACCTATGACCATTTGTGCTGCACTTCTCTATACACATTCAACATCACCTTTTAATCTTATCTAATGCAGGACCGACACACTTGAGTAATATTTTAGAACCAGTTGCATGAGTGATTTGTAAGCAATCTCCTTTGTGGACTGATTGAATTTCCCTAGTATTCTACCAATAAACCAAAGTCTACCACCTGCTTTACCAATGTCTGAACCTCTGTGACCATTCCACTTCATATCCCTGCAAAGTGTTACTTCCAGGTATTTGTATGAGTTGGCTGATTCCAGGAGTGACTCACTGATAATATAGTCATACGATTTTACATTTTTTTCAATTTGTGCAATTTTACATTTCTGAATGTTTAGAGCAAGTTGCCAATCACTGCACCAAGTTGAAATCTTATCAGATCTGACCAAATATTTCTGCAGCTTCTTACAGATAGTACTTCATTATAGATAACTGCATCATCTGCAAAAATCCTGATTTTGCGATTAATATTGTCTGCAAGATTATTAATATAAAACAGGAACAGCAAGGGTCCCAACACACTTCCCTGGGGCACACCCAAAGTTACTTCTACATCTGATGATGACTCTCAATCCAAGATAATATGCTATTGGATGCCACTTTTGTCATGTGTGTCCCTGACCAACCCTAGTTATCCACCTGGTAAAAAGGGTTTATGGTTTAATGTGGAATCTGAACCACATGTTGTTTCTGGCGATTCCCCACAGTGTTGAGGTGAAGGCTAAGTTAAAACAAAGACTGACCAAGATTTGATTTCACAACATGTCTGTTTCCAGACACTTGCTTTACTGCTAAACCTCCAGATATATATATATATATATATATATATATATATATATATATATATATATATATATATATATATATATATATAATGGAGGGAAACATTCCACGTGGGAAAAATATATCTAAAAACAAAGATGATGTGACTTACCAAATGAAAGTGCTGGCAGGTCGACAGACACACAAACAAACACAAACATACACACAAAATTCAAGCTTTCGCAACAAACTGTTGCCTCATCAGGAAAGAGGGAAGGAGAGGGAAAGACGAAAGGATGTGGGTTTTAAGGGAGAGGGTAAGGAGTCATTCCAATCCCGGGAGCGGAAAGACTTACCTTAGGGGGAAAAAAGGACGGGTATACACTCGCGCACACACACACATATCCATCCACACATATACAGACACAAGCAGACATATTTAATGAATGAGTTTCTGTGTATCAAAATTTGTAAAATACGTGGCCATAGCCTTTTTACTAAATTGACATAGAAGCTTAAATTATGCACACCTCCACCCATTCTTGAGAATAAGGGGTCTCAACACAAGGGCAGACAGAAACAAAGTGAGCCTAGAAGTGTTCTGTATTTATGGAATGAGGTATGGAACTTGAAAAGGGAAGGAAGGAGGATCAGTTGTTTAGCATCCCATCAGTGATGAAGTCATTAGGTATGTAGTATATCTGCTTCCTCGCAATATCTCAGAATTTTGTAGAAATCAATGATGTACAAGATTATAATGCCCTGTTGGCAGAAAAATAAGACTAAAATAAAATAAATGAATTCTAAAACAGATTTTAAAATCCTATGAAATTCTATTTATTCACCACATTAAAATAATGGTTCCCAATGACATGGAAGGAAGCTGATCTCTCAGTGTAAGTGTCCACCTGACATGTTACTTAAGTTCCAAAGTCACTAACATTTCAACAAGTAGACACAGGAATTAATTTTTTACTATGGTCATATAAAAAATCTGACAAAATTTCATCATATTCCCTGTGCTCTAGCTCAATTGTATTATTACATAAAGTTCAGTCAATGCACTGGAAGAATAAAACAAGTCAGCCCTCTTAAATCTGCAAGTAGGCTCTGAAAACAAAGCAGAACTGACCAGCTGACATCACAACATCATTGCATTAAGTCCATCATCTCCAGTTTCAAAAACTTCACATGTTCATGAAACTCACTGAAAAAAAATCAAGAGTCCCCTGTCTATAAATTTTTCCACTACCAAAAACTAATTGTATTTACTTCTAAACTTGACTAGCTATTTAGTACATAGATGAACCATGGACCTTGGCACTGGTGGGGAGGCTTGCGTGCCTCAGCGATACATATGGCCGTACCGTAGGTGCAACCACAACGGAGGGGTATCTGTTGAGAGGCCAGACAAACGTGTGGTTCCTGAAGAGGGGCAGCAGCCTTTTCAGTAGTTGCAGGGGCAACAGTCTGGATGATTGACTGATCTGGCCTTGTAACACTAACCAAAACGGCCTTGCTGTGCTGGTACTGCAAACGGCTGAAAGCAATGGGAAACTACAGCTGTAATTTTTCCTGAGGGCATGCAGCTCTATTGTATGATTAAATGATGATGGTGTCCTCTTGGGTAAAATATTCCGGAGGTAAAATAGTCCCCCATTCAGATCTCCGGGCGGGGACTACTCAGGAGGACATCGTTATCAGGAGACAGAAAACTGGCGTTCTATGGATCGGAGCGTGGAATGTCAGATCCCTTAATCGGGCAGGTAGGTTAGAAAATTTAGAAAGGGAAATGGATAGGTTAAAGTTAGATATAGTGGGAATTAGTGAAGTTCGGTGGCAGGAGGAACAAGACTTTTGGTCAGGTGACTACAGGGTTATAAATACAAAATCAAATAGGGGTAATGCAGGAGTAGGTTTAATAATGAATAAAAAAATAGCAGTGCGGGTAAGCTACTACAAACAGCATAGTGAACATGTTATTGTGGCCAAGATAGACACGAATCCCATGCCTACTACAGTAGTACAAGTTTATATGCCAACTAGCTCTGCAGATGATGAAGAAATTGATGAAATGTATGATGAGATAAAAGAAATTGTTCAGGTAGTGACGGGAGATGAAAATTTCATAGTCATGGGTGACTGGAATTCGAGAGTAGGAGAAGGGAGAGAAGGAAACATAGTAGGTGAATATGGATTGGGGGTAAGAAATGAAAGAGGAAGCCGTCTGGTAGAATTTTGCACAGAGCATAACTTAATCATAGCTAACACTTGGTTCAAGAATCATAAAAGAAGGTTGTATACATGAAAGAATCCTGGAGATACTAGAAGGTATCAGGTAGATTATCTAATGGTAAGACAGAGATTTAGGAACCAGGTTTTAAATTGTAAAACATTTCCAGGGGCAGATGTGGACTCTGACCACAATCTATTGGTTATGAACTATAGATTAAAACTGAAGAAACTGCAAAAAGGTGGGAATTTAAGGAGATGGGACCTGGATAAACTGAAAGAACCAGAGGTTGTACAGAAATTCAGGGAGAGCATAAGGGAACAATTGAAAGGAATGAGGGAAAGAAATACAGTAGAAGAAGAATGGGTAGCTTTGAGAGACGAAGTAGTGAAGGCAGCAGAGGATCTAGTAGGTAAAAAGACGAGGGCTAGTAGAAATCCTTGGGTAACAGAAGAAATATTGAATTTAACTGATGAAAGGAGAAAATATAAAAATGCAGTAAATGAAGCAGGCAAACAGGAATATAAACGTCTCAAAAATGAGATCGACAGGAAGTGCAAAATGGCTAAGCAGGTATGGCTAGAGTACGAATGTAAGGATGTAGAGGCTTATCTCACTAGGGGTAAGATAGATACTGCCTACAGGAAAATTAAAGAGACCTTTGGAGAAAAGAGAACCACTTGTATGAATATCAAGAGCTCAGATAGAAGCCCAGTTCTAAGCAAAGAAGGGAAAGCAGAAAGGTGGAAGGAGTATATAGAGGGTCTGTACGAGGGCAATGTACTTGAGGACAATATTATGGAAATGGAAGAGGATGTAGATGAAGATGAAATGGGAGATAAGATACTGTGTGAAGAGTTTGACAGAGCACTGAAAGACCTGAGTCGAAACAAGGCCCCGGGAGTAGACAACATTCCATTAGAACTACTGACAGCCTTGGGAGAGCCATTCCTGACAAAACTCTACCATCGGGTGAGCAAGATGTATGAGACAGGTGAAATACCCCAGACTTCAAGAAGAATATAATAATTCAAATCCCAAAGAACGCAGGTGTTGACAGATGTGAAAATTACCAAACTATCAGTTTAATAAGTCACAGCTGCAAAATACTAACGCGAATTCTTTACAGACAAATGGAATAACTGGTAGAAGCCGACCTCGGGGAAGATCATTTTGAATTCTGTAGAAATGTTGGAACACGGGAGGCAATACTGACCCTACGACTTATCTTAGAAGAAAGATTAAGAAAAGGCAAACCTACATTTCTAGCATTTGTAGACTTAGAGAAAGCTTTTGACAATGTTGACTGGAATACTCTCTTTCAAATTCTAAAGGTAGCAGGGGTAAAATACAGGGAGCGAAAGGCTATTTACAATTTGTACAGAAACCAGATGGCAGTTATAAGAGTTGAGGGGCAAGAAAGGGAAGCAGTGGTTGGGAAGGGAGTGAGACAGGGTTGTAGCCTCTCCCCAAGGTTATTCAATCTGTATATTGAGCAAGCAGTAAAGGAAACAAAAGAAAAATTCAGAGTAGGTATTAAAATCCACGGAGAAGAAATAAAAACTTTGAGGTTCGCTGATGACCTTGTAATTCTGTCAGAGACAGCAAAGGACTTGGAAGAACAGTTGAACGGAATGGACAGTGTCTTGAAAGGAGGATATAAGATGAACATCAACAAAGGCAAAACAAGGATAATGGAATGTAGTCGAATTAAGTCGGATGATGCTGAGGGAATTAGATTAGGAAATGAGACACTTAAAAAAGTAAAGAAGTTTTGCTATTTGGGGAGCAAAATAACTGATGATGGTCGAAGTAGAGAGGATATAAAATGTAGACTGGCAATGGCAAGGAAAGCGTTTCTGAAGAAGAGAAATTTGTTAACATCGAGTATAGATTTAAGTGTCAGGAAGTCGTTTCTGAAAGTATTTGTATGGAGTGTAGCCATGTATGGAAGGGAAACATGGACGATAAATAGTTTGGACAAGAAGAGAATAGATGCTTTCGAAATGTGGTGCTACAGAAGAATGCTGAAGATTATATGGGTAGATCACATAAGTAATGAGGAGGTATTGAATAGAATTGGGGAGAAGAGGAGTTTGTGGCACAACTTGACAAGAAGAAGGGACCGTTTGGTAGGACATGTTCTGAGGCATCAAGGGATCACAAATTTAGCATTGGAGGGCAGCGTGGAGGGTAAAAATCGTAGAGGGAGACCAAGAGATGAATACACTAAGCAGATGCAGAAGGATGTAGGTTGCAGTAAGTACTGGGAGATGAAGAAGCTTGCACAGGATAGAGTAGCATGGAGAGCTGCATCAAACCAGTCTCAGGACTGAAGACCCCAACAACAACAACATGAAGAAAAACTTTAATTTACTAGATGGAAACCAACAAGAAAATGGTTAAATTCTTGAGAACTGTACCACTGAATCAGCACACAAACTGATACAAGAATCAAGAATCACACATTTTTATACACCATTGATCATTTTACAGTGAAATAGGCTTTATCATTTTTGTATAATACAGGATGTAGTAATACATATGTGTAAATAGTAACAAAGTAAACTAATGTCAATTAATTGTAGTATACATATTGCCGCAGAAGAAGCTGAGTAGCACCGTGGTGTAGTGGTTATAATACTAAACTGTTGGATGGAGGGTTGTGAGTTCAAAACTCACTTGTACTGTACAATTTTAATTTCTATTTCAGTTCAAGTACATTCTAGAAGTAGCCACAAATGTCAAGAATCATTGTACTGGAATGTTCTGTAGCTGTGCAAGTGCTGGATAAACCTTCATTAAGTGAAGTTAGTGTTAGTCATTCATCTAATCACACTTTCTTCTACATGAATTTATTCTGGTGGAGGCGCTGGGTATTTGAACTTGTGATATTGCACATTATTGACAAACCAGTGGCTCCCATCAAGCCATGACAGAGCCGCCGTTTACCTGGTGAGAAACCCAAGTTCGAGCCATATTCAACAGATTGCAATCTACCAGAGGCAGAAGAAGAAGAGGACATTATGATGACAGCAACTGTGTGCCACCACATGAGACATCCTTCCAGATTCTCTGTTGATGATGGCCAAGATCCATTCCTACAATGCCGCATGAGGAATCTGTTTGGGCACCGAGGAAGACTGATGTCTGGAGGACCCAGGATAATCAACCAGTATGTTTCAACCGTGGATGACTGGGACATGTGGCGCGCTATTGTTGAGAAAGGCAGTGGATATTTGATGATGACTGCACCAGAAGACAGCAGACCGACCTTAGCTGACGCCAACTCTGGGACAATGAAGATGAACAAGAAGATGTGGGTGCAAGACGACTTAGGTCACCATTGCCGCAAGCTAGCCGCTGGAGAGGACGCTCCCCAGCAAGCTGATCAAGGTCTCCATCACTGTTTAAAAGCTCCAGCCGATCACGTAGCCGCAGAAACCTTGGAGGTGAGGCCACTGAAGAGAAAAATCCTCCACCATCAATCACTACAAAAATGATAGGAATCTAAGTCGATATCCTCATGGATGGCTGACCAGCCCAAGCTCTTGTGTATTCTGGAGCATCATATTCAGTCATTTCGGAGAAGTACCATCTACAGTTGCAGAAAACCATATTCGTCGACAACAATGTGGCTTCTGGGAAATATGTAAAACCTATAGGAAGATGTACCATTTGTGTGGGTACAAGTGGCCATACACAGCCCTTAGAATTCATTGTCTTACAAGAGATAGTCATGACATCATTCTCCGATGGGACTTTTTGAAAGCTTCTCAGGCAATTATAGATTGTGGTCACTCGAAGATTATGCTAGACGAGATGAGATGCTGTGGACAGGAAGATGCACATCCGAGTGTGTGGAGACTGAGTGTGCTGGATGAAGTGATCATTCATGCAGTCAGTGCTAGAAAGGTCTGTCATGTGTCATGCCATGCATCAACCCATGGATCATGTAGTGGAATGTAAGAGAAGCATACCACTGAAGAATAACTTGATCATCCCAGCCTCTGTCGTCTCTTTTAAGAACAGATTTGGTGAATTGTGGATAGTTAACTGTCACCAAGAACCACAGATCCTTCCAAGACGGATGTGCATAGCAAACACTGAGCCATTAATTGAAGAACAGCTGAGCGTCATAGAAACATTGCATGCTGAGTCTGTGGGCGAAATTAGCACTACCACTATGAGACAAGATCTTCTAGCTTGACTATCACCAGATCTCACTAAGGAACAACAGAAGAACTACTTGCCATTCTTCAAGAGTTCTCTGAATGCTTCAATACACAGGTGAAGAGCAAATTAGACAAACCGATGGGGAAGCACCAGATTAGCACTGGAGACCATTAACCAATAAGCCAGAGAGCATACCGTATGTCAGCAATGGAATGTCAAATAATTCACGACGAGGTAGAGAAAATGATGAAGAATGATGTCATTCAGCCTTCACAGAGCCCGTGGTCACCACCAGTGGTCCTCGTCAGGGAGAAGGATGGCAGTTGGCACTTTTGCGTTGATTACAGGAAGCTTAATAAGATAACAAAAAAGGATATTTACCCTGTTCCACGAATTGACGATACACTAGATTGTCTGAAGATTTTCTCAACCATGGACGTATACTCAGGATACTGGCAAATTGAAGTAGACGAGGCTGATCGTGAGAAAACTGCGTTCATCACCCCTGAGGGTCTGTATGTGTTTAAGGTAATGCCGTTTGGTTTGTGTAATGCACCAGCAACTTTTGAACTGATGATGGATAATCTTCTATGTCACCTCAAGTGGACAATGTGTCTTTGTTATTTAGATGACGTTATAGTGTTCTCAGAGACATTTGATGAACATTTAAAAATACTGAGGTGCCGTACTTAAGTGTCTCCAACAAGGTGGACTGAAACTTAATCCAAGAAAGTGTCTCTTTGGAGCAAAAGAAATAAAAATACTTGGACACCTTGTGTCAAACGAAGGTGTGCTGCCAGACCCAGAAAAGGTGAGATCTATTTCCTATTCCTAAAAGTATTGGAGATCTGAGAAACTTCCTTGGATTATATTCTTATTACCATCATTTTACCAAAGACTGTTGTATAAAAGCCAGGCCACTCCAAGAGTTGTTAAAAGCTGATGCTAACTTTATCTGGGGTGGTGTTCAACAAGATTCTTTAAATGTGCTGCGAAAAGCTCTGATGACTTGTCTGTATGATGAGAGAGCACCTACAGAATTACACACAGATACCAGTGGGTATGGGATCGGCACTGTTCTGGTGCAAATTTCGGATTGAAAAGAGAAGGTTAAAGACTATGCTTTTAGGACACTTACAAAAGCTGAGAGAAACTACTCAACTACAGAAAGAGAATGTCTTGCTGTGATATGGGCCATGTGCAAATTTCGACAGTATCTCTATGGAAGGTCATTCACAGTTGTTACAGACCATCATACACTTTTTTGGCTGACAGGTCTTAAGGATCCAACAGGACGATTCGCCAGATGGGCACTACATCTTCAAGAATATTTAGCATAGTGTACAAAAGAGGAACAAAACACCAAGATGCCAACTGTCTCTCAAGAAACCCTTGCAAGACCATCAAGACTTTGATGAAGATAGTGACTGTCTCACTGCACTCCAGGATCTCTCTGCTGAGCAGAAGGAGGACGCCAAGATATCTCAAATTATACTTGCCTTAAATTGGTCAGAGGATGTGAAAGGACAATTTAAGTTAGTTAATGGATTACTTTGCAAGAAAAACTTTGATCTGTTTGGAAAGAGGTGGCTACCGGTGATGCACTTAGATCTCCTACAGAAATTCCATGACACACCTGAGGCTGGACATTTAGGATTTATTAAAACCTATGATAGAATCTGCAAGAGATTTTACTGCCCAGGTTTATTTAGGAGTGTCTGTCACTATGTGTCGCACCGTAGAGAGTGCCAGAGGAGGGAGGCAGTTCCTCAGAAACCACCTGGCCGACTCATACCAATTCCACCAGCCAAAATGCCTTTCCAGCGTGTTTGGAGGCGACTACAACAATAGCAGACAACAGGGCAGTGGCTCGCGTCATACCTTCGGCAATCATTTTCTTGAGCTTGCAACATGCAGAATCAAGCTAACTGCCGAGCTTCCTCAGCTCTGGTTAATACCTGACCGGTGTATTTGTCGTCCATGTCAGCAGGATGTAATGGAAACACAGTGTCCATCATTGTAGTCACCTCACGCCCATGCACCAGGAAAAATGGCATAAATCCTGTGGTGTCTTGTTTGGTGGTGTTGTAGGCAAATGTCACAAAATGTAGCACCTCATCCCAGTTGCTCTGCTCAACATTGACGAACATTGATTGCATGTCAGCTAAGGTCTTATTAAGGCAATCAGAGCCTGTTAGTTTGCGGATGGTAGGCAGTCGTCATGCGATGAGTAATGTTGCACCGACGGTTTATCTGTGTCACAAGACTCAATTGAAAAACTTTCCCTCGATCCTTAATTAACAACCTTGGGGCAGCATGTTTTAATACAATATCTTCCAAGATGAATTTGCCTACCTCAGATGCTTCGGCTCTTTTCACGGCTTTTGTAATGGCATAGCATGTCAGATAATGAGTGCAAACAATAATCCATCTATTGCCACTAGCAGACATTGGAAATCTTCTGAGGAGGTCAGTCCAAACATGTTGGAAAGGCGTTTCGGCTGGTGGAATTGGTATGAGTCTGCCAGGTGGTTTCTGAGGAACTGTCTTTCTCATCTGGAACTCTCTACAGTGCTACAGGAAGATTTCTAAGAGCTAGTGTCCATAAGTTATACTATGATGTAGTATGGTACAAACACTGTGCAATAATAATTGGATAACTGGACATAGTTATACAAAACATAGAAGCATAATTATACAAAGCATAAACGTATCACATAACGATACAGTTGACTATAGGAAAATTTGTTACATGCTAATATCCTCTTCAGGCATCTCAAAGAATTCTTTAGTATGGTAAAGGGGTGATGTGATACCCAGCTGTACCATTTAATTTAAAAAAAATTTAGATTCATAGACTGAGCATAGATTGGTAATTTGTTGAAAATTTTGAATGCGTTCACATTGTGAAAATTTCCAGTTCTTGCTAACCTGTGCCTTGGTATATCTAAATTAGTCCACCCCGATAGCTGAATGGTCAGCGTGACAGATTGCCGTCCTACGGGCCCGGGTTCTATTCCTGGCTTGGTTGGGGATTTTCTCCACTCAGGGACTGAGTGTTGTGCTGTCTTCATCATCATTTCATCCTCATCCAGCGGGAAGATTGCCCATTGTGGCATCGAATGTAATAAGACCTGCACCAAGGCAGCCGGACCTGCCCTGCAAGGGGGCCTCCTGGCCAATGACACTAAATGCTCATTTCCATGTCTAAATTAGCCTTAGCTCTGGCGCTGTGTTCATGAGTTTCTCCTCTAGCAACAAATTCTAAAATATTATTATTAACAGAGCTCAAGCACATAAGTATAAACTTAAAATTGTGAGTATTCTGAGCCTAGGAGGGGAGGGGGGACAACACAACAACAGTGCCCCTGCATCCTGTTTTACACATATTACATAGCACTTTTTTAAATTACTTTTAAAAATATTCTTGACGTGAGGGGGGTGTCCCCATACAATCATACCATATGATGCGTGACTGGAATAGTCCAAAATATGTCACCCTAAGGCAAACCAAACTCACTAAATCCCTTAGTTTTGAAATTAGGTATGACACTTGAGATATTTTTTCCACATATGTGATTGACATGTTCCTTCCAATACCTCAACGTTTTATTGACATATTATTTATTTCATTAGAGACTCCTATTAGGAGTTGCTAGGTTGTATTGGGATTACACAGGAGTTTATTGGCTGCAAACCATCCAAGGCTGTATCAAGAGTTTCTTTTGTTAGTCTATTCAGAGCTGAGAGTATCTGATGTGTGGTAAGTAGTGCTGTATCATCTGGATAACATGTGACAGAATGAGCTATGTTGTTATGCAAATCACTGATTGCTGCAATGAAGAAGAAGGGTCCAAGAATAGATCCTTGTGGAACACCTGTGCAGATTTCCATTAAGAAGGAATTTACATTTCTAACAGACACAAACTCTCTTTTGTGGTTTAAATAATGTGCTCCCACACACCCCAAAAAACTCCAGCTTCCTTATTAGTACCCCAACAGGAATGCAATTGAATGCTTTGCTTAGGTCACATAACAGCAGTGATACCACATTTTTCTCTTGAAGAGGATAGAGTTTGATCCACAGTTTCAAAATGGCTGCTGTAATGGTTCTTCCATTGCAAAAACCAATGTGATTGTTACAAAGGTGATCGTGTTTCTCAAAGTAGCTGCTTGTTTGTGTGTGTGTGTGTGTGTGTGTGTGTGTGTGTGTGTGTGTGTGTAGCTGTGCCTCAAATATCTTTGACAATATTGGCAAACCTGAGACTGCTCTGTAGCTTTGGGTAAGTTGTTTGTCTCCTTTATTTAAAAAACTGGTTTAACTTTTGATGCCTTGAGTGATTCTGGAAATACTCAAAATTCTATAAATTTTTAAAAAATAAAAGCTAATTGTGTAGAGACTGAGTGTATTGTCTTTTTAATGAATACTGGTCATGATTTTTTTCAAACGAACTATCCTGACGTTTGCCTTAACTGATTTATGAAAATCACAGGAAATCTAAGGCTGAATTGCTGAATAAGAATTTAAAATCTGCTACTCACAAACCTGAGCCCTGACCACTGTGCACACTGTGTTGATAAGAAATAATGGTTGCTCTGTGCACAGCATACACAAGTTTCCACGAAAGCCATGTGGTTCATCTTCTGATGCATGTCTAAATGCTGCTAAAAATTAGCACTCCGACTGCAAGTCTTATGCCTTTTATCCTCTCTTACAGTGGATATACAGAGTCAATGGCTATTTGCAACCTGATGATGTCTTCACATCCTCTTTCAATCATCATATTATTCAGTCTCTCATTCATTGTATTCTGAACAGTCTATCAATGAGAAACCTTTTGGGATGTGGAACAAGCCAAAGTATACTTTCACAAAAGACAAGGAAATAACAGAAAATTAATTTGTGTAACAGCAAATTATTACTATCCTAACTAATGCTATTCATTCTCATGAAAGCTAAATTTTATGAAGTACTTAACTTAAACATAAGGTATCTACCTTGAAAAAACTGCTACCTACACAGTTGTACTGTACAGCTTCTGTTCGTCTAATATTGGGAGCTTAATATTACTTGATTACAATGATATTTTTCAAAGAAAATGAGCCCCCTTTATAGTACACTAGCTAAAAAACTCGGCATTGCTCATGTGTTCATTTTGCCAATTTTCTGTTGGAAACAAAATAAAAGAATGAACTGTGTTTGTACTGAAGTACTGAAAAAGTTTCATTTCGATGTATTCACGAAAATACCTATGAAATTATGAAATACTCTTACAGAGACGTACGCAGAATGTACAAATGTACATGAACATTATCAAAATTAAGAAACATGCTCACAGACAGTTTCTGTATGCCAGGTGCAGTTGCTTCACTTGTATACAACATGATTTTGTAAAAGTTTCTATGCCAATGCCTCTTCATAGCTCTGTAGACAGGTATTGCTTTTGCCTGCAGCCATTGAAAACTTTAAAAAGTGCTGCCAGGTGTCAGGGATTTCATTAAGTTGACCCCGCTGTAAGTGTGTCTTAGTGGTAGGGAATAGGTATATTAAAACTTCATGCATGATGTGAGAATTTTTCACACATCTCAGTGTTTATGACACCATATCTCTTGAACTGTGCATCATAAAATAATATATTCCTGTAGGTACATTCAGCGGCACATGTGGATAGTGTCAGCAAAATATGTTGTGAACAGATTTGTGGCAAAGGATCTAAATGTTAAGATAATGCGTACAAGGAGAGATTCTGGAATTGTGTTATTCATTTTCTTTTTAATTGTTTCAAATTCCCCATTTCTTGCTCTAACTTAGATGGGAAATCACTGAATATTCTCCCACCAGAGTACATAAATGCACTCGGGACCTATGTCATGGAGACTGAAAACCATACGAAAATTTTTTGTTTCTTGTACTGCCACTGTGCAAGCTCAGGCTCATGCTACTTCTAGTGTGGTAACATTATGAACTACCTGTAAGGGAATGGTCTATTGACACATTGTCAACACGGATTTAGAAAACACTGTTCTTGTGAAATGTAGCTAGCTCTTTTCTCACACAAACTGTTGAGTGCTATCAACAAGCGATTACAAATTGATTATGTAGTTCTAGACTTCCAGAAGGCTTTGAAATGGTGGTGGGAGATTATGTGATTTAGTTATTTTTAATAAGTCCATTAATGTATGTGGGGAGAGCAGCAGACTGAACAGCTGCTATTGTTACATTCACCT
Source organism: Schistocerca nitens (assembly GCF_023898315.1). Taxonomy (NCBI): domain Eukaryota; kingdom Metazoa; phylum Arthropoda; class Insecta; order Orthoptera; family Acrididae; genus Schistocerca; species Schistocerca nitens. Next base: position 562,786,007 of record NC_064617.1, read on the forward strand.
GAAACACTACCAATTCTCATTAATGTCTTGTGAAGTAATGCCCGCTTTACCTCGTTTCTTGCTGATAGCAGCAGCTCCAATATCTTCTTCTGCAGCCACCTTCTTACTAGATAAATAAATTTCTTCTGACCATGTCGTCTTCATTATATAAAATTTTTGTAGAAGGAATCTTAATAGACGCACCGGTAGCCTCCCTGATGGCAAGAAGTTTGTTGGGTGAAAGAAGGTTGCGCCATTCTTCACCCCAGGTGCGAAGTATCTTCTGCCACAAAACTGACCTGAGGTCACTCTCCAAAAGGCCAATCTTCAAAGCTGGTGCACCAACAGCCTGCTTGGCCAGCATGTCAACACGTTCATTTCCCAGGATGCCGACATGACCCATGGTCCACACAAAGTCCCCAGAGCGGCCGCAACGGGCAAGAGTATGGAGGGACTCCTGGATAGATATCACCAGAAGAGAGCGAGGGAAACACTGGTCGATAGCTCGTAAACCGCTCAGGGAGTCACTACAGATAACGAAGGACTCACCTGAGCAGGAGCGGATATATTCTAGGACGTGAGAGATGGCGACCAGCTCAGCAGTGAATACACTACAGCCGTAATGATCCCCTAGAATAAGAGCATAACTGACACGACCAGGAACCATCAAACCATCAGTATAGACAATGCCAGAGCCTTGAAATGCAGCAATGATTGAAAGAAAGCGGTGACGGAGGGCCTCAGGAGGGACCGAGTACTTTGGGCCTTGTGCCAAATCGAGCTGAAGGCATGGGCAGGGCACACATCATGGGTGTATACGCAGAGGGGCTCAGAAAAGAGGTGGATAAAATCCCAAGCCCAGAGAAAAGAGCTCTGATGTGAACCGCGATCGTACACCCTGACCGGGACCACTTTTCCGGAAGATGGACGACCGACTGATGGAACAGGAGACAATAATTGGGATGCCTGAGCAAGCTACAAACATGTGTAGCATAAGCGGCCAGTAATCGTTGGCATCTGAACCACAATGGAGGGACACCTGCCTCCATAAGTATGCTGTTGGCATGGCTTGTCCGGAAAGATCCAGTGGTGAGTCGGACCCTGCTGTGAAGGATGGGGTCAAGCAACTGCAATGCGGAAGGTGATGCCAAACCATAAGCCAGCCTCCCGTAATTGAGACATGACTGAATTAACGCCTGATACAGCCGTAGTAGGGTAGACCAATCGGCACCCCAGCTGGTGTGACTCAAGCAATGAAGAGTGTTAAGATGCTGGCAGCATGTCTGTTTAAGCTGCCGAATATGAGGGAGCCAAGTCAACCGGGTATCAAAAATCAATCCCAAAAACTGATGCGTCTCCACCACAGCAAGAGGTTCACCATAAAGATAAAGCCATGGCTTAGGATGAACAGTGTGTCACCGGCAGAAATGCATAATGCAGGTCTTGGCTGCCGAAAACTGAAGCCATGCGCTACAGCCCAAGACCGCGCCTTTTGGATAGCACTCTGCAGCTGCCATTCAGCAGCTGCATTGCCAGTGTAGCTATAGTATAGGCAGAAGTCGTTAGCATACAAGGAAGCTGAGACAGACGCTCCCACTGCTGCAGCGAGCCCGTTAATTGCAATCAAAAATAGGCAGACACTTGAGACAGATCCTTGTGGTACCCCATTCTTGTGAACTCGGGAGGAACTATGGGAGGCTGCAACTTGCACATGGAAGGAACAAAGCTACAGAAAATTTTGTATGAAAATCGGGAGCGGACCCCGAAGAACACAACCATGAAGAGTGGAGAGGATGTGATGTCACGATGTCATATCGTACGCCTTCTGCATGTCAAAAAAAGACGGCGACTCGATGCTGATGGCGTGCAAATGCCGTACGGATGGCAGACTCCAGGCACACCAGATTATCGGTGGCAGAACGGCTCTTCCGGAACCCTCCCAGAGACGGAGCCAGAAAGCCCCGAGACTCAAGTAGCCAACTCAACCTCCTGCTCACCATGTGTTCGAGCAACTTGCAAATAATGTTGGTGAGGCTAATGGGGCAGTAGCTGTCCACCTCCAGTGGATTCTTGCCAGATTTCAACATGGGGATTACGATGCTTTCCTGCCATTGTGACGGGAACTCATCCTCAACCTAGATACGGTTGAAAAGGTCTAGGAGGCATTGCTGGCAGTCCACCGAGAGGTGTCTGAGCATTTGACATTGGATGTGATCTGGCCCAGGAGCCGTATCAGGGCAAGCGGCTAGGGCACTCTGGAATTCCCGCTCACTGAACAGAGCAATGTACGATTCAGGGTGGCGCGTGTGAAACTAAAGGCTCCAACGCTCCATCTGCTCTTTCAGGGAGTGGAAGGCCAGTGGGTAATTTGTAGAAGCGGAACTCTGAGCAAAATGCTCCGCTAAGCAGTTTGCAATTGTGTCAGAGTCACCATTCAGTGAAAGCACAGGTACGCCGACAGGGATCCGATAGTCATAGAGTCGCCTAATCTTGGCCCAAACCTGTGATGGAGAGGTATGGAGGCCAATGGTGGAGACATACCTATCCCAGCACTCCTGCCTGTGTTGGCAAATGAGGGGGCGGGCTTGCGCACAGAGCCATTTAAAGGCAATGAGGTGTTCCAATGAGGGATGTTGCTTGTGACACTGGAGTGCCCGCCTGCGATCTTTAATCGCCTCAGCGATCTCGGGCGACCACCAAGGCACAGTCCTCCACCGAGGGGACCCAGAAGAACAGGGAATGGCAGATTCTGTGGCAGTAATGATGCCGGGGGTGACCGAGTGAACCACCACATGAATGGTGTCATTGGAAAGAGGCTCAATTGTGGCAATGGAGGTGAACAAGTCCCAGTCAGCCTTATTCATAGCCAATCTGCAGGGGCGCCCAGAAGAGTGACGCTATGGCAGTGACAGAAAGACTGGAAAGTGGTCAGTACCGCAGAAGTCGTCATGCACACTCCACTGGACAGAAGCGAAGAGGCTAGGGCTGCAGATTGAAAGGTCGATGGCCGAGTATGTACCATGCACCACACTGAAATGTGTGAAGGCACCATTATTTGAAAGAGAAAGGTCGAGCTGTGCCAATACTTGCTCAACGATGCTGCCTCAGCCTGTTGCCACTGATCCACCCCACAGAGGATTATGGGCGTTGAAGTCGCCCAGTAAGAGAAAAGGTGGCAGCAATTGGCCTATCAGCACATCCAGGACATGCTGTGGGACATCACCATCCGGTGGAAGATAGAGACTGCAGACAATAACAGCCTGAGGCATCCACACCTGAACAGCGACAGCCTCTAAAGGTGTTCATAGAGAGACAGACTTGCTGTAAAGAGAGTGAAGGATGTAGTTGCAGAAGCCACCAGATACCCTCTCATAAGCTTCCCGGTTCTTATAGTAACCTCAATAGCCACAGAGGGCAGGGGCTTGCATTGCTGGAAACCAAGTTTCCAAGAAGAACAATGCAGAGGAAAAGGTGAAGGCTTAGAAGTTGTCGGAACTCAGCAAGATGGTGGAAAAAAAACTGCTGCAGTTTCTAACAATACCACCACTTGCAAAGTAGATTAGAAGTCAGATTAATAATGTTGCACACGCAGCATATGTTTGCTTTATCGGGCAACAACAAAACTATTGACTGTGGATGGTATCATCAGAATCAAAATAATGAGGTCACTGTAAAGAAGTCATTAATTTGGCACTTACCTTGAATGGATTCCCACATAGATTTCGTCGAAGTCGTTATGGCTCATCTCGTTGATTCTAGGGCGATTCCACATTAGCTGCTAGAAAGTCTGGATCTGTATTTTAGCAATATTTGAAGACCTAACAAATGCGTTTTTCAGGAGATTCTTAATGATCAAACAATCCCAGATCGGAACAATGGCATGATAGAAATAATTTTTGACTTGGTGTTCACGATCCACATTTTTAATAAACTTCTTGTAAATTCACATATACTTCTTCTTAATTGTCACGTCATCAAGAAAACAGTTTTGTATCAATCTTCACATATTTAATTTCCGCTTTAACCAAACAAGACTTGACTGTTCTTTTACAAAGCGAAAAAACATCAACTTCTACAAAGTGAAACAAAGACTGCTCTGTGCGCATTCACGCCAAAACAATTACAAGTAAGTCAAAGATTATGACGGTCTCACAGAAATGAACACACACAAGAACCATATCACCGTAATATATCGATACGTCAGAGTACCTAGACATTAATATAACCAAATGTGAATATTGTCACAAAAATATGTCTGTTACTTCGCAGGAAAGTAGTTCGATATTACTGGTATTGAGAACTGGGGTTGGAGTGCCGTAATGGTCACGTAAATAAAGAACCATTACAAGTTCCACTGGAAGATGAACTTGTCCATGGCCGAGAAAGGTGTGAAGGGATTGAGGAGGCAGATTACGCCACTGGGTCACCTGCTGCCACCGATTGAGTACCTGTGTGAGTGACACCCATTGAGTCTGAGAGTCCGGCGAGATCTAGGTCCTCAGCCGAAGCCAGAATCTCTACCTCGCCCTCAGACGCAGAGCTCGTAGGTTGCGGTGGGGTGGGTGCCACCGCAAGTTCCTTTGTCTTAGAGGTTTCTCCTTGGACTTTTCTCGCTGCTCCTTGGGTTTCACTGGCTGGGAGGGCTTCACTGATTCAGTCTCCAGGACTGAGGAGGATCGCGAAGCCCTACGTCCAGCTGCTTGTGGGTACTTATGCCACTGCTGGGTGTCATCCTTTCCATTTGCGGAAACCTGGGAAGGGAGGGACCCAGGGGACTCCTTGCGAAGAGCCGAAGAATTTGGATGCTTCTCTGGTTTAGAAGTGGGGAAGGACGTCCCCAATGGGTGGGGGGTTTGCTCCTGAGGTAGGTGTCACAGGAGCAACAGGGTGGGTAGTGCCCCCCATGGGCAAGGGGTCATGTGGAGTTGTACAGCTCAATGTGCTGACTGGAATTCGCTGAACTGATGGGGCTATCACGGTTGTCATAGCAGTGGCATATGAGGAAGTTATAGCACAGGATGGAGTCGTTCATTTTTCCTCTTAGCCTCAGTATAGGTCAGTCAGTCCAGGGTCTTATATTCCATGATTTTCCGCTCTTTCTGTAAGATCCTGCAGTCTGGCGGGCAAGGTGAATGATGCTCTCCGCAGTTGACACAGATGGGCGGTGGGGCACATGGAGTATTGGGATGTGATGGGTGTCCGCAGTGTCGACATGTAAGGCTGGAAGTATAGCAGGTAGACATATGGCCGAATTTCCAGCACAGCATCGGGGGAGGGATATAGGGCTTGACGTCACAGTGGTAGACCATCACATTGACCTTCTCCGGTAATGTATCACCCTCGACGGCCAAGATGAAGCCACCAGTAGCAATCTGATTATCCTTCAGACCCCGGTGAACACGCCGGATGAAATGAACACCTCGATGCTCTTAATTGGCGCGCAGCACGTTACCAGACTGCAAAAGAAGGTCCCTATGGGAAATAATACCCTGGACCATATTTAAACTCTTATAAGGTGTGATGGTAACAAACATCCCCTAGCTTGTCACAAGCAAGCAACCTTCGTGACTGGGCAGAGGATGCTGTTTTTATCAATAATGAACCAGAGCGCATTTTGGACAAGCCTTCCACCTCCCCAAACTTGTCCTCTAAATGCTCTTCGAAGAATTGAGGCTTCGTTGACATGAAAGACTCCCAATCAGCTCTCATACAAACTAGGAGCTGGGGCAAATACGTGTCACTGCCATCCTGAGCCTTACGGTCCTCCCAAGGTGTTGGCAGGGAGGGGAACGATTTGGGATCATATTTCTGAGCATTGAATTGAGCCCGAGAATGCTTAGAGATTGCTGGTGGCTGGCCACCAGCAAGAGATTATGTACCACGCTTCATTGGGGGTCATCTGCCCTGATGCTACCCACTCCAACCAAGGGCCCTCCCCACAGGCGCCATCCAGCCTCAGCAAGGGCCACCTGGCAGGATGGCTATTGCCAGGAGTCCCGATGCCCCAAGGAGATAGGCATCTACTCTTTTGCATACATGGCGAGTTAACGGTGCAGGCATCAGCAGAGCGATCCCTGTGTGGTCAGGGGGCTACAGCTAACAGGGTACATGGTGGTCCCACCACAACAGGCTGGCTACCGTGCTGGATATTAGGAGCAAAGAAGTCCATGATTGTCATCTCCGCAAAAAACAACACTGCACAGTGCATGGTGGAAATATCACCCCACGAATGTGTCCTCGCCCAAGAGATGGAGAACGAGCGGGACGGCAATGTGACGCCAAGAAAGCTGGGTAAAGGTCTCAATGCACGAAGGACACAATGCACAATTTAAGGCGCCCTTCCACAATTGGCATGCTCTTCAGAAGAATTTGGAAATATGGAGGTCAAACCCCAGAGGGGACCATCACATGTAGGCCGAAACCTTTGAGACTCCTTTTAGTTGCCTCTTACGACAGGCACGAATACCGCGGGCCTATTCTAACTCCCGAACCCGCAGGGGGTATATGTGAATTAACTTTACGTAATCATATGTGATGAATTTGTTTTATATAGTATAACTAAGAGAACCACAGAATAATAGTCAAGCCAGAAAAATGTGTATTACATAAATAAATATAAAAATACATAACCAGACCTGATGCCTATTCCACTACCCCAGGATGAGAAAGGCCCAGCTGTACCGAAAGTTACAATACTGTGTCACTTATGACATATTTTGCCCCCTGAAGGTAATTATTGCCCAGTAATTTTGTCTCATGTATCACATTAATTGATCTAGCGCTTGACATTCTTCAACTTGCCATACAATCATGCTTATGTCACTCTGATGTACCCTTTCCATGCAGCTTGAGCCAAGTCCATAATATCAAAATCATTACAACACACACACACACACACACACACACACACACACACACACACACACACACACTCTGAAGGGAGGAGGGGGTAGGGAGAGGGGGGGGGAGGAGAGAGAGAGAGAGAGAGAGAGAGAGAGAGAGAGAGAGAGAGACAATATATATGAATGTAAATTTTATTCTCTTGAAATAAGTAATGGGAATGGGATAATAAGGCACAATTTAAGTTTTCTCTCCAATTTTATTATAACATTTAAGTACATTAAAAATTATCACAATCTGCGACCAACATCTTTCTCACTTTTAACAACATTTGATACAAATGTTTAAATCCTTTACACTACTTAGTGTCATTACAGTCATCCTATCAACCGTTAATCACATTCATGGAGCAAATTATGCATGAAAATGCAAATATTTACTAAAATCAGCACATTCAACAGTTCATTCAAACATTTTCAGATGGCAGGAGTACCAAGAAAACTGTGCCAATATAGAATTGTCTTTATTTAAACAACCGCTAAGCATTCTTCCATATAGCACAACTACATTCTGTTTATAAGCACACAGAAATATGTATGCGATGTAAATACAGTATAAATATAAGTCACTTTTTTTGTCAGTATTACAAATGCACCTCTAAGGAAAAATATCTCCTTTAATTACAGTTTTTCCACATCATTTATAAATTACATATTTACATCTGTAAATTAAATGTTGTCGATTTATGGAAAGTATTTCAACTCAAACGACTAGAGATTTGTACTACCATGACATGGCAGTTCTCTATCATTTTTGAGGAATAGTCATTTTAAGAATAAATAAAGCTATCCTAACACTCTTTCCAGGTTTAATCACATAAGTACAATGGTATTTTAATAGGAATGTTTCCTCCTGTGCAAACAGAACACTAAACTAAAGAAGTATATGCACTCATCAGCACAACAACAAGTCTAGGAAGACTTTTCATGAGAGCTTCTTGAGGAATTAAAAACACTGGGCAGTGATAGCAGACAATATAATCACGAATGTAAAAATTTCATTTACCAACTTAAGTTGGTAAGCTGCAGCAGTCTTCTCAAAGTGAGAAAATTAGAAAATGGGTATACTAACACGTCACTCCCCCAGGTGTAAACAATGAAAAATACCAAATGTGAAGAGACAATATAGGATATTCTGATGCCAATCTTAAAAACATACCTTATTTACACTTCAAGATAAAAAGTAACATAATTTTTGCAATGTACTTTTCAAACATAAAAAATTGTCCAGAACAAGAAGAAAAGAAGCATATGAGCCATGTTTTCAGTACAAGGTAATTGTAATTCAGATTTTCATACAGTGCTCAGCACGAGACATTAAGTGGCGTGGAAATTATAACAACACATATTTTAAACCAAAAAGTACATTTTAGTGGCATGCTGTGCTGTAATGAACATTAAAAACTGTGTTGTATTAGTTATTTGAAATTTTCTTTTAAATAATGATGAGTCACAATCAAGGGTGTTAGGTAGAGAACTCTCACAATACAATAATACATTTGGTACACCACAGCACAAGCACTCTTATGTCATTCAATAATCATTGCCAATTGTAGTGCTTCATTAGTGTTATAAGGAGGTTTTTTTATTCTTTCTGTCGCCCAAAATGTTTGAAATTTGCTACTCATTGCTACATGGTTAACTCCTACAACTCATACAATTTGAACAGCAATGTTCTGAACAAAAATAAAAGACTATCTAACTTGTTCTAAAACAGATTAAAAATGTTTTTAGAGTCAAAACAATTGCAATCCAACATTGACTCATGCAGTCAGCAATCCTTTTTTTAAAATGACACCATGTCAACATTACTATTTCATTTAGTCGTAAGTTCATGCATATTCTGAAAATCCTCCAAAGCCACTGGTACTTTATTTCCCATATCACTACACCAATTTTATTTTTGTTCTAATTTTAAAGTCTTGGCAACATTTCTTGAAGCTACTTATTCAACCGACTTGCACTCAATGGACAAAAATACAATGTGATAAATGTACACTATCTGTCAATTCTAACAGATCTGTACTTGATTCCTATGGCTGAACAACGGAAATGATAAATTGTGGCATGGCTCACAGTCATTTAAAAAAAATAAAAAAAAAAAAAAAATTAACGTTCATCGTCTTTCACATAGGCTCAATGTCTTTTCATCTGCTGCACACAAATTTCTGTCCTTAAAATTCAAAGGTATGTAAAATTTCTTAAAAATAATGATGAAGAGAAGACTTAATGACACTAAATTAAAAACTGATATCAGATGTGTAAGTACAAAACCATATACTCCAGTCATCCAGAACTGGATGAAATAATGATCACATAGGTTTTAAGTTCCTGTTTGTTAAGGTGCAACTCTTGTGATGCACTCTTACTCACAGTAACCCACAACTTGGCTGAGTTTTACATTAATAATACTGGAAAATACTACAGATTTTTTTACTGCAGTAAATGAATAAGCTTTTTAGTTTCTATGGATAACTTTTTCGCGACTAGAATCCCTGAAACTAATATTCCGCATGATGTATTTCACTGTCCAGAGTGAAGTAATACATATATCCAGCTGGTTAAATGGATTTCTACATTCTGCTTATAAAAAATGTAGAGAAAACATACGTAACTGTACAATAGTTGTTAGCTGCCTTAAGTGCAGTATTATCCAGCTAATATTTGCAAAAACTGTACACTCCTAATATAGGACTTTCTGCAAATGAGTTACTCCTCTCCCAGTGTACATTATAATTACAAGAAAATAAATTAATTAATTCAGTAACTATATCTGAATTATATTATCACACACTGAGACACAAAGTAACTCTTCATAATCTCGCCTCAGACGCAACAGGGAACACAATGTGTCAGCATTTCTGAGAAATGCAAAGTAGCAACATGAACACTGTCCCAAATAGGAAAAATTGTTCTATGTCACAGAAACAGACAGACACCAACATGCATAGCTGTGAGGCGAAGTTAGTCATAACTGTTTTCCTGCATTTCATTCTTTTTTGACAATCATATATTCAGTGTTCTTCATTGGAAAAGTCACTTAATATAAACTGTTCTCACTTGAGGCACCAGTAGATGCTCCTTCCATGCTCACAAGTAGGTTTTTCTTCTCATCCTTTGTCGGACTTTTGCCTGCTCGAAGTTTTGGCTCATAGCATGGCTGAAACCAAAATTTTATGTTACAAAATACTTCCTGATCATGCTACACAAATCAACATAATATTTCACTATGTTATGTTCTATAAAATTCTGATGGTAACAGATTATTATTTAAATGTAAAAACAATAAGTTTCTTCACACACTTACGTAAAACTTTGCAGAGATGTTACAGAGAGTAAGCTACTGAGTAGGATGAGAGGCATGGGAGTAAGGTTAATTTCAAATTAAAATTAACATTTGCAAATCTGAGAAGAGTAAGTTTTTCAAATGAAATGAGACAGTTTCAGAAATTGTAAGTCGCCTGCTTAATGGCAGTGTGGTGTGGCGATAAAGTGAGCAAGTGCTGGACTACAAATACAAAGCTCTAAGGTTCAGTCCTCAGTCTATCTCCTGTAAATTGTATGTGTGTAAAATGCCAAGCTGGATCATGAGTCGCAGTTCACATTAAACAGTAGGGCCCCCTAAATGGGCCGAATGAAGTTAATGGAAGGTAAGGGTATATCATCTTCAACAGGACTATGTAAGTAAGGCATTGTGGCATTGAACAAACATTAGGGTTGATGACAGCTTCACATCATTTTTCTCGTAAGAAACCAGTACTACATACTCCAAGCATGTCACTAACTCCAAGCAACAACTACACATTCATCATGAAAGCTAACAGGAAAATAGTATTTTGTACCACTTCCAGCAAATAAAGTGACATTATCACCCTGTCCATTCTCAGTTATCAAAATGAGAAAGAGGGAGCAAAAGAAATAAACAAAAAAGTGAAAATGGCTTGAAGTGCATTTGGTAAACTGATTGTGATTTTCAGAATTAAGTCTCAGGTGCCATTATGTATGAAATGTCTATTACTAGTTTTAATTAACTATGAACAGATATTTCATCATGAGCTGTCTGTGGCTGTAACTTACAGGTTAGGAATTTTTTTGTCATTAATATACCATTTTCAGTTCCAGTTTCTGATAGTAACACAGATTCAACAGATTTTAGGAATTAATAGGGCAGAAATGGAAACAAATGAATGAGTCAGGGTACAGAGGGTAGTGGATGACATAATAATGACTGTAATGAAATGAATGGACATGGATGGGACATGTGGCCAGGGGAAAGGACAACAGAATTACTTTGCTGGTTTCTAAGAGATGGCAAAGTACTGAGAAAACTAAATACTGGAAGTTGGACAGATGACATTGCTGGATATGCAGGAGCAACATGTTTGTTGAATTTGAATCAACCACATCATCATATTTTTCACAACCAAGATATATTGTTGGCTATACCCTAGCCTACTACAGGTTACTACTGGTTTGCTCAGGGGGACACCTGGTGTATGAAGTGATTTTACAATATTTTAAGCACAATATGAGCAGTTCTGGAACAGTACTGTATGCTTTTTCCCTACTGTCTTTATTTTATACTGCTGTTATGGATAGAACACTCTCCAAGTAATATTATATTGATCCTAGGGCACCACTCAATCTTAATGCTCAAATCCTTATGTTTAGATTTCCTCCATGCCACATTATCATTACTGTTCCCATAATGTGAGGGAGACACTGATCAACCTGGTTGACATACAATGATGTCAGGCTTATTAGCTGCCAACATTTGATTGGACTGTGTTGTTCATGCAGGATGATGTTAAATTCAGCTGTCTTTATGTTTTAGGGGTAAGGTTGTCCCATTTCTTGGGGAGATCTGCTGTTCTTACAGCTCTGCAAATGAATGTGCAATCATATCTTCTTGTGCCTCTTGAGGTACTCCTTTACCAAGACAGGACAGCCTGATATTATGTGGCTTGTGATCCAAGAGTGAAAAGTGAACAGATGAGAATTATCTGAAAGAAGCAACTACAAATATTTGTAACACATTTCAGAGCTACAGCTCTATTTTCAAGAAATACAGTGACTGAGTGTTAGACATGCTTCGGATTATCACTTATTTGGCCATGAACTGTCCATCTACTGCATTGATGAAAAACTTGCACACTACTTGACAGTAAGAGGAATTGTCATTTCCATCAATGCAGAAGATGAGCTTGGCCAAATGAAGGTGATGAACTTTAGCAGATGTAACATCCAAAAACATCAATGTAGTTCTTCATAACAGAGTTGCAGCTCTGAAACCTGTTGGACATTAACAGGAATTCAAAATACTGTGACTGAAGACAGTGTACTACTAGTCAAAATATACCCAACCTTCTTCCACTCTTCCTAACTGATGGAGAGATTTTCTCAACCTCAAGTATTTTTACTGATTGCACATGGCCATTAATTATATGCGAGTGGAAGTCAAATTATCTGCAATGTTGACATAACTCTTCTTACATTGTTCATACTGACCTCTGTCCTTGTTTATTTTGTTGTTCTGTTGTTGTGGTCCTATGAATGTTTGATCCTAATTCCTCCATTTTTCTTCCTTTTGTTGCAGATAGAACAAGGCCACTCCATCAGAAGTTTGCACCAAGGAGGAACAACAGGCAGTGATATGGTTTTTGTGGTTGGAAGGTGCATTAGGGGCTGCAATCTGCTGAAGGCTTTCAGCACAATACAGGATTGTGTCTTGCCACAACAGAATGTCTACGAATGGATTGCAAAATTCAAAAATAGTCACAAAACTGTTATGTGAAGGAGGGAGCTGGATGAACATCCACAACCACATTGAGCGAGCATGTGACACAATTTTGATGGTCAGATGAGTGACTACTGATAAAGTGGCACTTTGTCTACTAGTTGGTTGCGGTTCTTCCTACAAATTCATCCACAACAGACTTTGGTTTCATGAAATCTGTGCAAGATGGGTCCTGAAAGAACTCACAGTGTTGCATAAATAAATGTGCTAGACATCTGCCAAAACATTTGGTTCACTATGTTAAAAGTAAAGGCTTTTTAGACAAAGCCATCACTGGTGACTGAATATGGAAACCCCATTATGAGGCAGAGTGTAATTATCAGAGCATGGAATGGGAACACTGACAATTGCCTAGCAGGAAAAAGTTCAAAACCCAACCATCCACAGGAAAACTGATGCTTACCGTGTTTTGGAACTCTTAAGCCTCAGTATTGGAACATTATTAGGAGAGTGGAAGAACAACAAACAGTATGCATTACAGTGCTATGTTTACCGACAGGCTAAAGCCCGCAATTTGAAGCAAATGGCAAGGACTAATATCAAAAGATGATGTACTGTTGCATCACGATGCCCATCCACATACTGCTGCGACCATTGCTAAATGCTCTGGAAACATGTTTGAAGTAGTGGCTCATCCTATGTATAATCCTGATCTTGCCACTCCCAACTACCTCTTGTTTGGTCCACTCAAAGAGACATTAAGGTGCCACTGATTCACCTCAGACCAAGAAGTGAAGAACCCAGAGCATACATGGCTCACTGCTCATCTGAAAACCACCTTTTCTGAGGGCATGAAGAAGTTTGTGCAACAATGGACCAGATGTGTTTAAAAGCAAGGAGGCTATATCCAAAAATGTTAACATGTTTTTCGTATTTGTATTGCAATAAAAGGTGCAACTATAGTGCAGCTAATTTTCGACTTTCCCTCATAAATGCCACTGAATATTTTATTATTATTGTACAGTTGTCCAGAGAAACAGTAATAAAAGTAGGTATATAATAAGAGGTTATCACAAACTGCCTTTACTTGCTGCATGTAAGGAACATGCAGATTCCCTAGTTTGATGAATGAGATATACAAATGGAAATCAAATTGCACACAGAAATGAAATGCCACTAAATTGGTGTTAACCTGAATGAAAATTAATAGTAGATCCTATAGGTATGTTGTACTTGAGGAAGTATGCTGGAAATTGAGATTTCTGAAGAGTACTCTCGCAAAAGGAAAGAAGTATTTGTTTCCACTAATGTGTTTCCAACTTCTCAATATAATGATAATAGCACAATACTCACCGTTTCACAAATATTCATGTTACAGCAGTTCTCAATTGTGATCTCACACTGTTCGCCCGTGCTCTGCCCAGAAGGTCGTCTGTCTGGCAGTTCTTGCTGACGTGCCTTCTTGTTGACTATAATTCTCTTCCTCAGCCGAGGTTGCTTATTTAGAATTGACATTCTTCTCAGTGCCACACCAAGGAAAATAAGAAGAGCTATCACTGAACAGCCTAATGCAATACAGGCAATAAGCAGTGCTGCTGTCTGCGGTTCAGGTTGTATTGTGTGTTCTGCCGTTCTTGGTAGGGAGTTGTTTGTCATAGCTTCATACACATCAGAACAGCTGTGAACAAAAGAAAATAAGTATAATACTACAGGCACAACAAAAGTTCAAAAATGTTCAAATGTGTATAAAATCTTATGGGATTTAACTACTAAGGTCATCAGTCCCTAAGCTTACACACTACTTAACCTAAATCATCCTAAGGACAAACACACACACCCATGCCCGAGGGAGGAATCGAACCTCCGCTGGGACCAGCCGCACAGTCCGTGACTGCAGCGCCTTAGACCGTTTGGCTAATCTCGCATGGCACACCAAAAGTGAAAGCTGAAACATTAATAACTATTTACATTCCTGCATTATCAGTCCAGCATGGTCTCTAAACTGGTGCAATGGAATAAAGTCACTAATGGCAGCGAGTGTTAATGGGGTCTCCCAAAATCCATCTCCTCCAGCCAAGCTGTGGGGGGTGGGTAATATCAGCCTGGTAAGAACATCAGCTTACAGCACATCAGAATGGGAACACTTAGTAATACTGACAACTGACACTGAGGAGATGGATGTAGAAAGGAAACTCTTGATCTGACTGTTCAGTGACGTGGAGAAAACTGGGGAAATAAATCTCAGATTGTACTGTGGACTATATTGGACTGCCAACCACGTAGAACTGAAGAATTAAATCTGATTAGGATGCCGTAAATGCAAATGTTTAGTCATGCTGAGTTTGTTAGTTAAGAGGATAATAACTTTATAGGAGCAAGGTACATAACAAGCAAAGTTCATGCCGCACCAGCAGGATGCTCAAGGAGATGCAGTTTAATTTCTGAGTAGTATAGAAGAGCATATGGATTGTGGAAATATAACTGCAGTAGGCTGTTTTAGGCATTTCATTAAACAGTATTCCTAGTATCCGTCAAAATTTCACAAACAGTCCAAGGAACCAAAGTTCCAAACAAGTGACAGTGTGTAAAGGAACTTTTTTTTTGCTGGATAATCATATGTGCATGCTCTTTTTACCTGTTGACATACTGAAACAACTATTTCAATATTAAATATTTTAATAACATTAAAGAGTCCTTCGAAAGAGGACTAAAGTGGAGACATTTGCTAAAATTTGCAGTGTAGGTTTTTACAAAAAATGAGTGGGGGCACATGCCACATGTGAAGATCACAGCACTGCAAATTCTGTCCTCCTCTAGGTTCCCATGGCAACACTCTTCAGAAGTGTCTGCCTTCATATTAAGATCATTTCCCACACTATTTATGAAACAAAATTTTTCTCTAATCATAAAAAATGTATTATCACTTTACTTTCCCTTTGAAATAACAGTAAGGAAAGTACATTACTAAGTTTACATAAGACCACTGTAGTTTCTGTACATCAGAATAAAGGAGGTAACAAACATTAACTACATGACTAAATATACACCTCCACTGAGAACCCATGGAACAATAACTAAATACATTTATGGTACTAACTGATCTGCAAATGAGGTACACTAATGCAGTGCATAACATAAAACTAGCACAAGAATGAGAGACGTGGAGACAGGGTGTAGTGGATTCTATCATAGGAAAATCCTACATTGTACCCGATTTCATTCCGAGGTAACATTCACAGATTATGTCACTGACACAGTGTGTACATTGTCGAGGGATGCATTGGCATTCAGGCTGCTTGGATAGAAGATGTGCAGAGAATGTGAGCTTTTAACAGTACTAACAGCTCTGTTCTTCCATTACAGATAACAGACAGTGGCCAGTCAAATATTTACCAATGAAAACCGCCAAACACCCATATGTTGTTAGAAGTTATTTTATTTTGCAACCTGTTTTGGCATCTCAATAAAGCCATCTTCAGGTCCCTACACACTCCATGAATAGACAATCAGATACATCGATACTTGTAAAAAAGGAGTAATCAACATATGGACTCCATGGATTTGTTTTAGAAATGTTAATATAAACACTCCTGCAATGAATTCAAGGAATCTGATAGTTACGAGCATGGCTGAACTGTGTTGTTTCAGGAGTTTCAAAATTTCTTTTCTTTTTTTCAGTTTAAACATTCATGAATATGGACACAAAAAAATTTAAAGTTTTCAGCCTAGTTATTTTTTCTTGGTATGTGTTACACTTATCACTGACATAGTTACCTCTAGACATGCAGAACTGAATACAAGTATGTTGTGTCCTTTTGAATATGAGAGTGAGATCATTTGCAGAAAACCACTCAACCATACTTTTAAGAACATTATTTACCATTTCTTCTGTCGCTGCACCTATGTTAGAGTTGATTAAAATACTAGTATCATTCACAAAAATAACTAATTCTGCTTCTTGTATACCAGGTGGAATGTCATTTATATACACGAGACACAACAAAGGACCTAAAATTGTGCTTTGTGCAACACTACGAGTGTTTTCTCCCGGCAGAAGTATCTCCCCTGCTTACACTGGTTGAATTAGTAAGTATAAGTTTCTGCATTCTTTTGATTACATATGACATTATCCCGTGATTGACTCTACCATCAATAAAACCACAGTTCATCCAGAAAATACTGAGAGTCAAATGTCTCATGCAGAAAACGAGTCAAATGCATGAGATAGTGTACACAAAATACCTGCTGGTGCAATTTCATTACTCAGTGCTTGTAAAATCTGGTAACTGAATGAGTAAATAGGACTCTCAGCTGAGCAACTCGTCTGAAATCCAAACTGTGATTTACTGAGGCTAATATTGTTGCTCAAATGGGATACTGTTCTAGAAAACAGGACCAACTCAAACCTCTTGAAAAATGATGTCAATAGTGAAAAGGGTCAGTAGTTACTGAAATCTCTATCTCCATTCCTACAGGGGTGGGGTTAACAATAGCATACTTCAATCTCTCTGTAAAAATTCTCTTCATGCATTACATTTTCGAAGACAGTGCTTATTATATTGGAACTAGTTTTTAGTTTTCTCGAAACACAATCAAATTCAGATGAGGATTTCTTTATCAGAGATTATTTAATTTTCTCAGTTTCAGAAGGACAAGTGGGTGTGCCATTCTAATCATTGAATTTCATGCAAGTTGCCTGTTCAACATACTCTTTGTTTCTCTCTTTAATATATATTTTCTATTACATTTAAGAAATGATTATTAAATGTAACTGCTACCTGGTGCTGATCACTTATAGCCTTTCCATTTAAATTAATACTGATGTTACACTGTTCTGTGGCTCGTTGTCCTGTCCCTTGTTTTACTGAATTTTCTATCATCTTCAGTCTTGCCAGACTTAACAATTTCTGACATAATGTGCATGTTCTTTGACTTTTTAATTATTTTTCTTAGTAGCATTGAGCACTTTTTGTAAAGTGGAACTACTGCAGGATCACTACTTTCCCTTCCACTTTCAAAAAGATACTTTGGTCACTCTAGTAATCCACAGTTTTTTTTATATGGTGTTTAATGTCCTTTCTGATTAGCTTACACGGAATGGTATTTTCAATAATGATCTGAATTTATCATGCAATAGACTAAAATTTTATGTTTACAGTTATTTCCTGTTTTAAGCTAAAAAAGAGAGAGAGAGAGAGAGAGAGAGAGAGAAGAAGAAGAAGAAGAGGAGAGAGAGAGAGAGAGAGAGAAACATTAACAGTCACGGTCCCATTGTCTTTATCCATCTGTGTTGTGAAGTTAATTACTGAGATCAAATTGTAATATTCAAACAATGTATCCACATAATTTTTCCTATCAGAATACTTTAGAAAATCTATATTAAAATCATTGCTGCCCGACACAGCATAGTCATGAACCCAAATTCCTCTTGAACAGTTCAAACAGTGGGGATGTACACACAGTTACATTTAAAAGTGAACTATTTTTCAAAATTAATTCGCAAGCACACACTTCAGTGTGCTGATCATTACAAAAACTACTTGTCTCAATGTTTCTGAACTTTTGTTCTGTCTTCATATATGTAGTAACTCCTCCTTTACCCTTATTAGTCCTGCACAAGTAAGCTGCTAGTGTGTAATCTTTTGTGTATAACTTACCTGACCCTGTGGTTATGTGGTGTGCACAGAGGTACAGAATGTCTATCTTTTCAGAGGTATCAAATTTTCTGAACAGACAAGAAGCTCTCCTAACTTCTTATTCAATCCTCTAATATTCTGATGAAATAAGCTTAACATGGCAGGACTTGTGGCAGCAGACAGTTGGCTCCTTCACCATTATAACACATCCTCCTATCATTCTCAATTAATTAAAAGTGTTTTGGCCAAACAGAATACAGCTGTTGTTTGTCAGCCTGCCACTCCCCTCATCTAGCACTGAATGACTTCTGGATTTTCACTGAACTAGATACTCTGGAAAGTAGCTGATCTCAGATCTGGGAAGACACTGTGCACCATACCAAAAGAGGATTTCCAGTGCTGGTTTCAGCTGTGGCAGCAGTGATGGGAGAAGTGTGTTGCAACTGAAGGGAACTACTACTTTGACAGTGGCTGGAGCCACACAATAGATTATGGTTGGCTGGTTTAAGACAGAGGGGGGGGGGACCAAACTGAGGTCATTGGTCCTTTGTTCCCAGTAGAACAATTACCCAAGGGAAAGAAGAAAACAATGAAGATGTACAGCACAATAACAGGAGAAAGGAAGAACCAGAGGAACGACAGAAGGACAACAAACACTACAACAATTGACAAAACAGGACAAGACAACCACAGAGAGAGACAAGAAACCGGGAGAAGGGATTAAAAACAATAGAACCAATTACCATGGCTGGCTGACCATGTGAATAAAAAAAGGAGAAGCCAGCCGCTCTACAACACATTAAAACCTTCACCCTACAAGCCCTAGGGTGGAGGACACAGAGGGACAAAGGACAATTGCTAAAACTCAGATCAAATGATAAAACCCACCCTCACGAATAAAATGTGAAACTAAAGCTGCTGTTGAGACATTGTCACCCAATGCTGATGGTAGGGTGCTGGGAAAGTTAAAAGTCCACTGCAGAGCGGCTAAAAGTGGGCAGTCCAGCAAGAGGTGGATGACTGTCATTTGGGAGCCACAGCGACCCTGAGGTGAGCCCTCGTGATGGAGAAGGTAACCATGTGTCAGCCATGTATGGCCAATGTGGAGTCAACACAGGACAACTGATTCCCTGTGAGAAGCCAGCAGGGAAGACTTCCACACATTCATAGACTCCTTAATGACACGCAGTTTGTTGTGCATATTGTTATGCCACTCAGTCTCCCAAAGCCGAAAAACCTTGCAGCGTAAAACAGAATGCAGGTCAGTTTCAGATATGCCCATCTCCAGAAGCGCTTTCCACGTAGCCTTCTTGGCCAGCCCTTCAGCAAGTTCGTTGCCCAGGATTCCGACGTGTCCTGGGGTCCACACAAACACCACTGAACGACTGGACCGTTCCAGGGTGGAGACGGACTCCTGGATGTTCTCTACCAAAGGATGGCAAGCACTGGATGGTAGCAATGGTTGATAGCCCGTAAGCTGCCCAGGGAGTCAGAACAGAGAAGAAATGACTCACCAGAACAGGAACCGATGTACATGAGATATGGCCACAAGCTCTGCAGTGAATACACTGCAGCCAGTGGGCAAGGAATGCTGTTCAATATGGCCTCTGTGGACATAGGTGAAGCCAACATTACCATCAGCCATCGAGGCATTGGTGTGAACAAATTCAGAGCCCCAGAGCACATCAAGAATTGAGGGGAAGTGACAGCAGAGAGCAACAGGGTTAATGGAGTCCTTAGGGCCACACAAGAGGTCCAGACAAAGCTTCGGCCGAGGTGTACACCATGGAGGCGTACATGAATGGACCTCAAGTAGAGGTAGTAAAGGGAAGGACTCCAGTTCAAAGAGAAGGGATCGCAGGCGAACCGCTATCATGAGCCTTGGCCTGGGCCACCGAAGTGGGAGATGAACTGCCGTGGGTGGGAAAAGGAGACTAATTCAGATGCTTATGAGAACTACAAATGTGTGCAACATAACTGGTGAGCGTTGTGCACGTCGGATTCACAATGAAGGGACTCTGGCCTCCACCAGGACACTGGTCACCAGACTCTTTCTAAAAGCTCCAGTTGCTAGGCAAATGCCACAGTGGTGAACTGGGTCGAGTAAACCCAAGACTGAGGGCACCGCCGAACCATAAATCAGACTCCTATAGTCAAGGCAAGTTTGAATGGGGGCTCTGTAGAGCTGCAGCAGCATAGAGCGATCTGCATGCCAGTTTGTGTTGCTCAGGCAGCGGAGAGCAATGAGGTGCCGCCAGAACTCCCGCTTAAGCTGATGAAGGTGAGGTAGCTAAGTCAATCAAGCACCAAAAACAAGTCCTAAGAATCAATATGTCTCTACTACAGTGAGTGGACCATCACTAAGATAAAGTTCAGGTTTCAGAAGAACGGTACGACACCGACAGAATTGCATGACACGACTTCGCAGCTGAAAACTGGAAGTCGTGGGCTAGAGCCCATTACTGCGCCTCATGAATGACTACCTGTAGGTGCCACTCAGCAGCACCAGTACCGGAGGAAAAAAATGGCTCTGAGCACTATGGGACTAAACTTCTGAGGTCATCAGTCCAGTACTGGAGGAGCAATACAAAATGCAGAAGTCATCTGCATACGGGGAAGGGGAGACCGAAGGCCCTACAGCTGCTGCTAGGCTGTTAATGGCCACTAAACATAGAGATACACTCAATATGGAGCCCTGTGGAATGCCATTCTCCTGAATACGGGGAGGGGGGGGGCGGGGGGGGAGGGGGGGACTATGGGAGGCACCCACTAGGACACGCAAAGTACAGTGTTACAGAAAGTTTTGGATAAAAGTTGGGAGCAGGCCACAGAGACTCCACTCATACAATGTGGCAAGGATACGATGTGGCAAGGATACGATGTCGCCAGGTCGTGTCGTATGCTTACGTTAAGTCAAAAAAGAAAGCAACCAGGTGTTGGCATCTGGAAAAGGCGGTTCAGAAGGCAGACTCGAGGGACATATGATTATCAGTGGCAGAGTGACTCTGGCAGAAGCCACCCTGACATGGAGCCAGTAGGCTATATGACTCCAGGACTCAACGCAACCACCGACACACCATACGTTCCAGCGGCTTACAGAGAACTGATAGCTATCCACATCAAGCAGATTTCTACCGGGCTTTAGTACCGGAATGATGGTGCTCTCCCACTATTGTGATGCCATCACACCAGATGTGGTTGAAGATGATGATGATGATGATGATGATGATGATGATGATGATGATGATGATGATGATGATGATGATGATGATGATGATGATGATGATGATGATGATGATATATTGCTTTTAGTCAGGCGAGAGATGTTTAGTCATCTGATTGTGGATCCGATCTGGACCAGAAACTGTGTCGGGGCAATGTGCAAGGACACTGAGGAGCTCCCACTCTGTTATGGGGTTCACTGTGGCATGTAGTGAACGAGAGGACTTTCTTTTCCATCCACTGTTTGAGGGTGTGAAAGGCTGGGGTATAGTTCTCGAACGCAGAGGTTCAACCAAAGTGCTCGGCAATCGCATTTGGGTTGGCAGAGAGCACACCATTGATGTTAACACCAGGGACACCCGTTGGGGTCTGGTACCCAGAAAGATGTCTGATCTTCATCCAGACTTGGGAAGGTGATGTATGTCACCCATGGTCGATATTTACCTCTCTCAACACACCTGTTTCCGTCGTTTTATAAGCAGGCGAATGCAGGCAAGGAGCCGCTTAAAGGCTATTAAGTGCTCTAGGGAAGGGTGCCACTTATGTCACTGTAGAGCTTGCCGATGCTCTGTAATTTCCTCAGTGACTTGCGGCAACCACCAAGGGACTGTCTTTCGCTGGGAGCACCCTAGAGCAGTGGTTCCCAACACGTGGTCCGCGGACCCCCAGGGGTCCGCGAGCTATGGCAGAGGGGTCTGTAAGATGCTATTAGAATAAAAGATATATTAAATATATTTTGTATGGCAACAGATTTTTTTGTTTTGGCGGCTCAATATTTTTTCAATAACGAATATGTCAATGTTTTTTCTAAGTACCAAAAATAGAAAACATATAAAAAGACTCTTAATTTGGCTTTAGGTACTTGATACTGTGATGTGACAAGGTACCAATTATGCTCGATGAGGGGGTCCTCGAGAAAATTTTGTTGGGTAACCCTGCCCTAGAGAACGAGGAATCACGTTTTCCGCTGCAGAAATTATAGTTGTAGTGACCTGCTCAATCACAGCATCAGTGGCACCATGTGGGGGAGATTCAATGGTGACAGCACAGGTGAAGGCTACCTAGTCTGCCTGGTTTAAAGCCAATCTGGGTATACGTCCATGGGCATGACACCAGGGGAATGACAGGAAGATGGGGAAGTGGTCACTACCACACAGGTCATCGGGTTCTCTCCAGTGGATGGATGGTCAAGTAACTGCCATGAGCCACACTGAAATGTGTGGCAGCCCCAGTGTTTAAGAGGCAGAGGCCGAGTTGTGACAGTAAATTTTTGACCTCGCTACCTTGGCCATTAAGCATGGTGCCACCCCACAAGGGATTATGCATGTTAAAATCTCGTCGAAGTTGGAAAGGTTTAGGGAGTTTATCAATCAGTGCAGCCAATACATTCATGGGTACCGCACCATCTGGAGGGAGATATACGTTGCAGACAGTTATTTCCTGCATCATCCATATCCTGACAGCCACAGCTTCAAGAAGAGTTTGAAGGGGCACAGGTTCACAACATACTGAGTTCAGGACATAAATGCAAACTCCACCTGACACTATTATATTCGCTATGGTTCTTGTAATATCCCCTGCAGCCGAGAAGGACAGGGGTCCGCATTACCAGGAACAATGTTTCCTGGAGGGCAATGCAGAAAGCAGGTGTAAAGCTTAACTGTTTTCTTAAGTCTGCCAGGTGGTGGAAAAAACCAATGCACTTCTTCTGGAGGATGACATGATCGTGTGACTGGGAAGGCATGAAACACTCAATGAGGTAGTATACGCCTCAGGGCCACCTGCTGCCACCAACTTATTACCTGAACAGGCTACATCCATTGTTCTGAGGGCCTGGTGAGATCTAGATACTCAGCAGACTCCAGAATCTTCACCTCATTCTCAGACGCAGAGCTTGTAGGTAGCAGCAATGTGGGTGCTGCCACAATTCCCTTGGTCTTTGAGGTCTTCTTATTGGATTTCTCTTGCTGATACTTGGGTTTCTCTTGCTGGGAGGGCTTCACTGATTCAGTCTCCGGGACTGAGGATCATCGTTAAGCCCTACGACAGCTGCTTTTGGGCTCTTCAGCCACTGGCAGGTGCCATCTTTCCCACTACCAGAAACCTGGGAAGGGAGTGACCCATAGGACCCCTACCTAGCGAGAGGAGCCAACAAAGACTTACACTTCTCTAGCTGAAAAAGTGGGGACTGGTGTGCCCAATGGCTGGGGGAACAGTGCTCCTGAGGTGGATGATATAGGAGCAACAGGGAGGGAAGTGCCTCCACCATTAAGGGAGCAGGTTTAACCTTCCGGCTCTGAGAGCCAACTGGAGCTCACGGAACTGTTCTCATAGTGGCAGCATAAAAGGAGGTCATAGCCACAGGATGTAGGTGCTCAAATTTCCTCTCAGCCTCAATGTAGGTCAGTTAGTCCAGGATCTATTCCATGATTTTCCTTTCTCACTGTAAAATCTAGCAGTCTGGTGAGCAAGGGAATGATGCTCTCCTCCGCAGTTGACACAGATGGGGGCGATGGGGCAGAGGGGGGGGGGGGGGGGCACATGGAGTATTGGGATGGGATGGACATAGACAATGTCGACATGTGATGCCAAAAGTACAGCAAGAAGATATATGGCCAAACTTCCAGCACTTAAAACGCTGCATTGTGGGAGGGATATATGGCTTGACATCATAGCAGTAGACCATCACCTTGACCTTCTCAGGTAATGTTTCACCCTCGAAGGCCAAGATGAAGGCACCGGTGGCAACCTGATTATCCCTCACTCTAAGTTGGCGCGTAGCTCGTCGTCAGGCTGCAAAAGAAGGTCCCTGTGGAATATAATACCTTGGACCATATCTAAGCTGTTATGAGAAGTGATGGTAACGGAAACATCACCCAGCTTGTCACAAGCGAGGAATGCCCGTGACTGGGCAGAGAATGCCATTTTTATCAAGACTGACCCTGACCGCATTTTGGACAAGCCCTCCACCTCCCCAAACTTGTCCTCTAAATGATCTACAAAAAACCGAGGCTTCATGAAGACAAAGGAGTCCCCATCAGCTCTTGTACATACAAGGTACCGGGGTGAACAAGGTACGCTGTCCATCCTTAGCCTGGCGTTCCTAGCATGGTGTGGCCAGAGAGGGGAATAATTTAGGATTGCATTGTACTGGGACTTGGAACACTTAGAGACAGCTGGCATTTGATCGATCACAAGCAAGTGATGACATGGTACGCTTCATCGCACGTCATCCACTCTGATGCCACCCACTCTGACCAGGGGCCCTCCCCAAGGGAACCAACCAGCCGCAGGATGGCCATTGCTGCGAGTCCCAATGCCCCAGGGTGACAGGCATCTACTCCTTGGCATACGTGGGGATTTAACAGTGCAATCATCAGCAGAGCATCCCTGTGTAGTCAGGGGGCTACAACCAACAGAGTACATGGTGGCCCCACCACAACGGACTGGCTACCGTGCTGGATGTGAGGAGCAAAGAATTCCACGGTCGCCGTCAGCGCAGAAAACAACACTGCATAGTGGGTGGAGGAAAACGCACCCAGGATGGTGTCCTCACCCAAGAGATGGAGGATGAACGGGACTGCAATGCCACGACAAGAAAGTGGGCTGAAGATGTCAATGCACAATGGACACAATGCACCATATAAGGTGCCCTTCCCAGTTGGCTCGCTCTTTTGTAAAATTTTGAGAAATGGAGGTCAAACCCTACAGGGGGACTATCACATAAAGGTCAAAAGGTGAGAGACTCCTTTTAGTCACCTCTTACAACAAGCAGGAATAACTCTAGCCTATTCTAACCCCCGGGCCCACAGGGGGAAATAGTATATGAATAAAGATTGACTTTGTAAGTAAAAGCTGAATACTTCTTGAGTGGCCATTGTAAATACTTTCATACCTGACTGCCACCATTCACAAATAAGTGGAATATAAAAAAATTTTGGGCTAGTAGAAAATATATGGGGACATTCCGTTTACAACCTGCTCTTAGAAAGCCAACAAAATACTTTTAAAATCTATGTTCAAGAGAAGCTGTTGAGGCAGCAACACCCTGCCAATCATTATTGATGAATGTGTTCAATTTGTGTGCACTACACATAGTGTCATCGATTTGTTTGTTTAACTTGCCAGATGATGGTGAAACTAAATTTAGCTATAGATGGATTTTTGAGTAAGAGTATTAATTCTGTCCATGCATTACAGTAATAGTGTTGCAAGTGATGGTGGCAAATGCAGTCAGTAGTGAATAAACTGGGGCCAATTCTGAGTAACATTATTGTCAGGAAACATTGAGAAAGACTCACACCTCCAAGTTCTACCAGATCTCTGACAATCTGGTCCTACAATCACACTTCCATGTGAGCTATAGAGACCAGACATTTGAAGGTGATAGCTGTCTCCAATCCAAATATCTTCAAGAATGTAATAACAGAAAATGAACTGAATTGAGAGCCTGCAGTAAAACACAATGATTTACGTGAAACAGCAATATTTGTAAGTCTGCAGGCTATTGTGGCTGTAGTCATTGAAGGTAAAATCTTCTAGGTTGTTAAGCAGCATCTTGTTCCTCTTCAATTTCTTCTTACAGGACTGATGTTTTGACTCATCAGCTAACCATGGAGATCCTGAAGTACAAGATCCTGCCATTCTCTAACACCTCCTAGGCAAAGCATCCATTCTCTATTTAGCAGATAAATAAGAGTAATTCATTTTTCCTTCTTACAAATACTTACTCGCAGTGGTGCAACTCCTCCATCACTCCTAATCCAACAAATACATCTTCCTGCCGGCAGTAGAGGTGACAGTATTCACGGAACAGGATCACATCTTCAGTACATCTGTTGCCACTGAAGCGTCCACTAGGGCAATGGCATGAAGGGGTTTTTATTGTGTCATTCCAGTAACAAGTTCCACCATTCATGCAATATCCATTACAGAGATCAGTTTCACAGCGATCTCCACCAAAACCTGACATACACAAGCACTTTGGCCAACCTGTATATGCTTCAGCTGAACATGTTCCATGAACACAGTAATTGTGACAGAGTGGGAGTTCACATCTTGCACCTGTGTACCCCACTGGACATTTACATGCTGGCACAGAGTTCTCATTATTTGCTGATACTATGCCATCATTCAGACAGTAACTCCCATCTGTAGGCCATGTTGAAGGCACTAGCATTACATTCCTACAATAAATAAATTTTAAAAAGTAAACATTAAAAAATGTAGCTCATCAAAATAAAGTTAAATTACATCTAAACACATGTGCAAATATGAAAGCCATAAATTAAAATACTGAATCAAGTCATTATATCAAAGTGAGAAAAACCTAATCTAATTAATCAGATTACTCTACTTTAAGAATGGTGTGGTTTATATTGAATGTCATACCAACATACTGTTAAACATTGTTTTAAAAACTATTTATAGAGGGCAAAGGGGTGTCTAAGACCTGGCTAAAGGTTAGTCCTTGCCAGTGGTTGATCCACAGATTTGACAAATAATACAGAATGTATGAGCATTCCTCAATGTGGAAGCAAAAACTAAATTCACCAGCTTAGTTCCTCTGTCTCATTAGGAGGGCCTTGGATATCTTTGAAATTTATAACATTAGACCATTCAATTAATTTATACTCTCAGCTGACAATGGAAAACTGTTCACAATATATTTCTGTCAGTTTATCTTTTTTACCTCCATGCATACAGTAAACAAAGATGATAAGTGAAAATAAATGAGTGAACAATGTGTAAGGCATGATATTTTCTCATTAACATGATGATCTAAATAAAAAATATAAATTTCACTAAAATAATATGGAAGAATTCTTCCTAAATCAATTACAGTTGTTCAGCCTTGTGGGAGTTGTGGTCTACAGAAATTTTAACAAAGAACAAATTACTCTGTTTACGCTTCAAGACAGTTTAGTATTAAACCATTGGTACTCTTTTCTTACTTCAACATTATTCATCCACATTACTGCCAAGAACACACATTTTTACTGAATGAATAAAAAAAAAAAATATTTTAAATTTCTGTTCCAGTAAATGCAAACAAACAGTATATTATAAATTTTGATTGAAGAACTTAATGTTATCCAATAGTTCTCAATTGCACCTACCTTTCTGTAGTTGCAGTTGTCTGTAAAGTTGTGATTTCAGTATCAGGTGTAACCCATGGCAAAATTTCTTTACTTGGGTTGTTTGCATAACATGATGAAACTACTACCGATGTTAAACCTTTCAAAATTTTATGGCCACCCCAGCGCTGTACTGTCCATGGGTTCAAACCCTTGGGATCTATCGTTCGAAGGCTCAAAAGTCTGCCATCTGCTTTATCTATCCAGAAAAGCCTTCCATGAGCAACTGTCATGGTGCGTGGTTCATCGTAGGAGCCTTTGTACAAGAGTTCTCTACCTGTTCCATCTAAATTGCTTCGTTCAATCTGAAAAGCATCACCTTCAGTATCATCACACCAAAATAGCTTTCTTGTTTGCCAGTCAACAGCTATACCCATTGGGTTAAAAAGATTCTCTTTTATTAGTATTTCTCTGTGAAAATAATCAAGCCTTGTTCTCTCAATTGTAGAATTTCTATATTCAGTGTTGGTCCAATACAGGTAGCTGGAAAAGACAGAGAGAAACCTTGTATCACAGAATGACAAATACATCTACAAGATGTTAAAATTTACCTTAGTGAGGTGGCTGATTATCTTACCGGCCACAGCTATCTACAGCAATTCCTTGTAGAGTAACATTCTCAAACTGATGGAGAACTCTGCCACTACTAGTCTGCCAGGCATGTTTATACCACATTAAAGCACCCTTTTTTCCTGTTGTCCAGTATATGGCATCAGTCACATTGGAATATGCAACACCCATTATTTTAGTAGCTGGTTCTGTAATACAGCAGAGTGAATTACACAACCTCTCATCACAGGCTAACAACTGATACACCATTGAACAACATTCCTTTTTTGTGGTTTCTTTTTTTAATTGTAAAGCCTGTCATAGTTTTAAGCTTTTAATATAGTACATGATAATTACAGTGATGACACACAGAATGATGATCTCAAGCCAAAGCACGCTGGAACTGGGAAAGGCCTCTTGTTTTCTAGCTATAGTAGTTTGACCATTACGTTCCCAATGTAGCCAAATTTTGCCTAGTTCTTATGGAATTTTATTGTTCTAATTTTATGCCTGATTAACAACTGCTGAAAACTGCTGGTTGATTGTGAACTATGTAAGCAGGCATCTGAATGGTTGTGTTGTTTTCGGATGGGGGGTATTGCAGCTTTTGCAGTCCCATCATTTCAGTTATGTTCAGTGCAGTTTGATGTTATGCAGTCGATGCTCACAAGTCTCCTCAAGATGTATGACTAGATCGGAGACATGGTTTCACAGGTGGAACCTATGAATCAATGTATCAATGGGATCATACGTTGCACATGTGGAAGTTGTGCTGAGGTGGATGTTGTGTAACTTTTTTAATTGGTTACCATTTTTTCCACTGATGGTCAGGTACCACATGGCTTTAATTTAGATGTTACAACACTGTGGTGTAGATTCCTCCAGATAATATCCTAGTTTATCCAGGGATAGAGTTCTCTTAATTTTTTCCCTTCATTGTTGTTAAAAAGTCTTGTTAAGAAATTCTGTGTACTGTGGTTCTTGTTTATGTAGCTGAACTCTTAAAAATATGACTTGATAAATTTTAAAGCTCTTGGTATTACTGTTCTTTTGAAGAGCAACTCCATGCTTACTAGCTCCCATTTGTTGATTAAGGTTTCCAATACTACGGTCCCCACTCCGCACACTTTCACGCGTGAAGCTAGTCAGGAGAGATTTGCAATTTTTGCCCCTCATGGTTGGGAGTGTTAAGGCATCTTGATGCACTTAAAACTACTTCTCCTCATAGTAACCATCACAGTACTCATTTAATGTTGTCTGCTATGGCAACAGGTACTGAAAGTATCCATGCTAAGTAATTCAGTTTCAGTATTACCTAGTTTTTTAGTGTTTGCATTGCCCGTAGCAGTACGATTTCATGTTGGAATTTGGTGTTGACATATTGTTGGGTACTGATTATTTACACACACACACACACACACACACACACACACACACACACATTTTGTGGCAGATGTACTATGCGACTGAAGTCACTACAAATTGCAACAAGGAGATTTTCATTTATTTAGCAGAGCACCCATTGCTACAGCAAAATCGCTTATTAAGCAATTCATTAAAATTAGATCCTCCAGTGATGATACGGTATCCTGTATGTCATCGGCGTATGTTGCAAAATATATCCTAATGTTTCTGACAGTCGCACCACATGATGTGGCCGTGATGTCTGTTAAGAGGGGCTCTGCAGCAATGGCATTTGAGCCATTGAGAGTGGGCATTCTTAGTGGCTTGAATGCTAAGTTTCAAGAGACAAGTTTAAGTTTCTTTTGTTTCTTTCAATGATCTCCTTACTTTTTGGTCTTGCCCATTTTATGTATGGTTTTGCAGATATTTTTATTGCTTATGACAAGATATGTCTTCTCAAAGTTATAAGTGAACTGTAACCCTTGCTTTGTGTAAAGGCATTAATTATATTGTGGAGATTGCTGGTGACAGATATTACACTTTGGCCAGCATGTTGCTGTATTGATATGCACCAAAATTCTTTAATACTAGTTTTATTCATAGTTTGACCTTTTAGTCAGCATGTAAGAGAGTGATGGGGCTCATTTTATTAGTATTCTTGCTGTTACCCTTCTTATGCAGTGGTATGAGGATGCCATCTTTTACTGAAGAGCTGTATTTTCTGCATCCCACTTATTTGCCATTTCCAGCAATGTGAGTCTCAAAAGGTCCCAGTGATATTTGTAAAATTCTGAGTGGAGCCAGTCCAGTCCTGGTGATTTTTCTTTTACACCTTTGTTAACATAGTCTATAAGTGGTCTTCAGTGAAGGGTGCACTAAGGTTTACTGTTTCATTCTTTCTCATTCGACCAACAATCTTTTCAACCACCCTGCCATGAAGACATTTATTTGGTGAACTCTTGCTTGGGTTAGAGATTGCTATAATATTCCCACCCATGGGTTATGTTTTCATGGTGGTTTAGTGGTTTGTTTCCTACTTCTTCAATGACATCATCTACCAAAGCCACATATAACCCCCAGACCATTTGCAGTAGGTGTTATAAACCAATTTCCTTGGAGACTTCATCTTTGAACTGAGCTCTCACTAAGTTGGCCTCCACTTTTAATGCTAACAAGCTATTATTTTGGATTTGTATATTTTGATGTTTTAACAACATCATCGGTCAGGATGGTACTGCATAAATGCAAATCCCATGAACAATGATTATAAAACTTTTTTTTTGCTTCTGCTGAAGGCTTTTGACCTAGCATATTGTTTGATTCTCCCCGATTTTAAATTTAGCTATGCATGTCCTCCATTGTAAAACAGTACTGTAGTGGCCTTCGCATCATGAAGACCAAACACCAAGCTTATGTCATTTCCACATCTAGTTGGTTGTCCCACAAGAAACTGACATTGAGCTTTCAAAGCCCTCAACGACAAAAAGTTTCCACATTGGAGGTTTACATAGGTCTAACAGACCTAATGACTGTAGACATTAATTTCATCATTCATTACATGTTCCTGGAAGCGTTTTCAGAGAAATTCTACCCATTCTACTTGCAGAGTATATAGTCACTAAAGTGTAAGTCAAACACTCTCCTGAAATTTTTGCCACATTCCATGACGACGGAAGTCTTGGACATGTCATTTGGGCTTGGTGCATTGATTTATGTTTTGAATTTGGTCATTAACACCTATCACAGAGTTAAAATCACTCCCAACAATATGATTTCCATTAAAAGAATCTTTCAGCTGTTTAAATACTCCACATGTACATTTATTATCTACTAAACAGTTCTATGATGATAATCAACAGAGATTAAAATAATTTTGTCATATGCTAGCACCTTTAAATTTCCTTGACATTCGCTAAACTAAGTGAGTAGCTGCATATTTGCAGAGTCTATTTTCCAATAGAAGGAACAAATTATGTAAGTTCTTCTCAAAACATTAGAAACCCAACTTACCAGAAATAATCATTTTTGGTTCTTGCTCTGGAATCCCAATTTTGTAGCTGTAAATGTAAGAGTCTTTTCCCTTCTTATCCACAACATAAATTTCATCACGTTGATTGTACGATAATTCCTGGACACTGTCAAATCCCCCATCACTAATTCTTGTTTCATTGCCTCCAATGATTAAGAACTGGATTTTACTGTCCACAGCAACAGCAAGATCTGTGGAAGAAATTAGGTTTAAAGTAACTTCTGAAATGACACAACACAAATTATCTTACTTAATTTTCAGCTCTATATACTTTAAAAGCAGAGCCTTCTCTCTCTCTCTCTCTCTCTCTCTCTCTCTCTCTCTCTCTCTCTCTCTCTCTCTCTCTCAAAATATTTAAATTATTTGGTGGAATGAAATCAGGAATCAGGCTGTAGTTAGAGGTTATCTGCTCATCTTTGCTTTACTTAAGTGTTAAACTACATAATTATCTTCTGGCAGACTTCAATATGCAAATTTATTGAATGGATCCAAGGGAAGTCCAGGTTTTAATTGGCTTATGAATTTGTCATTCCTTATGCATGCATTTTTCACTAATTGGTATCAAGGGCAGAACCAGGGTGAACTGGGGTAAATTAATGCATCTGTATTTGGTTCCTTATAAACATGTGCAATGTTCCCACATAGATATAGATCAAGGGTCAGAACTCTCTAGACGGCAGCATCCTTTTTTTGTAAAATGTGGATAAAATGCATTATTTCAAAATATTTTCATGAGAGCAAGATGGAGCAAAACAAATAAATCCATTTACAAGTGCAGTATTTTGGTTCAGCTGTGTTTTATTGTTTTGTTTTATCTGTTCTACCAAATATAGCCAAGATGGTGTTTAGCACCATTATCAAAAATCTCAAAATTTCTTGAACAACTTAATTCAGATATTCATGCAATGCTCTTATAAACATTCAGACAGACATATGTCACATATTTTTTTGAACAGTGATGCACAGGTTTTCTATTAAAACCAACTGTGAGAAAGAAGACACTGTTCCACACTGTGCTATAAGAATGTGCAGTTTCATTTCCTTTCTCACAGTCAGTTTTAACAGGAAATAGAAAAGTTATATTTACAGCTAATCAGCTTATGATTAGAACACTACTATTAACACACAGCCCCCCCCCCCCCCCTCAACTGCTACTAGGGAATCTAACAAACTCTGAAATCCTACCCATTTTCAGATTAAAACTATGCAAAATATTGTCACTAAAGTTACTATCCTCAAAGATGCAGCAGCAGGAGAGAACTCTCGTACCCCATTTGCCAATGATCCCAACCGATTCACCCACTCATGTTTAGCAATTTCAGTTCCTAAGCAAGGTTTTATTTGCCATAACAATAAACAGGACTCAGGGTCAGAGAGAGGGGGCAGGAGATAGACTGAGGATAGGAGGAGGTGGAAGAAATTAGGGGGTAGGAGGAGATAGGAAGAAAGAGGAGGTAAGGAGATTGGAGTGCATATGCAACTCCCACGCCTATTTAGCAATTGTGAAGTATTGCCAGGTTCCCTAGTAGGGTATATTTATGTAACAAGCAAGACTTTCAACTTCCTATCTATCAGGACAGATTATTAAAGTTTAATATGTCATAGATGCTGAGGTTAATAGATGAGAAGTAACTCAGATTTGACGAAGTTGACAAAGACAATTAGCTGTGTTATTTACACAAAAACCATCCTGACTTTCACCCTAAACAACTAAATGAAACCATAAAAATCTAAATTTGGATGGCCATATGACTCCACAGCAGCCATTTAGAACTGGCATTACAGTTGGAAATTGTACTTAATATGACATTCACTCTGTCACTTCACGAACAGTACACAATACACCATCTGCCACAACTGTGCAGTGGCTTGTGGAAAGCAGATGTACTGTAGATACACATGGATGGAAGCCCTTTGTTATACTGGTTAAGATATTAAGAGCTGAAAGTAAATAATGTTACCTCAGTTTGCCATATACAAATCCATAATACTATACTACTAACCCATTAGTCAAACCATACTTATCTACATTGTCCAGGACTTAATTTAGTTTCACGTATTATTCCATCCCTGCCCCCCCCCCCCCCCATGCCGCCGCCTCCAAATGTGTACTAATATTCTGGGAACTTTGTTGTACGTTCTTCATAGCACTCATTACGGGGTACAATAAATGGTTGTACTCGAATGAGGACTGTGTACAGTGGTAATATGAAAGCGTAGTTTTAAGATTTTTCAAATAAATTCATTTTACATCTACATACATACTCCACACACAACACTGAAGTGTCTGGCAGAGGATACTTAGGATAGTACTATGTTTTAAGGTTTCTTCCCATTCCAATCGGTTATTGAGTGCAGGAAGAGTGACTGCCTAAACACCTCTACAAGCGCTGTAATTAATCTAATCACATCTTCATGGTCCCTGGAAGTGATACCAACGACATGAAAAGCATCTTCAGATTCTCCAGGCAACACCGATTCCTGCGATTTTTAAAGTCTGCCAATTCAGGGTTTTTCAGCATTTCTATGATGCTCTCCTGTGGATCAAGAAGCCCATTTCCATTTGTGCAGCCGTTCCCTGTATATATCCAATATCCCCTGCTGGTGCTATTTTGTATGGGTCCCACACATTTTCTTGGAAATCAAAAAAATAAGGCAATCAGATGGATGCAGTAATCACAGGTGACCACAAGGGTGGGGCTTGGGGGCAGGGGGAGGGGTGGCGGCACTTGCTCCCCTCACCTTCACCTAGAATGTGGTTGGGTGGAAGGACGGAATGAAGGGAAATTACGGTTTAACATCCAGTTGACATCAAGGTCATTAGAGATAGAAGACAAGCTCTGACTGTTTCAAGGATGAGGAAAAATCTGCCATGGCTTTTCAAGGGAAATCACAGAAAACCTAAATCTGGATGCCTGGACGCAGATTTGAACCACTATCATCCCACATGCAAGTCCAGTGCGCCAATCACTGTGCCACTTCACTTGGTAGGATTCTGCATTACAGCATTTTTATTCCATACTGAATTCTTACTCTTCAATTCTTTAAGATAGAATAAATTTTTGTTACCTACAAAACATAGTTTTTGTAGCCCAAAATTATTTCAAATTGGTCAGCTCAATTATATAAAAAAAATGCTTTTCCCCTTGAGGATAAAAGTCTCCCGATACCCATGGCCTCAGTCCATGACGTTTGGATGTTGTTTGAGAACTATTTCAGTAATTTATCTATAACCCAATGGAGATTATTCTCCGATAGCCCTCATGAATGAGATTTACACCAGCATCAGTGTTTAATTCTGTAGGTTGGAAACGTTATATCTGATCTTTCATTCCCTCCAAATCTGCTAAGGGCCTGAAATCAGCGAAGCAAGGGAATTTGGGCACAGAGAGTTTTAACGCAACTGGCCACTGTGTGGCACTTAGGCTACACTTGGTACATTCAGTATTACGTTTTGATCCGCTGATGGCAGTCTGCCCAAACTCATAACCTGTGTGATCCAGACTGTTAAACTATCGTAAGTGTTTCATTATGATGTCCGGCCTCTATAACAACTTTGTCTTCTATTGAAAACTGTAATGAGCTTACTCATAAACTTAAATTCCGGACTTAACTAAAAAAGTAGGTTAATAAAACTTTAAAATATCACGAAAATTTAGTGGAACAACTTGGACCTAGGAAGTAACTATTTTACTGTATGCTGATTATATACAAGATCTCGCCTTTCGCTGACAGTGTGCTACCAATTACTGCCAAACAAGAGCCCGTGCTGATGAAGTTAGCAGACCAGTACAGAGACTAGAAAGACTAAGGCTGCGACCCCTCTGGATGATGATAAATCGGAGACACGAAACTGGAGAAAGTATTTCAGTCTCTAGAGAGCCGACGTACTATAATACTTGAGGTATCGAGTATCAGATGCTTTTCAACGGTTATCAGCTTATGCCGATTGAGCAGCACGTCTGTCGCGAGAGAGCAAGAAGGTAAAAATATGGACTCGGGTCTCTACCCACACGTGCTGATATGCTGGTTTGCTCCGCGCAGAACGCGTTTCGTGGATCGCAGACTTTCAGTGCGCCGGCGCGCGCCTTTCGTAATAACGGGCTCCACAAATAATGACGCAATCTCCCCCCCCCCCCCCCCCCAACCGCTCCGCATGCTCTTGATAGCAGCAGGCGCCGTCTACCGTTGGCGGGTGTGGCTCGCTGACTACTCGCTGCTGAACGCGAAGGTCACGGCCGACTTCTGTGGCGGCACGCCCACCACTGCTGCAGTTGTGCCACCTTGCAACAACTATGTTACTCTCCTCATTGCAAGGGGGCAAAAGAAAAATTAATGCAAGGAAGTGCATCAAACTTCATCTTTATTCACAACTCGTTCTCTTGCTTTTATTCCCTACTTTACTTGTTAAGGAAAACAATGCAACCCTCGACCGTGTCTCGCGCTGCACGAACCGGCATCGTTCGTGAATCAGGCATAGTGACAGGCACATTGCCTGTTACGAACAAATTATTTGTTTCTTGATGCTGCCGATCATATTATTTACATATGGTACATTAAGCATTTCGAACTGTGTCCTCTGTAATGTAAGTTCACAATAGAGCCTACCCAGCGACCCAAGTTTCTTTGATCTCTTATTTGTAGTTGCTATCTTGCTAACTAACACTGAGTCACAATGGAAACAAATCTAGTTTTGTCGTGGAATTACAAGATTTAGCAATAAGATGTTCAGAGCTTGTAATATGACAACAAGAATAATAATTCAGTAATATTCAACCTGGATTAGGCACTACGACATGTGAAAATGGCTGGTAATAAGTATGCCATTGTCTTTGTTGACATTGAGAAATAACATTACTCTACTGATAGACCTACTCTCATGAAGATCCTACAGGGACTAGGACTACACCCTCTGCCAGGCACTTTATTGTGAATAGCAGAGTAATCACGTAGATGTAGATTTGAAGATCCATAATACACTCCTGGAAATTGAAATAAGAACACCGTGAATTCATTGTCCCAGGAAGGGGAAACTTTATTGACACATTCCTGGGGTCAGATACATCACATGATCACTCTGAAGAACCACAGGCACATAGACACAGGCAACAGAGCATGCACAATGTCGGCACTAGTACAGTGTATATCCACCTTTCGCAGCAATGCAGGCTGCTATTCTCCCATGGAGACGATCGCAGAGATGCTGGATGTAGTCCTGTGGAACGGCTTGCCATGCCATTTCCACCTGGCGCCTCAGTTGGACCAGCGTTCGTGCTGGACGTGCAGACCGCGTGAGACGACGCTTCATCCAGTCCCAAACATGCTCAATGGGGGACAGATCCGGAGATCTTGCTGGCCAGGGTAGTTGACTTACACCTTCTAGAGCACGTTGGGTGGCACGGGATACATGCGGACGTGCATTGTCCTGTTGGA
The DNA here is from genome assembly GCF_023898315.1 of Schistocerca nitens. Lineage (NCBI taxonomy): Eukaryota > Metazoa > Arthropoda > Insecta > Orthoptera > Acrididae > Schistocerca > Schistocerca nitens. Next base: position 562,823,032 of record NC_064617.1, read on the forward strand.
ACAGCAAGTTCCCTTGCCGGTCTAGGAATGGTAGAACGATGGGTTCGATGACGGTTTGGATGTACCGTGCACTATTCAGTGTCCCCTCGACGATCACCAGTGGTGTACGGCCAGTGTAGGAGATCGCTCCCCACACCATGATGCCGGGTGTTGGCCCTGTGTGCCTCGGTCGTATGCAGTCCTGATTGTGGCGCTCACCTGCACGGCGCCTAACACGCATACGACCATCATTGGCACCAAGGCAGAAGCGACTCATCGCTGAAGACGACACGTCTCCATTCGTCCCTCCATTCACGCCTGTCGCGACACCACTGGAGGCGGGCTGCACGATGTTGGGGCGTGAGCGGAAGACGGCCTAACGGTGTGCGGGACCGTAGCCCAGCTTCATGGAGACGGTTGCGAATGGTCCTCGCCGATACCCCAGGAGCAACAGTGTCCCTAATTTGCTGGGAAGTGGCGGTGCGGTCCCCTACGGCACTGCGTAGGATCCTACGGTCTTGGCGTGCATCCGTGCGTCGCTGCGGTCCGGTCCCAGGTCGACGGGCACGTGCACCTTCCGCCGACCACTGGCGACAACATCGATGTACTGTGGAGACCTCACGCCCCACGTGTTGAGCAATTCGGCGGTACGTCCACCCGGCCTCCCGCATGCCCACTATACGCCCTCGCTCAAAGTCCGTCAACTGCATATACGGTTCACGTCCACGCTGTCGCGGCATGCTACCAGTGTTAAAGACTGCGATGGAGCTCCGTATGCCACGGCAAACTGGCTGACACTGACGGCGGCGGTGCACAAATGCTGCGCAGCTAGCGCCATTCGACGGCCAACACCGCGGTTCCTGGTGTGTCCGCTGTGCCGTGCGTGTGATCATTGCTTGTACAGCCCTCTCGCAGTGTCCGGAGCAAGTATGGTGGGTCTGACACACCGGTGTCAATGTGTTCTTTTTTCCATTTCCAGGAGTGTATTATCCAGCTGACAAATAGCAGCAGACCACGAGTTATGTTCAGAGGAAGCCTTTCCAAGAAATTTTGTGTAGGGCCGCTCATAAAAAAATCGGTATTTTTCCATAAAATACAGATATCTCTCGCTTTTTCACCGATCTATCGATATTTTTGCTTTATATTATATTTTTTCCGCAATTTTCGATAAATATCTGAAATTATTCGTTTGAAATTTTAGTATAACATAAATTTACTTTCACTGTGTGAAGAAATCACGTCCAGTCGTTCTATTTGACTGTGGGAAGCAAATATAGATGGCACAAAGAAGAAGTCAGATTGCAGTTGGGGGTGGCAGTATGAATGGAATAACAGGATATCCAATGTGAAGAAATAACACACCAGTTCGTTTAGAAAACAATCTTTAACGCAATGCGTTTCTTCACATCGACATTCTTCGAAAGCAGTTGCTGGAACTAATGAACAAAAATCTAAATGCAAGGTTGGTCTTTGTATTGTGCGGAGACACATGAGGGGAAATACTGACGCACTCGGCGCTACCACAGGAACTTCACCACGCAACTGCTAGGTCACTGGCGTTTGCAGAAATTGAAAATCAGGGAAGTCGACATGGAGTGTTCCAGGCAAATCCGATATGTGACGAAACCGAACGACGGACATATCGGACACCTTTTATTGTGCCATTGTTAGCAAAATTGCTAACGCCAAGCGTGAACGTGCATCGTTTTCCTTTCAATTCTTGTTCTAAGGGGGATAAGCGGGCTGCTGGTTCGTTGATGCACAGAATATCTAATAATAAATCAAAATCTTAAGTACACAGCTCTAAAACTGGCAGTATATTTACAATCTGCTTTTTTTTTTTTTTTTTAGCCGCAACGTCGATATTCTTTCCGCCGATATATCGATAGTTTCTCGATATATCGTGTGCCGGCAAAGGCAACTTTCAAAATATCGATATACCGGATTCCCGGTATTTTTAAAAATATCAACACTCCTAGTTTTGAGATCAAGACAGGGAGACGCTCTCTCTCCTTTCCCCTTCAAATGTGCACTACAAAAGGCAATAAGCTAGTGGTGGCAGGTGTTAACTAGACAGGGAATTACTGATTCGATCTGTCTGGGGCTTAACCACAACGGGTTCAATGTTGATTGCCTGGCATTGGCCGACAATCTGCCACTTCTACCTAATTCAACAGAAATTTCAGTGATTCGGCCCAATGTTCTTAGACAAGCAGCAGCAGCAGCAATGGTAGGCCAAACATACATCACGAACGGAAGTGATCCTCCTTGCCACAGCACTTGGAGTTGAGAAGAGAAAAGAAATAACAGGTTTAACTATCTGGAAGAATTGCTGGATCTTTCTGAGAGAAAGTCATTACGAACTAGGATTAACAAGCTGGACCTGGAATACCAACTGACCCAGAGCACCTGTAACAAGGAGAGTGTCTCTCATAACAAAAATGAAGCGCTACCGGACGGACACACACACACACACACACACACACACACACACACACACGCGCGCGCGCTCAAGCCCTATATACTTCGGAGAGTGTAGAACTCAACGGCAAGGGTCTCACAGACGAACTTGAGAAAGAGAATGAGGAAGATACTGGGACCAGTTCCAGGAAGGTAACGAATAAAAAAGACGACCAAAGCAAGACCTCTACAAATACTGCACACGTGAATAGGAAATGACATACAGCCTTGTGTGGATATGTCTACAAGATGTATCCCAGAAGGTTGACGAATCAGCTTTTCGCATACTGGCAAAAGACGATGACCAAGCCACCATGGTTGACGGAAGTGGGAGGCACGGAGATTTAAAAGACCCGACACATCTCATCTCATGAAAGTGCTTCAGCAATTAAGTCCCAGGGCAAGCTACCAACAAAGACAGGTGTCCTCTGGACAAAGGAGGAGAAGGAACACAGTCGGAGGGCACGCAACTAATGGGCAAACATCAAAACCCACTACAAACACCATAGTTTAATTTTTTAAGTAACAAAGAGTCTAGGATCGCATGTAAGTTGTTTAAATTGATTATCAGGTGATAGGTTTCGATCGTGGTACGATCGTTTTCAAACCATTAACTCTCCATGACGGCAGCTGGAGAGTGTGTGGCGAGGAGCAGCCAGCAATGTAGCGCTGGTAAACACTTACATACGTTCTAAGATATAGCTTTTATTGTTTAAAAAATTTTAATTTTGATCACTGTTTTCAGAGAGAGTGTTCTAAATGACACCATAGTTTTAAGTCGTGGCCCTCAGCTGATCTACGCAAAACAAGAAGAAGAATAATGATTTAGTAATATAACTTAATGATTCCAGTTGTTTTAATGGCGCAAGGGAGATGGTCAGACCCGGCGCTGGCACAAAGCCAACGTCTATCGAACGACACTAAGCGGGTCGCCGAGCCCAACGCGGAGTATGTTATCGAGTCACACTCTCTGCGGTACTTCTGAGTGATATCGACACAACTCAGCACAATTGTGACCAGAAACAACGCGCTACAAGATCTCCTCCTGATTTCCGGAAAAGGCAGTTAATACAATCACTTGTTCTAATCCGTTGCATCCGAGCCTACTGCGTCCGCGCTTTTAGCGCGTGTCAGTCGTCTTGGGCAACGATCGGGAACCGGGCTACAAATCTGTCACTGCTGAGCGACTGCAGCGCCTGCGCCGTGGACCACTATGGTATTTCTACGTTCATCCATGCTCCTGTCTGCTCAAAGCTTGCTGACAAGGCGTTTCCTGGCTCTATAAAGTACAAAATTTATGTACAGAAGAGAAAAGACAAGGACTTAACGTCACTCAATAACATCGGCAGTCTGAAAACGGCCTGTCGCAGCTTACATGAACCACCTTCCTTATTGCACTTTGAGTGATCTATGGTTGTTCTAGGCGTTTACAGCTCAATGCTGCTGCTGCTGCTGCTGCTGCAAATACCCAGTTTATAAGACGACTTGTGTTGAAGTATTGCTAATTATCAGTTTGAAGTCGTGGTTGCAAACAAGAACCAGCAAAGGATGGAACGACTGGTAGAAGCCGAAGATTGGGTTCTGGATGAATGTAGGAACACTTTAAAACGAATTATCTTAAAAGGATAGGACGACGAAAGGCATCATCGCATTTATAGCATTTGTAGATTTAGAGAAAGCTTTTGGTACTGTGAACTGGAATACATTCTCTGGGAATTCTGAAGGTAGCAGATAAAAATAAACGGAGCAAAATGTTTTCTAGAATTTGTACAGAAACCAGACGGCGATTTTAAGAGAAAAAGAATATGAAAGAAAGAGGCAGTAATTTGTAAGAGTGATACAAGGCTGTAGCCTATCCCTCAGTAGGATAAACATTAATCTAGATATCTACAAATGTACTACAGCTCTCTAACGTATCAGCCCCTTAATGACTGCAGAGACAATGTCAGAAGTTAGATTAATTACAACGCTCGCACAGGCATTCCAGCAATCCCCCTCCACATGGCCCATGCGCGAATGTAACGGGGGGAAAATAATATGCAGTACAAATGCAAATACCCTCTCTCGTGCTATTACTAGTGTAGTTTTAGACGTAGTCAGCAACACAGTTGAACAGCAAAATCGTAGTAAATTAATGAATTTCTGAATTATAGGATGTCGAGAGACTATTCCAGCTGGGCAAGCATACACGAATGATCTCCCGTGAGAGGCTCGAGAGTTTGGACACTACACTGTTTAGCGTTAATAGGCTACAGAAAACTAGAGTTACGGGATTTGTGACGAAAAACGTGAGATTAAAACAATAACATGTATTTCATCTTACATATTCTTTCCTATCACAGGCTGTTTGTGAATCAGGATTCCATACCTGCGTATATGCAAATAAAATCTATAGTTGTACTGCACACGTTTCAGATTCGAAACCAGGAAAACTAGGCATCATGAGGTGGGTACAGCATGAAGGGAAGAGTGCAATACACACTTCTGGAATTAAGTCACCTCGCGCAGTTAACTTGTCAGATTTTATTTTCTGCAAGTACCAGTAAAACCCCGATTCTTTAATGAATCTAACTCACATGTATGAAACAGCTTCAAACACGTGACTACTTAACAAATGAGTTAATGTAAATATTTGACGTTAAGCGTGTAGGCGAGGGATGTTTAGAACAGCTTTGAAATTATGTGTAAAGTTTGTTGGAACAAGCGAAGTGCTCATCCTCAAAAACTTGAAGAATGAAGTCCAGGTATTTGCGCACAGTCAATTAACGCTGCCTCGAGACAAAACACAGTTTCTAAATATAATACTTGTCTTAAACCTGTAAAATAGGATTACACTTCTTAATGAGTACATTGTAACACAAATTTCAATTTTTGAATTCTGTCAAAAACTGCGCTAAATATTGAAAATCGAGGCCGTTAGATAGGCAACCTGCAAATTGGTATTTGTTTCCAAATTCAGGGATAGTGTCTTACTAATATCAATTGCATTCATTTCAATGCGGGATTTTTTCCACTACCGTGGCGGCGAGGCAATACAGGAGTACGGGGATATACTGTGTTGTACAGTAGAAGTAAATTGGGGCATTGTTGGCTCGCGTGCGTCATTGCCAAGCGAGACCGCATTGCTTGTAGCGTCACGAGAGTAGAGGTTTTGAGATATTACTTATTTGTACAAGTATCGATACCAAGTATTCGATACTTTTCATAGTATCGTAAGAAATATTATGAGTATCGGTATGGGAAGTATCGAATACCGTTGTGGAATGTAATAACCTTTCAGTGGAGTTATATTCACCGACAGAGAAACGTGTGAAAAGACGTCATGTTTTAGGCTGCCTATCAGAAATAGAATGGTTATTGTAGAGATGACATTTCATTAGGAACATAGTTTTGTTGCTAATGATGCCACGCCCGCATCTCGTGGTCGTGCGGTAGCGTTCTCGCTTCCCACGCCCGGGTTCCCGGGTTCGATTCCCGGCGGGGTCAGGGATTTTCTCTGCCTCGTGATGGCTGGGTGTTGTGTGCTGTCCTTAGGTTAGTTAGGTTTAAGTAGTTCTAAGTTCTAGGGGACTTATGACCACAGCAGTTGAGTCCCATAGTGCTCAGAGCCATTTTTTGAATGATGCCACGAGTGGATCTACATAGACTGGAATTTAAGCTAAGGCTTATATATTATTTCTGTCTGGACTATTTATCTTTAGATGCTTACGTTTGTATTACATTTTATACCCTGGTTGGTTTATGCAAAAACAGTGTTACGGTGAAACTTAACAACACTTAAAAACGCAGTTCATATCTTGTATTGTCGGAATTGATAATTCTGTACAGATACTTTCGGGATATTGAAACAGTTTCATGTATTAATATCGATGCCGAATGTCTGATCGAAACTGGTATTCGAACGACCCTAGCCAAGAGCAATGCTAATTGTATATTATGCTGGTCAGGAAACAAAACGTTTCTTGATATGTTCTTAACTGTCTTTCAAAATATGACGCCCTTCAAATTTCGGTAGGGCTGGCCCCGATTGCGACGTTCACTTTCGCAGTAAGGGATAATAATAGGATGGAAAAGAAGTACTAGGCGAAGTAATGTAGAAAAGGTTGTTTGGAATGACTTACGCTAGTTTATGTTCGGTCTCACCGCGAAATTCGCAACGTGTTTCCATGGCTGACCAAGGGGCAAGGGGCTCATACGGTAGTTTGCAGGGGAGGGGGGAGGGGGAGCAGACCCTTGGGAGGGTGGGGGGTGACGCGTTGCAAAAGGGTGCGTTGGTGTATGACGTGGCCACGCCATGGCGTACGTGACGGGCGACATGGAGCCAGGAAGGACACGGCGGTGACAGCGGGTAAGCAGAGCGCCACCTGCCCCCTTCCAGCACGGCGCTATCAGGAGCGCACAGGCGTGCACACGCCCGCAGAAAAATGCGAACCAAGCCTGCGGCGCCCACGCTATCCCAGATTCCAGACGCCTTCAAGCGTCTTGCAGGCACCAAGCTTCGAGGAAATGAGTCAGCACGGTTATGATTCTTGCCACACTGTGGACGTATCAGCATTTTTGGCTTAGTCCACACTCTGCCACTCAGCTGTCCTGTGTGATAGTACGCACGGCTTGAAAGATAAGCGCAATTTGGGGAATACATAGCTTGTAGCATACAAGCGAGCGCACCTCTTTACTATGAATAAATGGTGACTAACGTCAACTCACTGCTCGGAAAGCAACAACGGTCTCTAATAGTTACACATTATTAAAGCTTACAACGGAGTGAATAGTAGGCACCAAATGACAGCATAACGAATGATCTGAAACGTAGGCATATTTAGGCTGACCAGGCGTCCTGGTTTCGCCGGGACAGTCTCTGTTTTCACATAAATGTCCTGGGGTCCCGAGAAAATCATTCCGGACGTATAATTGCACCGGTTTGTAATCTATAAACAAAATGCGCGCAACTGAATTTTCATTTTAATCAAGTATTTGTGAGAAAACAAATTTCCGAAAAGTAAAATGTTATAGAAATATGTATTTTTTCGCAGTAACGCCTATAGGTCTACCGCATTTGGTTTAACTCGTCTTATGCCTAAAGGAAGAGTAAACGCTGTGTTGAAAAGAAAAGCAGGCATTACCCATCCCTGCCTTTAACTTGCTGACCTTCCGCTTTATGGCCCTCGAGGCAACAAAAACCAAAACCGAATGACGTGTAAAGGAACATCACTTAAACCATTTCTCCTAAGGGGACTGCAGCCATGTGGAAGTTAATTTCGTGAAGAATGTGAGCGATGCAGCGTGCGTTGACAGGGCTTATTGGATATTGTTTAGCATGTATGCACGCTTGCCCCAACGATCAGCAGTCAAACGAAATCTTAACTTTTAGTATGAAACGTGTGATTCGTATCTGATATGTTATATTACATAGTTTTTAGGATTAATAAATTGTACCTAGTATCCGTTAAGTGATTAAGCATTGAACAAAATATATCCAGGCTATTACAAGAAAAAAAGTATATGTCAGTCTTTTTTATTTAATGAAGATACATTCCTGCGATGGGCTTTTCAGCTCTTGCATTGTCATAGGCCTAGTATCGATTTCAAAGTAACGCGGCAACTGACAAGAAAGTGTAGTAAATGCAGTAATGAAATTAGATGTGAAGTATAAACACAAGTCCCGGTTTTCTCTCTTTGAAATCTGTCCAGCCTAGGTGTATTCATAGTTACTGTAACAGTGCAATAAATTTAAAAGTTAGTAAAGAGGACACGACAGTTGCACAGTTCTTAACGCTCAGTTGTTCATGTCGCCATATTTCTGTGATGAATGAATTTCACTGAACAGTTGTTTGCCTCCCTTTAAGTTTAAAAAAGTCATGGAATTCCGAACAACTATTTCAAATTGACTTTCATCATCAGCACTGCTCTCAAAGACTCCGCTTTCATTTGAGTTTTCTCAGATGTCCGTACCTTATTCCTCAAAGAAAAGACACCCTCGACTACTGCATTTGTACGGGAAGACTTAACACAAATACCGCAATCTGCTCCCTTTCTTAATTTGCTGAGGTGTGACAAACTGCTGCGTATTAACACACTCTTGGATCAAGCCATCATGGTTAGTTTTGTAGTTCGGTAACACATTCGTAGGAGACTAGCAGCACTTTTGCACTTCATCCCATGTAGGTATATAGTTTAGAAGAACTGATTAAAATCATGCATATTGGCATTGAAATGTAGTGTAGATACTTTTACAATGTTAGAGATATTAAAAGTTATATACTGAAGTGTCACATGACCTTGTGGGGACAATGGCACTCGACCACGAAAACCTGAACTGTCCCGACCAAATCTGGATATCTGGTCACTGGCCTGAATATTGAGGAGAAGTGCAGAAAAATCCGGCAAGTGCGTGTTGGACTCGCGCGCGCTCTGAGGGTTCCGTACAGAATTACGAGGGTAAGTCAATTATTATCCGCAATTTAGTTATATTTTGTTTATTTTGGTAGTACTGTCGTTTTACGTTGATGACGCATGCTTCGTTTATTTGTTGTTATGTCTTTGCAGTTCTCAAGCTGCTAGGTTAGTTTCGTTATCGCTACCGTGCTGTTAATCATGGCTGCTCCGCTGTCTATTTGCACCAAAGAAGAGCAACATTCAGTGATCCGTTTTTGTGGTCGGAAGGCGTATCAGGCGCCGCAATTAATGGAAGAATTTCGGTACAGTACGGAAACAGTGTTTTGCCACAACGGAGTGTTTATGAATGGAGTGAAAAATTCCGAAATGGTCACACAAGTGTTACGCACGATGAAGTTGCCGGACGACCGTTTACCGCCACAAATGATGAAACCATTGAGCCTTCACGTGAAATGATTCTCTTAGACGATTAACTATTGACGAAGTGGCAAATCATCTGCAAATCAGTCACGGTTCTGCCTACGAAATCATCCAAAACACACTTGGGTTTCATGAAGTTTGTGCCAGATGAGTCCCAAAACAACTCGCACAGTTGTATAAACAAACGCGCTTGGACATCTGCAAAAAACATCTGGATCGCTATGGTAACGAAGGGGACAACTTCTTAGACAGGATCATTACTGGTGACGAAACATTGATCCATCATTACGAGCTGGATAGTAAACGGCAGAGTATGGAATGGAAACATCCAAATTCGCCGTGCAAGAAAAAGTTCAAGACCCAACCATCCGCAGGAAAACTGATGCTTGCGGTTTTTTGGGACGCACAAGGTCCATTCCTTGAACATCATGGGGAAAGGGGCACAACAACAAGTAGTGTACGTTACAGTGATATGCTTACTGCCAGGATAAAGCCTGCAATTCGAAGGAAACGCCGAGGACTGCTCTCAAAAGGTGTTGTGTTGTTGCACGACAATGCTAGCAGCTCCCACACTGCTGAAACGCTCCAGAAACTCAAATTTGAAGTAATGGATCATCCTCCATATAGTCCCGATCTTGCCCCTTCTGACTATCACTTGTTTGGTCCACTCAAACAGGCTTTAAGGGGCCGGGCCGTTGATTTGCCTCGGACGAAGCAGTGAAAGAAGCGGTGCATTCCTCACTCGCACCTCAACCGAGAACCTTCTTTTATGAGGGCATCAAGAAGCTTGTACAACGATGGACCAAGTGCGTTGAAACGCAAAGAGACACTGTCGAAAAATTATGTTCTTGTAAGTTTCCTATTTGATTACAATAAAATTTTATAACTACCTTGCGCATAACAACTGACTTACCCTCGTATGTACGAGGTGCGACTAGAAAAAAAACCGGACTGATGCTGGAAAAAACATTTATTTACAATTATTTACAATTTCATGTTATCTCCTTCAATGTACTCTCCTCCTCGGTCTCTACACCGCTCCATACAAATTTTCCACTGTTCATAGCAATGCTGCAGATCATTTTCGGTAAGTCCATACATTACTTCCGTCGCTTTTTCTTTTACTGCTTCAACAGTCTCAAATCTAGTTCCTTTCAAAGCTGACTTGACTTTAGGGAAAAGAAAAAAGTCACAGGGGGCCAAATCAGGTGAGTAGGGTGGATGATCTAAGATGGGAATGTTGTGTTTTGCCAAAAACGTCTTCACTGACAACGCACTGTGAGCTGGGGCATTGTCTTGGTGAAGGATCCATGACTTTTTTCTCCACAAATCGTTCCGTTTTCTCCGTACTCCCTCACGTAGGGTAGCCAGGACGCTAATGTAGTAATGCTGATTCACTGTTTGTCCCTCTGGTACCCAATCAATGTGCACAATCCCTTTGATGTCAGTTTTTGCTGACAATGGTCTGCCAGTGCGAGTGTCATCACTGTTGTCTTCGCGGCCATCTTAAAATCGTTTAAACCACTCAAACACTTGTGTTCGCGATAAACAATCATCGCCGTACACTTGTTGTAACATTACAAAGGTTTCACTTGCAGATTTTCCTAGTTTGAAACAAAATTTGATGTTAACACGCTGTTCTTTCTGTACACTCAACATTTTCCGACGCACAGACAAAACGTCAACAACTTAAAACAGACGCCACGGGCAGACTGAGTGCAGGAGGCAGATGAAACTCGAGCAGTAGGCGGAGCGAGAGTCACGTGACAGGCCACGCGACTTTCAGCCTTATTGCATTCGTTTTATTGTTTCACCAGTACTAGTCCGGTTTTTTCTAGCCACACCTCGTATATAGATAGTTCATTTGTATGTTCGTATCAAGGAGCTTGCGAGAATCAAAGTAGGTGACAGATGGCCCAACCTTTCTACTGCATTGACTTACAAGTTTAATTTTTTTACAACGCGAAGGGACCACAGACCTTAGAATTTCACATTGAGAAAGAGATATGAAACAGACGGTCAGACAGATAGAAACCAAAGTGATCTTACAAAGATTCCGTTTTACCGTTCGACGTAAGGAACCGTAAAATATTTACGTCACATTACGCACTTACAACACTTCACAATATGGTCACTTTCAGCCACGTTATCTATCTTGTGATGTAGATAAATTACATCATTTACCGGCCTTCTCATCATTGAGTTTACTGATGTCACTCTTCACTTCGCTCCCGGTAATAGTTTCATCTCTCAGTATTTCTGTAACTCTCTTTCCAAAATACGTCATACACTCTACGACATTCAGGGCTTTGGACACGCAGCACTTTCTGAACTCCTTAACTGAATTTGGTGTTTCAAAAACCGAAGGGCAAAACTTCAGGAACAGATTCGTCGCATTTAAAAAACAAAAAAATCCGGTAAACATGGGCTCTGAAATACAAACCTTAGGAAGTGTGAGCACTACTAAATCTTCGATACGGTGAAACAAATCTCGTTTACTACAAAGCTCTTTGCTTTCCATGTTTTGGGAGGAGGTAGTATGGACCAAAACAAGAAAATATGTCCAGTAATCATGGCTCTAAACTGCATGCCTTAGAAGCTATGAGCACTTGACCAATAGAAGAGATGTATTTCACGGTAGCGAAGATGAATCTGTCCTCACCTCTCGTAAAGTAAGAATTTAGAGCAGATGTCTACCAGAATTTTTCCTTCTTCTTGTATCAAGAATCTATTCATGAAGTTTTGCCGTCGAGTTTTGAAACAGCCTGTAGAATCTGGCATACTGGGCGCCATGAAGAGAAGAGAGTACACTCACACAGTAACGCTGACTGATGCCTTTTTAAATTTGTCAGCCAATCGAAACAGTGCTAAGCGACATCGAACACCTGCACTTTTGAAGTCCTACCTGCAGGCGAAGGGACTAGGCCTGTCTTTAGTGCAGTAACTTTGTTCTTTATTTCACGTGTTGGTGACATTCATAGGTGACAAAGCTCGCTCATTTACTGAGCAGCGCACCAGGTCTGCGATTCCAGACAACAGCTAGCTAGTAAATCATTAATTCTGTTGTCATCCAATATACACTCCTGGAAATTGAAATAAGAACACCGTGAATTCATTGTCCCAGGAAGGGGAAACTTTATTGACACATTCCTGGGGTCAGATACATCACATGATCACACTGACAGAACCACAGGCACATAGACACAGGCAACAGAGCATGCACAATGTCGGCACTAGTACAGTGTATATCCACCTTTCGCAGCAATGCAGGCTGCTATTCTCCCATGGAGACGATCGTAGAGATGCTGGATGTAGTCCTGTGGAACGGCTTGCCATGCCATTTCCACCTGGCGCCTCAGTTGGACCAGCGTTCGTGCTGGACGTGCAGACCGCGTGAGACGACGCTTCATCCAGTCCCAAACATGCTCAATGGGGACAGATCCGGAGATCTTGCTGGCCAGGGTAGTTGACTTACACCTTCTAGAGCACGTTGGGTGGCACGGGATACATGCGGACGTGCATTGTCCTGTTGGAACAGCAAGTTCCCTTGCCGGTCTAGGAATGGTAGAACGATGGGTTCGATGACGGTTTGGATGTACCGTGCACTATTCAGTGTCCCCTCGACGATCACCAGTGGTGTACGGCCAGTGTAGGAGATCGCTCCCCACACCATGATGCCGGGTGTTGGCCCTGTGTGCCTCGGTCGTATGCAGTCCTGATTGTGGCGCTCACCTGCACGGCGCCAAACACGCATACGACCATCATTGGCACCAAGGCAGAAGCGACTCTCATCGCTGAAGACGACACGTCTCCATTCGTCCCTCCATTCACGCCTGTCGCGACACCACTGGAGGCGGGCTGCACGATGTTGGGGCGTGAGCGGAAGACGGCCTAACGGTGTGCGGGACCGTAGCCCAGCTTCATGGAGACGGTTGCGAATGGTCCTCGCCGATACCCCAGGAGCAACAGTGTCCCTAATTTGCTGGGAAGTGGCGGTGCGGTCCCCTACGGCACTGCGTAGGATCCTACGGTCTTGGCGTGCATCCGTGCGTCGCTGCGGTCCGGTCCCAGGTCGACGGGCACGTGCACCTTCCGCCGACCACTGGCGACAACATCGATGTACTGTGGAGACCTCACGCCCCACGTGTTGAGCAATTCGGCGGTACGTCCACCCGGCCTCCCGCATGCCCACTATACGCCCTCGCTCAAAGTCCGTCAACTGCACATACGGTTCACGTCCACGCTGTCGCGGCATGCTACCAGTGTTAAAGACTGCGATGGAGCTCCGTATGCCACGGCAAACTGACTGACACTGACGGCGGCGGTGCACAAATGCTGCGCAGCTAGCGCCATTCGACGGCCAACACCGCGGTTCCTGGTGTGTCCGCTGTGCCGTGCGTGTGATCATTGCTTGTACAGCCCTCTCGCAGTGTCCGGAGCAAGTATGGTGGGTCTGACACACCGGTGTCAGTGTGTTCTTTTTTCCATTTCCAGGAGTGTATTTCTTGTCAACGAATAAAGTAACCCCTTACGGGAAAATTTCCTGGGCAAAGTTACACGCCAAGGAATGACATAGGGGGGAGGGGGGGGGGGGAAGGCAGGGAATGATTTTCCTCTCCTTCGTGTAACACCAACTTCAAACCATACTTTTTGCTATTTTACCTATAAAATAGATTTTTCGCATAAGGAATAACCACGAATTCAAAATTTGTATCATAACTGCATCATATTTCTGAAATTATAGTATTCATTCGAAGTTCTCACTCTTTGCTGAAGACTAAATCGTACCGCATAGTTAGAGAAAATTTGCCTAACTAAAGAACGAGTACTACATTGACGTTTCTGCGATGCTAAAATATACCGGCATTTGTTGAATCGTGTAAGTAACCTGCACTCTAATTTTTCATTGGCGAATTTTAAGGCAACAGTGCCACTTTTATTCCGGCCAATATCGTAAATATCTGCCAAACCTGCACAGAAAATGCTCCATGTTGAGTTCCCGGAAAGAGACGAAATGTAATTTTAGAGTTTTAATCAGACTAACATACGACCTTTCTTTACATATTAGTGAGAGATGACAGATAATGGAATTACAAAACAATTCTCAACAAGTGGAAGTCTATCACAAAGCGAAACAGCGAGGGAAAAAAATGTGCTCCACGAAATGAAGACCGGCACCAACAGTGTAACTCTTAAGTCATCCTCCAAGTCCTATTGTGAAGATGCGTTACTAAACGTTTACTTAAACTACAACTGCTTGGCGTTATATATAACAACGAAGCGGGACATTTTAACCAGACTACTTTGTAAACAAAAAACAAAGTTCTCGGAAAACTTCAATTCATGAAAAACTTTCTGGTATGATGCGAAGTAAATTGGTAGCTTTCAGACAATTTCGCTGTCTCATCTGATCGACATACCTAAATTTATTCTGACGATGGCGATATTTGCTCGTTTCTCTGCCAACCAGAGGATTATATGCTACAGTTCGTATTGTTGGGCTAGCTTCTAATGAATCACTACCGCAGCATCAACATACATGTATATAGTAAACCTGAACTCCACCGACGAAACTTCCGAGATTCTTCAAGGGTATTTTGATACACGTAATCCGTGCTCTCTGGCGATTCGTTACAGATTAACTGTATTTTGTTTGATTTCTGGCCCCGGCAGTGTTAGTTGTACGGCAACAGCGACATGCTGCAGTATGGATAGGTTTAGCGATGACGAAATGGCTGATCTGCAGCTTCTGTATGGGTGTTCGCTGACACGTTCTACATAATTACGAATTTCGTATTCATGATCAATGGAATAGGTATTAATGTAATGTAATGCCGTGGGATAGCGGCTCAACGACAGAATGCAGAGCTGCTCACGAAGCGTCGGCAACAACGAACAAAGATAATTGGGGTAAGAAACTGAACGAAGCCATGAACACTTTACTACTCAGTAACGAGCCACCGAAGACAATAGGTCCCTTAGACCTGAACACTCACAAAACATGCTAGAATAACCCACGAAATGTCGTCATAATGATGATAGTGGTTTGTGGGGCGGTCGCCATTGTGGTCATCAGCACCCGCACAAGTTCCCGATCTTTCCAGTTCCAATCTCGCCACTTTCCGAATGATGAGGATAACACAAACACCCAGTCCCCGGGCGGAGAAAATGCTCGCCCCGGTCGGGAATGGAACCCGGGACGCCGTGATCAAGAGGCAGCAACGATAGCCACTAGACCACAAGCTGCGGACAGAATTTCGTCGATAGCGTACGTGCTCACTCTGAATGTGTCATTATTAGGAGGCGTATGTTAGCACTGAGAAGACCTGGGATGAAAGCAGACTGTCAAGAAGGTTCTAATAATATTAAAATATTTGCAGAAGGTCTTGAGAATACGCTATATAATGTAATGCAGATGCCGGGTAAAAACGAATAAATTACGGCAAAATGATCCGGAAACCAAATACGATACAATGCAGTGTGTGGGCATGGCTGCAATACCTAGGGGAGTACTACTGGCCGACAGCGTTACCAGGAAGAGAATAGAAAATTATGAGGAAACGTCCATAATAAGAAATTTCAATCAACACAAAACCATAGTACCACATTACAAATGAAACCACAAAGAAATCTAACGCGCCACAGTGAATAGAAAATATTTCAAGGAAGGTACTGTGGGCAGGAATATACAGGCTGTAACTAAATTCCCTTCGCAGACTTCGAGGACTTTTAGTGGGATCAAGACGGTTAAGTTTAGCATAGGAACTCATGTCCGGAAAAGTACAGTTTCCCCGCTACACGTAAAATGCTGCAACGCACGCTGCTCTCCAAATCCTTCTGCTCGTCTTCTGGGTCCACCAACAAGTAGGGCCCGATGTGACGACCACAGACAACGATAAAAATACGGTATCTCCGCACCAAGTTCCGGTAAAGATCAAATCCCTGGTCCTCGAGCATCAGCCGCAGCTATAATCCGCGCAGCAGATCTTCCTCGGATGCCACAGGGTCTCGTAAATCAAGGACTTCATAGAGACAAATCTGTACTGAGCATGGGACATCAGGTGAATGACATGGATAGTAGTCTCGTAAGTGGTGCCGAAAATGCGGGAGATTTGAACGTGTGATGCGATATTTTGCATGAAGTGGAAAAACGGTACATTTCCGGACAGGCGTTCCTATGCTGAATTTAACTATCTTGGTAACCATTACAGGTCCTCAACGTCTGTAAAGGGAATTAGTTACACTTTTAGAGTATGATCAAATAAGCAACAGTGCAAGAAGATCGGTGAAATCAGAAAATCTTTTGAAAAGTGACGACTGCTCTACTTCGTAAATATCAACAGATTGACAGAGAGTAATTAAGAGTAGACTGAGAGCATGCAAACTGACTTATGGGAATAAGAGACACAAAGAGAATCACGGTGCAACATAGGAGATCACTTGAAAAAACTGGAGGAAACAACCAATGATATCGATGGAGCAAGAAACAGACAAACGCTACCTTGCCGTGGGGATACATAGCAGTCTCCTCCGAAAGAATGGAATAGTACTGGAAAGGTAGACTGAACAGCAGCCGCAAATGGTCCATGAACTATTCCTAATGGCACACCTAGTAGCAACTAACGGACGTACGATTATGCGCCATAAAGAAACGGCTTTAAAAACGTCAGATTGCGCGTGAGTAATTTAAGCAAATCTCATATATAAAATAAAGATTTGCAATAAGAGAGAGAGATATTCCGCTACTCGCTTTCTTGGAGAACGCATTCAGGAATTAGTATTTTTCTCCCACCTAGGAGATCTGTGTTGTTGAAAGTGGGGAACTAGGTCAGCACAAAACGGACTTTTCCGAAACCACAGTGTGATCCGTGTAACGTGCACCTTACTGGCATCCAGCTTTACGTCTTGTCTGTGCGTTGCACACGGCCTACATTAGTGCATTATCCAATGAGCTCAAAATGCCCCGGAAGGCCGTGAAAGTGACCGTAGCGTAGCGGAGTAACGGAGTGATGTAAAAAGACCCAACGTGAACTAGTACACTGGCAGACCTTTGACCTAGTTCACAGAGCGCCCAATCACCTTGAGCGTTACGTAGCCGTCCTGCTCGACAAGTCAACTGAGACTCGTAAAATACAAGACGTGTAGTATCAAGAGCACCTCGTGTTAGGCACGCAATGTTCTTGGTAGTCTCGCAGATGAACTGTAACATTAAACTAAGTACTTCATTCTTCTGCAAGCAACAGATTCTTTGAAGCGACTGACCAAAATGTCAACAACCGTGATCACGACAGGCTGCGCAGCGATGGACAGCACAATGTCGCACAGGATCTATTGTTGGGTTTATAGTGACTGAAAAAATAGTAAGAATCACGTCAACAACATTATAAACTTTGATCTTTTCAACTTCGCGTGATCTTAAAAGTACTCTATGTAGAGAACGAGGTGGCTATGATACCTCTACGACATATGAAGACAGTCCCTAGCACCAAGTGCAAACTGCGTCGGAAATTATATTCACGGAACGTTTTTACGTACCTCACTATTTCTCGGCAGCGAGCTACTAGATACTTTTTCTTCTTCTTCATTTGGCCACTCAGTAAATATCTCTGGGCAACACCTGTGAACATTTGTGGTCTTCTGTCTGAAGAATAGTTTGATTCTGCTCTTCCCGCTAGTCTATTCCATGCAAGCCTCTTCATTCATAATGTATACGACTACCGCAACCTACATCTAGTAGGATCTGCTTCCCTCTACAAGCACCACACTTACCCTCCATTATCAGTGCCTCAGGATGTGTCCTATCAACAGATCCCTTCCTTTACTCAAGTTGTGACATAGCTTCCTTTTTTCCGAATTCGATTCAATATTCTTCACTAGTTATTCGATCTATCCATCTAATCTTCAGCATCCTTCTGTAGTGCAACATTTCTATTCTCTTCGTGTGTGAGATGTCTACCGTGAAATTTCATTTCTGCATAAAGCTGCACTCCAGTCAAATACCTTCTAAAAATAATTCCTACAGCTTCAATTCATATTCGATGTTACTACATCTCTCTTTCAGAAATGATTTTCCTGCTACTGAAATCCCGCGTTTTATATCTACTTCGGATATCGTCACTTATTTTGCTGCTTACCTGTCTTACTGCTTTTGGCGCGTCATTTCTTGAACTAGTTGCCTAAGCATCTCCTGATCTAATTCGATTACATTCCATTACCCTTGTTTTACTTCTGTTGATACTCATCTTTTTTCTTTTCAAGACGTTACCAACTCTGTTCATCTGCTATTCCAAGTCCTTGTTATTTGTGACTGAAGTGCAGAGTCATCGGCTGAGCTTTAACTCGTTCCGCAAATTTCTTCTAGGCTCCTTTACAGCTTGTTGAATGTACAGATTGAATAATTCAGGAGATAAGCTACAATCTCTCTCTCTCTCTCTCTCTCTCTCTCTCTCTCTCTCTCTCTCTCTCTCTCTCTGCCTACTCAACTACAGCTTCCTTTTCACGTCCTTCGACTCTTACAGCTGTAGTCGAGTTTGCAGATAACCTCTTGCTCCCTATTATTTTATCCCTATTTCTTTCTGAGTTTCGTAGAGCGTTCAAGTAAGCAACCTATAAACGTAGGTTTGCCTTCCTTCAGTCAATCTTGTCGATCTTAAGATAAGTGGTAGGGTCAGTGTTGCTTCGTGTGTTTCACCTTTTCTCCGGAATCCAAACTGATATTCCCAGGGGTCGGCTTCTATCAGTTTTTCCAATCTTCTGTGCACAGATCATGTCAGCATTTTGCAACGACGACTTATAAAACAGTTGGTTCGGTATTATTCACAACCGCTTGCACTAGCCTTTTTTGGAACTGTAATTATTACATTCTCTTTCGGGTCCGAGGATATTTCCCAGTCTCATTTATCCTGCAAACCAGGTGCAACAGCTTTGTCACAATATGTTCTCTCAATGAATTAAATAATTCTGAGGAAATGTAGTCTACTCCAGGCACCTTGTTTCCGCTTAGGTCTTGCAGTACTCTGCCAAATTTTTCTCGCAGTGTCATATCTCCCTTGTCGTCGTCAGCTGATGCATCTTGCCTTTCATAACATTTGAGGTTGGTTTCTTTTGTATAACCTTTCTATATACACTGATCAACCAGTATCAGTAAACGTGTAGAATGGGAAGGTGCGGAATTTATCTGACCGAGGGCAAATGGTGATAGCCCTCACGGGCATTTTGGAAACTACACAACTTTGACAAGTACTGTGGTGAGTGTCTTCAACACGTGACGAAACCGAGGTGTAACAACGTCCAGAAGTGGTGTTGGGCAGCCACTCCTCATTACAGATGTCGGACGTCGTAGGCAGGGCAGACTAGTAAGAGGTTCAAATGGCTCTGAGCACTATGGGACTCAACTGCTGTGGTTATTAGTCCCCTAGAACTTAGAACCACTTAAACCTAACTAACCTAAGGACATCACACACATCCATGACCGAGGCAGGATTCGAACCTGCGACCGTAGCGGTCGCGCGGTTACAGACTGTAGCGTCTTGAACCGCTCGGCTACCGCGGCCGGCGGTTGCAATCTCAAACATATTTTAGCGTGGCATGGCATTTTCGTTCTCTTGTTTCTGTGAGACTTGGCAGGCATTCAGAACACTCCGAGTACTGTAGAATAGACGGCACGACATTCTGAGAGAGCTTGATGATGTTATGAACTATCTGACACATTGTGCAGCATCTCGTAAGCGCAATAAGACTGCCTGCCACTCGGTATACGTGAACTTTTCTC
This sequence comes from Schistocerca nitens, assembly GCF_023898315.1. NCBI lineage: Eukaryota > Metazoa > Arthropoda > Insecta > Orthoptera > Acrididae > Schistocerca > Schistocerca nitens. The sequence goes on from NC_064617.1 coordinate 562,843,058, forward strand.
TACATATTTCTGCGATTCTTACACTTATTCCGAAATACAGATTCAAATAATGAACACAACTTCCTTCCTGATACTCAATTTTAACACGTTTTACAAAATTAAAGTATTTTAAGTATAGAGAGCAAAGAGTTAGCCGGAACAAACTACGCACTTAGTGGGATTATAAATCAATATTGCGGTTCTGAACTAGCAAAAACAGCAGTGGCGCCATAAAATGCATAGTCACATATTCGAGAGAAAACAGCAAACCAACCAACCGTGCAGGACACTTCCTTCACTCTTGTTGAACTTCTTGTTATTTCAGAGGGATCAACATCAAATCAAGGAACACTTTGCGTTTCTTGCTCACTCTAATTGGCTGTTTTAATCGTCTGAGTCAAATGGCTCAGCACATGCTGAAGTATTTGATAGACTGAAGTACAACTTCAGACCAAAACGAAGGATATCGAACTGTATTTTATCTAACAGTTCACTTATTCACTCGTTTAAAATTTTTGTATCCAATGATTACTTTTCTTTTAACTAATTAATATACATTCACACACAGGGAAAGTTGCACACTGGACACACAACGTTCTCTACAAAGATTGGCACTCACCACATTCAGTATCACAAATGTATGCCTACACCTTTGGAATTTTAAAATCGATGTGAAACTTGCGAACTGAATATAATGGGCGACGAATTGGAGCGGCTTTCGTAAACTTTGCATGCCCGGTGCCTGATTTCCGGGCGTGTACCAAGCAATATCAGGAACTTTTTTTTACGCGACTTACAACAGCAATAATGTATTTTAGAAAATGCATGACAGCGCTATACTATGCTGAAGATGCACAATTATGAAGGGTTTGTTGCTAGAGTGTGGTTCCTCCATGTCAGTGCGGTAATTAGATGTGAGTAATATTAGAGTCTTTTTCATATCGAGATGACGGTGTATTACCGAAACAGACAGTAATAATAAACAAGATTAATACACCTCTATGTCATACATTTTCCCAAGTAATATTAGGTCCAAAATTGTTAAGACTTTCGTGGCCACTTGTTGACAAACTGCCTATTGGCTTCTGTCTCGGGTTCTTCGGCCGACGTTCATCTAATGATTTTTCTGACGATTTTTCCGAAACGTCAGAAAAATCATTAGATGAACGTCGGCCGAAGAACCCGAGACAGAAGCCAATAGGCAGTTTGTTAATATTAGGTCATTTGCTTGAGCTTTGTAGAAGTTTAGGAACATTAAGCATTTTGTATAAGAAAACAAAATGAACAAATAGAAATTTACTCCGCATAGGAAAATATACGAATGATTAGAAAAATTAATCAGTCCATCAAGCGTCATTCCTGATACACTCAGCGTGCCATAATATCTCTCTCTCTCTCTCTCTCTCTCTCTCTCTCTCTCTCTCTCTCTCTCACACGCACACACACACACACACACACACACACACACACACACACACACACACACACACACACACACACACACACACACACTTTGCTTTCAGTTATGCCAAGTTGATATGAAAAAGTTCGTCGGTGATATTCATTCAGACAGTTTGTGGTTGAGATGGAAGGGGTTTAACAAGTGAAACATAGCGTATCATGTGTTCCAAGTCTGGTTGAAATTATTCCACACGAGTTACTATGTGGAAGAGAACCAGGGGATAAACTCTCCCTAGCTCTATCATGCGTAGGGGTGGGGGTGAGAAGGTGGAGACATACAAAATAATCGAAAATCGCTGATGTTAATGCACATCAGAGACGCTGCGAGTCGTTAGCTGCCTGTTGATAGTCCCGTTGAACTTTCATCACCACCACTTACGCAGTGGAGAGTGGAAATGGTGTTACATAGAAGTAAGCATACGCCAGTGTTTCCACTTCTACGGGTTTCATCCTTTTTTAGGGCGAAACGTCTTACATTACGTGTTGTTTAGGGTATTTCATTTCGACAGGAATCTAGGGAAATGTGGGGTAAAATCGAACTTAAGGTGGTAACCCTGTTATTTATAGCAAGTACCACTATGTATTATTTACTCTAAGTCCCGACAGATTTGTTAAAGGGGATTCCCTCATATTATTCATGAATGCAATGTGTCTAATTTTGGCTTACTATATTAACTATGCCATTACCGTTGTTACGGACGACATCGGAGTTTTGTCTTATTATACCAACAGTAATCTTATCAAAAGTTGAGCGGTTATACCACCTGTATATAAGAGTAATACCAAGTACCAAGAAATCTGGAGTACCTGTCTGTGAAAGATGTGGTTAGCCATTTTAATTTTTTTGATGACAAAAAGCAAAATGCAGAAAGCAAAAAGCAGACAATGAATGGAGACATCAAGCGTTGATCGAAGGTAAGCATTTTGGTGTTGAAGGTGTGGTAGAGAGAAAAAAATTGCAGCTGAAATTTATGGGGATAAGGTAGTCCAAAAGCCCGAAAGATCACCGTGGCAATATTATTTACGAAAACCTGTAAGCGGTCCTTTCACTTTTACTAGCAGTTCTGTCTTCAAACACTGACGTAGAAAGGTTACTGAGTCTTCTCGAAAATGAAAAAACAGACAAAAGAAACGGATAGCTCCATACAAAACTGGGTGTGCTAGAAAACACGCTAAGTGCTGGAAAAGATGTAAAAGTGATGCTACAGCTTATGATCCTGCAAATCCAGGACTGTTTTGTAGAGTGTATTACAAATGTTATTAAATCGGTGAAATAGTATGTTGTTCATTATTGCAACTAAACGCCCTAAATCAGGGGATTTTTCAGATTTTTACCGTATTTTAGAGATAATCCCGAAAGAATCTAGGGTAAAACTATAATTGTAAGTGGAAATATTGGTCGACGCGCAACCAGCTAGCTGAAACTGAGCATTCCTATCGGACTTCCCTGGGACGCACTACGGCTCCTGCAAGGACGAGCTGGAGCATCCGCCATTTTGTTTCCCAGAGCTCTGAAGTGTAAACGTACTGCGTTGGTATAGGATTTGTGTCACGTTATTTAGCACGAAATTATGGGTGGTTGTGCTGCCACGAACTATTCTAACCATTCTAGAAGTGGATTTAGAATGGTCCGTTTCCCAGAAGATTCGGAGAGAAGAAAAAATGGACTGTGAACTGTCGTCGCGAAAACTGGGAACCGGGGCGGAACAGATAGTTATGTTTTGTAAGTAAATAATGTTTATTATGACTTGAAGCAATATTTAATAGTAAAAATAGTATGCGATACTCTAACGTAGGTGTTTTTTTAGCTGTTTTGAAAGTACTGCCTCTTAACAGAGGATTCTGCCTATAGGGAGTCAGCAGCCCCAAAATATCATAACACAGCGAAACATTCCAGAACATACAGTATTCAGAGTACAATATGCTATATATGTTTTCACTGATCAAATAGTGAATGCTCTGAATAACCGATCACCACCCATTGGGATTTTTGTAATCTCTCAAAGACTTAACTGTGTGAATCATGAAATTCTTCTAGACAAGCTCAATAATTGTGGTATGAGTGAAACAGTGCATTAATGGTTTACTTCATATTTAACTGGAAGAATGCAAAATGTCGAAATTAACAGTAGAGATAGTCGGTCCTTTGTCAACTTAAGCCATTTTCCATATTTACACGGAACTTGTGCTTTACCTTGGAGAAGGAACTGTGTAAGTGTTAAGTGTGTCACCATCTGCGACATGGTCGCGTATACAGTGATTCAATACTGTCAAATGTTTTTTATTCCAGTCTTTGATCACAATATGAATTCTTTAGACGATGACCGGTTTCAGTCCGTAATGACCATTCTCAGATCTTTTTTACACCTTGTCCTAAAGTGATAAGGCCATAATGGCATCGTCAAAACACATAAATATCATCAGCATAGCATCGTCATATAGATCTAAAATAAGGTGGAGAATAGGCCGCACCGTCCAGACAGTCATAATTGCAACTGGCTACTGGCTTTGACGATGCCATTATGGCCTTATCACTTTAGGATATTGTGTAAAAAAGATCTGGGGATGGTCATTACGGACTGAAACCCGTCATCGTCTAAAGAATTCATATTGTGTTCAAAGACTGAAATAAAAAACATTTGTTAAGTTAGTTCTTGTGTCCTGGAAATTTAACGACGCAAGCTTTCATGCGGTAGCGTTCTCGCTTCCCGCGTACGGGGTACCGGGTTCGATTCCCGGCGGGGTCAACGATTTTCTCTGCCTCGAGATGACTCGGTGTTGTGCGTCTTTCATCATTATTTCATCCTCATTCACTGGCAAGTCGCCGTAGTGGCGTTAAAGAACTTGTGGAGCGGCGGCCGAACCGCCCCGCGAGGGGTCTCCCGGCCACCAATGACATACGCTCATTATTATTATTCGACTAGAAGTGCCGTGTTTGGTGAGTTTCGTATTTATACTTGGTTATTGCGCAAATATGCACTTTAGTTGCAGCCGCGCCAACTCGTTCTTATCGGAGCCCTGTACATGATTTAATAAATGTCACTGTTTTATTTTCTTTGTGGAATTCAAATTAAATATTCGATAAACATAGGATGCGATTCTATCACAGAAATATTCATGTTTTTTGCCCGTTTATTTTTGACTCCGACAGCAAAGAAACGCAGCAATAAGCAAATAAAACGCGAGATTTGTGTGTCTAATCCACATACCGATGTAAAACATGACCGGAATGAATACTCAAAATAGCACGATCTAAGGCTCTCTGCAGGACACTTCTAAACTATTTCAGAAAACTTTAACAAAACAGCACAGTTCGCATAAGCTACATGCTTTGTTTAGCATTCGCTGGGAAGCAAACTGGCGTATGCCCCAGCCTGTGTTTTTAGGAGCTCTAGGACCCATTACGACGTCACTTTCCGTCCACGGCGAATAATTACTGTCCAGAATAAGTTATATCTACGGACTTTAAGTCGTGTTAGGAGCACCACTGGGAGGATTTTCGAGGGCAAAAATGTAAAACGTTTTGATCAAACGTTCAAATGTTTGTGAAATGTTATGGGAGTTAAGTGCTAAGGTCATCAGTCCCTAAGCTTACACACTACTTAACCTAAATTATCCTAAGGACACACACACACACACACACACACACACACACACACACACACACACACACACGAGGGAGGACTCTAACCTCCGCCGGGACCAGCCGCACAGTCCATGACTGCAGCGCCTTAGAAAAACGTTTTGATGCGACGTCCTTCCACATCTGAACGACGTACGTGCAGCATCGGCAGCACATGGTTTAACACAAAAACCAACTCTTCGTAGTGGCAGGACGCAAAAGCTCCGTTCAAGCCGTGCACGAAGCACAGCGGATACGGGGGGAATAATACGGACGTGAGAGTTTTGCTGGTCTGTCGCCTCCAGCTGCCGGCCGGTCCGGTCGCGAGGTTTATGGCGCGTACGTGCGTCGCGGCGGGCCGCTGCCAATGTCATGGGGACGGCGCCGCCGCTGTTGACGTCGCGGCTGCGTGCCTGCGTGGCGCCCAACCTCTGACGCAGGTCAGGCTGGCGGTGACCCGCCAACAAGATGCTAATGGCACGCAGGCGCCCGGCCACCGGCTCGCTCGTTCACACCGCGCCTCGCGGGCACGTAGGCCTCCGCAAGCGCGCCTGTCCCCGGAACCGATCCGCTCACTTTGCAGTGGAGTGTGCGCTGTAGCGACACTTTTCCGGTCAATTAAAACTGTGTGCCGAGCGGGGACGCCAACCCAGAACCTATTTTTTTCTGGGGGGGGAGGGGGGGGGGGGCGGAGGCTGAGCTATCCGAACACCACTCACCCGTAACTACAGCTCAACATCACACTGTCATGCTTTCCAAACTTCGCAGAAATTTTCTCCCAAGATTAATGAGGTCAAGCTGAAAGAAGTTCCGTTTGCCAATCACAAATCAGAAAGCTGCTGATCGACGAGTTCTTCAAGGCTAAAGTTACGAACGTCGAGTTACATGCCTGAACCTTCGAAGCCAGTGTTCATGGCCCTTTGGACAACAAAAGAGAATTTTGTTCATATAGCTTAGAACTGTTGGACAGCTAAATTATGAGTGGAATATCACTAAACCACGGTTCCCCAAACTGTGAACAGTGCTCGACGAAAATCTATTAATAATAGGGCGGTTTTGTTCTGACATTTTGACTATACTAATATATTTTTTTAATTTTATGGCTTTTGCCATTGTTGCGATTTACAACTGAAGTAATCCATGTATGTGCATATTGGTATTTGTTTGTTTGTTTGTTTGTTTGTGTGTGTGTGTGTGTGTGTGTGTGTTCCACATCTCCTACTAACCCAGTGGACCGATTTCAACCAGACTTGCTACACATATCGCTGTCATGCAAGAATCGCTGTGCGGGTAAAAAACGACCTACCTATCGTAGTGCAGGAGATACGACGTCATAAACAGTGAGATGCGTAAAAAATTGCCACATCTTGCACGAACTTTCAAAATGGTACAAGTGGCTCTGAGCACTATGGGACTTAACTGCTGTGATCATTAGTCCCCTAGGACTTAGAACTACTTAAACCTAACTAACCTAAGAACATCACACATATCCATGCCGGATGCAGGATTCGAACCTGCGACCGTAGCGGTCGCGCGGTTCCAGACTGTAGCGCCTAGAACCGCTCGGCCACTCCGGCCGGCTGCACGAACTTTTGATACATTTATTCTTTACTACCAAGGTACACTTACAGTCAAGTCAACTTAAGGAAACGCCTGACGCCTGACAGCGCTTGGACAGCTTTCGACTGCAAAGCGCTAACAGTTGTAGGCGAAAACAATAGGAATTCTACAGAGCTATGAAGACGCGTTGCTATTCAGACGTTTACAAAATCGCGCTGTGGACACGCGAAGCAGTTGCGACCAGCATACCGAAACTGTATAGGATCATGTTCCTTGATTTGGATACTTCACTTACACATTTGTACATTATACATGTTTCTTTGTACGACTGTTTCATTCTTTCAAAGGTGTTTTTCGAGGACATCTAATAGAAAACGCATAATGGATACTCGGGCAATGCTGGTTTGTCGGCTGGTCACTGAATAAAACATTTATCATTTTTTGAAAAATTCAATTGACCTTCAAAATCAAGTGTTCCATCAAAGTAGCAGGACTCTCAAAGTGTTCCGTCAGAGAAAAAGCTTGGAAACCTCTGCACTGAATACACACTTAAGCCCGTTACATCCGCATTTTTTTTTCCCGCAAAACGTGGGACCGTTAGTGACGAATGCTTCCATCGGAGTTGCTTGGAGGGATCTCTGCCTCCCACAAAAACCACTTTTCCACACTAGGCAGTGTATAAAAACATGCATCAGTATTTCACCGAGATCACACGTGAACACTGAGGTAACGACATTTTAAACGATTTTATACAAGCGTAACAGAAATCTTGTTGCTACAAATTATCAAATATTACTCTACAATAGTACCGCCAACAATATTGTTTGCTAAGATTGGCAACAAGCGAAAGTCAATTAATACCGCCGGCTTCTCTCTATACCTCCACTCTATCCTTCGCGCAAAGTGGTAAGCTGTATTGTGCTTGGAGTACATTAAGCTAAAGGGACAAGAGACTGTATTCGCAGAGGGTGAGAGGATTTCTTTATTGTTGTACTCCACTTTCAATATTAGGGCTCCAGATCCTCTTACATTTAACCTCATCTCCTTCGAAAGTTAACTCTGCAATATGCGAAGTACATGACATGTAAATAATAATAATAATAATAATAACTCCCGTGGAGGCCCGGGAAAAGAATAGGCCTCCGGGATGTTCTGCCAGTCGTAAAAGGCGACGAAAAGAACAAACCACTAATAGGGCTAACCCCCCTTTTAGTGTGATTACTTGGTTCAGGACAGAACTAAAGAAGCCTCGGACAAGCGCCGTCATGGTCGGGGACGACGCTTGAACCCTATGCCCGCCCACAATGGTAACGACACTGCTAGCCAACTAGAAAATGATTCAAATCCAAATAGAGGTGTTTTGCATGATATGCTTCCTGCAACCACCCTAGAAAGAAAACAAAGACAGAGGATGAGATGGTCAGATGAAGTTAATCGACACCTCATGTTCTGTTATTACCAAGCAACAAACCTAGGAACCAACACAACTGGATACAGATCACAAGTATACACAACATTTATTACCAGATACCCAGAATTAACATTCTTAACAGAACAACGACTAGCTGATTAGATCCGTGTAATAATCAAAAATAACAGGATACCCCAGTCAGAATTAGAAAACATCAAACAACAAGTACAACAAATACTAGAACAAAATAATGTGCAATCAGAAGAAGAAGAAAATACAGTAATGGACTCAAAAATCCCAGAGCAAACAAACAAAGAACAACACACATCAATTAAACAATCAGAGGAAAACGACATCTTAAGACAGCCACCAGAACAAGCACAAATAGAACACGAAGTGACACACATGTTAGATATAGAAGAGAAATTTCAGCTGACATATATAGAATACAAAGACACAAATACAGACATTAGACCATTCTTGCATAGACCACCAAATAACCCACAAGTCGAAACAACAATAACAACTATCAACACAATCATACACAACAAAATAAATGAAAATACAACAATGGAAGAGTTACAACTACTGGTTTATGTAGGAGCACTCACTACAGTAAATATACACACTAGGCAGAGATCAGAACCAACCAACACACAGAAGAAACACACAAAACCAGCATGGCAACACAGGCTACAGATCAGAATAGAAAAACTGAGAAAAGACATCGGACAGCTAACACAATTTATAAGAAATGAAATCTCGGAAAAAAAACGAAAAAGGTTAGGTAAAATCTCACAACAAGAAGCGACAGAGCAATTAGACGAAAAGAAGCAGAAATTACAAGCATTAGCCAAACGACTCAGAAGATACAAAAAAAGTGAAAATAGAAGGAAACAAAACCAAACATTCAACACAAACCAAAAGAAATTTTACCAGACAATAGATAACACACACATTAAAATAGGCAATCCACCAAACATAACAGACATGGAACACTTCTGGAGCAACATATGGTCAAACTCGGTACAACATAACAGGCATGCACGGTGGATACAAGCAGAAACAGACTCATACAAGATGATACCACAAATGCCTGACGTGATAATTTTGCAACATGAAGTCACCCGAGCAATTAATTCTACGCACAATTGGAAAGCCCCTGGAAATGATAAAATAGCAAATTTCTGGCTAAAGAAGTTCACCTCAACACATTCACATCTAACTAAATTATTTAACAGTTACATTGCAGACCCATACACATTCCCTGATACACTTACACATGGAATAACCTATCTGAAACCTAAAGATCAAGCAGACACAGCAAACCCAGCTAAATATCGTCCCATAACATGCCTACCAACAATCTATAAAATATTAACTTCAGTCATTACACAGAAATTAATGACACATACAACACAGAACAAAATTATAAATGAAGAACAAAAAGGCTGTTGCAAAGGAGCACGAGGATGTAAAGAGCAACTGATAATAGATGCAGAGGTGACATATCAAGCTAAAACCAAACAAAGGTCACTACACTACGCATACATTGATTACCAAAAAGCTTTTGATAGTGTACCCCACTCATGGTTACTACAGATACTGGAAATATACAAAGTAGATCCTAAATTGATACAGTTCCTAAACATAGTAATGAAAAACTGGAAAACCACACTTAATATCCAAACAAACTCTAATAATATCACATCACAGCCAATACAGATTAAGTGTGGAATATACCAAGGAGACTCATTAAGTCCTTTCTGGTTCTGCCTTGCTCTGAACCCACTATCCAACATGCTAAATAATACAAATTATGGATACAATATTACTGGAACATACCCACACAAAATCACACATTTGCTATACATGGATGATCTAAAACTACTGGCAGCAACCAATCAACAACTCAACCAATTATTAAAGATAACAGAAGTATTCAGCAATGATATAAATATGGCTTTTGGAACAGACAAATGTAAGAAAAATAGCATAGTCAAGGGAAAACACACTAAACAAGAAGATTACATATTGGTTAACCACAGCGACTGCATAAAGCGATGGAAAAAACATATCTATAAATATCTAGGATACAGGCAAAAAATAGGAATAGATAATACAAATATTAAAGAAGAACTAAAAGAAAAATATAGACAAAGACTAACAAAAATACTGAAAACAGAATTGACAGCAAGAAACAAGACAAAAGCTATAAATACTTATGCCATACCAGTATTGACCTACTCATTTGGAGTAGTGAAATGGAGTAACACAGACCTAGAAGCACTCAATACACTTACACGATCACAATGCCACAAATATAGAATACATCACATACATTCAGCAACAGAAAGATTCACATTAAGCAGAAAGGAAGGAGGAAGGGGATTTATCGACATAAAAAACCTACACTATGGACAGGTAGACAATTTAAGAAAATTCTTTCTAGAACGAGCAGAAACTAGCAAAATACACAAGGCAATCACTCATATAAATACATCGGCTACACCACTGCAACTTCATAACCACTTCTACAACCCTTTAGATCACATAACATCAACAAATACGAAGAAAGTAAATTGGAAAAAGAAAACACTACATGGCAAGCACCCGTATCATCTAACACAGCCACACATCGATCAAGACGCATCCAACACATGGCTAAGGAAAGGCAATATATACAGTGAGACAGAAGGATTCATGATTGCAATACAGGATCAAACAATAAACACCAGGTATTACAGCAAGCATATTATTAAAGATCCCAATACCACAACAGATAAATGCAGACTTTGTAAACAACAAATAGAAACAGTAGATCACATCACAAGCGGATGTACAATACTAGCAAATACAGAATACCCCAGAAGACATGACAATGTCGCAAAAATAATACATCAACAGCTTGCCTTACAACATAAACTTATAAAACAACACGTTCCTACATACAAGTATGCACCACAAAATGTACTGGAGAATGATGAATACAAATTATACTGGAACAAAACCATTATAACAGATAAAACAACGCCACATAACAAACCTGACATCATACTCACCAATAAAAAGAAGAAATTAACACAATTAATCGAAATATCCATACCCAATACAACAAATATACAAAAGAAAACAGGAGAAAAAATTAAAAAATACATCCAACTGGCTGAGGAAGTCAAAGACATGTGGCATCAGGATAAAGTTGACATCATACCAATTATACTATCAACTACAGGAGTCATACCACACAATATCCACCAATACATCAATGCAATACAGCTACATCCAAACATATATATACAATTACAGAAATCCGTAATTATTGATACATGTTCAATTACCCGAAAGTTCCTAAATGCAATATAACATGTACCGTACAGCAAAAAGGAAGTGACGCTTGATAAAGGTCCGCGTCACTCCATTCTTAACCAGACTTCTAAAAAGTCTGAGAAAGTAATCAAATAATAATAATAATGAAGTGACAATAATGAACATATGGTACTGGAATAATGTCAGCCTTATTGTCTTCAAGTCAGGGGAAAAATTTAACTCGTCCGGCAAAGTGGGAGAAATAACAGGTTACATTTAGCAGCTGCAAAATAAAAAAAATAAAAAAAAATGTAGTAATTGATAGAGAGTAGGAAAGCTGGGATACTGTTGACAATGAGTCAAACTGAGACAGAAGTACTGGTTCGTTGTTGGCCAGAAGAAAGGCAGCTGGATTATGCCGAGCATGTTCTGGATCAGACGCAGGTTACTGGATGGATTGTTCCACAATAGCATGGCTCAGATGGCTGTGATTGAGAAACATTTAATGCTATACACGCGTATAGTACAAATCCTGGACGTATTATCAGATCTTTTATTGCAGTTATGGAATGATGACATACATTTAATACAGTAGGAGAAATTTCGTGGATCCTAGTGGCTAAGAATCCAGCGGAGAAAAAACGGCGTAGAAGGTGGAGTGTGTAAAAGAGCCACGTCACCAATCCTCCCGCGGCCAGTCTGAGCGTGAGTGAGTGCCGAAGTGATCAAACAGCTGTGTGTTAGACACACATCTTACACAAGCACTCATTCAAGGCTAGCTTAGGGCACCTTTTGAGTCTCAGCTGAGCCTTATTGAGTTACATCACAATAGCAAAGATAGGACTAGAGACCGTATTTTTATTATTATTTTTAGATGGAAACTTTTTCTAAATTCTTGAGTTATAGGCAGCAAAGCGAGTGATGCCCTTCGTCCTGTAGAAGTTCGTCCTCCCCACTTCAACTACTCATCCAAGACTATACTAGGATCTTCTGCTTTTTTATATGTGAAGTAGTTACCATCTAAGAATATTTGAGGAACTGTTTCACGAAAATATTTGCTGCCCAAATTTCTGTTCGATATGAGCATCAGCTATTGATTTCTTGGAGTTTTGAGATATTGAAGAAAGGTCATCCTTCATACTTACACGGCTGAAGCCACACTTTTAGGGATGGCGCTTCGATACAGTTGCATGTCGTTAGCGTAAGTGATAATTACAAGCATGTAACACAGATGAAATATCGTTGATAAGTAGAGAAAAAATAACGGACCAAGAACTGAACCCTGGGGGCGCCCGAGATGACAATGATATCTTATTTGTCGAATTTAGTTTTGTAAAGAGAGTTCAGCTGTGGGCTGTCTCACTACTTTAGATTTTTTCGGCCATTTCCGGGCAAACCTAAAATCAGGCAAGGGTAGTCCTGCAGAAAATTTAATTCTGACTTAGGGGGAAGAAGTTTCCAGTTCCGGCGCTTTCTGTCTGCCTAACACCCACGTATCCCGTGAACTGATATCACAGCGGTACGACGACGGTTTAATCATCAACTACTCTAACTATATGAAGAAAACAAACGGAGTTCGTCTTGCAATTACGTAGCAGCGTCGTACTACGAACACTAAGAGAAAGCAAGGCAGCAGCGCGAGACGTGGAAGTAGGCGACGCTTTCACTGACGGACTAGCGGTGACAACGTCTTTAACGACATTCTTTATTCCAGACACTTTAGCCACTTCTGTTGCTTACACGCAAGCAGCCGACGTTTGTTGCATAGATCCGCTATGCAGCCAAGCTGTTTGACCGAGGTCAACGCTTAAATATTTGTATACCTGATGCATTAAGGACAGTTCATTTCCGATATTTCCATTACACACAGGACAATGGCCCCACCCATTCCTATCGCTTTGTACGGTGAGCACGAGTAGTACCTGTAAATAATCTGTTCTATTCTGGAATAATCCGTTAAACAAAGATATCCAAATACTTGCGCTAAATCTGCAGACACAGCTCGGTGGTTTTCACAGAAATTGAAGAGATTACTTTTTAATTAGAAAGGCAATTAATTAACGCCATCTGAAAGCACATGCACAGATTATATAACGAAAAGTGAGTCACGAACGCCATGTTATAATTCATGTACAAGTTTGTTTGGAATCTGTAGCATGAAGCAGTGGAAGTGTAATATCAGCTGAAGAAAATAACGAGCCCTGTAATTGGTGTGAACACTTCCGAGCAGCGAGACATCATCCCTCCCAAACGTTGATAATGTATAATATTAGTAGGGGTTTGTGTGTGTTCAGTATATGGTTCAGAGACGAGGTATCGAGGTATCTTCACAGTTCAATCACACAAATTATAAGTTTTCTATAATAAAAAAAAAACTGCTTTCTATGTAACACGAAATATTTATTGGAACATTTGAAACGATACTGGAGCACAAAACGTATTTTGTAAATCAGTTGTGTCGCATACATTACGCATTTTATGTATGATTTGCGTTTATCGTCATTCTTGGCAGTCACACGTTTTATGCAGCAGTCATTCGTAATGTTACAGCCTCTAAGGGTATCAGGAAGCAGTTGATGGAGAGGCTTATAATCAGAAAATAAAAAGTGTGCAGAGAAGAAAGGAACACTTAAGTATAAATAAAAGTTAACAAGTGGCGAAACTCACTATCTATTCACAAAATTCCACCCAATTTGAAGTACTTTCACGGATGAAGATATGTGGACCGAAGTAGCGTGTAACAACTATAAACACTTTTGCGACGAGAAGAGAGTCGAGTTAAAACTAACTGAAATGATCACTATTATTTGAATGAAAAGCACATACGCATATCGTATTTCTGTAGATATTTACGGGGAGCCAGGCAAGAATGCCAGAAGATTCGGCACAACCCATAGTGGAGGATATCCTCTCCTATACTCATATTAGGGCAAACGTTTCTCAGAATTTTTGGCAAGAACAACATTGGCACTTGCTGGAGAGGTCAGTGATTGTTTAAAGAAGTATTTTAACAGTTTAGTTTCTGGCAGAATCGCACGTATAACTCTACCACATCATTCCTGCGCTGGGGGTGAGGGCGCTTTGGTCGCTTTATCGCGTGTTTTTGTCGCGAAATTTCACGAGGATACGCTGAACCACTTTATAGTACACGTACAACAGTCTTAAAATGGTTAAGTGCTATGCGCTTTCCTCCGTCACCACTGTGCTTGTTTACTGTTACGTCGTCGCGTGTTTTCGATAACGGCCGTGGGAGGCCAAGTGCAATACTATTTTGGTCGGGTAGCACTTACACCTAGAAATTACCCGTTTCTCCCGTCACAGACGATCTTCTGATCATACGAAGGAAGCGATCCGCTTCCGATCATTATGGAAAACGTATGCCAATCTCTTTTGACTGATTAGCAACGTGGTTTTCTCAGAGTGCTCCTTCTTATGATACGAAGATTGCCAGTGGCAGTCGAAACTGGTACGGTCTTTGTGAAACTGCGCGAGATTCTGCCGGAAATTAAACCGTTTTAAAAAATACCAAGACCCTGCAAACGTCGAAACCCCGAGGTCATTGGAATAGCACGGAGAGAACTCTAAGGACTATTTCGGGCGAGACACAGGAACATGATGTGCTCAGCGCCTATCATGGAACACTGGACTGTTGAGACGTTTATGGGAAATTGCGGTGCATGTGTACAAGGCATCAAAAACAAGAAGCTAGGGCGATATTTTCTAGATTATTACACCAGCGTTTTGAAGAAGCTGCCAAGCAGACACGATAGTAAATATCGGATGAATTCAGAGACTCACTGCTACGATCAAAACAGTGTAATAATTCTGTTACCTCATGGAGGGACCACAGTAATGGGATAAGAGACTTCACGGGTGTACTGAGGCATACAAGAAATCATTTTTCCTCCCGCTCCATATGCAAATCGAAGAGAACAAATAATCGCTAATGTTGGTACACAACTCTGCCAGGAAGAGCCCACCGATCAGTATTGCGTTGGAGTCGTCCGAACGTGGATGCAAGCTCCGATTCAGTTGGGCAAGGTGCCGTAAGACAAGATAGTCCACAATTTTTGTCAGAGGTCGTTTATATCCTAGATACTGGCAGTGGCACGGAATTGACATCGAGCTGGTCCAACACAAGTTCTTTCGGGGACAGAAATGGCGATGTTTCTGGACAATAGGGCACATCAGTATGACACAGAAAGTTCGTACAAAGACGTCCTGTGTGTGTTGACGAGTATTGTCGCGTCAAAAAAGGCACCACGACACTGTCGCATAAGAAATAACATGCGATGACGCAGGTTGTCCGTGGCGTACCATTGTGCCGTCAGAATTCCCTCAAGCACAACCGGTCGTGACCTGAATCATACCTGATGGGTCAGCATACTATGCCGCCAGTGACACTGCCGCGACTCCCCAAAACCTTGGAAGAGTAGGACTTCTTCCCAAGTCGTTGCCGTACGCGCCGACGATGGTTATCGCGGGTAGTCCAGAGATTCGATTCACCGCTGAGCACAGTGCGACGCCATTCATCTGAAGACCACGCTTCCCGGTCATGGCACCATTCCAAACTCAGCCGTTCGTGCTGTGCAGTCTACGCATGGGACGCAAATTCTCCTCCGATTCCTGCTAGTCTCCGACCAATGGTGCAGGATGACATACAACATATCCACGGGGTCCATTACTTATTATCCGATGGCAGGAGCCAACGTGAAAGCGGTACCAACTGCGTCAAATGCTGATGACGCTGTCACACACGAGTAAGCAGTACTCTTGTGCCCTTCTCAGCGATCACTCAACATCTGACGCTCTTCAGCGCCCTTCTATACCTCACCAGTTCTGGTAACAACACTGAACACGATCAACATTAATGGGCTCAGGTGTTCATTCTACCTGACACAGATAATTACACCTTCAATAAATTACATACCTGCCGATTGTAAGTGTGTGTACAAAGTTACACTAACATTCGACGATGTCTTCTGGGAACTTCACTTTTTTTTTTTTTTCCGGGTAGTGTAGCTTCCGTCCTGCAAGTAAAGAGTCTTGCCGCAAATGGCAAATACCAATGTAACGTACGTTCATTTTCTGGAGAACATCCAACGTCGAAGCTCCTAAACTTTATTCCGAGAAAATATCAGCAACAGACGAAAGCGCGCGGATGTGGCCAGAGGGCATCTAGCCCGCTATCGGATGGCACCAAAGTCAAAAGGCATCGCAGTTAGTTTGGACTGCGGCTGAGAGCACAGGAAGCACGAGGTATGAGCAATATCAGCTAACTGTGTGGGAGGGGAAGGGAATGGGGCGGGAGAGAGGGGGAGAGGGGGAGAGGGAGAGAGAGAGAGAGAGAGAGAGAGAGAGAGAGAGAGAGAGAGATTTTTTCACAGCACGTGACTGATTATCTCGTGTCCTTCGAGAAACTTCTCTGTAGTCTAGAAGCTATCGCACCCGAAGCTCAAACCAATCACCATCACTTCTGATTAAGACACATTTTACGGATTATGCGTCCCGAAGTGGTCTGCTTGGAAACAAACGTATTAGACCGACGTAGTAGTACCAACAGGTAAGTGAAGCGAGAAATAAATAAATAAATTAATGACGTGAGAAGTTCTTTCTAACTCTGTTTCATGTATGTTCTCCAAGTATCTTACAGGAACTGCAGCATTTTAGCTATTATACGAAGTCCTCAGAACTGTCATCTGGACGTTTGTATCAAAAGGTGTCACTGTATAGCCAAGAGTAAGATTCGGTCTTTCACGCCGCACTTGGAAACTTAAGAAATCGGCTATTTGGAGTGTCCAGATCCATTTTCATTTTATGATACTGGTGTTAAGGAAACACGTGTAACGACAAAGAACGCCATTCCGGGTATACATTTTTCCACTGCTAGATGAGCATTCGTTAGTTTTTTTCGCAAAAGAAGTCCAAGTCTCACAGTCTGATATTGTATGCTATGTTCGGGTACTACTGGTAACTGTAATAATTAGGGCGTGAATTAATAAATTCTCTACGCATACAACTTTGTCTCCGTATCTTCTGTTATGCCAAATGGGAGTCTTTCGTGTTTTACCTGAACGACGGTATAGTCGAAGGGAGGACCGACAATACTGTTCTGCGTTCGAAAAAAAAAAAGCTTTGTGATTTTATTAATTACGCAGTTACCTGATTAATCGAGTGACAAAGCCGTGCAAGCTTCTTCATCTCCCAGTACCTACTGCAACCTACATCCTTCTGAATCTGCTTAGTGTATTGATCTCTTGGTCTCCCTCTACGATTTTTACCCTCCACGCTGCCCTCCAATGCTAAATTTGTGATCCCTTGATGCCTCAAAACATGTCCTACCAACCGATCCCTTCTTCTAGTCAAGTTGTGCCACAAACTTCTCTTCTCCCCAATCCTATTCAATACCTCCTCATTAGTTACGTGATCTACCCACCTTATCTTCAGCATTCTTCTGTAGCACCACATTTCGAAAGCTTCTATTCTCTTCTTGTCCAAACTGGTTATCGTCCATGTTTCACTTCCATACATGGCTACACTCCATACACATACTTTCAGAAATGACTTCCTGACACTTAAATCTATACTCGATGTTAACAAATTTCTCTTCTTCAGAATCGATTTCCTTGCCATTGCCAGTCTACATTTTATATCCTCTCTACTTCGACCATCATCAGTTATTTTACTCCCTAAATAGCAAAACTCCTTTACTACTTTAAGTGTCTCATTTCCTAATCTAATCCCCTCAGCATCACCCGATTTAATCTGACTACATTCCATTATCCTCGTTTTGCTTTTGTTGATGTTCATCTTATATCCTCCTTTCAAGACACTGTCCATTCCGTTCAACTGCTCTTCCAAGTCCTTTGCTGTCTGACAGAATTACAATGTCATCGGCGAACCTCAAAGTTTTTACTTCTTTTCCATGAATTTTAATACCTACTCCGAATTTTTCTTTTGTTTCCTTTACTGCTTGCTCAGTATACAGATTGAACAACATCGGGGAGAGGCTACAACCCTGTCTCACTCCTTTCCCAACCACTGCTTCCCTTTCATGCCCCTCGACTCCCATAACTGCCATCTGGTTTCTGTACAAATTGTAAATAGCCTTTCGCTCCCTGTATTTTACCCCTGCCACCTTCAGAATTTGAAAGAGTATTCCAGTTAACGTTGTCAAAAGCTTTCTCTAAGTCTACAAATGCTAGAAACGTAGGTTTGCCTTTTCTTAATCTTTCTTCTAAGTTAAGTCGTAAGGTTAGTATTGCCTCACGTGTTCCAACATTTCTACGGTATCCAAACTGATCTTCCCAGAGGTCCGCTTCTACCAGTTTTTCCATTCGTCTGTAAAGAATTCGCGTTAGTATTTTGCAGCTGTGACTTATTAAACTGATAGTTCGGTAATTTTCACATCTGTCAACACCTGCTTTCTTTGGTATTGGAATTATTATATTCTTCTTGAAGTCTGTGGGTATTTCGCCTGTCTCATACATCTTGCTCACCAGATGGTAGAGTCTTGTCATGACTGGCTCTCCCAAGGCCATCAGTAGTTCTAATGGAATGTTGTCTACTCCCGGGGCCTTGTTTCGACTCAGGTCTTTCAGTGCTCTGTCAAACTCTTCACGCAGTATCTTATCTCCCATTTCATCTTCATCTACATCCTCTTCCATTTCCATAATACTGTCCTCAAGTACATCGCCCTTGTATAAACCCTCTATATACTCCTTCCACCTTTCTGCCTTCCCTTCTTTGCTTAGAACTGGGTTGCCATCTGAGCTCTTGATATTCATACAAATGGTTCTCTTCTCTCCAAAGGTCTCTTTAATTTTTCTGTAGGCAGTATCTATCTTACCCCTAGTGAGACAAGCCTCTACATCCTTACATTTGTCCTCTAGCCATGCCTGCTTAGCCATTTTGCACTTTCTGTCGATCTCATTTTTGAGACGTTTGTATTCCCTTTTGCCTGCTTCATTTACTGCATTTTTATATTTTCTCCTTTCATCAATGAAATTCAATATTTCTTCTGTTACCCAAGGATTTCTATTAGCCCTCGTCTTTTTACCTACTTGATCCTCTGCTGCCTTCACTACTTCATCCCTCAGAGCTACCCATTCTTCTTCTACTGTATTTCTTTCCCCCATTCCTGTCAATTGTTCCCTTATGCTCTCCCTGAAACTCTCTACAACCTCTGGTTCTTTCAGTTTATCCAGGTCCCATCTCCTTAAATTCCCACCTTTTTGCAGTTTCTTCAGTTTCAATCTGCAGTTCATAACCAATAGATTGTGGTCAGAATCCACATCTGCCCCTGGAAATGTCTTACAATTTAAAACCTGGTTCTTAATTATATATATATATATATATATATACACACAACCGGACTGCCAGCAATTTTGCAATCGCTTCAATGCGTCATGACCTACGGTGTGACCATAAATTATCGTTACAACCTTAGACTTAAGTAACTTTATACTAGATATTAAATGGTTTTCAACATGTGATAACTCTAATTCCATTTTTTTACCTTCCACGTGAACCAATTTTAACACAAAATTGAACTTTCGAACATGATAAAATGGGGACGCCACGGGAGAAAGCTCAGTATGTGATCTGCTTCATATAGAGGACGTCCGTTACACAAGTGCAACGAAACGTGAGAACACTGTATGGAAGACAACCGCCGTCCCGAGCAACTATTAGGGCTTGACATACGTCATTTAAGGTAATAGGTAGTGTCCTCCATAAAAAGGGGGTAGCTTGTCTGTTTCAGACGCCACCGTGGACAAAGCACGGCAGGCGTTTGGAAGGAGTCCGATAAAATCTGTACCTACGGATCTCGTGAACCAAACCTCGGTTAGAACCAACGTACACATTCGTAACGCATTTGACCATGTCACCGGAGATATCTTGAATCGTACGTGGCGAGAAACGGAATGTCGGCTAGACACTATCTGTGTCACTTAGGGTGCAACACATTGATATGAATGAATTCAAAACATTACGAGTTATCACATGTTGAAAGCATTTGTTACTATATAGTATAGTTTCATGCATATTAAAGTGTTAAGCTGTGAAGATAATTTATACACAACCTAAATTTGAAATTTTTTTGTCGTTGTGCCTCAGACGCATGCAAACGTTTAGAGCGGCTTTAACTATGCAACCGTCTGTTCACGCTGATACGAGGAAGGAAGGAAGGAAGGAAGTGGTCGTTATGCAAGTTAGTGGTTGCTCTGCACTGTAAAGCCGACAACCGACGCGGAAAAATTCGTTGCTAATGTATCAGAGAAAGTCTATTACGTTCTTGATTTTAACGAAATTAACGGAGTGCATAATAAATTGCAGATGACACCATGAAAGTAAGTCATACACCTCGGAGCAGGTATTTACAGCAACGCATCTTTCGGAAAAAAAAGAGGGAAGATCTTTGTAATAATGGACTGAGTGCGGGCCGTTTGCGTCCTATATAAGTTTCCACCGTGTACAGTGGATATCGGAAACATACGAAAATACAATTTTCCAGTGCCGCCGTACTTTATTAGGTCTAATCTGAAGGAATAAGACTTTCGATTCTCGAAAGACATCTTACAACCACGTTACAAAATTTGAGGGTCCTGAAAACTATTGCCGCTGCCAAATTGCCAGTTAATTAGTGTACTGTTAAAAAGACAAACTCTTTACACTGAAGCTACGGACAAAAATACGGGACCACCAAAAACACAGCACATTACCCTGCCTAATAAGACGCAGGGAAACAGCTGGCGTTTAAAAAAGGTTCCTTTCATATCGTAGTGAATAAACACAGTTTCTGAACGGTTTTTAAGGCAATCGTACACCATCTTGTCTGCAAAATGGTGGCAAACTCAGACAACGATGATGGAGGTGGATAGCGATCATGCATGCTTTCTCCTAAGTTGACCACAAAAGCTCAACAATATCGAGATCTGGTGAGTGTGGTGTCCAGGGGAGGTGGGACAGTTTATCCTCGTGCTCACAAAACCAGTCCTAGCCGGTGCGAGCTGAGGGAAGAGGGGCCCTGTCGTCTTGGAACACACCATCACCACTGTGGAACAACGCTGTACCTTGGGATGGACCTGATCACCCAAAACGGGCACGTTATCCTTGGCAGCGATGCGACTTTGCAGAGGAACCATGGGGCCCTTGAGACACTTCGATATGTCTGTCCAAATCACCACCGAACCCACACCGTGTCTCACTCTTAGAGCGTAAACTCGCCAGAAGGGGAAAACAGTGTGAAACAAGACTCAGTAGACGAAATGACTTTCTTCCACTGCTCCACAGTCGAGGTTTTATGGCTTCGGGACCACGTTTTCCTATTTTATTATATTGTATGGCACTGGGGACCTAGAAACGACGAAGAGGTTTCGTCCCCGCCGTAGCCCTCAGTGGTTCACAAACCCACAACTGGCTACAGCAGTCCACTCACCCCATCGCCGCCCCACACCGAACCCAGGGTTATTATGCGGTTCGGCCCCCAGTAGACCACACCCGGGAGCGTCTCACGCCAGACGAGTGTAACCCAAAATGTTTGCGTGGTAGAATAATTATGGTGTACGCGTACGTGGAGACAGAGTTTGCGCAGCTATCGCTGACAGTGTAACTGAGGCGGAATAAGGGGAACCAGCCCACATTTGCCGAGGGATATGGTAAACCGCCTCAAAAACCACCCACAGACTGGCAGCACACACCGAACCTCGACACTAATTCGCCGGGCGGATTCGTGCCGGGGACCGTAACGCCTTCCCGCTCGGAAAGCACTGCGTTAGACCGAATGGCTAACCGGGCGGGCTGCGTTTTTCTGTTACAAGCATTTGCACCACTGATGTGTGAGTTTGAAATTCCATCTCGACCCGCTATTCCCTGTTTATGAAGCTCCTTTCGTGTTGTTTTGGTGCTGACTGGGTTCGCAAGCGTCACATTCGGGTCTGCAGTGACTTTAGCAGCTGTCGCATTCTTATTAAATGAGCGACTGTCACAGTCACTCAACACACGCTTTCGTCCGCGTTGTGATTAAACGGATGAAATTTTTCCGCTCTACCTGTATGCGGTATACGTCTTCGATGCGGTGCCTCTTGATACGCCAAACACTTTGGCTACCTTGGTTACGGAAACACCCAACAATTTACCCACGTTTGAATACACTTAGCTCCGACGTAACGCACTGCAACTACACGAAGCACCGTTGTGACCACGACTGCCACTTGCAACATAGTGAGTACACTGCACAGGTGCCGTTGATGGTCAAAAACAACAGCACAATCAGGGGGCTTGGCTAGCACCTGCATTTATGTTTAAGTGTGCCTTTCTCGCGGTGTTTCCATATTTTCACCCGACCCCTGTATGAATGTTATGCTTAATCAATGACCTTGTACATAATGACTCCACAGTAAAATTCAGTGAACTACAGCCAAACATTAAGTGAGGAGTGAAAATTCACATATTGTCTTGTATCCATTTTTTTAAAAAATCATAAGACACTGGAAGAAAGGAGAAAAGAAAGGACGAGTTACACGCAAAAATCTCACTTATTCTGTAAAGAAAATATTTACTGGGAATGTTTCATGAAAAAATACCTAATAGAAGGAAGGAAGATGTCGACGACGAGATTATTTGGGCCAGAGTTCGAAGAAGTGATTGATGGAGAACGAAGTCGGCCGTGACATTTTTGGAAGGCACCATTCAAGTACTTTCCTTAAGCAATTTAGGGAAATAACTGAACATTTACATCTGAATGGTCTCAACTTTTTCTACTGCTGCTGCTGCTGAGACTGGCGGAAGAAATCTTGAGGCTGCGTTTCATCAGTATTCTCTCTCTCTCTCTCTCTCTCTCTCTCTCTCTATCTATCTATCTATCTATCAATAAAATATAAAAGCGGTTCAATAACATGTTTTAGTCCACATGGAAGGATTGTAAGACTCACCGGTGTACTTCAGGAATCCAGAGAAAAAAAATAGATCTTGCTTTCCTCATTTACTTTGAGAAAAGTGCAAATTTTCACTTAGTTAGCGCCCAATCGATAACACAGAATGCATTAGGCCAAAAAATACCACGAAGGCGATGTGTATAAAACCACAAAGCAAAAGAGAAAGAGTTACATCGAAGCGAGGCAGATGTGGTATATAACAACGACGGTAAGTGACATTCGAACCGACTTACTCCCGAGGGCGTGTCCAGTGTCTTACCACAGCACCACCTCGCATGCTCATAGAGAACACGATAAAATATTCCGGGCTGTTATGACGTGGCCTAAGGGATATCACTCCAAAATCCGACGTTTCGTCACCATCTGCGGAGCACATTTTCAAGAGGGTCGTAGCTTTATTGAATGTGTGATTCACACTCTGGCTAGCTAAGTACGGCCGTGGAAGTTAACGTCTCATTAGAGAACAATCACGCCTGCCACTGTGAACATACAACGGTAAACTGAAGTATCTATCCTAGTCTTTGGACATCTACCTAAGGAGTTTTAGTATGTGCTGTAATACGAAAGTTCAAGCTGTTTACACGCAGACTATTAAATCGCTCTTTATCGATGAAAGCGGATCAAATGATAATTACAAATGAAGAGACCTAACATTACGTCCAAAATGGAACAGAAAGGCAAAAATGAACACAGCGAATCCGTTACCTATATTTCGAATAAAAAAATATTTGACTGACACACTTTAGCCGTCGGAGAGGACTGTTTTGGGAGGGGGTGCGCAGTATAGCAGAGTGCAGACAGCCACGCCAGACAAGTCTCTGTACCTACCGCACCAATGACATTGTAAAGATAACTCACTGAGGGTGCTGCAGGCGCGGGATAAATTTAAAAATGAAGTACCTGGGTATGTTTAGATGTTTTATGTTTGGGTCTTTCACTCACAACACATTTCCAGTGGGAATGTATCACTAACTTTACATTCTTTTTCTAACAGTAGCTGCTATTTTGACAAAACTGGTGGATACGAGGCTCAAAATGTTTCATTTTGTGGTGCAGTAAAATACCTCAGATGTTAGTGAGAACACTATACAGTCAGGTACCAGTATTTACCTGCATCCTGCATGTGGCATGAAACGGTAAGAATTTAGCGTACCGGATATGGAAAAAATCACGTGATGCTAAATACATTTTACGTCAAAACTCTGGGGCATTAAACAACGAAATGCTACATTTCGCGCTCATGTTAACGCAATAAGCTGTATTTAGTTGTGAGCGAATGGTCACGGCAAATTATTTTGTAGCACGTAAAAAAATAATTTGTAAACAGCGACCGCACGCCGTTTGTTCACAAATTAAAATGCTATTTTGTAGTTACATACCAACATGAAACATTATGTTTGTGGCATAACTCAAAGAAAGTACGTTTAAACCGCAGGCGCGGAAGCTTACCACCACGATGGCCACCCAGGCGCCTTTCGAACTGTCCGCTGTTCACGATAGACCACTTACGATTGTGAGGCCACGGTACATACGTACGAAACAGGCAACGCGGCGAGTATGTGGCGCTTGTGAGGAAAAGCTATAAATAAAAATAAAAAAAAAATAGTTGGCGCCTGGCTCCAACCAGTTGACTCGATGAAATGTCAATCACAAAGCAGTTGTTATAGACATATATGTAGGAGATACGCAGAACGAAGGCAGTTTTAACTGGTCAGAAATGTCTGTTTTCTGCATGCCGGAGAGGGATCGGGATACGAATCCCTGCTTTTTGCGGGCGATGCGCCAACAGCTGTGCCACCCGAGCATGCCTCACAATCAGACTCACGGTATAAAAATGCCAGTTCCTCTCCTGGTTTGCACGGCGTGTTCGGATGACAACTGGTAATTTCACTGCCCGCGAGAGGCAGGGATAGTGGTTTGAGTTCCACTTGAAAGTTCATCACATCGTGCACTCTATTACAGTAAAAAACCTGCCACTTGAGATTACCAAGAAAAAGCTGTTAATGTGCAGCATCTAACTGAACTGCTTAACTCGTCTACCGAATTGTCCAACGCGAGAAGGAAACGACTCTGGTCCAAATACAGCTACAGCAGTGGAGAGAGAGAGAGAGAGAGAGAGAGAGAGAGAGAGAGAGAGAGAGGGGGGGGGATTTCCAGAAGTTTTTTGACCTCTTAGCTGAATGATGTCTGCGTTATCCAGCACTCGGACAAACGGAAGAAACTTCCCAACACAGAACAGGGTAATAAGGCGCCGCGACAAAACACGACAGGATTTTACACGAGTTTACACACATTCTTTTTGGTACTTAGTTAAACTTTGCGATAGCATTCCGTCAGTCCAAGAGTAGGAATTCAACTTGCTGCTACCGACAAAAAATGGCGTACTGGTGAGACACTGAACCCATATTCGAGAGGTCGGCGTTTCAGTTACCCGTCTGGCCTTCCAGATTTAGATTTTCTGTAGTTTTCCGCTCTTCTGCTTATTGCTTTGTCTCTAAAACGAAGCCTATTCTCAATAACTTCAAGAAAACAGACGGTCTACCGAGTAGCAAACGACAAGCAGTTGAAATTACCAAACATAAGATCCAGAACTCTAGAAATTATGGAAGAGTTGTTCCAAGTTTCCCCGATCAGGTGGTGCCCGCTCCATCCCCCTGAAAGTAGAAAAAAGAAAGTGCACTAACAGTGTCTGTCAAAAATGCTGATGAATCAGCGAAATCTGAGACCTTCGTTTCAGATAAACACTCTACAGAGCAACTGCCATTAGTTTTAAATTGCGTGTTTTCCTCTATCTTGCACTAAACTCTCGCTGGAAGTATGAACACTGTTTTGTGAACCAAGCGTTTAATGCTCTTCGGATCGTTGCGAGGAGAACGTAATTTAATAAACAGGCTTGTGGAACGTTTTAAAAAGGGCCATAGAGACTTCGTCTTGTTATTTCTGTGATTCTGCTGAGTGACACACTCGCCGGACTAGAAGCTAGAGGTATTCAGAATGTCTGACACTTTTGGGGTCATAGTTACATAGACCAGGACCACCCTACACTGAATGTAACGGGACGAGGAACCAATGACCAGAAATGAATATTTAACGCTTTTCGAAGTATTCAGTAAGCACGGCGACAATTTGCAAGCCGTTTGTGTTTCACAACAAACGTTACATACGCTGTGGCACTACCTCGAAAAGCACTACACGATAGATGGGCCCAGTGTGGATTCTTCCTAGACATCCAAGGAAATCACAAAAATCTGCATCTGAATGGTCGGACGGCAATTTGAGTCGCTATCCTCTTGAATGCGAGTACACTGTTGTAACTGGGCCTCCTCTCTCGTAGAGTACTCTGGGCACCATTGTCACTGCGTCCTTTCCCGTTACAGGCTTGAGTGGTGTGCGTGAAGAACGAGTGCTGCTAAGCTTCCGTAGAAGATCGAATCTAATTTTACCTTCACAGTCTTTCCACGAGAGACACGCACGAGGAAACAATATATAGGGTGATCAGAAAAACTGTGACAAGTTTTTAAGGCTGCTGCAGGTTATAGTGTGCTGAGTAATAATTGTTAAGAAAAAAAGTAGCACTGAGGTAAGCCAATCAGGCCGTTGGGCGCACAAATTAAAGCGAACCGCCAAAGACTGTGTCGCCAAACGTGTTGTTCGTTTGGTTTCATGAACCCGAAAAAAGAGCCATACAAAAATTGGACATTGGGAGGTAGTAAGGATCGAACCCGAAACAAAGACTGAGCGGTCTTGTGACCTGTAATCTGCGCTATGAGAACAACTGGCACTGATTGTATCTGCCGAGCCGCTTGACTTTGAGCGCCAAACGGCCAGATTGGCTAACTTCAATGCTAATTAACTCGGAAACGCCGCAACACATCGATTTTTTTCTTTACTGCTATTTGTCAACAAAACTTACCCTTAGGCACCCTTAAAAGCTTTTCAGACAGTTTCAGACCCGTGTGTATTGTTTGATTCTTAGAGGAAAGTACGCTCTCGAAGTTCTAACAGCAAATCACGAGGTGATGCTCAACACCTCTCTTCTGGCAGTGTGTCGCTGGAACTAGATGAACATTCCGCCACAATTTCTCGCTTACTAAAGAAAGCTGCGACGAATGCGCTGTGCTGCTTTGTATCTTCACTATCTCGTTTATCAATTCCTCCTCGCATCTGTTCTAGGCTGAACACCGGTCGAACGAGGGTTTTGTAAGCTACCTCCGACGTAGGTGGTCTACATTCCCTGAGGATTCTTCCAATGAACCCTACTCTTCATCTACCTTTCTTACGATTGATTTTACGTGGTCGTTCCACTTCAAATTTCGCTACACACATTCTTCCGGACATTTCACAGATGTAATTACTTCCAGCGTTTGTTCTGCAGTCGTGTGCACTCTTTATGTGCAATACATTACATCTGTTTACGTCGAGGATAAATTGCCATCTTGTTTCGTCGCCTCCAACAACGCTAGCAGCACTTCTGAACGCTGGCTATAGCGCCTCGTGTATCTATCTGCACACTTCCTTTTACTGAGCATGTCGCCTTCCACATAGTCGCAGCACACGTGTACCTAGGTGTCCCTCCACGCAGCGGGCGGCGGCTCCGCGTGGCTGAGCGTACCGCGAGCCTTGCCCAGTTATCCCTACAGCTGGCACGCTAGAGACAGTCGGCGCGATAGCATGCACCTTCTCCAGGCAGTCCCGCCAGCAAGCAAGCACGTTCTGCCAGTCGAGCGGCCAGTTCGTCGAAGTCGCGGGCGATACGGGGAACAGGTCTGCTCCGCGCGCACGCCAGCGCTGTGACGCGTGGAGCGACCTTGCATATACTACAGCGAGGACGTGGTGAAGCAGAGAGAGAGAGAGAGAGAGAGAGAGAGAGAGAGAGAGAGTGTGTGTGTGTGTGTGTGTGTGTGTGTGTGTGTGTGTGTGTGTGTGTGTGCGCGCCACATGACCGCCCCCTTCTCTTCTCCCACCCCCATCGCTCCCAAAACTACCATTTCACTAAAGGTTGTAACATTTTAACTTATATCAATTTCTAAATTCTCTAGTTAACTTTCGGAGAATAAAGCAGCGTGAAAAACTAAGCTCTCGAAAAGGGAAAGCAATTCTGGAAAATTGCAAACTACGTTTAACATTGTATACCTTTCTAATTGCTTGCGTGAGGGGTTATCAACGTTGACGCTTTTGCGTCCTGACCCAGAAATGGATCCACGGTTCCACCACTGAGGAGAGGGGGAAGAGCTCACAATTCGTTACTGTCTCAGTCGCCCCCTCCACCTACAACACACATTGCCATCAGTCCCATTTTTAATGTGCAACGGATGTATACGACTTGTATAAATAAAATATTTTAACAGAATAATAATACTAATAATTTGCAGAACACTGCTTTAATGTAATATCAAGAAATTGCAGCGTTTCAAAAGCAAACGTCCGACGATTTAAAGAGTTTATTGGACAGGCAATTTAAGAAGCACAATAGCAGCAAACTCTCCCAACTGTGATAAAGAAGCACTTAAAACTACAATAAATCTAGGCGTGCACTCCTAATTATCAGTACTTCATTAATCAGGACTGAACATTACACCACAAAGTGTGGCTATGCAAGCGTGCGAATGAGAGTTGCTGTCAGTCTGTGAAAGGGCGTCTTTACGCGGCTGGAGTGTTACCCGTAACGTTGGAAGCCCATTCACGCGACCAGACCTTACGGCGACAACTGAAAGTATCCTGAGTTACACGTAGCCCGTGGGTTATAGAATTTTCAATATCGGCTGAGGTATTACGCGCACAAGTCATACTTATTGCTCTGTCTACTTTCCCGCTTCGCTGACGGAATTTCCAACCCTCTGCCGCTAGAGAGCTCCGAATTGGAGCGTGTAACATGACGCTGTGTAACGTAATTGTCTCGTTGCCTGAGAAACAGCGAGCTATCATCAAGCACCCTCTCCTTCAGCATGACAATGGCAGACCATACACGAGCGCTCCGACATGTGCAATTCGTGAGTCCACAGGTACGCGCATGCTAGGTAGGTTACAGCATACGAGTACTTACACGAACACAGATGGTACATTTGGAGGCGTTAGGAGAACCAGTTGGCAGCTTCACTGGAATGAAACGCACTTGATATTTGATGCTAAAAAGGAAAACAACACTTCTCCAGCCGGCCGAAGTGGCCAAGCCGTTCTAGGCGCTACAGTCTGGAACCGCGCGACCGCTACGGTCGCACGTTCGAATCCTGCCTCGGGCATGGGTGTGTGTGATGTCCTTAGGTTAGTTAGGTTGAAGTAGTTCTAAGTTCTAGGGGACTTATGACCTAAGATGTTCAGTCCCATAGTGCTCAGAGCCATTTTTAACCTTGGCAAGAACAAAACACGGGTACCATTTCGCTTGTTGGCAGCATTGAGTAGTGAAGTTCTAAATACACGGCAAGCGAATGAGCCATCAGCCGTAATTACATTGTGCTGTATGTGATGTGTAAGATGGCCAATAAACATGCACTCGTCTTTTTCGTATCGGAGCTGACTATTCAGTTTATATTCAAGTATAGTATGCAGTGAAGAGTTCCGATCACCCATTCACTTGCTTGTTCGTCGTCAGAGTACCCGTGTGAACAACAAACATCACGAACAAGAATATCGTGTAGGTGCCTCGAGCCGCCTGTTTATTTCTATTTGACATTGCAATTTAGTCTAACCAACCAATAACTAAAATATGACAATCAAAATTTCTACGTCTACATACGCATACTCTGCAAGCCACCTTACGAAGGGTGTGTGGTGGAGGGTAATTTTGGTACCACTAGGTGGTCCCCCCTTCCCTATTCCGTTTGCGAAAGGGGCGTGGGAAGAATGATTGTCGGTAAACCTCTGTATAAGCTGTAATTTCTCGGACTATGGTACGGGCTGAACCGACCTGTTATGATTCTAGCTGCGCGTCTCTGAATGCTTTCGCTGTTGTCATGTCTACCTGATAATGACTTTAAATGCTGAAACAGTACTCTAGAATTGGTCACAGTAACGTTCAGTACGCCATTTTCTTAATAAGTGCACCGCATATGCCTAGATCGCTTCCAACAAATCTATGTTTTCGATCTGCCTTCCCCAATACTGATTTTACAAGACCGTCCCATTTCATATCGCTTCATGGAACCTACATCTAAATAGTTATACAATGAGACGTGCTCAAAATGTTCACCACTAATCATTCAAGATGTGGAAATTCCGCAAGAATTGCAAGCTTGAATATAGATGCAGGGGCTAGCCAAGCCTGTAGGTTGCGCTGTTTTATTTGACCACGAGCGGCACGTGTGGAATGCGTTTCAAGTACACGTCATGATCAGATCAATGTTCTGCGTAACTGTGATTGCGTTATGGAGGAGCTAAGTGAATTCAGTCGTCTGAGAACTGTCGATACTCGTATGGTGGACGCCTCCCTAACCAAAGTTTCCATCTCATGAGGCACCGTACCGAAGATCTATACTGCATGAAGGGAAAGCGGAAAATAATCATTCGCCGAGTCACAACGCGGTCGAAATTGTGTAATCGTGACAGACGGTCACTGAAGATGTGAATGTCTCACTCGCGAACCATTCCAGCACCACAACACCGAGGGAGCTCCGCTGGGAATTGCAGGGAGAGCTGGGATTCCAAACTCACTCATCAGTGATGAAAATGCCCGTAACGGGAAAACGTGGAGTAGTGGAAGAAAGTCATTTGGCCAGATGAATCTTGTTGCACACTGTTTCCAACTTCTGGCCCAATTTACGCCTAGCGTACGCCGTCCCAAGCCTATGACGCACACTGCTTGCTGCCATGAGTGAAATACGGCGAGGATTCGGTGATGATTTGGGAAGCCGTATCGTGGTAATCCATTGGCACCGCGGTTACTATGCAAAGTCGCATTACTGCCAAGGACTGTGACCATTTTCACGAATCCAGTTCACCGCATGGTACAATTTCCCTTTCACAATGATGATGCTGTGTTCCAATGCGTGGGGGACCCTGTTCTTTTCTGACAAGGGAACCTCCCCATCGCACCCCCCTCAGATTTAGTTATAAGTTGGCACAGTGGATAGGCCTTGAAAAACTGAACACAGAATAATCGATAAAACAGGAAGAAGTTATATGGAACTATGAAAAAATAAGCAAAATATACAAACTGAGTAGTCCATGCACAATATAGGCAACATCAAAGAGAGTGTGAGCTCAGGAGCGCCGTGGTCCCGTAGTTAGCGTGAGCAGCTGCGGAACGAGAGATCCTTGGTTCAAGTCTTCCCTCAAGTGAAAAGTTTAATTTTTTATTTTCAGTTTACGTGACAAACTCTTATGTTTTCATCACTTTTTTGGGAGTGATTATCACATCCACAAGAAAACCTAAATCGGGCAAGGTAGAAGAATCCTTTTACCCATTCGCCAAGTATGCAAATGAGGTGGGTCGACGACATATTCCTGTCATGTGACGCACATGCCGTCACCAGTGTCGTATAGAATATATCAGACGTGTTTTCCTGTGGAGGAATCGGTTGACCTATGACCTTGCGATCAAATGTTTTCGGTTCCCATTGGAGAGGCACGTCCTTTCGTCTACTAATCGCACGGTTTTGCGGTGCGGTCGCAAAACACAGACACTCAACTTATTACAGTGAACAGAGAGGTCAATGAATGAACGGTCAGACCATAACTATGCGAAAATAAAGAAAGTAAACTTTTCACTCGAGGGAAGACTTGAACCAAGGACCTCTCGTTCCGCAGCTGCTCACGCTAACCACGGGACCACGACGCTCCTGAGCTCATACTCTCTTTATGTTTTCTATCTTGTGCATGGACT
Source organism: Schistocerca nitens (assembly GCF_023898315.1). NCBI lineage: Eukaryota > Metazoa > Arthropoda > Insecta > Orthoptera > Acrididae > Schistocerca > Schistocerca nitens. Next base: position 562,875,157 of record NC_064617.1, read on the forward strand.
ACTCAGTTTGTATATTTTGCTTATTTTTTTCATAGTTCCACACAACTTCTTCCTGTATTCTCGATTGATCTGTGTTCAGTTTTTCAAGGCCTATCAACTGCGCCAACTTGTAACTAAATCTGAGAGGGGTGCGATGTGGAGGTTCCCTTGTGAGCAGGAGGATCAAATGTCTCGTCTCTCCTGGCCACTACCAGTCACCAGTTGCTGATCCTTTGTGGTCTACTTCGGAGAATGAGTGTGTGATTATTATCCACGTCCATCGTCTTTCTAAGCTTGCCACCATTTTGCAGATAATAGTGTAAGACTGCCTTAAAAACCATTCAGAAACTTCTATTATCCATTACATATGACTGGAGTCTGTTTTCATGCCAACGGTTTTCCTGCACCGTATTACGCATAGTAATGTGCTGCCTTTGTGGCGTTCCCATATTTTTGTCCAATCCCTGTAATCAGATGCTATCGGGTTGTTTCCACTTTGTTGTAGGAATTATTTTATAATTATAAAAGTTTAATGAGATCCGCTTTTATTACTCCAAGGGGAAATCCATAAACTTTTAATGAGATCCGCTTTTATTACTCCAAGGGGAAATCCTGTTCACGTCTTTCTGCATTTCCTCGCGATCACCCACCGGCATGATTTTCCTCCAGATTACAGCATCGTCAGGGAAATATCTTACGCTTACTGCTGCTGATGCTGTCCTATAATTGGCGTATATATGTTTAGAACATAACAGATCCTAATACGCTCCCTTCGGGCACATTGTATGTTACTTAGTTTCAATGGAACCTCTGCAACCCAGCACAGCACAGCATACTGGATGGCACACTGGACTCTCATTCGGGAGGACGACGGTTCAATCCCGCGTCCGGCCATCCTGATTTAGGTTTTCCGTGATTTCCCTAAATCGCTCCAGGCAAATGCCGGGATGGTTCCTTTGAAAGGGCACGGCCGACTCCCTTCCTCATCCTTCCCTAATCCGATGAGACCGATGACCTCGCTGTTTGGTCTCTTCCCCCAAACAACCCAACCCATACTGGATCGTATTGGTGAAATATTTGTCGATCGAATGATATATTTGCGAAGACCGCAGCATCGTACGTTGGTTAGCAGTCGCCAATGTGGTCTATTCTCTGTCGCCTTTCCTAAATCTAAGAAGAATTAATACACCTGATCACCTAACTACTATTTGTAAGATGTCGTTTATGAATGTAGAAACTTGGTTTACAGAAGTAGTTTTTCCTGGCGTCTATGATGATTTTCTGGGAGGCATTTATCTACGGTGCAAAAGTCGCCCCATTTCGAAATTCTTTTTAAATGCTCAAATAACGTTATCCGTCGAGTTGAGAAGTCTCTTGCGTAAAATGTACAGCAGGGACTATCTCGGCGCCTCGTCTCACTGGAGAGACAAAAGTTCAGCCCACTTCCTAGGTGTTACGTTCCAAGAGTAAGCGGCAGACAGACGCACAAACATCACATTACGGGCTGTTAGCAAGGAGCTTCACAGGAGGCCGCCAATGACTTTTGGCGCCTCGGAAATACCCCAGGGAATGCTGCTGTCTACAGATGCGTCGACTAACTACTGAGTCACGTATTAAGTAACCTATGTTGCTGCTGCTACAGCGATGTTATGTACACTGAAATAGCTTCTACATAATGCGATCTCTGCAGGTAGAGGACTGCTCAGATAGGAGAGAGACGACTGTCCGCAAGTCGAGTCCCTACCCGCCCACATCCGCAAGCCTTTTATACGCAACCGCAAATTTTAAAATTTTGTAACCCAAAAATCGTCTCCAAACTATTCCTCTACCATACGCAGTCCACAGTGATGTAAAATGTGTTCACAGCCATCCGCATTTAGCGTTTTCTTAAGCGCAGTAAGGGAACCACGTCCTAACAACGAAAAACATCCCCATACCACAACACCATCTCCTCCATAATTCAGTGTTGTCTGTACACGTGGTGGCAGGTAACGTTCTCCTAGCATTTGCCAAACTCAAATCTTTACATTGGATACCAGAAGCTATAACATGATTCATCACTCCGGAACACTCGTTTCCAGTCATCCACAATCCAGTGGTGTCGTTCCTTACACCAACTCTAACGTCGCTTGCAGCTGTGTGGCTTATGGGAACTGCTCGACCATTGTACCGTATTGTCTTCAACTCTCTTCGGACTGTCTTTGTGCTATTTGGATTCCTGGTAGTACTCTGGAACTCCATCGGCTAACTTTAAGCGAATTTTTGTTTACAACCACCCTCCGCAATCGCTAACGATGCCTGTCCGTCAGTACACGAGGTTTGCCTGATCTCATCTAGGGTTGTTCCTTTGTATTTCGACTTCACAATCATGTCACAGTACACGTGCGCAGCTTTCAGAAGGTTAGTATGTCCCTGACGGATTTGTCACTCAGGTGACATCCACTACGTGGTCTGCGTTCGTAGTTACTGAGCTCTACTGCCCGACCCATTCTGCTGTTACTGCGTATCTGCTGACAACACACTCCCACTCCGTAATGGAAAGTCCACGTGGGTTTCATGTAGTACAGGCTGAGCAAGCTAGTGCTATTCCTGCAGGCCTAGCATCTTGCCATGGCTATTTGGGCCCTGTCTTCCAAGATCGCCTGCTACGCGAGTGCCTCCAATATTCTTTCTTCTGATGCCCCAAGTACAGCACCCATCCGCAGCGAGTCCAATCATGGCGAAGACTCCAGGAGACTCACCCGATGTCCTAGGCGCGGATGAGAACGTTGTTAGATTGCCAAATCTTGTCTTGCAGCCTGACAGAAGTGGTCTCTGGAGTGGTATGTCTGTGTATTCATGGAGTTGGTGGGTCGAGAAGTCGCGCTGGTATATATCCAGGGTCTCTTTCCTACGAGTCGTCAGGAGCATTTACTGTAGTGTTTCGACAAATTTTTCCCCCATTTCATTTGCGTATTTTGTAGCTGGACTCACGTATAACAAATACTCATCGTGGTGTCTTTCTTGCGACGTACAGTGCCGATGGAGAGCGTGGTTTTTGAAAGCCTAATTTTACGCGCCCATTCGACTGAACGGTCCCGAAGTAGTCTAGTGTAATATCCCTTTTACCGGTATGTATTAACAGGAAGAGTAAAACATGAAGCATAACCAGTATTCCAGCAGCGACTGAGCAGCGCTGCTGGAGTGATAGTTATTTTTCGTGTTTTACTGTCCTTGTTAATACATATCGGCAAAACTAATATCGCACTAGACTAATTTGGCATCTCTCTATCAAATGGGCGCGTAAAATTCTGCTTGAAAAAATCATTTATCCCGTGATGGGAAACAAACCAACACTTTCCGTCGACACTGTGCGTAGCACGAAAGACGTGATTAGCAGTATTTGTTTGGAATGACTCCGCCTACACACTGCAAAAGCTAAACTGCAAATATCTACCGATGCATCACAGAAAATGCGACTGACAACCCATAAGAGAACTCATACAAACAGCTAAAGCAGGAATATGACATGGCTCTGAACGACAACCATAACAGTTGCAAGGAACTAAGACTTGGGTGTACCACATGTAGTAACAGCCAGAGTTGGGCAATGACTGGAATAAAGAGAGAGAGTGAGTTTCCGCGAAACTTTCGAAATAGGGGGACAAAAACAAGGCAAGTGTTTATTTGAAGGAAAGAAGAATTTAAACCAGGAGAAAGCTAAATCAGACTTGAATGGCAAGAAATCGATTACGGCAGGCCTGCACAGATTTTCTGCTGTTGGGGGAGCGGTGGCACACTGAAGAGAGCAAACAACCCCCCCCCCCCCCCGAGTTGGCACCACTTAAGAAGCAATGTTAAAAGAAACTTCGAACATCTCAGGCTGCTAATGCAAAGCATGTGTTAGTTCCATTGCGAGTATTTTCTTTTATATTAGTGAATTAAAAACACTTCCATATTTCCCTAATAGTCAATGGGCCACGCCACCAACGATAGGTGGAAAATCATGAAACAACTGTTCGAAAACCGCACTAACAAGGGAAGCAAACACCCAGCGGGCCACGGACTTCGTTGTTCTTTCGCACGGTTGCAGTGCGTACTTACGTGTAACTAAGGTTACTGTAGCTCTATGCTCATTTCAAATCTTTCATTGGACCTTCTTTATCAGTTCTAGCAATGCCAACAGGTACGGGTCGCACACTGACGAGCATTACGCAAGAATCGGTCTTACAAGTGTTCTACGGATATTATATTTTCCTAAGATTCTTCCAACGAATTTCAGTGAGCCATTTGCTTTCCCTACAGTTAGTTTTATGTGGTCTTTCCCCTGATGGTCGCTCTGGAGGGCGTCTCCTGGTTGTTCACGATTGTTACTGTTTCCAGTGCTGGAACTCTTCGCCTATTTATCCGCAATGCGCTGGAGAAGTTTCTGCCGTCTTGCATCGAGTGCGACCCGTATGACTATTAGACTCCATTAAAGGACTGCAGCTGAAGCTTTGTGGACTATCGTCCTACCGATGGTGACTTTTTTGGTCATCAGCCTTGTGACTGGTTTGATGCGGCCCGCCACAAATTCCTCTCCTGTACCACCTTCTTCATCTCAGAGTAGCACTTGCAGCATACGTCCTCAATTATCTGCTGGATGTATTCCAGTCTGTCTTTCCCCACAGTTATTGCCTCTACAGCTCCCTTTAGTACCATGGAAGTCATTCCCTCAGTCTTAACGGATGTCATATCATCCTGTCCCTTCTCCTTATCAGTGTTTTCCACATATTCTCCGATTCTGCGCAGAACCTCCTCATTCCTTACCTTATCAGTCCAACTAAATTTCAACATTCCTCTGTAGCACCTCCTCTTTAATTCTTCGATTCTCTTCTATTCCGATTTTCCCACAGTCCAGGTTTCACTACCACACAATGGTATATTTTCAGAAATTTCTTCCTCAAATTGAGGCCTATGTTTGATACCAGCAGAATTCTCTTGGCCAGTAATGCCCTTTTTGCCATTGCTAGTCTGCTTTTGATGTCCTTGCTCCGTCCATAATTGGTTATTTTACTGCCTAGAGCAGAAATTTCGTGACCATCAATCCTGATGTTAAGGTTCTCCCTGTTCCCATTTCTGCTACTTCTCAATACTTTTGTCTTTCTTAGATTTACTCTCAATCCATATTATTTACGCACTAGACTATTCATTCCATTCAGCACATCCTGTAATTCTTCTTCACTTTCACACCGGATAGCAATGTCATCAGCGAATCAAATCACTGATATTCTTTCACCTTGCATTTTAATTCCACTCCTGAATTTTTCTTTTATTTCCGTCATTGCTTCTTCGATGCAAAGATTGAACAATGGGGGGCGAAAGACTACATCCCTGTCTTACACCCTTTTTAATCCGAGCATTTCGTTTTTGGTCGTCTACCCTTATTATTCCCTCTTGTACATATTGTATATTACCCGTCTCTCCCTATAGCTGACCCATATTTTTCTCCGAATTTCGGAACATCTTGCACCATTTTACACTGTCGAACGCTTTTTCCAGCTCGACAAATCCTATTAACGTGTATTTATTTTTATTTAGTGTTGCTTCCATTATTAGCCGTAACGTCAGAATTGCCTCTCTCGTGCCTTTACCTTTCCTGAAACCAAACTGATCATCTAGCACATCCTCAATTTTCTTTTCCATTCTGTATATTATTCTTGTGAGAAAGGTGCCTGTATGAGCTGTTAAGCTGATTGTGCGATAATTCTCGCACCTATCAGCTTTCGCTGCCTTCGGAATTGTGTGGATGATATTTTTCCGAAAGTCAGATGGTATTTCTCCAGTCTCATACGTTCCATACACCAACGTGTATAGTTTTGTTGCCACTTCCCCTAATGATTTTAGAAATTCTAATGGAATATTATCTATCCCTTATGCCTTATTTGACCATAAGTCCTCCAAAGCTCTTTTAAATTCCGATTCTAATACTGGATCCCCTATCTCTTCTAAATCGACTCCTGCTTCTTCTTCTATCACATCAGACAAATCTTCACCCTCATAGAGGCTTTCAATGTATTATTTCCACCTATCTGCTCTCTCCTCTGCATTTAACAGTGGAATTCCCGTTGCACTCTTAATATTACCACCGTTGCTTTTAATGTCACCAAAGGTTGTTTTGACTTTCCTGTATGCTGAGTCTGTCCTTCCGACAATCATATCTCTTTCGATGTCTTCACATTTTTCCTGCAGCCATTTCGTCTTAGCTTCCCTGCACTTCCTATTTATTTCATTCCTCAGCGACTTGTATTTCTGTATTCCTGATTTTCCCGGAACATGTTTGTACTTCCTCCTTTCATCAATCAACTGAAGTATTTCTTCTGTTACCCATGGTTTCTTCGCAGCTACATTCTTTGTACCTATGTTTTCCTTCCCAACTTCTGTGATGGCCCTTTTTAGAGATGTCCATTCCTCTGCAACTGTACTGCCTACTGCGCTATTCCTTATTGCTGTATCTATAGCGTTAGAGAACTTCAAACGTATCTCGTCATTCCTTAGTACTTCCGTATCCCACTTCTTTGCGTATTGATTCTTCCTGACTAGGTTCTATGAGCTGATTGAGTTCATTGGACGAAACTTTGCCCAATAAGCTGCTTAACATTGGAGGAACTAAGTCTAAGACTTCCGGTCGCGATGAACGTTCTCTCTTGAAGAGTATGTTCGGGCTTGGGTTCCAATGTTTTCAGCGCTACAGGACAGAACACAATTCCTGTGAAACCTCGTGCCTGTTATCAGGGTGACGACTGCTCTACTGTTGTAGCTATTGAACCTGCTACTGTCCATAAATGGCCGTATTTATTGACTGCACTGAGGTAATAGCTTCAGTTTTTTTTATTTTTACTAGCCAAAGGACTGTAGCCCTTAGCATGGGACATGAATTTCAACACGATACGTCTACTTGCTCCTGAGAAGGGGTTTTAATATTCGGACAGACAGACGGACAACAAAGTAATCCCGTAAAAGTTCCCGTTTTTGCTGATTGGGGCACGGAAATCTACAAAGTAACACAAGGTTGCATGTGGGAGCATGTGAAAGATACAGCCTTTTTAAAATCGGATAATTATTTTGAAAATAAAGTCTTGGCTGCCCTATGTCTTAGGTTTAAAAGTATCTTACACTAATTTCTGTCATCATCCTTGTAGAAGGAAGGTCTTGTCCAATCGGATGAATATTTTTGAAACAGGCTGCATAATATTCTTAATGCTACTAAACCTGTACAGTGGACTATTTCCGGAGCAATGAATTACGAATCAGACTTACGGCGGTTACAGCAGCTGGCGGCACTGATATTCGGCGACTTGCGATGCGGAAAGCACGTCTGCAGCTTGTCCTTTATAGAAGCAGGAGAGGGGCTTTCCAAAACCCAAGGGAAACCTAGGGCCTGTTATCGGAATCTGAAGTTGAGCTCGCGGAAATCGTGGTAGAGCGAGGAAAAAGTGCAGTCAAAACAAGTTTGCCCCTGACGGAAGGCCGAGACTGCCCTGGGCGTTAAGGCCGGTCCCCACTAGAGCGCGGCAGCGCGGCGTGCGGCAACGGCAGCGGCAAGCGTTTTCCGCGTTGACGCGGCGGCTCGCGGAATTGGCGTTCCCACCTGGAAGCGGCAGACGCTAGCGGTAGCCAATGACGGACAGCCACTGAGGTACGGGCTGGGACCCACCGAAACGACCGGTGTGTTTGAATAACTATATCTTACACCTACGTGAAGGAAAGACGAAGTTGGTGAAGACATACCAATTTTTCATTTTCTGTACAATGTACTCTTGTCACATATTTCATTATTCATGTTTTCTCATTTCACCATAAACAGATTTCATGACTACCGTTCATGATTGTTCACTATCTCCCAACACACTGAAACAATGTACGACAAAAGAGATTATTCAGATGGTTAAGCGAGACAAAAATTTAAAATGTGATACGGTAGCATGTACAGGAAAACAGTAAGAACACAAAGGCTTGGGGGAAGGGATGAAAGTGGAAGCCACCTGATAGAATTTCGCACAGAGCATAATGTAATCATCGCCAGCACCTTGCTTAAGAATCATGAAAGAATAATATATTTTTGGAACAAAGTTTTCGAAACCAGATTTTAAATTCTAAGACATTTCCTGGTGCAGACGCAAACCTACAATAATTTATTGGTTACGAGCTGCGGTTTACAACTAAAGAGACTGTAAACGATAACAAATTAAGGAAATGGAACTTGAAAAAGTCAAGACCCACAGTTTTTCGATAATTTTAAAGTTACCGTAATGCAACGACTGACTGAAACCGAGGAAGGAATCCGCTAGAATACGAATGGATATCTTTGATAGAAGAAGTGGTGAATGCAGCAGAGTACGTGAACGGGAAGAAGGTACAGTAGAAATCGTTAGATAAAACGTGATATATTAAATTTGACACAAGGGAAAATATAAAAAAGTAGCAAATAAAGTAGGCCATCGGAAATAGAAATGTCTAAATATGACGTTAACAGAAAGTCCAAAATTGCAATGCGATTTTGCTCATGGAAAACATAGGGGAATGAAAAATGAGAAAGAACAAAGAAAACTTTGCTCAAAGGAGAAACAACTGTCAAGAACTCATTTGGCAAAGCCAGAACTAAGCAAATGAGAGAAGGCTAGAAAGTGGAAGGAATATGTAGAGAGGAGAGGGGGAGGGGTTGTACAAACTAACATAAGCACAATGTTAGATTCCTGTGAGATGTCTGAACACGCAAGGCAATACTGATCCTACAACTTAGCTAAGTAGACACACTTAAGAACTGCGAAACTGTGTTTATAGCATTTGCATGTTTAGAGAAAGGTTTTTACAATCTTAATTAAAACATTCTTTGAAACTCTGGAGATGTCATCGATAAAACACAGGGCCACAAGATTATCTACAACTTGTACAGAAACCAAACTGCATTTCTAAGACTTCAGTGACTTGAAAGGGCAGCAGTAATTGAGAAGGCAGAAGTAGAGAGGATATAAAATGAAGACTGAATAACAACAAAAGCATTCTGAAAAAGAAAATTTGTTCACATCGAATATAAATTCTATAAATGAACAGTTCTGTCAAGAAGACAGCGGACGCTTTCAAAACGTGGTGATCAATAAGAATGCTGAAGATTAGATATGAGGATCGTGTAACTAAAGAAGAGGTACGGAATTAAATAGAGGAGGAAGAGGAAATTATGGCACAACTTTGACTACAAGAGGGGTAAGTTTACGAAATTTGCAGTTGATACAACCACATGGTTTACGACGAGCAGGACGAAGTATCGGTCGCGTCGCAAGCGACCCGCGCACGGTCACCGCACAGCCCATCCGCCGACATATCATTCAATATCTCGAGAACGGTGATAGCTATCGTTCTGCTCTCAGCTTTAAAAACAATTTCGATATGTTGACTAAATTTCATACGCAATAATGTATTACCTAAAATGAACTGTACGCAAAGTCCACGCAATGCGTTTTTACCTCTACACACTCATTAAAATTTCGTGTAAAGGTTTACGTAAATGCGATACAGCAAGTAACCACGACGAATAACGAAAAGAAATTCGGTCCTTCATCGAGAGAAGATATCAGGCTGTAACATTCTGTTTCCTTGGAATCGGATGATAAGTATTTCATGGCTGCCGCCGCGTCCGCGCCAGCGGTTCGGCGAAAGGTCGTGTGGCCCGGGGTTCCGTACCTGACGTCACGCTCAGCGCGTTCTGTGATTGGCGGCGCGCACCTGGAGCGCGGCACGCGGCAGCGGAAGCGGTTCGACATGGGCAAACCGCGACGCAGAGCCCGCCGCGCCGTGCCGCTGACGCCGTTTCCATGGCAACCACGCCGCTGACGCGCGGTAGCCCTAGTGGGAACCGGCCTTTACCGAAGCAACCTCAAAGTCAGCGGTCACTGCGGGCCGGTCCGACAACCTCGATGTCAATGGATATTTGGTAGTCGGAATGAGAGAACCGTCTAGTTATCGAGTGGATACTTCTCGCAATTGTTGCACGAAAATGCTTCAGACATCCTTTCTAAGCACACAACAACATGTCTGGACTTGGTATGGAACGTACGCTAATCAAATAATGCACATGACGAAAGTGCAAGAGGCTGCTCGAAATCTTAGGTTTCGGTCGTACATGGAAAGGCCTGAACATGCACCTTAAGGTCCTCCTTCAAAACATTTCCTAGTAGCCTACGTATTATACGCTGGATCAACCCATCTGTCTTTCACAAGTTTCTCGCCGCATGAGTAACCCGGCAAACAACAGAGTCTGGAAGGCCAGTTTCAATAACAATAATGACTATTATAAAAACGTAGAAACTGTAAGTACGACTGCAGTACAGAAGAAACAAAGCCCCTTCCCTTCCCCTTTGTAGAGAAATCTGAACTGTTCCCGGCACTCCTTATCACGACCTTGTTTATATACACAAAACGGGAGAACGCAGTGTCGCAGCCACGCCGCGATCCTTAGCTTCTACAGCACAGCCAGTGCCACACGGCTCGTCCCTGGCCGGATGCAGTGACCGAGGCCGCGAAAGGAAGAGGATTCGTAACAGTTGTACGCATGTAGCTTCTCAAACACACGCCGCGGATCGTAAAACTTAACTCTAATGGTAACTCATTATCGTCGCAAGTAATCCGTCATTCAGATTACTGAACCACCGACGCATAAATTATTTTCCACCTACGTTTACAATAGAGCGTTGTTGTTCCCAAACCGCAATTTTCTGCGTCTATCGCCCTTTACTCTCAACCAACTACAACGTACCGACGGTTGTGTCAACACCACCATCAGGTGGGTAATGACAAACGTGTATAACACCAAATCAATTGCGACTAACGCAGGACCTTGTAGTCGATTTGCAAGCAATTTGCAAATAAGCTCTCGAAACGCACTTCTTCAGAGACGAGATAATACTTTTTGGTTGAAAGATGGAATAAGATGTTCACAACATTTAGAAGTTTGGCGGTGAAGTAAAGACACAGCAAAGAACATGTCAACAGTAGATTGGTACAGACGAAGAATGTATTCTTCAATTACAAAGCTCTACTAATACCAGACATTTAAATGTAGACCATCAGAAATCCAGAGAAGAATTAACTAGAAGCGTCTGAAATGGGCTTACTCAAAAAACGTAATTTTAGTAGGCAGATAAAGTACGAAATAAAGTACCAAACTGCATACACGCAGATAATGTATAAAGACATTTGGAAATGGGACAGGTTCGTGTGACATCTGCTAGAATACCGTTAAGAGACTGGGTTTGTGTAATAGTAAGGAGCATCAAACCAGTCGAAAGACTGACGACAGAACTCCGGTATTGACTATAAACAGAGAGGCAACCAAAAAGTAATATTTTTCTATAATGGAGTGTAGACATCCTTTTTGACAGAACTGTGACAGACATTTGCATCTTTCTTTCTTCAAGCTGGCTTATACTTTGCGTTGAAAAAGTCTGTCCCGCACTACATCACTTCCCTCTGACAATACCAGCAGTTTTCCCAAAGTTTCGCCGCTTGTACTGCAGCTCATTACACTTTCTGTGGGACGATATGTTATGGCTTTGTCTCGCGAGTACATTCAGCTGCAATACTTTTCGAAAATAAATGTATACGGAATATTAACTCGAGCAGTAGGAATTAGGAGAGAAAAAGAATTCATCAATGACGGTTTCACAGATTTTTGGCTGTGAAAATCTTAGCTGAACTCAAAGACATACTTGTAATATACCAGTATTTGACACGGCCGACGAAAATCGGTCAATTTCTAAATCTACCTAACTGCGAAACAAAGTGTCTTTGAAAGCAATACAAGAAGCGAGAGTTCAGTTTTGAAGTACATAAGCACCTAAAATTATCTTACTCTAATAGTGTTGCACCAATATATTTGTTAGTAAAGGTGAAACTTCAACAGTTCCTTCTAAGTTGAGTGATTTCGTTTTTGAAAGACAGAGCAACGTAGGCGGTGCACTATCGACGAAAAAAGTGTAACGAAATAATCAGTAATCAACTTTTACACAATTGTTGACTAAGAAAGCGTTCTATTCCTGACCTTGTTTATCTTCAAGAGAAACGTAGCTTATGGGACGTCATTCTGCTGATAAGAACGATGTATCACGACCGTAACGGTTGCAGTTACGTAATGTTATTACAGTTTCGCTCAATTATCTACGACGATTCCGATCGTGTTTCAGATACAACGATTCATTATCTCAAGTAGCATACTCCTCGTAAAAACTAAGATTTGTCATTTACCCGTAAACAATCGCGCTACTTTCTCCAGTTGGCTGATAAGTTCGATAAAGCTCAAGAACGAGAGTGACTTTTCACCCACCGTCTAATAAAACTACACTTTTACAAGAAACATCAAGTTAAGTACTTTGAGGAAAAAGTGAAGGTTTAATACTACGAATCCGTATTCAAAAGATGAGATGAGAATGTAATGTGTACACTTTGGCACTGCTTCTAAACTCATATTGCGATTACAAAATATTTGATGCTTTGATTGTCTGGGTAGGAAACCGTTATAGATTTATTTGTCATCGATGCGAATGTTGTTATATTAAATAGCGGATGCTTCGGATGTGGATCTAGTTACAGCCTACATACACAAGGTACACCACCCGACCATGGCATCTGCAATTTTCTTCGCCTAGTAGATTGTACACGAGAAATTCTGCACTCCACTTCTTTATTAATTCAGACGTGACAAGAAAATAGTTCATTCAATGGTTGTTTCTTTTTTCCGAAAGCCCCATCTGCTTATTAAATAAGTAGCCTCTGTATCTGTGCGCAGGTGGCGGCTGCTAGAGTTCGTTGTGGTCAAGTGATTAGCGTTTGAGCTTCCAGAGACGAACGTGTATGAGGCGACGGTTCGACTCCAGATTAGAATTATTAATCTATTTTTTTCATCACTGGTCGCATTATTTAATTTATATGACATTTGAGAGTAATATAATGAAAATATCCAACATGTATTTGTATGAAGTACTTGCATGAACTTTCACTTTATGTTTTCCATGTCACTATGACAAATACCAATCTACAACGTGTGGTGCCGACAGCAAATCCGACGAGTAATTATACACACTCTTGTGCTCTGGCATATTGTAAGTTACTGTAATACTGATTGTGATTATCATCATTGTTTATCGATGTTTGACTTGCGCTTTTCAAGCTTGTCCCTCGTCCTTGAAAATTTAATAACGAATAGTAAACAATCAAATAACATGAAATTCGCTACAACTTTATGAAAACGCTCATGATTTTTTTCCAGTATATGAACTCTCAATGTCACATGATATAAATACCGTGACCAGTGACGAAAAAAATATAGATTACAAAACAGATGTTAGTGGGATTCGAACCGTCGCCTCGTCCACGACTGTTGCGTAGCGAGAACGCTAACCACTTTCTTCCTTATTTTTGTTCGTTATTGCTCGTTGTATTTGGTCGTAGCGGACGTCACGTAACATCCGTTGAAGTTCGTTGTTGATCCTTTCACTCAGTTACCATTTGACCACAATGACTTCTTACAGGTGGCACCTTCGCACAGATCGATCAGCTACATAATAGACCCGTAAAACTTCTCTTACGATTTTCTCGGAATTGCCACAAAAGTGCACCTTACTACTTGCAAATCATTTTGTTTTGACGCACTATTAAAGAAATTAAATTAAATTACATTAAATTTCTGAGCGCCATACAAAAATGGAAAAAAATGGTTCAAATGGCTCTGAGCACTACGGGACTTAACATCTATGGTCATCAGTCCCCTAGAACTTAGAACTACTTAAACCGAACTAACGTAAGGACAGCACACAACACCCAGCCATCACGAGGCAGAGAAAATCCCTGACCCCGCCGGGAATCGAACCCGGGAACCCGGGCGTGGGAAGAGAGAACGCTACAAAAATGGAACAAGAAGAATGTGTGTCCTGTAATTAGTCTAATTTTGTCTTAAGTTTCCTAACGGAGCGATACGTTGGGGTGCTGAAAAATCTCGCTTATATTCTGAACTTAATACTGGCTCTTGAAGTTTGGTAAGTAACCCTGAAGCGAGACAGCTATCGTCTGTTAATTCAGCTTGTTAACATCTTTGAAGATCTCCTGCTAGACAGACAAACCTGTGACCGTTCGTGGCACCATTCTTTGTGTACGTTCAATAAACCTGTTCGTCCTACTTGGTACGGGTTTCACGAGTTTTAAGCAATCTCTTTTGTAGAATTACTGCTTTTTCTCAGTATCCTACCAATGAACCGAAACTTTTACCTGCTTGACCTACAATTGTGCCTACGTTATCATTCCATTTCATATCCTTACAAATTTTTACACTAATTGAGGTATTTATATGAGTCGACATTTCAATTGTGACTCACTGATACAGTCATAGGACACTATTTCTCCGTGTTTTGTGCAGCGCAAAATTTTACATTTCTGTACATTAAAATCTAGTTGCCAATCTTTGTACCGCTTATGGAGATATGGGGGACAATTTGCGCTGCTATTGAGTTCATTTGGAAGGCGCGTCAACGCGATGTTTGCGCCACTCGCCACGCGGAACTACAGCCGACGAGGTAAGCGATACGCCAAGTTTACGCCACTCTGGACGGAAGTAATGTGAAGGGAGATCGGATCTCGCCGCCAGAAATCTGATTCGTAGCGGAAATCGCCTGCCTCCCAATCCGTCTGACTCCTGTGCTCTTTGGAGCATGCGAGTTCGGTGCCAAAGCGCACAGGGAGTGAGACTCGATCGTACCACGTGAGATCACGAGACGTGTTACATCAGAGACAGGCGAGCAGGCAGCAGCCGCCAGAGCGTTACCTCACAGGCGAGCAGTGGACGGAACCTGTGGCTGCGAAGGAGGGCGCAACCACCCGCAGGCAACGTGGCCTTGCGGTTATTCCTGCACACATTACGCACGCGACACGCTCGCCGTCCGGTGTCTTGGGCAGGCGGCAACGAGAGAGAGAGAGAGAGAGAGAGAGAGAGAGAGAGAGAGAGAGGAGACTGCAAGAAGGAGCAGCAGTAAAGTAGCATTGAGTTACCAACAATTTAACAGATCACACTGCGGCCATTCTCAGGGAACCAAACCGCTTTTAAAAAATTCAGAACAGCTGCTATTAGGGTTGGATTCAGAATGACAGAGGTAGTGATGTGAAACTGTAATATGAGCAACTCACATACTGTTCAAATGGATGAAGAGATCGTCCTTAGTTTCCTCATCGTCCACATTTCTTTTTACTTCCTAGGCAATGGTCTAATCCAAGAATGCTCTTTCGATATCAGTCTTCAACTACCGGGTGGTTGTAATTAAAGTGCAACTACTCACGGAGATCCTGTGTGGGCTTTAATTATCGTATGACAGCAAAACTTGATATATATTGTAATCTGTTAAATCCTGAACCGATTTACGCTGAAATAAATAAATAAATAAATAAATAAGTTCCAATTTTAGCCACGAGGTGCAAATCTGGCGCTATGAATGCAATAAAGACGTACAGAAATGTTTCCATCCGTAATGGATCAGGAACAAGGCGTGGGCAGAAAAGGACAGACAAGACAGAACGGCAAAATGCTTACATAGTTTGTTCACTATGACTAGCGGAACGAGATGATGCATCTGTAAAACGACATAAATAATTTTTCACAGCAGTTCCAGTGCAATCTGGGCATCGTATTCCTGTAAACTGGCCTTCAAGTTAGGCAGAGATCGAACGTGTCCCTGGTAACCGTGTTCTTTTAGATATCCCTAGTACAAAAAGCTACATGGATTCAGATCAAGTGATCTTGCAGGTGGGCGAGCGACATGAGATTATGTCCTCCTTGCATGAGAACAGTAGTTTCCACACAGTCTAGCACTTTCAAAGCACGAATCGAATGCTGTACAACGACTTCTCGATAATGTGTACACGTCACGGTACACCTGACAGGCCCCCTGTGTGTATTATCTTCAAACTAGAATAGACCGAGAGCGAAAGTGCTTGTGAATCTACACCAGTCATATAGGGCGAGTGCAATGAGTTTTCGTGCACAACATGGGGTTTAACTATACCCAAATTAGGCAGTTCTGTGTATTCATTGCACCCAGTAGTGTAAAATGTGTCTCGTCACGCCATTGAATATTGCCCCGCCGCATGTCATCAACTTCGATCCGTGCCAGAAACCGAGAGACAAATTCAGAATGTTGAAGCAGAGTCTGAATGTTGCACGAATACCAACATAAAATAGATCGTAAAACTTTCCGTACTGTTGACCATGGGATGGAAAATTCTCGTGGCACTGCACGAGCACTAGCATTACGCAGGGCATAAGCTGCAGGGTCAGTCACAGCAACAGCAACCTCATCAGTAACTTCCACCGGGATAGTATGCCTTCCTTTTTTCAGGTGTCACACAACAGCTTCAGCCCTTTTTCGAATTTCCCTATAACCATTTAATGACACCATGGATTTTCTCAGACCTTTCAGTCGGTGATTCTCAGTGTAGCCATGTAATTGCTGCCGTTCACGCAAAACAGTTTCACTAACAGCGAAAGGTCTATCTTCTCGATAACCACACTGTTCACTCGCGTTACGGCTAGTTAAATGACAATGCGGATATTACACCTTCATACAAATAGTAAACAGTTTTCCACTGTAAATCGGTTCTGAATTAATGTGTTAGTATATATACCATGTTTCGCTGCCATATTAAGATCACAGCCCATACTGGTCCTCCTTAAGTAGCTGCACTTTAATTATTAACATCCAGCACATTCTAATGTCTAAAGTGTTGTGTTTGATGCATTTTTCCCCGCCACTCCATCCTGTCACGTCTATTCATTTCTGTGTGTAACAAATGCGACATGTACCTTTTTTAGGCTCCTTACTATACTCTTTGGTGCGATTTCCTCCCCCCCCCCCGCCACACACACACACACACACACACACACACACACACACACACACACACACACACACACCCTTTTCCCTCCATTAGCGAATTTGTTACTCCTTGAAGCCTCAATACGCATGTTATTAACCGATTCCTTCTTTAGCTCACGTTTTGCCTTTAAGATCCTTTCTTTTCAATTCGATGATGCACCTCTTCATTAGTTACTTGAACTTCCCGTGATACCCTTAGCATTATTCTGTTGCATCTTATTTCAAAAGGTTCTAGCTGTTCTTACCTGAACTGTTTATATGATCTACGTTTGAATTCCGTAGGAGCTACTCACGTGACAAATGCTTTCTGAAACAGACTTACCAACATTAAAATTTGTGTTTTATCTTTCTCAGAAATGCTTTTTTTACTATCGCCAGTGTGCACTTAATACCCTACCTCAGACTCATCAGTTATTTTACTATATTACTGTTGTTCTACATCTCAATTCTTGATCTCAGTCCCTCACATTACCTTTTTTAATTTCACTGCACTTAAGTACCATTATTGTACTTTTACTGACACAGATTTTACAGCCTCTTTTCTTTCATTATTTTCCATAATACCAGGAATATATTTCCTACTTCGTTATAAAGAAAGAAAAAAAAACTATTTTTCTGTCTGACATAGTGGGAAAATGTGTTCTTGAAATGCTTAAATTATCTTTGGACTGACAATTCAGAAAGTTTATTATTGGTGAGGAATATCCCATATGTTCAATTTGTAGCATGCTTTGCCATGATTCTCACTACCATTTTCGATCCTCTAAATTTACATAATGCACCAGGGTACAGGAGACATCTACAGATGGACTATCAGGTTTCGAAGTAAGTAATGGTATAGCGTACGTGTGTGTGTGTGTGTGTGTGTGTGTGTGTGTGTGTGTGTGTGTGTGTGTGTGTGTGTGTGTGTGTCGCAGGTCTCCTACCCAACACCTGCATACATTTGGCACAGAAACAGCATACCTCCCAAGTATTAGCACTGTGGAGTTCATAACCTCCTAGCTACAATAGGAGCGCAGATACAGACACAAACGAATTTTTTTCCTGTCCCCAGCAAGTAGGCTGCCCTGCATGACATGCGTGTTGTGTGGGAAGGTGCGAAAGGGTTTGTGGGGAGAGGTCAGAGAGGGGGCTGAGGAAGAATTGGTCAGTGGGAGGGAAAATGAGGAGATGGTGATAGGTGGAGTAGGAAATTGGCAGGATGGAAGAAGAGGATATGGAACAGGAATTTGGGGTGGGGAAGGAGGAGATGTGTGAAATAAACGAGTTGAATATGTATGCAAGCAAAGCCATTAGGGTAAAGACTAGTTAACAATAAAACGATTACAAAATCATGTTGCAATCTGTTTCATGAATACTTCAGAGAAAAGAATTGCTGAGTACTGGTTAACATTAAAAAACCTTTTTTCTTGTCCTAAGAAAGGCTAGACTGTGTTGTAGTTTAACAGGAGGAGACTGACCTTAACGACTGCTCGACTATGCAGCGGATAAGCAAAATAATGAAGTAGGATTCCGGATGTTGCTGAATGAGTGATTCTAGCATAAGCTGGGAACGGTTTATAAACAGAATCAAGAATCTAAACCACATTTGTCTGGCGGGAGTTTGAACTCAGTGTCTCTCATACATGATTCCAGTGCCTTGAAAAAATTGTTTTACATTTGATACAGATTATTGAAGAGCGCCTACAACATCTATAGCGCGTTGGAATGGCTATCAGTGTATTATTTACTCGACTCGTCTCAGCCAATGCGCTTATTACTTGGTCCATTTGCCGTCCTTATTGAATTCACTAGCAAAAAGAGACATCAAAACTTTACCTTCCTGCATCTCTACCTCCAGCCCCTCTATGAACTTGCCTCTGTAAATACGTTAAACGTAAAACGAAAATAAAAACAAACAGAATGACAATACATAGGTTAAACTTCGTTTTCCTATTTACAGTTAGGTCTCCTCCCTCTCCCTCTCTCTTTCTCGACGTTGCTCCTACTCTTCAGGGTCAAAATATGAAAGATATCAAAGAGATCCAAAGCTAACAGTTTTCGGATTGGAAGCTTTTTACTATGGCAGGAAGGTTTAAAACTGCCAGTCTTCTCTATGGGAGATTTTTCAGTTTTGATCTGAGACGTACTTAAGTTTTTGAAATAAAAAAAAAGAAAGAAAAACTATTCATAATAAATTCGTGTGATCAGAGGTTTATCGATGTCTCTTAATAGCTAGTTTATCAGCATTGCGACCAGTGGCGCTTCTGATTACGTGCACCACACTCATATCGGTTACGTCACTGCGCCTACCGATGCTAAAGCAAGATACCACCACCCATCTGCTGCTTTATTGCGCCGTAAACCTACGTCAAACATGTAGACCTGAGACCCAGTAAATAACAGCTACAAGCCCTCTATTGAATCACACGCTGTTACGACGCCTATTTAATGCAACTCATTACAACAATGAACTCTCTAACATTTATACAGCTCTGACGCGAACCCTGTATTTGTCTCGCTATTAGATACGAGAAAATGTAGGAAGTATGTAAGTAAAACAGTGGTTCCACAATGTAACACGATACGTTATTCAACTGCAGAAAATGGAAACTGTGGTTTAACATTAGCTTCTTTAAAGACTGTTTCCAGCTATGAAAGCTTCACGATCGATTAGAAGGGAGCGGATAACTTCAAAAACTTTCGTAGGCAAAAAAATTAACACACAGCGTCAGTTAAGGCGAATAATGGAGAAGAACTTCTATGTAGTTTGGAGGGTAAGAGATGACGTACAGGAGAAAGCGAAGCTGTGAAGGAGGATCATGGGTCGTGCCTGCGAAAGAAAGGTTCCGGGTTCGAGTCCCGGTCCGGCACTCACTTGGGTAGACTACGACGTTGGGATCACGAATTTGCTTCAAACTTTGTACACGCTTAATAGGCCATTAAAAAATAATAATACGCAAGTTGTAAGGTACACTACTCTGACAATTGCGAGAAACTCGCAAGAGAAGTTTTGCACGTCTATTAAGTAACTGACGTACCTGTGCGAAGGCACCAGCTGTAAGGAGTCATTGTGGTCAAGTGCTTAGCTTTCGCGCATGACGAGGAGGTCGTGGGCGAATCAACAGTTCGAATACAGCTGTCTCCAACTTATAATATACATTGTTTTTCACCACTGGTCACATTTGAGAGGTAATATAATGGAAAATAACCACGTGCATTTTCATGAAGTTGCATTGAATTTTATTTGTTATCTGACTATTTGTAACAAAATTCTCAAGGACTAGAGACATGCTTGGAAAGCCGAAGTCAAACCTCGATAAATGCCGATATGAATGACGTTATTCACAATCAGTACTACAGTAAGTCAAAAAGTGCCAGACCACAAGAGTAATGTTCAGTCACTCGTCGTGATGACTGGGTCTTGTGTGATGTCCTTAGGTTAGTTAGGTTTACGTAGTTCTAAGTTCTAGGGGACTGATGACCATAGATGTTAAGTCCCATAGTGCTCAGAGCCATCACCAGTCACTCGTCGGTTGTGCTCTCGACATCACACTTTGGAGAAAGATATTTGTCGTACGGACATGGAAAACAAAAAAATTCGTAGCTTCGTGCAAATACGCGTGTTTTTTCCATTATATTACCTCTCTAATGTCAGATTAGACGTGTAAAACTTCTCTTGCGATTTTCTCGGAGTTTCCAAAGTAGTGCACCTCATTACTTGCACATTACGTTGTTTTTATGGCCTACTAAAGTGTAGGAAGTCTGAAATAAATCTGCGTTTCCGACGTCGTGGCCTACAGAAGACTTTAATGGTGCATATACTTCCTCGTCGACGATTCTTTTGTCATAGCTAATACAATGCGGTGGCAGAAGTCATGGAATAGCGATATGCACATATACGGATGACGGAAGTCTCGCCTTCACAGGGTGTTAAAGGGCAGCGCATTGGCGGAGCCGTCACTAGTACTCAGGTGATTCATGCGAAAAGGTGTCCCACGTGGTTATGGCCTCACGACGGGAAGAAACAGACTTTTAGCACGGAATGGTAGTTGGAGCTAGACGCATGGGACGTCCCATTTTGGAAATCGTTTGGAAATTCAATACTCAGGTATCCACAATGTCAACAGTGTGTCGAGAATACCTAATATCAGGCATTACCTCTCACCACGGTCCGCCCTCGGTAGCTGAATGGTCAGCGCGACAGAATGTCAATCCTAGGGGGCCCGGGTTCGATTCCCGGCTGGGTCGGAGATTTTTCTCCGCTCAGGGACTGGGTGTTGTGTTGTCCTGATCAACATCACTTCATCCCCATCGACGCGCAAGTCGCCGAAGTTGTGTCAAATCGAAAGACTTGCACCGGGCGAACGGTCTACGCGACGGGAGGCCCTAGTCACACGACATTTATTATTTACCTCTCACCACGGACAACGCAGTGGTCGACAGCCTTCACTCAACGATCGAGAGCAGCAGCGTTTGCGTAGAGCTGTGATCGCTAACAGACAAGCATCACTACGTGAAATAATAGCAGAAATCAATCTGCGATTTACGACGAACGTATCTCATAGGATAGTGCGACGTGTGTGGTGTTAATGGGCAACGGCAGCAGACGACCGACGCGAGTGTCTTTGCTAGCAGCATGACATTGCCTGCAGCACCTCTCATGGGCTCGAGTATGTCGCTTGGACCCCAGGCGACTGGAGAACCGTGGCCTGGTCAGATGGGTCCCAATTTCAGTTGGTAGGAGCCGATGGTAGGATTCGAGTGTGGCGCGGACCCCACGAAGCCATGGATCCAAGTTGTCGCCAAGGCACTGAGCAAGCTGATGATGGCTGCGACATGGTGAGGGGCGTGTTTACATGGAGTGGACTGGGTCCTCTGGTCCAACTGGGGCGATCACTGACTGGAAATGGTGGTCTTCGGCAACTTGGAGGCCATTTGCAGCCATTCACGGACTTAATGTTCGGAAACAACGATGGAATTTTTGTGGGTGACAATGCGCAGGTGTCACTGGGCTACAACTGTTCGCGATTAGTTTGAAGAACATTCTAGACATTTCGAGCGAATGATTTGGCAACCAGATCGCCCAACACGAACCCCATCGAACATCTATGGGATATAATCGAGAGGTCAGTTCGTGTATACAATCACGTGCCGGCAAGATTTCCTGAATTATGTACGGCTATACAGGCAACATTGCCCAATATTTCTGCAGGGAATTTCCAGTGACTTGTTGGGTCCCAGCCACGTCGAGTTACTGCACTATGCCGGGCAAAAGGAGATCCGACGCGATATTAGGAGGTAGCCCATGACTTGTCACCTCAGTGCGTTTCAATATTTGATAACCCAGTAAAACGAACTGCTTGTACGTATTCAGGCAATGGCCCATTCGTAAAGTCAACAGATTATTGTCCAAATCGCGGAGTCTAGCCGACGTACAAAAAGTTCGGTTTTCTGTCTTTATAGCCTATGGTGATGTCTCCAGCATCGGAATACGAAGAGTTAAGCAGAGAAATTTGCCTTGGACCACGGCCTGAAGTCCATAAAACAAAATCCATTACAGACGCAAATACCGGTCGTGGAATACTGCATTGTATGATTAAGTGAACTATCTCCCAGTGAATCCGCAGTTTTTTTTTTTTTTTTTTTTCCTCCTTCGCTCTCTGCAATGTCTTGCCATATGAGGCTTAGCACAGCCGCGAGCAACATTTCTAAATATGTGCGAGAATGAGTAGCCTATTCACGTTTGCCGGATGGAGATAAATGCGCCCTCTCCCGTGTCCCCGCCTCTACCCTTAAGGCTTCAGTTGTCAGCCGCTGCGTCAGCTCGACCAGTGTTTCAAACTGAGCCTCTTGCACTGAAGCAACGGCGTGTATCAGGAGTTTTCTGCGAAGGGGCGTGATGGAAGCGAGCGGAAGTGCCCGTAACGGCGTCTCGCCTTAGCACCTCCAGGAACCCACGCGCGCGCGGAGGCGTCCACTCCTAGCCTGACTGCACGCTAACGAAAAATTACTTCTGTAGCAGCTTCTCTACCACCAAAGGATAGGTTCTAAATGTGAGAACAGCAACAGACTTCGAGTAATTGTGCGACGCAAAGCAAGTTCAAACTTTTTATCAGTTAAAGTAAGAACTCGTTTTCAAAAGACGTGCAGCTACTCCTGCAACATTAACAGCAAAATACAGTTGGTAAAAGACTCAACAGTACCGTAGACACACTTACCTCTACGAAGAGAAGCTACGTTCAGGGAATGTCAATCGCTCATTTCCTCCAGATAATTTCCTTTCAGACAATGAATGTAGGAAAGGTGGGACAAAGCGCCCACACTAGAGAATTTTCACCAAACAATCGTAAACGATAGAAGCTTACTACTTGCATATTTTCAACATGCACGTGAGGTATCTCACAGAATACTTACAAGCAAAAGAATATATACTGAATATGACTTGCATACATCTTTCGGGTTTCTTACCTAGTTACCACTTTTCTGAACGTGAAGTGGTAAAGTTGCGGGTGCAGATTCACATACTCCTAGAGATGACACCAACCCTTTTTCGGATGAAATAACGCCACCGACTTGAATTCTTTTAAGTGCTAAAATTTGGATTGAAATGTCAATGGTTTTACCTGCTTTATGAAGTAGTTGGGCTGGACGCCCTGTTTTAAAGACATGAAAAAAAACTTCTCTACTTTGATCTTGTCCTCTAATCGTTGAGGTAGCCTTCTTAAGACTATCATTAGGGTGGTGTCTTCGCCTGCCATCTCCAACTGTTCTGTTAGAACGATGCGGTATTTCGTTTCACTCTGCAAACTCGACTGCTAATTTCTATAAATCACGCACTGTGATTTCACAACATCAAACTTCCTTTTCAAAAACTTAATCGGGGTTTTCTTGTTCATAAATGAACTCACCCCGTTGATTTACCATAACCACTGTTTTTTTTTTTCCTGGAACTCTTTCCAGCGCATTACGTGGACGTGAAATTCCTTTGCCGCCGCAGAACACGGCGTCTTATCATTCTTTATCGCCTTAATTGCATTTTTCGTCGCAACAGGGTCTGAAGTTTGTTGCTCTGGTTTCTGGACATATTTTCTTTTTTCTAGACATCTCGAGACTAGTGTCTGAAGGATAACAAGCGGTCGCAGAAGACCGTTTTCACTCGGATTTTTGTTTTAGCCAAAATAAATCAGAATAAAGACAGTTTTAAATAACCACTGTTAATTAAATCAATATCGTAACAGTGCGATAGATAGCTTTGTATGTAAACGTATTTCGAAGTCAGTCTAGTGTCATATGTGATATATGGAAATAACGAACTCTTATTGGGCAAACATATTGAGAATGAACTGTTGGAAAAGGTGTCACCTTTCCCGATCGGACGCTACGTCGGAATTTAGGCGTGGCTCTCGGTGAAGCAATACAATGTGAGATCCGATATGCGTTGCGACTCACGATACGAAGCAACCCGCACTGGTGGAGCGGCTAGGGAAGTAGCTGAATCGACTTAACTGGTTCATACTGGAACGACGTGCATGTTTCAGTAATAGACGCAGTAGGTGCTAAAAAGATTATGGGAAACCTATCCAGTGTGTTCAATAAAGAAAACCAAATCCTCGATTATGTGTCTTGAAGTGGAAGACACCAACATATATCACTAACGTACCGCCTGGTGCAACAGGTAGAGGAGATTTCTCCATGCAATTTTATCACACGATGATCGTGTCATCAGAAGCGCCTCGAAAAAATTTGTTCTATGTAAATGAAGCAAACCTATATCCATCTCTCTACTTTGTTTCTCAGGACACCTTTTACTTTTCGTAAAACAAATTTTAAAAAAACACGGGTTTCAGATTCGTATGTGGTCTCCACTATGCACGCTCTCTCAATTCTGAGGAAACTATGCAGTACACAGGATTTTTTTCCCCAAATCTTATAATCCCATATCACAGCTCGAAAATGAATTAGTTCTCCCTCCGCTATTGCCCATAATTATTGATACTTCGCAAATAAACAAATAATTGGGCATATTCAAAAAAGTCTGCAGTGAATAGTGTAGTCGCTGGCCAGTTTACGGAAGATAGCTAACATGTCGAAATTGATTGTAACGGTGGATGGAAACCGACGACTCTCTCCAATGTCGATAAAAACGTGAGAAATACTGGCGGTTGTTCAAATGGTTCAAATGGCTCTGAACACTATGGGACTTAACTGCAGAGGTCATCAGTCCCATAGAACTTAGAACTACTTAAACCTAACTAACCCAAGGACATCACACACATCCATGTCCGAGGCAGGATTCGAACCTGCGACCGTAGCGGTCACACGGTTCCAGCCTGTAGCGCCTAGAACCGCTAGTTGTCCGCGACGAGGTTGGCAGCTACGTATGTGGCACATGCCAGGGTATTGGCGCCTGCTATGGGCTACTATGTGGAGCTGCCTGGCGGGTCTCTTATTCGAATGCTGCTGATACAAGCAGAGGTTGGATATGAGAAACTTACTAAAATGAAAAGACGTCTGGAGTCATCAGCTGACTGTGCAGAGTGGACATTTTTCAGTCGATGCTTCCTGATTCCAGGAAACTTTATGACAGGCCGAAGAGAGATCTGGAAGCTAAATTCCTGTTAATTTTGAATGAGAAGCTGGACGAACTCGAGAAGGACACGTCTGGATTTTTATCATCATGAGCTGCTGCTGTTTCTTCACATTACCTACCTCTACACAGAGTTCACCATTTAGTGCTTGTCACGTCATCCATGGTCACTGATCTCATTTGAAATCTAGTAACGTTTCTTCTAAATAATCCTCAAACTGAATTAAACCACTTCGCGGAACTAACAGTTGTAGAAATACTATTCTACGTTTATCAACTTGTAACAATTATTTACATAGGTACCACATTAAATGAAGTACTGTACTAGGTTGTCCTGCAAAAAATAAACTTTACATTGAGGCATTTTTAACGTCATTTTCACACTTCCATTAGCTTACCTTACTGAAATCAGTAGCTTCTCAACAGCAGAAGTATCAAGTCGAAAATTTGTGTCTCGCTTTCTCAGAGCAACAGGTACTAGTCGCTCCAAAAAGTGGAAACTATCTCGTTGAGGAATCTGTGTTCGTGCTGCGAGACCTCACTACTAATCACAGCCGAACTATGTTTGATATTTATAGCACTGTACGGGTGCACCCAGTACTTCCTCTAAGTTTTCAGTTTTTTTTTTCCTTTCTTCTTCGCAATAAATAACGGTAAGCCACAATAATGTGCTTTTCAGATGAGCTGACGATTACAACGAAATTGAAACAAACACCGTTCGAGCGGTTTTCTTGCATGTTGTATGTCGAGTCGCATCGCGTATCGCATTACATATTGTATCGTCCCAGTGGGACCACGAGTGGAGCGCCGATAGTCATCGCGTCGCGCAATCTTTACTGCAACGTACCATATCGCATATCGTATTGCGTCGGTGAGAACCTCGCAAATGGATCACAGATGGAACTATCAAACCAGAAGAAACAACAAGAACTATATTTGTAACCCAAAAGACGTTGCTTAAACGTTGATATTGTAAGAAGTAGCACTCTAAGTGACGTAAAAAGAATAATATAGAAGACTTACCTTACACCAAATGACTGAAAACAGTTTTTGTTAAAAATTAACTGATTAAGCTTCCCGTGTCAAAATCAGTGATAACAATGATGTGTACATCAGAACTAGCCTGGCCACGTCTCGGCAGGCCACCACCACCACCACCACCACCACCACCACCACCACCACCACCACCACCACCGATTACACTTATGCCTGTTCTGAACTCGCAAAATCTCTCATATCTCTTGATTGGGCTTTGATTTTGCAGCAGCAACAGCGCTGTTCAGGACAAAAACCTAGTCTTCATTGTTCAAAAACGTTCAAATGTGTGTGAAATCTTATGGGACTTAACTGCTAAGGTCATCAGTCCCTAAGCTTACACACTATTTAACCTAAATTATCGTAAGGACAAACACACATACCCATGCCCGAGGGAGGACTCTAACCTCCGCCGGAACCAGCCGCACAGTCCATGACTGCAGCGCCTGAGACCGCTCGGCTAATCCAGCGCGGCGTCTTCATTGTTGAGTGACAAGAACGATATTTGTATAGCAGGTATGAGTATAGAGAAAAAAAGTTAATTTTCGAGGCACACACATCTCAGACCATCGGGTTAGACTGAATGGAAACAACTGTATCCAAATAAATATGAATCTCTACCGAAAGAATAAAGAATGAATGAGCACTGCAGGAAGGATAGTTTAGGTTAGTTATGCCAGAGTTAAAATGTTTCAGCAACTGTTCCACTGAAAAATCGCTCCACACAGTGGCAAGAAAAACGCTAAGATCATTTCGGAAAGTTAGTTGAATTTTCCGCAGTCAAAACTAAGAAGACAACAGAATTCCGGCCAGTTTCTTATGGATGGGTGTCCAAGTTTGGCAATACCATTCAACACTTACTTCTCGTCGTCCTCTGCAAAGGTATTGCACCCACATACCGGAGGAGCAGTGTTCGAATTCCTGTCAGGTCATACATATATGAACTCTGATTTCCCCTAAATCACTTCAGACGAATATGGGGATGGTTCCATCTCTTATGACACGGTCGAAATGAGAAAGGCGTCAGACACTAGGTAACTGCCTCTAGCGAGGCTGAGCTTCGCGCTCATTTCTAGACCAGGCAGACGTATAAATGGAGTGCGTAGCCTAAGGAGAGGCTGGCGGGATTCGGCGGTTAGCATTTAAAGTGCACGAGGAACCAGCGGCCGGTTGCGACTGCCAGGGACTCCGGAAATAGACGGCCGGCCGCAAGCGCTGAGGAGGAGGCCGGGCCTCGCCAGCTGCAGACAACCAGGCGACACTAGGCACTGCATCGTTGGCTCTGCCTCTGGCTATGCACGTTACTCCCCCAAACCTCCGTCTTCAAGAGCCTCCTACACTGTCACTTTTGTGACGGCTGTTCGTCGAGTCGCTGTCGCGAAACGCGGCGCAGCCTCTGCCGAGGCAAGTTCTACCACCTTAAACCGAAGGTGTCCGTGTGTACCATCCGTCAAGGTGATTTCCTTGTATAACTCTGCATTCGAGCACAACCATGCTATGAAGGATAAAGAATCTGACGACTAGAGAATACTTAAGTTGCTGATTAAATAATATCGCGTGGGTATCCAATTAATGACAGGCAGATCCGCAAACTATAACTGAGGAATTATTTGCAAACAAATCTGAACATTCGCTTGAAACAATATCTGATAACACATATAGTACAGGTACTTAGGGTATCATATTTCCCAAAATAAAGTTGCCCAGTCGTAGTACGTTCTTCCCTTATTCGCTATTGAAATGAAAATGTGGAGTTTCGATAAAGTCATTAAAATACAGCGGAACGTAACAGTATGCACATTTCTCAGGTGCAACATGTGGGCATTTTCGGTGTATCTGCGCTATAGTAGTCCACTATCAGAAGCCACAGAGATTACATAAAGATTATCGTTGTGGTGACCTCTTTCACAGCGCTACGTCTTAGTCACATCACTCAAACTTCACTATTGCACCCAGATGACGAGTAAGGGATGAAGGTACACTGAGGTTCTAACAAGCAACGATGAACGATTTGCTGAAGGCGAGAAGCATCTCTTCTTGCTGAGTATTTACCGGGGGGGACTTCGTCTGAAAGCTGAAGAAATTTCAAGTTTTTGAAGTAACAAGGTGCAGTAGTTTAAAAGACGAAAGCCTTTTGCGCATTAATTTTTTTAACTTTTGCACCCAGAGGCATTTCGCCTTACTTACAGTTTTCGTTTGCACATATAGCCTGTGTTTGGAAATATAGGGTATAGATGTGCAAACGAGAATATCGTGTAGTAGTTGATGACTCCTACTTAAGATGCCTTGTAATTAAGGCGAAATGCTTCCGAATGCACAAATTAAACAAAAAACATACTGTGCAAATGGCGTTTAAAAGGCAAACTATTGTAATTTATTTACAGCTGTTGCGAAAATGGCCTCCACAAGGAACTTGTTTTCAAGGAACTTGGATAAAATGTGTCACAATCCTCGAGATACAAAAACAATGGACGTACAAATCAAGCAGTGTTTTCACACGAATTAGTGAAATTTAACAACTGCCACAGCTCTCACAATGCCCCCCCCCTCCTCTACCACCCCCCCCCACACACACACACACACACACACACACACACACACACACACACACACACACACACACACACACACACACACACACACACATTTCTCGAAGAGCTCAAAATATCGAAATGAGGTTTCATTGCAAACATTAACGAACGTACTGCCACTGAATGCTCCTTATCATGAGTTCTCAAATGCGCCACGGTAAGCAGATCGTTCCATTAAAAGCCACATTATCTTCAATGCCTCGGAAGATATGTTACGAATATTAGCCCCGTGGTAACTTATTCGCCCAGAAGCGTAACATCCACTTGCGAAGCACATCATTTGGCTATATTTAGGTTTTGAATGTTCATGGCGTCTCAAAGCTAAGTATACTATGAAATCAAAAGAATCAAGACAGCCCTATTTAATACCGAATTCACCACTAGATCTTAACAGAGGCCGGCCTGCCAGTATAAATGCAACCTGGAAGTGTTGTGTAAGAAGTGACAGCGGAGCTCAGCGACTTCAAACGTCGATTAGTCACTGGGTCTCACCTGGGTAACAAATCAATCGAGGGCATATCAACATTTCTAAAGCTGCCCACGTCTACAATTGGTGATGTGACTGCGAAGTGGAAGCGGGAAGGAACAACCACAGCGCAACTGAGACCTGGCAGACCTCTTTGTACTGACGGGCAAAGGCAATCGAGCATTGCGGAGAGTGGTTGTAAAAAACTAAAAATCGCATTAAATCAGCACAAGCAATCACTGTCGAGTTCCAAAGTGCTGCCAACAGACCAGCTATCACAACGACCGTGGATATGGAGTTTATAAGCACCTCCTCAAATACTGCACATTTCTGCAGTAAATGCTAAGCAACGCTCGAAGTGGTGTGATAAGTGGCCGCACTGGACTGTGGACGACTGGGAACCTCGAGGCAATGTGTTGTCGAAAGTTACACTCCTGAAATGGACTGGCCTGCCACGAGTCCCAACACTTTTGGAACGAGTTAGAACGTCGACTTCGCACCAGACCTCAGCGTCCTTCATCCGAGGTTTCCCTCCGACCTATGGACTGTCATGGGAAACAGTATCACACATAAAACATGTAGAACCACGTCCAGAGAAAGTAACATAAATACTGCAATGGGTGTGCTGTACATAAGCACTTTAAAGGTGTCATAACTAGTACTAGTTGTTAGGCAGTACAAACAAATACGCCCAAAATCATATGCTGTATTTCATTTAGTAATTCTATATTCTACTTCAGATGGAATAGCAACAACACGAACCATAATTTGTGTGTTATATTTTGTTTTAACAGTAAAAGAAAATTTGAGGATCGTCCCTTTCCTATCTCTCTAATATATTCTTCTAACTTACTAACACTTACTATTTTATCATTCCGCGTTTCCTACAACTGATTTAATTTTCTTTGTACTCTTTGCTAGTACCCCTGTTTTACTCCTAAAAAATTTTGCTAGTAATGTAAAACAATGTACTATTACATCTAAAACTGTATAATGTACGACCTGCTTTTTTAAAATATCAAGCAGTAGGTCATTAAATATGCAATAAATGAAATGAAAAAATAAAATCATTATGTTGTTTGGTTTGGGATCTTGTGGAAGAACGGGCTACCATTCTAGCGCAGATTCAGGTACCTCAATGAAAGTGTCCTCAGCGGAGTCCTGGCGTCATAAAGGCGAATGGGGGGCGGCACAGTCATTATTAATATCCTCTAATTGTCTCCCAATAGCTCTGATCACACAGTTTGTCTCCGTTTGCAGTGGCAGACGATTTACGAGGTATCAAGCAACACGCGAGTATCGAAAACGTAACGGGGAAATACGCAACCACAGACAGCAGAAGTGTTGAAGCCTTCCACTGTTCAAAGACGCGCAGAAGCTGGGGGTATTTACTTAGTAGAAGAATGCATCATTATACGTGCATATGCACTCTGTCTGCAAACAGCGGTGTATAAGAACACGCCTTTCCGCACAAATGTTTGCATGTTGCGCAGGAAGACTTATCGCCCAGTGGCTACAGACTTTGCTTACATCAGCCGTATCTGGATACTATAGGCCCGCAGGGCGAGCCGCGAAGACGTAAAACTTTATTGAGTGAGCAGTTCACGGAACCGAAACGAGGTTTATGTAAAAATTTGTAGGCAGAAGAACAAATTTTTTGTACGCTTAGTATTTTTAGCTGTTGTTCCAACCTAGATACTGAATCAAGTTTTTTTTGTTTTTAAAAGGAACGAAAGCTCTTGAAAAAGGCAAGTGTACTCTGATAAGCTGTTGCTGATGTTGCCCTTGGAATCTTTCGCCGAAGTATCGGAGGAACTTGAAGGCAAGGTGACCGGAATGAGGTTGCTACTGCGGTGTAAACGTCGCCTAGTGGAGATCTCGTGCCGACCTCCGTCGTTATTCGCAGTTAGGAAGTAAGTAGGTGAGGCTATGTAAGAAGATCCTCGCCGCCTTCAATTTCGATTTTAGCACATTCTCGGATAATTTCAGTAAACGTGTAGACGTCAAGTTAGTAAGAGCTGTATCGCTGTAGTTTTAAGAGATTTCGAATGTTGATTGAGAGTATATTGCTCCATTTGAAAAACCACACTAGTTATAATATTCCGATTGGTGTAAGACAAGATAGGATTAAACATACAACAGGATTATATGTCCTATTCGAACTAGCATTCGGCGAAAACGTTGTTTCGATATCTGGGACAGTTTTCAAAATAAAAGGAGCACTCATTTAGTTTTGCATCTCTCGCAGTAGCCATGTTGACAGACAAAATTTACTGGATTTGGGTCGGCCCGTTATGCAAACAATTTTTTTTTAACATATAGTATGTCCAGTCACATTAATGTGAGCACCTGTCAAATGCCTGAAAAACCACTTTTGCAGCGCACGTGCCGGTAGAGTGTCAGTGAGGTTCTAGAAGGTACTGACAGGGAAGTGGAGCCACGCTGGCTCCAATGCCGTAGTCAGCTGCGCTAAGGTTCTTGGTTTAGGACCCACGGCGCAGTCAGCCCGGTCGAGGTGATCCCACAGACTCTCGATTGGGTTTAAATTCAAGTAGTCTGATGGACAGGGGAGTACGGTAAACTCTGTTGGTGCTCCTCTAATCACGCACGTACACTGCAAGTCGTCTGACACGTTGCACTGCCCTGTTTGTAGATGCCATCCTGCCCAGGTCCCCTAAAATGAATGCATACTTATGTCGATCCACTGTGTCTTTAAGAATGACGAGATCACCCAGGGAACGCTCCCAGCCTGGGCCTTTCCGACGATTGTTGCAGGGTGTCTGCCATCTGTCCGATGGAGCATAAAACGTGATTCATCTGAAAAGGCCACCTGTCGCCACTCAGTGGGATGTCCGGTTGCGGTACTGGCGTGCAATGTAGTGTGGACCAGCGACAGGCAAAAATGTCCCGTAAACGTGGAATTTTAAACTGCATACCTTAAGAGCTATAAGCACCTGTTGAGTAGAACAGATGTGTTTTACAGTATCTAATTTGAAGTTTTCATAGCTGTTAAGGTACGGATTTTAGAACCCATGTTTATTAGACTTTTTCTCTTGGTTTGGCCCACAGTACCACCTCAAAGTATGTAATCTTTTTTTTATACTCCGTATTTTAGCAGAACAAAATTATATTCAGAGATAAAGCTGATTTGGTAAATCACAATCTCACATACAGTAACACCATTTAATTACAAGCTACGAGTATCCTACAAACCCAACAATATAGAATTATGGTAACGACAATAATATACGATGACTGATTTTAGGTCTAATTACATTATAATAATTATTACTTAAATATCTTTACATTTAACAGAACAGAATGAAGAAAATCCACTGACGATGGCATGATGGTGCTGAAAAAGTTTGGGCCTATATAAAAAACAGTTGTTTGTATGACAGTAGGGTCCAGTAAAGGAAAGGAATGCTACGTCTTAACAACAACCACCACCACCACCACCACCACTCTCCATTCTGCAATCACTTATTCTCTAAATATGTATACTGAAGACAGCATTCCTGAAAAACACCGTTAATGTACAAGCTAGTTATCACACCAAGGAGCCTCCGCGATTAAGACCAGCACAGAAATGACGTTTCCAAACTCGTAACCGGTCTACCCGAACTCCGACCTTCGCGAAAAGGGGTTCCCTGCTACATGCGGTCCAAGGAAACAGGAAAATCGCAGAGCATAGAATTGCAGCGACGTGGAACAATGGCAGGCGCCAAGGGCGGCAAACAAGGGTACGCAGAGAAGGACTGGCAGCGGGGCCCACCTGCGGAATCGGTGGGGTCTGAGGCCGGACACGTCCTAGAGAGAACAGCAGCGATCTCCCGGGAAGGCCAGAAACACTGGAGGCCGCTGGCTGCCGGTAGAGCCAGACTGTTGACTCACAGTTGGCGGTAAAACTGACCGGCTTCTATATCTATATCTAATCCCACCCCTTCAAGACTTTCGGTACAATGGCTGATTGAGGCTACACGAATCAACGCAGGTCTGTGTCTGGATGCTACAACTGCTTATAGAAACGGGTGAAGATTTCCAATTCCCCCGTGCGCATTCTCCTAGATGATTAACAGTTGTGATTAACAGTCAGTGACTGCTTGACAATCGTGAATCAAATGATAATACCTCCTCCCCCGCCCCACTTACTCTGCTTATATTTCGAGCATATGTATTTCCTTTTAATAACAGCGTTAAGATTAAGATGTCTCCCATATGCGGATGACTTAGTTGTGATGGCAGATTCGATTGAAAGTTTGCAAAGTAATATTTCAGAGCTAGATCAGAGCTAGCATCTCCAAAACGAAAGTAATGTCAGTGGGAAACAGACATAAACGGATTGAGTGCCAAATAGGAGGAACAAAGTTAGAACAGGTGGACAGTTTCAAGTACTTAGGATGCATATTCTCACAGGATGGCAACATAGTGAAAGAACTGGAAGCGAGGTGTAGCAAAGCTAATGCAGTGAGCGCTCAGCTGCGATCTAGTCTCTTCTGCAAGAAGGAAGTCAGTACCAAGACTAAGATATCTGTGCACCGTTCAATCTTTCGACCAACTTTGTTGTATGGGAGCGAAAGGTGGGTGGATTCAGGTTACCTTATCAATAAGGTTGAGGTTACAGATATGAAAGTAGCTAGGATGATTGCAGGTACTAGCAGACGGGAACAATGGCAGGAGCGTGTCCACAATGAGGAAATCAAAGAAAAACTGGGAATGAACTCTATAGATATAGCAGCCAGGGCGAACAGGCTTAGATGGTGGGGGTCATGTTAAACGCATGGGAGAAGCAAGGTTACCCACGAGACTCATGGGTTCAGCAGTAGAGGGTAGGAGGAGTCGGGGTAGACCAAGAAGAAGGTACCTGGATTCGGTTAAGAATGATTTTGAAGTAATAGGCTTAACATCAGAAGAGGCATCAATGTTAGCACTGAATAGGGGATCATGGAGGAATTTTATAAGGGGGACTATGCTCCAGACTGAACGCTGAAAGGCATAATCAGTATTAAATGATGATGATGAACCGCGTGAAGTGTCTTTGGCAATAAAATTAAAATTAGCAGCAATCTAAAATCACGAACTTCCCACTTGCCTAGGGTATGAGTCTTTTTACGCTGCGGTAGCTTTTAGTGGACAATGAGTCCACGGTATAGACGGTTCGTCAGCAAATAAAAACAATTTGATGGTGAGAGTTTGAATAGACGGAGGAAGGAGAGATGGAGGGAGAGAGAGAGAGAGAGAGAGAGAGAGAGAGAGAGAGAGAGAGAGAGAGAGAGAGAGAGATATTGTAACCAACAACTCAGTTGATGAAGTAACTAATTCCTCTGAGGGCTTTTGACTTCTGATCCTACAAAATTATTGGCTCTAGACTGTTGCCGAATACAGCTTACGAACTCTCTATCCAGTTTTATCATACTAGGAACTTCGCCAGTACAGAACACCTCTGCCAAAACATTACGCCTTTACTGGAGAAGAAACAAAAAAATACATCCAGTGATAAGCACATAACTTTCATAAATCGAGTCTATTAACTTCTTTGTTAGGTAATAGAAGTCACTTCTGACATGATGGGGCAACGATGAGACATGCCTAAGTCCATCAAGAGGAAGTTACACTGGTCTATCGTTCCATCAGAATTTCTGGTTTTCATGAGCAACTTATACAACCCCAGTAGCTCCAATGTCCCTTCCAGCAATAATAATACGACACACAGGTCACGTGAACGTCTTGTCTGACTGACAGTAATTAGAGTCAAATGTTCCTGAAACTTAAGCTTCGTAAATAAAGAATGTATCACGTATACTTACACTTAAGGCGATAGCACGAGCTTACATAAAGGCTGTTTGAAAAAGAACTCCCTAGTTTTAAGTATAAATTTAATGGGGAAATGAATGAAAAATTACATCAATAAGTACATATGATGAAAGAGAATTTCTTCATGTTTTGTTTAGTGTTAGTAGACTTCAACGTGGGATCCATTTGTTGCCCTGCACACGTCGAGACGATATTCCACTTCTACCACGTATTGAACAACATTTCAGGTTTAACTGTCCCAACCGCCGAGTTGATTCCCGTAAATGACAGATCCCTGTACACATTTTTTATGTGGCCCCCCAACAGAAAAAGTCCAGAGGGTTTATGCCTGGGCTTCGTGGTGGCCGAGGTATTGGGCCAGCCCTGCCTATCCCCCAGAGGAACAGAGGAAAGAAACAGCACTGGTGCCATCTCAAAGTCAAGCAGACCTAACTGCAGGGGAGCCAAACTTGGAGAGTTGATGAATCAAACACCACAAACTAGAATAGTACATGTCACTTCGTACAGATTCTAGGACACAATACAACTAGGGAGTTCTTTTTCAAACACCCTGTATAATATACTCAAAACTAGTTATGTCACTGCAGAGTTCGGCCGAATAATATTACTTCGCTACCTACGTAGCAGCATCTGGATTTTGATTCCTTTCAGTCTCTTCCTCGTGTGTGTGTGTGTGTGTGTGTGTGTGACACCACCACACAGACAACAGCAACATCCGCGAGGACTCCTCAGTGCAGTACTACGAGCAACGCTCGCTAATATGTTCCTAAACGGTCGTAATCCCAGTAAAATCGTCTTACAATCATGAGGTACACCCTACAGTAAGATATCGTATCCTGCCAGTCAATACACTGTTATGTCACTTTCAACTTTAGCCAAGCACTTTTTTCAATAATTTTATTAAAAATACTAGTTCAAACGGTTCTATTAGGTCAAAGGTTTGTGTATAATAGTAACAACAATAATTAAGTGAAGTCATTCCTTTTCCGTTCTTCACGATTCTGGAGGTAGCACATAGGAGTTGCAACTACTGAGGAATAGAGGGTATTCATACAGAACAGACAGACAAAACGCTGCAGCTGTCTGAATTACAAGCTGCAGTGCTGAGAACAACTCACTAAAATAAATAAATAAATAAATAAATAAATAAATAAAATTACCCTCAGCTCGAACAGCCCATGAAGGCCCAACGGTACCGACCGTCCACTGTGTCATCCTCAGTCCACAGGCGTCACTGGATGCATATATGGAGGGACATATAGTCAGCACAACACTCTCCCGGCTGTATGTTAGTTTACAAGACTGGAGCCGCTACTTCTAAATCAAGTAGCTCCTCAGTTGTGCCTCGCAAGGATTGGGTGCACCCGACTTGCCAGTAGCGCTCGGCAGACCAGATGGTCACCCATCCAGGTGCTAGCCCAACCCGACAGCGCTTAACTTCTGTGATCTGACGAGGATCGGTGTTACCACTGCGGCAAGGCCGTGGGCCGACAACTACTCACTGACTGGTCAATATATTCAGTCACATCGCTGAACTTCATTGGCTTCCGTGGCTCGTTTTCTAACGCAACGCGAACATTCCATCCTAGAATGTTGTAACTGCAACTTCTTCAGCAAATGAAAAGAAAAACCTGAAGGTGAGATGTACTCGAAATCTGGAGGAATAAAACATGCAACAATATTTGAATGATCAGTTAATAAAACAGTCCAGATCTCAATAATCGGTTATTTAATAATTTTAAATAAACGAGAACTGCCTTCTTTACTGGTTCATTATTGATAATTTGCAATAGATCACTGCCACCCACAAACCACGTTATCTAAAAGTATCTGAATTGTCGTTGTCGATACTGCATCCACCTACTGATGGATAGAACATTGCGGCCACTGTGCCTGAACACACTGCCGGGGATAAACTGTCTTCTTATCGCAGGTCAAATGCCAGCTGACGTAAATCTTGCTTAAGAGGAATTTACAGATTTGGCTTTAAGGGAAGAAAACATCACGACTTTCCCCCACACCGTTTCACATAGATCTCTACGACGCTTATTGACCTATACGTCAATGAGGAAAGAACGAATTTCCGAAGTCCATGTTCCAGTGACTTTTTGCGAGCAACAGATAAGATATCCACGAAGTTTACATGACAAAAACACAGTCGGCAACCAAGACGAACTTTTGTGTGTATTTTTTGTCCGTTTTAATGTGGGAAAAGGAGTGGAGTGCCAACCGACGGATAAATTCTCCTGGAATTCGCGGGCA
This sequence comes from Schistocerca nitens, assembly GCF_023898315.1. Classification (NCBI taxonomy): domain Eukaryota; kingdom Metazoa; phylum Arthropoda; class Insecta; order Orthoptera; family Acrididae; genus Schistocerca; species Schistocerca nitens. The sequence goes on from NC_064617.1 coordinate 562,912,801, forward strand.
CTGGAAAACTAAACCACAAATAGTAATTCACGGCGGCCACTTCAACACAAATACGAACTTCACCTTTCCAAAAATAAGCCAGCTACATACTGAGCATTTTCATATATCACTGTATAGGCTATAAGCCAATCACAATTTCTTTGTTTAGACATATGGTTATAACGTTTCGTTGGTAAGTGACATTTAACGCGGTGGAGGGAGTACTGAGAGACGATTTTCCCCCACAGCAGTTTCTGTTACTCTGGTTTGGCTCTGAGCACTATGGGACTTAACATCTGAGGTCATCATCAGTCCCCTAGAACTTAGAACTACTTAAACCTAACTAACCTAAGGACATCACACACATCCATGCCCGAGGCAGGATTCGAACCTGCGACCGTAGCAGTCGCGCGGTTCCGGACTGAAGCGCCTAGAACCGCTTGGCCACCACGGCCGGCCTACTCTGGTTTCCCTGGATGTATGTGCCCGAACGAGCAGTCTGTTGACGAAATCACACAAGCTTCAAGAAAAGACCGAATTCGTCAGTACTTTCGTACATGGATACGAATAGTATCAATACCAAATACGCTAAAATGCGACTATTTCAAGTTACATGACTTGTCACTGACTCCAGCTTGTAGTAAGCATTCCGCCAAGAGGAGCTCGGTAACATCCATCAGGCAACCAAGAATCTGAATTACCCAGAGAATGCATCATTTCTTGTCATTGTAAGCTACGACAACAGCTCTACTAATACACAGCTGGATCCCCTCCGCTGTAGAAGAACAGCAATGAAGAGAAAAATTACAAATACTCTAACTGTAATTCTGGTATTTGCTACTATGTGGTACAAAATTCGTGTTCATTTATCATAAATATACAAGAGAAGACAAGGCGATAGAAGCAGGTGAGTGAGACTTCATTTAATTATATTAATACTGACGCGAAAGCCACAACACACCTGTAAGCTGTGCATGTACGAGATGATTCAGGTCACAACACAACTTCCGACTGACAGGCACTGTAGTAAAGCAATGGATCTTGCTTCGGAGAAACTGGCTTCAAATACTGGAATGTCATCGCCATTCACTTTTTTTTGTGGTTCCCTCAACGATTTTAGGTAGATGTCAAGATGGTTTGTACTGAACAGTTATGATGAAAGTCATTTCTCACATTCTAGACGCTTCGCCGTTTCCCGTAAAATATGTTTCGTTTACACTTAGAGCAGCTGTTTTACACACACACACACACACACACACACACACACACACACACACACACACACACAGTCTTAAAAATTTCCTTTATACCAAGCAGATCTGTAGCACATCTTTCGTACCTTTCTTCTTTCGATCACTTTTTGAAAGCAGAATTTATTCCCTGCAGAATTTCATCATCAAGGATAATGGGCTACAGTAGCTAACCTTCAAACTAACAACGCAGTGGGAAGATAATTTCGCTGCGCACACACGACAACATCTGAAGTTAATCAGCTTCAAGATAGCGAACATTCTATTAACATTCTTTCACTTTTTCCACATTTGTACATAATTCGATAAGTGCCTTGCCTCTGTCCCCTTACTTACATTTTTTTTAAATTCAAATAATGACCGAAGATCAGTTTTCAGATACCACTATGTAAATCGATGGCAACAATGCCAACGATAAAGAGATCTTTTCAGAATACAGTGTGAGTGACACTCAGGCAGCCATCAGACAACCGACTCTTCAGTTCCTCTCTCTCTAATTTCGATACAAAAAGATAACTGTCACCTTGTTGAATTGATACTGGAATACGTAGTTATGGAACTGACATTTGCGATTTACAATGAGAATAAATATCAACAGAGCTAACCGTTTAGGTCTACGAACGAATGTGATCCATGATTTAATGCTTACGCCGTTTCATGTCTTCTTGTAACATCCGTATTCTTTTGAACTACACTGACGCGAAAAAAACGCACCACCAAGCTGGAGTTGTGCGACATAACGAAAGTTGGTAGGCGTGTTTCTACATCTGAAAGTTCACGTCTATTCAAATTTCGCGCCAGTGGCGTAAAAGTAGCGTTAGTAGCGCCACTACGAAGATGCAAATCAGGTTTGCTTCAAATACACGCTGTAACGATCGTGAACGTTCGTCACCTGTGAGAGTGGACGTGGCGGGTTGTTATTGAAGACTGCCTTTAAAGCGACAAGGACGCCATTACCAACATCTCAGTGAGTTTGAACGATATCGTGTAACAGGGCTACGAGAACCTGGATACTCCTCCTGCGTTGTTGCAAAAAGAGTTGGCAGGAATCGCACTGTACACGAATGCTGGCAGCGGCCGGCCGCTGTGACCGAGCGGTTCTAGGCGCTTCAGCCTGGAACCGCGCTGCTGCTACGGTCGCACGTTCGAATCCTGCCTCGCGCATGGATGTGTGTAATGTCCTTAGGTTAGCTAGGTTTAAGTAATTCTACGTCTAGGGGACTGATGACCTCAGATGTTAAGTCCCATAGTGCTTGGAGCCATTTGAATTTTGCTGGCAGCGACGATCACGGGAATGTACGGTCGCAAGAAGACCGGACTCCTGACGGCCACGTGGCACCACCGAGAGGGAAGACCATTGTGCTCGGCGAATGGCTCCGGCGCATCGCACTGCATCTGCAGCAGCAATATAAGCAGCAGTTGGCACCACATCGACAACAAACTGTAACAAATTGACTACTTCAAGAACAGCTCCGAGCCAGACGCCCTGCAGCGTCGCCACCTGCGACTTCAGTGGTATCAATTGCTAGCTCACTGGAGGACAGGGTGGAGGTCTGTTATGTTTTCTGATGAAAGCTGGAAAGCTCTCGGTGCCAGTGAAGGCCGTGTGCTGGTTAGAAGGAGGTCAGCTGAGGGCCTACAACCAAACTGTCGGCATGCTAGACACACTGGACCTACACCTGGAGTCAGAGTTTTCATGAGAGCAGGAGCACTCTTGCGGTTACTTCATCCACATTAACTGAAAATTTGTAAGTCAGTCTCGTGATTCGATCTGTTGTGCTGCCATCCATGAATAGCATTCCAGTGGGTGTTTTCCAACAGGATAACGCTCGCCCACATACCGCTGTTTTAACAGAACATGCTCTTCAGTCTCTTTTGATCCATCGTGGATACGGGACAGCGGCCGGTCAAAAAAAATGTCAAAAAACCGTATGTTTTCAGAAGTTATTTTATTTAGGCCAGTTTCGGCATCTCCTTAATGCCATCTTCAGGCCCCTGTCCACTCCATGCGTAGACAGTCATATAGATCGATTGGTCAATAACTGGAGCCATCAGTATCTGGATTCCACGAATTTTTTTGTGGAGCGTGTACTTCGAAGTACGTACTCCACAAAAATTTATGAACTCGAGATCTGATGGCTACAGTTGGGCATGCATCGATGCATCTAATTGTCTATGCATAGATTGGATAGTGGCCTGAAGATGGCATTAACGAGATGCCGAAACTAGTCGTCTAAATAAAATAACTTCTAAAGCATATGGCAACAGAGAGTCGAAGTGTTGCCTTGCCCTGCTCTATCACAAAATCTGTCTCCAATTGTGCACATATGAGACGTCATCGGACAACTCCAGCGCCATCGACAAAAAGCATTAATTGTCTCTCTATTGACCGACCAAGTGCAACAGGCATGGAAATCCATCCCACAAACTGATATCTAACACCTGTAAAATACAATTCATGCACGCCTTCAACATTGTAGTGGTTATACGGTTATTATAGTACCAGCATTTCACATTTTCAGTAGCTTATCTCGGGCTTACATTAACATGTGATCTTGCAATGTTAATCACTTAACTATGTTACCTAGACAAATGTATTCCCGAATTACATTACCATACGTTAATTATTTTTTGGTGTTGCGCCTTTTTTTCCGTCGGTGTACATGAGCTACAAATGACGGTGTGGGCAATCACCGTAATTTTACACTACATATTCCCTTCCGTCGTTAGAAGAGAAGCTGAATGCCATATTTATAGCTGTTAAGAATATAGTATATACTGACAGCAAAATTTTCCGCCGTAGTGTAATTATTAAACTCGCCTGTAGCAGGCATGAAATACGATCAGTAATACGAGAGAGTCATATTGTATATTGTGCATACCATTATTTGTAGCTGTACTGCACAGCGAAGAAGGAAGGAATATCAGAATTTAATTTTGCGTCAACGACAAGTCATTAGCGACGGAGCACAAGATCGGATTGGGAAAGGAAACAGATGTGGCCTTTCCAAAGGAAACATCCGGGCATCTTCCTTAAGCTGTTTACGGCGGGAGTGGGAAATCTACATATATGAATGACCAAACGAGGGTTCAAGCCGTCATCCTCCTGAATTCGAGTGCATGTTTTACCACTGGATCTTCTGGCTTGATAGCGGCGGTGAGTAGCGTATGTAGATATGAGAGAGTCCAGTATCTGCCAAGGATTGCCACCACGCCAGATGATTTGAATAATATCATAACAGCCGGCCGGTGTGGCCGTGCGGTTAAAGGCGCTTCAGTCTGGAACCGCGTGACCGCTACGGTCGCATGTTCGAATCCTGCCTCGGGCATGGATGTGTGTGATGTCCTTAGGTTATTTAGGTTTAATTAGTTCTAAATTCTAGGCGACTGATGACCTCAGAAGTTAAGTCGCATAGTGGTCAGAGCCATTTGAACCATTTTAATATCATAAAAGGAACAGAAGAGACGCTAACAGCAGCCCAACGGATACTTCAACACGTGTTGGACTCACAATAAGAGTCTAAATTTGCAAAAGGTTTGCAGTAACTGTACAATACTTCGTTTGGTGTTGAGGACATCCTAGTGCAATTTCAGAGCAACCAATACTCTTATTTGCAATTTACACAGCGTGGAGCTGGATTGCTTCTGCAGACGACGAAGACTTGTAGCGAAGAGAAAGACTTAAGTTTAGGATAGGAACACGCGGCAAAACGGTACGTTTCCGGACGTTACACGCAAAACACACACTTGAAATCACCAGTTTTTCTGGCGCCACTAACTATGGTATTACGCACCTCATGCATCTTATGTCCCATGACAACTAAAGGTTTTGAAGTACTTCATGTTTCGATAGAGTATTTCTATAAAGTTTGGAAGGTAGGAGATGAAGTAATGGTGGAATTAAAGCTGCGAGGACGACTCTTGAGTCGTGCTTGGGTAGCTCAATTGGTACACCACTTGTTCGCTTAAGGCAAAGGTCCTGAGTTCGAATCTCGGTTGGGAACGCAGTTTTGAGCTGCCAGGACTTTTCATTTCAGGGCAGAGTGAAAATTTCATTCTGCACTACAGGTTTGTTTGGATGCAGTTAACATGAAATCTGATTTACGAGGCCTTGTGGCATCCGAAGAAGGCCTACTGGCGCGGATTATGACTGCGGCGGACCAGGGATTGGTGATCGTGTATACCGGAATATGGTACGGAGGTGGCTGTCGGTGGTCGCCACATGGAGCCCAACTTGTAAGTGGACCCCGACGACACGCAGCAGGACTCAGAGAGCAACGTGCGTTGTTGTATTCGGCGTGTAGCGAGAAGACGTTACGTTTTCGGAAGTAAGTTCCTAGATTAAATTTGAAACCGTCTTGTCCCCACTACAAGTCCTGGAAGTCTGTACAGGGAATGTTGTTACATTCTGTGTAGTAATCATAGTACTGAAATTTCAACAGTTATTTTACTAAGGTATGAGTACATGGGCGTTCGTACATTTTACGGTAATTTCTGGCGAAGTTCTCACACTAATCACTCCAGAGGAGTCATCTTTGTAGATTAAGAACGACCTACGCTGAAGCGCCGTTAACGACCTAGGTTGCCGTAGCACGAGCTGAAGGTAGGTCTCTGATTACTTATGTCATTACCACTGTACTACCTGCATACGTCGGATGTACTCTTATTTCGCTGTATTGCAAGTCCTCTTTCTTAGAGCTTGCATCTCACCTCACCGCTTACTAAAAAACGTCACCCGGCATCACTCTGGATCTATAGGAACAAGGTCATAATCCAAAGTTTTAGAATTTTCGGCAGCTCTAAACACCACGTCTGACAACAAGCAGAAACCATACATCGTCTGCAGGTATTTCGACATACGGTTGTGTGCCTTAACTCTCGTTTCGGTCCCAGACGTTTTACTTTCATTTTGCTGGTATTTGAAGACAAGTTTAAAAACCGCCATAACGTCTGCCTTATCTGCTGTCTGCCCGTTCGTGAGAGCAACAAGTGTTCAACGCAGCAGTGCAGAACACAACTGACGGCCAACGGTAATTAAGATTCACAACGAAGCAGTAAAGGGGAGAACGAAATTGTTACGTCTATGCTGTCCTGAAACATCTTTTGCTATTACGTCAGGTGTAAGTAGACAACCGGCATCCGCAGTCTTGGTAACTACAGCTTAAGACGTAAAATTTAAACAATCCAATTTTCCCACCCCTTTTCCCGCCCTATGACCACTCTTTAACTAACGATGTCCTCCCTTTATGACTATCACAAACAATCATAGAAGAGTGAATTACAATACTGTATTACTGTAAGGTTTCTCGTCGATAATGTGAGAACAATCTGTAAAATTTCATTGACACTTTACTTCTGACAGCGAACAGTTCCTCTGTAGTGAACAGTTACGGCTACTTCAAATAAAACTTCTTGTTGCTGTTTCTGTTATTAGAGATAATATCTGTCCACTCGCACAGAAAGCACCAGTACTTCGTGCAGCCTGTTGCATACCAATCGACAGCCCACTTACTTTCATATCTGCACACAGTGTAAGCAAGTGTGCAAATTTCGCACATTTTCATCGTAAGTATCTTTCTTATTAACCGAGTATCCGACTGGAAAAGTGCGAGGGATATTGATCATCATTATGACGGAGGACTGCCTTTAAACTTGATTTCGGGGAATCAACAGTCTCCATTCCATAGGCTTGTGATCATGGTGCAGTGCTCCAGAGAAACTACTGATGTCTGTATTGTACGCAAGTCCTAGGAAGAAGTGAAAAACGTTTCAAACCGACTTTTATCCATTGTGGATGTGGAGCACTGCGACTGTGGTGTGAACAGGTTTTCAGAAATTACTGCAACCAGTCGCCTTTTATGTAGATGTATTTTATTTAACCATGACCGGTTTCGAGCTGCCTAGCAACTCATCATCAGATGGTGTATACATTTAGTGCTTTTTTGTACCCATTGTGTGGGTGGTTGAGTATCTGTGGCTAGACAGAAACGAGAACAAATAATCGCTACATGTGGTACAGTAACACGAAATATTTACAGCATAATTTATGTTTAACGTATAAGAGCAAATAATCACTACATGTGGTACAGTTACATGAAATATTTACAGTTTAATTAACGTTATTGAGGTGTTACTTACAAATAAATCTTTTTGCAGGTATATAAATAAAATACATCTACATAAAAGGCGACTGGTTGCAGTAATTTCTGAAAACCTGTTTCAAACCGACTCTGGCGCCTCCTACATGTGGTCGCTTTAACAACCTGAGCGAGCAAATTCCATCATTGCAATCCTGAAGCTATTTACTCAGATTGTGTCTGTGACGGATACAAGTCCTTACAGAGGTCGTTAAGTTCTCCCTGCGTAATGCGATGAGGCGATGAATGCAGTGGCCTATACTCCGGATCGGGGCCGGCACGTGCTATGCTGGTTGCTGGTGTTTCGTTCCTAGTGCTGGCGGACAACAACGCTGTACGTTGTTCGTCAACTGTCCAATCACTTGGTGGTTTAGAAGGTGGGGAAATATCATGAGGAACTGGCCGCATGGCTGAGGGCAGATTTGGATATTGAATAACATCTTTTGATTTTGCACAATACCCTTTCACTTTGGTCAAGCAAAAGTAACAGTTGAAACGTCCCCTTTTAACAATTTTACGCGACTGTGCTTAACCTGACACACAATATTTATAGCGCAACGCAATCTGACTTTCAAGATTCCCTACAAAAGAATGGCCCTGACTAACATTAAACTATACCTTTCACAAATCACTTACCTCACAAAAATCTTCGCTGCTCAAGCTACTGCAATACAGCGAGCGCCACTACTGCCAGCTAAATAAAAGATTCAAACTATGGAAGGCACTAACTACTGATAGGGATAGTTAGCAAATGAAAGATATTAATAGAGAACAAACAATGTATTTACCTTTTCATGACAAATTACAAAACTCCGCCATCTCTCTCCCCACATCCACCACTGCTGGCGGCTCACCTCCAACTGCCCAACGCTATGCGCTGTTCACAGCCAGCTGCCTAACACTACAATGGCGAGTATTACAACAATGCAAAGCAGCCACAGACTGCACACCGCACAGCCAGTGATTTTCTATACAGAGGTGGCGTTACCAATAAAAAAACCTAAACAGCCTACTTACACAGTCAGTGGCATGAGCCTTCTGTTCGCGCCACACCATTGGTACCATAAATGGCACTGATTTTGGGAAGCCTGGTACCACTTGCGAAAGGTATATGCACGTGTGCCAATACAATGAGGAGCAAAAAGCTTATCTTGGTCCTCAGCTCTGCATCCAACACAGAACTCGTGCCTCCTTAACTATAGGAGTAAGATTATGCCTTGGACTTTCACTGTACATTACCTACATGTGTAACGAAGGGTATTGGAGTTATTTACACACTGTTTACACATTTCGTACAGAAGTTTCTGACAATACATTCGTGTATCACAAACTGCACAACACAGTAGTAAATGCCATTACAGTGTAGCACCGATACTTTCTTCGAAACGGCGCAAAAAGTCACCAGATGACAGCATAAGACAGAAATTTAACTACTGTTCATGATAGCTAACACTATATGAGCAAAACGGTGATCAAAATATACATAAAAAAGAAAATGTCCAGGATGCAAGAGAATTGAAACTTATCCCAAATAAATCTAAGTACATTTCCGTAACAAAGAAGAAATTGTATAAGATGAAAAAAAAACTAAAATAAAAAATTATTCAACATAAAAAATTAATCACAATCACGTATTTTCATGAAGAGGGCAAGAAGTATTGTGGAGTGAATTATCTGTCTTTCCAAGGGAATCAACAGCACTTCGTTAGTTTGTCTCTCTTTGTATCAACGAGCTAACAAGAGTTTTCTACGTGGCATATGATGGAGTCTAAATCTATGACGCTGTCACAAGAAATTATTTCCGGATAACAGTATACGTCTATAGGTAGAGAAAGAACATGCAGAGTTGAAGATAAAGCAGTGGGAGTAAGGACGCAATTTAAGTTTCTCCAGAACAAGGACTGTGGCGGAAAATGAACACGCGATTTCCTATCCCTCCTGCTCCGCCCCCTGCCCCACCCCTCAAACTCCCTCGCTCTGTAGTCACTAACTGTACCGACACAAGGAGAGACTGCGGTGGAAAAGGTAGGACTCATTCAACGTATCATGTATTATGGGTGATATGGACGAATGACGCACAAGTAGCAAGCAAGCAGCGGGAGGTGTCCTCTTCCCAAATTCCAACCCGTAAGTCCAGCACCAAAATATATCGCTTTTGTGCTGGCGCGCGCTCAACGCCGAGTTTATCAGCGATAAATCCTTTATACCGATTGATAATATCCACTTTCCCGTATGAAACTTAAAACGGCAGATGGTTCCGTTGTATCAAATTAGTCTGGAGATGCCTCATGGTTGTGGAGGACTGTCAGTGTTTCCTACACAGACGTATTGAGAACTATTTTCGTGCCTTAGTATGTAGCAGAGTTCAAGACGTGGCAAGACTACAAAATTGCTTCCATAAGTGAAGACTTTTGTAGTTCGGAATTTAATGGTTCATCTTCTTCATACTTTTGAACAATACACTGTCTGAGATGTGCCCCTATATCAGCTTCTCGGATTTTTATTGCCAGCAAGTCCACTGTGGAAGTTAATGTGTCCGCACGATCATTGTCCAGGACGCCTGCGGAGTTCTGCATCCAGAGGAATACCACAGAGGTCCCAGTATAGTGGAGGTAAATTCTCTCCAAAAGAATATTACATCTTCGGTCACGTCTGATGTAAGAGGGGACACGTTTCATTTCCGAGTGCTGGGAACAGATCTGACTCGTAAATTCGTCAATAGACGGCAACAGCCGCTCGTTAAGATGGTGGCGTGCTCTTTGCCCCAGTCGGGCCACGGCGGACGTCAGCAGTACAGTGAAGGCTTGCTGGCAGCCTGGAGCACACGTATCTGTTCCCGGCCGCCACGCCGTAACCCACACACAGTGGTTAGCACACTGGACTCGCATTCGGGAGGACGACGGTTCAATCCCGCGTCCAGCCATCCTGATTTACGTTTTCCGTGATTTCCCTAAATCGCTCCAGGCAGATGCCGGGATGGTTCCTTTGAAAGGGCACGGCCGACTTCCTTCCCTAATCCAACAAGACCGATGACCTCGCTGTTTGGTCTCTTCCCCCAAACAACCCAACCGTAACCCACACACGTACACTGCAGAGCGTCTCCGCTTATAATGAACACAGCCACGCTTCCAGCACCATAGTCCTTCAAGCTCTGCCAGAACGGGATGAACCGAGCCAGGTGGTTAAGGCGCTGGATTCGCGGTCGGGAGTAGACTGATCCAAATCGCCATCCAGACTTGAGGCAAATACCAGGACAGTTCATTGGTGAAGGACACGGCCAGAGCGCAAGTGTGTGTTCCGTGTGTCATGACGTCGTCATGGGACTTATAACCGTAATGTTTCCTTTCAATCTCCAGAAAAAGACCTTCCCTTTCTTCTTTTAATCACACACACACACACACACACACACACACACACACACACACACACACACACACACATTGGACGGGGGGGACAGAGGGACAGAGGGACAGAGGGAGGGGGGCGGCATTTGGTTGGCTCTGAGCACTATGGGACTCAACTGCTGTGGTCATCAGTCCCCTAGGGGCATTTCTGACAAGTTAAATTTTTGCCCTTGACAGAGACATTCTCCACCTCGGAGTAGAATAATGTCATCTGAGAATTTGAGTTTCCTACCTCCACAAGGACATTAGAGACAATAAAAGACCAGACTAGACAAGGATGACGACGGAAGCCAACTCCGATCTATTCAGAGGAAGAATCCTGGAATTAGACTGAAGTGATTTGGAGGAATCTCTTCCTATGCATGGTGTACTACCTACCACAGAGACAACTAATAGTACTTGAAAATACGATTAAAAATATCGACATGTTTGGCTCTGAGCACTATGGGACTTAACATCTATGGTCATCAGTCCCCTAGAACTTAGAACTACTTAAACCTAACTAACCTAAGGACATCACACAACACCCAGCCATCACGAGGCAGAGAAAATCCCTGACCCCGCCGGGAATCGAACCCGGGAACCCGGGCGTGGGAAGCGAGAACGCTACCGCACGACCACGAGATGCGGGCTATCGACATGTTTCCCAGATGCGACAGCAAGCTGAAGGGCGCCTGCTTCGCTATGTGGTTAATACTTTCATTGAATTTATACTGAAATAACAGTTTTATTCTTCTTTAAGGGAACCATATGTTTTCTTAAAATCATTCGGTAACTCGTGATCTCTCAACAAAGAAACTCACCGCTCCTCGAATAGGTAACCATGTGTCAGCTTCACCGTTGTTCACGAATAAGAACATGGTAAGGCCACTTATGAGAAATCCGAGATCCCAAGTATGTTGCTCGTGGGTGTGAAAGTGTTCAACAGTGCAATACAGGTAAGTGATATCAACCAACACAGACACATCGATGAAGTCGTACATTGCAGCAAGTGCCAAACTTTAGTTAAAAGGGTTTTAGTGTACCAGGGTACTTACGTAAGGTCTCCTTTCTCATTATCTCCCTCCCTTCTCATTATCTCACAAATTATTTCACAACCGATAAGGCGTGCAACTGGCGCGCTGTACTTCGCGCCTATTTCTTGTTTGATCTTCAAGTACCTGCGAGAGCGTTTGTCGCAATCTCTCATACGACAACGGAGTGTCTAAAGGTAGCAGCACTATCACACGAACACATTCATGCTGCTCTGAGACGTAGTACTCACTCTTCTCGAACCACAAAAAGTTGTTTTTGGTCAAAGTAGAAGGCGGTCAATGATAAAGTTGTCGACAGCTGCCACTAACAAAACAAAAGCACATCGTTTAAGGAATCTCAGCTGTAAACGGCATTTCCAAATAAATGGGCAATCTGTATGGAGCGAAAAGTAGCGATGGCAGTTAGGACTGAAACCTGACTGTTAAAACCGCTCAAAGTAACCAGTTTCTGAAATAACCGATTTTGGTTGCTATTGATTCCACTAATGAAGGCGAAGGAGGAGGAGATCACGATCGATATATGGTTGAGGCAGTGTCAGATCTATTTAATTGCCTCCAGCAAAGACGGCGAAGGTGAAGGAGACGGGCGCGGCGACAGCGAGAGAGAAAAATCACATGTTTGTGACTTCCCCGTATCGTCATTTTTGAATGTTATCAATTTTTCACCCTGAAGCGACCACAAATTAAGGGTTCAGTTATTATAGTAAGTTTATGGCACGTCAATGAATTTATATACATCAATAAAATTTACCTTCTCTTCCAAGAAACACTGTGGATGTTTTATGCTTACGTGATGTAAGCTTGTGCCTCCTCCCGTGTTTGATCCTTTAAAGCAAAGGAAGCAATGTAATTAATTGTACGGCACTTTGTGAAATACTTCCAAACTAGGATGGTACCGTTCTGCGATACAACTGATTTCCAAGGATGACAACAAGAAACTACCGTAAAGACCAGCTGGGCCCCAAGTCTTGCGCAGCGCACGTTCATGCCTACTGTCTAACAGGACATGCCACACGGCAACAGGTGCAGTATTCTCTCTGCAATGGTGTTCCGATTCTTACATAACGTATTTGGTGATAGTTACTGACTCATGTGTTGTAATTAAAATAGTGCTGATCACGTTCTCCGATTTCTTTAGAAACCCAAAATTTCAAAGCAATGGAAATTTTACGAAAAATATTACTCTTTTTTTTTTAAATCAAAGTTTTAGCACTGCAGCTACAGCGAACTGATACGCTGGTTCTTTTACTCGGTTATTCGTAAAAAATGAAAAAAACTTATACTAGAGGCTACACAAATACCGAAAAATATCGGTTATTCGTAACTAAAATACCGATATCGGTTTTATCCGGTCGGTTTTTCCCACCCCTAGCGGAAAGATCATCCGTCAATGCAGTTCCATTATTTCTCCTATACAATTATAGGAGGGTTGTCACTTAAATAGTGGCAACTAATCACAAGCGATACAAAAGAGTTACATGTTTGCATCTGTTACTGTCCGAAGTAGTCACCAGCGTTGTGTAGAACCCGTTGCCAGCGATGTTGAAGGTGTAGCATACCATTAGCAGAGCCTGTTCTGTTGATGGTGCGAATGGAGCGGTCTACTGCCTGTCGAATCTCTGGAACAGTTCTGAAGCGAATGCCACGAAGTCGTTCCTTCATCTTCAGAATCAAGTCAAAGTAACAAGGACTTAAGTCCGGGGAGTATGGTGGATGGTACAGAACTTTCTAGTCTCATCGACCGAACAGAACAGCCACAGCTTGCGCTGTATGCGCCCGAGCATTGTCGTGCAAAATGATGGGTGAGTTGCGCAGAAAGTATCTGCCGCTTCTTTCGCAAAGCTGGTCGCAGGTGATGCTCCAAAAACGAACAGCAATACTGTTCATTTGATTCAGAAGATGAAGGAACCAATTCGTGGTATTCGCTTCAGAACTGTTCCAGAGATTCGACAGGCAGTAGACCGCTCCATTCGCACCATCAGCAGAACAGGCTCTGCTAATGGTTTACTACGCCTTCCACATCGCTGGCAACGGGTTCTACACAGCGCTGGTGACTACTCTGAAGGACAGTAACACGTGCAAACATGTATCTCTTTTGTATCAGTTGTGAATAAATAGTTGCCACTATTTAAGTTACAACCCTCGTGCATTCAGTCTAATATCACTTAACCTAAATTCTAGCTTGTAGTCTCACATTTTCTTCCTCTTCCATCGCTTGTCAGCATAAAATGAGAGGTGTACATAGGACCAGTAAACATGACAGAACTATCTGTCGAGTGAGTTATACCCTCCGCATACTGCGGGTTCGAAGTCTCATTGGGCTGTCTGTGCACTCTGCGCTTTCCATCATTTGGAGAAAAAAAATCTCGACTCGCTATGCCCGTCTCGTCAGGAAGTGCCCTATTGTTTTGGCCCGTTGAAGACGTGTACTTCATGTGTCATTCTGACCAGTTGCATTTTGCGACGACCCGACTACACATGAGCGATGTATGCAGTACCCTTCGGAGTCTTCGCTCGGAAACTCGTTGAGGTGGCCCTGCATACACGGACAGTTGCAATTCCAGTCTAGTTTGGAACCGGTTGCCTACTGACAAGGCGTGGTACTCGTATCCGGCCCCTGTCTTTATACGACCGTCTCTTTACGCCGCGTTACATGGCTGCGAGTGGTATACCGTGCTCTGAGGACAAGTTGGGCAGTCAGCGTTCAAACTCCAATAAATCGGGCAACTTCATTCACGGTATAGTCATCGGCTCGTCTAAACACCAATCTCCTTTCTATCATCCTGCCACGCCTTTACGTCGTCCCATCTTACTGTGCTAATTCTCAACCGGCTTTCACACCTACATCTACAAACATACTCCGCAGGTCACTGTACGGTGCGAGGCTGAGGGTACCCTGTACCACTACTAGTCATTTCCTTTCCTGTTCCACTGGTAAACAGAACGATGGAAAAAACGACTATCTTTTTGCATCCGCATGAGCCCAAGTTTCTCTTACCTTATATTCACGGTTCTTACGCAAAATATATGTTAGTGGCACTAGAATCTTTCTGCAGTCAACTTCAAAAGCCGGTTCTCTGAATTTTCTGAATAACATTCCTCGAAAAGAATGTCGTCTTCCCTCCAGGGATTCCCATTTGAGTTCCCGAAGCATCTCCGTAAAATTTGCGTGTTGTCCGAACCTACCGGTAACAAAACTAGCAGCCAGTCTCTGAACTGTTTCGGATCCGTAACACCAACAGTACTCGTGAACAAGTCCCATTAGCGTCCAATATCCTGTCTCCTTTACAGATGAATCACACTTTCCCAAAATTCTCCCATACGCCGAAGTTAACCATTCGTCTTCCGTACCACAATTGACACATCTACGCCACTTCAGTGTTACGACTTATGTGAGCGGTAGAGTCATGACCTGTTCTACAATATGTAAAATGCGCCAGAACGACCAGTGCGTTCTTTTAAGAGGGTGAGTAATATTTTGTTTGGTTAAGTTTATTTTGTGTGTCTCCGTAGCTAAGTGGTCAATGTGAAGGCTGCTGTGCGGAGGACGCGGGTTCGCTTCCCGCTATTGCCGAGGATTTTTCCTCGGTGCGAGGTCTGATGCAGGGTGCACTGAGCCTCGTGAAACCAGCTGCCAAGTTTCTTGGCCGCGAACTAGCGGCTCCACGGTCTGACAAGTCTGCCAAACGGCCCGGAGAGCGGTGTGCTCACCACATACCCCTCCATACCGCATCCGCATGACTCCGCAAGGCAGAAAATGACACGGCGGCCGGTTGATATCCCTTGACCCTCCGAGCCTGGACGAAAAGCTCGTTATATTTATTTTACTGTGGAAAGTTACAAGATGGCATGCACAAGTTTAAGACGGCAATAATTTCCCAAAATTTCGCCCCGCCAAGCATGAACAAAGATTTTTGAGTCCTTAGTCTTCTGATTGGTTTGATGCGACCGCTTCGAATTCCTCTCCTGCGGCAACATTTTCATCTGAACGTCAAACTGCGACCTCAGTTATTTGCTGGCTGTATTCCAGCCTGTGTCTTCCCCTACAGTTATTGCCCTCTATTATCATGTAAGTTATTTCCTTATGACTTAACCGATGTCCTGCCATCCCGTCTCCTCTTCTTATCGGTGTTTTCCATGTATTCCTTTCCTCGCCGATTCTTCGTAGTCTCTCCTCAGTCCTTAACTTGTCACTCCAGGATGACATTTCTCAAACCCGAAGACGCCGCCGACCGGAAGAGGAGCGAAAAGCAAGTGGGAGTCACAAGAAAGGACCGGAAGGTCGAACTGGGCAAAGCTGAGGAAGAAAACAAGTCATCAGAATGAGATTTTCACTCTGCAGCGGAGTGTGCGCTGATATGAAACTTCCTGGCGGATTAAAACTGTGTGCCCGACCGAGACTCGAACTCGGGACCTTTGCCTTTCGCGGGCAAGTGCTCTACCAACTGAGCTACCCAAGCACGACTCACGCCCCGTCCTCACAGCTTTACTTCTGCCAGTACCTCGTCTCCTGCCTTCCAGGAGAGCTTCTGTAAAGTTTGGAAGGTAGAAGACGAGGTACTGGCAGAAGTAAAGCTGTGAGGACGGGGCGTGAGTCGTGCTTGGGTAGCTCAGTTGGTAGAGCACTTGCCCGCGAAAGGCAAAGGTCCCGAGTTCGAGTCTCGGTCCGGCACACAGTTTTAATCTGCCAGGAAGTTTCAAAACAAGTCATGTAAATCTCAGAATGAAGCAGCGGTATTCGTGACCGAGGGAAATCTATCTTTGGTAGAAATAGGGATGACGCAATGGGTATGTGAATCCAGTTCTTGTCAAATGGTAGTTTGGTACCTTAACCGTTGCACTGTCCACTTTGCTAGAATGAGAAGAGCTGAGAAATTTGGAATAAAGGACGTGAGAGGAAAGCAATAGAAGGTATAAAGAAGACTAAGGAGGAAGAGGAGGAGGACACTTCGTGTGGATGGCTGGGGTTCGTTTCGAGAAATCCGCCTGGTATAAGCGAATAGGAAGCGCGTTACATACGCATCCCTGCAAAATTGTCACTTAATTTGCACGTCGGATAGCGCTCCAACTTCGTCCCTCACAGCGTGTGACTTTTCCGAGTCAGAAGCACGTTTTTCCTCTCGTATCTGAACCGTGACCCACTTACAGACCGACGCCATGTCCGAAGCCCGATGCGACGGCCGAGTTCGATCCACCGGAACCGGACTTCCGCAATTCCTGCCTGCGCCGTCCAGCAAGGACCACCTCCCCCACCATACTCCCTTCCAGTGAACGTTGCCACCGACTTTTCCTGCTCGCAGTGATCAGGCGAACGTCGTCTGCTGACGAGGCCGTGCCCTCTATTTCTTGCGAGAAAAAGGACATAGCGGCACGTGCTAAACATCGAGCGAGCAGAGTCGGTGGACCGCGCTACACCACTTGTTGCGTTGTTGCAACTCCCGTTCTGGCCGTGATGCCTAGGACCGAAAAAACTACTCCACTCTTGGCGCTGCAGCTGCTAGCGGACGATAAAGCGCGATGGACAAAGCCAACCGACCACCAGAATTTATGTATTTTACGTTCATTCGTGAGAAAATCCATCAAGAGACCGAGTACATAGTCTGTTCTGTCAGAACTGGGAAAGAAGTAGTCCTGACGAAGTAATTTTTTCCATCACGTGTCCATGGTCCTTATTAGCTACGGTTCGAAAGTTTCTCTACTGGACGACAAGTTGCAACGGCAACGAGAAAAGTGAAGGTCGTTAGAATAGAAGGACGCCATGTCCAAGGTTCGTATACGTGAAGCAACCAACGTCAAGGCTACAAGTATACTGTTCGGAAGATATAAGACTAACAACCGCTGCGACGCGCTGCAACTAACTACAACGCACAGGCCCAAGGCAAGGTAACGGGAAAGTATGGCCACCTTTTAATTATGTCCTCTAAACTGCTTTAAACAGAGCAAAGCCGTGTCCACAGAAAAAGAGAACCTTACAGGTCGATTTTCTTGTACGGAACATCGTTTGCCATATCAAGGTTTAGGATTGGACTAGACTGGACCGATGGTGTCAAGAGACCGAACTTCGAGGTCACCGGTCTATCCTATACGTATCGAACCAGGGATAACCTTCAGAAGATGGAAGATACGAAAGGTAAATACCGGGAAGCTTGATTGTAAGGAAGAAGGGCACGGAAGACAAATCCTGAGCAATCTGTCTGTAACCGAGAATAGACAGAATTACGACTTAAGAGTGGGGTAAAACGGTAAAGGTGCGTGAGCTGTTACACCCAGGGACCCTCAGGAGATGTTGCGATGGGAGACGGTCCCTCTGCATCCGACTGGCGTTTCGTCACTCTCCATAAGAAAAACTAGCAATGCAGACAAGTTAATAAAAAATCAGGAAGCGAACAACGACGAGACAGACTAACGTCAGATGTAAGAGAATAATAATTAAAAATGTGGAAAGGGCAGCAGCCAGGCCGAACCACGCAGCATGGGTAGCGAGGGGTCCCCTGGGTCGGAGCAGGCGACGAAACCAATGTGTGCTACCTGACAAAGAGGCATAGAAACCACCTTCACACGTTCAACGTAATACCTGAACAGCCGTTTTGGCGTCGTTCGCTAGCACCTGAGGCAGCGTTTCAGCAAGTTCCAGGTTTCGCCGTACGGTGGCCAAATTAAGAGTCCGGTAGGATGTGTGCCACCGTGAGACGGGCAACATACCGATAGTTGAGTGGATCCTCACGTTTTAAGATGTCATAGGTCGGCCAAGTGTAGCCAATTCGAAGCCGACAGAGCACAGAACGGAAGACTGCCACACGGTTGTGATCCCTTTATTGCTCTCTGTTTCTTCACAGAAATCAGGGCACACCAGTCAGTGTTCCAAGTCTCCACCAACTCACGGCGAAGAGTCGACCGAAGATCCGGTTCCGGTACTCCGATCTCCAAAGTCTGTATTCTTGTAACCAACTTGGCTAACCGGTCTGCATATCCGTTTCCTGGGATATCAAGGTGACCTGGGGTTCAGGTTGACCTATGGGTGTCTACGGAAGCATTGGTCGATAGTCTGACGACCATTGCGGAAATCACTGCCGATTAAGTACATCTCGCTAGTGCAAGAAGGAATGTGACTGCAAGGTAACCGAGAATAGATAGAATAGTGGCAGTTACTAATAACAAATGAATGAGGTAACAAATGAATTGTGGTATAGCACAAAAGGGACTAATAAGAACAAACCAGGAAATAAAAAATAATTTATTTTTGACTCGCCAAAATGCAGAGCACACTATGTAAAATTTTGAAACACAAACTACATTGCTTCTGATAATTGTTTCTAAATCATAGTTACTGCCATAGTTACCGGTATCATTAGCGCATAAACAGACTCGTATTTGCAAGTGGTTCTTCGGAACATACAGTGGCTACAATGCTTTACTGCTGAGTAAGTTAAAAAGAATAAATTAGACTTTAAAGGAAATAGTCAGAATCTACTAGTTTACTGATTTGGCTCTTAACGTAAGTGTTCCATGGAGAAGAGTAACGGAGGAACTCTGCCACTTCCGTTTTTCACATGAACTGTTGTAAGAAGTTTCTGAAACAGACGTGAAATTGGGTCATTCAACGGTTATCCAGGATTTAGGGATTCCTTACAAAATGTGACATGCGAACGTTCTGCTTCTTTTAAGGATTGATTTTTTTTTTTTTTTGTTTTTATTTTGGTTTTAGGGCGCAAAACTGCTAAGGTCATTAGCGCCCGGTCCGTGACTGAGGAAAGAATAAAAACTGAAAATTGAAAACAGCAAAAATGGGAACGAAACTCAAAAAATTGGACACTAAAAGCAGAAACAAGGCTTAAAATTCCACTACAGAGAGGGGTTGATGGTCCCCGATAAAACTTCAAATGACTGGCGTCATTTCACTGTCACTAATAAACTGGAGAACGCGGTCGGCTGAGCGCGTGTCATCTGCTAAAATCGACGATAGATCAGGCGATAGCTGTAGACGGGAGCGTAACAGATTAAAATAGGGGCATTCAATTAAAAGGTGTCGTACCGTCCACAGCTGAGAGCAGTGGGGACAGAGTGGGGGAGGATCGCCGCTTAAAAGATGTCGATGGCTAAAAAGACAGTGCCCTATCCGGAGTCTAGCTAAAATTACCTCCTCCCGACGACGCGTTCGGGAGGAAGAGGTCCAAGCGCAAGGAAGGGCTTTCACTTCCCGCAATTTATTGCGGGGAAGTGTTGACCAATGCGCATGCCATAAATGAGCAACTTTGCGACATAAACCGCTCCGTAGATCGGTGAAGGGAAGCGACTGAATAGCTGGCCGAGGAAGAGAAACTGCAGCCTTGACTGCTATATCAGCCGCCTCATTCCCACAGATACCAGCGTGTCCCGGGAGCCAGAGGAACGCCACCGAGACGCCCCCCAGGTGGAGCAAGCGCAGACAGTCCTGAATCCGGTGGACCAGAGGGTGCACAGGGTAAAGAGCTTGGAGACTGAGGAGAGAGCTGAGAGAATCTGAGCAGATTACGTACTGTATCCGCTGATGGCGGCGGATGTAGTGGACAGCCTGGAGAACAGCGAAAAGCTCCGCAGTATAAACCGAACACTGGTCGGGAAGCCGAAAGTGATTTGGGGCGTCGCCAACAATATAGGCACTCCCTACACCCAACGATGTTTTCGAGCCGTCGGTGTAAATAAATGTGGCGTCCGTCATTTGTGCACATAGAGCAGCAAATGCCCGACGATAAACAAGTGAAGGTGTACCGTCCTTGGGAAATTGACAAAGATCACGGAGCAGACAGATCCGGGGACGCAGCCAAGGCGGTGCTGTACCCCAAGTTGTCAAGAAGGTTTTAGGAAAGCGGAAGGAAAGAGAATGGAGCAGTTGACGGAAGCGGACTCCCGGGGGTAGTAGGGAGGAGGAGCGGCCTGCATACCCTACATCAAAGGAGGCGTCGAAAAAATGGTCATGGGCTGGATTAGCAGGCATGGAAGACAGATGGCTAGCATAACGGCTCAGAAGGACCGCTCGCCGATTGGACAGCGGAGGTTCAGCAGTCTCGGCATAAAGGCTTTCCACAGGGCTAGTGTAAAAGGCTCCAGACGCTAAACGCAATCCACGGTGGTGGATAGAGTCGAGACGCCGAAGAATAGACGGCCGAGCAGAGGAGTAGACTATGCTTCCATAGTCCAATTTCGAGCGCACTAAGGCGCGATAGAGGCGGAGAAGGACCACTCGGTCCGCTCCCCAGGAGGTACCATTCAGGACACGGAGGGTGTTGAGCGTTCGCAGACAGCGAGCCGAAAGATAGGAAACGTGGGAGGACCAGCACAGTTTTCTGTCAAACATAAGACCCAAGAATTTAGTGACGTCTGAAAACGGAAGGTTGACAGGACCTAGATGTAAGGAGGGCGGAAGAAACTCCTTACGTCGCCAAAAATTAATACAAACGGTCTTACTGGGAGAAAAACGGAAGCCGGTTTCGAGGCTCCAAGAGTGGAGGCGATCGAGACATCCTTGAAGACGTCGTTCAACAAGGCTGGTCCGTTGAGAGCTGTAGTAGATCGCAAAATCGTCCACAAAGAGGGAGCCCGAGACGTCAGGAAGGAGACAATCCATAATTGGATTTATAGCGATGGCAAACAGTACAACACTC
The DNA here is from genome assembly GCF_023898315.1 of Schistocerca nitens. Classification (NCBI taxonomy): domain Eukaryota; kingdom Metazoa; phylum Arthropoda; class Insecta; order Orthoptera; family Acrididae; genus Schistocerca; species Schistocerca nitens. The sequence goes on from NC_064617.1 coordinate 562,934,246, forward strand.
AGCACGGAGCCCTGGGGTACCCCGTTTTCTTGAGAGAAAGTACGGGAGAGAGTAGTGTTCACCCGCACCCGAAATGTTCGCTCTGCCATAAATTCGCGAAGAAAAAGGGGCAGCCGGCCTCGAAAGCCCCAAGAGAACAGTGTGCGGAGGATGCCTGTCCTCCAACAGGTATCGTATGCTCTCTCCAGATCAAAAAATATTGCTACCGTTTGGCGTTTCCGGAGAAAATTGTTCATGATATAAGTGGAGAGAGCAACAAGATGGTCAACTGCAGAGCGATGCTTTCGGAATCCGCATTGGGCAGGTGTTAAAAGACTGCGTGATTCCAGCCACCAAGCTAAACGGTAATTCACCATACGCTCCAAAATCTTACAGATACTACTCGTGAGAGAAATGGGGCGATAGCTAGAGGGGAGATGTTTGTCCTTTCCAGGTTTCGGAATGGGAACGACGATAGCTTCCCGCCATCGTCTGGGAAAGGTACTGTCGGTCCAAATTCGATTATAAAGGCGAAGGAGGTAACGCAGACTATGGGTTGATAAATGCAGCAACATTTGGACATGGATACCATCCGATCCAGGGGCGGAGGAGCGAGAAGAAGAGAGGGCATGTTGGAGTTCCCGCATGGAGAAAACAGTATTGTAGCTTTCGCGATTTTGAGAGGAGAAAGCAAGAGGTCGCACTTCCGCTGCACGTTTCTTCGGGAGAAACGCTGGCGGGTAATTTGAAGAGCTCGAAATCTCAGCAAAGTGCTGACCCAATGAGTTAGAAATTGCGACAGGGTCCACTAAGGTATCATGCGCGACAGTGAGCCCAGAGACCGGGGAGAAACTAGGCGCGCCTGAGAACCGTCGAAGCCGACTCCAAACTTCCGAGGAGGGAGTGAAGGTGTTAAATGAGCTAATAAAGAATTGCCAGCTTGCCTTCTTGCTATCGCGGATGACGCGACGGCATCGCGCACGGAGTTGCTTATAGCGGATACAGTTTGCCAAAGTAGGAAGGTGACGGAAAATGCGAAGAGCACGTCGCCGCTCACGGATTGCGTCATGGCATGCCTCGTTCCACCAAGGAACTGGGGGGCGCCGGGGCAATTCGGAGGTGCGTGGTATTGAACGTTCCGCAGCGGTAAGAATAACGTCGGTAATATGTGTGACCTCATCGTCGACGCTGGGAAAGCGACGGTCATCGAATGTCGCTAGAGACGAAAAAAGTGTCCAATCGGCTTGGGCAAACTTCCAGCGTCGCGGGCGCATATATGACAGTTGAGGCTGCAGCCTAAGGACACATGGAAAGTGGTCACTCGAGTGTGTATCATCAAGGGCGAACCATTCGAAGCGCCGAGCTAGCGGAACAGTACCGATCGCAAGGTCCAAATGAGAGAAATTTGTCGTGGAGGCAGACAAAAACGTGGGGACCCCAGTGTTGAGACAAACTAGATCCGCTTGGTGGAAGACGTCTAGCAATAGGGAGCCACGTGGACAAGGATGTGGAGATCCCCAAAGCGGGTGGTGGGCATTGAAGTCCCCAACCAGCAAATAGGGGGGTGGAAGCTGACCAAGAAGATGAAGGAGATCAGCTCGTGCCATTGGTGTGGACGATGGAATGTATACAGTACAAAGAGAGAACGTGTATCCAGAAAGGGAAAGACGGACGGCGACAGCTTGGAAGGAACTGTCTAAGGGGATTGGATGATAATGGAGAGTATCATGGAGAAGGATCATGAGTCCTCCATGTGCTGGAGTGCCTTCCACAGAGGGGAGGTCATATCGGACGGACTGAAAATGAGGGAGAACAAAGCGGTCATTAGGACGCAGCTTTGTTTCCTGAAGACAGAAGATGACCGGCGAGTAGGATCGTAAGAGGATCGACAATTCATCCCGATTGGCTCGAATGCCGCGGATATTCCAGTGGATAATGGACATAGGGTGAACAGAAAATGGAGGAATGTGACCAAGGGTGCTGTCAACTCAACGACTGCTCAGAGCTTGCGACCGACAGCATGGAATGGCATTCAGCCGAAGGCAGAAGATCCTGATCCATAGGCTGGTCAGGAGCAGCTCCTGCCACCAGCGATCGGCCGGTTGACCGGCCACCAGCAGTGCGCCTCGGCGACACAGAAGACGGCCGAGGGCGATTTCCGCCAGGTGGCGCTGTGGTTGGGACACGCCTTGGCTGAGAAGGAGAGGAACTGGGTTTCTTTGTAGCCTTCTTGGAAGTATGAGGTTTAGAGGAAGGAGGAACCGATGGTGGTGAAGTTGCCGTACGTAAAAACTCTTCACGAGTATGCTCTTTCTTCGAAGACTTGGTGTCGGACTTTTGGGCTCGAGATTTAGTAGAACCCGACGACGAGTGAGCCATAGAGTGGTCAGGCGAAAGTGGTGAAGTTGAACGGGCGATCTTTGCGCTGGCCGATGTGACGACCGTGGCACTAAAGGTGAGGTCGCAAGTTTGCGTGGCCGCCTCCTTTGTTGGCCGAGGAGTAGCAAGGACAGTGCTGTATTTGCCTGTCTGAGGCACGGTGGGCTGTCGACTGGCGAATAATTTTCGAGCAGCAAAGGTCGACACCTTTTCCTTCACTCTTATTTCCTGGATGAGCTTTTCGTCCTTAAAAACTTGGCAATCTCTAGAGGATGCAGCGTGGTCACCCATACAGTTGATACAGCGAGGGGATGGAGGTGGACAAGCACCCTCATGGGCATCCCTGCCACACGTAACACATTTGGCCGGATTAGAACAGGACTGGCTGGTGTGATTGAAGCGCTGGCGCCGATAGCAACGCGTAGGGTTTGGGACGTAAGGACGAACGGAAATTATCTCATAGCCGGCTTTGATTTTCGATGGGAGTTGCACCTTGTCAAATGTCAAAAACACAGTGCGGGTTGGAATGATGTTCGTGTCAACCCGTTTCATAACCCTATGAACAGCCGTTACGCCCTGGTCTGACAGGTAGTGCTGAATTTCTTCGTCAGACAGTCCATCGAGGGAGCGTGTATAAACGACTCCACGCGAGGAATTTAAGGTACGGTGCGGTTCCACCCGGACAGGGAAAGTGTGTAGTAGTGAGGTACGCAGCAATTTTTGTGCCTGGAGGGCACTGTGTGTTTCTAGCAACAGGGTGCCATTCCGTAATCTGGAACAAGACTTTACAGGACCTGCAATTGCGTCGACACCTTTCTGAATAATGAAAGGGTTGACCGTGGAGAAGTCGTGACCTTCATCAGACCGAGAAACGACAAGGAACTGTGGCAACGATGGAAGAACTGACTGTGGTTGAGACTCAGTGAACTTACGTTTGTGAGCAGACATAGTGGAAGGTGAGGAAACCATTGCGGAAGAATCCCCCATGATTACCGGCGTCTCCGATGGCGCGCTCCTCCCTTGTGGGGGCCCTCTCTGAGGGCACTCCCGCCTTAGGTGATTGTTCACACCTCAGGTCACACCTCCCGACAAACGGACGGAGGGACCAATCGGCACTTTCGGAAGGTATCAGCTCGGGTAATCACCCCTCCCTGGGCCTGGCCGTTACCAGGGGGTACGTACGTGTCCTACCTGTCTACCCGGGGCGGGGAATTACGCGTTACCCCGTCACCGGCTACGCATGGAAGTGCGTGGGTCGGCCTTCAGACACGCACAGGGAGGAAGAAAGAGAAAGGGAAAGGAAAGAAGAGGTCTCAAACGCCGCAGCGGAGAAAAGGGTAGAGAGAAGAGGTAAGGAAAAGAGAAGGACAAAGGAAGGATGAAGACTTACAAGTAAGGAAGGCGAAGAATGTGGTACATTTACAAGCGTCCGTCTCCGGACGTAGGCACAAACCATTCCCCCAGAGGGGGAGAAAAGGAAGGAAAGAGCCAGAGGTGAGGGGAGGGGGGCGAAGATGGGGGATGGGGAAGGATGCGGAAAGGGAAGGTATGCAGCCCGGAAAGGAAGGAGGGCCACATTAGCTCGGGGTCCCGTGCTCGCTACGCACGTGTCCACAAAAGAGTTGTGGACCCCCTGGGGGGAAGGATTGATTGTGAACTATTTATAGACCCTGCTATCTCAGAATGACAAATAAGACGTAGGATGACAATAACAACAACAACTCGAGTATCGTGGTTCAAACACTGGTATCACCGGAATTTCTGAAGTGCAGATAAGAATGACAGTGCCTTGAATGAGTACAATCATTTTCTTCTGCCGCTCATATACAGTTGCTCATTGAGGCGGATGGGTTCTAGAAATATCCATTACAAGATACCAACATGAGCTTCACTTTTCAGACGCCGGGGAAAAATAGCGGTGCACCAGGTGTGTATCCAAGGACATTTATTCGAATATGCAAATTATCCTTTGGTTCAGTCACACTGTCACATTACACTGCTATCGACGGTTTCGGCTATGTGGCATCATCTTTAGGTAGCCCACGTAGCCTAAGTCTCTATGTGGAAAATTAAAATCGCCCTGATGCTACATTGCTGGAGATCACTACCAGTGGCAGGACCAGCAAAGAACGCAGGAGTATCTCTGTGAGTGTACGTAAGGCTTTATGCAGTTACATTCGGATATAATAACGTACATATAATTTAAAAGAAATTGCTACCGCACTGAAATTTCTTGACATGGGAGACAGACAGAGAGAGAGAGAGAGAGAGAGAGAGAGAGAGAGAGAGAGAAATCGAAGGTGTGAGAAACTGATACAAATAACAGCTAGCATCGACTTTTCTCCACAACGAACATGTATTTTATGTTATGGGCGCTTTAGCCACTGATGTACAGGCGCGGACAATTCACAGTGATTTACGTATCTATTGTTGCGGAATCAATGAAATAAACTCATGCTAAAATCAAAAGATACTTTTAATAGTTTCCACAACGGAAACCCAAAGAGATTCTGGTCGTACATAAAGTGCACCAACGGCAAGACACAATACGTTCGCTGCACGATAGCGATGGTAACGTTACTAATGAGTGCCATTAAAGCAAATTGTAACGCAGCAGCTTAAAGCACTTAAAGGCAAGACCTCCGGTCCATATTGTATACCAATTATGTTCCTTTACAAGTACGTTGATACAGTAGCTCCATATACAAACGCTCACTCACGGAAAGATCCGTACCTCAAGAGTGTAAAGTTGCACAGGGCACACCAGTACTCGAGCAAGGAAACAGGTGTAGTCTGCTGACATGTCCGTATCACTAACGTCGATTCGCAGTAGAATTTTCGAACATCCATTGTGTTCGAACATTAATAAGTACCTCAAAGCAAATGAATTACTGACAAATAGCCACCACGGATTGAGAAAATATTGTTCTTGTGAAACACAACTAGCTGTATATACTCATGAAGTACTGAGTGCTATCGACAGTAGTAAGTGCACTCGAAATAATGAGTGCTACTGACATCGCGAGAGACGTCTAACTGAACTGTGTGCCTATGGAGTATCGCTTCAGTTGTGTGACAAGATTCCGCCCCCTCTGCCAGGCACTCAATTGTAAATTGCTGAGTAGTAATGTAGATGCAGAAGATGCAAGTACCTGTGGGATACAGGTACTAAATTTCGTTACAGCAAATAGACTTTTGCACTGCATAGGCGATATGCCAGCGTTACGCAACGAGGACGACGGGAGGTCGAGGTCTGACGTAAGTGGACGTGGCGTATTTGAAACTGGAGATAAGTGCATGCAGACGACACTACTGCGAACTTGATCGCATAGCCAGGGATTTACGAAGGGCAAATATTTTAAAAGTGACCCCACGCTAATTTCTAGGGTATGTCATCTCAAAGTTGTACATCAGCAGTGACACGTGGACAAACACGACACCATCGTATGTAACATGTGGGTGAATTATTTTTTGCGATATATCGAAAACTGGAGGATGGGTGACACAGCTATGTCGATTTGAAATTACGTAGATCCTGACGATAACATATCTAACGAGTCCAAGCTGAGAATCTACAAGTAGACAAATGACGTTATTAACACAAACGCTTAAGTTTTACAGTAGCAGACCGTGGACCATATAATAAGAGAAGGATATGTGAAACATTCGTCGCACTGATGTGAAAGGTGGATGTAAGCTACGAAAGCGAGTGAGATAAGGGCAGTAATCCTAAGAAGCACGCCCGTATGAATTTTAGTCATTAGTCCAATGAACCAGCTGCCCGTGTCTCTGTACACATACTCAAGTAAATATTTATAATATTTAAATATCAATTTATGTAAAAACAGTTTTAAACATTTCTACCGAATATCTGTAAAATAACTAAATTGAGTTACGTGTACTATATGCGGGAAGAGATGTATGACAATGTTGGGAAGACAAGCGTCCAAGGGAGGACTGCCACTTCCTGAATGTCAAATTTTCGGCAGTCGCAACAGCAGATGGGAACATACAGTACTTCACTTTGTAAGATAAAAGTTGAGAAAAGATATAAGCAATTTGGTTTCTGGTATCAAACATCGACAAGGAAGCGTGAGACAGTATATTTTTGTGTCTTACATGTCATGGACACTGCAACTTGTGAAAGCGAAACGTAGAGTGTAGATAACCAAAGAAGAAGTTACCGTAAAACAATCGAAAAATGCAGAGGCAGATGGATTTTGCCTTCGCCTGACGAATGTGGACTGAGCGAACGCAAAGAGGCGCGTTCACAGTTTTGTAATAGCTTTGCTTAAGTAAGTGGTGATCTGTAAAATACAGTACAGTCTTACGTTAAGTAATAACCTATTGCACGATTTTGTTTTTAATCACGCAGAGACAGCGTTATCCAGAAAGGAATGCAAGGATTTCTTCCGCCGGCTGCTTAAGGTTGTTCGAGATATACAACCCAGAAGAATTTTATAATAATTGACTCCGGCGGCGATGCCTCAGAACAATGAGTACTGAACAGCTTGCTACGATCAGAATTATGAATATGGGTTAATTGAATCCTTCGATGCAGCTGCGCTAACCCGCAACCAAACTCACCTCAACCTAACCTAGACCTTGGGCTATGCGACAGGTAAGTCTGTCAACCTACATTCCAAAAAACAACAGAACAGCAAAACAAATATTGTCAGTGTTCAGTTCTCTTTCAGTTTACGCTCGTATGACAACGTACGCCACATCTTCAAAACAGGGGCAAAGCCGACATCCGGTACCGATAGGATCAATTAACCAATGACACACAGACGAAAAAAAACCAACACCAAAACATAATAACTGCCGAGTAATGAAATTTCAGGGAATACATTTGCCTAGGTAACATATTCAAGCTATTAACATACCTAAGATTAATCTAAGTAAGAGATAAGCCACTGAAAATGTGAAATAATGGTACATTAATAGCCGCCAGAATTTTGAATGCAAGCATGCAAACGTGCATGCATTGTACTGTGCAGGTGCCGGAAGTCAGTTTCTGGGGTGGAATTCCATGCCTGTTGTACTTGGTCGGTCAGTACAGGGACGGGTAATGCTGTTGGTGGAAGACGATGGAGTTGCCATCAGATGATTGTGCTCAGTAGGAGACAGATCTGGTGATCAATCAGGCCAAGACAACATGTTGACACACTGTCGAGCATGTTGAGTTACAACAGTGGTATATGTGGGCGAGATTTATTTTGTTGGAAAACAACCCCCGGGACGCTGTTCATGAATGGCAGTTCAACAGGTCGAATCACCGGACTGGCATACAGTTTTGCTATCAGGGTGCGTGGGATAACCACAAGAGTGCCCCTGCAGTCATACTAAACCGCACCTCCAACCGTAATTCCGGGTGTAGGTCCAGCGTGTTTAGCACGCATACAGGTTGATTAAAGGCCTTCAACTTACGTCCTACTTAGCGACATATGGCCATCACTGTCACCAAGACAGAACCAGCTTTCATCAGGAAACACAACAAACCTTCAATAAGCTCTCCTTTGACACCACTGAAGTCGCAAATGGCGGTGGTTTGGGGTCAATGGAATGCACTCTACAGGTTATCTGGCTCGGAGTTGACTTTGAAGAAACCGATTTGTAAAAGTTCGTTGTCACTGTGGTGCCAACACCCGCTCTAATTGCCGCTGCACCAGAGCCATATGCTGAACAAGACGGTGTCCTCTGTCGCTAGTGCTTCGTGGCCGTCAGAAGCCCGGTCTTCTTGCGACCGTACATTCCAGTAACCACCGCTGTCAGCAGTGGCTACGTTTCTGCCTAGTTTTTCTGCAGTATTGCAGAAGGAACATTCAGCTTCTCGTAGCCCTATTACACGACCTCGTTCAAATTCAGTGAGGCGTTGATAAAGGCTTATTTGTCGTCTTATAGGAATTCTCGACTAACGTCAACGTCAATCTCAAACGTAATTGATTCTCACGACCGTTACAGGATTCATTTAAAGGAAATCTTATTTCAATCCACAGAGGCGCTACTAATGCCACTCTTAAGCGATTGGCGCGAAATTTTAAGACATCATTTTTCAAACGTAGAAACACGCCCACCAACTTTCGTTTATGATGCGCAACTTCTCGCTTTTGCAATTTTTTCCGTCAGTGCATTTACGGCCAAACATTTGTTGGAGATATTATTATCTGACATCGGGGACGGAAGGGTTAACCGCATTATTATTAATTCTGTGACCGTCGAGTGCAAACGAAGACCGCTGTGGTCACCGACTCCTGGCTTGAACGACTCCCGCGACTTCCTGACTGGGAGGAGGACAGAACGGCGTGTCTGGCAGTTGCAGGCGTGGCCCGAGTCGCCTCGTTACGTCACGAGGTTACTGCTGGCAGCCCCCTCCCCTGTCAACAGGCGATCCATTGACCTCATCTGCGGCGGAATTGAAAGCGTGGCCGCGCGCCCGGCTTTCCACGGCGCTGTCTGCGAGGCGAGCAGCCGCCGCACGTGAGGACGTGTGGTCGGTCGGTCGGTCGGTCGGTCGCCAAGGACCCTCTTACGTCGACCAGGCAGGCGGTCGAACCACTGGTTACACAGCGACCGGCGCTGCGAGCCCGGATTCAGGGAAAAACCATTCTTGCGAAATGTGGCTTGCTTTATCTACACCTACCTTTCACGCATTAGATGCGGATGAACAGGCAGATTCCCTTTTCCTAAATTTCCGAAAGTCGTTCGACACTATGGCACGTCGTCGCTTACGAACAAAGATACGATCGTACCGAATATCTTCGCAAATGTTTGACTGTAACCCTCAATCTTTATTACTAAGCGACTATCCTGGTACCAGTTGCAGCTGGCGTATCTAAGGCTTCTTGGGGGCAACAAAAATTTAATTTTCAATATGTCGCGTAATTAGTGACCGAATTTAGAAGTCTGAACTGCGCTCATAATGTTATCGTTGAGAGGTATAACTTACGATAAAAGTAACACAATATTACAAGTGTAGGAAAGCTCCAAAATAAATGTTTTATTTCCCCGCATCTCAGTTGATACCCATCTTGATCACTAGTTGCGTTGAAGTTATATTGCCATCTTCAGACCATCCGATACATCAATTATCAAGCGATTACTTGTGAAACACTAAGTACACGAAAATAAAAGCCATGGCTGTATTATCAAGGCACTGAGGTGTCAAATACATCAAATGCAGCAATGCATATGCTCTGCTTGATGTATTTGACACTTCAGTGCCTTGTTGATGCAGCCATGACTTTTATTTTAGTACACTTAGCATTTCGTGGGGGTGTGTTTTCAGCGGTCTACCTCCTTTCTTTCAATGGCCACATGGCAATGTATCACGTATCCAATGATCTGAAACCAGTAATCACGATACGTATCAACCGTGATCTGGGCAATAGAACTTGGATTTTGGAAGCTTTTTTACACTCATATAGAGATCGCTCTCCTCCTGGCGATGTCAGTTAATTACAACGCAAGTATTCCACTTTGACTATGTGCATGTCTTTAAGCACGAAGCAGCTTGACTGGCGGTGCGCTAATACGTGGACTTTATTGAACCAGTATTTAAGAATGAGAGCATTTGGCGACTTGCAACGAACTTTCAGCATGATTTCAACTTTTTTTCTCAATTTTTTGTAGCTTACACCGAAACCTCCAGATGTCACTCACATCGGTACCAAACGTTGTATGTCGACACAGTATCAACCAGAACACCGATTTAGTTCGTGCTGTGTGCTGTCGTCCAGTAGAACATGCGTAAATGTTAACTGAAAGTAACGCCAGAATTACGGAACACATGAAACGTCTATCTGTTAGCGATTGTTTCGAAGATTTTGAGAAGGTTGGTTGTAGAAAAATGGCTCTGAACACTATGGGACTTAACTTCTAAGGTCATCAGTCCCCCAGAACTTTGAACTACTTAAACCTAACTAACCTGAGGACATCACACACATCCATGCCCGAGGCAGGATTCGAACCTGGAACCGGATCGGTCGCGCGGTTCCAGACTGTAGCGCCTAGAACCACCCCGGCCGGGTTGGTTAGTAGAGCGTAAGGTCGCCAAAGGGTGCCACTGAAGACAACTTTGAGATGTTTACGCGTGAGACAGTTACTACGCGGAACATCATCTTGACATTTAACAGGAGTTTCCGGAGTCTGTTACAATGTTCTTTTGGCAGTCTGTTTTCGTTTCGTTAGCTGAAAGTGGGTAACCTATAGAGTACATTTGTATAGTTAGGTGTGGTGTTCTGTCTGACATGTGTAAAAGAACACCACTCCTATCTATACAAATGTACTCTATAGGTTAACTACTTTCGACTAACGAAGTAGAAACACGGCCAAAAGAACATTGTTACAGACTCCGAAAGTCCTCTGAAAAACTGTCTTCCGAGGTATTTGAACGCAGGACCTTTGGAACGACCACCTCACGCTGTACCAACTCATCCACGCAACATCTACAAAACAGTCACTCGCAGATACGTTTTTCCTGCCCGTGTTGCCGAGATGAGCGTCAGAAGCTTAACGTCAAATATGTAACACATTAACGTATTTGTGAAGCACTGTAATCAGACTTAAGGAGCTGTTTTATATACTGGAGCTCATTTACATACTGGAGCTCATTTCTTTAAAATCGTGGTTTACTGGAGTTTCAGTAACAGTACCCAGTACGCTTCAGAGAACGGCGAACAAATCAAGGAAACGAAAGTAACGTAGGGTGTTCCCACGGAAGCGTAGCAAGACTTCTGGTTGCAGTACACAAAAACGATCGAACAGACAAGAGTATTCTTTCAGTGGTTGGAGTCTGCATCACCTAATTTTTATACTAATAGATAGTAACAGCTTACGGAGGAAAATGGCTTTCTTTATATATTAATACTGCGCTTAATTCCATCTCGTGCGTGGAATCACTTAGCTGGAGAATCCTCACATCTGAATTCCATGTCACAAGTATTGCAAATTTTTAATTTACTTACTATTTATAGTTGAAACAGCAACTAGACACTGATAGTTAGGCCATTTATTAAGACCAAATGGCGCTGTTACGAGTTTCGAATCCATGGCTTCTGCTGGACATGCAATCTCTTATTTTTTTTCATCTTGTTGCGGAAGTTCCTTTGGAAGATGGTGTCGCCCAAAATTGTGTGTCATTTTATGATTCTGCTGACTGCTTTTTTTATTTCGCTCACGTATACAAAAAATGGTTACCATCCTAATTATAATATCTTTGTATCTAAAGTTTCCTATTTCGGATCAGGAACTAGCTCGGCTCCCGTAACACTATGACGAACAAAACATTAATCTGAAATTCTGGACATTTCCAACATTCCTAATGAGGTTTTGTTTGCGCACTGACGACCAACATTTGGTGAATTCAGTTGAACATGGCTCTAGGACAAAATATCCCGTAAACGTGAAGGAAGTCCGTATGTTTTCAATGATGTGCTTATTTCATTACAGAAACAGAGCTTTACCTGTAATACACGAAAATACAAGAAACTGATGGACATTTCCTTATTGACGGATCCCCAGAAGAGACGAACCATTGCGCAGTTCATACTACCGAAGCACAAGTAGCACGTCCACGAGGGCCGGGACCTAACGGCACCTTTCATCAGTAACGTTAACCGACAGTAAATAGGAAAGGTTTGGCATTAGGCGGCTCCTAGTGACTAAGTACATTGGCTTGCTAAAAATGAGGCCTTTGAGTTTTTTTTCGTGAAAACTCTTACAACTTTTTAAATAAAATAAATGTTATTACCATTCTCCATTTTGCAAAGCTTCATCACTATGAAAGTGAAGTCCTCGAAAAATGTACTTTAAACTTTGGAAACAGATGAAAATGGGATGAGGTCAATTCGTAACTGTATGGAGGATGATAGATGGCAGTGAACCCAAGGTGTCTTATTGTTCCAGATGTTGCAGCGCTCCTGTGTAGTCTGGCGCAGCCATGCTGAAGGAGAGGGTGCCCCTTGTGTGTACGAACTTTCGAATTCGAAACTCGATTGCATCACGTTGTTCTTCACGCACCAACGTAGTTACATTGCAAAAAATGGCTCTGAGCACTATGGGACTTAACTTCTGAGGTCATCAGTCCCCTAGAACTTAGAACTACTTAAACCTAACTAACCTAAGGACATCACACAACACCCAGTCATCACGAGGCAGGGAAGTTACATTGCACACCGCTGTGTTACACGTTACAATTCGGTTACGCTTTTATGTCATCCCTTTCCACCTTATCCTCAGCTATGGGGGTGCTAAGGATGTATCATTGTCACAGGGATTTTTTTTTCCAGGTATCAAGTGAAGAGTGTGCCACGTTCGGCAGAAATTGTTCCAGGCGTTACCGAGAGGTGATACGTCACTGTCATTGCATCCCTAGCCCCAACCCAACAAGAGGAAACTTCATCGATACTGTCCTTAATAAACCCCCAAAACAATAGCTTTGATACTGATATCGGTTGTTATCGGATATTTCTTAAATGTTACGAGTTCTCACACCCACTCCACCACACTAGGGACTGTAGGGTTATATTACCCCAAAGTACTTTTAAACGAATAATTCTACAAACAATGAGTCATTTATTCACAAAATTTCGATGAAACTGTTCCAGACGTTTTTGAGTCACGCATCTATGTCAAGCCCTTTACACCCACACATCCATCGCTATAGGTGGTCTGCGGTTCTTATTCTCACAATGTCTCTTTCCAAATAATAAGCCAGATGTATACCAACTTCGGCTGAAATTTTGGAAATTTGTGGTAAGTTCCTATGGGACCAAGTATCTGAGGTCATCGGTCCCTAGGCTTACACACTACTTTATCTAACTTAAAATAACTTACGCTAAGGAGACACACACACACACACACACACACACACACACACACACACACACACACACACACACACACACACGCACGCGCGCGCGCCCCCCCCGAGGGAGAACTCTAACCTCCGGGGGTGGGTGCCGAGCAGCGCGAACCATGGCAAGGCGCCCTAAACCTCGCGGCTAACCCCACGCTTCCCAGCTGAAATCGATCCTGTGGTATACAAGATGTGGAACGTACAGACAGAACGAGTACATACAATGAATTTTGTAAATATATTAGATGAGAAAAGAAATCACGTTTAGCCCTCCTCCTCCTTCCGTTCGAATAATACCTAGAAAAAACAATGAATTTTCCTACTATGTTACAGGAAAGGAAGAGAGAAGTGCAGTAGTCAACGTTTTATTTTACAGATGCGTCTTTATCAAGACAGACCTGTAAAATAAAGTGCCAAAAATATGATCACGGACTCCTTTTCAGACTTTATGTCTTCAATTGATAGGGAATCAACATTTGGAAACCTCAGGAAAACAAATTCAGATGACCGGATAGGGATTCAAACGGAGGTACTTCCTGACTAGAGTTCAGGGCCTTATCCACGGAGCCACTTCGCTCTGTCAATGGCCTCGCTAGTCAGTAGGCATTAAGTCCGTACTGTTATCATTAACCCACACTAAATCCACAGTTCTTGCGTACATAACAAATATTGTAGAAACAATGACGAAATGGTGACGTGCTGTACCATTATCTTTGCACTTTAATTTTAGTAACAAGTTCCTGTGGTGATGGTGTCTCGACAACGATTTAGTCATCGAAACATAATCCACAAGGAGAACAGAAGAGTCTGTTGCCGCAACTCCTTGCGATACCGAGCAACAACCGTATTTCCGCTGGAAGTATACTATGGCTATTAGTAATATTCTTAATAATGAAACTCAGCAGTACTTGAAATTATTCTTGTGCCAGCAACAAAAAGAGAAAGTATACGACACTGTTCCCCTTTACCATATCTCCCGTCCGAGTAAGTTCGTAGACAAAATTTCTCTTCATATGACACCGCAGTATGGAAGGAACACAATACTGCCGCTTCTAACGCACGCACTGCAGCGTCGTGTTGATGTCTACTTACGTAACTGCATTCTGTAAGCACAGACCGATGTATGGACACTGCCGTGCAACAGTTTCTGCTGCACGTCTGCCAACATAAACGTGATGTAGTGGAAAGAATCTACAAGTCAAGACTTGTCACTGTTTTATCTTTTTCAAAAAATTAAAAGTCAGCGTTTCGTCAGGGTCAATAATCCACAGAAAGAAAAATAGTCAACCCTCTACCTACACCACACATGGCGTCGCAGCGTGACATTGTTTTATTAAACGTCTTGTGTGCTGTTTGGGCGCTGTTACAAATCACCTGAAGCTGCTAGCTTCACTGGCCAAAGAATAAAAAAATAAAAAATAAAATAAAAAATCGGAAAGATTACATCAGTCTTTTTTTCCTTTTGCCACGTTTATGTTCGGATCTCCGTGTACCAATACCATCACACTGCCCTTGGTACTTCACGGAGCCTCTTCCGGCAGTGCTATTTGCTTCAGTATACTTGTCTCTGGCATTCTCAGAACACATTCTTTCCACTGAATTTGTTATTGGTAGCGCACAGTTATCTCCTTAAACAGTGGTTTCCAATTTTATCCATTCTGCTGTAGTGTTTTACCGACGTGGAATCACAGATAGGTGGAACAAGGCAATAGTGCTGCCGAGTACAGAGATTCAAAAGCCCGTCCCGGCTACCACTACTGTACGGTATCTCTCGCGTAGGGATCAAGAAAACAGATTAAGACAAATGAAAAGGTATATGCCAGTCGTTTGAACGGAATGGACAGTGTCTTGAAAGGAGGATATAAGATGAACACCAACAAAAGTAAAACGAGGATAATCGAATGTAGTCGAATTAAATCGGGTGATGCTGCGGGAATTAGATTAGGAAATGAGACGCTTAAAGTAGTAAATGAGCTTTGATATTTGGGGAGCAAAATAACTGATGATGGTCGAAGTAGAGAGAATATAAAATGTGGACTGGCAATGGCAACGAAAGCGTTTCTGAAGAAGAGAAATTTGTTAACATCGAGTATACATTTAAGTGTCAGGGAGTCGTTTCTGAAAGTATTTGTATGGAGCGTGGCCATGTATGGAAGTCGTGCACGATACATAGTTTGGACAAGAAGAGAATAGAAGCTTTCGAAATGTGGTGCTACAGAAGAATGCTGAAGATTAGATGGGTAGATCACATAATTAACGAGGAGGTATTGAATAGAATTGGAGAGAAGAGAAATTTGTGGCACAACTTGACTAGAAGAAGGGATAGGTTGGTAGGACATGTTCTCAGGCATCAAGGGATCACCAGTTTAGTATCGGAGGTCAGCGTGGAGGGTAAAAATCGTAGGGGGAGACCAAGAGATGCATACACTAAGCAGATTCAGAAGGATGTAGGTTGCAGTAGGTACTGGGAGATGAAGAAGCTTGCACAGGATAGAGTAGCATGGATAGCTGCATCAAACCAGTCTCTGGACTGAAGACCACAACCCAACAATATTAATACTGTGTACCCTTCGCCATGCAGTGTACAGTACAGCAGCTCGAAATTGCTGTTCTGGATTAATACAAGATATCTAAACGTTACGTACGAGGCACAGAACGTTCTCACCCATGTGAAACGGTGAGAAAGGTCATCCTTTGAGATGACTTACATGGTGAAATAGTTTACCTTTCATGTGAATATCTAGTCTTTGTAGTTTTGTGGTAGGTAATTGAGAATAATACCAAGTCTCTCGTCACCCGTGCTGATTTATCCCAGAAAATTTTTGCATTTCGATCAACTCGCAACAGGCGTCTACAGTCACTGTTTTTGTTCGGTAGTCAAGGTGTGTGGAACTAACTTCGCACACACTTTTTTTCCTTTTTCAATCCAATCTGGAGAACGTCGAACACTTTATTTACAGATGCTTCTGAAGTGCGATTAGTGACTCAACAACGTTGACACAGTACATACCAGAATGAAAAATGTTCCTATCATAGCACAAAACAGACGAATATGTCTTGGGCTGAGTTGGGATGTAAAAGAAGAGAACTAGCTTTTAGACTGATGTGGCAGTTTCAAAGGCAATTTACTCAAAACGGGCATATTCGCGCTTTTTTTGCTTGTTAGCATTAGCTCAAAAAATGGTTCAAATGACTCTTAGCACTATGGGACTTAACATCTGAGGTCATCAGTCCCCTAGAACTTAGAACTACTTAAACCGAACTAACCTAAGGACATCACACACATCCATGCCAGAGGCAGGATTCGAACGTGCGACCGTAGCAGCAGCGCGGTTCCGGACTGAAGCGCCTAGAACCGCTCGGCCACAGCGGTCGGCTGTTAGTATTAGCACCCATGTCATGTCATGTCATGCATATATAGTGCATCGTGTCAAGCAATGCTGGTTGGTTGTTTTGGGGAAGGAGACCAGACAGCGAGGTCATCGGTCTCATCGGATTAGGGAAGGAAGTCGGCCGTGCCCTTTGAAAGGAACCATCCCGGCATTTGCCTGGAGCGATTTAGGGAAATCACGGAAAACCTAAATCAGGATGGCCGGACGCGGGATTGAACCGTCGTCCTTCCGAATACGAGTCCAGTGTCTAACCACTGCGCCACCTCGCTCGGTCAAGCAATGTAACATGACATATGATGTCAGGTCATATAACATGACACATGCCATCATGTCGTCCAAAATAGCATTTCTGAAGTCGTGCAATTGACGAACTTGTCATTAAATTTTCAGATGCATGCATCCCCACTCTGGGATATTTCCTACTGTAGATGCATCCCACTCTCTACAAGCACATAATTATGTTTGTGTCTATTTGTTATTAGATCTCTCAATATAAACATGGATTTGGGGGAGAACTGTTCCCCTCAAAAAAAAAAAAAAAAAATATCAAGTCCCAACCAAAAATGAAAACAATTGTTTTTGCGTTGTACGCCCTCTCACCCCCCCCCTCCCCCTCTCTCCAGGAATAAATCCACCCCCAAAAATTTTTATCTCCGTAGAAAAACGTTTATAGCCACTACATGTATGCTCTTCACACTGTTCGCTACGGCTGGCATATCTTCTGGATTTTGAGCACAGGATCAAGGCTTTTCGCCTATTGCAAGATGCAGGTGTGCAAACATCTTGGAGCTAAGAGAGCTCACTGTGCTGGGTAAGTAGGGTTAACTTGTAACCAGTAGCGGATATGTCAAAATGTTTTGATTTAAATGTCTTTGAAGCTGCACATAATTCGAAAAGATAGTTCACTTCTTTTAAATCCCTAACTCTGTCCAAGACGTATTTGTCTTTTGTGCTGACAGGAGGATTTTTCATTCCGGTTCTCCCTTTTACTTACTCTTCCATAATTTTGACATTAGACCGCCGTAACTTGGGAAAAGATTTAAATTTTTGTTCACTCTGACGACGACTGATCCTGTAAAGAATTTTTTATTGTCTTTCGCACGATGTTGCTTATATCGTGGTACCGGATAAAGCTGTCACAAAACAACAGGGCGACACTTAATTACACGTGTGCCTACTTTCTTGCAAAATTCAAACAGATCCGAACAAGTTTGAAACACAGAAGAGGAGGGCGTAAAAAACTCACAAAAAAATGGTTTTTTTTCGCATGTAAAATCGGAATTAAGCAAGGTTTTTGAAAGCGAGTTTTAGGTGTTATTGTGAGAATGAATTTTTCATTTATCTGCTTCATTTTAAACCGCTTCCATGCATTTAGTTGACCTAAGAACGAATTTTACATGCTACAGTTGGCTCCTCTTTAAGCCATCGAATCTCGACAGCGGATAAAGATTATTAGACAAAAATTCGTTTTGAATTTATTTATTTAGCTACCTTCGGGCAAGATTCGAGCCGATTCGTACAAGTTTAAAATATAGAAGAGGCGCGCTTCAAATACCTTCAGATTGTTTTTTTTTTTTTTACGTAAATTCCTAAAGGTGTACATACAGATTGCGCCATGAGCTGAACATTAATTTAAGCCCAATATTTTTCGCAAAAGGAATTAATCGATTCGGGCAATTTGTCTGGGAGGCAGCTCCGGTTCGTCTTTCAAACCATGCTTAATGTACTGTAACATAGCTACATTGAGATAAATGTCTGAATGGCTATACAAAAGATAGCTGGTCCTGGCTACCGGGCTCAATCAAAAACTTTTTACCCCATGTTCCTAGCTCTAATAGGAACCGAGCGCCAAGGCGCCCCCCCCCCCCAAAAAAAAAAAAAAAAAAAAAAAACAAAAAACAAAAAAAACGCGATTCTGCGCGTAGCCTTTTAGATAATTGTTACGGTACGTGTTTGCTCGAACGCAGATCTGTTGCTTACAGTTGGTAGTTCAAACCGCCACCGTAGTGACGTCGTTTACAAGCCAGGAATAAAATCAGTCTCTAAACTTTTGGGCGAACGGTGTATGTGCAGATGTGCTGCAAAGCCTCTGCGTGTGAGCGCGTAGAACGGCACTGATGGGAGAAATGGATGGAGTGGGGGGAAGAGGAGGTGGGAGGTGTTTACTCACTCGCTTCTTAAGCTGCTGCGTGGCGGACACCTGCCCCTGCCTCCACCTGCTGGGCAATCGTGGTGAGGCGGTCCGGTTGGCTGCCCTGCTGATCGCGAATGCAGTGCCAGCCATTCGCTCGCTAAGGTCACGGCGACAGGCAGGAATCCTGCCCGTTTCCTACACTGACGCCTGGTTTAGGTTCTAAGCAGTTATTCTTCGACCAACTAATATCGTGTCACCCTCAATGTTTACGATATAACATAGCCGGCAGCACGCCGTATGTCATATCAGTATAGTTATTTAAATTCCCAATATAGTAAACTGGGGCTCCTTTGGCCCTTTCTACGTAACTTTGCCTCACTAGCTGGAAAACGCTGTAATTTTTTTCCGCTAAAATTAAATCATCAACAAAAAAATGGCTCTGAGCACTATGGGACTTAACAGCTGAGGTCATCAGTCCCCTAAAACTTAGAACTACTTAAACCTAACTAACCTAAGGACATCACACAAATCCATGCCCGAGGCAATATTCGAACCTGCGACCATAGTAGCAGCGCGAAATCATTAACATTAAGTAAACCAAGGCGGTATGCATTTACGTTAAGTAAAGAATGATCAAGACGGTTAGAGTTCCTACAAAAAAAAAAAAAAAAAATTGCTGTGTTCGAAACACTGGACTCAATGTTGATCAATATTTTAACAACTATTACACCACAATAACTTCCGATTGGAAGGACATCAGTTACGCTTTGGACCGGGCCAAAGTAATCCCAAAACCAAGATGAAGTGGTACTACACTGATGGTGTCCAGCACCACAAAATGTTGAAAGATAAATTAGCAGCTGGACAATATGCTACAGTTTTATAGGACGAAGAAGAATGTTACAGAATTCGGGGCGATGTTAGAGATGAGGGTGCTAAAGCGAACTGTATGGCAAAGACGAAGTCCAAATGCTAATGGTCAGAATAAAAAGTTAAACTATTTTGTTCCTGAGAGGAGTTGATAAGAAATATCAGTCGAACACAACAAAACGCGGCTACTGTTAAGTAACAGAGCTTCAGTCATTTGTGTAATAAGGCTTACATACGTACTGCGGAGTATCCTTAACATATACTATCTTTGCAAATAATGTAACACGGTAATAGTGTACCACGTAACTTGAAAATTAGTCGGTTGACGAAATGTACCACATTTTTATATACACTTTCTGAATGATGTAAAATATTTCCTGTCGTTACCTTTAAACTTTAGTGTTTTATTTGTTCCTCATGCTCCCGAATGTCTATTCTACAGAAATTGATCGAGTTTACTTCGTCCCATCATTATAATATCACTTTTTCCATGAAGAAATGGCTGGGTGGGTTAAAGTAGCCCCCAGCGCAGGTAACAGTGGCCCACGTTTTTGTGATATCACAGCAACAGACATGACGTTTTTGTTTAGTAACTTAATTCATGGTGGAAGTCTTAGACAATAGTATCCTTCGCTTTTTTGCCAGATATAAAAAGGCAGGCAGAAATTGTGGCAAAGTGATCCCGGTTTAAGGCACTAATAACTGCTTCCTGCGTTTTCATTCTAAAAAGAAAATAGATGCTGTTTTCCATTTGTGAGCGTTAATACAGTCACGTCAGTAGCGAGAACAAACTGACGGGTGGAAATTTAGGAACTCAACCCACATGCGCTATATACACGCACTGAACTACCAACTTTTCCATTAAAAAATGAATTTTTATTGCTGCAGTTATGTGCCATTTATAGAGTTCTTTATTCTAGAAAAGCAGGTCTCATTTACCAAGTGATATGCGAGTGTCTGCACTGGTTGCAAGTACCGCAATTGGTATCTCACAAGGTCTATGCCGTGCGTAAACGCACTGTTTTGCACAGACGGATTACTAGTTACCTCACAGCATAGCATACGCTGATGTGGAACACGCCCTCACCTTCCCCCTCCTCTGCGCTCTCACCTACCTCTTCACGTCTCACGTGGTCTACCTCTTCGAATTCCCCGAGTCATGCTTACGATACGTACGAACGCCAGCGATATGCCTCCAAATGCTCACGCTGCTATATTTGCTTGTGGAGCTGCATGTTCCACTCATTCAGTCACTGCGCTCAGTTCTAACAAACGTCGTGATAAACGAAACAGTTTCACTATAATAGCCTGTTCTACATTTCAAATCACTGGTAATACTGTCTTGTGATTAAAAATTCGCTTGAGAAGCAGCTGTGACGTCCTCGACTATCAAATCTATGCTGCAACTCTTCTCTTGCGTCGACGCAGAAATACAAATACCAATTTGTGAATAGAAGAGGAAAAAACTCCTAGCAGCTCAATCGCAGACCACTATTTTACAACATTTCTGGAATACACCGGTTTTCAGCCAGTGTATTGTACCTGAACGCGACTACTTCAATGGGAGCCGCAGCGATCATTCGTAATTAATATTTACGTTTAAATGTTTCTTTATACTACTGCAAAACACCTGCAGTTTTGATATGACGATGACGCTGTTGATCACTTCATCTAAAAGCGGCAGAATTACTAACGCGCTCAGTAGGAAACAATTTCCTATTTCATTGTATTCTCATCAACTCATAAGGGACCTTCTGTGTATCTTGCAAATACGATACAATTTAGGTAGTACAACGCAGTCCACGAAGCACTAAGATACGGTTGTTACAAAAAAATTTGAATATTTGGGGGAAAATACTCTGAAGTAGTGAAGGTGCTCTACCAATAACACCCACTTCACATCTGTGGCTTTTGGATACGATCCAGATAATGATAAAATACAGAATTCCTTAAGCTAATTTGAGCTACAGACAATAACTCAGACGCATCGTGTGGCCGTAATTTTATGCTGAGCTGACGTGCAGTCCGGCGGTTATTGCTTCGGCTGTGAAGAGAAACAAAAATTTCTTGATTACCGTGGTGTGTGTGTGTGTGTGTGTGTGTGTGTGTGTGTGTGTGTGTGTGTGTGTGTGTGTGTGTAATTCAAGGCTACAACTAATATCTTGCTAGCAAGGATAAACAAGTTTTTTCCTCTAGAGCAGAGTGGAACTGGAGCATCGTAAGACAGAGATTTTCGGATTCTTGAAGGCCGACAACGAAGTACGCTGAATGCCCAGAGAGGTGCTTCACTTTGCCAAAGTACGTGACACGCGCGCAGTAATCTGCGTCTGGAACGCAAAGTGGTGCAGGCGCGCTAGTGTGCTGACCAGCCTCAACTCTTGTTACCGTACAGAAACCCGCCGTATGTTTCAAGACGACCACGCGCTACGTCGCCCTACCTTGCCGTCACCTTTGTTCCAACGTGCGTCTGGGCGAACAGTTACTGCTTGAAGGACAGGTAAATAGGTGTATGACCGGCAACTGAGAATGACTACAGTAGCTGGGTTATGCCGTCAGAAAATAAATAAAATGGCAACAATTCTTTCTTAACTTTGAAACTACAGTGCTAGGTACGGTTCTATTGGAAGTTCTACGCTCTTTCCTTCTTCAGACGTGAAGACTGGTTGAGCCATCCTGTTAGAGGGATAACAACAGTTTAACGTGGAATCCGGACGATTAGGCCTATGAAACTGGGATTTTCTACAACCACGAAAGAGGTGAAAGCCATGTGTCATTTATAGGTGTGTTAACCTGTGTGCGTATGAAGGAGTTCGAGACGAGTTCAAGCACAAAAATCTTCTGGTTGCTAACCAGGTCAGTAAGCAGTGTTTACATTGTCTGGAAAGGTTGCTCGCATCCGTCAGTGATGAGCTCATTCGAGACGGGGCGCAAGCTCCTATTTGGAATGGATGGACAAGAAAATCGGCCGCTTCCATTTCAAAGGAACAATCCCATCATTCGCCTTTAGCGGCGTAGCATAGTTACTGAAAACCTGCGTCGGGGGTGGGCGTGCTGGGTCGGGCCACAGGGGCGGGGAGAGAGAGAGAGAGAGAGAGAGAGAGAGAGAGAGAGAGAGAGAGAGAAAATAATATCTTTGTTAATAGAGCGGTTTTTTACTTCTCTTCGGGAGCTTCAGAAGTATTTCTTTGAAATCAATGGATATAATTGCAAATGCACTCAAAACAATTCAGAATTTCTTTTGATTCGTCACAAATATAATTCTCCGGATTTGCTTTGCTCAGACGTATGTTCTTGATGTCCTACTTACACTGCCCTTATAGTAATCAGGCCAACTGCTGTAAATCTCTAAATAAATTAACGTTCCTTTTCTCGATGTACAGGAAAAGAGAACATTAGTTACGGCCGTTGGACTACACCCTTATGTTTGATATCCACAATCTTCTTGTGGCGAGCCTGTCGCCCCTAGTTTTGATGTTAAGTGTATCGCTATTCTCATTTCTGCTACTCCTCATTACTTTCGGCGTTATTTAGTTTACGCCAAGTCCATATTCCGTGCTCACTGGACTATTCTGTTCGCATACTGCCAAGAAATAACCTTTGTAATATTGAAGTTTTCCGCGGAATTGCTCTTAAAAATCTCTTCAGTTTAATTAAAAAGTACCAAGCATTTTTAATGTGTTTGTACTGGCTGAAATTAAAGGTTAGCGAACTTTTGCACATTTGTGTCAATTGTTTTCAAAGCTGTCAATTAAGATTCGGCATATTAACAAGGTATCGCCATCAGGTTTGTTACACAATCTATGTAACATGAAATTGAAAGGAATATTATAAAATTATTCCAGTGATAATTTTCTTTTTAGCCATCTGGTGTGCCCCTATATGGAAGTAGTGATTCTCGTAGCGGTGACAGCTGACCGTTTACTGCAGGCTCGTCCAATGAAATGGCGTCTGCCTATCACGACCATGCATCGATCTGAAACTTTTATAGCTAATTAGTGAACTGAGTATGCGTAGAACTGAAATTTAGTCTCACCAGCAAAGGAGCGATGAAGGCATTTATTGGTCTTTCAATTCTAGAATCCAAATAATTCCATAGACAACTTTGGCGTAACTCTTCCTTCGCCTTTTTTATTTCTTTCCACAATTTAATATACAACTTAGTACAGAAATCATTCCTCTCCTGACAGAAGTCAACTCAAACTTATCTCCATCAAAAACAAAATCAGTCTGATATCCGTATATCTAGTTAACCATAGAATAAATGCAAAGGATAAATATCGCACAGTAATAAGGGAATGTGGTTCTGGCTTGAGCAAACATTTTTTTTTCCCCACTACCCTTACTTGTTTCGGAGAAGTTTCTTCATCTTCGGTGGATTTTAGTTATTATCTTATTACATATCGGTGTTCACAACTCAGGCATTTGCAGCACAGCTATAATTAATACCTTCCAGTATGTCGTTTTTTGTGTATCTCGCTCTTTCGTGCTTCTGTAAGCTGTTTGAGTGCAGCTTTCGACACAAACATCGAAACAGTGTGTTTTAGGAAGCTCCATTAAAACATCCCGTAGAAGGAAGAAAACGCGAGAGCTACAAAAAAATTACATACTGGAAGGATTGGTTGGTTGTTTGAGGTTTAAGGGACCAAACAGCTAGGTCATCAGTCCCTTGTTTCAAATAGGGTCCATTCCGCTAATGAGACATCTCAAGAAAGTCACAACAATAAAAGGGAAAAAGCTAAAAACGTAAAAGGGCAATCATGTTGTCAATGGTGAAAACAAAATGAGGGAAGTCAGCAAGAGAACGAACCCAACGTTATGCTGAAGCAGCATAGGCAAGACCACCTGTGACTTAAAAGGTGCAACCGCTAGAATGTAGAAATACGTATGGGAAAAGGAGACTAACCAGTCCTTAAAGGGTAAAAACAGAAAAAAGGGGAAGAAAAGAGGATCTCGGTCAGGGAGGTGAATCGGGAATCTCCGAACACGGCGTACAGTGGGAGACACCCAAACACTCACCGCCCTGCCACAACACCGGAGAGAGATTAAAAACCTTAAAACTGAGAATAAAAACCACTTTCCCGGAGGAAACCGAGAACCAGAGAGACTATTCGGGAATCGTCAACCAACATCAAAGATAAGGTGTGGGGGAGTCTGTACATAGCACGCAGAGCCAAAAGAAGGGGGCATTCAACCAAAATGTGGGCTGCTGACTGGAAGGCTCCACAACCACAAAGTGGGGGTGGCTCATCACGCAAAAGAAAACCACGAGTCAGCCTGGTATGGCCAATGCGGAGACGACACAGTGTGGTCGAGTCCTTTCGGGAGCGGCGAAAGGAAGAACGCCACGGTCCTGGTGTCACCTTAATCGCACGAAGTTTATTAGACAGGGGAGTAGCCTTCCAAGAATTGGCCCATGACTGTGCGAAGTGGGATTTGATGTGAAGCCGTAAATCCCCTGCAGGAGGGGTTACAGAAAACGGGGGGTAAGTGACTGCTCCCCCAGCCAAACGATCAGCGAGCTCATTACCCGGGATACCCACATGGCCAGGGACCCAAAGGAAGTCAATGGAACAAGCAGCACGGTGAATATCAGCGAGATGGTCATGGATGGCAGAGACCAAGGGGTGGCGCGCAAAACACCGGTCAATAGCAAGAAGGCCACTCATCGAGTCCGTACATAACAAAACGCGGTTGTGTTGGGACTGTTTAATAAAGGTAAGGGCCTGGGAAATTGCCATCTATTCCGCAGTAAACACCCCTCATGTTGGTGGCAGCAGATGATTTTCCGTTCCAACAGAGGACGTGAAGGCATACCCCACATGATCAGCAGATTTAGAGCCATCAGTGTAAAAAACAACAGCATCCCGGAACTCCCATAAAATTTGGCGGAAAAAGGAACGGAACACCACCGGGGGGATGGAATCTTTCGGACCTCGGTGGAGATCCATCCGAATTCGAGGCCGAGGAACTAACCAAGGGGGGGGCGGGGTGGAGGGGAGGGAGCGAGGAAGACAGGACAAAGAAGGAAGCTGAAAATCACGGCAAAGAGACGAAAGGCGGAGCCCAACCGGTAAACCCACCCGTGGGCGGGAGTCGGGTGGGCGACGTCCATGGTCTGGGAACAGGATAGAATAGGAAGGATGAGTGGGAGAGGAACGGATAGCGAGTGCATAAGACACCAGAAGCTGGGACCGCCGAACGGAAAGAGGGGGGGGGGGGGGGGGCGTGTCCCAGCTTCAACCAGGAGACTATCAACAGGGCTAGTAGGGAATGCACCGGTGGCCAAACGGATACCACGATGGTGGACTGGATCCAGCACGTGCAGTGCGGAAGGAGCAGCCGAACCATAAACTTGACAACCATAGTCCAAGCGAGACAGAACTAGAGCACGATAAAGACGGAGAAGGAGGGAACGGTCCGCACCCCAAGAGGAGTGGGCGAGGAAGCGAAGGACATTGAGTTTACGGAAACATCCTACCTTCAGGAGTCTGATGTGGGGCAGCCAAGTGAGTTTGTTGTCGAAAAGAAGACCCAGGAAACGAAACTGTGGGACCACAGGCAATTTTTGTGCATCGAGATAGAGCTCTGGATCAGGGTGGATCGTAGTACGGCGACAGCAGTGGACCACCCGCGATTTTGAAGGAGAGAATTGAAACCCGTGTGAGAAGGTCCATGCAGAGGCACGCCGTATAGCTCCCTGGAGCAGCCGTTCTGCAGATGCCATCGAGGAGGAACTAACCCAAATTCAGAAATCATCCACATACAGGGCAGGGGCGACCAAGGAACCGACAGAGGCCACAAGTCCATTGATTGCAATGAGGAAAAGAAGGACACTCAAGACAGAACCCTGTGGGATGCCCGTCTCCTGGGTCCGTGGAGAACTAAAAACAGTACCAACTCGAACTCTGAATGACCGATGGAACAGGAACTGGCGGATAAAATACGGGAGTGGGCCTCGAAGACCCCACTGATGAAGGGTAAGTAAGATGTGATGGCGCCAGGCCGTGTCATAGGCCTTGCGAAGGTCAAAAAACTCTGCAACCAAATGGCGGCGCTGGGAAAAAGCCCGCCAAACTGCGGATTCCAAGCGAAGTAAATGATCGATTGGAGACAGTTCCTCTCGGAAGCTGCACTGGTAAGGGGACAATAGATCCCAAGATTCGAGGACCCAATTGAGCCTACGGGCTACCATCCGTTCAAGTAACTTACAAACATCATTGGTCAAACTAATTGGCCGATAGCTGTCAACAGATAGAGGGTTCTTACCAGGCTTAAGGACAAGAACCACGATGCTATCCCTCCACTGAGAAGGGAAGTCACCCTGGAGCCAGATACGGTTAAACACCCGAAGAAGATGTTGCCTTTGTGGAGCACTGAGATGTTGAAGCAGTTGGTTATGAATGGAATCTGGGCCAGGGGCCGTATCATGAGAAGAAGATAGAGCAGAAAGAAATTCCCATTCAGTAAAAGGTTCCTCATACTGGAAGGAAATAATTATGGCTGAGTTGCAAATGCAAACAGACTTGTGAACACCAATATGTAATAATAAGATAGTACATAAAAACCCCTTAAGATGGAGCAACTTCTCCAAAACATGTATGGCTGATAACACACATTCGCCGGGAAAGCCTGAGATCTCAAGAAAGATTTAGTTTGCTCAAGGCAGAATCGCATTTTCTTATTACGTATTAGGAAGCAAACGTGGACAAGGAAAGATCTTCGATCACAATCAGTATAGTTCTGACGCTCGTTGTACGTCTGGTCAGCAAGTAGCTTTACACTTCAACTTAGTTACTATGAATGTTCGTTCCGTATGACTATATACGGTAGCAGAGCTTGGTCACACAAGGGAAAAGGAGATGATATACTGTAACCAGATAAAATGAAGACTTGGGCTGAAATGACGCAAAAAGGAACTAAAATCGTTGGGCGCAATAGTGAACATATCTAGTACCGTCACCTGAAATTTACAAACTAGCTGGTCTTCCGGCTTCATATCGTAAAGGGCATAATCGGAAAGGCTAAACCAGTCTCTGTAGTCATTACGTTTCCTTAACTCCCAATACTCACACAGTACGAGAAAGTAAAAAGCGTGTCACTATGTCAGTGGGATACTCGAGCGTAACGATGGCTGAAAGTTTACGTTTATTACCTGTCCCAAGCTGCTTCAACCACACAACGCATACGCTGAAGCACTTGCGCTCTCGAAGAGGTGATTAATTCCAGGTTTGTCAGAGTGGAAATATCTATACATCTCTTGAAATGCTGAAGGGAAGTACGCAAACGGTGTACTTGAAGAGGAGTGGGAGCAGAGGTCGATAGCGTGAGTGCGTTCAGAATCGCTTTCGGTACCAACTTTTGTAAACGGTGATGCATGGTGGAAAGGATTTATAAACTGTAGAAGTAGCATTAGATGCTGGTACATTATCCGTGAAAAACAGATTGTTATATACGATACTGCAATGCCTGCATTGCAATATCTTATTTATCCGCCGAAAGCAGACAAACGACTTTCAATTAAAATGTCTTCCCTGTACGGGAATATACATAACGGATGCATGACTGGAGTCGCAGACAAATGGTTGACGACATATGGATGTTTGGGGTCTGGCCGTGAAGCGTGCTCGGATAGCCTAATGGTAAGGCGACCTCTCGCGATAAACGGGAAATCCGGGTTCGAGTCCTGGTCCGGGACAAATTTTCACTGTCATTCCATGACAGAGCTGATGGCTGTCTATATTCGTAACTGCGAATACATCTCATGTGACGATTGTTACTGTAGACATTTCTTGTTTCTTGTAAGATTAACAGCACTTGCATCTTAAAAGGGACCCTTACCAGGCAGGGTTCACACACACACACACACACACACACACACACACACACACACACACACACACACACACACACACACACGCGCGCGCGCGCGCGCGCGCGCGCGCGCGACCGCGCGAGAGCGTCACAGATGTTCAACAAACTCCACTGACAGTGGCTACAAAGAGGCGTTGTGCATCACGGATTGTTGCTGTTGAAATTCCGAGAGAGTACTTTCCAGCAAGAGTCGTGCAACATATTACTTACTCCCACATGTATCTCGTGAAATAACCACAACTAGAAAATCCGACAAATTAGAGCTAACACAGAAGCTTACCACGAATCATTTTTTCCATTAGCCACACGCTAATGTAACAGGAAAGGGAGACACAGATAGTAGTTCCAGAAGCACTCCCCGCCACATTCTTTCAGTTGGCTCTCAGATTACTGATGCAGACACAACAAGATTCACATGGAATAGAGATGGCTGTACTTCACTAACGCGCTTCAGTAGTTGCAGAGAACTTCGTAACTATCGCTAACAATCTGAAAAACCCTCTCACAGATTTCATAGTTTAGAATGAGATCAGTATCCTTTCGACTTGTTAGTAATCAACAAAATGCAAACACATTTAATGTCTTCTACGTTTCTTATCAAACGGAAATCAAACACCACTTCATCTATATTAAAGCCGAGGTGTAATTTCCTCTTCTCAGATACGCAAGAAACAGTCTTCGGTCCATAATTTTTTTTTATCTCCTAAGGGCCCTCGTGTACGCCCGCGAAATCCTCCTGAACAATGAAGTGGCAAATCGCGGAGCTGTCACTGTGGACGATGTGAGAGAATGCATCGGAGCAACTCCATGTCCAGCTGTTTGAGAAGACGCTGAGTTAAATTAGCACATCAGAAAAATCGAGAACGTGCACTACATTATACTTTCCATTGGTCCTGATAACCGACGAGAAGAAAAACTGTTTCAAAGCCCAACTGTTGCCAAAACCTGCTAATGCTTCACTTTTATCGCCCGCATGCAGAACTCCGCATACTTTTTTTGCTCTTTTGTGTCACCAGTCTTCTGCCGAGTATTATGCCGTCCGCCGCGAATTCCTGTCCGGTGCCAACTGCTTCATCTGTGAGTGGGACTTACGACTCAACGTCCGCAATTATTTGTTGGATATATATACCCTACATTTTACCCTCTACAGCTGCCTGTCTTAAGATGTATGTTACTCTCCGATCTCATTTAACACATTTCCTATTATTTTGTGCATTATTCTTGTCAGTGTGTTCCACGCATTCCTCTTCGATTTTGTGGAAAACACACGCTTCAATCCTCTTCGTTTTGCAATTTTCCCAGAGTCCACGATTGACTACCATATAATGCTGTGCTCCAAACGTACTCAGAAATTTCTCCCTCAAATTAAGGTCTATGTTTAATACTAGTAGATTTCTTCTGACGATCCTGTGGTCTCCAATTCTGATAATCGAGTGATTTGCCGTTACAGAGGGCTAATTTTCTTTTTAGACAGGCTTGAGAGACACCTATTCGAACCTCGCCGTAGACACAGGTATGATTTTTCTTTTGTCTGCGTCAAGTCATGTGTGGTCTTCAGTATATAATGAACATGCAATCATCGTAGTCACAGACGCCCCGTGGCTAGAAGCATGGGTGGAAGACGTTAAAATGCGTCTTCACTATCGTTATGTTCCGTCTCTAGGCGGAGCCCGATCGTATAGGAGATGTTTTAAGATATGCCAGGTGATTTGCCAATACCCCAGTCGGGGAACGGAAATCTCGTGAAAGCGAAGCAACAGTGAAAGCGCAGTTCGATCGCAGCAGCAGCCGCAACATGACTCCACGAGCAAGTACCACACATTGACGTTTACTCTTGCTGTCCGTGGTATTTCTTTTTGTTGTTAGTTTTCAATGCATCGTCGGTTGAGAGATCGCCGTAGATGGGTATTTGTTGTTACGAAACTGAGGTTGAGAAGGAACGGAGTGAGTCTCTTCCACTCATTCCTTCGAGACGAGGCAGAAACGCCGCAGGGTACAAAAAATGGTGAAACGACAGGAAATTGCAATTTGGGAAAAAAGACCACGATCGCTCCAAATACAAGCCGATATGGTCTCGCTCTAAAGAACACGGCGAAGTCGCAAAACGTTGCTTCTTAAACTGTAAATCATTAAGCATCCTCCCCTGCCCCAAAAGTTAACTCCAGAAACAATTTTTCCATCATCTATCTTACTGTAAACAAAAATATCAATGTGCACCCCATGAAGGAAGTAAAAAAAAGGTGTGTAGACACTCCATCGGTTATCAGTGTATGTAATAGTAGCTCCTTAACCATAAAGATGTAGTCGTGGGTAACGTAAATGGAAGAGTGGTAGTGGGAAACTACAATTCACAGAAGAAAGACGTGGTTTATAAAACGCTTCTACAAAATATCTGGCACTACTGCGGGGATTGAGAAGGAGGGGGGGGGGGGGGGGGAATGGGGGCTGCAACTGTACATTACGCTTGCAAGTACAATGAGTGTAAACGATGAAGTGCAACAGATACATTTTCCCTGAAGATGGCGAAGCAGAGGTGGTGAAAACCCGTACCCGAAGACTTTTCCCCAAGAAAAAAAAAATATATTTATAAACTTCGGAGACAGTTAATTACAGGATACATTATTTCCATGATCCTTTTGCACACGGAAGGGAAGACACAGTGTACAGCTGAAGCGCCCACTACCAGGCAACCTGCTGTTGTTTATGCAATATACAAAAACATGGCTTTTGAAGGTTTCATTGCTTCCGAAAATAACAGGAGTTCCAGGTACTGTTGATTTGAGAGAGAAATGCAATGGGATGAAAATGGGTAGCTGTGCGTAACGCTTCAAAAAGGTCTACGATCCTATTACTTAAGCAGTCACTGCAGTTTTTCCAATTGCTGACTCCCTTATCGTTGTTCATGTATAAAACCATTCGAGGGCACTGAAGAGACGTTGTGTTTTGTTTACTATAATGGCAAATAAATTCAGTTTAAGTTCAAAAACTATTCACATGGCAGAACTACAGTCGCTAGAGGATCCCGTCCGAATGAAATAAAAAAAAAATTCCAACGTGTTTAACAATGCGATGATTAAATAAAGAGCACAAAATAGTTCACTCTAAACATGTAACCTTGCAAGGGAAACTACATGAAATGTATCGGAATTGAGGGTTTTGATGGATGAAATAGCTTGAAAACTGTAATCAAGAAGGGGATTAAACTGTTATCGCTATTATAACGAAGTTGCATCCTCACGGAACACGGAAAACAATCTAAAAAACAATAGCAAGGATGTGAGGAATTTGATTTTTACAAAGAAACTACAAATACAATGACAACTCCGCTACTACCCATGAACTGCAAACCTCGTTTGCGGAAGGAAAATGAATCAACAGGTGCGCTTGCAAATACTTATTGAAGAATGTCGTTTTATGTGAATGTCAACCATCCATTTCCGGTGAACTCACGCACATGTAGGATAAATAATATGTTAATAAAAATTTGTGAGATCATACATTCATTGGCTATTTATAGGCACAGGAGCAAAAGTTTTAAGCCAAATAAATAGATTCAGAAGTTGTCGAATTGACGAGTAAAGAGCTGTTACTATTTACACATGCATGTACAGTATGCAGTCTAGGTAAGTATTAAAAGATTATCCCCGTATTTGTTAAGTCAGAATTGTTTCAATTTCAAACTGTTGTACACGTATCAACCATTTACACTGTAACCACGATCATTTCTAGAAATATAGTGAAGAGCTGAATGTATGCGAACGTGCGCCAATGGTTAACTTGAGCTGTTATTTCTGAAAGCTGAATTAAGATATGTCATATGCACTGTATGAGGCAGCACATGAACAACAAAGCCGTAACTGCTACATGTATTTACTACAAAAAGGAAGTTTATCCAAGGTTACATTATGGGCAAACCAGCACATTACTGCTCTGTTCCAGAAATGAAGTAACAGTGCAATTTTTTCATTGCACCTGCGTTAACGAATATAGTTCTTTTAATTTACTGAGTGAATTAATATACTACAACAGTTACGTACAAACGGAATCAAGGTACTAATGTCCGCTAGAGTTAAGATTTACAAGAAAAAAAATTGACACGAAAATGTCACTTGAGGATTTACAGCACGTCCCAATTAATTTATAAATAACAGAGCGTTGGTTCGTGGAGATTACCTAATTTCCACAACATTTAACCGTTATAATGTAGGCCAAATCGTCCGGCACACTATGAATCTTCCCGAACGATGCGATATGTTACTTCGTATGCAAGATATTATTCCTATAAAATGAATTATGATCACAAAAATTTTTTTTGTCAGGCTGCACAAATACTGATTATTCAATCTGTGCTTTACAACTTAATTGCCGGCCGGCGATGACAAGCAGCGTGTGCTCAGTTACGTAATTTATTGGAGTCATTGGGCCTACGTGACGACGGCAAGAACTGCGATGGCAGAACCCACTTTCTACATTACTCTGTGTTTATTAATGAAGAAAAAGAAAACCGACCATTATACAACAAAAAATAATTGTTCTTAGCTTACCCCAACAATCGGACCTCTCAGACACAAGAATCACAGTCAGAAATACTAGTATTTTCTTCATTTTTGAGTGCTGTCTGCTGTTCCGGCACGTTGCTGAGCGGCAAACTCCCCTACCAACACATGCGACTGCGCAGACGAGCCAAAGATACTACAACACGCAGAGAAGCATACAGACGCTGTGAGCTTTGAGGAGAGCGCACCGCAGTAGTAGTATAAGTAGGTCTGCATCTGGCCGCTAGATGGCAACCGTGTCGCCGCAAGGTGCGCAGGAAAGAAATTGATTCGTCGAGAATGACTACTCGTATTTTAAAGGAAAACAGCGCACTACCTCAACTAGGAAGAATGAAATCAATGAGAAGCATCTAAATCTATACCGTAAAAATTACGTTTAATTTTAGTACTAAAGGAAATTTAGTAAGTATTGATCAATAGGAAAGTCGACTTGGATTCTACACGTATTCATAGTCACAACTATTTACAAAATGGGTAATCTTCACACATTTTATGTAATGATAGTATCAGAATTTGAAGGGAAAAATCATGTTTCTTAGCAATAGTTATTTTACTGCTATTTAGTATACATCATCTGAACACATGTAAAACAGTTATAGATGTGAAATCATAGAATGTACCTTAGAAGGTCTATATGAAATAATGTACGAACCGCGCGTCCTAATATGAAATACTAGGCAGCTGCTTTTAGCTACTGAATGGTGGTCACCCTGCAAATACATGTTTGAATAATCGATAGCGCCCACGTTTTGGTAGTGTTTGTTGTCAGTTATTATTATTTTCATGAACTTGTATTTGTGTATGTTACTCTGTCCACCGCTGTTCGAGAGGTATGATTATCTATAACACTTTCTTAATTGTGATTTGCCCTTTCTACGACACAACCTCTGTTGCAGCAATTTAAACTGCCCTTCAAAATAAGTATGGCACCTGTTGTTTTGACGTGCGTTGAGGTTAAGATTGTGTTTTTATTGACATTTTTGTTGGGAACGGTAAATAATAAGAGCTAATATGTTGCAGAAGATACAAGATGTAATTGTTTTGCATCGAATATTTTATTGCCAAGCACACTTCTTTACATCGTTTTACTTTGCGGTCCTACTAATGCGCAGGGTTGACAGACGACATTTCAGGTAAGAGTGGGCGTGATTCTGCGTGAAGTTATTAATTACAAAATGCTTCTCTTGTGGAAGCGTTTTTGTTTTCTACGTTGCTTGTTCAACGGATGGAAAAGAAGGGATATAGGATGCATGATTTTCGAATTTTCGTTCATAGACTACTGCTTTACGAGTGTCGGCACGTATCGCGTTCATCACCGAAGACGAATACTCGAAGTTGCGAATTTAGCATTCGTCGTGGACGCGTAAAACACGTCCATAACTGGATCATGAAAGCGGGTGGTTACTTTAGTAACGATCCCATTCCATCCCGTATGGCGTTCAGCTGCAGAAAAGATCGAAGAATCATCCTGGAGTTACCAGAACGAGGAAGACGGATGAAACGATTCACAAATGGTAAGTGACTCACTAAGTTTCTTCATAATGTTGCATGCTGTAGTATTTATAACTATACGGCGAGAAACTCTCAATAAACATACGTTTTTGATCAGATGTTTTTTTTTTTTAATTTGACGAAAATGCTACTTAAGTTATTTGAAACATTAAGTATGTTATACAACCCATATGTGGAATTATTTTCTGTTTCATAATTACCAGCGTTTAATATCGTAAGCATCATGTTGATGCCATTTCAGACGAACCCAGTTTTTAATTTGCCGCCAGACTATTCCTTGAAGACTTTTCGGTGCGTACCGCCAGATGTCTCTCAAATGCTGACGTGTCTGGCCTCTGCTGGCGGTGATGCGCACTAGAGTCAGATTGTGTGCCGTAATTTTTGGGCTATCGATGTTAGCGCGGCTTTTGCGCTTAGTAGACTCCACGTCGAGTATTTTCTACGTGCGTGCAATGATTATTTGCAGAGTTGGTCTCCTTTGCGCATCTGCTGGTTCATAAACCTCAGATACCCGTTACTTGCGAAGCTAGCAATGAAATCCCTTTGCACTTTCCCATTATTTATTGCGATTTAATTTGTCGTAATCCAATACAGAGCTACGTCGTTAGATTATTATCTGACATTTTTCGGTGAAGATTCGCAATTGACAACAGAAAACAATTATAAAAAGAATTATTGTTAATGAAGATTCTGTACTACAGTACACAACATATCTACCAAAAAAGGATTTTTAAACATATTCTGTTCCTTCTGTTTGTAGTCTAAACGATACGGGAGAGTGAGACTCATATCTTTATTCTTTGCGCAATATCTCTACATGACGCAAAGGAGAATAAGGCAGATTAAGGCATGGCAAGTACTCGTATGTCATGAAATGGAGCGTTGGAGCCTTTTAAGCGGTATCAGTTGTCATAAATATGATAGTACTTGGATTTTAATCACGGGTCAGCTCGCTAGAAGAAAATTAATGCGTCATAGTTATTTAATAACTACACTGTTCATAGCTATTATTGATTGCAGACGATGTTAACACCGGCGTTTCATCAAATTGCAATAGTGACTGAACAAATTTTTGTTGTACCGGTAGGCAACTTCTACTTTTAGGATGACATACCGTCGCCGTGGTTACGGCATTCACGCATAGCTGCAGCCAAAATAGCGGATGTTTCTCTTTCAGGTAAATTTGTTGACTGAACATATCTTTTACCAATAAGTGCAAACTCATAATCCGCCCATAGGCAGGTTACCGGTTGGATTACTCGCTTGTTAGCACACCGGTACTGTTTTTGTAATAGGGGACAGACTGATGGGATATAGCAGTTTTTTAATATATTTGGCATTTTTTGGTGGGGGTGGGGGAATCGTTTTTCAGATAATCAGAAAATTGTCTTTCTTCATCCAGAAATACAAATAATTGCACGATTTCATAATCCGAAATTTAGTCTAGATTCACAGGGAGCAATTGTGGATCTATAAAAAGCTTACTGCACTTTTCCTCTCTTTTTTTGGAGAATAAATTTATTTTCAAGCCTTTAAACAATGCAAGATTCGAGAACTCTGCAAAACTGATTTGTCATCACTTTGAGGTGCAAATGGTCAGCCAAGAATAGCAGATTAACGTCGTTCCATATTTATGGTCGGCCAGTGCATATCTTACATGTAACAGTAAAGGTCTGCAGGTAATGCCAACGTAAAATAGTAAAGAATAATTGATTTTCGTCGTTAGGTTCCCCAAACGCGTAAATAGCAATAATAAGCTTACGCTCTATTTATTTTAGTCAATAACTGGTTGCATATGTATACTGTACTTTGTAATCGTCAAAAATTATATTTGTGGCGAATGCATTGCGAACATAGATATGCGTGGTAACGCAATTATCCCAAACTAAAAATAACACACTAGCGCACATGCCTTAGGCTTATTTATGCCATGATTATGATTAACTTAGGTTTCATCTGAAAGTTTATTAATGAAAAACCCTACTTTTCATCAGTACGAAAATGAAAACTAACCTACATTTTCTATTACTTAATCTTGGGATAGCGAAGAAATACACGAAGTAAACAGCCTTAAAAATCGACCATTTATCTTACATGTGAGGAAAATTTATTTAAAGTTCCAACATATTAGTTCGAAGACTTCGTCATCCCGTCTAATAAACTTTCATATAAGACGGAATGTGATATCTTCGTTCTGATTTTTTACAAATTTAAATTTATTTTCCTCATTTATCAGATGAATTGACGATTTTTAAGGCTGTGTACTTTATGTCTGTCTCACTATTCCAAGATAAAGTAACAGACAATGTAGCCCATTTTTCCTTTTCGAATTGATGAAACGTAGCGGTTTTTTTAAACTGTGATGGATTGTTGACAACTTCATTACAGAGTAAAGGTACCGTAGGTTATTAGTACGCCCAGATGTCTACAAGAAGTAAGATCGTATTATTCAACAAAATACTGTAGCATTTGACTTTATGAATGAAATAAGAAATAACAAGTTACAGTTTTGACCCTTGCATTTCAGAAACCTGGCATTATAGTAACTAACCAAGGCAAAGACACCATATGTGGGAAATAATTTATAAAGTTTCGAAACTTCAGGAAAATACTCTTACGGGATGTAGTAGTAAGAAACAGAAAAGTGAGCCCCCCTCCCCCACAAGAGTTCGCCCCCTCCCTCCAGGCATAGGGGAGGGCATGTCCCCCCTTTTCACCCCCGCCAAAAGTAAATTCATTCCGTCTTTCCAACTTTTTGCACAATATTGTTCGTTTGTAGAACTCTGATTACAAAATGTTGAAGTTGTATCTGGCGGATATTTACAAAGTTCTTTGAATACAAAGCCTGTTGAAAATCAGAGGCAATCGAGGAAGCGGGCATCACGAGAAATTGCCGTTATTGACTAGACAAAATGTATTGAATCTCAGACCGTCTTTCTTATAATCTCAACTATAAAGAAAATTTGTTACATAATTTGTACAAGAAGGAGGCTGTTTTGGTACTGAAACAAATATTGTGGACGATGATGTCAATTTTGACGCTATTGGAAAAGCAATAGGTGCCTCAAAATTGTACCGGCAAGCTGTCATTGTCGTTCAAGACGGTGATCCTCTCGTGTTACGTAGCTCTTGCTCCAGACCACAAAGACATTATCTACATTCCCATCCACATACATAATCCGCAAACCATCGTATGGTGCGTGGCTACTAGTCATTTCCTGTTCCACTAGCAAACAGAGTGAGGGAAAAA
Organism: Schistocerca nitens; assembly: GCF_023898315.1. Classification (NCBI taxonomy): domain Eukaryota; kingdom Metazoa; phylum Arthropoda; class Insecta; order Orthoptera; family Acrididae; genus Schistocerca; species Schistocerca nitens. Next base: position 562,972,047 of record NC_064617.1, read on the forward strand.
CGACCGTCTATATGCCTCCGTACGAATCCTAATTTATCTTACCTTATCTTCGTGGTCCTTACGCGAAATGTACGTTGGCGGCAGCAAAACCGTTGTGCAGTCAGCTTCAGATGCCAATTTTCTAAATTTCATCAATAGTATTACTCGAAAAGAACGTCCCTTGCCTTCAGGGATTCCCATTTGAGTTTCCGAAGCATCTCGTGTTCAAACCCACCGGTAACAAATCTAACAGCTTGCCTGTGAATTGCTTCTATGAGTTCCTCCAACCCGACCTGGTGCGAATCCCAAACACTCGAGCAGTACTCAAGAATAGGTCACACTAGTTCCTATATGCGGTATCATTTACACATGAGCTACACTTTGCTAAAATTCTCCCAATAAACCGAAGTTGACCATTCGCCTTCCCTGCTTTAAGCCTTCCATGTCGTTCCATTTATCGCTTTGCAACGTTCCTCCTAGATATTTAATCGTCAAGCAGCACGCTGCTAATACTCTATTCGAACATTAAGGTTTTATTGTTCCTACTCATCTGCATTAAACTACATTTTTCAACATTTAGAGCAAGCTCCCATTCTTTACAACAACTAGAAGTTTTGTCTAAGTCATCTTGTATCAGCTTACAGATACTCAACGACGACATCGTCTCGTACACCACAGCGTCATCAGCAAACAGCCAGAGACTGCTGCTCACCCCAGATCATTTATTTATCTAGAGAGTAAGAGCAGTCCCATCACACTTCTCTGTGGCATTCCTGATAATAAATGCGTCTCAGATGAAGACTTACCGCCGAGGACATCGTGCTGGGTTCTACTGCTTTAGAAAAGAGAGCCACTCACATACCTGGGAACTTACTTCTTATGCTCGTATCTTCGCTAACAGTCTGCAGTGGGGCACAGTTTCCAACGCTTTCCGGAAATCTAGAAATATGAAATTCTCTGTTGCCGTTCATCCATGGTTCGCAGGACATTACGTGAGAAAAGGGCTAGATGAGTTTCACACAAGCGATGCTGTCTTGATGAAGGAAGGTAAAAGCAGCTTCAGAACGAAGCGTTAGAACTCTAAAGATGTACGTAAATCCTCACTCGTCCACGATTGCAAGGAATCAGTGCCATTTCTTCATGCAGTAAGTGGCTGCGATAGCACTTCACTCGTATTTGGCAACGGGAAGTTGCAGGCTTTCCAACTATTGTACCCATCTCCGCATCTTCATAATATCCTAGGGATGTTCAATGAGGCCATTTCGGAAGCTGGAAAAAGTGCATTTCTCTACAAAAAAGAGAAAGCGTCCTGTCGATGAAAATGTTTTGATGTACCTGTGGGCCAGGCAAGCAATACTGTCGTACTGTCTCGTTTGCCACCTACTACTGACGCAGTACGATTCTGCTCCTGTCCAGGCGACAGCAGCGCCACCTGGCGAGGAATGACTGCTAGTCAGACACACGCACGGTGCATGTACATAGTATCAGTGAGAGTGTTGTCCGTGTGTAGAATAGGGAAGGCGCGCAATCTATCTGAGTTTGATCGAGGGCAGATTGTGATGGTCCGGAGGCTCGGCAAGCCCATTTCAGAAACTGCACGACTTATTAAGTGTTCGAGTAGTGCTGTGGTGAGTGTCTTCAACATATGGTGAAACCACGTCCCGACGTCGTGGGTTTGGGCGGCCACACCTCATTACAGTTTTCGGACGTCATAGACTGGGCAGATTGATAAAACAGGAAAGGCAGCGAACTGTGGCGGAACTAAAATTAGACTTCAATGCTGAACACACTGCACAGAACACTCCTAACGGTGGGTCCCCGCAGTCGACGACCCATGCATGTGCCATGCTGACACCACGACATCGATAACTACGACTGAAACGGGCACGTGACCATCGGCAGTTGCATGGTCTGATAAATCCCGATACCTCCTTCATCATGCCGATGGGAGGGCGCGAATCCGTCGTCTTCCGGGGGATCAGCTCCTTGACAACTGTGCTGCAGGGCGGAGACAAGCCGGCACCGGCTCCATTATACTCTGGGGAACATTCACGTGGGCGTCCAAGGGTCCAGTGGAGCTCGTGCAAGGCACCACGTGCGCCCCTTCGTGGCGGTCATCTTTTCCGACGGCAGTGGAATTTTTTCAACAAGATAATGCACCATGTCACAAGGCCAGGAGCGTGATGGAGTGGTTCGAGAACTATAGTGGCGATTTATAATTGATGTGCTGGCTACCCAGCTCTCCAGGTGTGAACTCGATCGAATACATCTGGGATGCGACTGAAGGTGGTGTCCGAGCTCATCGGCCCCTCTCGGGAATTTAAGGAAATTGGGTAACTTATGTGTGCAGATGTGAGACCATCTCCCTGCAGGGGCCAACCAAGCCTTCACTGCTTACATGACACGACGTGTTGCCGCTGTCATCCGTGCCAGAGGTGGACATACCAGCTATTAGGTGGCTGGTCACAATGTTCTGGCTGATCAGAGCATCTACAAGTCCAGCTATGGTTGAGAAACAGCTTGGACCCCAGAATCTTGGGTTGGAGGGAATCACTCTCATTTCTCTCTCCAATTCACATGAAACACCGCCAGTTTTAGACAAGATAATACTACTGGTTTCAAGCGGCTGCATTCAACGTTGCGGAGGAAAATTCAAGTGCGTGAAGGATGACTTGTGCTGCACAACTACGTGTAGGTGTTGTTCATGTGATGATTGTAAACGTATTACAAAGACAGTAGTTGTTGATTAAGATTACAGTAATTCTTAATTCCCAACGTAAATGATTTTTACTCCGATATAAATCTTAGGATGCATAATACTCAACAGAAAACTGTGTAGCAGAATTGTTTTGAATCAATTACTTTCTAAAGGGAATATATCTCCCTGTCACTCTCACTCTCTCTCTTTTTCTTTCTTTCTCTGTCTCATTTTCCCTCTCTTTCTCATTCTTCTCTCTCTATCTCTCGCTCTCTCTCTCTCTCTCTCTCTCTCTCTCTCTCTCTCCCTCCGTCTTCGGATTTTAGAACTAACATTTATATGGTACATATATATTTCTAGTTGTATTAAAGGCAAGTAGTTGCGGAGAATCAGAAGACAGACTTAACTGAGTTACAACCGAAGTTTAAAATTATGCTTAACTCATAGGCTAATCTTTTAATCTTCCAGAAAGAATGTCTCGAAAACTGGTTATCAAAAAATGAAAAATTTGCCCTCTACAGCTCCCTCTAGTACCATGGAAGTCATTCCCTCATGTCTTAGCAGATGTCCTATCGTCCTGTCCCTTCTCCTTATCAGTGTTTTCCACATATTCCTTTCCTCTCCGATTCTGCGTAGAACCTCCTCATTCCTTACCTTATCAGTCCACCTAATTTTCAACATTCGTCTATACCACTACATCTCAAATGCTTCGATTCTCTTCTGTTCCGGTTTTCCCACAGTCCATGTTTCACTACCATACAATGCTGTACTCCAGACGTACATCCTCAGAAATTTCTTCCTCAAATTAAGGCCGGTATTTGATATTAGTAGACTTCTCTTGGCCAGAAATGCCTTTTTTGCCATAGCGAGTCTGCTTTTGATGTCCTCCTTGCTCCGTCCGTCATTTGTTATTTTACTGCCTAGGTAGCAGAATTCCTTAACTTCATTGACTTCGTGACCATCAATCCTGATGTTAAGTTTCTCGCTGTTCTCATTTCTACTACTTCTCATTACCTTCGTCTTTCCCCGATTTACTCTCAAACCATACTGTGTACTCATTAGACTGTTCATCCCGTTCAGCAGATCATTTAATTCTTCTTCACTTTCACTCAGGATAGCAATGTCGTCAGCGAATCGTATCATTGATATCCTTTCACTTCGTATTTTAATTCCACTCCTGAACCTTTCTTTTATTTCCATCATTGCTTCATCGATGTACAAATTGAAGAGTAGGGGCGAAAGGCTACAGCCTTGTCTTACACCCTTCTTAATACGAGCACTTCGTTCTTGATCGTCCACTCTTATTATTCCCTCTTGGTTGTTGTAAATATTGTATATGACCCGTCTCTCCCTATAGCTTACCCCTACTTTTTTCAGAATCTCGAACAGCTTGCACCATTTTATATTGTCGAACGCTTTTTCCAGGTCGACAAATCCTATGAAAGTGTCTTGATTTTTCTTTAGCCTTGCTTCCATTATTAGCTGTAACGTCAGAATTGCCTCTCTCGTCCCTTTACTTTTCCTAAAGCCAAACTGATCGTCACCTAGCGCATTCTCAATTTTCTTTTCCATTCTTCTGTATATTATTCTTGTAAGCAGCTTCGATGCATGAGCTGTTAAGCTGATTGTGCGATAATTCTCGCACTTGTCAGCTCTTGCCGTCTTCGGAATTGTGTGGATGATGCTTTTTCGAAAGTCAGATGGTATGTCGCCAGACTCATATATTCTACACACCAACGTGAATAGTCGTTTTGTTGCCACTTCCCCCAATGATTTTAGAAATTCTAATGGAATGTTATCTATCCCTTCTGCCTTATTTGACCGTAAGTCCTCCAAAGCTCTTTTAAATTCCGATTCTAATACTGGATCCCCTAGCTCTTCTAAATCGACTCCTGTTTCTTCTTCTATCACATCAGACAAATCTTCACCCTCATAGAGGCTTTCAATGTATTCTTTCCACCTATCTGCTCTCTCCTCTGCATTTAACAGTGGAATTCCCGTTGCACTCTTAATGTTACCACCGTTGCTTTTAATGTCACCAAAGGTTGTTTTGACTTTCCTGTATTCTGAGTCTGTCCTTCCGACAATCATATCTTTTTCGATGTCTTCACATTTTTCCTGCAGCCATTTCATCTTAGCTTCCCTGCACTTCCTGTTTATTTCATTCCTCAGCGACTTGTATTTCTGTATTCCTGGTTTTCCCGGAACATGTTTGTACTTCCTCCTTTCATCAATCAACTGAAGTATTTCTTCTGTTACCCATGGTTTCTTCGCAGCTACCTTCTTTGTACCTATGTTTTCCTTCCCAACTTCTGTGATGGTCCTTTTTAGAAATGTCCATTCATCTTCAACTGTACTGCCTACTGCGCTATTCCTTATTGCTGTATCTATAGCGTTAGAGAACTTCAAACGTATCTCGTCATTCCTTAGTACTTCCGTATCCCACTTCTTCTCTTATTGATTCTTCCTGACTAATGTCTTGAACTTCAGCCTACTCTTCATCACTACTATATTGTGGTCTGAGTCTATATCTGCTCCTGGGTACGCGTTACAATCCAGTATCTGATTTCGGAATCTCTGTCTGACCATGATGTAATCTAATTGAAATCTTCCCGTAGCTCCCGGCCTTTTCCAAGTATACCTCCTCCTCTTGTTATTCTTGAACAGGGTATTCGCTATTACTAGCTGAAACTTGTTACAGAACTCAATTAGTCTTTCTCCTCTTTCATTCCTTGTCCCAAGCCCATATTCTCCTGTAACCTTTTCTTCTATTCCTTCCCCTACAACTGCATTCCAGTCGCCCATGACTATTAGATTTTCGTCCCCCTTTACATACTGCATTACCCTTTCAATATCCTCATACACTTTCTCTATCTGTTCATCTTCAGCTTGCGACGTCGGCATGTATACCTGAACTATCGTTGTCGGTGTTGGTCTGCTGTCGATTCTGATTAGAACAACCCGGTCACTGAACTGTTCATAGTAACACACCCTCTGCCCTACCTTCCTATTCATAACGAATCCTACACCTGTTATACCATTTTCTGCTGCTGTTGATATTACCCGATACTCATCTGACCAGAAATCCTTGTCTTCCTTCCACTTCACTTCACTGACTCCTACTATATCTGGATTGAGCCTTTGCATTTCCCTTTTCAGATTTTCTAGTTTCCCTACCACGTTCAAGCTTCTGACATTCCACGCCCCGACTCGTAGAACGTTATCCTTTCGTTGATTATTCAGTCTTTTTCTCATGGTAACCTCCCCCTTGGCAGCCCCCTCCCGGAGCTCCGAATGGGGGACTATTCCGGAATCTTTTGCCAATGGAGAGATCATCATGATACTTCTTCAATTACAGGCCACATGTCCTGTGGATACACGTTACGTGTCTTTAATGCAGTGGTTTCCATTGCCTTCTGCATCCTCATGTCGTTGATCATTGCTGATTCTTCCGCCTTTAGGGGCAATTTCCCACCCCTAGGACAAGAGAGTGCCCTGAACCTCTATCCGCTCCTCCGCCCTCTCTGACAAGGCCGTTGGCAGAATGAGGCTGACTTCTTATGCCGGAAGTCTTCGGCCACCAATGCTGATTATTTATCAAAATTTAGGCAGTGGCGGGGATCGAACCCGGCACCGAAGACGTTTTGATTATGAATCAAAGACGCTACCCCTAGACCACGGGTATAATTAAGAATACTTAAAAATAGGGTTCACGTTGTTTGGAGGTGAAAGGTGTCCAACCGGGAGTGTGTGTGTGTGTGTGTGATATGTGGAGAAAAACTTTTCACTTCAGGCATGATACCGAATAAATTGCTGTGGCTATATTTTAACAAACACAAACATTTGCAGAGAAAACGTTTTGACAATTTCAAAGAATATCTAAGAAGGAAGAATCAGCACTTCGTTTACTAAGAAATTTAGGATCCATGAAGCTAGTTATCTTGAATTTGAAATTATTGCAAAAAATATGTTACCTCTTGTAGCTGCAGAGAAAGCCACCATTCCAGTTTGCTGTGGTAATGTTTTCCCCTGAGTACGAATGTGACGCAAAGCAAATTCCCTTGGAAAAGGAACAACGAAACGAAAAGTTAATTATTTCTGCTTTCTACATAGAGAAGCGCACGTAGCAAAAACCATTAGCTGGCCACGCACGAGAGTGTTTCCGCCACAGGTAAGAACCGCAGGTCAACTCTGTGGATATCTCTGAGTGATCGATCTGAGGCGGCCTCGGTGGCCGAGCGGTTCTAGGCGCTTCAGTCCGGAAACGCGCGATTGCTACGGTCGCAGATTCGAATCCTGCCTCGCGCATGGATGTGTGTGATGTCCTTAGGTTAGTTAGGTTCAAGTAGTAATGACCTCAGATGTTAAGTCCCATAGTGCTCACAGCCATTTGAACCATTTGATCGATCTGAGGCTCGTCGTTGTGCTGTAACATACAGTTCCCGCCCTTCCGATCTAGCTCTCCGATCTGCCAGCAGGCAGGGTATGTTCGTGTGTGAGACGCAGATGAGCGGGTTTTCGCGATTTATCCGCGGACCCAGTGCTGCCGTGCTTGCTTGACAGGCCAGAGGCCATGGGCGACGGATTTCAGGAGTTGCGACTGTCTCTCACCGAAAGTACGTTGTACATTGCGGTGATTCGTAGGCATTTTATGTATTGTAGTACATCTCCGAGACAAAGTAGGACGATGCTAGGAACAAAATTGTGGCAGTTTTCCCTTTTTCGGCCTTTGTAAAGTAGAGCCTAAAGTAATTCATAAATATCTGTAAAGTAATGGACGTAACACAGTTGAGTAATACACCATGTGATCAAAAGTATCCGGACACCGCCAAAAACATATGTTTTTCATATGAGGTGCATTGTGCTGCCACCTACTCCCAGGTACTCCGCATCAGCGACCTCAGTAGTCATTAGACATCGTGAGAGAGCTGAATGGGGCACTCCGAGGAACTCACGGACTTCGAACGTGGTCAGGTGATTGGGTGTCACTCAAGTTATACGTCTGTACGCGACGTTTCCATACTCCTAAACATCCCTAGGTCCATTGTTTCCGAAGTGAAGTGGAAACGTGAAGGGACACGTACAGTACAAAAGCATACAGGCCGACATTGTCTGTTGACTCACAGAGACCGCCGACAGTTGAAGAGGGTCGTAATGTGTAGTATGCAGACACCTGTCGAACTTCCTGGCAGATTAAAACTGTGTGCCGGGCCGAGACTCGAACTCGGGACCTTTGCCTTTTGCGGGCAAGTGCTCTACCGTCTGAGCTACCCAAGCACGACTCCCGCCCCGTCCTCACAGCTTTACTTCCGCCAGTACCTCGTTTCCTACCTTCCAAAGCTGCGAGGAAGTAACGTGAGTCGTCCTTTCGTAGCTCAGACGGTAGAGCACTTACCCGCGAAACGCAAAGGTCCCGAGTTTGAGTCTCGGTCCGGGACACAGTTTTAATCTGCCAGGAAGGTTCATATCAGCGCACACTACGCTGCAGAGTGAAAATTTCATTCTGGATCTATCCAGACCATCACACAGGAATTCCAAACTGCATCAGGATCCACTGCAAGTACTATGACAGGCGGGAGGTGAGAAAACTTGAATTTCATGGTTGAGCGGCTGCTCATTAGCCACACATCACGCTGGTAAATGCCAAACGACGCCTCGCTTGGTGTAAGGAGCGTAAACATTGGACCATTGAACAGTGGGAAAACGTTGTGTGGAGTGACGAATCACGGAGCACAATGTGGCGATCCGATGGCAGGGTGTGGGTATGGCGAATGCCCGGTGAACGTCATCTGCCAGCGTGTGCAGTGCCAACAGTAAAATTCGGAGGAGGTGGCGTTGTGGTGTGGTCGTGTTTTTCATGGAGGGGGCTTGCACCCCTTGTTGTTCTGCGTGGCTCTATCACAACACAGACCTACATTGATGTTTTAAGCACCTTATTGCTTCCTAATGTTTAAGAGCAATTCAGGGATGGCGACTGCATCTTTCAACACGATCGAGCAACTGTTTATAATGCACGGCCTGTGGCGGAGTGGTTACACGACAATAACATCCCTGTAATGGACTGACCTGCACAGAGTCTTGACCTGAATCCTTAGAACACCTTTGGGATGTTTTGGAACGCCGACTTCGTGCCAGGCCTCACCGACCGACATCGATACCTCTCTTCAGTGCAGCACTCCGTGAAGAATGGGCTGTCGTTCCCCAAGAAACCTTCCAGCACTTGATTGAACGTATGCCTGCGAGAGTGGAAGCCGTCATCAGGGCTAAGGGTGGGTCAACACCACACTGAATTTCAGCATTACCCATGGAGGGCGCCACGAACTTGTGTCATTTTCAGCCAAGTGTCCGGATACTATTGATCACATATTGTAATTTACAATAATGAAGATAGTACAAGCAACATTTTATTGGCGCTCATTATAGTGTTGATTTATACAATTCATCCCCCTGGCTACTTTTATGTTTCTTGCACTTGATTACAATTTTGTAGATTATTTCTGTATATACTGAACGTAGTTTTTAACTGTCTCTGCAGCTACAACATAATGTTTGTTTGTCACCCAATGCCTGTGGTTTTTATTTTAATAAGGCTTGCTTTTTGCATCCAAAAAGCAATTAGTTACAAAATATGTTGATGTTACTTACGAAATATCATGTCCGATTTTCGCTCACGTGAGGAAACGTCATCTGCTAGCATGTTTAGTAGGTGTTCCCTCGTTTGGAAATGTTGTTAATTTTTATAACACTTTGGTACACAGTTGGAACACCGTTCAGACATGTGTCGACCATGTCTTATATTCTTGTTTGAGTAAAGTTCATGTGTCACTTATCACAAACAAGGTAGCCTATTTCACGGTATAGTTGTCTAAATCTTTCGATGTGGTCATTGGTCCAACCTTTACTATACTTGTAGCAATTAAAACTTGCTGTCACCCGAAAAGCGCTTATTCATTAGCTGCGAATTTCAAGGAGCGAAGGAAGGAATGGAGGAAGATTAGGTTTAACGTCCCGTCGACATCAAGGTCAGATCACAAGCTCGGATTGTGTGAAGACTGGGGAAGGGAATCGGCCGTGTCCTTTCAAAGGAACCATTCGGGCATCTGCCTAGAGCGATTTAGGGAAATCACGGAAAACCTATGTCTGGATTGTTGGACGCGCGTTTGAACCGTCGTTTTCCCGAATGCGAGTCCAGTGTGCTAACCACTGCATCACCTCGATCGGTGCGAATTTCAAGTATCGCCAGCATTTCTCTGGTTGCCATGTTAAAATTTGCTTCTTTTGACAAAACAAAGCGGAGTTTATACAATGTCACCGCGCCAGCATTCTAATGCAGTTGCGATTTTGATACAATACTGAAATAGTGGTTCATTAAAAGAAAAACTGAGGACAAATCTGGTCAAAAAGCTTATGAAGAAGGAAATTCTCGTTATAAATGTAAAAGTGTAATTTCTTCACTTATCTTGATGCAAAGTCACTCTAATTCACATTTCACTGGCTATCGATGACATATAAAAAAGTACATAATTCCATTGCAGTAGTCTGCAGTTAATCATATATCGCAGCAGATAAGAAAGTTTCGCTTGTTTAGCATACGGCAAAATGCTCTTCTCTTTGCGTGCTATCATTTGTGAAAATCTCGTTTCGATATCTCAAACCGTTTGTGACATATGATGGCTGCGATGAGTATTTAATTGTAACCTTATCGCCAGCGCTCGTGATCGCAGGTGAATGCGCTGCATAAATCAGTTTTCTCGAGATTGGTGGTAGAGGCCTCCTCCTAAGTCTAAAGAAAAATTCAGTATGTTACCTAAATTTCACACGCAGCAATATATGGTTTAATATACATGAAACGCAAATTAATAGCGATCCCTATTCTTCACTGCAAACGTTTCGAATTTCAGGGAGTGTGTCACTTATATGCGAAATACCTTTAGACTACTTATATGCGAAATAGCACAATATCTATGACCATTAGCGAAATGATTGGCCCTTCGTCATGAAGCTGATATATATAAAGCTGTACCTGTCGTACAAACAAATTGTTTTTTATCTAACAGTTTCTTCAAAACCGCATGAGAAAGATTGCAGTGTATCCAACGTGTGCGCGCAGTTCTGCTGGAGTAGAGCGTCAGCCACTGGCTCTCCGAAAACTCTCGGACTCGACTGAACGAGGCCCGTCACAGAAATCCGCCCGTGTGTGTACCTTTTGAGAAGCTGGATCGGCGGTTCACAGAACTGCAGGTAACGGTCTCAACGTTGTGCATGCACTAACGCACAGGCGGAGACTGTAGTCCTTCAAGAATCCACCTAACATGTCCGTGACTCGTCGCTAAAATTCGCTCATGTCTGGCCAGCTATTGGATACATTACATTAAGAGGAAGCCCCTCATGACAAGATTTTTCATTTAAATGTACGACGAGCTAGGAACAGCTTAGTAGACAACTTCTTCATACTCTGCTCGCTATCTGGAGGTAGAATCCTTAGTCGCGTGTATGAAGCAATGGTGCATTTATTTAAGGAACAAAACGAAGCGGAATTTTTGGACGCATTAAAAGACGAGTTCTGGAGCACAGAGCAAGCTTTCGTTTTTGATTTATTTGAAACTCAACAAGAGAAACGCGAGTCTACAGCCTAAGGGTACAAATCCCATTACTCTGACAGACAAAACTGCAACGTTAAGAGGTAAAGTCGCTGTATGGTTGAGATAAACAAGAGAAAGCCATTTTGAAATGTTTCCATTTCTAAACATGCATTAGAAACAAAATACAACCATTGATTCAAGACCACTTAGTGAAATTGAAAGAGAGGTTTGATTGATCCTCTAAAACACTAGATGTAAAACACTGTGACTGGATGCGAAATCCTTTAGCGTTTTCCGGTGATTGTGAACTTCAACTTGTTGAAGAGGAGGGATGGCAGACCTGAAGAACAATGAAACCTTAAAACTTAAGTACCAAGAACGAGATTTAAGTAAATTCTGGATTTTTATTCAACAAGATTGCCCTCACGTAAGTAAAATAGTACTCATCGTTTTGCTGAAGTTTTCTGCAACATATTCGTCTGAAAGCCATTTTATATTACGGATAATAGAGAAACAGCACAAAATCTTCTCGGTTTTCAAGCCGCGTCATTTCCTATAAAATTGTCGATCTTTCGATGTCTATCTCTGACACCGTCTTCAGGAGTAAAAACCACTAACTGCTGGGGCTGGGACGATTATCCACTTACATAGGTTCGATTGCAGCATCTGGCACCAATTAGAGAGGCCCGGGTCGACGCGTGCGCGGAAGATGAGTTGGACACTTGACAGCAGCTCCGGCCCGCCGCGGAACCCAGTGACGTCAAGAGGCGCGAGGAGCCGGCGCCACGTTTGAAACTGCTGCTCCCGCCACCATACAGACCTCAAGCACCCTTCATTGCTCTCTTTCGATATCCGAATCCCGCCCCCACGCCCTACCAAGTGTGAACCCTGGTCTCTGTTAAAATTTATACTATTTATTTTAATCCATGCCGCCTCTTTTATAACGGAATCCCAATATTTTGGCGTATGAGCCGACTCTCGCCTTTTCAAATTGTGTATTGTGTCCTCATTCCAGGCAGCCCACTTGTCAAGCTCCTTTAGTTTAATATCTCGCTTGTGCTCGGTACAACGCTCCGTAGCTGTGCGTTTTGCCGTACATACGTGCTGCCGCGTTCACAAGGGACACCATACACTCCGGGCACACAAAGAGCGGTGTCGTCTTGAACAGGGCGCAACATATCTCGTATGTTGGGTACGGGCTGGAACACTGGTGTCAGTCCATATCTCTGCAGCATACGTCCTAACTTGTTGCTCGTTGCCCCAAAGTGTGACGAGAAAGCAGCCGGCTTTGCCTCATCTGCGGATTCACAAGGCGTCCTTCTTCGGCGTCACCTAGTAGCGTATAAGGTGTATCTTGCTGTAACCACTCTCTCTGAACAGCTGTCTCAAATGCCGCAATTGAGACTGTAGGTGGTAGTTATCAGAAATAGCTTTTGCTGTGTGTACTAACGTGTTCAGGTCCACTTTCTTGTGTACAGGCTGGTGAAAACTATCGGCGTTCAAGTATCAATCAGTGTGCGTCGATTTCCTGTACACTAAATGACCAAACTGGTCCCTGCCTTCCGCTCAGTTACAACATCCAAGAACGGTATATTTTCACCTTGAGCCCATATAAGGAAGGTATCATCAGCGTACCTTAGGAAACAAGCGGCACAACTCCTCATAGTTCAGAGACTGCTCCTGAAGTGCAACGTGAACAAGTTCACGACCGCCGGAGACAGCGGTGATCCCATCGCAGTGCCATCCCTCGTTTCATAATATTCGTAGCGATACCAGAAGCACGTTGTCATTAGAATATGACGGAACAATTCGATGATTCTAGGAGCAAACTGTTCGGCCAAAAGATCCAGCGTGTCTTGTACTGGCACCCTCCTAAAAAGTGACACAACATCCAGACTAATCGTTTCGTCGTTTCGACCTATTTTCGTTTTCTCGAGTGTTTCAACAGACGTCTGCGAATTTACAACATGATCTTCAGTGTGTCCCAGTTGTGTTGCTTATAACCCGGCCAGGTGTTTTGCAAGTTTATACGTGGGTGAACTGATTGTGCTAACAGTGGGTCTAAGGGGGACGTTATCCTTGCGTACCTTCGGCAGTCCATAAAGCCGGCGAGGTCTGGCGGCACGGCGCATTAATTTCTTCACCACTTAGTCTGATAAACCACAGTTCTTTAATAACTTCCCTGTCTTTCAGACAGTGGCCTGTTTCGGATCGCGACTAAGCTTCCGGTTCCTTCCGGTTCCCACCATATATATATATATATATATATATATATATATATATATATATATATATATATATATATAGCACCTTCAGATGAATGATAGTCCTCAGTGTTCACAACTTCCGTGGCATTTCCTTTGTCGGCTGGCAAGACAACCAAGTCGTCGTTCTCCTGTAATAAGCGTAGGCCACGTCGTTTGTCGTGGCTAATATTAGATTTTGGTGGCTTAGCTTTCGCGTTTACGGCTGGTGGCTACCCTGATGTCCTCAGCTGTGTTGTGCGAGAGATGCTGGATGCACTATTTAGAAGATAACGCGAACCGGAAGGTTAGTCACGATCCGACACAGGCCATCGTCAGATAGACGGAGAACCAATTAAAGTACTCTGGTATGCCAGACGATGCGTTGAAGAAATTAATGCGTCGTGCCGCCAGACGTTCCTGGCTTTATGGGCTGCCGAAGGTACGTAAGTATAATGTCCCTCTTAGACCCATTGTTAGTGCAATCAGTTCGCCGACGTACAGACTGCAAAACGCCTATTCACTTTATACACTCCTGGAAATTGAAATAAGAACACCGTGAATTCATTGTCCCAGGAAGGGGAAACTTTATTGACACATTCCTGGGGTCAGATACATCACATGATCACACTGACAGAACCACAGGCACATAGACACAGGCAACAGAGCATGCACAATGTCGGCACTAGTACAGTGTATATCCACCTTTCGCAGCAATGCAGGCTGCTATTCTCCCATGGAGACGATCGTAGAGATGCTGGATGTAGTCCTGTGGAACGGCTTGCCATGCCATTTCCACCTGGCGCCTCAGTTGGACCAGCGTTCGTGCTGGACGTGCAGACCGCGTGAGACGACGCTTCATCCAGTCCCAAACATGCTCAATGGGGGACAGATCCGGAGATCTTGCTGGCCAGGGTAGTTGACTTACATCTTCTAGAGCACGTTGGGTGGCACGGGATACATGCGGACGTGCATTGTCCTGTTGGAACAGCAAGTTCCCTTGCCGGTCTAGGAATGGTAGAACGATGGGTTCGATGACGGTTTGGATGTACCGTGCACTATTCAGTGTCCCCTCGACGATCACCAGTGGTGTACGGCCAGTGTAGGAGATCGCTCCCCACACCATGATGCCGGGTGTTGGCCCTGTGTGCCTCGGTCGTATGCAGTCCTGATTGTGGCGCTCACCTGCACGGCGCCAAACACGCATACGACCATCATTGGCACCAAGGCAGAAGCGACTCTCATCGCTGAAGACGACACGTCTCCATTCGTCCCTCCATTCACGCCTGTCGCGACACCACTGGAGGCGGGCTGCACAATGCTGGGGCGTGAGCGGAAGACGGCCTAACGGTGTGCGGGACCGTAGCCCAGCTTCATGGAGACGGTTGCGAATGGTCCTCGCCGATACCCCAGGAGCAACAGTGTCCCTAATTTGCTGGGAAGTGGCGGTGCGGTCCCCTACGGCACTGCGTAGGATCCTACGGTGCATCCGTGCGTCGCTGCGGTCCGGTCCCAGGTCGACGGGCACGTGCACCTGCCGCCGACCACTGGCGACAACATCGATGTACTGTGGAGACCTCACGCCCCACGTGTTGAGCAATTCGGCGGTACGTCCACCCGGCCTCCCGCATGCCCACTATACGCCCTCGCTCAAAGTCCGTCAACTGCACATACGGTTCACGTCCACGCTGTCGCGGCATGCTACCAGTGTTAAAGACTGCGATGGAGGTCCGTATGCCACGGCAAACTGGCTGACACTGACGGCGGCGGTGCACAAATGCTGCGCAGCTAGCGCCATTCGACGGCCAACACCGCGGTTCCTGGTGTGTCCGCTGTGCCGTGCGTGTGATCATTGCTTGTACAGCCCTCTCGCAGTGTCCGGAGCAAGTATGGTGGGTCTGACACACCGGTGTCAATGTGTTCTTTTTTCCATTTCCAGGAGTGTATTTAAGAAAACTCACTCTGAATATCATGCTGAAACACTCGATAAAATGAAATAGGTAGAAACAACGTTATGGTTAATCTGAATTTTGTGTCACTTTTTACGAGGGTGCCAGTATGAGACGCGCTGGTTCTTTTTGCCCGACAGTTTCCACCTGGAATCATCAAGTTGTTCCGTCAGACCTCCACGGTTTATGATTTGCCACATACAGATGCTAGCGTCCTCTTAGGCCCTGATAGTGCAAGCAGTTCGCCCAACTTTTTTTCTTTTTTTGCGCCTCGTCACGAATTCCTCTCCTGTGCTAACCTCTTCTTCTCCAACTAGCGCATGCAATCCACTTCCTCAATTATTTGCGGATGTGTTCCAGTTTTTACCCTCTACAGCTCTCTCTGATACCATGAAAGTTATTCCTTGATGTCTTCACAGGTGTCCTATCATCCTATCCCGTATACTTCTCAGTGTTTTCCTTATATTCCTTTCCTCTCCAATTCTGCGCAGAACCTCCTCCGTCCTTACCTTATCAGTCCACCTAATTTTCAACATTCGTCTGTAGACATCACAAATGCTTCGGTTCTCTTCCGTTCCGGTTTTGGCACAGCTTTGTTTCACTACCATACAATACTGTGCGCCAAACGTATATTCTCAGAGATTTCTTCCTCGAATTGTTATATTCGGCAGTAGTAGACTTCTCGTGGCGAGGAATGACCTTTTCGCCAGTGCTAGTCTCCTTTTTACGTCCGCCTTACTGAGTCCGTCATGGGTCATTTTGCTGCTTAGGTAGCAGAATTCCTTAACTTCATTAATTTCGTGACCATAAATCCTGATGTTAAGTTTCTTGCTATTCTCATTTCTGCTACTTCACATTACTTTCGTTTTTCTTCCTTTTCGTCTCAATCCATATTGTGTACTCATTAGACTCTTTATTCGATTCAGCAGATATTGTAATTCTTCTTACTTTTATTGAGTATAGCAACGTCATCAGTGAATCTTATCATCGATATCCTTTTACCTTGAATTTTAACTCCACTCCTGAACCTGTATTTTATTTGCTTCACTGCTTCTTCAGTGTATGAACAAAAGGGGTGAAAGACTACATCCCTGTCTTGCACCCTTTTAATCCGAGCACTTCGTTCTTGGTCTTTCACTCTTTACTGTTCTCTTTTGGCGCTTGTTGTATATTACCCGCCCCTCCCTATAGCTTACTCCTATTTTCCTCAGAATTTTGAACATCTTGCACCATTTGTCATTGTTGAATGCTTTTTCCAGATCGATAAATCCTATAAACATGTCTTGATTCTTCTTTAGCTTCCATTGTCAACCGCACCGTCAGAACTGCCTGTCTGGTGCCTTTACCTTTCCTAAAGCCAACCTTATCGTCATCTAACAAATCCTCAATTATCTTTTCAATTTCTCTCTCTATATATATTTTTGTTAGCAACTTGGATACGTGAGCTATTAAGCTGATTGTGCAATAATTCTCGCATATGTCGGCTCTTGCAATCTTCGGAACTGTGTGGCAGATATTTTTCCGAAAGTCAGATAGTGTACTGCCAGACATATATTTCACACGTCAACGTAAATAGCCATTTTGTTGCTACTTCCCGCAATGATTTTAGAAATTCTGATGGAATGTTATCTGGCCCTTCCGCCTTATTTGGTCTTAAATCTTCCAAAGCTCCTTTAAACTGTGATTCTAATACTGGATCCCCTATCTCTTCTGTATCGACTCTGTTTCCTCTTCTATCGTCCATCTGCTTAGCTGAGTAGTAACGTGCTTGCCTACCCTGCAGCAGGCCCTGGCTCCGTTCCAGGCCTGATTGGAGAAATTCTCCGCCCGTTGTGTTGTCCTCATCATCATCTGATCATCACCGACGCGCAAGTCGTCCAAAGTGGCGTCACCTGAAATAAGACTTGCACCCGGCGGCCGAACTTCTTCACGCTCAACAATGTCACGCGATCATTTCATTTTTTTTTCTTCTTCTGTCGCATCAGACAAATCTTTCGCCTCATAGAGACCTTCGATGTACTATTTCCACATATCTGGTCTCTCTTTTGCATTTAACAATGGAATTCTCATTGCACAATTTATGTTACAAACCCCGATTTAATTTCACCGAAGATTGTTTTGACTTTCCTATAGGCTCAGACAGTCTTTCCGACAGTCATTTCCTTTTCGATTTCTTCACATTTTTCATGCAATCTCGCAGTAGCTTCCTTGCACTTCCTATTTGTTTCATTCCTAAGCGATCTGTATTTCCTGAATTTCCCTGAACATTTTTCTGCTTCCTTCTTCCATTGACCAACAGAAGTATTTCTTCTGTTACCCACTGCTTCTTCGCAATTACATTCTTTGTACCTCTGTTTTTCTTTCCAACTTCTGCAATTGCCCTTTTTAGAGATGTCCATTTCTTTTCAACTGAACTGCCTGCTCAACTATTCATTATCGCAGTATCTGTAGTCTCAGAGAACTACAAGTCTATCTCTTGTAATATTATTGGGATTTCCGTCGTATGAAAGCTGTGAGTACCCTTGGAAAGGCATTCACCTATCTGTATATTAAATGATCAACTTATGAGATGAGATCTATTCTTTGAAAGACATTTGTTTTATATAATTTACGTAACTGTAAAGATGCGCATCTAGCGCGGACGCTAATACATCGATTGCGCAGTCAAAGAAAAATTTTAACAGAAGCTGAACTGACGTTCCGCTTCGATCTAAATAAAAGATGACAGTAAAAAAAATAAAAATAAAAAAAACTTTTGTAGATCTTCAGATTTTAATGTACTTCTGCTTGTAATGTGAAAACGTAAAAGAAGGTCGACTTTAAGCTAGAAAAGTGAGCGGTCTTGCCAGCGTGCAGACAACATTATTAATTAATAAAATTCATGTAATGTATGTTCGAAACTGTAAATCGGCAAGTTATTGTTATGAAGGTGTTGAACAGTGCAAGAATTGTCTTTAACGAAGGAGAAAAGTAATGGCTGTAATTTGTGACAAAAACGTGAACCAAGGAGACAGCACAGGGCAGGCTGAAATCTGATCGCACCATACAGTTAGAAAAGTACTTATGTAAGTTATATAGTTTATAAATACGCCCCTATTTGCTAGTGAGAATTGTTTGAATATATTTAGTGTTTACCAGATTTCTTATTCGGTTCTTTTCCTTTATACTTTTTTAACCCCCATGCCATATTATTTTTATAAATGTCAAACAGCCTTTACTACAGCAGAGAATACTGCGGCATCCTGGTCGTGTACAGAAGGCCGCCCCTTGTCTTCTATACAACTCATAGCTGCCCCATTTATTAATTATTTCATTTGCAAATGCAATTTTTTTTACTGTTCATTGTTAAATGTCCCTTAGGTAATTATAAAATTCATACTGATTACGTAAAGAAATCCGGGTTGTTCTTTTCCAAATAATAGAAGTCTTTGCGTAATCAAAAACTAGCCTCCTTCTGACAACGATCAGGAGCCGACCAGAAGACGGGCGTCTTCGACCGCTTTCGTGTCTCCTGTGGCAAAGCTGTGCCAAACTGGGAACACGACAGTCTAGTATGAAACACAGATTTAAATTGAAAGAATTGAAATATATTTAACCTAATAATAATTTTTTTTATCATACTAGACTCTCCATTCCTTAGCACTTCCGTATGCCGCTGCATTGCTTATTGACTAAGCTCTCAAACTTTAACCTAGTCTTCATCATTACTAAATTGTGATCTGCGTCTGTATCTGTTCCTGGGTACGCCTTACAATCCAGTATCTGATTTCGGAATCTCTGTCTGATCATGATGTAGTCTAACTGAAATGTTCCCATATATCCCGGCCTTTTCAAGTACATCTCCTCTTCCTATCATTCTTGAACAGAGTATTCGGTATTACTAGCTGAAATTTGTTGCAGAATTCAATTAGTCTTTATCCTATCTCATTCCTAGTGCCAAGCCCTTCTTGTCCCCTACAAACGCATTGCAGTCCCCCGTGAAGATTAGGTTTTCAGTTCGCTTTACGTGCTGAACTACCTGCTCAGTATCCTCATGTACTTTCTCTGACTTTCTCTATCTCTGCATCTTCGTCCACCTACAGACTGGCAAAACACTTGGACGGTTTATTAGCAACAAAACTGTGACACTGTACATCATGTTGTAATACGCAAACATTTCTTGAAACACCTAATAAAACGAGAACGGCCCGAAACGACGTAATTGTTAGTCTGGATGTGGTGTGTCAGTGCGAGACACGCTCGATCTTTTGGCTCAACAGTTTCCAACTGGAATCATCGAGTTGTTCCTTCGTGTTCTAACGACAACCTACTTCTTGTATCGCTACGAGTATTATGAAAAGACGGATGGCACTGTCTCCGGCAGCCGCGAATTTCTTTGTGAAGCGCTTTCAGGAACAGGCTCTGAATATGCAACGTAGCGTCCATCTTGCTTCCTAAGGTACGTCTAGATACCTTCCTGCTTACCTGCCCTATTGTGGGGCAACAGGAAGCAAGTTAAGACGAATGCTGCAGAGACATAGGGTGAGACGAGTGTTCCGGCCCACCCTGTTAAAGAGGACACTGCTCTTCGTGTGCCCGGAGTGTCCCTTGTGAATGCGGCAGCACGTATGCAGGGCGATTAGCACAGCCACAGAGCGTTGCACCGAGCACAAGCGACATATTAAGCAAAGGAGCTTGACAAGTCGGCCACAGCTGAGCATTGCCTGGAATAAGAATCCAAAATACAGTCTGATAAGAAGGGAGCCTTGGCCGATGCACCGAAATATTAGGATTATGTTACAAAAGAGGCGGCTTGGATTAAAATAAACAGTACAAAATCTAACAGAGACCAGGGTGCAGACTTAGTAGGGCTTGGGGGCGGACTTCGGATATCGAAAGAGAGCAAAGACGAACGCTTGACGCCTGTGAAGAGGCGGGAGCAGCAGTTTCAGACGTGGCGCCACTTGCAGTCACTCGGCCCCGCGCTAGGCCTACCGAGTCTCTCTCGTGAGCCTCGGCCCCACGGCGGGCCGGAGCGGCCAACTCGCTTTCCGCGCACGCGTCGTTCCGGCCGTCTATAATTGGTGCCAGATGATGGAATCGAACCTATATAAGTGGAAAACCGTACCAGCCCCGGCAGTTGGTGGTTTTTACTCCAGAAGACTATGGCGGAGATAGCCGTCAAAAGCGCAAGAGTTTTATTCGGACTGAAGCGGTTTGAAAACCGTAAAGATTTTATTCAGACATGCCCCAGCGAAAAACTTCGAGTTCTAATATAGAAAGAATTAGACGTGGAAGAGTGAAAGAAGTGTGATAAGATTTTGTGAATTCGTCCTACATCCGAGCTAATATAAAACAGATTTATGATGTTTGTCGATCCGACGTGAGCCATCGATTTCGCAACAATATGAGAAATTTTATATCTGTGGAAAGGTGTTTAATGTATAATAATACTATACTTAGGTATAAAGTAGAAAAGTTAATGTTTCTTTAAAATGTTTTTTACTATACAGTCTCTTTCATTAATATTAGAAAAAGTGTGTCTTCTGAAACTGTAGGCGTTATAGAAGGGTGTCGTCGTGAGGAAAAGTTTGGAAAGTTCTGATTTAAGAAAAAGAACGTTGTGAGCAACATCTTTCCGTAAATCGTTGTGTGTGCTTTATTACGCAACTGTCCCTGTATTGTGTTTCTGGGGCGAAGAAGGGAAACTGCCAGCTAATCGGCTAATTGGTTGAGGTAAACCAGGTAAAATACACATACTGGATGGCCAGTGTATTAGATGAACCTTCGTTTGTCAGTCGCGCGAATTAGACACATTTCTTGCAAAACAATGTTCCACATCTACGTAAACTTCACATTAAAAGAAGTGCGTGATAGTACTTCATTGGTTTTATTTGTTTACTTCGTAAGGTTCCATGGAACGATGTGAGTCAAAGCCATTTGGTTACGCGACGAGTTACTACGTAATTAACATTAATCCGATCAAAAAATTCAAACGAAGACTGTAAAAATTGAAAAAAGAAAGAAAACGTAGATTAGGTAACAGTATACGGAAGATTAACGATAAAACTTGCATGCGTTTTATTTCGTGAACCGTTCAAGGTATCTAAACGAGGTTTACGACCTATGATAGTAAGCACAGGTGCAGGAAATTTTGTAGGCTTGTTTCATCCACTTCACTCTTGTATCAGCCGAGATATTTTTACTGGCATTCGAAAGCGCTTGAAAAGACAAGTGCAGTGATACAATGCTATGGAGGTATAATAAGACGAGTACGTAGTACTTTGCTTCGAAGCCGCCGCCGGCGTCTTAAGTAGCCACTACACGTTTTATCAGATGTTGCTTCTTCTGTGCACAGTTGTTTCTTGTGTTTACAGTTCCTTCTAGTTCTTAATTTCTGTCGCGTCCATACAACAGTTGTTTTAGTTAGAAAATATTACCGTTCTGTCATGAATAAACAGTGCCAGGAATGCATTTTCAGACTTTTTTTTGTCTTAAAGCCATATTTGATTCAGTAACACTACGCATTTGGCCTCGTTAATGCACCTTTCTTTTTTTACACGTTTCGAATAACCAAGCAGGGACGAATGTATGTGAAAAGCCTTCTTTTGTAATCCAGCATTGTCCTCTTCCCGAAAATCATGTGAACATGTATTGCTGTGTCGGGACGGTTTGCAATATTCCTTCTCATAGCATTCAACCAGGGCGTTCTCTCGGCTTTATTAATAGGAAGTCTAAAGTCATATTAAAAAAATAAAACCATTACAGTAAAAGTAACCAGCGCAACTAAAATTCATGATTATTACAATAAAATATTTCTTGAACGAGTCCGCTTACGAGTGAAATGTTATTCCTTTACACTTAGACTATAAGCAGAAAGACCAGTACACCAGCCGGCCGAAGTGGCCGTGCGGTTCTAGGCGCTGCAGTCTGGAACCGCGAGGCCGCTACGGTCGCAGGTTCGAATCCTGCTTCGGGCATGGATGTGTGTGATGTCTTTAGGTTAGGTTTAACTAGTTCTAGGTTCTAGGGGACTAATGGCCTCAGAAGTTGAGTCCCATAGTGCTCAGAGCCATTTGAACCAAACAGTACACCAGCAAATGATGCAAGCTGGCATTTTTTGCTATAAAAAAGCTTCCACCGGAAACTAATGTTTGGGGCTAGTAACACGGCGGACGTCGCCTTCAAGTTAGTGACGTCATGACAACTCCCCGTATAATACCTCCATGTACTAATGCTTCTTAATGTTGGCGCTGAAACTTTTCGCGAAAATATCCGAGAAATAAGTTACAAATGAACAGAAAGACGGCCGGAAGCGGCCAAATGTGTCTCTCTCTTTACAAAACCTGTTACTTAAGCACCAGTACGTAGACACAACTGTGAAAGCCGCTTCTGATTTGCAAGAAGTTGATATGCAGCAATCGCAGCTGACCTTCGTCGTATAAAGTGTGCTCAAGAGCAATTAAGTTTAATCACAGCAGCGTGTCTTCTTTCTCCATAAAGCGACGGAGAGCCTGACGTGAGAGACCCACTCACTGGTGTTTACACTGAAGTCGATTGCAGCCGCCTCAGCTCTCAACTCTAGCTCATTTCTCGGACACATTTGCGAAAAGTTTCAACGCCAGCACTAACGTCAGGGTACTCGACTTCTCAAGAGCTTTCGAATGCCGTCATAAACTACACCGTTCTGTTTTAAATTAAAAAAAAACTTGATCCAGTTCTTGGTCTCCGCGAGAGTTAAGTGGATTAAACTAGGCGACAAAGCTTACATATCCCTATGCAACTTTAGTTTCCCTAAAACCTCTGTTGGATACCTTGAACGGTTCAAGAAAGAAAAGTTGTGCGTATTAGGTGATTCACCCAGTATTATAAATAGTGTGTTATATTCGAAGTCTCCAACTACCGTGAGGAAATCCTGTGCGGAGTTTTTAGGAATGTGCCAAAAGAAGCATTTAAATTTAGATTTGAAAATCTAAAATTTGTCAGTCAGATTGTGCAGTTCTGCAGTGAGCCCATTGAAAATTAATCTTCTAATGTCCGCTCTCAGTGCCAATCAAGTAAGCCAGTGACCACTCGCTCTGTTCTTCGACATACCTGTTCAAAAATGGTTCAAATGGCTCTGAGCACTATGGGACTCAACTGCTGTGGTCATTAGTCCCCTAGAACTTAGAACTACTTAAACCTAACTAACCTAAGGACATCACACACATCCATGCCCGAGGCAGGATTCGAACCTGCGACCGTAGCGGTCGCGCGGTTCCAGACTGTAGCGCCTAGAACCGCTCGGCCACTCTGGCCGGCAGAGGTACTCCATATCAGCGACCTCATCAGTCATTAGACATCGTGAGAGATCAGAATGGGGCGCTCCACGGAAAACACGGACTTCGAACGTGGTCAGGTGATTGGTTGTCACTTGTGTCATAGTCTGTACGCGGGATTTCCACACTCCTAAACATCTCTAGGTACACAGTTTCCGATGTGATAGTGAAGTGGAAACGTGAAGGAGCACGTACAGCACAAAAGCGTACAGGCCGACCTCGTCTGTTGACTGACATAGACCGCCGACAGTTGAAGAGGGTCGTAATGTGTAACAGCCAGACATCTATCCAGACCATCATACAGGAATTCCACACTGCACCAGGACCCACTGTAGGTACTATGACAGTTAGGTGGGAGGTGAGAAAACTTGGATTCCATGTTCGAGCAGCTGCTCATAAGCCACACATGACGCCGGTAAATGCCAAACGACGCCTCGCTTGGTCGATTGAACAGTGGAAACACGTCGTGTGGGCTACTGTAACACCCTAATGAACCCCAAAACCCAATTAGGAAAGACCATCATGATGTAAAGTAGGAAAAAGTTATCCTGACAGGTACGACAACTTTTTCGATTATATAACACCAGAAAGTCTTGATAAACACCAACATTAAGCATTACAGAGTGTGTTTTGGTAGAAAGGAAGAAGAAAGAAAGGTCATAAAAAATGATTCAAATGGTTCTGAGCACTATGGGACAACTGCTGAGGTCATCAGTCCCCTAGAACTTAGAACTACTTAAAACTAACTAACCTAAGGTCATCATACACATCCATGCCCGAGGCAGGATTCGAACCTGCGACCGTAGCAGTCGCGCGGTTCCAGACAGTAGCGCCTAGAATGACTCGGCCACAACGGCCGACCGAAAGGTCATCTTTAGTTATTTGCGAAACATCTGAGTAATAATTGCAAATTAATATAATGAAAGCTGAGTCCAAAGAAATGTCGGTCAGAGATAACTTTTATGTGGAAGAGAGTTATAAACGCAACGAAGAAATTCAATGCATCTACAATACTCATTCAAGGAAAAAGTAAGTCGCTTGCTAGCTATCGTGCTATCAAGTCTTACGAGAGCAGCTCTTGCCATAGTTGAGCGAACGGAGCGCGACGAGATTGTTTTACTTTCAAGAGTCGTTGTTGCGTGACGTAGACGCACGGATTTTGTGAACTGATATTCAGACTAGAGACTTGAACCGAGATAGTATGCCGACTGTGTATACCGAGTTGTTGGACTTTATTAACGGAAGTAGGCAATATTGGACTCAACATTCATATAAGTGAACTTACAGAAAGGGATGGACAAAGTTTCAAAAGTCTATAATACACGTTTAGTCTCGAGTAGGAGACATTGACACGAATAGATGAAGAAGATACAATTACGCCGAAGGTTAAAGCTGTCGTAATTGTCACGATACTTGAAACTAACACAACTGCCAGTGCTAATTAACCGTGTGTGCGTGTGGCGTGATGTTTATAAAGTATTTAGCGTATAGGAACAATAAAATTGTTCCTCAAAGGTGGAAATTCAACATGTCGCCTCCATCATTCTACGAATATTTGGTAATTGCTTATCAAAAGTTAATGAACAGTGACTATTTAACTTGGAAGTAAATTCGTGGACTGTTACTTGTGACAAGAAAGGTTTGGACATACATAATATTACGGCGCAAGATAATTAAGACATTGTTAAAGAGTATCTGTGGATCTCGCGTCATATAGAGCAAACAGTTTTACTTAGCAACGAACAAACAACGACCAATACGATCTGCAGTTGTTCTTTTTCCTCGCTTTTAGTGATGTGGACGATGCGCATGAGGGAAGATTCATCAATTACTGCACTAAAGTGTTAACCGGGCACGTAATTATTCAACTTCAAACCATAAGAGACAATCAGAGTGCGCAGTTCGCATTAATAAGGAAACTGTGGTTGGTACCTTCCAGAACCTTGACTCTCTTCCTCCGTGTCTGACAGCGGTCCGCACTGCCGAAGGTGTTCAGGCTTTTGTCATGTGTCACATTAATGTCACTTAACTGTGTATCAGTTAGCATGAGCTGTGGCTCCAAATGTCCATTCGCAAAGTTCGCCTCGGAAACTGAGATGGACCTACATTACTGACAGCAACAAAAGTGTCAGGTTTGAAACCGTTCGTCGCTAGCCGCGGTCATGGACTCGTCCAAATACCATAAATCCTCTCAGTTTTTTTTGTCACTTATTCAAGTCGATCCGGCTTACTTCACTGAGTCCCAATCGACTTTCACACACACTCCACTTCACTGTTGTGACGTACGCCAGCGGTGGTGGATGACGTGCCTCCCAGCACCATCTCCACTATCCACCTCTCTCCAAAGCGACCAGCGTTCAATTTTAAGCGGGTCACTACTGACGCGTGCGGTGAGTTACTACTTTTTTCCAATATTCTAGATTGGTTGCATGGACGGAAAGAACAGTGCGTCAGGCGGCTGACAATAATCAGTGCCGCAAATCAGAGCTGACTTATTCCGGAATGCTTCTGGGCCGCAGCTGCTGTTATCCTCTCGGTTCCTGCCACAATCCTTGGAAAACATTGCGTTTCCAATTGCCTTGACGCTAATGCGACTTTAAACCCACAAAAAGAGAAGTATGTCCACTAAAGAAATGTTACCAAAGAACTGCTGACTCGCTATGACGAAAGCTATCCTGCTACAGCTTATTCATCGTGTTTAATGAACAGAAGTGTACGACCTCTGGCTCTCGAAAACGCACAACAGTTCGCACTGCTGATGCCGTTAGTTAACTAGTTACTGCGACATTGACATCTCCTTGCTGTGTACAAGATTTCAGAATTCTATTAATAGACGTAAACATCGACTATCTTTTGAGCTAATTATTTCGTTTTTTTGTGCGTATGGAGTGGTTATATATACAGGTTGAATCACATAAGACGTAACACACTTTTATTTCCTGAACCCTGGTAGGTTTTTTAATAACACCCTATACTTTTCATAACTGTAATCAGTAGCTGTTGAAAAGACAGGTATAGTAGTAAAAGCTTGTTAGTATTGCCGCTGAAACCTTTCGTAAAAGAGCCCGAAAAATTGGAAGAAATACGGCCAGAGTCGGCTATTGCGGTGAAAATAACGCTAAGCAGAACTCAAAACCAGACTCCGTCGTTATGTGCAGCAAGGCAGTCCTATACTACTAAAATAAAACTTGTTTTCGTTTACGTCATAAATAATAGGGTCAGCTACGATTTTTGTATTTGGAACTACGGCTTATGCCAGCTTCTGGCGTATCAGATAGGGCTTAGGGAAACTATTTCAAAATTCCAGGTTTTTGTGGAAACAACCAATGTTTCGTTGGACAGTTTCATTTCGGCAGCATTTGTTTGATATTCGGCATATAAAAGTAGCATAACTAACTACTGAATGATGTGTGCCTCTTTAGATCGGAAGAGATTCTCTCTGATTTCGACAGGCTAGCAGAAGTGGTAAAGGCTGCCAGTCTTGCTTGAGGGATGAAAGGGGGCTGACCATTTGCAGCATAGTCAACCGATTGCGGATCTCTGGTACAGAGCCGAGTGGGGGGGTCTGAATCAGAGGCTCAGACGATTCTGCGACCGTGGAGGCTGCAGATTCCTCGACTTGCGCCATAGGGTGGTTAGATATCGGGTTCCGCTGAATAGGTCAGGAGTCCACTACACGCATGGGGCAGCTACACGGGTAGCAGGGGCTGTGTAGCGTGGACTGGGCGATTTTTTAGGTTAGAGAGTCTCGGTAAAACACAAAAAGGACTTCAGTCGCAAAGGGTACAGACTGAACACAGGAAGAACGTAGATACAGGAACCATCGGTATAACAGTTGTAAATTGTCGTAGATGTGTTGGGAAAGCACCAGAGCTCCAGGTGCTAATAGCAAGCACTGATGCTCAAATCGTAATAGGCACTGAAAGCTGGCTAAAGCCGGAGATAAGTTCAGCCGACATTTTTGCGAAAAACCTAACGGTATTCCGAAAGGATAGGCTAAACACAGTTGGCGGTGGCGTCTTTGTTGCTGTTAGAAATAGTTTATCTCGTCGTGAAATTGAAGTAGATAGTTCCTGTGAGTTAGTATGGGCAGAGGTCATTGTTGGCAAACCGGAATAAAATAATAATTGGATCTTTTTACCGAGCTCCCAATTCAGGTGATACAATTGCTGAAAGTTTCAAAGAAAACTTGAGTTTAATATCAAACACGTACCAGACTCATACAGTTTTAGTTGGTAGTGACTAATTTACCCTCGATATGTTGGCGAAAATACATCGTTAATTCCGGAGGTACGCACAAAACATCATCCGAAATTGTGCTAAACGCATTCTCTCAAAATTATTTCGAGCATTTAGTTCATGAGGCGACGCGAATAGTAAACAGTTGAACAGTTGTGAAAACGCACTTGACCTCGTAGCAACAAACAATCTTGAGTTAATAACGAGCATCAAAACGGATATAGGAATTAGTGAAGTTATGGTTGTCGTAGCGAGACTGAATATTGTAACCCCCAACCCTGCCAAAAAAAAAAAAACGAAAATATCGAAAATATACCTATTCAAAAAAGCAGATAAATATTCACTTGACGCCTTCAGGAGAGACAGTCTCCACTCCTCCCAAATTAACAATGTAAGTGCAGACCAGATGTGGCTTGAATTCAGAGAAATAGAATCGGCAGCAAATGAGAGATTTATACCAAATAAATTAACAGACGACGGAGCTTATCCTCCTTGGTACACAAAACGTGTCAGAACAGTGTTGCTCAGACAACGAAAGAAACGTGCCAAATTTAAACAGAAGCAAAATCTCCAAGATTGGCGGTCTTTTGCAGAAGCTCGAAATTTAGCGCGGACTTCAGTACGAGATGCTTATAATAGTCTCCACAACGAAGCTTGTCTCGAAACCTGGAAGAAAATCCAAAGAGATTCTGGTCGTATGTGAAGTATGCTAGCGGTAAGACACAATCAGTGCCTTCTCTGCGATATAGCAATGGAGATGCTATCAAAGACAATGCTGCCAAAGCAGAGTTACTAGATTCAGTCCTCCGAAATGTCTACAGAAAAGAAGACGAAGTAAATATTCCTGAATTCTAATCAAGAACAGCTGCCAACATGAGCAACGTCGAAGTGAAGCAGTTAAATCACTTGATAAAAGCAAGTCTTCTGATCCAGATTATATACCAATTAGATTCCTTTCAGAGTATACTGATGCAATAGCTCCATACATACCAATCGTATACAACCGTTCGCTCGACTAAAGATCAGTACCCAAAGACTGGAGAGTTGCACCGGTCACACCAATATTCATCCACTAAATTACAGGCCCATATCATTAACGTCGATATGCAGCAGGATTTTGGAACATATATTATGTTCGAAGATTATGAATTACCTCGAAGAAAACGGTCTACTGACACACAGTCAACATGGGTTTAGAAAACATCGTTCCTGTGAAACATAACTAGCTCTTTATTTACATGAGGTGTTGAGTGCCATTGACAAGGGATTTCAGATCGATTCCGTATTTCTGGATTTTCGGAAGGCTTTTGACACTGCCACACAAGCGGCTTGTAGTGAAATTGCGTGCTTAGGGAATATCGTCTCAGTTATGTGACTGGATTTGTGATTTCCTGTCAGAGAGATCACAGTTCGTAGTAATTGATGGAAAGTCATCGAGTAAAACAGAAGTGATTCC
Source organism: Schistocerca nitens (assembly GCF_023898315.1). Lineage (NCBI taxonomy): Eukaryota > Metazoa > Arthropoda > Insecta > Orthoptera > Acrididae > Schistocerca > Schistocerca nitens. The sequence goes on from NC_064617.1 coordinate 563,001,490, forward strand.
TGGCGTTCCCCAAGGTAGTGTTGTAGACCCTTATCTGTATAAACGATTTGGGAGATAATCTGAGCAGCCGTCTTAGGTTGTTCGCACATGACGCTGTCGTTTATCGACTAGTAAAGTCATCAGAAGATCAAAGCAAATTGCAAAACAGTTTAGAAAAGATATGTGTATGGTGCGAAAATTAGCAGTTGACTCTAAATAACGAAAAGTGTGAGGTCATCCACTGAGTGCTAAAAGGAATCCGTTAAACTTCTGTTACACGATAAATCAGTGAAATCTAAAGGCCTAATTTCAACTAAATGCCTAGAAATTACAATTACGATCAACTTAAATTGGAAGGAACACATGCCGGCCGGTGTGGCCGTGCGATTCTAGGCGCTACAGTCTGGAACCGAGCGACCGCTACGGTCGCAGGTTCGAATCCTGCCTCGGGCATGGATGTGTGTGATGTCCTTAGGTTAGTTAGGTTTAATTAGTTCTAAGTTCTAGGGGACTGATGACCTCAGATGTTAAGTCCCATAGTGCTCAGAGCCATTTGGAAGGAACACACAGAAAATGTTGTGGGGTAGGCTATCTAAAGACAGCTTTATTGGCAGGACACTTAGGAAATCTAACAGATCTACTAAGGAGAGTGCCTACACTACGCTTGTCAGTCCTCTTCTAGAATATTGCTACGCGGTGTGGGAGCCTTACCAGACATTATTGACGGAATACATCGAAAAAATTCAAAGAGGGGCAGCGCGTTTTGTATTATGATGAAATAGGGGAGAGAAACTCACTGAAATAATTCAGGATTTGGAATGGACATCATTAAAACAAAAGCGTTTTTCGTTGCGGAGGAATCTTTTCACGAAATTCCAATCACCAACTTTCTCCTCCGAATACGAAAATATTTTGTTGACACCGACCTACATAGGAAGAAACGATCAGCATGATAAAATAAAGGAAGCAAGAGCTCGCACGGAAAGATATAGGTGTTCGTTCTTTCCGCGCACTACACGAGATTGGAACAACAGAGAATTGTGAAGGTGATTCGATGAACCCCCTGCCAGGCACTTAAATGTGATTTGCAGAGTTTCCATGTAGATGTATATGTAGAGTCTTCACATTTGTGTGCATGTCTGCATGTAAGAAATTTTGAAACAGAAATGACATGCCGGTGGACAAAACAGAGTTTGCTAGGTCTGCAGTGCAGAACAAGTAAACAGTCGAAAGGCTTGATATTATAACATAGGCTGGCATGAGCGTGTTTACAACGAAGTAGCCCATTTCGGGCGACATGCTTTTCAATTTTAGAATATTTCTCGGATTCTTCTGCGAAGAATTTAAACCTCAAAATTAACGAGCATTATATCACTGTGCTCGTCTTTTCAAGCGCTTTCGGATTCCGTTATAACAAGTATATCACTCTATTTTAAAAGCTCATACTTTCTTCAGTATATCGGTCGATACATGAGTTAAGATTCTTTATTGTGTACTTTAGTACGTGCCCATTAGCGCACTGTCATTTGCCGAAAACGTCGTTTCGGTATCTGGAACCGTTCCCAAGGTGAAAGGGGTGTTACATCTTACGTGACTCACCCTGTATAGACGCTGTTCGGAAATTCCCATTATAAACTCCAAGGACTTGTGGAGGGGTGTCAGTCGATAGTACTTTGAATTGGAATCTATGTCCGAAGAATGTGCCGTTTGCGTGCTACGACCATTCGAATTCGTGTTGGTAACGCGATCACTTTTACAAGTAATTGTTTAGGCGTGACCCAGTACATCATTTGCTTTACAGTTCCACTCATTAATAGCCAAAGAAATTGCTCGTGTACTCGTAAGCGGGATCTCTTCAACGTGATGCAATGCGGCCCCTTCCTATTCGGGTATGCGGCGTGTGCTTGGATCACCAGTCACGCCTGCTGACGGTGGTGATACCCTTTCGCTTAATTGTGGCGAAAAGGGTAGGCGATGGAGTCGGACGTTGTGGGGAACGATGATGATGAAGGCGACCAGCTCTTCCACTATCGGGAACTTCGCCATTCAGAAGGATCATGTCGGTGTATTCTGCAAACTTGCACTCAACCATGTTGCTCTAACACTCACCGAGACGTGGATGAGGCTCGAACCAGGTCAGATAGGTGGGACAGACGTCAAATGACATCAGCCGATCCGACGTAACCGCCCCCTACCGTGACTACCCCGTTGTATATCTACGTAGCAAACATGGTTTTCAAACGGCTGTAGTACGGAAACGGTATGTTTCCGGACATGGGTTACTATTCAAAATATTATGTACTCAAGCCCCTCTATAATCCTAGAAGTTTGTAACGGCAATTTTCTATCACCTTGTATAGGGGAGACCTGGAAAAATTGGTAAGATGCATAGTGAAGGAACTCCTCAAGGATGCGGAAAGTATCACGAAACGAAAATACATATTTGTCGGAGTGGAGATGTATGTGTGTTCCTTCAGTAGCCCCTAAGTTAAATGTTGCTCTAGGTGCGATGTAATAAAAAAAATCGTACAGGTATTTTCACTTAAGAAGTAATAACAAATTTTTCGCAAAACATCCACATCACTGTATTATATATGTGGATGTTTTGAACACAGTCCTGAAATACATTTTCGATGACAATTATTTGATAAGTAAGGTCGAAGGTGTTTATTCCACGACTTATGCTGCAAAAGGTAATGACTGTTTTAAGGAAAAAACTGGTGACGTGAATTCGATACGGACGCTAGCCGGCACAGTTTGTTTAGATGGCAATAGTAATTTATCTGTCTATCTAATTAGATAACTTCAGCATAATGCTGAAAGGATTGCAATGCCTTGTATACGTTAGCGCCACGATGAGTGATAAATTAAATCTTATTAGTCTACAAGTTAAATAATGATGTTAATAAATTCCCCAGATTCTATTCTTCTCAGAAAAGTGAGTTGTCACCAATATCATATTTCGCAGAGCCTGATCTTGATAAAGTGCACAGTAAAAGCTAGGTAACACACTTCCCGATATGTATCAGTATATAAGTCCACTGTACAGCCACATGCCTTAACGACTATGGCCTGGATAATGCTAAGCACAATATTAGTTCGTTTTTCATCGGCTTGTGTTACAGTATTTCGTACTGCTGTCTTAGGATGAGGTAACATGTTGGAGGTGTCTAATCGTCCCAATTCTGAAACGATATTTACAAGCTTCTGACATAACGCGCGAAATTCTGCACTTAATATTAACGTAAATGGACGAAGGTCTATGCTACATATTTCGAAGCACCTTTTTAATTACCGTAGGTTTCACTGAAACTGGCAATGCTTTAGAACTTCCACTTTCTCGTGTTTCTTCACATGTGTGGCGGCGTATCTATGAGACAGGAGAGCAGATCAGTTGCCACAATACGTGTACCAGTCACGAAAATCTCTCCCAAACCTTGCTACGGTCACTGCCTTTCGCACTCAGGATACATTCTTTTAAGTCTCGCTCTTACACTCTCCTCGCCACGATCCTACAGCAGGCGACTGGGCGACGGTGTAACTAGTAGACGCTCGGACAGTTCGAGCGTAGGGTGCTCCAACGAGCATCGAGGAAGCCGAGCACAGTTTCTCGCCGCGTATAAAGCTAGCAAGCCAGCTATAGGGCGAAGAGTATTGCGGGTATTATTGTCGTGAACAGCAAATATCGTTAGAAAGTGGAACTATTTGCTTCCAAAGAAGACACGCAGCGCACACCTTCGACAATTGCACCGTTGTGCAATTTTTTTCACTCCAGTACATTAAAAAGATAATGGCGGTGAGAAACCGAAAGAAATGCAGGAACTCTGTAACGAGCCACTGGTGAACATGGGTCCCTGATACCAAAATATTCAGAAAATATTCCTCAACAAACTTCGAAATTTTGTCGGTGTGTTTGGTGAGGTTTGTCGTGTACATCGTCGCAGGCTGACTATAGAAGTCGTTGGAAGATTTAGCTACGCCCGTGTTCCCGGGTTCGATTCCCGGCGGGGTCAGTGATTTTCTCTGCCTCGTGATGACTGGGTGTTGTGTGATGTCCTTAGGTTAGTTAGGTTTAAGTAGTTCTGAGTTCTATGGGACTGATGACCATAGATGTTAAGTCCCATAGTGCTCAGAGCCATTTGAAACATTTGATTTAGCTATGGCTTACCTTGGCTCTGTGCGTCGATCGAGGATATAGTTGTGTCGATAGTGTATTTCATCTTCAGTAACTTACTGCTGTAGGTGGGATGTATAAACTTGTAGCGACCGGAATGGGCTTCTAATTGTGGTTTCCTTGAACGTTTTGTGTTCTTGAAATTAGTATATTTTTATCCGATTACAAGTATTTTCACTGCATGGCCATGAATTCTGTCCTGGTAATTTTACGCCAGAAGATGGGCAGGAAACGTGGATTTCAGATGTTCATAGACCTGAGAGTTCTTGTTTTTTATTTCCGGGTGACTGTGTACTTTATTTTCAACTCAGTGAATGTCAACTTCTTCGGGCACCTGTACTAGATGATGTCTTTCGTGACAACATACCGAATTACAAATACAGTTATTCAGCTGGAACCCCAGGAAGTACTACAATGCGTATCTTTAATCCTAGCCTGTGATCACAAAAAATTGCCGTCAGAGTATCGATTTCGGTCCATAATGACCCTCTCCAGATCTAAAACAACGAAGCCTTATATGATCGTATTATTACTAAGACAAAGTAGCATCGTCAATAAATGCAAATAAAATCAGACGACGTTTATATCAACTGACGATGCCACTTTGGCTTGATCATTGCATGATAATATAAGGCTTCGTCTGTTTTAATCATGACTGAAGGTCGCCATTTTGCACTGAAATCGATACTCTGACGACAGTTATTTTGATCATAGACTGAAATTAAGGAAACGAATTCTATAGTGAATCTCTGTTTTTTTCACTACGATGTCAGAGCTTAGAAAATTATTAACATATTCAAGAAAGTATAGGCTTATTGATTATAAAATGACGCTCGTATGTTATGACACATGGCGGTCAAATACTTCTTCCTGCAGGCTCGCATTTCATGTGTGGGTTATTAAGATAGGAGGATCGTAAAGATCAGGTAAATCAATACGTGGGAATGTATGGTCTTTCCTGCGTCAGATTGCACTCGTTGATTTGATGACACGGGAAGAGTAACATTTGATCTCGCGGAAACAATGTGTAGCGACTTCCTGAGTGCGAAGGTGGCTGAAGTTTGAAGAGTTTCTGCAATACCGCCATACCTGTGTCTTTTTCTTGAAACACAGGAAGCGCGAATGCTATATTACATATGTGGAATAACAGAAGAGCAGAAGTTCGTATGGTATAAGCAGGAAGAATAGAGCAAACACAAATTACCCAAAACAACTTGAATAAGTACAGTCTCCGATGAGATTTAGCCGAAGTGTAGAGAGCACGTTGCGGATATTTTTTCCCCTGTTTTAAAGTAGGTAAACGTACAAACACAGCTCAGTATAAAGAATTTATCTTGGAACAATTTTAAGTGTACAAAATTAAAGTTAGAGTAGGTAACATCAACGTAAAATGAGATTTCTCCAACAAGAATGCAGCACACACAGCTAGTGGTCTCTGTGGGATCCAAAGGAATATCAGGCTGCCTATAAGGTTCCGTCTGTAATGGCCTTGTCGACGGGAACTGAAATCTTAATCTTAGTTCCTTTCTATGTCCGTGAATAAAGCTTCAGAGCCCGTTGGAATCCCTATTATTTTCAATATACGCCGATTTCTGAGGCGTCCAAAACTCTGGTACTTCGGAGAAGACCTCATGGCGAAATCGATTCTCAACCGTCACTGACATCACCAAATTCCACTCGCAAGGAGAGGGTCTGACATATGGGTCACCGAGTTTGATCAAGTTTTGCAAGGACGTTCTATATTGAAAATAAGAGATATGTGTTTTCGGGTTTTTGCTAGGCGCTCCCTACTTTTTGAAAAAATCGAGGTCAAATCTGATGACGAAAAATCATATTTTCAAAGCTATACATTGAAAGGTCGTCTGAAAACAGACATTTTTTGTTAATATAATTTGGGGTCATACGTAAATAATGTTAGAGTTATTAACATTTTTGTGTTTCCACGTCGTAGCTTAGGTGCGTCATTCATTATGTCTAGCAGAGCGTGGTTGGCGGTCGAGCGGTCAAGCGGTCAAGGCATTAGACCACCACACTGCTAATTTATTCGTGTTTGATTCTTGGTCGTGGATATTCTTTCATTCGATTTTTTTTCGGTCTCACTGATAATATTCTGATAATGAGAATACTTTTTTGAAGTAAAACATCGGGAGGTATGATTAATAATCAAACACGTATATAGTATATAATGTATTGACAGTTAGTTACATCGCGATACATGACGCGCTAGATAGGGCTTTCGAAGATAATGATTCTTAACCGACCTGCACCGAAATGTGCCTCCCTTTCTCAACCGCGTGACGTTTACTTTTCCCGACAGGTAAAGAATTTTATCGCACGACGTAAGAATCATGCGACATCTCAGCATAGAAGAGAATAGGCTAGGGCAGATGATATCAAAAATCATGTTTTGGTCCATACCATTTGTCCACGCCTGCCTTTCGATATATACCATTATACTCTTGGTAGCCATCCAAACTGATATCTGATAGACTTGTTTTCAGCAAAATGAATGAAAAACACGTTTTCCACGAATAATGTACAGAGAACGAGCCAATGCGGCGAGATTTTGCTCGTGTGTTGCTTATGGAGTACCAGATACATCGAAAAAAATGTTGAATGAAAAAAAATGCATGACCAAGAACCGAACACGGACCAGCGGTTTGGCAGTCTAACGCCTTGACCGCATTTTTTAAATCTCATTTTGTTCGTTATTGTTCGTTTGCTTGGGGCGGACGTCCCATGACAATCGTTCAAGTTCATCGTTGTTCCATTTGCTCATTTTTTTTATTATTATTACAGAGGACAGCTAACCCTCTGATTCAACACGCTTAGCTACCGTCCCGGCGACCATTCGACCGCCGATATCGCTATGCTGGACACACTGAATGACGGGTACCAAGCTACAACATGAAAACACACAAACGTTAATAACTCGAACATTATTAACTTTGGACCCCATATTATATTAACAGAAAATATTTCTTTAGGTGATCTTTCGATGTATAGCTTTGAAAATACGATTTTTCGTCATCAAATTTGACCTAGATTTTAGCCGAAAACTAGGACGTGTCTAACAAAAACCCGTAACACATGTGTCTTTATTCTCAGTATAGAAAGTCCTTGCAAAGCTTCATCAAAATCCGTGAATCACATGTCAGATTCTCCCCGTGCCACAATGAAACCATGTGTAATACATATAATAAACTGAAGGAAAAATCTTCCTTTGATTCCATTGGGAGCAAATACATTGCCTGACGAAAAAAGTGAAGCACCCAGAAGACATGGTCGAATGTCAGTGTAACGTCGCACACGTAGACACCATCGGCGGCTATGTAAATGATTGCTAAATTTAGCAGCTGCTGGAGATGTCTTCCGACACTTGTCAGTGCTCCGCTCGTCTGTCTGCTCACCGCCTAATGGTGTAAAAACCTCTCTGTTTTATGATGATCGTGTATATTTTGTTGTGTAGATGGACTGTATAATTGTGGTACCTTTTAAATTCTGACAAGGGAACCTCCCCATCGCACCCCCCTCGGATTTAGTTATAATTTGGCACAGTGGATAGGCCTTGAAAAACTGAACACAGATCAATCGAGAAAACAGGAAGAAGTTGTGAGGAACTATGAAATAATAAGCAAAATATACAAACTGAGTAGTCCATCGGCAACATAGGCAATATAAAGGAGATGTAAGCACACGAGCGCCGTGGTCCCGTGGTCAGCGTGAGCAGCTGCGGATCGAGAGGTCCTTGGTTCAAGACCACTCGAGCGAAAATTTTACTTTCTTTATTTTTGCAAAGTTATGATCTGTCCGTTCGTTCATTGACGTCTCTGTTCACTATAACAAATTTAGTGTCTGTGTTTTGCGACCGCACCGCAAAACCGTGCGATTAGTAGACGAATGGACGTGCCTCTCCAATGGGAACCGAAAACATTTGATCCAGTAAAACACGTCTTATATATTCCATACGACACTGGTGACGGCATGTGCGTCACATGACAGAAATATGTTGTCGACCCACCTAACTTGCACACTTGGCGAATGGGTAAAAAGATTCTTCTACCTTGCCCGATTTAGGTTTTCTTGTGGATGTGATAATCACTCCCAAAAAAGTGATGAAAACATAAGAGTGTGTCACATAAACTGCAACAAATAAATGCAACAGTTTCACAGTCGCACAGTTTCCTCTGTGCTCTCTCAAAACATATGTTTTTAACGTTTTCAAATTTTTCCGTGTGTAGACCTGTATATGTCCAAGGAAATCTGAACATGTCCTGGAATTTTGGAGAGCGAAGTTGATTATGTTTGAGTGTCTGAACTCTGATAATTGTCTGAAAATAAAAATTTTCACTCGATGGAAGACTTGAACCAAGGACCTCTCGATCCGCAGCTGCTCACGCTAACCACGGGACAACGGCGCTACTGAGCTCACATCATTCTAAAAGTTGCATATCTCGCACATGGACTACTCAGTTTGTATATTTTGATTATTTTTTCGTAGTTACACACAACTTCTTCCTGTTTTCTCGATTGATCTGTATTCAGTTTTTCAAGGCCTATCCACTGTGCCAACTTATAACTAAATCTGAGGGGGGTGCGATGGGGAGGTTCCCTTGTAAGGAGAATTATTTTTTACATTCCAGAAATGGTCTAAATATTATCGAAACGGGTTACCATTGGCTTATGAATTTTTAATTTTTAATAAAAGTCGTTATCAGGAGAAAGAAAACTGGCATTCTACGGATCGGAGCGTGGAATGTCAGATCCCTTAATCGGGCAAGTAGGTTAGAAAATTTAAAAAGGGAAATGGACAGGTTAAAGTTAGATATAGTGGGAATTAGTGAAGTTCGGTGGCAGGAGGAACAAGACTTTTGGTCAGGTGAATACAGGGTTATAAATACAAAATCAAATAGGGGAAATGCAGGAGTAGGTTTAATAATGAATAAAAAAATAGGAGTGCGGGTTAGTTACTACAAACAGCATAGTGAACGCATTATTGTGGCCAAGATAGACACAAAGCCCATGCCTACTACAGTAGTACAAGTTTATATGCCAACTAGCTCTGCAGATGATGAAGAAATTGATGAAATGTATGACGAGATAAAAGAAATTATTCAGGTAGTGAAGGGAGACGAAAATTTAATAGTCATGGGTGACTGGAATTCGTCAGTAGGAAAAGGGAGAGAAGGAAACATTGTAGGTGAATATGGATTAAGGGGGAAGAAATGAAAGAGGAAGCCGCCTTGTAGAATTTTGCACGGAGCATAACTTAGTCATAGCTAACACTTGGTTCACGAATCATAAAAGAAGGTTGTATACCTGGAAGAATCCTGGAGATACTAAAAGGTATCAGATAGATTATATAATGGTAAGACAGAGATTTAGGAACCAGGTTTTAAATTGTAAGACATTTCCAGGGGCAGATGTGGATTCTGACCACAATCTATTGGTTATGAACTGCAGATTGAAACTGAAGAAACTGCAAAAAGGTGGGAATTTAAGGAGATGGGACCTGAATAAACTGAAAGAACCAGAGGTTGTAGAGAGTTTCAGGGAGAGCATAAGGGAACACTTGACAGGAATTGGGGAAAGAAATACAGTAGAAGAAGAATGGGTAGCTCTGAGGGATGAAGTAGTGAAGGCAGCAGAGGATCAAGTAGGTAAAAAGACGAGCGCTAATAGAAATCCTTGGGTAACAGAAGAAATATTGAATTTAATTGATGAAAGGAGAAAATATAAAAATGCAGTAAATGAAGCAGGCCAAAGGGAATACAAACGTCTCAAAAATGAGATCGACAGAAAGTGCAAAATGGCTAAGCAGGGATGGCTAGAGGACAAATGTAAGGATGTAGAGGCTTGTCTCACTAGGGGTAAGATAGATACTGCCTACAGGAAAATTAAAGAGACCTTTGGAGAGAAGAGAACCACTTGTATGAATATCAAGAGCTCAGATGGCAACCCAGTTCTAAGCAAAGAAGGGAAGGCAGAAAGGTGGAAGGAGTATATAGAGGGTTTATACAAGGGCGATGTACTTGAGGACAATATTATGGAAATGGAAGAGGATGTAGATGAAGACGAAATGGGAGATAAGATACTGCATGAAGAGTTTGACAGAGCACTGAAAGACCTGAGTCGAAACAAGGCCCCGGGAGTAGACAACATTCCATTAGAACTACTGATGGCCTTGGGAGAGCCAGTCATGACAAAACTCTACCATCTGGTGAGCAAGATGTATGAGACAGGCGAAATACCCACAGACTTCAAGAAGAATATAATAATTCCAATCCCAAAGAAAGCAGGTGTTGACAGATGTGAAAATTACCGAACTATCAGTTTAATAAGTCACAGCTGCAAAATACTAACGCTAATTCTTTACAGACGAATGGAAAAACTGGTAGAAGCGGACCTCGGGGAAGCTCAGTTTGGATTCCGTAGAAATGTTGGAACACGTGAGGCAATACTAACCTTACGACTTATCTTAGAAGAAAGATTAAGAAAAGGCAAACCTACGTTTCTAGCATTTGTAGACTTAGAGAAAGCTTTTGACAACGTTAACTGGAATACTCTCTTTCAAATTCTGAAGGTGGCAGGGGTAAAATACAGGGAGCGAAAGGCTATTTACAATTTGTACAGAAACCAGATGGCAGTTATAAGAGTCGAGGGGCATGAAAGGGAAGCAGTGGTTGGGAAAGGAGTCAGACAGGGTTGTAGCCTTTCCCCGATGTTATTCAATCTGTATATTGAGCAAGCAGTAAAGGAAACAAAAGAAAAATTCGGAGTAGGTATTAAAATTCATGGAGAAGAAGTAAAAACTTTGAGGTTCGCCGATGACATTGTAATTCTGTCAGAGACAGCAAAGGACTTGGAAGAGCAGTTGAACGGAATGGACAGTGTATTGAAAGGAGGATATAAGATGAACATCAACAAAAGCAAAACGAGGATAATGGAATGTAGTCAAATTAAATCGGGTGATGCTGAGGGGATTAGATTAGGAAATGAGACACTTAAAGTAGTAAAGGAGTTTTGCTATTTAGGGAGCAAAATAACTGATGATGGTCGAAGTAGAGAGGATATAAAATGTAGACTGGCAATGGCAAGGAAATCGTTTCTGAAGAAGAGAAATTTGTTAACATCGAGTATAGATTTAAGTGTCAGGAAGTCGTTTCTGAAAGTATTTGTGTGGAGTGTAGCCATGTATGGAAGTGAAACATGGACGATAACCAGTTTGGACAAGAAGAGAATAGAAGCTTTCGAAATGTGGTGCTACAGAAGAATGCTGAAGATAAGGTGGGTAGATCACGTAACTAATGAGGAGGTATTGAATAGGATTGGGGAGAAGAGAAGTTTGTGGCACAACTTGACTAGAAGAAGGGATCGGTTGGTAGGACATGTTTTGAGGCATCAAGGGATCACAAATTTAGCATTGGAGGGCAGCGTGGAGGGTAAAAATCGTAGAGGGAGACCAAGAGATGAATACACTAAGCAGATTCAGAAGGGTGTAGGTTGCAGTAGGTACTGGGAGATGAAGAAGCTTGCACAGGATAGAGTAGCATGGAGAGCTGCATTAAACCAGTCTCAGGACTGAAGACCACAACAACAACAACAATAAAAGTGAAGACTGATTATTATTTCAAATTATTCATATCTCCTTTCCGTTAGTAAGTCACTTACTTGACATACGCCGCGCGGGATTAGCCGAGCGGTCTAGGGCGCTGCAGTCAAGGACTGTGCGGCTGGTCCCGGCGGAGGTTCGAGTCCTCCTTCGGGCATGGGTGTGTGTGTGTGTCCTCAGGATAATTTAGGTTAAGTAGTGTGTAAGCTTAGGGACTGATGACCTTAGCAGTTAAGTCCCATAAGATTTCACACACATTTGAACACACACACTTGACATACGTTGTCCGTTTTTTTCCTCCCCTTTTTTTGTCTCTTCGAAGCTCCACCCCTGTTCTCTAAAATGGCTGCTCGTCAGATCTTTATATGTTTTTTGTGCGTATATTCTCGTTGCCAGTGCATTAATAAGATGTAATTTGTTTAGGCTCCACCGACCTTTTTAAACTTGGATCCCTACGGCAGACTGATTTTAATTAATTGACGTACCGCCATTTAGCGGTTATTAGTCTGGTGTGAGAATGAATGTTGGGTTTCGTTTTTCTGGTTACTTAGCTCTTATGACTTAGTTACATGAGTAAATATTGTTTCTACTTTAGTTGTTTTAAAAGATTTTAAAAATTTTCTCAAATTATTGGGTATTTTAGGGTATGTTACTCTTTCATGATTCTTTGTTATATAGATGTCACATGAGTAGATGGTTATCAGTTCAACGAAACCGGTTGTAGCCTGATTAAATATAGCTGAAGCGGCTTCTTAATCCCCAAGGTGATTCCTCGCAGCTGTGAGGAAGTAATCGAAATTTGTGGCGGATGCTGTGGAGCTTCAATGTGAACATTATATAGGGCGATTGAGCTGCCCGTACCTATGGGCTTTATGTAACCCGCAACGCCTTCAAAAGCCACATAAAAGATTTTCAACCACCTTCGGTCGCTATGTTCAAACTATTAGCACTACGAACTGAAAACTAAATGTAGCTAAAATTTGTACTGCGATACTTTTTCGCTAGAGACCGTATTTTTCGAATTAGTTGAGAAAAACAAAAATGACCTTCAAACGAGTTTTTCTTGAATAACTCTAAAATCGTCGCCTCTGGCGAAAACGTATCCCAGAACAAAATTTAAGTACATTAAATTTATCACGAAAAAGGTCTTGTTCATTTTTTCTATATGATTAATAATTTGGCTGTAGCGAGTGAGAGAATATGAAAATCCGTCATGTGGTTTTTGAAGGCCTTGTGGGTTGCATAAACCCAGAGGTAGGGGCAGCTAAATCACGCTGTATGTAAGAGGGACATTACACCACAAAGCTGCACCTTAATAAACGGAAGGTGAAGACTTCGGACTTACGTGTCTTATTACATAACGGATTGCCAAAATAAACTGCAAGTACGTGCTGTCAAGTAAGATTCAGAATTGCGACATTTTACTCCATTCATATGCATGTTAAAGCAAAACGGTGCCAAACTACTCTGCTGGGAGTAGAATACTGGTTCATATACCTCAGGGGTATGTAGTCGAATACTGTGCCCATTGCAAATTATGATTGTGTCACGATATTTTGTATGAAGAGTGCGTCACAATGCTAAATCCATGATTTAAAAAAATAAGTTAGCATCACCCTCTCCCTTTAAAGAGTGGTGTCATTATTGTTGCTTTTATAAGCAAAGAAGTCAGTGGTTTGTGGCAATGCTCCGTAATTAATAAAGTGGGAAACGATTTGATTCTCTTCTTGGAAAAGACATTCTACTGTACATATTTTAAATGCGTGCTCCATAGCCCTGAATGCGGACCTGTGACCCCAAAACTCCACACAGCATGCGTGCATGCACCCATAATATCCAAGTAACTACGCCACCAAGCTCACTTAAGGATAGGAGGGAGAAGGAGGACCACTGTATAAGGTGTATCGAATTGGGAAACTGCAAACAGGAAGCTGACTAACTTCTTAAGTGCAGAGGAGAAAAAGTTTTGCATGAACCACCTCTGAGTTTATCTTCAAGCCTGTTGTACTGCATTCACATTCCCAGCATCACACATTAACCACAGTGAGGTTATTGTGACACGACAAGTAGCTGGGTGAGTCGTAATGTTCCCTTGGGAGTGACATCTCACACTGCCGGCCGGGGTGGCCAAGCGGTTAAAGGCGCTACAGTCTGGAACCGCGCGACCGCTACGGTCGCAGGTTCGAATCCTGCCTCGAGCGTGGATGTGTGTGATGTCCTTAGGTTAGTTAGGTTTAAGTAGTTCTAAATTCTAGGGGACTGATGACCTTAGAAGTTAAGTCCCATAGTGCTCAGAGCCATTTTGACATCTCACATTAAGGAGACACCGAGGTGGATATTTTAATAAATATACACCATTAAATTTTCTTCCTAAACAGATGTATAGTAGTAGTGTGAATGCAAAACAGGTACAAGTTGAGCGTCGTAATACACGCTTATGATTTCTAATAGTGGATTACGTGGAATGTGACGTGTGTTTATTTACACAATGAGATCTGGCAACAGTGTAGAGTGAGGCAGAACATTCGCCGCTCCCATACTACTGAAACACGCTGCGTAATCCTCCTTAACGTGCGGAATGTAGATATCTTGACTCCTGTTTTGTGCAGTTACTTCACTTTATACATTTTGACACTTGTTTTGTTCCACCTTTGTAATGTTTGGATTTTAATTACGAGCAGTATAAAATACGCTACGCTACACAGATTGATATATATCTGTCTAATATAAAATTCTACAAATCAGTTGTTTTCGAGGGATGTAATAAATAATATTTGTTACAGAAAGTGAAATATTCTACAATATTTTTTTCTTTTGAATACGAAGTTTGATCCAGAGATTTGGGATGTAAGTTGTCATCATTCGTCCATATGAGGATATTTATGAGTCCCAAATGAAAATATTTAAAATTCACTTAAATTTACGACAGTCAACTGGCGAAGGTTTGACCATGAAAATTACACAAATTAGTTCAATTCTGAAAGATAGTGACTGTGGAAAGATGTATTTACATGTGCAGGGTGCTTCACAATTCCGATTACATGCTTCTAGAGTTCGTAGATGCGACTTAGTAGATATACTTTTGATGAGGAACTAGAGCTATGCTCAACCAAAACTACGGTTGAGTAGTTTTGATACAGTACATAAGTGGCGTAATAAATGGTGGGATTAATGACAGAATTGGTAAAATTGGCAGGGGAAGAAACATAACAAAATATGTGAGGGACAAACTGGGAGCTGACGACTTCTCTCTGTTTTTTTGCTTGTTTAGACTGTAATTAGAACCGCACATTGTTCAATGTTACTCCGTTGTGTGTTTTATAACTTTGTTTGTGCTGTTTCTCTGCACTCCCCAGGATGAATAATTTTGAAGAAAATTGGTTCCGGTGTTGTAGCAATGATATTAATCATTTGGTGTCTGGTCACATCTGTCCACCCATCAACGAGAGCACTGAAACGTTCTATCTTGTCGGTGACAAAAGCGCGAACACGTTGATATTCAGCGTTGAGTAGTGTGATATCCATAGCATGGTGGTTAAATGACCCGTAACGAGGACGAATTAGTGAAAGGCTTTCCCTTTCATCGATAATGAGCCTCCTGAAGCAGAAACAGCTCTATCGACGACTTTAACAAGGGGAAGGCCTCAGACACGGCCAACCGATTCGGCTCATATTTGGCAGGTCGCTAGTGTAGAACCTAAAACGAAGAAATCTAAGATATTTAGGGTCAACACCCCCGCAATTTTGAGAAAATCACCCCTAAAGGTTATGACGAGCAGTCGACTCAAAATTGGAGGGATCGATAGATAATTGTAAATGGAGAATTTTTCATCATAAAGTATGGTGTCAACAAACGCATACTTTTCCAGAAATCGAGGAAAGAAACTTTTACAGCTGCCGCTTCTGTACCCACATGGTAAACGCTTTTTGCCGACAGCACCGACAGCGCAACGGACAAGGTCACTGGTTGGGAATCGGAGAACCTGGGTTCAAATCTCGAAGAAACCTAGCGTATGTTCTTCTTTTCGTTTGTATTTTTCCATATCTCAATTGATAGGGATATGAAAGTTAATACGGTAAGTATATCAAAAAGGAATGTTAATAATAAGGTAGGCAAATACATTTCTCAAACCTCTTGGGATAGTAAACAACTAAAATGTTACTCCAGGTCACTTTACAATGGCTCTTCCAGTCACTATTACGTGTCCTCACTTTTCTTCGATCAATTAGATGGATGGTACTTGTCATATAAACATTCGAAACAAACATACTCACGGCACCAAGAACATCTAATGAATTCAAGCTTTCGACAGCTATACTGTTCCTTACGAAGAATCGGCGGAAAACAAACTTGGTTTACATTTAAAAATATGTCTTTTTCGGGAATTAATTTTGATGCGTACCTCGCATACGATATCATTGCCTGAAAAATCGGTGCTGAAAGTTGGTTATGAATTATGCTGTGAATAGTTATTGCATCCGTGCGGTTGTGCAATTCCCGCTGGGTTTCCAGAAGCACACTGCAATTCTGAGGCCTGGAAATAGAGTTTTTAACCTGGCGATAGAAATAAACATCACACGGTTGGCACGCAGGTGTGCAGTTTGGCAGTATTATTTTTACTGTGCACGTCGGCTGACCCTCGCCAACTATAAACATTGTGTCATATATTGTAGTGTTAATTTGTGCACTCCAGGAATCCAATATTGGACAAAACTTATTATCAGAAACGTATGGTTTTAAAACATTCTCAAGAAATGTTCTGTAAATCGCATTCGTCAGTTTCCCGGATTTGGAGCAGGTAATGTAAACATTTTTCAACGAGTCGGTTACACGACTGACCTATAACCCGAGGACCAAATGTAACATTCGTTTCTTGTAAGCACAGGAAAACCTTAGGCAACACTTTTCCAGAGGCTGTGATGGCATATTGCGCCGTGTACGAATGTGTTAGTTTGTTTTTACTACCAACTGCGACAAGGGTTCGTTCTTCTCCATTATGACATAACGTGCGTCGAATGTTCACCCGATACTCGAATCTTGTTTGGTCGGTGTTGATCACGTAATCACGATTAAAACGGGTTATAAGTGACGCCGTCTGCGAGCTGAAAAGAGCCGCCACTTTCTGTGTATCTTCTATATTTTGTACCTCCTTATGAGAGACGTATTTAGTGGCGTGCCGTTGACGAATTTTATACTCCGATTTGAAATTTCTTGCCCAAGATAATGATGCAGCAAACGCAAAATCCTTGTTGGGCGTACACTGAAGCGCTGCATCTGCAGCCCACTCCTGAAGTATTCTCGTTACGACAACTAGATTCGACAAATCGGTCGTATGTCCACTTATTTATCACCTGGTATTTGTCGTATCTTGTCCCTCCTTTAACGATATCACTTTCCCATAATTTCAAATCCTTCTTCCTTTTCAGGGCTGTTGTTGCTCCATTCTTTTGCAGTGTTTGTAAGTTCCAATTTCGATGATTCCTGGCTAGCGCTACCGCCTTTACTTTTACTTCAAGGGGTATACCGCCGTAGTTCAATGCTTTAGTAACCGGTTCGTAACACTAATCTGGCCGAGCGGTTCTAGGCGCTACAGTTTTGAACCGCGTGACCGCTTCGGTCGCAGGTTCGAATCCTGCCTCGGGAATGGATGTGTGTGATGTCCTTAGGTTAGTTAGGTTTAAGTAGTTCTAAGTTCTAGGGGACTGATGACCTCAGAAGTTAAGTCCCATAGTGCTCAGAGCCATTTGAACCATTTGAACACTAATAGGGAACAGATGAAGCACATATTTCCAGTAACGTGGAGATTTCCAAAGTGTTATGGCCATTTTGCGATTCACTAGTCGGGTTATCTTCCACTGAATCACCTTCTGCTTCGTCTTCATGGTATAGTACTTCAGTATCAACAAAAGTCATTTCGTTCGTCAGTTCCAAAAATCGCTCGACGATCAATCTGGAACGCCGAGAAACAGAACTGTCTGCTTCCGGTAGTGCATTGGTAATGCATCTGTCTTGCAACACTTGTACAAACCAAAACACAGCGTCGGTAACTTCCCGCTTGCCATCGTCTGTGAAAGGTTCCCAACTATATGTTACAGCGCTAGTCGAAGGGTGTTCACCCTCCATTATCCAGATTATGCACCTCAAAGATATGACACAACAAACAATAACTAGTTACTACGGCATAAACAGACCAGCTAATTACTACAAACGACATACAGAACTCGTCATATGTTACTTACGGAAGAACATTGTTTTCATTCACACAACGTATGCCATTCGGCGCATTAACGATGGAAAAATCACTACATGTATCCGCGAGGTTCGCGGCAGCCTAATGACGGAAAACAACTCTTTCCGATTGACTTCTATAAGGCTCGTGCTGGACACCTTCACTCTTCCAGGTTCACAAGTATGATATGACGAAGAGACAACCGGGACAACATAACTCTCCCCGCGTGCATTCTGTCCCGTGCCTCGCTGTAAACAAGCGTCTCGCGGTTGGCTATCTGTTCACTATGGGACTCAACTTCTCAGGTCATTGGTCCCCTAGAACTTAGAATTAGTTAAACCTAACTAACCTAAGGACATCACACACATCCATACCCGAAGCAGGATTCGAACCTGCGACCGTAGCGGTCTCGCGGTTCCAGACTGCAGCGCCTAGAACCGCACGGCCACTTCGGCCGGCTGGCTATCTATGATCCCTCGTGAGGAATTCGCAGCACACTTACTCGGAGTTGTTTTCTAGTGTCAAGGCTTAAAAGTATAATACTTTACTAACTCACGGCGTTTGGAAAATTAGTTTGCCTACCTTATTATTATCATTCCTTATTGATTTACTTACCTTATTAACCCTCCTATCCCTATAAATTGAGATATGAAAAAATACAAACGAAAAGAGTAACATCTGCTAGGTTTCTTCGAGATTCGAACCCGGGTTTTCCGGTTCCCAGCAAGTTACCATGGCCGTTGCGCTATTTTTTCTTTTTTTTTCACTTTTTTCGTTGTTGATCGTTGTGTTTGGTCGTTGCGGACGTCACATGACATCCGTTCAGGTTCGTTTGTTTATCCTTCCACTCAGTTTTTTTATTGCAGAGGCCAACCGGCTCTCTGACCGAACACGCTGAGCTACCGTGCCGGCGCTGTCGGCCAAAAGCGTTGACCATATCGATAGAGAAGCGGCAGTTGTAAAAGTTTCTTTCCTCGATTTCTGGAAAAGTATGCGTTTGCGGACCCCATACTTGATGATGGAAAATGCTCCATTTACAATTATCTATCGTTCCCTCCAATTTTGAGTCGATTTCTCGTCATAACCTTTAGGGGTGATTTTCTCAAAATTGCGGGGGTGTTGACCCAAAATATCTTAGATTCCTTCGTTTTAGGTTCTACACTAGCAACCTGCCAAATTTGAGCCGAATTAGTTGTCAGTGTCTGAGGCCTTCCCCTTGTAAGTCTGTCAGAAATGTCTGTAGGAGTGCCTGATGACACTGATGATGTCGCATTCCACAGTCAAGATTGTTCATCAGGTGAGGTCGCAGACATAGTAGAAATCGACGTTTCATTATTTTTCCTAATCTCTGTAAAGGTTCCTGAGTCAGACTTTGACAGATTATGGACAGAGTCTACTCTTCAGGAGGCTATAGACCAGTGGGCACTGCGTTATGATATACGTATGGTTCCACAGTACTCACACGTGGCTTCTGTCTTGTTTTCGATGGTCCTTGTATTATACGATTCCCATACTTCAAAACGAAGATGCATGCTGAACAACGTTGGTCGCTTACTAATGTTCTGTAAGTTACGTGGTCCTTTGATATCCTTAATCAGTTTCTAGACGATTCAACGCTTCCGGTTTCAAGGGGAATCTACTAAGACATTCATTTCACACCTAAACACGGCGACCGAAATGAGGTAACGCCCGACAGGTACAACACACCTAACGTATAGGTAACGCGAGTAGGATCTTAATTGACCATGTCTACTGGGAAAACTAGCGTGGTGTATGCTTGTCTACGATAGTCTACGGAAGCATATGGCCGTATTACAACTCTACAAGAAATCCATATACGGAAAGGTACCGTTTGGATGTAAAACAGGTTAGAATATCGCGTCTTTCGAATCTCGCGCTTCACGGTAGGCACACAGAGGAGATAGTGAACTCTGTCTCTGTGTGCTCTGCAGGAATCCATGGCATGGGAAATGTTTTGATTATGTGTCGTCATGTTCTCTTCTACCTGAATAAGGATGTCCTTTTCTAAGTCGAGATTGCGGTGCGTCTGTGGAATATCAGTCAACCCTCCTAAGTGCAGACGTACGAGTTTCTTGCAGCCGTTATTGTAGTCGGACGAAACTGGTATGTGATGTCTTAATAACTACAGGGCGACAAGTCCAGTTTCCAACTTTGTGTGCATCCCTAGAACTCGGAGATTTGAAAATGATATGGTCTTCAAAGTTATTTTCTAGCTGAGAGATACATATCTGAACATGAGTTTCTTATCAAAACTTTATCTACTAAATTCCCTCCACGAACCGTAGAAACTTGCAGTAGGAACTGTGCAACACCCTGTATATTAATCAAAATATCCACGGGTGTACTGCCGGTCTACAGTGTCCAACGGGCACAATATTTCGGCGATCATACATGTCGCCATCATCAGGTTAACTGACGGACTGAGCTCCTGTGAACGTGCCGGCACGGAGATCCGTACACTATGGCTGCTCAGGGGGAACTGGGTTCGGTCGCGGCGGCGACCGATTTAAATACCCTCCGCCCGCGGCGCGCTCACTCCGCCGTCCGCGCCCCGCGCCACGGTCGCGCGGTGGAACAGATTGCGACGGCGTCTGAGATGACGTCGGTGTGATGGCTGTGTCCGCCGTGGTCGCCACAACTATACATTTGCTCGATTTACTCTTGATTAACCCAATCGCTGGTTCCCAAGCCTTGCTAAGATTATAGCCACAGTCACGGTTTATGAGGTCGTCATTGGTGCGAATTTCGATGGCCTCTCTAACAACGCTGTCCCAGTATCTCGACGTCTGTACCAGAATCCTCGTGCGTTCATACTCCATAGCGTGATTTTCCGACAAACAATGTTCAGCGACCGCCGACTTGCTCGGATACATCAGTCGAGTGTGCCTCTGGTGTTCACGGCATCGATCCTCGACGGTACGCATCGTCTGACCAATATACGACTTGCCACATTGACACGGAATCTGGTACACGCCGGCCTTCCTCAAACCGAGGTCATCTTTGGCGCTCCCCACCAGTGCACGAGTTTTATTCGGAGGACAAAACACAGTTCCGACCCGGTGTTTCTTCAAAATGCGGGCGATTTTCCCCAAGAGTGCGCCTGTATATGGGATAATCGCAGTGCCTACCTCCTCCCTCGTGATTTCATCCATCTCCACAGGTTGTGCTGTAGTGGGTGGGCGGAGAGCACGTTGAATCTGCCACTCTGAGTACCCATTTTTTCGAAATACAGTTCTCAGATGTTCCAATTCCTGAGGTAGACTCTCTGCGTCAGAGATAGTGCGCGCCCTATGTACTAGAGTTTTAAGCACCCCATTCCTCTGTGAAGGGTGGTGGCAGCTGTCTGCGTGCAAATACAGATGAGTGTGCGTTGTCTTCCGATACACCCCATGGCCTAGGGTGCCGTCAGGCCTTCTCTTGACCAAGACGTCAAGGAAAGGTAGTTTACCCTCCGTTTCAGTCTCCATAGTCAATTTGATGTTGGGGTGTATGGAGTTTAGATGTGTAAGGAAGTCAAGGAGTTTATCCATACCATGTGGCCAGATGACGAACGTGTCGTCCACGTAACGGAAAAAGCAAGTAGGTTTCCACCTGATGATGGCGACATGTATGATCGCCGAAATATTGTGCCCGTTGGACACTGTAGACGGGCAGTACACCCGTGGATATTTTGATTATCAAATACGCTGGGAGAAACTCAAGAATCACACCCTGTATATTATTTACTTATTTATTGTTTGTTTAGCCTGACCAGATTAGGCATTAAGGCCGTCTCTTACATCTGACAAGGAGCAGCGCGTACAGGAGATAGCTAGAGAAACGGCACTCAGGCGATGAGCAACGATTTTTTGTTTATTATACAGTATTATTTTCTGAGATTATTATTACAGTATGATCCATATACGAATGAGTTCAAACGTTTTTCATAAACAAGTTACAAAATGAGAAAATTTGCCTATGTGTGCATTTTGTGCTTCAGAACTGGAGCTATGCAAGTACTTTATACCACATTCTTCTTACATATTCCATACTCGAAAAGTGATGAATAAATTTTATTGTAAACGTGTAAATTCATCCATAGTATAAAAACAGGTGTGTGTGTGTGTTTTCACATCTTCTTCCAATCCATTGAATGGATTTCAGCTAAACATGGCACACACATCCTTTAGGAACCAATCACTGTCGAGGTAAGAACCACGTATGCGTTAAAAACTGCCGCATCATGTATGACATTTAAATTTATTACTTCCATGCTAATAACTCTATTTGCGATAAAATTCGCAGACAGTATCCACATATACCGGTGACTGTACCTACGCGAATATATCATTTTGCGACACACAGTCGGCCAATGTTGCCGAGCGGTTCTAGGCGCTTCAGTCCGAAACCGCGCTGCTGCTACGGTCGCATGTTCGTATCCTGCCTCGGGCATGGATGTGCGTGATGTCCTTAGATTAGTTAGGTTTAAGTAGTTCTAAGTTCTAGAGGACTGATGACCTCAGATGTTAAGTTCCATAGTGCTTAGAGCCATTTAAACCATTTTCTTTCTTTTTTTTGCGACACGTTGTTCAAGAAATATGACGTCATAAGGACTGAGCTGAGTGAGGAAATCCGCATCCTACATGAAGTTTATAAATATGATGTCATAAAAACTGAGATGCGTGAAGAAATTCCCGCATCATACCTGAAGTTTTAATACATTTATTCATTACTACAAAGATGCTCCTACACTGGAGTCAACTTAAGGAAATCCCGGACTTCCGGCAGCGCTTTTGGCAGCTTTCAAAATAGCGTGCAGAAATTCTCTGGGATATTACAGACCAACACAGTTAATTTACTGTTTCGTTTATAATAGAAATTTGGCAAAATTACCCGTGTAACGCTGGGTTTGTCAGCTAGTTAAACTACAGGTAACGTTGAAGTCCCAAAGCGCTCCATTCGGAAGATATACTCAAACCAATGTAGAAATCATACATTTAAATTTCGACGAAAACAATGCAGTCAGTGCTCCCAGTCACATTAGAACCTGCGAGCGCTTCTTCAGTGTGTATCAATCCACTGCACTGTCTTTACAATCACAGCCAACAACGCAGCAAACAAATCCTAATAAATATACAAGCTGTTCCTATTTGGCGTTCTGTGGGCCAGCATTTGTGTCCTCAGATTGGTAGTATAAAATGATTTTCCACGTTCATTCTGAGTACTGCATCATCCTTTCCTTCTGTTTGCAGTTCCACGGCATATCTTCTGTCATGGATTTGATTTATAGAACAAATAAAGTATTAAATAACTAACTTTCTTGATTTAGCCTTGCCTGGTTTTGTAATTCACGTGCGCAACGCTGGTGCGAGCTAAGAACAAGGTCACTGGACCAGGATTAAGAAGAATGTTACGAATAATGTTTTCGAAGCTTTTTTTTTAGATAATTCATTTGTGATAATACTTCGTAACAAGTAATTTGACATTAAAGAAAAGCAGAGAATTTCAGGAAAGATTATTGCATATGCACTGAAAAGAAAACTATCGTTGTAGTTTCATGACGGTGCAAAACGGACAGGGTTATCCACGTCTTAAAAACGTCGCATCCTAAGGTCACCTCAAATTTTCGTTGGTCTAGGTGTGCTGGTGGACTCCTAGTTACGGCGGTTTCACCCAGCCTTGCACGCCGAGTGGTCATGTACAATTAACTCTGTAGTTCACATTGTTCTCACCTCTGCTGTCTTTCCAGATGAAAGGACTCGCGCCTCAGAGAGGCTGATTAAAATGCATTTCATTTCTGTGAGTGTTCCTTATCTCAGAATGGCTCATTTCTCAGTAGAGTTTTGACCTATGGGTTGTACTTGTCTTCCGTATCTGTATGCGAGCGTGTGTGTGTGAATGTTTTTGTTGTGTGTGTGTGTGTGTGTGTGTGTGAAAGAGAGAGAGAGAGAGAGAGAGAGAGAGAGAGAGATCTTTCCATTTCCATTGATTGTGTTATTTTTTAATTCTCAGTAATGTGTGCGAGAGAATATACAACTATGAGATCCAGAGATAACTTCTGAAAAGAGGGGATAAGACTGAGTTACACTGCAGTGTACGGATATCTAGCATGACTGTTTGAAAGCGAGGATTGGAATTCGCGAGATTATGTACATTATGAATGTCAAAGCATAGTGTATGGTGGAAGGGCATTTTTCATTGCACGTCTATTCACATATGGGGCATGGAAATGATATCTACTTACAGACGTCTGATCAGTCCATCATCATGATTTTACTGAAGCAGAATGTAGGTGGTCGAATTTTCATAGAATTACATTGTTCTTGACTTTCTTCAAAAAGATCGTCGGTAATAATAATATTTTGGGTATATAATCGTACAAATTCTAATTTTACCGCTGTTGTTCCGGCCCCCTGACATCAGCAATCATGGGGAAGCTGGGCGCCTCTTATCTCTCCCCGAGGATGGCCAGAAGACGCAATACGCTACGAAAAGCTGGCTTGAAGTGCACATACCTTCGCTACTCTACAAATTTATTCGAGTGTTTCCCAACGAAAATGTTTTTGCAACGCATTTCCTTTCGTCCAGCAAAACTGGGAGTCAAATATTACAAGCA
The DNA here is from genome assembly GCF_023898315.1 of Schistocerca nitens. Taxonomy (NCBI): domain Eukaryota; kingdom Metazoa; phylum Arthropoda; class Insecta; order Orthoptera; family Acrididae; genus Schistocerca; species Schistocerca nitens. Next base: position 563,026,101 of record NC_064617.1, read on the forward strand.
CCGAATACATAGTCCTGTAAGTTACCAATTTCCGCGCTAGGCTCCGAGAATATGGTTCAGATGGCTCTGAACACTATGGGACTTAACACCTGAGGTCATCAGTCCCTCCGAGAATATAAACAAGTTCCTCGATTTCTTTTTGCCTGTTGACGCGTGTCTGTACATAAAAGAATTGTGCCAGAACAGTCTGAAGAAGCAACGCGTAGTTATTCTTCTACATTATGTATGCGTATAGATCATGGACGGTTCTAGTCGTAACATGTTCTCCGACGCACATTTCGGCCCTCGAGGTGTTATGGTCCTTCTTTGAAGAAAGTCTTCATCTGTGTTTTTACTAATCGGCGGTCAGGAACTGTATCGAAAATTTCTGGAAGCCAAGAAATACAGCATTGATGTGGGCCTCGCTATCAGTAGCCTTATGAGACTATGAAACACACTTATAATGTTGCATGATTTACTCTTGCATTTTTATAAATTACAGTTTTCATGGAAATTATATACACGATGAATTGTATAAGGAATTCTGAAATTGGTAACGCTATACAGCAAGCGCGACGCTTAAAAAATAATATGATTGTAGACGTTAACTGTTTGGTTAATAAACAGAATTTCCGTCATATTGTAAAGGAATCTACTTTTCAGCTCCAAGAGTGTCCATTTCATAACCAGGTTGCATTATCGTGCGATGTTCACACGATGCATGTGGTAATGTGGGATTCAGCAGGATAGGGACACGACATACTCGACCGGAACAATCAATGGGATTTTTTCATAGGGGGCGGCATTTCACATAACTGAATGTTCTCGAATACGGCCTGATTTTTAGACTTCGTAACATCCCATCCTACCAGTTATTCGGCTGCTTCCCGTTCCGCGTGCAGTGCGGGAAGAATGATTGCTTAAGACGTTCACTGTCGTACGCTTAAGCTGTCCTCACACGGGACGATTTAGCTATCGTTGACGTGGAACTATACGAGTTTTGTGACGTTATTTCCTGGTGTTTCACGTCAAGGAGCCACTTCGTCACGTGGAACACAAAATGAGTTCCGCAATATTTCCCCAACGTGCCATGTAAAGTAGAACCAATAAGAAGCAAGAACGCCCTCTACGTCACAAGCAGAACTCGTGAAGCGCCATATTGTATTTGTCATTTTCAGTTGAAGCCCATAAAGGATCTTGATAAATTAGTCATCCGAAACTAACCCTTAAATGTGAAAAAGGAAATAACTTATAGAAATGTTTGATACGGCACTGAATGCAGTATATCTTCAAGTTTAACTTATAAATGTTCAAAGTGGCTGTCGGCCGTGGTGGCCGTGCGGTTCTAGGCGCTGCAGTCCGGAACCGTGGGACTGCTACGGTCGCAGGTTCGAATCCTGCCTTGGGCATGGATGTGTGTGATGTCCTTAGGTTAGTTAGGTTTAAGTAGTTCTAAGTTCTAGGGGACTGATGACCTAAGATGTTAAGTCCCATAGTGCTCAGAGCAATTTGAACCATTTTTGAACCATTCGCGCATGCCACTAGAGGGAACGTCGGGAATTAGCAGTGTTAGTCGGTAATAAAACTTGAAGTTATTTACTCTTTTCTCAATTAAAGATCACTTTGTATAACTAATTTATAAGTACCCTGTATTTGGTGGGTTCAAATGGTTCAAATGGCTCTGAGCACTATGGGACTTAACTTCTGAGGTCATCAGTCCCCTAGAACTTAGAACTACTTAAACCTAACTAACCTAAGGGCATCACACACATCCATGCCCGAGGCAGGATTCGAACCTGCGACCGTAGCGGTCGCGCGGCTCCAGACTGTAGCGCCTAGAACCGCTCGGCCACCAAGGCCGGCTATTTGGTGGGGTTTATCTTACAACGTACTCCCTATGACTGAATGTGCTGTTTTTAAACACCAGCACATTGGGGATCTCTGGAAAACGCATAGTTATTGGTACGATATGTTGTAATAAAATTACGGAAACGTCACATTGGTGATCACAGAATTTACATGTTTAGTTATTTTCGTGTTATAAATAGCATGTTATGAGCGTACTCAGATTTAAGACAAAGAGACAGTCGTAGGATTTGTTATGATTAAATGTCAATTAATAGCATATCGACGACGAAAGCCTTCAGAAATTAATAGAAATAATTTCTATAATATGTGATTTTATGTAAACAGAAGTGTGTGCTCTCGTGGATATTTAAGTTTTTATTTATGTGCAAGCAGAGCAACTTGACTTGCATATGGAAAAGTGAGGAAATGTACGTTTTAATATATCAGACGTAGGAAATTTAAGCGCGTCCTTTTTCGATCAGAAACTGTGTGGTTTGCGAGCCAGATACTGCCGTAGGTGCCGCTGATGATCGCTAAAGTTGCACACCCACGGCTAACTATCATGTCCCGTGCGGCGAGGCCCTGTTTCTCTTGAGATCGGATCTCAACACGCGTCCACGTCGCCTGGCTCAGGCTGCCTCGTACCGTGCGAGGACGACATTAGCTCCGGCTGTTTCGCCGCCAGGCCAGACCGGACACACGGCGTTAGGCGTGCGGTTCTGCCGTGGCCGCCGGCGGTCACACGGCCCGTGCGTGTGGTTGCGCTGTGGCAGCCGGCAGCCACACGATCGTCAACGCGTTAAACGCCTGTGTGCATGCTCTAATTATTACCCGACCACGGTATTATTGCACTTGGCCTCCCGTGGCCGTTATCGGAAATACGCGCTGACGTTACACTAAACAAGTACAGTGGCGACCAAGTGAAGTGCATCGCTCTATGAAAGTTTTCAAGACAGGTGTTCATATAGTATCAAGTGTTTCAGCCTGTCCTAGTGAAAATCCACGATAAAAAATCATGATAAGACGACCGAAGAGCCCTCACTCCCAGATGTAATAGTATTGTCGTCGACTAATACTCTAATCTTGTTTCTGCAGTCACTGGATGTAGCCATACGCAGGGCTGTAGTATATCGGTAGATAGCTCATCTCAAGTTGATTCTTCAAATTTTGTACCGTATTGGCCCGATAATATGCCACCACCGCATATAAGCCGCGCCTCTCAATTTCTAGGAAGAAATAAAATTAAATATTTTGCTCGAACGTAAGCCGCACACTGATGGAGAGGAGAAAAATTACCAGAAATTTACTTGTACTTACATGTAACACATATGTATGTACCGTAAACATTTGTTGTAACATTGCCACCTAACATATAGACACTACATTTTGATTTATTAGGCCTACTCTCATCATAATCAGTACTGGTATTCACTTCAACATTCACATTCTCACTCTCCACATTTCCTTCAACTCCCAAAATTTTCTTCATTATCTTCTACAATATGTCATCACTACCTCCCAGCATTCCATAAGCGGCACTTATTGAACTCCTTGATAGTAGAAGCATGAAGCAAGAATCCAGTCGCACGAAAGACGACTGATGGCTCCTTAATCTTACCAGACGGTGTAATGACATGATCTTATTCCAGGAGCCAATCTGAATGCATTTTTTGAAGGTTGTTCATGAACGGTATTTTTTATGGCCGCATCTAGCGCCAGGAGCTGTGGAGTCATTCCTTCGGGTATTACGACAAGGCCAGTTTTTTCTGCAGCAAGTTTATCTTTTACTTCAGCAGATAGGCGTCCCTTAAAAGCGTCCAAAACTAGCAAGCCTTTCTTACCAACAGCAGACAGCCAGTCAACAAACAGCCCAGTTGCGTTGTCATCCAGCACTTTTCTTGGCAACGAATCACGAAGCTCTGATTAATATTTTCTTTTGACATACTTTTTCTCTTTATAATCACATAAGGGAGTAACTTTACCACCGGCGGCAACAGCTAACATGACATTTGTATGTCTACCGTCGTATTATTCGGCATGTCAGAAAATACTGGTGTTTCGTCAGCATTGACAGTCTCATGAAATGGATATGCGTGACAGTTTCGCAGTTAGGTGACGGACCACTGGAAGTTAAACAGTTTCTTCTCGAAATATGCTGGCATTCTCTGTCAAAGAGCAAGGCTTTCCCGCATAAACTGAGGGCATCCATCAATACTTGCACTTCAACTGGATTATTTCTCATGAGGCAGGCATCTCATTTTTCCTCTTATCCTCCACACAGGAAAGAGTCTTATCTTCAAGTTCCGAGTATTTGCCACATGAAAGTTCCTGGCTTATTAAAACTGTGTGCCCGACCGAGACTCGAACTCGGGACCTTTGCCTTTCGCGGGCAAGTGCTCTACCATCTGAGCTACCGAAGCACGACTCACGCCCGATCCTCACAGCTTTAGGCCGGTATTTCACTATCAAATTTCTTTGTCCAATATCTTTGTCCAATATCTTTGTCAAAGATATTTGATGGTGTAATAGGGACTTTGTCAAATGTCGTCCAATATTTGATCAAATCTAGGGCCTCGCTGTATATTTGATCAAAGAAATCGCTTGTCTTCTGTTCACTGCAATGTGACATGTTACCACATGGAGCGCTAGCATAGCTGCAGCGTTCTGTCGTCTGTAGTGTTTTTATAACCATTGCCGGTAAATACAATTGGTGTGTGCCGACAACTACAAAATTAATAGAGATGTCTGAAGCTGATGAGGCGCTTTACAACGTGGGGCTCCCTGAATACAAAAATAGATTAAGAAGATTGGAGACGAGACCTGACCTAACCTAACATAACATAACATAACATAACCTTCTCCTGTAGCAAGGAATCGGAGTGCTACAGTGAGCCTGTCTTCTGAAGATGTAGCAGTTCTTAAGTGAATATTGTGCTTTGTGATATGAGGATACACTTCATTGAGCACATACAGAAATGTATGCTCATCCATTCTTAAGTAATTGATGTACGACTTGACGTCTTCCACTGTAAGCTCACGTAACAAGTTTTGTTGAATGCTTTTATCGTGTCGTCGTAAAACCCACGGCTTCACCCAGATTAGATTAGTTTTTCGTTCCATAGATCCGTGCTGAGGAGATCCTCGTGGATGTGGAACATGTCGATTTTTTTAAGCTGAAATAACAATACTAATAGTATGAATAAATACATCATTTGTTTCTATTAAAAATTTCGCCAATGGAGTAGAAGGAGTTGGCCAGTAGTAAGTCTTTCAGGCTCCTTTTAAACTGATCTTTATTTCTAACTAATTTTTTTATGTTTGCTGGCAAATTATTGAAGATGAGTGTTCCTGAGTAGTGGACCCCTTTTTGAACTAAAGTAAGTGCTTTTAAGTCCTTGTGCAGATCATTTTTGTTCCTGGTATTGTATGTATGAACTGAGTTGTTTGTTGGAAAAAGAGATATATTATTTACGACAAATTTCATTAAGAAGTAAATATACTGAGAGGCAGTAGTTAGTATACCCAGTTCTTTGAAGAGGTTTCTGCAGGACGTCCGTGAATTTACTCCACAAATAATACGTATTACACGCTTTTGGACTCTGAAAACTTTTGTTTGACTTCAAGATTTACCCCAAAATATTATCCCATATGACATTATGGAATGAAAGTAGGCAAAGTATGCAAGATTTTTCATTTTTATGTTGCCTATGTCTGCTAACACTCGAATTGCAAATACAGATTTGTTAAGGCCTTTCTGCAGTTCTGTGGTGTGCTCCTCCCAACTGAATTTATTATCAAGTTGTACTCCCAGGAATTTAAGACTGTCAACCTCGTATGTATGGTTCCTTTTTTTTCCCCCTCTTCTTTTCCGCATGTGCACACAATGCAATTGCGGTACGTGCAACTGCTGCGGTTAATAACAAGTTGTTGTCAGCCATCTTGAACTTGACGAAAAATTTGATGACAGTGTAATACCCCTTGTAGCGCTACGTCAAAGATCTTTGTCAAATATATTTGACGGAATATTTGATCACATCTTTGATCAAATCTTTGACAAAGAAATTTGATAGTGTAATACCGGCCTTACTTCTGCCAGTATCTCGTCTCCTACCTTCCAAACTTTACGGAAGCTCTCCTGTTAGATGTCTCTTTTGAAGCAACCCAGGTCGCTCATTACATTCGTCCAGCCGATACTTTCTTCCGTTATCTGTGTTGTTTTCGGTTTTGGCATAACGCACAACTTTAAGTCTGAAGCTAGCATCGTAATTGCTGCGAATTCCTTGGCTTGCAGATATTTTGTGTTATAAATGGTCGTCCATGTCGGGGTTAACCAGGCTTTTCTACCAGTATCAAACTGAAACTAAGGAGACAATATTGATGAACCTACACAATATAAGTGCCAATAAAGTACCGGTAAAAATTTGCGCTTTTGCCTAATAAAATGCCTTGCATTCAGTTTCGGTTACTTACGCTAGTTGTCTTGTTGCAAATGAGCATAATTTTTTTTACCGCAATGGCAGCGGATATAAGCCGCACCAAAATTTTCGATGGTGACGTTTGCATAAAAAGTACGGCTTATTTTAAGGCCAGTCGGGTAAGTAAGCTCTCACGAGATAGTCTGCGTTTGTCTTCAAGCGTCTATCAGTTCAATTTTTCAGCATGTGCATGACGCTTTCCCGTAGGTCAAACAAAACTGTGACAGCTTGTTTTGAAAATAGTTTTATTTTCCAGAACAATCACACACACAATTTCAATAAGAAGTTGACTGTTTTTCCTGTCACTGACCATCTTCGCGTCGTAAGACGAATGCAGTAGTTTACTTCGACCACTAAAAAAACCACATTATCTAAACTGGGACCGTTGCCTTTCAGAAGCAAATGGTATACCGACTGAGCTCTCCACCTTCACAGCTTTACTTCCCCTATATCCTATTCTTCTGACTCCCAAATTTCATAGATGTGCTGTTGCATGCCTTGAGGCACTGTTACTCCTGGAAGAATGGATATTGCAGAGACACAACCACAACCTAGGGGATTGTTGTCGGAGAGAATTTTCATTCTGCAGCGAAGTGTGCACTAATTTGTAACTCCCTGATAGATTAAAACTGTGTGCCGGACCGGGTCTCGAAACTATATGTCTTTGCCTTCCGCAGGCAAGTGCCCTTTCGACTGAGCTATGAAAGCACGACTCACTACCTCCTCTCATATCTTTAGTTTCGGCCGGAACCTCTCTCCTTACTTGGGACTCTGTCCACAGGCCCTAATGGCTCCATCGATACTGACCGACCGCCTTCTCATCATCTGCCAACGACGTGATCGGATGCAATATGGAGGGGTGGGGGATCGGCGCACCACTTTCCTGCCCCTTGTCGGTTTTCGGTTCGTGGAGCCGCTACTTCTCAACCTAGTAGTTTCTAAATTGGCCTCACGAGGCTGAGTGCAACCCGTTCCAGGCGTCCCACCGAGGAAAACTCCCTGGCTGTACTGGGAATCGAACTCTGGTCCTCTGACCACTCATCCAAGGAGGCTGACAGTACATCTCTCCCGCCTCCCAGTTTCACAGTTCTCCTGCATACCTCGCAGGACTACCTCTCTTGGAGGAAAGGATGTTGCGGAGGAATGGCTTAGCCACAGCCGAGAGAATTGTTTGCAGAATGAATTTTCACTCTACAGAGGAGTGTGCGTTGATTTGAAACTTGCTGGCGGATTAAAACTGCATGCATACAGGCTTAATTTGAAGAAAAGAAAAGAAAAAAGAGCTTCCTGTACTGTTACCTACCGGGGGGGGGGGGGGTTGGAAATTTTAGCTCCTTAAAACGAACGGTTTTCTGCGCAATTTAAAATTGTGGATACAACACCTGTACTAGTAAAATCGAAAGTTCCATCGTACCACATCTCAAAATCATCAGTTCTGGTTTTTTCGTCAGAGCTAGCGGTACCAGTTACTGGTGTGTATCGGCAAAAACCAAGCACTGCGTACATATACCTCGCAAGCTGTATATCCGGCGTTGCCCGGGAGCCAATACCACCGTAAGCACGCTTCTCTCACCGCGTAACACTCCCTCGCCCATTGAGCGGACCGTGTGTCAGATAACGTAGAGCTTTTAACGTAGTTGTAATGATGTGTGATAAAAAATACGGCGAATGTATTTTTTAGCAGTAACTGCTAACGTTACAACCACATGATGTAATTTTTGCGATAGGCTGACCCGTTGAGACAGGCAGTGTCAAGCTGGAACACGTTCTGACTTGTCAGTCAGCGTCCAGAGACGCTAGACTGAGGTTGTGTGTACCGTGTCAGTCGCGCATCATGGATTCCGAACAATTCGTGAGCATTAAGTTCAGTTTCAAGTTGCAAAAAAGTGTCAAAGAAACTCAGAAAATATTAAAATTGGGTTATGGCGATAATAATTCATCTCTGAAAAGAGTTTATAAGTTGTATGAGCGACTTAAAAGCGGAAATGAGTCGCTAAAAAGCGAGCAACATTTGGGATGTCCATTAAGCTAAAAAAACAGAAGAAACCGTATAAAAAGTGGCAAAAATTATTCGTTCAAACAGGCGAATAACTATTCGAGGGCTTCCCGAAGAACTTAACATCTTGTTCGGGGCCGTGCAAAGCATCCTAATTAATAATCTGCAAATAAGACGAGTGCAAAAGACTTTTGAATGATGGACAGCAGGAAAATCGTGTGTCAGTTTGCACGGAGTTGAAGGGTCGTCTTCATTCAGTTCCGGACTTCATATCCAAATTGTATTGGAGATGAAACTTAGATCTGTTGGTATGACCCTGAGACGAAAATTCAGAATTCTCGACATGAAACCAGTTTTATATATATATATATATATATATATATATATATATATGTGTGTGTGTGTGTGTGTGTGTGTGTGTGTGTGTGTGTCGCTTTTGATTCACGAGTTTTTGGCCGGAAGAAGTGTTCCTGTCGGTCCACATCTGCCGTGCTCACCAGATTTAGGACCATGTGGCTTCTGCCTCTTCCTAAAAACTAAAACCGTGCTTAAAGGAAAACGTTTTGACATCATTCCTGATACTGAGAGAACCACGACAGAGCAGCTGAACACCCTTCCAGAAGAAGCCTTCCATAAATGCTTCCAATAATGCTTCCAGTCATGGATTCAGTGTTGGGATAAGTATTTTGAAGGACATTAAATCAAATTCCATGTAAGCTTATTATTCTTCTAATAAAATTATTCATGCCTCGTATTTGAACTATACGGGAGACGGAAGTCCAGATACGACATAAGCTTGCTATCTTTGTCGTATTCATGTATCAGATGCAGACATCGCTTGTGTGATGTTTGTGTGAAAACGACGGCAGTGTTACAAATGGAGTGTGAAGAGATTTAAGACTTGTGTCTTGTAATTTTTTCTCTGAACTGTATTTCGTCTGCCAGTAAGTTTTCTTGAACCCCATAAACAGAATCTGGAAATAACAACGAGGGCAAGTGAAAACTACATAGGTTTTTGCCACGGTTGTTATATTTACCACGGATTTGCTTGTGAGAAGTCTCATATCTTCTCCTTCTGTGTCGGATGATACATTCTGACCATGAATACTGTAGTTGGAGACTGGTAATTATGAAAAGCATCAAATTAGCTCTTCCTCCATCTGGCTATTTTAATTATGATTGTATCCGCCTAACTTGTTTACAAATTGTATTACTGTAGGTATGCTATAAACTATTAAAAATAGTCTCTATAAAGTGGAAGGGTTAACTTTACCGGTCTAAAAAAATTACAGTAGATTATCTGTATTGGATAGAAGCGATAGGTACTGAAAAGATATAATTTTTTATTAATATGCGTGTGTTTGTCAACCACCTAGTTTTTCAAATATTTTTTTTTCTTTTTATGTAACTGGAATCTCTGCCTTATGTTCATTTTGAAAATCGCTTTTCGTTGCTAGATTTTATTTCCGTTGTTGCTCCATATGTCTTCCTCTTCCAGTTAAATGTATTCCATTTCATTTAATGCTATATATCGGAATCAATCGATAATTCCACTTACTTAGTAGTATTTCCGTGACTCAGTACATCGATCAGCATTAGTATCTCGGGGTCACGAATCTTGCTTCTCTGTGACACATCAGAGCCATCTCAAAATAATTGGTGCTGTCTTATTATTAGACGTCACTTCCCTTACAAGATCGTCCTGTTCCCCAGATTACCGAGGAAGCACCAACGCTCCAAATAAAAAAAAAAGTCAGTTCATATCTCCTCAGTGACCATCGCCTGCTTGATGGACCAGCTTTTTATGCTGTTTTATCGCATTTTTCACTGCAAAATAGCATTATATTTCCACAGTTAACATTCCACTCTAATTACGTGGTTAATCGCCTATCGTTCTCAGTAGTTCACACGCACAACCTGTTATCCAAATCCTATCACAGAAAGAGACTCTGAACGCTCGGTATTGTCGGTGGATTCATGTTCATTTTTTCAATTTGCATACACAGATGTTAATGTGAGTTTGAACACAGTTTAATTTAAATAATCTCGTTTCAGTTTTTTAATTAATTTCAGTGGATTATCTTTCCAACAGATTTTACGTCAAGATGGACGCTTGACCTCATTTTGAAAGGGCGCATCTCCAGCGTCTACTCCGTAATAACGTCGGTATGTGTGTTCCAGTTTATGAGAATTATAGCATCGTCTGAGCGTAATGAAACAGAGGAGCAGCGCAAGGAATGTTGAATGAATGCGCATAGTGGTAATTCAAAACACCTTCTCTACATTCATGGGAATTTTAAGTAAATGTTGAGAAGGCATGAAAATGTCTATCCCCGCAATACTTGCAGTGGCCCTTCCGCTGTAAAATAACATTAACAAAGCCTTAACCTTCTTAAAAAAACCAAATCACTACAGCCAAAATATGAGTTTCTGCTTGTGCGACAACTCGACAGATTGAATAACTAAGTAGTCATCGTGGAAACGGCAGCAGTGCAGCGATCAGGAAGACATGTGACAAGTATATCATCCGGGATGAGAAGGCAGGAATGACACCTAGTTAGGAACTTCCACTGCAAACTTACCTTTCGGTCAGCAAAGCGAACATAAAGTGACCAACCCTACACTAACCAAAGAATTTAGTGACGACGGAATATATCATTTTATCCAATTGAACCAAATAGACACAACCCGACTACCCTGAAGAGCCATATAAACAAGACTATTCCGCAGATCAAGGTGCACTTGACTTTTTAGGCAACATGTACCAACGTAAAGCAAACAAAATTTCGTTGATGTCAACGCTATCTCTTGACATGTAGTAATTCCATGGAAACGACTTGATCACTAAAAATTTTATTTATGACGCGTTTCGAGTAATTATCAACTGATAAAATGCTTAGGAAAGCTCATACACGTGAGCAATACAAGAAGAATGTACAGTCTCATGTGCAGTTACAATCAGCTTTCCTAAACATATTTTTTCTGATAGTGATTACTCGAAACGCATCATAAACAAAGTCTTTAACGATCAAATCTGGATGCCAAGTCTGAATGGTCGCGTACCTTACAAATGGAAGACTTCATCAGTCAAATAGAAGAACGCTATCTCGGCACTAACGAAGTGGACCAGCGAGACAGCTGGAATCACGTAGTGTTTGTCGCACATAATCGCACATGAAATCGATGTATCGTTGCCCGATTCCGACCAGAAAATAAGACGAGGTTAGCGTCGCTGCCACGAAAAGTGGAACTCGGACTTCGAGTCCCGTCTCTGCGTGTGCTGTGAAAGACAGTAATGTATCTAGTTTTTAAACAGTATGCGACACCATATGGTGCTACTTAACATATTGACAAAAATGGGAATTGATAGAAAATTAATAGCTACCGTTATGGCAAACGTGACTGAAGTAAAATCCAAATTAAACCTTTCGAGGATGTTTCTATCTCTCTCTCTCTCTCTCTCTTTGTCTTTCTTTTTCTTCCGTCCTCTGACTGCTTTGATGCGGTCCGCCACGAATTTCTCTTCTGCATCAACCTCTTCATCTTAGAGTAGCACTTCCAACCTATGTTCTGAATTATTTGCTGAATGTATCCCAATCTTTGTCTTCTTCTAGTTTTTACCCTCTACAGCTCCCTCTAATATCTTGGCAGTTATTCCCTGATGTCATAATAGACGTCCTGTCATCCTGTCCCTTTTTCTTGTCTGTGTTTTCCATATATTCCTTTACTCGCTTATCCTGCGGAGAACTTCCTCATTCGTTACCTTATCAGTCCACCTCATTTTCAACATTATTCTGTAACACCACATCTCAAATGCTACGTTTATCTCCCGTTCTGGTCTTCCCACAGTCCATGTTTTATTTCCATACAACGCTGTGCTCCAAACGTATATTATCAGAAATTTCTTCCTCAAATTAAGGTCTATGGTTGACACTAGCGTACTTCTCTTGGCCAGGAATGCCGTTTTTGCCTATTCTAGTCTGCTTTTTATGTCCTCCATGATGCGTCTGCCATTGGTTATATTACTGGCTAGGAAGCATAATTCCTTAACTTCAACTTCTTCATGGTCACCAGTCTTGATGTTAAGTATTTCGCTGTTCTCTTTTCTGCTACTTCTCGTTACTTTCATCTTTCTTCGATTTATTCTTAATCTTTGACTATGCATTCCAGTCGATAGATCCTGTAATTCTTCTTCACTGTCACTGAGGATAGCAACGTCATCAGCAAATCTTACCATCTTACCATTCTTTCACCTTGAATTTTAATCCCACACTTGAACCTTTCTTTTATTTCCGTCATTGCTTCCTCGGTTTACTGATTGATCAGTAGAGACGAAAGACTACACCCCCCCCCCCCCCCTCTGACAACCTTTTTAATCCGGGCACTTCGTACGTGGTCTTCCGCTCTTATTGTTCCCTCTTGGCTCTTGTACATATTGTATACCAACTGTCAGTCCCTATTCGGAATATCATGCACCATCTTATAGTATCGGAAGATTTCCCATGTCGAAAAATCCTATGAACGTATCTTGACTTTTCTTCAGTATTGCTTCCATTATCAAGCGCAATGTAGGAACCGTCTCTCTGGTCTCTTTCCCTTTCCTGAAACCAAACTGATCGTCATTCCTCTAAACTCTTTGATTTTAAACAGGAGTGAGGGGGATGGACTCTCAGAACATGTTCAACTTCTTATTGGAGAAAATAATACAGTAACAGTGTTAAAAATCAAAACTTCGGAACCAGTTTAAAGCGTCAACGATAGAAGTTAAGAATTGTACGTAGGCAGATTGTTTATCTTCTGAATATCATACGGGGACCAGCTTGGACATAGCAAACAAACTGGTTTGCAGGTATCTTACGGAAAAACGAACGTAAATAACGTTCAGACACCATCGACCGCTTTTATCAGACTGCCCGCACCCTGGGGTCTGCCTCTGGGTCGCAGGGTCCCGGTTCCCATTCCCAACCATCTCGGAGATTGGGTGTTTGTGGCGTCCTAAGCGGCGCGGAATCCGACAGAGTGGTGTAGAAATAGAAAGATTTTCACCAGTCGGGCAAACAACTGCAGATGAGGTCTCTCGGTCAGTAATGCCATACGATCATTTGAACACCGTGTACAGACCATAAAATAGAATAGCCATAAATACCTGGACGAATGAACTGAAGCCACAGTGTCAGATAAAGAAGTTCTGAAAGCGAGAGTAAGGAAAAAATTCTATACTCTGTGAAACCTTTTCAACAAGATGTGCTGTTCCATAAATATAACTCCCTGGAAGATTAAAACTGTGCGTAGGACCGAGACTCGAACGCGGGGCCTTTGCCTTTCGCGGGCAAGTGCTCTGCCAACTTCTTCTTCTTCTTCTTTTAAATTTTACAACGACCGTGACAGGATTCGAACCTGCAATCTTCGGATCCGAAGTCCGACGCCTTATCCATTTTTTTTGAAAACGTAAAACATAAATAAGTATATTTTCTCAACATTCTTCTTTTTTTTTTTTTTGTAAACGTAAATACGTATACAGTCTCAACATCAACAACAACCCAACTTTTTTATGAGGGAGCACATGAGAAAGAAAACAAATAGGCTGCAGATACAGAGTTATGCATGAACAGGATAAACATGTGTAAGAAAAAAAAACTTAGAAGATGAGGGGAAAAGAGAAGTGAAAGAAATTAGGAATACTTGCTGCGCCATGCTCCATTTTAGCGCGCCATCAGAACAACGTCCACTCCATCATTGACGATTAGAGGGGGAACTGGGATCGTCCAGTCTTGGCTGGCACGTTTCGTTGAGATTCCAGCTCCGAGGCGGGTTGGCGAAAATACTCTGGGAATAGTTCGCGAAAGTGTCCCGATAGTGTCAATGTCGGCGAAGGGTGTGGTGGTGTACTTGGAGGCGTGTTCAAAAGTCCGCCGAATCGACGATGTCCCGGAAGAGGTAGCTTGATAGCCATGTCATTCATCCATGTGATGGCGTGCCACTTAGACGATGAAAGGCAAGTCGTGACAGGATATATCATAATGGTAGGAGAAACGTGATGTGGGGGTAGTCGGAGGTAGAAAGCCACAATCTTCTGTACGAGGGTCCAGACAGCTGCTGCTGGCCTACACTCAAAACGATGTGAATCCGTATCTTCGACATTGCACTTGAGGGAGAGGGGTGAGTCCACCAGCGCGATGCGATGCAGTTTCTGTCTTGCCGTTGACGTGAAGGTGCTACGTCGCGTGGTGTCAGTGGTGTGGTATAGTTGGTGGATCGTTTTCCAAACTGTGGGCCATGAAACCTGGGGATGAAGTGCTTCGACGGGGTTTCGGGCTGGGGACTTTCGGAGAAGGCCGTAGATGTCGTCTTCCTGGTCCTGGGAAGCACGGTGCATATGTTGCTGTATTACAAAAAGAAACGGCCGATGTGCGACATCGGAGGAGGTATGTGTGCCAAAAACGTCGGTGAGCGTCTCGAAACAGGTCCGAGCTCGGTGGTCAACATTCTAGTAAAACTAGCATTTTGGCTTTTCCGTAACTGGAACATAGTATTGCTGTAAAGTGACGTAGTCTTGGCTCTCACTTTAACCAAATCGAGGCCACCATCCCGCTTCGACAAGATGAGAGCATCCTACTGGACTTTGAAGATGTGTCTAGAACATATAAAATACCCGAAAGCCGCCTGTAGTCTGGCTGCCATTGTCGCAGTGATGGGCAGAATGTGCGCGATATGAAGTATCGGGGCTGCCAGATGAGTATTGACGAAGGTGAAAATTGATCGCCGAGGTGCGGCGAATGTCTCGCCTGTACAACAGTCCGAGACGGCGAAGAGTGTCCACCAATTGAAAGGGGACTACGCTGTCTGCGGCAAGGCCGCGGCCGGTCTTCATGGCACGTGGTTTTGCGACATTCGTAACCTTCGCTACGCCTGCACTGTAACGAGTAATCCATTGCATCGTAGCTTGTACGTCAGTCGCTGAACGTACGACGAGGGCCAAGTCGTCCGCGTTGGCTCGGCAGCGGAACACATGATCCGGAGTGGAATACCTGTCAAGCTTCGCCGTAATCCGCAAACGAGTGGTTCCATCGCAGTGGCATAAAGCACCGTCGACAGTGGGTAACCGTGCCGTACTGAGCGTTAAATCCGTATAGGTTCTGTAAGTCTGCCGTTGATGAGAAGCCTGGACGTTGCCCCACGAAGGAGCCGCATAATCACTTGCGTGAACGTCGGGGTAATCACCATGCTGTCCATCACTGCGTTGAGGAATGCATGACTGACACGGTCAAACGCTTGATTGATGTCGATGGACATTAAAGCGCCTGGCAAACGCGAGTGTGTTGCCACAGCGATCACATCTCGATATTCACTGACGGCTGTCTGTATATTATGATCGCCGCCTAAGGATGTTTGTTCGTGGGAAACAGTTTCTCGTAATACAAGTTTGAGTCGCGCAGCTAGAAGGCGTGTGAAAATCTTGAAGTCGGAATTGAGTAACGTGATCGGCAGATAACTATAGAGTCGTGTGTTTCCTTCAGGTTTCGGAACTGGTATGAGTAAGCCTTCCATGAACGTTGGTGGCGGGAGTGGCGCGCCGGACATAAGTTCCCAGTACATGTCTCTCCATCTTGGCAACATCAAATCTTGGAAGGTTCTGTAAAATTCGAACGATAAACCGTCCGGATCGGGAGACCGACGCAGTGATCCTTTGGCCACAGCGCCATGGACGTCGTCGGTGGTCGCTTCCGCAGTCAGGAGGGATGCAGCCGCGGCGTTTAGTACACAATCTATTTCGTGGGCTACCTCAGCAATGGCCTCTGCACCGGCAGGTATTTCTTGATAGAGAAGTCTGTAGTGCGTTGTGAAGGCATTCGCAATGGTAGCTTCCGATGTCAGCCATCGTCCATCAGGTACGTCTAAAGTTGTCATTAAGGCCTGTCGGCGTCGACGAACATTTTGAGCAATATGATGCACAGAATGTTCTTCACCGTTAATCCTATCTTGGCTGCGTGCTCGCACAATGGATCCTTATAGACGGCACCTGGTCAAGGTAAAAATCTTTGCCTTGATGGGTTGAGCTCCTTTTAGACAATCTGGGGATGGAGGATGATCCATGAGCTCGCTTAGAGCGCTATAGTAGAAATCTGTTGCGTGGTGATTCCACCTGGATCTGGCTCTGCCATAGTGTGTCAAGGTGCGTCGGATGGCCAGTTTGGTGCACAGTGACCACCATTGCGGTGTGGTCTCGCAACGCATGATACATTGAACACAATCGCGCCATGTGTCGGTGACGTGTTATCGATCTTCAGGGTCCCGCAGTAGCGTGACGTTGAGTTTCCAAGGTCCTGCACTGCGTCTTATATATTGCCTATGTAGGTTCATGGTACAGATGTAGATGTCATGATCCGAGAAGGCAGACGGCCAACGTTCCGCGTCGAGAAGAACGGGTTTTAGAGCGTCAGAGATGTATATTCTATCGAGTCAGCGGGCGGAGTGGCTCTTGACGTGTGTATGCCCCGGGCAGTCGCCGTGTACCACTCTCCAAGTGTCGAGGAGACGAAGGCGGCGGACGAGGAAGCGAAGTTCCGGACTGAGGGTATTGGTCTGTACGCTCGAGAACACAGTTGAAATCTCCACCTACGATGAGATGATCGTATCTGCCGACGAATAAAGGCGCGATATCTTCTGCGGAGAACTGGGAGCGATCCCTTCGTTTATCAGCGTCCGATGGGGCGTAGAGATTTATGATTTTGATTCCTTCAACTGTTATGGCCACCCCTCGCGCCGTTGGGAGATATGCAATTCGGAAACTGCAATCCCTTCTCGGAGGAGGATGGCTGCGCCTGTACGTCTAGTATCCATAACACTCGGAGCAAGTTGCTGTTCTTGTAGCAGGGCAATTCTATGCCCGCTGCTCTCAGCGTGTCACGGAGCAGGTGAAGTTTAACGTATCGATATTATTGGTGTTGATAGTAGCTATTCGGTATGCCTGATGCCGTGCTGACGATAGGTTCGCAGCTGGTAAAGATTGTCGTGGTGGATTCTGGAAGTCCATAGTAGTCGCAGGAGTCGTCGTAGAAACATCCCCCATTTTATTGTTGGTCTAACGGAGGAACAGATCTGATTACCGCATCGGGTGGAGGTGGTAAATCCTTGTCATCCGCCCATTAAAAATCGTCAGTTTCAACATTGGTGAGAGGTGGCAGCGCTGACCGAGTCGGCTCAATTGCGTCGGTGACGACGGGCGTGCTATGTTGCATATCTTGAGGACGATATGTCTCCGTGGCAGAGGAAAAAGAGTTATCGTGTACTCCGTCAGATTTATGTTTCATCTCTTCGTCCTGCAGAGGGGGCTCAGTGGTCAATTCCGATGTCTTGTCGCGTTTTTTTTGTTTTTTTTTTTTCGTCATTTGGGTGACCTTTGCTTCCGGCAATGTGTTTCGGTGTCTGAGGAGGGAAGAGATTCGCGTCGTTCCGGTACAAAAGCCGCAGGTGCTGTGATGCGGTCTTCAGTCTCCATAAAACTCTCGCTGGTATCCTTGTGATCTTCTAGCCTGGGTGTGTCCGGCTGTAAGTCATGTTCGCGGGCTGCACTGCCGGTGGCAAGGTGATGCGACGCCTCCTGGTGTATCGGTCCAGAGAGACGGTCATGAATTGCGTCTTGTGAGGGATGGACGTGCAGTGTCGCCGCATAGGTGATTGGAAGGGTGGTTGTGGTTCGATTGGATTGTTTGGGGGAGGAGACCAGACAGTGAGGTCATCGGCCTCATCGGATTAGGGAAGGACGGGGAAGGAAGCCGGCCGTGCTCTTTCAAAGGAACCATCCCGGCATTTGCCTGGAGCGATTTAGGGAAATCATGGAAAACCTAAATGAGGATGGCCGGACGCGGGATTGAACCGTCGTCCTCCCGAATGCGAGTCCAGCGTGCTAGCCGCTGCGCTCGGTGGTTGTGGTTCGGTCGGTGTTCGTATCGTCGTACCGTGGTTGTGTGATGCGGAGTTGGAGCCATTCATTACAGATGTGGCCCTGTTTGCCACAACCTGGACATGTTGGAGGTTATCCGTCGTAAATGACCACCGCACGGCAGCCGCCGATGGATCAGTACGATGGGACGTGCCGTTTGCGATCTATTCGTACTTGTCTCACACCATTAAGCACCGGATACGTCGGAAATTGTGCCCATGTCTCGGCTGTGTGACTTTTCCGTGCAGGCTTAGCGCGGCGATGACTTCATCTTCATTCACCTCGAAAGGCAGTTCGAATACACGGAGCGTTCGAAGGCCAAGTCCTGTATGGTCGACAACCACAAGCACACAGCCACAAGCCCGACGTTGCCGTCAGAGTGTCGAGATTTTAGTACATGTCGCGTCCGTTGAATAATCTCGTTGCAGGCAGCGCCGGAAGTCATCTTAACATAAACGACGCTGCTAATGATCGATAGGTGTATGCCGATGAGATCGTCACGGGGGATCTTCACATCTTCGCGTAGGAAGCGTTAGACGGCCAGTGCTTTGGGTCATGTGTATTCATTGGAAAAGGTGAACTTAAAAAGTGTAAGAGTTGGCCATTATAGCTTATTCGACTGATTAGCGCGGTGACGGGGAATTAAACAAGCACCCCGCGCGCGCAACGGCGTGGACGGCCGAGCGCGGTCCGCACTGCCGCCCTGCCGAAAGCAGACTGCCAAACTGAGCTACGCAAGCACGACTCACGACCACTCCCCACAGCTTTACTTCCGCCATTACTTCGTCTCCTACGTTCCAAACTTCACAGAAGCTCTTCTACGAAACTGGCAGAACCAGCACGTTTGGAAGAAGTTTTGATCTAAATGGCTCTGAGCACTATGGGACTTAACTTCTGAGGTCATCAGTCCTCTAGAACTTAGAACTACTTAAACCTAACTAACCTAAGGACATCACACACATCCATACCCGAGGCAGGATTCGATCCTGCGACCGTAGCGGTCGCGCCGTTCCACACTGTTGCGCCTAGAACCGCTCGGCCACTCCGACCGGCGACGAAGTGTCGGTCGGATGTCAATTTAACTTCGTACATGTACACACCATCGGCGGGTATGTGATTTATGAGAGCTGCAGTGCAGCACTAGAGTGCTGCGATGAGTTGCATGGCTCTGTGCATGTGGTGTGGATTACGAAAGAAAATACAATGTCTCTCATCAGCTCGCCGCAAATCAGAGTTCTTAACTGTTCACAAGTTCTGTATCAGCTCGAAGCCCTCACGTGCTACATCACGACAAGACTTACCCACACATTCACAGCTCAAACATTTCAATGAGCCCCCGTAGATGTGGGTGGACATATAAGTTTTGCTACGTTTCGTCTATAGGGCGCCAACTCACATTCGTCGCAATGAACCACATGTTCCAGAAAAGTATTTAATATGCAGGCAGGATTTGCTATGCAAAAATCACGCACGCACTCACGTACTTTTTAAAAGTTTCACAAATTTGAGTTCATTTCCAATAAGAACATAGAAACGTCGGAAGTCACTGTTCACAGTAAATTAATTTCAGGGCCTGGAGGTCTTGGAGGCAACTGAATAAACCACGACTAACTGCGTGACTTATCTTTAGAAATCCGTTAAAATTGCACAGTGTATCAAACTGTAAATTCCACAGTGGGCACAAAATGAAACCTTGTAAGGGTGGCTTGTATCACGCTCACCCGAAAAGTAACAAATTCATCAGATGCCGAAACGTAGCTATGTCCGAAAGTAGGACCTCTGAAGAATTCACACACGCCAACTAGTGGCTATTTCACCGCTCATCAGATAAACTTCCTTGAAACACAGACTAACACAGCCTGACCGCCTCCAAGAGCGTCTGTACAAAGACTCCTCTCCAAATTGCCGCTGTTCTCCTAGGAAACCTCGGTGAAGCACCACTGAAGTCAACTGAACTACTAAACATGAAATTTGCTGAAACATTTAATTTCAACAGTTTATACTCATACGATACATGAAACACACGGAAATTTTGCGAGAAATATTATGCTGTTATCAGTTTCCTTCTATCTACCGTAGTTTATAAACAACAATTTCTGTGGTTTTCGTCCGTTTTCGGATTTATAAGTGTAAATATTAACAAACAATTTAAATTATTCATAAAATAATTTCCTATATATCTAAAGTTTACAGTACTGCTGCTACTTTTATGTTTCTCTAACTATTTGGTAAGAAGATGTGGTGTGCGTACTGTAAGACCTTCGGTACGCACACCATCAGATTATTTGACTTGTCGCTCTAACGAAGTAGGCGAGTGTCAGCAATATGTCTCGTGGTCTTATCGTGGCGTGTTTATCTTCTGCCGTTAGGTCAGACGATAGAAATGCCACTTGCACGCTTAGAGTAGCAGATTGACGGTGAGCAACTTTAAACAGAACTTGATTAATTTTCACACACATTTATTAAAATAATAAAAAGCATAGAAATTACTTAACTTGATTCTGGATGCTGTTTACAATTGACAATCTGAAGTTCCTTTGGTCTTGGTACGTTAATCTTATTCTCACATATCTCTGATACTTGACAAAGTGTCTATACATTTATCTTCATGGCTATGTACAGGAATATGATAATCTTATTAGGCGCAGACTGAAACTTGACTATAGACTGGTACAGACAAATGCAGACTGGTGCAGACTAATGCAGACTGACTAATCGGAGGTCTGCACACTCGTTATAATACCTAGAGCGTTCAGGTATCACTGCGTGAGTGTGATCCGCGAGGAGAAAAGGTTCTACGTTAGCAGCAATCTCATTGGTTGCGTTACATATTAATACGCGGATCGGCGGAAGCAGAATTTGGTCCGTCTCTAAGACAGCGCCATCTCGTAGTGGGGAGACGGACGAGCGCTGCGCCTGCGCTGTTGTGCTTAGCGGGGCGCGCTCTATTGGGAAAGTTGTGTACGCGGAACTATGTACACAACGGAAGAGCTGCTTTTAATTGCGCGAAATCCACTTTCTGGCTTCTCATTTAAATATCTGAATACTTTCCGTAAATATACTATCATAGTCCGATACGTTTCTGTGAGATGTATCCGTAGACACCTCGTTTGTTGCAGTCGGATAGTGCGTTGCCGAGATATTGACTTTTACAGTTCAGGAATTGCTTATAACATTTAAAATGCAATAACTTATAAACTAATGCGCATATCAAAGGTACGTCTTGAAACGTCGATCTTTGTCGCCTCAGATGAGCCTACTGACCCTTCAGTGGCACATGTTGTTCAATATTTATTAATTTTGGGGTAAGCTTTAATTGTGCACTAGACGCGAAAAGCAGCCATGAGAAATGAGCAGCCATTGTGCTCCCCAACGGAAGGTTTTCCCCAGTCACGCGGTCACGTTAGTGGCCGTGGAAGTCCAGAAATAGCCCCGTCGTGGAGCATAGTGTGAACCTGACCCTCTGCTGTCAACAAGAATATGACCCGATCTTAGCCGCAGTCTGTGCGTCCGCGGTCGCGTGATTGTAATTTAAATGTGTCGGTTCCCTTTTCAATAGGCTGTCGCATCACAGTGCAATAGTGTTATTCGTGTTTTGTATTGTTACCGGGCCTGGCGGGTTATAAAAGAGCCGTGAACAGCGTCGTATGTTGAGTGATCGATGGGAAGGAAACGCACATGACGTGTACTCGTTTGTGGCCGCGTTATCAGTAGCTGACACAATTTGAAAGCGGCCCCATTGTGGATTTGCGTTTGGCCGACTGGTCGAATCTGCAATATCCAGATGTGTGGGTCATTCCGGTGTGACAGTGGCCCGATGTTGGACTTCATGGGAACTTCGCGAAGATCCCAGTCGACATGTCTGACTACCTCAAGTAGAGGATCGCCGTATTGTGCATCAAGCACATCATATCCCCTTTGCATATGCGCCTGCCGTCCGAAAACATGTAAAGGACTCCCTGCAACATTCTGTGTCCGTCCGTAGCATTGGTCGGAGACTAACATCAGCCGGAATAGAGAATTGTCCTCCCATGTGTAGGCTGCCGGTAAAACCATAAGACAAGTGGTAGGCTCTGAAGTGGTGCCAGGAAGAATGGACTGCTCATGAATGGCATCACATTGTATTCAGCGATAAATCACGGTTCAGCACTGCAGGGATGACCATCGTCGGTGAGTATGGCGACGATCTGGCGAGAGGTCCCATTCTTCCAATGTTTTGGAGAGACACAGCGGTCTTACTCCAGACATCGTGTGGAGAGTCATCGGATACGACTTGAGGTCACAGGTGATAGTGGTTGAGGGAACTCTGGAGGCACCAAGATACTTCACAGACATCCTGCGTCCTCATGCGTTACTTCTCACCCGACAGTATCGTGGTGCTACTTTCTAAGAAGGAGACGCTCGTTTTCACGTGTCACATCTCCCTACGAAATGCGTGCGCGATGTTGACGTACTCCCGTGCCCAGCAGGATCTTCAAGTGTGTCTCCGATAGACCGTATGTGGGACCAGCTCAGACTTCTACTCCGTGCCAGAGCCAGTATCCAAGATATCAATGACCAGTTGTAACAGTTGTCGGCCACCTTGCTTTAGGAGAGGAGACAATGGATTTATGACACCGTCTCCAACCGAATGAGTGTACGCATACATCTCAGAGGGAGTGTAGTGTCATACTGAGAAGTAGGCTCATACAGCCAATTCTTTGTAAATGTGACTCGATTTTGTAATCACTGCAATAATATAACATGCCCTCTCAGCACGTGAGGCTTCATTCCGTTCCCTCTTTCTCTTCTGGATGCTTCACTTTTTTTTTTAAGCAGTGTATTTCACGGAAAATACAAGAAAGCCTCTGATTATGAAATCGCTTGGATGGTGGACCTTATATGAAAATAAACTAAAATATACGAAATCTTGCCAGATTTCCTAGCCCCGTCCAGGTACTGAGATGGAAATGTACAAGCGCTCGATAACATCTACATCTACACGTATATAGATAATCCGCAGGCCACCGTACAGTGCGTGGCGGAGGGCATCCTGTACCACTACTTGCCATTTCCCCTCCTGTTCCAGTCTCAAATACAGCGAGGGATAAACAATTGCCTGTACGCCTCCGTATGAGCCCTGATTTCTCGTATCTTATCTTCGTGGTCCTTACGCGCGATCTATGTTGGCGGCAGTAGAATCTTTCGGCAGTCAGCTTCAAATGCTGGTTCTCTAAATTTTCTCAATAGTATTTCTCGAAAAGAACGTCGTCTTCCCTCCAGGGATTCCCATTTGAGTTCCCGAAGCATCTCCGTAACACTTACGTGTTGTTCGAACCTACCGGTAACAAACTAGCAGCCTGTCTCTGAATTGCTTCGATGTCTTCCTTCAGTCCGACTTGGTACAGGCCGCGCGGAGTGGCCGTGGGGTTTGAGGCGCCATGTCACGGATTGCGCGCCCCTCCCGCCGGAGGTTCGAGTCCTCCCTGGTGCATGGGTGTGTGTGTTGTTCTTAGCATAAGTTTACGTAGCGTCTAAGTCTAGGGACCGATGACCTCAACAGTTTGGTCCCTTAGAAATTCACACACATTTGAACATTTGAACTTGGTACGGATTCAATAGACTCGAGCAGTACTCAAGAATAGGTAGCACCAGCGTCCTACGTGCAGTCTCCTGTACAGTGAATTACTCTTTCCTAAAATTCTCCCAATAAAGTCGACCATTTTCCTCCCTACCACAATTTTCACATGCTCCTTCGACATCATATCGCTTTGCAACGCTACGCCCAGATATTTAAACGACTTGACTGTGTCAAGCAGGACGCCAGTAATACTGTATCTGGACATGAGAGGTTTGTTCTTCCTACTCATCCATATTAACTTACATTTTTCCACATTTAAGACTAGCTGCTATTGACCACACCAACTAGAAATGTTGTCTAAGTTGTCTTGTATCTGCCTATAGTTACTCATCTTCGACACCTTACCGTACACCACGGCGTCATCAGCAAACCCTGTCCGCCAAATCGTTTATGTATACAGAGAACAACAGCGCTCCTATCACACTTCCCTGGGGCACTCCTGACACCATCGAAGGACAACATACTGGGTTCAATTATTTCAGAAATGTTCGGGCCGCTCACATATCTGTGAACTTATTCCATATGCTCGTACTTTTGGTAACATCCTGCAGTGGGGCACCGTGTCAAATGTTTTTCGGAAATCTTGAAATATGGAATATGTCTGTTGCCCTTCATCCATGGTTCTCAGTGTAATATCGTACAATGCAAAATTCTCCAAATTTCAAGACTGAAATCACACCTTGCTCAGTACCATCTTTCTGAATTCGAAGAAGGTTTCTAAGGATCGATCGATGACTGTCGACGGAACAAAGTAGGATTCGCAATGTAGAACCCTATTGAAAAAGTCCAGCTCTTTAATCACTATCTAACGAGACAAAAACATATTACGCAGAAGCCATCGCAATTAGGGGAGCTGTATAATGCGGCAGTTCTTGTACACAAGGTGGTATGGTGATGTTAACTGATTCCTCATGTGTTCCAAAAAAAAAAAAAAAAAAAAAAAAAAAAAAAAAAAAAAAAAAAAGGCAACATTAGTAACAAACCTTCTGTAGACACCAGGGCACAGCGACATCTTTCATAATTAGTAGACGGCTTGGCAAAGCGAGCAATGAACGCAGGCGAAACCCTAAGTGATAGACTTCCTTACAAAGAAACGGCTAACAGACGTAATTGGATTGGACTAAGATCTCAAACGTAGTGAATTATGGCTAGTCGGAGTCTAAAACAGCATTATCTGCTTCACTTCCTGATTGGAACAGAAGCACAGGATTCATAACTACGTTTACGCGCATGCTCTTAAATCATGGCCAATTTCGAACTCACCTGTTGCGAACAGGATTGATGGAATCTCCATCATGTGAGTTATGCAGTCAGGAAGTAGAGTTGAATGATCTACTGCATTCGTGCACCAGATACAAGGCACAACAAAAATCTTTTGTCCGAGCGTTGGTTAACGCAGAGGTCGCCCTTCCAACATAGTGTTGCCGTCAACCCAAAAATGTGAACTAATATTGGACGCGATGTTCAATATTGAACGTAATGTTCAATCATTTCCATATCACTTAAGTGTCTAGAAATACGGGGGCATATAATAAGTAGATATTTTGTATGATGCTATAGTTTTTTTTAGATTCGTGGGATAATTATTGTACCTGTTGTTTCTAGTGATATCGTATTTCAGTCATTCATTTACACCCTCATATTTTTTGAACAGTAATTAATGAATTGCACAGGAGAATAGATATTAATAATGGCACTATGTAAATGTGATAGGTGACTGTATAACCACAGCTAAACGCCAATAGAGGAGAGAAACTCAAGCGTGTGTGTCGCTCCCACCTCCCTGCCCCCCCCCCCTTCCATGGAGTGTTACGAGGCTCTACATAATTCCATTACGAGTAGTCGCGACAGAGCCAAAACTGCGAGACAGAGGTACTTGGAAATAAATCCACCGTAGTGCCAGTACAAGATGACCAAATCTGCTGACACGATAATTAGCATCAGATAATTGAAGGAGTTGAAGGAATTGTTATAAAAGAGAGCCAATTGTAATGCAAAAATCACCAACTATATCAAATGGAAGAAAGACTGGGAGGATGTGGACTTCCACACAACCAGGGCGTACTTAAGAAGGCCGTACAAGAATTACTCTATACCCAGCGACTGACTTCTCCTCATCCCGAGAGCGTTCAGTTGCTGCCCGGTTTCGTCCGCCATCGACGTAATGGTGGGACAGGGGTGAGGGGGTGTTCAAATGTGTATGAAATCTTATGGGACTTAACTGCTAAGGTCGTCAGTCCGTAAGCTTACACACTACTTAACTAAATTATCCTAAGGACAAACAGACACACCCATGCTCGAGGGAGGACTCGAACCTCCGCCGGGACCAGCCGCACAGTCCAAGACTGCAGCGCCTCAGACCGCTCGGCTAAACCCGCGTGGCCGGGGGAGGGGGGGGGGGGGTGGCGGCTACTGTAGAGAGCCAGCCAGGTTGCCGATGAGCACGTCGCGGCAAAAGCATATGCTTTCTCCTCGCTTCTAAGTGCAGGAGCTTACCTGTCCCAGTGGTGGACAGTCCCAGAGTGCGGTTTACCCATTTACATGTTAGAAGGCAGACCCTAACTGTTCTGCAGTTGTTAGCGGTGAGCCGCGCGGGGTAGCCGCGTGTTCTCCGGCGCCTTGCTACGTTCTGTGCGGCTCCCCTGTCGGAGGTTCGAATCCTCCCTCGGGCATGGGTGTGTGTGTTGTTCGTAGCGTAAGTTATTTTAAGTTACGACAAATTTCAATTTGTTAGCGGTGAGAAGTGCGTTATTAAATGAACGTGAGTTCTTACCAGTGCTACACAATTAATCTTCGTATGAATTTCAGAGCACTAATTATTGTTCTCTTCTTGGAGTAGAGGACCGTCTACGAAACTTGTGCCACACGCGTTTCACTTTCTTTTGTAAGCGTCCTCAGTGGCATGTAATACATGTTTGTTGCACGTATACACGCTGCCCAGTCTCATTAACGTGACCACGGCGTATGTTAGAAGTCGTGCAATTATCACTCACAGGCGGCAGGTGGCAGCACCAGCAGTGAAAGATGTAAAAAGAGTGTCGGGGAAGAGGGGGGAGGGGGGATGCGGAAGGAGTACAGTCGTTGTCATGATGCGCAAACGAAGCGGCTTATCTGACGTCCAGAAGGGCACGATCATTAGCTTTCGAGACAAGATGGAAGCATTTCCGAAACGGGTAAGTTTGTAAATTGTTTGCCGTGGTTAAAGTATACCATGAGTGGCAATATGGCGCTATCCAAAAGCGGCGCCGAGGCAACTGTAGTGCTCCACTGGTCATAGATGACCGGGGTGAATGATAGCTGACAGATATGTGTACGGACGAATAGGCGTGAAACTGTTGAGGGACAGATCGCCCAGATGAGCCGAGCTCCTGCCGAAAGTATCTCCTCAACGATCGTTCAGCGAACGTTGCTTCGCATAGTTCTCCAAAGCCGGAGCCTGATTCGTGCATCCATGCTGACTGCTGTTCATCGGCGACGAAGGCTGCAATTTTCACGCCAATATCGCAACCGAACGTCCGCCGAGTGGCGACAGACGACCTTTTCAGATGAATCACATTTTATGCCCCATCGGACAGATGGCCGTTGGCGTGTATGCCGTAAATCGTCTGAAAACAAATACCATGTAGCAATCATGGGAGCGTTATGGTCTGGGGAATGCTTTTGTGGCACTCCCTGTGTGAGGTCGTCATTCTGAATGGCACCGTGGATCAACACAAGCATACGTCTATCCTTAGGAAACTTGCCCACCTCTACATGCAGTTTGTTTTTCCTCGGCACGATGGCACCTGCCATCAGAACAGTGCAACGTGTCGCACAACTCGCAGTGCACTTTCGTGATTCGAAGAGCGCCAGGATGCACCTGGACACCGAACTCCTCGTATTTAAAGCCAATAGAGAGTCAGTGGGGCTGTTCGAGCCATGGATCGTCAACCGAGAAAACTAGGGCAGCTGCCCACGGCACTGGAGTCGGTGCTTTTCAGAACCTCACTGCGTCTCTTCCTGCACGTCTGGCAGTGGTCCGCGATGTAAAAGTTGGTTGTTCAGGCTCTGGCCACATTAGTGTGACTGGAGAGTGTAATAATTGAATTATATGTTTCCAAATAAGTTACTGTATTACATTTTTTCATTCTTCTGTTATTGTTAGGTAACAAACAGCTTTTGGAGCGCACTTTTCGTAAGGTTAACTTACCGTTTGGTGATACGAGTACTTACAGGTCGCTGAGGAAGCTTCAAAACTGACAGGAACTGAAACGCTTATGCGACGAAAACAGCCTTTTATTCAGTTGCATAGAGCGACTACGTCTCTAAGAAACTACTACTACTAATACTAATGATAATAATAATAATAATAATAATAATAATGGAAGAGTTACAACTACTGGTTTATATAGGAGCACTCACTACACTAAATATACACACTAGACAGAAATCAGAACCAACCAACACACAGAAGAAACCCACAAAACCTGCATGGAAACAAAGGCTACAGATCAGAATAGAAAAACTGAGAAAAGACATCGGACAGCTAACACAATTTATAAGAAATGAAATCTCGGAAAAAAAACGAAAAAGGTTAGGTAAAATCTCACAACAAGAAGCGACAGAGCAATTAGACGAAAAGAAGCAGAAATTACAAGCATTAGCCAAACGACTGAGAAGATACAAAAAAAGTGAAAATAGAAGGAAACAAAACCAAACATTCAACACAAACCAAAAGAAATTTTACCAGACAATAGATAACACACACATTAAAATAAACAATCCACCAAACATAACAGACATGGAACACTTCTGGAGCAACATATGGTCAAACCCGGTACAACATAACAGGCATGCACGGTGGATACAAGCAGAAACAGACACATACAAGATGATACCACAAATGCCTGAAGTGATAATTTTGCAACATGAAGTCACCCAAGCAATTAATTCTACTCACAATTGGAAAGCCCCTGGAAATGATAAAATAGCAAATTTCTGGTTAAAGAAGTTCACCTCAACACATTCACATCTAACTAAATTATTTAACAGTTACATTGCAGACCCATACACATTCCCTGATACACTTACACATGGAATAACTTATCTGAAACCTAAAGATCAAGCAGACACAGCGAACCCAGCTAAATATCGCCCCATAACATGCCTACCAACAATATACAAAATATTAACTTCAATCATTAAACAGAAATTAATTACACATACAACACAGAACAAAATTATAAATGAAGAGCAAAAAGGCTGTTGCAAAGGAGCACGAGGATGTAAAGAGCAACTGATAATAGATGCAGAGGTGACATATCAAGCTAAAACCAAACAAAGGTCTCTACACTACGCATACATTGATTACCAAAAAGCTTTTGATAGTGTACCCCACTCATGGTTACTACAAATATTGGAAATATACAAAATAGATCCTAAATTGATACAGTTCCTAAACATAGTAATGAAAAATTGGAAAACCACACTTAATATCCAAACAAATTCAAATAATATCACATCACAGCCAATACAGATTAAGCGTGGAATATACCAAGGAGACTCATTAAGTCCTTTCTGGTTCTGCCTTGCTCTGAACCCACTATCCAACATGCTAAATAATACAAATTATGGATACAATATTACTGGAACATACCCACACAAAATCACACATTTGCTATACATGGATGATCTAAAACTACTGGCAGCAACAAATCAACAACTCAACCAATTACTAAAGATAACAGAAGTATTCAGCAATGATATAAGTATGGCTTTTGGAACAGACAAATGTAAGAAAAATAGCATAGTCAAGGGAAAACACACTAAACAAGAAGATTACATATTGGATAACCACAGCGACTGCATAGAAGCGATGGAAAAAACGGATGCCTATAAATATCTAGGATACAGACAAAAAATAGGAATAGATAATACAAATATTAAAGAAGAACTAAAAGAAAAATATAGACAAAGACGAACAAAAATACTGAAAACAGAATTGACAGCAAGAAACAAGACAAAAGCTATAAATACTTATGCCATACCAATATTGACCTACTCATTTGGAGTAGTGAAATGGAGTAACACAGACCTAGAAGCACTCAATACACTTACACGATCACAATGCCACAAATATAGAATACATCACATACATTCAGCAACAGAAAGATTCACATTAAGCAGAAAGGAAGGAGGAAGGGGATTTATCGATATAAAAAACCTACATTATGGACAGGTAGACAATTTAAGAAAATTCTTTATAGAACGAGCAGAAACTAGCAAAATACACAAAGCAATCACTCATATAAATACATCGGCTACACCACTGCAATTTCATAACCACTTCTACAACCCTTTAGATCACATAACATCAACAGATACGAAGAAAGTAAATTGGAAAAAGAAAACACTTCATGGCAAGCACCCGTATCATCTAACACAGCCACACATCGATCAAGACGCATCCAACACATGGCTAAGAAAAGGCGATATATACAGTGAGACAGAAGGATTCATGATTGCAATACAGGATCAAACAATAAACACCAGGTATTACAGCAAGCATATTATTAAAGATCCCAATACCACAACAGATAAATGCAGACTTTGTAAACAACAAATAGAAACAGTAGATCACATCACAAGCGGATGTACAATACTAGCAAATACAGAATACCCCAGAAGACATGACAATGTCGCAAAAATAATACATCAACAGCTTGCCTTACAACATAAACTTTTAAAACAACAAGTTCCTACATACAAGTATGCACCACAAAATGTACTGGAGAATGATGAATACAAATTATACTGGAACAGAACCATTATAACAGATAAAACAACGCCACATAACAAACCTGACATCATACTCACCAATAAAAAGAAGAAATTAACACAACTAATCGAAATATCCATACCCAATACAACAAATATACAAAAGAAAACAGGAGAAAAAATTGAAAAATACATCCAACTGGCTGAGGAAGTCAAAGACATGTGGCATCAGGATAAAGTTGACATCATACCAATTATACTATCAACTACAGGAGTCATACCACACAATATCCACCAGTACATCAATGCAATACAGCTACATCCAAACATATATATACAACTACAGAAATCCGTAATTATTGATACATGTTCAATTACCCGAAAGTTCCTAAATGCAATATAACACATACCGTACAGTTAATAGGAAGTGACGCTTGATCAAGGTCCGCGTCACTTTCCATTCTAAACCAGACTTAACGTCTGAGAAAGTAAAGAAATAATAATAATAAAGATCGCTCAGACTAATTACAAGCACAGGCACAACCATGAGGAACGAAAGCTCCATTGGTACCTGTGCCAAAGTTACAGTCTGCCTGTGACAAAGGAAATTGTCTAAAACGAACATGCCAAATAGTGTCTGACATTCGACTTGAGACAGATTGAATTCTGATACACAGTATAGCGGACGTCACAATTTTGAGGAAAAAGAAAGCGTGGGTCAGTGACTCCGATACTGTTAGTGACAGCAGAATCGACGAGAAACAACTTGAAAAAATAGCCAAATACGAGGACTTAAAAACCGAAGTACAGCGACTCTGGTGTAAGCCAGTGAAAGTGATCCCAGTGCAAAATTGTTAAGGCTTTCGTGTCTCGGGTTCTTCGGCCGACGTTCATCTAATGATTTTTCTGACGTTTCGCCAGCAGGAGTGGCTGGCATTGTCAAAGCTTCACCCTCTATTGCCAGTGGTGAACTGCAGCCGAGCTCGCGGCCGCAGACTATATGTACCTGGCGCGCCAACGTCCGAGGGCTTCTCCGCGGTCATTTCCGGTGCGGTTCTCCTCTTGCTACCTGCGACGGTCGTTTGCTGCAGTACGGGAAGCCAGGATCCGTTTACCTTAAGGCTCTCCTCTTTCTTGTTCAAACTGTTCGCGTGTTTTTGTATTTCTACAGCTTCTCTGAACAAGCGCGTGTGATAGTGCATCTCTACAGCCAGAACTTCCGTGTCGGCGAATTTTATTACGTGGTCGGTCTCATTCAGTGCGTGCTCTGCCACGGCCGATTTCTCCATCTGCCCCAACCTGCAATGTCGCTTATGCTCTTTGATCCTGGTGTTAATGGATCGTCCAGTCATTCCGACATAAACTTTTCCGCATGTGCATGGTATACGGTATATTCCCGACATTGCAAGTGGGTCTCTTTTCTCCTTCGCCGATCTAAGACACTCTTTGATCTTCCTTGTAGGTTTGAAAATCGTCTTTACGCCATGTTTGCGCAATATACGGCCGATTCTGTCCGTCACTCTGGGAATGTTGATCCCAGTGGTTTTCAGCTCATTGGAGAAGTGACGGAGGATCTTAGTGGGTGATTGAAAACTATAGGCATTGACAAAATCTCCATCTACCTACTACAAAAAGACATTTTACTGGGATCTGTACGAAGTATCTATCGATACCTCAGGTTGTCCTAGATACCTGGGAAGTGTCTCACTAGTGATAAAGTACGAAAGCCAACATAATTAACTCATTTGCTGTGTTTACTGTTGTATTACTGCTACTCCTATTAATAATAATAATATAGAAGCAGTAAGGAATGACAGAAAACGCAAAAAAAATTACACACTGTTGGCTAAAATGAACATGAACTAAGAACTGATAGACTTCTTTTGCTAACGAATATCACCTGTATTTTAATATAGTACCTTTTTAATTATTGTCAGAATGACAGTTTCAAAGAAATCTAAAAAGCAGCAGGACAATTTCCTGTCCGTAACAACTCATTAGCGGAACGTGTTGCTGTCATAAAAGAAGAGTAAGCACAACAAATGGTACTCTTTGGGAGAGATTCAAAAACACTTCCATTTCTTAGTAGCAAGATGAGCTGATCAAACATCATGAACATTTAAACACCTCTTTTTGCCCTTAAACAATCTATTTTTTTTAAGATTATTTCATGCTTTAGTGAAACATTTGAAGTTTCCGCGTCAGTTCAACAGGAACAAGAACATTGCAGTCAATAAATTTTTATGTACTTTCATGAAGAGGTATCTGTTTAACCTTATTTTAGAATGTTTTTTTGCCCCATATAGTGAGTCTGGTATCGGGAACTGTTAATCGAAGCTTACCATTTTAAACACATTCTTAAAATATAATTATTGATATTTCAGGGAACTTTGTTGTATTTCGTGATTTTTTTTTATGTACTAATGTATATTTTCGATGCCTCTGTGGTAATGTGCCAGCCTACAGATTGGAAGATTTCGGGTTCGATTCTCGTTCAGTCTTAGGCTGTCATTTATTTCTTTCACCTCTGGGAATGGTTGTTAATGTGAAAAACGTCGAGCTGCTCCGCGGTTTAGAGCCCACGTTGAATTGTAGGTCCCCCGGTAACTGCCCG
Organism: Schistocerca nitens; assembly: GCF_023898315.1. Lineage (NCBI taxonomy): Eukaryota > Metazoa > Arthropoda > Insecta > Orthoptera > Acrididae > Schistocerca > Schistocerca nitens. The sequence goes on from NC_064617.1 coordinate 563,059,332, forward strand.
AGTAATTCAGCTCAAATGTCGAAGCTGCAATAGGTCCATATCTAGTAAGGCACTGTGGTGTTCAAACTAACCTATGTCTTGATGACAGCTTTATTTTCTTCAGTTATGCACTGGGGGGACGGAAGTCATGGGATACCTCTTAATATCGTGTCGGCCCTCCTTTTGCCTGGCGTAGTGCAGCAAGTCGACGTAGCAAGGACTCAACTAGTTCTCGGAAGTCCCCTGCAGAAACAAGGAGTCACGCTGCCTCTGTTGCCGTCCATAGTTGCGAAAATGTTGCTGGTGCAGGATTTTGTGCACGATCTGGTCTCTCGATTATGTTCCGTAAATTTTCATGGCCAAATCGTTCTGAAAACCAGTCGCGAACATTTGTGGCTGTTGTTGTTTGGGAACATGAAGTCCATGAATGGCTGAAGACGGTCTCCAAGTAGACGAAGATAACAGTTTCCAGCCAATGATCGGTTCAGTTGGACTAGAGGACGAAACCTATTCCACGTAAACACAGCCCACACCATTGTGGAGCCAGCCATCAGCTTGCACACTGACGTGTTGACAACCTGGGTCCATGATTTCGGGGGGGGGGGGGGGGGGGTCTGGGTCATGCTCGAACCCTACCATCAGCCCTTACCAACTCAAACAGAGATTCATTTGACCAAGCGACGGTTCTCCAGTCGTCAGAATCCAACCGATATGGTCACGAGCCCAGGAGAGGCGCTGCAGGCGATAATGCGCTGTTAGCAAAGGCATTCGTGTCGGTCGTCTGCTGCCCTAGCACATTAAATCCAAATTTCGCCGCAGTATCCTAACGGATACGTTCCACATTGATTTCCGCAGTTATTTGACGCAGTTTTGCTTATCTGTTGGCACTGACAATTCTACCCATACCGGTTATCTAGGACGTTAAGTGAAGGTCGCCTGCCTCTACGTTGTCTGTGATGAGAGATATGCCTGAAATTTCGTGCTCTCGGCTCACTGTTGACGCTGTGGTTCTCGGAGTATTGAATTCCCTAGCGATTTCCCAAATGGAATGTCCTATGCGTCTAGCTCCAAGTAACATTCCGCTTTCAGAGTCTGTTAATGGTGTCGTGTGGCCTTAATCACGTCGGAAGCTTCTTCACATGTACTGCCTGAGTACAAATGACAGCTCTGTCAATGCACTGCCCTTTTATACTTTGTGTACGGGATGACACCGCCATCTGTGTATGTGCATATCGCTGCCCCATGACTTTTTTTATCTCAGTGAATTCTTACCATGAAACAGTTTCATTCTAATTGATTCACGCGATTTTTATAAAAGTACTAAAAAAGACATACGCCTCTGTGGCAATTTGCTCTATATTTAGGAAACTAATACTTGAGGTGTTACTCCTCCGTAACGTGATTGACAGAGGGTGATACTGCAGCCAGTCGGCATCGCGCTTTCCTCTGGGCCTGATCGCTGGGTAGGGCAAGAAAAGTACTCGAGATGGACTGGAAAGCAGATGTTTGCCTAGTGGTTAATGAAACTGGTCGTGGTAGTCAGGGAATGCGGGTTCGAATCCCGGATGGGTTCTAATCCCATCTGGCACCAATTTTCAGTTGTCTTTATATATTCAAGAATACGTGGGCAATTGAGACAGCAGACTATTCAAAAAACTATCTGCTTCAAAAGAAATCGACATGGATAAAAATATTGAGATCATTCATGCAAATTTTCTTTGTATTTTGGTATAAGGTACCCGTAGTCTCCGTCGGCTAAGAATAACTCAGCTTCCTTTGATTTCTTACCTGCATTTAGCTTTGTATCTGCATTGCACTGAAAATATACTTTCTGAAGCATCCCTGTACCCTTACAATGCAGGGGCAAGATGGCGGGGAGTGCTGTGTTTTCAGTAGAGAAGCAGTAACAGCAGAATGGGACTTCCAGGAGAGCTCAGTGACTTCCCGTATGGACTAGCCATTCGATTTCACCCAAGTAACATAACCAAGGACATAACCCTTCTAGAGTTACCAAAGTCGACTGTCGGTGATGTTATAGTGAAGTGGAATGCGAAGGAACAACCACAGCTGAGTGAACAAGAGTACCTCGTGTAATCACTGTCAGGGACCATCGAGCATTGCGAAAGGAGATTCTAAAATGTCGCTTGTAGCAGTCCAGCTTGCACAGTCACCCTACGTAGGGAGTTAAAAAGAATAGGGTGCAGTGGTGGAGGAGGTTTCCATAAACTACACATTCCCGTAGTAAATGATGAGCAACGCTTGTAGTGATGTACAGACCGACGCCACTGTAAAGTGGATGTCTGGCAACGAGCGGTTTGGGGTGGTGAATCACCTTATACCCTCCGGTAATCCGATGGGAGGGTTTGTGTTTGGCGAGTGCATTAGGAGCATTACCTGCCCTTATTAGAAGTGCCAACATTGAAGTACGAAGGACTGGTTTTATGGCAAGGAGGTGTTTCTTCGCGATTATTGTGTGGTTCCTTTCACAGAAACAGAAGGCAACTGACGCAACAAAACGAATAAATCATAGTTTATTATTGTGTAACGAACCGCGAGAGACCACACGTCCCTAATACTAAGACACTCAGAAGATATCCCGGAAAAATCTCTGAAATTTTGTTGGTGAATCTCCTTCAACTAGAATAGATCGACCACCGGTAGAAATGGTTGATGAAAGGCTCTGGCGCGACATATCCCATTAAAAATATTAGAACACTGAAAATTGCTCACCAAGGAGCAGATTTATCGCAGTATCATAAATCTGGCCATATGGATCCATAGTACGAAATTTCAACGATCGTTAATTTTGCGAGAGATAGTTCAGTTATACAATTAGTATCGTGTGACACAGCTCTCAGAAAATATACTTAGGTAAACACTGAGACATTCGATGCGCTCTTCCGGAGTGTCGTATCATAGTAGTCACTTCTTGCACGTCAATCTTTAACCAGAATTTCTTCTGCATTTGGTTCTTCTCGACGAGCTTCTCTTCTGTAGTTTATGCGGATCAAAGTCCACGGTGCCAGCTCGAAAACAGGCGAGGCGCACCACTTCTTTATGACTGATGCACCTCACATCTATATTTGGCAATCTGGAAGTACTTGAATAAGGCAGATACCTAGAAAATGTTACGCTGCTCAGAAACTCTCCATTCGCTGACGTTCAGATAGAAATTCATTTGACTCTAGGCAGCGAAGCCACGGTAAAGTGTAAATGTACATAGAGATGACAAAAATCATGGGATAGCGATATGCACTTATAAAGATAGCGGCAGTATCGCGTACACAATATAAAAAATGGCAATGCATTGGCAGGGCTGTCATTTGTACTCCGGTGGTTCATGTGGGAGTGGAAAGGTGTCCGACGTGATATTGGCCGCTTGCAGTTAGACGATAGGACTTTCTGTTCCGGAAATCGTTAGGGCATTCAGTATTCCGAGATTCACAGTGTGAGGAGTATGTCGGGAATACGAAATTTGAGGCATTACCTCTCATCACGGACAACACAATGGTCGACGGCTTTCAGTTAACGACCGTGAGCACTGGCGTTTGTGTAGAGTTTTCATCGCTAACGGACAAGCAACACTGCGTAAAGTAGCGGCAGGAATCAGAGTGGCACGTCCGAATTACGTATCCGTTTGTACAGTGCAGCCAAATTTGACGTTAATGGGGTATGGCAGCAAACGAGCGAGTGCCTTTGCTAACAGCACGACATGGCCCGCAGCGCCTCTCCTGGGCTCGTGAGTATATCGGTCGGACCCTAGAAGACTAAAAAACCGTCGCCTGGCCTTATGAGTCCCGATTTCATTTGGTAAGAGCTGATGGTTGGTTTCGAGTGTGGCGCAGACGCCACGAAGCCATGGACCCAAGGTGTCAACAAGGCGTTGAGCAATCTGTCTGTTGATTCTTAATGGTATGGACTGTGTTTAGTTGGAATGGACTGGGTCCTCTGGTCCAGCTGAACCGATCATTGACTGGAAATGGTTATTTTCGGCTACTTGGATACCAACTGCAGCCATTCATGATGTTCCCAAGCGACGGTGGAATTTTTATGGAGTCAATACGCTATGTCTCCGACCCACAAACACTCGGTCATATTGCGCAATGACATAGTTTCCATGCCTGTAGTGTCCTTACAAAGTGCTTTGTGCTTACTTACTTCCTGCCTGTAGAAGGCAGTAGTAAAGCATTGATATCATCCCGAAAACATGAAGTTACTAGCAGTGAGACTTGGTGTTAGTCCTTTTTTACAAATTCACCCCGTTATGCGATCTCCGGAAGCCATCCCAAGGTGTCGTTTTTGCTGTACAACAATGCCCTACTTCCTATACATAACACACAGTCACACACGTTGCTTCTTTGGGCAATAAAATTTTACGACCCTCCACACTGGCTGTTCACGAAAACGTTCCAGTTTGGAAATCACGTCACCGTCATTCTGGTTCAAATGGCTCTGAGCACTATGGGACTTAACTTCTAAGGTCATCAGTCCCCTAGAACTTAGAACTACTTAAACCTAACTAACCTAAGGACATCACACACGTCCATGCCCGAGGCAGGATTCGAACCTGCGACCGTAACGGTCACGCGGTTCCAGACTGTAGCGCGTAGCCGGCCGAAGTGGCCGTGCGGTTCTAGGCGCTGCAGTCTGGAACCGCGAGACCGCTACGGTCGCAGGTTCGAATCCTGCCTCGGGCATGGATGTGTGTGATGTCCTTAGGTTAGTTAGGTTTAACTAGTTCTAAGTTCTAGGGGACTAATGACCTCAGATGTTGAGTCCCATAGTGCTCAGAGCAAATTAAATCCTTTTTCTGTAGCGCCTAGAACCGTTCGGTCACTTCGGCCGGCCGTCATTCTGGAAGTGGCTGCAACACTGTGCTTTCTTTATGTGCCGAAAGAAGGCGTCAGTGGGTGCCATATCAGGAAACTACAGGGAGGGAAGGGGCGGGGGGGGGGGGGGGGAGGGAAGAGTATAAGACGAAATTACATACCCAAAGAAGCATCGTGTGTGACTGTGTGCTATGTACAATGACCTAGGGCGTCGTCGTGTAGCAGAAACACCCCTTTCAGGAGCTTCCGGCGAATCTTCGTGTAGACAGCTTGCCATTACGTCGTCCGAAGATTTTGGTAGTATGTTCCCTCAACGGTTTGCTACGTGCTAGCATAACTTGATACCGCCACACCATGGCAAAAAAGACAGCTTCGTCTCATCCGGTGATGGTTAGGTCTCCGCTTTTATCACCAGTGGTGAATCCTCATGTTTCCATTTCTTGGTTTGCTCGTTTGGATTGGCCTGACACATCTGCAACATATTCACGGCCAGTTATTGTGAGCTAATGTGCTTCAGCAATCTGTAAAGATTGCACTAAAATTATGCCATTTCTTTTTTAATGCGAGCTGAAATTCTTGGAATTCAAGCAGGAAATTGGACTAAAAATACGTCATTTCTCTTCAAATGCATGCTGATATGTAAAGAAAACAGACTGAAACATGTTTTGTTGCGCTCTCTCTGCGACAGCAAAAAACCAGTGTCGAGTGCTGAAATGATGGTCAGCCAGACAAGGGACGCAACTGTCTATTTTCAACTGCGCGTGCTCTCATGTTACATCATCCTTTCCGACACTGAGTGCTATGTTACTGACAGTACCATTCCAGTGTTTTTCTTTGAAACTGCCGTAAAGCATCGTGAAAGCGTAGAGTATGAGGAATTTTAGAGGAGCAGTTGTCACAACAGTGCATTGGCCTAGTCGTCAAGTGCACTCAGTGGCAATTAATCATCTCGGATTCGATTCTCGCTGCTACCAACATTTCACTTTTCATTTAATTATAAAATTTCATTTCATTATAAAATTTAAATATATTCAAGCTTTAATTTATGTATCAGGCAGTGAGAACCACAAGGGCCCAAAGTACAGACACAAAGATTTGAGAAAAATAGTCGTTTGTGACAGTCAAATTTGTAGGCAAACAACCAGTGTAATAGATTTGAGTTGGTTAAAAAGCAAGTTTCAACATCCTATATTTCCTAAATTTTAATTAATATTTAGGATTAGTGGCAATAGTGCGTTTTTACTGTTGTGTAGTTTATAATTAATGTGAAAGCAGAATCAGAATATAAAGAACAGAAGCTAAATGTGCCACACACAACTGTGGCTTATCCCAACACTTCATTGCCCTTGTTATCGTAGTTTTCATTAACACATTCTCTGGGTTGAGATAGAACTGTCTGTTCCCTTCAAGCATGAAATATGTTACTTTTATTAATTCTACGTGTTTCAAGCTTCATCTATTAGCTTTATGTTTCAAGGTTGGTATTTGCCTTCCACCTACGTATTTGGACTGTACATTTTTCAAGGCATCTACAAACTGTGGGGAAGAAACAAATTTTGGTGTTCCTCGATGTGACTAGAAGAAAGTGATGGCCTCCCGCGACACCAATGAAGAATATGTTACTTTAAACAACAGTTCGTGGCAACCTGTAGAAAACTTCATCATTATCTAATTTCTGTACTGTACATTATTACCACAAACATCAGCTTTTGGTTTGGTAATGAGGTCGATAACAGCTTCCGAAATCCTCAGTGTCCATTTTAAAGACTGGAATGCTGAACTGTGGAAAATGAGGTTGTGGTGGGGAATTCGTTCAAGACGTGCCAGCTTTTACAAAGAAATGGGTGTCGGTGTAGCCTATAGCAAAGAAAAATTGTGCTTTGGGCTCTTATGGAAGTGAATATCAAGGAAATTGGAGAGACAGATTTTCGCAAATGTTCGTATGTACAGTGTAAGGGTACAGCAGTGAAGAGCATGAATACATGATACAATATCAAATCGACGATGGTGTGCTTTAGGCCCTTATGGTTCTCAGCGCCTCATCCGTAAGATTAATACATTCAGTTTAGTGTTGATTACTAACATCAAAAGTGAAAACTCTATAGGCCACCACGTTGTAGCACATTGGTGAAGTTTTTCATGAGGCGCCACAGCTGCAACATTTCCGCTGCTGTCTGTGCTTGCCGAGACTTTTGAATGGGTGTGAGCAGTCGCGAATACCAGTGCGCCACGACCTTCATCATTTTCAGAATGTTGTACAAGATGCTGAAGACTGTGATACCCGCTTCGTCACAGGAGGTGGACTGCCACTTCATTCTTCTTCAGATCGGTTTAACCATGTATGTATGTGTGTATTGAACTGGGGACCTAGAAACGACGGAGAGGCTTCCTCCCCGCCGTAGCCCCCAGTGGTTCACAAACCCACAACAGGCTACAGCACTCCACTCACCCCACCACCGCCCCACACCGAATGTAGGGTTACTGTGCGGTTCAGCCCCCATTGGATTCCCCCCCCCCCCCCTCCACCCCCTGGAACGTCTCATTCCAGACGAGTGTAACCCCGATGTTTGTTTGGTAGAATAATTTGGTGTACGCGTACGTGGAGACAGTGTTTGCGCAGCAATCGCCGACATAGTGTAACTGTGGCGGAATAAGGGGAACCAGACCGCATTCGCCGAAGCAGATGGAAAACCGCCTTTAAAACCATCCACTCGCTGGCCGGCACACCGGACCTCGACACTAATCCGCCGGGCGGATTCGTACCGGGGACCGGCGCGCCTTCCCGCTCGCAAAGCAGTGCGTTAGACCGCACGGCTAGCCGGGCTGGCTGTTTAACCATACTGGATTCGTGTGCACCACCTGACAACTGCGTTATACAAGGTCGATTCAAAAAATTGCTACTCGTATTTTCTCGCAGGCATCGCAACACGTTCCGATAGTACCATCAATTAACAGTTTGTCCCTGTGGCACGAATCATGGTAAACTAATCCTTCAAAGTCAAAGAAAAGTACAGGATGGCTTTGAGGTTTGGCCTGACCTGACGAGCTTCTTCTAGTCTTTGAGAACCTTTTCCGATCCACTGTGAAGATTGAACCTTGTTCTCAACAATCATAACCGTAGACCCACGTCTCATCACCAGTTGTGATCCTCGCAAGGAACACCTCGTTCTCAATTGCGCGATCCACAAGCTCTTTACAGATTGCGAGGCGAAGGTCTTTCTGCTCTTGACTAATGAGCCGTGGAACGAACTTGGTGGTAACACAATGCATTCCAAGATGCTGTGTCAGGATTTCATGACATAACCCAACTGAAGTGTTACATTCTTCTGCAGTCTCTCGGACAGTCAAGTCAGACTGGTACGCACAATGTCGCTGACGTTCCTGACATGAGCGTCGTTGGTAGACGTCGAAGGGCGTCCTGAACGAGGATCATCTTTAACCTCCGTTCGGCCATTTTTAAACCGTGTGAACCGTTCGTAACACACAGTACGGCTTAAGCACTGATCGCTGTAGGCTTCCTGCTTCATTTGGTGTGTCTCTGTAAAGGTTTTCATGAGTTTTACGCAAAATTTAATGCAGACGCGCCGGCCCTTGTGGCCATGCGGTTCTAGGCGCTTCAGTCTGGAACCGCGCGACCGCTACGGTCGCTGGTTCGAATCTTGCCTGGGGCATGGATGTGTGTGATGTCCTTAGGTGCCGGCCGGTGTGGCTGTGCGGTTCTAAGCCCTTCAGTTTGGAACCGCGTGACCGCTACGGTCGCAGGTTTGAATCCTGCCTCGGGCATGGATGTGTGTGATGTCCTTCGGTTAGTTAGGTTTAAGTAGTTCTAAGTTCTAGGGGACTGATGACCTCAGTAGTTAAGTCCCATAGTGCTCAGAGCCATTTGAACCATTTGAATGCAGACGCGTTGCTCCTCTAACTCTGCCATATCGAAATTTGCAAACTGAGAGACACACCCTTCTAGTCAATAAGGCACTGAACAATAACTAACGGACTTACAACAATGAAACTTCTGGCAGTTACACATTAAACACAAATGTGTACAGGGATGCCAACCGCATTTGGCCCCATCATACGATTGACGTGAAATTACGAATGTCGGGGAATTTTTGAACAGGTTTCGTATGATGGTGCATTGTTGCCGTACACTTCTACTAACTCAGCATGGATTATTGCAACCCTGTGCCCCATCAAACGAGGAAAAGTAAATCACCGCAAGATAATACACACGTTATCGGTGGGCTGCTCCATTTAGTTTTGCCTCCTCTAGCTATGTGCTACAGTAGTAAGGCGCGGGGTGTTCATTCTGTACAAAAAAAATTTAAAAAAATAAAAAAGTTACGTAACTCTGTTTCTTCGAAGTAATAATCAGCCTTTACTAACACTCCTCGTACACGTGTATACAGGATGTAGTGAATACCGAAATATGTGTTACAAAGCGTGGTGGGTGGTCGACAGGTACGATTTGAGCTTGTTTTGCTAGTAAACGTATGTTCCATAACGCTTTGTTTGCGTGCTAGCGTTTCTGAAAAGCGGGGAACAACGTAGACAGTTAGGACCACACAAACTACACAGCGATTAAAGCAGACAATGTTACCAGTCGGGTGTGAGCAGTTTAATTTGCTTTACAGAAGAAGTGCAATATGACTGCCACATTTCGTGTGTCACCTGACGAATTCTAGTCGAACTCCCGACCCCGTCGCTCACTGGACCTGATACCATTGTATTTTCATTTCAGGAGATACACGACAAGCCTGTTGAACTAGTCACCACTGGAGTCACCACAACATCTTGTGGCGCGAATAAAGTAGCAGCTGGAGTCATCCGTGATGTGTCGGGAATCTTTCCAAGCGTTCGTTAAGAAATCATCATATCGAAGCCGGTGGCGGTCATATGGAGCACCTTCTGTAAGCGAATTAAACTAGTGGTTACTGGCTGTAATGTACACTGTCTCCTTTACTCCTTGCCTAGCTTGAGTGGTCTAAACCGCCTCCATCGAGCTCCACATTTTACAGACGCTAGTACCCAAACGTAGCTTTTTCTAACGTAAGTTTGTTCGCACAGTGTGCTCACATGTTACAGATGTGCCAACCACCGTGCATTGTAACGAACCTTTTGATACACCCTGTACGAAACACAAAACAGACATTTAGGATTTAGTCCACAGTACCGTCTGTTCATATTCTGACCAGAATGAAAAATCCCCCTATCGTAGAAAAAACAAAGGCAAATGTGTCCTGGACAAAGTTAGGGATGTAAAAGAATGGACCTAGCATTTCCAGTTCTCTGGCAAATTCACAGACATTTTAATCAAAACATTGTAACATATTCGCGCTTGTTTACTTGTCAGTGTCAGTATCCATGTCGTTTAATATAATGCATCGTGTCAAGTAAAGTAACATAATACACTCCTGGAAATTGAAATAAGAACACCGTGAATTCATTGTCCCAGGAAGGGGAAACTTTATTGACACATTCCTGGGGTCAGATACATCACATGATCACACTGACAGAACCACAGGCACATAGACACAGGCAACAGAGCATGCACAATGTCGGCACTAGTACAATGTATATCCACCTTTCGCAGCAATGCAGGCTGCTATTCTCCCATGGAGACGATCGTAGAGATGCTGGATGTAGTCCTGTGGAACGGCTTGCCATGCCATTTCCACCTGGCGCCTCAGTTGGACCAGCGTTCGTGCTGGACGTGCAGACCGCGTGTGACGACGCTTCATCCAGTCCCAAACATGCTCAATGGGGGACAGATCCGGAGATCTTGCTGGCCAGGGTAGTTGACTTACACCTTCTAGAGCACGTTGGGTGGCACGGGATACATGCGGACGTGCATTGTCCTGTTGGAACAGCAAGTTCCCTTGCCGGTCTAGGAATGGTAGAACGATGGGTTCGATGACGGTTTGGATGTACCGTGCACTATTCAGTGTCCCCTCGACGATCACCAGTGGTGTACGGCCAGTGTAGGAGATCGCTCCCCACACCATGATGCCGGGTGTTGGCCTGTGTGCCTCGGTCGTATGCAGTCCTGATTGTGGCGCTCACCTGCACGGCGCCAAACACGCATACGACCATCATTGGCACCAAGGCAGAAGCGACTCTCATCGCTGAAGACGACACGTCTCCATTCGTGCCTCCATTCACGCCTGTCGCGACACCACTGGAGGCGGGCTGCACGATGTTGGGGCGTGAGCGGAAGACGGCCTAACGGTGTGCGGGACCGTAGCCCAGCTTCATGGAGACGGTTGCGAATGGTCCTCGCCGATACCCCAGGAGCAACAGTGTCCCTAATTTGCTGGGAAGTGGCGGTGCGGTCCCCTACGGCACTGCGTAGGATCCTACGGTCTTGGCGTGCATCCGTGCGTCGCTGCGGTCCGGTCCCAGGTCGACGGGCACGTGCACCTTCCGCCGACCACTGGCGACAACATCGATGTACTGTGGAGACCTCACGCCCCACGTGTTGAGCAATTCGGCGGTACGTCCACCCGGCCTCCCGCATGCCCACTATACGCCCTCGCTCAAAGTCCGTCAACTGCACATACGGTTCACGTCCACGCTGTCGCGGCATGCTACCAGTGTTAAAGACTGCGATGGAGCTCCGTATGCCACGGCAAACTGGCTGACACTGACGGCGGCGGTGCACAAATGCTGCGCAGCTAGCGCCATTCGACGGCCAACACCGCGGTTCCTGGTGTGTCCGCTGTGCCGTGCGTGTGATCATTGCTTGTACAGCCCTCTCGCAGTGTCCGGAGCAAGTATGGTGGGTCTGACACACCGGTGTCAATGTGTTCTTTTTTCCATTTCCAGGAGTGTACATGGTGTCATGTTGTATAATATGAATGGTGTCCTGTCCTAAAGCATAGACTGCACACTGACCAGCGCAGCGCCGCCAAACGACATCAAGAAGGCGCTAACCCCCGCGCCAATGGAAAGAGCGAGCTGCGCCCCACTTTCAGAAAGAGTTTAGAGCCCCTTGTCAAGCTGACAACCAAGTGACCCATCGCTGATCGGCCCAGTTCCGTCGCAGACTTCAAAATGTCTTCAGATGTGTGTAAAATTCTAAGAGACCAAACTGCTGAGGTCATCGGACCCTAGACTTACACACTACTTAAACTAACTTATGCTAAGAACAATACACACACCCATGCCCGAGGGAGGACTCGAACCTCCGGCGGGAGGGGCTGCGCAATCCGTGAAATGGCCCCTCTAACCGCGCGGCCACTCCGCGCGCCGCAGACTTCGAGAACATCAGTATTGAGTAGTAATAAAGTACTTGCATGTAGGAGGCACAGGAAGAAATTATATTTCTTTTAGGAATAAAGTGATCAATTAATCTTTAAGTTTGATGTACAGATTATTTAGGATTCCTGCCACCGGCCATCGCAACTTCTCTCCTTCCTTGTTTGTGTCGGTGCTGACTCCCACAGTAGCCGACACGACACATGGCACATGCCACCGTGTCACCCGACATGGCATTTGTCATGTGTGCAGTAAGACACAATGTGTCATTGAAGTTTAAGACGTATCCATCCCCACTCTGGGATACTTCCTGTTATAGATGTACCTCCACTCTCGGATACTTCATCCCACTGTCTAGAAGCACATAAATTTGTGTGTGTTTGTTCCGACACGCCTCACCACACATGTAACAGGGGGCGTGTCTTAGAGAGCTCAATGCGTTGGGGAAATAGGGTTCATTTGAAAAAAACGCGAGTATGTCAAGGTGTGTTGATGAACCATCGGACTCGCTCCAGTCCTGAGTTATTAAGGGTGACTGATTTTGCACATAAAATCCTAACGAGGGTGACAGGTTTTGCTCTTACAATCCCATCACTGCAAAAATGGTTCAAATGGCTCTGAGCACTATGGGACTGCCCGCATCTCGTGGTCGTGCGGTAGCGTTCTCGCTTCCCACGCCCGGGTTCCCGGGTTCGATTCCCGGCGGGGTCAGGGATTTTCTCTGCCTCGTGATGGCTGGGTGTTGTGTGATGTCCTTAGGTTAGTTAGGTTTAAGTAGTTCTAAGTTCTAGGGGACTGATGACCATAGCTGTTAAGTCCCATAGTGCTCAGAGCCACTATGGGACTCAACTGCTGAGGTCATAAGTCCCCTAGAACTTAGAACACACACATCCATGCCCGAGGCAGGATTCGAACCTGCGACCGTAGCGGTCGCGCGGTTCCAGACTGTAGCGCCAGAACCGCTCGGCCACCAGCGGCCGGCCCGATCACTGCAGATACAAATGGTTCCATAGCTGAGCATTAATTTTAGGGCAATTAAATTTTTTTGCGGAACAAATTAATCGATTCGCGCAATTTGCCTTGACACCAGGATCGGTTCGTCGTTGAAACCTTGCTTAATATACTGTAATATAGCTACAGTGACAGATGTTCGTATGGCTGTACAAATGCCCGCTGGTCTGGGCTAAACCAAAAACTTTTTACCCCATGTTCGTAGCTCAGATAGGAGCATGTACCAAAAACCCCATAAAACGCGATTCTGCGCGCGCCCTTTTCAGGCGTATTTGTTACAGAACGCAGATGCGTTTGCAGATCGCGTCGTTGTTAATCGTAGTGCTATCGTGGCCTGTAGCTCTTAAAAACGATATACTTGTGTTCCCGTAGTTGCAGTTCGCCAGCGCTGAAATTCTCGCTAAGAGATGTAAAGGTCACGTCGCGCTAGGAGAGCTCTAAGATTAACGAAGCGTATTCTCCGCCAAGAGTAAAATAAATTTGTCTCGTTTACAACCCTGAGGCTGCGTGGAAGGCAAACTCTCCGTTGTGTTTACTGGTACAGCAATGTGTGGCCGCCTCTGTTGTGATGGGGAGAAATGGAGAGAAGCCAGTCGTAAATTTTGTATAGCACATGATGCGACTGTTTTCCGATGTTTTCTTACAGTTTCTTCCAACCTCAGCACAGTCAAATAAAAATATAAAATAAAACAGAGACTTTATGTCGGTCCTTTAGACGTGAACGGTGTACTCAATTGGAAATTCCGTGCCTACAAATGGCGCATCCTGTTCCAATCTCTCACTAACTTCTTTTTTGAAAACTGTATCCATTATAAATGGTTGAAATAAGAATGCGACTGTAAAAATAATCGTTTTATTTGTTATAAAATAACTTTTTCTGCTGTCAGTCACGATTTTCCGTAATTTATTTTTTTTCGCCAGGTGTTTCGGGATAAAATCTTTATTATAAAGTGAATTATACTATATATGCAAGTGTATTTTGTCGTATTTATGCGTGATGTTTACGCTGAGCAAGCTGCTGCATTATTCTAGGTGCGTTTGCAGTAACACAGAATCGCGGGTGTTCTATTGTAATATAAAATCACGCGTGTTTTACTCAATACGAAGTCGCACGTGTTCTACTGTAGCACAAAGTCGCTCGTGTTTATATTACAGTAAAAGCACCAGAATAATGTAGCAGCTGACACATTGCAAACATCACGCCTAAAAATGGTATAGTAGCCTACACGCAAAACGCATTAGGTAATGGATTACCCGAAACGCCTCGTGCAGAAAACAAATAAAGGAAAATAGTGACTGTCAGCAGAAAAAGTCATTTTATGACAAACGACACCATTATCACAAACGATCCATAAGCCGTGTTCTTCGTTAGTGATAAAAGATTTTCGGTTCTACCGTAGAACAGCTTAAGCATGCACATCGTCACCTTGAGTGAGGCCAAACTTCACGGTCAAACTGCAAAATAGGAAGAAACATGAGATGCATTTACGCTTCCCCGTCACCTTGAGCATCTTGTATTGCCACAGCTCAGCATGTTAGTTACATTACCTTCGAATACAATCAGGGTTACTTGAAAGCTGTTGTCAATTATTCTGGGGTTTCCTGTGTGAAGCAAGTTTAGTTAAGAGAAAATAGTTTACATCCATCGTTTTCTGCCAGTTTCAGTTTGTTTGGCATAATTTACTACTGAAACGAAATCGTGTTTAAATTGACCATGTACAACATCTATATTTGGTCTATATCGGTTGATAATTCCCTTTCGATACTGTGTGTTCACAAATCAGACTAATGCATTTTCATAACAAGATTTCTTAGCAACGAATATACCAAAAAGCAATTCATGCCTCTTGAAAGCATATTCCGCCCGAAGTAGGCCAGGCTATCTGTCCTAGGGAAGTGCTTTCGTTCCAACGAAAGGGGAAGATTAGAGTTTACGTCCTACCGACGACGAAAAAATTAAGGAGGCTTGTTTTTAGCGAGACTCATGCCGATACAAAATTGAACAATGGAATGACAGATGGGAATATATGAGAAAAAGAACTGCGAGTTCGGAAATTTACGATAAAAGTCAAGCAAAACCATAAAGCAAAGCAAAGCAAAGCAATACACTACCATACAGGCAGGATATCTCGTTGCCCCTTGAGGAATTCGGAATTTGGAAAGTGCCATCCCCGAAGAATCAATGTGTTGTTTGCACACACGTTCCGTCATTTCTTCCTATTTTGGTTCTGCGTTACATCTTCGTAGAATTTTCCGAAGATTGCTCAGATAAAGTTCGTTCACTGATATTGTTAGATCGTGGGGGACGTACACGCCATCTGTAGATGACGTAATATACTCACACCGTTACTTAATGGTAACTGCAGTTGAGTTACAAGGCACGACGGATATACAGGTTGATTGTACGAATACAGTCAACTATCGGTAATTTTAAACTCTCAAAAATTTGAAATTTTTCCCGGTCCCTTGAAAAATACTCGATAAACGGAAAAAAGTCAAGGTGTTTTGCTGTCCTTGGCAATTTGACGTTGTAGTGTTGAGGTCATCTCACCAACACTTTATAATTTGAAGTCATGACTTCCGCACTCTCTGTAATTTGAATTCCCTTGCCTCTGTGATTTCCGTTGAAGTCCTACGTCCGTGATTTGCAGTATAGGCTCACACCACCTGTTTTTTTTCTTTTTTTCTCCAACATATATCCCGTTCCATCTGCAGTCTGCTCTCATACTGTGTTGTATCCTATTTATATTTCTTGAAACTGTGAAACGCCATGATTGCAAGAAGGAACAAGTATCTTTCAGTTAATGAAAAAAAGCTTCTTATTGATGCTGTGGGAAGTGGAATTTCGAAGAAAAAAATACACTCCTGGAAATTGAAATAAGAACACCGTGAATTCATTGTCCCAGGAAGGGGAAACTTTATTGACACATTCCTGGGGTCAGATACATCACATGATCACACTGACAGAACCACAGGCACATAGACACAGGCAACAGAGCATGCACAATGTCGGCACTAGTACAGTGTATATCCACCTTTCGCAGCAATGCAGGCTGCTATTCTCCCATGGAGACGATCGTAGAGATGCTGGATGTAGTCCTGTGGAACGGCTTGCCATGCCATTTCCACCTGGCGCCTCAGTTGGACCAGCGTTCGTGCTGGACGTGCAGACCGCGTGAGACGGCGCTTCATCCAGTCCCAAACATGCTCAATGGGGGACAGATCCGGAGATCTTGCTGGCCAGGGTAGTTGACTTACACCTTCTAGAGCACGTTGGGTGGCACGGGATACATGCGGACGTGCATTCTCCTGTTGGAACAGCAAGTTCCCTTGCCGGTCTAGGAATGGTAGAACGATGGGTTCGATGACGGTTTGGATGTACCGTGCACTATTCAGTGTCCCCTCGACGATCACCAGTGGTGTACGGCCAGTGTAGGAGATCGCTCCCCACACCATGATGCCGGGTGTTGGCCCTGTCTGCCTCGGTCGTATGCAGTCCTGATTGTGGCGCTCACCTGCACGGCGCCAAACACGCATACGACCATCATTGGCACCAAGGCAGAAGCGACTCTCATCGCTGAAGACGACACGTCTCCATTCGTGCCTCCATTCACGCCTGTCGCGACACCACTGGAGGCGGGCTGCACGATGTTGGGGCGTGAGCGGAAGACGGCCTAACGGTGTGCGGGACCGTAGCCCAGCTTCATGGAGACGGTTGCGAATGGTCCTCGCCGATACCCCAGGAGCAACAGTGTCCCTAATTTGCTGGGAAGTGGCGGTGCGGTCCCCTACGGCACTGCGTAGGATCCTACGGTCTTGGCGTGCATCCGTGCGTCGCTGCGGTCCGGTCCCAGGTCGACGGGCACGTGCACCTTCCGCCGACCACTGGCGACAACATCGATGTACTGTGGAGACCTCACGCCCCACGTGTTGAGCAATTCGGCGGTACGTCCACCCGGCCTCCCGCATGCCCACTATACGCCCTCGCTCAAAGTCCGTCAACTGCACATACGGTTCACGTCCACGCTGTCGCGGCATGCTACCAGTGTTAAAGACTGCGATGGAGCTCCGTATGCCACGGCAAACTGGCTGACACTGACGGTGGCGGTGCACAAATGCTGCGCAGCTAGCGCCATTCGACGGCCAACACCGCGGTTCCTGGTGTGTCCGCTGTGCCGTGCGTGTGATCATTGCTTGTACAGCCCTCTCGCAGTGTCCGGAGCAAGTATGGTGGGTCTGACACACCGGTGTCAATGTGTTCTTTTTTCCATTTCCAGGAGTGTATGTTGTAAAACCGTTCAATATTTTACCACCTTCACTGTCGATGATTTTGAAAATCAAAATCATGTTACCGCAGTGTCTCAGGCACAGGAAAAAAAGATCAGACCAGGAAAAATTTCCCCATCTTGAGGAGTGATTCCTCAAGTAGATAAACCAGTATACAGGACAATATGTTCCCGTGGGTAATTTCATTTTGAAGGAAAAAAATCAATTCTTTTGCTCAGTCTTTCGGGATTGAAGGACTTGGTGGCAAGTGAGAGGTGGCTCTCAAATTTTAAAAAAACGTCACTCCATCACGTTAAAAAAATCTGCGGAGAGAGTGCCAACGTGAACAGTTTCCTTTGTCTTTATCGTATCCTAACATTCAAAGACGAAATGCGTCATGGAGTAAAAGTGAGCAAGGGCAGAATAAATGTCCTTCTAGCCTGTACCATGGATCGATCTCAGAAGTTGAAACCACTCATTGTAGCGAAATCTGGAAAAACCACGCTGTTTCAAGAGAATAAAATCGCTTTCCACAACTTATGCCACAAACAAAAAATCATGAATGATGTCAGAACTGTTTGATGAAAAGTTGGCCTTTATTAATAGCGATATAAAAATGAGAAAAGAAATATTTTATTGTTTTCGGACACCTGCACCGTATAGCAACCCCACAGTCAGATTGCGTAAAGTTGATTTTTTCCACCCTACACAATATCGATTGCCACCGTTGGAGCAGGGCATGATAAAAAATTTTAACGATTTATACCGCGGAGAAATTGTTTAACGTGTGCTGGATAGCACTGAAAAAGATTGAAAGGTAAACGTAACAGTGCTATGATTGATAAGGCCTGGAGCGATGGCAGCCCTAAGAGTCTTTAAAACTACTTTAGAAAACGCGGGTTTACAGTGCACAGAGAAAACGCGGAACAGCCATCAGAATTAGGAGAATAAGCGAAGTAAGGACTCGTTATCTGTCCTACGTACTCATAATAGAAGCGAGTTGTGATTTCTTCTCAGCTCCGATCACCATCGAAAGCTAGATCGAAGTCGCTCTCTCAAAAGAAAATCACCAAATAGTTTTCAAAATGACATGTAACATATTCATTGGTATGGTTTTCATATACTGTGTGTATGGACCTTATGGATAAACGCTTGTATTGTTTTGCGTATTATTTGTGCTCCGTCTCTAATGACCTCCATGTGGACGGGACGTTAAACCCCATCTTCCTTCCTTCCTTTGCATGTTATTAAAATAAATATGAATGTACGCATGTATGTGTATATGTATGTGTACTAAAATATACTTTCGCTCAAACTTTCGATTTTTTTTCGTCCATCCCTCTCGAATATTTTAAATTCTGTTATTTTGAGCCGGCCGCGGTGGTCTCGCGGTTCTAGGCGCGCAGTCCGGAACCGTGCGACTGCTACGGTCGCAGGTTCGAATCCTGCCTCGGGCATGGATGTGTGTGATGTCCTTAGGTTAGTTAGGTTTAAGTAGTTCTAAGTTCTAGGGGACTTATGACCACAGCAGTTGAGTCCCATAGTGCTCAGAGCCATTTGAACCATTTTTTTTTGTTATTTTGAACTCTCGATAATTGAACTTTTTCCCTGGTCCCTTGACTTTCAAATCATCGAGAGTCCATTGTATGTACAAATACTATATAGGTAATAAATGCTCAAGTGAAGAACGCAAGTTGAGGGTTACAGAACCATTTATCAAGCGTAAACACAGAGATTCTGCCAGCAGTTCGCAGATTCGCTTTTGGTCTTAATCTACAAAGCCGCATGACATAACACGCGATGAATCACTGATCAATGCCTAGAAGCCCTTGAGAAGATAAGCAGTATGATGGAGCACTGTCTTTCTTCAGCGTAAATGTGAGCAGACATTGCGGTCGTGGCGTTCAGAGGGCGCTAGCCTGGACGAGGCTCTATTTCCTTGCGCGCATGGTCTTCATTTTCATCTACTGCATCTACATCTAAGCTCAGATTCTCTCCTTATGGTGTGTGACAGAGGATACTTCGTAGACCACCGTCTCTCTCTCTCTCTCTCTATCTCTCTCTCTCTCTCTCTCTCTCTCTCTCCCTCTCCCTTCCTCCCTCCCTCCCTCCCTCGCTCCCTCCCTCATCTCCCCCCCCCCTCCCACCTTTCTAGTCCAGTCGCGAATGCTGTGCGGGAAGGAAGATTGTTGGTAAGCCTGTCTGCAAGCTCAAATCTCTCTAATCTTGTCTTCATGGTCTTTTCGTCAAATACGTTTCCAGGAAGCAAGATTTGTGATGAGTTACAAAACTGTATGTCGTATCTCAAAAACGTTATAATAATTTATACACGCAAATGTACATCACGTTTTGTAAACAGTGCACACATGTTGGTGTAAAAGATCAACTTAAATGAAAATAAACATGAAGATGTGGCAGACAGTTCGCAAGGATGCTAAACCCTTTATCTCCTAAATGGGACTTAGCATAATCAAGTATCAACATGATAATTAGAGCAGTACAGTAGCTTGCTGTGTATTATTCCACTCTTTTACAGAATCATCCCGTAAATTTTTAAAGCAATAAACAATTTCTCCGTGGTCTGCTCCAGAGGAATTATTAGGACATAACGGACATATCCGCCATTCACACCAATACTACGTACACCCGGTAACGTGCATTAGCAATTATTTGGTTAATCAGGTCCGTCTGTTTTCAACTCAAATCTAATTTGACTTCAGTGCTGGTAGAAAATCCCACCAGATCTCCTTTCTCAAAGATGCTGGAAAACTCCACTCCTAACTGGTAATTCAAGACAAGCTCATTATGTATAAAACTGAACTGAGGGTCTCACTGTTCGCTGAAATTAGGACCAAAACTAACATCCTTATGTCAGGGAAATGAAATTTGTGAACCATACTCTGCTACCTTTGAATCTGACCATTGATGAAACGAACTTTGATAACCAGCATCGAACTTTCAAACACAGACCCGACCGCATGATAAACAGCTACCGTTAATCATTACTGCGTGGCTGTGTGACTCATGAGTACGTAACAGACTTCTCTGCAGTCGAGTGATTCTTATAACATTACTCAAAACGAATGCGGTCGTTAATATGTGCTTAATCGTTCCGTGGAAGCGTCATGGCCACAGAAACCAAGTGTTATCGTTTACTGGCAACTAATGCTACCACTCATCTCTCTGGCCGGCCGCAGTGGTCTCGCGGGTCTAGGCGCGCAGTCCGGAACCGTGCGACTGCTACGGTCGCAAGTTCGAATCCTGCCTCGGGCATGGCTGTGTGTGATGTCCTTAGGTTAGTTAGGTTTAAGTAGTTCTAAGTTCTAGGGGACTGATGACCACAGCAGTTGAGTCCCATAGTGCTCAGAGCCATTTGAACCATTTTTGAACTCATCTCTCTATGTGTCGCAAGATAAGAGTTTATCGCCATCGTTGAGAAGGCTACTGAGCGCCATGTTCGAACTGCATGCTACAGACTTTGTGGCTTCCCTGTTAGTATGAGAAGCTTACGTAGCGGTAAGTATGGTCGTCTTTTCTCCAATGTTAATTTCAAGTTGACTGTGAAAGTAGACTGTTGGAGATTTGACTGATTAGAAAAATCTCGTGTACAGGTTTTTATACACTGTCCGGTCACACTAGTGAGACAATCTCTCAGAAGTTTGCATATCCACCTCTTGCAGCGCGAGACGTGCAGGAAGAAAAGGTACCGGCAGGCATGTGGAGCCATGTCGACTCTAGTGCCATGATTCTCGACTGGATTTAAATCCAGGGAGTTTGGTGGCCAAAGGAGCACGTTAAACTCATCCTTGTTGTCTTCAAACCATGCACGTACTTAACGAGCTGTGTGACATGTTGCATTGTCCTGCTGATAAATGCCACCGTGCCGAGGAAAAAACAGATTGGATGTGGAGGTGGACAAGATTTCAAGGACAGATGCATACTTGATGTGATTCATTGTGCATGACGAGATCACCCAAGGAATGCCATCAAAACATTCCCCAGTCGATAACACCCCCTCCTCTGGCCTGGACCCATCCGACAATTCTTGCAGGGTGTCTGCTTACAAACGTTTCACGCCATCGGCCTTGTGTTCGATGGAGCATGAAACGTGATTTATCTGAAAAGGCCACCTGTCGCCACTCGGTGGACGTCCAGTTGAGGTATTGTGCAAATCCGTCTCCGTCGCCGATGAGCAGCAGTCATCTAGGGTTGCACGAACCAGGCGCTTACTGCGAATGCCCATGGGCTGGAACATACGCTGAACGGTAGTTGAGGCGACACTATTGGTGACTCCTTGGTTCAGTTGACCAATAGTTGCACGTTTGTTTGCCCGTACACACCTGCGCAGCAGTCGTTCACGCCTGTCAGCTGCGGCCTGTGGTGCACCCACAGTTGCCTCCAAGCCGGTTTTGGAAGCGCCACTTCAACGTGTACGGTATACTTTAACCAAGGCGGCAAGCGACCTTTTTAAAAACTGAGCTGTTTCGGAAATGATCCCTCCCTTGACCTGAAAGGCAATGATCATGTCGTTTTGAACTTCAGTTATTAAAGTATTCCATATCCGTATTACAACGACTGCAGTGTATTCCGCGTCCCCCGACACGCTTTAGGTACTCACTACTGACGTTGCCACCTGCTATCTGTGAGTGGTTGTTGCACGAATATGGACACTACTCACGTTAATGTGACTGGACGTAGTATATATATATTTTTATTTACTCACCCTTCTGCTACCATCTTTTTGGCAGAAGTTGCTTTAACTTATACACTGAAGAGCCAAAGAAACTGGTACACCTGCTTAATATCGTGTAGGGCCCCCACAACATGCCCAAGTGCCGCAACACGACGTGGCATGGACTCAGCTAATGTCTGCAGTAGTGCTGGAGGAAATTGACACCATAAGTCCGTAATAGTACGAGGGGTAGTGATCTCTTCTGAACAACACCCTGCAAGGCATCCCAGATTTGCCCAACAATGTTCATGTCTGAGGAATTTGGTGGCCAGCGGAAGAGTTCAAATTCAAAAGAGTGTTCCTGGCGCCACTCTGTAGCATTCTGGACTTGTGGGGTGTCGCATTGTCCTGTTGGAACTTCCCAAGACCGTCGGAATGCACAATCGACAAGAGTGGATGTAGGTGATCAGACAGGATACTTACGTATGTGTCAACTGTCAGATTCGCATCTGGACGTATCAAGGGTTGCATATCACTCCACCCGCTCACGCTCCACACCAATACAGAGCCTCCACCAGCTTCAACATTCCCCTGTTCACATGACGGGTCCATGGATTCATGAGGATGTCTCCATATCCGTACACGTCCATCCGCTCGATACAATTTGAAACGAGACTCGTCCGACCAGGCAACATGTTTCCAGTCAACAACAGTCCAATGTCGGTGTTAACGGCCCAAGACGAGGCGTAAAGCTTGGTGTCGTGCAGTGATCAAGGGTACACGAGTGGATCTTCGGTTCCGAAAGTCCATGTCGATGATATTTCGTTGAATGGTTCGCACACTGACACTTATTGATGGCTCAGCATTGAAATCTGCAGCAGTTTGCGGACGGGTTGCACTTCTGTCACGTTGAACGATTTTCTTCAGTCGTCGTTGGTCCTGTTCTTGCAGGATCTTTTTCCGGCCGCAGTGATGTCGGAGATTTGATGGTTTACCGGATTCTTGATATTCGCGGTACAATCGTGAAATGGTCGTATGGGAAAATTCCCACTTCATCGTTATCTCGGCGATGCTGTCACATCGCTCGTGCGTTGACTATAACACCGTGTTCAAACTCACTTGAATCTTGATACCTGCCATTGTAGCAGCAGTAACCGATCTAACAACTGCTCCAGACAGAAGACTTGTCTTATAAAGGGGTTGTCGACCGCAGCGCCGTATTTTGCCTCTTTAATTATCTCTGTATTTGAAAACGCATGCCTATATCAGTTTCTCTGGCGCTTCAGTTTATAACGTACGAGGGCCTTTCCATATTAACTTTCGCTTTATTTTTGGCGTCAGTCATCGTGCACCATTTGACGCATCAACACAGCTG
Source organism: Schistocerca nitens (assembly GCF_023898315.1). Classification (NCBI taxonomy): domain Eukaryota; kingdom Metazoa; phylum Arthropoda; class Insecta; order Orthoptera; family Acrididae; genus Schistocerca; species Schistocerca nitens. Next base: position 563,082,718 of record NC_064617.1, read on the forward strand.
CAATTATGCAGTACTTTGGTCTAACTGTAGGTGGCAGAACAATCACTAGAGCCCGCATCTCGTGGTCGTGCGGTAGCGTTCTCGCTTCCCACGCCCGGGTTCCCGGGTTCGATTCCCGGCGGGGTCAGGGATTTTCTCTGCCTCGTGATGGCTGGGTGTTGTGTGCTGTCCTTAGGTTAGTTAGGTTTAAGTAGTTCTAAGTTCTGGGGGACTTATGACCACAGCAGTTGAGTCCCATAGTGCTCAGAGCCATTTTTGAACAATCACTAGAAGCGTAATTCCTGCACAGTTCAGCCTGTTTTTCAACCGCTGTCATTACGTGGACGGACAACATGGCGTATGATCATCGAGGACAGCGCTGTATGACGAGACTTCTGTGGAAAGAAGGTATAAACACTGCGGATATTCACAGACGATTGGTGGCAGTGCGTGGAGAGAGTGCATCCTTCACGAAAAGAGCTCTTTCAACACGACAGCGTTCGCCCCCTTACGAGTCGGAAGACCACAGGTGCAATAGTCGAAATGCGGTTCCAGTTACTGCCACATCCACCGTATAATCCAGACGTGTACTAATCTGATTACCAACTATTATGGGCTATGAAGAAACCTCTGCGCTAACATCATTTCGCACACTCTCCACACATTGCGACTGTCTGTGAATATCCGCAGTGCTTAGTGCTTACACCCTCCGCCTAGAGAAACCACGACGTCCAGCGCTGTCTGTGGGGCTGTTCATAAGAGATCTCCACCCCCTCGTACTCTTACGGATTTTTGGACAGCCCTGCAGGATCCCCGTGTTTCCTCCGAATTCGTTACGGATTTATATTATGTAATATTTATAAATTATGTATAAATTCAGTTATATTTTTAATCGGCATGCACTCTAAACTACACGCTGGGACACCCAGCTCAATAGATCCTGATATGACTTCACTTAACAAAGTTTAATTGTACCCAGCATTGTTGTACTTGATAGTGGCTGAAGGATTACATCATGACTGTAATATAAAATGAAGAAGTTGGTGCAGTCAAATGGCGGATATACCAATCAAACATTATTACATGACGGTGGCCCAGAAATATGAAAAGACTATCTACAGAACTTCATCGCCCTTTCTGCTGCAATGGAGTCGGGAACCAGCTGTTAGGTTCCACACCTCCTCATATATCTCGAAAAAGCTTTGCCAGTCCTAAATCTCCTATAATCTCGAATCGTAGCTTGCCGATGTATCTCCCATTCTTGTAATTCTGGATTGTTGTCTCATCTATTTAAATAGACCCTATCCTTGCATTTCTAGACACTGTGTTCGCCTTCGAAGAGTGTTTTCTAATCGAGCCCCTTCCTCTGTTAGCGAAGTGATCCTTAGGGTTCACTCAACCGACTAGCAATAACCCACCTTCTGCTGCCTAGCTATGAAACCCAACGATGTTCAGAAGCCTCATCGATTAATCCTTTTCCGCACACGCAACACGTACAATTTTTTCATTTGGAAACATGTCAAGTAGCACATCCAAATCAAATCTGAAGAACATATCTGAACCTGCGAACAGTGAGAAATATTAGGGAAAATTTGACTTACATAAATGAAAGTGAGATACTTACTACAGAAAAGAAGTTTTGCAGTATTAAAGATACTGCTGATTTACCTAATATTTGTTGATGTGATAAAGATATAGAATATCCTATTAGGCAGTTTCATGCGTCCACTTAAGCGGTGTACATCGTCCGCCGATAGCCGTACCAACAGTGCTGATTTCTGGATACAATAGATATTTTTTAAATATAAGTAATTTCCACTCTCATATTCATAAAACGGAAGTTTTTCGTTTGCTGATTGTCTTCCAGTCACTTAAAATGTGAGCATTATGTAAATATTATCGCCACAAACATTAACGAATAGTTATCTGAAAATGTAGAACTACAAATTTTGGGATGATTTACATTCTGAAGTAATTACCTAACCATAAGCCGGTAAGTCATAAATGCATCTTCCCTGTTAACTGCGAGGAATAAAGCAAGCAGCACTTGTGTATAAAGTTTTTTTTGCAGTTGCACATAAGGAGAAAGAATATATATAGAAGAAACAATTTTAACTAATGTTTTTAGTGCCTTGATGTCGCAGTGCCATCACTGCGAGAAAGAAAACTGAACCTCTCTTTTTTTTTCTCGCAGTCAGTTTCAACAAAAAACCTTTGCAGTGTTGTGTGCCCGTCCGAATGCACACTGTGGTCTAAAGTAATCTGGACACCTGGCTGAAAATGACTTACAAGTTGGTGGCGCCCTCCATCGGTAATGGTCGGCCGCTGTGGCAGCGACCGTAGCAGCAGCGCAGTTCCGGACTGAAGCGCCTAGAGCCGCTCGGCCACAGCGCCGGCAATACGGCCTTGGTTTCGGCAACGTTTATATAAGACAGCGCTGGACGTCGTGGTTTCTCTAGGCGGAGGGTGTAAGGACTAAGCACTGTGGATATTAACAGACAGTCGCAATGTGTGGAAAGTGTGCACCGTCACGAAAAATGCTTTTGCAACACAACGCTCGTCCCCTTATGAGTAGGAAGTCCACTGCTGCCATCGTTGAAATGGGGTTCCAGGTACTGCCACAGGCACCGTATTCTCCTGACTTGGCCCCTTCCTGTTCTGTAGACCCTCCTCGAACCACTCTTCTGAAGTCTGTCGCACCCACCCAGGGCAGCTGCTCGTAGTTATTGGAGGTCTTGCGAAATGATGTTAGCGCAGAGGTTTCTTCATAGCCCATAATAGTTGGTAATCAGATGAGTACACGTCTGGATTATACGGTGGATGTGGCAGTAACTGGAACCGCATTTCGACTATTGCACCTGTGGTCTTCCGACTCGTAAGGGGGCGAACGCTGTCGTGTTGAAAGAGCTCTTTTCGTGAAGGATGCACTCTCTCCACGCACTGCCACCAATCGTCTGTGAATATCCGCAGTGTTTATACCTTCTTTCCACAGAAGTCTCGTCATACAGCGCTGTCCTCGATGATCATACGCCATGTTGTCCGTCCACGTAATGACAGCGGTTGAAAAACAGGCTGAACTGTGCAGGGATTACGCTTCTAGTGATTGTTCTGCTACCTAAAGTTAGACCAAAGTACTGCATAATTGCAGCTTTGACGATGAGTCAAATGGTGCACGATGACTGACGCCAAAAATAAAGTGAAAGTTAATATGGAAAGGCCCTCGTACGTTATAAACTGAAGCGCCAGAGAAACTGATATAGGCATGCGTTTTCAAATACAGAGATATTTAAAGAGGCAAAATACGGCGCTGCGGTCGACAACCCCTTTATAAGACAAGTCTTCTGTCTGGAGCAGTTGTTAGATCGGTTACTGCTACTACAATTTCAGGTTATCAAGATTCAAGTGAGTTTGAACACGGTGTTATAGTCAACGCACGAGCGATGTGACACGGCATCTCCGAAGTAGCGTCTGGAATTGCTACTGAGTGCTCCAGGAACACCCTCCTGAGTTTAAACACTTCCGCTGGCCCAGACATGAACATTATTGAGCACACCTGGGATGCCTTGCAACGTGCTGTTCAGAAGAGATCCCCACCCCCTCGTACATTTACGGATTTTTGGACAGCCCTGCAGGATTCACGGTGTCAGTTCCCGCCAGCATTACTTCAGACATTAGTCGAGTACTTCTGCGTGCTCGCGGGGGCCCTACACGATGTTAGGTAGGTATACCATTTTGTTTGGCTCTCCAGTGTGCAAAGAAACTGTTAGGACTGTCTGTCCTACCGTATATTAGAGAATCATGTAAAAATGTGAAGCAAATCGAGCAAGAACATTCCGAGATGTTTACTAAAAACCCATCGCATTTGTATGGTATATTCATTTATTTACCGTATATATTTTAGAAATATAGTTTATTGCTGCCCGAACGTTTATTAGAACGTCTTGTAAATAGGAAAACTTGATCAGTCAAGAAATTTTCGAGATTTTTGGTTGCTGCGTTAAACTACGACTTGTCTTTTTATAGTAGCGTAGATCAGGCGACGAAGACCAAAGATGCATTCTTTCACTGCGGATGCACAACAAGACTGCTCTCTAGTGGGAATCTGAAATGGCGAACGAGAGGCTACGCTAGTTGTCTTTAACAGGCTGGGAATTGGGTCGGATGGGAAGCGACCTCGAATGGCCGAGGCGGTTAAGGTGATCGCTCGCGTTAAGCGGGAGATCCGGTTTCAAGCCCTCGTCGGGCACGATTTTTCATCTGTTACCATCAATGCCCAAATGCGGCGAGTGTCGTTGAAAAACTTTAAAAAAATAATATCAATGATGTCCCCCCCAGCGAAAAGAAAGAATAAAAACAACTAGGTGAAGACCCATGAAAATGTCTTATTTCTTCCACTTCAAATAACAACCTGTCGAGCCCTTAGAAACCTTACTAAGAAGTAGCCCTTGCGATGGGTTTACTCCTTAACTATGGAATGAGATCCACCCATTGTAACGTAACGTTCCAAGTCGACTATAAATTGCGAAAGGCGAAACACTATTAGGTGATAAAAACATGTGTAAGTAGATTTTTAGCTCATTCACGTACAATAATGGGCTCAAATTAGTTCATGTGTGCTCACTGTGAAGCAGATTTCCATTACCAATTCTCTTTTTATTCACAAATCATAGGAACGTCGACAATGGATAGAGAAACAAGGCCGAGTGTTCAAAACCCCTAAGATACTACGGAAGCGCTTGGAACATGTAACGTGGGTGTACGTACGGTTTGTAACAAGGAAACGGTAAAGTCAAGAACTTTAATCTGCCCTTACGACCATGGAATTTCTGTATAGGCAGTAAAGTACACACTCAATTTGTAATTATTTTCTCTCTCTCTTTTTCTCTCTTAAATCAGTTGTAGCGTAGCTTTAGAATATCCACATCTGACACGTAGATCACGGGTTACGAATTACAAAATTCCCTATCCCTTACCACTCCCTCCTTACCTTAATAAAAGTGCATTGGTCTCGCTATCTTACTTAACCATTAAACATCGTTCGCCAACTCGCCAGATTCCGTATGCTATACTTTTTCGTTGCACGTGAATTTAAATAGTTACGGGTCATTGAGCATTCATGGACGTATCTTGACTGATATTTTGAACTATTCTGAACACCGATAAGACGTAACTCAGACATTTCAGCAACGAATTCGGCGCCAGTGGTACAGTGAAACTTTAATAATTGGGACTAATTGGTCCAAGTGCCAATCCGCTTTATAGAAATGTTTTCTAAAACAATTAGACGTAGCTATAATTAGAATACAATATATAATGAACGTAGCGATTAAGAAACTTCCTGGCAAATTAAAACTGTGTGCCGGACCGAGACTCGAAATTGGGACCGCTGCCTTTCGCGGGCAAGTGCTCTACCAGCTGAGCTACCCAAGCACGACTCACGCCCTCTCACCACAGTTGTACTTCTGCCAGTATCTCGTCTCAGTTGGTGGAGCACTTGCCCGCGAAAGGCAAAGGTCCCGAGTTCAAGTCTCGGTCCGGCACACAGTTTTAATCTGCCGGGAAATTTCATAGCGTACACTCCGCTGCAGAGTGAAAATCTCATTCTATGTAGTGATTATTTAAAAACTGGATGAAGTGTAATATTATGTGAAATATTGTTCTACAGTATAGTTTTGTAAACAATTAATATAAGGATGTCTCAGTAATGAAGATTATGATTAAACAAATTAAAATCATAGTACGTATTCAAAGGTCACGTTAAATAAGCTCGATACCTATACCAGCGTCCACTTACATTACTGTATTTAGTAAACGAAAACGGTAATCCACAGTCTACTGGATATTTATATGCTACACTTACTGTGGAATGCTACGAAGAGTACCAGTTATTTACTGCTCTCATCAGGATCTGTAGCGATACAGTCCGCAGCAGCCAAAGAGGCAAATACTACCTGATGCTGGCGTCATGACAATATCCTCATCGCCAGTATTTGTGATTGAGGCTCTTTTGTGCAGTGTTCTTTGATCACTTGTTTCGCATCTCTTTTAGTGTAAACGATTTCTTTTCGTAATAGGGATTAATATCTATAAAATTGGTAGGTGTATTAATTCCTTACGAAATGCGGTGTCTGCACCGAGTCTTTCTCGGCAGACTTTCTCATTAGCAATACTGTGCCGATTACTGAATATGAGCAGCCATCCAGTACGAACCTTGAAGCATGTTTCATCTAATTTATCTGCTAATCTTTCCGCTGTAGTCTGATGCTCGACGCCTCTTACAGGAACCCCTGTAATTAGCATCAAGGACGAAGGTCAACTTTGGTACAGTTGTCCGTTTTCATCTTCCGGTTGGTTGGTCTTGTTTTAACGCAAAGTAGGAAATTTTACAGCGATCTTTCTTAACATCGCAAAAAATCTAATCAATGCCAAACTCCTTCAGAACACCCTGGGTAGGAGCACCAGCTTAGATTTTATCAAGCACTCTCATTTTGTCTTCTAAACAACTATATGTATTTCGTGCTAACACTCAGCTTGATTATCATGTTGTACTGTGCGACACTTCAGCAAACTTTCAAGCGCTCTCAAAGACTGGATTTAAAACATCTCGTCATGTGCACTTCAGTAAACGAAGTGAACAGGCTTTGACTTTTATTATGTGCTTGTGATCCACAATTATACATACGTTATTCTCTATCGGCCACGGGTGAAGCGAACTGGAAAGGGGGGGGGGGGATGCGTCCAACATCTTGCATAAAATTAGTTTGGCGCGAATTGTGTTGGGCACAAGAAGGCACGTTTCAGTTCGCGAAGAAATAAGTAAATAAAAAAAAACAGTCCGTATTATCGTGGATTCCGGATTAGTGAGCGCTTACTGTAAATAAAAACATAACCTCTGCTGCCACCCGCTAAGGCAGGCGTGCGGGGTGTCGCTAGACTCGGAAGTGGCAGGTTCGAATTCCGGTGACGGAATTCTGACCGGCAATGAGAGGACGGACGGTGATGTACAGTTCGTAATCAACAGACTTCGCGCCCGTATCCTGGTTTATATTCCACCCCTCTCCGCAGTGTACGTCCCGATAGTTGAGTGGTCATCGTGACGGATTGCTGTCCTACGGGCCCGGGTTCGATACCCGTCTGGGTCGGAGATTTTCTCCGCTCAGGGACTGGGTGTTGTCTTCATCATCATTTCATCCCCATCCGGCGCTCAGGTCGCCCAATATGGCGTCGAACGTAGTAAGACCTGCACCAAGGCGGCCGGACCTGCCCCGCAAGGGGCAAACTATCATTTCCATTACCTCTCCGCAGTGTCTCGTGGAGAGAGGGTTTATGACACTGTTGATGGGGATCCATCCGTCGGAATGGGGCACTGGGCTCTGGAGAAGCAGGCTGTGTACTGGCAGCGACTCTACCCATAACCTTCCCTCTCAACATCGACAACACAAATATGATGCTAAACACCATACACACTGATTACAGTCACGTACAATTGACAGACGCACGTTAGGGACCACACTCACATTTCACGAAGAAACCGACCGCAGAGCAAAATCGTCACAATCGTGCGCCCCGTAAATTTAAAGATAATGGAAAGATCAAACGAAGCTAAACTGCGCTGGTTAGAACGTTATGTCGTTTCAGATTGATTGTTGTCGATTGCGGAAGCTCGTGTACTTACGTGCTGAAACGGTGCGTTTGGAACTTGGTAACCGACATCAGTTGTCGAACAATACTGCTGCATTTTCGTTGACGTGATCTCCTGAGCAGTTGATTTTCTTTCCCACACACGTGTGGGCTTAAGCTGGACAGACACTGTGGTTTCGTTCACGACTCACTGTAATTACTGTGCTCATGCTCAAAGTACAGCAATCACTGATACACTTTTTCTATTTGCGTTTACACAGATACGTGGTAGCGACGTTTTCGCTACAGCAGCCAGCTGAGAACTGCGCGTGATTGTGTACTCAGTTGTCTGGTTTCATCACTTCCTCCATGAGGAAATCCTTTCTGACAAAAGTACCGGGCAGCTAACAGCAGAGTGCGGCGATGAAGGTCGAGCGGTGATTCACCCTGCAACAGTTTCCTTACGCAGTTTTCCTACACATCCAACACAATGAGTTATCCATTTGCCCGCCACTTTCGTATTGGTGAGTATGTGTATTTAAGAAATTCTGCGCTCTGTATTCTTTCTTGTAGTTGTTTTTTCATCTACTTACTTCAATTTTTCTCGTACAGATATCCGACATACGAGATTATTGATAATGTTATATCTTTCATAATGATACTTAAAGGAATGCCAGTCCCATTATCGCGGTAATTACATTTTCCACTAAGTGTGGACATCCTTGTACTGATTGATTACTGAAATACGAGCACAGAGCTTTTATCTCCACACCCCTATCCTTAAGTCGCGTATTACTCCTGTGGACCGGTTTCAACCAAACTTGTTACTCATATCCCATGCAATCGCTGACACCGTAAGGGATACGGACCTATCGTAGTTCAGAAGATATGACGTCATAAACAATGAGGTGCACGAGAAACTGCCGCATTCTACATGGCGTTTAATTTTTTTACTTTTTGCCACTAACTCCATTCGCAACAGATTTTGCAGACAGTATCCACATATGCCGCGGAACGTACCTACAAAATTATGTCATTGTGTGATACATAGATAAGGAGATACGACCTCAGAAACCCTGAGACCCATGAAAAACTTCCGCATCACGCACGATGTTTAAATTTATCACTTCCTTGCTACCAACTCTATTCGCAACATATTTCGCTGACAGTATCCACATATGCCGCTGAATGTACCTACCGAATATATCATTGTACGATACGTAGTCCAGGAGATATTATGTTATATCCACTGAGATGCGTGAAAAATTCCGCATCATGCAGACAGTTTTAATACATTTATTATTTACTATTAAGAGATTCCTACAGTCGAATCAGTTTGCGTGTTCGAATAGCCGAAGTTGTTAAGGCGACCGCTCCCGTAAAAGCGGGAAATCTGGGTTCGTGTCCCAGTCCCCCACAAGTTTCTATTTGTCACAAATTGTGCAGCTAGATTCTAATCGTATTCGATATTCCGAATACTTTTGTTCCATTCTCCCTCTCTGAAAGTGACTGACTCTCAGTGAGAGCCAAAAACACTACTAACAGTTACCTTTCTGGCGCATTTAAAGCTGTGGAATTGAGGGGAATTGGAACCTGCAGGGAAGGGTGAAAGCTTTTGGCATATATACACAGTCAATGAGTGCTTTCTTTTTGCCGTTTTGTAGCAAGTTATATAAAGTACTTGTCTCTCATTGAGTGTTACTTCAGTGTAAAATATAATGCAAGCTTCGACGCTGATCGGGTATTGTGTTCAGTGTTTGCTTTTAAAAAATAAAGGCGTGCCCTGCCGTACCTGCCGGAGATTAGAGCGTTCGCAGGTGATTAATAAAAGCGGAAGTTGTGTAGCATTGATCTATTTCGAGAACAGTTAAGTCACGTGTAAACTTCACTCCTGCTACGGACGCCGTGATATCAAACTCAAGCTATTACCTCCCGAATTTTTTCTTTTTTTTTCCCAACGACGTTCGTAAGTCTGCACGCTGATGGTGAATCACGCACTTGGGTGATATTCGTCTTTATCTCAACAGCTCCAAGTAGAACACTTTCTTTACAGCAAGATAGAAATAGCATTCTCGATCTTTATTAACAGTTAAAAAAGATTGCCTTTTTTAGCAATAACTGTGAATTTCCAAAAACTTGTACTATTTTCTACTGATTCGTTGTCGTTGTTCTTGTGGTCTTCAGTCCGATGACTGATTCCATGCAGCTTTCCACGCTCGTGTAATCGCTTGTGCTTGCTTACTGTAGTCGGGTCTTCGTGTTCCTCTGAAATTTACGCATCCCACCCGTCACTTCCCCTCATAATCAATCTGACGAGCCCTCACGATGTGTCCTATCAACCGATACCTTCTTTCAGATAAGTTGTGCTACAAATTTATTTTCTCTATGATTCGATTCGGTACTCCCTCACTAAATGCAGTCTAATCTTTAGTATCCGTCTGGAGCACCTCATTTCAAAAGCTTCCATCCTCTCGTTATATAAATTCGTTACAAGTTCGCGTTTTACTTGCGTGACAAAGACCTACAAAAACGATTTACATACACTTAAATTTTTTTACAAGGTGGGCCAGAAGTCACTATCGGATGTGTTTAATGTTATTTTGTCGAAACAAGAAGCAACGTGAAAGGCAAACAGAACATGAAACGACTCCCTAGCTCTAGCAGAAATTGTATTGACAGAAAACGATACGTGCAAAAGTGGAATAACATAGACAGGTATATTCTGACATATGAGGAACGTTCAGTAAGTAACGCCACACATTTTTTCTGAAAGCAGGTTGGTTATATTCAGGATACCAATATAGCTTATTATTCTCCATTATTTTGGCTACAAAATCCTCTTTTTCAGCACAAATGGTTCAAATGGTTCTGAGCACTATCGGACTTAACTTCTGAGGTCATCAGCCCCCTAGAACTTAGAACTACTTAAACCTAACTAACCTAAGGACATCACACACATCCATGCCCGAGGCAGGATTCGAACCTGCGACCGTAGCGGTCGCGCGGTACCAGACTGTAGCGCCTAGAACCGCTTGGCCACCCCGGCCGGCTTTTCAGCACAATCTCCGGCCGGCTTTTCAGCATAATCTCCGTTCAATGTGACGGCCTTTCTCCACTTGAGTGGAAGGGTCTGTATGCCTGCATGGTACCATTCAGTTGGTTGACGTCGGAGCCAACGTCAAATTTGCCTCATGTCCAGCTGAGCAGCTAGGTGTTTGACAGTGATCCGTCGATCGACTCGAATGAAAGCGTCCGCTCTTTCTAATACTGCGAGAGTCACAGCTGTATGCGACCGGCTGGCATGCGGCATACCGGACGGATCTGCGCCACCTCGTTGCGATCGTGACAGACGCCTCGCCCAACGACTCACCGGGCTTTTGTTCACTGTCTGGTCTCCCGACATTCTTCAAACGCCTATGAGTATCTGCGATGCTCTGGTTTTTCAGCAAAACTAACTCAACGACAGCTTTCTGCTTGGAACGCATCTCCGATACAGACGCCATTTTGAAGGCTACGTATAGCGCCGCCACCAATCGGCACTTATGAAGCTATAGGGGTGAAGTGGGAATATTCCACTATGTCCCACAACAAATTCTGCATATTTTTCAATCGAAGTTGCCGACGAAAAAAAAAGAAAGTTATAAATCCTATTGAAAACCCCTCGTATTTCAAACTCTCTGACCATCATTCTCGGCGCAGAGGTAGATTCTCTGCCATATGCGTCTGCTTGCTCAGCGCAGCATTTCGGTCGTTATCATTCTCAGGGGTCGTCTTCCGCCCAGATATAATCATTTCGTGACCAGGAGCTAAGATATATAGAACATTCGCTGTCATCATAACCTTACGACGAGCTACTAATGTGGGAAAAGCTGCATGTAATTGTCCACACCAATCACGTCGCATATTCACATCATGATCACGTAATTCATTGATACTGCCGGGCCGAAATGAATGGTAACCTTCTTCCTTCATCCAACTACGCATGTAGGCTCTGGGACAGTTCATCTCCGCGACCGCTTCATTATCAATTTTGCTGGTGATCGAATCGCTGTTGCATTTAAGCGTTCTGTGACTTCATTACCGTTTTCATATTTCTTGGGGCATCCACTGCGTTATGCATCTGTCGCAGCCCCAGTTACAAAAGCCTTTCTTTTCAGTTCACGAAGATTAACCTCCGTTAGCAGATCTTTCTTGAAGCGATTAAAAAAAAGTTTTCACTAATTTTATCATATCCTTCACCCGTTCGTTCCTTTTCACGCAGAGCAAAATGGAATACGATCACATGCTATAGCATTTGCCAAAACCAGAAGCAAAACAACACAATCACATGCCGTATTGTCATGAAGTGACGCCCGCATTATTGTAATCTGCCCTCTGCCGGACACTTAAATGTGATTTGCAGAGTACCCAGGTAGATGTAGATGTAGATCTCCACCAGAAGACAGATGTACTACGAGCAGGGAAAATTAGAGACCTCTACCAGAAAGCAGATGTACTAGCGGCAGGGTACACTATTTTCAACCTAGAATACATTTTCGGATCAATATATATTAAGTTACTCGAATACTTTCCGATCGTGACTTCTGGCGCACCCTGTAGATGTTAACACATTCATCTTTTGGAAAAAGGTTTTTCGTGCTGTTGCCAGTCTGCATTTTATATTGTCTCTGTTTCGGCCATCACCAGCTATAGTGCTCAAACAGCAAAACTCACCACTCTAAGTGTATCATCTTCTAATATAATTCCCTCAGGATCTGATTTAGTTTGACTACATTCCATTAGCCTTCTTTTACTTTTGTTGATACTCAACTTGTAATCTCTTTTCAAGACACTGTCCATTCCGTTCAAATACTTCTCCAACCCATATGCCGCGTTTGGCAGAATTACAATGTCATCAGCAGACTTCAAAACTTTTGTTACTACTGAATCGTCAGTCATTTAGAAACGTTTGGCTATCTGCGTTTCTGGAGACTGACTACAGTTACTAACACAACAAGTGTTACTAGTGTTCATGCTACTACACCGCTTGGGCTCGGGTCATTAAAAAATGTACGATAGATAGTGAGGGAACTTTGACCCCTATTAGGCACTCTCTGCCCTATCCCAGTTGCGAACAGAGCGAAAGGAAATGGCTAAATACTCTTTTCATGCGCTCTAATCGCTATCTTATGATTCCAACGCGAGACGTAAGACGGAGACACTGTCTACCTCGAATACCAGTACTAAGCGTAATGAAAATGAAGAAGAAAGAAAAACTTACCAAGATATGATCGTTTGAATTTTTCGCGTCGTCACGCATTTTGCTCCAAATGCCTCTAGAGATCTCATTAACCTGTAAGGACAAGTCTTATTAGGATGTGTGGTTGTTTCGCAAAGGATAGTTCAGTCACCAACGTAAACACCGCCGGAGACGAGCAACAGTTATTTTAGATTCCATACTATATCTGAGGAAGTACGAGACGAGCATTTAGTTTGTTGCGAACGCATCAGACGGATAAAGGGGATTGTTTCATGGGTCAACATTGTTTTAACTGTGCCATTTATTTCGGTCAGTGCTCACATAAACTGCGTAATGACCGTAGCAGTTTCAAATACTAGTCCTTATGAGTAGCGCATAAACACTAATTAGACGATGGCACGCTAGAAATCAACATTTCAACGATATTCCTACTACAGAACACCGGTAGAATTCTCGTGGAAATGTAGATTCCTAGCGTGTTTTAACTCAGCCGTCGCCGAAGAGTGTTTATGGACTGTTGATATGGACTAAACAGTTGAAACCGCTAGTCATTACACAATTCATGCCATCATTTACTGAAATAAACTGAATAGTTACGAATCTACGAAGTTTTGGGTATCTAATATTCCAGCAACTCTGCCATTCTGTGTTTCCATTACTGTTCGTGTTTTAAGCACGAAGAAAACAGTTCAATCTAACCTACCGTTGGTTATCGTTAATATTGAGAGAAGGTTTACACCTGACTTTGTGGTCCACTGTATTGTAGATTCCATGGTGTATCTGAGGGAGTACGAGACGGAGCAGGCGGCGTGAAGATTTAGGAGGAGCCGTATCGCCCTAGGAAACAGCCGGCGCCTCGTTTTTACGCGGTTATTAATCGGTGCGCTCCCGCCTCGCGGCATGATGAATTCCGCCGTCTGCCGTCTGTTTCTTCTCTTGTTTTCCATTTCTCCGCGTCATACTGAGATTCTTTAATGCCATCAGAAATCTGTGCTCATTATGGTCTGCCATAATTCAGGGGGCCTAATGAAGCCGGGTATTTTAAAAAATATAGGCAGTGGTGGTAGTGTAGGGAAAAATAAAGAAGAAATGTGGTTCTGCAGCCACGTCAAAACCAAATGTCTGCGAGTCATTTGTACGTCGGGGAAGTCATCATGGGAACAAGTGCCCTCTGGATTCTACAGTTACATATACACTCCGTAAGTCACCGTACGGTGCGTGGCCGTATACCACACTACTTGCCGTTTCCTTTCCTGTTCCACTCGCGGATAGAGCAAGAGAAAAACAACTGTCTACTCGTGTATAACTCCGAATGAGCTCTACTTGCTCGCACCTTATCTCTCTGGTCCTTAGGGGAAATGTACGTTGGCAGCAGTAGGATCGTTCTGCAGTTAGCTTCAAATGCTCGTTCTCTAAATGTTCTCAATAGTTTTCCTCGAAAACAACGTCGCTTTTGCCGGCCGAAGTGGCCGTGCGGTTAAAGGCGCTGCAGTCTGGAACCGCAAGACCGCTACGGTCGCAGGTTCGAATCCTGCCTCGGGCATCGATGTTTGTGATGTCCTTAGGTTAGTTAGGTTTAACTAGTTCTAAGTTCTAGGGGACTAATAACCTCAGCAGTTGAGTCCCATAGTGCTCAGAGCCATTTGAACCATTTGAAGCCAACGTCGCTTTTCCTCTAGAGATTCCCATTTAAGAGTTCCCGAAGCACATCCGTAATACTTGCGTGTTGCTCTAACCTATCGGTAATAAATGTAAGCCGCATTGTTTGGGTCGCCTTGTCACGGTTTGCGCGGTTCCCTCGAGCATGTGTGTGTGTGTGTGTGTGTGTGTGTATGTGTGTGGTCTTAATGTTAGTATAAGTTAGATTAAGTAGTATGTAAGACTAGGGACCGATAACCTCAGCAGTTTGCTACCATAGTACCTTACCACAAATTTCCAAAACAACTCTAGCTGGCTCCTCTGAATTGTTTCGATGTCTTTTTTTGATCCGATCTGGTACGGATCACAAACACTCGAGTAGTACTCAAGAATAGGTCGCACTAGCTTCCTATATGCGATCTCCTTTGCAGATGAACCACACTTCCCCAAAATTCTCGCAATAAACCGAAGTCGATCGTTCACCTTCCCTACCACAGTCCTCACATGCTCCTTCCATTTCATATCGCTTTCCAACGTTACCCTGCAAAGTTAAACGGCGGGACTATGTCAAGCAGAACACTGTTAATGTTGTATTCGAATATTATGGGCTTCTTTTTCCTACTCATCTACATTAATTTACATGTTTTTATATTTAGAGCCAGCTGCCATTCGTCACACAACTAGAAATTTTGTCTAAGTCATCTTGTATCCTCATAAAGTCTCTTAACATTGACACCTTCCCGTGCACCACAGCATCATTACCAAACAACCGCTGACTGCTCCCCTCCCTGTTCGGTAGGTCATTTATGTATATATAGCACTTCCATCACACCTCCCTGGTGCACTCTCGACACTACCCTCGTCTCTGATGAACAAAACGCTGTCGAGGATGTTGGTTCTGGGCCCTTTGGCTCAAGAAGTTTTCGAGCCAGTCACATACACTATGTGATCAAAAGTATCGTGACACCTGGCTGAAAATGACAGTTCGTGGCGCACTCCATCGGCAGTGCTGTAATTCAATATGGTGTTGGCCCACCCTTAGCCTTGATAACAGCTCCAATCTCGCAGGCATAGTCCAACCAGGTGCTGGAAGGTTTCTTGAGGAATGGCAGCCCATTCTTCATGGAGTGCTGCACTGAGGAGAGGTGTCGATATCGGTCGGTGAGTCCTGGCACGAAGTCGTTGTTCCAAAACATCCCAAAGTTGTTTATAGGATTCAGGTCAGGAATCTGTGCAGGCCAGTCCATCACAGTTACTTTATTGTCGTGTAACCACTCCGCCACATGCCGTGCATTATGAACAGGTGCTCGATCGCGTTGAAAGATGCAGTCGCCATCCCCGAATTGCTCTTCAACAGTACACTTTTGTGCTGTCTGTGTCCCTTCACGTTTCCACTTCACTATCACATCGGAAACAGTGTTTAGGAGTGTGGAAATCTCCCATACAGACGTATGACACCCAGTGACACCCAATCACCTGACCACGTTCGAAGTCCGTGAGTTCCGCGTAGCGCCCCATTCTGCTCTCTCACGATGTCTAATGACTACTGAGGTACCTGGCAGTAGTGGCAGCACAATGCACTTAATATGAAAAACACATTTTTTGGGGATATCTGGAGCTTTTGATCACATAGTGTATCTGAGAGCCTATTTCGTACCGTCCTACCTTCGTTAACTGTCTGCAGTGGTATACTATTTCAAATGCTTTTTGAAAATCTAGAAGTATGGAACCTGCCCCTCGCCCTTCATCCAAAGTTCGCAGTGTATCATGTGAGAAAAAGGGCATGCTGAGTTACACACGAGCGACGCTTTCTGAAACCGTGCTGATTCGTGGACGTAAGCTTTTCTGTCTCTAGGAAATTTATTATATTTTATCTCAGAATATGTTCTAGAATTCTGCAGATAACCCATGTATGGATATTAGTCTGTAATTTTGCGGATCCGTTCTTTTGTCCTTCTTATATACAGGAGTCACCTGCACTTTAAGTCGTTTGGGACTTTCCGATGGGCCAGAGATTCGCAATAAACGCAAACTAAGTAAGAGGCGACCTGGAGACAGGAACAGTATCTCCTGCCTATATGTAATGTGAAAATTCAGAAAAATGTTTTCAGCTCTAATTAAAAACGCTTACTTCAGTCCTCGGCCCAACTGTGATGTAGTTCAACAAGACATACGCAAGGAAAATTCCAGATGACTAGAGCTGGCTATGAAGGTTTGCGTAAGGTATGTGCGCAACACTTGGTTTTTTGATAAAATCAGTGCGTGCTATATCTGGATGCGACCGGATAGGTGACGTTATTTGCACAAGCTCTGTTTACTTCATCTTAGTTGCCGATGTCCTCAGCAACTCTCCTCGCATATCAAATACATTCCATCGTTTAATAACTGCAGTACCAAATCGAATACGTCCAGTCTTGGCAGTACCTTTTCATAACAGTAAATCTCGCTTCTCCCACATTTGAGCCACACGTCTGCGGAACAAATTACCGAGTAACCTATGTCTCATGCAGAACCATTCTCCAGTTTAGAGGAGATGAAAGCTTAGTCTTTTACCATTGGCGTAACTTCCCTTTAGCTTCCCTCTCGATATATCCCAGATGTTTTCTGCAACTGGGAATATCTGTCACATTGGAAACCATCTGTTTAGTATTGTATCCATCCCCAAGAGCTGTAGTTGTATATAAAGAAATAATAAGCAACCAGTTGCATAAAAGAAATTTAATTTCTTTACCGGTTTCGAGAACTTAGTGCGCTTCACCAGAAGTTATACCTATCGAGTGCGAGTGTCAATACAGCAAAATATTGCGGTGCTCAACTATCTGTGCTATTCTCACCCCTTTCTACATCTTTTTTCATCCTCCTATCTCATTTTGCCACAGTGGTAACGCTGGTTTCCGTCAGATCACCGAAGTTAAGCGCTGTGGGGTTGGCCTAGCACTTGGATGGCTGACCATCGGGTCTGCCGAGAGCTGTTGGCAAGCGGAATGCACTCAACCCTTGTGAGAAAAATAGAGGAGCTACTTAATTAAGAAATAGCGGCTCCGGTCTGGTAAACTGACATACGACCAGGAGAACGGTGTACTGACCGCATGTCCCACCATATCCGCATTCAGTGACACCTGTCGGCTGAGGATGACACGGCGGCCGGTCGCTTCCGCTGGGCCTTCATTGCCTGTTCGGGCGGAGTTAATCTCATTTACTGATCTTGCCTGGTTATTTCACGCTCTTCCATCGAAACTCAACTTTTTCTACACACTGATTCCTTCTGCACTGCTTTAACACTTTATTATTAGATTCCACTACTCAAAATGGTTCAAATGGCTCTGAGCACTATGGGACTTAAATGCTGTGGTCATCAGTCCCCTAGAACTTAGAACTACTTAAACCTAAGTAACCTAAGGACATCACACACATCCATGCCCGAGGCAGGATTCGAACCTGCGACCGTAGCGGTCACGCGGTTCCAGACTGTAGCGCCTAGAACCGCACGGCCACTCCGGCCGGCTCCACTACTCACATTCGATGAAAACGTTATGAGCAAATTTTTCACTATTAATATGACTGACTTTTCTTAAATTCCACATATTTATTACTATTCATATTCACATTATTATTATTTTATTATATATTGCTTATGTACTATGCAAATTGTAGTATTAATTCACTAAGCGTGTCTCTTTTGATGTAAGAGAGTTCCTGAAGGCCCTAATATTTCCACTCGAATTAAATGAATAAATAAATATTGAGCGTATTACCAAGTGAAAAGGTGTAGTGGGTACACATTGGACTGCTGCTGAACGGGAGCAGAATTCAAGAACATATTTAGGTTTACGCGATCCGAACACCCATTTCAGCTTGATACGCCCATGAGTCTTTCAGTATGCTGATAATTACACTTTCTGGCAAAAAAAGTGAAGCAGCGAGAAGACATTTTGGGATGTCACTGTAACGTCGTACACTTCCACACCATCGGCTGATATGTAAATTATGAGAGTTGCCATTTTCTGTGGCCGGTCGAACAGTGTATATGTTTTTCTCTCAAATATTCGGAGTGACAATTTTTGATCGCCTCTGTCAAATCAGTCATTAATTGTTAACATGGAACTTACAGGTCAAGGAGTCGACATTACACGTCTTTTGTTATTTCTAAGATGATACTTATAGACATGTGTGACAGGCATTCACATGTGTAAAATACAATCTGTGGACCGTTGGTGTATGAACGCAGAATATGCAAAAGGTATAAAATTGCAAAATAACACAAACATGCAGGATATGGAGAGACGCTAAAGTGAACAAAATTTCTAGAGTGTTTTAACCGAATGAGGTTGGTTTGGAGTCTCTCCATATCCTGCGTATAAAATTATCTAGTATGACGTGATAAATTCCGCCATTTCGCAATGTTACACCATTTATACGTTTTACCTCCACACACCAATCGTCTAAAGATTGTGTTTTACATATACAGGGTGAGTCACCTAACGTTACCGCTGGATATATTTCGTAAACCACATCAAATATTGACGAACCGATTCCACAGACCGAACGTGAGGAGAGGGGCTAGTGTAATTGTTTAATACAAACCATACAAAAATGCACGGAAGTATGTTTTTTAACACAAACCTACGTTTTTTTAAATGGAACCACGTTAGTTTTGTTAGCACATCTGAACATATAAACAAATAGGTAATCAGTGCCGTTTGTTGCATTGTAAAATGTTAGTTACATCCGGATATATTGTAACCTAAAGTTGACGCTTGAAACCTCCTACGTTCAGTTGCGTGTTGTAACAAACACGGGCCACGGTCGGCGAGCAGCATCTGCAGGGACATGTTTACGATGACGACCGTGTTTACGAGTGTGGCTGTAGTGCACTGTTGTGGTTTGGTCTAGCTGTCGCAGTGTCCGCATGTAGCGCTTGCTGCTATTGTTATTCTGCATTCGTCTCCGCACGCAGACCAACTGTGGTACACCGTGTTACCAGACGTCTGGATAGTGTAGTGTTGTAGGAACTGTGACCAAAGTGTATTCGAGCTCTGAAAAGGCAGAGATGATACTCATCTATGGCGAGTGTCGACGAAATGCAGCTGAAGCCTGCAGGGTGTATGCAGAACGGTATCCGGACAGAGAGCATCCAACGTGCCGCACATTGCAAAATATCTACCGCCAACTGTATGCAACAGGTATGGTCGTAGCACGCAAACGGGTCCGTAACAGGCCCGTCACAGGAGAAGCGGGTGCAGTTGGTGTGTTAGCTGCTGTTGCCATGAACCCACGCATGAGTACACGGGACATTGCGAGAGCCGGTGGACTGAGTCAAAGTAGTGTCATGCGCATACTGCATCGTCACCGCTTTCACCCGTTTCATGTGTCGCTACATCAGCAATTACATGGTGATGACTTTAATCATCGAGTGCAATTCTGTCAATGGGCATTAACAGAGAATGCGTTGCAGTTCTACCTGTTTAGCGATGAAGCGGGTTTCACAAACCACGGGGCAGTGAATCTACGGAACATGCATTACTGGTCGGCGGACAATCCTCGCTGGCTCAGACAGGTAGAGCGACAGCGACCGTGGACTGTAAATGTATGGTGCTGAATCATTGGCGACCAACTCATTGGTCGTCACTTCATTGCAGGGGCCCAAACAGCTGCAACATACATCGCGTTTCTACAGAATGATCTGCCAACGTTGCTCGAAAATGTCCCACTGGAAACGCGTCGACGTATGTGGAATCAGCATGACGGTGCACCTGCACATTCCGCAATTAACACTAGGCTGACCCGTGACAGGATGTTCGACGGGCGTTTCATAGGACGTGGAGGACGCATAAATTGGCCAGCCCGTTCTCCTGATCTTACGCCTCTGGACTTCTTTCTATGGGGTACGTTAAAGGAGAATGTGTACCGTGATGTGCCTACAACCCCAGAGGATATGAAACAACGTATTGTGGCAGCCTGCGGCGACATAACACCAGATGTACTGCGGCGTGTACGACATTCATTACGCCAGAGATTGCAATTGTGTGCAGCAAATGAAGGCCACCACATTGAACATCTATTGGCCTGACATGTCGGGACACACTCTATTCCACTCCGTAATTGAAAACGGAAACCACGTGTGTACGTGTACCTCACCCCTCATGGTAATGTACATGTGCGTCAGTGAAAAAGACCAATAAAAAGGTGTTAGCATTTGGACGTAAAGTGCTGTTCCAGTCTCTTCTGTACCTAAGGTCCATCACCGTTCCCTTTGGATCCCTACGTAATTCGGTGCTCTCCGATACGCACGATCGAATAGCGGAGGAGTGGTACTCAAGCGTCAACTTTAGCTTACAATATCTCCGGATGTAATTAACATTTTACAATGCAACAAACGGCACTGATTACCTATTTGTTTATATGTTCAGATGTGCTAACTTAACTAACGGGGTTCCATTTAAAAAAAACGTAGGTTTGTGTTAAAAAACATACTTCCGTGCATTTTTTAATGGTTTGTATTAACCAGTTACACTAGCCCCTCTCCTCACGTTCGGTCTGTGGAATCGATTCGTCAGTATTTGATGTGGTTTACGAAATATATGCAGCGGTAATGTTAGGTGACTCACGTTGTATATGTGTGTATGTCGCAGATGTATGTAAGAATGATCTTAGAAATATCATAATTCAGGCAACGTAAACATGTCAGTTCCATTTTTACACTATGTGACAGTTTTGTCAGATGTGATCAAGAACTGTCACCGCAGTAAGACTTGACAGCAGTAACACACAAGTCAATCTGAAAACCATGTGATACGGATTTCATATCCTATCGTATTACCTGACACACATGTCAGTACTGTAGACATACATAATGAAAGTAGACTTACATTTTTGCTGTTACAGACTGAAGCGCCAATGAAACTGGTATAGGCTTGCATATTCAAATATAGAGATATGTAAACAGGCAGAAAACGGCGCTGCGGTCGGCTACGTCTGTATAAGACAACAACTGTCTGGCGCAGTGGTTACTGCTGGTACAATGGCAGGTTATCAACGTGTTGTTATAGTCTGTGCACGAGCGACGGGACGAAGCATATCCGAGGTAACGATGAAATCCCCGACATCGCTGCTGCCGGTAAAAGATCCTGCAAGAATGGGACCAATGACGACTGAAGAGAATCGTCCAATTTGCAACCCTTCCGCAAATTGCAGCAGATTTCAATGCTGGGCCATCAACAAAATATCATCGATATGGGATTTCGGAGCCGAATGCCCACTCGTGTACCCTTCTTGACTGCGCGACACAAAGCTTTACGCCTCGCCTGGGCACTTCAGGACCGACATTGGACTCTTGATGGCTGGAAACGTGTTGGCTGCTCGGACGAGTCTCATTTCAAATTGCATCGAGCGGGTGGACGTGTATGGGTATGGAGATAACCCCATGAATCCATGGACCCTGCTTGTCAGCAGGGGACTGTTGAAGGTGGTGGAGGCTCTGCAATTATGTGGGGCTTGTACAGTTGGAGTGATATGGGATCCCTGATACGTCTAGATACGACTCTGACAGGTGACAGGTTCGTAAGCGTACTTTTTCACCACCTGCATCCATTCATGTCCATTGTGCATTCCGACGGACGTCCAGCAGGACAATGCTACACCCACACGTCGAGAATCGTTACAGAATGGCTCCAGGGACACTCCTCTGAGTTTAAAAACTTCCGCTGGCCACCGGACTCCCCAGACGTGAACATTATTGAGCATATCTGGGATGCTTTGCAACGTGCTGTTCAGAAGAGATCTCCACCCCTCATAAAGTTACGGATTTATGGACAGTCCTGCAGGATTCATGGTGTCAATTCCGTCCATCACTACTTCAGACATTAGTCGAGTCCATACCACGTCGTGTCTGCATGCTCGCGGTAGCCCTATACGATATTAGGCAGGTTTACCAGTTTCTTTGACTCTTCAGTGTACGTACAATTGTCATATTGTATAAACTGATGCGCATATAGCTGTTTGTTCCTCTGTATCAGATACCGCTGACGATGGGTTATACATCAGAACCACGGTTTGGCAAATAAGCATTTCAAGTGCAACTCACGGTTTTTAGAAGATGTGCTTTAATAAATATCTTAGAGCTGCGGAGCATCAGTCATTCGAGATTTATGGAAAGAAGGATCATCGTATTGTGAATTTGTGATTATGGCTAGATTTGACTGTGTAATAAAATTGGACTGTGTAAAAATTGGGACTTTGTACAGGCGCTGATGACCGCGCAGTTGAGCGCTCCAGGAACCAAACATCATCATCATCGTCGTCGTATTGTGCTCCCTGCACATCGTAACCCCTTCGTATAGGCGCCTGCCACCCGAGAACAATAGATGCACCCGCTGCTACAGTCTGTGTCATCCCGCACCACTGGTCGGAGACTAACAGGAGCCGGATTAGGGAATTATAATCCCATACAGAGGCTACTATTAACATCACAACCCAAACTACTGCATTTGGAGTAGTTCAACGATGGGAAAGTATGGACTGCTGATGAATAGCTTCGCATTGTATTCAGTGACGAATCGCCCTCCTGCACGGCCTCTGGTGAGCATTGTCGGCGAGTATGCCGGCGACACACAAAGAGGTCCCATTTTTCCAGTAGTTCCTAGGGGCACAGCGGTGTTTCTCCTGGCGTCACGGTTTGGGAAGTCATTACGTTTGTCTTCAGTCCACCGTTGGTAGTGATTGAGCGAATTCTGACGGCAACGGTACATCACGGACAGCCTGAATCCAAATGTGACACCTGTCATGCGACAGTATTGTGGTGCCAGTTTTCAACAGGACAATGCTTGTCCAGACAAGAACCGTGTTTGTATGCAGTGTCTGCACGATGTTTACGTGATCCTGTGGCCAGATCTGTCCCCGACCGCACATGTGTGGGACGTCAACTCCGTCACAGTGCCAGTAGGCAGGATATCAAAGACACAACAATTGTGGGACAGCTTGCCTCAGGAGAGGATTTAACGGCTTTACGACTCCCGTCGCAACCGAATCGGTACACGCATCGAAATCAGAAGGACTGCAGCGTCATACTAACAGGGGAGCTGTTGTCAGTAAATTTTACTCGGTTTTCAATCACTAAAGTAACACCATATTCCCTCTCAGCCTGTAAAGTTTCACTGTTTCCTCCTCCCCTTCGCGGTGCTTCACTTTTTGTTAGAATGTGTATTTTTTATTTTTTTTCACCCTTACCAAACTGAACGAGAATAACGTTTAGGGTAGTTCCTTAGTTAACGGGTCATTAATACTAACAATAAAATATATATCTTTAAGTATATTTTGGGGAAGTGATTGCTTCCTGTCTCTTTCGGCAGTGATCGGAGCTTCTGCAATGTACCCTGTTACCGTTAAATTGTTCACGTTACAAAATTCTGTTTAAGATATCCGAGTCCGATGAGTACTTTCACTGCGTCTAGGACGATTCCTACACCGCCAGGGTTCAAAAAATATAACTGTATATATGATCTTCATAAAAACGACAGTCATAACACTCTTACATCAAGCATAATTGCGGTATTCAATCGATGTCGTTGATATACGTCATACTTTACAGTATTTAAGAAACAGCAATAGTGTGCTAGAAATTATGCAGTATGTATCACCTCTCACCTACTCCGACGGCGGCGTAACACTGTCCATGTAATTTTGTGGTTGTAGTGTAGCGTTTGTTTTATTATTTTTTACATTCGTATTTCTTTGATATTTCTTAGGTACTCACTTGAGCAAATAAATCTCTTCTGCCGACTCATTTTCATTTGTTACTGACGGAAGGAGTAAAACAAAAAAGCAGCCATAACGAGTGGACGCATGCCAGAAGGGGGTCACATATCGCATCTGATTTTGTTGAACATAGAGGCGAGCTGATAAAACACACTGGTGTTGCCTGCACCACAAAACAGGGTCATCCATTATTGATCATGTACATACGGACCACCGAGCGAGGTGGCGCAGTGTTTAGCACACTGGAGTCGCATTCGGGAAGGTGACGGTTCAAACCTGCGTCCGGCCATCCTGATTTAGGTTTTCCGTGATTTCCTCAAATCGCTTCAAGCAAATGCCGGGATGGTTCCTTTGAAAGGGCACGGCCGACTTCCTTCCCCATCCTTCCCTAATCCTACAGGACCGATGACCTCCCTGTTTGGTCCCCTCCCCCAAGTCAACCACCCAACCAACATATGGACGAGTCAAAACATTATAACCACTTGCTTAAGGGTATTGGCCGACCTCGGAACGCAGTGCAGATACGATTCCTCGTGCCACGGATCCTACAAGTCCTTTATAGGCTTCCGGAGGTATGTGACACCGATCGTCAACGCAAGGGTCATGCAGTTCCCGTAAATTAAGGGATTTGAAAAGAATGGAATGCCAGATTTGATATCTGGAATTTTTCAAAATTACGTTGTTGGCAATAACTACGGAATGTTACGTGAAGAGGTTCTTTACAATCCACGTTCACAAGTCAGTGAAACACTGCTTCGGAAACGCTCTCGGGTGAATTCGTTCGATCGGAGGCTTGTGTCAGGGCTGCCCTCACGTGAGCGGCTGAAGAAGGGGACTTCCCGTGCAGAGACGACTGTAGAGGAAATACACAAGGACGTGTCCTTCCAAGACTCGGCCGCGTAGTAAGCAGCTGGTATCGGCCTCATAGGAAACTACTGTCCCGACATACGGGAGGGAGTGCCACGGATATGATACGCGAGTTGGCGAGGCAGTCGTTAAAACAAAGCCGTTTTACGTTGCGGCGAAATCTTTTCACGAAATTTTAAGCACTAACTTTCTCCTCCGAATATGAAAATAATTTGTCGATGCGCATCTACGTAGGGAGAAGTGAACTTCGCAATACACTAAGGGAAACCAGAGCCCGCACGGAAAGATTTAACTGTTCATTTTTACCGCGGGCTATTCGAGAGTGGAACGGTAGAGAAATAGCGTGAAAGTGCTTCGATGAACCATCTGCCAGGGAATTAAGTTTGAATTGTATAGTAGTCATGTAAATGAAAGGGAAGCAGGGATAAACTGCAGGAATTAAATATCATCTATGTGGTGTCACCGCCAGACACCACACTTGCTAGGTGGTAGCCTTTAAATCGGCCGCGGTCCGTTAATATACGTCGGAGCCGCGTGTCGCCACTATCAGTGATTGCAGACCGAGCGCCGCCACACGGCAGGTCTAGTCTAGAGAGACTCCCTAGCACTAGCCCCAGTTGTACGCCGACTTTGCTAGCGATGGTTCACTGTCTACATATGCTGTCATTTGCAGAGACGACAGTTTAGCATAGCCTTCAGCTACGTCATTTGCTACGACCTAGCAAGGCGCCATATTCAGTTACTATAAGTAATATCTTCAAGAATGTATTCTGAACAGATAATATTGTGACTCATGTACCGTCGAGAGCGACGTTCATCATTAATGGATTAAAGTTAAGTATCAAACTAATTATGTCCGCTTTCTGAATTCTCATTCCTTGTCATGTTCCAGACCTCACGTCAGTATAGTTCTTCCCTCCTCACGCCAGCCTGCGTGAGCTAAAACGCGTGCATTTCGGCCTCCACTCGTAACACGGTGTTGGCTCTTCTGCTAACACAAAAATCTACACCTTGTGCAGAAGCAAGACTGCAGTTACACGTTTACTGCTGGATCTCCTGGACGGTGCACTTCCAATCTATGATTACTGTCTCTGACGTCATAAGGTCGTTTTCTTTGCCCTGTATTGTAAAATAAAACGTCGGGAAGGAATGCTTTAGGCATGTATAATGTAAGCCAATGGTTCCGAATAGTGGTCCGTAAGAGCTAAAATATGGTCCGCGAAAGATTTAATGATATTGAGGAACAATTTCTTTCAACAGTTAAAAAATCGCCGTTCTTCTCTGAACCGATTAACATTTGTAATTATTGTCAGTTACTCGTGTTTGTTCGAATTTTAGACGACAACAACATAATCAAAGAAGAATTATTGATTTCGCGTGAATTGAAAACATCAACAGGCATGAACGTGCATTTGGTCTTAAATGTGGTAAATGTTATCAGAAGCAGCGCCTTAAATACGCAGCTTGAGACCGTTCTTTTTCACACAGGAGTTCGTGGGTTGTTGGAGACCGTTATACAAACTCAGAGAGACGTTGAGTGTTTCTGCCTGAGGAGAAAATGAAAGCAGTTTCCTGATGTTGTATGACACGCATTTGACTTGTCCTGGAGATATTTTCACACACATGAGTAAGTTGAAACTGCTCTTGGAAGGTTCCAGAAACAGGCATTTAGAAGGCGTTGCAAATATATTTCTCTTTAAAGATAAGCTTCCTGTCTTTACTTGCAAATCTCAGTTATGCACTGATAAAATGGCGAAATTGCAACATTAAAAGCACTCGTTGATGTCAAAAAGTGTGACACAATAAGGGCAAACATGCAAGAAAACATTAAGAGTCATCTGCAAATGTTCGCTGATGAATTCAGTCATTACTTTCCAGAATATAACAGAATGGAACCCACAGACAACCAAAATACGAGGGTGAGTCAAATGAAAACCTTAAATTTGTAATAACAAATCGAAATTTCGCGCGGTTATCCTGTAAGTTGGTAAGCGTGCTGCAAACAACGTGCAGAAAGGCCTGTAGGTGGCAGCATAGTGCAGATGCACACATACCGTCGCAGTATCAGTATAAAGATTGCCGTCCCACTTGCGACTTGCACCAGGGAAGAACAGCGTTCTGTTATTCGGTTTTTTGCGTAGTGAATGTGTGAAACCTATTGAAATTCATCGACGAATGAAGGTTCAGTACGGTGATGCATGTTTGTCACAGCAGCAAGTCTACTAATGGAGTAGGAAGTTCACAAATGGTGTGACTTCAGTGGAAGATGCTCCTCGTCCAGGTCAGGCACAACGAGTTGTGACTCCACAGAACATTGCAGCAGTTGAAGCCATAGTGAAGGAAAACCGCCGAGTGACACTGAATGACACTGCAGCATGTTTACAGGTTAGTCATGGGTCAGCACACCATATTGTGCATGCTGTGCTCCAGTTTCACAAAGTGTCTGCAAGAAGGGTGCCACGGCAGCTGACTCCTGAAATGAGAGAACGACGTGTTGATGCTTGTGAAGAACATCTTCGGCGCTTTGAACGAGAAGGTGATGGCTTTCTTGCAAGAAGCGTTACTGGAGACGAATCCTGGGTTCACTTCCACCAACCGGAAACGAAGACAATGGGCAAGGAATGGCACCATTCCTCATCACCAAAGGCAAAGAAGTTTCGAACAGAACCATCAGCAGGGAAGGTTATGCTAACTCTCTTTTGGGGCGAAAAAGGCGTCATTTTGTAGCATTACATGCCTAGAGGGACCACTGTCACCAGTGAATCATACCCAGATCTCCTAAAAAATCATCTGCGGCCTGCAATCAAATCAAGCGACGTGGATTGCTGTCAGCAGGTGTCCTTTTGCAACATGACAGTGCAAGGCCCCACACTGCCCGTACAACAGTTGCAACAATCACAGACCTGCATTTTGAGTTTCTTCCTCATCCGCCATACTCACCAGGCCCTGCCCCAAGTGATTTCCATATGTCTGGACAACTAAATGACGCAATGGGAGGAAAAAAGTTCCGTTCTGATGAAGAGGTACGCCACGCGGTGCATGAATGGTTGCGCGGACTACCAAAAGAATTTTTTTCTAATGGAATTTATGCACTTTGTAAGCGCTGGAGGACTTTCATTGAGCGTGGGGGAGATTATGCTGAAAAGCGATACAGCTTTGTATCACTTCTGCATGATAAAAATATTTAACAAAATATATAAGGTTTTCATTTGACTCACCCTCGTATAATTCGAAACTCTTTTAGCACTAATTCTGGAAAAGTTCCAGAAGAAATTGAGGAAGAACTCATTGAATTCAAGTATGATAGAAGCTGTAAGGAAACATTTGAATATGATTCTCTTGAGCATCTTTGGAGTTAAAAAGGCATTTCATACACTAAAATTCGATGAATCACCTTGCGCCATCTTATCCTCTTCTCCGAAACATTAAAAACAAGTCCAAGAAGCTGTTGGAAATAAGTGATGAGATGCGTGTGGCTTTGGACGATAATATTAATCCGTGGATTACGGACTTGTACAGAAGACGCAAGCTCGAAAATCACATTGACGCAAATGTGATTTAATTTCCTGCTAAAATGTTGTCGCTTTTAATTATAATAGTTCTGTTAATGCATGTTACTTTCCAGTTCAACGAATACGTTAAAAGTTTTGATTGAAGTTTATTTTTAGATTGACAGAGTTTATTTTCTTTAAACTCGGTGTCCCAGCTAACAACAAATAAATCGTAGTGATCGCTGGTGAAAAAGTGCGAACCATTAATCAAAGTTGATAAGTGTACTGGAGAATTCCATGAAATTTCAAACGTCTGTAACCTGCTGCCATGACATTTCGGCGCAGAGCCTTTTGGCCATCGTCAGGTTGAAACGTACCAATATACGATCGTTAGGGTGAGTGTAATATGAAGTATTCGCCTTAGGTATCAGGCTGCCACATTTACAACCTCGTATAACTTTTGTAACATTCTTATTTCATTTATCAGTCATTTTAAAACTCAATTTGTTATGCTGTCATTAATTTAATTTCGGTTTTAGCAAGCATAAAAGCATCTCTGTTCTTAGTAGACTGTTACTAATCAAAACTAGACACATAAATCATAAACAGTTCTAGTTTTGTAATTCTAGAATACTTTCCACCATAAGTGGACCTATCTTATCGTTTGCGTTTGTGTAAGGAACTCATGTACATATTAGAAACAGTTTCCAGCTAATCATTTTCGTGATATAAGCGTCTTTGTAAATAGCATTGTCAACGACCACATTTTACGAATTTCAACACTAAAAACCAAGCTCCAAGTAAAACTTAATGTCGCAGCATAGAAAGAGCGAGATAACATTTAATTCTGTATTGTCAATGTATAAGGGCCAACAAGCTTTTGGCTGAACTCCTTAAATTTTCTTTCTGTTTTAGTGAATGACGTAACATGTAATTCTTGGAACGATATACAAGTAGTGGCGAATCAGTCATGGGGATGCCAGTTTTGTGACAGGTTTTGGGAGTCATTTCTGTTGAAGTTCAGTTTTGGGCAATAAGCATGTAACTGTGAAAGTGAAACTTCGAGCAAACTTGTTTACTTAAAATTTCTGTTGACATACCGAATCGTTGGCTACACTGTGTACAGCTCAGGAAGTCGCAGCGAATTTGCTGAAGCAGACACAAATTCTTTTATACCCAGTGAAACATCAGAGATCGCCCAAAAATGAAGATGAGTATTTTCTACTAACTGTTACATCCAGAAGTGCCCCGTTATATTTCAAGGCACACTGGCGCAAGTGAGCATTCGTGCTGGCGAGATGTCAGAAAAATCGCCAAACAAACGTCGGTCGAAGAAGCCGAGACAGAACACGAGCGTGTGTAGTCGGCACGATATGCATTACATTTTATGTAAATCTCGTTTTAGACTTGACATGCCGATATATGTTCCTGGAATGACTTTTTATGGTGTGACATGGGATATTGTACATTGATGGGGATGCATTGACGTGTATTTGCATTCATAAAATTAAAAATGTATTTAGCGACGTTGGCTGTTCGAAGTTTTTTCTATCTTTGTGAATAAAACTGAGTTGCCGCCTCTATGAAAGATCACCTTGGAACAACTAGACCGATTTCTTTTATTGTCAGGACAAGGGTTGTATGAAAGAAAATCTTTGGAATATCCACGGGAAAAGTCGGAAATTAAAATCATTTCTGAAAGATCTTCACATGCGAATGGCTGGACCGATTTGCTATTTTTTTTCTTTTTGTAATTATGGATTGTAGTGCCATTTTTGGTATAAAAAGAAAATTTAAAAAGACTTTGGTTTCAGTTTGTGTGTGTTGTCATTAGCGTAAGTTTGTTTAAGTTATATTAAGTAGGATGTAAGCCTAGGGACCGGTGATCTCAGCAGTTTGGTCCGAGGAACTTACCACCACCAAAAATCTAACGAACTTTCTGACGGTCATAGGCTATATATTTTTGTAAGAGATATGATATACACATATGTATCTTATAACTAAATGGAAGCGCAGTTACCACAAATCTCGAAAAGTTCTTGACCGATCTACTTCCAATTTTTACATGATACTCTAATGAACATTCGGACGGGCATAAGCGGACACATAGTGTGTTACATATGTGAATATATACGTATTATATAAAGGGAAAACGTTGTTATCGAAAATGTCTTGACAAACTACAAATTTTGTATGATACTCTACCGAACATTCAGACGGAAATGGACGTAGAGAGGGGTGGAACGGGAATTCATAAACGCCTTCTATCGTTCCTTACTGAGAAATTTATTTTCCTCGTGAAAGGACGGTCCGCGCTCGCGGCGTATACAAAAACATGGGTAGCCTACAGGTCAAGGTTGTTACCGTCCTCCGTGACCGCCGATGCCAGCTGTTACACAAGCACCTGCCTGCTGGCGAAGCTAAGGAGATTACGAGTCTCGCAGCCTTGGAGCTCGGCTTCCTCGTCGTTGTGCAGGCAGCCAGCTGACAGCAGTCCTAGCAGCTATCAGAGAGGAGAAGGGACCACTTCAGAAACAAAGCATCCCAAGTGTCGCTTTCAGCTAGAACAGATTTGGAACCACGATTGATTACCTTCAGTTCGTTGAATAACGGGTAATGGCAGTTTGTTTATTCGAGTGCGCGCAAAAAAATATGTGTTATTGCTGGGCAACATAATGTATTGTATTGAAACCGATCTTGTAAATACAAAAATGTGCTAAATTTCAGTTATTATCTATGTTGTGACGAAATGAAAATGTTATATGAAGGCTATGTCGTAAAAGATAAATGTAACGTCACAGATGGGATATAGCGAAAGCCAAAAAAGGTTAAACGTAAATGTTATACTTGGACACATTTTAAAACAAAAGTAGAGAGCCCTTCCTCTTCTGATGTTCACTTTACTTCTCCTTGTATTTCATTAGTAAACACGAAACGTATCCGTATTTACCCATGCAAATGTCCCCTCGGTAGCTGCGACTCCGTCGAATCTAGCTGAAAAGTGATTGACTCATGTATGCTATTTTAAATAATGTGGTCCATAACAGCCTTTCAGTCGAAATACTTGCCACGCTTTCAATCGAAATACTGTAATTGCCCTTTGTTGTTGAATAACGGCCATATCGAGTTTCACTCATTATAATTTTTGCACTGATAAGCAGCCACATACTGCATTCGATTTATGTCCTATTTTGTGATTGTTCGAGTGCAGTAGCGTAACACTGAAGTGACCCATAAGTTTACGTGTGGCAGGTAAACCAAAACATTCACTAATTACACTTTCCTTGCAAGTAAAGAGTCAAAATGAAATATCTGGGAACAACACAGATCACTGTTCACCATTATGGTCACAGTTTGCGGAGTGCATTATTGAAGTTTACAAGATCTTGAGATTAATTGCAGGCTCAAAGTCAACAATTGAGAAACGGTCACTGAACTGTAAAAAAGGTCTCCCAAATGCGAAATTCAGATGGGATCTCGGCACACTGTACGAGTTGTAATTTGTGTTGATTCATCTGTGGTACATTTGTAGTACATTTTTAGGAACAGTCTTACTCCTTTCATAACCTGGCGCAAACTGACTAAAATGGCTCCCAGAAGCCTGCCTTTTATAAGCTTACAGTAATTAAGACTCCTTTCAGCTACTGTTGTTTGCTGTCTTTTTACAAATTACAATTAAAGATCTATGCTTCTAAGCAAATGACTTCTAAGATAACATTCTTTTAAATGAGGACTTTTAGGTAAAACGATGATCGCTGTTTAATTCTGCTGTCTTATTTGCCAAAATATGGTATTCTGTTTCAGTAATAACGTTTTAACTATAACTGCTAATTACTCTGAAACTAAATGAGTGCAAAAATAGCTAATATATTGCCAGCATTAGCTGTATAAATGCTATAATTATTTGTATTTCTCCTCTACTCTTTCCACATGTTAGTAACTGGGTATAAGTTTACATGTGAACAATGATAACGAAGTTCTATATTACTACTTCCTTGCAATTAGCACAGTTTTTAGGTAAACTAGTTACACCAATGGCTTCTAGTTAACTAAATAAATGTATTGGATAATAAAGTAAAGTTGTCTAAGTCTTGAGTTAATATTCAAGATATCTGGTACTGTGCAGTTTGTCATATAAATGATAATCTCGAAGGTATCCGCAAAAAATAAATAAAAATTTTGGGGGAAGGAAATATAAGAGGAGTAAAGAATCCACGTGCTTTGATCCAAACAGCGGTATGTGTAATTTATTATTGTTAATATTGAAAACTTAATTTTCTTAGCAACGTATTTGCAGTCTTTGAGAATCAATTACGGTAATCAGGTTTATTAGTTTTAATATTTCAGGTCGGTATGTAAAAAGTGTGTACAGATTGTTTGGAGCCAAAATGGCCGATAGGTTATCCCGTCAGGTCGTTTCACTATTACGTATTATTTTTCTACAAAGTCTGATTTCATTTTTTTGCCATTTAGTGAATGAAGTCATTATTATAGATTTTCACGGTCAATGACTACATACAATAGCCACCAGGGCCTGATACATCGGGAGGACATCAAAATAGCGATGGCGGGAGCAAAATACTACAGCTGACGTAACTTGACCAAATAATACTAAATTTTGTGATGTGTGTTAAACTAGTAACCGCATCGTGCCATCGCGCTTGTGACGTGTCTTTCCAGAGGCAAACCTTTCTTAACTGCATTGCATATGTTTTGGTAAGAGTCAAATATTTTTTCCCAGTTTCATTCTTTCAGTAAGGAAGGAAACGTTACTGTACGTAGCTATGAATACAGAAGTAAGTAGGTTACATTAAGCCCAAATTTGCCTATGCTTTTGTTTTTAAAGAAAATTAAATATCATCTGAACTGGTTCGTGACTTGTACATGAGGAAGAGTACTGAACATATTGTCCACCTCCCTATCTGGATGTTCAGTGCGGCTGACTGCCATGTGGAAGACACGTTCGATTCGCGTTGCTGCCAGGGTTTCTCCTTGGTGGGAGAGTGGACAGGGTGTACTCAGTCAGCCTCGCGAGGCCAATTGAGGGGCTGGTCATGAAACCCGACAAAGACCGGAAGAGCGATATCCTGACCACTGCCCCTCCGATGGCACCACTGACAGAACATCTTAAATTGGAATGATCACATATGTAATGTTGTGGAAGGCAAACCAAAGACAGCGTTTTATTGGCAGAACACTTAGAAGGTGCAACAGGTCTACTAAAGAGAACACCTACAATACTCTTGTCCGTCCTCTGCTAGAGTATTGGATCCTTACCATATGGTATTGACGGAGCATAGCCACAAAGTCCAAAGAAGGGCAGCTCGTTTTGTATTCTCGCGAAATGGGGAGAGTGTGTCACCGATATGACAAGAAAGTTGGGGTGAAAATCATTAAAAGAAAGGCGCTTTCATTGGAGATATTTTCACAAAATTTCAATCTCTAATGTTCTCCTCCAAATACGAAAATATTTTGTTGGCATCATCCTAAATAGGAAGAACTGATCATTGTAATCAAAAGGAGAAATTAGAGCTCGCACTGAAAGTTTCAAGTGTTCGTTTTTCTCGCGCTCTTTTAGAGCGTGGAACGGCAGGGAAATAGAGTGAAAGTGGTTCGATGAAACTATAGTCTGCGAACGTTTGTTTCCCATACCACTTGAAACGCCATATCTACCTACTGCAGTCACCCCTGGATATATGATAATAGATAAATTCCGAAACGCAATATAAGCAATATGACCCATACCTTGACTGATGTCTGACTTTTACCTTTGCGACCTAGTCAACCTGAATGCAGAACTACTGATTGTTATACTGGTTGTCACCTGCCTCCTGCATGATTATATGTCACACTTATGGCTCTGATTCTCTGCTGTTTTATAGCACGCAATGCCAGACAGGATGTTAAATTTATGTGTGGTACTCAGTCATGTGGCAGGACCTTTAGTGAATAAACACTCTGACAAAACTATTGGCTCTTTCTCCGACATGATTGGCTGACTGAGCTGCACAAATAAAAGATAGATTACATTTCATATTTTAAAGTACTTTACT
This sequence comes from Schistocerca nitens, assembly GCF_023898315.1. Taxonomy (NCBI): domain Eukaryota; kingdom Metazoa; phylum Arthropoda; class Insecta; order Orthoptera; family Acrididae; genus Schistocerca; species Schistocerca nitens. Next base: position 563,117,358 of record NC_064617.1, read on the forward strand.
GAATAAGAAAAGTAATACCAAAAGGTAGTTTTAGAACAGGTTTACATCTCACCACTTTCGCATCCCTATCCCTAGAAGAAGGTTTTCCTTACACTCACAGTGCTTTCACATGTCTCCATACACCATCTTCCTTTTCTAGCTGCTCACTTCCCCTCTCCACCTTCCACTTGCTTCATACACTTCCCCTCTTCGCCCTTTTCAGTGTCCATCTCCTCCTCTCTCTCTCTCTCTCTCTCTCTCTCTCTCTCTCTCTCTCTCCCCTCCTCATTCCCCACTCTCTGTCCATCTTATACTCCCTCTCTCTGACCATCTCTTCCTTGTCCTGTCTCTGTCCTTCACCTAGTCTCCCTCTTTCTGCCCATCCCTACTCCCCCTCTGTAAGTCCATCCACTCCTCCCCCTCTCTACATCCATACTCTCCTCCCCCGTCTCTCTCTCTGATCATCTCGGGTCTCTGTCGATATCCTCCTACCTCCTCTCTCTGTCCTTCTTCCCCCTCCATATCTTCATTTTTCCTCTCTCAACCTCTGCTCAGCCATGCACATGCACCCATATACCTGTAGAACATATTCTGATACTGCATGCACAGCATTCCATGTGCTGGGCAGCATAAATGTCTAGTATTAGCAGTGCTTTTTATGCCCACCTCAACCCCTATTAGAAATACGTGTTTCTTACTGCACAGTAAGTCATATGTGTACCAAATTTGTTTGAAATCGATCCAGTGGTTGAAGAGGAGGTGTGGAACACACACACACACACACACACACACACACACACACACGTGCACACCCATTTTTACACTCCTGGAAATGGAAAAAAAACCACATTGACACCGGTGTGTCAGACCCACCATACTTGCTCCGGACACTGCGAGAGGGCTGTACAAGCAATGATCACACGCACGGCACAGCGGACACACCAGGAACCGCGGTGTTGGCCGTCGAATGGCGCTAGCTGCGCAGCATTTGTGCACCGCCGCCGTCAGTGTCAGCCAGTTTGCCGTGGCATACGGAGCTCCATCGCAGTCTTTAACACTGGTAGCATGCCGCGACAGCGTGGACGTGAACCGTATGTGCAGTTGACGGACTTTGAGCGAGGGCGTATAGTGGGCATGCGGGAGGCCGGGTGGACGTACCGCCGAATTGCTCAACACGTGGGGCGTGAGGTCTCCACAGTACATCGATGTTGTCGCCAGTGGTCGGCGGAAGATGCACGTGCCCGTCGACCTGGGACCGGACCGCAGCGACGCACGGATGCACGCCAAGACCGTAGGATCCTACGCAGTGCCGTACGGGGCCGCACCGCCACTTCCCAGCAAATTAGGGACACTGTTGCTCCTGGGGTATCGGCGAGGACCATTCGCAACCGTCTCCGTGAAGCTGGGCTACGGTCCCGCACACCGTTAGGCCGTCTTCCGCTCACGCCCCAACATCGTGCAGCCCGCCTCCAGTGGTGTCGCGACAGGCGTGAATGGAGGCACGAATGGAGACGTGTCGTCTTCAGCGATGAGAGTCGCTTCTGCCTTGGTGCCAATGATGGTCGTATGCGTGTTTGGCGCCGTGCAGGTGAGCGCCACAATCAGGACTGCATAAGACCGAGGCACACAGGGCCAACACCCGGCATCATGGTGTGGGGAGGGATCTCCTACACTGGCCGTACACCACTGGTGATCGTCGAGGGGACACTGAATAGTGCACGGTACATCCAAACCGTCATCGAACCCATCGTTCTACCATTCCTAGACCGGCAAGGGAACTTGCTGTTCCAACAGGACAATGCACGTCCGCATGTATCCCGTGCCACCCAACGTGCTCTAGAAGGTGTAAGTCAACTACCCTGGCCAGCAAGATCTCCGGATCTGTCCCCCATTGAGCATGTTTGGGACTGGATGAAGCGTCGTCTCACGCGGTCTGCACGTCCGGCACGAATGCTGGTCCAACTGAGGCGCTAGGTGGAAATTGCATGGCAAGCCGTTCCACAGGACTACATCCAGCATCTCTACGATCGTCTCCATGGGAGAATAGCAGCCTGCATTGCTGCGAAAGGTGGATATACACTGTACTAGTGGCGACATTGTGCATGCTCTGTTGCCTGTGTCTATGTGCCTGTGGTTCTGTCAGTGTGATCATGTGATGTATCTGACCCCAGGAATGTGTCAATAAAGTTTCCCCTTCCTGGGACAATGAATTCACGGTGTTCTTATTTCAATTTCCAGGAGTGTATATATACCAGCTGAATACCCTACCTTTGCTCAGATTGTTCTTATTTATTTCCTCTTATATATGCCTCCTCACAATGTGTCCTCCTTCCCTCTGCCTCCTCATATAATCTCTGTTGTCCAGTTCACACCCTCTTTCACTTCCAACTCTTTCTCTCTGCTCTCTCCCCCTCCCCCACTCTCTCTCTGTCCATCTTCTCCTACTTCTCTTTCCTGTCAATCTCCTCCTGCCTCACTTTGTCTACCCATCTAATCCTCCCTACCTCTTCCTATTCACGTCCTCCTTCCCCCACTCGCTATACATCTCCTTCTGCTCCTCTTTCTATCTATCTGATCCTCCCCCTCACCATATCCATCCCCTCTTGCCCCTTCTTTCCTTATCCACCCCTCCTGCCCTTTCGCTCTGTCTATCTCTTCCTCTATCCATGTCAACCTCCCTGAGCTGTGCCTATTCATACATGAGCCCCTGCAAAATGAGTTGATAAAAATGGCTATCCCTGCAAAACATGTTAGTTGTGTGGGGAAGGCTGCACATTTGGTGCTGGAGATACATTTCTTGCCCCTGACATGCAGGCTGTCCTGCAAAGCAGGTTGACTGGGCAAGCCATTACTACTCCCATATAATATGCCAGTTTTCCAGGGCAGCCTACATAGCAGGGTATGAAGAAACAATTTTTTACGCTATTTGCACTCCTATGAGAGCCTGTGTGAACTAAGAGACTCTAATCCTTACAGGCTAACACTCATGAAGTTTGATGTTGTGTACAAAATATGGTAGAAATGGATCCAATGGTTTGGGAGGAGATGCTGGATATTCATGTTACTATATAAAAGATTTTGAAATCAGTTAGTCCATTTATTCTATACAGGGTGTTACAAAAAGGTACGGGCAAACTTTCAGGAAACATTCCTCACACACAAATAAAGAAAAGATGTTATGTGGACATGTGTCCAGAAACGCTTAATTTCCATGTTAGAGCTCATTTTAGTTTCTTCCTCCTACGCTCAATGGAGCACGGTATCATGATTTCATACGGGATACTCTACCTGTGCTGCTAGAACATGTGCCTTTACAAGTACGACACAACATGTGGTTCATGCACGATGGAGCTCCTGCACATTTCAGTCGAAGTGTTCGTACGCTTCTCAACAACAGATCCGGTGACCGATGGATTGGTAGAGGCGGACCAATTCCATGGTCTCCACGCTCTCCTGACCTCAACCCTCTTGACTTTCATTGATGGGGACATTTGAAAGCTCTTGTCTACGCAACCGCGGTACCAAATGTAGAGACTCTTCGTGCTCGTATTGTGGACGGCTGTGATACAATACGCCATTCTCCAGGGCTGCATCAGCGCATCAGGGATCCCACGCGACGGAGGGTGGATGCATGTATCCTCGCTAACGGGGGACATTCTGAACATTTCCTGTAACAAAGTGTTTGAAGTCACGCTGGTACGTTCTGTTGCTGTGTGTTCCCATTCCATGATTAATGTGATTTGAAGAGAAGTAATAAAATGAGCTCTAACATGGAAAGTAAGCGTTTCAGAACACATGTCCACATAACATATTTTCTTTCTTTGTGTGTGAGGAATGTTTCCTGAAAGTTTGGCCGTACCTTTTTGTAACACCCTGTATAACAGTCAGAGGTAGTACATTTAATTACAGGTTTGAATGAAAGTAAATAGCAAAGTAAATTTAAAACTGAGTAACAATGGCACAGTAAAGATTACAGCTAAACTATTATTTCCTGGATTTTGCATATCATAATTAATTTATGAAAGTGTTTTCTGTCCGGCAAGATAGATCATATGCAGGTCTTGGAACTGCGTTGAATCTTGATTGTTTTTGCTAATGGAAAATTTTTTAGTTTTATTTGGGAACTTTTGAGGTAGGTAAACACTATCATGAGATTACACAATTTCTACTATAATAGGGTTATTTCACCATGTTACGATTTCAGCCACAATTATTTGCACATATTTCCAAATTATTAGGTCTGTCTTTCTGTACCAAACAATGGTTAACATTTCTGTGTACTATTTGGTAAATCCTTCTGTTGATTACAAGTGCTAACAGTTTTGCCAGGACATGCTTGTTTAAACTAGTTATGCAATAATTACTGTTCTGAAAACCATATGGTTAATGAACGGAATTTGTCCAGTTGGCCTGGCGACCGTATTTAGAAATAACCTCTTTTATTTACTTTGGTTACTAAAAATTTCGTGGTCCTTTTCATTTTCTTTGTTGTGTGTGTTTTGCAGTACTTTACACACGTATTCAAAATTTACGTAACAATAATCTGGAATAAGTTTTTGGAAGAATACCGTATTGTGCACTTTTCCCCACTACTCATTTATTTGCTTTGCAAAGGATTATCTTAGTATTAACTCGACTTATTGCAGTCTGTATAATGTTGTGAAAATCAGTTTGCCTCGGAGATTTCGTAAACAGTGAGGCGCTCGATTGTGGTGCCTTCTAACATTTCTTGAGACGTGAAAAACACCGATGATTAAATTTATAAAACTTGAATAATAAGTATGGATATCGTTAAAACACTGAAGAAATCTGATTCAAGTACAAAAACCATTTTTTAATATCGGCTTTCGTTTATAAATTCGATATATAGCTACACGTGTACTATGGTATACCGTATCACCTTTATGCTAACGCAGATGATTATAGTGAAGTAACAAGGTTAACAACTCAGTAACTCAGTCCAAATAACTCCCTTACCGATTGTCACCCGCAGAACTCACCTATCCTTGCAGTTATGTACTTTTCCAGTGTTACCGTATAGTATTCTTTTAATTTTAATGTTTTATTTTTAATTATTTATTTACTGGCTGCAGTGTCCTGCATCGATCGGGAAGTTTAATATCTGCCCACTAAGTGATTGGCCCAGTGTCTTGTAGATACAGCGAATGCAAGCGGCATGGGAAACTGCAATCCCTATAAGTCGAAGGCCGTATTTGAATCATTGGGTGTCAACGGACGAATGAATACGTCTTTACCTGCATGAAAAGATGATTAGTCGCGCCATCTGTTGTTACATTTTGCGATGGGTGTCTCATTGTGCTTTTATAGAATTTGTCTTCTGTCGTTTCAGCTCAATATTTACTGTTTCACTTACTTTACGTCACAGTTCCACAAATCTCTGCTTCTGTTCGATCTTTTGATCGGCCCACGATCTAATGACTTCTGTTGGTACTATATCCACGACCTGGCTTAGCGTTCGTGTGGCTCTGTGGATTTTAAGAACAAAAATAATTGTGAAACACGGACTAAAATATCTTCTAGGCTCTATGATGTATGTAACAACGGCAACTAATCAATAAATAAGAGTTTGCAATCATGTTTCTATCAATTTCTCGAGCTGTCGCTCATCTCCAAGATAGGTAAGTAAATCGGCGAAGAACTTTGAAGTAAATCGGTAAGTACTTTTCGAGATATTTGGTAACAACGTTTCTCTTTTATATATTTTATTTATTTATTTATTGTGTATATTAAAAAAAATATAGCTTATCTCTGTACAAATGTTCGTTGGGGGATCGTATAGAAATTTGAATTAAATTGACCAAGAACTTTTAAAGATTTTTGATAACAACCTTTCCCATTTTTATATTACATACATAACGGACACTCTTCGTAACACATACAGATTTTGCATACAGGTCTTCATTGAACTGTATAATACACACAGTCTCTAAATGGAAACAATAAATTTGCATAAATGTCCAGTAGTTTACAAATTTGGGGGCACCCATAAACTAGCTGAGAAAGACATTGCTCGGGTATTCAGTTTCACGAATTTCTATCAAAAACGAAAACAAAACAAAATTAAGTTTGTAGTGTTATATCAAAAAACTTTCTTTTCCATGTACTCGCGAAAACATCTTTGATATTGCGAAACAGTCGTACATATAAATATGCATAATATACAAATGTATAAGTACGGTATGTATTTTTTGTAAACGTCTCACTGGCAACGTCTCTTCATAGCTCATTAGTCGATTATTGTTTTTGCCTACAGCGGTTTGCGCGTTCTAGCTGAAAGGTGTCAAAAGTGCTGCCAGGTGTCAAGGATTTCCCGAAGCTGCCTGACTGTAGGAGTGTCTTAGGAGTAAATAATAAATGTACTAAAACTTCGTGCATGAAACGCAATTTTTTCACACATCTCAGTATTTACGTCATATCTCTTCAACTATGTGTCGTCCAGTGATATATTCGGTAGTTATTTCTGTCTTCCAAACATGTTGCGAATAGAGTTAGTAACAAAGAAGTAATTAATTTAAACATCAAGCATGATGGGGCAGTTTTCCACGCATCTCATTGCTTATGACGTCATATCTCCTGAACTATGATAGGTAGTGGTTCTTACGTCCACAGCGACTGTTGCCTGACAGTGAGGGATATATGTACCAAATTTGGTTGAAATCAGTTCAGTGGTTTAGGGGGAAATTTGGAACATACGTACATGTATACATCCATTTTTATAATATGGCTGGATGTCGTCCGTTGATAGGTATTTGCTCACCCTTTCAGTCTGGAAATATGTGCGATTATCACTTCTTATGTTCATAGTTTCATAACTAGGCTTGGAAATAGAATTAGATAAACGAGAGGAGGCTCGTAGTTACGGGTGACAAATTTTCCATCAGTAACAAAGAAATAGATCTTATTTTGTGTTTTAGCTGAAAACATTGTAGTGTGGAGGAAATCGTCGTAGGTTTCTGTGTCCTATTGGCAGTAATCACTCGGATAGCCGGTTCGGTGAAGTAAAGTGAAGAGATCTTACTGTGAATTTGCGGATTCGTTTTCAAGATCGAAACTTATTTTCCTCCTTTCGCAAAATATTATCGATAAAATTACAATTACAGCACAGACAAACTGAGAACTGTAAAATAGATCAGATTCATTCATCATTCATGTGGTGGTTCCTGATCAGCCATCTGCACCAATTTTTCATGACAAGCTGTTGCATGCTTGGTCTGCGTCAAAGTTAATGACAGACGTGCGGGTTTTCAGCAACGTCAAAAGGTCTTTTGTTCTTGTTTTTGCTCTTGCCATTGCCGTACATGGGGCAATGCGGGCTAATTTCTTTCATTAGCTCCACTTGGTGGAAGAAACGTGTTTCTGCTGTTTTTGTGATTGATTCATTCCGAACGCTTGTAAAGTGCTGAATATAAGGGAAAATTAGGTTTTTAGGATTATTATGATTAAAAAATTTAGATTTGTTGTAAAATGTAATAATTAAACGAAGTTAACATTAACTGTTAATTGAATAAAAATGCAATTTAATATATACACTACCTGACAAGAAAGTGAAGTACGCATTTTGGCGGAGGGGGGAAGGGGGGAGGAAAGGAAACGAAAAGAAACTTCACGGTTTGAGGGGGTATGGAATGTTATTTCAGTGATTAAGATATCTAGTCAAATTTACGAAGAAATTATAATATGAAGCCGGTTATCAGTATGACGTTGCATCCCCCTGGCCTGGGTGTATACAGTGATTCAGTTGGTAAGAATGTCATAAAGCCGTTGTATTTTCTCCCGAGTCGAGCTGGCGCGAAACTGTTGTAATTGGTCCTTTATATCCTAGATACTGGCGTTGGGATAGGGTTGACGTCCGAGCCGGATCCACAATTGTTCTATCGGGGACAGAGCTGAGGATCTTGCTGGCCACTAGAGTAGTAGTAGCTTTATTCATTCGTAGATCTCTTCTTACAGGACATGTCAAAGTATTTACAACTATACACCAATTTAAAATAACCAAAGTCGTATACACATATATTTACTGTCTTATAGCTAGAGACAATCATTAGATTTACTCCTGGTATAAAATACGTTTTTTTACAAATACCTTATTAAATAATGTAATGCCACATTGTTCACTCCCATCTCACTATCAGTCACTGCTCACAGTTTTTATCACACATTGTTTCATAACACTTCACTCACTACACACACACACACACACACACACACACACTGGTGATCTCTGAGCAATTTTCTGTTCCGCAACTTCCCATTTGCTATCCTGAAAACTGAGTTAGCATCCCTCCATAATGAGTGAGACGTTGAGCTCAGAAAGAGGAAGAGGTGTTAGTATTGTGCTACTCGTAGCTTGGGGGTAAGTATTTCTAGAATGGAAAAAAGAAGGAAAAGTCATAAAATGATCTTTTGTTGAATGGTCATGGACATAGCTGCTTGTGCATTAATTACCAACGTTATTTTTTATGTGTACAGCTGACTGATAAATGTATTCACATGGGGCAGTTAAAATCCCCAGTGTTTTGAACAGATCTTTACAATGAGCTCGACTAGTATTTTTGGTTATTATTCTTATGGCTCTTTATCTGGAGTTTGAAAATAGTATTCATATTTTGTGCATTTGTTCCCCAAAAAAGAATGCCATAGGTAAAAACTGAGTGTACAAATGAACAACATGTAACTAAAAGACACTGAATTTTACACACTGATGATAGCATTCTAAGGGCATAACATGCTGATGACATTCTGTTCGCAAGTACCTTTGTGTGTGCACACCACTTCAACAGAGAATCAATATTCATTTCTAGAAATTTTGCATTTGTTACGCAGTCTATAGAGATGCCATCTACATTTAATTTAACATTGTCATTTTTCCTCTTCATACTGAAATTCATGGCATTAGTTTTCTTTATGTTCAATGTCACTTTGTTGCTTATTGGCCAATCATAAATTTCCCTGAGAGTTTCATTTGCTTTCTCAGCAAGGTGTTCTCTTGTTTTCTCAGTGACTATAATATTGCTGTCATCAGCGAAGAGAATTTTTTCACCATGAGTAACACTACTGGGAAAATAATTGATGTATATCAGGAATAGTATTGGTCCTAACATGCTACCTTGAGGAACCTCTATATTAATGTATTTTGGTTCTGATAAGTGTTTTACTAAATCTCTAGATCTATTTGAAGTACATGTTGTCTCTGCTCCTTGTACTCTATCTGCAAGGTATGATAAAAACAAGTCATTAGCTCCTCTCTTATTCCTAGTGCTTCTAATTTATTTAATAGAATCTTGTGGTCGACTGTATCAGACGCCTCAGAAAGATCCAAAAATATGCCGTTGATACACTCATCTTTATCAAGAGCATCAAGTACAACTTTCGTGAATTCTACTGTGGCTGACTCCATATTTTTGACACTTCAGAAACCAAACTGTGATTCGCTTAAAAGATTGTATTTATTCAGGTAATTCATTAATCTGTCTTTCATAATTGCTTCTATTATTTTTGAGAATGCTAGCAGCAGTGGAATGGCTGGTAATTTTCTGTGTCTTCTGCATTATCTTTCTTAAGCAAAGGTACAACTCTTGCCTGTTTTAACTGCTTCAGAAATGTCCCTGATGTGAAGGATTCATTTATTATATTTGTTAAGGGGCCTTGTATAATACCTATGCATGTTTCAGTACACACATTGGTACTTCATCTAAGCCTGCTGGCTTTTCATTTTTTAGTTTTTGAACAGTTTTATTGACTTCATTCTCTGTGGTTGGAAGTAACATCATTGCATTTAGTGCAACAGTATTTACAGGTGTTATATTTTTTTGGGGGGGATTTTGCTGTAACTTCTCTGCCATACTTGAAAAATGCTCATTTACATAGTTTGCTAAGTGTTGTGGATCATTTATTACCTTATCCCCCTCCCTTAGCAGTATGTTATTCGGTGTTTGTTTGCCTCTCCCTGTTTCCTTTTTTATAACATCCCACACTGCTTTGCTTTTATTCTTTGCATTATATATTATTTTGTCATTAAATGACTTTCTTTGCAGCAATCAGCACCTTCCTATAGATCTTTTTGTATCTATGATAGAAATTTAAGAATTGTGGCTCATTGCGAATCTTTTTCATGGAACTGAGGTGTTTAAGTGTTCGGGAGGACTTCTTAATACATGCTGTTATCCATCTGTTTTTGTGAGATGTTGATACAGACATGCATACTTTTGGAAATGCCTTTTCAAAGTTCAATTTAAACAATGTGGACAATTTAGAGAATTTCATATTCACATTGGTTTCCTTATACACTTCATCCCAGCTTTGTTTTTCTAGTTCTTTTGAAAAATCTTTTATTTTGATTTCTGATAGATGTGGTTTGTAGTCTTGCAGTTTAGGGAATGATTCGATGCCTGATTTTACTATTGTTATGTGACAGAGATGGTCTGATAGTCCGAGATCTTTTACAGCTACATCACATTTTTCACTGTCCATATTTGTGGCCACATGGTCAATTATGATGCAGTCATTGTAGTAACCCTTGTTGCACTATTGACCAATAGGGAGATGCCAAAACTTTGAAGGATGTTTATGAAGGTGCTGGTGGATTCATTTATTATATTAGTGTTGGTGTTAATGTCCCCACACAGAATTATGTTTACCTTTGCACTTGAGACTTTATCTAGAACTTCTGTTAATTTATTGAAAAAAGTGTTCACTCTACCACTGGGAGTACCTCAAAATCACGCAGACAGCTGATGGAGACACGTGCCTTGCGTGGACGTGCGTAATCCTTTTGAAAACCGGCACCACGGTATTGTCGCATGCGAGGTAACATGAGCAGGTAGGATGTACGTAACGTACCGTTTGGCCGCCTGAGTTCCCTGAATCACTACCACCCGTCACCTGAAGACATATTCGATGGCTCCCCGCCACGGCACCAGGAGAAATACCGGTGTGCCTCTCCAAAACATCGGGAGATTGGGACCTCTCCCCATGTCGCCGCTGGACACGCCGAGGATGGCCAACTGCGGTAGAACAGAACCGCGATTCATCGCTGTACACAATTCTTCGCCATTGACCAGCAGTCCATTGTTATCGGTCGCGGTACCACTGCAGGCCCAGCCGTTTGTGTTGTGGTGTTAAAGGTAGCCTACACGTGGGGCGGTAATTCCCCAGTCTGGGCAGTGCTAGTCTCTGGCCAGTAGTGTAGAATGGCACAGAATGTTGCACGGAGTCTATTACTTGTTCTAGGATGGTAGGAGCAGATGCGGTGTTACGATGTGCCTGATGCACAGTACGGCAATACTCCTTGTTGATGGCCAGACGTTATCGACCGGAACCTTGGCGACGTGCACTTGTCCTCTCTTTATCATGCCGTCCAGCATCGCACCACATCCGAATCCTACACAGATCGACCAGATGATTAAATGAAGAGTCACAATGAGCCCCTCTTAAACTGTATTAGCTGTTAATAACGCTGCCTCACGCTGTTAATAACGCGGCATCTCCGTGCCCTTTACAGTCATCACTCAACATCTGAGGCTGATACCCTACCAGACATGGAAACGACAGTAAACACGAACAGCACTAATGCACTCTATTGGCTGTACTACCTGTCACAGAGAACTGCTCTCTAATCATTTACATACCCGCCGATGGTATGTGCGTGTATAAAGTTCGGTTGACATCTGACCATGTCTTCTGGATGATTCACTTCTTTTGTCAGGTAGTGTACTTTTCCTTGTACATGAAACAAATAAAACGATTTGCAATACTGAAGGATTGTTTTGTTGACGTCTGACCATGTCTTCTGGATGATTCACTTCTTTTGTCAGGTAGTGTACTTTCCCTTCTACAAGAAAAAAATAAAACGATTTGCAATATTGAAGGACTGTTTTGTTTTCAGCTTGTGAAAAGGATTTATTTTACACAAGGAAAACAATGTTTCATCGAAATCGCAAGTCCGTAAATCCGGAGTACGATGTAGTCTCCATTCGCCAACCAAGCTCGCTAAGCAGTCGCCATTCGCCAACCAAGCTCGCTAAGTGATTAGAGACGTCAGAACTTGAGCGACAGAGATAAATTCTATACTGAATGTCTCAAAACTCACGAAAAGTTGAGCAAAATGCGGAAGCAGGTGATGAGTTTTTGAACAGTGACAGACGTTTTTGTGAAATTTCATCCAAATCTAGTCGGCATGTCAGTACTGTTAGCTCCTGAAGATGCAACTTCAGAATAAGCAGTATCTTTCCACGGTAAACATGGTATGTCACTAGAGGCTGCTGTGTCATTTATCTTGCACAATAGTTATTGTTTTCATTGTTGTTTGAGAGGAAGTACTTGACAGACATGTCAGGCTGCCAGCTAACGTCTCGTTGTCAAAGTGCGTTAGTTCCGCGTAGAACCGTCATTGTACCTCTATGTGGCGGTATCGTTGCGGGATCCAGAGACGACTGATTAAAGCCGCGTCACTGACAGACGTCATCCGACAGCGAAGTGAAAGTGCTCGCAGATGAGCGGTCCGATTCCTACACGTAAATCAGCCACGGGCTGGTGCGCGACATCACTGCGACGTAAATATACTACATATGTCGGACAAGTATCCGATTCTCTATACTCATAAACATAAGCGTTGCCATATTCATAGTTTTGTCTTTCATAATTTTTCATATTTTTTGCCGTTAAGGAACTAGTCTTAAATAAAAGCAAGACTGGCATAAATTTTTAAACAATTTCTACAGGATAACGACACTAGGTTAACAGAGAATTAGAATTTTACACGAGGCAAGATTATTACTTTAATTCGATAAGAGTCACTGCAAATTTCATTGGGTACGCCTTACATCATTCTAAGCTAATATTATGTGAGCAGTCATAAAGACTATCGGTACTGTTAAGACAATGCTTCATTAGCTCCAGTAGTTACGATAGCACACGAATTTGTAGCAAATGATAATGGCGTAGGATCTTGATGTCATTTCGAGCTTAATTCACCTGCGCACATACGTTGCTCCCACTCGTGCTCGTAAATAGCATTTTTGGCTTCAGATGGACCAGCTTCTTGTCTTGCACGAGATGCACACTTCCACACTTTATCGTGGCTAGTACTGGATTGTCCAGCGCACGTACTCTCAGACGTAACACACACTGCTACCTCTGAAGTTTACTCGTTGCCAATAGTAACACACGTTCCCCAAGCGTTTTCTTAACGACAGTGTCCTGGTTTAATAATTATTAACATACAATTGCAAAGGTTTTTACAATTCATTTCATAAAACATATTTCAATTAAGACCAACTTATTTTAGTTTCAATTACAGGTGAAATTTCACAGTATAGAACAAATCAATATTAGTTTTATTACAAGGTTAGATAATATGTCAAGAAAGTGTTGGAAAACATCAATATCACGTCTTTCTCGTAGTGTGACAGGCCTGTATAGGAATTTAGAAAAACTGCCTGATCTTTTGAGAGAGAGAGTAGTACCCATCGAAGTAAGAAAAATAAGTCAACGAATTGTGTTCCCAGAAACGCAAAGTATTGAGATCTGAGCAACTGTACATCGGAGGCTCTGAATGACTTGGTTCTAGGTATGAGCACAGTCGTTGGGTTGGCAGTCCGTCGACAGTGTCAATGGCGGTTTTTGATGTCTTTCTCTGCCACAGTAGTCTAAACGTCCGAGAGTCTGCAGTAAGTGGTGTGGTTCTATTTGTGTTGCACACTAATTTCATTCTAGTTAGTGTGTGTATTTTTACAGTAAATTAGTGACTACTCTGGGTGTCTTTCGTTGTGTTAAATCTCTTGTCCTCATTCCTTCTACAATTTCTGCTTTCAGAGTTTTTCTCAGCCTTCCACGTTTTCTGCGGTTCGGTGATATCCATAGCATAGTTTTTCTTAGGCAATATGAATTCGCCCATCCTTTGTATATGACCGTACAAAACTAACTGTTTCAGTTCAGTGTCAGTTGTTAATAACCCTTCTACATCCATTCGTAAACGAATTTGTTCGTTACGTATTTTCTTTCTGCAGGACACACCCCACCACCGTCGTTGGCCTCCAGGTCCCTCTTTTCTTCATGGCTCTGCCACATACAATTAGGAACTTTTAATTACAGTTTCATAAATAATGTAGTTAGTTTATTTGTTATTTGACGACTTCAAGGGATTCCGTTTAAACAACTGCTTACACTTCTAGCCCAAGTTATTCGTTTTGTCATTTCTTGGTCGTCTTTACCCTTGATAGCAAATTCTTCCCCTAGATGTGTGTAACTACTGCAAGCTATAGAGTTGGATGCCAAATATCAGATCCGCAGTTACCCTGCACCCCCCCTTCCATCCGACATATACACACACAAACTTATACACTGCTTTAGTAGGTTTCAACATATGTTTCTTAGGCGCTCCTCTTCGTTTATGTATATCGTTTGGCAGAATGCTGTTAGCACTAACCTAGTCATCTTAATCAGCATTGGGCTGTCAACATTTTTTTTAATTACATACGCCTAATATGGCCACGTACAAAAGTAAGAAACATGCAAGACTGAGTCTGCAAAAGATTGGTATCTATAGTTTCTGATTCCACGTAAGAAACGGTCAGAGGCCGAAGCTGAGCTGTCTGCATTAACTAACAAAACACTAAACATTAGGAAGCCTATCTCGTCTGTAGCTACATCTATATTCCGCAAGGCTCCTTACGGTATTGGATAGAGGATAATATCTTTTCTCCCCTTCCCTGTTACATAAACTTTTCTGACTCTGAAAAAGAATTCAACGTACTTCTTCTTATGAAGGGTTTCAGCCAAAGGATAGAAGGAAGATAAGAGTTTAGCGACCAGTCGACGACGAAGATGTCTAAGACGGAATTCAACCTCGGTTTTGGGGCATTACAAAAGTCGGGATTGGCCATTTAAAAGGAAAAGTCCCTGGGCATGCGTGAAGTGATTTATGGAAATCACGGAAGACTTTAGTCTGGATGACCGGACGGGAATTCGAACCGTTGCACTTCTGAATGCTACACCAGTGACTTTAACTGCACCAGTTCACTCCTTAGGTTCCATTCGCTTGATAGTGCTGCTCCTTAGCCCAGAAACCGGTGTGCACTGCCAACGTGGTGAGAATTAAAGTCTTATAAACGCTACATGTTTCCACAGTTTCTGCTACGTATTCTCGCTAACGCTCTACAGGAGGACAGACTTCGTCGCTGCTTATGAAATAAAACCTTGAAGCATCAGGTTTGCCACTATATGTAAGGAATTTGCTCTCACCAACACGAGAACAAGCTTGCTAGCTGTCTAATGTCTGCCTTATGTATCACGAACATTATTCTCGTGACTGTTTTTGTAGACCAAGGATTTCTGAGACTTTCTTTTCATTGTTCCCATTTTGTTTTTATTCTCTTGTTTCCTGTGCTGTGGTTTTTCTCCCCGGACGACGAATTTATGTAAGCAGACACGTAGTAAATGGATGTGAAGCGAGTAACCTGCGCTTATGAATGACGCATTCACTGCAGGCACAGCGCGTCGCTGCTATCGTGACATGAAAATGATAAGTTCAGCCGAACTCACGATATCAGTAGCCGCAGCAGCGGCCAAGTCCGATAAACACTCATGGCCAACAGTTATTTGTTCCCAGAATGAGAGTTTCACTCTGCAGCGGAGTGTGCGCTGATATGAAACTTCCTGGCAGATTAAAACTGTGTGTCCGACCGAGACTCGAACTCGGAACCTTTCCCTTTCGTGGGCAAGTGCTCTACCATCTGAGCTACCGAAGCACGACTCACGCCCGGTACTCACAGCTTTACTTCTGCCAGTATCTCGTCTCCTACCTTCCAAACTTTACGGGAAGCTCTTCTGCGAACCTTGCAGAACTAGCACTCCTGAAAGAAAGGATACTGCGGAGACATGGCTTAGCCACAGCCTGGCCACAGATTGGCCGAGAAAAAAGTGTTGCATTACGTGATAAAAACCCCTCGTATGTTAGAATTGAGAAACTTCCATGAAGTACAGCATCCTAACAAGAAACCGCTTAACTGACGAGTGGGAAACATTGTGATCTTACAAGAAGATAAACAACCAAGACACATGTGGAAAGGAGTCCGCTTTAAGCAGGAACAGGGAGTGGACCCCGGACGGAAGAAATATTATGCGGCCGTTGCAACTGATTTCCCCATTGGAGATGGATCAGGGTGGAGAGGCTATTGGGGGTCAAAGTAATACTCTATTTTTCGTGTGTTAATCTTTGAATATGTGCATTTCTGACTAGTAATGCTATACAACTTTAAAACAATGTACTTTGTCCTATCAGTTAATATACATGTAACGCAATGAGTGGGCAGCATGATTTCATGACGTTAATCCCACGTACCATGTTTATGGTACTCTCGGGATTGTGTTGCAGAGATTCTGGGACAAAATTCCGCGCGGGTAGTAATTAACTTGAATAGCCATCAGACTCATCAGATCTCACTTCTACTAAATCACGATAATGGGAGCTGCGTAGGTGATTAACGAGAGTTATTGGGCAGCATTACAGTACCGATGATGATTATGAACACTCGATGTGACAAAGCTTCGGCCGCGGTAGTCTAATAGAAGTTTATTAATCATTTATTACACCTGCTTCGGAGGACTGTGATGAAATGAAGACAAAGAGAAGTCCTCGTCAGTTAAGCGGTTTCTTTTTAGGACGTTGTACTTCATGGAAGTTTCTCAATTCTAACATACGAGGGGTTTTTATCACGTAATGCAAAATAGAAGTTTATTAATCATTTATTACACCAGCTTCGGAGGACTGTGATGAAATGAAGAAAAAGGGACGAATAACATTTATCCGGAATTTCTATAATAATTGAAGGAACTGGCAACCAAACGATCATTCAGTTTAATGTGTAGAATCTGATTCTATAGACTTACCATCCGACTGTCAGAAGATTATAATCCCCACAATCACAAAACAACAATGGCAGAAAATGCGGAAAGTTTCACTCAATCTGACTGACTTCTCATACATCCTAGTTTCTGACCAAAATAATATACAAAAGAGTAGAAAAATATTTACAATCTATAGATGATGAGGAACTTTGTAGAATAGCTAAAGGCACCAGACAGGCAGTTCTGGCGTTATACAGAAACAATAATGAACAGAAAGTAATTCATCTACGCATTAGACAATGTAAAGTGGTGCAAGACGTTTCTAATCCTCAGAAAAATTGACACACATCACAGGACAAAACTGATAATGTGCAATATGTGCAAGAAACAAGAGGGAAAATAAGGGATACCAAGAAAGAAGTGCTAGTATTAAAAAGGCGTAAGGCAGGGAAGCAATCTTTCTCTTGTACTTCTGAAACAGAATATCGGAGAAGGACAGGGAAATAAAAGAAAGTTCAAGACTGGGATTGAAATTCAGGATATCAGTGAGAAGATTCGTTGAAAGCATGGTAGCCTCAGTAAAACTGGGGAAGAATTAAAGGGCCTGTTGAATGGAATGGCCTGCGAACATAGAATATAGATGTAGTGTAAACCAAAGAAAGATGGAAGTCTTTAGGAGCAGAAGAATTTAAATTAGTGACAAACACCGATATTGAGGAGAACGTAGTAGACGGAATGATGGAATTTTGATAGATTGGAGACAAAATAACGCATGACGAAGGAAGCAAGAAGAATATAAGAATTTTAGTAACACACGCAAAGAGGAAATTCGTCGCTAAAAGGAGTCTACTAGTGTCATAAATAGTCCTTAATTTGAAAAGGATTCTGAGAACATACGGCCGGAGAAAAGTCACGGTATGGATTGTGGGAAAGCCTAAAAAGAAGAGACCCGAAACGTATGGAATATGTTGTTGCAGAAGGAAGTGGATCTGTATAATAAGCCATACAGAGATTCTCCACAGAATCAAAGGAATATGTGGAAATCACCGACTAGAAGGATGATACGACATCAAGGAATAATTTCCTTAGTACTACAGGAAGTCACAGAACACGTACATTGTAGGGGAAGACAATCATTGCTCTGTATGTAACAAATAATTGAGGGCACTGGATGTAAGAACCACTCTGAGGTGGAGACATAAGCACACGGAGGTAATCGTGGCGGGCCTCATAAAACAATTCAGTATGTCAGAAGTCTGGTGAGAAAAAGCCATCATACACACGGACACTTCGAAAACAGGTTGATCACGTTCGCTTGTCCTCGTCAGACTACATTCAAGTATCTCACCAAGGTCGGGAAGTTAAGCGCCTCCGTTTTCGAGAAAACATGCATGCTCGAAATGTGTTTCCCTGCGAAGGCGGCAAGAGCTTGTGCAGACTTGATCAAAAATAGGCTTGCTGTGGATATACATTTAAATTAGTGTTCTGTATAGAGAAATATGTTTGCACGGCCTACTACATCAGCAGATGCTACGATACGGTTTACTATAAACCAGTTGTTTATTTGGGATACACAAGTCAGGATGTACATTACTGGCCATTAAAATTGCAACACCAGGAATGGTATTAACTGACGAAAGACTAATTACGAATGAAACACACACTGCACTGGTGCAATATTGTACAGTATTTATTATTTGTTACACGAACGGGTTTTCGGCTGTATCATCAGGTGCATGTGGTGCAGTGAAATTTTGTTGGATCAAAGATTTTATAATAGCGCATGCGCAGTGTATCTCCTTTTCTGGAGATGTTGTCACCTCTGGGAATGCTGATACTCTGTACATGCCACTGTGTACGATTGTTGGCAGCGATGGTCAGGGGACTGTACGGCTGCAAGAAGACCAGGCTGCAGACGGCCACGTGACGTTGCAGAGAGTGTAGACCGTAATATTTGGCGTATGGTTGTGGCGCATTGTACTGCGTCTGCAGCAGCATTTCGGGCAACAGTTGGCACCACATTGACACAAAGAACTGTTGCAAACCGGTTACTTCAAGAGTAACTCCGATGCAGACGCACTGTAGCGTGCTTTCCACTGACCCCGAAGCAATGCCGTTTGCGTCTTCAACGGTGTCCATGGAGAGCTCACTGGAGGACGGGTTAGAGGTCAGTTGTTTTTTCTGATGAAAGCCTGTGCTCCCTCTTTTCTGATGAAAGCCTGTGCTCCCTCGGTGCCAGTGGTGGCTGTGTGTTGGTTAGAAGGAGCCAGGTGGGGGCCTGCATCCCACCTGTGTGCTAGATACGCTGGACCCAGACCTGGAGTTATGGTCTGGAGTGCAATGACAACAGGAGCACTCTCATGGTTATTCCACGCATCCTGACTGCAATATTGTACGTCAGCCTGGTGATTCGACCTTTCGTGTTGCGACTCATGACCAGCATTCCAAGGTGTGTTTTCCAACTGGGTAACGCGCGCCCACATACCGCTGTTGTAACCCAAAATGCTCTAGACAGTGTCGACATGTTGCCTCGGCATGCTCTTTCACCACGTTTCCGTGGTTGCATTCAATATTCTTGGCGTTACACTGGCTCGTAATGTACCAGCATTTCAACATATACATGGTGTCTACACAGTTCTACCACCTTTTGACAGCAACGGTGTCTGTAACCCGGTTGGGCATCGAGTGGAACTGAGCTTGGTAGATAAGAGTACGTTCTTCCACGTTGGTACAACTCGGTACCAGAGTTGAACAATTACAGTGGTTGGTACGTAATAGCGGGAATGCATGGCCAGGGCCAGGTGTTTTCGACGGGAGACAGGCATGAAGATCATGCTGCCTGGGCAAAAGTCGAACAGCCCCTGTATCGATGTAAAGCCGGTCAGTACATACTCCGAAAGCCACCATACTTTGCGTGGCCAAGGGTACCCTGTACCACGACTAGCCATTTTCTTTCCTGTTCCACTTGCAAATAGAGCGAGGACAAAACGTCTCTCTGTATGCGCCCGTATCAGCCCTAATTTCTCGTTTCGTATCTTCGTGGTCCTTAAGCGAAATGTATGTTGGCGGCAGTAGAATCGTCCTTCAGTCAGCTTCAAAGACCAGTCCTCTTAAATTTCTCAGTAGTGTTACTCGAAAGAACGTCGCCTTCCATTCAGGGATTCCCATTTGAGTCCCCGAAGCATCTCTGTAACACTTGCGTGTTGTTGAACCTACCGGTAACAAATCTAGCAGCCCGCCTCTGAATTTTTTCGATGTCATCATTTGATCCGACCTGGTACGGATCGCAACATTCGAGCTCTACTCAGGAAAAGGTCGCACGAGCATCCTATGTGCTGTGTACTTTATAGATAAACCACACTTCTAAAACTTCTCCCAATAAACCGAAGTCGACCATTTGCTTCCATACTGTAATCCTCACATGTTCGTTCCATTTCAAGTCGCTTTCTAACGATATGCTCAGATATTTAGATGACGTGATTGTGTCAAGCAGGATATTATTAATGCTGTATCCGAACATTAAAGTTTTTATTTTGCTGCCCATCCCCGTTAACTTTCATTTTTCTACGTTTAGAGCTAGCTGCCTTTCATCACACGAACTAGAAGTTTTTTGTAAGTCATCTTATATCCTTCTAAAGTCACTCGACTTCGACACCTTACCGTACGCCACAGCATCGTCAGCAAACAACCGCAAATTGCTGTCCACCATGTGCGCCAGATCACTTATGTACATACAAAATAATAGCGGTCCTGTCACACTTCCCTGGGGCGCTCGTGACGATACCTTTGTCTCTGATTAACACTGGACGTCGAGGAGAACGTACTGAGTTCTATTACTTGTCTTCGGGCCACTAACATATCTGGAAACCTATTCCATATGTTCGTACCTTCGTTAACTGTTTTCAGTGGGGCACCTTGTGAAATACTTTACGGAAATCTAGAAATTTGGAATATGCCTGTTGCCCTTCATCCATAGTTCGCAGTATATCATCCTAGAAAAGGGCAAGTTGAGTTTCGCACGAGCGATGCTTTCTAAAATCATGCTGATTCGTGGATATAAGCGTCTCGGTCTGAAGAAAATTTATTTATTCGAGCTGAGAATATGTTCAAGGAATCTACAGCAAGCCGATGTTAGAGATAACGATTTGTGATTATGCGGGTCCGTTCTTTTGCCCTTCCTATATACTGGAGTCACCTGCGCTTTTTTCCAGTCGCTCGGGACTCTGCGTTGGGCGAGAGATTCGCTGTAATCGCAAGCTAAGTGAGGGGCGAATGCCGCAGAGTACACTGTGTAGAACCGAATTGGGATTCCATCCGGACCTGTTGAATCATTTTTTCTCAAGTCTTTCAGTTGTTTCTCTACACTAAGGATGCTTAGTACTGTGTCGTCCATACGGGAGTGTGTTCGATTATCAAACGACCGTATGTTGCACGATTGTGCTGTGTGAATGATTTGTTAAACGCGGAATTTAAAACTTCGGCTTTCCTTTCGCTATCTTCAACTGCTGTACAAGACTGGTCAGCGAGTGACTGGATGGAAGCCTTAGGTCCGCTTGTCGTTTATCCTATGCACTCGACTAGATATTCTCCTAAGACATGACGGTGGTAGTTGCGCATAGATCTTTCCACAGAAGCACGAAGCACTACTAACCTTTTCCTGTCGCCAGATGCTCGTCCTCTTTTAAACCTAGGGTGCAACAGTCTTCGCTTCTTCAGCATTTTCCGAATTTAGTTGTTAAGCCACGTTAAGTGTGGGCAACATGCGATGTTACATTATCACGTTGAAAGATAGCCTAACGGATACCTCGGAGTAAGGCGCAGCTACCGACCTTAACGCGTCAGAAATTTAATTCCTGCTGCCGAAATTATCGTGTATGCGATCCAGAGGTGAACTTAATGTGCACCCAATGGCACCCCATATCATCACGCCAGGTGCTGGGCTCATATGACGATGACATTTGCAATGAGGTACCCTTCGTTCTCCTCACAGCCTCCACACGCGGTTACGTCCGTCGTGAAGCTATACGTAGAACGGAGACCTTTCTAAACAGACGATGAGGTGACACTGCTGTGTCTGCTGTTGTCGTTGGGTGCACCACTGTACTGTCGGACTGCCTCGTTTCTCTCTGCTGCCGCGCCAAGGGCACCCGCAACATCGTTCGTTGTGCTGAGACTCTTACGGTGCCCCTGACCCTACTGCCCGTGAGAATACTTGTCTTGCTGCAAACAAGTCCACTCCCTGATTCACGGCGCATGACGTTGCTGTACGTGATCCTGATGTCCGAGCGAATTTTTCTGTCCTCAGGAGATCAGAAATAAGCTCTGTATACTCGCTCTGAACTCGCTGGCTGCGAATCCTGTGACGTAAACTCCCGCCATCTCCGCCGCTGCCCACTTGTCGCTCGAGTGTGTTGTCAAGTACAAGTCTACGCTAGTCGGTCGCAAAGGAGAGCCAGTACCCGAGTTAGCAAGTATAGCCGCGGACTCGAGGCGTTCCCGCTACATTCGCAACCATTGTGAAAGAAAGTTCCGCCATAAACTATAGATTACTATTCATTTATTTCACACGATCACGATTTACAGCCATTCTCAAGTGCGAGTTGAAATGTCACAAAATATCGTAACTGCCTAAATGACAGAAACGAGAAATACAAGGCGAATCACATAGCGAATCACCTAAAACTTGCACCATCGCAAATATTGCGGAAATGGAAAGTGCTGGTGATGTGTGGTTTTCACAGACTGCAATGGTAGTCAAGCAGATTCTAATAATAATCAGATTGTAATAATACTTAGAAAGCGTAATTTTAGTGCAGACATACACTTTTTTAAATGGAACAGTGCCCATTGACGTTAAGGGGCTCCGGAAAGGCTCAAAATTATGAAAAGTTCAATTTTTACTTTTTTGCGTTTTCTGAATCTGCAGACTATTACCTTTTAATAGATATATAATTTATTAAATTCCGAAGACTACAACTATTTTGAAATTTTTTTTGAATTGTGTTCTACATGGGCGTGACCCACTGTGGCGCTGTTAAACTGCTGTCAAATGGTGTTATTATTAACGTCCGTGTTCATCAGGTACATTTTAGTGATGTGAGATAAAGTATCTGTTGTGGCTAACCTGTGATGGTTCAATATATATCGCTGGTGTGATTGTCGATTATTTCATGTTTATTTACTCTGTCGTTATCTCGAAAATATTCGTAATTAATTCTGTTTCTTGAGTCTCTGTTTTGTTTAAGTATAATAATGAGTAAAAGTAAAGTTATTAGAAATCCTCTGAAGGCTTTTAATAAAAGGAGAAATGTTGGAAAGCCAAAGGTATTTAGAAATATGGGAATGAAGATAGGTTCTAACATGGTACGAGCGATGCTTGCTTTAGACAAGGAACGCCTTCGGGCTGCAGACAGGGCTGTAAAGAGTCTAGAAATACAAGCAAGAGTAAACAGGAGGAGGAACAAGAGGAAGCTGGAGGAGGAGTTTGCAGAGGATGAAGATAATCCATCCTATGGACCTGGAATGCACTAAAAAGTTAATCCAATCTTTGTCGCTCGATTCCCAAAACTTTTATTTTCTCATACTAATTACATGTTTTCTAAGGATCTTCCAGTAAATGTTACACAGTACCTTCTGCATAATTTAACACAGCCTTTTTCCAAAAAACTGTATATTTTTGAATATATAAATAAAAAATTGCAAAAAAATTTTGTGAATTTTCATTACAATTGAAAAAAAATCATCTTTAATAACTGAACTAAAATTTTGTAAAATCCCTGTGTTAAGTTGTAGCCCATATTCCAATAAATAATCTGTAAAAAGTTCAACTTCCTACCTCAAATACTTTGTGAGGAAAGATGTAATTTATAAGCGTTATTTTAACATTGCAAGTATAGGGCATTCCGGAGCCCCTTAACAAATTAAAAGTAGGGTAAATTAGAATGTTAGTGGTGTTCGTTGCAGGATTCTAGTGCGAGTCGTTCATACGTTCCCACACTGACACCTGTACAATAACTGTGGTAGAAAACACTAAAGAACAACACAAGTGCATACACTAGTTAAGTGGGTTCTGACCAGTAACGAGACAAGTGACCATCACAAGTTGCATTCAGAATGATGACCGGCAGCGGCAATACACGCTTCCAGTCTGGTATGGAATGACTGCTGCATACGTGCTACCGTTTCAGCGATGTAGGAGCAGACTGCAGTAATACGTCTTTGCTTATCAACGGTTGTAATTGGTATGTCCTTTCCTTGCAGACAGCATCGTTAAGCTTTCCCTACAAAATAAAGACTGCAGGCGTCAAATCCGGCCTCCAATCCAACAATTTGGAAACAATTATACATGATACATCTGGAGTATTCTGTCTTAACGCCCACGTGCAGGCTCCCGATGGAGGGAGATGTGTTCGGCTTGGAACCTATGTCATTGGAGAATGCGTAGGACACTTTCCTGACACATGCCACTTCCTCGTGCGATTGCGCGGGACCTAACGTGCGGATCAACTGCAACACCAGCAACAGTATTAATTTCCCCTCTTCTGTCCTCACTTGTTTGCTTCATTTACCTCGGTTAGGTGTTACACTGCCACTGTCACGTAACTAGTGGAAGAGGTTGATAAATAATTGTCGAGATGGTTGACATCTATTGGGATATCTTGCCACATACACCGTACAAGGACGAACTGCATTCTTCCTACACTCTCCGTATACCACGAGTATGTCGGCTTTTTCTGCTTTGATAAATCCCATCGTCCACTCACGACCTACTGCTTGGACTGTCACACTCTAACTAACTAGTAGGTGCAGTGCACTCAAGGATCGCACAAGCACACTCTACGCAAACATAACAACGTCGCACCTATCAACCACACAGGGTGAATGGCACAAACAAATGTCGGTGTGGAAACTTTTCAAAATACGATGTCTCGTAAAAGACTCGCACTAGAACCCTGCAACAAACAACACTGACATTCGAATTTACCCTACGTATAGTTTGGTAATGTCAATGGGCATTGTTCCATTTGAAAAGGTATATGTCAGCACCAAAAAAAAGAAACGCTTTCTGAGTATTATTACAATCTCTTTAACAATACGAGCCACTGACCACCAACCCAGTCTGTGAAAACAGCACATCAGTAGCACTTTCCATTTCCGCAGTATTCACGATGCAAGTTGTAGGTGATTTGCCCTGTATTCCAGTCTATATTACTGTAATGGGCAGTCAGGGGGTGTTCTGTAATGTATGATAACTGAAGAAAACTTTATGAGCCATAATATCTGAAAAGCATCTTATTGGATGACTTGTTTTGTCAGAGCTATGCTCTTATCACCGGATAATATGTTTTCAGTTTTTACAACATATTATCCATCAGCTTCACTGCAAATGCACTTCCCACAACCACGTCGGCATGTCAAATGCAAAAGTATTTTGTACAAAGGTATTGCGTCGATCGCAGCTGGTCATATTGAAGAGTTACAGTAAATAAGTCGGTACCAGATGGAATATCATGATCTCTGTAGAAAAACAGCAGATATGTTAAGGTTGATCTTGTTTTGTCACATTTTTATATCTTTACCTTTTTTGCGTTGAATAGAGTTTGGGCAGATAGGAGTATGTCCGTTTGTTATTTAATAATAACCATTCTAGTGAAGAAATCTGTTCTCGCAATTATAATTGTCCTATGGTACGTTTCACTGTAGAGAAAGCGAAGGAGTTTAGCTGTTCTTCGAGGCTTTCAAAGGAGGTAATTGAAAATGGGGTCATTCCTGTCTGGCGTGTACTGTGTCAAAATGGCCGCTTGCGCGCTGCGTAAAAATTAAAGGAGTATTATTCTCACCATTTTCAAGAGCCTGCAGTACTTAACCTCCAGATTTCACTTTAAACACATAAAAGGAATAGTATTTTTCTCCAGGTCAGGTCATCATGCATAACCCGTTCGTACCTCAGTAAATCCCTTTTGTGTGCTGCGTCTAACGATTCCATCGAGAATCGTTGCGGGTGTATCTAATTTTCAAAATTATTAAATTATTTTTCCCTGACTAAGCAGTCTATAATTTTTCTGTCCCCCTCAGTAAACGCAAGTCACACGGGAGATTTTACTGTATTCGCTGCCAGCTTGCAACTGACAGAAGTGATGTAATCACGACACAGTGCCACCTGGTGGACGTACTTGGAGATATTTGTGTGTACACCACTTCTGACAGTTGCCAGCTCCTAGTGAATTGACAGCTTGCAATCGGCGCATATAGTAATGTTTATGTTTGTACATAATATCTTTTTATTTGACATGCCGATGTGTGCTGATGTTCATGGGTAATGGGAAGTTCATATGCATTATGTAGCGATTTGTAACGCCGATAAATTTAAGAACATAGACATTCATAAATTTTGCCTAGAACAGCATATGGAAGCATGTGCAACAGAATTAGATTTTCACAAAAAATCCTTCATAATATTAAGTGTATATAGAGCACCTGCAGGTAACTTTAATCTGTTTGTAAACCACCTTGAAGCTGTACTGGCCCATTTAACAACCAAAAACAAAGAAATAGTGGTTGCTGGTGATTTCAATGTAGATTTCCTTAAAGACTCTCCCAATAAGAACTTATTTGAGTTAGTAACACTATCATTCAACTTTATTCCCACAGTAAAGTTCCCCACTAGGATAGCCACTTGCTCACAAACAGCCATTGATAATATCTTTATAGAAAAGTCCAATGAACAAAATTATATTACAAAACCAATAGTCAATGGCCTCTCAGACCATGACATGCAGATTCTTCTGTTAAATGTTAATACTGAACAGGATATAAAATCTGTTAAATCTGAGCTCAAGAGGGTAATCAGTAAGCCAAAAATTGATTATTTTAGGACACTCCTCAGAGACATTCACTGGACTGATGTTTACAGTGCTCATGGCATGAATGAAAAATATAACATTTTTGCTAATAAAGTGCTTACCTTATTCGGACACTGCTTTCCCCCAAAACTTACCAAGGTTAGAGCAAAGTCTACAAAGAAGCCATGGATTACTCGAGGAATAGGGGTATCTTGTAAAACAAAAATAAAACTGTATCTGTCAATCCGAAACATTTCCAATGTTGATGCTATAGCACATTATAAGAAATACTGCAAAATATTAAAGACTGTAATACGGATGTCAAAGCAAATATATTACAAGGAAAAGATAGTCATATCAGATAACAAAATAAAGACAATATGGGATATAGTGAAGGAGGAGACCGGTAGAACCAGACATGAAGAGGAACAAATAGCATTAAGAGTAAATGATACATTGGTGACAGATGTGTATAGTGTTGCAGAACTTTTTAACAAACATTTTATAACTGTTACTGAAAAGATGGGGTTGTCAGGTTCGGTAGATGCTGCTATGGATTACCTTAGACCAGAAATTTCAAGTAACTTCCACAATATGTATTTGACCCTCACTACCCCAACGGAAATAATGTCCATCATAAAATCTTTAAAATCAAAAACATCTAGTGGGTATGATGAAATATCAACAAAGTTAATTAAAGAATGTGATTCTGAGCTAAGTAACATATTAAGCTATCTGTGTAACCAGTCGTTTATCAGTGGAATATTTCCTGAATGGCTGAAATATGCTGAAGTTAAGCCACTGTTTAAGAAGGGAGATAAAGAAATAGCATCAAATTTCCGTCCAATTTCACTGTTGCCAGAATTCTCAAAAATTTTCGAAAAAGTAATGTACAGTCGTCTTTATAACCATCTTATCTCAAATAACATACTGTCAAAGTCACAGTTTGGATTTCTAAAAGGTTCTGATATTGAGAAGGCTATCTACACTTACAGTGAAAATGTGCTTAATTCATTAGACAAAAAACTGCAGGCAACTGGTATATTTTGTGATCTGTCAAAGCCATTTGACTGTGTAAATCACAATATCCTTTTAAGTAAACTAGAATATTATAGTGTAACAGGAAACGCTGCAAAATGGTTCAAATCTTATACCTCTGGCAGGAAACAAAGAGTGTTATTAGGAAAGAGACATGTATCAAGCTATCAGGCATCATCCAACTGGGAACTAATTACATGTGGGGTCCCACAAGGTTCCATTTTGGGGCCCTTACTTTTTCTTGTGTATATCAATGACCTTTCATCAGTAACATTACCAGATGCCAAGTTTGTTTTGTTTGCCGATGATACAAACATTGCAATAAATAGCAAATCAAGTGTAGTCTTAGAAAGATCAGCCAATAAAATATTTGTGGACATTAATCACTGGTTCCTAGCCAATTCTTTGTCACTAAACTTTGAAAAAACACACTACATGCAGTTCAGAACTTGTAAGGGGTGTCCCAAGAGTATATGTCTAACATACGATGACAAGAAGATAGAAGAAGTGGACAGTGTTAAATTCTTGGGATTACAGCTTGATAATAAATTCAACTGGGAGGAGCGCACCACAGAACTGCTGAAGCGTCTTAACAAATCTCTGTTTGCAATGCGAATTTTGTCAGACATAGGGGATATAAAAATGAAAAATCTGGCATACTATGCTTACTTTCATTCCATAATGTCATATGGGATTATTTTTTGGGGTAATTCATCAAGCCAAGCTAAAGTTTTCCGGGCACAAAAACGTGCAGCAAGAATTATATGTGGTGTGAACTCAAGAACATCCTGCAGAAGCCTGTTTAGGGAACTAGGGATACTAACTACTGCTTCCCAATATATTTACTCCTTGATGAAATTTGTCATTAAAAATATATCACTTTTTCAAACCAACAGCTCAATTCATGGAATCAATACTAGGAATAAGAATAATCTTCACAAGGATTTAAAGTCACTTAGTCTAGTACAAAAAGGTGTGCATTATTCAGGAACACACATTTTCAATAACTTGCCAGCAGCCATAAAAAGCTTAACAACCAATGAAATTCAGTTTAAGAGAAGCCTAAAGGATTTATTGGTGACCAACTCTTTCTACTCCATTGATGAATTTCTTAATAAAACCAACTGATTTGTATATAAGTACAACATAACTTCTGCACAATTTCAGTGCAGTAATGTGTTCATTGAAAATTTGTGTGTGTGTGTGTGTGTGTGTGTGTGTGTGTGTGTGTGTGTGAGTATAATCTAACTTCTGCACCATTTCAGTACAGTAATGTGTTCATTGTAAATAAGTATTACAGTAGTTGTATTACATGTTTATTACCTTATACATAAATAAAAAACTTTTTTATTTTAAATTCAGTGCATTAGTATTTGTAACATGACTCTTAGTGTTCATTAAAAAATGACGATCATTCCACTTGGGACCTGTGGAATTGTACATTAGCTTATTTGTTTTAGTTGTAAATATTTGTCATGTATTGTTGTTTTTCTGACATGTTCCACATCCTGGAGGACCTCCTCACTACGGATCAATTGGAATGAAAGTAAATCTAATCTAATCTAATGGATAATATGTGATAAAATTTTAGAAGTATAAGATCCGATACGACAGCGTAGTTTCATCAAAAATGGTTCAAATGGCTCTGAACACTGTGGGACTTAACATCTGAAGTCATCAGTCCCCTAGAACTTAGAACTACTTACGTAAGGACATCATACCCATCCATGCCCGAGGAAGGATTCGAACCTGCGACCGATGCGGTCGCGCTGTTCCAGACTGAAGCGCCTAGAACCGCACGGCCACACCGGCCGGCGTAGCTGTTTCGAAACCGTTCATACAGTAAAATGCTTTTTTAGCGGCCGTGGCCTGTGAAGTTTTCTTCAGTTACCATATACCGATATAAAATCTGGCCGGTTAGGTGAGTGTTGTTCTGTTTATCAATACATTTATATAGATAAAACTTTATCGAAAAACGCTGTAAATTTATTTTAATATTTGATATCTGTTCAGAGAATGCATAACAATTACACACTTACAAGGTGTTACCGAATCTAAAGACATCACCAGAAAATATGACATGAGGATGAAGTGCAATCTCTAAATCCATTACAGAAATAGATTAAAAGCTACATAACTGGCTATTAGCCCATAAACTCTAAGTTGCCCTGAGCAAATGAATACAGATACAGCGCGCGTTTTTGCCGCAGGGGTATGACAGAATCGTTCCTCCGTGCCCAGTTTTAGTTTGACGTAGCACGTATGTTTTGTTATGGTGGAGATGGAGTAAACAAGAATATAACCACATTGTTTGCTTTGGACGAAATTTGTATCTTTTCTTTCTGAAACGTGGACTATAGCATGAAACTCATTCCAGATATGACTCCTCCTCTAATGGAACACATTGCAGTTGTGTACTTTGCACCAATTAGTTTTCGTCTTACACCTTGTACACTTTCACAAGACACAGCTTCGTTAAAGGCCGTCTGATCGCCTTGTCAGGGTTACATTGCAGCAGCAGCAGCAGCAAGATCGTGTACTCATGTTTCGTACTAAGATTAAGTTAGGCCTAGCCTTACACTCCTGTATTCCTCAGTAGAAGAGAATGAGTCTACGAGTGTGAAGCGACTGCAGCGCCACAGTTCTCATTTTCGTCATACTCGCCGAACTACAACGGGAACAGAGGAAGCCTGTTACCACTTATGTAAGAGAGACGTCTTCTTTTGTGAAGTGTGCAACCCGCAACATTAAACTCGCACTCTCTCCGTTTCCCGTCTCTAGTGTCCTCTCGTGCGTTGCTGCCGTGGCGCCGCTGAGATATTGTACGGTGTTGAATATGAATCACCCTACTGAACCTATCGATCCCACATTCGCATGGCAACCGTGGGATAGTGACCAACATGCTGCAATACCGCGGATCGATCACCCACAGCCTCCTGCTTCTAAAAGACACGAGGCATAACACTGTCTTCTCACAAAGAAACAACACTGAAATGCTATTTCTGAATGAGAAACCTGATACGTAATCTTACCGTATGCCGATAATGTAACTCCTACGTACTTGGTGCATTTGCATTTTAAATACTAGTAATTTCCATATCCAAGGGTGTACTATACTTCATGGCAGTTTGACGTTTGTCCCACGCCGTCTTTATGGTGTTGCTGCTTTAATGTATCCGCCAGTGGGAGACGTGAGGGGCGAGAGACAAATAATGTATGTTAGGCGTTGCGCTGTGTTTGTGCCAGACTGTGGTGACAGCTGCGCCGGACAGCGGACGGACAGAGCTGGTGACGCAGGATTACGGTAAGCCGGCGGCGGCCGCACCTGCAGATCACACACCACACAGCATCGGCCGGTACAGGCTGCACACCGCGCCGCTACGCCGTCGTGCGTCCTCATACGTATACGTCGTGTATCTGTACACTGAAAGAGAACACTCTGACTGTTTACCATCCCAAGGAACCACGTAATAGATATTATCACATGCATGCACAGCGTGACCTGTGTGCAATTATAAACTTGAACAGCCTTCTGATAAGATTTTTTCTTTTGTTCGATATATTCCAACCTCTGTTGTTTCCTACACTTTTTACTCCTTACTGCTCCCTGAAGTTCTACGGAAGTTATTACATGACGTCTTAAGGCACGTTCTGTCATTCTGTCCATCTTGACTTGCGCTCACGCTAGGAATGTTAACAGCTAATCATAGGATCTTTAATTTCCGTCATTGCTTCTTAGATGTACAGGTTGAAACAGTTGGGGCGAAAGACTACACCCCTGTCTGACATGCTTTTTAACGCGAGCACTTCGGTCTTGAACTTACATTCTTATTTTTGCCTCTAGGTTGTTAATGCATATTGTATATTATCCGTTATCCCTACCTTGCACCTACTTTCTTCACCTTGTAGCATTTTACACGGCCGAATGCTATTTCTAGGGCGACAAATCATATCAACGTGGCTTGAGTGTACATGTAAGGACGGTCAAAAAGATTCCGTTTGAGGGTGTTGCTGCAGCCCATAGGCAACGTGGCGCGACTCCGATGGCGGTGTGTAAGCACCGACATGTAGGCAAGGGATTAGTCTGCCACATGTTTCATTCCGACGCGCGTGCAGTAAATGCGGAAACGTAAACTATGTCGACGTTATTATCAAATGCTTCTAAACAGGACCAACATGCTGTTATTCTTGGCTGCCGAAAGACAAACATCCATCAGAGAATGAAGAATGTGTATGGGGCAGCTTGTCTGTCGAAAACCACCGATTTTGCGGAATGGTCCGCCACGATCCGTGCTGGGGTGCTGCTGCTTCACGATGACGCACGTCCCATATCTCAAACGTCGTAACATAGAAGTTACATCTCATGTGGGAGACACTCGAACACCCGCACTATAGTCTTGATCCCCGTCCAGGATATAATCACGCCATCGGGCTCTTAAAATAGGCATTGAAGGTTCAAAGGTTCCTGCCGGACGAGGATATGCAGCAGGCATTTACGGACTTCTTCACGCAGCAGGACACGGTGTTTTACCATACGGTGTGTCGGTGGGATGTTTGTGTCGGTGCACACGGCGATTTTTTTTTTTTTTTTTTTTTTACGGAAACTGTTTGATCGCCCGTTATACGTCTTGCATCCATTATGAAGCGCGACGTCAGGATTGTCTTTTTGGTACCCTTACCTTCCCTAAAGTCAACCTGATCATCTAACAGGTCTACAATTTTTTTTTTCATTCTTCTGTATACTATTTGTGTCAACAACTTGGATGCACAAACCTGTGGCTCGGCTCTGAGCACTATGGGACTTAACATCTGAGGTCATCAGTCCCCTAGAACTTAGAACTACTTAAACCTAACTAACCTAAGGACATCACACACATCCATGCCCGAGGCAGGATTCGAACCTAGGACCGTAGCGGTCGCGCGGTTCCATACTGTAGCACCTAGAACCGCTCGGCCACCCCGGCCGGCCACAAACCTGTAGTTTCGAAAACTGTAACGGTGTTAATTATTCGTAATAAATAGCGTTATTAACAGTAGTTGGTTGCTTTTGTATACCTTAGTGGAAGAATTAACGTGTAATTATATGTTGTCTGACTCAAACTTTACTGTGCCGATTTAATTGCATTTTCTCCTATGTGAGCTTGTGCTTCGCCTCTCACGTGTTCAGGTGTCGAAGTGAGCCTAGCTACGAAGGTCAAGGTGTGGGAATCTTAAGGGACGTCTAAATTGGAATATGCAGAGTTCCATGTTTCACTAAGAGATACACGTTCCGGCAGTAATTGGGCGCACGGGTTTGGAAACGTCGGGAGCCAGTGTTGGCGGAGCTGGCAGGTGACCACTGCTGTAAAATGATTTCACTCCGCAAAGGAGTGGGACAAGGGTCCACGACCTTATTACAAGGAACAATCCAGAAGATTCCGTTCGAAGGCCGTACAGTCCAGGATCGGTATGCCAGTCGGGCATCATCACGCTGACGCTTCAGGTAGAAGATACCCGTTTCGTAAAACACTGTGTCCCGCTGCGTGAAGAAGTCCGTAACTATTTGCTGCACATCCTCGTCCGGTGGAATATCGTCGAGCCATCGAGGCCTTTTTTAAGGTACCGAAGACGTTACAATAGCTTGGGGAGAGATTAGGACTAATGGGCAGGTGCTCGAGTGCCCCTCACTTGAGTTGGTGTAGCTTCTGCGTTACGACATTTGCGATACGGGAACGTGCGTTACCATGAAGCGACAGTATCCCTTGGTGCACCATTCCATAACGGTGGCTTTCTGCCCCATACGCATTTTTCATTCTCAGATACATGTCTACTGGTGTCTGTCCTTCGGCACGTTTCCCCATTTACCAGACGCACGTCTGAAAGATACGAATGCCAGACGAACTGTTGCCCAGATAGTGGTGCTTGTATATCCGCATCGGTGTCGCGTTAGGTTGCATGTGCGCTTCAACAACGTTGTCAAATTGGAATATTTTGATATCCCGTTATAATGTAGTTGGGAGCAAGCGTCAGTGAGGTATGTGCTTCCCAGAGGTGGCTAGCAGTCAATTAGCGACGACAGTTCCTCGCACATAGTTCCCAATGCATTAGATTTGAACAATACAAGAATTAAAAATGTACATTTAATGGGAAACGATTGAACTGCCTGGGCCACATGCACATCTGGCATCATCGTCGATGAGACCGCAAACTATAATATGCTTCCATTTATTTTATTTTAATTATGGCTGTACTGTGGCAGCAAGCTACTCGGGATAGCCGTATCATTCACTAGGTTCTTGACTGGTTCTGTAACAGAGTGGCGGTTAACAGTTAGCTCACTGGTGAACAGTCTAACGTCTGAGGTCAGTATAGTAGACTTATAAAATGACTAATTTTTCACTAAGTGCATTCGTCTACCTACCGCGCCCTTTCCTAGCCTGCTCGTTTCCTTCGGTTACACAAAGATTATGCGTCCCATTAACCCGTTAAATGGTCATCCGCTTAGGGGTAAACTTTTTTGTCCCATCAACAGTGTACGTTGGACCTTAACCATTTATAATTTGGCCTGTTATCCTATCCAGAGAGGGGAAATAAGTATGTAGACTTCAACTGACTTGTGTGTATGGTATTACTTTATTTAGACGAAGTAAGTTATATCGTTCTGGTTCTGAAATCCTCGTTTCAGTACTGCTGCAGGGGATAGACTATGTAGTAATAAACAAACATCTTTGATAAAACAACTAGCATTTGGCGACCTTCATTCATTCCAACGAAATGTAAATTATGCTGCACCATACACAATCTTATATTATTTTAGCTGCTTTGATATCAGCTTTAAATTATAAAATTTACGTTATTAAGGCACTGTTCCATTAGTGCAAGAGTTTTAGTTTATTTAGAAATATATTGTGGAAAGGTAAGCTTCCCTCTTATTTGTTTTTGTACACAGCGCAGGTAACTTCAGAAATGATTTAATCTTTGCCCGTAAAGCGTGGGCATTGACTGATGTAAGCTTAACAGGCAAACTTACGAAGCCCCACAGACGATGTCCTACAACATGGAAAACATGAACGATTTTACCTGCCCGTAAATACACTGACGGAAAAAAAATCACAACACCAATAAATAATTAATGTAGGGTAATGACATTTCTGGAATACATTTGTATAGGTAATATATATGAGTGATTAAGCGTGAGATAAGCCATTGCAAATGTGAAATGCTGGTCCATAATAACCGATGTAACCCCCAGAATGTTGAATGCAAGCATGCAAACGTGCATGCATTGTGT
This sequence comes from Schistocerca nitens, assembly GCF_023898315.1. Classification (NCBI taxonomy): domain Eukaryota; kingdom Metazoa; phylum Arthropoda; class Insecta; order Orthoptera; family Acrididae; genus Schistocerca; species Schistocerca nitens. The sequence goes on from NC_064617.1 coordinate 563,152,353, forward strand.
TGTACAGGCGCCGGGTGTCAGTGTGTGGCATGGAGTTCCATGAGCGTTGCAAATGGCGGGTCAATGCAGGGACGATTTACGCTGTTTGTGGACGATGCTGGTTGTCGTCCGATGGTGGCCCACATACGCTCGATTGGAGACAGATTTGGTGAACTAGTGGGCGAGGACAACATGTCGACATTCTGTAGAGCATATTGAGTTGCAATAACTACATGTGAACGAGTGATACCCTGCACGCAAACACCCCTGGAATGCTGTTCGTGGCCGGCGGCGGTGGTCTCGCGGTTCTAGGTGCGCAGTCCGGAACCGTGCGACTGCTACGGTCGCAGGTTCGAATCCTGCCTCGGGCATGGATGTGTGTGATGTCCTTAGGTTAGTTAGGTTTAAGTCGTTCTAAGTTCTAGGGGACTGATGACCACAGCAGTTGAGTCCCATAGTGCTCAGAGCCATTTGAACCATTTGAATGCTGTTCGTGAATAGCAGCCCAACAGGTTGAACCATCAGATTGAAGTGCAGATTTGCAGTCAGGATGCGTGGGATAATCAACAATGTGCTTCTGCTGTCATACGGAATCGCACCCTAGACCATAACTCAGTTGGTACAGTGTGTCTAGCACGCAGACAGGTTGGTTGCGGGCCCTCAACTGGCCTACTTCTAACCAACATACGGCCATCACTTGCACCAAGGCAGAACCAGCTTTCATCAGAAAACACAACAGACCTCTACCATGCTCTCCAGTGAGCTCTCACTTGCCACCACTGAGGTCGCAAACGGCGGTTGTTTGGGGTCATTGAAATGCACGCAACAGGGCGTCAGGCTTGGAGCTGTCGTTGAAGTAATCGATTTGTAACAGTTCGTTGTGTCACTGCGGTGCCATATACTGCTCAGATTGCTGCTGCAGATGGAGTACGATGCACCAGAGGCTTACACCGACCACGGTGGTCTTCCCTCTCAGTAGTATCACGTGGCCATCTGCAGGCCTGTCCTCTAGCGACCGTACATTCTCGTGAATACCGGTGCCAGCAACCATGTGCAGTGGATACATCTCTGCAGTATCGCAGTATCGTAGAAGGAACATCCAGCTTCACGACCTCGTTCGAGATCGATGAGGAGTTGATAATGGAATCTTTCTCATCTTAAAGGCATTTCGACTAACATCAACTCACCACGTCCAATCTTCGAAGAAAATAATACTGACGAGAGATACAGTGTGTGCTTAAAGCAAACCTAATTTGCATTCTCATAGTGACTCCACACTACCGTCACCCTACGCAACAACCGTGAAACTTGAATGGACATCATCTTTCACATGTAGAAACGCACCTACCAACTTTCATTTGCATCCCACAACTCCTCCTTGGTGTTGTGTTTTTTTCCGTCATTGTACGAGGGCGGTTCAGAAAGTAACCTCCGATTGGTCACAGTGCGGGTTGTGGGGGGAGTAGCGACGCCATCTGTGCGTTCACGCACTCAACAGGTCAGTCGGCATCAAGCCGTGGTCGAGTGAACGTCGTACCTGCGCTAGTTTAGTTTTTGTGGCAGTTTGAAATGTGCGCTGCAGTAGAAAACCCCGCCAAATGTGAAGTGCGTGCTGTCATAAGGTTTTTTACAGCCAAAGGATATTCTGCAGCAGCTATTCATCGTGAGCTTTGTGCCGTGTACGGACCAAGAGTTATGAGTGAAGGAGTTGTCCGTGAATGGGTACGTTTATTTAAAAGTGGACGAGAAAACGTTCATGATGAAGAGAGGAGTGGTAGACCATCATTGGTGACTGACGAACTCGCGGTTCTAGGCGTGCAGTCCGGGACCGCGCGACTGCTACGGTCGCAGGTTCGAATCCTGCTTCGGGCATGGATGTGTGTGATGTCCTTAGGTTAGTTAGGTTTAACTAGTTCTAAGTTCTAGGGGACTGATGACCTAAGATGTTAAGTCCCATAGTGCTCAGAGCCATTTGAACCATTTGACTGACGAACTCGTTCAGACAGTTGATGCAAAAGTTCGTGAAAATCGACGTTTCTCAATGTCGGAGTTGTCTACTGGTTTTCCACAGATTTCTAAGACTCTCTTGTACGAGATAGTGACAGCAAGATTGGGTTACCGTAAGTTCTGCGCACGATGGGTGCCCAAAATTCTTACCGACCACCACAAAACTCAAAGAATGGCCTCTGCATTAGACTTTCTGTCACATTATGAGGACGAAGGAGAACCATTGTTAAACAGAATCGTGACCGGTGACGAAACCTGGATTAAGTACGTGAACCCTGAGACAAAAGAACAATCAAAGATGTGGGCACATTCAAATTCGCCTACCAAACCAAGAAAAGCCTCGCAAGATTTTTCTGCCAGAAAACTGATGGCAACGGTGTTTTGGGATGCCAAAGGGGTGTTGTTGGTTGAATTCATGGAACGTGGTACGACCATTAATCAAGACGTGTACTGTGAAACAATAAAAAGTTACAACGGGCTATACAGAACAAACGCCGTGGTATGCTGACTTCCGGTATCGTTTTTTTGCACGATAACGCCCGTCCTCACTCTGCTCGCAGAACAACGGCCCTTCTTGAGTCCTTCAAGTGGGACGTTATCAACCATCCACCTTACAGCCCGGACCTGGCGCCAAGTGATTATCACCTCTTCATGCATTTGAAGAAATGGCTCGGGTCACAGCGGTTTGATGACGACGAAGAGCTCAAAGATGCGGTCACAGGCTGGCTCCAGGCACAAGCGGGTGATTTTTATGCAGAAGGAATTTCAAAGCTTGTGAAGAGATACGATAAGTGCCTCAATCGCTATGGAGACTATGTAGAAAAATAGTGCAAACATGTAGTTGTAAGATGTATATACGAGGGCTGTTCAATAAGTAATGCAACACATTTTTTTTCTGAAACAGGGGTTGTTTTATTCAGCATTGAAATACACCAGGTTATTCCCCAATCTTTTAACTACACAACACTATTTTTCAACTTAATCTCCATTCAATGCTACGGCCGTACGCCACCTTGAAATGAGGGCCTGTATGCCTGCACGGTACCATTCCACTGGTCGATGTCGGAGCCAACGCCGTACTGCATCAATAACTTCTTCATCATCCGCGTAGTGCCTCCCACGGATTGCGTCCTTCATTGGGCCAAACATATGGAAATCCGACGGTGCGAGATCGGGGCTGTAGGGTGCATGAGAAAGAACAGTCCACTGAAGTTTTGTGAGCTCCTCTCGGGTGCGAAGACTTGTGTGAGGTCTTGCGTTGTCATGAAGAAGGAGAAGTTCGTTCAGATTTTTGTGCCTACGAACACGCTGAAGTCGTTTCTTCAATTTCTGAAGAGTAGCACAATACACTTCAGAGTTGATCGTTTGACCATGGGGAAGGACATCGAACAGAATAACCCCTTCAGCATCCCAGAAGACTGTAACCATGACTTTACCGGCTGAGGGTATGGCTTTAAACTTTTTCTTGGTAGGGGAGTGGGTGTGGCGCCACTCCATTGATTGCCGTTTTGTTTCTGGTTCGAAGTGATGAACCCATCTTTCATCGCCTGTAACAATCTTTGACAAGAAATTGTCACCCTCAGCCACATGACGAGCAAGCAATTCCGCACAGATGGTTCTCCTTTGCTCTTTATGGTGTTCGGTTAGACAACGAGGGACCCAGCGGGAACAAACCTTTGAATATCCCAACTGGTGAACAATTGTGACAGCACTACCAACAGAGATGTCAAGTTGAGCACTGAGTTGTTTGATGGTGATCCGTCGATCATCTCGAACGAGTGTGTTCGCACGCTCCCCCATTGCAGGAGTCACAGCTGTGCACGGCCGGCCCGCACGCGGGAGATCAGACAGTCTTGCTTGACCTTGCGGCGATGATGACACACGCTTTGCCCAACGACTCACCGTGCTTTTGTCCACTGCCAGATCACCGTAGACATTCTGCAAGCGCCTATGAATATCTGAGATGCCCTGGTTTTCCGCCAAAAGAAACTCGATCACTGCCCGTTGTTTGCAACGCACATCCGTTACAGACGCCATTTTAACAGCTCCGTACAGCGCTGCCACCTGTCGGAAGTCAATGAAACTATACGAGACGAAGCGGGAATGTTTGAAAATATTCCACAAGAAATTTCCGGTTTTTTCAACCAAAATTGGCCGAGAAAAAAAATGTGTTGCATTACTTATTGAACTGCCCTCGTATTAAAATATTTTTATTTAACTTGGTGTATTTTTTTAAATCAACCGGAGGTTACTTTCTGAACGGCCCTCGTATTTCCTATGTCCTTTTTTACATTGAAGAGCCAAAGAAACTGGTATAAATGCCTAACATCGTGTATAGCCACCGCGAGCACGCAAAAGTGCCGCAACACGATGTGGCATGGACTTGACTCGTGTCTGAAGTAGTGCTGAAGGGAGCCAACACCATGATTGGTTCAAATGGCTCTGAGCGCTATGGGACTTAACATCTGAGGTCATCAGTCCCCTAGACTTAGAACTACTTAAACCTAACTTACCTAAGGACATCACACACATCCATACCGGAGGCAGGATTCGAATCTGCGACCGTAGCAGCAGCGCAGTTCCGGACTGAAGCGCCTCGAACCGCTCGGCCACAACAGCCGGCATGACACCATGAATCCTCCAGGGCTGTCCATAAATCCGTAAGAGTACGAGGGGGTAGAAATCTCTTCAGAACAGCACGTTGCAAGGCATCGCAGATAAGCTCAATAGTGTTCATGTCTGGGGTGTTTGGTGGCCAGCGGAAGTATTTAAACTCAGAAGAGTGTTCCTGGAGCCTATCTGTAGCAATTCTGGACGTGTGGGCTGTGGCATTGTCCTGCTGGAATTGCGCAAGTCTGTCGGAATGCACAATGTGCATGAATGGATGCAGGTGATCAGACAGGATGTTTACTTACGTGTCATCTGTCAGAGTCGTATCTAGACGTATCATGGGTCCCGAATCACTCCAATTGCACATGCCTCACACCAGAGCCTCGATCAACTTGAACAGTCCCCTGCTGACATGCAGGGTCGATGGATTCATGAGATTGTCCCCATACCCGTACACGTCCATCCGCTCGATACAGTTTGAAACAAGTCTCGTCCGACCAGGCAACATGCTTCCAGTCCAGTGTCGGTGTTGACGGGCCCAGGCGAGGCGTAAAGCCTTTTGTTGTGCAGTCATCAAGAGTACATGATTGGGCCTTCGGCTCCGAAAGCCCATATCGATGATGTTTCATTGAATAGTTCGCACGTTGACTCTTGTTGATGGTCCACCGTTGAAATCTGCTGCAATTTACGGAAGGGCTGTACTTTTGTCACGTTGAACCATTCTCTTCAGTCGTCGCTGGTCCCGTTCTTGCAGGATCGTTTTCTGGCCGCAGCGATCTCGAAGATTTGATGTTTTACCGGATTCCTGATACTCACGGTACACTCGTGAAATGATCGTACGGGAAAATCCCCACTTCATCGCTACCTCGGAGATGATGTGTCCCATCGCTTGTGCGCCAACTATAACACCACGTTCAAACTCACTTAAATCTTGATAACCTACCATCTCTGACAGCAGTAACCGATCTAACAACTACGCCAGACACTTGTTGTCTTATACAGGCGTTGCCAACCGCAATGCTGTATCCTGCCTGTTTACATATCTCTGTATTTGAATGTGCATGCCTATACCAGTTTCTCTGGCGCTTCAGTGTGTGACAGAACACAAATTCTTGTCGTTCTGGAACGGCTCGAAGCGTGTACTGTACGCGTCGCATTTTAAAGGGTCGTAGTTGGGTAGTGCTTACGACTAGCTTGCTATCCTGATTTGGATTTTCAACAGCCTTCCTAAACTTCTTGACGCGAATGGTACGATGGTGTAATAAAATAAGGCCACGCCCGATTCCGACAACCACTTTTGCCCGAATGAGATCCTGCTTCGTCTCTCATAACCTTGACGTGGGTGGTATAAAAATCTGAACTGCCCAACTTCTTCCCTTGCAGTTGTTCTAACTTATCTGCAGAAAAATAAAAGTACTATCGATCTGCTTTATGTTTTTATAACTCACCAGTTTTTAAGGGCAGTACACTGAATCGATTATAGTCTCGTCAGCGAACCCGTACCGATGTTCAGATTTGCCGAAAATGTTATATCGATGTCAAGAAAACAGAAATTTCAATAACACGGGCGAGTTTTGAGGCCAGCTTTCCAAGATTTCCCGCTGTGTTTTATCCCTGCTCTGACCCGTTTGAATTAATACCAGAGCAGCCCCATAGAGGCTTGCCTGTAGCTCATTTCACGACAGCCGGAGTTGCATAATGAAGGAATCTCGCCGAAGTCGTCGCGTTCCTCATCAGTAGTGCTGGCACAACTTACATGAACAGCGACGCGGCAGTGAGATAGCTTAACCGCGGGACAGGATTCCGCAGTGCTACCATCTCATTTATGAGATCGTATCCTGCAGGAAAGCGTACATTCAATTAGTGAACATGTTGCGTCGGATTGTATCAGTTCCTTGCGTATAATCTGCATCATGAATGCCAGTAGCGACTCGATTCGAGGAGGATGTGGAAAAGAGTCTGTGTCTCGGTGTTTATTAAAAATGTTTTTCCAAATCGACTGAAAGCGTCGCTACACACTATTTTAACTGATGTACATATGAGCTGTCTGGAACAAGGTAAAGCATCGGGCGCTTACGGAGATCGGAAAAGGCCGGAAAGTACCTTTAAAAGTTGTACAAAATAGCACATTTAAATTAATTTGTGGCAGATATAGTCAAAGCTAAAAAGGGGGAGGGGGAATTTGACATGCTACTGTATGTCCGAGTCCGTTAAATAGATAAATGTCGTGTGGTTTCTGGCCTGTGGTGCAGTCGTAGTGGACCAGATAAGTGTGCCTATAATAGAGGAAACTACGGGGTAACAGTGAGAAATAATTATTCGTTACTGGAAAAATAACTGTAGTACATGCAGCACAACGACCAGAGGAAATCTCAGGGTTGTACTGAACCCAAAAAGGGAGGTAAAGTGGGAGTAAAAGTCAAATGTGTAACAGCTCCGGAGGTTGAAGTCTGAAAGCAAGATTTGCTGGTTGTTTTGATCGAGAGGGTCATTTATAGGATGACCTGAACAGTATTCGAAGCTACAAGCAGGACAAGAGGAAAGGGAAGAACCTTCTGAGTTTGGGTTAAAAAGGAGATGTGGATTAATGCGCAAAGGAGAACTGCAACATTAAGTACGTTTCAACCAAAATACCAGAACATATCGAAAAGGATGGAGCGGTGGATGGAAGAGAAGAGGATAGTGATGATTTCACAATAAAGACGTTTTGGCAAGAACGACGTACCACATATTTCACTACCCATTGAAGGGCAAGTGAGCTGCCAGATACAGTGGCACAGTGCTGTGCTTCGTACACCCCACATGATCAGAGACGGCCTCCTGTCACGAGATAGCTGGACAGAGCAACTATAAATGCTCGCCGCTCAGCCCTTAGCAGCACTTGTATTTGTACTACGACTGGTTCCGGCGCTTCTGACTGCAGCCAATACTGAGTCATAAATTTAGACAACATAGTCTATGGAGAGTAGCGACCTGGTACTATATTTAAGTTAAAATGAACACTCGAGATCGCAGTAATATTTGTTTATTTACCGGTTTCGGCTTATGTTAAAGCCATCTTCAGAATTTTTGGCCCCCTATGGTTACTGCTGGCGGCTCCTTCGTTTTCTCGTGAATCCACGGTCGAATCCGGTAAATAAACAAATATTATTGCGATCTCGACTTCATTTTGACTTAAATACTGAGACAGTCTCCATTCCAGCCGTCAGTCCAGTGTGGGGCCGAGCAGCCTTAGCTTAGCTTGGCAGCGCCACCAGCTGGCCACTGAGCTACAGGTCACCGCTAGGATCGAACCAGTGCCACGAAGTGAGGATCTCCTGTACGGTGCTTACTTCCGGCTCTCTGGGCGATTCCCTGGGTCTTGGGTTTAGTGCACGACATTTGTTCGACTGGCCTGCTGTTCACAACCGATGACACGTAGGCTAAGCTGGCTGTCAGAGAGGATCTCCTTGCGTCAGCACGGATGCCTCCCTGCCATACAGCTCTTCCGCTTGCTTAGCACTGCTGCGGTGCCAAGCACGCCGCCCGGAGTTGGGCTGAGGTAGCAGCCCGCTACCTGGATGACCAGACTCGCTGTATTCGGAAAAACGCAACCCATAGTTCCTATACACGCCATTCTGGGGCAGAAGTGACCATCCTGGTGATACTGGTGTCAGCATTGCCGGTACCATTACAAGGAAATGATGAAACAGATTCTCGACAGTGAAAAGAAAATACCAAACTATAAATGAACAACTTGTGATCCTATAGAGACCGCAACGAAAGGAGAAGAGGGAGAGAGAAGTGACTTGCTGTTTGTGTCATTTCGTTGTCAGACAATTCGGGAACAAATACGAGCCCTCCAGAATATATCCTCCACTGTGTTGTGAGTGGACGCTGTTTTGAAACTTCTTGGAGGGGTTAAAACTGTGTGTCAGACAGGGACTCGAACCCGGTACATTGCCTAACGCGCTTGGTGCTCTTTCCGACTGAGCTGTTCAGGCCGATCTACGATCAGTCCTCACAACACTACTTCTGCCAGTACCTTATTAGTAATCGGTAAAAGGTTTCACACTCACTGCAGAGTGAATGACTCAGTCTGGGAACAAATCCTTACGCTGCGGTTAAGTCGTTTCTCCGCCATATCCTTTATTCCAGGAGTGCTAATCGCACGAACGAAGCAGGAGAATTTATGTAAAGTTTGGAGAAATTGGAGAGACCGAAGCTTCGGGGGCGCGTCGTGAGGCCTGCCTGCACAGCTTATTTGGTACATCTACATCTACACGGTTACTCTGCAATTCACAATTAAATGCCTGGCACAGAGCTCATCGAACAACTTTCAGACTATTTCTCTACCGTCCCACTCTCGAACAGCGAGCAGGAAAAATGATCGCTTACATCTTTCCGTGCAAAGTCTGATTTGTCTTATCTTATTACAATGATCATTTCTCCCTCTGAAGGTGAGTGCCAACAAAATATTTTCTGTTTCGGAGGAGAGTGCTGGTGATGCAAAAGTCATGAGAAGATCCTGCGACAGCCAAAAACGCCTTTGTTTTAATCATTTTTCCCCCCATTTAGTGTATCATATCCGCGACACCCTCTCCTCTGTTTCGCGATAGTAAAAACCGAGCCGCCCTTCTCTGACCTTTTTGATGTCCTCCGTCAGTTCCATCTGATGCGGATCCCACATCGCACAGCAATATTCCGGAAGAGGACGAACTAGCGTAGTGTAAGCAGTCTCTTAGTAGACTCGTTGCATCTTTTAAGCTTATTGCCAATAAAATTCAGTCTTTGGTTTGTCTTCCCCACAACATTATCTATGTGATAGTACCAAATTAAATTATTTGTAATTGTAATCCCTAAATATTTAGTTGAATTCACGGCCTTTAGATTTGTGTGATTTGTCATTTAACCGAAATGCAGCGGATTCTATTTAGTACTCATGTTAGTAACTTGACGCTTTTCATTATTTAAAGCCAATTTCCACTTTCCGCACCATACAGATATCTTGTCTAAATCATTTCGCAGTTTGTTTTCATCATCTGATGACATAATGAGGCGGTCACTGACAGCATCATCTGCAAACAATCTAAGAAGACTGCTCAGATTGTGTCCTAGATCGTTTATATAGACCACCAAAGAACCTGTAACACTTCCTTGACCTTTCTGACCGGAAATTAGGAATCCAGTCGCACAAATGAGATCATACTCCGCAGGCAAGTAATTTGATTGAAATCGCTTGTGAGGAACGGTGTCAAAAGCCTTTTGGAAATTAAAGAATATGGAATGAATTTGAGATTTTCCGTCGATAACACTCATTACTTCATACGAATAAAGAGCTAGTTGTGGTTCACAAGAATGCCCTTTTTAAATACATGTTGGCTACTTGTCAATAGGTTGTTATCTTCGAGGTAATTCATAATGTTGGAACACAGTATATTTTCCAAAATACTACTGCAGATCAGCGTTAGTGGTATGGAACTGTAATTCAGCGGAATACTCCTGTGCAACTTTTCAGACTTTAGTACATATCTTGCGTCGAGCGAGCGATTGTATGCGACTGCTAAATATGGAATTGCTGTATGACCATACTCTGAAAAGAACCTAACTGGTATACTACCTGGACCTGGGGCCTTGCGTTTACCATGTGGTTTAAGCTGCTTCGCTGCATCAAGGATATCTGCTTCTAAGTTCCTCATGTTGGCAGTTGTTCTTGATTCGAACTGTGGAATGTTATGATGCAGTGATTGTGTCTTGCGGCTGATGTACGTTACATACGACCAGTACCTCTTTGGATTTTCTGCCACATTTCGAGACAGTTTCATTATCAAAATTATCAAAAGTGTCTCGTTTTGAAGTCTATGCTAAATTTCGTGTTTCAGTGAAATGTTGCTAGTCTTAGAGATTTTTCGTTCTTTTAAATTTGGCATGCTTTTTCGTTGCTTCTGCAACAGTGTTCTGATGTGTTTTATGTAAGAGCATTACCCGTGAGACGCAAGATTACAGGCTCCAGTCCCCGTCCGACACAAATTTTTAATATGCCAGGAAGTTTTAAAAACAAACCTTGGTAAACGTAGTGTTTCATTGTGTCACTCCGTAAAACAGATGACAGACAGCAACTGAGCATGCAGTCGTGTGGCGTAATGCAGCAGTCCTACGGCAGGAGGCTTCATTGTGTTGTTATAATGACCCGGTATTAGCCACTTAGTGCCTAGACTGGACGAGGTACTCTTCGCTGGAAGACACACTGCTGCGCTATTACTGCAGCTACACGACGCAACTGAGAGCGCTTAATCACTAGTTGCCGCCTTCGAGTAAAGCTTCTATTAGAGCCCGGATCTCCCGCGGATACAGATAACTTTAATTAAAAAGAGCGATGCGGTGCGCACAGCCAGCTCGCGGCAGGTGTTTCGCGCCAATTAGCCATCCTTATCTGAGGTGGTGATTTAAAATGGAAACGTTATCGAGCGTTTAGGGTCTGAGACGGTCGGAACGGCAAACCTGTTGGCGCGCGTCGACAGCTATCAGATTTCTTGTTAAAGAGTACCGTCTCCGTAGGCATTTGTTACGCTTGAGCGCATCTGGCTGTATAAGGGAATGAAATACTCAGACCCTGAGAGCTTAGTAGCTACTTCATTTAGGGAATCCGCCCTGCACTTTCTCCGATCGAACACAAACCAGTAATTTTTGCTCATGTACACTGCGATTCGTAGCACTGATTTTGTATTTTGTTAATTTTCAGCGCGTTCGTTGAAATGTGGCGTTCCTATTATTTACACTGATGTCAGATAACACTTCTTACTACTAGCTAAAAGTGGATGTAGCTCAGCATTTTGGAAAGAAAAATCAATGTTCTATTCATTAATACAATACACATGGGAAAACGAGAATAAAAACATCAAAACGTTGAACAAAACTGCTGAATCTCTTCTTCTTTTTCTTCGTCTTCTTTTCGTTTGGGCCTACTGAGGACCAAGTTCCTCGTTTTTACTCTTTATATGGCCCTTCTGTTTCTTCTTACCACCCCCGCGTTTCCGGGTTCGATTCCCAGCGGGGCCAGGGATTTTTTCTGCCTCGTGATGACTGGGTGTTGTGTGATGTCCTTAGGTTAGTTAGGTTTAAGTAGTTCTAAGTTCTAGGGGACTGCTGACCATAGATGTTAAGTCCCATAGTGCTCAGAGCCATTTGAACCATTTGTTTCTTCTTAGCCCAGAAAGCTTTCATTTCCTTGATGTCAGCAAGATTCATCTACCCTGTTCACTTGTGTCTGCTGTTTTGTGTGTTCTTTCTGCTGGTAAGGGACACTCGGTATACTCCCTGTAGAATGATCTGCCGTAATTTGGGGCGGTCCTGTACGGCTGTATGGTTTCTAGTGGAATTTCAAGTTGCTCCAGCTCTGATTTCACTGTGATGATCCTTTTAATCTCGGAGGCTTTCCCTCTGCCTGTCGAGCTGAAGATAGACCTGAAATATTGTATAATTTTAAATCCTGAGAATTATAACTCTAAAAAGATTCTCTGATAACGGAGATATACAAACAAGTAAATTAAGTAGAGTAAATCGTGTATTATCAATCACGGGGTAGGTTCCTCTGAATGGAATGAAATACCGCCAAATTCTTTGGGTTTAAAAACCTTAACTAATAGTTCGTGAGTGTGCAGGGGTTCATGCGGGTGAGATGTCTGTAGAAGGCCAGTAACCTTCCCTCATAGATGTATTTATTCTTGGAGATTGTAGTGCTCAGTGTTGTGGCTGATGCTGTAGGTGCCAATGCTTTCTTTTATTGGTCCTAGTATTCCACTTAGGGTTTTCCGTTGGGCTCATCAAGAGGCATTCAGAGGCGTAGAATGCTGAGAGCCTCACTACTGTTGTAATGTTTAACGTACTTTGAAAGGAATTTGAAAATGTAAATCCTCTTGCAGGGGTGGTAAACCCTCCCCAGCTTGGCACATCTAGCATCTGTTACCATGTTCTCTCTCACATTTGCTGAAATCCACTGCAGGGGTTTTACGAATGGTGGTGCCTGCTAGTGAAATTGCAGATAAGCCTCCCTTTGTGTTAGTAATAAACAGTTGTTTTGTATACTGATCTTCAAACCGCTCTTAGCCGCTGCGCTGTAGAGGCCATGTAGTTGGTGAGTAGCGTCCTCAATATTGCTGGCTAACAAGACAAGATCATCTGCAAAGGCTAGGCGGGTCCATTCAGCGTATCTCTTGTATCCCATCTTCATTCCAGTAGCCAATGACAGTGTACAAGTCGATTCCCTGTTAATCTTTTCCAGTATGCGGTTGAAGAGCATGCACGAGGGGCCATCACCTTGTCTAAGCTCCGGTTTTAATGGTGTAACTCTCAGAGAGCTCACCCCTAAATCTGACTTTGGAGACGGTGATCCTCCGAGAGACCTGGACTAGTCTGGCGGTCTTTTCGTCTAGGCCCAGTTCTCGTAAAGCGGAGATCAGGGTCAGCTTGTATCGAATCATGTGTCTTTTGAAAGTCCACTCGGATGATTACCAAGGGACTCCGGTATATAAGGATGGCCTCAGGGATTTTATATTTGCTCTGTAGAAGATCCACTAGCTCGAAAGCCAGCCTGGCATTCGCCCAGTTAGGTTAATTGATGACCCTTCCTACACGGAGGTATCTTTGAGGTGATAGATACCGGAGCGATACGTTTGTAGTTGTCGAGGTCGGTCTTACTACCTGTCTATTGAAGAAGATGGATCCCAGCTCAGGTCCATCCTTTTGGTAATGTCTCTGTTACCCATACGCCCTGTATAATCTGAAGAATTGCTCATATGCATCTCCGCTATGATGCCACCTGCACCTGAAGCCTTGTTGTTCTTGAGGCTCATGAAAACCTCCTGTATTCCTTCCCTGGTTTGTGATAAAAAGAGTGGATCCATAACTTGTAAACTCCATTGAATTATCCGCTCTTTTCGTAAATCAGAGAATTATTGCGACCACTCCATCTATTCCTAATCTATTGCTTCAGAAGGAAGGCTTTTTGTTCGTCATAACCTAAATTTTTTCGCAATACAAGGTGGTTCTTATGTACCCTAACCGACACTTTGGCTGCTACATAAAATTGCTAGAAATTGTAATTCTCTTTCCGTACCTATCTTTTTAATTGTATTTACTTCATCAGCTTTCTTCGTGTGGTTCTAGTTTTTATTTGCTTTACCTTTTAGAAACTATCTTCAGCATTACTAACATGTATTGGAACTCAGAACCACGTCTTATTCGCTGTGGCATAATAAGTTTTGTAGGGGATATTTTTCCATGGACGGCAAAGCTTTATCTGACAGCCAAGCTGACCTTACTTTTCGACAGCTTCTTTGAAAAGCATTCGGAAGTAGGTGAAGTTCAAATGGTTCAAATGGCTCTGAGCACTATGGGACTCAACTGCTGTGGTCATCAGTCCCCTAGAACTTAGAACTACTTAAACCTAACTAACCTAAGGACATCACACACATCCATGCCCGAGGCAGGATTCGAACCTGAGACCGTAACAGTCGCACGGTTCCGGACTGCGAGCCTAGAACCGCGAGACCACCGCGGCCGGCAGTAGGTGAAGTATTACAGTCGATGTGAAAGATCGAAATACATCGACAGAGGCAAAGTGTTTCATCCAGATGACAATATTTCAATTAATATTAAGTAATTGCGATGTTGACACAAATGAATCGGTAATTTACTCAGTAGTGTGCTTCATCCAGATGACAATATTTCAATTAATATTAAGTAATTGCGATGTTGACACAAATGAATCGGTAATTTACTCAGTAGTGTGCCTGTGAAAAAAAAGGTCGAGATTTTCAATCTATGATTAGTATTCAATATTTTTCAATCTGTGAGGATCGGTGAATACTTTTTCAGTCCACTGAGTCGTATATAAAATTTACTTTCAGTGTCATTAGAAATTGCATAAATATTCATCTGATTCATTAGACATGTCGTAATTTTTACATCGGACTCGTTTGACGCCTTAGAAATGACAAGTGACCAGAAGGAAAGAAGCAAGCGTTAGCTGAAGGTGTGTGGTAGTTGCGGTAGGTAGTAGAGGTCTGCATTATCTCCGATTTTTACCGGCGAGTCCCGCTCGCCCCTTTGGCTCTCGGGAGTATGCGGCCGAGCGTCCTCTTCCGCCGGCTGTGGGCAGCCGATCGCCAGCGCTCGGCCGAGTGCGCCAGACGCTCGGTCGGTCGCCAGTAACCGGTGCACTCAGTGCAAGCGAGCGGCGCTTCGTCACACTCCTTGAGATCAGAGGCCACCGCTTCACATTAACCACTCACTTATTTCTTTTACAAATGTCTTTCGTTGTTTACTAGCACTTCTATGACCTAAATAATACACTTGTATATGTTACTTTTGATGTTCGTTAATATGTTGCAGACTACTGGATTTCGCCTTTGAGGTTATCATGTATTCCAGTAATTGTAACGTTAAAAACTGTAATGTCTGTATTTAGTATTTTGTTTCGTTCGGTAGACAAACGGGAACACAGTAGTCTAATCATGGACTATGTGTAGCCTATCTCCAAACTGACCTGCTCCAACTAATTATTAGAAGCAGCTAAGGATGAGAGGAACTCTTCCATCAGTTTTGATGTCTATAGTATCGCAAGCCAGCCTAAGCGTCCGCCGGCAGAAAAAGGACCCCGTAGCCCACCTAACCAGAGTGACGGTTAACTTTAGTTCTGGCCTGCAAGGCCAGGTCTCACGATTCCGTAGTTGAGTTCCCTGGAGTGGCGGCAGCTCGTCAAAAAGGGGAGGACAGACGGTGTCGCGCCTGCCACCAAGAAACCGCGACTCGAACAGCCTTTGTGGCTGTTCGCCATGTTGCATATTATTAGCCTCGGAAAATTAGACCGTTCCACGAGACAACAGTACTGTGCTTAGGCAAGCCTACGGAGATATCTGACTGGCGGGGAAAATTACTTTGATGTAGTTTAACTGACAATGATTAATTTCACGTCTTTCTGAATATTAATCGGATCTACCTTTGTGATATATCGCATGATTCGTAAATTTGCGTATAGTTTGATTGTCAGGAAGGTAAAATGCATTTTGTCATGACAGTATCTCTTTGTTAGAAAGGCTGGACTGGCTCGTGGCAGTCGTTCCTAATGCACATCGTATGGTAGGCTAGAGACAAGTCCCTGCTCTATATAGTCTTCAATAATTTCACTATCGATTCTCTCTTCGTTCGCTGCCCGTTTGAACCAATGCTTCATGTTTAATGACCTTAATGTCAATGGCTCGTTAATCTTTAATCTTTGCTGTTGTAAATGAAATGGTAAACTGTATTCCCAACGAAGCAGCAGAAATGCAGCCATAACATAAGTCCTGTTTGAACCAGGCTGAATCCTTAAGAATATTACCTTTTGATTTGCATTTAATAATGATAAGTACGGAACGACAGTACGTTTATATTGTGCAAACGGTAGCTGTAGCCATTTAGAGTTAACGGAGCATACCGTCGTAGCTAGCAACTAAACTATGTGATTAGAACGGCAGTTGGGACTCATTTAAGTGACTTTAGAAAGCAGCTTCAGATGCCTGCAGAGGCTGCCCAGCATGAGTACAGCCTCCCTCTTCCTCACGTATTTCAATGATAACCGCACTTGACTCGTTTTTCAGACTGTCGTTTCGATGGTAAAACTTGTCGATGTCGAAACTAATCGCACACATATCTTATTAATTAAACTACTACGAATGTGGATGGCAAAACTTGAAGAAACGACACAGGTTTAAATGCAAAAACAATTCCAGATATTTTCATCGAAAGGCTGTAACTAATAAGAGTTGGTTTCAGGTGGCGTTGACCGTTTTAATCTTACTGAGCCTATAGTAATGAAATGACTCGGATATTAATATTATCTTGGTGCATGAATTCGTAGCGTTTATCCATAAGTGAAATAAACACAAGAGATATAAACAACACAGGCGTTAGTCAGCAGTAATGTACTCTACTTCAATATCTATAACAATCTGACAATGCTAGCGCAACTTTTCGATTCCGCGACTGTAGAAATCACGAGCTTTTATGGGGAAGAGGTCGTCGAGCCATGTTCGGAGCGCATTTTCATCCGGAAAGGAAGTTCCGTGAACTTTGTTCAATAGAAAGTGGGAAAGGTGAAAATCTGAGGACGCAAGCACAGGTGAATAAGATGGGTGCGGAATGACTTCCCAGCCAAACTCCTGTATTGTTGTTTGTCAGTATAGTAGAGTACGGTCAGGCGTTATCGTGTAGTAGCATCGCTTCACGCATTCATCCTGGTCGTTGTTCTTTTATTGCGTCTGGAAAACGTCTCTGTTGTTGACAATAGATCTCAGCAGTGATGGTTACACCTCTTGAAAGCAGTTCATAGTACACCACACAGTCGCTGTTCAACCAGATGCATAACATTACCTTTTGTGCATGCGCGCAGATCTTCGTGCGCAGAGTTGCTGCTTTGTTTGGGCTCAACCATACCTTTCTTTTCCGCATATTTCCACCCGCTGATTTTGGTGATTTTGGCTTATAGCATTCGGTAGCCACACACCCGATTTTTGAATCTTTCCCACTGCACACAAATGTCGCGCGATGTTGGAATGATCGTAGTCCATCACATTTGCCAATTCCCAACTACATTGAGGTGGATCGACGTGGATTAATGCGTTTAAACGATCTTCATCAAACCCCCGAAGGTCTTCCTGAACCTGAAAATTTAAAATAATGTCAAGAGGATTCGTCTTAAAACGAGAAAACCATCTCCTTGCCGTTCTCTGTCCAATGACATCATCCCCTCACACGGCACAAGTGTTTCTGGTTCAAAATGGCTCCAAGCACTATGGGACTTAACATCTGAGGTCATCAGTCCCCTAGACTTAGGACTACTTAAACCTAACTAACGTAAGGACATCACACACATCCATGCCCAAAGCAGGATTCGAACCTGCGACCGTAGCAGCAGCGTGGTTTCGGACTGAAGCGCCTAGAACCGCTCGGCCACCGCGGCCGACAGTGTTTCGGGCTGCCTCCGTTGCTGGCACCCCTCTGTTGAACTCAAAAAGAAAAGTATATTGGAAATGTTCCGTTTTCTCCACTTGGCACTCCATTTTGTAGCGTTCATAGCACTTCTCATTAACTCCAAATGACAGAACGCCAATATGTAAATTCAAACAGCAACAGTGAACTACAAATAAAGTAATGACAAAGTGTAAAACAAAAAAGGCTGAGAACTTACGCACCAACCTAATACAAAAGGTGCTCTAAATTAACTTCACATCGCTGCAGCTCTGACATATTTGTTTCGCTCTAAGGTGTCACTCGTAAGTGGTTGACTATTTGTGAACGGTGTAGCTGCGCACCAGGCAGACATGACAACGGATACGGGTTACTTCCCTTCACGCAGTCTTAGAGCACTTGGATTGCCATCAGTTCTCAGTAGTTTTCTACATCTCCACACAGTGAAACAATGCATATTTTCTCGTATTTTACTGACACTATTTAACGTCGTTCCAATGAAAAACATGAGCTTCTGTGTAATTTCAAGAATATTTGTGTCTATGTTTCAGTTTGCGCACTTTGTGTTTTGCATATTGATTCTGTTTATGTAAATAATTGGCTGTGAATATTAAATGAGACGAGGTAGATTCACAATAGTACAACAGGCCAGGGTAATATACATATGTATGCGTCACAGAAACACCTGGCTGCATATAATGTATGTGTTCGTGGCAATTGACGAGCTGTGCTGTGTCGCTTGCTGTCCTGTCACTTCCTCCGTGTTTCACGCCGTCGCTCTATCTTTTCGCCTACGTCTGCGATTGCCCGGAGTGCCATTCATCACGCAGTCATTGCTCGACCACTTACAAACGTAACTGACCTGCACACAGCAACTTTTCGTCCTGATGCGATGAACCTTTCTCCAGAGCGCGTTTCTCCTCAGAAAATGGAAAGAAATACAGCTGACTAGTACTGGAAGTCGTCTGGCGATAAGACGATACCTGAGAAATGGCACTTATTCCTTACAGTCACCCTTGCTACATCAACGCTGACATACCGTTAATACAATTACCAAACGGATTACATAAAAACTATTTCTCATATCTTACCAATTAAACGAATGTAAATGAGTAGTAAGAGCGTTTCAGCAGGTAGCAGAGCGACAGTTAATTGAACTGAAGCTTCTTGCTGAAATAATGCACTTTTCGATATTTTTAATGCAGCAGCGATCCAATAAAGGGAGCGAAAAATTAACTATAAATTGTACAGGAACCAGGCTGCAGTTACAGGACACGAATGACATGAAAGGGTACGGGAGTTGAGAAAGGAGAGAGGCAGCGTTATAGACTTTCCCCTACATTCCTCAATCTGCATACATTACTAAATCTGTACATTGGGCAGCCAGTAAGTTTCTTGTTTTCCTGTAAATGTTCTCATGTCGCTTGTTTAAAATCCCGGCGACGTCATTCTGGGGGAGATTTTTCCCATTACCACACATACCTCCAGACGATTACTGGGTCTTTTTCTCGAGCACCTATGTTTCGTTTCAATATTCTTATTACTGCTTACGAGGTTCATGTCGCTAATGAGTTTCCTGCCTATAAAATAAAAAAAATCCTACAACCATTTTCATACTTCGTGTTTTTCTGTAGCTTCTTTCGCAATTACACTGTATACTGTACATATCATGTGTGTATCATTATTATTACCTGAACTCCGTTTTCAAACGTTCCTTCAGGAACGTGAAGTCTCGCACCAGTGGAAAGATGGGTGATACAGGTATTAGTGTCAGTGTAGTTGACGAACAATTGAAACCGCTACTCTTGAAGCCTACAGGAAGACGCCAGTATACTAGACTTTTTCTTATACACCATCATATATACACAGTGAACTGTTGTCTGGAACAGCATTCTCATCAAGAAACTAAAAATACTTCCCTGGTTCTGACAAAGTTTGTGAGGAGATATTTCTTGGCTTTGAGCAAATGCCACAACTGATTATCTTACGTGACCACCACCTATGTTCGATGTCAATGCAATAACCACTGACAGACGGCAGGTGGCAGCATTAGCAACGGCGGGTATATAAAGCGTGTCGGGTGGACGCGGAAAACAGTGCAGTCACTGTCGTAATGCGGAAATGTAGTGACTAATCTGACGTCCAAAAGAGCAAAGGTGAACGGATTTCTGAAAGGGCTAAGTTTGTAAACTGTTCGCGTGCTGCCGTGATTAACGAATACCGTGCAGGGCAAAATGGCACTACCCAAAACAGGTGCAGCACTGGCCGTAGGTAACAGGGGTGAACGACAGCTGCGCAGATGTGTAAGGGCCAATAGACGTGCAGCTGTTGAGCATTTGACCGCCCAAACGAAGCAAGAGGCTACAAACAGTATCTCTGCAATGACCATTCAACGAACGTTGCTGCGTATGGACCTTTCCAGCTGGCGCCTGGTTCGTGCACCCATGCTGATTGCTGTTCATCGGTGAAGAAGGCTGGCATTTGCACACCTATACATCAACTGGACGCCCATTGAGTAGCGACATGTGGCATTTTCGGATGAATCACGTTTATGCTGCATCGAACGCATGGCCGGTGGTATGTATGGCGTGAAACGTCTGAAAGAAAACGCCCTGCAACAATCGTCGGAGTGATATGATCAGGGGAATGTTTTCGTGTCATTCCCTGGGTGATCTCGTCATTCGGGAAGTAGACCAACACAAGTATACATCTACCTTTGAGTACCGTGCCCACACCTACACGCAGTTTATTTTTCCTCGGTACAACGATATCTACCAGCCAGGATAGTGCAACGTGTCACACAGCTCGCAGTGTATGTTCGCGGTTCGAAGAGTACAAAGATGAGTATACCGTCCTCCCCTGGCCACCAGACTCCCTGGGTTTAAATCCAATTGAGTATCTGTTGGACCACATGGATCGGGCTGTTCTCGTCGTGGATCCTCAACAGAGAAACCTATGGCAGCTGGCCACGGCACTAGAGTCTTCATGGCTCCACATTCCTGTCGGCACCTTCCAGAAGCCCATTGTCATTCTTCCTGCACGTCTCGCAGCGGTCCGCACAGCAAAAGTTGGTTATTCAGCTTTCGATACAGGGTGATCATAATTAAACTTCCCGCTTCAGAACGCTCTAAAAAACGAACCTTTGCTCACAATGACGTCAAAATGAATGGAATTATATTCAAGAAGGGGGAAACGAAATGGAAACAAAAAATGCGAAGAAAAATTTACCACTGTATGGTGCTTTAAAATGCAGAATATGCAAAATACAAGAGACTGGGTTACAACTATTCCTTAGTTTGCGTCTGCGATGCTCGGTATGGCTTTCTCAATGCAGGACCGCGCAGAAATCCTGCAGAAGCTCCGGACACTCAAGCGTGTGAAAAAAGGCGTTGGTTAGGTGCCTGCAAGGGGTTTGAAGCAAATGATTACGAAATTCTAAAAGACGTTCTTTTGAAATGCAATGTGGTAGAGGGAGGAAAATAACTGATCCAACTTCAGTACAAGATGTGGCCATAGCACTGTACGTGGATCGAGCGATGGTGTGCAAACATGCAGTGAGCGGTTAATAAGTTGCCCGAACTCTGGACATGCCTGTGAGCGCAACGCATAAAATTCTACTAAATATTCTGCTCTGCTTTCAAAACAAAACTACCATGCTTCATGCTGCACTGCCAATTCTATAAACATTTGCTCTAGAATTTCTTGCTCGGACGGAAGTGGACAACGAATAGCCGTTGAACATTCTGTGAGCTCACGAAGATAATTTCTATCCACATCTACAGCTACATGGATACTCTGCAATCACACTGAAGTGCCTGGCAGAGGGTTCATCGAACCACCTTCACAACAATTCTCTATTATTCTAGTCTCGAACAGCGAGTGAAAAAACGAACACCTATATGTTTCCGTGTGAGCTCTGATTTCCCTTATTTTATTCTAAGGTCGTTTCTCCCTATGTAGGCCGGCGTCAACAAAATATTGTCGCATTCGGGGGAGAAGGTCGGTGATTGAAATTTCATGAGAAGATTTCGCCACAACGAAAAAGGCCTTTGTTTTAATTATGTCCACCCCAAATCCTGCATCATGGCCGCGACACTTTCTCCCCCACTTCGCGATAATACAAAATATACTGCCATTCCTCCAACTTTCCCGATGTACTCGGTTAATCCTATCTCGTAAGGACCCCACACCGCGCAGCGATACTCTAAAAGAACACGAACATGCGTTGTGTAAGCGGTCTCCCTGGTAGATCTGTTACATTTTCTATCGTGCCAGTAAATCCTCACAACATTTTCTATGCGTTCATTCCAATTTAAGTGGTTCATAATTGTAATTCCTAGGTATTTAGTTTATTTTACAGCCTTTAGATTTGACTCATTTATCGTGTAACCGAAGTTTAACGGATTCCTTTTAGCACTGATGAGGATGACCTCACACTTTTCGTTATTTATGGTCAATTGCCGATTTTAACACCATACAGATATCTTTTCTAAATCATTTTGCAATTTGGTTTGGTCTACTGATGACTTTACTAGACGATAAATGACAGCATCACCTATAAACAACATAAGACGGTTGCTCAGATGAGCATATAATACCACCTTGGGGACGCCAGAAATCACTTCTGTTTACACGATGAGTTTCCGTCATTTACTACGAACTGTGACCTGACAGGAAATCACGAATCCAGTCACATAACTGAGACGCTATTCCATAAACACTTTATTTCAGTACAAGCTACTTGTGTGGTACAGTGTCAAAAGCCTTCCAGAAATCCAGAAATACGGAATCAATTTGAAATCCCTTGTCAATAGCACTCAGCGCTTCAAGTGAAGAGCTAGGTTTGTTTCACAAGAACGATGTTTTCTAAATCCGTGTTAACTGTGTGTCAATAGACTGTTCTCTTGGAGGTAGCTCATGATGCTCGAACACAACATGTGTTTCAAAATCCTGCTGCATATACCCGTTAATGATATGAGCCTGTAATTTAGCGGATTACTCCTACTACCGTTCTTGAATATTGGTGTGACCTGTGCAACTTTCCAGTCTCTGGGTACGGATCTTCCGTCGAGCGAGCTGTTGTACATGATAATTAAGTATGGAGGTTTTGCATCAACATACTCTGAAAGGAACCTAATTGATATACAATGTGGACCCGAAAACTTGGTTTAATTAAGTGATTTAAGTTGCTTCACATCTCCGAGGATACCTACTTCTAAATTACTCGTATTGGCAGTTGTTCTTGATTGGAATTCTATAATATTTAATTTGTCTTCTTTGGTGAAGGAATTTTGGAAGGCTGTGCTTAGTAACTCTGCTCTGGCAGCACTGTTGTCGATAGTATACTGCTGTCGCGCGGAGAAGTCATTGATTGTGTCTTGCCGCTAGCATACTTTACACACGACCAGAATCTCTTTGGATTTTCTGCCAGGTTTAGATACAAAGTTTCGTTGTGGAAACTATTATAAGCATCTCGTATTGAAATATGCACTAAATTTCGAGCTTCTTTAAAACATCTCCAGTCTTGGAGATTTTACGTTCGTTTAAATTTGGGTCGCTTTTTTCGTTGTTTTTACAACAGTGTTCTGACCCCTTTTGTGTACCAACGGGGATCAGCTCCGTCGTTTTTTAATTTACTATATCTTTGAATTCAAGCCACATGTGGTCTACACTTAACATTGTTAATTTGGAAGGAATGGAGAGTGTCTCTCACGAAGGCTCAAGTGAATTTTTATCTGCTTTTTCCAATGGGTATATTATCGTTTATTTTTGGACGATTTTGGGGTTACAATATTCAGTTTCGCTACGAAAATGCTGTGTTCACTAATCCCTGTATTCGTTCTTATGCTCGTTATCAGCTCAGGATTATCTGTTGCTAAGAGGTCAAGTGTGTTTTCACAACCGTTTACTATTCGCGCGGGCTTATGAACTAACTGGACTAACTACTCAAAATAATGTTCAGAGAATGCGTTAGCACGTTCTCGGATGATGTTTTATACGTACCTCAGGATTTGAACATCAACATATGGAGAGTAAATTAAAGTCACAACCAACTATACTTGTATGAGTTGGGTACAAGTTTGAAATTAAACTCAAGTTATCTTTGAACCTTTCAGCAATGGTATAATCTAACTCACAGGAACTATCTATTTCAATTTCGCTACAGGATAAACTACTTCTTACAGCAACAAACACGCCACCGCCAGCTGTGTTTAGCCCTTTCGGACCACCGTTAGCGTCTTCGCAGAAATTTCAGCTGAACTTATCTCTAGCTTTAGCTAGCTTTCAGTCCCTTTAACTATTCGAGCATCATTGCTTTCTCGGAGCTCTAATACTTTCCCAACACAGCTACGACAATTTACAACTGTTATACCGATGGTTCCGGTATCTAAGTTCTTCCTTTGTTCGGCCTGCACCCATTGAGACTGAAGCTCTTTCTGTGTTTTCCCAAGACCTCGTAACCTAAAAGCCGCCCAGTCCACGCCACATACGTAGCCCCTGCTACCCGTGTAGCCGCCTCTTGTGTATAGTGGCCTCCTGACCTATTCAGCGGAACCCGAAACTCAACCATCCTATGGCGTAAGTCGAATAATCTGTAGCCTACACCGTCCCGGAATCGTCTAAGCCTCTGATTCAAACCCTCCACTCGGCTCTGTACCAGAGATTCACAGTCGGTCCTGTCGACTATGCTGCAAATGGTGAGGTCTGGTTTCATCTCACAAATAAGAGTGGCAGCCTTTGCCACTTCTTTTAGTCGCTCAAAACCAGAGAGAGTCTCTTCCAATCCAAATCGACACATATAATTGGTACTGACGTAAGCCATCACCTGCAGTTGGCTGAACCCTGTGCTCTTCATGGCAAACAAAGGACCCGTTCCATGTCTGGAATGACTCCACCCAGTATGCATATGGAGTGCACATTGCCTTTCTTCCCTTCCTAGGGAGCCATGTCCTTAAGGGTCCCCATAACGCGCCTAACATTGGAGCTTCCAACATTCGATAATCCCACCCTCTGTGATAGTTATTGCAGGCTGAGAGCTTTCCTCTGAAGCGGGACAGGTTACTACATCAGGCTGAGGGACGATGTCAGCCACAGACAGCGTCTGGAACCTGTTTGTCAGGGGATGCCTTACTTGTGGCCCCCTGGGAAGTCTTTCGCCGCCTGCCACGCCCCTAGGCGACTACCCACTCGACTACAGGTGAGGGATCATCCTCAGTGCAAGCTGGAACTGATCTGGCCATCGGTGCAGACCAATCGGAGGACTCACATGTACTGAACGTCTGTTGGATCCTCGTGGACAGCCCACAACGATGATGCCCATCGACGGCAGCTTCAAGCTGTGTAACCGAAGCCATCACAGCCTGGTGCTGAGAGCAGTCACCAGCTTGGCTCCCATCTGCATGCACAATCACAATCCCTATCCATACTAAAGATTGTGGATAACTACACTACACAGACAAAAGACTTATTGATACGTACTGTGGAACTCTACTGTAGACACTGACGAAAACACAAGAACTGTGTTCAATAAATTACATTTTGTACAGAGAGATTTAAAAACTGAACTATCAAAACACTCAGGTGAGACTAAATAATTCGCTCCGGATTAG
Source organism: Schistocerca nitens (assembly GCF_023898315.1). Classification (NCBI taxonomy): domain Eukaryota; kingdom Metazoa; phylum Arthropoda; class Insecta; order Orthoptera; family Acrididae; genus Schistocerca; species Schistocerca nitens. The sequence continues at coordinate 563,177,546 of NC_064617.1, forward strand.
GATATGTCACAAAATCGATTTACTTTTCGACGCAAACGAAAATGCGAGAACTGTGTCTATTAAATATTAAATTTACACACAGAAACTAAACTGTCAAAGCACACAGATGAACAGGAACTCGTAAAACGTCAAAAAATCTCTAAAGGCATGTCAATACACAGAATAGCAAAATAAGAGCAGTGGAAAAATCCGTTCGCACCTCAACCGGTATTGCTTCATTCTGCAGACGTAACTGTGTGGCGTAAGTTGGCGGCATCGTTTATCGTAGGACCATATTTTTATGAGGAAATGGGTAAATGGGTCCTGTTACCTGTACCGTCACCGGTAAACGCTGTGAGAGTCTTTTGCGCACGAATGTCATTCCAACCCTTCAGCATCATGTTCGTGTGGCTAGGATCATTTTTATGAAAGATGGAGCTCCACCGCACTCTGCACAGTTAGTGAAGTCGCTGCTGCAGAGGCATTTCGGAAATGCTAAAACTACCTTAACCTGTGTGGCTTCTGGCTGTGTGGTTATATGAAAGATGTTGTGTTCAATGCTCCAGTTACGAGCGTAGCTGAATTGAAGCCACCAATCTGTTGTGGAATATGTTGTTTCTCGATTTAAACTTGTGGCAGGAAACGGTAGGTGTATTGAACATATCTTGCGTCAGTCTCACGACATTTCAAAACTTCTTTCATTCTTGCTATTTATGCGGTTGTTGACCTCAGGACAATTAAAAATCGATTTTTCCCATCTGACGTCGTACGACCTTGCCGTGGTGGATGGCCACAGCTGTCGACTGCCAAACTTGTGCAGTCATGCACATTGCAAATTATTGCTGGTTTAACGTGCAACCCACACCATACCCTTCGTATTGCGATTCATATGTCATTTGTAGTCGAACACATTTACTTTTGTTCTTTGGGTCCCGCAGTGAAAAATATGTCTTTTAATGAGATGATTATTATGAATAATAGCCAGCTACACTGCTATGTAAATTGTTTATATTTTACATCATTCACGATGAGTCCATTTCGCCAAACTGCCATTGTCATGTGCTCTGTAAATGCATAAATAGTCGGCGGTCTTAATATAATGGTCTTGTAACTATGATCTGAAAAGCTATAATACATCATTAGGTGTCTTTACCTTACATGTAACATCGTTGCTGTCATGTCCTACTTTCTCCCAGCTGTACACTGGAGATGTTTATCGGATTTTACTTGTTTTCCATGTATGTTACTTTTCTGGCAGCTTGGGTGACAGTGGGTCAGTGATATTACGTGTTTACATAGTTACCGTTATAAATAAGTGAGTTGTGAAATTCAGATGTTTCTTTATTATTTTTATAGGTTTGTTTCTAATTATGTCTTTGCCTAGAGTTTGCTTTAGTTTTATTTGAGATTTTTTTTACGTTTTTAATTTTTAGCTTAATGCACGTTATAAGTCAAGAAAACGGGTAAAATAATAAAATCAGAGACGCTAAATGACACATATCTATTGTAACAGCAAAATACATCACAGACAACAACAATTATCACGAAAAAAATTGTTGTTGTCGTTGTGGTTTTCAGTCCAGAGACTGGTTTGATGCAGCTCTCCATGCTCTCTATCCCGTGAAAGCTTCTTCATCTCCGAGTAACTACTGCAACCTACATCCTTCTGAATCTGCTTAGTGTATTCATCTCTTGGTCTCCCTCTACGATATTTATCCTCCGTACTTCCCTCCAATACTAAATTGGTGATCCCTTGATGCCTCAGAATCTGTCCTACCAACCGATCTCTTCTTTTTGTTAGGCTGTGCCACAAATTCCTCTTCTCTCCAATTCTATTCAATACCTCCTCAATAGTTATGTGCGAAAAAAAATTAAAAGAGTAAAATAAAAGTATCAAGTAAAACTAAAAAAAACTCTAGGCAAAACCATAATTAGAAACAAACCTATAAAAATAATAAAAACAACTGAATTTCACATACAACTTATTTAACTATGTAAACATGTAACATCGCTGACCCACTTTCATCCAAGCTTTCAGAAAGTAGCATGCATGGAAAATGAGTAAAATCCGATATCCATCCCCAGTGCACACCTGGGAGAAAGTAATAATTGTAAAACAGACAGGACATGACAGCAACGATGTTACGTGCAAGGTAAAAACGCCTAGTGATGTATTATAGCTTTTCAGATCATAGTTACAAGACCGTTATATTAAGACCATCGATGTATTTACAGAGCAACTGACGATGGCAGTTTGCCGAAACAGGCTCATCGTGAATGAAATAAAGTATAATAATTTACATAGCAGTGTAGTTGGCGATTATTCATGACAATCGAACCCATTTGCGTTGTGACGCTTGCAATACCATCTGGTGGGAAGATTTTCGTCTTTTTTCCCTTGTAAAATTTTTTCCCCTTATTGGATGTTATTTCGTTCAAATTTGACGTAATTCTGAGCTGCTTTTTTTGTGGCTTTTTGAAGCTGGAACTTTAATTACAATCACACTGTATGCGAGGTTTGTGAGAAAAGTAATCAGACTCAATTTTCATCTTTCAATTTTTTTTTCCAGCTATACACCGGTGGAGTCGATGTTCCCCGTCTTCGTAGCAGCGCCGAAAGGCTTCAACGGGTAGGGCCTTTAACACGTCGGTCACCACTCTTTTTGAATGTTATCCAGAGTCCCAAAATGACGACTTTTCGAGACATTTTTCAATTTCTGGAAAAGAAAAAAAATCACAAGGACTCAGATCTGGTGAACTGGGGGCTTGCAGCAACAGGAAGGCCTTTTGAGATAAAAAATTCCGTGATGGAAGTGGCCTTGTGACACAGGGCGTTGACATGATGCAGCGTCCACTTGTCTGCAATATCTGGTGCCACTCGAGTCAACCGTTTCATAAGCCTTTCAAAGATATCTTTGTAAAACACTCGGTTGACAGTTTGTGGAAGAGCAGTCTCAGAAGAGTACGCACTTGTTCGACGTCTTCAGAGCACGCACTTGTTCGACGCCTTCATCTGCTTTTGAAGTTGGTCTCCCTGGGTGATTTTCATCTTCATCGCGTTCTGGGCGTTCTAAAAATGATTTGTGTCAGTGAAAAACTTGTGATCTTGATAATAAATGTTCCCCGTTTCAAATTTATAAAGGTTACACTCGCGGTTTCCTCATGTTTAACACAAAATTTGATTGCAATTATTGCTCTAAATTCCGCCGTTCCATCTCAACAAAAACGCAGCTTCACTGATGGCGCTATTAAAAATCACATGACAGGTGTACGGAGCTAAAACTAGGACTGAGCACACCGGTCTACACAAGCAGAACAACGCAGCGTTGCCAGATTGCTCACAGTGTTGTAAGTCTCATTATTTTTCTCACACAAATTGTATTACATAAAATATTTGTAGTGTTAGAGAGAAGATGTTGCGGTCCTAAATCCAAGATGCTGCGGTCCTAAATCCAAAATACTGGCTTTATGCAGCTCTCCACACTATGGTTTGCGGCTATCGCTGAAACAACTAGTTTTCGGTTGTATCAGATTCTTCTACGCCAGTTTAACACGACTGTTAAAACCGCTCAAAATAATTGGTTTCTAAAATAAATGATTTTCGGTTTTTTATTTCTATTATTTCCTGTAATAATCGTAGAAATTTAACAAAGATTGAAAAATTTTGACTCTCTCAGTTTTTAGGTACGTAGACTCAAAATATTAAACAGGCAACAAATAAAACTTAGTCCGTCAACCGATCGCTGCCTTTCTCTAAAAGTGTTAAGTGGTTGAATACTACAAAAAATCACCAGTATTCTCTTATTGAGTCTAGTTTTTTTAAAAGTCTGCTCAAAAATTATCTTGTAATCGGGGAAAACACCAGTATTTGGGTATTATGAGTAGTAAGCGGTGAAATTTGACGTTGAGGAACTCTGATTTCGTGTTAATTTGTCCATTTTCGAGGGCTACAAGCAGTTAAAGGTACATTATGTAGACATAAGCAGCAGATCAGCTACTTTCTGTTTTTATTATATACTATGTTGTTGATTTTTTTATTTACTACTATTACCAAAATTTCCTTCCTCTTTTATTATTTCATAGAAATGGCAGACCAATCATTAATATTTTAAAGCAAATGAAGCATTGTGCTTCATTGCTACAACACTTCAAAAAAATATTTCCATACTAGGTTTGATGCCATTCTCCAGTACAACTTATAGAAACTACAGTACAGACCAGGTGTGACAAAATCTTGCGTACACGCGTTCTTTAAGCCACGTCACACGGCAACAGAGTCGTTATTGTCTCAGCAATGTTGTACTAGTTCTTAAGCCATGTGTTTGTTGCACGTTTCTGTCGGCCTAATATTAGAATACCATTCATAACTTTTCCCGTTTTCTGTAATAATGCAGTAGTTCAAACCAATGCAAATTTTACAAATAAAAATTACTGCTTAAAAAAAAGGTTTATTTAAATACGCAAATTTTAGCAGTGCTTCTATGGCTAATCGATATTTCGGTTTTTTTCTGTTATTGGTAAAAATAAAAAAAACATCTGTTACAACCTAGGCAAAACAAAAACAGAAAAATAGTGGTTAATCGGAAACAAAATACCGATATCGTTTTTAACCAGTCGGTTTTTCCCATCCCAGTCCACGCTAGTCTTTCCTGTGCAAGCCCCCCTTCATTTCTTCGTAACTACCGCAACCCACATTCATATCAGCCTACTTACTGTAGCCAAGCCTCCGTGTCCCTCTTCACTTTTTACCCCCCCCCCCCCTCCCCTCCACACACACACACACACACACACACACACACACACACACACACTTTCATCCTTTTACGAACGTGCCCTTGATGCCTCACGGCCAGCCGCGGTGGCCGAGCGGTTCTAGGCGCTTCAGTCTGGAACCGCGCGACCGCCACGGTCGCAGGTTCGAATCCTGCCTCGGGCATGGATGTGTGTGATGACCTCAGATATTAAGTCCCATAGTGCTCAGAGCCATTTGAACCATTTTTTGAGCCTCACGATATTTTCTATCTAACTATCTTTGCTTTTTGTGAAGTTGTCCTATGCATTTTTTCTCCCCATCCGATTCAGCAGCTCCTCATTACGTACAGAATCTACCCTTCTGATCACAAGCATTCTTATATAGCAGTACGCTTCAGAACTTTTGTTGTCTTATTGTCAGAACTGTTTATTGGGCGCGTTACACTTGTGTACAAGGCTACACACATCAATATCTTCAGAAAAGACTACGATACATCAAATTTATATTGTTTTTTAACATCATTCTCTTTTTCAGAAACCCTCTTCTTGTCATCGCCAATCTGCAAATTAAATGCGCTCCACCTCAACCATTGTCATTTAATTTTCTGCTCAAATAGCAAAACCGGCTAACGACTTTCAGTACCTCATTTCCTAATCTAATTCCCTCAGCATTGCTTGATTTAATTCCACTACATCCCATTATCCTTGTTTTGCTTTTGTTAACGTACGTCTTATAACTTCTTTTTAAGACACTATCCATTCTCACAGACGACATGTATTTGTGTGATTCATACGAATGCAGAATTTTCGAGAGACAACGTGGTGAATGAATGTGTGTGAAACCCTTATGGGACTTAACTACTAAGGTCATCAGTCCCTAAGCTTACACACTACTTAACCTAAATTATCCTAAGGACAAACACACACACCCATGCCCGAGGGAGGACTCGAACCTCCGCCGGTACCAGCCGCACAGTCCATGACTGCAGCGCCTTAGACCGGACAACGTGGTAATGCGACATTTTCTAACGATTACGATGTTGTTCTTTGCCTGCCAGGCAATTTTCGTCACACCGGATTCATGAGCTCTTAATTGGAGAAAGTATTAAAAGTTCAAAGTTCCTCTGTTTACGCGAAAGCTGATCATTATCTGTGCACCTCCCACACAAATATACCTGAAACGCCGCGAAAATCGCAGTGAATTTAGCGCTTAAATGTGAAAGAAGCGGGAGGTCATCTGCAACTCCCAACCCACGCAACGTTGCGCGTGGGGTGACAGTGCAAACAGGCAGGCCGCACTCGTCGGCGTGTGGGAGTAAGTGCATACCCGCCATATTGTACGAACACTTCAAATAGGTCAAATATTACGGTAATGAGTCAGCACACTGGGCGTTTGTTCGCTCTTTAACGCTCTGCAGTAGGAGGGGCCCACTGCCGCGACGGCAAGTCCAAGAACAACCCTTTCAAAACCACACAGCCCACAGTCTTTTTCCTGTCCTCTCATGTTTTCCCAGTCTGACCTAGTGTTCCGTTGTCGACGGAATGTCAAACGCCAATGTTTATTTCTTCGAGGAGGCAATTTTCTATTGATAAAAATGCGTAGCACCGGAGAACATTTAGTACGGACGATTTATGAAGTTTCAATTTATACCCGTAACCAAGTGCACGAATACGAGATACATCTTGTGTCCCAGAAGAAAGATTTGCTTGTGAATCATAATTTCTCGAAGATCTGAGAAATGCGACTTATTACCAGTGTGCTCGTAATACGGGAAGTCTTAACAAGAGTCATCCCATTTCAGAATACCGCGTAGAGATTAAATAAGCTACACATTTCGTCAAACGCTAAGACTGCAGCGCAACAAGAGAGGCGAACTGTCGGAAGAGAGTATGTTTTGTGTTTCCTGCAGACACAGGTCTGCTGCTGTGTGGATAACTTGTGCATCATAACGTGAGAGTGAAACGTACTCCAAAGTCTGGACCGCGCGAGTGGCCGTGCGCTTCGAAGCGCAATGTCACGGGTTGCGCGGCCCCTCCCGCCGGAGGTTCGAGTCCTCCCTCGGGCATGGCTATGTGGGTTGGTCTTAGTATAAGCTGGTGGAAGTAGTGTGGAAGTCTAGGAACCGATGACCTCAACAGTTTGGTCTCACACACATTTGAACGTTTTCCAAAGTTTCAGTGGGCGGGACATTACTGGTTCCTGTTGGCAAGAGTCAAAATTCCACAGAAATTCACCTTCAAATTCTAGCGGTACGTGGGCCAAATGCAGTGTCGCTTTTAGCCGTAGTGAAATGGTGCCAACAATGTAGCCAAAGGCGCACAGACCTGGGTGATGCTGGTCGGAAAGGAAGGCCATAGACATCGATCCCAGACGACAAGGTCCAGGCAGTCCAGGAAGACCATCGTGCGGGAATGAGGTTTTCCAATAATGAGGGTGTTCACACAGAGGTTCTCGAATGGCTTCGTGACCAAGAAGCAGATTTCTCTCATTGAGGAATCGAACGAGTGGTAGAACGTTCGGACTATTGTCTACAGAGACTTGATGACTGTTGAAAAATAGTGGCATGTACGCTATGTGATCAAACGTATCCGGACACCCCCGAAAAAGTATGTTTTTCATATTAGGTGCGTTGTGCTGTCACCTACTGCCAGGTACTCCATATCAGCGACCTCAGTAGTAATTAGACTTCGTGAGAGAGCAGAATGCGGCGCTCCGCGGAACTCACGGACTTCGAACGTGGTCAGGCAATTAGGTGTCACTTGCGTCATACTTCGTTACGCGAGATTTCCACTCTCCTAAATATCACTAGGTGCACTGTTTCCGATGTGATAGTGAATCGAAAATGTGAAGGGACACGTACAGCACAAAAGCGTAAAGATCGACCTCGTCTGTTGACTGACAGAGACCGCCGACAGTTGAAGAGGGTCGTAATGTGTAATAGACAGACATCTATCCAGACCATCACACAGGAATACCAGACTGCATCAGGGCCCGCTGCAAGTAGTATGATAGGCGGGAGGTGAGAAAACTTGGATTTCATGGTCGAGCGGCTGCTCATAAGCCACACATCACGCCGGTAAATGCCAAACGACGCCTCGCTTGGTGTAAGGAGCGTAAACATTAGACGATTGAACAGTGGAAAAATGTTGTGTGGAGTGACGAATCACGGTTCACAATGTGGCGATCCGATGGCAGGGTGCGGGTATGGCGAACGTCATCTGCCAGCGTGTGTAGTGCCAACAGCAAAATTCGGAGGCGGTAGTGTTATGGTGTGGTCATGTTTTTCATGCAGTGTGTTAGTTGTTTTGCGTGGCCTACACTGCTTAAAAAAAGTACCGAAGAGCTCTTCGGGGATGGCGACTGCATCTTTCAACACGATCGAGCACCTGTTCGTAATGCACGGCCTGTGGTGGAGTGGTTACACGACAGTAACATCCCTGTAATGGACTGGCCTGCACAAAGTTCTGATCTGCATCCTATAGAACACGTTTGGGATGTTCTGAAACGCCGACTTCGTGCCAGACCTCACCGACCGACATCGATACCTCTCCTCAGACAGCACTCCGTGAAGAATGAGCTGCCATTCTCCAAGAAACCGTCTAGCACCTGACTGAACGTATGCTTGTGAGAGAGGAAGCTGTCATCAAGGATAAGGGTGGGCCAACACCGTATTGAATTCCGGCATTACCGATGGAGGGCGCCACGAACTTGTAAGTCATTTTCAGAGAGGTGTCCGAATACTTTTGATCACATAGTGTATCTGTGCCACTATGAAGTGTAGTACAGCATTGAAGAAAAGTTACATGGCCTGCCATAATAATGAGTATTTTACTTTTAGAAGGCTTATCTATATCTTCTACATGAATGAAGGTAGAAATTTTAATCTACAATTCTTTAGTCTGTTCAGTATTCAATGGTTCCCTTGCGACTGCTGGTAACTAGAAATTTGAAATGTGTGTCGATATAAGTGTGAAGATGTAGTATTTTCTACCGCCACCAGATGGGGCTGCTGCTTTCCATATGTGGCACGTTGCAGCAGTATTTGTTTTGGTCTGCGAGTACGCTGGTGGACATCGATAAGACAACTTGGAAGCAGACGGGTACGGTCATCGGTGGACAATGTGGTTTCTCTGTAGGGAAGAAGCAAGTACTTTAAACATCAACAAGTGGTTAATAGCCATGTGTGGGAAAACAGCAACGTAAGTCGCAGATCCTGTTTCGGTAGGTGTCAGAGTTCGGAAACAGCAGGAATTGTGTTGAAAAACGCAAAAGCGCTGAGCGTCCAGCAACTTCACGCAATACAAACAATGTCCAGAGCGTCAGTGACCTGATAATGGGGCATAGGCGATTCAAGTTTGACGAAATAGAGAAGCAACAGGTTTGTCACGGGGCATCCTCCACACGATAATCTATGAGGAAGTGAAGATGATAAATGTGTGTGCACAATGGGTGTCACGTTATTGTGTGCCGGGATACCTCTACAGAATGGTTTGTTACGCAGACGGTGAGGGCTGAAGCATCATTGCGCCGAAAAAAAAGCGTATGGAGATATGCCAGCAGTTGGTGTAACAGTACAGTGCAGATACAGCGGTGTTCTTTGAGCGTCTTGTCACCGTCGGCGAGTCATGGTTCTTCTAATCGATACCATAAAAAAACGCCAGTGTGTGGAGTAAAAGCGAATTGGGAACCATAGTCCCAAGAAGCCACAGCCGGGACTATACACGCAGAAACGAATGGTGATTGTGTTCTGGGATCAGGAAGCGATATTGCTGGTCGATTGGCTCCCTCCCAGCACCACCCTCAGCAGTGATCGGTACTGCCGTGCACTACACCAACTGCGCCGACGGATTGAACAACGCTGCCACGGACAGTGGGGCGTGGCGTCCTACCCCAACCAGATAATGCGCGGCCACATGCCAGCGCCAGACCCTCACCACCGTGCGTGGATCAGGGTTTACTGTGCTGCCGCAGTCTCCATATTTGCCGTCTCTGACTCCTAGCGATTGTGCCCTAAGGTCAAATGGTTCAAATGGCTCTGAGCACTATGGGACTCAACTGCTGTGGTCATAAGTCCCCTAGAACTTAGAACTACTTAAACCTAACTAACCTAAGAACAGCACACAACACCCAGCCATCACGAGGCAGAGAAAATCCCTGACCCCGCCGGGAATCGAACCCGGGAACCCGGGCGTGGGAAGCGAGAGCGGTACCGCACGACCACGAGATGCGGGCTCCTAAGGTCATGCTGGATATGAAGTTCACCATCAGGTTGCAGCATGTGGCTGTACAGGTATGAGCAGCCCTGGCTCGCCTTCACACATTCTTTTTAAATATTTTGTGACTAAAGCCCTTTCTGGGCTGATGTTTATTTTATACGTGACATGTAAGTACTGTCTGTCTTGTGTCGTTAGTACTTACACTTCTTTATATAAAAATTTTTTTCTTCCCACAAATTTGTAATTATGTTATAGACCACTTTAAATGTCTAAATTCTGATGAAGGCACTCTTAGAAGTGTTGAATCCTGGTTAATAAGACTAAAAAATTGTGACCGAGGGCTCATTTGTTTAAATTTTAATTTATAAACGCTCTCTGAACCAAGCAGCCATGTTCAAAACTTTGTCCCATACTTCCTCTTGGATGCCTGGATATCCAGAGTCGCCGCACTTTGAGTAATGTATGAGAAAGCTATCTAGCCGCACCACGGAAACCCCTTCAGGCGAGCATATAAAATGGCAACTTAATGCTCTCCAAGATAAAGTTTTGGATTCGATTAAAATATACGTAGAGTTTCCATCTTCATTCATGTAGGCTATACAGTCTTATGAAATCGGTTGAATCTTTTTGAAACATTCTCTATTTACAACGAGTAGTCGGATATCTCTCACTCTTATGGGGAATATAATTTATTTTCGTCACTCTTTCTATGTAACTGGCCTTAAAACACGCTTTGTTGTAGCTTTACGAAATGTTACGGGCTTAAAAAGATTAGTTTACAAGCATTATCGTAAGTATAGTACGGTCACTGCTTAAAATGCTTACACTCAGTTAGTTTATCCTGATGTCTGACACCGAAAGGGACTCAACATTGTTTATGAATTTAGTTTACCAGCTAGTGGACCGTACGGAATTATCTAACGATGTTCACAACAACACGATATCAAAAAACTACGATTAAGTTGTACCTAATACTAGAAACAATCGACTATAGCTATCAGTAGCCTGTGCATTAGTTCCTACTGTAACTAAGGCAGTAGTGTTGAATTACAATCGTAACGATGACAATAACGTTAATATTACAGTAATGGCAGTACTGTTACGATAATCAAACTATTCTTCAGCAACGGTAATAAACTTTGTAAGCTGTGACAACGGTGTGAAGTCAGTTCGTACTGGTGCAACTGTTAGGCGATTTTTTTAACTGGAAAAGTCAGCGGAAGATATGACAAGGAAAGCGGAGCAGCGAGAGATAAAGTGAGCAGGAGATGAGAACACGGAAATGAAGTGGCGAGAAAAATGTTGAGCGGGAACGACTGGAGTTCTCCTGCGCTTTTGGACTGGAAGAATGCTGCATACACCGCACTACTACGCTGAGGATAAGTAAACGCCAGTTTTTGGGCTGAGCTTCTGTCTATTCCTCAGTGAAGTATGGTTCTGGATCGTGCGAAGATTAGTGGATATTGTATTCTATGTTTGAAAAACACCATTTTTAAATAAGCTGCTGATTGCACAAAAAAACTACCTTTACGATCGCGCGGATCATCATCTGGTTTCATAAAATGCCAATTCACTGTATTTAAAATGGAAATTATTATGTCGCGAAAAGTAACAGTTGTCCTGTGGGGCTTTATTTAAGCCACAACCGATGATAAAACATCGTTCTGCATCACAGCTGTAGTAGTCCAATATTGTGAGCAGTGGAGTCCATTACAAATCACGTCCATTAAAAAAATGATCATTCGGTCACACAGCTACGATAAACGGTGGGAGTTGGGAATTTGCAGTGAGTCTCGCTGTTCACAACTTGAGACCAGTGGTTTATTACTGTTATGATGCTGTGTGTTCTTTTACCAATGATGATGACTGTAAATGAATCCGCACAGGCTAATTGTTATTGCCAACATAGCCATATCTGCGATAAGTGATGGACATTTTATGAGGTTCTTATGATGGTTTGTGCGATGGAAAAATGTTGCGTACAATAAACAGTTTCTTTTGATATGAATATTGTACGCGGGCTAGTAACAAAGCTTTAATTATTACTTCAGAAAAATCAAGCTGCGACCGTGAAACTTGGTGATGATACCAATCGTTCTATACACGTTTACCCTTCAATGTGACGCATTCTTCCCTGCTATGAATGAGTTGGCGAAGATGGCTGTAGAAGTCTGCCATGTAGCTGTTCAAAGTTACACTTCGTAAATCACCTCTTTGTCGTTCTGGAAATGCCTGCCACGCAGTGATTTTTTCATCCTTTTAAAGACTGTACCACAAGGCGATGTGGAGCGACGTCTGGATGAATAACGTGTACAATGACAATTTGGTAGATTTATTAATAACAACACACACACTAAACAAGAACTAATTCTTTTAAAGTGAAGAACACTTGCTCACATTCCAAGTCAAGCTTGACCAATCAGTTGAACAGCTCATTAAGAGATGATTTTTAAAAACTTAGACCATGATAAAGATTTACTTCATTAAGATATAACTTTAGGATAACTGAAACACGATAAAAAATTTACCTCAACAGTCACTAGTTTATACTGAATGTAAATCTGATCACACATCAGCTTAATGCTTCACTACAATCCAAATGCACAAGTAGTTATGAATGAATTGCAATATGAACTAGTAGCTTGAATTTATATTAAAATAAATCGCAACTCAGTGATTCACAGTTGCAAAAAATGGTTCAAATGGCTCTGAGCACTATGGGACTTAACTGCTGAGGTCATCAGTCCCCTAGAACTTAGAACTACTTAAACCTAACTAACCTAAGGACAGCACGCACATCCATGCCCGAGGCAGAATTCGAACCTGCGACCGTAGCGGTCACGCGGTTCCAGACTGTAGCGCCTAGAACCGCTCGGCCACTCTGGCCGGCTTCACAGTTACAGCAAAGTATATAAACCACTATGTAATAAATGACATGATGTTCAACGAATAGTTGAATTAACGATGCTAAAATACATAGATGCACCAATTTAATTTGTCCGTTTACAATACACAGTTGATTCATAAATAAATTCCAGAAACCAGATTGTTTATTGGATTGTTGTTGGAGCGCACATCTGGTCAGCTGTTACAGTGGCATGGAACATTAGTTACTGTTACAAAAGGTCAGGTAATCTGTGTTAATATTCGCCAATAACAGTTATAATTCTGCTGTACTAATAAGGGCCGGGTTTATTTTGTTTGCCCTGAAAGGGTCTCAACGCTTAGCAATAACCGACAAGCGAAGACAACCTTTCTTACATCGAAAAAGGCAAAGTTCATTCAACTTCTCGTAACTCAACTCACACTGGGCATTTAAGTTCTGACAGTTCGAAGGACCACCAGCCAAAGATATTACACAAGCGCTTTAATAGTAATTGCCCGTAAACTCACTGAACCTTAGCCAACTTACGTAAATAAATGATATACTAGTCTTGGTGGACGGCCGCTGGTGGCCGAGCGGTTCTAGGCGCTTCAGTCTGGAACCGCGCGACCGCTACGGCCGCAGGTTCGAATCCTGCCTCGGGCATGGATGTGTGAGATGTCCTTAGGTTAGTTCGGTTTAAGTAGTTCTAAGTTCTAGGGGACTGATGACATCAGATGTTAAGTCCCATAGTGCTCAGAGCTATTTGAACCATTTGAACTAGTCTTGGTCTCTTACACGTAATTTTACGTACACTTAACACAATGTACGCAAAATCTAAGTGCTAACGACTCCTAATTACACCAACTGCACAAGGAGGTGACGCCTGTGAGCACAGTATCAGAATCGTTTAAAGTAACGGTCGGATTGGTGACATAGCTCAAAAACTGTTACTGCAGTTACGAAGCGAGCGGACAGCACTAAAGTATAACTTATCCCGGCCAACACTTAAAATTTAGAAGAAACGCACAGTTAATTTCATAGTTCCTGGTACTGACGTATGCTTCCCTGCAGGAAGTTTAGCTGTTACTGAATCCATTACGTCTTGTACTACGCAGCCACGATATTATTGTTGAAACTCAAAACAGAATATTTAGAAGGCAGAAGGCCTCACGTAAGTATGTTCTATAACTTGGCTGAAGGCCCAACAAATCTAACACTTAGAAGGCAAATAAGTTTAATTTAAAGACGGCTGAAGGCCCATGATTTAAGACTGCAGGTAAAATTAATTAAAAAAAAAACCACAAGGCAGAAGGTCTTATCTTCAATGAGGCTGAAGGCCCCACACAGTCTGATATTTGAAAGACAAGAACTTTAATTTAAGAACGGCTGAAGGCCGATTACTTAAAACAACTAAAATAATTTTTAGTAGGCAGAAGGTCCCAAGCTTTATCTTTAAACAATATTTTACACAGGCTGAAGGCCCAAACAATCTAACATTTAACAAGTAAGGAATTTAAATTTTAAAGCGGCTGAAGGCCCATTACTGAAAAATACAACTGCAATAAATTTTCAAAAGGCAGAAGGCCCAAAACTTCATCCAAAGAAAATATTTTAAGTGAGGCTGAAGGCCCAAGCAATGCAAGACTTGACAAGTAAGGAACTTTCAATTTTAAAGCGGCTGAATTCCCATTATTTAAAACCCAACTAAAAGAATACAAATTCAAACCGTCGGCTATAAGCTATTAAAATACACAATCAAACACCAATAAGAAAAGGCAGTGCAGCCAGCGGCACTCAGAAGTTTCCGGGGGTCGGTCTGCACTTGAAATATTAACGTTCGCTTAGGGGAGGCAGGTAGTCGGCCCAACTATATCCGATCCGCCGGCATCCCAACCAAGAGACAGTCAACGGACCCACCTACAAGACGACTTGCTTTCCACCCGACCAGTGCACTCCTAAGCCAAAACGTAAAAGGTGTAGCCGCCCGCAACCAAGTATGCATAAGCTATCAAAACTACACACAGATGGACAGAGGCAACAAGGTGAGGGAAGGACACTGCCTGAATTTTACGTCAGCAGCCAGGGAAGGCAACCGGAACGCTAACGGCCACAAGGCAGAAAATTTGACTGGTGCACTTGGACTTAAAATAACCAAAATACAGTTAAACTCCACCGGACGGTGGCCAAACCTTCGCCAATTCGAACACTCGCTGTTGCTCGTGGGAATACCCCCAACAGCCAACCGTGAAAACCAACGGCACAATGTGAACAGTCTGGCTTCGGTAATTAAATCACCACTCAACTTTGATGTTCTGGGTCGGTGAGCCACGAACCCCGTAGCAATCGGAACAGCTCCCACACACTCTGACACTCCGTAGAGACCGCCAGCGGGCCCGGCCCACTGCGCCGCGCGGAGATTTCCTGGCTGATCCACTCCAATCGACCGACTCACTGCCACTACGCCATCAACATTTAAAACTAGTTGTCAGTGGAAATGACACCAACTGAACACACAGTTTGACAAACACTTGCACGAAGACTTGAACGACATTCAGCAGTGGCTGTGCGATCACGATTCACACACACAGCCAACTCATAAGCGATCGGCGAGTCAATTCACATCGTCCGGTAGGACGACCGTCCGACGATCCACGATGACCGTTCCCAGCTCAAGTGATGTGTGGCGGCAAGGGTCGGGCGAGCCGTGGACATGCGGGCCTCACTGCTGCTCCAACCCGACTGAACTAGAGCCGCGTTCCAACTTCCGAACTGAACTGGCACGTTCCAACTGACGCCCCGACAGACGACAACCGGGAAGTAATAGCAGTGCAGCAAAGATAAAACGTGAGGGCTATATCGATAGGCGCTGCTGCTACCGCTCACGGGCAAACAAAGCAGCAACCCAGTGACAACAGAAACTGAAACTAACATAAGGAGGTGGAAGCATGCAAAAAAGAAAACAGGATGTAAAATAAGAGATGGCACGAGCACGAGCCACGCACGGCTCAGTTGTACTTGACCTCTCGTGCCCTCCACCGGGTGACGTAATAGTAAACAAAAACCACACCAGCTTTTTTCTGTTGTCGTATACACTGTGGAAGTCTGAATAGCGTCACTTATAAGTTGTCTGGTCATTGAAGGAAGGACATTCTGAAATGCTTCAAGTGCACAGGTCTACACATGAGCTTCGGTTGGAAGCGCCCTCACTCTCAGGTGCAACAGTATTGTGGTCAACTAATAGTCGTTTACACTTCTGTCAATAGTAAGCAAGTGCAATCCAATATACACTGGTCTGCCAAAACGTTATGACCACCTACCTATTAGCCAGTATGTCCATCTTTGGCAAGGATAACAGCGGCGACGCGTTGTGCCATGGAAGCAATGCGGCATTGGTAGGCCGCTGGAGGGAGTTGGCACCACATCTGCACACACACAAGCCACCTGATCCCTGTAAAT
Organism: Schistocerca nitens; assembly: GCF_023898315.1. Taxonomy (NCBI): domain Eukaryota; kingdom Metazoa; phylum Arthropoda; class Insecta; order Orthoptera; family Acrididae; genus Schistocerca; species Schistocerca nitens. The sequence goes on from NC_064617.1 coordinate 563,193,816, forward strand.
TTTGGACAGGGGGCGATGAGCTCTGACGCCACCTTCAGTCACATCTCAGATGTGTTCGATCGGGATCTGATCTGGCATGTTGGGATGGGCGGCTGGGAAAGGGGCGGGGGAATCACTTCAATTGGAACTCGCCACTGTGTTCCTCGAACCACCCCATCACCCGCCTGGCCTTGTGACATGGCGCATTATCTTGTTGAAAAATGCCATTGCCGTCGGGAGACATGATTAGTTTGAATGGGTATACGTTTCTGTAATCAATGTACGGTACTGCTTAGCCATCATGGTGCCTTGAACGAGCGCCATTGGACCCATAGATGTCCACGTGAATTTTCCCCAGAGCACAGTGGAACCGCCGTCAGGTTGTCTCCGTCCCGCACTACAGGTGTCAAGAAGCTGTTCCCCTGTAAGACGACAGATCTGCAACCTCCCATCGGCGTGATGGAGAAGGTATCGGGATTCATTAGACCATTCGACGCTCTGCCATTGTGTCAACATCCAGTGCCGATGGTATTGTGTTCATTTCAGTCGTAGCTATCGATGTTTGGTTGTAGCATGGCAAATGCATGGTTCGTCGGCTGTGCAGTGTGCTCCGCCCAGCATTAACGTCTCGCGCTAGATCCGCCACAGTTCGCCGCCTGTCCGTTTTACCACTTTGCTCAGCCCACGACATCCGACATTTGTAATGAGGAATGGTCGCTCGAACCCACGACGTCTGGACGTGGTATCAGATTGATTTCGCCACCTTTTTAAGAGACTCGCCACAGCACATCAATTGGAACTCGCCACTGTGTTCCTCGAACCACCCCATCACCCGCGTGGCCTTGTGACATGGCGCATGGTGAGTGTTCATCGGAGGTGAGGGTATCATGTGGAGTGCCCCAGGGAAGTGTGGTAGGTCCGCTTTTGTTTTCTATCTACATAAATGATCTTATGGATAGGGTGGATAGTAATGTGCGGCTGTTTGCTGATGATGCTGCGGTGTACGGGAAGGTGTCGTCGTTGAGTGACTGTAGGAGGATACAGGATGACTTGGACAGGACTTGTGATTGGTGTAAAGAATAGCAGCTAACTCTGAATATAGATAAATGTAAATTAATGCAGATGAATAGGAAAAAGAATCCCGTAATGTTTGAATACTCCATTAGTTGTGTAGTGCTTGACATAGTCACGTCGATTAAATATTTGGGCGTAACATTGCAGATCGATATGAAGTGGGACAAGCATGTAATTGCAGTTCTGGGGAAGGCGGATAGTCGGCTTCGGTTCATTGGTAGAATTTTGGGAAGATGTGGTTCATCTGTAAAGGACACCGCTTATAAAACACTAATACGACCTATTCTTGAGTACTGCTCGAGCGTTTGGGATCCCTATCAGGTCGGATTGAGGGAGGACATAGAAGTAATTCAGAGGCGGGTTACTAGATTTGTTACTGGTAGGTTTGATCATCACGCGAGTGTTACGGAAATGCTTCAGGAACTCGGGTGGGAGTCTATGGAGGAAAGGAGGCGTTCTTTTCGTGAATCGCTACTCAGGAAATTTAAGGAACCAGCATTTGAGGCTGACTGCAGTACAATTTTACTGCTGCCAACTTATATTTCGCGGAAAGACCACAAAGATAAGATAAGAGAGATTAGGGCTCGTACAGTGGCATATAGGCAGTCATTTTTCCCTCGTTCTGTTTGGGAGTGGAACAGGGAGACAAGATGCTAGTTGTGGTACGAGGTACCCTCCGCCGCGCACCGTATGGTGGATTGCGGAGTATGTATGTAGACGTAGATGTAGAACACCCGACGAGTCGTGCAGTTTCCGAAATGTTCGTGCCGAGCCTCTGGGCCATCACAGTGTGTCCTCGGTGAAACTCAGATAGCACGCACGCCTTCCCCATTCTACACACAGACAGCACGCTCACTGATACTACATGCTCCGTGCCTGTGTCTGACTAGCAGTCATTCCTCGTCAGGTGACGTTGCTATCGTCTGGACGGGTTTATATCGATAGTAGGTCGGTGGTAATGTTCTGGCTGATCAGTGTAATTCTGCGGCCAAGTCGCCAGACCGTATAGCGGACCGAGTACAGCACACTTTTCCTGTTACCGGCTCGGCAACTCACGGGCCGCATTAGACGTGCTCGCTGAACAACCTCGTTCTCGGCTCAACACCGACTGCTTCGCTCCGAGTTCACAGCTCCCCAACACGGTCTAGAGGTGACCCCACCATTATAACCAAAACTCACAATGCCTCAGATTTGCCAACTGTCGGCACAAGATGAAGAAATCATTGGAGAATACGGAGGGGTAACGCAAAATCTGATAGTGTAAAGAAGCAGCACGTGTGGCTGTATGCTCTGCGCCGGCCGGAGTGGCCGAGCGGTTCTAGGCGCTACAGTCTGGAGCCGCGCGACCGCTACGGTCGCAGGTTCGAATCCTGCCTCGGGCACGGATGTGTGTGATGTCCTTAGGTTAGTTAGCTTTAAGTAATTCTAAGTTCTAGGGGACTGATGACCTCAGAAGTTAAGTCCCATAGTGCTCAGAGCCATTTGAACCATTTTTGTATGCTCTGCACAGTGATCTAAGCCAGCTTCTCGCCACGCATGGTCTCCGCGTCGGGAGAGTTCTGTGGTATGCCCTTGTGACAGGTTGCCTCTTACGAGCACAGTCTGTTAGCACCACATAGTAATAGGCTGAGAAAAAACTTAACATCACATAGCCCATTGATGGTTGGTTCTTCGCCTTTTTCGGCTTTGGTGACTCCGCACGTTTCTACTGCTTGCATTGCTCCTTCGTCTCGGGGCCATACCGTGACAACCAGCAATCGCTCCTTGGTGATAAGCCGGGAAGGAAGCCTCCTGGTGTAGTATGACGTAGCTGCGATATTTATGCTACCATCTCGATTCGGCGAGCTTTTTGAATGTCTTTGAGCATTCGCAGAACCAATCGGGCTGTGACCTCTTTCATGTTCAAAGCGTAGTGCAAGATTTTTAAAACTGGTGCACGATAATTTCGATTGGTCTTCGTGTACCAGGGCCACCTCTCGTGCGATTCCCGGTTCTTCGTAGGAAGACGGTGTGTGACATCTTTCTTCGTTATTCAGACTTGCTTGACCACAGTGGTGGCGTCTGCGCCACCTAATCATCGTGTCGTGTCACATTATGTCGCAGCTATTGTTTACTGTAAGATTCGCTGCATACGTTAGTATGAACGTGTTACTGAACTACGGGTTTAAATACTTCTCTTATGAATTAATGGTGTTCCATTTAGAGAACTAGTTGAATAAACAGCTCTTTGGACAAAATGCACCACCAGTCCAAAGTTTTCGAGCACCCAAGATACAGCGCGGGATTAGCCGAGCGGTCTAAGGCGCTGCAGTCATGGATTGTGCGGCTAGTCCCGGCAGAGGTTCGAGTCCTCCTTCGGGCAAGGGTGTATGTGTTTGTGCTTAGGATAATTTAGATTAAGTAGTGTGTAAGCTTAGGGAATGATGACCTTAGCAGTTAAGTCCCATAAGATTTCACACACATTTGAACCCAAGATATACACTACATACTTTGTTTCAATGTACAAAAACATCATACAAATTATGAAGACCAGCAAAATACATATTTTCTGTCTCTGTCTTTAAGTACAATACAATATGGTTTAGATTTTAGCTTTTTCAAAGTATCCACCCTTGGTCCTCAGTACAGCTGCACCAACCCTTGGCATTCTGGAGATAAGATAGTGTTTTTGCGAATATTGCATTGCAACACGCCTGTAAATTATTCCAAAGTTATTCAACACTGGTGACCTCACTTTTCTCACTATCTTGTGAAGTTCATCTCATTAGAGATCAATGGCATTTAAATTAGGTAACTGACTTGGCCAAATCATATTCTTCAGTTCCTGGCATTTCTTTTTCTATTGACATGCTTTCTGCACAATTTACGATGTTTGAGATCATCGTCCTGCTGCAGAACAAATTCACGACTAATATGTCACTAGCCATATGGAACAGCGTTATTGATCAGTATCCTGTAATATCCTTCCTTCTTTAATGTTCCATTAACTCTCTCTAGGTCACCGACTTTATCACCCAATGGGCGTGGCACTCTGATCCTTCCCATGTTCTCGAACAAACATTCCACGATGGCTTCTAAATACTTAAAATTTAGAATGAAATTTTTCACAAAATCTGTGCTAACCAAGCACGACTCACTCCGTTGGAGGGCGAAACTTTGATTCTGGAAACATTCCCCACGCTGTGGCTAAGCCGTGTCTCCTCAATGTCCTTTCCTCCAGGAGTGCTATTCGCGTAAGTTTCGCAACAGAACTGCTGTGAAGTTTGGAAGGTAGGAGACGAGGTACTGGCCGAAGTAAAGCAATGAGGACAGGTCGTGAGTTGTGCTGGGGTAGCTCAGTTGGTAGAGGACTTGCTGCGAAAGACAAATGTCCCGAGTTCGACTCTCGGTCCGGCACACAGTTTTAATCTGCCAGGAAGTTCCATTTCAAACTTAGATTCGTTCGTGAATAAAATCTTGTATCATTTGAAATTTAGTTCCTCCCCGTAGAGTTGCTTGATGTGAAATTTAAAACTTTCCCGGCGTACAGATTCTTCTATAACACAATCCGACAGGTGTCGCCATGGGGAGTCCTTTGTCTCCCCTGGTGGCTGACCTTTTTATGGAAGAATTGAGGAGTGTGCATTCGCCTCAGCTATTCTAAGACCAACACTATTTTGGCGACAGTTTTGTACTTCCACCGCATGTTTTGGACTGTCTCCGGGAGTTCCTTCAACGTCTGAACTCTATGCATGAAAAATTAAAGATTTACAATATAGGTGTAGAAAGATGGTCGCTTGCTGTTTTTAGACGTCCAGGTGCAGCGTAAGAGCGATGGCACAGTTGGGCATTCTGTGTTTCGAAAGCCCACTCATATTGACCTTCATTTACAATTTACTAGTTGCCACCATTCTGCACAAACGGTGGGCGTTCTAAAGACGTTGACCCACCGAGTCCACACCATTTGGAACACCAAACGGAACTGGGACACCTCCAAAATGACTTCTTGAACAACCGATATTCGTGTCGGTTGTTCGGTATTGGTGTCGCCGGCCGGAGTGACCGTGCGGTTCTAGGCGCTACAGTCTGGAGCCGAGCGACCGCTACGGTCGCAGCTTCGAATCCTACCTCGGGCATGGATGTGTGTGATGTCCTTAGGTTAGTTAATTAGTTCTAAGTTCTAGGAGACTGATGACCTCAGAAGTTAAGTCGCATGGTGCTCAGAGCCATTTTTGATATTCGTGTCGACAAGTAAAGAGATCACTACAGACGTTGTTTACAGGTCCCGTAACTCTGCTCAAGCTAGAGAGGGTTTTTGATTCACTTTGTAGGAAGTACCAGAAATTACTTGTGTGTGGTGACTTCAATACAAAGTTTGTGTATGATGGTGCAAGAAAAAGGATGTTGGTAGATTTCATAAATTCATATTGTCTGATGCTGACTGTGTTTTTACCCACTAGGGCGCAGGGGAACAGTAGCGCAACCATAGACAATATTTTTATTCATTCTTCATTACTAGATGGGTATTCTGTTAGTAAAAGGTTGGATGGCCTTTCAGACCATGATGCACAAATTTTAACACTAAAAGGCTTTTGTACTCAAACAAATGTCACATATAATTACAAACTATGTAGGAAAGTTAGTCCAACAGCAATAGACAGGTTTTTAAACCTTGTCAAGGAACAATAGTGGCAGGATGCCTATAGTGCCAATGCTTTGCTTAACACATTTCTTATGCTCTTTGAGAGCTGCTTTCCATTAGAACGTTCTAAACGGGGTACTAGGCAGCCCGGGTGGCTGATTAGTGGGATAAGGATATCATGTACAGCAAAGTGGGTATTATATCAAAATGTTATAAGTAGTCACAATCAAGCTACAGTAGGTCAATACAAACAGTATTGTAAGGTGCTTAAAACAGTATGTGGTATGCAAATACTATAGCTAATTCACAGGATAAAATGAAAACCATATGTTCAGTTGTGAAGGAAGTGTCTGGTCAGCAGCACAAGGTCGACGATATAAAGTCAGTTCGTGGTAAAAATATTTGTTACTGATAAATCAGGTATATGTACAGTATTTAACAATCATTTTCTGAGCATTGCTGGTGAATAAAATAAAAATTTAGTTTCTACAGGGAATCATATAACTTTCTTGGCAAAAGCCTTTTCGAAATTGATATCTGAAATACTCCTCTGTGATACAGAGAAGGGGGAGATTGAGTCAATAATTAAATCACTGAAGACCAAAACTCTTATGGTTATGATGGAGTGCCTATCAGAATAGTAAACTACTGTGCTGCACATGTTAGCCCTGTATTTACCCATATTTGTATTTTTTCCATTAGGAATGGTCTGTTTCCTGATCGATTAAAGTACTCGGTAGTAAAGCGCTTTACAAAAAGGGACAAAGGGATAATATAGATAATTTTAGACTTATTTCTATGCCATCAGTGTTTGCTGAAGTTATTGAAAACGCTGTGTAGGTAAGGATAATTATTCGTTTTATATCACACGATTTGCTATCAAATGTACAGTTCGGCTTTAGAAGTAGTTTAACAACTGAAAATGCTGTAACCTCTTATCTCTGTGAGGTACTGGATGGGTTAAACAAAAGGTTCGAACGCTAGGCATATTTTTTTATTTAACTAAGGCGTTTGCCGAGAGTTCCAGAAAATGTACAGAAAATTGGAATAGAGATCAACATAAGCATCATTTCCGCCCCTTCTTATTGCTCTTGAAAACCACACATTCCATGTTGTACCACCACACAGTGAGACCTTCAGAGGTCATGGTCCAGTTTTCTGTACACACCGGTACCTCTAATACCCAGTAGCACGTCCTCTTGCATTGATGCATGCCGCTATTCGTCGTGGCATACAGTCCAGAAGTTCAGCAAGGCACTGTTGGTCCAGATCGTCCCACTCCTCAACAAATACGACGTAGATCTCTCAAAGTGATTGGTGGGTCACGGCGTCCATAAATATACCTTTTCAATCTATCCCAGGCATGTTCGATGGGGTTCATGTCTGGAGAACATGCTTGCCACTCCAGTCGAGCGATGTCGCGATCTTGTGGAAGTCATTCACAAGATGTGCACGATGGGGGCACGAATTGTCGTCCATAAGGCGAATGCCTCGCCAATATGCTGCTGATATGGTTGCACTACTGGTCGGAGGATGGCATTTATGTATCGTACAGTCGTTACACCGCCTTCCAGCACCACCATAGGCGTACGTGGGCCCCACATAATGCCACCCCAAAACAGCAGGGAACCTCCATCTTGCTGCACTCGCTGAACAGTGTGTCTAAGGCATTCAGCCTGATCTGGTTGCCTCCAAACACGTCTCCGACAATTGTTTGGTTGAAGGTATATGCGATACTCATCGGTGAAGAGAACGTGATGACAGTCCTGAGCGGCCCATTCGGCATGTTGTTGGGGCCATCTGTAGCGCACTGCATGGTATCGTGGTTGAAAGATGGACCTCGCCATGGATGTCGGGAGTGAAGCTGCGCATCATTCAGCCTATTGCGCACAGTTAAGAGTCGTAACACAACGTCCTGTGGCTGCACGACAAGCATTATTCAACATGGTGGCGTTGCTGTCAGGGTTCCTCCGAGCCATAATCCGCAGGTAGCAGTCATCCACTGCAGTAGTAGCCCTTGGGCGGCCACAGCGAGGGATGTCATCGACAGTTCCTGTCTATCTGTAACTCCTCCATGTCCGAACAACATAGCTTTGGTTCGCTCCGAGATACCTGGACATTTCCATTGTTGAGAGCCCTTCCTGGCACAATGTGGACGCGATTGAACCGCGGTATTGACCGTCTAGGCATGGTTAACCTACAGACCTCCTTCCTGATGGAATGACTGGAACTGATCGGCTGCCCGACCCCCTCTTTCTTATAGGCGCTGCTCACGCATGGTATTTTACATCTTTGGGCAGCTTTAGTGACATCTCTGAACAGTCAAAGGGACTGTGGACGGCGCAACGTATCAAATTTTTTTCTTAACATTTATTTCTCAGCACAACCTAACCTAAAGCAGCTCTACAACCTTTTCAGAGAGAGGGGTGGGGGAGGGGGGATGTATAGGGGGAGTGAGAGAAGGGGGAAATAAAGGGAAGCGTGCGGTAGTGGAAGTGGGGCGGGTGCGTTTACTTTTTAGCGGGCGTGAGGTACTCTGGGTAACATTCGAGGAAAAGAAATAAACATGTCTTAAGACAATTGAGTAGAATTTCAATGATTTAAATACTGAGCGGGGTGAACGAACTGCAGTCTGTTTGCGTCTCTGAATGTCAACAGACAGGAGTCACTGAAGAGTAACTGAGTTTTTCGAACCCGACGAAGTCGCGTCGGAAGATGGCATCCTCTTTCGTATTTACAGCGCTGTTTCCTCTAGGCCATCTATAAAGGTACAGCATAATTTAGAGGGCGAAAATGTTTTGCTGTCGCCCCATTTCCTCGAAAGGAAACGAGCACGGCCTGGGTTACCCTTTAGGCACACTCTTTACGACGGTCTTGTAATAAAGCGGATTTACGTCAGGCGCCCGAGAAAAGGCCTCCTGCCGAGGCGAGCCGTGGAGTGTCACCGGACAATAAAGAGCCGCGCACGTACAAGAAGCGCCGATGTTATTGCCGAGGAGCTGCGCCTGGTCCGTAATTAAATGTGCGTTGGCTTGGAAGGGAAAAAATGTTAGTACACAAGACGAAACGATCCTGAGGAGCGAAAATTTCCACGTTGTCCCTCTGGAGTTATTTGGAGACGTGCATGTGACGTATCAGGAAACCTAGTAGATTCAGTCAGTAAAGACGTAAAAGACGTGGGACGCTTGGCCACAGCAGACTACCAGATGAGGAAAGCAATTCAACAAGTCCCAGTATCGCTGCTGTCCGTCGAGAGACAGGCCAGGTATTAATAGTATGATTGCAACTGGCACGCTTCATGGACATCTGGTAGACCAGATACATGGTACCCCTTTGTAATGTTACTTTTCTCTTCAGGCTTCGACGCTTCGTCTAATACACAGCAGAGAAGAGTACTCTAATGTTCAGTCCAGTCACGTTAACATGACCACCTGTCAAAAGCTTGAACAACCACCTTTCGCAGGGAAAGAGTCAGTAAGTTCAGGAAGGCGCAGACAGGGACGTGGAGCCATGCCGTCTCCAGTGCCATGGCCATTTGCGCTAGGTTTCTCGGTTGAGGATCCATTGCGCGAACGGCCTGTGGACCAGTGGAGTACAGTAAACTCATACTGGGGCTCTTCGAACACGCACGTAGACTGCTGGCTGTGAGACACGTTACGTTGTCCTGCTGGTATATGCCATCGAGCCGAGGAAAAACAAACTGAATATAGCGGTGGACATGGTCCCCAAGGATAGATGAATACTTGTGTTGATCCATTTTGCCATCCGGAATGACGAGATCACCCAGAGAATGTCACGGAAATATTCCTCAGACCATAACACTCCCTCCTCCGAACTGGAACCTTTCGACAATAGTTGTGGGGCTGTACACGCAAAACGCCATCTTTCCATTGGAGCAACAAAACGTGATACATCTGAAAAGGCCACCTGTCGCTTGTCAGTGAACGTCTAGTTGAGGTACTGGTGTGCAAATTCCAGACTTTGTTGCCGATGAACCGCTGTCGTCATGGGTGCACGAACCACGCGCCTGCTGCGGAGGCTCATGTGCAGCAACGTTCGGTGAACGGACGGTCATTGAGGAGACATTGCTGGTAGCCACATCTGGGCGGACAGCTGCTCAACAGTTGCACGTCTATTCGCCCGCATACATCTCCCCAGCCGTCGTTCACTCCTGTCATATACGGCCCGTGGTGCACCGCAGTTGCCTCGCCGCCTGTTTTGGATAATATCAATTTGCCATACACTGTTCAGTTTTCAAACTTAGCTGTTTTGGAAATGCTTCCTCCCTTAGTCCGAAAGCCAATGCTCGTGTCCTTACGGACGTCAGATAAATCGCTCCGTTACTGCATTACGACATCGACTGCACTGTTTCTGGCTTCTCCTTCCCTCCTCCCACACCCGGCCCGCCCCCTCCTCAAACAGGGTTTATATACCCTCCACTGCTGGTGCTGCTACCTGCCGTCTGTGAGCGGTTATTGCACGTTAACGTCCATCATAGACGGTGGTCACTGCACTGTGTAAAATTTTGTTTTAATCATACTCTCTTTTTGTAAATCGAAGATCGATTGCAAGCACACCGTCTATAATCAGCTGCTTCAAACGGTGACCGTCTCTTTTCTATCAGTGTCTTTACTAATAATTATTTTCTTCAGTTTTCTTTGCGTAGTTTTCGCATTTGCCTCCCCTGCGATATATCCCCAGCAATACTAACTTGTATTCGAACTCAAAGCTACCTCTTATTCGCAATGATATAATAGGCTCTGAGGGACGTTGCTTTCGTGAACTGATCTCGCAAACCCTGATAACGGGAACACTGTTCGACTTTCCGAAATTTTCTTCAAAAATCGTTCTGAAGCAATTGGAGCATCACATTCGATGTGCGAGGCTGAAATACCTCGATACACGTAACTTGTTCCGTCTAAAATACAATGTTTTAATCAGTATTGCATTTAATCAGATTTGCACGGGTTCAAGAATATTCTGCTTTGATCCACTCACGTCAGTCATATGGAAAATTGGCCTTCAGTGCCGATGGAAAATGTACAGGTGATCATTTGACTTATAAGACAGTTAGTAATTCTGATGAAGCCTTTGCTCACGCCACAAGAATGACGTCACAAGACACCATAATAAATTAAGCTACCTCAGTTGAAGAAGTTGGCAGTTAAGGAGAGTTTTTCAGTGAGTCAGTGCAGCTACTAGAAGAGCGATGGGAATGACCGGAGACTGTTTGATCTAACAGCTTCGAATTACTCTATGCATCTTCGATTCTTCCTGGACAAAAGGACTAGAAAAAGATATCTACGCAAATTGAGTGTTTGAGAGGCTACTAATTGGCTCCATAATGCCAATAACTAATTACAGATAGACCTCAATGTGCCATGAGGGACCCATTTTTCCTTCCAGAGACAGAACGTGGGTTGTGGTGACATCGAGACGTGCTGTCAAATGGTTCAAATGGCTCTGAGCACTATGCGACTTGACTTCTGAGGTCATCAGTCCCCTAGAACATAGAACTAATTAAACCTAACTAACCTAAGGACATCACACACATCCATACCCGAGGCAGGATTCGAACCTGCGACCGTAGCGGTCGCTCGGTTCCAGACTGTAGCGCCTAGAACCGCACGGCCACTCCGGCCGGGGACGTGCTGTCACGACCCAGTTATGCACCATGGAATATGTTACTAGGAAATCTGGCAGTTCGCCCAGGAATTCTATAGTTGTTTATGCTTCCCGAAAAACGTTCATTGACGCTCAGGTGAACTGTGCGAATCGATGTTGTCCGTCGGAAGTGGAAATTCAGATTTGTTCGCGGTCTGAAGCGCTAACTGCAGCTTTCCTCGCAGCTACCTCCTAGGTCCTAGGGGTACGTCGGAGTAGCTTTAAATCTACTGTCACCGCAGTCAATCTCGTAGTGACGTATCACATCATGCGCTATTATTATTTTCGTATGCATCAATTAGAAGAACAAATGCAATACATATTTAAACAAGAAATATACACGGACACCTATTTACGCTGTATAATCATTAAACGGGCCGGACTAAACATGTGTGTCTGAAGAGTCAGTCCATTAGAGCGCCTCGTTAGATACTTTATGTGTTGCTGAAAGTACACAACAGTATGCGATTTATCTTATTGGCTATGCCGTTGCATATTCTTAAACACAATGTTCACTATGTGATGACATGCATAGAAGTGTTATTTATGCAAAAGATTCGAGCTATGATACATATCCAGTATATGAATGTGACATACACATATATTTAAAATTTTTGCTGTGCTCCCCTTGAAAATGGCTAAAAGGTCGGAACTGTTGTACTCTATTTTACAGCTAAATAGTTTTGACAGTAAAAGGCGACGATGATGTTTACAAAACATTTCTTGTTTCCTTTCCTGAATGTAATGTCTTTTTTATGCTACTTTTTCATTTGCGTGTTCCGCCCGGTGGTGTTTTTCCACATTGATGTGTGTCGCCAGTGCAAACATTCCTTGCGATTTCAATCACAACTGGCGTTCCCAGTGTGCAGACCCAGTTTAATCTCTCACTGTTTTGTTACACTACCGTCTGTGGCGAGCAATTCAGGAACGTTGACGGAATGAGTTAAATCTTCTGGCTACTGAAAGGACATCATTTGGTGGCGGCATAGATTGAATAGCTCTCCAACACTCTGTTGTGTGCTATTCGCTGGAGTGTGGTCATCGCACGAGCAGCCTGTGTTTCTCGGTATTTCATTTTTTTCTAGATTTTAAATAGTATTTTAATGAGTGACACGTGCTAGCTTGATTCCATGTTGGTGAAGGCTTCTCTTTCTCACTATACAGTTTCGTTCGTAGGTCACTAGAATATAGGTCGACAGATTTCCGCAGATTGTCGACATTGGCTGGTGTACGGCTCATAGTGCGAAAGTACTAAAATTCTCTCGTGACTTCTTCTTACTGAGACAGTGTAATTAAAGAAACGGTCGGAATTCATTTCGTAACAAAATGTTGTGAACATAAACGTGGGTTTTCAGCTTGGCACAGCATGGGATCCAACGCTGACAATATTAGTGAGAGCGCCGGCCGAAGTGGCCGTGCGGTTAAAGGCGCTGCAGTCTGGAACCGCAGGACCGCTACGGTCGCAGGTTCGAATCCTGCCTCGGGCATGGATGTTTGTGATGTCCTTAGGTTAGTTAGGTTTAACTAGTTCTAAGTTCTAGGGGACTAATAACCTCAGCAGTTGAGTCCCATAGTGCTCAGAGCCATTTGAACCATTTTATTAGTGAGAGCGACCGCAAAGGGAAACTACTGCGCGCCTAAGGGCTCTCGCTGTGATGACTTAAATATTCGGATAACGGCGGCGATGATGGCTACACGCCGGTGCGGACGCACGTTCCGGCTTGTCTGCTTCCGGCGGAATCGCCGACGCGGCCTGGCGGCAGCGCACAGAATGAATGGCAACCTTTGCGCGTGCTATTATGTCAAGTGAAGTGGAGGGGGGGGGGGGGGGGGAGAAAAGGGATTGAACTGAGGGTATCAGCAGCATCGGGAGTCAGCGGCTTTGAATGAAAATGTGTGCTGGACTGGGACTCGAACCCGGGATTTCATACTTACCAGGCACTTGCGTTAGCCACCCATCGCCAAGGCTACTGGCAAATCTCAGTAAAATGGCGATGGCCTCGGACAAAAGTGGCGTCCAGAAGACGGTGAACTGTGTACAGATGCTGCGTGTAGGAAGGGCGTTAATATCCATCCTCTGCCTTTCGATGAAGTTCTGCCAAGCTAAGGACAACTTGTTGAAATATTATCGTTGAAAGTAGATGCCTTACTTTTAATAGAGATTACTGGTTCTAGACGGCCATGTCACTCCAGTGGATCAATGTGATATACCCCTACAAGGTGTTGACTATGCGGCGTCAACAACATCTGACATTAAACTCTGTTTATTGATGTGAGACTGAAGCGCAGTAGCTGACCTCCCGATTCTGCAGACGTGTTTACTCTGTCCTGTCGTGATGTCATTCCTGTAGAAATATCTAACGAAGTACGCGCAGTGGCGTTTTCAGACTGATCTGTAAGGGTTGTCGAGGCGATAGGTTGACATTTGGTCGGGGTTGTTGCAAGTTGATGAGTCCATTTTGAATATAGTATTTCTACGGCTGACCTAATCGTCTTCTTCACCTGCTGAGAACAGCTGTGGTATAGACTCCAGCCAGACGGTCTTTCAGACTGCCCACGTAAGCGACTTCTACAGGTGACGAGTAATGAGCAAGGTGGTGCAGTGGTTAAGGCACTGGTCTAGCATTCTAGTAGAGTAGTGTTGCAATCCTCATTTGCTCTTCCTAATTTATGTTATCATGCTTTTTTGAATTGAGTAACGCAAATGCCGTGATGATTCTTTTGCAAAGGCCCGCCGATTGCCTTCCCGTCCATCCCTCGTGACGGATTCTGCTGCTTCTCTCTTGAACTCTAAAATAGGTTCGTCCAAAGATTGCCTCTTACCTTTCCTAAGTGACAAATCTAAAGATAACCACAACTGTGAGATGCTATCTCGTAGACATATCAGACATACAAAGAATGTTGCATTCAGCAGTGACTTTATGCTTGGACATGTTGCAAAATATTGTCCGGCTGAAGGAAAAAAAAGTCTTCAACTGGAAACGACTGTTAAACACCTGGAACAACTGTTTTCTTACAGAAATGGAAAAACGGCTCTACATTTCTTTTTGCAAACATGCCACTACTGAATGTTTACTCCACCAACGTGTTAGGAGTTTTCATTCACCAGTAAACCATATCAGATTTTTATGTGTTGAATATGAAGGACATTGTATGGGTCACAAAGGCGCGAGCACTCGACGCCATAAGGCATGTATTCGTTTGCAAGTAGCGGCTGTAGTTTGTCGTTGTATTTTACAGTATTGTAAACTGTGCTTTGCCACCAATGGCTACCATTTTGAGCATGTGGAACCTTGCGAGTATTTCATCTGTCGTGTTATTTACGTCGCAGTTCCTGTGTCACAGTAATTTGGGACACAGTGTGGCGCCGGTCATAGTCTTTTTTGTTGAAGTGGACGCGACTACTATGCCCCAGCGAAAAACGTATATCAGCGTAGGCAGCAACGAAGACAACTGTGGGAAGAAAACATTTATTTCGGCTCTAACTTTCTTCGGTCAGAGGTGGTACTGCACGACGTACCACCCAAACACAACAGCGATTCTATGCTGTTTATTACAACGTGATAATTCCCAGGACCGGTTTCCTCTCTGAATTGCGTTCCCTTGACGATTGCAGCTAAAGAGATATTTTCAAGGAGTATGCTGGAACTGGCATTGGCACAACGAATAATGCAGGGTACGTTCAAAAAAGTTCGGTGAAATGCATAATGAAAGTACAAAAAATGCCATTATGTTCCTTCGGAGAAATCGCCATTGGTGGCAGTGAACTTTTGACAAAATTAATGAAAGCCACTGGTAAGTGTTAGTGGAGGCTTCCTTTGTAAATGATCAAATTTTAATTCAGCCCTCTTTGCACAGTGACCTTGATGGTTGCTTATTTTATTCCGTGACGCAGCTCAGACAGTTGTCCTTCCGTCTGAAACACATTTTTACCAAAAGAAGTGCCGCATTGGACGTAGCTGTGGACCTTCTTTCGGAAGGCACAGGGCTGAACTTCCTTCCATCCAGATTTTACGTCGTGCCTCTAAATCTCTTAGGGCAGATAGAACGCGGCCTATTTTCTTCCCGTACCCAGTACAAGCTAATAATACTCCATCTATAATAATCTTGTCGTCAATAGGTGCACGCCTCTAGTAAATGCTTCTTACTCACTTCTTTTGTGTCATACAATGATACCAACATCGTATAAATCTTCATCACCGACTTTTTTGCCATTTTGTTATGAAATTTGATGTTTATACGGTGTTCCATTGCACTGTGAGATGTTTCTTAAACACTCACCGTGTTCGATTATCTGCAAACCTGTGAAAGCTTGGTGTGCATGCGCACGTACTCCGTAGGAGAACTTCCGGTAGTAATGTTCGGAAATCATAGGTGGAATAATCAGTGACAGTAAAAGTCTGAGTCAGGCTTGGAGGCATGCTCTAGTACGCTTATGTTTAAGTTGATTATTCACGAAAACAGGAAATATACTTCCGTACATCAATCTTCTAATGAATAATGATACAGCAGCTGTTGTATTTATATGTAGCAACAGTAACACGATCAGCTGAGTATATTAATTTTCTTTAATTTCAACCGGCTTCGGTGCTACAATCCATCAACTTTAGACCTCTCTGCTTCAAAGGCTGATCATGTTTTCAACATAAATGATCGCCATAATTCTAGTAAAAGATAGCTGACGTGATGTACTGCAAACAGACTCACCATACACGATAAGTTATGTGGAGTTCTGTTGACCTGGTCCTTTCTGGTCCTTTTACTTGAAATGCGGCGGTGGTTCACGTCCCCTCGTAGAAGGGACTGAAAACGGCGGATTGTACCTCCGAAATCGGATACAGTTAAACAGAACTAATATACACAGCCCATGGTGTTAAATATGTACAGGAAATATAGGTTCGAGTCCGGATTTGGCGCCGCGCGGAGTAGCCGGGAAGTTTTGAGTCCTAGCACGGGCATGGGTATGTGTGTGTGTGTGTGTGTGTGTTGTCCTTAGTGTAAGTTAGATTAAGTAGTGTATAAGCCTAGAGACCGATGATCTCAGCAGTTTGGTTCCCATAGGAACTTACCACAAATTTCCACATTTCCGGATCAAGCAAAAATTTTTAGTTCTCAGGACGTATTTCCTGTTTCATCATTTGTGAATTGTTTGCACAGATATCATGTCACGTCACTGCATCTTCGTTGATTTCATTCGTCTCCAAGTATTGATTCATTTCATTTCACTGCAGGTAGAAAGCTGTAAGGGAGGATCCGGTAAGAGCATGCAGTTAAGGAAAAATACAGATGTCTACATAATCTAACTATATGTACACCAGTCCGTCATTGAAGCTCGTACATATTAATCATTGCAAAATTAATGCAATTTGAATCTCATGCCGTAGAGAAAGAGAGCCAGAACAGAAAATTGTTGACTGCGCACCTTACCTGCACAGCCGAACAAGAGTACGCATTCAATCGGCCGTGAGTTTGCACATGAAATTCTTCAGTTGTGGTCATAGACATAATGTACCACACCTTCATAATCTACGCTTCCCTCATAGCACTTTCTTTTACTTTTATCACACTGTATCTATTAATCACCAGACGTGCACCCTAGGAAAATTAATATTTTTTTCGCAGGATAGGTTTTATGGGGATCTATGAACGCTTTCCTCTTGACAGAATGAGGTTTTTCCTGTCTAGAAGATTCTGTTTTGTTTTTCATTACTTTCAATTTTCCTTGTCTTCCCTGATGAGGAGAGGATTTCTGGTTTATGGTCTCTTGCTTCCTTCTGTCAAGTGAAAATTTTTAGAGAGCGCAAAGCAGATGTCTGAAGCTCCTGGCTGGGTTTCCCTCTCTGGAACAGTGTCTCCAGTTGTGTTATACTCGATCATCTGAAATGGAGCTTTGTCCCTTGCCGTTACACGAGAAAGACCAAAGTGCTCCACCAGATAGGATGTTTTCATAGTCGCATTGCATGAAATGCTTTTACTGCCTTCTCTATTGTTGTACTTCTTAATAAACCACTGCCAGTGGTCACTACTGTTCTCCGAAAGCTGACTAGTTCACGAGTGTATCGGTAGATCCCACCACATGAAAGACAGGTGCTACCGTGTAGACAGTGGAGTTCTAGGTAGTTGTACATAATGCAATCAAAATGCAGTGAGTGGTTAAAACCGCTTACATTACGAGGTGCACTTTCTTACTTAAATACCAAGAAAGAATTGATGAGTAACAGCAACCGTCAGTAAGCACTGCTACAATGCCTAGCCAGTACGCGTTTCCCGCAAAGTACCTATTACACGGAACAACTTAAAGTGCTTTCTCTTGGAAGGTGCATAGTGTAACATATTTCCTGACCGCGTCTGTGTGGTAGTCCTGTTCACCAATGTGGTCAGTTACCGATTACAGGGAAAGGGGGTTGTGTTTGGTCTGTAGACGATGGTCGATCTTTCCTCAATTCTCCTAAATAGGGAATGGGTTGGGTCTATGTGTTCGACTCGAGACAGTCACTTCTCCGCGACGGCTTGTGTTTTCCAACACCGTGCCCAGTGCCAGTCCCGGCAGTGGGCAACACTTTGAAGAAGCGCTATGCATGCGAACAGGAAAAGGCCAGTGAAATTGACTCATTCTGCTCCTGATTCTGATTGACTGGGAGGTCTGATTGTTAAATAATTTCGTGGAGCAGTCTGGAGTTCACAAATGGAAGAGTCTGCCAGCATCCCTCGTGGGGTGTAGAAGTTGTGTCCCCTCCAGGGCGCAGCTGGTGTCTTCTTAGTGTATCCCAGGAATTAAGAACTCAGAAATTCAACAGAGCTATTTTTTACAGAGAGAAATATCACTAGATTGCAAAGGTGCGTTTCCGTGTGCGAGAGTGGTTTTCGGGTTGAACTGTCCGGAGTTCTAGGCTAGTATTGCCTTTAAGAGACCGTTCACCACTTTGTGGGCAGAGGCCGCCCATTAGATCGCGGGGCCAGCAGCTAGCTGCACGCTGGTGTTCCAGTAAACGAGAAGGTCTTGGCGAGGTATAGTGATAGCCAGTAATTTATATTTGTTTCTGTGTAACTTCTGAGTTAAATTTTTGAAAGACTCTTTCCCTAATGTCTTTGAACTTAGATTTGTTACACTATGTGATCAAAAGTATCCGGACACCTGGCTGGAAATGACTTAAAAGTTCGTGGCGCCATCCATTGGTAATGCTGGAATTCAATATGGTGTTGACCCACCCTTAGCCTTGATGACAGCTTCCACTCTCACAGGCATACGTTCAGTCAGGTGCTGGAAGGTTTCTTGGGGGAATGGTAGCACACTCTTCACGGAGTGCCGCACTGAGGAGAGGTATCGATGTCGGTCGGTGAGGCGTGGCACGAAGTCGGCGTTCCAAAACATTCCAAAGGTGTTCTATAAGATTCCGGTCAGGACTCTGTGCAGGCCCGTCCATTACAGGGATGTTATTGTCGTGTAACCACCCTGCCACAGGCTGTGCATTATGAGCAGGTTAGGGACCGATGACCTTAGCAGATTGGTCCCATAGGAACTTACCACAAATATCCAAATGAACAACAGGTGCTCGATCGTGTTGAAAGATGCAGTCGTCATCCCCGAATTGCTCTTCAACAGTGGGAAGCAAGAAGATGCTTAAAACATCAATGTAGGCCTGTGCTGTGATAGTACCACGCAAAACAACTACGGGGGTAAACCCCTTCCATGAAAAACACGACCACACCATAACACCACCGCCTCCGAATTTGCTGTTGGAACTACACACGCTGCCAGATGACGTTCACCGGGCATTCGCCATACCCACACCCTGCCATCGGATCGCCACATTGTGTACCGTGATTCGTCACTCCACACAATGTTTTTCCGCTGTTCAATCGTTTTACGCTCCTTACACCAAGCGAGGCGTTGTGTGGCATTTACCGGCGTGATGTGTGGGTTATGAGCAGCCGCTCGACCATGAAATCCAAGTTTTCTCACCTTCTGTCTAACAGTCTTAGTACTTGCAGTGGAACCTGATGTAGTTTGGAATTCCTGTGTGATGGTCTGGATAGATGTCTGCCTATTACACATTACGACCCTCTTCGACTGTCGGCGGTCTCTGTCAGTGAACAGACGAGATCGGCCTATACGCTTTTGTGCTGTACGTGTCCCTTCACGTTTCCACGTCACTATCACATCGAAAACAGTGGACTTGTGGATGTTTAGGAGTGTGGAAATCTCGCATACAGACGTATGACGCAAGTCACACCCAATCACCTGACCACGTTCGAAGTCTGTGAGTTCCGCGGAGCCCCCCATTCTGCTCTCTCACAATGTCTAATGACTGCTGAGGTCGCTGATATGGAGTACCTTGCAGTAGAGGGCGGCACAATGCACCTAATATGAAAAACATATAATTTTGGGTGCGTCCGGATACTTCTGATCGCATAGTGTATGTGGAAGTTATTGGCAGAAGTTGCTAGGAACGAGCTGCAGGCAGTGTATGAACAGTAAGCGGTGTACACATTCCTATCCAGCGGTCGGATCTTGGAAAAATGAACGTGAGATGGTGTACTGGCCAGCCTGTGTATGGTTTAAAGTGCTTCGCCACGGTCGCGTAAGCAAATGATAGGCTGGTCTCCGTTTGCGCCTCAGAAAATACAATACACAAATAGTTAAACACGTTGAAGCACACAATAAACTTTACACGATTCACATACGGGTGTGCACAAATCCTCCCAGCATTTTTAGGTAACTGACGACGGAGACGACAGAAAGCATAGCCGGACGCGAAGTTGGTGTCGTTGTTGACGTATTCAGTTAGAAGATTGGTTTGATGCAGCTCTCAACACTACTTTGCCGAATGCAAGCCTCTTCATGTCCAAGTAACTACTGCAACCTACATTCCTTAACTACGGCAACCTACATTCTTTTGTACCTGCTTACTGTGTTCATCTCTTCGTCTCCCTCTGTAATTTTTACCACCCACCATACTTCCGTGGAATGCTAAATTGATGATCCCTTAACATCTCAGAACATGTCCTATGAACCGATTTCTTCTTTTAGTCGAGTTGTGCCACTAGTCTCTTTTCTCCCCAATGCTTTCATTAGTTACGTGATCTACCCATCTACTCTTCAGCATTCTTCTGTAGCACAACATTTCAAAAGCTTCTATTCTTCTTGTCTAAACTATTTATGTTCCATGTTTCTGTTTCATATATGGCTACACCCCAGATAAATACCTTCATGAAAGACTTCCCAACACTTAAATTTATATTCCATGTTAAATTTCTTTTCTTCAGAAACTCTTTTCTTGCCATTGCCAGTCCACAGTTTATATCCTCTCTACTTCGGCCATCGTCAGTCAATTTGCTGCCCATAAAACAAAACTCTTCTGCTATTTTAAGTATCTCGTTTCCTAATGTAACTCACTCAGCATCGCCCGATGTAATTCGAGTACATTCCATTGTCCTTGTTTTGCTTTTGCTGATGTTTTGTAATATCTTCCTTTCAGGACACTGTCCATTCCGTTCAAGTGTTTTTTCAAGTCTTTTTCTGTCTCTGACAGAATTACAATGTTGTCGGCAAAACTCAAGTTTTTATTTTGCCTCTCTTAACTTTAATTCCTACTCCAAACTTTTATTTGGTCTCCTTTACTGCTTCTTCAGTGTACACACTGAATTACATCGGGGATATTCTACAACACTATCTCACTCCCTTCTCAACCACTGCTTCCCTTCCTCGGCTCTATAACTGCCGTCTGATTGCTGTACAAGTTGTATATAATCTTTAGCTCCCTGTATTTTCTCCCTTAAATGAGAAAATTTTGCGAAATCTGGAATACAGCGGATCACGTACTAGACGGGATTAACACTAGAAGAAGCAGAAGATGGAGTAGTGAGAACATTAACCCTGTCTCACGGGCGAAAGCGAGGCTGGCGACACGTCTGTAGACTCATTTCATAGCGCAACAGAACAGAGAATCTCAGTCCAGGTCCGCCAATAACCGTTCCCAATTAAATCGGCAGAGCGGCATGCCAAGCAAGTTGACTAGCGCGCTGCATATCGCAAAGACAACAGGTACGATTATAATGCAGCGAGCGGGGACAGTAGCCGCACGGCAGTATCCGTGCGCCTGTCATGTGGCACTCCTTTAATGTACCGTACTTTACGGACTATAAGACGCACTTTTTTCTTCCAAAGATTGCCTCCAAAATTCAAGTGCATCTTATACTCGGAATTTATATAATAATGTTCAGTGTTTGATTAAAATTCCCGCCAGTCTTAAAAATGGCCATATATTCGATGCCGCGGGAAACTTATCTCTATCTGGTAACACTGGATTCAACTGACAGCAGCAGTGCACCGATGTGAGGAACATGAGTTGTGGGGATTCACAAGCTTGCTGACTCTGTCTCCCTCCCGCCCCGCCATCACAAACCCAGAACACTGTCTAGTCTATGATGCGTCATTGCAGACTACGGTGCCAGTGAACTTGAACCGAAAATGATTTGTGTTATGGGTAACAGTACAATATTATTGTTAGTAGCTAGAAAGAAGGATCCTTTATTGTATGATTATATGATAGCGGAACAAACACTGGTAGCAGTTACTTCTGTAAAATATCTGGGAGTATGCGTGCGGAACGATTTGAAGTGGAATGATCATATAAAATTAATTGTTGGTGAGGCGGGTACCAGGTTGAGATTCATTGGGAGAGTGCTTAGAAAATGTAGTCCATCAACAAAGGAGGTGGCTTACAAAACACTCGTTCGACCTATACGTGAGTATTGCTCATCAGTATGGGATCCGTACCAGATCGGGTTGACGGAGGAGATAGAGTAGATCCAAAGAAGAGCGGCGCGTTTCGTCACAGGGTTATTTGGTAACCGTGATAGCGTTACGGAGATGTCTAATAAACTCAAGAGGCAGACTCTGCAAGAGAGGCGCTCTGCATCGCGGTGTAGCTTGCTCGCCAGGTTTCGAGAGGGTGCGTTTCTGGATGAGGTATCGAATATATTGCTTCCCCCTACTTATACCTCCCGAGGAGATCACGAATGTAAAATTAGAGAGATTAGAGCGCGCACGCAGGCTTTCAGACAGTCGTTCTTCCCGCGAACCATACGCGACTGGAACAGGAAAGGGAGGTAATGACAGTGGTACGTAAAGTGCCCTCCGCCACACACCGTTGGGCGGCTTGCGAAGTATAAATGTAGATGTAGTTTCATAGTGGAAAAAAATAAAAGGTATTCATATGATGCGTGCTCTAAATTGTAAGCAACAACACATGTAGAAGAACATGGAGACAGAGCACCTGGTCGGCATTTCGGCCCTGCACCAACAGAAAAAAAAGCTATTCGCCATTGGTGGCTAGTATAGAAGAACTGACAAAAATGAGGAAGACTAAATGTGCAAGTAGAGGACTGAATGGAAAATGGCCGAAACTAGAGGATGACGTATGGTTTCAAAGACACCGCCAAATGGCAGTGGAATTAATACGAAAATGATTCAAATACACGTTCGTAAGCTAGCGGTACCATGGAACAGACTTTTAAGGGTGGAGTTGGTTGGTACTACAGGTTTATGAAGCGTCATGAACTTAGCATGAAAACCAAAACCAAAATATCTCAGGAAATCAGTATAAAGAGAAAATATTGTCTTTCCTTCGCTTTATTATTCAATACCGAAAGGAAACCAATGTGGAACTATCCAAATAGCGAATGTAGACAAAACTCCTATGACATTTGATGTACCGAGTAACAGAACTAATGCCATGAAAGGTGCTAAAACTGTAACTATGGAATAAGTGGACATGTAAAAATGCATTACACTGTCGTCGTTTTATGTTGTGCTGACGGTATTAAACTTAATCCAATGATCATTTTAAAGCTCAAATCAACGCCAAAACCTCCTGAAATACAACCAGGTGTTATTGTTCACGTACATGACAAGGGTTGGATTGGCGAAGCTGGTACGCAATTATGGATTAACAGTGTGTGAGAGCGAGAGAAGGAAAGGTACTTTCTTTAAGAAGTGTTCTCTTCTTGTGCTATATCAGCTTAACAAACTGCAGCCTCTTGATGTCTCGATAAATAAACTGTTTAAAGTGTATAAGAGAGAGCAATGGAACAAATGGATGATGGATGAAATCCAACATGCTGAAGGGAGCTGTAAAACGAACTACGATCAAACAAGTTTGTCAGTGGATAAAACAGTCGTGGTCTAGAGTGAGAGAAGAAATTATTGTTAAATGTTTCAAGAAGTTCGGCCTAAGTAACGCTCTCGATGGCAGTGAAGAGGACAACGTTTACGACGTTAAAGGTCAGTTCAGTTTTATAAAATAAGAGTTTTTTTAGTCTGGTTTTGCAATAATAAAAATGGTAAAAACGTTATTTTTCTAGAAAACTGCTCAAAAATTAGGGTGTGTCTTATAGTGCGTAGCGTTAGTCCATAAAACACGGTAACTGAATGCAAGCCTTCCCAGCGCCGCGCCTCTATTAGCGGGATAGCGGAGAAACGAGAGCGGCGCGCTGCTCGACTGCTCGCCAGAGGGTCGTCGTATCCAGTCAAAGAAGTGGAATGTGACAGGCGCACTGGCTGCTGGCGCGCGGCAAATAGCCCCACAGCCGCCACACTGTAATCCCACCTAACTTGAATGGCTGGCCGCAGCCGAGAGTGTGGTATGGCACGTCGTCACGGAAGCTCCGAGGCACGGACTGAAGAGGGGCGTTTCAGTACTCGTGACCCAACCTCCCCTACCACATCGTGTTTGAGGTTAGGCACGTGACCCTTACGGTCAAAAAGTGAGATAACCAAGGTCCCGTGATCACGGTTAAAAGTAAAGCGTGTTTAAAATGTCTCTGCGGTGAGCCAACGTTAATTCTCCGTCAGCAAACCGTCGTCAGCCAACCGCGTGTTTGACCGCAGATTACTCCGTGCATTCCAGTGGAAGGCGCCATGGATACGCAAAGATATCAGTAGGGATATGAATTTGGACACACACATTTTCTACACGAGTCGCTGGTGAGTGACGTCATTGTCAGATGCTCACACTTCCGTCAACAAGCAATTGTCTATTTAAGCCTCGCTACTAGTCCATTCTTTTATTTGTGGCGAATTGGAAAACAAAAGAACAACACCAAATATTATGAAGTATGAGATGGATAAACTTTTTTAACTGGTTGGTGCGAATGCATCAGTTCTCTTAAATAAAAGGAATGATAGCTACAGTATTAAAGAAGAAATGTGTCGTTCATTTCAGACATACTATACTTCGCTTTTTTCAGTTCGAATATCTATGCCGTTTAAATGTAAAAATATATGCTAATTAACACATCTAATTGTAACTTACTATGAAAAATGGACACCTTCTTATTTCTAACTATATACTACAACAAAAACCCATTTTTCATTGCAAACGAAACCTCTTAGTTACTGATCTGTTATAAATGATTGTTAATCGAGATTGTACAGTTAAAAAATTACAAATTACATTACCCTTCACATAAATGCTAATAGAACATGCAACTTTGTTTAAAAATTTGAATCTACCTGGAATTCGCAGGTTGTGGACACTACTAACACATCATTTCCTCTTTGTAAAGTATGTTGGTGAAATAATTCAACAACAGTTAACGAATTTTGTTTCTTTTTAAATTTTTTTGGGGTGGGCACGAAGTACTCCCCGTCCCACCCAGTAATGTGCTTTATGGGGAATGCCTTGCTTTTTCGAGCGATATACATGGTTGCAAAAGTTATAAGTAGATTTTCTCGAAAATTTTTGGGAGTTGAATCGAACTGCTTTCGGAGACAACTTCATATGCCATAAATAAAAAAAATTACAAAAATTCGATTGTCGTGTGGTCTGCTTATTAGAGAAAAAACAACGTTTTTACCGATAGGAATTTTGTCAGGGACGGCAAAGCACTTGGATGGGTAGTTGAACAGAATGGGTAGTGTCATAAAAGACCTCATGAGGTGGACAGCATGGAGAGGCACAGTTTAATTCCACTCATGGTTAATTTGTTTCATAAATTAACAAACTTTCTCGGTTCGTCTTACTTGTAGGGTACGGTATACGATGCCTCGAGTCTGTTTCAGTACATCCAAACGTTCCGCCATCGTAAGAGAGTACATTTATAAAACCCTAATCATCTTGCGAAAACAAAAGGGAGGCACAGTAGTATTTAAAAACGGCGACTACCCCGTTTAACTTTGATCTACGTCGGTGCACCAGAACTTTGCGTCGAACAGGGTTAAATGGCGACTTCACCGCAATTAAATTTTAATTGAGGTTAGTTGGTAAACTCGGCCGATAATACTGGAAATTATAGACAGTCACACCAACAGCGTTCAGAATCTTGGTCAGCTTTCGCCGACAGGTGGCAAATGAAAAGAGGAAGAAAAAAAAAAAGAGAGCTGACGGAAGGTGGCGACAAGTGCGCAGTGCCGGGTGGGGTGTGGGGTGACGACTCGGCGTTGCAGCGTGGGCGCAGGTGGCCGCCCGCTTCCCCCCCCCCCTTCCCCCCCCCCCCTGCAGCGACAGGTGGCACTCGAGCAATCAGCGCCAGCCGCCACCCACGCTGTCCTGGCCCACTGATTGATGGATCGGCCGCGTCGCCCGCCCGCCAGCCACCAATCTGCGCCCCCGCCTCTCGACGGCACTTTCCCTTATATTACACTCGCCTTCTTCTCCACGTGCTAGAAGTTTTGTGCTCTGCTGCGCCCCCACGCACTGGCTTTTTGTCTCACCGAAGAGCTGAAGTTGATCCGTGGTTAGGGAGTCTCCCTACTAGTTTCAGTGTACACCAATTAATGGAAAAATGAGTGTAGGGTTTACGCTACTTCAGCGATGAGGTCTTTATCGCGGAGATGAGGAGGATCGAGAAAAGAATCCTGCCGCCGCTTTTCTGATGGAACCAACATGAACTTACCTTATTCGATTTAGGGAAATTACGCAGAAGGCTGGTGCTGACATGTGTATTACGGACCCATCAGTTTAATAAGTCATGGTCGCCAAATACTGACACAAATCATTTACAGAAGAGTGAAAAAGGTTGTAGAAGCCGACTTCGGGCAATAACAGTTGAGTTTCCAGAGAAATGTGGCAACACGATGGCAATCCTGCGCCTACCATTTCTCGTAGAAGAAAGTCAAAACTCCGTTTTTAACATATGTTAGAACATTTGATAATGTTGACTGACATATTCTCTTCCAAATTCTGAATTTACCAGAGGTAATGTAGAGTGCGAAGGGTTATCTATAATTAGTGGGTGCTGAGTAAGTGTTTAACGAGACCAAAAAGTGAAAATCATCAGTGTCCTATACCCGCTACTCCAGGCAAGGGCAACCATACCTGTGACCAAGGGCGAGGGGGGGGGGCGGGGGAGGGGGGCTCTCTCCTGGCTCTCAGGTGTTTTCTTCCAAGAAAATGTTTTAAAAGTCGATACTACGCAGGTTGTTTTTAATGGGCTCTGAAGTGAAACCTTTTTATGGCTGGTTACAAGTCGCCGTCCGTCTACAATATTAAAGTCTCCCCCCCCCCCTCCCCGCCATACAAACTATAGTTAACCTAGGACAGAAGCAGTGTACCCAGTTGCATGCGTATACAGCAAATTTTTTGTGCAGGTGTGAGAAAGAGTTGCAAATTTTTGAGCAGTGTGTTACCTAAGACGGAATGTAGGAACCAGCCTGGTGTACACCTAGTGGTATGTGGTAAACCGCTTGAAAAAGACATAGATCCCCGAAGAGATCGCATTTACATGCGTGGCTGCTCGGGCGGGTAACATAGAGAGAAATCAAGACTACACTTATAAGAGTCGAACGACATGAAAGGACAGCAGTGGTTGAGAATGGAGTGAGAGAGCGTAGAACCCCGTCCCCGATTTTGTTCTATGTTATGCAAGCTGTCAACAAAACCACGGATAAGATTCGCAAGGGAATTAATGTTTAGGGAAAAGAAATAAAATATTTGAGGTTTTACCGATAGGAATTTTGTCAGAGACGGCAAAGGACTTGGACGGGTAGTTGAACGGAGTGGGTAGTGTCATGAAAGACGTTATGAGACGGACATGCAAAAAAATAAACAAGGGTGATGGAGTGAAGTTGAATTAAAACATCCGATGATGAGAGAATCAAGTCAGAAAATGAGAAGCTAAAAGCAGTAGATGAGTTATCTTTGAGACTTTGTATCGAACGGTAGTATGTAACCATTCCAGGGGCATACAGAAGCAAGTATTTCTAGGTATGATTTAACTTACCTGAAAACGTAGTTGTTAGATAGTGTAAGTTGTGTGTGCAGAACCGTTGGCGCGGACAGTATCTCCTTTTACAGGGTCTCGGCAACAGAGCGTGTCTAGAGGTGTTAATAACGAGTAGTAGTGTTTGTAAATTACTGTGCTGCCAAAACCTCTTACATGTAGTTTCAGGACATTCCTACATGCCTTATGATAGGGAATTCGGCATCATTGAGAAAAGGAAAAAAAGATGCAAGACAATGATTCCAGAAAGGTAGTAGAAATTATTCGAAGTACTAAAGCTGTAAGGTCTAATAATGTTTTGGTTTACATAAGGCATTTGAAAATCTAGCATGTTTTTGTCTAAGAAATCCCAAAATTGGTTCAAATGGCTCTGAGCTCTATGGGACTTAACTTCTGAGGTCATCAGTCCCCTAGAACTTAGAACTACTTAAACCTAACTAACCTAAGGACATCACACACATCCATGCCCGAAGCAGGATTCGAACCTGCGACCGCAGCGATCACGCGGTTCCAGACTGTAGCGCCTAGAACCGCTCGGCCACCCCACGAAATCCCATTTTCTCTACATAAAACACTCAAAATAACTCATTATCCAAAGCAGAATTACTGTTACTTGTATTTTTATGCACAGATTTGCGGTGAAATGCGTGATACTTCTCATCAAGGACTTGACTTTTCTGTGGAATGTCACAAGTTTTTGAAAACAACACCTTTAAATATCAGCTTCCTCAGCTTGGTTAGACAGTGAAGAAACGATTTTCCTGACTTAAAAACAGGACAGTCATTGAATGACAAGTCAATATGGATGGAGCACAGAATATTTAAGAAAAGACAGTCATTCAGGTCAATCACTAAACTGCAGTGCTTGTAAAGCCTTGAAAGAGGACCAGTTAATCTCAATGTTAAGAAAAGGACATTATCTGTGCTGAACTTCCTTGATGAGAAGTATCACGCATTTCACCGCAAATCTGTGCATAAAATACAAATAAGAGTAATTCTGCTTTGGATAAGGAGTTATTTTGTATGTTTTATATAGAGAAAATGGGATTTCGTAGACAAAAACATGCCAGATTTTCAAATGCCGTATGTAAACCAAAACATGAGAGTGTGCCTTCCATTCAAAGCAGTTTCTGGAAATCTGGAAATTTGTGTGGGACGAAACTGCTGAGGTCATCCGTCCCTAAGCTTACGCACTACTTAACCTAAGTTAAACTAACTTACGCTAAGGACGAAACACACACACACACACACACACACACATGCCCGCGGGAGGACTCGAACGTCCGACGGAGGGAGCCGCGCGGACAGTGACAAGACGCCTTAGACCGCGCGGCTAGCAGATATTGTAATAATGTTAATGAAAACGAATTCATAAATTTGTTTTTTCGGTTCTCTGAAAAGTTTTCTTTTTGGCAGCTATGGCTTTTGCCATTTCAGGTCCTTATTTGTCGGAGTAGAGAGAATATTGAATTCCGACTGGCAGTATCAAGAAAAGAGTTTCTGAGGAAGAGCAGTTCTCATGGACGATGAGCAGTTCAGACAGGAAGAGAACAGTAGCTTTTAATATGTGGTGCTACTTGAGAAAACTGAAGATTAGGGGGATAGACCGGAAAACTAATGAATCGAATTGTGCATAACAGAAATTAATGGCACAAATTGGCCAGAATTATAGATCGGCCGATACGACACATACTGTGGTGTCAAGGAATAGTTCAGCTGATAATGGTGGGAAGTGTGGGTAAATGCAAGAATTTTAAATTGTACGGCGGTGGATGTTGGCTGCAGTTGTTATGCACTGATGCAGGCTTGTGCACAGTAACTAACGTAGAGAGCAGGATCAAACCGGTCTTCGGACTGAAGTCCACAACAACAACAACAACAACAACAAGGACGAGTCTGCCTATTACTACTGTAGTGTAATGTAAACGACCAAGGGAAACAGATGGGTGAGGTGAAATGTCTTTTCGAGGATGATGTCTTCAGAGACGGAGAGGAAAGGAGAAATCGGTTGTGCTCTTTCCAAACGAATCATCCAGGCTTAAGACCAACTTTGTGTCAACTGCACAGACACATAAATTTTATAGGAGGATCAGGAAGAGTGGAGTTAAACGAAAAATTATTAGTTACAAACAAATGATAATACATGAATTCAGTATTAAGATCTGCTATCAATAACGATTCGTAAAACGTTATAAGTTGCTGCTTTTATTACTGACAAAACCGGAAACAGTTTTGTTTTTTAAATTAAAAATCTGGAAAAGTGTGGTGTTGACGCCTTTGATTTACACGTTGGCCATCAGTTTCGCAGTAAGCCCACCTTTAGATAACCATTGTGTAACTTCTCAAGTTATAGTAATTGGACGCATGCCAGCTGTGGTATTGTGAGGCAAAATAACTATTTTACTAAAAACGTTGTTAGAGGAAAGATCCAGTTAAGGACAGCTAACAGAAACACCTTTGACAAAAAAAAGCAATTCGACTACCTTACCCACATAGATGATTGCATAGACGCAAGTAACACTTAAAATTAAAAGAACAATATACTACCAACAATTTTAACGCTACATCAGAAGGACAAAACATTGCAACCTTCTGAAACTAAGAAAAGCTTAGTGGATAAGAATCTTTGAAGATACTGATCACTCTGAAAGTGGTAATATGATATTAGCAATGCCAAGGAACATATATCTCTTTGTTCTTGTACTTCAGCGGAAATAGGTGGATTCTTGAAGCCATCGTGAGGCTATTTTTCGGAAGGCATTAACTGTTCCTGTCTAAGATGGCCAGGTTTCCACGTTTTCTGCTGTAAGAATTAAGAATTAAACGATTGTTGGTATTACAATAAGAACACTTTTATAAAATCAGGGCCACATATACTCATAGCTTATAAAGTATATGGGAAAACATCTAGCTGAAGATGGGAATCCCTGTAATTATGTGAACATGGGAAAGAGCATACTTGGTTTATGGAAGTTCCCTGATTATGGCATTGAGCGTTCCTACAGTGAGTGCTCACGTCTTGAGCGAGTACTTCTTTTAATTGTGGGGCGTGCTGTAAGCACCGGATAGTTTGCGGGAGCAACAGAGGACGAAGTTGGCAACGGTATTTAAAGCGGGTGACGTCAAGTGTTATACAGCAAGGAGTACTATCATTGTTCTCAAAAGTAGTGGCAGAGTTCCAGATACTAAAGAATGATGTCACAAGCAGAAACTACTACCGTCACGTCCACTTCGATGCGTCATCTGGTGGATATTGGAAGAGAGAAATAAGCACGGGCGTAAACTGCTGAGAGAAATTCGAACCTGTTTCCAAAGTGACAAGAGTTTCTAAGGAAATAATCGGAGCCTTTTGTTTAGATGTTCCTATTCACATGAGAATACTCGACTATATCGCATCGTAAATGATGATGTACGTCTTCTTTTTGTAAAGAATCATAGCGGTACTAATTTATTCCTAGTAACTTGGTTATGAGAGAGATTCTGGTTACCTCGGTTTGTGATGAATGCTGTCAGAGACAAGTTCGTATTAAGCAAATTGACTAGGCGTAATAGTGTTTGTAGAGGATTTGATAGCTTATCTGTCCCTCTCTGTTCTCGATTTCGTGTTGCACGCTGCTACTTTTCGAGACAGATAACTGGAAAAATGAAAGAAAAAGAGATCAGTGTGGCGGTATTGCAAAGCTCAAAGAGAAAAAACAGTAATTCTTAGGCTTGCGTGACATGACTGGTAAGACAAAAATTCGTTCGGCTTGTTTCAACAATTTTTCGACGACTGCTATAATCGTAGTCTTTAGACATTGCGTGATATGGTCTGTTATATTTCCGCTGGACGCAACTTCGTTGGACAACGAGCATGACGAAGACGATAGCAACAATTTTAAGAAAAAAATTTTTGAAAAGCTTTTCAATATAACACGTTTTTAAAACTGGTTAAAAAGTATAAAATATTATCATAAACCCTCAGATTCCTAACCCCATACAGATAGTCCTGGAAATTTTTGCTTGTGAATTTTAATATTTGTGAAAGTCCATGTAGAATTTAAAATGAAAAACGTGAAGTGCTTGAAATAGACAATAGTAAGGAGGTAAATGTACCAATTATGTATTTCATGCGAACCACGTTTCTCGTTTTAAATTCTACATGTAATTTCATAGCTATTAAAAATTCACAAGCACAGATTCTTAGCACTATCTGTAAGGGACTAGGAGAAGTTATTATATGTTTTTTAGTCCATTTTAAAAACGTTACATTTAAGAAAAATTATTTCAATTTTGTGTGACTATTTTTCATACGATTTCAAACATTTTGATGAAATTACAACAGAGATATGTGGTAAATTTCAAAATCATTTCAGTTTCTCAGATACCTCTAAGGTAGAAATTAGAGAGAATCGAGCTTGCACCAGGACTTACCATCAAACGCTCTTACCACGAAACGTTCGCAAGTTGAACAGGAAAAGGGGGAAACAGTAGTGGTACACAGAGTACACTCCGCCACACATCAGACAAGAAAGCTAATTAATATTGCGATCTCATCTAGTTATGAGGTATGTTATTTGAAGTCTCTACTCATCGGGAAGTTAGTTTAAATTCAACTACAAAATTTGTACCGAACAGAAAAGAAACCGACGTTCGAGTGATGAAAAGATGTTAAAAAAGGGGGTCAATATTGACAAGACAGGGTGGACTCATGAACAGTTTCAAAGACCTGATGGGGTTGTAGTGTGTACCACATGAGATGAATAGCCTTAATATTTCACAAATGATTCAGTATATCAAACCAAGATAATCGCAAGTTATCACACTCAAAATCTTTATTACTTTTCCACGTCGTTAAAAGTTATATTTCTCCTTCATAGATTTTGAAATAGCTGCAGTTTTTCTAAATGCAACGATATGATGTAGACTACGTCGTTTCCTAACGCATGCAAGTAGACGTACACTAGTGCAAACAAAAGTGGTAATATTTTATTACGAGGGAAGCCACATAGCACAGCTACGCCAATGTCATACAGTATTTAAGTGATATGGAGGTAAAACTGCTCGTATGGACGCCATTTATCTTCTTTTTCATCAGCTGTTGCAGATCTTTTTTGCTCTACGATTCGCTGTATACATTGGTATTTATTATACCCGTGAACTATTCTTTTAAATACCTTACGTAGGAAACAGAGTGTTCTATTTAAGAAAACTTCAGTTGCTTATACATTGAAACGCCAAAGAAACTAGTATAGGCATGCTTTAAAGGCTACACACAATGTTTCTATCCATGACTACAGCCATAAGTCGCTCCACACATCCTTGTCGACGAACACAAGTAAGCAAGATAAGTAAGAAAGAGACAAACTGCAGCCAACAGTGGGCTTACCTTATGTGAAAAATGTCACCGACCGACTAGGCAAACACCTTCGCCGGGTTGGGGTGCAGCCTGTCTTCTGTAGTGGTCGCAGGATCCAGGACGTACTAGGTTCCACTAAGGACAAGGTGGATGCATTACACACTGCAGGCGTATACAAGGTGGAATGCGAATGTGGAGAAGCATATATCGGCGAGACTGGCAGGCTAACAGCAACGCGCATTCGGAAACACGAGCGCTATATTCATCTAGGGCAACACAACGAATCTCCATGTCAGAGCATCAGCAAGACTGCGGAAAAGAAATAAAATTCAGCAAAGCATTTGTGTTTGCCAAGCAGCCGGTTATGACGAAACGCAAAATCAGAGAGGCCATCGAAATACTTCTCCGACATCGCTGCGGCCAGATAAAGATTCTGCAAAAAAAGGGACCAAGACGACTGAAGAGAATCGTTCAACGTAACACAAATGCAACCCTTTCGCAAATTTTCTGCAGATTTCAGTGCTGAGCCATAAACAAGTGCCAGCGTGCGAACCATTCAACGAAACATCATCGATATGGGCTTTCGGGACCGAAGGCTAGCTCTTGTACCCTCGCCTGGGCCCGTCAACACCGACAATGGACTGTTGTTGACTGGGAATATGCTGCCTGGTCGGACAAGTCTCAAATTGTATCGAGCCGATGGACTTGTACGGGTATGGAGACAACCTCATGAATCCGTGCTCCCACATGTCAGCAGGAAACTTCAAGCTGATACGCCTAGATACGACTCTGACAGGTGACACGTACGTAAGCATCCTGTCTGATCTCCTGCATCCATCCACGTTCATTGTGCATTCCGACGGACTTGGGCATTTCTAACAGGACAAAGCGACACCCCACGTGTCCGTAATTGCTGCAGAATTTAAACGCTTCCGCTGGCCACCAAACTCCCCGAATACAAACATTATTGAGCATATCTGGGATGCCTTGTAACGTGCTGTTCAGAAGAGATCTCCAATCCCTCCTACTCTTTCGGATTTGTGGTCAGCCCTACAGGATTCATGGTGTCGGTTCCCTGCAGCATTACTTCAAGCACTAGTCGAGTCCATGCCATGTCGTGTTGCGGCACTTCTGTGTGCTCTCTGGGTCCCTACATGGTATTTGGCAGGTGTACCAGTTTCTCTGGCTCTTCAGCTTATAAACGCTATGGACGAAATATAAGTCACCCTGAAAGTCATTCCGCCTCTTGTATAATTTTGATGGTGTTGCCTTATCTAGTCCGGCAGAGTATCTTTTCTCTACCTGCATTTGCTATTATATTCCAAGATCATATTTTCCGCGCCATGGAGGAAGATCACTCTGGGAAAATAACTTTGTGTGTCTTTATTCTCACTTTAATTACAACTGACATTCAGTACAAAATGCATCTTTTACCGCCTGTCCCAAACATGGATGCTTATTCACTTTGAATGGATGTGGGTGTCATAAGAAATGCGTGCAACTAGGCATATTTAGGCGCAGGGTCTTAGCTTAGCCTTTGCATTAGCAGCCCGGGAAGACAGTTGAATCTTATTTTCGAAGTGTGTTCCGGTGGCATCTAGTCGGCGCTACTCTCCACCAGAGGCGGCCGCGCCTCCTCAGGCGTGGAACTGCGTCGTTGACTGTTTGGTACCCTGGCGTTGGGACTTAGTCTTCAAAATTTCAGGCGCTGAGCGGAATGGAAAATTTTAGGCCGACAATATCGGCCGTATCCTTTCCTGTCTTCTGATTGAAGGCAACGCGTGCTCTCTCTAAAAGAAACAGTCGGGGGATTGGTCAGTATGTGCCAACCAAGTTTTTTCGCTCTCTGTATGCAGAGGATAGGAAGTTGAAATTTTACTGATAATTTACCGGGACGTGGACGAGAGCAGTCGCAGCAAGTAGTCATTGTTCCGTGATCAATTAAGCAGTAATTTTTGAACGGAAATTAGATCGATTTCGTATTAGATTTCTCTGTAAAGTGCAGTGCGGAACTTTCTGGAGTGACTATTTCAGAATCGTTTTTACGCAAATTCAGATGGAACCGAATTCAGTGTTTGGCCGGTTACGAAGCACTTCGTGCAGCATATGCCAGTTGGTTACCATTCTTCTTCTCGTGGTGAGTCACGAGTTGGCTTTGACAGGTAGATTAGTAATGGAAACTAGTGAATTTTGCTTTAGAATATTTGTGTGTGAGTAATTGCACGTCCATGTTGCGCTATCATATCCCACTCGTCCATTTACTAACAAATGATCGGCACTATTAGTACTGTTCACTCGTATGGAACCATAGCATTAGTATTTTTAAGTATGTTCCATCTAAATGCAGTCTCAGGAGTACTCTCTGTCTGTGAAATAAATGTTAATAGCAAAGTGATTGGTGGCTGGTTGTCTACGAAAGAGCTACCATAGCAACAACCAACTAGAGCAAGAGCTTGGCCGCGCCTTCTATTTTGTTCGCCGTTGCGGTATCACTCTGCGGACGGCAACTACGGCTACTTACGTAACTGTTGCTGTTTGCTTTCGTTGTGATTTCTTTCTTTTTTGTAGTAGGTAAAAGAAGTATCTGCAACTAACAGCTAAAGTGAGCTTGCAGCAGCCATATTTGGCCTACGTGTAATCTATTCTAACTGACAACAATGCCAATTTCCATATCTAACTACTTCTTACTCTGATCGAGGTATAGTTTGTTAAACAATTGCACCAAAGTCTACCCCAAGACATCTTCCCATGTCCTGTAATGCTTAGCATTCTCCACCGTCTGAGAGAAAATTACGTAACATGTTAGCAAAGTCTGATTCCTGATGGGTCGTTCGTAAGTTTAACAAATTTCCGTTGCTTAATTTTCTCTTTAGGATGCAGTTTAGGACTAATGATCAATTAAAATTTCATGGAACTTCAGGCGGCTTGACTCTCAGGGCTGAAAAAAGAACGGCAGTTACGTTGTTTTTGGACAATTAGCACTCAGCCATCCAAGGTCCTTATCGTAAGGTGAAGTGAACCACTTTTATCAACCGTGCGAACACTCTTAAAAGAATACACTTGTCGCTTTGGAGAGCTATAAATCGCATAGAACTGATACCAGGTGGTCATACGACACTCCACTGCTGACGTCAAATGGTGTGTTGGTGCTGGTACGAGTGCGATGGATGCGTCCACGTGGAGACGTCACAGAAAGGCAGAAAGGAGCTATTGTGTTTTATATATGCAAACTGACGTGACAAACGTGTTGTTCGCTGAGTATGAGTCCGACGAGAGTATTGTACTCGAGTCTCAGGGGCAATTTGCAGTGGTGTTCACAATGCACTGGTGTTCACAAACAGCGGTGGTCGTTTGTTAGTTTGGTTGGTTGGGTGGCTAAATTGCTGTTTAAGGCATTAGTGGGTCCCACAGCCTGGATACAGTAGAAATACGAGTTCAGTTTTGCTATTATATACTTTTCTGTGACCTGATTGCACTATTGAGCGTGTATGTCATGAAACAGATGGTTGGTCTAAGTGTTCTGATTCTTTGCCCACGTTTCAGTGTTGAAGTTTCGTTCGCCCATTAAGAAATGTCTTAAATTTAACTGGCTGTAGTTGTTGTGTGACAGCAGTTTAGATATTTTGTGCTTTAAAGGGCGTACCTTTTACTCAACCATTACGTGTAGATTAGCTGGGTGTATGATCACTTAATTGTTTATAATTCTAGCAAGTTTAAATGAGCTGACCCTGTTGCTTCTCGTAAACCGAGGAGGTGTTTGAGAACTAGCTGTTGACTTACTGAGTGCATGTGGACTACGAGTAACTGGCTTAAACTGTTTGTACTGCTATTGATCCGGAATTGTTTCATAAAGTGGTCTCGTTTGCATTAGCCAAATAGCTATGTCTTACCTGAAATGCCTGGAAGTCATTCAGAAAAGTTAAAATTAAAAGGGTTGTGGCGTGTAACGCCAAATGATAATTCTAATATTAGTGGCTTTTCATAGCAAATTTTTTATGTGTGTGTAACGGGGGAGGGGGTGGGGGGTTACGTATGTTTGTTGCCGGAATTAAACATCTTAATTAAGCGCTGTGACTTCTTGTCTATGTGTGGTGCTAATAGGTTTATGTTATATATAGGTTGTCAATGGATTCTCTAGGATTGTACCTATTGTTTAATTGATTGTCTTCAGTGGTTTCTCAAATCAGCCGTTTGTAAAATTGTGAGTTGTAATTATTTGTTTTAAGGATAAAGTCATACCTGAAGGTTCTTGGAATTCTTTGTGCATATTGTTTATTGTAAATATTATTTTAGTGTCAACAATCAGAGTTGTAAAGATAATAATGTTCTTTAATTCTGGTTATCAGAGTTTGAAATCTTCTGAACGGACGATCTGTGTTCAAGTGTGTTAAAATTTTGAAGGACTAGCTATGAATCTGTTTTTAAGATATGTTTGTAAAGTGACTTGGCACCTTACCACTCCCCTCCGCTCCCATCATTCCACACATGTTACAGTTGTTCTCAAATATCTCAATGACTAAATGACAATGCACTACATAGAGTGGCACAATGGCCTATGTATGTTGATGGTATGTAGTACGTATATTGGAATGTCTTATGTATAACACCCCAATAACGATTGTTCTACTAAAATTTTTTGTAATGTTTTTTCAGGTCCGATGGTGGCAATTTAACTTGCCGAAACTGCAACTTATCTTGCCGAAACTAGTTGTCTACATACACTTTTATTACGATTTGGTAAAATAAACTTTGCGAGGAAGAAGAAAACACTATTCAAATTCAGAGACTGCCTTCCTGCTGATAGTACCAGGTAATCATTTATGAAATGTTAGAAACGTCCACCCGGTACAAATAGGAGTTGTTTAACACCTCTACTTGACCATGTTCTGCCAGCCGGTGTGGCCGAGCGGTTATAGGCGCTACAGTCTGGAACCGCGGGACCGCTACGGTCGCAGGTTCGAATCCTGCCTCGGGCATGGATGTGTGTGCTGTTCTTAGGTTAGGTTTAAGTAGTTCTAAGTTCTAGGGGACTGATGACCTCAGATGTTAAGTCCCATAGTGCTCAGAGCCATTTGAACCATCACTTGGTTTGAGGTGAGGAACTCGTCAAGTAATGTTCGAAGTGCATTTTCATTCGAAAAGGAAGTTCCTTGAAGGTTGTTCGATAGCGAGCGGAAAAGGTGAAAATCCGAGGGAGCAAAATCAAAAGGTTGGTGCGGAATGCCTTCCCAACGCAACTCCTGTATAGTGTTTTTCATCAGTCTAGCAGAACGCGGGCGGGCATTATGGTAAAGTAGCATCACTTAACGCAGTCTTCCTGGTCGTTGTTGACAGTAAATGTCAGCAGTGATGGTTACATCTCGGGGAAGCAATTCGTAGTAAATATTTCCGTCGCTGCATAACATTAGCTTTTATGGATGCCCACAGGACTTCGTACGCCGGCCGAAGTGGCCGTGCGGTTAAAGGCGCTGCAGTCTGGAACCGCAAGACCGCTACGGTCGCAGGTTCGAATCCTGCCTCGGGCATGGATGTTTGTGATGTCCTTAGGTTAGGTAGGTTTAACTAGTTCTAAGTTCTAGGGGACTAATGACCTCAGCAGTTGAGTCCCATAGTGCTCAGAGCCATTTGAACCATTTGACTTCGTACGGGGAGTTGCTGCTTTGTTTGGGCTCATCCATTACTTCCTTTTACTTATATTAGCACAAAGAAACCATTTGTCGTAACCAGTAACGATTCAAGCTAGGGATGGACGCTGATTCTTGTGAATTTGGCTTAGAGCATGCAGTACCCATATACTCGACTTTTTTACCTTCCTATTGCTTGCAAGTGTCGCACGATGGTGTAATGACCACGGTTCATCACATCTGCCGTCTCGAGTACAATGACGTAGATCATTGTGGATTAATGCCTTTAAACGATCTTCATCGACCCCGATGGTCTTCCTGAACGTGGAGAGTCACTAATGTAAAACGATCCTCCTTAAAACGAGAAAATCATTTCCTTGCACTGTCCAATGGCATTGTCCCCATACACTGCGCAAATGTTTCTGGCTGCCTCCACTGCGGTTACACCTCAACCGAAAAACAAAAGAATGCGTCGGAAAGTTTCCGTTTTCTCCACGTGGCACTCCATGTTCTTGCGTCCACAGCTCCATTCACTGTCTCCAAATGACAAAATGACAACGTGTAAACCCAAATAGCAACAGTGAACTACAATTAAAAAATGTCTTCTCCTAGTGATTGTAATGTTTTGAAACTCTGTTCAAAAATCCTGTTGTAATCGAGGATCATACCATTAGTTGGGCAATACGAGTAGTCAGTGGTAAAGAGTGAAAACTGGGATTGAAGTACTCTATTTTTCTTGTTAATTTGTCCGTTTTCAAAACATACAATCAGATAAAGGCATAGTATGTAGACATATGCAACAGATCAGCTACTTTCTGTTCGAATTGTAAAATATGAGTGAAAGTTTTCTCCTCATATGATGTCACAGATTCGTTGTGGCTCTTCCCGTTCTTAACCGTGTAAAGCAAATGGGACATTGTACTTCACTGATACCGCACGCAGTAAAATACTTCCAGACTACGGATGTTGCAGTTCTGTAATACAACGACAACAGCGAGAAACTACTATGTAGACCAGATGGGCAAGTCTTTCACACTGCATGTACACGTGTAACATCCAGTGCGCCACGCCACATGGTTGTTGTTGTTGTTGTTGTTGTTGTGGTCTTCAGTCCTGAGACTGGTTTGATGCAGCCCTCCATGCTACTCTATCCTGTGCAAGCTTCTTCATCTCCCAGTACCTACCGCAACCTACATCCTTCTGAATCTGCTCAGTGTATTCATCTCTTGGTCTCCCTCTACGATTTTTACCCTCCACGCTGCCCTCCAACACTAAATTGGTGCGCCCTTGATGCCTCAGAGCATGTCCTACCAACCGATCCCTTCTTCTAGTCAAGTTGTGCCACAAACTCCTCTTCTCCTCTATTCTATTCAATACCTCCTCATTAGTTATGTGATCTACCCATCTAATCTTCAGCATTCTTCTGTAGCACCACATTTCAAAAGCTTCTATTCTCTTCTTCTCCAAACTATTTATCGTCCATGTTTCACTTCCATACATGGCTACACTCCATACAAATACTTTCAGAAATGACTTCCTGACATTTAAATCTATACTCGATGTTAACAAATTTCTCTTCTTCAGAAACGCTTTCCTTGCAATTGCCAGTCTACATTTTATATCCTCTCTACTTCGACCATCATCAGTTATTTTGCTCCCCAAATAGCAAAACTCCTTTACTACTTTAAGTGTTTCATTTCCTAATCTAATTCCCTCAGCATCACCCGACTTAATTCGACTACATTCCATTATCCTCGTTTTGCTTTTGTTGATGTTCATCTTATATCCTCCCTTCAAGACACTATCCATTACGTTCAACTGCTCTTCCAAGTCCTTTGCTGTTTCTGACAGAATTACAATGTCATCGACGAACCTCAAAGTTTTTATTTCTTCTCCATGGATTTTAATACCTACTCCGAATTTTTCTTTTGTTTCCTTCACTGCTTGCTCAATATACAGATTGAATAGCATCGGGGAGAGACTACAACCCTGTCTCACTCCCTTCCCAACCACTGCTTCCCTTTCATGTCCCTCGATTCTTTATAACTGCCATCTGGTTTCTGTATAAATTGTAAATGACCTTTCGCTCCCTGTATTTTACCCCTGGCCACCTTCAGAATTTGAAAGAGAGTATTCCTGTCAACATTGTCAAAAGCTTTCTCTAAGTCTACAAATGCTAGAAACGTAGGTTTGCCCTTCCTTAATCTGGCTTCCAAGATAAGTCGTAGGGTCAGTAATGCCTCACGTGTTCCAACATTTCTACGGAATCCAAACTGATCTTCCCCGAGGTCGGCTTCTACTAGTTTTTCCATTCGTCTGTAAAGAATTCGCGTTAGTATTTTGCAGCTGTGACTTATTAAACTGATAGTTCGGTAATTTTCACATCTGTCAACACCTGCTTTCTTTGGGATTGGAAAGGTAACAGGTGCATTATTATTGTGTCAGCAATGCTGTACCAATTCTTATACCATATGTGTGGGTGCACGTTTCTGTTGGCAGCGCTATTAAAACAGCACCCAACTCTTGGCCCAGTTTCTGTAATAATGCATATTTCAAAGCAATAGGAATTTTACGAACAAATACTTGCACCAGGCGACCGAATTTCCGCGGATGGGGCCTCCCGGCCAACAGTGCCACACACTCATTTTTTAGAAACAAAAATTGCTCTTTTTTTAAAAAATGTTTATTTGAAAACCAAAGTCCGCAGCTCGTGGTCGTGCGGTAGCGTTCTCGCTTCCCGCGCCCGGGTTCCCGGGTTCGATTCCCGGCGGGGTCAGGGATTTTCTCTGCCTCGTGATGACTGGGTGTTGTGTGATGTCCTTAGGTTAGTTAGGATAATTAATTAGTTCTAAGTTCTAGGGGACTGATGACCATAGATGTTAACTCCCATAGTGCTCAGAGCCATTTGAACCATTTGAACCAAAAGCGTTAGAACTTCGACTATCGCTAACTGACATTTCGCTTTTTTAACCAGGTTATTAGTGAAAGTAAAAAGCACCTGTTATAACCGAGACCAAACAAATGCCTAAAAATTCCGGTTATTCAGAACTAAAATACCGGTATCGGTTTTAACCGATCGGTGTTTCCCGTCCCTAGGGATGACAACAATCACGACAAGAAGTCTGATATTGCTGGAGAAATGTGATAAAAATGAAACAATAAAAGCAAGAACATCTAACCGACAGGTTAATAACAATGGACTAGTATAACCTGAAGCAAACAGCGGCCAAAGACAAAATTATGAAGTAATAATTGGTTATGCAATAAATAATTCCACCACTGTAGGAATGAATGGAATCACGTATGCAAACGCGTCGAGAAAGTGGCGTGCACCTACGCGCCCCCTTCTTGCAAATACAGGTGCGCGGCGACTAAGCGCAACGCGCACAGGTGTGAATGCACCTTTACCGGTGCGTTGGCGGCCTGTTACTCGTACTGCGCTGCATTTTGCGCTGCCTCCTGTGTGTACTTGAGTTTGCAGGCCGTCAGCAGGCAGGTTGCAGGGGTGCCAACTTCCGGCGCGAGGCGCATTGTGGCCGCTTCCGGGCAGTGCTTTATCCCGCGCAGCGTGCCCTACCTGCTGGCGACTCTGCCGTGTGCAGGCTGCCGCCCAGAGACCCACTGCGACCGCTTTCGCCGCCGCCCTACGTGGGAGGCGCGGGGGCGTGCTCCAAACAAAGGCGTCTCATCTCGTCTGCAGCGCTATTTCCCCCGCCGTATTTCTATTGCGGCCGTGTCCGTGTAGCTGCGTGAGAGTCTGTTGCAGCTGCAGTCCTGGAACTGCTGCTCCCACCCTACTTGCCGGTCTCTGTATGACTCAAATAAGAGAAGTGGGTGTCTTGCTACGCATATAAATCTCAGTGCCAAGCGCTGAGTTATGTGCCATGTTACAGATCATACAAGAAGGGACAGTCAACGTTTTAATTATCACGTCAAAACAATAATGTTCGAGCAGTTAATTTTTGTTCGGTTGCAGGTACATGTCTTCAGTGCTGGTATACATTGAGCTACCCCTCGACAGTACCGAAACACGCCGATACATGAGCCAAAACAAAATGGCTCATCCAGTTCATGAAGTTCAATATCCTGCAGTAATTGATTTTTAACAACTATGTAACAATCCACGCTTTGTTCGAAGTGTACGGCAACAATGGAGCATCATACAGGGTCTTAGGGCCGTGTTTTTTTTATTGATGACTGAATCCAGTGTACTGAACAGTATTACATCATAATTTAATTCATTTGCAGACTAATAATTATAACTATAAGTTGGTTAGTTCCTCCAAGTACATGGGGCAAGAGCAAGTCATTAGTGGGCAGCAAGTCAGGTGTTGGAGTGTGGACGCATGGACACAAAACGGTTTAGTCTATACTGACAGCCGGCCGGGGTGGCCGAGCGGTTCTAGGTCGCAGGTTCGAATCCTGCCTCGGGCATGGACGTGTGTGATGTCCTTAGGTTAGTTAGGTTTAAGTAGTTCTAAGTTCTAGGGGACTGGTGACCTCAGAAGTTAAGTCCCATAGTGCTCAGAGCCATTTGAACCATTTTTTTCTATACTGACAGGAGTAGTCCACTTACTTGTTAGTGGCGCAGTCACGACATACAGAAAACACCAGGTACTAAATTATGTGATGTGTTATGGAGAAACATTTTTATACTCAGAGAGAAAGTTACTGACACACTGAAGTGCATACATAGTAAGAGACCAATGATCGTAATATCTCCACTTATACTCCTTAACATCCTGTATAAATCACATGCTGATCAGGTGGCGCAGGCGCTTCCAGTACGGCCACAAGGTAGACCCTCTGCTATTCCTTATCTATATAAACGATTTCAAAGACAATCTGAGTAGCCGTCTTAGGTTGTTTGCAGATGATGTTGTTGTTTATCGTCTAGTAAAGTCATCAGCAGATCAAAACGAATTGCAAAAATATTTAGAACAGATATAAGTATGGTGCAAAAACTGTCAATTGACCCTAAATCATGAAAAGTTTGAGGTCATCACCATGAGTGCTAAAAGTAATGTGTTAAACTTCAGATACACGATAAATCAGTCAAATGTAAAGGCCGTAAATTCAACTAAATACCTAGGAATTACAATTACGGGCAACTTAAATTGGAAATAAGACATAGAAAATGTTGTGTGGAAGGCAAACCGAAGACTCCGTTTTATTGGCAGAACCCTTAAAAAATGTAATAGATCTACTAAAGACACTGCCTACACTACGCTTGTCCGTCCGCTTTTGGAGTACTGCTGCGCAGTCTGGGATCCTCACCAGGTAGGATTTTTTGAGTATATCGAGAAAGGTCAAAGAAAAGTAGTATGTTTTGTGTTGTCCTGAAATAGGGGAGAGAGTGTCACGGACATCATACAAGATTTGGGGTGGACATAATTAAAACAAAGGCGTTTTTCGTTGCGCCGTAATTTTCTCACGAAATTTCAATCAGCAACATTCTCCTCCGAAAATATTTTGTTGAGACCGACCTACATAGGAACGAACCTCATAATAAAATAAGGGAAATCATAACTCGCACGTAAGGATATAGCTGTTCGTTTTCTCCGCGCGTGTTCGAGATTGGAATTCTAAAGAATTATTGTGAACGTGATTCCCTAAACCCTCTGCCAGGCACTTAAGTGTGATTTGCAGAGCATCCATGTAGATGTAGAAATAAGGGTGAACGATGACCACCGAGCCAGCAGATCATCTCGGGAATCGCAAGAAAAGTGGAGACCCTTGTGCTCGAGGACCGGCGATTTAGGGAGAATGCTAACTGATAAATGGACGAGTGAAAGCAAATGACATCAAGAAAGCATGCTTTCCGAAAAAAGAATTTATGGAGAAAAATGGGGTTAAAGGTAAGGAAAAGGTTGATCAAATGCTTCGTGTGGACTGTTTTTCAGTACGGCTGTGAAAGAGACAAAATTGAGGCATTCTAGACGTCACTTTGAAGGAGGATGGGGAAAATAAAATTAGATAAAGTGAAGAACACTGAAGTAATGTTAAGTGTGAAGGCCCAATTTTCCTAAACCAGTTAAGCAAAGAAAAGGAAAGTGAGTAGGACACACTAGCGGGGAAAAACAATTTTATCAACTGCCGAAGGTACAGTGGAAGAACAGAAGACGGAGGAGGAGAATAAGAAAGCTGGACGAGGTGCAAAAGAAAGATACCAGACCATGAAGCAGATGGCCTGCAACAGGATCGGATGGAGACAAAGCGATGTTTTCAGCAATCTAGCAGTAGACAGAACATCTGATGGTGATGACGCCCCGTTGAACGTCAACGAAAGTCATTATTTCCTCCTCCTCCTCCTTTTCACAAGCTTCCATTAACTTCGCGACTTGGCAATTGTGTCTTTATAGCTCAAAATGTGTAATCAGTGTTGGATAATTATTCTATTTTTGCAAGGCAGATCAAAT
The DNA here is from genome assembly GCF_023898315.1 of Schistocerca nitens. Lineage (NCBI taxonomy): Eukaryota > Metazoa > Arthropoda > Insecta > Orthoptera > Acrididae > Schistocerca > Schistocerca nitens. Next base: position 563,238,759 of record NC_064617.1, read on the forward strand.
TAGAAATGCCTTTGTTTGTTTGTGGTCAATGCATGCTTTAACGGACGATGAAACTTAGGATACAGTAATATCGGGGGAGCATAGTAAAGCATAGCTCTCCCCATATCGCGAAGTATACACTTCGCTGCGTCGTGCTGTAAAGTAATCGTTTGTGTGCTCTCTGTTCGCTTACGCAGTACAGTGTGTGCTGTCGATGGTTTGTTTTCGCTACACGTTCTGGATAGGTCAGACGTGATGCCCTGACAGCTAGAAATGAACATATCACTGTAGCTAATGCAACAAACAGATACTAATTATTCTGTTTCGCCTAGCCGGTTTTGCGTCGCCAATTTTCTGTGGCTTAACATGGTTTGTTTTATATCCGTAGCAATTTCAAAGTGGTACTGCACGCTGCACGGTCAGTATCCACTTGCATAAAACTTAATACTCCTTCAAAGGCCCGTATAACTATAACGTTCTGACATGGTGATAATAACACAGAGAGAAGCTAGTTTGATAGGACTTTTATTTACAGAAGAAGTTACAATACCATCCAGACTTTCGTAACAGTGGCCTCTAATATAAATGCCGTATGTTATACTTATGGTAAAGCACTGACTAAGCTCTTGACAGTGGCATAAGTACTGAAATACAAAACGTTACAGTCAACGGAATAAAGACGATGGATGTCCTTAAAAAAATCATTTTTCAATGGACCACAAGCACCATAAGAATTTATTCACCAAATTTAAAACCATCCCGCTTATAAAACTGACTTTCATTGTGTGCAACATAACGTAACATAAACAAAATTGGACTGATAATGACGTTGCTTCCATACCTTACCGAGAAATTTTCATTTCGCTCTCATATATCTATCAGAGTGCCTCAAAAGCACTCAATTTATGTATTATAGTGTCGGCACTGTGTAACATAATTGAAGAGTTTTTTGACAATGTGCTTGATAAAAGTTACCTCGGGCATGGATGTGTGTGATGTCTTTAGGTTAGTTAGGTTTAAGTAGTTCTAAGTTCTAGGGGACTGATGACCTCAGATGTTAAGTCTCATAGTGCTCAGAGCCATTTTGATAAAAGTTAAAAGTGTTTTGCGTTTTTTTCTCAACATGTACCGTACCATATCTGCATTATCTGTGGTACTGATTGCAGTGATTAGGGTTTCGGGTCACTGATGTCGTTCACAGACGCTTGGAAAACTTGAAAATATCTTGTGGAGGGTTGTCCAAGATCAAGAGCCTAATGGCGGTTGGCGTAGAAGACGGAGAAAAGGGGTAATCCATTTTGGAAATTCTGTTCGTGACACAACATACAGTCTTGAACAAATGTGCTGTAAATCGACTATCGCTTGATAGTAAACTTTTTGTGCAAAAGACGCGGCTGATTTTTTTTTTTTTTTTTTTTTTTTTTTTTTTTTTTTTTTTTTTTTTTTTGAGACCTGTGTGATCAGCCAGCACACAATGTCACATATTCTGCTTCTGCTTCTCTTGCAGTACGCGAATTGGTTGTGCCCAAGAGGGAGTGTTCTGTTCGTTTACCAGCCACATTCGTGTAAAGTGGATAGATCGGAAAAAGCCCTTTTGTTTAGGAAATAGCCGTTGTCGCTGTCATTTAAACGTTCAAGAATTTGCACAACAGAATGCATTCGTTGTGGCTTGCCATCAGATTTCAAGAGTAGGCGATTACGAAGTGCTCGGTGATTGGTGGCCCTAGCGATGTGGATTTGGTGTGAGACCCTCTCCGAGACTTGTGTGAAGTACGAAACCATCCATACTGGTCCTGTTTCAACATCACTTGCCCTTGTCGATGAGCTGATGCTTCAAACGCGCCCTGCCTTTTGGCACGAAATTTCTGTACTGTATCGACGGCCAGGAGGGTCACCTCGAGCCGCACCGCGTTTGGAAGCCCCTTCTGTCTTTGCGAGGTGGATTAATTCCCCTGTTAAACATATTGTGCCGTTTTTAGAAGTCATCGCTGCTCCAAACCACCGATATCAACTCGAACATACATCCAAAAGTATTTTGAATTTGTGAATTTCGTAAGCGAGAAACGGTTCGAATATGCTAATTAGTACGTATGCTGAAACACATTTTTTTGAAGTGCGTTTTAGACCACTTTTATTTGGAAATAAAAGCGACAGTTTGTCTGGTCAACACGTCAGTGCCCTTGAACTGAACACCACAGCACCGTGTGCTCGTCAGAAGTGTCTATTAATTATAGCAACGCCGAGAGACTAATACATGAATCAACGCCGGTGGTTTTCATTTATAGACGCCAAAGTTGACCCAGATAGAGGTTGATCCCCTCAAGAACAACTGTCAAACAAGAATTTGACCGTGCCGGCCTTATCGGTGCAGCGCCTCTGTCTGCTGATACCACACACTCTGTACATATTTAAAGAGGAGAGCGTCTCCAGAGCCTAGCGTCTCGTCTATTCGAAGGCCCTCATGTACCAAAGGTAGAAATTTACTTCATTGTTTGCCTAAAATGCTAACAATAGTTGTTGTCCTAAGCCCTCAGTATCAACTGGAATGTACATACAAAATCAGTTTTGACTTTGTGAATCCCATTAACCATTCCGATGAGAAACTTTGGGTGGGTGCAGTTACAAAACATAGTTTTGCTAAACGTTAGTCACTGACATTAAAACTTTTGCAAATATCTGTCTAAACATCACTTAGGTAGCAAGCAATTACTTGTATCAATAATTACGCTTTGGGTAGAATCGTGTATTTCAGAAATAATATGTCACGGCTCCTACACTAATGATATGAGCGCTGTAAAATCATCAAATGCAACCTTTGAGTCAGAAATCAAACACTGTGAGGAATTTTCACTTTAACCCCTTCCCGGAATCCCGAAAATGTCTCTGCTCAATAGTCCAGATGACCGACGGTAAAACACACAAAATCAAACACGGAAGCAATATGGTTTATTTCTTCTTTAATAAATCTGCTCATGTACATGCCTCCGACTGAAATTTCCACCAGCAGTGATTCCAGCGTCTGACACAATGTGAAAAAAGATCCCGCATAATTGACTAAAAGGCTAATTTTCAGGCAAGCAAATTGGAATTTGCGCTACGAAAATAGAAACCATGGTGATGTTGCCAGTTGACAGTGTGAGTGTGTGGTTGGGTTTGGTGGGTGGGAGGGGGGGGGGGGGTCATTGCAGTGTGTGTTACAAATGAGTGAATAGTGTAGTACTAGCTTTTTACGTTATAAAATATTTTCTTTACAGGAACACGTAAACGGTATGAGTGTATGCTGTTGTATGCAGACTGGCCTCGTATTCGGAAGTATGAAAACTGTACTCTCTATCCAGCCACCGTGCTTTAGGCTTTCCGTGGTTTCGTAAATTCCTTTAGCCAAATCTTATCTACGATAAGGCCACGCCCGACTACCTGTCACATCCTTGTCAAACTAACCTGGCACTTACGTAAATAGTGTATGTATAATAATTGTTTTTTTCCAAATTGCAATATCATGACAAGTTCAGTATCCTTTTAAAACTGCTCCATGGACGAATAAAACTAGTACTACTACTACTACTACTACTACTACTACCACTACTTAGAATGACCTTCACTCTAGTGGCCACCCACGGCTAAAAACTATCGGACGTTAACTCACCATAATTGAAAGGTATCTCTCCTGATTCGGATGAGCCACAACTTTCACATTCAGACAAGGGAAACTGCCAACTCCTTTTCTCCCCGCGCCTGACACCATAACCTTCCTTGTGCCCTACGTAAGATTTCATGACCAAAGTTCCCGACACCGCCCGTCCACAGCAATCGCAGGAAATTTTCTAACCCATAGGCTTTCAGCCAATCATGGCAAATATTGTTGCCGCCGTCTCAGTGTCACAAGAACATTGCGCATACACTGCACCACCCTTGATATTGCAAAATGTGAATCAAGTAATTTATTACTTTAAAAACGCACGAAAGACCTTGTGCTTCCACTTTTATGTTGGATATAAGATGCTATTCATTCATTCTGCAAAACTATAACAGTGATACGACAAACAGTATACTAAAGACATGTTCTGCATCTGCATCTACATCCATACTCCGCATGCCACCGTACAGTGCCCAGCAGAGGCAAACCGTACAATAACCAGTCATTTCCTTTCCTGTTCCACTCGCGGTTAGAGCGGAGGAAAAACAACTGCCTATTTGCCTACGTTTGAGCCCTAATTTCTCGAATATTATCTTCGTGGTCCTTACGCGCAACGGCAATAGAATTGTTCGGCAGTCAGCTTCAAATGCCGGTTCTCTAGATGTTATCAATAGTCTTTCTCAAAAAGTATATCGCCTTCCCCCTAGAGATTTCCATTTGAGTTCCTGAAGCATCTCTGTACCACCTGCGTGTTGTTGGAACCTACCAGTAAAAAATGTAGCGGCCCGCCTCTGAATTGCTTCGATGTCTTCCTTCAGTCCGACCTTTACACGTCAACCGCTCTTTCCAACAATTCTTCCAATGAACCGAAGTCGACCATTTTCCTCCCCTATCACAGTTCTCACATGCTCATTCCAGTTCATATCGCTCTGCAACGTTACGCCCAGATATTTAAACGACTTGACTGTATCAAGCAGGACGCTAGTAATACCGTAACCGAATATTACAGGTTTGTTCTTCCTACTCGTCCGCGTTAACTCACATTTTTGCACATTTAGAGCTAGCTGTCGTTCATAACACCAACTAGAAATTTTGTCTAAGTGATCTTGTATCCTCCTACCAATAACGAAACCTTACCGCCATCTGCAAACAACCGCAGATTGCTGCTCACCCTGTCCGCCAAATCATTTATGTGTAAAGAGAGCAACAGCGGTCCTATCACACTTCCTGGGGCGCTCCTGATAATATCCTTGTCTCTGATGACCATTCGCCGTCGTGGACAACATACTGGGTTATATTACTTAAGAAGTCTTCGAGCCACTCACGTGTCGGTGAACTTATTCTATATGCTTGTATCCTCGTTAATAGCCTGCAATGGGGCACCGTGTGAAATGGTTTCCGGAAATCTAGAAATGTGGACTCTGCCTGTTGCCCTACATCTATAGTTGGCAGAATATCATGTGTGATTGTAGGGGACGACGTGTGACGTAATTGCTTCACATTTCATTATCGACCCTTTGGGTCAGAGAAAATCGAATTGACAGTCACTTAGGAAGGAACCAAATTGGTTAATTCTATTCGGAAGGAGTGAGGTTGAAATCCCCTTTCCGGCAACCATCGATTAAGGTTTCCGCCAGCCAGCTGTGAAATGGAACGTTTAACCTTTTGAGTACCGGTGGTCCTATCTAAAGCCACCATTTTATTAATTGTGTTTTTGAGTAGCAGTTCCTTTACCACTACAGCGTTCAAAGCAACAGTCGGCGCGGGGACTGTGCTTCGTGTTTGTAAGACATTTCGTCATGCGGTTTTGTGTAGTGGCTGTACGGAGGAGATCATTGACAAATAAGTATATCCAAAGTTATTGTAAGGTATATTTTTGTTTGTGCAACTTCTTGTATGGATGGGTATCGAAATAAAACCACTGGGCCAGTATGTAGTTTTGATACAAAATTCATCAAATTTTTGGCTCATTTTTGCTTGTTATCTAGATAATGATTTGTTTTAGGCATCATGAGTTCATGGAACATTCGAGATGTGGAACTGTGTCTAGGAAAAATGTGAATTTGCTCTCAAATATATCACATGAAATGAAGAGTGCCTGAAAACTATATGTCCTAATGCTTCCAAACGGAAAACATCCCCTTAAAACAAATGAGAGTTGGAGTTTTCTCATTTAGAGAAATGAGAAGGAGCGATCTACTTTACTTGCGAAAAACATTTGTAAATAGGCTGTTTAGGTTTTGATGTTGGTAACGCCACGTAGCGCTCTACATGAAAATCACTGACTGTGCTGTGTGAAGGCAGTGGTTGGTTTGCATTGTTGGAGTAATATTCGCAATTGTAGTGTTGGGCAGCTGGCTGTTAACAGCGCATAGCGTTGTGCAGTTGGAGGTGAGCCGCCAGCAGTGGTGGATGTGGGGAGTGAGATGGCGGAGTTTTGAGAGCGGATGATCTGGAGAGAGACACTAAATTTGTAAGACTGGATGTCATGAACTTATATATATTATTTGAACACTATTAAGGTAAATACATTGTTTGTTCTCTATCAAAATCTTTCATTTGCTAACTATGCCTATCAGTAGTTAGTGCCTTCAGTAGTTTGAATCTTTTATTTAGCTGGCAATAGTGGCGCTCGCTGTATTGCAGTAGTTCGAGTAACGAAGATTTTTGTGAGGTAAGTGATTCATGAAAGGTATAGGTTATTGTTAGTCAGGGCCATTCTTTTGTAGGGATTATTAAAAGTCAGATTGCGTTGCGCTAAAAATATTGTGTGTCAGTTTAGTGGTGATCAGAATAAGTAAAGAGAGTAATGTCTGAGTATGTTCAGTTTTGCTCAGCTGTTTGAAAAGCAAATAATGTAAGAGGTTTATCAGCACAGTAATTCATTAATTTTTCTAAGGGGACGTTTCACAGTCAGTAGCGGAGATCGCATAAAAACTTCTTGATTTTCTACAACCGGTTTCGACAGATTTTGTCGTTATCTTCTGGGCTTCAAACATTTTTGTTGTGAGTTAGAACCTCGTGCCAAGTTGTCATATTAGTGGATAACATTATACACACATCAAAAAATGTTTTGTATCACCCCGATTCCCAGAACCCCTCAAGATTGACGTTGACTGTAGATATTGTATCACGGACACAACCCTTTCCCTGTTCAGAGAGGTCACTAAACCCGCCCAAAGATGTAAATAACCATGCATGAGCAGCGCCTATTAGACGGAGGTAGTCCAACAGCCAATCAGTTCCAGTCATTCCACCAGGAAGGTAGTTCACGGCACGTGTTGTCTGTAGTTCAACCATGCCTAGACGGTCAATACCGCGGTTCGATCGCATCCGCATTGTTACTTTTTGCCAGGAAGGGCTCTCAACAAAGGAAGTGTCCAGGCGTCTAGGAGTGAACCAAAGTGATGTTGTTCGGACATAGAGGAGATACAGAGAGACGCAAACTGTCGATGACATGCCTCTCTCAGGCCACCCAAGGGCTACTACTGCAGTGGATGACCGCTACCTACGGATTATGGTTCGGAGGAACCCTGACAGCAACGCCACCATGTTGAGCAATGCTTTTCGTGCAGCCACAGATCGTGTTACGACTCAAACTGTGCGCAACAGGCTGCATGATACCCAACTTCACTCCCGACGTCCATGGTGAGGTCCATCTTTGCAACCACGACACCATGCAGTGCGGTACAGATGGGTCCAACAACATGCCGAATGAACTGCTCAGGATTGGCATCACGTTCTCTTCACTGATGAATATCGCATATGCCTTCAAACAGACAATCCTCGGTGTCGTGTTTCGAGGCAACCCGGCCACGCTGAACGCCTTAGACACACTGTTCAGCGAGCGGAGCAAGGTGGAGGTTCCCTGCGATTTTGGGGTGGCATTATGTGGGGCCGAGGTACGCCGCTGGTGGTCATGGAAGGCGTCATAACGGTTGTACGGTACGTGAATGCCATCCTCCGACCGATTGTGCAACCATATCGGCAGCATATTGGTGAGGCATTCGTCTTCAGGGACGAAAATTCGCGCCCCCATCGTGCACATCTTGTGAATCACTTCCTTCAGGATAACGATATCGGTAGACTAGAGTGGCCAGCATATTCTCCAGACATGAACCCTATCGAACTTGCCTAGGATCGATTGAAAAGGGCTGTTTATGGACGACATGACCGACCAACCACTCTGAGGGATATACGCCGAATCGCCGTTGAGGAGTCGGACAATCTGGACCAACAATGCCTTGATGAACCTGTGGATAGCATGCCACGACGAATAGAGGCTTTCATCAATGCTAGAGGACGTGCTACTGGGTATTAGAGGTACCGGTGTGTACAGCAATCTGGACGACCACCTCTGAAGGTCTCGCTGTATGGTGGTACAACGTGCAATGTGTGGTTTTCATGAGCAATAAAGAGGGCGGAAATGATGTTTATCTTGATCTCTATTCCAATTTTCTGTACAGGTTCCGGAACTCTCGGAACCGATGTAATGCAAAACGTTTTTTGATGTGTGTACAAATGTTTACCAGAAATAAAAGATTTACAACCAGAAAGCGCCTTGTGCACATGGCGATGTTCTCAGATGATTGTTAAATCTTAAAAGTCACAACATATATTAACATGCACGATAATCCATGTGTTTACGTTAGCTTAACATGTTCCATCAATGAATTTCTGACAAACCTTTGTATAACGTGCTAGATTTTATTCACTAATATGGCAACTTGGCGTGAAGTTCTAATTCACAACGAACACGTTTTGTAACAAAAATATTTAAAGACCAGAAGATAATTGCAAAGTCTGTCGAAATCGTTCGTCGGAAATAAAGAAGGTTTTATGCTATCTAAAATTTTTTTACCAAATTGAGGGTTTACTTTTTGCCAATTTCTTCGTGTATTCGTTGCTCATTGTGATAATAAGGATTACTTTCGTGAGAAATTTTGAAATTATATTTGTTTTCATATTTTTGAGACTCTGAGTGTTAAAAGTCCACGAATCGCTGCTTTCGTCAGTGATTTACATGATTCACAGCAGAGCTAGTGTTCTGTCTGACGACATAGACTAGACTGTAACTCTAACCGAGTGTTCGGATTTCTGTTTTCGTTTTAAATCCTTCGTACTGGATGTGGGGAGTTTCCTTTGCATTTCTCGACACAGTTCTGAAAGAAGCTCTCCCTCACATCTCGAACAGTCCGAAATTTTTGCATGCTGAGTGCCTTGAAAAGTTTTCAGCGAGAGCAGATATCCAAAGTTGTATTATCCGACCAACCAAATTAACCTTTTAAAGCCAAAGGGAGCTTCGGGAAAGAATCTTGCATCGTAATAAGGAATTCTCATCTCACGAGCAGTAATTATGCGTTAGGAGTTTACTCTGGTATTTTTAAACACTTTATTTCGCTCGTTTAGTCTGCTAACTCGTGCCTAAGTTTGAGGAACAGCCTGGAGAAGGAAATGTACCAGCACTCGGTACCATCTATTTTTAAACAAATATTTTCATGACATTGAAATTAGTTACCATTCGATACTTTAAATGTTCATGCGTCCAAAGCGTCAAGGGTCTAAATAAAACATATAACATTTAAATTGCTTTGAGGGTCCTCATCATCATCAATTGAAATGTCCCTTTAAGCCGCTGTCGATTGCTGTCGTCCGCTGTTGCTGTCAGCCCACGGAAAAGTCGGTTGCACATCTCCGTCATCATCGAAATTCAGATATCATTCAGTTTCACACCCTCCTCCTTCCGATTAAAATTATTAGGGTGTTTAGTAACTTCTGTGGCCTGCCTGTATAGCCTCTCATGGTACGCACTTGTGACTGGCAGTTCCTGAGTTTTACCGGATCGATTCCGGTGGTCTCCCGGATGAAGAATATCGTTCATACTGTTCAGATTATAATATCTGATGTTTTTATAATCATTACAATTGGTAGAATTCATGCGATTTCTACATCAAAGACTAGAAAAATTACGGCAATGAGAAAGAATAAGCATGCTCCACAACAGCCCTTCTGCAGTTGCCCTTGTGTTCTTCTACTCGTTTTTTGACCTTTCTTTCAGTACTCGCGTCATGGAATTCTGTAAATTCTTTCTATTTCCAGCGGTACGCGGACATCCTTGCTCGACTTAAGATGTTCCTGTATCTTTCTGGTGGGTTTGTAAATTACAGCGAAATTCAGTTTCGTCAAGATGTTTCCTAGGTGGTCAGTAACGTCTTTAATAAACGGCAGGAAAACTGTGGATTTCACAGACGCCCGTACATCGCTATGATTCTTTCGTGGCTGTCGTAACGCTCGTTTTATCTCAGCGGACGAATCTCCATTATTATTGGTGAAATATTTCAGTTTGGGAGGTGATCTGGATCCCGGTGTAGTTAACGGGGTATATGCGTGTGTTTTCAATGTACTGTGTGGCCCAAGTCGAAGAAGGTAGTATACAGGTGTCCAAAACATGAGGACTAACGTAACTTTTGCAGGATGTTACGCAAAGGAACATATCTCAATGATATGTATATATGAAGATGGTATCTGTTCCTTCGGACACGTCCAAATGAACAGATACCATCCGTGACCATGCAGCTCGTTAGAATGAAATTAATACCCTTAGCTTCATACAGGCGTTGATATAAGTCATCGGGAATAGTTGAAAATGTGTGCCCCGATCGAGACTCGGACCCACGATTTCCTGTTTACATGGCAGACGCTCTATCCATTTTTTATGTTCTACCTTGTTCGTTGAATTTGTTCGTGGGACATCCAATGACACCCGTTCAGATTGTTCGTTGAGCCGTTCACTCAGTTTTTTTTTTTTTTTTTTTTTTTTTTTACAGAGGGTAGCTAAACCCTCTGTCTGAACACGCTGAGCTACCGTGCCGGCATCCATCTGAGCTACTGAGGATACAGAGGATAGTTCGACTACAGGGACTTATCTCTGGCACGTCTCCACATTCGCAACTTATTGTCCCGCACTATATTCATAGTGCCCCTGCCCATCATACTCATTACTCGCGGCTCTACTGACGATTCCCGTAAGACTTCGGGCACTGTGCATCCGCAAACAAGAAGATGGTCAAATGACCGGTGAGCCTTGTATACAGGGTGTCCCAGCTATCTTGTCCACCCAAAATATCTCTGGAACAATAACAGCTATTGAAAAACGACTTTCACCGGTATCAATGTAGGGCTGGGGCCCATGAATGTACATATTTGGAAACATTCTAAAACGAAAGCATATGTGTTTTTTAACACATGTTTTTTTTTAAATGGACCTCCTATATTTTTTCTTCAGCAATCCATAGCATGACAAAGCACATACACAATGGCGTTGATTACATCGCAATATTCCAATTACATCCCGAGATATTAAGATGCGAAGTTGACGCTTGAAACACCCGACATGCGTTGCTAGCGCACGTCCTGAGGCTCAGGCGTGAACCCCATGCTGCCCGTAATCGCGATGTGATTGACATGCGTAATCACACTTCCATACTTATCAAGAGGTCCGAAACGAATAATACGGTCTGCTGCCATCCTGCTGCGATTACGGGCAGCATGGGGTTCATGCCTGAGCATCAGGACGTGCGCTAGCAGCGCATGTCGGGTGTTTCAAGCGTCAACTTCGCGTCTCAATACCTCGGGATGTAATGGGAATATTGCGACGCAATCAACGCCATTGCGTATGTGCTTTGTCATGCTACGGATTGCTGAAGAAAAAATACAGGAGGTCCATTTAAAAAAACATAAGTTTGTGTTAAAAAACACATATGCTTTCGTTTTAGAATGTTTCCAAATATGTAAATTCATGGGCCCCAGCCCTACATTGATACCGGTGAAAGTCGTTTTCCAATAGCTGTTATTGTTCCAGAGATATTTTGGGTGGACAAGATAGCTGGGACACCCTGTATATGGTATCTGTTCTTTCGGACAAACAGTGCCCCAAGTCTTATGTGAGTCGGCGAAAAGCCGCGAGTAATGAGTATAGTGGGCAGGGGCACTATAAATATAGTGCCGAACAATAAGTTGCGAATGTGGGTCTCACGGGAGGCGTGCCAGAGGTAAGTCCCTGCAGTCGCACTCTCCTCTGTGTCTTCGGTGGCTGAGATGGATAAAGCGTCTGCAACGTAAGCAGGAGATCGTGGGTTCGAGTCCCGTTCGGGGCACATATTTTCAACTGTCCCCGTTGACTTATATCAACGCCTGTATGCAACTAAGGGCATTCATTTTATTGTAATATCTCAATGAAACTTGGACCTTACATGAAAATAACTGTTGCAGCACAGTAAAGAAGGTAAGCAACTGAAAGTAATACGCAGATAGACTAGAAGAAATGACAGCGTTATTCAAAGACAGTAAGTACACTGAAGTCGCCGCGATTTGTGATGATCCCCTGGACATTAAAAAAGGCGGGACATGTTTCTCAATAGGGTGTGTGATCACAGCGGAAGGCAATGCATGTTCTTCAACGTGCTCCCGTGTTGGCCACAAGAAAGCGATTGAGTTCTTGAAGTCAGCCGGTTGGCAGTTGGTGGGTGGTCGTTGGTCCATGTGGACGTGCCGCAGTACGTCTCCCCAAATCCCCAAAGGCTCCCACACGTGCTCGATGGGATTTACCCCTTCTATTACCAATTTTGTCTCAAAAACGTTAATGGCTGGTAATTTTAATTAATGTTTTAGTCAGAAGTAACAATATAAAAAAATATTTCCCGGCTGTTTGTTATCCAAGGTTGGGGGGGGGGGGGGGGGGGGCAAAAACGTACAGGACTATTCATAAGTACCTCCAGGGTTTCAGAAAACGACTGAGGAAAAACTACAAAGCAATCTGAAAACAGTCTTTGGGTTGTCTATCCGCAGGTGCCAACTAATTCTACATCTACATCTACATCCATACTCCGCTAGCCACCTGACGGTGTGTGGCGGAGGGTATCGGTTCTCCCTTCTATTCCAGTCTCGTATAGTTCGTGGAAAGGAAGATTGTCGGTATGCCTCTGTGTGGGCTCTAATCTCTCTGATTTTATCCTCATGGTGTCTACGCGAGATATACATAGGAGGGATCAATATACTGCTTGACTCCTCGGTGAAGGTATGTTCTCGAAACTTCAACAAAAGCCCGTACCGAGCTACTGAGCGTCTCTCCTGCAGTCTTCCACTGCATTTTATCTATCATCTCCGTAACGCTTTCGCGATTACTAGATGATCCTGTAACGAAGCGCGCTGCTCTCCGTTGGATCTTCTCTCTCTCTTCTATCAACCCTATCTGGTACGGAGCCCACAATGGTGAGGAGTATTCAAGCAGTGGGTGAACATGTGTACTGTAACCTACTTCCTTTGTTTTCGGATTGCATTTCCGTAGGATTCTTCCAATGAATCTCAGTCTGGCATCTGCTTTAACGACGATCAACTTTATATGATCATTCTATTTTATATCACTCCTAATGCCTACTCCCAGATATTTTATGGAATTAACTGCGTCCTGTTGCTGACCTGCTATATTGTAGCTAAATGATAAAGGATCTTTCTTTCTATGTATTCGCAGCACATTACACTTGTCTACATTGAGATTCAATTGCCATTCCCTGCACCATGTGTCAGTTCGTTGCAGATCCTCCTGCATTTCAGTACAATTTTCCATTTTTACAACCTCTCGATCTACTACAGCATCATCCGCAAAAAGCCTCAGTGAACTTCCAATGTTATCCACAAGGCCATTTATGTATCTTGTGAATAGCAACGGTCCTACGACACTCCCCTGCGGCACACCTGAAATCACTTTTACTTCGGAAGACTTCTCTCCATTGAGAATGACATGCTGTGTTCTGTTATCGAGGAACTCTTTAATCCAATCACACAATTGGTCTGATAGTCCATATGCTCTTACTTTGTTCATTAAACGACTGTGGGGAACTGTATCGAACGCCTTGCGTAAGTCAAGAAACACGGCATCTACATGGGATCCCGTGTCTATGGCCCTCTGAGTCTCGTGGACGAATAGCGCGAGCTGGGTTTCACACGATCGTCTTTTTTGAAACCCATGCTGATTCCTACAGCGTAGATTTCTAGTCTCCAGAAAAGTCAATATACTCGAACATAATACGTGTTCCAAAATTCTACAACTGATCGACGTTAGAGATATAGGTCTATAGTTCTGCACATCTGTTCGACGTCCCTTCTTGAAAACGGGGATGACCTGTACCCGTTTCCAATCCTTTGGAACGCTACGCTCTTCTAGAGACCTACGGTACACCGCTGCAAGAAGGGGGGGGGGGGGGGGGGGGCAAGTTCCTTCGCGTACTCTGTGTAAAATCGAACTGGTATCCCATCAGGTCCAGCGGCCTTTCCTCTTCTGAGCGATTTTAATTGTTTTTCTACCCCTCTGTTATCTATTTCGATAACTACCATTTTGTCATCTGTGCGGAGACAAGTTAACAATCACACATGATGACACCACAACCTACAGATGCAGCCTGTAATTATGAGAATGCTGCTAACCATTATTAAGGTTCCCTTTACCAGAGGGACATTGATATACACCATTTGCAAGAAATCCCGGTTGGTTCGCTTATAACCTTTGGTGGGACACATACGTCCCAGTGGTAGTCAGACGGTTAAGTCGGTCCATTTTCCCATAATCCTCTCGTTCCAAGAACTACTCCACCTGCGCATCTCGATGCGACTGCGCATTGTGCTCCACAAAAATGAAGTCAGGACCGAATAAACCCGTAAAAAGATACACATGAGGACCGTCATGATAACATTGAGCGGTGAGTGTACCATGCTTAAAGATTTGGAAGTCAGTACACCAATACGGTTTTCCTGTTGTTGATTAAAGACGTTACTGACTGCTTTGGAAAGATCTTCACGATACGGAATATCGCTGTAATCAACAAACCCAAGGGTTTCCAGAATGAGAGTTTTACTCTGCAGCGGAGTGTGTCCTGATATGAAACTTCCTGGCAGATTAAAACTGTGTGCCGGACCGAGACTCGAACTCGGGACCTTTGCCTTTCGCGGGCAAGTGCTCTACCAACTGAGCTACCTAGGCACGGTTCGTGACTCGTCCTCACAGCTTCAATTCTGTCAGTATCTTGTTTCCTCCCTTCCATACTTCATAAAAGCTCTTCTGCGAAGGTCCCGTGTTCGAATCTCGGTCCGGCACACAGTTTTAATCTGCCAGGAAGTTTCAAACCCAAGGGTGCTAACAAACTCCTAGAAATGGCAAGAATTTACAGTATTCCATGTCGTTATGAGAGTTGCTGTACATCACTGACAGGTTTGCTATTGAAATTTCGAGAGAATACTTTCCGGGAAGAATCGGATAACATATTACTTCCTCCCATATACGTCTCGCCAAATGACCACAACGACATAATTCGAGAAATTACAGCTAGTACAGATTTTTCTGGGGCGTGACAGCAACAGCGGACGACAGCAAACGACAACGGACAACTGCGCTTCGCTGTTGAAAAACAACGTGACGTCACGTCTCAGCGCAGGAGCACGCGGAAACGGAATTTTACTTCAGTCCGTAGCGAGTCAGGCTGTGCATCGGACCTTCAAAAAAAGCTGCAAACCCCTTGAAGATGTCCGCAGCAAATGGAGATAAAACGTTGGGTTTGAATAAGAAATTCATCCAACCACGGTATAGTAGCACGGTATTTCAATAAGTGTGGATAACATTGAAATTAATTGGCAACTGGAGCGTCTGATTTCAATCAACATTCAGTCAATAGTTGCGGAAGAATTTCTGTGCTTCGAGGAATAGTAACTCTGTCGGTTTCTCATCAGGGGGTCGACACGCCTCTTGCATGCTAATCAGAGTAGCGAGCGAGAAACTTGCTCTCAGTTTTTGGCGATTGCGTGTGATGCTTCAAACTATTGCTAAAGTGTTGTAAGAACTGCTCATTCTTAAAGGTTTTGGTGTCAGGAAGTAAATTTCCTGAAAGACTGGATATTGATCAACAACATATAATATTTTAGTTTTTGGAGGTTTTATTTATATTGATCATTATCGCATATTTTGATATAGAACATTTTGTGCTCTTTCTGCTATTCTCTTCTTCTACTGTAAAACGAAAATTATGTGAATAATTTACTGTCATTCCGTTTACGGTTGCAAAATCTGCATCGTTACACGCCGAATCTCGGACAAAATGGCAATGTGACTTTACTTCCCTTCGCATCTCCAATTCCAGTCCTGTCCTGTCCGTCCGTAAACTGCTTGTCGACAGTCTTTATTCATTTCATAACAAATTACATTAAACATTTTAAGCAATATTGTAAGAAAGTATTTAGGATCAGACAATAATGCGGAAAATGAAGAGCTGTAAGTTGGGACATGTAGTTGAGGATAAGATTATATTTTCTGCTGGATGCAGTTTAAACAGCTTTTACTGCATGTCTATCAATACATCACACCTCTCTACGCGACCAGAGGAAAGAATAAGCTTAAGAAAAAATGACTAAAAATAGTAAATATCTGTGAGGTGTGCGAATATACGATCCTCGCAAAAACAACAGAGACGAAAGGCAGCTTTTGCCTCACGTCACACGTTTGTATTCGTGTGGAACGAGGGGTTGAGACGTATGAACATCATGGCATGTGCCAAAGTTCCTGTCCAGCTTTCATTCTGTTCAGGACCACATGCTTATCAGCACCGCTTACAGTGTTTGTTCTCGCATTTTAGTTACTGTTTCTTTTTTTCCCTCGCTTAAGTGCTCGCATCGCTGCGGTTAGTGCTGTGTGACTCTGGTAGTGGTAGCTGCCTGTCAACATTACGTTACATCCCCCCCCCCCCCCCATACTTTGTCATCTTTACTTTGTCGTACTTAAATCAGTGCCATCTTTACAGGAATAACGCCATCTGGTATCATTCTACCCATTTTTTTGAGGACTCTCATATGTGCTGCCTCAATTTTTTCTGTGTGTATCAAGTTTGCATCTGTGTCTAGTTCACAAAAATTAATTCCACTGCTGTTTCTTGAAAGAAAAGGAGTTCCTCTACTTGCTTGTTGGAACTGATGTGGGGCCAGAAGCCAAGTTATTGATTACTGAAATATTCGTAGAAGTGAATATTCATGAGACTGTGTACCGTATTAAGACAAGAGGCCGGCTTATTACCTCAGGCATTTCTCTAGAAACTTAGTTAACCAAGAATGCTTCGGAGACAAAGTTTCACTTCCCGCCATCTCTTTCCCTCTCAACCAAAATTCACAAAGGATTTCCCGCTAACGAAGCGTAACTAGCAGTACCGTGAGAGAGCGTACGGAATACGGAATAGTTCGAGGTCTTATGAAGGTTTACATTTGAAGTATGACTCATTTTGCTAACGTGTCGTCGTTCTTCCAGCATATACTTGACCAACCTGTGAGGAATTCCGTTCTTAAAATTCCATCTGTGTATTTTCAGGTCACTGTAAATGTCATAGCCTTGCTTCCAAATGTGACGTAACTACACGTTTGAGGAGGAGGAAAGGAAAGAAAATTAGTGAAACTTCCTGACAGATTAAAACTGTGTGCTCTACCGAGACTCGAGCTCGGACCATTGCCTTTCGCGGGCAAGTGTTCTATCAACTGAGCTACCCAGCCACATCTCATGACCATTCCTCAGAGCTGTACTTCCGCCAGTACCTCATCTCTTACCTTCTAGCAATTTCCCGCGAAAGGCGAAAGTCTTGAGTTCGAGTCTCGGTCCGGCACACAGTTTTAATCTGCCAGTAAGTTTCATATGGGTACACACTCCGCTGCAGTCTGAAAATTTCATTCAGGAAAATTAGTGTTTATCGCCCATTGATCTCCTCAATTAAAGAGTTATGGCATGAGTATATCTTGGAGTTACCGAAGTAAGCGTTCCGCCGTTCGCTAGGAGTGATAGTAATCAATGAGAGAAAGAACAGGGATAACGATCTTATCTCAGGGTCACTGATATGACCTTCCTGTTGTCAGATTACACACTTGGGCGATATAGAATCAAGGTCACCTCCCGCTGCCGGCCGGAGTGGCCAAGCGGTTAAAGGCGCTACAGTCTGGAACCGCGAGACCGCTACGGTCGCAGGTTCGAATCCTGCCTCGGGCATGGATGTGTGTGATGTCCTTAGCTTAGTTAGGTTTAAGTAGTTCTAAGTTCTAGGGGACTGATGACCTTAGAAGTTAAGTCCCATAGTGCTCAGAGCCATTTGAACCATTTCACCTCCCGCTCCCCTGCCCATAGGGAATCATCGGGAATTATTCAAGATCACCCAGGGAAACGCCCACACCTTGGTGGAGCTAGTCTGGTAGTTACACCTAGCAGAAACACCACAGCTCGATGTATTAACTCTTGAAAAGTCATCCATGGGGTACTAGTGTGTGTTAAAAAGCGCTCGTTCTTATATATAAATAACGATGCCACGGAATATTCCGGTAAATATTAAGAAAATGTACGACACTAGTGTGTAACGTCGTAGAAAAATTGTGTGAGCGTCACAGTTTTACCGATTTCCAAGACTGTCAACCAAAGACAGTCACACTACCACAAATACACACCTAGCTTAGAGGAAGTCCCTCCTGCGCTCACCGGATAATGCGGGTCGAACGAGCCAAGTGAGATGCCGGCAGAGTATGAAACACTTCGAGCGGCCACGGCCGCGAGTAAGAGAGCGCCACATGACTGTGCTATTTGAACCATATGTATGTGTAATCATTGGCACGTGACCAGCCCGGTGGCTGGTACAAAAGGTACTGCTGTCAAATCAGTTGCTGAGGGAAGGGGCAACTCATCACAGCAAACGAGTCGTAACTTGGCGACGCCTGCCATTCACAAGCGGAAATCTGTGGGCTACTTTGCGGATAAATGTTGCTAATAGTTTAAGCACCAATCACTCCCCTCCCCTCCCTCTTTCTCTCTGGACCAATCAGAATCAATCACCCCCTCCTCCCCTAACCTATACCTGGGTAGGATTTTTCTTGTTCTGTTCATCATAAGAAACATTAGCAACAGCAGGGATCAGGCTCCCAGGAGGAATAAAGAGACGTGATATGATAGAAACTATTATTTCAGGGTGTGTGGTATTGCTAGAAGACATGTAAAAAAACCTAATAGAGGAGCAGAAAATCGTTCTGTGTCCATCACATTGGGTAAGGTTAGTCTGGAGTGTATATTTAGAGATGTCGCATACTCATACTGGCGAGAGTTACATGTCTTTTCATTCTTCCTGGGAGCACTGGCACATGTCGTCCAGTATAGTCCGCTTGTAGGGTGGGGGGTACAGCAGCTTTGTAGAGCAATGAAATTTTGGGAATACATTTGTCCAGGTAACATGTTTAAGTGATTAACATTGCAAGATCACAGGTTAATGTAAGCGCGAGATAAGCCATTGCAAATGTGAAATGAAATGCTAGTACATTAATAACTGGTGTAACCGCCAGAATGTTGAACGCAAGCATGCAGACGTGCATTGTGTTATACAGGTCTATGTGATTTCTCTGCTATTCACAATGAAGTGCCTGGCAGAAGGTTCAATGAAACACTTTCAAGCTATCTCTCTGTCGTTCCACTCTCGAACGGCGCGCGGGAAAAACGAGCACTTAAAATTTTCTGTGCGAGCCCTGATTTCTCTTATTTTATCATTTCTCTCTATGTAGGTGGGTGCCAACAGAATGTTTTCGCAATCGGAGGAGAAAACTGGTGATTGAAATTTCATAAGAAGATCTCGTCGCAACGAAAAACGCCTTTTTTTAATGATTGCCACTGCAATTCACGTATCATGTCTGTGGCACTATCTCCCCTTCTTCGCGATAGTACAAAATGAGCCGTCCTTCTTTGAACTTTTTCCATGTCATCCGTCACTCCCACCTGATGGGGATCCCACACCGCACAGTAATACTCCAAAGTAGGGCGGACAAGCGTAGTGTAAGCAGTCTCTTTAGCAGACCTGTTGCACCTTCTAAGTGTGCTGCCAATGAATCGCAGTCTTTGCTTTGCTCTACCCACAACATTATCTATGTGATCGTTCCAATTTAATTGTAATTGTAATTTGTAATTGTAATCCCTAAGTATTTAGCTGAATTTACAGCCTTCAGATTTGTGTGACTTATCGCGTAATCGAAATTAAGCGGATTTCTTTTATTACTCAGTGAATAACTTCACACTTCTCTTTATTCAGGATCAGTTGCTACTTTTCGCATCATCTGCAAACAATACAAGACGGCTATGAGATTGTCTCCTATGTCGTTAATATAGATCAGGAACAACAAAGGGCCTATAACACTTCTTTGCGGAACGCCGAACATTATTTCTGTTTTACTCGATGACTTTCCGTCTGTTACTACGAACTGTGACCTTTATGACAGGAAATCACGAATCCAGTCGCTCAACTGACGCGATATTCCATAGGCACGCAGTTTGGTTAGAAGACGCTTGTGACGAACGGTGTCGAAAGCCTTCTGGAAATCTAAACATATGGAATCAATTTGACATCCCTGTCGATAGCGTTATCCTGTTCGAAAATATCCCTCCCCCATAATGCTGTTCACAAATAAGGAATACCACTCAATCCATGATAAGAAGATTGCAACACTGCATTGATACCAATGGTCATCACTTCAAACACCGTATGTAAATGGACGTTCATGCCACCTTTGTGATCTTCGTTGACCTTCGAAGACCTTACTGTTACACACATTGGATTCGTCTCGATAACCGCTATCAGAAAATAAGTACCAAACTATAGCACCCCATTTAAAAAAACAAAGTGGACCTTCATATCTCTGACACGACCCCACCTAGCAACAAAAAACCAACGTCATATTATGCCCCCCCCCCCCTCTGACCCATGCAACGTTTGTCTCACAAACTTTTCAACTCCTATCATACTTTCGGAGATATTGTTGGTGGCAATAGTTAGTGACTCACCCTGTATAGTGGAGCCTGTAATGGGACTCCGATTTGGCGGTGTTTACACAGCAATAACCGACTCCGGCCTCCTTACCCTTTCATTTTAGCTCGTTTCCCGGATATTTTTTGCGAAATGATTCATCGCGAACATTAACAAAATGTGTGTATGTCACTGTTGCCGGGTGTCACCTCTTAGGAAGTGCAGGTCTTTTTATTTCACGCCACTTCGGCGATTTGCACGTCGATGAGGATAAAATGTTGATGAGAACAACAGACACACATCCAGTCCCGAGCGGGTATAATCCCTACCTCGGCCAGAAACAGAACTTGGGGGCCTGTAATCGATAGTCAGAAACGCTAACCATGCGATCACGAGGTGCTGGCACCAACAGTAACAACCGTTGTGTCACTGCATTCGTCTTCCCAAGAGTTTTCGATGTCATTAAAGATGTATTTCTTTCTAGTTAAAAACAGAAATATACTTGCTTCGACAACCTCCTTGATACGGAGTTAAAAAATATTACCCATATAACCATATTATGTGCCCCACTGCGTACTATTATCTGCCGAAAACTTACTTCCGATATCTGGAACTGTTCACTTAATAAAAGGGAATCAAGTTTTAGATTTTTCACTGTAGCATATAAGAAGTTTCTATTGATTCATTATTTCTCTTTAACAAAATACAAAAAAATGTGGGTGAAATCTTATGGGACTTAACTGCTAAGGTCATCAGTCCCTAAGCTTACACACTACTTAACCTAAATTATCCTAAGGACAAACACACACACCCATGCCCGATGGAGGACTCGAACCTCCGCCGGGACTAGCCGCACAGTCCATGACTGCAGCGCCTAAGACCGCTCGGCTAATCCCGCGCGGCAACAAAATACTGAAAATTATGAGGGCGTGCTGAAAATTAATACTTCCGAATCTTTTATGTGTAAACTCTTAAAGCTTTTTAAATAAAAGAAGCGTCCTTAACATACTACATCTTCATGTCTACATATTTATTTCTCAACATAGTCACCCTGGCGACGGACACATTTCTCCCAGCGAGAGGCCTGTTTGTTGATACCGTCACTGTAGAATGTTTGACTCTTTTGACGGGGCAACAACATCACCTCTGCTTGCATCGCTTCGTTACTATCAAAGTGAAGTCCTCGAAGTTGTTCTTTAAATTTTGGAAGGAGATGAAAATCGGAAGGGGCCAAGTCGGAACTGTGTGGAGGATAACAGATGGCAGAGAACGAAAGGCGTCAGGTTGTTGCAGATGTTGCAGCACTGGTATACGCTTTGGCAGAGAAATGCAGTAAATAAAAGTACTTGCAAACAGTGACAGCCGATTATTACGTGTACAGCACACTAAATATCGCGCTAAAATTATACCATTTTTCTTCGAACGGAAGCCGAAAATCGGACTAAAGTTACACCTTTTCTCTTCAAATGCATGCTGGTGCGGAAATAAAATGGATGAAATATGTTTTGCAGCGCTTTGTAGGAGATAACTAGAATCCAGTGTGCTGAAATGACGATCAGCTGCGCTTCCATCAACCGAGAAAAGGCACACGGCTGTCTGTTTACGACTGCGCGTGCTCTGACGTGTCGTCATCCTTTCCGGCACTACGACTGGTAAATTTCTCGTAGCACCAGGTCAGTATGTTACTTTGAAATTTCGGGTAACATTCTGTGCAGGCGTATACTGTAGGTGGTTCTTGACGAGCAACTACAGGAACGAATCCACGGGCGAATGGTTATCGGCACTGATTGTTAATTCGTACACACGAGTTCGATTGCGGCTGCTGTCAGCATTTTTTTTCTTTTTTTTTAATTCTTTAAAATGACACCTTCTTCAGTTTGGCTCAAACTAAATGAGTAGAAGGAGGTATATGCCGCCTTCTAATTTCTATAATACTTCGCCTGAGCCGACCGGTGTGGCCGAGCGGTTCTAGGCGCTTCAGTCTGGAACCGCGCGATCGCTCGGGCATGGATGTATGTGATGTCCTTAGGTTAGTTAGGTTTAAGTAGTTCTAAGTTCTACAGGACTGATGACCTCAGAAGTTAAGTCCCATAGTGCTTAGAGCCACTTCGCCTGAGTAGGCCACAGGAAGGCGGCAGCCAAGTGGTCAAACCTATTAGCTCGCAATTTGGTGGCTCGTATTCCATTCCTGCTGGTTCCATTTTCTTTTTTTATTTTATTCCTCGCAGTGGTAAACGGTTAGTTAAAAAATTTAAATATATTTAAACACTTCAGTTTATATATGTAAAATTAATATATTCAGTTTAGTTATGATTAGTATCATTACCTGAAAGCTATAGGCCAGTACATTGTAGCACATTGGTAAAATTTTGCATAAGGCACCGAGGCTCGGTTCGAGAACATTTTTCCACACCAGCAAGTTAACATTTGGCGCCCGCCCTTTCCTTTTCCCTTTCACACTTTTATCAACTGTGATTGCACTGTGTATAAATCTTGAGCCTTGGCGCTCCTCTCAGCTTGGTGCCCCAAACGGGCGCTACTTACTATCATACGTCCAGCATAGAAATTTTGCAAGTGTGGCACCCCTGGCGCCCCCCTCAGCTTGACGGCCCAAGTGGCGGTCTGTGTCGCTTGGGCTTTGAACCGGTCCCGAAACCGCCACTGCTTGCAAATCAAACAGTAACAGTCGAGGTGGAGCCATGTCTCCAAACTTCTAATGTAAATGTTATTTAGGCGCTATTGAGTGGTATCTGTTCTCGTTTAGGGGCAGTGGTCACAAAATGGCTGGGTAGCACTGTGCTACACATGAATCAGCCGAGTTCGCGTGAGCGTTGGAACGT
This sequence comes from Schistocerca nitens, assembly GCF_023898315.1. Taxonomy (NCBI): domain Eukaryota; kingdom Metazoa; phylum Arthropoda; class Insecta; order Orthoptera; family Acrididae; genus Schistocerca; species Schistocerca nitens. The sequence continues at coordinate 563,262,059 of NC_064617.1, forward strand.
GGTGGGTGGCGCCAGGCTGCCGATCCAGACCGCGTGTGCGCAGCTGGCCCTAGATCTCAGTTTCTGCCTCTTCCCGAGAGGCCGCGGGCAGGCAGAAGACGCAGCGGCGGGCCTACGCTAGACAAGGCGGCGGCCCCGAAAATAGCTCCAAGTCGCGGCAGCGACGCCGTCGGCCGTGGCTGCGGAGGTTCGGCCGCCAGGCTAGGCGGCGAGCGAGCGAGCGAGAGCTAGCAGTCGGCCAGGCGAGGCTCAGTCGGGCGGCGACCACGCGCGCGTCCGGTCGGCTGCCGCCCACCGCCACCGCCACCTGCCGCGTCGCGAGTGCCGTGCGAGTGCGTCGTCTAAACGTCGCGTTGCGTTGCGTGTGCGCGTCTCAGTGTGCGTGTCGCAGTCCCCCCGGCCCCTGGCCATGCTCTACCCGTTGCCGTCGCCGCTGCTGCCACCGCCGCCCCTACCGACGCCCTCCGACTACCTGCCGCCTTGCCCGAGCCGCGCTCCGCACGTGCACATGTGAGTAGCGGTGGTGCCGCGCGGTTGGCAGCCCTGCCGACCACTAGGGCTTGGCGCCCACTCAAAAATCCCGGAGAGCGGATCGGGCACGCGCAGTTCAGCTGCTGCCTTCTTCTCTGTCCCGTTTTGTTTTGTTTTTCTTTGCCTCGGTGACGCACGCTTATGGACGGAGTCAAACGGCTTTCGGAGAATTCTGGACGATATCAGATTTCGTGCGGTAGACCTCGACATTTGATAAATGAAGAGGCTACTTCCGAAGTGACCTTCCTTCAATAAATAAATAAATGAAATAAAATAAAAAAATAAAATAAAAATTTTCAGAAAATCCAACTTTTAAGCAATCTAGTTAAGTTCCTTTCCTGAAGCCTGATAATATTCTAACTAGTTTTGGTCCTTAGGAAGACAGTTTTTTGGGTTTGGATTTAAGACACTTTGCAACAAAATCACTGATTATTTCTGTATGTTGCATTAACAACAAGTGTAACTCACATCTGTTTAGCATAAAAAAATCAATTACTATTTATATGATATCGAATTACAGGAATTAGAGAAAAAGTATCATCCGCAATATGTTCAAGAGAAGCATTAACCAAAAATGCGACAGTTTCGAAATAAACACAGGAAGCAAATACGTCGGTTAGGGGACAACAATGAATTTCTGATACCGTTTTCAAAATGAAAAGCGGTTTACCGAAAAAGAATAAAAGCGAGCAGCTTGAACGAATAACATATAGACCATGTAATCGAACTACAAAATAAATATTCGACTCATATGGAGATACTCCAGTTTGGAAATAAGTTCTCAAAGTGCTGATTGGAGAAACATATCGCAACTAATACATTAACACTTTAGGTTGTCACTTGTCGATGTATACCCAATCGCATTTGGCAAATCAGTACAAACAAACTGTTTTCGAAAGGTAAAGTAGAATTCAACGGAGGATGAATATACGAATTATTGAAAGTGCAGACGTTGAGAATAATGTTCTAACTTTTAGGCAGCCATTTAATCGAAAGACACTCTTGATAAGGTATTTTTTGGTGGAGGCCGCTTACTTGTAGTTTTTGTTTTGTGTCCAGGGCTCTGTTTCTCTTAGTGAGAGATGTTATTTAATTAGCTGTTTTTTTCTCTTTGAGAAGTGTTTGAATTATATAACAAATTTACTATTACATAAGAATAAAATTCGCCACATTTCATTCGCACATACAATTTTTTATGATACATTGTGAAGTGATTTTCTACAGCATCTGCAACTGAGAAGATTATTGACATTTATGTTTTCTTCGTTTCATTATCTGATTGTTTTCTAAAGAGGTTTTATAACATACAAATATGTTATTACTAAAGACCAAATATTATATTACTTAACTTCTTCCCGTCTTTGAACAAGTACCGACATATCCTGTAAAATTCCTGTGTTGTTCGATGAAGTATGTTCAATTCTAATTTTACTTATGTTTGGTCTTTATCAAGTCTGTATTTTCGTTCCTTACTGGAAAGTGTTGCAACGGCAAAACTGCTAATGTATGATCTCTGTCATTTCTGCTATTGTATCAAAGTTTTCTGTTGCGGAATCGTTTTTTACTTCTTTATGACGACACTGAAAATGAAATGAAAAAATGGAAATGAGCGTTTGGCGTCATTGGCCGGGAGGCCCCTTACGGGGCAGATCCGGCCGCCTTGGTGCAGGTCTTATTACATTAGACGCTACATTGGGCGGCCTGCGCGCCGGATTGGGATGAAATGATGATGAAGACAACACAACATCCAGTCCCTGAGCGGAGAAAATCCTCGACCCAGCCGGGAAACGATCCCGGGCCCGTAGGACGGCAATCCGCCACGCTGACCACTTTTTTTTTTTTTTCATCGTTCGTTGCGTTTGGTCTGGGCGGACGTCACAGGACATCCGTTCAAGTTGATCATTGTTTCCTTTACTCAGTTTTTTTTATTACAGAGGGCTTGCGCCTCTCTGACCGAACACGCTGAGCTACCGTGCCGGCTATGTTTCGATCACTCTGAAGTTAAATAATCTTATGACTGATGTACATTTTATTCAGTGTCGTCTCTGTGGATAGGCAGAGTAAACTTCTACAATGGTTGAAGATCGTTTGGGGTTAGGAATGTCTTCACATTAAATGGCGTTTGTCTGCTACATACTACACATAAAAAATCTGGTGAAAAGGGGAGATAAGAGTTATGTAAAAATTGGACAAAGTTAGCTGATGGCTTAGCCCAAAACGCACGTCGAGTTCATTGAAAACAGCATGCTACTTTCCTGGCTGTAAATTGTTGAAACCTTTCAATATTCTTGGACGTTCATTGTGGTACGAGTCATTCCTATGCATATGTAAGTGTTCACAGTCAGTAGTGAAGCTGAAATGCAGCCCTGAGAGGTACCTATTCGAGCGTTTTCTGATTTTTGTTTGTCTTTCCTAAGAGCGCTCAAAGTAGAAGCACTTCGAACGATGAAATGCATCCACAAACACACAGAGCTGAACGGACGTCTGTCGGGACAAAGACTGTAGATTTAAGATAACACAAGGAGGTGGCGTGTGGCGTTTTGTCAATGCCTGTAATTTGTTTCGGCTCTGGTTTATTGAACCATACTGCCAACAGCTCACTACAAATATAAAATCACACAAATATAATACATTATAAATATTCTGAACAGTAGTAATCTTGATGTATCAACTACAGATAAAATAGCACTTGAAAAACAACGCAGTACAAAATGGGAAGGATATACCTAGAAATTGGTGTGTTTTTACAGTCACAGATAGTACACCAAATTTCATATACACACGTTACTATCCCGTTACTATATTTGAGGCTTTCATGACACAACAAAACAGGTGCACTTGCTGGCTTCAGTTTCACAAGCTTTCGTAGTAAACGGTTTTGCTGTGCTTCGAAGAAACTGCAGGAAAACAGCAAGTGGCTTACGTCACCTTCTTCGTTCTTCTGACAGTCGCAGTAAGTGTCGTCCTGGATGCTTATTCGATGTAAGTAATAATGAGTTGAACCATGTTTGGTACGCATTTGCATCAATGTGGTTATCAGTTTCCTGCTCGGAGTTTTTACCTTTATGACAAACCAAATGGTGCCAGTTCTCTGCCCGTTCTTTCTCCGACAATTTCCGTATGCATAACTTGAAAACGGAGGATGGTAGACTGGCTTATATTACAGAGCCATAAACATCGGCCTCCTTCCCCAACTGTTTGATCTGTTAATTTTAAACATTCGTTCAATAGCTGGGGCTCGTAGAAAGGAGATTGTCATACCACTCAGTTTATTTTACAATGATTCTGGTATAGTTTTCTGTATTTGAATATTCATTTTACTGTTCCTTTTTGGGTTTCGGTATATAAGAGTTTGCTTTTTGAGCCAGGTGCTCCCAACAGGCGTGACGGACAAAAAAAAATTGCACACGAAATTGTTTGGAATATTTCTGCTTGGGGACAAGAAATGCACATCCTGCAACTGAAGTCTCTTGATATCGAAGTCCACCAGTATACACAAGAACGAAGAGCGGGCAATAAAGATTAATGCAAACACTGAAACTTAAGTTGATTGTGCCAAAGCAAGTTTTCTTAAAAATGTAATAGTGACTGCTAAGGTTTTCCAACTGACACCTGAATGGAATTCCAAACAAGAATATGTAGCTCTCTGAATCCAGCGGTCCATGGTATGCACTAAATCTTATGCTGCCACTAGTGGAGAGTGAAAGTTCTGCATTTCCAACGTGGACGTTACAAGCGGAAGAATGTCCCTCATTTCTCGTACGAGGGTGATTACTCTGCTATTTGTCTGCTGTTTCTTGTGGCATATAAATTTTCTCGCAAAGTATTGCTGTCGAATGCGCAGAATTTTAGGTCAAAATTAGCCCCACACAATATGAAGAACGTGGTTGGTATGTAGAAAACAAAACAGAGCTCAGGCCCTCCGATGATGTCAGAGTTTAAAACGGCGAGGGCAGATTTGCGCAACGGACATCCTGCTTGCTGTTTGGGCGGAATAATGCCGCCAGAGTTCCGCGAGAATTGCTGTCGGCATTGCCTCTCACGCCAGTCGTCTGCGTTCTGCACTCTGCATTGCTGCATGTTTATCGTGTTTCTTGCTTTCAGTATTTTAGCGTGTGGTTATCATTAAAGTGCAGCTACTCTCAGAGGTCCAGTGTGGATTTGTAAGTTTCGTATGGCAGTGAAACTAATGCAGAGCCGATTTACGCAGGAAAAAAATAGTTCAGTTTTGGACACCAGGTGCAGATCTGACGGTGTCAATACAAAAAAAAAAAAAAACTTGCAGTAATATTTCCATATGTAATGGATTAGGAACGGGACGTGGACAAACAAGTGAAAAAGGCAAAATGTTGGTTTTATTATCAACGGCCGCTTGGACACAATTTTTTCAGGATGAGCGCCGGGGACGTCGATGAGATGCTGTGAAGCGCCAGATATGCACCTGGTGATCAAAACTAGAACTAATTTTTTTCCAGCGTAAAGCGGTTCCGCAATAACGCATTATCGTATCTACCACGTTTTGCTACCATACGATAATTACAGCCCACTGTGAACCTCCGTAAGTAGCTGCACTGTAATTATAACCAGGCAATATTTCATTGAGCTATGGGTCTGTGTGCTCTGCACGAGTTACATGATTGGCATTTTATCAGGTGTGCGTCGGTATCTTCCACTTTCTCTTGCAAGATGGTGTGGCACTACGTAAACGCTTTGCTCGCTTGCATTATGAAGAGTGTGTACACAATAGCTGAAGTCCGAAATACACTATATCCCACAACCAGAAAGCGTATAAAAGAACCACCACTACTAGGTCACTCGCTCCGCTGTACACTTCATTTGCATCTGCGTCGACAGCCAGTAATTTCACCTTCTTACTCAATCTGTTTGCGCGTTGGCGCTGCGAGCGAGTCGTGGCTCACGCATACACAGAAAGAGGAATTCCATAGAACTTGTTCCTTAAAGGAGGAGGGCGACGAAGAATCCAAAACAAACTCGTACCGGTTCTGCAAATTAGACGAGGCAACGACGCAACCATTAAATTTAGATGCCGTCGCCAATGCGTCATGGCCGTCTCCACAGCCAAGGACGCCTGGCTTTCCACGATGCGTGCAGCGTGTTTGGGGTTATGGGAAAAGTGGGGCGTCGTAGAATGGATTGTCTGCGCCTAGGATGCGGAGAAATATTCATCTGCCGACGTAATACTTGTTACGCAAAGTCGTCCTGAGTCACGGCAGTTTAATACTGTGGACTCGTCCTGATGGGGAGCAGGTAGGTCGAGCTGTTCCCTAGCCCGCGGCTGTTACCAACCGGCCGTAGAGTGGGGATAAATTTCTGACCTGGTAGGAATGTTTATGTAACTAATTGAAAGGCCTGTGTTAAGAAATCCAGCAAGTTTGTCAGCTGGTAACACTGGTTATTCGCGAACTGCGAGTGTCGTATAGGAAACTTGCATGCTGTTAAGCTGTGGAAATGTTAGTCCATATTTATCTGGGCTGTCTTTACTGTTAGCAATCGTGAGAAATAATTGCGTAAATTGCGAAGGCTGTTGTAGGAGATGGTAGGGTGTACAAAATGTGGCTTTGTACACACCCTTCTTGATGTACGACTTACTAAATACTTAAAGAACAGTGTGTAGAGTTGGTTGAAATATTATATGTAATACATTGGTGCTGCAAAGTTTTTCTGCGTAATTTTCATTCACCACTCATAGCAGTAGAGTCGGTTGTTTCAAATCTCACCCATTGTAGAGTCGCGACTGACAGTGGGCAGAGGGTTTCCAAATACGCGAGTATCTAGGAGAGGATTAGCAGTTCGGTAAGTGCCTTACAATCAAGAGAAACAGCGACAAAGTTCTCCGTTCTACCAGACAGAAAAATGAAAATGAAAAATGTGTGTGTGTGTGTGTGTGTGTGTGTGTGTGTGTGTGCGTGCGTGCTTGAGGCTTACAAGCGTCCCGTCTCTCTACGACCACAAGTTTTTCTGTCAGTAAACACCTGCACAGCCAGTGCTCAGTCCTGTGTCCTTGTCAGACGTTTTGTGCTACGCATTCGTCGGTTCAATTCGAGAAAGAGTTGATCTTTAGAGAATGTTACAGCCATTCTAGCGAACACAACAAGCATGTTAGATGTCTCTAGAGAAACAGTGTCGAAAACGAAGCTATTTATGTTTTTTGTAAAAGATCTGGTGTACGTGAAAATGTGAAAATCTTGTCGGTGATCTGACTGTATATTATCATAAATAAACAACACTGATCTTTCCGAATGCCGAGAAGCGGTCCTTGGTGTTGTAGCTCTCAGGGGCACTGTGGGCTGCTGTCTGTGTGAGGCATCCGGCGACCCGTAGAAAAATATAACTTTTTTATGATTCGTCAGTCTTCTGACAGGTTTGATGCAACCCGCCACGAATTCCTCTCCTGTGCCAAGCTCTTCATCTCAGAGTAGCACTTTCAACCTACGTCCTCAATTATTTGCTGGATGTATTCCAATCTCTGGCTTCCTGTACAGTTTTTGCACTCTACAGCTCCCTCTAGCGCCGTGGAAGTTATTCCCTGATGTCTTAACAGATGTACTATGATCCTGTCCTGTTTCCTTGTCAGCGTTTTCCACATATTCCTTTCCTCTCCGATTCTGCGCAATATCTCCTCATTCCTTACCCTATCAGTCCACCTAATTTTCAACATTCATTTGTAGCATCACATCTCCAGTGCTTCGATTCTCTTCTGCTCCGGTTTCCCCACAGTCCATATTTCATTACCATACAATGCTGTGCTCCAAACATGCATTCTCAGAAACTTCTTCCTCAAATTAAGGCCTGTGTTTGATAATAGTAGATTTCTCTTGACCAGGAATGCCCTTTTTGCCATTGCTAGTCTGCTTTTCATGTCCTCCTTGCTCCGTGTGTCATTGGTTATTTTACTACCTAGGTAGCAGAATTCCTTAACTTCATCTACTTCGTAACCGTTAATCCTGATGGTAAGTCGCTGTTCTCATTTCTGCTACTTCTCAATACTTTCGTCGTTCTTCGATTTGCTCTCTATCCATATTCTGTACTCACTGTATTGTACATTCCGTTCAGCAGAACGTATAAGTCTTCAGTTTCACTCAGGATAGCAATGTCATCAGAGAATTGTATCATTGATACCCTTCCACGCTGAATTTTAATTCCAATCCTCAACCTTTCTTTTATTTCCATGATTTCTTCTTCGATGTACAGACTGAATAGAAGGGGCGAAAGATGTACACCCTTTTTAATCCGAGCACTTCGTTCTTGGTCGTTCACTCTTATTAGACCCTCTTGGCTCTTCATGTTGTATATTACCCGTCGATCCCTACAGCTTACCGGTATTTTTCTCAGAATTTCGAACATTTTGCACCATTTTTCACCGTCGAACTTTTTTCCAGGTCGATAAATCCTATGAACGTGTCTTGATTTTTCTTTAGTCTTGCTTCCATTATCAAGCGCAATGTTAGAATTGCCTCTTTGGGGTCTTTGCCTCTCCAAGCCAACCTGATCGTCATCTAACACATCCTCAATTTTCTTTTGCATTCTTCTGTATATTATTCTTGTCAGCAACTTGAATGCATGAGCTATTAAGCTAATTGTGCAATGATTCTTTCACTTGTCAGCTCTTGTGTAGATGATATTTTTTCGAAAGTTAGATGGTATGTCGCCAGAATCGCACATTCTACACACCAACGTAATTGTCGTTTCGTTGCCACCTCCCCCAATAATTTTAGAAATTCTGATGGAATGTTATATATACCTTCTGCCTTATTTGATCTTAAGTCCTCCAAAGCTCTTTTAACTTCTGATTCTAATACTGAATCCCGTATCTCTTCTAAATTGACTCCTGTTTCCTCGTCCGTCACATCAGAGAAATCTTCCCCCTCAGAGAGGCCTCCAATGTACCCTTTCCACCTATCCGCTCTCTCCTCTGCATTTAACAATGGAATTCCCGTTGCACTCTTAATGTTACCATCCTTGCTTTTAATAATACCGAAGGTTGTTTTGACTTTCCTGTATACTGAGTGTGTCCTTCCCACAATCATTTCTTTTTCGATTTCTTCACATTTTTCATACAGCCATTTCGTCTTAGCTTCCCTGCACTTCTTACTTATTTCATTCCTAAGCGACTTGTATTTCCGTATTCCTCAAGTTCCCTGAACCTTTTTGTACTTTCTTCCTTCATCGATCAACTGTAATATTTCGTCTGTTAACCGTGATTTCTAACAGAACACTGAAAATATTTATTTTGGTTCTGTATTACCTGACTGAAGAGGTAGCAACGTAATAAATTGGTTGAGGTTTACGAAGACAACGAATGTAAATACGAAATCTAAGGTGCGTTAAATGTAGATTTAGATGATCAGTTGGTTTATGTCTGCCGTGTTGATGACATCGAGGCTCAGGACAGACGAGAGGTATCAGCAGGTTCAATATTTCCCAGTTTAAGTATTCATTGCGGACACGTACTCTAATTGTATGAATCGTTTTTCGGAGACACTTCAGAGCTGGCACAGAGACTTCGCGCTCGTGTCGTTGTTGATGCCGCCTCCACAGACGCCGTTCTTTATTGGATAAACAGCTTTGGCGTACGCGGCGGACTTCCCAGAAGCACTCCTAAGATGTTCGGTCGGAAGCCCAACAGATGCTCTGAATCAGCCTAGTGCCGACTGCAATTGTTCTTACTAACAATAGCGAAGCCGTCTTCGGGAATCCTAGTAATCCCTGAAGTAATAGGAGACAAATTTCCGAGAATCAAGTGGTATTTTTTGCTTACCTTTTTTCGTACTATACAGGATAGGTCACTTAAAAAGTAAATTCCTTTATTTTTCGAACGGTTGAAGACATCCGAGTTTTTCCGCAAATAACAGGGGCACGTAATATTGTTGTAAGTTTAATCTTATTAACCCTCCTACTAAAAGAATTTTTTTGTTACACTAAGTACCGCTGGGGTCAATATGACCCCAAGTAATTAACACGGGATATATTGGAAGCAATTTTAATGAACAGACATAAAAGCATACATTACTGATTGAAACAGGGTTAACTATGTATATAAGCATTTAGAGATCCTTGATCTTATAGATCGTTACATTAAAAACAAAGCAACTCTTTACATTTAAAACAAAGAATCTCTGAATATTATTTACAGACCAAAAAAAAAGCATGTTCTGCACGTTTCTGAATGTTTTCTATCCACTGAACGTCCGCATAGGGAGCAACGTCCACGTTTTGCCCCCGCACACACTACTGCTGAAAGAGGAGGGCGAGGAAGAGTAGCTATGCTGCGCCGACTTCTGTTTTTCTGTACTAGACTTGTTCCCAGTTCGAGAATAAATTCTCTTCTTTTGTAGCTGGTTTTCTTATTCCAGTCAGGCGTTAAGTCCAGCCAAATTATGGAAGCATTTTGGGCACTAATATCCAAAATATTATAAAAAAATAACCATGGGCCATCTTTTGGTCATACGTTTGGGTTGTAGGTCCTGACTACCTTGTCCATTGTGTCTACACCTGATTTAGTTGCATTACAGTCTAGGATTATAATAGGTTTTGCTGCTTCGCCGTTACCCGTTTCCTCTCTCAAATGCATAGTACTCAGTAATGTCACTATCTTACTCTTTTTTGGGCAATAGGAGATTATTGTAGGTGATGTGGTGTCACCGCCAGACACCACACTTGCTAGGTGGTAGCCTTTAAATCGGCCGCGGTCCGTTAGTATACGTCGGACCCGCGTGTCGCCACTATCAGTGATTGCAGACCGAGCGCCGCCACACGGCAGGTCTAGTCTAGAGAGACTCCCTAGCACTCGCCCCAGTTGTACAGCCGACTTTGGTAGCAATGGTTCACTGACTGCATACGCTCTTATTTGCAGAGACGACAGTTTAGCATAGCCTTCAGCTACGTCATTTGCTACGACCTAGCAAGGCGCCATATTCAGTTACTATTCTGAACAGATAATATTGTGAATCATGTACCGTCAAGAGCGACGTTCATCATTAATGGATTAAAGTTAAGTATCCGACTAATTACGTCCGCTTTCTGAATTCTAATTCCTTGTCATGTTCCAGACCTCACGTCAGTATAGTCCTTCCCTCCTCACGCCAGCCTGTGTGAGCTAAAACGCGTGCAGTTCGGCCTCCTCTAGTAACACGGTGTTGGTACTTCTGCCAGCCCAACAGGTGATTCCTGGAATTTGAAGAGACATGAAGCTGCACTTTTCCCCTTCCTTCGACAAATTCTGCAGGTAGTTCACGACGACTTTTTCTTAGTGTTCCTAGCTGAGTCATTTTTTTCGTTCTAGTTCCTGTGCCAACTCTAAACTTGTAAAGAAATTATCTGTTGTGATGTTTCTACCACTCCAGGATAAATGTTCCGTCGGTTCTAACACTACTCTTTTCCCCTGATTTCTTTCTCTAGGCTGACCTTCGCCCTTTCCTGTGTACACCTGCAGGTGTGTGACATAGTAATTAGTGCTGTCACATACCATACTTTCCAGGTTTTAAGGGGATCTCCTGGCGAAATGGACACTTACCACTAAAAGTTACCAGTTGTTCATCAACTGTAATATTCTCGTGTGGTTACCCACAGTTCAAATTAATCCCTTATAGGAGCCAATTTATCAGGGCTGCGATTCTGTCGCTGGTGCTGAGCGTCACCAAACCGAATACAGCGTGATATTTCTGTAAAGCGGTTCCTAGCCATAGAACTATTGAAAACAGGTCGACCATGTTCTTCGTACCATAAATTCACTATGCCCTCATTGTGACCTTTATACACTACCGCAAGAATAAGCATGCCAAGAAAGCATTCAAATTCTTCTCTATCAAGATCTGTCCATTCGTTACCGAAAGTGATGTTACCTTCTTTGTTGGTCCACTTCAGAGTAATATGGAAAATGCTGGGCTTCATCAATACACACATCAAAAAAGTTTTGCATCACTCCAGAACCCCTGAAGATAGACGTTGACTGTGGATATTGTATCACGGACACAGTCCCTTTCACTGTCAGAATTTCACTAAACCCGCCCAAAGTTGTAAACAACCATGCATGAGCAGCGCCTATTAGATGGAGGGGGTCCGACAGCCGATCAGTTCCAATCATTCCACCATGAAGGAGGTACACGGCTCGTGTTGTCTGTAGTTCAACCATGCATAGACGGTCAATATCGCGGTTCGATCGCGTCCGCATTGTTACTTTCTGCCAAGAAAGGCTCTCAACAAGGGAAATGTCCAGGCGTCTCGGAGAGAACCAAAGCGATGTTGTTCGGACATGGAGGAGATACAGAGAGGCAGGAACTGTCGCTGTCATGCCTCGCTCACGTCGTCCAAGTGCTGCTAATGCAGTGGATGACCGCTACCTACGGATTATAGCTCGGAGGAACCCTGACAGCAATGCCACCATGTTGAATAATGCTTTCCGTGCAGCCACAGTACGACGTGTTACGACTCAAACTGTGCGCAACAGGCTACATGATGCGCAACTTCATTCCCGACGTCCATGGCGAGGTCCATCTTTGCAACAACGGCACCATGCAGTGCGGTACAGATGGGCCCAACAACATGCCGAATGGACCGCTCAGGATTGTCATCATGTTCTCTTCACCGTTGAGTGTCGCACATGCCTTCAAGCAGACAATCGTTTGAAATGTGTTCGGAGGAAACCCGGTCAGGCTGAACGCCTTAGACACACTGTCTGCAGGAAGGTGATGTTCCCTGCTGTTTTGGGGTGGCATTATGGGAGGCCGACTTAACGCCGCTGGTGGTCATAGAGGGCGCCGTAACGGCTGTACGATACGTGAATGCCATCCTCCGACGGATAGTGCATCCATATCGGCAGCCTATTGGCGAGGCATTCGTCTTCATGGACGACATTTCACGCCCCCATCGTGCACATCTTGTGAGTGACTTCCTTCAGGATAAGGACATCGCTCGACTAGAGTGGCCAGCATGTTCTCCAGACGTGAACCCTATCGAACATACCTGGGATTGATTGAAAAGGGCTGTTTATGGACAACGTGACCCACCAACCACTCTGAGGGATCTACGCCGAATCGTCGTCGAGGAATGGGACGATCTTGACCAACAGTGCCTTGATGAACTTGTGAATAATATGGCACGACGAATAGAGGCATGCATCAATGCAAGAGGACGTGCTACTGGGTATTAGAGGTGCTGGTGTGTACAGCAATCTGGACGACCACCTGTGAAGGTCTCGCTGTATGGTGGTACAACATGCAGTATGTGTGGTTTTCATGAGCAATAAAAAGGGCAGAAATGATGTTTATGTCGATCTCTATTCCATTTTTTAGTACAGGTTGCGGAACTTCCGGAAACCAGGTGATGCAAAGCTTTTTTTGATGCGTGTAATTCAAATGCTGACTGCACAGTATTTCCATTCCTTACAGTATGCCTCGTAGGACTTGGAGCCGTCTTTAGTATATTTCGTGTTGGCTTTCTGCCATCTAATCCAACAGGATTTTTTCCCTATGTTTCATTTCCATTTTTCGACCTGAAAAAATGGAATTACTATTTTACGTATATAATTACATATTAATATTATTATTATTAGTACCATCATTAAAGGATTTGCGAACAGATGGTAGGTTGTACATACTTACTTGAAAACATTCTGTTTTGAAATGTCAGCAACTTCAGGAAGTAGAATTTCCAAATCTCCAACATCATCAGAATCTTCAGTTGATTCAATACCTCTTCGTCGTCATCAGACCGTATATCTCCCAAGACCTCTTCTTCATTCAAAATTGCTTGTATTTTAGCACTACTCAAACGTTTTCTAGTCATAATGTAGTTTTTGCACACGCTGAGGCAAACCACGAACAACAACTGAGGCAACACACAACAACGGCTGAGGCAAGAAACGGCAATAACAGGTATAAATAATAAGTGGAAAATGTTAGTTTCATTGTTGCAGGTGTTCCATATAACATCTGTTCAAGTAACATTCGTCATTCTGTTTTCATAATGTTACATTCAGGAAACAAAAGAAAAATTTAGATTGGGGTCTTGCTTACCTCAGTGCTACTCAGTGCATAGCCAATGAATAAATTTTAATATATTGTAAATGTAAAACTGAACAATGTGTCGCGCCGCCCGCGGTGGCCGAGCGGTTCTACGCGCTTCAGTCCGGAACCGCGCGACTGCTACGGTCGCTGGTTCGAATCCTGCCTTGGCCATGGATGTGTGTGATGTCCTTAGGTTAGTTAGGTTTAAGTAGTTCTAAGTTCTAGGTGACTGATGGCCTCAGCTGTTAAGTCCCATAGTGCTCAGGGCCTGAACAATGTGTCACTGCATACAAGCAACTTAGAGAGACGAAGTCAAACATTTTGAAAATAATCGTTCTGAAAACAATGGAGATATATATTTCAAATGGGCGTATGGGGTCATAGTGACGACAGTGGTACTAGGAGGGTTAATTCTTCAGTCAACTGAGGTATTGAAGCTAGCGTGTTCTTTTATAATGGAGCGATAACCTCATTTTAACGACGTTCGAAAGCTCTTGAAAAGACGAGTACAGTTTACACGGTCCTGTCACATTAATGTGACCACCGCCTGTATTGGACGTTAACCTACAGTAACCACCCACAGGTGGCGCCACTAGCAGTGCACGGTATATAAGGCGTGTCGTAATGCAGAAACGGAGCGATATATCTGTTGTGCAAAAGGACATAATCATTGGCTTTCGGGCCAAAGGTGGAAGCATTTCCGAAGCGGGTAAGCCTGTAAACTGTTCGCGTGCGTCCGTGGTGAAAGTATGCCGTGATTGGCTACGTGGCGCTGTACAGAACCGGCGACAGGGGTGAACGACGGCTGCAGAGATGTGTACGTGCAGCTGTTGAGCAACTGATGAACTAGATTAACCAAAGTGCTACCAACAGCGTCTCTTCAACGACTGCTCATCAAACTTGCTGTGTATGGGCCTCCGCAGCAGGGACCTAGTTCATCCACCCACACTGACTTCCATTCATCGGCTACGAAGGCTGGAATTTGACAGCCAGTACCGCAGCTGGATGTCCAGTGAGTGGCGACAGACATGCCCGTTAGTGCGTATGTCCCTGCAGAAACCGCCATAAGGATCCAGGCCCGATAAGGAAGCGTTTTCGTCCGGTGAATGTTTTCGTGGCATCCTTGGGTAATCTCGTCGTTCTGGAGCCAGTACACAGTTATGCACTATCCTTGCGGACTATTTCCACCTTACATCCAGTTTGTTTTTCCTCGGCACGATGGTATCTACCAGCAGGACAATGCAACGTGTTACACAGCTCGCTGTGTACGTCTACGTGGTTATAAGAGCACCAGGACGAATTTACCATACTCCCCTGGCCACCAAACTCCTCGCATTTAAACCCAATGGAGAATGTGTGGGACTGTCTCAATCGTACTGTTCGCACCATGGATCACCAACCGACAAAAGCTAACGCAGCTGGCCACCGCTCTAGAATGGCATGGCTCCACAAACCTGTTGGTACGTTCCACAACCGCACTGACACTCTTCCTTCACTATGTGCTGCAAGAGATTATTCAGGCATTTGTCAAATGGTCACACTAACGTGACTGGACCTTCTGTAACGTTCGTAAAAGTTGACGTTGAAATTTTTCACAAAAATATCAGAGAAGTGTGCTGCCTGATAGGCTTCCAGTGATAGGCTCTGCCGTGATATACACCAAGAAGATAGGCCTACGCTAACAAGATAAAACGTATTTCTTGTCGGCCTTGCGCGGGATTAGCCGAGCGGTCAGAGGCGCTGCAGTCATGGACTGTGCGGGCATGGGTGTGCGTATTTGCCTTAGGATAATTTAGGTTAAGTAGTGTGTAAGCTTAGGGACTGATGATCTTAGCAGTTGAGTCCCATAAGATTTCACACACATTTGAACATTTGAACTTGTCGGCCTTGCTCAATACTACAGAAATACACTGAAGCGCCAAAGAAACTGGAATAGGCATGCTTCTTTAAATAGAAAGGCAGAATACGACACTACGGTCGGCAACGCTTATAATAGACAACAAGTGTATGGCGCAGTTGTTAGATCGATTACTGCTGCTACAATGGCAGGTTATCAAGATTTAAGTCAGTTTGAACGTGGTGTTACAGACAGCGCACGAGCGATGGGACACAGCATCTCCGCGGTAGCGATGAAATGGGCGTTTTCCCGTGCGACCTCTTCAGAAGTGTATTGTAAAGCCGGCCGGGGTGGCCGAGCGGTTCTAGGCGCTACAGACTGGAACCGCGCGACCGCTACGGTCGCAGGTTCGAATCCTGCCTCGGGCATGGATGTGTGTGATGTCCTTAGGTTAGGTAGGTTTAAGTAGTTCTAAGTTATAGGGGACTGATGACCTCAGCTGTTAAGTCCCATTGTGCTCAGAGCCATTTTAACCATTTTTATTGTGAATATCAGGAATCCGGTAAACATCAAATCTCCGACATCGCTGGGGCCGGAAAAAGATCCTGCAAGAACGGGACCAACGACGACTGAAGAGAATCGTTCAACGTGACAGAAATGCAACCCTTCCGCAAATTGCTGCAGATTTCAATGCTGGGCCATCAACAAGTTTCAGCGTGCAAACCGTTCAACGAAACATCATCGATATGGACTTCCGGAGCCGAAGGCCCACTCGTATACCCTGGATGACTGGGCGACACAGAGCTTTACGTCACGCCTGGGCCCGTCAATACCGACATCGGACGAGTCTCGTTTCAGATTATATCGAGCGGATGGACGTGTACGGGTATGGAGACAACCTCATGAATACATGGACCCTGCATGTCAGCAGGGGATTGTTCAACCTGGTGGAGGCTGTGTAATGATGTGGGGCATGTGCAGTTGGAGTGACAGGAAAAAAGACACCTGATACGTCTATATACGACTCTGACAGGTGACACGTGCGTAAGCTTCCTGTTGGATCATCTGCATCCATTGATGTCCGTTGTGCATTCCGACTGACTTGGGCAATTCCAGCAGGACAATGCGACACCCCGCACGTCAAGAATTGCTGCAGAATGGCTCCAGGAACACTCTTCTGAGTTTAAACACTGTCGCTGGCCACTAAACTCCCCAGACATGAACATTATTGATCATATCTGGGATGCCTTGCAACGTGCTGTTCGGAAGAGATCTCCCCCCCCCCCCCCCGCCCCTCGTACTCTTCCGGGTCTATGGGCAGCCTGCAGGATTCATGGCTTCAATTCCATTACTCGAGTCCATGCACACGTCGTGTTGCGGCACTTCTGCGAGCTCGCGGGGCCCTACACGATATTAGACAGGTGTACCAGAGTCTTTGGCTCTTCGGTATATATGGTCGGCTGAGATTGTTGTAAATCAATTTCTAGCGTATCAGGCAGGGCTTATGAAAGCTGTTTCAAATGAGAGCACGTACTCATGTTTAAGTGAACAGTAAAAAGTCGAAAGGCTCAATAAAGAGAGAGCCCCACTTAGCGGTGTTTGCATTGCAGAAGCGATTCCGACCGCCTTGCCATTCAGTTTTAGCTCATGTCTCGGACATTCCGTGGAAGGTTGCAGAGAAACTTTAAAAGGCGTTATTCCACTGTACTTACTTTTTTAAGAGCTTTCGGATGCCGTAGAAAACAGGATATAGTTTCATTAAGAGAAGAAAGAAAACAACTTGCTTCGATGTCTTGTTGATACAAGACTTAAAATGTATAAACAAGGAAACAAATTCATTTAGTGATAACATGTGGAACCGTTCACTAAACAAAAGGGGTGTTACGTCTTACGCGACTCACTTTGTGTACCGACGTCTGACTTCGTCGTGAAATGTCGTGCTGCAAGGACGAATCAGTAATCTCATTCATCCATCATGAGTTTTCTTTTTGTCCAGAAAACTTGAAAAAATCGTGTCCAACATGTGGCAAATTAAAAGGACGACTTCGTTATTTTTTCGAAGAAAGAGGCGGGGGTTTTTCAGAAGCAGTCGTTGGAGATGGAAAGTGTGTTCTTTATTTGTTTTTGTGTTTCATTTAAGGAGACAAACAGCAGCATATTTGCGTGCACCAGTGAAGATTCGTTGTTAGCAGCCGTCCGCGAAGCGCCCTGGCAAACCAGATGCCTCTGAATTCGGGCAGAGCTGGCCGGGTCCAGTTTCCCTTGGGCCTCGGCTACTGCGTTTAAAAAAAATGGTTCAAATGGCTCTGAGCACTATGGGACTCAACTGCTGAGGTCATTAGTCCCCTAGAACTTAGAACTAGTTAAACCTAACTAACCTAAGGACATCACAAACATCCATGCCCGAGGCAGGATTCGAACCTGCGACCGTAGCGGTCTTGCGGTTCCAGACTGCAGCGCCTTTAATCGCACGGCCACTTCGGCCGGCTACTGCGTTTCTTGTACTGACGGACTCGGCCCCACGTCTCCACCGTTCACTTCCCATTAGCTGCCGTTCAACTGTGTATGATGATCCCAACTGGTAACTATCGGCCGCTAACTTTCATGCATGAAGCATATACTGCATGTGTAAGGTCGAGAGCTGAGTGACTCCTGGAGACTGAAATGTATTCGGCTGATAACGTAAATTTACGTTGTATTCGATATGACTTTCGATCGCACGTAACGTACAGTTCTTAGAACACTTAATTTCGCCGGCCAGTGTGACCGAGCGGTTCTTGGCGTTTCAGTCTGGAACCGCGCGACCGCTACGTTGGCAGGTTCGAATCCTGCCTCGGGCATGGATGTATGTGATGTCCTTAGTTAGGCTTAAGTAGTTCTAGTTAGTTAGTTAGTTAGGTAATTAGTTAGTTACATGTTCCATTCATCAATAGCACGGAAAACCGTTATGATGCGGAACGTGTCAAATGCACAAGAAATGCTCACAAGGAACAAGTTTTTCTTTCATTTGTTTACATTATAGTGTTATACCTAAATATTTCTATTATCTATCCCATTTCCTTAAATGGCACAAAATGCATATATTATATCTCCAGATTTATTTACTCCTATTCAAGAATTCATCTATGGTATAGAAGTAGTTGTCAAGGAGGTATGATTTCAATTTGTTTTTCAAACTATTACTGCTGTCTGTCAGACATTTTATTTCATCTGGTAATTTATCAAAAAGTTTTACACGTTGTGGATAGCGATGCAGTAGGCTTCCTAGGAGATTCCTTCATTAAACTGATGCACCATATCTGATACTTGTCAATCTGCGTAGGTCATACTGCATCATTTTGATTGCATCATATGTCAGAGTTATGCTTTTGCAGACAATGCAGGGTGTCAAACTACCCCGGTATTAGCAGTCGAATGGAAGTACAACGGTACATTTTAACTAACACTGAAGTAATTAATATAGGCACATTAAAATCTTACGTCAAGAACATTAGTTACAGAAAAATTCAATTGCCAGTAACAACATTTACACACAAATTATAAGCGAATGATACCATCAAATTGTTTTGACAATTTTAAGTTTTAAGAGAAGGACTATCAACAAGATAGTCAAAAATAGTTATTTCACACCAAAGCAAAGAAAATTCTGTTTGGGGCATCATTTAAAGCACCATATTCATATTTGTAAGTAAACATCAATGGTATTTAAAATGTTTTTTGTCGCATAAATATTGTCGTAATTAATGCTGTTTTACATAGAATCGCTTCAGGCAGAAGGATGGCTAGTGATGACCTCTCTCACGAACCAGAGATGTGTCCTTTACATAACTTTTTTCGAGTTTTATCTTAGCAAGACGTTAGCCGTGTTCGCCTGCAAACAGTAGTGATGTTTGTTTGGTTTGTGTACAATACAAACACGTAATAATTTTAAATTAATGACTGGCCATTAAAACAAAGCAGTAATTTTCAAATAACCAAACTGTACACGTATGAGATTATAGATAAGTAATTATGCCAGTGGGTATTCCTCTACCTGTACCATTTACTGGGTTCATTACGATATGTGCCTTAAAACGTGTCGTAGACTTGTCAAGAACGTTTAGAGGTGTGAGCTTGCACTGAGTACCAAGCAGTTAACGCTAGCATTAAAGTGTGTCATTAAATTTGCCGATTCAGAGTCTGCTTTTTCAAAACACCATTGCTTGTCAACATGTATGTACACTATACAAGCCGTTCCGCGCTGACAAGAGACAGTGTATTCGCGTCGTCCGAAGATGACCGCCTGACATGTCTTCCAGAGGTACTGGCTCTATTAAGCCGTTACTCATTGGGCGCTGTCTTTCTCATGAACGTACCTGAGTGCGCGTTCGATGGCTATATCGACAATTATACGTCGAAGTTAAATGCAACTGTGAGCCTCTTGTCAGGTTTGTCGACATTATTTTCTAACATCTTTGACAGTGTAAGACTTTGTTTTTAAATAAAATACTTGAGTTATTATATGCATTAACAGTCAACAGAGTCAGTTATTGTACCGACTGAGGTAGCACTGTGTGTAAGACACTGGACTTAGTTCGGAAATGACCGATTTCAAACCCCAACCACCTTCATTTATGTTTCACACAATTTCACTTCAGGCGAATGAAGTTTACTATAGATTTCTTCTGTAAGCTTTGAGATATTGTCAACGCATACTTTGTGACAACGTACCTCTACACATACTGGAATCTGTTTTATTGAACACGTCATGTCGAGGATATGAAGCTTCACGAATTACGATGGAAGAACGTATATTGTGCAATACGTACAACGTCAAACATCACTGTTATGCCTCCCGACTAAAATGGTTCAAATGGCTCTGAGCACTATGGGACTCAACTGCTGAGGTCATTAGTCCCCTAGAACTTAGAACTAGTTAAACCTAACTAACCTAAGGACATCACACACATCCATGCCCGAGGCAGGATTCGAACCTGCGACCGTAGCGGTCTCGCGGTTCCAGACTGCAGCGCCAGAACCGCGCGGCCACTTCGGCCGGCACCTCCCGACTACTATCGAGAGTAACCGCTGCGCAACCTTTAACTAAAAGAGGTGCTTCTTTGTGAATGTCTCGAGCTTATTCCTTTCCGCTCAGTACTGACGACACGAACAAGGAAGTGTCACACATTGCTGCTTGTGTACGGCTACCTGTTCGGCCACAGGCGGTATTCGAAGCTCGTTCCTATGACTTTAATTTTTAGTAAACCACTAACAAAATATTTAAAAAAGACGAATTTTCGTCTGAAAATTAAGTCTTTTCTGTGGCTGACGTTTCCATACGTATAAAAAAAGTGATGCTTTTGCTCCTCGCACAGTTTCTAGTTTTGAAAACAAACTAATCAACATCGTAACATATTAGCAGCTATGAAGGTATGAAGGGCTCATGGCGTAATTTTACGAAGAAAATATTAATTCTAAGTAAACGGACAGTGAGAATGATATAGAATGTTCACCCAAGCCATCTTATAGGTTCCTCTTCATTGCATTAACCGTTCCACATGCATCGTGACAACATGTATATGTGCTAATGAAATTCGCCGTAAGCAATCCACCGGAATTTGAGGAGGACAGTCATGTCCACAGTTACAACACTGGAAGAAAAAAAGAGATCGGCTCAGAAAGGAGTTCAATGTGCAACAACAAAAATCTTTGCTTCTTTGCTAAAAACATGAAATATCAGACAGGAAGCAAACTTCTAATTCTAATCTGAAATCACTTCATCTGAAAAGCTCCTTGTCGTCTGCTGGCTAATATTTAATTAAACATTGGTAGAGTGCTTCCGCTGTCTTTCTCATGAATGGTCTGACATTTACCTATTAATCCACCTTTTACTTCTGTCAGTTCCAAAGTGACAAAACTACTACGTCCTTCTTTTGTAAATTAAACGATTGTGGTACTTGGTATTCTATAAATGTACAGCAAGCAGCAGGATGTTGAAAAAGAAAATAGTGAGTATTTTGGGAGATGACAGTATGGACGAAAACAAGGAAAAAAATTCTCAGTAAACATAGGCTCTGCATTTTAGAGCCTGTGTTCACTGGGAATTTTTTCTTCTTTTGGTCCATACTACCACATCTCAAAAGTAATACTTTTCCACAAAAACCTGTACATAATCTATAAGTTGATTTATACGACACATTTTTTCAGTAGAAATCGTGCAGATAGTTAACGAAACATGTAATTAACTAATTAACGAACTACATGTAAGCTCAGAGGCTTCTTCTCTTGCGTGACTGGATATGTCATCATGACGCCACGTTTGTTTAGGAAAGAGCTAACACACAGAGTGGAAACATGAAAGCAAATGGGATGGTCTCTTGTCAACGCCAGAGACACAATACCAGGTTTTCTCTGATTTGTAAGGGGACAGAATGATGGGTCTCCGCGAAAGGGATCCGTCATACTGTGACATTTGAGATGTTTCATGAGTTCCGTTAGGTGAAGGACTCACTGCGGTACTTGCCTTAATCGACTTAGGGAAACCTAAGTGTAGGTTGCTGGATGTGGACTGGAGTTCTGCCCTTCCGAATGCGAGTCCCGTGCCTTAATTACAGCGCCGAAAGCACAAACATTTTGAGATCATTTGGAAGCATCGAAACGTGGGATCTTGTAACTAAATCATCTTTCGTAAGTTGTTGGGACAACTGTTTCAAAAATAGCCTCCTTGGTTTTTTAGGGTTTTCTGCGTTGCAGTGAAACCGTATTTGGGCATTGATACCAGCGATGTTTAGTAAAGCGAACCCTACAGCCATCGTCCACCTCCTTGTTACTCGTGCAACAGAATATTAAATGTAAATGTCGTGTGACTAGGATCTCCTCAACTGTGCCTTCACTGTGCATGATGATAAGCAGAACAACACATATGTTTCGTTTGGGCACATGTGACATGAGTGTGATACCTTTCTGGTATCCAAACAGTGAAGACCCAATATTCCTGGATTTCAGAGGTAGGAATTCCGGAGGGATTTCCGTTTAATTTTTCTTCAGAGTTCCAATGCATGTGACGTTTCTCTGCAAAAGCGAGACTGCCAGTGGATAACTGGTATACCAATTATCAAAAGGAATATTCCGATTTGATCCCAGCAGAGGTTCTGCCAGACGATGCACAATATCGTACGGTTTATTTGACACCTTGTATGGGCCATCTGGTTGTATTCCACAGTACAGCTCAACAGATGTTGTATAGAATCTTTTAGAATCGCAAATAGCAGAGAATTTCAAGCCGTACTTTGCTGGTTTGTTCGGTATGTACTTAACAAATTAACATCTCCCCCTAAAAGGTGTCAGCATCTCATCTATGATTACAAACTCTCCCAAACTACAGCTTTCCTTACAGTTGGTGATAAACCTATCTAAATATGATCTGATTGCTGCTAATTTGTCTCTCTCTTTCGTCTTTGTGTTTTTGTCAATTTGTCTCAAATCTCACGCTTCTGAGGAGAAATAAGAACCATCTGTATGACATGCAAGCTGTGAGGATCTTCAAACCAGTGCCATCTGTACTCCAAAGTTCTTCAACATTTGTTTTATTTCCACCCTTCAAGCCAATCAATATAAGAATTCCAATGAGAGGATAATTATCTCTCTTCCCAAGAAGTTTCCTTCATATCTCTCTCTCTAGAATAGATGTTCTGTGATACTACCTTTCTGATGTGCTAATTGGTGTATTCCACAAGTGAATCAATCATATCTGCACTAACAATCTTAATGAATGCTGTCACTTCTCGTGTAATACCCTTAGCAGACCTCTTGGGACCACGTAGAATTTTTATTATATTTTTTGAGGGCGTTTTCGCCATTTTGGCTTCATGGCGTTGCATTCCCTCTTCAATATGTGTATGTCCTCCTCCCTGTAAATGAACTACTTCTATTTCTGAGTGACTGTTGTGATCACTAACTACTATTTGTTCTTCTTCCCCGTCAGGCCAGTCAAATTCAGAACACTTGCTGTCGTCCGAGTCTTCATTTAGAAGCCTTTCAATCTCCTCCTCTGATAAATCTTTTTTGAAAAAGGCCGTAAAAGTATAAATAAAACGTAGTTTCTAGTGAAAGATTTTAATGTAAAATATAGACGGTATTCACAGTTACCATAAAAAAAAAATACATTACAGGTCTCGTGGCTGACTCTGTATACCAAACAGAGCACGGACTAAAATAAGCTGCAATTGTTGTCAATGTGCGAACGCTACAAACGCAGCAACAATACAAGTGACCGACAAATGTCCAACTTGAAGATAGGTGGAACCGCCTGCAGTGCAACCATGCGTATTTTAAATTCAGAGCGAAAAAACGAACTCTGGTTGACTCGGTCAACCAATGCTACCGTTCGAGGGTTAAAGTAAGTGCTGTTTTGGTCCTACTGCATTGTTGGGAGCTGTAGCTCATTTTCGGGTTAACTGTAACATAAAAAGAGAATAGAACAGAATCCAAAAACATAAGTGTCTCTACAATCGGAGTTGCTAAGGCGTTTTAACAGATACATATTGTAGTGCTAGGTGTATAGAAATCATAGATATAAATGGCTAAAATTCCATTACTGATTGTTACTTTCAGCTCATTGGCGAGCCATCTTTAGATTAGTAAAAATTATTGTTTAATTCAGTGTGTATCAGCCACCAAGCGTTACATGTCGTCTTAATCTGTTGAGCTGAATCGCTCTTGCTGTCATGTACACAGTAAAGTGTGTCGTCATAGTTACGTTGAGCTAGAAACACAGTAAATTGTGTAACCATGATGACCTGCTTTAGTGTGTACATGACAACAGGAGCGATTCAGGTCAACAGATTATTACGACGTGTAACGTTTGGTGGCAGATACACATTGAATTAAGTAATAATTTGTATTGATCCAAAGATGGCTCGTCAGTGAGCTGAAACTAATAATCAGTAAAGGAATTAAATAGACAGGGAGATAATTTACAACCACATGTGGCATTATAAACTGAAGAGCCAAAGAAACTGTTACATATGCCTAATATCGTGTAGGGCCCCCGCGAGCACACAGAAGTGCCGCAACACGATGTGGCATGGACTAGACTAATGTCTGAAGTAGTGCTGGAGGGAATTGACACCATGAATCCTGCAGGGCTGTCCATTAATCCGAGGGGGTGGAGATCTCATCCGAACAACATGTTGCAAGGCATCCCAGATATGCTCAATAATATTCATGGCTGGGGAGTTTGATGGCCAGTGGAAGTGTTTAGACTCAGAAGAGTGTTCCTGGAGCCACTCTGTAGCAATTCTGGACGTATGGGATGTCACAGAGTCCTGCTGGAATTGCCCAAGTCCGTCGGAATGCACAATGGACATGAATGGATGCAGGTGATCATACAGAATGCTTAAGTTTGTGTCACCTGTCAGAGTTGTGTGTAGACTTATCAGGAGTCCCATACCACTCCAACTGCACACGCCCCACACCATTAACTCATTAGTTTGAAACTTCCTGGCAGATTAAAACTGTGTGCCCGACCGAGACTCGAACTCGGGACCTTTGCCTTTCGCGGGCAAGTGCTCTACCAACTGAGCTACCGAAGCACGACTCACGCCCGGTACTCACAGCTTTACTTCTGCCAGTATCTCGTCTCCTACCTTCCAAACTTTACAGAAGTTCTCCTGCGAACCTTGCAGAACTAGCACTCCTGAAAGAAAGGATACTGTGGAGACATGGCTTAGCCACAGCCTGGGGGATGTTTCCAGAATGAAATTTTCACTCTGCAGCGGAGTGTGCGCTGATATGAAACTTCCTGGCAGATTAAAACTGTGTGCCCGACCGAGACTCGAACTCGGGACCTTTGCCTTTCGCGGGCAAGTGCACTACGAACTGAGCTACCGAAGCACGACTCAAGCCCGGTACTCACAGCTTTACTTCTGCCAGTATCTCGTCTCCTACCTTCCAAACTTTACAGAAGCTCTCCTGTGAACCTTGCAGAACTAGCACTCCTGAAAGAAAGGATACTGTGGAGACATGGCTTAGCCACAGCCTGGGGGATGTTTCCAGAATGAAATTTTCGCTCTGCAGCGGAGTGTGCGCTGATATGAAACTTCCTGGCAGATTAAAACTGTGTGCCCGACCGAGACTCGAACTGGGACCTTTGCCTTTCGTGGGCAAGTGCTCTACCAACTGAGCTACCGAAGCACGACTCAAGCCCGGTACTCACAGCTTTACTTCTGCCAGTATCTCGTCTCCTACCTTCCAAACTTTACAGAAGCTCTCTTGCGAACCTTGCAGAACTAGCACTCCTGAAAGAAAGGAAGTTTCATATCAGCGCACACTCCGCTGCAGAGTGAAAATTTCATTCTGGAAACATCCCCCAGGCTGTGGCTAAGCCATGTCTCCACAGTATCCTTTCTTTCAGGAGTGCTAGTTCTGCAAGGTTCGCAGGAGAGCTTCTGTAAAGTTTGGAAGGTAGGAGACGAGATACTGGCAGAAGTAAAGCTGTGAGTACCGGGCGTGAGTCGTGCTTCGGTAGCTCAGTTGGTAGAGCACTTGCCCACGAAAAGCAAAGGTCCCGAGTTCGAGTCTCGGTCGGGCACACAGTTTTAATCTGCCAGGAAGTTTCATATCAGGGCACACTCCGCTGCAGAGTGAAAATTTCATTCTGGAACTCATTAGTTTGTCTTCATACCCGTACACGTTCATCCGCTCGATACAATTTGAAACGAGACTCGTCCGACCAGGCGATATGTTTCCAGTCATCAACAGTCCGGCCGGCCGAAGTGGCCGTGCGGTTAAAGGCGCTGCAGTCTGGAACCGCAAGACCACTACGGTCGCAGGTTCGAATCCTGCCTCGGGCATGGATGTTTGTGATGTCCTTAGGTTAGTTAGGTTTAACTAGTTCTAAGTTCTAGGGGACTAATGACCTTAGCAGTTGAGTCCCATAGTGCTCAGAGCCAGCCATCAACAGTCCGATGTCGGTGTTGACGGGTCCAGGCGAGACGTAAAGCTTTGTGTCGTGCAACCATCAAGGGTACACGAGTGGGCCTTCGGCTCCGAAAGTCCATACCGATGATGTTTCGTTGAATGGTTCGAACGCTGACACTTGCTGATGGGCCAGCATTAGAATCTGCAGCAATCTGCGGAAGGGATGCACTTCTGTCACGTTGAACGATTTTCTTCAGTCGTCGTTGATTCCGTTCCTGCAGGATCTTTTTCCGGCCGCAGCGATGACGGAGATTTGATGTTTTACCGGATTCCTGATATTCACGGTACACTCGTGAAATGGTCGTACGGGAAAATCCCCACTTCATCGCAACCTCGGAGACGCTGTGTACCATGGCTCGTGCGCCGACTGTAACACCACGTTCAATCTCTCTTAAATCTTGATGACCTGCCACTGTTGCAGCAGTAACCGATCCAACAATTGCGCCAGACACGTGTTGTCTTATATAGGCGTTTGCGACCGCAGCGTCGTATTCTGCCTGTGTACATATCTCTGGATTTGAATACGCATGCCTATACCAGTTTGTTTGTATATATTTACAAGGAGGACGTGACCACGTCCTTCAGTCAGATAATTCATTGTATAATTGTGAAAATACTTCACCGAATTCGGTTGCAGATGCTTGTATACTTCTGACGTTCTGTTCTGCGTTTGTTTTTATTTTACAAACGGATTTGAAAATGAGATGTAGCTCGAAACTGCCCAGTAGTGATAAATACACTTCGTAGTTTAATCAAACAGCGTGGCCGAAATGATGAAACCTTTCTTTAATATAATGACACGGATTTGTAGGTCTGTACATAATGGGATGGTGAGCTGGTTGTACCTCTCAACTAACTAGGCAAGAGTTAACTATGAGCAGGTGCTATTGTGCAATAGCTAATCTCATTATCACCAACAATTAAGCTGGAGCACGTGGAATTCTGCAGCATTGTCGGCGACTAGACAGGTTTAGCTAGAAACAGTAAATGTAAGTGGTCCACGAAAGAAGAAAGATCAGGGGTTTAATTTCCCATGGAAGTTTGCTTCCGACGCCAGTCGAGTGAAGGCGAAATGGGAGAGAGTGCAGTCGATGCGGTACGGCTGCCTCCGCCTGTGGTACCATTAAAATAGGCGCCCGCGACCTAGTTCGATACCGCGGCACGCATTCCACGGCGCTCTGCCGGCACGCGTCCCCGTCTCCACTGTGCGGCTCGCCTGCCAGTGCTCGGTATGTCTTATGTAACCCTGTACTGAAATTTGCGAACCTTGTCTGCTCCATTAGCCACCCCCTTAAAAGAACATCCCGGTTGCTTCTGAGCGCAGTTGG
The DNA here is from genome assembly GCF_023898315.1 of Schistocerca nitens. Lineage (NCBI taxonomy): Eukaryota > Metazoa > Arthropoda > Insecta > Orthoptera > Acrididae > Schistocerca > Schistocerca nitens. The sequence continues at coordinate 563,289,739 of NC_064617.1, forward strand.
TAGTGTACTATTACTGATAGCCGGCAGTTATGTCATCTTCCATCGCTGACGTAAGCCTCGATAGTGAAGTGTTGTGTATATCCCAGTCGGTTGTGCGAAGTCAGCTTAGATGGGTCGATGTGGAGATGTGACAGAAGCACGAGCTCATGACCACATCGCGAATGAAGTTAGCAGATTTGTTTGATGTGTTAAGGCGGTCTGTACAACCTGTCTATAAGGAATGGTGTACCACTCGCAGCAACTTATCACGACGAAAGGACAGCGGTCGTAAAAAGTTCCTAACTGACAAGTATTGAACACGAGTAGCATTTGTCAAATCGGATAGAAATTCCTGCTGTCAGCGAATGCAGATGAATCTCAACCTGTTTAGGAGCGAACATTGCGAATGGAAGTTCATGCAGTGGTCATTTGGATTCAAGTAGATCCGATGTGCCTTGGCTCACAGGGCACATAAAGCTGTAGGTCTTCAGTGGACCATACGACACAGAAAGTGGACAGTAGCTGACTGGAGGTATATAGTATAGTCCAACGATGAGCGGTTTTCCTGCCTTTGAAATGATGCAAGCCGTCGAGTGCTCTTTGACGTCTGCGGGGGAGTGCATTGTGGCGCTCCTGCCTTTCAAGATGACAACAGCTGTGTGCACAGCTTTCCACGTCTACGTTTCTTCTCTGGCGAACACTTGGTTATCTCAACGCACCTCGATTTTCCAGCTAAATAGTGCGATCTCAGTACCTTAGAAATGTATGATTATTTGGAGCACCAGATGAAGTGTAGCAGCCGGCTGGAGTGGCCGAACGGTTCTAAGCGCTACAGTCTGGAACCGCGCGACCGCTGCGGTCGCAGGTTAGAATCCTGCCTCGGGCATGGATGTGTGTGATGTCCCTAGGTTAGTTAGGTTTTAGTTCTAAGTCCTAGGGGACTGATGACCTCAGAAGTTAAGTCCCATAGTGCTCAGGGCCATTTTTTGAAGCGTAGCAATCAACATTACCACAATCTCTGCTGGGTCTAATACTGAACTGGCGCCTTCAGCCGGAAATGGAATACAAGAAGGAAGTTGCAGACTCTCTTTCTCACCGGATGGAGATCTTTATCAAGGCTAGAGGCGATGCTTCACGGTATTAGCACTATGTCTTCTCGGGGTGATCACAACACGAGAGCGAGGTGGCAAAGTTTTTAAGACACTATCCTCTCGTTCGCGACTAACAGAGTTCCAATCCCCGTCCAGCCATCCAATTTAGGGTTTGTGCGATTTTTGTAAATCTCATACAACAAATGCTGCAGTGGCTCCTTCCAAAAGGGTACTTCCCATTTTCGTTCTCCAACCTTATCCAGTCCGAGATTGTGCTCCGTCTCTAACGATCTATTACTTCCCTCCTGCCCCCCCCCCTTTTATTTATAAGTAAAAGCAAATCCGTTGTAATCTACATGCAGGTGTTATTTAGCTCCTCACGGTTCAGAGTGATTTTTCATTTTTTGTAAGTAGAAAACTATCCTAACATAGACGGTTGGTTTGAAGACCGGTGCTGTATTCAGCTTGGCCTTTTTGCAGGCAGTATACGTTTGCTTTCCTTCTACATTTTGAACTGAGTTACACCATCCAGTTGAAAGGTATTCTACAGATTAACGTGGACTCTGAGCCACGCTACACCTTCGTATTTTCCACGCTGTAGTGAAAGCAGTGGTAAGTCACAAAGATCCTAAGACCAACTGAGACTGATCACCGTACGTCTGAATTTGTTGTCTGACACCAGACACCACAGAATTGGCCACTGAGACTGGCGCTGAAACAGAATTGTTAATCGGCATAATTCTGGAACAACAGTCAATGGAACGGTATATGAACCTGATTTTAACGCAGGTACACTGTTGCTGTGAAAATAGAAAAGGCGAAGTTGACTTAATCCGCGGAAAATGATAGAAATAGTACTTTCTATGACACATAAGGGATTCTCACTATTGGTTATCTTACGAACAGTGAATCAGTAACTGGTGAATACTATACAACAAGTACTATATAACAACTGCAAGAAAATTATGTCAGAAAAAACCGGGAATGTGGCAGGAAAAAATGGGATCTTCCATCTCGATTAAGAAAAGTGATTTGGCAATGAGTAAAATGATGAATTTTAAGTGCGAATAGCTAAAACCTAAGTCCAGTTACGAGATCTTGTACTTTCTGGATTTCATCTTTTCCCAGAGCTTGGAAATATTGGAAATTGTGGGGTGCACTGAAGGAGATAAGCCAGCAGTAAATGTGGTACCTGCAGACTTTCCTGAATTATACTTCAAAGACAGAACCTACTCTTTGGAAAAAGTGCTTTTCTTCCCCATAGAACCATAGTCTTTCAGAAACTGGCCAGAAACTTTTGACGTTTCCTTCGCATATATAGCGACTTTTGTAGTTTTTTATCCTAAGTGCGAAGTTAAACAATGAATCAATTATGGTAATTATTTAGTTCATTGTCATAGCTGATGTCGCGCAGAACTAATAAATATATATTGTTTTGGGAAACAAGAATTGTTGCGCAATGATTGAAGACAGAGACGTCAACATGACATTAAACGTGCTAATGGAATCGTCTCCTTTCGCATTTTTTTCTACATCTTTCTCTTTTAATTTTGTCACTTACATTTATTATTATTATTGGTGGTTCAGTGTCATTCCAAAAAAGGAAAGCTTTATAATTCAGTTCCCAGAATTTCTTTGCAGCTCTCTGCTTTCTTTCTTCAGTCCGCTTGGTCTTGTTTTCTTCACAGTTTCTTTCTCGGAATGTACGAGGAATGCCCAGAAAGTAATTCACCGCATTTTTTCTTCAACAGTTCTTTATTGAACATAATGAGAATTACACACGCGAAAGAATGGTGTTTTATCTAAACACCCTATTTTTCCACATAATCTCCGTCCCGTTCTATGGCCTTCCTCCAGCGCGAAACAAGGTCGCGTATGCCTTGTCGGTACCAATCCTTGTCCGGGGGCGGAGACAGTGGTTCACTTCCTCACTGTCCTCAAAATGTCAAAATGTCTTCCACGAATGGCATCCTTTAATGGCTCAAACAAGTGGAAGTCCGAGGGGCTAGGTCAGGGCCGTAGGGTGGATGGAGTAACAGTGTCACACCCTGTTTTGCGGTGTGTTCATCTGTCCTCAGTCTCATGTGGGGCCGAGCGTTATAGTGTTGCAGCTAAACATCTCGTGGGTTGCAGTGGCGACGAAGTTGGCGCGTCTTGAGTTTTGTTAATGTGTCGACATATGCTTCTGAATTAATGGTACCGCCTCTTTGCATCACATCAGTGAGAATCACACCTTTAAAGTCCCAAAACACAGTGATGATGACCTTACTGACGGAAGCAGTTACTTTGAATTTTTTCTTCTGTGGGGAGTGGGAATGGCGCCATTCCACCGACTGCCGTTTTGTTTCGGGCACAAAATGTTGACCCAGGTTTCATCACCTGAAATCTGGGACAAGAAGGCCTTCCCCTCAGCTTCAGAACGTTGCAACAAATCAAGACAATTTTTTTTTTGTGCGATTTGTGATCCATCATCGTTAGACACCGCGGGACCCATCTCGCACACACTTTGTAATATCCGAGAATGCGGATAATTGCGTGCACACTTCCTTTGCTGATTGACAGATGCAACGCCAACTGCCGAATCGTAATACGTCTGTCCTCGCGAATGACATCAGCTCGCTGCAACATGACAGTGTGACAACCGTGGATGGTCTCCCCGATCGCTGCAAATCGTGGACCTCCGTCGAACCGCCTTCTAATAACCTGACCTTCCGTGCCCAGCGACTAACTGTACTTCTGTAGACAACCGATGCTCCATAGACATTGCACAAGCGTTGTGAATAATCACCACACTTTCTCTGCTGTGAGAAATTCAATGACAGCACGTTGCTTGTAACGTACATCACCTACAGGCGCCATTTTAAAACTGTCCTGCAGCTACGCTATCTGTCGCAAGTGACGGAAACTTGGCGCGCTCACTCGGGCGACTTCAAATAACAAAAATGTTTGTGTGTGAAATCTTATGGGACTTAACTGCTAAGGTCATCAGTCCCTAAGCTTACACACTACTTAACCTAAATTATCCTAAGGACAAACACACACACCCATGCCCGAGGGAGGACTCGAACCTCCGCCGGGATCAGCCGCACAGTCCATGACTGCAGTGCCTTAGACCGCTTTTGTTTTTTTTTTTATATCTCATTTTGTTCGTTATTGTTCGTTTCAAATGTTCGTGGCGGACGTCACCTGACGCCCATTGAAGTTCGTTTTTGATCCATTCACTCAGTTTTTTTATTACAGAGGGCAGCTAACCCTCTCACCGAACACGCTGAGCTACCGTGCCGGCTGTAATTTTCGCTCTTGGGACCGCTCGGCTAATCCCGCGCGGCTTCAAATAACACATACGTAACGTTTCGCATTCGTAGCATTGCTTTCGGCTGAGAAAAAAAATGCGGTGCGTTGCTTTCTAGTCAACCCTTGTATTTCCCACCAGAAAGTATTTTATCTGTGCGAGTTTATGTTCGAATCTTGTGATTAATTTATCTATGTTCTGTCTTCATCTTTTCTGAATTCTTGGCCGCAAGGTAGAGTTTTCAGTTGTTCCGTGTATGTTACACTACTGGCCATTAAAATTGCTACACCACGAAGCTGACGTGCTACAGACGCGAAATTTAACCAACAGGAAGAGGATGCTATGACATGCAAATGATTAGCTTTTCAGAGCATGCACACAAGGTTGGCGCCGGTGGCGACACCTACAACTTGCTGACATGAGGAAAGTTTCCAACCAATTTCTCATACACAAACAGCAGTTGACCGGCATTGCCTGGTGAAACGTTGTTGTGATGCCTCGTGTAAGGAGGAGAAATGCGTACCATCACGTTTCCGACTTTGATAAAGGTCGGATTGTAGCCTATCGCGATTGCGGTTTATCGTATCGCGACATTGCTGCCCGCGTTGGTCGAGATCCAATGACTGTTAGCAGAATATGGAATCGGTGAGTTCAGGAGGGTAATACGGAACGCCGTGCTGGATCCCATCGGCCTCGTATCACTGCAGTCGAGATGACAGGCATCTTATCGGCATGGATATAACGGATCGCGCAGCCACGTCTCGATCCCTGAGTCAACGGGTGGGGACGATTGCAAGACAACAACCATCAGCTCGAACAGTTCGACGACGTTTGCAGCAGCATGGACTATCAGCTCGGAGACCATGGCTGCGATTATCCTTGACGCTGAATCACAGACAGGAGCGCCTCCGATGGTATACTCAACCGCGAACCTGGGTGCACGAATGGCAAAGCATCATTTTTTCGGATGAAACCAGGTTCTGTTTACAGCATCATGGTCGTCGCATCCGTGTTTGGCGACATCGCGGTGAACGCACCTTGGAAACGTGTATTCGGCATCGCCATACTGGCGTATCACCCGGCGTGATGGTATGGGGTGCCATTGGTTACATGTCTCGGTCACCTCTTGTTCGCATTGACGGCACATTGAACAGTGGACGTTACATTTCAGATGTGTCACGACCCGTGGCTCTACCCTTCATTCGATCCCTGCGAAACCCTACATTTCAGCAAGATAATGCACGACCGCATGTTGCAGGTCCTGTAGGTGTCTTTCTGGATACAGAAAATGTTCGACTGCTGCCCTGGCTAGCACATTCTCCAGATCTCTCACCAACTGAAAACGTCTGGCCAATGGTGGCCGAGCAGCTGGCTCGTCACAATACGCCAGTCACTACTCTTGAAGAACTGTGGTATCGTGTTGAAGCAGCATGGGCAGCTGTACCTGTACTCGCCATCCAAGCTCTGTTTGACTCAATGCCCAGGCGTATCAAGGCCGTTATTTTGGCCAGAGGTGGTTGCTCTGGGTACTGATTTCTCAGGATCTATGCACGCAAATTGCGTGAAAATGTAATCACATGTCTTTTCTAGTATAACACATTTGTCAAATGAATACCCTTTTATCATCTGCATTTCTTCTTAGTGTAGCAATTTTAATGGCCGGTAGTGTAAAATTTTGTGGTCAAGTCGCTGGAAGTCTCTGGATGCTTCCAGCCTGTTTTAACCTTCTTTTTCGATCTACGGAGGTTGGATAATTTTGGTGTTGTTTTCCGTATTTAATCTGCAGTCATCTTCCGTTCTGTATGTACAGAGAAATTTTCAGTCTATTTTACATATCATCTTTAATTTGAAGTATGAGAGCTTCATTGGCATGCAGGGCTTGTGCCGTGATACCTGAGTTGTAGTGGCTGATTTTTGTGTCTGCAGAGGGACATTTTATTCTAAAAAGTCTAGTGAAAAACTTGGAAACTAGCGTGTAAGAGGACCAAAAAGGAATTGTGTTGTAAATAGCTATACGATGTAAGCGGAATTAATTTTCACTCTGCAACGGAGTATGTGCGCTGATATGAAACTTCCTGGCAGATTAAAACTGTGCGCTGGGACCGTGACTCGAACAAGGAACCTGTGATGTACCGATGAAAGGCTTCGGAAGAAATAAAGAGGCGCTCTTAATCAACGGTTCATGCATTTCAAAAATCTAGTATGCTCCGTCTGTGGTCCGAAACTTTCTCACGTTGGGGTAGTTTCGTTGTCGACGGTATGTTAATTTATACGGGTCCTTTAGGTTATCTTACTATTTTGCCATATATGCGTTGTGTTGATATATGTGAGAAGTTAAAAAGTTCGCTGCCACCATCGGGGAAAGCAGCTTACCCAGAAGCAGTTGAAGCAGACAAAACCAAGACGACCTTACCTTTTATTGCGATGGATAATTGATTACTTGCTAAACCAGATTATAGAGAAGAGCTGAAGTTGAAATCGTAGCGAAGGTCTTACGGGTCCATACGATTTGGTAGCGAAGACTGCACGAGCCTGTGCAACGTTTGACGCAGGAGATTCGTTGCCAGAAGTGTCAACCTGGTGCTTCAAAGCATCTGATGCGCGAACGTGTTAAAACTGTCCAGGAGACGCTGACTCACACCCGGATATCTATCTTCTACGGGCATTGCGTAAACGTCCTACGTCTCACGGACCGACTCGGAGTTGCTACGCTCCACCTACATAGGATTCTTTCCAGACTCTACAGAGTGTCTCTCACTACACATACTGCGAGATTTGCTGGGATGCCCTCTTTCTGTTCACGTTTGATATTCGATTATATTTCTGTAGCAGTTATGTTTAGATGTAACTAACATGTTTCCAGAGATTTACGTTACCAGTAAATAACTAGGGAGTCGTCATTTTCCGCAGTAAGAGCCTGAATATTAGTTTGTGAACAAAACGCCAAGTAAAAAATAAAGCACTACTATCAAAACTACGATAGTTCCTGTCTTAATTAATTGTGATTATCACACCTGTACTTCTTTGAATGTGGGATGATGTCTGGTCCGACCTCCATTACCGGAAACATACCTTCACCGTTTATGACAGCAGGGGGAATGTGCACGAGTAGAGTCCTGCCGGAAAATAATATCACTGTTACGTGAAACCACAGTAGAATGGGCTGGATTTTTTTTCTCCGTTAGTCTATGGTGCAGTCACAAACGGCCATCACTGGCGGCAAGCCACATTGTATTGTCATAAATGACCACGACTTTCTGCCTTCGTATCACCATCTGACCGTTCTGCCGACCATCGGAGGCTGAACGGTGTGACCAGCGACACTCTTGCTCGTGGCGTGTCCCCCACCAAATGGTTTGTGACCAATGCTGAAGATGTGCGGCACCTTTAGACTACGGTCGCTGTCTAATCAGCAATGGTAACGTATCTGCTGTAGCAATCCATATGTCGTTGCCTCCGCAGACTACGACGACGAGCTTGTGCACCTTCCTTGAATCATAGCGGTCAACGTACGCCAGGAGGCAGTTGTAGAGCTTTACTTATCATCTCTAAAAATAAAGTTACGTAATTATTTTTTAAAATTTCTTTCCAGTTACATGCATGCAGTCGGGATACATGTAACACATTTCCACAGTACCTAAATGAGCCAAAACAAAACATCGCAGTCAATTGATAACTTGGAGCGTTATTCGGTAATTCGCATTCGGCTACAGCAGAAATGGTGCAGCTGTGTCATACCAACCCAGATGACTTCTGTAGGTGAGTGTATCACTATGACCCCGAAACAGAGGGGATAAGCTAGCAGTGGGAACAAGATAATCCACCACGAAAATAGGCGAAGCGTTAGAAAAGATAATGCTGAGGCTTTCTTTCTTTTTTTTTACTGTCATGTTATTGTGCTACCAAGATTTTGGCCCCTCCCCCCTCCTCCCACCAACCTTCCCCCCGCCCAGCCTTATAAAATTTCTTTTCCATTGTACTTTATATTTTTCTTGTGAGCAACTTGGCTGCATGAGATGTGAAGCTGATAGTGAGATATCTCTCCCATTTATCTGTAATTATAGATATTATTAATTATATTACAAATATGCAAGCAGGAGCATTAACTAACCATTTGTAGATTGTGGTGCATAATAATATCTCTGGGAACAGCTCAACAAACTGTGGTGAAATCCGTTCAAGAAATGTGAGCCATGTGCATTCCACACTGAGGCCGCTAGCTTGTATCCACAGCAGCTGCCCTCGGCGAATGCCTCTGACCAGATGCTGGGCAACCAAAGGGCGCCTTCAAACCAGAGGGCAGAGAGGCGGCGCCGAGGAGCAAGATTTGTTCTTGCTCAGCGTACTCGGATTTTCTTGTCGGCGGAATGTGTATAGTTCGGCGTTCGCGGTTGCCACGGAAGTGTTGACATATCTGTTGGCTGAACATCGCGTGAAGTCGGCAGACTGGCTTGGCGCGTGTTTTGTTGGCGCCGAGAAGCTGGTTGGAATTCAGACTGTCAGCCACTCAACCATCTGGACGAAGGAAACTTGACTTCGGAATCAGTCTTACGACAATGAATCTTATGGTGAGCACCCATTTTCAGCTACGAACAGAAAATTTCAACAGTAAGTTTATTTGCGTAGCAATCATCCGCAGCAATTACAGAAATATTCGCTTGCAAACAAAAATGCCCTTTTCTTGCTGCAGTGTATTTCATTTCTTCCAGACACAGTTCACCTTTTACTTTAAAGTATCTTCAGTGGAATAGTTCTCCGCGTTTTTTTTCGCATCTTCGTTTCCTCTCATCTGGTCACATGATCGAGGTCGCACCATAACTTCCCTTCCGAAACATAAGCACCTTTTAATGTTACGATCTTCTTTCATTTATAATTTTCATAGTGATTGCGCCAGTTGCTGTGGAACACCATTAGTATTCTGTCACTAGTTGCAGAAATTTTACAGAGAACTGTGATTTAAAGTCGTAACTATTGTATGTCCATTTTATGTCTCTTCGTGTTTGGTTTCTTTATTATTATTATTTATTTTATGGCCTTCATTGGACCACTGTAGTCAAAAATACAAGGTTATAAACAAGTTGTTACACAGGGATACAATTTGGCTCAACAATAACTTAATATGATATTTAAGTAATATAATTATTAGCGTTTATTCTTATATGAAAGGTGTTTTGCTCTTCTGTCTGCCCAATATTTCTTCATTCGTTCAGATATTTTCTTTCTTTCTTCATTTGAGACCACTCTTCCTGTACTCTTTTTATTGATTTTCATTTGTAGTCTGGTTTGCGGGTCTTGCAGTATTCTGGTTTTTCTTTGTCTTATTTTTTAGGTCATCTACTGTAATTTGGAGTTCTTTTATATCTTCCTTAATTTCTGTGATCCATTTAATGTCGCTCTTGCTATTCCACAATTTTTGTATTATTTTTTTACTAATTCTGTTTTCTGGAGTTCTCATCAGATGTCCAAAGAATGAGATGCGTTTCTTCCTGATTGTGCTCATGACTGGTTCTATTTTCTTATATACTGTTTCATTTGATGCTATTCTCCAATGTCCATTTATTTTGTACTGTTTATTTATACATGTCCTAATTATTCTTCTTTCAATTTCTGCTGTATTAGTTGTTTTGAAGATAGTTTCAGCTGCATACGTTATTTCTGGTTGTGTAACTGTTTTATAGTGTTTTAATTTTGCATCTATAGATAGGCTTTTTTTGTTGTATGTAGTTTTGGTAATATAATTTGCATAGTTCAGTTTTTTTATTCTATTCTGCCATGATGGCTTCTCATTTAGATTGTATGTTATTATTTCGCCTAAATATTTAAATTTATCAACAATTTTGATTTCCTGTTCTCCTATTGTAATTTTGTTTGCAAGTGGTGGATCAGTTAGCATAATCTCCGTTTTTCCAAATGATATTCTAAGGCCTACTTTCTCTGCTATTTCTTGTAGTGATTTCACTTGTTACCTGGCTTCTTGAACGGTGCTGGCTAGGAGAGCAAGATCATCAGCGAATCCCAAGCAGTTTAAGCTAATATCTTTTGCACTTCCAATTCTTATCACCTTTGGATTGTCCTTGTACCATTCTCTCATTATGTATTCCAGTGCACAGTTGAACAGTAATGGTGATAGGCAGTCACCTTGTCTTAAGCCTGTTTTTATGAGGAATGGTTCCGAAATTTCTCCTCTAAACTTCACTTTTGATTTGGTGTTGGTTAGAGTGAGTTGTATTATTTTAATTAGTTTTGGATGGAGTCCTAGATTTCTTAAAATTTTTAATACTGAAGGTCTGTGGAGACAGTCATATGCCTTCTTAAAATCTACAAATGTTATTGCCAGAGGTTTGTTCCGTTTCTTGTAGTATGCCATAATCAACTTTAAACTAATTATCTGCTCTGCACAGCTTCTCCATGGTCTGAAACCTCCCTGATATTCCCCTAACTCCTGTTCTAGTTGCTCCTTGATTCTTTCATATAGGATCTTGGATAGAATTTTGTATGTGCAATCTAGGAGAGAGATTCCTCTGTAGTTGTCTGAGTTGCTTTTAACTCCCTTTTTGTGTAGTGGGTGGATGATAGCTGTGGTCCAATGTTCGGGGAATCGTTCTGTTACCCAAATTTTTCTTAGAGCCATGTGTAAGGAGGTTTTGACTGTGTCACTTGCATATTTCCACATTTCAACAAAAACCTGATCTTCTCCACATGCCTTAAAATTTTTTTGTTCTTTAAGAATTTATTCTATTTCTTGGAAAGTTGGAGGGTCTAGTTTGTTAAGTTTGGTTTTTACTGGGGTATTTATGTTGATTTCTAAGAGTTCTTTGGGTTCCTCGCAATTCAGAAGTTTGTTAAATGCTTTTGCCATGATTTCTGCATTTTCCTTGTTACTGTGTGTCATTCTTCCATCTTCATCTTTCAGTATTAGTGTAAGGGCCTCATATTGTTGTAGTTGTTTCCCAAAGATTTTGTAGTAGTTCCTGGAGTTGGTTTTATGATAATTACCTTCTATAGACTTTATAATATCTTTATGAAATCCTCTCTTGATTCTTCTAATATTTTGAGTGAATTTTTTTCTTTCATTTTTTAGGTTGATGGCATTATCTTCAGTTTTGTGTGTTTGAAACTTTAACCATGCTTGGTGTCTATCTTCATGGAATTTGTCACATTCTGATGTCCACCAGGCATGTTTCCTTCGGGGGTTCAAGGGAGCTAGATTCTCTGCTTCTTTTTTAAGATTAGGCACTAGTTGTTCTAGATCATCTGTTAATTTGATGGTTTGTGTTATTTGTTGGTATTTATTATTTTTAATTAGCTGATGTGGGTCAAACCTTTTTATTTTATTAGTTTTTCCTGTCCTCTTCTATAACGGAGTGAATTTGATTTTACTTTTAACTATACAACGGTCTGAGCCTGTGTCTACTCCTCTCAGTACTTTAACATTGTGGATCTCCTTATGAAAATTTTTGTCCATACAGACATGGTCTAGCTGCCACTCCCCCTTCCTCCAGTCTGGATGTTTCCATGTTTTAAGTTTACTTGGCTTCCTCTTAAAGTATGTTGGTTTAGATATTAGGTTGTGTTCTCTGCAGAGTTCTACGAGTCTTTGACCGTTTTTGTTCGTAAATTTATGTGGACTCCATTTTCCAATTATATCTTTATATTTCCTTTCTTTTCCCAACTGAGCATTGAAATCTCCCAATAAGATTTTTACATTCTTTTTATTTACTCTATTCACAGTTTGTTCTAGAAGGTCCCAAATTTTATCTACCTCTTCCTTTGTTTTTGTTAGACAATTTTTTTCATTTGTTGGGGCATAAGCATTTATTATTGTATAGGTTTTATTCATTGTTTTAAAGCTTAGAGTCGCCATTCTTGGTGATACTGCTTGGAAATCCGTTACTGAATCTATTATTTTTATGTTTACTAAAAACCCTGTTCCGAACTGGGGACATTGTTTCATTGCCCTCGGCCCTGGTTTCCCATTATAAATTCTGTATCCTTGTGATTCGAATGGGTCCTCTGTGGTGTCTCTCCTTTCTTGGATCCCTTTTATTAAAATTTTTTGTTTATTTAGTTCATCTGTGAGCTCCTTGAGTTTTCCGGTCTGAAGTAGTGAGTTTATGTTGTGTGTTGCTATATAATTTATTTTCTCATGTTTAATCTTCTTTTTGTGTTTTAGTGTGCATTTTGATGGTTGCAAACGCTCCGATTCGTTGCTGTCTTCTAGTTGACTACCCACCGAATCCGATGTAGCCTTTTCCTGCCTTTTTGAGCAGGACGGTGGAATTTTTTTCCTAAAAGACCTTTCCATTTTTGACTGTCGAAGGTTGTCAACCTTAGTTGGAGCAAGCTCCGATTTACAACTACGGTTGTTAAACGCAGAGGGTGTGTTTGGTCCGCGAGAGCTATTTTATTTCACTCAAGTCCGCCGGTAAACCGGTGAGGACTTCCCTATCCGCCACCTGGGACGCGCCACGTATGAGTATCACCTCTCCTCCTATTATGACAGCATAGCAGGTTCGTGGGTTTGGTTTCTTTACATACATTTACATATGTTGCAGGGGAGCTATTGATCATTACTTAATTATTATTGTATTGAATTCAAGATGGATTCTGTGTTATCCTGTGTGCCTCTGAGTGGAACTAAGGCCACAGCCAATTTGACAAAAAAAAGAAAAAGAAAAAAAAAGAAAGGTAACAACAGGAAAGTGAGGGTTCTGTTTAATCCTTTATATGCCATTGGGCAGAGGTACCTTATGTCTTTGTAAAACAGCTGGCCAGCTAATTTCATGTAAGCGCTTTACTATAAGTTGTTTACCGTTCTACAGCATTTGAATGTATTCACCTCTTGTGCTATTAACACGTTGCGTGTTTGTTTCTCTCTCTCTCTGCTGCGCCAATCACCTTAAGCTGAGGTATTCAGTGTCTGTATTGCTGGCTGTAGACTACTATTAACTGTTTTAACTTGTAGTTCTTCTAATTGAGCATATAACTCAATATAGACCGGTGCTTCTGTAATTTAACTGCCGTGCTGGCAGATGGTATTTTCCTATAACAACTAGTAGTGCTCACAGTTAAGTTTGTAACTTTCTTAATAAGCTGATGACTGGCACTAAGCTTAACTATTCGCAGCTGTTGATGTCAAATGCTTCTGCTAAACCTATTTGTGGAAATCACTTTCTGTCTTTAGCACTTACTTGTACCTAGTAATATCTTATTTAATGCAGTGTTGTGTCGCTGTATAGCTGCGGCAAAACTGCAGTAAAGCAAATACAATGAAAAATAAAAATCTAGTCACGTGACACATCGAATTATTCCTCTCACAGCGACGACAAGAGCGCTGACGTCCACCAACACAACAGCTGCTGCAGTCCGGTCGCTGATGAGTGCCTGTTTATCAGCTAGCGCCACTGCTGTCTACGATGGAACTGGTATCTGCAGCTGTTCAGCAGCACAGTTATTTGTGTAGAGAATGGGACGTGGGTTCAGTTGATGTGTGGTGAACAGAGGGGCTAGTAATGTAGGTGGTACCTGTTGGTGCTTGTAGCGGCGGCTACAGGGCATTGCGGGAAGCGGACCGGCACATTAGCACGGCAGCAGCGAGCGAGCGGACATCGATTGCCTGTGCGCACACAGCACAGCACAACCAGAGGGACGGGTAGAGAGAGAGAGAGAGAGAGAGAGAGGTGTGGAAGCGGGAGCAAGAGGGGAGGTGGTGAACACCCTGCCCGCCCGAGCGCAGCGCGGGCGACCGCGGCGGTTGCACCCTCGGCTGCCTGCAACCCCCCGTTGCCGCCATGGCCAGCACTGCCGCTGATCTAGGATTCCCAATTCGTCTCCACTCTGGCCGACTGCCCAGTGTGCACTGCTGCCCGTTAAAACTCCAGCGTTAGGACGAGTAGCAAATAAGGAAATTCTACTCATTGCGCGCTTGCAGTGTAGAAGGAATAATCATCATCATCATTTATTGTATTAATGGGACTTTACAGAAATAACTCCTCTACAAAGGAAATAACCCCTCTGCAAAAGGAAAAAACGGCCATGTGTGAGTGGCACTCGAACGCTGAGGGTGCCTTGCAATATTAATTACGTATGTAGACCGATCATTCTTCCGGGAATCGAGAGTCTGTTATCGTCATGGCAACATATTGGTTCTGGGGTCCCAAGACTATCGAGAATGTTTTAATTTCAAATTTGAAGTCGGATAACAAATGACAAAAGAAATATTTTTTCGTGTGATATAATTACAAATTAACAATTACCGGATTTTTTCCTTTGGTTGTATTGTAAAACCTTCTTTCTTTCCGAATTTCATGATTCGGCAGCAAGTATGCTGTAGCTTTTTATGAGTGAGTTTGCGAGTATCAAAATATGTGATATAAATGGCCGTATCTTATGATTACTTTGACTAAGAAGTATCAATTTTTCATATCACCAAGGGGCCGTAGACCTTACTTTGTGACATAAAATGGCTCTGAGCACTATGGGACTCAACATCTGTGGTCATCAGTCCCCTAGAACTTAGAACTACTTAAACCTAACTAACCTAAGGACATCACACACACCCATGCCCGAGGCAGGATTCGAACCTGCGACCGTAGCAGTCCCGCGGTTCCGGACTGCAGCGCCAGAACCGCTAGACCACCGCGGCCGGCTTTTGTGACATAAATTTCAACTTGATACGAGTACCCGTTCCCGAGAAAAAGTGTTTCTTAACAGTCGGACAGACAGACGGATAACAAAGTGATCGTGTAACGGTTCGGTTTTTCCCGATTGAGATGCGGAACCTTAAAAACAGGGAACTATAAAGACTATTAACTCTCGATCCCTCCATCGGCGTCCCTACACGTCCCCTTGGGCGTTTTTCCTGCAGATTGAGAATGAAGGATTCGGTAATGGAAGAATTTATCAGCTCGGAAGGATGTGGGCAAACCACTGTAGCCTCTTTTGCCCTAATATTCAGCCAATGTGTGGTTTTCCAGTTTTCCAAAGTGCTGGTACGGGACTTCTTTCGTTATACATTAGTCATTATTCTTCATACATTATTTCGTTATATATTATTAAATTTGGGATATTCATGGTGCGAAATGTGGTACACAGGGTTGGAACATTGGCTCTAACCTGGCTGAGCACAGAGGCGAAATGAGCCTGGATCACAGGTACGCGTACGTCATTACATGCTGTTTCAACTCCTTGCCTGAGTTCAACAACCTTATTGGCAGTCTCTAGAGAACCCCTTGACCAATTATTTTCAACGGGCGAGAGGTATGAAGATCGGGCTGGCCAGAACCCTCAATGTATCTAGATAGATCAAGACAGCGTGGGCAACGTGCCATCTTGTTAAAAGATAAGTCACGGAAGCCTTGAAGGTTGGGCGCAGCCATCAGTCTTAACACGTCAGATATGTAACCACTGTTGCCCAAATGACCAGCTATGATGGTCATGGGCAGTCTTTGGTGAGCTGGCGGGCCTGAGCGTGCTGTCCGCTTTGTCATCTGACGCGACAGCAGCGTTATTAGCGCATGATGTCGAAACGCACCGACGTGAATGATACCCCCTTTCCCACACCACGCCAACAACTGTGCCTAAAAACATGCCTTTTTTACTGTACATGCGTTGTATGTTCACGTCATCTTTAGACGTGTACGTTTATTTACGTGTCGTGAACATTGTTCCTTTAGTTACGACGTTTCATGATAGCTGTCTTAAAAACATCCGTCGGAAAATTGTGCGACGCCTTGCTCTATCTCCCAGTTTCTTCTGCGGGCTGGATTGAAAGCACCGGTCGCCCAACCGTGGGCTAAGCGAACCAGAAGTGGTCGTATTGGGTACCCACCGGTATCCCACACAATCATGCCAGCAGCCGGTGCTGTACGACGATGACCAATGCAATCTGGTGACGTTCGTAATCTTGTGAGCGTCCATAACGATACGTTTGTCTTGATGCTATACGGAGAACTGGAACTCGTGTGAAAATACTAAGCAGTGCCACTCCGGTGTCTAGTGCTCAGTCTAATCCAGGATTTAGGTCCGGGAGGGGTGGGGTGGGGGGGGGGGGGGTTAGACTCATACAGATTTTGTGCCACAGTGACCTCTCGAAATTCTAAGAGTACACTGAGGAGTTTCATTAACCTATCATACCGCCAGTAACAATAGCAAGAAACTGTTCGGGACAGTTAAGTCTGAAAACTATGTTGCAAGGATACTTTTTTTTTGAGATTAAGAAAAAAACAGGTGTAGTTCGGGGAAGATAGGTGCAGCCTCGTAGCCTTCTGCGGCCTGTATTTGTCTCTTGTGCACTGTTGTTCGCCACACCACTGTCGGCGCGTCGTTCTCCGCTGCCCCTCTGTAACCGAAACCGTGCTGACTGACCACGGAGCTCCAGACGTCGTCGTACTTTCCGTGTGGATACTTGCCTTGCAGCCAGATTTTCTGACCGAAGAGACACGTGACATGCTTGTACCAACCTGCATGGTCAGGCGATCAGACAGTTGAGTCACCTTAACGTGACGACCGCCGTATGGGATGCCAACGTGCAATAACCAATTACAGACGGCAGGTTGTAGCACTAGCAGTGGAGGGTATATAAAGTGTGTCGGAGGCACATGGAAAACGTTGCAGTCGTTTTCTAATGTGAAAACCGAGCGATTTATGTGACCCGTAAGGGCATGGTCGTTGGCTTTCGGGCCACGGGTGGAAGTTTTAAACTATTCGGCTGTCACCTTGGTTAAAGTATATCGTGCATGGCAAAATGGCCCTTCCGAGGCAACTGTGCTGTGCCACAGGCCACAGATGATAAAGGTGAACACGGCTGTGGAGATGTGTTTGGGTGAATAGACGTGCAACTGTTGAACACCTAACCGTCCAGATGAACCAAGGGGCTCCTCGTCGACTGTTCAGCAAACGTTGCTGCGTATGGGCCTCCGGTACAGACGTCTGCTTCTTGTACCCATGCTAACTTCTGTTCATCAGCGACGAAGGCTGGAATTTGCACGTCCACTGACTGGCCTTTTCGGGTGAATTATCTTTTATGCTCTACATGAAACATGGCCGTTGGTGTGTACGGCGTCAAGCGTCTTCGAAACACGCTTCAACAATAATCGGAAAGGTTCACGCTGAAGGAGGTACGTGTAAGGTCTGGGGAATGTTTTTGTGGTACTCCTTGGGAAATCTCGTCATTCTCGAAGGCACAATGGATCAACACAAGTGATCATCTATCCTTGGTGACCATGTCCAGCCCTACATGCAGTTTGTTTTTCTTAGGCACAACGGCATGTACCAGAAGGACACTGCAACGTGTCACACAGCTCGAAGCGTACGTGCGTGGTTCGGAGAGCACCAGTACGAGTTTACCGTACTCCATTGGCCACGAAAGTCCCCGGATTTAAACCCAATCGTGAATCTGTGGGACCAGCTCGATCGGCCTGTTCGTGCCATGGATCCTTAACCGAGAATCCTAGCGGAGCTAGCCACTGCACTATAGTCAACATGGTCCACAGCCCTGTCGGTACCATCCAGAACCTCAGTGACACTTTTCCTGCACGTCTTGCAGCGGTCTGTGCTGCAGAAGGTGGTTACTCAGACTTTTGACAATGGACAGCGTCCCTGCACTTTCGGGCGATAAGTACACGGGATCGCCGAGATCATGCATGGCGTTGAGTATGGGTCTCCCGAACACCTCTTTTCCATGTTTACGTAACACTCGAGCAATCGCAAGCAGAATATCGAGGAAGGATAACCTGCAGTCTCTATAGGCCAGAATCGTACTGCCGTGGTTTGTTGATACGTGCTGGTAGGTTCTTCTCCTTCTTACACTAGCCATAACGTGGTCTCCCCACGAATAACCGACATTCAAACGCAGTTTCTGAGTAAGAAACGTGCTGCAAGATCTCTCCTTGTGTACAGAATGTTGATGGCAGTACTGTCACCTACTTTGTGCACTGAAGTGTTGGTCAATTGCATATGTGACGACGTAGTGCGTTTCATGCTAATGTGATGTTTGTTGCAAGCCGCCTTTATGCTATTGCAGCAGTGAACACACGTGAAATTAAGAGATATGCCCCAGTTTTTGCCCAACTTTTCTATCTTTAACTTTCTCGGACATCACCACCATATTTCCGATAGCAGAATTGCTAACAACGCCAATACAAACGAAGAACTGCCTCTTAAAGATTGGTAGAGGCACACGAGTAGTAATGACTGGAACTGACGCAGGCGAGCCCCAGCCGATGAGGATACTTTTGAGGATACGCACAGGCACCGCTTTTTCAGTATTCGCTCAAGTACTATTCGCAGATTAGTATCCCGCCGCCTGAGGCGATAGATCACTCTGCGTGATGCCTTACTAGCGAACTCTGTGAGGCGGCTTCCACGTCAGGCATAGCAGGTTGGGCTTTGTGCAGGATACTGGTGTACACGTTTATTGTTACGACTTTGTCAAATAGAACATGGGTCCTATTCGTTAGTAGAAATCGGTAGATTCCTTGATTATACGAGTTCTTGTGGGGGTCACGATTCATTCGGCATTTTTTATTTTTTTCATCTTTGGCGTCTTTTTTGATGGGGGGGGGGGGGCGAGGAATATGAGTGGTAGCTCAACTACCTCCAAAGATTTTTACTGCCGTTTAGTGTGTAGCCAACGGTAATTGTATATTACGCATATCCACAATTGAGCTCAATGCAGACGAGAGATATCACAGCATCATTTCCTCAGCCTTTTACCAGTGCATGTGCAACAGTGTCGTTTTTTAAAAAACATTTTCATTCTCCACTGCAAGAGTGGAGCGGGCTGTTCGAGATCCGGCCCAGTCAGTCGCGGTTCTAGTCAGCCAGTTATCAAACAGGTTGCTAGTGAGACATATGGGGGATCTCAGTTGGGCAAAAGTGGGAGAGGCTTACTTTTTTGCGCGTTTGCCTTACAACCAAGGGAAGCTTCCCGAAAACCTTTGTCGGATTTGGGGGATTATAATCATATTAATTTATTTTTGGGACGTCGTACTTTGTCGAGCACGTTATCCCAGCAAAAATTAAAATGTTCTGTATGTCTAAAGTGTACATCTGTTGTATGTGTCTATGCGTTACTAAACGTAAGCTGTACTATCTCTTCCTGTGTAACTTCTTTTTTTGTGAAATACTGGTTGTAAGGAATAGAACAAGGAAAAATTATAACGAGCGGAATATTTTACAAAATCGGCGGACACTGTATTGGCAGCTGATCTTTAACACGATGATGCGTGATCGTGAATAGATAACTAGCATTTTTGCGTCATAATTGACCTTTTAATAAAATGGCGCTAAAAATCATCGGAAAACAGTCAGAGCGCAGACTTCTGTCCAATTTATTACATCTGTGAGATCGGGAAGCT
The DNA here is from genome assembly GCF_023898315.1 of Schistocerca nitens. NCBI lineage: Eukaryota > Metazoa > Arthropoda > Insecta > Orthoptera > Acrididae > Schistocerca > Schistocerca nitens. The sequence goes on from NC_064617.1 coordinate 563,309,460, forward strand.
TAGGGGATACTGTTAATTGTTTTAATTGATGTATTATAAAGACGCGCGCGCAATCTGTGAATCTGTGGCAGTGGAACTGCTAACTCGCCGTCAGAGAATTGTGCTCGTCAACTACCGCTGTTTTGCAGGAAATTTCCCCCCCCCCCCCCCCCCCTCGCCACATTCCCAACAAATATAGCTGGCCATTATCCCTCATTCTACAGACCACAGATGCTTAGGATTTTGATTATGATAACAATAACCATAAAGTACATAAACCCTTTTGACATAATAATTTATCCCCGTCAGTTCTTAGAACATCGCTATGGCGCATTTTCGCAGTAAAGTAACTGAATTTCTAAAATACATGTAATTTGAGTTATTCATATGTCATGCATGTAATTTGAGAAATATGATAGCAACGATGTATGATAATTTTGCAACGTCATAATTTGCACGCTATAAAGTCGAAGTGTATAGTCACTTTTGTGAGAATTTCCCTCGGTTCTACGATTGTGTATACAGGTCTACAGGCGGTGGCTATGTAAACTTTTAAATGACAAAGGGAGGGGATGGTGTTTATTTCGGCCGTTCGGAAAGAAGAACCTTTCGTTGTTATTAGCTTTGTGAAATACCTTTCCCTCCACCCGTATCGCCTTACTCAGCTTTCTCGGGCTCGTGAAGCTGCGGATTTCTAGTTTACAGTAGGTACGGTCAATCTGTGCATGGGCGCCTTTACGTTTGAAATGCTTTCTTCAGCTACTCAGGTAGCAAGGCCATCAACTTGGGCTATCCTCAGGAAAGCACCTACAAAGTGTATTTCCTTGCCATTTCCGATACCATTAGTTCTCATGCTATAAGAGGCGATCAAAAAGTTCCTGTTCAAATGTCATACAGTCCAGAATTGATATGCCAATAATGCAAAATTGCCGTGAGCATTGAAACCATCAGGTTGAAGATACCCGTGTGGTAAAATACCGTATGCTGCTGTGTGAAGAAGGCCGTAACTACCTGCTGCACTTACCCGTCCGACGGGAATCATAGATCCTTCAAGATCTTTTCTTAAGAGACCGAAGGTGTGATAATCGTATGGGACCAGGACTGTAGGTCGGATGCTCGAGTGTCTTCCGGTTGAGTTGGCGTAAGTCCTGTGTTATGACATTTGAGATAAGGGGACGTGCGTTATCATGAAGCAGCAGCGCCCCTAATCCACAACGGCAGTTTCTGATAGAATTGCTGCCCCATACATCTTCTATATTCAGCAATGGATATGGCTTAAATGGCTCTGAGCACTATAGGACTTAACATCTGAGGTCATCAGTCCTCTAGAACTTAGAACTACTTAAACCTAACTAACCTAAGGACATCACACACATCCATGCCCGAGGCAGGATTCGAACCTGCGACCGTAGCGTCGCGCGGTTCCAGACTGTAGCGCCTAGAAGCGCTCGGCCACCTCGGCCGGCCAATGGATGTCTATCGGTGTCTGTCTTTCGGCAGCCAAGTAGAGAAGACCTGCACGTTGGTCCTGTTTGGATGCATGTGGTAATGATGTTGCCGTAGTTCACGTTTCAACATTTACCGCACGCACGTCGGTAATACACGAATACCGCACCAGTCCCTTGCCTACATGTCGGTGGTGACAAACCCGCATCGGAATCGCGCTACATTGCACATACGCTACAGGAATTCCCTCAGACGGAAGCTTTATGATCCTTTATACATTATTCTCTAACAGGTGGTTTTAATAATTGTTTATTAGAGGGAGTGACGACCGCCATGAGCCTCCCTTTGTATTCTCGCCTGATCCTGACCGGTTCTCGTTGCTGAACAGAGTTGTCCGCTTGAGGAGGAAAACGAGTGGAGCGGAAATGCCTCGTCCGTGAAAACGTCTCCGCGAGGTGAGGACTGCAGCGGCCGTGTGGTGTGGCGGTTATATTTAGGCAGTGGGTAATATTTTGGGGGTCACCTGGAACGGTGCCCGCCTCCGCCGCCGCCGCCGCCGCGGCCGGTTAGTCTCTGCGAGGGGCGCTGGCTTCTCTCGGCCCTCCTCCGCAGCCGTGGGCCGGCCTCGGCGCGCGGGCCGACAGCTGGACCAGCTCAGGCTCAGCTCAGGGGGTGGGCCCGCTCTGACGGGCCGGGGCGCCGCCGACATTCCGCAGCACCAAGAGTAGCTTCCAGCACGACAGCCGCCTTGTCTCTAAAATACTATAACCAATGGCTTTCTCTTCACCGCCGCATTTTACCACCAATACAGCTGCTTCGAATCAACAAATAAGGAACGTCACCAAAATTGTGAAAACAGAGCGAATTGTGTTCCATTATTCACATGGTAATCAGTGAAAATAGGTAATCTGTTGACGTGTTCCGTTCAATAATTTCGTTTATACAGTGCAGGAAACCACACCCGGTCCCTGAAAAGGTAAGGAGCGATTAAAAAGTTTCTGTTTGAGGGCATTTCTGTAACGTATTTGCAACGTAGCGCTACTCCGTAGACATGACGTTAGTGTGGCATTCATGTCTTTCCGACTCGAGCGCGGTAAATGCGCAAACGTGAACTATGACGACGTCATTACCACATGCGTCCAAACAGGACCAACGTGCTGTCATTCATTTCTGTGCTGCCGAAGGACAAACACCGGCAACCACCGGAGAATGAAGAATGTGTACGGGGCAGGATGTCTGTTGTAAACAACCATTGTGGAATGGTGCACAAAGACGTGCTGCTGCTCCGTAACGACATACGTCCCCATACCGCAAATGTCGTAGTGCAGAAGTCATGGCAAATCAAGTCGGAGACACTCGAGCACCCACACTGTACTGATTTCTCCTTAGGCGATTATCAAGCCTTGGTTGCCTTAAAACAGGCCTTGATGGCTCGACGATTCCTATCGTAAGAGGACGTGCAGCAAACAGTTACGGACTTCTTCATGCAGCAGGACACAGTGTTTTACCAAACGGGTATCTTCAGCATGGAGCGTCGTTGGGATGGTTGCCTCAAGGCTCTCAGAGCTTTAACCTGATCAGCATACCGATTCTGAACTGTAGGGCCTTCGAACGGAAACTTTCCGATCGCCACTTGTAGCAACACTACGATACTGCTCTTTCAACTATGATGCATCGGGCTGGATGAAGTGAGTACGAGCCCGCACAGTTATCATGCATCGTCTTAAAATGCAAAGTCTTTCACAATGCAGAGGTCGACTTCCAACGCAGAACGTCTTCCGAACTTTTACCTGGTGCTATACTGATCATTAATTCTCGCCACAGAGATTGAAAGTCCTCTGTGTTGATACACTCATTACTAAACAGCAATTAACTCTACTTACCTCAGAAAGTTCCGCCAAAAAGAGTCATTGACAAATTGAGTTGAAGCACACAGCAGCAATTTTCATCTATATCTTTATCTGCATGATTTTCTCCAGTTCACTCTTAAGTGCGTAACAAATGGGACACCGAACCACCTTGAGACCATTTCTCCATCATCCCACTCTCGAAAAACGCGCTGAAAAAAACTGTTTCCGTGCGAGCTCTGACTTATTTTACTACGATGATCATTTCTTTCTGTGTAGGTAGGTCAACAAAATATTTTGGCGTTCGGAGGAGGAAGTTGGTAATTGATATTTCGTAAACAGAACTCGCCGCAGTGGAAATCGTCTGTGTTTTAACGACTGCCACTACAATCCGCTTATTGTAATTGTAACACACTTCCCCCTATTCACGATAATGCAAAGTGACCTTCCCTTCTTTGAACTTTTTGGATGTGCACGGTCAGTCCTGTCTGGCAGGGATCCCATACAGAGCAGCAGTATTCCAATTCATTCAAGTCCAAAGATGACTTAACTCGTCATGTAAACGTAAACTAGTGCACAAATGTACACTGTTCGTAACACTTATATCGATTAAAAGTAGATTTATATTATGTAACTGTTTATCTGTAATTACGTAGTCTGTATTCTTTGTTGATTAAGGTCATTGATTTGTGACAGGAAATTTAAAGTATTGTAATGTATATATGTAAAAAGCTAAATGACGTTAAAAATAATGAAATTTTATAATGTGCGTGTATTTAGACGAAAAACATTGTATATTTGAAGCTGGTTCATGCTTAAGGCACTTTTATTGTAAAATGTAAAAGATGTAGGGAAGTTTCTCCGCTACGGAAGTGGCTTGGCGCGATGTAAAAGGTGGTTTTGGCGGTCGAACTGGGCGGCTTCTTGGTGTGAACGGTACGCCGTCAGTGGCTAGCCGTTGCACGGTACACATCAGCGGTGCCAAGGGGGGCAATTGGAAGCCGCTTTGCAAGGACTTTTGCCTCGGATGTCGATTTGGCTGTTGCATGGTACTCTCGGCAATAAGGAATGGCTCTAACACATTAAAAATCCGTCACCAAGAAGAAATTGTATAGACCTTTCAAACATCAAGAGCTTTTAGTACAGTTAGCCGCCACGTCGCTTGTCACCACTACTTCGCCATTGCTCGACCAACTTCATGCATACAGATATCTATCAGAGCATGGACCAGTTAATTTGTGTGAGTGATTTTAATAATAATCCGAGTGATATAAACAAAACCGAGTATTATGTTTCAGATGCACTATTATTGTTTATTTATGTTTGTCAGATGTGCAAGGATTATTAAAAGTGAAGCTAGTTAGAATTTTACTAAAATACTGTCAACTTATTGCAAAGTATCGTTTTGCAAAAATTCAGTGCCAAACTGTGTAAATGTTACTGTCTAAAATACTTAATTCAGCCATGAGTACTACCATGAACGAATTTTTGAAGTTAATTGAGCTCAGTGTTGAATAATTTGCCTTGAAAAGTAAAAACATAAACTATTCCAAGTGAAGCTAAGAATTAAATTTAGTTTAATTGAATTTTGGCTACTGAAATGATCATAGAATTTGACTGGTGATATAATGTCAGTTTATGGGTCCCCATCATATTCTTCACACATTAAAAATATAAATGGACTATTATTACTACTAAGGAAATCTGATATATTTCTATAAATGAGAGTATAAACAGTGTGAATGTGGTATTAATTACTTTAATTGTGGTATTTATATGTCAGTTAAGTCAGAAGCCCCTCCTGGTCAATTTTAGTTCTGCACTTCTGGCAGGAACATTTCAGTACTGATCCAAGTAACAACATTTGAGTGTAGCTCTTATTAGTGTGCGAGTTTGGTTTCTATTATTACTAGTATGTGCATTATTGGTAACTACTGCTACCTACAGCTCAGAGTGCCCTGTGTCCGTTTGTATCCTGTGTGCTATTCAAAGGGAATATTAATGAAAGTAACTTCAATAACTGATATTCAATTTTCTTAAACTTATATCTCCAAATTAATGTGCCTAATTAGGCTGGCGACCGTTCGGTTTTTCATTCACATATGCATTTTACTACTTTTATTAAACCCCAAAGTTAGAGCCTGTTTAGTTTTTTTTCTATTAATTACAGTATATTCAAAATTACAGTCCGATACCCTTATCTGTTAGACAAACATGCGGTCAAAATTCCAAAATCCTCTCAGAGGATAAAATTAGCATATGTCACGGTACGCTAGTGCTGTATGTTACGCAGTTCATCACCAAACAAGCATCAGTGGAATGTTACGTGGGTCGGCTTTCCTAGTTAAACAAGGCGCTTTTTAACTGTATTGTTTTTATTTGACACAAACCTGTTTTATTTTTAACAAACCTGTGTGGAACGTGCCACATACTATCCACTAAAATGTCAACATGGCACGTTTGATACCGTCATAATGGAACGGGACGTATAGCAACAAGTGTTTTGAAGATCAGAAGATGAAGGTCTTAATTGCTGAAACCGGTCGTCAGGAATAAGTAGTACTGAATGCGATCTTAGCTATTAAAAGTTGATTTTCAAAACATACGGAAAAAGAATACATTTATCTGGGAGAAACAATTTGTCGAATGGTTTAAATGCCCTGTTGTCGTAGTTAAAACGGGCCGCGATAAAGAAAATAAAACCGCACATTTTTACAACACAGTATAGCATTTTCTTTCTCGCCGTTCGTCTTAACAGAAAACCTGTACATTGTTGTTTAGAATAATTTATAGTGTATACCAGTCTGAATGGTGATCAAAGTATCGTGAAAAAATTCGAAGCAAATAGGTCAAGAACGTTTTGAGGCTTTTGGAAACAACGTTAAACAACGTTTCCCTTTCATATATTAGTGTAGATATGCTGTTACCGTTGGTGAAGAACTCGCTGGGTTCAGAAGAGCAAATTTTTGCATTTCTCTTTTTCCACTTTAATATCAGTCATTAAATTTGATGGAAAATTGTTACAAATGAAATTCGGGCACATCGCGCAGAAATTATTAATTTCAGTGTAAGTAAATTGGGTTGATATTTATGTTGCTAAGTCAAGGTGGAGCTGATACGTCATTTACTCAGCGATGGAGTCATAATCTTCTCGTCAGGAAGATACATTTTCCTTCCCACATTGTTAAGGTTAACAACACACCAGTAATGTGCTGAAAACTTCTGAGGCAATAAACAGGACTTTAATGGTTCCATTTGATACCCGTCCAATCAGAAACGGAAAATTCCTTGAAACAGTACTTCACGCGGCTCACAGTATCCATCAGCAGCTATATATGTGCGTCCTGTCAATAACGCCCGAAGGAGGGCAGGCTATGGTAATTTACGAAGTACCTGCCTAGGTTTCAAGCGTACATTGAATAGTTTTGATACACAGAAGAAAACAAAAAGTTGTCACGTGGGGAAGTGAGTTTACACGACACGGATCCCATGAACCTAACCAAAAAAAAAAAAAAGGTTCTGTGCACTATAGGACTTAACATCTGAGGTCATCAGTCCCCTAGAACTTAGAACTACTTAAACCTAACCAACCTAAGAACATCACACACATCCATGCCCGAGGCAGGATTCGAACCTGTTGACCGTAGCGGCCGCGCCGTTCCAGTCTGTAGCGCCTAGAACCGCTCGGTCACCCCGGCCGGCAATGAACCTAACAGCATAAGCCGATTGCGACTGCATTTTTATGTTTGGCTATAAAACTAAGGGGTCCAAACCGGTAGTGAACTATTGGCTCCAGCAAATGTGTACATGGCCATCGGTAACAAATACAGTCACGGCACGCTATTATCACAAGTTTGGCAACAACGGTAAGGCAGTCGTTCTTATTTCAGCTGTAGCTCGGAGCAGCGAAACCTCACCTTCCTGCACTGTACCCCACCAACAGCCAACACTTTAAACCAGGGGACACAGGAGGTCAGAGAAATATACATCATCATCGTGCTCCAGAAACTGATTATGCACCATTTCAGCACACTGTGTTGAAGTCAGCCGTCAGTACGTGCAGGCATACATGCCGTCTAAATAGAGCCGAACAGCCGTTGGCTTACTAATGTCTACCATTTGTAAAACATTGCTGCAATTAGCCGATTCCCGCTATTAACTGGGCACCGACTTTAATGTGGCGGGAGTTCTTTTCTTAATAAATGAAAAGCACCAGTTTGCTTTTGTTCTTTCCTTTCTTGATAATTTCTTCTTGCTGTTGACTTTGCTGGCCGCGTAAGATCGTATTCATAACAAACATAAAAAACTGATCCAACCTGATATGTATAAAATTGAAGTTATGAGACTTTCTTCCTGCAAGTAAAATTGTAATGCTGTAAATTATAAAACCGGCACTCATCGTACGTGTCAGGAAAATTTATCTGTGGTTATATTGTAGACATTAGATTTAATAGTAGTTTCCTACCTTTTCTTGCTTGGCTTTCTCGAAAGAGGTGGTTGTTGATATTTCGGGCTGGTCCTGTTTGCAGTTCTATTTCGAAGTACCAAGTAAATGATCAAATATTCGTTTAATATCGTCAGCGAGGACGCTTCCAAACAAATAGCTTGCTTCGTTAGATAAGTGATGGAAGACTTTAAACAGTTTGTTCCTTCAAAATAGAAATGCTTGCTACATTCTGAATCTAAACGTGACGCACTTTCTTTCGTTCGCTTCCTCTTACCGTCAGTGTGTTCAGCGACCAAACCAGTAAGCAACAGAACTTCTCCTACCTGCTGTCGTATGTAGGTGGTGATGATACTGCGATCTGTAGTCGTGGTAAGTGATTGATGAATCGATATAACTTGCCAGTTTCTAATAATGAGTTTTATGTAGTGCAGTTGATGGCAGGATGTAGAGTCAGGCTGGGTGCTAAACTCACACAAACAAAGTTTTGTTAGTACAGATCGCACCTTTATATTTTTAGAAAATAAAACGACCAATAATTTGTTGATTTGTGAATCAGACTGATTTCGACGTTCTGTGACCCAGCGATATCAACATCATCATCTTTTCGCAATACTGTTTGTATAAATGACCTCCCTGGTAATGAAAAAAGGAAGCAGCGTAAAGTTAGTTCGTGGCCGTGGCTACTAGATTAGGGCGATAGGCTAGGAATAGGACAAGTTATAGCGGTATTCCAGGGATGTCCTCCACAGTTTTTGTGTTCGTATGCTCCCTCTAGTACCATGGAAGTTATTTCCTGATGTCTTAGCAGATGTCCTATCATCCTGTCCCTTCTTGTCAGTCTTTTCCATATATTCTTTTCCTCTCCGATTCTTCGCAGAACTTCCTCATTCCTTATATTGATGTCCATCTAATTTTTAACGTTCTTCTGTAGCATCACATCTCAAATGCTTCGATTCTCTCTGTTCTGGTTTTCTCACGGTCCATGTTTCACTACCATACAATGCTGTGCTCCAAACGTACATTCTCAGAAATTTCTTCCTCGAATTAAGGCCTGTGCTTGATACTAGTAGACTTCCCTTGTCGGAAATTCATCCTTTTTGCCAGTCCTGGTTTGCTTTTTATAGCACGTCCTACGTGGGTTTTTTGGTGCCTAGAAAGCAGAATTCCTTAATTTCATCTGCTTCGCGACAATCAATCCTGATGTTTAGTTTCTCGATTTTCTCATTTCGGCTACTTCTCACTACTTTCGTCTTTATTCGATTTACTCACAGTTCAATTCTGTACTCATTATACTGTTCATTCCATTCAGTAGATCCTTAATTCTTCTTCGCTTTCGCAGAGTATAACAATATAATCAGCGAACCTTATAATTGATATCCTTTCACCTTGAATTTTAATTCCAGTCTTAAACCTCTCTTTTATTTCCCTCACTGCTTGTTCGTTGTACAGATTGAACTGTAGACGCGAAAGGCTTCATCCCTGTCTTACACCCTTTTCAATCCGAGCACTTCGTTCTTGGCCTTCCATTCTTGTTACTCCCTCTTGGTTGTTGTGAATGTCGTATATTATGCGCCCTCCCTCTAGCTTACCCCGTTTCACACTGTTCAATGCTTTTTCCAGGTCGACAGATCGTATGAACGTGTCTTGATTTTTCTTTAGCCTTGCTTCCGTTACCAACCGCAACGTCGGATCTCCTCCCTGGTGCCTTTACCTTTCCTAAAGCCAAACTGATCGTCATCTGACATACTCAGTTCCGTTTTTCATTCTTCTGCATGTTATTCTTATCAACATCATGGATGCACGAGCTGTTAAGCTGATAGTAGAATAATTCTCACACTTGTCAGCTCCTGCAGACTTCGAAATTGTGTGGGTGCTGTTTTTCCGAAAGTCTGACAGCATAAGCCAGACTCATACATCTTTCAAATAACTTTCGGGAATTCAGCCAGGTAACACTTTCAGCGACCGCCGATATTTCGGCGGGAGAACACCCCGCCATTTTCAAGGCAAACTGCAACGGACAGGCGGCGTACATGCAAATTTAATACCTCGGTTCTCCGACAGAAGCAGGAAAGATAACACACACACACACACACACACACACACACACACACACACACACACACACACACACACACACACACACACACTGAAAACTAGTGCCACCAAAGAAGACCAAAGTCAGAGCTATCGATAGTGAGACTATGAATTCGCAGGTGAGGCAGCATTGACTCTGTTCCTCTGTTTTTTTGACAAGGGAGAGAGCCGGATTCCAAACAGAGTTTAAACAGAAACCTCCATCTCTGTTAACGAGGTTGCTCGCTAATTTAATCTCAACTGCCTCCCTAATGACACTGTCCCAATAGCTGGACGTGCATGCCAATATCTCGGTGTTATTATATAACATGGGGTGACCAGTATCCAAGCAATGTTCGGCAATAGCAGATCTATTTGGCTGCTGTAATCGTGTGTGCCGTTTATGCTCAGTACATCTGTCCTCCACGGTCCTGATAGTTTGACCAATATATGCCATGCCGCAGCTACAAGGAATACGATATACACCCGCCTTACGCAGTCCAAGATCATCCTTAACGGAACTCAAAAGTGCTCTAATTTTAGATGGAGGTCGGAAAACACATTTCACATCGTATTTCCGTAAAATACGACCGATCTTATTGGACGTGTTTCCTACGTAAGGCAAAAAGGCAGTAGACTTAGGTGTTGACTCAGAATTATCATCAATCACCCGATGTACAGTTGGTCGATAGCGCAACGCACGTTCAATCTGTCTATCACTATAACCATTTTGACGAAATGTAACTTCAAGATGGGACAGCTCAGCTGGCAAAGTCTCAGCGTCAGAAACGACATGTGCCCTGTGTACCAAGGTACGAAGTACCCCTTCACGCTGAGCCGAATGGTGACAACTATTAGCTTGTAAGTACAAGTCGGTGTGAGTACGTTTCCTGAGGTATTAAATTTGCATGTACGCCGCCTGTCCGTTGCAGTTTGCCTTGAAAATGGCGGGGTGTTCTCCCGCCGAAATATCGGCGGTCGCTGAAAGTGTTACCTGGCTGAATTCCCGGAAGTTATTTGAAAGTTGTATACGCCAGGAGAAACTCAGGTCTCACAGACTCATACATTCTACACACCAACGTGAGTAGTCGTTTTGTTGCTACTTCCCCCAATGATTTGAGAAATTGGGATGGAATTTTATCTATAACTCGTGCCTTATTTGATCATAAGTCTTCCAAAGCTCTTCTAAACTCCGATTCTAATACTGGATCTCCCCTCTCCTCTATATCGACTCCTGTTTCTTCTTCTATCAGACAAGTCTTCCCCTCAAAGAGGCCTTCAATGTACTCTTTCCACCTATGCGCTCTCTTCTCTGCGTTTGACAGTGGAATTAACAATGCACTCTCAATGTTACCACTCTTGCTTTTAATTTTACCGGAGGTTGTTTTGACTTTTCTGTATTGTGAGTCTGTCCTTCCGACAATCATTCCTTTCTCCATTTCTTCACGTTTTTCATGCAGCCATTTCGCCTTAGCTTCCTTACACTTTCCATTTATTTTAGTCGTAAGCGATTTGTACCTCTGTATTCCTGATTTTCGCTGAACAATTTTTATACTTCCTTCTTTCATCGATCAACTGAGATATTTCTTCTGTTACTCGTGGTTTCTTCGCAGTTACCTTCTTTGTACCTATCTTTTCCTTTCCATCTTCTGTGATTTCCCGCCGGCCGCGGTGGTCTAGCGGTTCTAGGCGCGCAGTCCGGAACCGCGCGACTGCTACGGTCGCAGGTTCAAATCCTGCCTCGGGCATGGATGTGTGTGATGTCCTTAGGTTAGTTAGGTTTAAGTAGTTCTAAGTTCTAGGGGACTGATGACCACAGATGTTAAGTCCCATAGTGCTCAGAACCATTTTTTTGTGATTTCCCTTTTTAAAGATGTCAATTTCTCTTCAACTGAACTGCGTACTGAGCTATTCCTTATCGCAGTATCTACAGCTGTAGAGAACTTCGTTCCTTAGTACTTCCGTATCCTACTTCTTTGCGCATTGATTCTTTCTGACTAGCGGGCCGTGGTGGTCGAGCGGTTCTAGGCGCTACAGTCTGGAAAAGCGCGATCGGTACGGTCGCAGGTTCGAATCCTGCCGCAGGCATGGATGTGTGTGATGTCCTTAGGTTAATTAGGTTTATGTAGTTCTAAGTTCTAGGGGACTGATGACCTCAGATGTTAAGTCCCATAGTGCTCAGAGCCATTTGAGCCTTCCTGACTAGTTTCATAAACTTCAGCCTAACTGAGATCCCTTTTTGGTGAAAGTCACTCTTGAATTTTAGCACAGACGAAAGTATTATTTAAAAAAAAAACTCTATAGTAAGAGTTAATCTCGACATCGGGCAAAATGAAATACTAATCGTTACACACCCACTGGATGACACTTATATGTCCGAAGTACGGTGTCCCGCGATCCAGTTTGACTGGCGCTGTAGACGCGAGTACTGCCGTGAAATTCTCTTGTGTAAAATTTACACGACCATCCTTTTATAACCAATCATAGTAAAAATGTCTTTCTCGCTAATAGGACAATTGTAGCTATTGTTGAGGATCTGTGTGCGACGAAGGCGACACTCTCAACCACTGTCTTTCTACAACCGCCCAGGAAGTCAACATTAATGTCACTGGTACGGCGCTGTCGACGTTTCTACCTCGACAAACGAGACCTGCGCGTACTCGTGACTTGTGTGAGGAAATTTCGCTGAGTATAGAATCGTGTATCCTTTACACTTTTTTTTTCTTTTTCAAGCCTAGCACACCGGATAAACATACTCTTCAGCAGTTCCTTCTACACGTTGCCAAGAGCCACTTTAAACAACCTACCGCGCAGATGATTAATTTGTTAACGACTTCTGTAGTAGCATTACGTATCTCTCAGACGCAACAGTTCTCCCAGCATGCTATCATTCCTCTCTCGACTCAACTATTCCCCACCAGTTTGCACCCTTTTTGTACCACATTCCGCACCGATAATTAGTTCTTAATGTCCTTTGCCGTAACTTTTTGTCTCTCTGTCAAATAGTGCCACCAGCCAGTCCTACAAACGTAATTACTCGTCTCTCGACTTCACTGCCCCTCAGGTGCCTCCATCTCTCCGTTCCTTTGATCGTACACTAATATTAATTTCTGTGGGAATAGTACTAAAATTACAAAACGTAGACATGTATACTATCTACACACATAAAATTTACGTTTTTTGAGATAACAAAAATAATATTTATTAAAGAAAGAGAAAAATAACTAAAGACACAAAGGAAACATTCCGTCTTGGGACCTCTGAAAAGGTAGAGTCTGTTTCCGGGGGAATACATGCGAGCCTGCGCTGCAAGGGGACCCTGGTACATTAGACCCCTTTGTTCATTATGGGCCTTAACTACAGTACAGTGGCTCGTCAATTGCTACCTACTGCTCACGAGTGCCCCAGCTCTTGGCTGACCCACTGTAGAATACCACCAGTAGGCCGTATGAAGATTCCTAGTGGTCCAGACGTCTGCTCTCTGTGCACATTCGCTAGCAATGCACTTGAAAGTCACTCTAGAAGAAGTTTAGAATTATTTATGTGCTCTTCTTGTTGTGACCCAAATATGTTCATTCCCGCGGCTTAGATAATGTTATCTCATTCTAAATGGTTAGTGTGGAACATATATTACATGGGTAAAACGTTTTATTTCAGTGTCGTAATCGGTTTCAGACTATCGTGCCCTTCAGATGAGCACATTAGCGTTATTTCCAGATGTTCCGAAGCGTACGAGATCCAGAATTCTCTCTTTGCCAGCAACATTAGGTGAGATGAGGGAGACGGCCACTCGGGAAAGCTTGCACTGTATGGCTAATTCTTTGCTGGAATTTGGGAAGAGACCCCGTTCACTATTCAGAAGGTATCTCATGATATCACAGAGACTTTCTGCTCATTGGTTTCCAAACTAGGCAATGCTGGGCGTCACTGCAGCGCGCAGCCCATCTGGGCTGCAACATAGACACACAGACAAATATGCTACTTAATTCTGGGTTGCGGCTCCCCTTACAATCGTCAAAGACGTAGCCGAAATTATTTTCGCTTGATTATGAGCGTAACGCACAGTAGTGCGTATGTTCCACAGAGTTAATTGTTCTGTTTATCAGTTTTCGGCTTACAAGGCAATCATGATTACTATCGCCAAAGAAGATACAGCATTCGTGGACAAAATATTGATGAATGGTGCAGACCGCGGTAGTAGACCCAGAACGTAAATAAATGTAACATATTGCGCATACACATGATAACAAATATCTAAGAGTATCTACCCAAAGCGGCCCCAAGTGGAATGACAACATAAAATAAATAGCAGAGAAAGCAGATGCCAGGCTAAGACTCATAGGACGAATCTTAAGGAAATATAACTCGTCTACGAAGGAATTGGCTTACAAGGCGCTTGTTCGACCTGTTCTTGAGCATCGCACCATGACCACGACGAGAAAATTCGAGAAATTGAGCCAGTACACTAGCTTACCGACAATCATTCATCTCCTTTGCCATTCGCGAGTGGAACAGAGAAGGCGGGATCAGCTAGTGGTACCAAAGCACCCTCCGCCACACACCATTAGGTGGCTTTGGAGTATGATGTGGATGTAGATACTACTCAACAAGACTGCGGCACGAACACAGAGAAAATTTCATCTTTGACCTGCACTGCATTATCGAGGTTCTGCACTGCAGAATCAAAGATAATATGTACTCTGTATTCTTGCCTCACTTTTGATGACTAACATCTTTTTCAATGTTGTTCACGAATATCGTATCTTCTTTGACAACAGTTGTATGGTGACCTTGTAAGCCGAAAACTGGTTACCGAAGTCAATATTGTGCTTCTCATTTATGACTGTGTTGGCCCGCATCTCGTGGTCGTGCGGTAGCGTTCTCGCTTCCCACGCCCGGGTTCCCGGGTTCGATTCCCGGCGGGGTCAGGGATTTTCTCTGCCTCGTGATGGCTGGGTGTTGTGTGCTGTCCTTAGGTTAGTTAGGTTTAAGTAGTTCTAAGTTCTAGGGGACTGATGACCACAGATGATAAGTCCCATAGTGCTCAGAGCGATTTGAACTATTTTGAACACTGCTGTGGTACAAAGTGTAAATATTAGTAGATGAGTGCTACGGCTACACATATAGCGCATATCCAGGTAGCGATCATAAAAAAAAAAAAAGTGCGAAACATCACTCGCTACGCCGAAGATGACTATGTGAGTAGACTAACAAAAGAAACATCTATATTCAATTCATATCTATTCATATTATGTTTGTCCACTTATTGAGTTTTCTTTAATGTGTTCCATATCGCCATCACACTATCTCTCTCCCTCTCGCGCTCTCTCTCTCTCTCTCTCTCTCTCTCACTCTCTTCCCTTCAATCACCATCTCGTGGACACCTTCGCTATATATTATACAATATTCATTCATTCATATTTGTCATTGTCCTTTGTCTCCTAGATGTAAGCCTTAGCCAATAAGATAACTCTAATATTAGTTACATGCCACATAAGGGCACCAGACCAATAACTCTACCTAGAGTCAAGAACTTAGAAGTGTTTGAATCAATAACCCATAAAAATTTAACAAAAATGCAAACAAAACTGAAAAATGAAATAATTTGCTCCACTGACTTGCAAATCAGTGCAACTGTGTAAATCAACCTGCAAACGCACAACATATAACGAAACAGACAATTGCAACAAAGTTACATACCAGAAAAGAAAAGAAAAAGACTCGATAACTAACAGAAATAGAAATTGAAAGTACCTTCGAATCTCATAACTGTACTTGTTATTTTGTAAATAAAAGTTTATTACGTTAAAAAAAAAAAGTCCATAGATGTTAAGTCCCATAGTGCTCAGAGCCATTTGAACCATTTTTTTATAACTGTGTTGTTCTAAAGAAACGACGGAGAATCAGTAAACATTTTTGCATGAGTTTATTCAGCTGATACGAAATGAGCCAAAATTCAACATTATAAACCCAGCGCTTCCACGCGTAAAATTTCTGGTTGCTCCCTGTCAAACACGTGGTACTCAGTCGAAAAAACCGCTAAGAGTTTTGACAGAGATGTTAACGGAATTTTGGCAGTTTGAAATGTGTTACATTTGTAGAGAAACCGATTTATCCCATTCTTCGTTTCACCCAAATCAGCATACACAAAACGTCAAAGGTTTTTCCCACCATCGAGATGGCTTTAATAATGTACCTGTCACTTGTGATAAGAAACAATAGTGGGAAAAGGTCATTTTCAGAATTGTAATTGATAAAAACAGGTCTCCAACCAACCTGTTAGAAAACAGGCTTCGCTCAATAGGTATTACAAATGATATTTTAAGAAAATTAAGGGATGAAGGTATTATAAGTAAGTTCATCAGTATGAAACATTGGCGCCAGTCAATTCGCCAATAAGATTGTTTGTAACTTTCATTTTGAGCCTTATTATTTGGGAAGTTATTGTATTCGAATGAAAAAGGGATAAAATTTGCTTGGCTGACTTAATTAATTTTGTTATCTTGCATTGATTATGATTACAATACGTTTTTTGTTTAAAACTGTTTTTTGCATGGACTTTTATTTCTCTCGTGTTTCCTATTTTTTTTAAAAAAATTAGCTTTTCATTGCGATATTAATAAATCGGAGTGAATATCTTAATTATTTCACTTTATTCGTTTCTTTTTAATATCATCAGTTCATTAAATCATAAATAGTGTAGTAAGAGTTTAGCGTTGCTTGGAGTGATTTTCAGACAAAATAAAATTTCTAATATAATTCTAATTCCCCTATTTTTTGTACTTTCTTTGTGTGATATTCTCACATTAGTAACCACTATCTGGAGAAAATTTCACACTATCCGCTTACCAAAGATAATAGATAAATAAAAAGGTGTCTCGAAATTAGTCCAAGAAATGGAGTAAATGTCAGAGACATTCACATGGATATTTTCTGACAGCTGATTCCTGGGTTATTTAAAGGACTGAGTACCAACTGGGGTAATTGAAAGACAAAATGTATACTGCCAAAACACTATATTAGGTTTTTAGTAGAAAAAAATGGAACGATGAGTATTTAAAGAAACGAACCCTTAAAACAGGAACACTATTTCAGAATGACAGTTCATGTTTCTAAACTTTAAGGAGCTGGTTGTGAATGTTTTTAATGTTACTGAGAGTTGTTTCACATCATCAGTGGCTTTAACATAAAGGAGCTCAACTGACTGTCTTGACTGGCCAAAAATAGAAGGATTTTACGCCTTCTACTGTTGTTTCAATGACCACCTGTATCTACCATCACCCATCCACTTTAAAAACCTAATTTCAGCTTCGTTCAGATCTGGATCTAGACAGAAACTGGTCTCATCAAAACTTCTCCTTGCCTTTTATTTTTAAAATGAGTATGTAAATGTGCTCAGTCAAATACTTTTTAATAGGGTCTAGACAGCTCTTATTTTGCCAAGTCAGATCCTAAATTGGCCAAACATTTCATTGTGTTAGCTAGTTCCACTTCTTCATATTCTAGAATAGTTAGTTTCCTATTTGTGCCACCGTCTTGTCATTTGAGATAAGGAAATAAAAAATCCTTCTTCAGTCTGTATTTCTTAATTCTTCTTCAGTCTGTATTTCCAGTCAGCACTTCTGATGCGTACTCTGGATTTTCATTCACTTCTGTAGACGCTCATAGTAGCTGGTTATCGCATGGATTTAACATTCAATATGTATGTATGTGGCATTTTTACAGCAACTGAAACTTAACTGCTTGAAATAAAACAAATTAGTCTTTTAGGACCACCTACAATATGCTGTCTGAAAAATTACTCCAAAGAATATGAAAACTCGCTAGCCTTTTTCTTTTTTTTGTTTCTTTTTTCAACATTCCCTTCTCTCATAGATTTCTTGCTTGGAGTCTGCATAAAATTAAGCTGCTGTTGATGCACTGGTGCAGTGGAAAATTAAATTAAGAAGTTGATGAAATAAGAAGTCGACAAAATTTTTTTGATTCATTTTCTAAACTAATACGATTGCAAACATAACAGGGAAATAATTTGATTCAAAATACCTATAATCGCATGAGAAAGGTTTCTCTAACAATGATCTGGAAAAAATTCAGAATCCTGAAGGATTCGTGAAGCCGTCAGTTAATTACCCAATGCTGTCCTATACAACTTAAACTTTTTATGCTGCGCCATAGGCTTTTAATTCGAAAACTGATCTAAAATGCTATTTTACGGGTTTACAAAATTCCTCCTGGTAGGGCCCACCTAGCGGTCTATAGATCATAAATACGACTTTGAGGTTACGAGCAACTCAAGGCGGCAGTGTCAATCGATGAGGAATTCTGGAATTACAGCGCTGATTAGTCGAAAGACTGCTATGACTTCCAAAATCGTATGTCTTGTGATTTAACTCAAAACGAGTATTGTTATTCGGCGGCAGCATTGCAGTAAGTATATGGTCAAGAATTTATCTGACAAGGAACCCCATGAGTGCGACGTCACAAGTTGAATCTTTAGTACGGTTAATTTTAAAGTTTTGCGTTAATAATTATGACAGGAAAAATTGTAGCTGCTAACGACTCACCCTGTCCATCATGAGGGCGAAAGAAAATGAGTGTCTGGGAGGTGCAGAGATCAACCTTGTATGATACGTATGTGTTACACTTCTCAAAATGGACATCGTCGACATTCAAGAAATGTTCAGAACAAACCATTAACTTGTACCATGGACACTGAATGGAAAATGGCGCGCCACAATGATCACAAAGATTCGCACCTTCAAGATCTAAGGTGAACTCCTTGACAGTTACAAACCGTGTAGTACGTTTAGCTAGTTATCCACCCTTATATCGAACCATACTGGTGTAGGGGGGTGAGGAGAACCGATGGAGTGTGATGGTGTGCAACCGAATGCGGAACAGCCTGTCGTGGAGTTTATTTTGAAATTGGCTATCCTGTATGGCGTAGTTGCAGATAGTGTGATAATATGTTTTATAGGCACGGAATAAACAAACACATCCAGAGGCTGAATTTGTCCAGTGGTTCCAGGTAGTATTAATTGCAACGTCGCACACTTTTCAGGAGGGATAGTTTGCTCTAAAGGATCCGAAATTAAGCAAAAGCAGGTTAATGTGACCAGCCCTTGGCCAAAAGAAGTGCCATACTGTAGTGGTAGTTCTCTTATGACCGTTTTCCCACTCGTGCTTCCTGTGACTTAAGTATTCCCCACTGCACTTGCAAGATCACGCACACGAGAAAGAATCTTAGACGGCAGAGAGAGCACTTCCAACTTCCCGCAGCACAATAAATAACTTTCCAGCCAATTTACCATCCAGACTGACTTTCGGCAGATTTGTATACCAATGCGTTTAAGCACTGGCGTTAGTTGCTCTTGATGCAACTCTCTCGGTACCTGTAATGTACAAGGTTCCTTTAACATGCTTTTCCTCATCAAATGCATTGGTTGGCGTTGAAAACAAATTCCTTACTGTACAATGGGGTAAGTTTGTTTATCTCATCTACAAATTTTCGGGCCGATTCCGCAGTTTGCTGTACACCGTCAAGTTGACGCTTTGTTTGAAATTTTGCTATCGTACTTCTTCCAAATCTGTAGCACTGTTTGGAGTTATGCAACCATCCGCTGCTTCCATTGAAGTCACTGCAATCTGAGTAGCGCACAGTTAGATGGACATGACGCAGTAGGTCACTAACATGCACATCTTATAAATTGTATCGAACATCCTTGAAACGCACAAACACCAGTTCATGTAACAAGTGCGCCTTGTCCTCCCTTGAACATCCGTAGATTTTCTTATGCAGTACAGGGTCATACTGCTGCGATCTTTTCGATATCTGTTCATATATAAAGTTCTTTCGGACATTTCCGAAGGAACACACACACACACACACACACACACACACACACACACACACACACACATACTTGTATAATTAAGGCGAGCCGGTCAATGATCTCTTCAGTGCAGACGCACACCAGCCTCGAACTCTTACGGGAATCGGCGAAATCCCGCTAGTAACGAGGATAATGGGCAGTGGACACTACATTAGTAGTGTGTGCGTAAGATGAGATTTTGGGTCTGACGGGAAGCGCGCTAGGGTACAGTGACCACTGTGTCCGGATGGCTTACTGGTCACAGCATCTGCCTTGTAAGCAGGAGACCCGTATTCGAATTCCGGTCCGTCACAGTTTTACAATTTTCCCCATTGATTTCAATCAATGCCCGCTCGCAGCCAATGTCAGTAATTCCTTTGTGTCTGTCCATAATTGTTTTCTTTACTATGCTGCGAATGATCTTCCATGTACGTAATTACGATTGGTAGCCGCTCATTGGACAACGATTGTTCTTTACTACGCTTCAATGGAGACGAGATTTGTGGCTCCCTGTCAAGGATGATGAACTACATGACTCGACACCTGTTTTAGTGTCACTTTCACTTGTTAGACGCGTATCGTCATTCTTATACCCCTCATGTACATTGTCTGCACAGTCGAACATATACGACACCACACATTCCACTGACTCATCTTGTAGAAACGCTTTCATTTGCCACTTCTTTCTCACTCTGCGAGACTCCTTGGGTTCCTTAGTGCCGAAAGGCAACTTCGGCAACTGTTGTTGTACGAGGGTAATCCCAAAAGTAAGGTCTCCTATTTTTTTATAAGTACATAGGCCTGGTTATTTCTACTATGGTTTACATCAGTTTATAGCTTGAAAATGTAGCTATTTTTCGACGTAATCACCATTTCTGTCGATGCATTTATGTAGTCGCTGTGCCAGGTTTTGTATGCCCATGTCATACCAGCTCGCCGCGAGTAGTGGCCATTTAAAATAATCACAACCGAATCCTGTTAGGATGGTTTCACAGTTCCGATAAAATGCTGCAACCGTTGTGTGAAGATGTTAGCCTGTATCCATCCAGGTGGTTGACA
The DNA here is from genome assembly GCF_023898315.1 of Schistocerca nitens. Lineage (NCBI taxonomy): Eukaryota > Metazoa > Arthropoda > Insecta > Orthoptera > Acrididae > Schistocerca > Schistocerca nitens. The sequence goes on from NC_064617.1 coordinate 563,330,183, forward strand.
GGCCATTACTGTCCCTGTGATGAGCCTGTCAAAAGTTCCGGCTTCATTCTCACTTGGAGAAACAAGATGAACGGTGGAACAAATGTCCGTACAGCATTCATACAGGTAACAACTGCAATCAAGGAGAGGGTCAAAGTTCACGTTTTGTAGTTCAGATCGCAAAATGTCGAAAACCGCAGAAAATTTTTCCTTGGTGAAACCCTTCGGTCAGGCTGTTGAGATAAGCTCAGGTTTACTAAAACAATACATTCGATGCCTTTAAAAAGCGCCGCAACCGTTTTTTATCAGCAATGTGCTTGTCTGGAGCAAGAGGATGTTTTAAGATTATTTCGCATAGATAGTTGATTTCCTAAAGTTCGAATATCTCTCCTCCGTAGCACATAATATCTCTCATCCATTACTTGGCAGCATTTGAAAAGTTCTTTCTCAAGATCACATCATAAAGCATATTTTCTACTTATCGTGGAGCCCTGCTTCTCTTCCCAGTTTCTTGCCTTTACGCAGTCTAATAGTGTAGATTTTGGCACTTCAGACACTTTAGACGCTTTAAGAATCCCATTTATTTGTTTCTAAGGGCTTCCACTACCTTCCTCGTATTTTCCTCTGCGCAACACTTTCTTTTCTTCCCAGCCATCTCCTGTAAAGATACAAAAAGCTAAATCTGTAAAGGGGTCCATTTTTCGAATGGTCGAAATTGGGCACCCTAGCAGTATCCAAAATTAGGTACCTGTACCATTTCACAAACATGGCGGAACTACTGAAACATGTAATTAATCATAGCATTTAAAAGCTACCCACAAATTTCATTAAATATGATAAATCACTAATAAACAAGGCTAAAGTATCAAACTACTTACCATGCAGCTGTGATGCTTACCTTATGTCTACAAAATATTACATTTAAATGTAAGATACTCAGAAAAAAATTAAGTGCGAGCACAGAACGCAACAGATGCACATGACTGTTAGCAGGACACTAAAATGGCGGAAGCACAAGGAATTCAGCTAGTTTCTGCGTCGGCAGCACTATCCAGGAAGCAAATATCCACCTATACGGAATTAGTCCACCATCCCATTGTATCAGTCATTAGGGATGCTTCCCCTCCCACTCACGTATGGACCGCGGGAATAATGTATAAATTTCTCTGTGTGCGTCATAGTTAGTGTATTCTTATGTTCGGGATTTGTGCGGCAGAGAGACATAGAGGGTTGTAGTACATTACTAGACTCGTCACGTAGAGTTGGTTATTGAAACACTGTAAGTAGTTTCCGCGTATCTCCAATCGTTTGCCAGTTCAGTTGTTCAGCGTCTCCTTGCCGCTCTACCCTGGCTGAAACAAATCTGTTACTGTTTGTGCTGCTCTTCTCTGTATACGTTCAATATTCGCTGTTAGTCCTATCTGGTATGGGTCACATACACTTGAACAATATTCTAGGGTGGGTCGCACGAGTGTTCTGAAAGCAGACTCCTTTGTAGACTGATTGTATTTGCACAGTATTCTACCAATGGACCGATTCCTGCCACGAGCTGACTGTCGCAAGTCAAAACGAGTCTAGTGACCCTGTAAAGTGGACATATCATTTTGATATTTGTAAGTTATCGATGTGCACGTCAGAGAGAGAGAAAATTATGTTACTGTTAAACAACCTTTGGTCTTCTTTTGGCACAGTCTTTGCCTCTGTGCAGTCTTAGTTAAAGTGTGATGGGTGATGGACGTATTCAGTAATGCTGTGTTGACATAAAACTGTACAGTATCTGTTAAACGAAGAAAGATTTATAGTAAGGGTCAGGAAGGGTGAATATGATGTATATACTGGAAGGGGAGGAGAATATAAATTTTGAATAATGTTATTATTTTTGAAAAGAAGAAGTCTGGGGTAGGACTGCAGCACTGCGCAGCTAGTTTGTCGGAATGATTGATGTCAGCTGGTTAACTTGCTCAGAGCTAAGAGAAAGACCACTCCACTTCCCAGAGTCATGCATTAAGACATCAACTAATCAAGCTGTTAGGTTTTTATAAAAATTCGCTGTTAACATTGTACCCTTTTCAAACCATTGTCCACTCTGTTAAGCGTAATATCGTTCAGACCAATGTTATGTTCGAAGATCACGCGAAATTGTACTGTGCCTTTTTGAGTACGTACTTCATTCTAAAACCGTTTACTTGGAATACCATTTTATAGTTACTCTGCCAATTCCACTGTTTAAAGAAGGTTTATCATTACGCATTACCACATTGCCCCGTATGGCATACAACAGTTTGAATATTGTTTGGAAATTTCTTTTAAAATTGTGCTTTCGAGAAATTTGCAACAGTTTCGTCAAGATGCGAGGTAAGTGGACATTTTGTTTAGGGCCAGATAATAGTTTTACTTCAGTTGCGCATTTAATATAAAGACAAGTGATATTCAGACGTTACAGTTCAAATTAGGTTCTGTTTAGTCAAAGGTTAACGTACGAGTTTAAGTTATATAATAATTTGTGGGTACATAATTTTTGTAATACGTAGATTTTTTTTTATAGAGGGAGAGGTAAATTTGGGCTAAGTTTCATACAGAAACATATAGTGAGGACCTTACAATCCTCGTCAAATAACTCAGTAGTACTAAAGTGCAGAGATCTGATCCCAGTCCAGCAATGAACACTTCCTCTTGCAGGCAGCGGTGCAATTAAACGCGTAGCTGGATCGCATGCGTCGCGAAGGCCCCGTGGCGTGGGTCGTAGCACCGACCTGCTTCTGCGACTTTGGCAGCTACGAGAGGAGAATGGGAGTGTTATGTAATGGCGGTAGCTACCATCCACGAATTTTTAACCTAATTTTCATCTAAATGACGGAGCATTTCTTCTATTAAAAGAAAGTAAGGAGACTAAAAGTCAGTAACGTTGCATCCATTCCGGCTATCATTTCTAATTGTCTGTACAAATCGTAATGCATAACCTGTCTTTTCGCGGTTTTCTTCTTCTTCTTCTTCTTCTTCTTCGATTATCCACCTTAGGACCGGCATTGACTGGACGCTGTCCACTTTTTTCTGTCCTGCGTTACTTCCTTAATCTGCTGATAACTTCATCCATATATGTCATCCAGTGTTCCAAATCTATTTTCTCTCCCGGTTGTGCGGAGGAAATAAAAAGTAGGATATCTAATGGTAAAAGAGCTTTTGACAATAGGAAATGTTAGTAGACAGCAGATAGAGTTCCGATGTAATTAAGAAAGAAATTCGCCAAGTGTTTTGTCAGTGTTGGGGTATTATATGGTGCAAATCACGAACAGTCGCAACGAAAGAAGAAAAATACTTCGACATTTCTGCAATTTGCTTGTGGAGAATAAGGATAAAATTGAAATGGGTTGACAGGATGTTGAATAAAGCAGTACTTGTACAAATAGACGAGGAAAGAGACGTCATGGAAATGATAAGAAGGAAACATCCTGTCTGGAACATGTTTTGCGAAAAAATTACTAGAAACGAAGAGCACTCCACGATATGACCCAAAAGTAATCTCGTTAGTTGACAATAGGTAATTATCACCTCTAATCAGTGAGACAAATATCTCAAACTGCTCTACTCGTATCGCTGACACAGTGTTCGGAAACTATTCCTCTGGTTCTGTGTTCCATGACAGAATAAAATTTGCAAGTCGTCACCTTACTTCATGATTTGAAAAAGAGCTCATTGACGGTCTTATGTTATTTTAAGTGTAATAAATATCAAAACGAAGTGCGAACTTATATAGGCCATGCAGTCTGATAGTTATAGAAATATATGAAAAAAACGTAAATTATTTACAAAGTACGGATTGCACATACTTTATTCAACATGTAAACGTCACTACAGTTATTGGGATTTAGGTTATGACATGTTAGATGTGCTTGCCATCATTGGCGATGATCTGATGCTGACGGACAGCGAAATTCTGCATGACACGCTGAAGCGTCAGAACATCGATGCAGTCGGTGACTTCCTGAATGGCTGTTTTCAGCTCAGCAATAGTTGGGGGAGGGGGGGGGGGGCGGGGGCTATTGCTGTACACCTTGTCTTTAATGTAGCCCCACAAAAAGAAGTCGCATGTGTTCAGATCCGGAGAATATGGCAACCAATCGAGGCCCATCACAGTGGCCTTTTGGTACGACAGAACCAGAATGCGGTCCCCACATCTCTCCTCCAGGACATCAAACGTTCTCCTGCTTTGATGGGGTCGAGCTCCGTCTTGTATGAACCATATTTTGTCGAAATCAGAGTCACTTTGAATAATGGGTATGAAGTCATCTTCCAAAACATTCATGTACCTTTCGGTAGTCACTGTGCCATCAAGGAATATCGCACCGATTATTCCCTGCTTGGACATATATCGCACCGACTATTCCGTGACTGGACATTGCACACCACACAGTGGCCGTTGAGGGTTAAGAGACTTCTCTATCGCGAAATGCGGATTCTCAGTCCCCAAATGTGCCAACTTTGCCTATTGACGAACCCATCCAAATGTAAGTGGGCTTCGTCGCTAAACCAAACCATACATACGCATACTAATTCCCATCATGCCCCGCGGACAAATATGCAGTTTGAACATCATAACGTTAGCCGTTCAGAAGTTGTGACGATTTTATTTTATAGTTCAATAATTGTCAACCTTTACCTTTACGATGGTAGCGCCTTCCCTGTTGCTCGTGTCACTCTACGAAAACCAGAACGAGAAGAACGACTACATCTGCGCAAGACTAAGCCCTAAGTTCGAGGTTCTTTCACTTCGTGTTACCCTATTTGGAAACTTGGTCTTACAGGGGGAAACAAGACAACAGGAAATGCGGAAAGCTGAATCTGGGTTCGATTCTCTTAACATGTAAGAGTGCCACACATCACAAACGCAAAGTTAACGGACCTAGTATAAAAGACTCATTGTTTCAAACGGAAATAATTGGGACTAATAGATTACGGAACGATTATTGGAAACGGAAATCTTATATGTACGGTGATTCAGCTAAGCTGTTAACTTCAGGTATTTCCGTAACGTTTAAGACATCGAAATTCTGTTTTCACCCAAATTAATTGTGAAAAAGTTCTTACTAACTGACGTATAGTCTCTCTTCTCACAGAATTTGTTAATTACACAGCAATCGGAATCAGATTCTCAAATCGAACTATAGTAATTACTGCTGCTAGTATCGTAGTTATAAAAGAGACGAACTCAACACTTCATTCTTCAAAATCTGGTTAGTAGTTTCGAAGAGATCACAATATTTAAAATGTAGGATTTACCTGTTTTGAACATGAAAGCGACTGGTATCTTAGGCGAAAGTTCGTGTTGTCACAGGGAACTGTCGCGTCAGGGTGGTGCAGAGCAACAGAGTCTGCTTGCAGAAGTGGCGAAAAGGTTTGACTTAAGACGTGCAGTAATCAAAAAGGATGATTCACCAGTTACAGCTCTGCTCTTGTTTCTGCCAGAGCCTTGATAGAAAGGTACACATCTAAAATTGAATGGATTTATTATGCAGGGACCTGAGATATGAAGATTTTTAAGTAGTAAGTTCGCGTTGCGATTTCTTTGAAGAATTTGTAGTCCGGACATTCTAAATATTGTAATTTCTCCGAAACTACTAATCGCATTTTGTAGAGTGAAACACGAATGTACTCTATTTTCAAAAATTCGATATATACTAGCAGCAGTAATTACAGTGAAACTTTCTGGCGTCAAACCAAGACTGGAACTCGGGACTTTTGCATTTCGCGGGCAAGTGCTCTGCCGAGTGAGATTGACTGCCTCTGCAATATCCTTTCTTCCAGGAGTGTTAGTTCTGCAAGTTTCGCACGACAACTTCTGTGAAGTTTGGAACCCTGGATATGAGGTACTGGCGGAAGTAAAGCTGAGAGGACGGGTCGTTAGTCGTCCTCCGGAAGCTCATGGTTTTTCTTTCTTTTTTTAAAAAGAAATGAAATATTTATTTAGCATTTAACTGTTTAACTAAAAACGTGAATCAGCAGAAAACAAACTCATTTTATAAATAGTAATACACTGTACAAGATATTCACATTTCATAAACTGTTTTAATATTCCGGGCAACTGCAGCTGTTGAAAGGCATTATGTTAGGAATAACTCCGCTCACATCTGGTAAAATTCTTATTTATTAAAGCACTACAGGTTTCGCTGCTTTAAGCCGCATCACCATGTGAATTATGGCGAGCGAAAGATGAAAAAGAATGTGGCACTTTTTATTTACCTTTCTGTCGCCATAATATTGATGATATTCTCTGAATAGTAACGTTTGACTAGGAGCGATGGGTATGCCTATGCGGCTTAAAGCCGCGAAACCAGTGGTGTTTTAATAAACAACAATTTTACCAACTGTGAGCGGAGTTCTTCCTATCATCATTCGCATTTCATTCTTTAGTATAGAAATCTGTAAGAAATTGTCCATTGAGTTATTTCTTAAACGACATTTTGTAGAATTATCGTTACAACCCTTTTTTACGTAAGGTCTTATGTAAAAACATTATCATAAGTGTCTTAAGAAAATTCGCGTACGCAAACCTGTATCTGGGATGATGAGTTACTAGCTCATGTTCATCCCATAATCGTGCACATGCTGTAAGCTGTCCGTTAACTTAAGTCCAAAACTTACACGTGGTGTGTGCGCGCCATGATCAACGTTGTTGCGTGTCGCTTTGCCGGCAGAGCAGTTGCCCACAAAGGCTGAGGTCCCAAAGCTTGAAACCAATAGCTCTGTAATTAATATAGCTATGAAAAGAGAGTATATGTCATTTAGACAGGACTTTCTGACAATTGACTTGAGAGAAAATAGAATTATGTTATTTTAAATGGCTCCGCAAATATTTACAGCGAATTATTCTGAATCTGTTAACGATCACGCAATAAAGTTAGTCAGTTTTCATGTAGTCCTAGGTGGTGCTTCTGGTGATTTTGGTTTGTAGATACGATTCACGCCACGCCACTTGGATTAAGCAACTGCTCACGCGTTCCATTCTGGGAGTATCGCTTTGCTCTCCAATTTTACACGAGGCTATTTGTCTTCTAAAGACCTTTCTTCTTACCTTAAAATGTTTTTGTCAATGAATGGATGATATGTGCGGGTGTGCTATCTATCTGTTCTCTGAAGTTAATGAGCTATGAAACGTCCAGATGCATTATTACCTACACACACCCAATACAGACGACGAGGAAATTACGTGTGTGGGACAAGTCGCGATTCGTACTCTCGTACGGGCGGCAAATGAAAACTGTAGTCTGGTAGAATAAATTACTCGTATGTGCTTTGTGCTCACCATCATTAGTGCGAGCTGCGCGTCACTCCGTTCAAGAGAAAACGCTCTGTGAGTGCTGCAGGCACCCCTTAGTTGTGCCTCATTCATCATATTTCTTACCTCCCGCTTTTGTAGCGAACTGTTTCTACTTTAATTTCAAACGCACGTTACGGTTCCAGAACGCCCAAAAACGAGTGGCTCCAGGGGAAGAGGGTGAGCAAGAATAATAGCCCCGTATTTTCTGTTCTAATCCACTCCGTCGAGTGCGGCGTTAAAGAGACAGCCAGGCCCTTGAATACTGCAGCCAGACGCGCCTACGCAGGCCCGGCGAAGATAAATTGCGTTCCCGGCCAGCTTTCTGCTTTCGCTTCCCTTGCGGCAAAACTTTGTTCTGGGCCGGGAATTACTGAACTAAATCGGACAGCTGCTGTATTGTTTGCTGACTTGGAAGCACATTTACAGTGTTCCATTTATTCCCCCACGACTCTTAACCACTCCACCCCGCACCAATCATCGCCCTAGAAATGAAATTCGATTTCTGATGTTTTCAGGACTTACATTTAGTCATAATGCTAAAAGCGACAACGTTTTCAGTATGGAAATAATGATGGATGTCGCATTAAAACTGTGTGCCAGCGGGAATTCTAACCCTGCACCTTGTCTTTCGCGGGCAGGTCTCTCACTGACCGAGCTATCCATGCAGGACTCACCATCTTCCCCCTCTCACCTTCGAAATTTGACAGAAAGGGGTAAATCTGTGGTTGCCAAAATTGTTCGTTCAATGTTGAGATAATATTAAGAACGATATCAAAAGGAACGATCGTGTAAAATTACTATTACTAAATGTGAATGGAGAAATTTGAAGGAAATCATATACAAGAGGATAATGCGACCAATCGTGGATTATCGCTCCACTGTTTAGAGTCGGGGAATGGCCACAGATATTGGACGAAATCAGAGTAACAGCAATGGTCGGGGATCTTAAATGGGAAACCCTGGCGGAAAGATGATGTAGCTCTCGTAAAACCCTGTTTAGTAAATTTTGAGAACCTATATACGAAGAAAGTTGCGAAACCACTGCATCTAACACACTGTCCAGTCCCATTAATGTGACCACCTGCCAAAAACCTGATTAACCACCTTCCACAGAGCGGACCGCTTTGAGATGTGCTGGAAGAGAGTCAGTCAGGTTCTGGAAGGTACCGACATGGATGTGGAGCCATTCCGACTCCAGTGCCGTGGCCATCTTCGCTAGATATCTCTGTTGCCACCAACAACCCTACCGAGGTGACCCCACAGAATCACATTTGGGTTTTAATCCGGGGGTGTTTGCTCGTCAGAGGAGTATGGTAAACTCGTCCTGGTGCTCTTATAACCACGCAGACATACACTGCGAGCCGTGTGACACATTGCATTGCCCTGCTAGTAGATGCTATCGTGCCTTGAAAAACACTGTATGTAGGGCTGGATATGGTCCTCAAACATAGATCAATACCTGTGCTGATCAGTTGTGCCTTCCAGAATGACGAGATCGCCCAGGGAATGCCACAAACACATCAGCTATGGTTGCAGACACAAAATCGCTGCTACAGTATTCTACAGAAGCCAGCTCTATATGTTAGCCACTGGTTGGATCGTGTATACGGTCGGAGTTCGCCCCCTAAGCATCAGCTAAGGCCTGAAGATGGTGTACTGACATATAGAGGCCGGCTGCCATACAATAAAATAAGATCTAAGCAACGGCTGCAGCTGTTCATTTTGTTACACCTGCCGTCTGTGGCCCGTGCTGCACCACTGTGCCTCAGCGCAGGTTTTGGATAGCGCCATTTTGCCATGGACGGTGTACTTTAACCACGGCGGCACGCGAACAGTTCAGAAACTTAGCCGTTTCGGAAACGTTTCCACCCTTGGGCCGTTAGCCAATGATCATGCCCTTTGGACATCAGATAAATCGCTCCGTTTCTGCATTATGTCAATGGAAATGGAAATGCCGTGTGGCCAGGGCCTCCCGTCGGGTAGACCGATCAATATGGTTCAAATGGCTCTGAGCACTATGGGACTTAACATCTGAGGTCATCAGTCCCCTAGAACTTAGAACTACTTAAACCTAACTAACCTAAGTGTGGTGTCACCGTCAGACACCACACTTGCTAGGTGGTAGTTTAAATCGGCCGCGGTCCATTAGTACATGTCGGACCCGCGTGTCGCCACTGTGTGATCGCAGACCGAGCGCCACCACACGGCAGATCTAGAGAGACGTACGAGCACTCGGCCCAGTTGTACGACGACTTTGCTAGCGACTACACTGACGAAGCCTTTCTCTCATTTGCCGAGAGACAGTTAGAATAGCCTTCAGCTAAGTCCATGGCTACGACCTAGCAAGGCGCCATTAGTTACTTCATGAATCTAAAGAGTCTCACTTGTATCATCAAGAATGCTGTATACCAAAGGACGATATAAAAGTTAAGTGTTCTAGTAGCTACGTTCTTTTCTTTATCACATTCATTACGAATCCTGTTCCAGACTTCGCGCCAGTCGGCGTGTGTGTACGTGTGCCCTTTCGGCTACCCGTCACTGTGGACTGGCTGCCTTGTCAGTCCACTACACTAAGGACATCACACACATCCATGCCCGAGGCAGGATTCGAACCTGCGACCGTAGAGGTCGCGCGGTTCCAGACCGAAGCGCCTAGAACCGCTCGGCCACACGTAGACCGTTCGCCTGGTGCAAGTCTTTCTAGTTGACGCCACTTCTGCGACTTGCGTGTCGATGGGGATAAAATGATGATGAGAAGGACAACACAACACCCAGTCCCTGAGCGGAGAAAATCTACGACCCAGCCAGGAATTGCACCCGGGCCGTTAGCTATGGCATTCCGTCGTGCTGACACTCAGCTACCAGGGGCGGACATTATGTCAATGACTGGTTACCATTGTCTGCTGTGAAATCTTGGCTGCAACCACATTTTTGTGATGGCTGTTCTCGGAAATATGAAGGTACCTGATTCTATGAATATTTCAACGGTAATTTTTTTTGTGTGTTGTAATCCCAGTCCAACTCATCAGTTTCTTAATTAGTGAGCTTGGAAGCAAGTACGCATCAACTACCTAGCGCGATCAAGACTGGAACTGGAAATCATGCTTGAGGGGGTAGACTAGCGTGACGCTCGATTTTGGAACCGATATTGATTATTTTTTCAAGAGAAAAAATTGGAGAACTGACTTTAGACCTTTATTGTTCACCATTAAGATTTTATTATTATTTTTTTTAAAAGTAAAAACCTTGCGCCCAGAGGTAGCTACACAACATCGAAGAAAGGCCTTCGCGAGGGCGGTTGGTGGGAGCTCTGAATTCTATAATTTGCAACCTGGAACAAAATTTCAAAAACTGCTTTGAAACTGATACTATCGTCTAACGTAGTACGTAGGGATATTTAAAAAATGATTTTTAACAGAATGGTGGCACTCCGAAATAAAAGTCAATGTTTCCGACAAAAAGTCGTTATAAAAACGTGCACCAGATATCGAAATTAAAATATATGACAAAAATCCTATATACTACAATAGAAAACATTATCGAACGATATAATGCAACTGCGTGTATAATTCATGTGTTATAGCTCCCACCAACTTGAAATTTGTTGTTTTAAAAAAACAAGCGTTTAAAGTTTCAATTTTTTAAATATTGAAACAGAACAAACAATTAATAGACAAAGCCATCACCGTATAGTCGGCCTTTTTTTCGTCGATGTCTAAATACTCTCGTTTTGACGAAATTATGTGTGTTAACTGACTTCCACCACCAATCGACGTGCTTTTTGCATGATTGTGATTACTTTTTGAACCTTTCTATCCTTATAAATACATTTGTTTGTTATGTTCAAGCACTCAGGTTTTACTTTGTATAAAAAACAAGCGAAATGATAAGTCAAGCAGACGTGTGACAAGCACGTGCTTTCAGTTGTGTGCCTTAAACGAATCGTGTTACGAAGATAAATATTTTTGAGAATAGTATTTTAGTTGATAGTAATGCCTTCTGTGATACTGTCCGATATTAACAGGACCTCTACTGCATCAGTAACTATTGTACCATTACATCGGATGTATTCGAACTTTCGGAGGCGGAAGACCCGCATGCAGTAAACCGCGGTTTTAACGTAGTTTAACATTTATGGCACACTTTATATGAATGCTTCTTAAGAAAAGCCTGTCTAAGGAACATTTTAAACGAATAAAAAGGTCTACCCCAGTAATTTCCCCACCGATAGGGGACAAGGTGAAGTTGTTTCTGTCTCATGTTAGACTGAGTGACACTGTACCTAGTAAAAAGTCATCAATCAATTACAACGAAATATTTTCTTCCCTATAATTATTCATCACTGTGTGCTTATTTCTCGGCCTGTAATTATCTCGTCATAAACGGAACGTTAAAACTTTGTTTCTTACTAATTATATATCCCGATCTGTAAAACGATGACCACGTGGAAAACACCACAGTGTGCGGGTGTGAAATCGTACCGGAACAATGGAACTGCCCAGATTCCTTCACACACCCCTTCAGACTCAGTGATTAAATTTTAATTTCCCAACGGAACCATTATCTTAAAAATGGCCCTAAAATGGAATCCTAAGGTGGGGAATTGCTATAAATCCTACTGAACGACTATTTTTACTCAATCGACAAATATTAATAGTAATGAATTGATAGAAACTACAAGTTACTTCAAATGAAATACAAATTAATTGATGTTTTATTATATTAAAAGTAATGACATAGCCTAAGACTCAGTGAGATGACTGTTAAAAAAAGTTATTGCAGTAAATGTACGAAGCAACTTGAGGGAGCACGACCATATCCTAGCTGCACATCCAGTCTCTAATACGAGTGTAGCCCACCAAATGTTTTAGTTACTCCAGTGGTTGATTGAATAACAAATGAAAACGATACTAAGACTGGATCCGATATTAACGGTACTTTGGCAACGGCACGTCGCCTTTGCAAACATCAACTCCCACCATTCGCCGGTGCTAATGCATGTTTCACCAATATGGTGTGGCGATAAGTCGACCGTGCGTGGTCGCATGTGAAGAACCAGAATCTCGCTCGTTAGGCATCGGATACCACCCACCGTCTGAACTCGACATCTGAATCCAGTGATATTTGACAGTCCACGTGCAAACAAAGAGTGTCCATTTCACATCTCCCTACTCCCGACTCTACTGGTTGCGACGTTCCGGCCATAGATGCCAATCAGGAAATACTGTACGCTACGGCAAGCCAAGAAAGAGACTAAGGGATGGAGATAGGGTTATATATATGTGTGCGTCTGATAAATCTCTTCCCTGAAAAATATTGCTCGCTTTCATACCTTATCTTTGTTACTACAGATGACGTGGCACTAACCTCATATGTACTAAGATCGCAGTATACGCGAGGTGCCTATTTGCTTCCACCGCCCTGAGTGGAATGCCTAAGTTCTAATAAATGTTCACCAGCCCGCAGTCTTCTATAGATGTTGTCCCCTGCGCAGCAAACAGCACGCAGGGCGTAAATCCATTATCTTGAGACTGTAAGAAACTCTTAGCGAGGGGCTGCTATTTTAGAAATAATTAAATTTCCAATGAGTCTGTTTATACGGGATGCCACTCGCTTTTTATTAGCAGAACACGACAAACTGCACAATTTCGTTCCACTTTAGAGTCACAAATAATTTCTGTTCTTCAACAAATTAATGAATTGCGTATTTCCGTAATTACAGCTCTCACATTTACAAACTAGACATTGCAAATTAAGTCTTAACTGACACCGCGGCAGACAACAAGTCTGTTCTTCGATACTGCCGGACCAGCTCTGACCTTACAGCCGAACCACTTCGCCCGCCATCCTAGTTAGGCGCGATCCGAAGATCACCGAAGTGCTTCGTGTGCCTTTTCGTTCAGCAGTTGTTTATTATTCTGGTGGTTATTAGTACTTGTGAAATAATGGAATGATAGCACATTATTGAGAGATGCTTTAATGTGAAATACAGGTAAGTGCGCTGTTTAGTTTTTCTAATATTAATAACAGAAGGTTATCATATTGGCGCGCTACTTCCGAATGCAGCAGCCAATCGCGGAGAAGAATAACAATGTACGCGGTCTTTCTCAGGATACACGTACCGAACAAACGAAGCCATCGGTACCTCGCACCATATTACGTCATCTTGTCACTTCTGCCTTCTCAACTGGTCTAAGAAGATGATCTTGTACCCGAATATGATACCTGCAAAGCCAGAAATATTACAATGTTACTATTTCCGCCAATGTCGCGAAAACTGCCACGTTTAATAAATTTCCATCATCGAATGTCTCCAGGCGCGGGCGAATGAGAGCACATCCAGTTTACTCTAGGAATTCTCATCTGTCAGTAAGCGACGGGCGAATCAGAGCGTTTTTTGTACACCTCCGAATTTCCAGAAGCCTAACCAACGGGAGATCCACGAGGCTCCTCTTCCCACCACGTAGGCGCAGACATTTGAACACTTGTGATTTTTCACCACAAATTAGCCAGCACTTCAGATTACCGCCTTCAACCTTCTACAGAGCCGAACCGCGCGGAATACCGCAAATGCCGTCTTTGACAAGAGAGTTCCGTGAGCTTTGTCGGGTGGTTCCTTGACACGCGTAAACTGGAAGAAAGCCTTTGAAACCTTATGCTCTCTCTCTCTCTCCAGTCATGATAAGGGGTGATGAATTTAAACGGAAGGAGGTAAGCCAGACGGCATGTAACCTTCCACACGTCTTGCAAATTATCAGCAATATGACTACAATCCTTCTCAATCAGCCTTCTATTGTAATAAACTGTAGTGCCAAAGAAACTGGTATAGGCATGCGTATTCAAATACAGAGATATGTAAACAGGCACAATATGGCGCTGCGGTTGGTATCGCCTATATAAGACAACACGTGTCTGGCGCAGTTGTTAGATTGGTTACTGCTGGTACAATGGCAGGTTATCAAGATTTAAGTGAGTGAGAACGTGGCGTTATAGTCGGCGCACCAGCGGTGGGACACAGCATCTCCGAGGTAGCGATGAAGTGGGGATTTTCCCGTGCTATCATTTCACGAGTGTACCGAGAATATCAGGAATCCTGTAAAACTTCAAATCTCCGACATCGCTGCAGACGGAAAAAAGATCCTGCAAGAACGGGACCAATGACGACTGAAGAGAATCGTTTAACGTGACAGAAGCGCAACCCTTCCGCAAATTGCTGCAGATATCAATGCTGGGCCATCAACAAGGGTCAGCGTCCGAACCATTCGACGAAACATCATCGATATGGGCTTTCGGAGCCGAAGGCCCACTCGTGTTCCCTGACGACACAAATCTTTACGCCTCGCCCGGGCCCATCAACACCGATATTGGAAAAAAATGGCTTTGAGCACTATGGGACTTAACATATGAGGTCATCAGTCCCCTAGAACTTAGAACTACTTAAACCTAACTAACCTAAGGACATCACACACATCCATACCCGAGGCAGGATTCGAACCTGCAGCCGTAGCGGTCGCGCAGTTCCAGACTGAAGCGCCTAGAACCGATCGGCCACAGCAGCCCGCCCGATATTGGATGACTGGAAACATGTTGCGTGGTCGGACGAATCTCGTTTCAAATTGTATCGAGCGGCTGGACGTTTACGGATATGGAGGCAACCTCATGAATCCATGGACCCTGCACGTCAGGAAGGGACTGTTCAAGCTGGTGGAGGCGCTATAATGGTGTGGGGCGGGCACAATTGGAGTGATACGTCTATATACGACTCTGATAGGTGATCACCTGCATCCATTCATGTCCATTGTGCAGCCCGACGGTCTTTGGCAAATTCCAGCAGGACAATGCGACACCCCACACGTCCAAATTGCTACAGTGGTTTCAGGAACACTCTTCTGAGTTTAAATTCTTCTGCTGGCCACCAAACTCTCCAGACAGAGCATTATTGAGCATATCTGGGATTTCTTGCAACGTGGTGTTCTGAAGAGATCTCCACCTCCTCGTACTCTAATGAATTTATGGACGGCCCTGCAGGATTCATGGTGTCAATTCCCTCCAGCACTACTTCAGACATTAGTCGAGTTCATGCCACATCATGTTGCGGCATTTCTGCATGCTCTCTGACTTCAGTGTAAATAACCAAACTAACACGTACTGTTTGAAAGAACCTGTCGTTTTCTTGCTATTTGTCGCGGTAGACTTTCACCGTTTGCGGACGTGTCTATTTCCGTCCCGTTTCATCTTCTAGCGACGGGATTAGCTTTGAGTAGAACACGATTCTGGTGCTCCAGAGTCACGTCATGTGAGACTACAAAACGCCAGCGTCGCGCCGGCTGTCGGTTTCTACCGGCGGTAGGTAGATAGAGTTGTTGGCAAGCGCCTGCGCCTGTCGGCTATTCATAGCGATGGCGCGAGGTAAGGTGAAGAGAGCGAGCGAGCCAGCCAGCCGGCACTCCCTGGCCTGCCCGGAAGAGAGCGGACGGCGATAAGAGCCCGTCTGGCCTCTGACGTAGCCTAGCCTCCAGTTCAGCGCCGCCGCGCTACGCGCCCACCTGCACGGTCGGCATTGGAGGCGCGCTTCAGCTGCCTCCCATAGCCTGCTGGGCCTCTGCCAAAGCACCTACGTGTTCCATCTTTCGAGCTGAAAAAAGCGATCGACGACTTAACAGTGATGCAAGCTCTTAGAAAAACATTTATACACTACAGGAGAGGCAGGTAATATCCGGGGTGTCACAAATCGATGTCGACTCTCTTCCAGGGGTTGTAAAAGGTGCCGAGAGGAACAAACTGACGATAGAAACCCATGTGCGGAGACGTCCTCCAACGACGCTGCAGAACGTCGAAGTTGTAGGCGCCGGCGCCTGCAACTAGGCCACCCTTCCAGCAGCAAACGTAACTTGGAACGATGACGGACCATAGGCGGAATGTATCGTAACGTTTGTTGTTCACTGATCGCGACTGATAACCACGATCGCTAGTGTAGAAGATGGATCTACCTGCTGCGCAGAAAAGCCTTGTCTCCTATGAATGCGATACTCTGTAGCCTCGGTGGATGACGATTTATTTTTCTCTAGCAACTCTCTAAAATCTCCAGCGTTTTTCTGTTTACAGGAGAAAAATTGAATTGCGAATGGACCCCGTATCCGAAACAGTCATCGCCGAGGCAGCAAAGCATCGCATTCATGGGAGACAAGGCGTATCACCGCAGCAACTAGCTCCATCTTTTCCAGCGGCGATCGTGTCGATCACTCGCTATCACTGGATAACAAACAACATTGCGAGACTTCCGCTTCCGGTCAGTGAGCGTCCAAATTCAAGTTTGCTGCCGAATGAGTCGCCTAACGGCAGACGCCAGTGCTTATAACTTGGACGTCGTTGGATGACGTTCTAGGACCTAGTTCCTAATCGGTTTGTACCTCAACCTGCTCCACACTGGACTCGCATTCGGGAGGACGACGGTTCAATCCCGTCTCCGGCCATCCTGATTTAGGTTTTCCGTGATTTCCCTAAATCGTTTCAGCCAAATGCCGGGATGGTTCCTTTGAAAGGGCACGGCCGATTTCCTTCCCAATCCTTTCCTAACCCGAGCTTGCGCTCCGTCTCTAATGACCTCGTTGTCGACGGGACGTTAAACACTAACCACCACCGCCACCACCTCAACCTGTATAATACCAGGAGGACTGCTGCGGCCGATTCTTTAGAGAATCGAACTACCATGCAGAAACTATCATATCTCCCGAAGTATGTGTCGAACAATAATAGAATTTCATAGGTACACTCAGCGGTATAGCTGGATGCTGTGACGAAAGTGTGCTGCGAATAGAGTCAGTAGTAAGGAAGTAATAAACTGAGACGTCATGCCTAATACTACGCTTTTGGTGCACGAAGAGCAAAAATCTAATAAGAGATAAACTCTTTTCTTTTCGTTATTTTGTGCGGGGTGTTAGCAAGAAAAGGTTTAGTTAAGGTTTGAAATTATGTGGAAAGTTTGTTGGAAGTCGCTAAGTGCTCACATTCTCAAATATTGGATGAATATAAGCTCAACGGAAAAAAAATAGCCAACCCTAGGGAACAATGAGAAGCACCATTTAATACAGTGTCATTCCGCTCCTGTATTCGATAACCGCCTGGATTCGGTTGGGAAGTGAGCCCACAAGATAGTGCAGGTACGTCGGTCGCATTTCGGTTAAGCCACTCGCAGAGAATTTCATCGCGCAATTCCACCGAATTGGCGGGATGCTGATGTCAGCATTTTACCCACTGTTCCAACACGTCCCACAAATTTTCTGTGGGGTTAAAAAATGGGAATTTTGTAGGCCAGTAGAGATGCAGTAGGGTGGAGAAGTGTTGGGAAATCAGTCACATATTCTTCCAACTTTGCTATTTCCGTCTTTATGTACCTGTGTGAACGATCACGTCTTGGGTTCAAATGGCTCTGAGCATTATGCGACTTAACTTCTAAGGTCATCAGTCCCCTAGAACTTAGAACTACTTAAACCCAACTAACCTAAGGACATCACACACATCCATGCCCGAGGCAGGATTCGAACCTGCGACCGTAGCGGTCGCGCGGTTCCAGACTGAAGCGCCTAGAACCGCTCGGCTACTTCGGCCGGCCGATCACCTCTTGCGAGGTGAATCATTCCATGTATTCTTTGCATGCAGTGTCCGTCGCAATGTTTTAACAGGTTGGGATGGACCTCCGTTCACTGCTTGCAGCGATTCCTGCCGAGTTTGGAAGCGATTTTGATTCATGAGCCGTGAAACGCCTCTCCGCCCCTCTTAATCAGGATCTTTTTCCGAACACAGTTCAGACGTCGTGTTTCGTAGTCACGTGTGTTACACCACTACCTTTAGACACGAACAGTCCGCCGCGAAACAGCAACAGATCCACCAACTTCACACACCGTTTTGCCATGGACACGACCAAAAACGATTGCCCTTCTTCGTCGCTCTGCTATGTCCATACATTTACCATGAGTTGCGCTGTCTCAAGAAACATAGAAAGTTTCTTACTTTGACACTTAATTATTGTTTTAAACTTTTAACATAAGATGTATTTTCTTAGTGAGTAGATTATGGCAGAATTTTAATTTTTTTTTCAATTCGGCCTGTAATTGTATAAAATGTTGAAAATCAGATTTTTATTGCTCGTCGAAGCAATATAGGTAGGCAATATGCAACTGGGCTCGCATAGCGTGCACCGGTTTAGACGCGTAGAAAAGAATGGAAGGCCAAAGGAGAAATGCTCGGATTAGAAAGGGAATAACGCAGCGGTGTAGTGTTTCGCTCGTACTGGTCAATCTAACCACTGATGGAAATGAAAGGTTCAGGAGTGTGATTAAAATTCAAGGTGAAATATCATTGATCAGATTCGCTGATGACTTTCCTTTCCTCACCGACAGTGAGATGTGGTTGCAGGATCTATTAAACTGAATTAACAGTCTAATTAGCACACACTATCGATTTAAACTTAATCGAAGAAAGACGGACGTAATGAGCAGCAGATACGGGATTAGTTATAAACGTAACATGAAAATTGCGGACCACGAAGTAGATGAAATGAAGGAA
This sequence comes from Schistocerca nitens, assembly GCF_023898315.1. Lineage (NCBI taxonomy): Eukaryota > Metazoa > Arthropoda > Insecta > Orthoptera > Acrididae > Schistocerca > Schistocerca nitens. The sequence goes on from NC_064617.1 coordinate 563,349,042, forward strand.
TTCTGCTACTATGGAAGCAAAATAACACATGTTGGTCGACGTAAGGACGTAAGAAGTACAGTAGCACAGGCACACAGGGAATTCCTTGTCAGAGGTAGGCCTATATTTGAGGCAAACAATCCTGTCGGAGAAACATCACCAACTGAGCATTATACCAGAGCTTGAAAATACCGCTACAGTTGTAAGGTTCTTTCATGTAACGCACGACTGGTTTCCGGCTCTTATACGCCCATCTTCAGGTGTCGTAATTTGGTACTGTGACCTCGAGCGCCGCGGTTGACGTGTACACGACGCGGTGTGCTACCAACGAGCGCAGAAACCTCTGCTATGTTTGAGGAATAACGATCAACTCCAGAAACATTGTTACCTGTCAAGACTTTGAAGGAAATGGATCACTTTTAAGTACGACAAGGTACTTTTTTTTAGCATCATTTGATAGCTCGGGAAAAGAACTATACAGTGGTTTCGTGCGTGTCGGTGTTCACTGTGAAACATTGCACAGAGAAAAGGTGGAACTATCAGTCTGAAATCCATCCACACTGCGTAGTGCAATTTCAAACTGTTGAGGCTTCTATGTTTACAAGGAAGTGGAGATGAATCCGCGCTGTGCAGACACTCTTCACATTTAACATTTATCCGAATTTTGCGGGGAATTTTTTTTTTTTTTTTTGTTAGCATGTGCTACTTCTCAATGTATTTTCAGCAGGTGGTACCCCACAGCTCTTGCATATTTGAAAAATGTCGTATTATGGCCTTGAGCTACTGGTGAAATACTTTATTCACACAACTAGTTTCAGTCGTCTGACCATCATCAGATTCATATAAGTATTTACAGCATCATGTTAATCGAAATATACGAGTAAAATCATTATCGTCAGGTGATACACTGTTGTCATATCGTAGTATAAATTACACAGTCCGTCTCATGAATCTGTTCACAGCGTTAACGCCGATTACAGTTGTAACAATTTTTGTAAAATGCCAATGTGATTTATAACAGTGTATAATTCATAGTTTTAGTACCTGACGATAATGACTTTGTATTTCGCCTAACATTATGCTGTGAATACTTTTATGAACATGATAATGGTCAGACGACTGAAACTGAGTAAAAAAAATATTTTATCAGCAGGTCAAGGCTGTAATATGCTACATCATTGACAACTATTTCCAGAAGCCACTGAATAAAGCAAGAAACATACTTCGTTGCTTGTTTATGAGCTTCATACAGAAACTAAGCTTCCCTACTTTTTAAAAAAATGATATGAAAATCTTTATTGGCAACTGATACAGCAAAGTTTGAGCTACTCTTTGACGTATTTGTCTTCAGTATGCTAGTTAATATTATTACTGTATTTCTATACTTGTCCGCCCCTCGTGGTCTCGCGGTAGCGTTCTCGCTTCCCGAGCACGGGGTCCCGGGTTCGATTCCCGGCGGGGTCACGGATTTTTCGTGCCTCGAGATGACTGGGTGTTGTTGTGGCGTCTTCATCATCATCATTCATCCCCATTACGGTCGGAGGAAGGCAACGGCAAACCACCTCCATTAGGACCTTGCCTAGTAAGGCGGTGCGGGTTTCCCGCATCGTTCCCCTACGCTCTGTGAAGAAGCATGGGACTTCATTTCATTTCTATACTTGAATTATCAAAAGTGAAACAGTGCCTCTGTGTTAATGGCTCTTGAAACAAAAAATTTCGTATTGGCAATTAGAACGAGTCAGTTAACCGTGGTTTCCGAAGGTCGTCAAGGTATCCACATCAAAGAGGTCTGTTGGCGACCGTCCATCATTAACGACGACGTTAATAAATTATTTATTTTCCAGTTCGTCCCATTGTTTCTTGCCGTGATGAAGCGGGCAGCTTGATTCTGTAGTATCAGAGTACCTTCTTAGTGGTTTGGATTCAAATAAGTTAGGTATAAGAAAGAGATGCATTGTTTTTTGATTCACCTAACAGATCTAAGATTTGGCCCTTAGAACCTCTTCCATTTCCACTCGTTGTAAGATTGTCACACATACGGTGAACTGTCCATTAAATATTTATTTCTTTAGAAAAACGACTGTGTCCGAACAGAACTCGGCAGGTCCGATGGCACCGACCAGCCACCGTGTCATCCTCAGCCGACTAGCATCATCGGATGCAGATTTGCTGTTTAGGCTGTTCTCAGTTTTCATGATCTGGAGCCGCTATTGCTCGATCAAGTAGCTCCTAAGAATGAGATTTTCACTCTACAGCGGAGTGTGCGCTGATATGAAACTTCCTGGCAGATTAAAACTGTGTACAGACCGAGACTCGAACTCGGGAACTTTGCCTTTCGTGGGCAAGTGCTCTACCAACTGAGCTACCCAAGCACGACTCACTCCTCGTCCTTACAGGTCCAGAGCTCGAGTCTCGGTCCGGCACACAGTTTTAATCTGCCAGGAAGTTTCAAGTATCTCCTCAGTTGGCTTGACAAGAATGATTGGACCCCGGTTGGTCAACAGCACATGGCGGCAAGGATGGTCACCCGTACAAGTGCCAACCACGCCCGACATTACTTAACTTCGGTGATCTTACGGAAACCAGTGTATCCAGTGCAGCCTGGCTGTGGGCTTACAGCAATAGGGAAGTTTAATTTCTACATGAGTCATGCATTGGGAGTGTTGTAGGCTACGTAACTCTCCTTGCTATACACGATCAGTTCCGACAAAGAGCGATTAGGGACACAGTCGAATCAAGGGGACGTTTCAACAATTGGGAAGTTTTATGGTATCACGTATCGATACCATCACACAGGCGTCATAGCAACGGAATTTCAAGTTTCTGTGAGACGCCAATAGCGGTCGTGCGGGATCGGGCGGACCCAATGTTGCGCATCCGTTGGACCACACCTCCAGCAGTTGTGTGCTTCGGGCACCCTCTGCAACCGCAATATGGGATAGCCGACGGTAGTGACTTAACCTCACTTACGCTTGGAGCCTCAATGCACTGACACCATAGTTCATGCCTAGCACAGCGAGCTTCATCCTTGTCGACACTGAGATAACTGGACTCTAGTTCTCACTGCATCATTTGTAATGAGTCTTCGTACATTTGGAGAAATACAAGTTAAGTAAACCTTGTGTCTGTTGTGTTAACTTGTCCACCAATCATTTCTGCTCACCTCCAGCTTTCTTATGACGACAGTCGCCGTGTAGCCCACCTCTCCTTACCGTTGTGTACAAACTCGTACACGACAGGTTTTTGGGATGTAATTAATTGTGTTCTTCCACATTTACATTGAACTTGATACTTGATCGTAAGTCACCAGAAAAAAGAAAAGAAGCTTATTCACACTTCGTCATAGATACGTATAAGCATGAGCGACTGTTACCTGATTAAAACCAAGGATTCCTGCCGTAGAAGGTATTTACCTTACTGCGCTGGGATTCATATAGCAACACTTACCATTTGAGTTTGCCTCAACCCTCCACAGTTTTCAGATTTCATTAGCAAATGGCTTCAACATAAAAGCCGACACCAGTTGTGGAGTAAAATAAAGAATTCTTAGGCAAGGGGAGTGCTTGTTCTTGACTTCAGTACACAGCCGCCGAGCAGCAGCGCTCTCCAAGCACGTATAGACGAACAAAAACATGAAACATTCATTCCCACCACTTCTGATAACAGCAGAGTTTCCCGGACTTGCTGTTTGGCATGCTGCACGCGCTCGAACCATGACCGACCGCTCCCTCGCAGACCTTGAGTCGCCCAGGGTGCGAATCCGCTGGAAATATACGGTCGCGGGGCGCGACGTCTCTTATTCATCGCGGCTAACCGAGGGAGCTAGTTTGCGGGAGTGCTTTCGGTGGGCGCGGAGCGCCGTAATATTTTCACGCGTAAGCGCCGTAAGTCAGCGCGGCCGCGCAGCGGGACGGCTGCGAGACAAGCTGTCCGCCGCACCGCCATATTTAACGTGGACTTCGCCTGCGTAAGGGAGACTCTTAAGTGGCAGTACTGAGTACCCGTGCGGCCTTCCCAGCGAGCAAATTATTTTATGGTGCAGGTAAGGCTGTGTTTAGCAAGAGCTGTGGGTTAAAGAAACGTAATTCACTTTTTATATGTGTGTGGTATCACACATGTAAATATATCCACCACGACGGCAATTAGTGATTCAGTGCAGATGCACTCTTCGTCCGATCTGTTGCGGGAATCGGCATGAGGCTGTGGCAATGAGTGTAATAGACAAGGGATGTGGTGACAAATTGGAAATTTACTAGAGGAAGGTGCAGAGGGTCAGAACTATAGGAGGAGGTGGAGAGTGGAATATATCTTACATATAACTGAGGACGTGAAATGCAAGTGCTGCTCTGAGATGAAAAGATCGGCACATAAGAGAAGTTTGTGGCTGGCCACATAAAATCAGAACCTCATAGTTAGCACACCGCGCCTAGTACACGTCCGCCGCCGCTCGGCGTCCACAGCACAGTCGCGACACCTGAGGATGGGCTTATAATAAAGAAATTTACAACTTAAGCGGTATTTTAAACCTCTAGTAACATGCTCAGTTGCGGATGTTCTTCCAACAAGATTGTTTGCACAAATACAGGATCAGTGAAGTCTGGGAATTCACCCGTCGTGAGCTACGCTTCTTTTTCACTCCCCACCTTCACCCCATTGATACCTGTAGGTAGGTGGTTCTTAACTCCACAACGATAGTCTCTCGACAGTAGGGTATGTTTAGCAGGTTTGGCTGAAATCGGTCCAGTGATTTGGGGAGAAGTGTGTAACATACTTACATACATTTATAAAGTATGTATGGATGCTGATGAGAGTTGAATTACCTGATATTGTTTGTATTAATTGCAGCTGCGTTTCGAGACGGAAAAAGTTAACGCTCGCCTACTTATACTCCACATGCAACGTGTTGTGCCGACCAGATGTGTGGGTTGCATGTCGCCAGGCGTAGGAGAGGCTAGAAGCCATACATAGGAAGAACGGATCGTCGTGGAAAAACGAGTATTTTTGCTCTTCTATGAGGTCTATACAACGTTCCTCTTAACAGAAGCCTGGTAGTATTCTTGTCTCATGACAAAACTATTGTGCTCTAGCGATCATACGGCTCAATAACTGATTATAATGCCATTGTTCACGTGGCGGATATCGTCAAACGGAAACTTCAAAAGTCTAACTTCAACAAGACTACTGACAAAATGTGAACAAAACATTTTGTATGTTCGTTGAGTAAATTTTTTTAAACCTGTTAATGTGTTCACAGCAGCATATGTATGTAGGAAACGATAAAGATATGGTTGATGTTCTTAACTACCACCATACTATACATGGAATCCAATGAAAAATTTCTGCTAGTGTCCAGACAATAAAACAAAATAAGTAAAGCAGTTGGTATACGTGTGACCTAAGAGAACAGAATACAGTGAAAAAGTTTAAGTTGTTAGCTGGCACCAATACAAAGAACTACATTATTCGTAATACTATATTTCGGTGTTGGCTATAGCCCTAAAAATAACTGTGTGTGCGCGCGCGCGCGCGCCCGTGTGTGTGTGTGTGTGTGTGTGTGTGTGTGTGTGTGTGTGTGTGTGTGCGCGCGCGCGCGCACGCGCGCTTAAGTATTCAGTTGACTCATTATTTGTGTGACGTTGGGGATATTATCGCATACAAAATGTACATAGGACATTAGTTTTTTAGCCGGCCGCGGTGGTCTCGCGGTTCTAGGCGCGCAGTCCGGAACCATGCGACTGCTACGGTCGCAGGTTCGAATCCTGCCACGGGCATGGATGTGTGTGATGTCCTTAGGTTAGTTAGGTTTAAGTAGTCCTAAGTTCTAGGGGACTTATGACCACAGCAGTTGAGTCCCATAGTGCTCAGAGCCATTAGTTTTAGCGCCGCATTTGGTAAAGCAGAATACATGTTTTTGACGTTTGTTACTGTTTCAATAAATAACAATTTTGCATACAGATATGTCCGATGCTCAGATGTCTGTGACTATCAGTCCCTTATGATGATAATTTCGTGCCTGAACCAAACAAATTGGAACGTTTACATATAACGTAGTTTTGTAAATAATTTCTTAGTGCAACGTAACTGCACTGTGGAGAAAAAGAAAAACACAGATGATATTAAGAAGTCAAGATAAAAACGACTGACAGTATCTGAACCCGGAGGGTGCTAGCTTACAGTGCATGGTCTTCTCTTACTTTTGCTGAAAGCTTTTAACTCACTGTCTGTCACGTTTGTTACACTGTGTAGACTGAAACGAGAGACACGAAAGAAAAGTCTGATATACAGATCGGCGCCGGATTGGCGAGCACTGGTCTGGTACGCTGTCCGGGCGTACTGTGGATCTTCGTTTTCCACACCTATTTAAGCAAATACGAGGCTGGTTTCTCAAATACAGAACAACATTTTCACCATTGGTAGTCCGACAGGCACGCACTATGTGCTGCCCCCTTAGATTAAATTTGCATCTTCAGGAAGCGTAACTGCACTCAGCAACAAGTGCCAGACACCCGTCCTCATACTGACCTCGCAGTCGATTAGTACAACACATGACTCATAGTGTCTTGTTATCTTACGTAACTGTTTCACTGCTAGTTATATGGGGAATTACAATGGACATAGAATACGAACGAATTACATGGACGTGGAATCCGAACGATTTTATACCTTGGATGTTTCGTAGAGAAAACATACGCCTCCCCCTATACTTAAAGTGCCTACTTTACATGATCACAAGGCCGGCTTGCTAGTTCCGTAACGCGCTTTTGTTTTGATGTAATAAACGGACTTGTAATACAATAAATGTCCATGGCTATGTATAATGGACGTACTAAGAATGAAGAAGCGAACATAGTGGCAAAATTAAATCATAAAACTTCTCGACCAAAAAGAAAAATATCTGAACTAAACATACCCTAGGCAGTAAAAATTCAGTCTTTCTAAAGATGAAATAATCGGTTGTCATTTGTCGCGGCGTCGCATCTTCATCGTAGTGATGTCAATTCAGCCGTAACAGGTCTATGGCGTTACAACACATATACAGAAATGCAGGATGCATGTCCGCCGTTTAGCAGGCGTCGACAGTGGTAAGATGGTACACTTGTGTTATACCGGACATCCCTCTAAAAATACGGAGTAAGTTTATTTTGTACTTATTTCGGTGCTGGACACCTTCACATTGCAGTGTACAACTTCGAAAATTTTGGGCGTGTTGATAAGGGTGATTGACGTCGATGTTGTTGTTCAGCGAGGAATATTCCAACACAGCCCAACATATAAGCTGGATTAAGGCGTTTAATGCATTTTTTTCCGTCAGTGACGTTGTTCACAAGGTGCACTTGAGAGTGACTTTTCGCAGAGAACGTAATACTTGAGTTTTCGAAAAATGCACCTACACGGATGATTTGTGTCGAACAGAGTACACATAAAGTTAGTAAGCCCGTGGTGTTCATCATTATTCGATAGATGTTGTCGGAGACTGTTGTTCTTCTTCAGTTTCGTTAAAATTTTTCCTGTTCTTTGGCTATGGAATATTATTTTTTATATATTGACATAATTTCTGTTGTGATCCTGTCGTCGAACAGAACATGTATAGTCGATCTCCAACTGGGGCCTACGTTATCTCTAGTAAGAGCTGCTTTACCTCATTATAGCGTACGGATGAATCATCACTGCAGCCAGGCATCTGCCAAACAGTTTCTCCCCCCCCCCGCCCGACTCCCCCCCCCTCTCTCTCTCTCTCTCACACACACACACACACACACACACACAAATGCGCCTATTTTACGAACACTTCCTCTCCACTTCCCTCTTAGGTGCTTTTCAATGAAGGCTACTGCGTCAAGCAAAGACCCTGACAGTGTTCCTGCAGCAAAAATTTAATATCCAGCACGTGAGCTCGGCGGGGTGGAAACATTAATAACGCCCGCTTGTCGGGGAGCTGGCCCGGGAGCTGCATTCGTTGCCACTATGACGTCACAAGCCGACCCCTGCGTCCGCTTGCGTTAAGGGCGTCTGCAGGGCTGCCTGAACAACGCTCGTAGCACGGGCGGGTACTGGAATTACCAGTCCCTTCTTTACAGCGATCTGCTACAGAAGAAGAGAATACATAAGCCCCTGAAGTAGAAATTTGTCTTTCAAACTGTCAACAGGAGATCATTCGTACGCCCTTTTCAAACTATCAACAGGAGAACATGCGTACGCCCTGCAACTTTCCAGGCGTGTGAAAATCCGTGACAGATCTTCAGTATAGTGTAAACCAGAAAGAATAAGGTGAACATTTCGAATGTCTACAGATGTGGTCTTCATGGTTTTAGTGTACTACAGAAACTAATTCTATGTAAGTAAGTGTGCTGGCTTCCTTGGGGGTTGGCAGTGACGGTAAAATCTGCTGGGTTGTAAGGCCGCATTACGTGCCTCATTCTTATGCAATAGACGTTTCGACACCGCTCTGGTGGTCTTCTTCGGGATCTCCTTATGTTCCCAGTCAGCTGAACGCTGTCGAAGACTAGGTTGCGTTCACTTGTGTAATGCAGCTTACTCGCGTTTGTTGTCAAGAAGTGGGTATGACGGATGAAATTCTTTCGATTACTGATGGTAGGCTATCACCTTTGGGCAGAAAGCGAAACAGGCATTGCAAGAGATGGGGCTACGTTTATCAAAATGTTACTGTCCTGCCGCAGAGGCGGCTCCGTAGTTGTTGTTCGTATTCCTCTCGCATTTCTTATTTAATGGTCGCATTAACGAAGCTGGAACTCGTCCCCTCTATTGACAACGCAATCGTTCTTCGACTTCTAAAACGCTTTTCAGACTTTCATTCCATAACTGTTGCTGTCTTTGTCTAGCACAAGCACGTTGTTGAAATCGTTATCTTGGCCACACTTCTGCTGCCATTCCCCGGCCGCAAATTTCACACTTCGTTTTAATTCAGCGTGGCACTCATGCTCTTTAACAGTTTCTTTTACGTTTTGTTTCGCCTCTGTACATTTTGAAACATCCACATGTCACTTCGCGGACCCTCGCAGTGTGAAGGTAGTCAGGTGCGTCCATTTTGCGTCGAAAAAAAATTTATTTTGTTCTGACTGATCGCATTATATTCTTCGGATTCTTGATTCCAACAGCGCGCGTTTGCTAACCAAGGAAAGTAGTATTCATTAAGTCCAAGAAGCGATTGAGATTTCCAAAACGACTGTAATGACGACGGAGAAGATGGCTACAGGCTTCCAGTTTCGTGGTACCGGCCATCAAGGAATGAAATGCGCTGATACGGAGCGCGAGGAATACAAACAACGATCAGGAAGGCATCTTGTGGCACAACAATTATGTTTTGAATAAAAATTCCACTCCTCTCTTGTTCTGCCTGTTTCGCTTTCTATCCTATGACGATCGCCCACCAATAGTAACCGGGATAACTTCACGCAGTTACCCCACTTCTTCAGAACAAACAGAATACCAGAAGGTCCAGTAGAGGCGTCGAAACGTCGACTGAGTAAGACGATGTTGAAGAGGAACATGAATCGCCCTAACAACGTAGGAGATTTCATCTTCATAGAAACGTGGTAGTCTCCCTAAGGTTTACTGGAATAATAATGCAAAACTGGAAATGATCACAAGAATACAAATTTTTCGGCAACAGGTGAAAACACGCGTATACAGGTGGTAAAAAAATACAGGCGAACTTCGAGGTGGTGCAAAGGGTGTCTGGAGAAATAAATTGACCATAGGAAACCGCGTCTGGAAATGTCATCCAACGACGCTACGGAGAATTAACATTATAGGTTCCGTTAGGCCATCCCTCCGGCAGTTAAAATGAGTTTCTGGCGGACCCCAGGTCGAATTGCTCGCAGTGGCCCTTGCAGTATTCAGGACGTTAGGTGGCGTCTGACCGGTAAGTGCAGTATCGGCGGAGTCTCCGGCGTTGCAACTCACGTTTACTGCCCAAGTTGTGGCCTAGCGGCAGACGTTCCTCCTGCAACGCCCTGAAGCGCCCACAGACCACATTGCACAACGTGGCTGTGTTTTCTCAGTTTCTTTCACATTTTTGCAATCCCTCAAAGTTTCGTTACGTCGTATAAATTTCCCTCCAATACTTTTCCCATTATTGAACCAACTTTCTCCAAGACCTTCACATTATGTAGTTTCAGTCTTCGTGGATCTATCTGACACTGGGTTTTGCCGTCGATTATTCTCCTTGGAGTTGAAACGTTGTATTACTCAACTGTTGTTTGTGTGGGGTGGACAGGGCGAAGTTTCATTGATCATCTGAGTATCTTCCATGTAAAATACCTTCTTCGTTTTAACTGTTCTCACTCATATTGTCGATTACTGGATCTGGATGTCAAATTACTTCTGTTCCTTAATGGCTGTGATAACCCATCTACAAAACAGTTCTTGATGTTGCTGAGCAACAGTCATACAATAATCTTTAAATTAGGACACCCCCATTTGACTGTATCGTTGTTAGTTTACGACCCAGGTTTCAGCATTTTATGCCACTTTCAAGTGATTGAGTTTATGTCATTACCATATACTGCAGGCAATCAAACTGGCCACAAATTAAGAAAAATATTCGCTCCCCACGAAATGCCAGATGTAAAATCATCGTCTTGTAAAAAAATCGATAAATAATAGTGGGAGCAGTTTACTTTGGTATATAAAAGATGAACACATGTCCTTGAATCCTGGAGTTGGACGCAAGGACATGTGCCCATCTTTTATATACCAAAGTTAACTGCTTCCACTATTATTTAGCGATCTTTTTACAAGACTATGATTTTACATCTGGCATTTCGTGAGGAGCGAATATTTTTCTTAATTTGTGGTCAGTTTTGAGTTTAATGGCCTGTAATATGTGGTAGTTACAAAATCAGTCACTTGAAAATGGCTTAAAAGGCCGGAGAGTTTCACACCGCTAGTCATTACAGCGACGCTCGTATTCGATTCCGGTCTAGCCCAGCTCCTTGTCTCTGCATCTATTACACTAATTGTTGCGGTACAACATACACCTATGAACCAAAATATTATGACCACTAGCCAAAGGAAGTCAGAATGCCGCCTGTTGGCGTTACAGACACTTCAGGAAGAATGGAAAGCGTACAAGCGGAGCAGAGACGAATAGGACATTATTCTGGAGACGATACGCCCCGAAAATTGGGAAATCGACTTAAACGAGCGACTCAGACTAAAGGTGAATTGTTATTGCCTAGCGCCTAGGGACGAGAATTACGGAAACGGTGAAGCCAGTCGGCTGTTCAAGTGCTGCTGCCGTCGGCATCTGTGGAAGTTGCTCGAAGGACGGTGAAACCACGAGTAAGCGACAAGGTGTTGGAAGTCCACATTTCATCAAAGAACGTGGAGATTGGAGGCGTACCTGCTCTTTAAAGCAGAGTACAGTGGTAGCGCGTGCACAAGAGTTTCGGATCAGAGCGTTCAGCTCAAAGTGTTGAACACTGTGCCCGGCACGAGACGACCCCAAATGTTCCATGTTGACCGAATTATATAGTCAATTACGATTGCAGTCGGCACGGGATCATCGAGATTGCACCGTGAATGAACGGAAACTTATCGCCTGCTGGGATGAATTCACTTTTCTTGGTACATGGGTCAATGGTCGTGTCCGAATACGCAGTCATCCAGATGAACGGCTGCTTGAAACACGCACCACGTCACAGTCACAGCCCAGGAAGAGCAGTACTACGCTGTGTCCTTTTACAGTACCTGCGGTAGTCATCGGAGGCACTGCGAAAACTGTGGATTACGTGAACGTTGTTAGGGACTGTCTGCACCCCTTCATGCTTCTTCTCGGCGGAGATGGCATCTTTCAGCAGGATAACTTCCCATGTCACAAGGCCAGAAACATGCTACAGTGTTTCAATGAGCGTGATAGTGGATTCTCGTTAAGTATTGTCCACAAAAATCGCCTGCTATGATCCCAGTGGAACACATCTGGGACACTACCGAGCATTAGCTCCTCACCCACAAGCCACCAGCCACCAGCTTAGAATTTACTGGTATTGCGTGGCCCTGTGCATAGAAATCTGATGCCATGTGCTTTCGTAAATTTATGAAGGACTTTTCGAATGTATGCCACGTAGAATCGGTACTCTATTGCGTTCCAAAAGTGAACCAACAGGCCATTAAGCTGGTGGTCACAATGTTTTGTCGCACCGGTGTACATAATAGGAATATTAAATGCAACGAAAACGACCGCATACAGGTAGAGAATATGGATGTCTTCTGTTTTACATATAGCAAAGAGGTACTGTGCCTCCACGTACTGCACATTGGATACAGTTCCTATGTATCGAATCTTGCCCTTACTCGCCTTTGTCGAAGCGGAACCAGCGGATGTCACGGGAATACCCCGTCTTCCGAGCATAGGAGTGCTTTGGAGCCTGGCGAATTGCCGCACTGCCTTCGGTAGCGGGCAGCCGGAGCAGTGAATCGGAGGGTATTAGTAACAGGAATTGCAGGCGAGCGTTGCGTGCGCTGTCACACTTCGTGGGGCGGAATGTAGGAGCCGGTCACTGATAATCGTTGATTCACGTTCGCCGGGGACAACATAGTATAGTAGTTTATGATCACTGAACAGAATCTGAAAGGCAATGGATAACTCGAGTGGACAGCTAATGTACTGTGAATGAACTTTACACATCATAGGGACGTTTGTCTATGAACTAAGAGTATGAGAAATTCAGTGTGTAGTAGAAACTATTAAGATTTCAACAGAATTTTTTCATCAACTTTGCGTCACTACCTTCGTTATGTCGAACTGTGAGAGTAGGAGCTCGATAGGGCACTTCCCACTTATTATCTGGGTTAGGGACTTTACGACATGTGATATATGTATTTTGACAGTCAAGCTACCAACCAGTACCCTCAAAAGATCAACAAGCCGATCCAGACCAATACGACAGAAAATGAATGAATCCAGTATTCAAGAACAACCATAATGTAGAACCGGCGGGAGACTTTACAACCGAAGGGAACAGAGTGTTTCAAATGACTCAACGATTCTATCCGCTAAGAGAGAGAGAGAGAGAGAGAGAGAGAGAGAGAGAGAGAGAGAGAGTTGGAAATTGCGTAAGATATTAATGAACAGAAACGCGCCTTAGTACCGCACATTTCTCTCCTCTTTTTTTAGACTTATGGTACAGAACGTCAGTCTTCATACGTATGGACAAATTTGGCCTTTTGATTCTGAAGAAACTCCTCCCTTCGTAGCATTTGCGTCATTGTCATTTCGACATTTGTATGTGGGGACAGAAGAATGATATTGCAAGCTTTCTCGGCGTATTCCAATGATAAAAACTTTCCGGGTGATCAGCCGAGTGGTGGCGTTGTCTTTTCGCAACTTCTCAATGAGTTTAATATCCATCATCTTCTGCCGAAGCTGATGGGTACGAAACTCATTGAAACGTTGCGACAAGACGGCACCACCACTCGGTTGATAAACCAAGAAGATTTTGTCACAGCATATAACTTGGGAGGCAGAATTTCGTAATACTTGAATGAGCGTTTTCCTGGCAGAATGAATCAAAAAACGCCTTCAGTTACAACTTTTCATGTTTTATTAAGTACACGGTGTATTTCAGGTGCAATTTCTCTTAATACATCCTCTTTTTTTTTGACAGAGGTGAAATGCATATTCCTGTTAGAATTTCGTAAGTCAAACGCGAAAAATATGTGTGAAGTAGTGGAAAAGATGAACAGTGTAAACTTCCCACATAATCCAAGAAAAGCATTTTTAGCGTTTTAGCACCAGCATACATTCTCTTCTTCATCGTTTTCGTACATATCAGTTCATTGAAGAGGCACATTTGCATACACTTGTTTGTTAGCACTTCACAGATGTTGTTGTACATGATGTGATCAAAGATGAATTTATTCATAGTGCTAAAGATATAATTATTAAACAATTGACATATGCAGAAAATAAATTTAGAATAGGTCTTTAAAATTACTGAAGTGACTGTGACTTACGAAATCTATTTGTTAATTTGACATAGATTTAAAAAAAAGACAGAATCTATGGTAAATGAACATACACATTTCGCAAGCCACAGTTATTTCAGTCATTTTAAAGATCTGTTGTAGCATTACGAATAAATTCATCTTTGATCACAATATGTACAAAAACTTCTGTTAAGTGTTTACAAACAGGTGTATGCAAATCTGCAAATCTGTCTCTTGAATGAAGTGATATGGACGAAAAGTAAGCATGCTGGTGCTAAAATGTTAGAAACGCTTCTCCTGGATTATATGGTAAGTTTACACTGTTCATCTTTTCCATTATTTCGCACATATTTTACGCGTTTGACTTATGAAATTATAACCTAACATCAAAGCTTTTCATGACAGGAATATGCATTTCACCTCATTCAAGAGAAAAAATATAGCATGTATTAAGATAAATTATACCTGATGATGGACTCATAGGGCCCGAAATGCATCGTGTACTTAATAAAACACGAAAAGTTTTGACTGAAGGTGTTTTTTAAAATCATACTTGCAGTGTATTGAATACGGTCACATTTGAAGCGGCGAAATATGAATAAAATTAAAGAGCATTTTCCATTTTTCGTGTAGCATATCCATTACAATAAATGGTTGAATACATCTTGTCACAACCTTGTTGCTTCCATGGCACCTAAAATTTGGGATGTCAATTGTTAAATATTTTGTAATGCAAAATAATGACTATTTTATTCGCTTTCTTTCTCCTGTGTTTCCTTCGCTCAGTTGTATTTGTTGTAACTTCGAAAGCGGCAACAACTGAAAAACAACAAAAACAAAGATGAGTGGAGAGAATTTCTCCGTAACTACAAATCTATGAAACACCTGTAGAACTAAACAAGGGCGGGACGAATTACATCATTCTCTGACGAACCTTGTCTACCTAGTAATGATTAGTAATGACGCTGATAATTTATCGTCCTTCAGTGACTGGGAAGTAGATCAGTAGCGCCGTGATGTGTCCTGCATGCAGGGTAGTGTACTGGTTATCGTCATTGGCTGGCTGCTGCGGGTTGTCGGTTCAAAACAGGACCATAATCTAATCATTTATCATTTCTGAAAGGGTCTGCAAGAATGTTTGTAATGTTTGAATGTTCTGGACTGTTCGACGTTTGTACGAGGGCGTGCTGAAAAATATGCCTACGAATTTTTTTATGTGAAATCTCTGAAAGCTTTTGAAATAAAACAAACGCTATTAACATTCTACATCTTTATTCTTCATGTCTGCCGCTAGCGTGTAACATTGCGGTGTATATTAACGTGCACTATGTCGGTGCGTGAGAAACAGCGCGCTGTAATCGGATTTCAAATTGGAAGAGTTCGTCCTCTGTTTCAGCATGTCAATTCCAGACCACACACAAGCATTGCGACATCTGGAACAATCCGATGCTTTGGGTTCACTGTCATCGACAATCCTCCATACAGTCCCAACTTGGCCCCATCCAGTTTTCATCTGTTTTCAAAACTTAAAGAACATTTTCGAAGACTTCACTTTGGTAGTGATGAAGCGGCTGTGGCTCCGTTAACTAAGTCAGACATTCTAGAGTGATGGTATCAACAAACTGCTCTCTTGTTGGGAGAGATGCGTTCGTCGTCAGTGACTTTGTTGGTAAATAACTATAGTGACACGAAGAATAAAGATGTAGAATATTGATAACATTTATTTTATTTAAACATCCTTAAGAGTTTTCACATAAAAAATTCGGAGGGTTGAGCACGCCCTCGTCGAGAATTTCAGTTATGTTGTGGCTGTACGTTGGTGTCAGTAATAAATGCGGTGTCAATTCTAAGCGTCGTACGTTATTGACGACCCAATCTTCGGAAATGGACTTGATTTTGGTTTTGTGGAGGGAAGGAGGATCCTGGTCCCCCGTGGAGCATGTTTAGTAACTGAAACTGATTTCTGTGTGGCGCAGTTATTGAGATGAACCACCGTGCTTGTTCCTTCCGTGATTAATTTTGAGTCACGTCAGATGGAAGTACGTATGTGTACTTCAATTCCACGAGTCGCTCTTCGTCCCACAGTTACCTCGAACGACCTGGACCTTAATTAAAGGACAAATGCGATCTCTAGTATATTCATGCTTCAAGCAAAATTTGTTCATCAAGGAAGCATACAAATTTTAGTTTCAGGGTTATTACTAAATAAAAACTGGGCCCTCCGTTTCAGTCTGCTGTTTTTGCCAAAGAATCAGTCTTTTTTTGTTTGGTAGTAAAAAATGTCATCGATTGGCCCTAGGACAACTGCAGAGGCGCTTGTGTTAACGATGCAGCATCACGACGAGCTGTGACGGTTCCGACGAGTGGTGCGCGGGAGGTCGGCCCGAACTGCCGGCAGTGTGCCGCGGAGCCTGCCACTTTATTTTAGAACTGCGTCCAGTGTGTTCTTTTTTAGCTGTACTTAACGACTCGCCGACAGCTATCTCATTAGATACGCAGCACTAACTCGGAAATGACAACCGTATAAGAGGCGCTAGGCTCTGCCCTCGTGCGTGCAATCGTCTCGGCGTCTATTTTGGGCAGATCAGCAAAACCATACGAAAACTTAATTAGGATTTAATCACAGTCCCTTCGATTAGGACTTTGTTTTGCCTCTGCTCCATCATCTTCAGTGTATTTTATACTAACGTTTGTGATAAATGGAAAACTAAGGATGATACATTTATGTGAACGTTTATTTGTCTCTGACTTCGTGACGTCATTATGGTTTGTTGGAATCCGAACTTATACCATCTTGTTATAGAATCAAAGTGAACTACGATGTAGTGAACTTCACACCCTTTGCATAGCGTGACCAGTTATTATATTATGATTAAACTGGCGGCGACTTATTAACTGGGAGATCTAGATTTGCTTTAATAAAGCCTTAAAGTGAAGGACGACTGATTGCTGTGCTCCATCATTATATCACGGTCGTTGAGTGCATCCCACATTCTTATTGGAAGGTAATTTGAAGAAAAATGGATTATATTGATCGGGCATTGTGGTATTGTTAACCATTTTATCACTAGGCGGCTGCTTTCGTCTCTTCCAGCAACTACAAAAATGTACATAGTAAAAAAGATGACAATACATAGTGATGATAGGCGCATCAGTCTGGAACCGCTCGGGAGGACGACGGTTCAGTCCCGCGTCCGGCCATCCTGATTTAGGTTTTCCGTGATTTCCCTAAATCGCTCCAGGCAAATGCCGGGATGGTTCCTATCAAAGGGCACGGCCGACTTCCTTCCCCGTCCTTCCCTAATCCGATGAGACCGATGACCTCTGGAACCGCGCGACCGCTGGTCTGGTAAACATGGGCTGTAAAATGCATACCTTAAGAGTTGGGTTGGGTTGTTTGGGGGAAGAGACCAAACAGCAAGATCATCGGTCTCATCGGATTATGGAAGGACGGGGAAGGAAGTCGGCCGTGCCCTTTCAAAGGAACCATCCCGGCATTTGCCTGGAGCGATTTAGGGAAATCACGGAAAACCTATATCAGGATGGCCGGACGTGGGATTGAACCGTCGTCCTCCCGAATGCCATACCTTAAGAGCTGAGCACTTGTTCAGTGGTAGAGATGTGTTTCACAGTAGCGAGGATGAACAAGTGCTTACAGCTCTCAAGATGTGCACCTTAGAGCCCAAGTTTTTGCTTAGAACGATCGTTTCTGCCATATCCCTGAATACTGACCATTTCTCCTAGGATACCCTCTTTATATCACGAAGCAGATAGCTAATATTGGTTCGAGGTACACTCTGCCATGCGCTGTATGTGATTTGCGCAGTATAAACGAGTGTTCCAGATTTTTTCACATCATAAAATTTAACTTTTAAAATGCAGTTCCTTATATCAACAGATTTTTGGAAGAAACGAGACCCAATTTATTAATGTACAGTCACTGTCATGTTCATTATACTTTGCTGTCTAAATCAGGCCATTGTTTACTATCGAACACAATTTTATGTGGAGCTCTTCTCAGTGTTACTGCTTCGTTCACTGGATTTTAAACGATAAAACTGTATTCATACGCCTAATGTTCAGCTTCATTTCTCCGAGAACATTTTCGACAGACTGTTCCTGAAAAATCATCAGTATGGGTGTTGACACGTGCCTGATACGCTTCTGACTCCTTGACACATGGAATACGTCGGGTGGGTTAGAATCGTGGCACACATTCTGCAGATGCATTATTCCGAAGCCATTCCGCTACGGCACAGTCCACAGTGGCTGGCCGATGCATGGCGACGGAAATAAAAGACGTCGAGCCCGAGGAGGTGGCGGATAACGGACATGAAACACGGTGTTTCATCTGCTGAGTAAAAAAATATTGCCGTATTTATGGGACATAGGCGTCGCGGGCGCGACCGTCAGAGCGCGGAGCGCGGGCACTCTGATTAATAGCTTCCTCTGCTCCGCGGCACGTAAACCGCTTTATAGGCCATCTCTTTCACAGGCTGATTCACATTCTCGGCACGTCACCGCTGTATACGGTAGGTTTCGTGCGATACTGGCCCGTATCCTACCATCAACAAAGGGTTGTTCCTCATGGGTCGGTCGTTCGGTTATATACTAAAGGGAAAGTTATACTGAAACGATGATGTGCCAGTATTCTCGCTACCTCACATTCCATCCATGAGAATAATCCTTCGGTGAAACCCCCTCAGACAACTACATGAGTGGTTCAGTAACTAAGATAATAAGAACTATCAAGGTTGTATACATCTTCTATAATTCTTTCTTGGCTTCATCCAGTGTCTTTCGCGGGTCGGCATCTTAATTTGTCTGCGTCTTGTGTTGCCCCATGTAGAAGTGCTAGAACGTTTTTGAAATGTTTGCGAATCGTGTATCTAAGGCGGGTCGTGGGTACCATCCCCGTATTCAGCTACTCAGATGTGGCAACCTCCTAAAAACCACATATAGACTGGCCAGTACATCGGCCCTCGTCGTTAACCTGCGGGATAATTCGATCCGGGGCCGGAGCTGGCGCCTCCCCCAATTCTGGAAGCGGCGTGCTGACACGTGGCTATCGAGGCCGGTATCTCGGGTTGTATAAATACCCATTGTGAATTAAGTTCCTCGTATAGACAGAAAAGACGATCAGAGCTTTCAAAACCCGCCGATGGGCAGAGGTTGATGTACCACTGACCTTCAAAATACCGTTTCAAAACGGAGGCGTTGACATACGATGGAGGTGACTGAAGTGACCAGCTGCAACTCATCGCCATGTATTGGAAATTTACGGAGCGTGTGTAATGCCACGAAAACGAGTGTAGTTTTGGGGCCAAGATTTTTGTATAGGTGGGGCACGTGTGGAGTCAGAGCGACCACTTCAGATGGCAACGTTTCGACATGTCGATGGGTCGATTCGAGTCGGTTGTCGCTAACATTGGAGGCAGATTGCACACGAATTCAACGTCTCTCAAGCTGCGACGCAGCTAGAGATCTAGAAAATGTAGAATAAATTTCTTTTGTTTCCGTCTTTTGGTCCTTAAACTACCGTTTTCGGTCAGCAATGACCATCTTCAGATCTTTTTTATAACATGTGCAATATAATAAAGACATGGAGACGATGCTAAGCTGATTTTGTCTATATTTTGTGGTCTTGGCGGAAGAAAGAAATACTCAATGCCTCTATTGGCAGGGTACGACACATTGGACTATCGCAAGGCGCAATGTCGTTGGTATTGCGGCAACGCTCCGTCGAGAGAAAAGCCAAGTGCATGGAATTATTCGTTGGACACTTAACGCTGTATCAGGCGGAAGGTATTCCATTCCTGCACCGTGTCGTCACAGAGTATGCAACGTAAGCGCATCTTGTAACACCTGAGAGTAAAAACCCATCGGTGTCGTGGAGGCACCACTCGTCTGTGGCCCATAAAAAGTCGAAAACAAAGATACATACGAAGAAACTTGTGTTCATCGTCGTTCGTGACACCACTATTGGTTGATTTTCTCACCTATAGAGAGACTGTGAATGGTTGAAGTTACTGTGCAACGCTGGAGCGGTTGCAGAATGTGAATGCCTGAATGTTAAAACGATGTTTCGAGTACGCGAAATCAAGCAGCTGGTTGTGAACCCTCGAGGGTTTGGATGGCAAGTCAATTGCCCTGTAGCGAGGAGGTGGTATTGTAAAGTCATTCAGTTCTCTGACGTCGGGAGTTAGTGATTTCAGGCGAATAATACGGTTTGGTTAACATTCACATCCTCGTCAGAATAAGGCGTCGCGTCAGACCGCGAATACTGGTAGTGTTGTTAAACACTTGTACTATTGATTTTTAACTCTTATCTTCATTGATTTTGGTGGAGATTATCAGCAAATTGCTAGGATCTAGGTGGAGGCGTTATATGGGTCATAGGTTTTCCATTGGAATGGGAGCACTTATCGAATAATTCTGTGGAACATGTCAAAATGAAGTTGGCGACCACGTTCAAGACAATTTTATGAGCGTAGAAGTGCTGAGAATTAATCTGGGGTCTTCTGAATTTGCTTATTAGTAAATCTTTGGAGCAGGAAGTCGCATAACTTGTCTCGCGCGCACGAGGTGTGTGATGTCCGGTTCCGGCCGCGCGTGAGACTTCTCACGATACCACGGAGGTCCGAGAACGGCACGAAATGAACTTTTCAACCTTATTACGTTGTAAATGTCAATGTGAGGTTGCTGGAGAAAAATGGGCAACCTTCCTGTGATACTACAGTCATTACGCGAGAGCACTTTAGTCTCCGAAGCTATCAGGGCAGTATTTTAGCGACGCCAGGAAGTAGCAGACTCTTCACGTCAAGTGGTAGTAAATCACACGAAGAGCGGCCTCGCCGGGCATTTTGGGTTTATGCCGCGGTTAGCGACCCGTGACCTACTATATCCTCACTATCAAGGGCTCGTTGCCTCTCGTTACTTTATGAGCTTCGATGTTACTGACCAAGCGCGCTAGAAACACTTCATTGGAAATTAATGGCTGGCGATGACCAACAAGCTCGAATTCGTACCTCAAGCAAATTATTTGTGTTTCATTGGGGAACTTAGATTTGACGAAAAAATGTAGACGGGGACTAATCATGAAGTGCTTTAAGTGACCATTGAGTAGAAGTTCACAGCACTGCGAAACAGGTACCACGCCATATGTTCAGCGGTAGAAAGAGCAAAGCATCCTTCATTGCAGTGCTCCTTGAATTCCATGTTCTTAAGTATTGGCCTCCTTCATTAACTAGACAAGCAAGTTTTCAACATTCGCCGGGTATGTTCAGATCATTTCAGTTGCTGCTCTTGGGTACATTTCTCCGGTGACTGAGCACTTAATTCTTCCCGGAGTGTGTGTGTTCCGAATATTATCCCTCAAGGTAGTGTTTTTCTTCTTTCCAAAGCTCCCTCACCTGAGCTTCAAGGATCTGGCATTTTGTTCCCCTTGCACTATCCTTTATTCGCACTAATAATTCAACGGCAGAGCGATATTTATTCTCGTAAGTACCTCCCTCTTGGGAATGTTCCGCTGATCTCATGAAACAAACGCTTTGACTCTTCCCGTATTTCGTTCTGCCCTCTTCCCGTATTTTCTTCTGCCATTTTCCGATCTGAGATGATTACTTGGCCTAATTGTATTGGGGCACAAGATTTTTCATCCATTAGCCTATGGTTTGATGCGGCTCGACATCTGTATTGTTGCAATTTCTTCATCTCAGAGTAACATTCGCAGCAACGTCTTGATTTATTGGTTGTATTTCGGTTTCTAATGAATGTATACACTGAAGCGCCAAAGAAACTGGTATAGGCACGCTTATTCAAATACAAAGATATGTAAATAGGCACAATACGGCGCTGCGATTGGCAACGCCTATATGAGACAACAAGTGTCTGACGCAGTTGTTAGATCGGTTACTGCTGCTACAATGGCAAGTTATCAAGATTTAAGTGAGTCTGGTGTTATAGTCGGCGCACGAGCGATGGGACGCGGTATCACCGAGGTAGCGATGAAGTGGGGATTTTTCCGTAAGACCATTTCACGAGTGTACCATGGATATCAGGAATCCGGTAAAACATCAAATCTCCGACATCACTGCGGCCGGAAAAGTCTCCTACAAGAACGGGATCAACGACAACGGAAAAGAATCGATCAGCGTGACATAAGTACAACCCTTCCGCAAACTGCTGCAGATTTCAATGCTGGGTCATCAATAAGAGTCAGCGTGCGAGCCATTCAACGAAACATCATCGATATGTAATTTCGGAGACGAAGGTCCATTCGTGTATCCTCGATGACTGCACGACACAAAGCCCGTCGTTGGACGGGCTCAAATGGCTCTGAGCACTATGCGACTTAACTTCTGAGGTCATCAGTCGCCTAGAACTTAGAACTAATTAAACCTAACTAACCTAAGGACATCACAAACATCCATGTCCGAGGCAGGATTCGAACTTGCGACCGTAGCGGTCGCTCGGTTCGAGACTGCAGCGCCTAGAACCGCACGGCCACTCCGGCCCGCGTCGTTGGTCGGTTATTGACTGGAAATATGTTGCCTGATCGAACGAGTCTCGTTTCAAATTCTGTCGAGCGGTTGGACGTCTACGGGTCCAGAGACAAGCTCATGAATCCATGGACCCTGCATGTTAGCATGGGAGTGTTCAAGCTGGTGGACACTGTGTAATGACGTGGGGCGTGTGCAGGTGGCGTGATGTGGGACTCCTGATTCGTCTAGATACGACTCTGAGTGACAGTTACGTAAGCATCCTGTCTGGTCACCTGCATCCATTTATGTCCATTGTGCAATCCGACAGGTTTGGGCAATTCCACCAGGACAATGCGACAGCCCACACGTCGAGAATTGCTACAGAGTGGCTCCACGAACACTCTTCTGAGTTTAAACACTTTCGCTGGCCACCAAACCCCCAGACATGAACATTATTGAGCACATCTTGGCTGCTTTGCAACGTGCTGTTCAGAAGAGATCTCCACCCCCTCGTACATTTACGGATTTTTGGACAACCCTGACGGATTCACGGTGTCAGATTCCTCCAGCACTACTTCAGACATTAGTCGAGTCCATGTTACGCCGTGTCGCGGCGCTTTTGCGTGCTCGCGCGAGCCCTACACAATATTAGGCAGGTGTACCAGTTTCTTTGGCTCTTCAGTGTTTCCAGAGATGTGGTTCGTGCCCAAAGCTGCAGCATAAGAGGTATTATATTTTTCGTTAAAGTCATACTTTTCGTGAAGATGCGTTCGTGAATATCCACAGGGTGATTCAAAAGTCAAGTCCCACAGAACAAATAAAAGAATACCATCGACATACTTTCAGAGGTCGTAGTATGGATCAAAACAAGAAGAAACGTCCAGTAAACGTGGACTGTAAAATGCATACCTTAAGCTACGTGCACTTCTTCATTTACGATACTGTGAAACAGATCTCTTCTACTGCAAGCTGTTTGTTTTATTGATAGGCGGTAGTACAGACCAAAACATGGAAAAAATTTCCGGTAAACATGAGCTCTGAAGTGCATACCTTAAGAGCTATGACCACTTATCTTCGCTGCTGTGAAACAGATCTCGTCTACCCAACAAGTGCTCACAGCTCGTAAAGTATGCACTTTAGAGCTTGGGTTTACGGGACTTTTTTTCTTTTCTTCGTCCATATTACAACTGTGAAATTTTGTCGGAATACTGGTTTACGCTATTTGTTCTGTGGGGCGTGACTTTTGAAGCATCTTGTGTATTTGGGAGATATCCTTATTGCCCTTGTTTTAATAAAACGTTAACCAGGTTTCTCCATCTGTTATCTGAAAACACTAATGCATCAATAGCAAATAAATGTCTCTGTTGCTACATCTCGAATGTCCTTTACAGTATGGTGAGTACAGTAAGATAGACACTTGTAAGACGACAAGTACATTTTGGATTGTTCTCTCAAAAAACATATTGCTGTTGTGGTTCAGTTTTTACCCATGAAATTGTTTTGGTATTTATGAGAGTTTTGATGGGATTTTCGAAAGTTTCTGTCCTTTTGTCACCTGGTACAAAACAGAAATAAATTTGGACGTGTATGGTAGTGCAGGCCTAATCAGTCGGGATAGCAATGATAGTGGTTGTAAAGATGATAATGAGCAAACAGGAAAGGAGAAGAGGCACGAAATCCAGACTCATCTAATGGGATTCAAGAGTGAATCCAAACACGCCTACCGAAGACCACCAGCCAGTTTCGCGGCGGTCGGTAACTAGTAGCACCGCTGTCCCGTCTAGATTCCGATCCTCGAGCAGCTTCCTTCGCGCCCCTTCCTGAAATGACAAACACGAGAGCCTTTCCAACTAATCGGACTCCTGTGTCTCGTGGAACTCTCTAAATAATCGCTCTCCTGGTGATGCAGAGTGAAAACTTAGCCGGCTTCAGTGTGTCCGCTGCTTCCGCTTACGTTAACAGACGTCAGTTTTTTACAGTTTGTTTGAAGAGGAGAGTCTTCGGAATTCCGGCCCTGGTCGCTACAGAAGAAAGTGCCTGTGTAACTGGGACGTCCCCAGGAAAGTTTATTAATATGGAGACGAGATTTATGTGTAGGATATGGTGGCGAGGTTACGGCGACTGACGCCCTGTGATCTAAACCGGCCTGGACCTCATTACCGTCGTGGCGGGCTAACAGCTCTTCATCGATTACCGGCAGCACCTGGTACGGCCGCTTTCGCCCCTACACTATTCCACATCAGACGTCACCTGTTCTGGGGAAATAATTAGAAACTGAATTTTATTTTGCTATTTGCCTTGTCGACCTGTTATTGTAACGTACACATTATAGGCTAAAAACCGTTAGCAGGTCAGTATTCGTGAACAGATGATGCTTTTTTTAAATTTTATATCCTGTGCGATCGCTTATAAAATACTATATTTCTTCTAGTTTGTTCATTTCCTGGGGCCCGTTTAGTTTACCCTTCCTTTTTTAATTGCACTTTCTTTTAAAAAAATGTTATAAGCAGCAATCCCAAATTCGTTATCTGTAATTCTGTTGTAACTATACTGTCTTCCATCTGAAACCGTTCATTTCTAGAAATAATGCAGGATACTCCAATTTAAATTGTTCGATGTTTGTTGAAACGATACGAAAACAGCAATCTAACTTCTTAATGCAGATGCATTCTTTCAAAATTTTTAATGTTTTTTTTTTCCTTTTATTTACTGTTATACATATTCAAAGGAGTAGAGCGGGCTGTCGGAGATCTGACCCATTACAACGTAGTGCTCTTCTTAGTAACTGTTAATGACTTTATAAGTAGTTACCTATTTCACATTTCAGTCACGGCTGCGAGTAGATATAAATGATCATGGCCGTTTGTTATTTACCATCTTCGTACCCACAAAACCACGTCTTAACACGTTTCCCATCATACTGTCACTTCCTCTTGTCAGAGTTTTCCTCATGTTCCTTTCTTCGCCAATTCTGCAGAGAACCTCCTCATCGGTCCGCCTAAATTTCAACATCATTGTGTACCAGCACAACTCAAACGCTTCGATTCTCTTCTGTTCCGCTTTTTCCACTGTCCATGATTCACTTTCATACCGAGTGGTTGTAATTAAAGTACAGTTACTCACAGAAATCCAGTGTGGGCTGCAACTATCGTATGGCAGCGAAACTTGGTAGATATGCTAATGCGATAATGAGGAACCAATTTGCGCTAGCAAGGAATCAGTTCCAATGTGGCCACCTGGGGCAGATCTGGCGCTGTGAATGCAAGCAAGACGTGCAAATAGTAAACTCTTAGGAACGGGTCGTGAGCAGAAAAGATCAAAAAGTGAGAAAGCCATAATGTTGAGTTTGTTTTTAACCGCTGCTTACACAGTTTGTTCAGTATGAGCACCGGAGACGACAACGAGATGCTGTGCAAGCCAGAGAAGCATCTTGTGGCCAAAATTCGAACTAAACTTTTCCGATGTAAAACGTATTAACGTTTTTCACATCTAGCAAGTTTCTCTGCCATGCGATAGTTGCATACCGCACTGGACCTCCATGAGCAGCTGCACTTCAGTTATAACGATCCGGTGCAATGATGTGCTCCAAACATACATTCTCCGAAATTTGTTCCTCATATTCAAGCCTATGTTTGATACTAATAGACTCCTTTTGGTCAGGAAAGCTGTCTTTGGCTGTACTAGTCTAGTTTTTATGTCGTTACACAGTCTGCCATGTGTTATTTTGCTTCCAAGGCAGCAGAATTCCTTCAGTTCATTTGCTTATCGGTCGCCAAATTGTGTGCTTATTACACTGTACGTTCCATTTAACAGGGTCTGCAATTCTTCCTCGCATTCACTGTACCATTATGAAATCGTCTCAACGATATCCTTTCGCCTTGTATTTAAATTCCAGTCTTGAACCTTTCCTTTATTTCTTCTTTATTGCTTCTTCGATGTATAGGCTGAACACAAGGGGAGGAAATCTGCATCCCTGTCTCTCACCATTTTTAATCCGAGAACGTTCTTGGTCTTCAGTTTTTACCTTCTCTAAAAAAAAAAATGGTTCAAATGGCTCTGAGCACTATGGGACTTAACATCTGAGGTCATCAGTCCCCTAGAACTTAGAACTACTTAAACCTAACTAACCTAAGGACATCACACACATCCGTGCCCGAGGCAGGATTCGAACCTGCGACCGTAGCGGTCGCGCGGTTCCAGACTGAAGCGCCTAGAACTACTCGGCCACACCGGCCGGCTACCTTCTCTCTTGTTTTCTGTACGTAATAGCAAATATCTTTCTTTCCCTATAGCTTACACGTATTTTCTTCAGAAATTCGAACGTCTAGCTCCATTTTACAGTGAAGAGCCAAGGAAACTGGTACACCTGCCCAATATCGTGCAGGGCCCCCGCTAGCAAGCAGAAGTGCCGCAACACGACGTGGTATGGACTCGACTAATGTCTGAAATACTGCTGGAGGGAATTGACACCATGAATCCTGTAAAGCTGTCCATAAATCCGCAAGTGAAGGGAGGGGGTGGGGGGAGGGCTGGAGAACAGCACGTTGCAAGGCATCCCAGATATGCTCAATAATGTTCATGTCTGGAGAATTTGGTGGCCAGCGGAACTGTTTAAACTCGGAAGAGTGTTTGTGGAGCCACTCGGTAGCAATGCCAGACGTGTGGGGCGGAACTGCCCAAGTCCGTCGGATTGCACAATGGACGTGAATGGATGGAGGCGATCAGACAGGATGCCACATGTCAGAGTCTTATCTAGGCCTATCAGGAGTCCCATATCTCTCCAGCTGCACGCGCCCCACACCATTACAGAGCCTCCACCACCTTGAACAGTCCCCCGTTGAAAGGCAGGGTCCATGGATTCAAGAGGTTGTCTCCATACACGTCTCTCCGCTCGATACAATTTGAAACGAGACTCCTCAGTCTAATGCCGGTATTGATGGGACCAGGCGAGACGTAATGCTGTATTGTGCAAAAATTTTGGAAATTTGTGGTAAGGTCTTATGGGACCAAACTGCTGAGGGCGTCGATCCCTAAGCTTACACACTTCTTACTCTAACTTACGCTATAGACAAAACACACACCCATGCCCGAGGGAGGACTCGAACCTCCGACTGGGGAAGCCTTGCGGACCGTGCAAGGTGCCGCAGACCGCCCGGCAGTATCGTACAGTCATCAAGAGCACGAGAGTGGGCCTTCTGCTCCGAAAGCCGATACCGATGATGTTTTGTTGAATGCTTCGCACGCTTACACTTTTCGATGGCCCAGCATTGAAATCTGCGGAAAGGTTGCACTTCTGTGACGTTGAACGATTCTCTACAGTCGTCATTGGTCCCATTCTTGCGGCGATGTCGGAAATGATGTTTTACCGGAGTCTTGATGTTCACGAAACACTCGTGAAATGGACGTACGGAAAATTCCCAGCTTCATCGCTACCTCGGAGTGCTGTGTCCCATCGCTAGTGCGCCGACTATATCACCGCGTTGAAGCTCACTTAAATGTTGATAACCCACCATTTTAGGAGCAGTAACCAATCTAACTACTGCGCCAGACGCTTATTGTCTTATATAGGCGTTGCCGACCGCAGCGCCTTATTCTACCTGTTTACGTCTCTCTGAATACGCATGCCTGTAAGTTTCTTTGGCGCTTCAGTGTATGTTGCCCATAGCTTTTTCTAGGCACGCGAGTCCTGTGAAGTCGTCTTGATTTCTCTTAATTGTTTCTACCATTATTCAGCGCAAATTCCGAAACGTCTGGCTACTTCTTTTGCCTTTTCTAAATCCAAACTGATCGTCATCTAATATATACTCAGTTTTTTCCATTTTTTGTACATTGTTCTTTTCAGCAACTTTGGCGCAAGAGCTCCTGAGCTGACTGTACGACAGCTTTGACACTTATCTGGCCTTGCTATCTGCGGATTGTGTGGATGATATTTTTCCGAAAGTATCGTGGTATACCCTAGTCAGAAATTCTACAAACTAAAAATAATTTGTTTGCCTTTTCCACCAATGATTTTAGAAAATCCGAAAGAATGTCATAGATGTGTTTCGCCGTATTTGATTGCAAGTATTCCATGCTGCATGCTCTTGTTAGACTCTAGTACTGGATCCCTTATTTCTTCCGTACGAACGTCCATTTCTGTTACGTCATACGTCATCACAGTTACTCCCCCTCGTAGTGGCCTTCAATGTACTACCTATCCACTATTTCCTCTAGTGGAATTCTTCTTGCACTGTTAATGTAGGCGCCTGTGCTTTTTATATCACCAAAGGTTGTTTTTGGCTTTTCTGTTTGCTGAATCCGTCATTTTAACGACCAATTTTTTTTTATTTCTTCACTTTTTTCTGCAACTATTTCGCTTTAGGCTCCCTGCACTCTGTTTATTTCATTTCTATATGACTATATTTTTGTATTCCTGTTATATCCTTAACATTTTGGACTTCCTTATTTCGTTAATCAATTTAAGCATTCCTTCTCTTACACAAAGTTTATTTCGCAGTTGCCTACTTTGTACCTATATTTGTCTGTTCAACTTCTGTGATAACCCATTTTAGAGACGTCCAGCCCTTTCCAGCTGAACGGCTTATCGCTGTATCTACGGCGTTAAAGAAATTCAAACGCACCTCATCATTCCTCAGTACTTTTGTGTCCCACTTCTTTCCATCTTGTTTTTTTCCAGACGATTGTCTTAAACTTCAACCTTCTTTCCGTAGTTAGTAAATTGTGATTTGGATCTATGTGCTGCTGGGTAAGTCTTACAATCTCCTATCAAGTTTCTGAATTTCTGACCATGGCGTAATCCAGCTGGAATCTTCCAGTGTTCCAGGCAGTTTTCAACTATTCCTCGTGTTCTTGTGATTTCTTAATAGATGAAATCTACTGCAGAACACAATTGATCTGTTTCCTGTGACATTCCTTATACCTAGCCCATATTCTCCCGTAATTCTGTCTTGTATTCCTACCCTACAACAGCGTTCAGATCCCCCATGATTATTAGCATTACATCCCCCTTTGCATATGTACCACCTGCTAAACTTCCTCATATTCTTCCTCAATCTATTCACCTCCTGCTAGTGACATTAGCATGTATATCTGAACTATTTTTGTTGACTCTGGTCTGCTGTCGATCCTGATTGAAGTAATGATATCAGAACTGTTTATAGCAGTTCAGTATCTGCACTAACTTCCTATTCATAACAAATTCCACTTCTGTTATTCTAATATCTGTCACTGTTGATATGACCCATACTCATCTGACCAGTTTTTTTCCGTTCGCTTCACTAACATTCGTTATACCGGAACCGAGCCTTTAGATTTCCCTTTGCAGATACTCTAGCTTTCCTACTACATTCATACTTCTGACATTGCATGTTCCGATTGGTAAAACGTTACCCTTTCAGTGGTTATTCAACCTTTTTCTCAAGGTCCAGTCCCCCTTGGCAAACCCCTTCTGAGCATCCAAATGGAGTATTAATCGGGAATCTTTTGCCATTGGAGAGATCATCATGACAGTTTTTGAGTTGCAGACTACATGTCCTGTGGCTACACATTATGTGTCTTTAAAACAATGGTTTCCACTACTTTCTGCATCCATGCCATTGACGTTTGCTGAATAACCGCCTTTTAGGAACTGTTTCCGACCCGAAGTTCAAGATGCCCTGCCCTCCTTTTGACAAGGTCGTTGGAAGAACGAAGCCAACTCCATATACCGGAACTTTTGGTCGCCACTAGCGATGATTTTTATTCAGAATTAAAACAGTGGCTTGGATCAAACGCTGTACGTTTTGATTACTAGCCAAAGAAGCTAACCTTAAAAAGTACCATATGTCTCCCGTGTGGACGTTGCACTTCAATTCGATGGTTACTGCGTAATAAGTCATTCTTCGCCGTCAGAGGCTGCGTCTGCCTTAAAATTCTGGAGGAGTAAGATTACTTGCACAGATGTATACACAAAAAAGAACAGATGGGTCTTGGGCGTCAGGTACATGACTTTACAGCTAGCGTCTTAGATGCTATGAGATATTTCTTATAACTACTAGTACCTATGTAACCTACCTAAAACAGTGATCATTAATTCTATCGAGATGATTAGCTCTTCGACATTTGTCTTACTTCTTAGGCAATTTCTGTATCAAGCTATCGTTCATCCAATGGAGAATTTTTTTTACATTCGATTACAAATAAAGCACAAAAAGTTTAATTCCTCAGGTTTTGATTCCTTAATGTCGTGCTTTAGGCTGATTAGTCGACTTGTTGATTCTGTTTTTCTTCGCAATATTTTGACCACCGACGAATACGTCCTCCGTCTATACTGCTACCTGTGGTGTTATACATACTCATTACGTGGACTCCCATTTGATAATACGGCTGAGAGCACCGGAAGAAGATGTATCGGTCGGCCGTCGAAACGTCGTCCAGAAAAATGAAATCAATAATTCGCCTGGAAACTCGAAAAATAAAGCGTCAATCAAATCCATTACTGGCATGGGGATTATAAACTTAGGTGAGAAAGCCATTATATACCTCCTAATATTATGTCGGACCTCCTTTTGCCTAATGCAGCAACTCAAGATAGCGTGGACTCCACAAGTCTTTGGAAACTCTCTTCAGAAATATTGAGCCGCGCTGCCTCTATAACTGTCCATAATTGCGGAAGTGTTGCCAGTGCAGGATTTTGTGCACGGACTGACCTCTCGATTATGTCCCACAAATGTCTCATGAGATTCTGGGTGGCCAAATCATTCACCCAAACTGTCCAGAACGTTCTTCAAAACAACCGCGAACAACTGTTACTCGGTGACATGGTGCTTGGGCATCCATAAAAATTCTATCGTTGTTTGGGAACATTAAGCCCATGAAAGACTGCAAACGGTCTCCAAGTAGCCGAAAATAATGATTGTCTGTCAGTGATCGGTTCAGGTCCATCTAAACACAGCCTACATCATTATGGAGCCACCACCAGCTTGCTCAGTGCTTTGATGACAACTTGTGTCCATGGCTTCGTGGAGCCTGCGCCACACTCTAACCCTACCATCAGCTCTTACCAACTGAAACTGGGGCTCATTTCACCAGGCTACTGTTTTCCAGTCGTCTAGTGTCGAACCAATTTGATTACGAGCACGAAACAGGCACTGCAGACGATGTGCTGTTAGCAAAGGCACTCGCGTCGGCCGCCTGCTGTCACAGCTCATTAACGGCAAATTTCGCCGCACTGCCCTGACGGATACGTTCGTCGCACGTCCCGCATTGATTTCTACGATTATTTCGTTCAGTGTTGCTTGTGTGTTAGCACTGACAACTGTACACAAACACCGCTGCTATCGGTCGCTAAGCGAAGGCGTCGACCACTGCTTTATTCGTGGAGAGAGGTAATGCCAGACATTTTGTATTACTGGCGCTCTCTTGACACTGTGGATGTCGGAATATTGACTTAGCTAACAATTTCCGAAATGAAATGTCCAATACGTGTAGGCCCAACTACCATTACGGGTTCATAGTTGGTGAATTGCTGTTGTGTGGCCGTAATCACTTGGGAAACCTATTCACATTATCACCTGAGTATAAACGACAGCTCCACCGATGTACTGCCATTTTATACCTTCTGTAACCGATACTACCGCCATCTGTATAAAAGCGTATTGCTATCCCATGAGTTAGTCACCTCAGTGTGCCACGATTATGGAGAATCCGTAGCAAGCAATCCGACTGCATCGTTTTTGTGGACGAAGAGAACTGTAGAACGAGAAACGGAAACCTTTAATGTAAGACTTTCACTGATTGTAGTTCCGATGTGTGAGTGCGTTTCTGAAGCGATGCTACACATGAATTCATGTCACAGGCTGTGCTGCGCATTACACAGTTGGGTACCGCCTCGTTGGAGCGATAGTGCAGCTCGCCGCTTCATCGGGGAAACATGGCGTTGCCGTGCGGTGAGAACAGAACGACCATTAATCACCCGCTCTGAGCGCTGGTCGTCCGTCTCCGTTGCCGGGACGACGGGCGGGTTGCTGCCTCAGAACCAGCCCACGCCTACGCTTATACGAAGGTCGGGTGCGTGTTCTACATCTACCTCCCGCAGATAAGCGAAGGGAGTGTGACGAACGCCGGTCCAGACGCAGTTACCCCCGTTTGCAGTTCCAGCTGCGGTTGGTGCCGTGCTACAAAGATTGATAGCGCTCTTTGAGTATGAGCTTGAATATCTTCACGAGCCGACAGGGAAGAGACAAGACATCCAGTATTAGAATTTAGAAGAGCTTTGAAAGACTTAAAATCAAATAAGGCAGAAAAGATGCATAAAATTCCATCGGAATTTTTTAAAAAATTGGGGCAAGTGGCAACAAAACAATAATCATGTTCTGTAGAACGTATGATACTGGCGATATACTACCATACTCTCGGAAAAAATTCATCCATACAATTCCGAAGATTGCGAAAACCAACATGTGCAAGAATTATCGCACAATAAGCTCAACAGCTCATGCATCCTCATTCCTGACAAGCATAAGATACAGAAGAACGCAAAAGAAAATTGAGGACGTGTTAGATGACGAAGAGTTTGGCTTTAGAAAAGGCAAAGGCACCAAACAGGCAGTTTTCACGTTGCGGTTGATAATGGAAGCAAGACTAAAAAAACGTCAAGACACTTCCATAGGATTTGTCAACGTGGAACAAGCGTTCGACAATGTCAGGTGGCTCAAGATGTTCGAAATTCTAAGGAAAATAGGGGTAAGCTGTAGGGAAAGACGAATAATATACGATATTACAAGAGCCAAGAGGGAACAAAAACAGTTGAAGACCAAGAATGTAGTGCATGGATTAAAAAGACAGGGATGTAGTCTTTTGCCTTTCTGCGAAGGGGCAGTGACGGAAATAAAAGAAAGATTCAAGAGTGTGATTAAATTCAGGCTAAAAGGGTATCAATGATGCGATTCGCTGATCACATTGCTGTCCTCAGGGAAAGTGAAGAAGAATTACAAGGTCTGTTGAATATGAAGTGAGAATAAATCGAAGGAAGACGAAAGTAATGAGAAGTAGCGTAAATGAGAACAGCGAAAAGCTTAACATCAGAATTGAGGATCAAGAAGTAGAAGAATTTGGCGAATTCTGCTACCTAGGCGGCAAAATAACCAATGACGAATGGAACAAGGACGACATTATAAGCACCATAACACTGGCATAAAGGGAATTCCTGGCCAAGAGAAGTGTAATAGTATCAAATATAGGTCTTAATTTGGGGAGGAAATTTCTGAGAATCTACGTTTGGAGCCCAGCATTGTACAGCAGTGAGACATGGAGTTTGGGAAAGTAGGAACGGAAAAGAATCGAAACATCTGAGATGTGGCGCTACAGAAGGATATTGAAAATTAGGTGGACTCATAAGATAAGGAATGAGGAGGATATCCGGAGAATCGGCGAGGGAAGGAATGTATTTGGAACACTGGCAAGAAGAAAGGACAGGATGATAGGACATCTTTTAAGACATCGGGAAATAACTCCATGGTACTAGAGGGTGCAGAGGGTAAAAACTAAAGAGGAAGACCGAGATTGAAATACATGCAGCCGATACTTGAGGACGTAGGTTGCAAACGCTTCTCTGAGATGAAAAGGTTGGCACAAGAATTCATGGCGGGCCGCATCAAACCAGTCAGAAGACTGATGATAAAAAAAAAGAATCTTCAGTTTTAGTGGCCTGATCATTGCTTGAGATGCTTCGTCCAGAGATTAATCCTCATGTTAAAGGGACGGAGATAAAAATTTAGAACGAAAAAATGAAGCACCTGAGATAAAAATTTAATTCAGATTAGTGAATGGAAATATATGCATATCAATTTTATGTGTTATAGAACCACCTAGATATGGTACGCAGATTGCAGATAATGATTTAAGTGTCGTGGTAGACTTCCTTGATTCCTTTTGTGATAGCATTTGCATTGGAAAGCTACGAATAATCGCCAAGATGGAGATTCTCGTCTGAACTAATCCTTTTAAGGAAGCTGAATGCTTTCGAGCGCTAGTGCGCTGCAACTTCACGTTCCGGGGTTGACCATCCAGAACTGCTGCAAAAGGCGCACGTTGACCATAAGAAGTAGTGCCAATTTTGTCTGGCGACTGTTTTCTTTGGGAGCCGACGTTTTAATAGCGTCCAAAGCGAGTAGTGGCCGCTCACTTGCCCATTTTTTGGGCCTCCGTGGAGAAGTCACCACGTGTTTCTGCGATAGACAGGGGCAGCCTCTGGGCCATGTTGTAACATTATTACTGAATGCTGAAGTCTCACAGGTTTAGGGAAGATTGCCTGTTTTCTACGAGCAAACCGTTTAGATATTTTGTCGCACGTTCGGTGCGACAGATATTTCGGTGAGAGCTCGAAAGTACGACTGTAACCGAATCTTGGTGTCATCCGTGCTGCCGGTGAGGTAACGCCATAAGATCTATTGCCGCCTTCATTTCTCGTGTAATTCTGTATTTATTGTGTGGATTTTGTCCTGGTGACCGAGCGGTGACACAGTCAGGTAATCTGTACAAGTTGAACAACTTGAGCACACTATGCCACTCACCTCACTGATGTCACATAAAATGATTAGCTGAGCTGCTCCTGTCTGTATATGAGTGTTTTATTCAATAAATCTGCTTCTTTTAATTTGTCTTTTATTATTTCCACACCTATCCTTAAGTTCTGTTAGTAGCTTTGTGATAATTGTTACGATTAAGACTGAAGACAAGATTACATTACGACTGGAAGCGCTAGAAGAAGGTCGGAGCAGAAAGCTATGAGGCTGATCCCCAGTTTAGAAATAGCGCCAGCGGCGGCTGTTACAAATTCTCTAGGCCTTCTCAGTGTCTCCCAGCAATCCTGGTTTGGTGAATGTATCTAAATGGTGAATAACGCAAAATAATCGGCGGCGCAAGAAAATAAACACTGAAGTTAATCGGCTAAATGTCGTTTTCACTTTTCCTGTGAATCTTTGTTTGGCATCTTCTTGCATGAAATTATATTTACTATGATTGTTTCACTCTGTATAGCTAAGGTCGCTTTGTATAACTCAGGAGAGGCACAGTTCATTTCATTTATTGGTTGGCGTAGACTATCCCTCGTAAGTATTCGCCGAATATCAGTTCCTTTCCGAAAGTATCATTACGTTGCGGGAACGCGTGTTTTGAGGAGACCTGAACCGCGGTATGGCCGTGTTACCACTACATCGCGCTGTCAGCAAAAGGAAAAGCGGATTGTTACACGACCAGGTGAGCTTTACAACACGTTCTTGGAAAGACTTCCCATCAGCGCTAGCTAGGTCCAAAATACGCTTGCTCAGCACTTCCAGCAAGTGTGCAAGTGATGTTTGTTGACACACACACCCTGCCCATACATACATTTAGTGCGGCCCAAGCATTGTCACCCATACAAATTCCATCATTGTTTGGCTACATGACGTTCATGAATGACTGCAGAAGGTCTCCACGCAGCCTAACATGACCATTTCCAGCTTTGACCAACTGAAATTGGGACTCATCTGACCAGGCCGCGGTTTTCCAGTCTAGGTTCCATCCGATATCGTCACTGCCACAGGAGAGCGACTGCAGATGTTGATACGCTTTTAACAAAGGCTATCGCGTCGGTCGTCTACTGCCGTAGACCATTAACGCCAAATGTCGCCGCACTATCCTAATGTATACGTTCGTCGTACTTCCCATATTGATTTCTGCAGTCATTTCACGCAGTGTTGATTGTCTGTTGGCCGTGACAACTCCAAGCAAACGCCGCTGCTTTCTATCGTTAAGTGAAGGGCGTCGGCCGCTGGGTTGTCCTTGGAGAGAAATAATGCCCGAAATTTGGTATTATCGGCACATTCTTCACACTGTGAATCTCGGAATATTGAATTCCCTAACGGTTTCCGAAATGGAATGTCCCATGCGTTTAGCTCCAATTACCTTTCCGCGTTAGATACTGCTAATTCCCGTCTTGCGGCCATAATCACTTTGGAAACTTTTTCACACGAATGACCTGAGTACAAGTGACAGCTTCGACAATGCACTGCCCTTTTATATCTTGTGTACGCGATACTCCCGCCATCTGTGTGTATGCATATCGTTCGGTACCCCATGACTTTTGTCGTCTCACTGTGTAACTTACTTAAGGTTAAATTTATCTCTATGTTTTAATTGTCCAACAGTCTCATTTATTTCGTTTCCACCCAGTTACGATGCATAGGGGAACACTTTGCTTTGGCAGTTGTACTCGACTTTTTTCTCCCTACAGGAAGTGTATATTCCAGATATGTGGACGGTTTGATGTGTGAGAACGAAACAACAGATGTATGGTCAGTCATTGTGCTCGTTGTCAGAGAGAAGTCACTGAAACACTGCGTTAAAATCATTGCGTCGAATGAATGCTTAGCTTCATGTCTCGTTGTGTTTTTAAAATATTAACTGGTGAGGTTGTTTCATTGTGGAGTGACAGTTGAACAGTTTTGTGTCGTGTTATGCGCAGCACTAATCCATCTCATTGTGTCGTCATTGTGAAACCAAATGCTGACTGTAAGGAGACTGGGAGTGCAGGTTCAGGTGAAGTACCTCAACGGTGCACATTAAACGTTCCACTTGGGAAACAGAGCGTCACATCCGCTTAGCATACAGCGTCTGTCACGTTGCCTTGCTCTCGGTAAACACGAATATCCTTGCCGCGAAACGGAGAGAATGAAGCCAGTACTCTGCAAAAAAATGGTTCAAATGGCTCTGAGCACTATGGAACTCAACTGCTGAGGTCATTAGTCCCCTAGAACTTAGAACGAGTTAAACCTAACTAACCTAAGGACATCACAAACATCCATGCCCGAGGCAGGATTCGAACCTGCGACCGTAGCGGTCTTGCGGTTCCAGACTGCAGCGCCTTTAACCGCACGGCCACTTCGGCCGGCCAGTACTCTGCAAATCCTTATAATACGAGTCAACGTTTTGCAACACAGGTACAAGTTCTGCCCTCGTTAATCGAGCGCAAGTTAGCTTTCGGCGATAAGGCAGTAAGAAATACGCGGAGCAGGTATCAATGATACATCCTTGAATGCATCGTGGTAAAATGATAACAGTTTGAAGGGCCATATGGTCTGTGAGGGGCAATCATTAACACCTTGATCACGTTTTCGCAAGTAGTGGAGTCCTTCTTATCCTGTTTTAGGTTTTTTCTGTGATTTTTTTCCTGACTTATTCCAGCTGGAGGCCGGTATGATTCCTACTTTACGCCGCAGCCGATTTACGTCCCGATCCTTCTACTTTCAAGATAGTGGTCCGCTTCTGCGTGTTTGTCGACAGGACGTCAAAAGCTTCTCGTAGCAGAGTAAATAACTCTTAATATTGTTGTGCATTCTTTTGGTAGCTAAATTTTTGTTTAGAAAACCACGTCCATCACCGTTAACGAGATGAAGTGGAATTTAACAAATAGCCCATACGAAGTTTCCAAGTTTTCTAATTCAAGTGAGGTGACAGTTTGTTTACGACACTGGTCTCGCATTAGGGACGAGAGGGTTTCAGATCCGTATCTGGTCAACCACATTTAGATTTCCCGCGTTATCCCAAATTCCGATATCATTCCCTTGAAAAGGACACAATTGCTTAGCTTGCCCAAACTCACTCAGACCGAGCGTGAGTTTCGTCTCCAGAGTGAATCTTTAACTCAGCAGGGGAGAGAGCGCTTTTATAAAACTTCCTGCCATAGTAAACTTCGAGCCGGACCGGGACTCAGAACCTTTCCTTTCGCGGGCAGTGCTGCTACCGAGCGTGCAGCTTAGGTACCTCTCAGGATCCGCCCTCACAGCTTTACTTCTGCCAGAACGTGCCTCCTACTTTCCAATGGGAAGTTTCGGCTTCGAGTCCCGGATTCTGCATACAGTTTCATTCTGCTTGTTTCATCTTTATTGACTTTGTCGTCGACGTGACGTCATGCCCAACTCTTCCTTCCTTTCCTCCCACACCTTTTGCTGTTCGCACGAGGACAAGAAGTGATTCGCTAAGATTAAATCTGTCTTATAATGAACAGCCGTCATAAATTTCGGAAAGAAATCACTTTCCTTGCGCGACGCGCTTTTTTTTTTAATGAACACTTTAATTCATTATTAGCGATTAGTTAACTTAGCCCCTCGTGGGTATTGTCAGGCCGGATAACATAAAATTGTGTGAGGTTTACAGCACGTCATAAACCACACGGCGGTACGTAAAGAACACAATGTAAGGACTTTCTTAATAAGAATTCAGCACGACCGTGGTATCTACTGGCACTACTATCATGGGCGTTAATTTTTACACCTACGATGAAATAATGTGTAACCCATAAGTGGGTTCTGTCACCACATCAGCATTAGCTACTCGTTAATAATGGAATAAAGGTTTTTAAATATTTATTTCAAATAAAAAAATAGTGTCACGCATCAAAAAAATCCTTTACTGAACCAAAGAATAAATGGGCATGTTAGCTGAATGTTTAAAAACAGCGCAGAAAAAGTAAACACGTAATGAGGAAAATTCTTATTTTTTCTTACACAGATGTCTCAAGGTTTAGACCTCTTTCATACTAGGCTTTTTGCAACTTCTAGGACAAACTCGGAGGAACGATAGCGCTGTCTGAAAGAATAATTCATTTGTTCACAGCAACCTACTTTTGGTTGGTGATAATGCAGTCTCTTTCATGATGAAGATAAATATTTTGTGACTGTAAGATAGTTGCTGACATTTATTCACCCTGGATCTACAAGGGTATGCGCGCAATATCTACGGACAACTTGTTGATCACTTGCCTTAATCCTGTTAGAATTATTATAGAGGAGCAGTTTAAGTAAAATGACAGACACAACTACATACGAAATGAGAGAGAAGCTGACTATGTATTTGTTAAGGATGCAGGAAGAATTTGTGTGGGACTTTCTTCGTATATATCTCTGTTCTTTAAACTTTGGTAGCCCATTAAATGTCGCAAATTCTTTTGCCTGGTAAAGTGATTCTTGTGGTACACCTAGAGGATTGAATATTCATTTTTTTTTGTTTTTGAAATACAGCCAGAACATCATTACTTCTGGTACTAACATTTTCGTCTGGTAAATAACTTACTTTGAAACCGTTTGATAGTCAGTTCTCAAAAAATGAGTATGACGTAGCAACATGCCCGAGAACTAATGATTCTTAATTCAGTATTGCAAGCATAAACAGATTCCGGTACATTCGAAATTTTGTCGTTGTGCTGTATATGAAGAAATAAGCTTTGTGTGTTTGACAGAAGTGATACTCCATATAAGACAATTATATCGTTCCTCCACGTGAAATTAAAAAAAGGCGCTGCTCACAATTTTTTATCATTGATGGTGTGTTTTAGAGTTTCTTGTCAGTTGAATTCTATCTCTGCGCACAGTGTTTAGACTTGGTCAGCCGTGGAAATATTGTGCAAAAAAGCAGAAGCGTCAACTTGGCGGGTAACTGAAAAAGATACGGGTAATCGGTCACGCGAAGAAAACCATAAATCAGTAGACCATTAAATTCTGTGAACATGATTAGGAATAGAGCGACTAGTCAGTCGTGTGCTTTCATAAGTCGCTGAAGCCCCAAGCTTTTGCTTCATCTCTAATGATCTCGTCGTCGCAGGATATTAATCTCCCTTCGTGTTCAAGAGTAAAATCACAGTCCCATCCTCGTGATATGTGTTCCCCTGGATTGCTTCAGCCAAGGGCTTTTGCTGTGTTTAACACCGGTTTCCATCAGGTCACCGAAGTTAAGCGCTGTCGGGCTTGGCTAGCACTTGGATGGGTGACCGTTCCGATCTGCCGATGGCTGTTGGTCCGCAGCTCGTGGTCGTGCAGTAGCGTTCTCGCTTCCCGCGCCCGGGTTCCCGGGTTCGATTCCCGGCGGGGTCAGGGATTTTCTCTGCCTCGTGATGACTGGGTGTTGTGTGATGTCCTTAGGTTAGTTAGGTTTAAGTATTCTAAGTACTAGGGGACTGATGACCATAGATGTTAAGTCCCATAGTGCTCAGAGCCAGCCAGCCGATGGCTGTTGGGAAGCGGGCTGCACTCAGCACTTGTGAGGCCAATTGAGGAGTTACTTGACTGAAAAGTGGCGGATCCGGTCATGAAAACTGACAAGGACCGGGAGAGCGGTGTGCTGACCACATGCCCCTCGATGTCCGCATCCAGTGACACCTAATGGCTGAGGACGACACGACGGTCCATTGGTACCGATGGGCCTTCTGAGGCCTGTTATGACGGAAAGAGAGAGAGAGAGAGAATTGCTTCAGGACGACTTCTTCCTCCAATCTTCACCAGTCAAGCTTGCGTATTATCTTTAACGACCTCGACGTCGTCGCCATGTTAAGACCTAACATTCCTTGCTCCTTTTACTTTCTTTTCAGGTGTCCTGACTCACCCCGTAATTAAAACTGATGTATAGAATCTGCAATAAAGGAAAGACGTGGTTAGTTGTTACGAGTAATGCATATCATAACATTTGTCGAAGAGCGTGGTATGAAACACGCTATCTGTCCCGAAAATATTTCTTAATACTTCTTTTTATCCAAATCTCTTTCGTAAAATGCTGACGAAACAGCGAGGGGTTACAGCAACATTACAGTCATCGTCGAGAAATCGACCTGCAAGCTGCAGAATTGTAGCCACGGAATGATGACATCGACGCCGTATCATAGCCTCAGTGTTCCATGGAGTACTATGGACGTGAAGCAAAGCAGAGCGGTGGGTTAATGCTTGGCACGTTTGTCAGCTAACCGTCGGCGGGTATGCGTGCGTTACAATGATGTGTGAATCTCTCAAGCAGTAACTCTCTAGCACATGTCGGACTGCCATAAACAGACGTTTTTATCCCACAGCGGCATTGCTGCTGTTCCCGGACAATGGATGTGTTCTGTCTGCGCCAGAGCGCCGTTTACCCCTGCGTGTTATCAACCCGCCGTCGTGAGCTACAGCAACGGCATCGCGCAACAGTTTAATCATCGCCGAATGAACGTGCCTCTCTCTGGACGCCAGTAGCCAGTACTCGTCATCACTTCACACAGAACTCTGTCCGTGTGAAGTAACTTGCTGCTTGCTACAACTCATTGAAAGGGATCAGTTGATTGTGTTTACGGCTGGAAGGAAAACGCGTTCAGATTGCTATTTACGCATCTCAGACGTGCTGTGATTACACAGTGAGGTGACTGAATGAGAAACTGAAAGGATTGCTTCTGCGTTCCTGGCTTTGTGCCACTGAGAACTTTCTTCTGTCTTGTTGGATAGCGTCCACTGGTTTCAGGCTGGTCTATTTCTGCCAGCGTAAAGCATCTAATGGCATTCCGATCGGCGCGTTAATCGCTGTGTATTTCGTTCGCTCTCTGCTCCAGTCTTAGATGGGGTATCACAATGGACCAGAAATGCGTCGTGGCGAATAGGATAAAAAATATCAAGGAGAACTAACAAAATTCTTCTCACAAGGGGGGTCACCTGCAACAATAAAGTTAGTAGGAACAATAAGACGGGATAAAACTGGTCGGAACAATAAGACGGGATGTTGACTGCTACATTTCACTCGCTGTTCCTTATAATCACAGACATGTTCTATGAGATTAACACTGGGTGATTTAGCATGCCTGTCTAGCGGCGATAGGATGCCTGAAATGTTTCCCACACCAGGAACGTATGTGTCGAGCCCTGTGAACGCCACAGAATAGTAATTATAAAGATGTGGAAGAACGGGCAACACCTGGCCACCGAGAATGATGAAAGAAACATCCTCGACCATGTTCCGGGAACTTGAATTTCTAAAGACGTGAAATCGCGGCTCATGAATCACACTACACGTCTCCAGTCAGACAGTTTCTGCGTTGTTTAGCTCTTGAAGAAATACAGCTTTATGTTTCACTGTGAGGAAAGATCTCTTGCAAGATACCCCATCCCAAATGTCGATTGCATGCAGTTCTCTTCGCAGTTTGCTCTCGGAAACTGATTGAATTTGCTCTCGGAAACTGGTTTCGATGACCCTGTAATCATTGAACAGTAATTCCTGTCTGTGCAAGAATGATATTCGTATTTTCGAGTACTGTGAAACTCCATTTGCGCTATTTATTTCTGACAATGAAAATTTGTGCCAGGCCGGGAATTGAATGCAGATTTCACGCTTTTCGCGACTGGTCACCTTAACCGCTTCGGTAATATTCACACCGGTCAGCACCTGCCTGGTTAGGAATAGTAATTATTACATTCATCTTGAAGCCTAGGGTTATTGTGCCCAAGAGGGCAAAAATATCCAATGCTAATAATGATACAAACTATTTCAAAATGAAAGTACGGCCAACCCAGGAAAAGTCTTCTTTTACGAATGTCCTCCGTTATGTCTGAAGGACATTGCAGACTACACCGAAGTAACACAGGCACTGCAATATACACTCCTGGAAATGGAAAAAAGAACACATTGACACCGGTGTGTCAGACCCACCATACTTGCTCCGGACACTGCGAGAGGGCTGTACAAGCAATGATCACACGCACGGCACAGCGGACACACCAGAAACCGCGGTGTTGGCCGTCGAATGGCGCTAGCTGCGCAGCATTTGTGCACCGCCGCCGTC
Organism: Schistocerca nitens; assembly: GCF_023898315.1. Lineage (NCBI taxonomy): Eukaryota > Metazoa > Arthropoda > Insecta > Orthoptera > Acrididae > Schistocerca > Schistocerca nitens. Next base: position 563,392,038 of record NC_064617.1, read on the forward strand.
AGTGTCAGCCAGTTTGCCGTGGCATACGGAGCTCCATCGCAGTCTTTAACACTGGTAGCATGCCGCGACTGCGTGGACGTGAACCGTATGTGCAGTTGACGGACTTTGAGCGAGGGCGTATAGTGGGCATGCGGGAGGCCGGGTGGACGTACCGCCGAATTGCTCAACACGTGGGGCGTGAGGTCTCCACAGTACATCGATGTTGTCGCCAGTGGTCGGCGGAAGGTGCAAGTGCCCGTCGACCTGGGACCGGACCGCAGATACGCACGGATGCACGCCAAGACCGTAGGATCCTACGCAGTGCCGTAGGGGACTGCACCGCCACTTCCCAGCAAATTAGGGACACTGTTGCTCCTGGGGTATCGGCGAGGACCATTCGCAACCGTCTCCATGAAGCTGGGCTACGGTCCCGCACACCGTTAGGCCGTCTTCCGCTCACGCCCCAACATCGTGCAGCCCGCCTCCAGTGGTGTCGCGACAGGCGTGAATGGAGGGACGAATGGAGACGTGTCGTCTTCAGCGATGAGAGTCGCTTCTGCCTTGGTGCCAATGATGGTCGTATGCGTGTTTGGCGCCGTGCAGGTGAGCGCCACAATCAGGACTGCATACGACCGAGGCACACAGGGCCAACACCCGGCATCGTGGTGTGGGGAGCGATCTCCTACACTGGCCGTACACCACTGGTGATCGTCGAGGGGACACTGAATAGTGCACGGTACATCCAAACCGTCATCGAACCCATCGTTCTACCATTCCTAGACCGGCAAGGGAACTTGCTGTTCCAACAGGACAATGCACGTCCGCATGTATCCCGTGCCACCCAACGTGCTCTAGAAGGTGTAAGTCAACTACCCTGGCCAGCAAGATCTCCGGATCTGTCCCCCATTGAGCATGTTTGGGACTGGATGAAGCGTCGTCTCATGCGGTCTGCACGTCCAGCACGAACGCTGGTCCAACTGAGGCGCCAGGTGGAAATGGCATGGCAAGCCGTTCCACAGGACTACATCCAGCATCTCTACGATCGTCTCCATGGGAGAATAGCAGCCTGCATTGCTGCGAAAGGTGGATATACACTGTACTAGTGCCGACATTGTGCATGCTCTGTTGCCTGTGTCTATGTGCCTGTGGTTCTGTCAGTGTGATCATGTGATGTATCTGACCCCAGGAATGTGTCAATAAAGTTTCCCCTTCCTGGGACAATGAATTCACGGTGTTCTTATTTCAATTTCCAGGAGTGTACATTGATGAGCCAAAGCATTATGTCCACCTTCTTAATAGGTTGTTTGTCCTGTTCTGGAACTAAATACCTCATTATTCTGCGTATCGGGGATCCGACAGTTTGTCGGTAGGTTTGTGGAGGTGTGTGGCATTACATGTCTACGTGAAGACCATTTAGTTCGTGTAAATAGCGAGCCACTGATTAGCGTACGCGGTGATGACGCCCGATAGCGACCCACATGGTTTCATAGGATTTACATCGGGCGCATTTGGTCGCCGAGACGTCAACGTGAGTTCACTACAATGCTCCTCAAAGCACTGTGGCACGGTTCTGGCTCCTAGACACCGACAATTATACTGCTGAATGATGGCATCGTGGTCGGTTGAGACATCAAGCAGGAAGAGATGCAGGTGGTTTGCAGATATCAGCGTGTCTTCGATTACTACCACATGCCCCTTGCAAGTGCAGGAGAATGCTTCCCACACCACAAAACTGCTGCGATCAGCCAGCGTCCGTGGTGCGCTGCACGTTTCGAACCGCCGTTCAGCTCGATGACGGCTTCCGTGCAGACGGCCATCGACCCAGTGTAGCGAAAATGTGACTCACCCGAAGAGCCGATGTGTTTCCACTGATCGACGGTCGAAACCCGATGGTCCCGTGCCCACAGCAGTCGTACTTGATAATGTCGTGGGGCAACATGTGAACACGCAGGTGTGATCTGCTGCGTTCTCCAAAATATTTGTGCGTGAACCAGCATTGTACTGTTTCGATGGGGATGCCACAGATCACTATCTGTTCTACTTTGCGGAGCAGACAGGACTCCGAACTCCACGTTCTGTCAAGGAAGAGTCGTGTACGTCCAACCATTTAGCGCATAGTGGTAGTTTCACTGTCCTACCTCTTTCCGCAACGCTCACGACAGTAGCACGTGAACAATCGACCAGCTTCGCCGTTTTGGAGATACTCGTTCGCAGGCTCTGCGTAATAATAATGTCCTTTGACAAAGTTGTTGTTCTCAGTGGATTTGCCATTTGCAGCCCTTATCTTCGCTAAGGTGATCCCCCGTCCGTGTCTGCTCCGCTTACATGGTTTTGTTACCGCGTCACGTGCCCGCAACGCCACCAGCCGGCATCCAGCCTCACGGTCGGCAGAGGTCATTATGTTTTGGGTGATCATTGTATTATTTCATGCCTAAAAACAAGGCCGCGACTTTAATTACACGTCTTTCCCTCTACGGCATTGACAGTGTCTGTGGAGTATAGGGTGTAGGCCAAACGGTGACATATGAAAGTTTGTGTCTGCAGAGAGTGCGTGCTCGGATAGCCGAAGCGATTAAGGCGACTGCTCGCGTGAAGAGGGAAATCCGGATTCAAGTTGCAGTCCGGCACAAATTTTAATTGGCAGCAATATCATTCTTGTACTTCTTACAGGTGACGATCGCAACAGTGCCTGTTACTTCAGACAGGCGTGCATGACTGAAGGACATTGGAGAGTACATCGAACCAACACAGGCACTGCAGTACAGAATTCCTGTCTGGTTTGAAACCAGTTGTCACTGACAAGGTGCCCGGTCCCTAAAAGTAAGAATGGTTCGTGACCGTAGCTCTTGTGCCGCGGTACATGACATCGGGTGATAAACCATTTCTTGTAGACACATTGGACTATCCCGTGTTGACAAACCGACAAATTGGTCATGGACACGTCCAAACACGTCAGATAATTTCTGCCATTCTGTCACGTCTCTGAGTTGACCTTCTTACTAAACTGATACCATAGACCCGACTGGCACATACTATTTCTCTGTCACGCAGGAGCACATGACCATCTAATACCAGCATCTAAAGTGCTCCAAAGCGACCAGTATGCTCTTTTAAGAGCTTGACTAATGTTTTGGTCGGTGATCTCGTAATGTGTGAGGAGGACAGGCGGAACCCTGTGCGGCATCTGCATATACGATTGTGGAAAACTGCCTGAAACTCACGGTCGTTGCGTTGCCATTGACATCACTCGCCGTTACAGAGTGGAAGCTTTTTTTTAACAGAGCTGTAATTTGGGGGTCTTGCCAGTCGTGAAGCAAGGAGATAAAGCCGCCTGCCTCTTTGACACACCTGTTGCAACAGCGGCCAGAGTCCGGCGCGGCCCCCGTACAAGGCTGGCGGCCCGTTCACTTGAGCCCCGCCCGCGTGCCGTGGTGCGGTGCGCTGTGCTGTGGTCTGTGGGCGGTGCGTGTGGGGCTGCCGACCCCGCTGTCCCACGCCGCTTTTGCTCCTCCCTGAGGCGAGCCGCTCTGCCCTACATGTCTGCGCGTCTGCACACCTCTCGCGCCTCCACTTGTTTCGTAACAGTTCATCCCACTGGCCTTCCATTCGAGGTAGATCGGGCGATGAAGAGGAAGCTGGACGACTTGATTATTAGTATTAGGTTGGTCTATAATTTCATAGCGTTTTACCGTAAGTTTAATAGACTTAACACACACACTTCAAAATGGATCAAATGGCTCTGAGCACTATGGGACTTAACTTTAGAGGTCATCAGTCCCGTAGAAAGAACTACCTAAACCTAACTAAACTAAGGACATCACAAACATCCATGCCCGAGGCAGGATTCGAACTTGCTACCGTAGCGGTCGCGCGGTTCCAGGCTGAAGCGCCTAGAACCGCTCGGCCACCTCGGCCGGCCACACGCATTTAATAGAGACTTTAGTCATCGATAATATGTTCTGCTTCACTATTTACCCAAAGTCTGTCAACGCTGAGGTAACTTCAGCTACAATAGAAATCACATGGTTTTGAGGACAAGAACTTGTCGAGCCATGCTCGGAGCACAGTTTCAAATGGTTCAAATGGCTCTGAGCACTATGGGACTTAACATCTCTGGTCATCAGTCCCCTAGAACTTAGAACTACTTAAACCTAACTAACCTAAGGACATCACACACATCCATGCCCGAGGCAGGATTCGAACTTGCGACCGTAGCAGTCGCGCGGTTCCGGACTGAGCGCCTAGAACCGCGAGACCACCGCGGCCGGCAGCACAGTTTCATGGGGAAAGGAAGTTCTTTGAAGGTTGATCGATAGGGAGCGGGAAAGGCGAAAATCTGAGGGCGCAAGATCAGGTGAATGAGGTGGGTGCGGAATGACTTCCCAGCTGAACTTCTGTATAGTATTTTTGTCAGTCTAGCAGAATGCGGGTGACAGTTGTCGTGTTACGTTACGCAGTCTCCCTGGTTCTTGTTCTTGAATTGCCTGTGCAAGACGTCTCAGTTGTTGACAATAAATCTTAGCAGTGATGGTTACACATCGGGGAAGCAATTCGTAGTACACCACACTCTCGCCGCCCCACTAGATACATAGTATTATCTTTTGCGGATGCGCGCTGATTTTTGAAAGGCGAGTTGCTGCTTTGTTTGTAGACTTCGAAATTCGCAAGGTAGCAGGGATAAAATAGAGGGAGCGAGAAGTTATTAACAACTTGACAGAATCCATACTGCAGTTGTAAGAGTCGAAGGACATGAAAGGGATGCTCTCTAGTTGAGAAGGGAGGTTTGTAGCCAGTCCCCCCCCCCCCATTTTATTTTATTTGTACAGCGAGTGAGGAGTAAAGGAAACCAAGGAGAAATCTGGAAAGTGAATTACAATTAAAGGAGATGAAATAATGACTTCTTTGTTTCCTGACGACAGTGTGTTTCTGTAGCAGGCTGCAAGTGGCAAGTGAGACGGAAGACCAGTGAAACGGAATGGATAGTGTGAAAAGAGATTATAGGATGAACATTAAAAAAGTACAAGAAGGTGAATATTAGGAAGTCAAATTAAAACAGGTGATGCTGATGTAATTATATAAGGAAATGAGACACTAAAAGCTGTTGGCAGTAAAGTATTTGAGGACGATCGATATGGACAGGATATAAAATGAAGACTGATAATAGGAAGGAAAGCGTTACTGCGAAAGAGAAAAATGGTTAGATCGAATATAAATGTAAGTAATATTTTAAACATGGCTAAAAATTCAGCAACTGTTAGATAGTAAGCTTTGAGAGTTTGAAGGAATCAGCTAACCAGTCGCGAATAAAGGTTTATTGGAATCCTAGCCCGAGGTTTCGACAATTTTAAAATCGTCTTTTTGAGAACATATAATGGACTTTGTTCCACCGCATAGTAATAAAGCACATTGAATAAAACCAGACGGTTTTTGTAATAAAAGATATTCATCTTGCGAACACAAATAATCACAAGCGATGACCTTATCGGCAGGCAATTATTCCATTGTCGAAACCTAGGTCTAGGTTTCTAACAAATCTTTAATCAGAAATGGTTGACTGACTCTTTCAACCTCTCGTAATAAATTTAAATATTAAAAAGATTTTCTGCAGGTATTTGTGTGGAGTGTAGCCAGGTACGGAAGTGAAACATGTACGACAAAGAATTAAGACAAGAAGAAAACAGAAGTTTTTGAAATGTGATGCTCTCTGGAGTGTGGGGCTGCAGAAGGATTCTGAAGATTTTGTCGGTAGTTAGCTACATATTCCATAGATCAGTAGATCGATTCTTTTATCGAAAGGATGTGGAACGAGTCGGTTTACAGGGTATGTATTCGTGATTAGTGTTAACAATAATGAACACGTTATCTCTGTGTTCCTACTCATGCAACTACTCTTAAGTTTTTTTTTTTAGTTTTTGGCTGGCTACCAGTTTTCATGTAGAAATTCGTCAAGTGAATGGAAGGAATTATCCAGGAGAAATGATTTTAAATTAGATTTTAAACTTGCTTCGCTGCCTGTCAGACATTTTATGTCATTCGGCAAATGATAAAAACTTTTTACTGCTCTATATTGAACTCCTCCCTGAGCGACCGACAGCTTAAACAGTGGGTGATAAAAGTCATACATCCCTCTAATGTTGTAGGTATGTACATGACTATTCTTCGGGAGGACTTAAAGATGAATTAAAATATGAATTGGAAAGTTCTATGCCCGGGTTCCCGGGTTCGATTCCCGGCGGGGTCAGGGATTTTCTCTGCCTCGTGATGGCTGGGTGTTGTGTGCTGTCCTTAGGTTAGTTAGGTTTAAGTAGTTCTAAGTTCTAGGGGACTGATGACCATAGATGTTAAGTCCCATAGTGCTCAGAGCCATTTTTGGAAAGTTCTATGGGGAGTTTAAAAGATGATTCGAGTAGTAAAATGGAGGAATTTGTAGTCTGTTCTTCTCAGCCGGTGATGAATTACTTATAACGCATTTCATTAGGGAAAATATTGTATTGTGAGGCATGTAAAATACATAACTCCTTAAAGAGGTGCCTACGTGACGTCCGTGGCTGAACACCACGTATCTCACCTACTACTCGCTATTGTGCAATCATTACTTTCTTTCTAAGTGATGAGTTACCCCAGAAGATTATTCCTTGTGACATTATTGGCTGGAAATATGCGAAATATGTCAGTTAGGAGGTTAATAGGTTTGCTTCCAACGTAAGCAATTATACGAAGAGCAGAGGTACCTGAACTTAATTGTTTGAGAAGCTCAGTAATATGCTTCTTTCACTTAAAGTATTCATCAATATGTACACCCAAAAATTTGGAGCATTGTACCTTACTTACTGACTCTTGCTCATGTGCTACATCCATTGTGGGTATGACAATTTGTTGCACAGAACTGAACGTTGTGTGCGTGTTTAGTTTCCTTAAAATTACGGAAAATATTTAATAATTCTCCTGTTGCTTTCTCTCTAATGGGATTTATTGTAACACTAGTATCATCTGCAAAAAGCATCAATTTTACTTGTTGAATGTTACGTGGAAGATCATTCAGAAAGATAAGGAATAGGAGTGAACCGAAAATTGAGCTCCGTTGGTTTTTCGTTTTTAATTTTCACCCCAGTCACTGAAATTTTCGATTTTGGCGACAGTGTCTGGAATATTCAGCATGGCCTTTTACATTCTGTTTGTTAAGTATGACTGAAACCAGCTGTGTGCAAAGCCATCAATTCCATAAAACTTGAGTCCTTCTAAGAGAGTATTATGATTTACACAATCGGAGACCTTGGAGAGATCACAAAAAATAGCGAAAAACGATATATTATTATTTGAAGCTTTTACTGTTTGATGCAAGAATGTATAAATAGATTTGCAAGTCGAGCAACCTATCTGGAACCCAAACTGTGATATGCCAAGAAAAATAATTTCCACTTTAGTGTGCAACTACTCTCGAGTACAGTACTTTTTCGCATATTTTGGAAAAAGATGTCAGTAAGGAAACTGGACGATAATTGTTTAAATCTGTCTTGTCAACTTTGTTATGAAGTGGTTTAATAATATTAAATTATAATTGCTTATTCTAGACTGTCTGCAAAAATTCACTGTTCCGGTGATGCATTGCATTTATCACTAAGGACATTACTTATTAAGTTGGAACAACGTCAGAAGTGCAAGGATGAGTCAGTGAATCGAATAATGGATTAAATAAATGTATGGTACAGCCTGATTAAAAGAAAGGATCGGGTTATGGAACATATGCTGAGGGACCAAAGAATGGTCAGTTTGGTATTAGAAGGAAGCGTTAGGCGAAAAAATTCTCGAGGGGGACAAAAGCCTGTCACGTAACTCATGGTGTGATTAATGATCTCAGCTACTAGTCCAGTCAAACACGAATGTCGACCAAGTAATGCCACAGTATGCCTGTTGACACGGAAGGGCAAAGTAGAGTGGAGAAATACGGCGCCGCTTCGCACAGCCTCTTCCTGGTTCGTTTCTGCCTAGTGTACGGTACCGCCTTTAAGCCTGTGCTTTACGGATGCCGCGGCTGTGCTGAGTGTGTGGGAAAAGTGGATACTCCAAACTGTGAGACGGCGCTCCGCCGCCGTGCCGGCGCCAGGCAGAGCGAGACCGCCGGCGGAGCTGAACGGCGTGACGCGGCGCAGCGGGCACTGCTGCTGCTGCCGCCGCCGCCACTGCCGCCAAGGCCGCGGCACAGTTGGGCGCACGGGTGCTGGCGACCTGGCCGGTCAGTGTGCTCTACCCGTGGCACATCTCCATACACCTGTTGTGTCATGTACAGTCCCTGCTTCATTATACTTCTCCATCGTCATAAATCAGTCACCATGCGGTGAATGGCGGAGGCTGTCTTGTATCCCTGTTAGTCATTCCCCTTCCTGTCCCAGTAGGAAATGGAACGAGGGAAATACGACCATCTACATTCTTCAGTTCGCGGTCATTACGCGATATCTATGTCGGATGTGGTAGCATCGTTCTGCACTCAGCCGCGAATGCCGTTTCTCTGAACTTTCTGAACAGCGTTTCGCGAAAAGAACGTCGTCTTCCATCGACGGATTCCCATTTGAGCTCTAGCAGCATTTCCATAATAACCAAGCGTTGATCGAATCTACCGGTAACAAATCTATCAGCACGCTTTTGAATTGACGCCTTGTATTTCTTTTACCGACCTCGAACTTTCTAACAGTATTCCAAAATGGGTCACATAAGCGTTCTGTACACAGTCCGCTATGTAGATCTACATTTTCCCAGATTTCTCCCAATAAACCCATATAGGCCACTCGCCTTTCCCACGTTATCGTCCCATTTTATGTCGCTTTGCAACGTTACGCTTACATATTTAACATCTGTGACTGTCTAAACCAGTACATTGTTAGCACTACGAGGGTGTGCTGAAAAGTAATTCCATCGAAAACTATTAAAGCTTTTTAAATAAGACAAACGTTAACATTCTACATCTCTATCCTCATGCCAACATATTATACTACTATGGCATTATCTGTGCCCTCACTAATTAAAAAAATTACCTTCTTTCATGATGTAAAATGCGTCTCAGGACTTACGTAAGCCTCGATTAGCTGTCGACTGTTGGTTAGCAGGTTTTAACTTGACCCCACTTTTAATGTGTCTTTTTAGTGCTATGCTGCTAGCTATTAATTGGCGTATCACTTTCTGAGGGTATAGACTGTAAAGTTTCGCTACTTTCCCTGTTGATAAGTAACGGTAGCTTGTAAATAGGAGTGGCACATGTGCATGTTTTTTTCTGTTTTTACCTGATGACTGTGGCGCGTTGTTCCACGTTGCCTCTTATATATCCCTACTAAATTTAAAATTTGTTTGCCACTCATGTAAAAGAAAAGTTTCATTGCGCCTTACGGTTTATATAATAATCTTACATCGCAGCTTCCACCCAGTTTCATTTTAAGTGTAATTCAGATTGTGAACGGTCGGGCTAGTGGCTCCGCGTTCTTCTCTCCGACGATAGATGGCAGCAATTTTGCCGCTATGGTTTACCAATTTGCTTCCTCCTTCGCATCCGCTACTCCCTCTTCTAACAGGCGTTGATAAATATCAAAGGGGACAGTTCAAAATGTGTGCTCCGACTGGGAGTCGAACCCGGGATCCCCTGCTTAGATGACAGACGCTCTATCCGACTGAGCCATCGAGGACACAAAGGATAGTGCGACTGCAGGGACTTACCTCTGGGCCACTCACGGTGAGACCCAAACTTCCACCTTACTGTCCACACACTGCATTTGTAGTGCCCCTGCCCACTATACTCATTACTCGCGGAAGTCAATCTACCGATTCCCGCAAGAGTTTGAGCAATGTGAGTGCATCCGCACTGAAGATCAACGCTTGTAAACAGATAATGGTCTGGATTTCAGTGTAATTTCATTCTTCGAGAGCTGCAAGGTCACCAATGGTATCTGTTCTTTCTTCATATAGGTAAGGCTTACCGGCCGAAGATGTTTTTCAGAGCGGATGCACTCATATTGCTCAAACACTTCGGGGAATCGGTAGACTGGCTGCCGCGAATAATGAGTATAGTGGGCAGGGTCACTATAAATGTAGTGTGTGGACAATAAGTTGGAAGTGTGGCTCTTACGGGGAGCGCACCAGGGAGCGTTCCAGAGATAAGTCCCTGCAGTCGCACTATCTTCTGTGTCCTCGATGGCTCAGTCGGATAGAGCGTCTGCCATGTAAGTAGGAAATCCCGGGTTCGAGTCCCACTCGAGGCACACATTTTCAACTGTCCCCGTCGATATTTATCAACGCCTGTAAGCAGCTTATGGTCTGGATTTCATTGTAATTTCATTGCCAACACGGTTGTTGTCATCGAGGAACACGGAAGAATACACAGCATACTCTACATGATAGGGAACAAAAGACAACACATCTCGTCACCGAGAATCTTGAAATAACCGTCCTGTTTCATGTTCACAGTAACATGAATGACTGAGTCCGAGACATGATGCGAAAAAAAAATTTAAAAAGTACAGAGCCACCTCTCCAGTGAAGTACGCACCGCCAGTTAAACGGCTCGTTGCTCCATCGATGCACTCGACGCCTTGCATCATTTGGAAAGATTCAAAATAGCGACTTGTCTGACCACTTTGCACGGCTCCGGTCTGCATCTGACCAGTTTGTATATTGTTTGGCCCTCCGAGGGCGTGCAGCTTCATGTGCTACAGTGCCATTTGCGTCTCCAAATGTCATTCGCATGCAGTTCTCTTCGAAATGTCCTCTCGAAAACTGGTTGAGCTGGACCCGTGTCACTCAGCTATCGTACGCCTAATACCGCCCATTCCTCTTCTTTGCATTCTCGAAAGCAGAGCGTTTGATAAGCTGTAGTTGTTTTTTTTTGTCAGTCTTGCGCACGTTGCACATTGCCAGTACAAAAAAATGGTTCAAATGGCTCTGAGCACTATGGGACTCAACTGCTGAGGTCATTAGTCCCCTAGAACTTAGAACTAGTTAAACCTAACTAACCTAAGGACATCACAAACATCCATGCCCGAGGCAGGATTCGAACCTGCGACCGTAGCGGTCTTGCGGTTCCAGACTGCAGCGCCTTTAACCGCACGGCCACTTCGGCCGGCCATTGCCAGTACAGCAAGCGTGCAGGGCAGCAGTAATTAAAATGGGAAATGGTTGCGAAACTGGAAAGTACTGTATTCAAAACGAGAGAAAATGAATTCGACAGAGACGAAAGATGAACGCATAGGGAACGAAAGTAACAGTTGAGTGGAAAGGAAACGACACTCAGAATCGTTATCATGATTCATCGAGAAAAAAGCGCCATTAAAGTAGTAGAGCATTTCATTCGGGAAATTGGTTGAAATATGTAACGTAATTCCACTTCAAGAGCCAAGTTAGAGCAATGTCAGCGTCAAGACCTGTCGGGTTTGACACCGATCGTCATCGACAAGGCGAGACACTCGTTTCTGGTCGCTGGAGGCTACAGTTGTTTTGGACCAGTGCTTTTACACCGTGTTACTTGGCTCCGAAAGGTACACCGCTCCTTGTATAAAAGTTGGACAGTCCACTTTGGTATATCAACAAATCAGGTAACTTCATTCCCTGTGTGGTCATGAGCCTCTTCAAACCCATTAGCTCCTTTCTGCCAACCTCTCATGTCTCCACGTCGACTATTTTACTAGCGCTGATTCCGTACAACATACACACATCATTTCACGGGGCGCCAGGTGTCCGCCTGTTACGTTCTATAGGGTGTTACAAAAAGGTACGGCCAAACTTTCAGGAAACATTCCTCACACACAAAGAAAGAAAATATGTTATGTGGACATGTGTCCGGAAACGCTTACTTTCCATGTTAGAGCTCATTTTATCACTTCTCTTCAAGTCACATCAGTCATGGAATGGAAACACACAGCAACAGAACGTACCAGCGTGACTTCAAACACTTTGTTACAGGAAATGTTCAGAATGTCCCCCGTTAGCGAGGATACATGCATCCACCCTCCGTCGCATGAAATCCCTGATGCGCTGATGCAGCCCTGGAGAATGGCGTATTGTATCACAGCCGTCCACAATACGAGCACGAAGAGTCTCTACATTTGGTACCGGGGTTGCGTAGACAAGAGCTTTCAAATGCCCCCATAAATGAAAGTCAAGAGGGTTGAGGTCAGGAGAGCGTGGAGGCCATGGAATTGGTCCGCCTCTACCAATCCATCGGTCACCGGATCTGTTGCTGAGAAGCGTACGAACACTTCGACTGAAATGTGCAGGAGCTCCATCGTGCATGAACCACATGTTGTTTCGTACTTGTAAAGGCACATGTTCTAGCAGCACAGGTGGAGTATCCCGTATGAAATCATGATAACGTGCTCCATTGAGCGTAGGTGGAAGAACATGGGGCCCAATCAAGACATCACCAACAATGCCTGCCCAAACGTTCACAGAAAATCTGTGTTGATGACGTGATTGCACAATTGCGTGCGGATTCTCGTCAGCCCACACATGTTGATTGTGACGAAACTAAAATGAGCGTTAACATGGAAATTAAGCGTTTCCGGACACATGTCCACATAACATCTTTTCTTTATTTGTGTGTGAGGAATGTTTCCTGAAAGTTTGGCCGTACCTTTTTGTAACACCCTGTATATCGTCTACGGCGCTCTGAAGCGACCAGTGCGACGTATATTCTCCGTTAATCTTATTATCTATCGAGGTTTCTTTGCAAATAACAGTGTAATACTCTGTACGAAAACTCAGACTTGGCCTCCGTTGTCTTGGGGTAGCGTTGTGGAGGTCAGAAGTTCGAGTTCAATCTGAAAACGAAGTTAAGGTTTAACGTCGAGCGACGACGAGACTATTTAAGTACATGCTCGAATTATGGCAGAAAATAAGCAGTGCCCTACCAAAGGAAACATTCCGGCATTCGCTTTAATCGATGTAAGGAAATTTTGAAAAATCTAAACCTGGAAGAGCGGACGGAGATTTGAACCACCATTCTCCTGAATACGAGTGGAGTGTTTTACCACTGCACCACCTCTCTAGGTAAGGGTTCCGCCTCGGAAGTTGTCATGGGTAATAAAGCTACTGGGCTATGTACGAGTGTGTATCTGTACAAGCATAGAATCAGTAGCTGGAGAAGTACCATACATACATGGATGGTGTGTATGTGTGTGTGTGTGTGTGTGTGTGTGTTTGTGTGTTTTACATAGAAATGAACAACAGTTTGGCGCTGGCTCGATCTAGAGTGCAATAGCTCGATTTGATTTTACGTGTGCCATCATTCGCAAGCAGTTGGCAGCGGCTGGTCTGGTGGCGCCACAAAGGGTTTTGGCGATGCTGCTCCTAGCGAGGAGCTACAGCGCTCACGACGGGTCGGCCTGGGAAGCGAAACAGTAAAGTTCTGTCCCATGGCTGTGAATTGTTGTCGGCATCAGTGTTTGTCTGGGGGAGCTGCGCGCAGAGTCGGTAAGGAGTGTAGGCACGGCCGTGGTAACACTGCTCTCCAAGTCTGCTGCGTTTTTGAGTCATCAGCCTCGTAACTAGTTTGATGCGGCCCCCGACGAATTCCTCTCCTCTGCTAGGTGCAAGAGGCAAACATCATTCTCAGTCAGCTTTGGGTAGTGTGTGTGTGCTCGTGCCTGGCATCACGCGATGGTGCCTTGGTAGAGCTGAGCGATCTGTTGGACGTCGAAAGTACTTGGTTATTTTAGGGCGAGGTGTAACCTGATACACACTGCAGTATGGTGGCCACATATAAGAGGGTCGTTTTCGGAAACTGTTGATCCAAAGCACTGGACTCATCATTCGGCAGGGTGTTGTTTGGAAAAGATGAGCTTTGTTGTGTTCGGTGCATGAGGTGTTCCCTTGCCCGAGCTGTTTGCCTGGGCCATCCGAATTTTATTCACCTTGAATCCCATCTGTATATTTTATTGTGGTTTCAACTATCAGTTTCTGATGGTCATTTTCTCTCTGCTTAACTTTTAAGTTGAAGACTAATCTTACTACGAACTGTAAGTTGTGGATTTCTCGTTTACCTCATTCTGAACTATTGTGCACTATTACAAATACGTAAACTGTTTGTTATAAAACATTTGTGTGCTGTTGTGCAGCAGTGGAGTTTTTGAGCTTGCTGTAAAGTTTACTTCAGTTAAATTGATGAAGTTGAAGTTTTTCAGTAGGTCAGTTATTCAAATATTCTTAAAAAAATTAGTTAGCTGCAGTTAAGATTACAAGTCTTAAATTTTACTTGCAGCTGGTTTTTTTAGGTTCCTTATGTTTAAGATTTTTTATCTAAAGCTAAAGGTTTCATTATTTAAGGTCTTGTTGCTCATTTGGTAAAAGGAATCCTTAGACTTTCACTATCTAGCGTATTTGTGGCCGATTCTGAATGACTTTAAGATTCTTTGTTTTGCATCTTTTACACTGTAGCTTCTCTCAGTTTTAGCTGTACCTTAAAAGTTCCAGGGACCAATCAGAGAATCTGTTCTCTGAAGGTCGAAAATGTATCATTGTTAAATTACATTTGAAGTGTTCTTGCTGTTATGAAGTGCTAAATTTGGTAATAAGATGTTGCCCACTTGTTCATTGATTCACTTGTGCTGGGTGTGTTAAAAATTCTCAAGAATCAATAACGACTTTGCTTAGTTTGTTAAATATTGTGGTGGTCTAGACGCTTACCGCTAAACCTAAATTATCTCTCTGTACCACATGTTTTGTTAAAAATACGTAGATATGGATGAATGGTTACGAAGTCGTAAGCCATAGACGTAGGGACAACACTGCAATCGCCTTAGAATACTTATATATCGTTGGCCGGACGGGTTTTTCACTATGCTTCTTCACTGCCACTGTGTGTGTGTGTGTGTGTGTGTGTGTTTAACAGCACTGTCTGTGCTATCGGAACACGCGTGCAGAGATACTTGGCTCTTGCAAATACCAACGAGGAGTGCATGTCAAACATAAATACAGTAGTGCTCCCCCTGTCTGCTTCGCATTGCTGCGAAACTATTCACGGAGCGCCTCTATCACTCCGTATAGCCGGAAAGGTGCGGCACACAAACATCAGGCATTCCCGTGCCCTCATCCATGTTGGATTCGGTTACCGTGTCTGCCGATGGCCCGTAATTCTGTTGCCCGGCTCAAAGTGGAACGGAAGAACAAGCGGTGCCCTTGTCACTCAGCTATCGCACGCTTAAAGCCGCCTACTCAGTTTCCTTGCATTCGCTCTGGGTTCTCGAAAGCAGAGCATTTGATAGGTTGCAGCTATTTTTAAAGCTAGTCTTGCGCACGTTGTACATGCTAGTAGGGCAGCAGTAATTAAAATGCAAAATGGCTGCGAAACTGGAAAAACATTATTCTGTTTAAAATGAGATAATATGAATTCAAGAGACACGAAAGATGAATGCATGGGAGACAAAGGTAGTAGCTAAGCGGAAAGAAAACGATACAAAGAATCGTTACCTTGATTCATCGAGAAAAAAAAACGCCATTAAAAGCAATTGAGAATTTCATACGGGAAATTTTTTACAATATGTAACATAATTCCTCTTAAAGAGCAACATTAAGGTTAAAACAATCCTCGTCCTGCTGACGAACTGGAATTCACAATTGGATGGACACGATCCGTAACGAAAGTCGAAACCGGTAACCCAAATAAATATAAAAATTTAGTCTTTCTTCATCATAATGAAAGTGGTCACAGTGCCCTCAGATACCATACCTGCAGCATGCACGTCTGAATTAAATGGATATATTGACAATGATGAGCGAGGACGTTATGTCATTTGCCTACCGCGAGATCGAATGCCGCTTAGTGACTTCGTGGGCACGTGTCCCAGTGAGCATACGAGTGTAAGCGGAGCAGAGGCGAATGGGGAATCATTCTGGCGATGATACTGACCAAAAATTGGAAATTCATTGATATAAAGAGCTTTGACAAAGTGCAGTGCCATCGCCGAATGGATTTGACAGTTGGTAGATCTTTACGGAACTTCGTATTGAACTGTCGTTAGACTATTACGGCACATGGACGTGAATGCATTTCAAGAACATCATACGCTTTCTCGGCACCCGTCGTCATCTTGCATAAAATGCTCGCTGCTGCCATCTCCTGGCAGGAATCTGAAGTGCAGCTTAAGCAATACAAAACTGAGTTTTTCGGTATGAATGTTGAGCGTTGTGGAAAGATGTAAATTAAGGCAGCTAAATTGAATTGATGAAATCGCTTCAATCATTTATAATAATCTAATAAAATAATATAGTAATCTAATAATATCATAATACATCAAAATAATTAGGTAGCGATATAAGGTCTCTAATCTTTCCATTCGAGACTTCCTCATAATTGTACAAAAGGCAGGGTATAACAAGGACACTAATATTAGGAATTTATTCCCATTTTCAACCGCTGTGGAAGTTTCAACTGGTATTCCATGTGATTTGTGTGTGTGTGTGTGTGTGTGTGTGTGTGTGTGTGTGTGCTGTTCTGTTTCTCTTGCCATCCAGTCGTATATTTATGGTTTTATTGCAGTTGGAAAATCAGAAAAAATCGATCTGCGAATGTTTGTATGCTTTTATCAGAAAGTTAGTCATCTTCTTATGACACAAAAATACTAATTTCTAACATTAGCATCTAAAAATTCCTAGATTTGTATCTTTTTATTGCTGTAAAACAATAAAAATATAACTGCAGGGCAAGAGTATCAGAACAACACAGTCGCAGACTTACATATAGTACCAATACATATCTTCCTAAGCACCTGGAAATGGGAATAAATACCTGAAATGTGTCGCGCTACACGTGAAAAAACGCCGTTGTTCCAGTACCATATTATTTAAAACATTTTATTTTAATGTAGAGAAGATTAACAGTATTACATACCTCAGTGTCCGAGTAGTATAATTATACCATTATGGATACCCCTAACTAGTATTCGATCACAACCACCTATATCCGATGAACACTATATCGTTGATCTTATAGAAGCTTCCAGATTGAACAGGTTGGTTGGTTAGTTGGTTTAAAGGAGGGGGGAGGGGCGGCGGCGGCAAGGGACCAAACTGCAGCGTCATCAGTCCCTTGTTCCCGGTAAGATAATTACACAAGGGAAAGAGGAAAAGAAAGGAGACGTACAGCACAATGACAGGAGAATGGAGCCGCCGTAGGTGGGAAAAGGAGACGGTAATTCGGATGCGCAAGACAACTACGAACGTGTGCAACGTAACTGGCCAGCAGTTGTGCACGGCTAACTTGCAGTGGAGGGACTCCGGCCTCCACTAGGGTGCTGGTCACCGGACTCGTCCTAGAAGCTCCTGTTGCCCGTCAAACGCCACAGTGGTGCACTGGGCCGAGTAAACACAACGCTGAGGGCGGGATTGATCAAGTGCACTGTAGAGCTGCAGCAGCTAAGAGCGATCTGTACCCCAGTTGGTGTTGCTCAGGCAGCGGATGTCAGTGAGGTGCTGTCAGCACTTCCGCTTAAGCTGCCGAAGGTGAGGAAGCGAAGTCAATCCGGTGTCGAACACCAGTCCTAAGAATCGACATGTCTACACTACAGTGAGTGGATCGTCATTAACTTCTGGTTCCGGATGAACGGTACGACGCCAACAGAAAAACATAACACACGACTTTGCGGCCGAAAACTGGAAACCGTGGGCTAGAGCCGATGACTGCGCCTTGTGGATGGCTCCCTGTAGGCGCCCCTCAGCAACACCAGTACTGGTGGAGCAGTACGAAATGCAGAAGTCGTCTGCATACAGAGAAGGTGAGATGGACGGCCCTAGAGCTGCTGCTAGACCATTAGTGGCCATTAAAAATAGAGATACACTCAATACAGAGCTCTGCGGAACCCCGTTCTCCTGGATATGGGGGGAACTATGGGAGGCACCAACTTGGACACAGAAGGCCCCAGTCATATAATGTGGCAAGGATATGATGTCGGCAGGTCGTGTCATACGCTTTTCGTAAATCAAAAAAAACGTCAACCAGGTGTTTGCGTCTGGAAAAGGCTGTTCGGATGGCAGACTCGAGAGACACAAGATTATCAGTGGTAGAGCGACCCTGGCGGAAGCCCCCTGACATGGAGCCAGTAGGCCACGTGACTCAAGCACCCAACCGAACTGCCGATACACCATATGTTCCAGCAGCTTACAAAGAACGTTGGTGAGGCTGATGGGCCAATAGCTATCCACATCAAGCAGGTTTTTACCGGTTTTGAGCACCGGAATGATGGTCCTTTCCCGCCATCGCGATGGAAAGACGCCGCTTGAAGATGACGAGGAGATGTTGCTTGTAGTCAGATGTGAGATGTTTAATCATCTGACTGTGGATCCGATCTGGCCCAAGAGCAGTGTCGGGGCAATGTGTAATGTCACTGAGGAGCACCCACTCTGTAAATGGGGCGTTATATGGTTCAGTGTGGTGTGTAGCGAACGAGAGGGCATTCCCTTCCAGCCGCCCTTTGAGAGTGCGAAAGGCTGGGGGGGGGGGGGGTAATTCTCCGACGCAGAGGCTCCAGCGTAGTGCTCAGCAAAGTCCTCAGCAATCGCGATTGTGTCGGTAGATAACACGCCATTTATGTTAATACAGTGACCACCTGTTGGGATCTGGTACCCAAAAACACGTTTGATCCTTGCCCAGTCTTGGGCAGGGGACGTATGGCACCCAATGGTCGAGATGTATCTCTCCCAACACTCCTGCTCCCATCATTTGATAAATTGGCGAACGCGGCCACGGAGCCGTTTATAGGCTATGAGGTGCTCCAGGGGAGGGTGCCGCTTATGCTGCTGTAGAGCTCGCCGACGCTCCTTAATTGCTTCAGCGACTTCCGGCGACCACCAAGGGACAGCCTTTCGCTGGGGGCACCCTAAAGAGCGAGGGATCGCGTTTTCTGCCACAGAAACGATTGTTGTAAGTCACCTGCTCAACCATCACATCGATGTTCGCGTGTGGGGGAGATTCAACGGTGACAGCAGAGGTGAAAGTTACCCAGTCCACCTTGTTTAAAGTCCATCTATGCAGGCGTCCGTGGGCCTGACGCCGGGGTAGTGACAGGAAGATGGAGAAATGGTCACTACTACACACGTTGTCTTGTGTTCTCCAGTGAATAGATGGGAGAAGTCCTGGGTTGCAAATTGATAAATCAGTGGGCGAGTAACTACTATGAGCCACACTGAAATGTATGGTGGCCCCAGTATTTAAGAGGCAGAGGTCGAACTGAGACAGTAAAGTTTCGACATCTCTGCCTTGGCCAGTAAGCATGGTGCCACCTCACAAGGGTTTATGGGCGTTAAAATCTCCCAAAAGTAGAAAAGGTTTAGGGAATTGATCAATCAGTGCAGCTAATACATTCAGGGGTACCGCACCATCTGGAGGGAGATGTACGTTGCAGACAGTTATTTCCTGCGTCGTCCGTATCCTGACAGCCAAGAGGGGTTTGAAGGGTCGCAGTTTCACTATAGACCGAGTTCAGGACATAAACGCAAACTCCACCTGACACTCTTTTATAGTCATATGATTCCTGTAATATCCCTTATAGCCGTGGAGGGCAGGGGTCCGCATTGCCAGGATTCAGGTTTCCTGGAGGGCAATGCAGAAAGCAGGTGTAAAGCTTAACAGTTGCTGTAGCTCAGCCAGGCGATGGAATAAACTGCCGCAATTCCACTGGAGGACGACGTCATCGTGAGACTCGGAAAGAATGGAACATTTACTGAGGCAGTTTATGCCTCAGGGTCACGTGCTACCACCGACTTATTGCCTGAGCAATCTATATCCATTGTGTCTGAGGGCCTGGCGAGATCTAGATCCTCAGCAGACGCCAGAATTTCCACTTCATCTGCAGACGCAGAGCTTGTAGGTAGAAGTGGTGTGGGTGCCACCTCAGTTCTCGGCGTCTTGGGATCTCCTTTTTGGATTTTTCTCGCTGCTCCTTGGATTTCCCTGGCTGGCAGGACTTCACTGATTCCGTCTCCGGGACTGAGGATGAGCATGAGGCCCTACAACTAGCTGAGTTTGGGCTCTTCAACCACTGGCGTATGTCGTCTTTCCCTGTAGCAGAAACCTGAGATGGAAGTGACGTAAGGGACCCCTTCCTAGCGAGAGGAGCTGAAGAAGTGCAGAAGTGGGGAGTAATATCTCTGATGGTTGGGGGGGTTTCTCCCAAAGTAGGTGATTCAGGAGCAACAGGGATGGAAGAGCCCCCACCATCAAGGGGGAAGGTGTAGTTTTCTGACTCTGAGAGGTGAATGGGGTTGCCAGAGCTGATGGGGCTAGAACCGTTGTAGTGGCGGCGTGAGACGATGTCATATGTACAGGATGTAGGCGTTCAAATTTCCTCTTAGCCTCACTGTAGGTCAGTCGGTCCAGGGTCTTGTACTCCATGATTTTCCTTTCTTTCTGGAGAATCCTGCAGTCAGGAGAGCAAGATGAATGGTGCTCTCTGCAGTTGACACAGATGGGAGGCGGGGCATTAGGAGTACTGGGATCTGAAGGACGTCCGCAGTCTCGACATATGATGCTGGAAGTACACCAGGAAGACATATGGCTGAAATTCCAGCATTTAAAGCAATGTATTGAGGGAGGGATATAGGGCTGTACATCACAGCAGTAGACCATCACTTTGACCTTCTCGGATAATGTATTAACCTCAAAGGCCAAGACGAAGGCACCGGTGGCAACCTGATCATCCCTCGGACCCCGGTGGACACGCCAAACGAAATGTACAACTCGCCGCTCTAAATTGGTGTGCAGCTCATCGTCAGACTGCAAAAGAAGATCCCTTTGAAATATGTAACCCTGGACCATATTTAAGCTCTTATGGGGCGTGATGGTTACAGAAACATCCCCCAGCTTGTCGCAAGCGAGTAACGCTTGTGACTGAGCAGAGGATGCTGTTTTGATAAAGACGGACCCAGATCTCATTTCAGACAAGCCCTCCACCTCCCCAAACTTGTCCTTTAAATGCTCAACAAAGAACTGAGGCTTCATCGTCATGAAAGACTCCCCTTCAGCTTTCGAACATGCAAGGTACTGGGGCGAATAAAAGCCACTGCCGTCCTTAACCAGACGTTCCTCCCATAGTGTGGCCAAGGAGGGAAACGATTTGGGGTCATACGTCTGTGCGTTGAATTGAGCCTGCAAACGCTTAGAGACTGCTGGTGTTTGACCACCAGCAAGAGATGATGTACAACGCTTCATGGCATGTCATCCACCCAGTTGCAGGATGGCCATTGCCAGGAGTCCCGATGCCCTAGGGTGACGGGCATCTACTCCTCGGCATAAGTGGGGAGTTAATGGCGCAGGCTTCAGCAGAGCGATCCCTGTGTGGTCGGGGGCTACAACCAACAGTGTACATGGCGGCCCCACTACAATGGACTGTCTACCGTGCTGGATATCAGTTGCAACCAAGCAAATAAGTCCATTATCATTGTCAGCGTAGAAACCGATACTGCACAGTTGATGGAGAAATATGCACCCAGTAGGATGACCTCGCCGAACAGTTGGAAAATGAGCAGAAGTGCAGATCCACGTCGACGAAGAATGCGATAGGTCTCAGCCCATGGTGGACATGATACACCATGTAAGGCGCCCTTCCCCAATTGGCTCGCTCTTAGGGAAAATTTTGAAAAATGGAGGTCAAAACCTACAGGGGACCATCACATAAAGGCCGAAGCGTGTGAGACTCCTTTTAGTCGCCTCTTACGACAGGCAGGAATACCTCAGGCCTATTCTAACCCCTGGGCCCGCAGGGGGACAGAATGAAGGGTTTCGCGCCAATAGGCGGGAGTCCCCTATTACGTAGATTACGCGCGCTTGGACAGTCGAGGGAGATGCAGTTCAGAGTTGGAGGGGTGGCCGTTGATGGCGGTCGGTGTGTCGCCCCAGTGTCAAATGGTTCAAATGGCTCTGAGCACTATGGGACTTAACGTCTGAGGACATCAGTCCGCTAGAACTTAGAACTACTTAAACCTAACCAACCTAAGGACATCACACACGTCCATGCCCGAGGCGGGATTTGAACGTGCGACCGTAGCGGTCGCGCGATTCCAGACTGAAGCGCCTAGAACCGCTCGGCCACACCGGCCGGCTGTCGTTGAAGGAACATTTGTTCGATGTAGATTTTGAGAAGTGCTGTGAGTAGATGATGTGTTTCTGTAGATGTGGAAGAAATTTCGTGATTTTATAATTGGGGCATCGAAAGTTGTAAGTGGAAAAGAGGATTGTATAATATTAGATGAGAAGTCGCCATTGGTGCCACGTGAAAGTTTTAATCTTGGTAAGGTGACCGTAGACGTAATTCGATACCGGAAGAAGTTTACTGGAGTTAGTGGGGCAGTTAAATCTTTCTGAACGTATTTTTCAAGTTCAAACTTTTCGTTGTGGCTAGACAGACAGTGCTGTGAGATAGTGTGAGACAGACTAGGGGTCTTTGTCTCAAGGATTAGTGAAATATGTTTCTGTAGAGTGACTTTTCTGTCATTCCGTTAATATAATTAAATATAGATCCTTATAACCATAGGAAGCCGTTCGTAGGTCGGTTGAGGAACACGGCAGAATTAATCAGCCGTCCGTGTATCTGGATATAACCTGTCACCCCGCTTTTCTCATTAGTCCGATAACCAACAGAATAAGCTATTGAAGTAAAAAGGGGGGCGTTTGTAGTAGGGGAGTTTGTTAAGCTCTTGAAAGATTCCCACATTACATTTTGTTCTATATCTCAACCAGCTGTCGTTCGACAACAGAGATATTTCGCGCGGAAGGTTAAAATGAAGAAGTTCACAACTGTGACTCGGATGGGTTACGCAGTGAGCTGCATGTTGAACATGATTTACTCTTTACTGAGGACAAAGAGTGAGTGAGAGAGGTCGCGAAGGGCCTGCCGACTGCGGCCGCTGGACAGCTGTGAAACACGGCGCTCGGTAGCAGCTCAGCTCACATTCCGGGGCGGGGCAGAGCGCTGGGTTACAAACGCGCGCCGGCTTTTTCCGCGCTGGTGTTTGCCCTTTGGTATGTCGGTGCCCAACAAACGGCCCACACAACTCATGCGGTAAACACGCACCTCCCACACTCACAGCAGTACTCTTTGTGTAACTGCTGAGGAGGCTGGCAACGCGTCTGCAACTGCGCTCTTTAAACACTGACCCGTGTCTGCTCCAGGTTGCCACATGTGGGCCTCAACCGCAGACTCCTGACTTCTCGACTGATATTCACTCTGACTCATCTACGCAAAAATAATAATGTAAGGATTGCTACACGCTTCGCAAGTAATGCTGTGATAGTAACTCACTCTTATTTCTTAGTGTACAACGAGATTTTTTTTTTAATTTTTCTTTCACTTCCTGTGTTATAGACTGTACAGGGTGAACCCGAAATCCAACAACAAAATTTAGGAGTTTTTATAGGGATATTTTCTGTGTACAATATCCGGGTGAATGCGGACTCGAGGCGGTATGGTTAACCGAAACACACCCACCACCCAAATATCTGTTGTCACAGGACATGCTACATGTCACTTTTGAAAGCCCACAGCATTACTGGCGCGTTATTCGCCGGGAACTAACTTTTTTTTTGTTTTACAAAATTACATTTACAACACACTATATTTCGTATCACTTGTTTTCAGTTCACTTTGTGGAAATAATCCTTAAGTTTTCTCGGTTTCTAATTTTAATTCCCTTTTCTCTAAGCGATCATTATCATTTTACGGAGAGTCAACACATTGGTAAAGTAAAACAAAAGTTTTGTCCTGCAATCTAGATGCTCTAAAAACATACCAACACACTTCACTGCCTCGGTGTGCGTTGTAAGTGGTTTCTCGATCACATCGCCTTTACTCTCTTCCCCTGTCGAACACAATTTGTTCACCATATCCGCATCCCCTGGCTGTCTAAATACTACTTTATAGGCATCACTAACCACTCTCTGATGTTTTCGTCATCTACGCCTTCAAACTAATAGTTTGGATTCCAAACAAAAATGTTCGATCTAATTATAACAGAACAGTAGGTGTGATCAAAAAATACAGTGACTTAATTTTTTTTAGCAGTAACTGCTGACTCTGCAACCATTTGATGGAATTATTCCGATAGCATGATCCGTTACGACGGGCAGCGTCAAGTTGTAACACGTTCTGACTTGTCAGTAAGCGTCCAGAGACGCTAGACTGAGGTTGTGTGCACCGTGTCGGTCGCGCGTCATGGCTTTCGAACAATGCGTGAATATAAAATTTGTTTCAAGTTGCAAAAAAGTGCCAAAGAAACTCATAAAATGTTGAGATTGGTGTATGCTGATAGGGTTGTAACTCAGAAAACTTTTTACAAGTAGTATTAGTAGTATTTAAAAGCGTAAATGAGTCTGTAGAAGACGAGCAACGGTCGGGACGTCCATTAACCTCAAAAACAGAAGAAAAAGAGCTTGCCTTCTGGATGACGCTACACGGCTGAAATATTCAAAGTCTTCAGATGTTACTAGTGATGTTTGTTCTCTGTCTCGTCTCGCTTTGCATACCAAATCAGCAGGGCAAATGATATATTAAAACCAAAACAATAACAATTTGAAGTATCTCAAAACGCGAAGTAAAAGCACTGTGCTAAATTCCACAACAGAGACTAAAAAACAAAACTCGGTGGTCTCGATAGTGACGGAATAATACGTAAGAATGAAAATCAGTATAACTTCAGTACCTCTACTCAATCTCTGAGACTATGTAAACTGTTCTAGTATTTATGAATGTAGTTCATCGTTGTTAGAAAACATGGAGCTAAGTTTCAATTGTTTTATTACGGAATATCTACGAATGCTAATATGTGAGTACCGAAACGCACACTTCGAAAATAAAATTTCAGGTGTAGTGAGAGACTACTGCAGCCTACTTTCTAAACAAATGTAAAATTATAAGAATTTTAAAAAATTTCTAGAAAACTTTTTAATAAATTTTCTATATATTAAACTCATTTAACATATTTTTTTTTTTTTTTTTTTTTTTACGGAGTGGCGACCAGGTTCGGTATCGTAACTACCGCCTTCATATCTGAAAACAGACAAACCAAAACAAATTGTCTTATGTAATAAAGTTATGTAAAGATTAGTATTGGCTTACTTTGAATTTTTTTTGCAGGGAGTTAACATACCACATGTAGTATTATAAATGCACTAGCAGTATACAAAACTGTTACATCGTCCATATAATTTTTATTTTAAATATTTAGGTAAAATCTCTTATGCACGGCCTAGAACGAACGTAAAGACAAATTTATTATGTAGTGGCAAACGAATAAGATTAAGAAATAATTATTTAGAAGAAATAGTATTTCGTTGAACGTACCACGCTATCTGTGACAGCAATTGAAACAAAAGGCCTGAACAGCTTCGTAAAATTTTTATACATTGAAACGTCCATATACAAAATTTTAAAAAGTATGCCAGCAGCAATTTTTACGTAACTTTGTTACTTAAGGCTCATTTTCCTTTTGGTTTGTCTGTTCTCAGATCTGAAAATGGAGGTTAATATACCGAAACTGGTCGCCACTTTGTTAAAAAAATATTTTTTTATATTAAATACAATTGAGACAATGTGTAGAATTTTCATGGAAATTTTAAGAAGTTTTATAGAAAGTTTTTAAAAAGTTTCATAATATTACATTCGATCACGTGCTTACGACCACTTTTTTCTATTCTGACAATGTCAGATATACACTTTATGTGACTGCGCCTTGTGTATCATCCTTATTGAAGCTGTTTTCACAATGAACACGTCACATTGACTGTGTAAGTAACTATTAATCATTTTTGTCATTATTCTGTGCCAGGTAGTTACTTATGCTCTCATTATCCTTCAATTAGAACTGGCATGTAACATCGATTGTACAACAGTTCAATATTTCTTTTGATGACTGAGGACATTGTACTGAACAACGCTACATCAGTATTAACTTCATTTGCTGACTAGTAACTATAGCTATTACGAGTACAGTCTTTGTAGGGTGGGTAGTACCTCCAAGAGTGTGTGGCACAAGCAAGTCTTTAATGTTTATTTTCCCCTGGGCAGCAGGTCAGATATTCAAGTGTGAATGTGTGGATGCGAAACGGATAATCTCTACTGATAGGCGTGGTCCAGTTCGTTGTTGAAGTTACGACCGTGCAGAAAACATCAGGTAGTAAATTACGTAATATGTTTGTGGGAAGATTCTTAGATGCAGAGAAAAAACAATTGACACACTGAAGTGGGTACATATTAAGGCAGCAGCTATTACAATATCTGTATCTATAGTCCTAACACAATGTTTATAGATGCATTGGTGGAATGTCCAGCTGTCTCATAAACATAGACTCATTGACCACGTAGTCTCACAGTAGCTGTCAAATTATGTAAGACACATTTATGAACATTTATAGTCACAGTAGAAAAAAACAGTCAGTATGATTTTTGTTGACAGAGGTTTCATTTAACGTGAGGCTGCATTTTCAGCTTGTATGTATTGGAAGCGGAAATCTGCTGAAAGAGTAGTTGAGAGGCTCAATGGACTAATGCACCGATTTAGTATCACCTCAGACAAACAATAATTGGAATTTTTTTAATTATGTGTGATCAATATTTACGGTGGTTTCCATATTCAGAAACTATGTCGAGGCTGTGAACCCACAGATGAAGAAACTAACGGAACGTAGACACGCATTCAGATAGATCAGTGACTGAATCCCCATGTGGAAACCTGAACACAATTTCCCATTGTCTCCCTATCTCGCTTCAGGCGAATGCCGATATTGTTCCGCCAACAAAGCGAATATCGATTCCTTCTCTCCGCGTGACCTAGTGCAACATATCGTTGTCCAGCCGCTCCTGTGTCCTGCGTCTGTTGTATACTTAAGGGCCGGTTTGCTGCATCCGAGGAAAGGAGGATGTCTCCATCCTGTAGACGGTGGCAGCTTATCGCTGTCGTAATTGGACATCAGTTGTATTATAGAACGGTACCATCTCTCGTCTGGAAGTACTTTACGAAGGTATTTTACGAAGTACAGTGCATAATTTGCTCTAAAAGATTGAAAACGGGAGCAGTCACAACAAACTTGCATCATCATATAAGGAAAAAACTTAAAACTTTACAGTTCATTCAAAATTTACAATAAAAATAGGAATTAGCTGATCAGGAGCGTGTGTCTACAGAATATGCCCTTATCCGCTTGAAGCCCTCTAAAAAGGACGAATTAACACGAAAAATGGAGTGCTACAACCTCATGTCTCACCATTTAGCGCAGTCTAAAAAATGGTTCAAATGGCTCTGAGCACTATGGGACTTAACTTCTAAGGTCATCAGTCCCCTAGAACTTAGAACTACTTAAACCTAACTAACCTAAGGACATCACATACATCCATGCCCGAGGCAGGATTCGAACCTGTGACCGTAGCGGCCGCGCGGTTCCAGACTGTAGCGCCTTTAACCGCTTGGCCACCCCGGCCGGCTAGCGCAGTCTATTCTTAATATCAAATTACAACATGATTTTGAGCAGAGTTTCAAATTAGAATCAATAGGAGAACACTGTTGATTTTTTGAAGTATTCAACCACTTATCACTGTTTGAGAAAACGGACTAAGTTTCCTTTTATTTGCCTGTTTCATTTAATATTTTGATTCTATGTACCTTGAAATTGAGAGAGCCGAAATTTATCAATCTTTGTTCGATTTCTGCGTTTATTACAGGTTATAACAGGAATAAAAATCCGAAAATGTGTTATTTCAGAAACCGCTTATTTCGATCGGGTTTAACAGTCAGATTAAACTGGCCTTAAAAATAGATATAACCGAAAACCAGTTGTTCAGCGGTAACAGCCATACCTACGCTGGCGGCGATCGCCATGGAATTGCCGAGGCACGGACGAAAAGGAAGTTTCACTGGTTGGCTGTCTCTGATGACCCTGATGTCAACGGGATGTAAAACACTAACAAAACGGTAAGTAGTAGATGACTCAACATTCTTGGTGCCATTGTGATGAAACTGTTTAACCGTCAAGAGATTGGTAGTGCAATTTAAAATAAACTAGAATCTAGGGAACATCAACAACAATAAAGTGGTTAACCAAATGGATGTCAAAGATAAAACAAACGATATGTGCGGGTGAGGAAAACTACGTCCTCATAGCAGAGCTTGTGTGATTGTACTGTAAGTCAAATTTAAATAAAATGCTGCATAAAAAATCGACCGTCATGTAAATAAACGGACTGTAGAAAGGAAAAACATAAAATCTTATATAGGCGTTGCTAAGGCTTAAAATCGTCGGTGAAAGAGGACGTCCGGTGCGGCCGTGGGCTAAACTGGTGCCAGCGCTGATAATGAAAACAGGCGTATGCGCGTAAGAAAGTATGCAACGGAAAGCGAAATGGGAACAGAACCGTACACAGTGTTAAAATAAGTTGGGTAGAATCTATTTTTTATGCAGCATTATATCTATACTTGACTTACCGTACAATCATCCAAGCTCTGCTTTGAGATTTATTTTACCTCGCCGTAGCTCTCACCACCTACACATACCATTTGTTTTATCTTTGACATTCAATTAGTTTACCACTTTAGTCTTATTGTGTTTTTCCTGTATCGGGATGATGATCCCTACATTCTGCTTTATTTAAAACTGGACGGTTAAACAGTTTTATCACTGTGGGACGAAGAATGCTGTAGCATCTACTGCTTACCGTTTGGTAAAAATTATAAATGTGTGTACATAATTTTCGCCACATAGGTTCGTGTACTGTACCATTACAGTTCAACCAGAACATGATCTTTATTCGTTTTTACTCTTCTTTACATACATCGTTATCGCTGAAGATGTGGCTCTAACGCAGCGGAACTATCTGGGTCAGAAATAAAGATTTATCATACGGCAGAAGCGGCCGTATTCATAATGGTTCAGTTCTATGGCTGTGGATGCCACAGCACAAAATTTGCTGAGAAAAGGTTAGTTATGGCTGGGGCAGAAATCCAAGATTTTAATGTATACCTTCGCCTCGCAACAGAACGTAATTTTGCGCTACGGATGGTTCGCGCAGCGCGGCTTTGTGCTGTTGTGTCGAGCCAGTACGAGCATCTGTCCCGCGGGCGTGTTGCCGCCGCCTGTCGTGTGCCCTGTGTGCGTTGCACGGCACGCCGCACGCGCTGCATTAATTTATGGCGAATGTGCTCCTGCCACGCCTCGCCGGCGTTCCCATTAAATGAATGAAAGTGGCCCTGCCCCACGGCCAAAAGCGGCTGCCCCGCATCTCACCTACCTCTAGTGACGTCACGTACGTCGTGGACCTGTTCTCAGACTTTGGAACGCGCTGTATTTGACGTTTACGACTGCTGCTCGTAAAGTAGTAATTATCGCCCCGAAAAAAATAAAGTTACGTAATTAATTTTTTGCCTGTTCTGTCATCCTTCCAGCGTGCATCCGATACAGTATTATTACTTCTTTCATATTTAGTCTGAAGGAAGGATTCGTCAAATTACAAGCATACGCACAGCCCACACACAGAAAGAAGAAACCATAAGATAATTCCGTGCACCAAACTTGGACCTGATGGGCCAGAGAGTAACTAGCTTTACCGGTCAACAGCGTTCTCAGTAACTCGCATAGAGAATCTCCACTTCAGAAGCAAGTAAAATAAGGAAACATTTAGAATAAAAGGAAATTGGCACATGGTTTGAAGTTCAGGGCCGGCCGGAGTGGCCGAGCGGTTCCAGGCGCTTCAGCCCGGAACCGCGCGCCAGCTACGGTCACAGGTTCGAATCCTGCCTCGGGCATGGATGTGTGTGATGTCCATAGGTTAGTTAGGTTTAAGTAGTTCTAAGGCTAGGGGACTGATGACCTCAGATGTTAAGTCCCATAGTCCTTAGAGCAATTTGAACCATTCTTTTTGAAGTTCAGGTTGAACAACGAACTTGAGTAAATAATAACGCTGAGCTTAGGGTTCACCATGTGGCGGGAATGCACGTGGTCGAATTCAGATAACAAAAACAATGTAAATCACAGAACTCGCGAAAGATATTCGTGTCAAATAAAACTACACAGCCGGCCTCTGGTGGCCGAGCGGTTCTAGGCGCTTCAGTCTGGAACCGCGCGACCGCTACGGTCTCACGTTCGAATCCTGCCTCGGGCATGGATGTGTGTGATGTCCTTAGGTTGGTTAGGTTTAAGTAGTTCTAAGTCTAGGGGACTGATGACCTCAGAAGTTAAGTCCAATAGTGCTCAGAGCCATTTGAACCATTTTTACAGACACCGTCGCTTACTGCAACACCACGCTAACGGTACAAGGTTCACAGCTATCAGCGGAAACGGTCAAAGAAGATGCGTCACGATCGTCCGTACCAGAGTATACAGTAGCTGCTGACCAGTGTCTGCTAATATCTCTGTGACCCAGCGTAACACTACTTAAGCTCTACATAAAAGTTTGCTAAACTGCCACTACCACTCAAAGAGCCCGTGCCCGTTACCCACAATATTTATAAGCAAAACACACACACACACACATATATACACAAAATATCAGATGAGGTAAGGAGTACGTAAATAATCACAGAAATATGGCTGGGATACGTAGTAAACATGATTATAGGAATACATATGCATTTAATATACCTATAGGTGTGTGAAACATAAAACCTAAGTTGAGTAACCACAATATCAAACTATTAAAGTGTGGCTGTGGCTAATGAAACACTATGCTGTTCATTCTTCTCTCCAGAATCAAAAGCACAGTCCACTGTGGTAACCAGTGCGCCACCTCATGAGACACAGCATTAGGAGCGTTATTGTCTCAGCAATGCTGTACCAGTTCTTACGCCAAGTGTTTGTTGCTCGTTTTTGTCGGCATTGTTATTAAAATAGCACTGATCGTTTTTCCCATTTCTGTAGTAACGCAATGTATCAAATCAATGCGAATTTTACTCTTTTTACTCTATTTTTAAACAAAAGTTTATTTAAAAATGAAAAACTTTAGCGCTGCTGCTTTGGCTAGTTGACATTTCGGGTATTTTTACTCGGTTATTAGGGAAAGATAAAAAATAGCTGTTATAAGCGCCTTTACTTGTGTGTGTATGATATCGTAAGTACAACAAGAACTGAGAACCTAAATGTGCTACTGAGCTCAAAGCCTCATCACTTACGTGAAATTGAAGAGAATCCTGTACGTGTGAAAACCGATCTCATTCATAAGCAAGTAAATAAGCAAACCAATAATTTCACGCTCAATAGAACTTGGTCAGTGCGAACTGTTTGAAATAACGTAACTGTATATTTAAAAAAAATGTAATGTCGACCTGTACAAGAATGTAACCTGAAACACTCGAAAATTTCTGCACTGCCGTACGGCCTTGGTAAAATAAAGAAACCGACATTACGCAAAGGAAACTAAACAATCACATATTATGTATCTCACCTGCAAAATAAAGTACTGGCAGAAACAGTATCACAGCAAGACTCCGGAACAGATAAAGAAATACTGTTAAAAACAAATTACAGTTGGTCCAAGGAAATTGGGTTTATAATCTTGACACAGAATGCCAATGAAACACGTGACTCAACCCTTAAGACTGAAATTTCAGTTAGGAAGGAACCTGTCAAAGAAAACGATTATAGACTGTAACATGAAAATTCATTTAATCTAATAACTTCCATGGTACAGTAAATTAACTCAAATGATCAATCAGTAGAAAAATTATCAAATAATGTGATGAGGGTGAATGGACCAACAATCAAGTCTACAAAAATAAACTTTTTACTTCAAATAGTACCTTGTTCTTATTTCAAAGCCTTTATTTATGTCCGTATGCTATCCAGCTATTATTGTAAGTCATCATGCTCCCAGTAATAAATCTTAAACTACATAGTTCCAAACATGCGTCCGTGCATTACACTGTACACTGAACGAACCCCACCTGCTGCACCCCGCAGCTACCCACTACTGACTGTGAAAGATTGTACGACTCCACAGTGCTAGTGCTGCCATCGTAGACACAGATACCGTTGCCTAGCAACTGTTTCTCTGACCACAATTCTTAAAAAAAAAATTCCTTCGCAAATATTAACACATTCGATAATATCAAAAAATAGCCATCTTATACGACTTTAACCTGTCGCTTCTCTCCCACCCCTCGTGCACTGCGCTCAGACCGTGACATCACTGGAGGAGTCCTTGGCGGAAGAGAAATGAGGGCCACCCCGTAACGGACTTGTGACATCATACTAGTCGCCTTGCCCGCCATGTATCGTGTACAGTGCCCACGGGAAATATGTCAATGAAAAGATACCCACTAAAGGTCTTAATTCTGCCGTGTACTATCGAGAGCATCCATGTATTTAAACGAGGAGGAAAGCACTAATAAACCAGTCTGACATAGTAACTCGCTCCCCGCCGGAGACAGCCGCTGGAACTCTTTAAGGCTAGGCGCAAATTGAGACGCGTATAGCACGTGTGACGTGACACGACACTACAGCGCGACACGCAAATGCCGCACGAGTCGCGCGGGTCCAGCGCACATTTTCTCAAATGACTTTGCAGAAACTATTCACTGAAAACATTTGATTTTTGCCGTACTTGTAGTGTTATATGTCAGCTTCGTGGTGAAGTGCCCATCATCTCGCTAATGGCTATTCTTATTGTGATGTACACATTTTAGTAAGACACTACGCAAAACTCAAAAAGTTTGCAACGAAAATTAGGAGTCGCTATGATTTTGCGTTTGGTGCGTATTATACCATATGTTGGTGCCTATGAAATTTAGCTAACGTATTGAATTTTTGTTTAGACTTGGGAGGAGGTCTCTATCTGCCTCCGATCTCGAGAAAATGGATTCCATGTGGCGCGCTCACTTCCGATCTCACGCCCGCGAGAATGAAATACTTGCAACATCTCTCATATCTTCTAAACCGCTCGAGACATCGAAACGAAAGTTTGGCGAATGATAGCCTACACGGAGGAGAGTGTTGTGCCAATTCTTAAACACACGGAACTTTCTTATCTATGGCGATATATCAGTACGTATACTTCCCTTTTTATTTATTTCACTCCACTGACTGTAATTTTGTAAGATTTAACGACAGCTAGCGAAACAAGAGCTTCCTAGTATGAAAATAAACATGAAATTTCTTCTTTTATGTTACTGCAAACCGACACTATGAGGTTTTTCGTAAGCTATTGAGCTCTGTGATTGCAAATTACTAGTTTTACGAGGCACTCCGTTTCGGAATTGTGTCTCAATAGCTGCTGTGAGATGAGTTTGGCAAATTACACTGTGACAAAGAAAGTACAATTAAACCAGTCACCAAGAGAAATGTGGCAGTTTCTCACAAACGGTGATGCTTCTTCGAATGAGAAAAGGTTAACAACTCACACAAAAATAGATTGCCAGTTCTGTTGGAAGTTTGGTGGAATCCCCGTAACCCATCGTATTTTTAACACTGAGCGACTGGAATGGAAACTTGCAAATGGATTTTATTCCTTCTCTTGATCTGAGCAGTATTAAAATAATGACGATCGTTCATTCAGGCGGAATGTTAGGAACATACCAGATACTGGTTACTCACCTACGGCTTGCCAAACTGACAATGAATGATAGCGAATAAAATAGTTGTTACCGAGAAAAATAAACAATAGATCTGTCCCACAACACAGTGGTCAGTGTATTGTCAGCAGCGGAGGATAATGCGCACGACAGGAATGCACAAGCTAGCCATGTGTGCCTTGTGAGTTGGAGTTCGAAAAACATTGTCATGATAGTAGATCTGCCTTTGTCAACAGTACATTTCAATATATATATATATATATATATATATATATATATATATATATATATATATATATATATATAATAAAACTCTTTTAGGATATTCCTACTTTCGTAATAATACCGAACATTTTCTTTCATTTGTGTAGCCTATTGTATAATTAGTTTAATGCTGATAATGTGCATGCAACATTTGAAATGCCTTTTCTCATCACGGCGAACCAATTAAAACATGTTATTTGTGACTGCTTTTCTACTGTTTCTAGCTTGCAGTGGAAATGTGATGTTCACATGCATGTAGTACAGTGTGTCGTATTACATTATTACATCCAAATCGAAGTAATCACAGTGAGACTTCTATACTTCAGACCTTGGACACTTTTTACCAGGAGCACAAAGGGATCACACCTGTGGAGATTACCCCTTTCCAAATTTTTGAAACAGATCGTACAGATACGCCAGCATACTAGGCAGCTAGGGAGTGATGACCTTAGCAGTTAAGTCCCATAAGATTTCACACACATTTGAACATTTTTTTTACTAGGCAGCGAGAAGATAACCTTGTTTTACTTGCCTGCCTTGCTTCTTAATCACATGATTCTATAATATTCCTTGCTTCCTTATTCACTATCCTCTGTCCCTTCTTGCGATCTGAAAACATCGGCCCGCATCTCGTGGTCGTGCGGTAGCGTTCTCGCTTCCCACGCCCGGGTTCCCGGGTTCGATTCCCGGCGGGGTCAGGGATTTTCTCTGCCTCGTGATGGCTGGGTGTTGTGTGCTGTCCTTAGGTTAGTTAGGTTTAAGTAGTTCTAAGTTCTAGGGGACTGATGACCATAGATGTTAAGTCCCATAGTGCTCAGAGCCATTTGAACCATTTTTTTTTAAAACATCGCAGAGGCATATGGTGCAATTCCAGCGACCAATGGCCCATCAGTTACTGAAGTATGCATTTCTCTTGACAGAAGAAAAGCAAAACAAAACAAAACTATACAGATATAAATAACAGGAAAGTATAATGTACTAACGAAGAAAACTGGAGCGTTTAAATGGCGAAAAACGAAACACTACTCATAGGCAATAAAATTTAGTACACAGTAAGGCAAAGTTTATCGTATGGGCAATACTACCACGCCTCATATGCGCCGTTACGATGTGAGCATATGGCCGGGCTACTTTTCTGCTCCCCGCCTCAAATTTCCCACTACGCACGCGTGACGCGCGGCGCGAGAAACTGTGCATCAACCACAACGCGGCGCGACCTGGCGCAGGCGCGTGTTGCGTCCCAGTCGCGTCGCAATTTGCGCGGTCCCGTTGGAACCTGTGGAGTTACAAAAATGCGCGCTGCGCTGCGTCGCGCCACACGCGCTATACACGTCTCAATTTGCGCCTAGCCTGTAAGACCAGTAGTGTGACGTGCTGTGACGCACGCCACAGGGCACGTAGGCTATATCTCGTTGGCCCCGAAGTAGTCTCACACGTCCCTTCACGTTCACGTAGGCCTCGGCTGCACCAATGTGTGCAGACGGGAAGCTCTGAGCTGCCGCTGCAGTGTCGGGAGCCGTCCGTCACGTGGGGGGCCGCCGCCGCCCCCACAGGCGGCACCGCCTGGCACAGCCAGTCCGCTCCACCCCCCACCCCCCCGCCCCCCCCCCCCCCCCCCCCAGTGCCGCCGGCGTCGTTCGATGACATTGCGGTCCCGCAGTCTTCACAAAGCTGCTTACTCTCTGCCAATAGTGACGTAAGCCCAAGAAACGGTTTCATCTCTTGCGTTAAAAAAATTACATAAAGATTTTAGAGCAAGTATGCGTTTAATTGTAAGTGCAGCATACTAGAACGAGAGATGTAGGGTAGGAATGCAATATAAAAGTTAAGATTTTTGACACGAATTTGCAGAATGTACCAGCGGCGTTCAGTAAGTAATGCAACAATTTTTTCGCGGCCAATTTCGGTTGAAAAAATGTGTAATTTGTTGTGGGACATCGTGCAATATTTCTGCTTCAGCGCCTATAGTTTCATGAAGTTCCGTCAGGCCTTTTAAAGTGGCGTCTGTAACAGAGATGCCTTCCAAACGGAGGGCTGTCACTGAATTTGTTTTGGCGGAAAACCAGAGCATCGCAGATATTCACACATCAGCTTGCGGAATGGGTACGGAGACGTGGCGGATGACCACAAGCGTTGTGAGTTGTTGAGTGAGACGTCTGTCATCATCGCAACAAGGTCGCGCAGACCTGTCCGATCTCCCGAGTGCCTGCCGGCTGCGACTCCTGCAATATTAAACGTGCGGACACACTGATTCGAGGTGAACGGCTGATCACAATCAAACACCTCGCTGCACGACTGGACGTCTCTGTTGGTAGTGCTGATACAAATCTGGGCACCCGAGAGCAGCTCACAAATCTTCATTGAACTGTTCCTCCTCATCCTCCCTACAGCCTGCATGTTTCAA
Organism: Schistocerca nitens; assembly: GCF_023898315.1. Classification (NCBI taxonomy): domain Eukaryota; kingdom Metazoa; phylum Arthropoda; class Insecta; order Orthoptera; family Acrididae; genus Schistocerca; species Schistocerca nitens. Next base: position 563,428,198 of record NC_064617.1, read on the forward strand.
CTTTTGACTCCTATCTGTTTGGCCCAATGAAGGATGTACTCCGCGGTAACACCACGTGGATCATGGGGACGCAACAAGAGGTTGGCTCCAACGTCGAGCAGTAGTATGCGGGCATACTGACCCTCCCAGTAAGGTAGCGTATGGTGGTCGCAGTGAACGGAGATTATGTTGAAAAAAAGGGTTTTGTAGCCAAAAGAGCGGGTAATAATATGATGTGTTGGAACCTGAATAAAACCAACCTGTTTTCAGAAGAAAAATAATGAACGCCTCTCGTATTATTCTGGAGTGTCCATCGAGCTGAAATACCTGGATATTTCTAGACATTCCGTCAACGGGGCTTTTTGTCATATGTGGTTACTTGAAAATGGCAACAATTTCCGTAACCGTAGATAACCAGTGGCATAAAGCGTCTGAAATCTTATAAAACTATGTAAAAGTCACAATTATTTTTGTTTCTTATTTATTTGCGTATTTCCTTGTGTCTTATTCACAGTTACCAGGTAAAAGTGATTAGCATTTGAAACTTCTTGGCAGATTAAAACTTTGTGGCGGACTGGGAATCGAACTCGCTACCTTTCTTTCGCTTCGTGTGCAAAGGTCTTACCTACTGAAGTATTCAGGCTGACCTCACGACCGCGCCTCACAGCTTTTCTTTTACCTTCCGAATTTCACAGAAGTTATCGTGCATACTTTGCGGCACTAGCAGTCCGAAAATAAGGGGTGCTGCGGTGGAATGACTTAGTCACAGCCTGGGGGATGTTTCGAGAATGATATTTTCACTCTGCAGTGTGCGCTCATATGAAATTTGATGGCAGATAGAACTGTGTGCCGGGCCGAGACTCGACCTCGGTACCTTTGCTTTTTGCAGGGAAGTACTCCGTCGACTGAGCTACCCAAGCACGATTCACAACTCGTCCTTGGAGTAGTCGCACGAGTAGCTTCTGCAAATTGAAGAAGAGTGAAGTCCAAGAAAATGAAGTTACTGTGCACGTTATCACGTTATATAGATTCCATCTGCGTGTGTTATCATTCGCGTAAAGCGCATTACCGTGTACCTAATTTTGTATTTGGAAGAGGCTATTGTATTTTGACAACATGCTAGAAAGATGAATGTTTTCTATCCATCAGGAAACGAGCTAGAGATAATTTTTTAAATGTTGACTTTAGTTGCTCTCCGAGAGTATAGTTTCTATGTTTTTAACGTTTATCTTGCTTTATATATTATGTTTCTTTATCACGAGTGTCATGAACTGATTTATGGCTTGACATTTATTAAACTCACTATCCTTACAGTCTGCTTCTACCTTCCGACCTTCACAGAACCGGGATTTCGCGCATATCGCGAGCGGTCACCATACCATTAGGCTGTCCGAGCATGCTTCACAGCCAGACCCAAAACGTCCATATTTCGTCAACCGTGTGTCTCCGACCTGCACACGAGCATCCATTGTGTATATTCGCGTTCAGAGGGACATTTTAGTTCAGAGTCGCTTGCCCGGTGTCGGCGAATAAGTACAACATTTCAGTCTGTGTGTTCTTCAGAAGCACGATGGAATGCTCCATCGAACAGCCATGTTTGTCTGACCGGGACCCTAAATCAGAACCTTTCCTTCGCCGACACTGTCCAGGTCAGGCATACAGTTTTAGTCTACCAGGAAGTTTCATAGCAGTGGATATTCCGCTTCAGACTGAAAGTTTCATTATTGCTAGCGTGTATTCCTTCGAATCACATTCTGCGAGCATCTTTTCCCAGTTCCTTTCTTTTTCAAAGTTGTTTCACCCAAGGGACAATTTACATTTACAAAAGTCACTTGAGAAGTTGTAATGCGGACAGAGAAGAAAGCAAAATCATTGGGGTAGCAGTAGTATTTTGAGTGTTGATTAACTGATCTAAGAATATATTTTGTAACATCATTAAAAATAATACACCTCACGACAGGAGGGTCCATGTCTTACATTGGAAGGAAGATGTAAATAAGAATGAAGTTCTGAAATTCCTCATAACAAGGAGAAAACACGATAACTAGCATGGTAGACACACAGTGTCCACACATTACGCTGAATACCTACAAAAGAAGTTAGATTTCACACCAAACGATGGTTACGCATTTAAATACTCCTATGAGCGCAGTGGTGGAGTTCAAAAACTTGAAAGAAATTTTCTCGTAGACGATCCTTTGCCGGATAAAGTAACAGCAAGGTACTCTGACTTTTCCCTGAAACTAAATTAGTGGTTATTCTGAAAAAAACTGATAAAATGAGGAAACGAAGAATGGATTTCTACGGACACAATACGAGAATAAATCCAGAAAAGAAATGAAATCTTTTACTTGCTTTTATTTTGACCGTTGAGGGTACCATTTAAAAAGCAATCGATGGTTAACTTTGCAGCGGATCAAGCTCGAGTTTGTCACACATGCGATGATGGATCTGTTGGCAACTGCATGCCCGTCGCTAGAGCAGTGCAAATTTTCGTCTATTGGAAGAGCGATGCGAGCACTGTATTATGACTGTTTATGCGATACGAAGTGGCAAAATTGGAACTGCAAACGACACAAATTGTTCTTCGCCATTCACTGTTTGCAACGTATGTATGTAGGTATTTCTTGCTACGGTAGCAGGTAATCCAGCGGCATTAATCTTAACTACTTCTCTTCACAAAAGCGTCTAGAATAGGAGAGACAAATCCTCTGTGTCGTTAGAAACGATAAAAACTGGAAGGTACTTGGCATAATAATGGTTTCCCAAAACTTCAGGATTAATTTTCAGATAAAACAACCACAGGTCGCGCGCAATGTGATTCATTATTACTAGTTTCACTCGTCATACAACGCCATACTCGGATAATCATTGCTCTGGTGGCAACATATGTTTCATTGTAGTACCGAGTGATGCTTTTAACCCTTAAACTGTGGTTTACATCGGAGCGAATGGAAGCTAACTCAAGCGAAGGCCACATTCGCGAGCAGTTCACCAGGGATCCCCACCGTTCGTTTGCATCTGTGAGTAAGCGTTTACACTCGATGGAATGGAACACAACACAGATACCGAGCGTAGCATATTAACGCTGCGTCGTTGTTTTTTGGCGCTAATAAACTGTACACACAAGACAACACTGTGCAATTACAGCCACGCTGCCAAATTTTATTATGCAGAGAGGATTGTTCTCTCGGCGGGAACATTGTTTTCGACAAAGTAAGCAAAATTACGTAGGTAAAGAATTTAGGTGTCTGTATTTGTATGTAAGCGCGAAATGTATAGAGAGAGTGCACTTGACATTTTTCGCTGGCTTCTCTCATTACAACTGAGGCGGAAATCTAACCCCCCGAAAATAATCGAGGTCCAACACATTAGCTTTATAGAATATAGGTTCCGCCTTTTTGCAAACACTCTGTTTTTTTTTTCTTTTTACTCAAACATGTTTCAGCACCTCTGTGCAATGGTCAGTGTTTTTTGTTTATTGAAAACTGTAAAAAGTGAAGATATTTTAGGTTGTAACTGATCTAAAAAAGTGAAGCCCAAATAAAGTTTTTGTTTGTTTTCCTTCTTACCGTGATTTTACATTATATAGTATGGCAGGACCAATTGTATGATGTCATCTGCAAACCAAACGATGTAAATGTGAATTTCATCGAACAGTTAAGACATCCTTTAATTAAAAAAAAAAAAAGTGATTTTTGCGTGTCAGAATATTTTGCTTATATGTTCGCTATTACGTTTTGTTGACGTTGATCCTTTTTCTTTTGCGTTTTGAGGGCACTACAGACACATATTAATGTACTTTATGTAATTTCGTTTCCTATAAACGTATTTTCACTTCGCAAAACCCTGTGAGCACTACGATGTTGTGTTTCTTAATCCCTTCGGAGTTCATGTTTTTCCGAGAGAGTTTGGCGCCGAATTTGAATTCTCTCTCTCTCTCTCTCTCTCTCTCTCTCTCTGTGTGTGTGTGTGTGTGTGTGTGTGTGTGTGTGTGTGTGTAAGTAACATGTTTGGGTAAAAAGAAAAATAGTGTGTTTGCAAGAAAGCGGAACCTGTATCTTATAATTTAACTGCAGATACGGAAAGAAAGACAAGAGCTGCAGATACAAAAGATGAATTTATTATTAGCAACTGGAGGCACTGACGTTAGTAATAACACGTCATTTTAATTGCTGCTGTATCTAAGATAGTTTACGATATCTGCAGTGACATATGTGAAGTCCTTCAAGGATGTTATTAATTGAGTTAGGAAGATAGTGTCAATAAAGTATTATTAATGGAATGCGGAGTATGATAGACCTATCACATAGGCTACTTGATAAAATCTGCTGTATAAGTTGTTAGAGGGCGGATAGCATGATCGCGTGGAAATTATTTTTATTTATTATCACAAAAATGGTTCAAATGGCTCTGAGCACTATGCGACTTAACTTCTGAGGTCATCAGTCGCGTAGAACTTAGAACTAATTAAACCTAACTAACCTAAGGACATCACACACATCCATGCCCGATGCAGGATTCGAACCTGCGACCGCAGCGGTCGCTCGGCTCCAGACTGTAGCGCCTAGAACCGCACGGCCACTCCGGCCGGCTATTATCACAAATATCTAATATAGTAGTGATACGTCACTGTAATTACAGCTGCCATGAGCGTAAACAACGAACATGACCAAATCTTTCTAAAATTTTTAGTTTTAAGTGGCACAATAGATACATATTCAGTCTTGTTTACTTTCAAGGAAACTTACGTAAGCTTCCTATGGAAATTCATTTATAAATGAAAATACTGAATATTCTGTTTTAAAAAACTTTCTCCTCGTGTAACGTGTGCTTTAGATATCGTATCCAACTGCCGAGAAATACTGACGGTTGACCCTGTTTTGCGCATGTGAACAGCGTCCTGAAACAAAACCTTAATCTATGTGAAACGCTGTATTTGAAGTAACGAAAATAATTAAATCCCAAAAGAAACTAACAGTGTTCTTAGTGAAAACTAATACTCACTATTGAAGTACGTTATGAAAGTTGCGTAACAGGAAGTGCGAAGTTTGACTTGAAATATCCACGAAATAAAATACTTCTCATCTTAGTACAAAATGCCTGTTTCATATTATCTACACTGATCACTGTAATTTAATCTCCTTAATAAGCACAATACGTGAAAATTGTGACTGTGCTATTTGCTCACAAGAATGCTAAGTGAGACCATCTTCAAACAAAACTAACTTACCTCATGCCCAGCATGCTGTTTTGTGCAGATGCAGTAGCTAAAGAAAAATCATCTGCTCATTACAAAATCTGTGACATTTACGAGTTCGTAACCAGGAGATAATTTTATTATATCTTCTGTGTGCTTTAACAGCTTAGTTTCATGAGTTTCTGCGTGCAAGTTTAATATCTAATAGCCACAGTTCTCGCGTTTTCGTTTGCGGCGGAAAGTTAACCGATTTTGTCACATTACAAGTTCCGAATCAAGGGCGAATTATTTAGTTTCACCTGAGTACTTCGGTAGTTAGCTTGTTGAATATCTGCGTATTCTTAGACACAGTTCCTGAGTTCGTTAGGGTCTATAGTAGAGTTGCGGAGCACGTGCCGATATTCCGTTTATCTGCATAGTTTAGTTTTCCACCGTTTTTAGTATAGACAGGGACTGCGATTGTTGTGTGCGGATGCGAGCCGAGTTGGTGACACTTCGCTCTCAGCTTGAGGCTTTGATGGCTTCGGTTGCACAGCTTGAGGCTACAGTGGATGGGCACCACTGTTGCGGGCCGGCTGCGGGGATCCAACGGACGCCCAGCACGTCCGAGTCCTCCGATCGGTCCTCACCGGTGGCCAACTCAGTTACTGCTCGCACTGAGGCTGATCCCTCACCTGTGGTCGAGTGTGAGGTCGCCTCGGGGCGAAGCAGGCGGCTAAAGTCTTCCCAGGTGGCCGCACGTAAGGCCTGCCCGGTTTGTCTGACAAACTGGTTTCAGTTGCTGTCTGTGGCTTACACTGTCGCTGAACCAGATGCTGTCGCCTGTCCTGTTTCAGAGGAAACCACTCAGCCTGCAATATCCGGGCAATCACAGAGGGTGGGATTATTGGTAGTTGGGAGCTTCAACGTTAGGCGCGTTATGGGGCCCCTTAGGGACTTGGTTTACAAGAAGGGTAAGAAAACCAATGTGCACTCCATGTGCATACCGGGTGGAGTCATTCCAGATGTGGAAAGCGTTCTCCCGGATGCCGTGAAGAGCACAGGGTGCAGCCAGCTGCAGGTAGTGGCTCACGTCGGTACCAATGATGTATGTCGCTTTGGATCAGAAGAGATTCTCTCTGGTTTCGAGCGGCTAACAGAAGTGGTAAAGGCTGCCAGTCTTGATAGCAAGATGAAAGCAGAGCTGACCATTTGCAGCGTAGTCGACAGGACGATTGCAGACCTCTGGTACAGAGCCGAGTGGAGGGTATGAATCAGAGGCTCAGACGGTTCTACGACCGTGTAGGTTGCGGATTCCATGACTTGCGCCAAAGGGTGGTTGGGTTTCGCGTTCTGCTGAATAGGTCAGGCGTCCACTATACGCAGGAGGCGGCTACACGGGTAGCAGGGGCTGTGTGGAGTGGAGTGAGCAGTTTTTTAGGTTAGAGGGTCTCGGGAAAACACAAGAAGGGCTTCAGTCACAAAGGATGAAGCTGAACACAGGAAGAACGTAGATACAGTTGTAAATTGTCCTAGCTGTGTTGGGCAAATACCAGAGCTACAAGCGCTAATAGAAAGCACTGATGCTCAAATCGTTATAGGCACTGAAAGCTGGCTAAAGCCGGATATAAGCTCAGCCGAAATTTTTGCGAAGAATGTAACGGTGTTCCGAAAGGAAAGGGCTTAACGCGGTTGGCGGTGGCGTGTTTTTTGCTGTCAGAGGAAGTTTAACTTGTCGCGAAATTGAAGTAGATACTTCCTGTGAGTTAGTATGGGCAGAGGTCATTGTTGGCAACCGGAATAAAATAATAAATGGATCCTTTTACCGACCTCCCAGTCCAGATGATACAGTTGCTGAAAGGTTCAAAGAAAACTTGCGTTTGATTTCAAACACGTACCCAACTCATACAAGTATAGTTGGCTGATACGTATTGATGAATGTGCTCTCACGCGATCTGACGCTATCTTCCAGAATTCTCCTGTACGAATAACTCTTTGCCGAGGTCACCGACAGCTGCCCACAGCCTGAACTGAGCGGTTTTTTCCATACTTCGGTTTCCCGTCACATATGATGAAAGGCAGAGTGAAATTTTTACGTTTCATGCATACTGTTTTTCGCGCCTTAAGATAGATGTGAGGACAGGCAGAAAAAAGCACCACAGAATTACTGCTTTTACTTTTAAGGGCTTCTTCGCTCTTCAGCAGCTGCCCTGTATTCCCATACACCAGCTTTGACGATCATGCCAGTTTTTCTCTTTCAGATATCTCTTCCTCATCATTTTAATCACTCCTGCTCTTCATGTTAATATCGGCCGTCCACGCTTCCTCCTTCCCGGAGAGGAGATTGGGTTTTAACGTCCCGTAGACGAAGAGTTCATTAGAGACCGAGCACAAGCTAGGACTAGGGAAGAATGGAGTAGGAAAGCGGCCGTGCCCTTTCGAAGGAACCACCCCGCCACTTACCTTAAGCGACTAGCCGTTGTTGTATATCTCTGTTGTGCTGTTATCACATGATTTTGAGAGGAGTGAATCCGATTGTAATCACTGATCATTTCTGAAGCCTAACTGTGCACCTGAAACCATCCAAGAGACGAGTATAGTATAAGAGGCGATCAAAAAGTTTCTATTCGGTAGCAGGCAAAATCGCCCAGGAGCACCGAGCCTGTCATCCCACAGACGCACCAGGTTGAAGATAACCATTTGGTAAAACTCCTTGTGCCGCTGCATGAAGAAGTCCTTCACTGCCTGCTTCACGTCCTCGTCCGACAGGAATCTTCGAACCTTCATGTCCGTGTGTAAGGGACCGAATACGTGATATAGGGCGGGTGCTCGAGTGTCTCCGACTTGAGCTGACGTAACTTTTGTGTTACCACATTTACAATATGGGGACTAGCGTTTTCACGAATCAGCACAGAACGTGGCGCAACATTCCACCAGTGGCGACCTATGGTCATGTGCTAAAGTGCTACAGCGTACAATAAATATCGCATTAAGATTACACAGTCTTTTTAGAATGCGTGCTGGTATGCAACTGAAAACATGTTGTGTAGCGCTCTCTCCGGCTGTACTAGAAACCAGTGTCGAGTGCCGAAATAGCAGTCAGCCACGCTACTATCAACTCCGGCAGCTGAATGTGTTCAGTTTTTTTTTTTTTTTGTAATATGTTGATTATCACTGTTGGGTTGTTAATAATGCTCATAACTCAAGGTGTACATCATATAACATTCTATTAAGCATGAATTTCTTGGTATAAAGCGATTTGTTTTCATTTTTAACCAAGTCTTTTCCACAAATGATTTTGTTCTTTGTGCTACTGAAGAGTTGTTTCTAACCTTTACATTCATATAACTCGGGATTACATTATTTATTTTGCATATCTGAGTATAGAACAAGAAACGCACTCCAGTCACAAATAAAAACAACAGACAAACCAGGTAAATACCAAGTAGCAGGTAAAAACCAGTTAGAGTAACGAGAATGTGGATCAGTATAACTGGGGAAGACAGGTAGGAAATTCAAAACTAGGTATAAAAAACATATAAGAAGCTGAAAGTATGAAAATAGCCATTCTACCTTCGCCAGACCACTGTTAAAAATGGACATGAACCATTCAACATGAAACAAAACATGGAAGTTATCAGAGTGAATAATCATGACAAAAAAGTCTTGACATTACAAGTAAATTTTCATATACAAAGAGCCCTTGCAGTGAAAAATAAAGTACTTAATGACCAAATGCCGGCCGGTGTGGCCGAGCGGTTCTAGGCGCTTTAGTGTGGAACTGCGCAACCGCTACGGTCGCAGGTTCGAATTCTGCCTCGGGCATGAATGTGTGTGATGTCCTTAGGTTAGTTGGGTTTAAGTAGTTCTAAGTCCTAGGGGACTGATGACCTCAGATGTTAAGTCCCATAGTGCTCAGAGCCATTTGAACCAATGACCAAATCGTACATGCAATAACACTCTGATCCACACAAACAACATAAACAAAAAAACTAAAGACAAACACACAGCGACACTTATCAACACTACACGCTATAAACACACACACACGTTGATCACAAAATGAAAAGTGAAAGTGGTGTTAGGGATGCGTTGTAGTAAACGTGGGTGAAAAATGCTTGAAATCGGCCTGTTGGAGGAAGGGGACTAATTAACAGATCTCCAGGACCATACGCATGGGCTAGCAGCATAGCAAATCGTAAATAACACTGAACGATAGTTTCACCTCGCGAAATTTGTGCTACAAAAGTTGATTCTAATCTTAAAACGAAGAGAAAAAATGACAAAATGTAACACAGTAACATCCTGCAACTACTACATAATACACTTGTTACATGTATAAAAAGAAACATGTATTACATGTCACAGAAAATGTTTCACAAATAAAAGAAGCGAAACGCGTATGGCAATAAACAAACTGCCTTTCATTTAGTTGCATAGACGTAACATACCTCCATGGGTTTTTTTAAAAGTTTGGTAGCTAGTTGTGTAATCCATCAACAATCTTTACGCAAAATACTTGTTGTGGTGTTCTCTACGGTCTGCATAATTTTGCTCTTTAAGGGCTGGGATACTTTGTCGACCCGACAGCCTTTTGTATCGTCGGATTACTGTTTTGGAGGTAGGGCGAAGGTCCCTTCAGCGCAGACGTCTTGCCACTGAGGAGCCATTTTCATCCTGTTTCCCATGCTGTTCGTTTGCGTCGTGTTCGCATTCAGACGCGCCCAGTGTAACAAGCTTCACTGACGAACTATCAAGTTGCGGAAAATTCCCGGCAAACTTGCCTAATCAACTAAATTGATCAGAGTCGTTTCACTAGCTGCTTCGCTTGACTTCATTAACATTCTTAACTCCGCCCTTCCTTCTCGAGGTGACATCGAGCCAACTTGTCGCGCACGGGTGTGAGATGCCTCTCATGCGCTCAGTCGTGAAGTGAACTGGCCGAGTAGCACTTTCGTAAACCGTGGTGTCGTTATTGACAAGTGCAGCTCACCTAACGCTACAAAGACGAGGAAGATTTTCATCGACGCCGGACGCGCAAAGCATTGTGCGAGCAAGTCCACAAACAGGGGAGTTATACTGAAACAAACATTTTGCCTATTTCGGGACAAACATAGTTCCGGCGCTAAATAAAATTAAAAACAAATGTTGGACATGCCTAGACCAATTATAGAGATTGTTGCAAACGCAGACTTCACAATTTTCAAATGATTTTTGCGAGCGATGGAGACTTTAAATTTCATACTTGTTACGACCTGAATATTGGTAAAATAAAAGTAATTGTTCTATTTTCAAAGGCATCCATATAGCAAATGCAAAGTAATTCGTAACTTCGAAAGATCTGATGCCAAGCAAGACATTTTGATAACCAATGATAAAAAATATTTTAATAGGTTCAGCAGTTTTAAAGACACGATATGAGGATTTGAATCTGTTTTACACATTGAAAATTTCATTCATTTCAAAATACTTAACATAATTTGGGCCATAATTAAAATAAAAAAAATGGTTCAAATGGCTCTGAGCACTATGGGACTTAACATCTATGGTCATCAGTCCCCTAGAACTTAGAACTACTTAAACCTAACTAACCTAAGGACAGCACACAACACCCAGCCATCACGAGGCAGAGAAAATCCCTGACCCCGCCTGGAATCGAACCCGGGAACCCGGGCGTGGGAAGCGAGAACGCTACCGCACGACCACGAGATGCGGGCAATTAAAATTAAAATTAAAAGCAGATTAACTTTTGACTTGAAACGTCAGATTCCAACTAATTTAAAGCGGACAAAAAGAATGACTTTATTTTCATTTACTCATGCACAGATAATTAGCTAGTTGCAAGAAGTTGGGTTCCTGTTCGCCCACTTTGTATTTTTTTTTTTATTTTAGCAATAGAAATTTCAGTTCTGTAATAACTGATTTTGGACCCAAATGTGGTTTAGGATATTTGCGTTCCATGTATCATTGCACTCATTATTTGGCCACTGTGCATAGTGGAAACACCAGCATATTGAAAACATCAACAGAGAGTAAACTTGGTTATATTCGTTAAGAAGGGTGGCCTTACTATGGGAGAAACTGTAGGAAATTAAGGAATTTTGCAATTACCAAACTTTTATCTTACCGCAATGTTAGTATCAAAAACAAAAACGTAGGAAACTAGCATGAAAAACTGAAATTAACTACATGGGACTTTGATTGAAATTGTCAGGGTGTCTGGAAGAAGAAAAAAATGCGAGTTCCCATCTGGCCAGCTCACATTTTCAAATTAGCAAGGAAAACTTCACAAGGAACTCCGCCTTCTAGATGCGCAAATGAATAAGTTGAATGCGAGCTGCTCAGAATACCAACCCCGAAATATAACTAACGCCTCCTGCTTTCTGCCATTCTGCAAACGCGACACATACATTTTCAAACACCACAGTCAGCAGGGGAAGAAAGCCAGGAAGTGAATGTATACCAGAATTCTATATACTTTAAAAACGCAAAACCCAGTCTCCTTTGGAAGGAATATAGCATACGTGTTGCCAGTTTGACGACGTGAATGGGCCTTTAAGCTTAAAGTTCAGGGGAACGGAGCTAACACTTCCCTGAAATGGCGAGCAAATATGCATTTTGCTATTATCGTGTTAGTACCGAGTGCGAACAGTCTTTCAGTGTCTAATGGGGGAGGGGGGAATATATTGGACTGGACGGACTGAAATATTGTGGTGTACTTGTTAACATCAACGCTAAATAAGTACTTGTCACAGCTAAAGTGGGCACTTGAGGACTTAGGCGATCCTGCGACCGCTCATATGGGTGTGTGACAGAAATTAGCCACTAGAAATTACGACAGGCGAGTTACCCCGAATTGTACCTTGGAGCCTCCCAAATCTGCCACCCACGTCTTGAGGAAATCTTGTGCCGTAGCTGGACAGTGATCACGGACTGCACTGGAATTCGCTTCCTTACGCGAGAATCTACAACCTCCTTCCAAAGATTGTACTGCCCGCTTTTATTTATGAAATAAATGTAAACCTATACGGAATCATGAAACGATATGTACCAGTCATGCTACAAGTGTTTTAAAACATCGTGTAGTGTACGTAACTTAGACGCTATGCGAAGTAAAGTTGTAACCTTCAAATAATAGTTCGAGAGTTTCATGGACTTGCTCATCGTTTAAGACGGCTATGGAGTCAGTTACACACTGTAACTAGCCTACCCGCCGTTACAGTCTGCCATAGTCGAGGCGAAGCCTGTCATTTATCTGTTGTTGCCCACGGCAATTGACTGTGAATGAAAATATGTACGATGCACACGTACGAAGGAGAGTAATTCGCGGCGGGCCGCATAAACCGGTAATAAGACTGATGACTCCAGAAGACACACGCCTGCTACAGTGGCATGTGGAAACCCAGACCCTGCACTACCTCGATAATGGTGTCCATACGTCAGATATACACGGTCTTGTCCATACTATCCTACTCGTAATTGTGACGCAGACGGCTAGCAACTCAAATGAAGAAAGAATATTCGGATTTTAGGATACGATTGCGCCTGCAGTTTTCAGTTTTTGGTTTATTTTCTGTACTGTCTTACAATTTCTTTCTTATACGTTTTTGTGTATTTTACGATATGATGTTGACAACGTGATCAACATGTATGGTGACAAATGACGCCATACTGGTCTCGTGCACAGTTAGTACAAAATTATCTCTATAACCTTCAAGGACATGCACCGACAAATGAAAGGCTGTAGGCATGATTTACATCCAACGGAAGCAAGCGAACAGCATGGCAACATTTGTCATAGTATATGTTAATGACCAAAATGTCAACAAATGCAGTTAGAACAAAATCTTGTCATTTTTAAAATCGCATCACTTCGAATAAAACACTCCAGTGTTCGATAGCTGACTCCGCCATCGTTATCAAGAGTGGAAAACCGCTCACTGCCGGAGCTGTCGCAGTATTCCGATTAACCCTAGATTTCTAAACACTCCTACAGTTTGCCGTTGCAATTGGTACCAATTCGCGGTTGCCGCCGATCTGGTAACGTCAGTATAAGCCGTAAAACAGAACACTTTGTACTTATATTGTATGTGACATATTAGGGACCTTATGATTGTAATTAACTAATGCATAAATTATAATTAAGACGTCCCTTTGAACAAAATATGTAGTAAAATTTACAACGGTTTAGTAACAACGTAGCACCCCCGCACCCTTTGCTGTTCTATGGTTAAATAAGCATGAAAGTGGCGTGTGGGGCCTCCCAAAGAGGGCCACTGTGACGCATGCGCGGGGAGCCGACCTGGGCAGCTCAGTGAGCTCACAGCAGACCCGGCCCGCCGCGGGACGGAGTGACGACAGGTGGCGCGAAGCGGTGCCCACGAGAAAGACAAGCAGCGGTGCGCACGTCACAGCAAGTGTCACGAGTGCCAGCAGCCGTCTCCGGCGGGTAGCGAGTAACTATTTCTGACGAGTTAAATAATTCCTAACTACGCGTTTAAATGCATACATGCACTCGACAGCCCACGACAAAGTTTAGACCTATAGTGGTACCTTTACATTGACGTATTGATTTCCCGTGGGCCATGCACAGAACGGAGCGTTCGCGAAATATAGCGGCGACATGTGTGACGTCACAGGTTCGTTGCGGGGCCCGTTTTCCTCGTCGGCCCCTGCGCAAAGGGTCAGTGCCACGTTTGAAACTGACGCTCCCGCGTCCTACATGCTCGAGCATCCATCTCTGCTTTCGCTCTGTATCCAAAGCCGGCTCCAGTGCCCTGATGCCGGCCGGGGTGGCCGAGCGGTTCTAGGCGCTACAGTCTGGAGCCCCACCACCGCTACGGTCGCAGGTTCGAATCCTGCCTCGGGTATGGATGTGTGTGATGTCCTTAGGTTAGTTACGTTTAAGTAGTTCTAACTTCTAGGGGACTGATGACCTCAGATGTTAAGTCCCATAGTGCTAAGAGCCATTTGAACCATTTTTGAACTGATGACCTAAGAAGTTAAGTCCCATAGTGCTCAGAGCCATTTGAACCATTTAGTCCGGCCTGTACAAGTGCTGCCGCATTCTCAGGAACACTATACACAACGGGCACTCCAAGAACTACGTCGTCTTGAACGGGGCACATCGTATCTAGTATCTTAGAGGCTGGCCTGAATACTTGCCGGAGTTTCTCTCAGGTGCCCATCTCGCCTTTCCGCGCATGCGTCACTGCAGCCCTCTCTGGAAAGTTCCAGACGTGCTATTGCGGCTATAATGAAACACCGTGCCAGCCGCGGCGGTCACGGCTTTTAACTCTTGATGACGATGGCGGAGTCAGCCGTCAAAAGCTCGATTGTTTGAGACGCAGTTTAAATGCCGAGAAGATTTTATCCAGGCACGCTAATGCTAAAGAGTCCGATGTCAAAAACCTTTTATGCCCCTGGATATAGCCTAGATCTAAATTCTGCGATAGTAAACCAAAACCTGACGATTGCAGGCTTGGTGGAATCATTTAAAAAGTTCTTAGCAACTATAGACTTAGCTCTAAAAATATCATTGATCCGAACTGGACAGAATTAATGTTTGAAAAAGGAACGAAACAGGCATTTTGCTGCAGTTATGAGTGAATGTAAAGGGATAAAGTATAAATATAAGGTAAAGCATTATTCGTGTTACAAGGGTCTGCACTGCCACCTACCAGTCAATGCAGAAGAGGCTATAGATGGGTATAGATTTTTTATGGCCCTATTTAGGACACAGATTGCATCAGCAGGAATGTTTAAAAATATCTAGCATATCCATGTAAGAGGAACAGAAGGTTACTGTTCCTAAAACCAAGCCGTGGGAAAAATACAAACCTTCCTTTAGTATCTTGCTGAGTAATGTCAGTGATTGTGCACCTCCGTTGAATAATGATAAGCGTTGCATCTCTTTTGGCAATTTTCGAGTTAAATATGTCCTGCAATTAGTTTCCTTACCTTCGTACAAAAGCCGGCCGTGGTGGTCTAGCGGTTCTAGGCGCTCGGTCCGGAACCGCGCGACTGCTACGGTCGCAGGTTCGAATCCTGCCTCGGGCATGGATGTGTGTGATGTCCTTAGGTTAGTTAGGTTTAACTAGTTCTAAGTTCTAGGGGACTAATGACCTCAGAAGTTGAGTCCCATAGTGCTCAGAGCCATTTTTGAACCTTCGTACAAAAACAGTTACAAAAGTCTTCGTAATTGCACTCATCGCCATCGCTTATTCAAGCAAGTAAGATATGAGAAGAGCCACCACTTTGAACTACGATATAGCCATCAGTACTATACAGCAGTTTATCTGTTATAATTCGGTGACAAATTTAATTTTGCACGTCACCACAAAAGTAAATCATGAAGTTACAACTAAAAAATGGCGCCATTCTTTCGTGCTTTCGAATAAATGCTGCAAATAAGATTCAGCCTTAATATTTTTACCTTTTGTTTGGACTGTTAAACATCTGCCACTAAGGCCAATCGCCAAACGTCCACACTGATTGCTTCTGCCTGGAGCAGTTGGCTAGTAGTTGCGAAGTTTGCCTGAGTCAGGGGTATGGACGTAGCGGCGGTGGCGCACCGCTAGAAGAGATACTCTTCCGCCCGCCTTCGCAGGCTATTCGTTCGCATAAATAGGTCTGATGTGACCCTCGCGTCTGCGGTCTGCACAAACAAGCCGTGAGGAGGCCGCGGCGTTTGGCGAATGACGCAGGGCTGTACAAAAATAACAGCCCGCCGGCGATGCACGACCAGCGACGAGGAAGATGATCAGAATTTTCCGACGACTGAATCTTTCATTAGACTTGCACAGTTATTCTCGGAGAAGTAGCGCTTTCATAGTTGCGGAAACGTAAACCAGGAGACGTTCTAGGAATTCCATAACTCGGGTGGCGTCGGATGTGCTTCGTGTAGAGAAACATTTTAGACGATGCGACGTATCGTAATATCGTAATATAACAGTCACAAGTTCGTACTCGTTCTCGGAACTGGGCGACATCCACGTACGACGCATGGCTTGCAACTGTGGCATCTCAGGAAGCATCGAAGAACGCCACGCAATAGGCGTATAGACCGCCAGGGGACGAACGCTAGGGATACAAAGTGAGTCGGTTATTTCCCTGTGCTACATTCTTTTTTTTCGTGTCCCTGATAGCGCATCTGCGAAGTATTTGTGCGATTGGAAGCGGACAGTGGCTAGAAATTTGAAAATAAATACAGGATTCCATTTGCAAATAGTTGTCAAAGAAGACTGGTATCGTCACTGTTCAATATTAATTATCACCTGTCAAATATCTTGTCCTGCTGTCTAGCGTCGATGGCTCATTGGCCAATTTAGATGCAACGCATGGTGCTATTTTCCAATGCAGTCGATCAGCCTTACGGGCGCCGTAGAAAAAAACTGCCATTGTATGAAAATGAATCTTCGCGTGTTAAAGATATTAGGACATGTTTTTATTTAGATCGATAGTAACAAGAGGATCATAAAATAGCTCCAGACAAAGATTTCTTTAACGGAACTGTTCATGTTTGATAACATCATCGTAGCAACTATGAGACATTCGTCACTGATACGACTGTTTCAAACATGTTCGAACATAAACAGAAATTAATGTCGCCAAGAAAAGAAATATTTGCTGTGTTGAGCTGTATAAGAAAAGGAATTTCTTACACCTTAATTTCATATCAGTCTTACGAAATGACCGCATCAGTGAATCTGCCTCAGCGGCGAAGCTGTTACAATAAAAGTCGTACGTCCGTAGGAAAAAGAAAGCTGACGTCTTTCCGGATCGCAAGTTAAGAAAGAAATATCGGTCGCCTTGTGCCCATTAATGAAATTGAAATCAACCCGTCATTACGAACTATTGAGGTCTTAGCGATACGTGAGATATCCTCTATATGTCGCCACATCCGGTGACTCAAAATATAAATCGCGTTCCACCAGACTTACTAGCTGCACACTTACTTTGCGTACTCTGATACTTTTACGTTCTTCGCTGTTCTGTTTGACCTCACGGTATTCGATAATAACAAAAATCACAATTATCAACTGATGTGCAGCCTGGTGAAATATTACGTCACAGCATCATTGTTTTGCAGGGTCACGAAGTTTCTCACGTAGCATTCAAAAGACGATAAAATCGCAGTGGTCCATGTGATGGAAGTAACAGTCATCCACTAATATTACAGAGTGAATCTTTCCCCCTGTAACTACCTGTAGGCTATTATGAAATCTTCTGAGAAAAGTGTTTCTAGGCGGAAAGCGTTCTGGTGTGAGGAAGTTTGTGTGCTGCAGCATATGGCTTGAATTGATACGTTTTTATTACAAGAATATTAGAACTTGTAAGACACTACAGAAGTCTGTTCGCTGTTTTTTTACGCCGCAGCTAAAAGCCTTCGACATTAAGTAAACGAACTTTTATTAGGGAAAAACCAGCAGCAGGGACTGTAATGTTGCTCTGCTCGTCCGTGTACTTCCTCATTTCTGCTGCGCGTGAGTCGTCGTAAATGGAATTTAATGTGTTTCTCCGTCTGATCGTGGAGAGCTATCATTTCATAATTACTTGCAGAGGGTTCCAAGGTAACTACGTAATTAAGGGACTGACGAGGGAGGCCAGAGGCTGCAACAAAGAAAATCGGTGATTTTAATGGCTCTGAGCACTATGGGACTCAACTGCTGAGGTCATTAGTCCCCTAGAACTTAGAACTAGTTAAACCTAACTAACCTAAGGACATCACAAACATCCATGCCCGAGGCAGGATTCGAACCTGCGACCGTAGCGGTCTTGCGGTTCCAGACTGCAACGCCTTTAACCGCACGGCCACTTCGGCCGGCGGTGATTTTAATGAATTAGTATATATCGAAATAAAATCAATTCGAATAGCAGGGATCAGACTTCACGAATGCACTGATGCTACCGTGACAAGGCAGACACTGACACTGACGGCGTGAAGTTAACGACGGAAGTACACTGCCCGGCATCGCCATGTGGTAAGAAGTCACCACAACACCCCGTCCCTGTTTTATCGCCTCGATCCTTGTCTTATACCTTACACAAAGTGATTATCGTCACATTATCCACTCACAGTATCACCGCTGTGGGAGTAGTGTCTAGTCACGACTTTAATGTCATTTTGTCTGCCATTCTTTGTGACTACTACCCATATCAATAATTAACAAAGTATTGTTTTTTACGCTGCCAGACAAAAAAAAACTGAAGCACCCAGAAAGTTAGGAGGAAACAACATTAAACTTCACGTGTTGAGAATATGTGACGTTATTTCAGTCATTACAAAATTGAGTAAAATTTGCAAGAATTTCGCCGGCCGCGGTGGTCTAGCGGTTCTAGGCGCTCAGTCCGGAACCGTGCGACTGCTACGGTCACAGGTTCGAATCTTGCCTCGGGCATGGATGTATGTGATGTCCTTAGGTTAGTTAGGTTTACGTAGTTCTAAGTTCTAGGGGACATAACCACAGATGTTAAGTCCCATAGTTCTCAGAGCCATTTGAATCATTTTTGCAAGAATTTCGTAGTTTGAGCTCACTTACCAGCACATCGTTCACCCCATTTGGCCTGAATGAAAGCACTCACTGTTGAGGAAAGGTGTCAAAGTCGTTGTATCCTCTCTCGATGCAAACCGGCCCATGACTGTTATACCTGATACGTGGTATCCAAGATACTGGCACTGGGACGGAGCTGACGTTGGACCTAGTCACAAACAAGTTCTATCAGGGGTAGGTCTGGAAACCACGCTGGCCGCGGGAGTACCTCAACTTCATGCAGACAGTTCATAGAGACGTGGGTCACGTGTGGGCGAGGGTTTTCCTATTGAACTATGGCACCACGATAATGTCTCTTCTCATAAGAAGTAATATACGGACGCAACATATCAGTGACGTACCACTGCCACGAGCAGCCGCGACCTGAGTATGCACCCGATGTCTCTCCACAACATGACGCGAGGAATAACTCCGGTGCGTCACACCAAAACAATGGAGGGTGGGACCTCTCCCCACGTCGCTGCCTTATTCGCCAACGATAGTCATCCGGTGTAGTGCAGAATCGTGATTCATCGCTGAACACAATTTTGCCCCCAACCGTGAGAAGTCCTTGCTTCCACGTGTTGTGGTGTTAGCGGCAGCAAAAGCGTGGGATGGTAATTCCCGGGTCTAGATACTGCTTGTCTCCGAACAATGGTGTGGGACGACACAGAATGTCGCATGGAGTCGATTACTTGTTCTCGGATGACAGGTGCATATGTGAAGCGGTCACGATGTGCTTCGTGCAAAATACGACGAGCAGCGCGGTCTCAGCCGCCTTGCCACGGTTCGCGCGGCTCCTCCCGTCGGAGGTTCGAGTCCTCCGTCGGGCATGAGTGTGTGTTGTCCCTAGCGTAAGATAGTTTAAGTTAGATTAAGTAGTGTGTAAGCCTAGGGATCAATGACCTCAGCAGTTTTGTCCCCTACGAACTTAACCACCACCATCACCAAAAGACGGCGATCCTCTCTTATGACCGTCAGTCGTGGTCGACCGGGAGCTTGTCGACGAGAATGCTTGCTCTCACGTTACCGTGGAGTCCAACGTCGGGCCACTGTCTCATCCGAATGCCCCACCAATGTAGATATTGCACGCCGAGCAGTCGGCCGAATGGAGCCTCACAATGAGCTCCCTTTCAAACTCTTTCAGTTGCTGATAATGCTGTCTCAAACGAGTGTCCTTCACAGAACTGAACATCTGACTCTGTTCACGCCCCAAGCTGGCCTGGTAACAACAGTACACACGAACAACATTAACGCACTGTGGTGGCCGTTCCACCTGCCACAGACCTTTGTTACTCTAATCATTAACATACCACACTGGACTCGCATTCGGGAGGACGACGGTTCAATCCCGCGTCCGGCCATCCTGATTTAGGTTTTCCGTGATTTCCCTAGATCGCTCCAGGCAAATGCCGGGATGGCTCCATTCAAAGGGCACGGCCGACTTCCTTCCCTAATCTGATGAGACCGATGACCTCGCTGTCTGGTCTCCTTCCCCAAACCAACCAACCAACCAACCATTAACATACCCGACAATGATGTTTACTGCAAGAAGCTTCACTTACATCAGACCAGCTCTTACGGGCTCTCGCGGTTCTAGGCGCGCAGTCCGGAACCGCGCGACTGCTACGGTCGCAGGTTCGAATCCTGCCTCGGGCATGGATGTGTGTGATGTCCTTAGGTTAGTTAGGTTTAAGTATTTGTAAGTCTAGGGTACTGATGACCTCAGGTGTTAAGTCCCCATAGTGTTTAGAGCCATTTGAACCATTTGAACCAGCTGACCTCCAGCTTTCTCATCCCATCAGAAAAAAGTGGTAGTTGGAGTTGGAGCTACACGCACGGGACATTCCATTTCGGGAAACGTTAGGGAATTCAGTATTCCGAGATTCACAGTGTCAAAACTGTTCGGAGAATATTAAATTTGAAGCGTACGCCTCACCGTGGACTATGCAGTGGCCGACAGCCTTCACTTAACAACCGAGAGCAGAGCGTTTGTGTAGAGTTGTCAGTGCTAACAGACAAGCAACAGTGCGTGAAATAACCACAGAAATCAATGTGGGACGCACGACGAACCTATCCGTTTGGACAGTGCGATAAAATGTAGCGTTGATGGGCTATGGCAGCAGACGAACTGCGCAAGTGCCTTTGCTAACAGCATGACATCGCCTCCCATGGGCTCGTGAACAAATCAGTGGGACCCTAAAGACTAGAAAACCGTAGATTGATAAGGTAAGTCCCGACTTCAGTTGGTGACAGCTGATGGTAGGCTAAGAGTGTGGCGCAGACGACACGAAGCCATGGACTCATGTTGCCATCAAGGCACTGTGCAAGATGGTGGTGGCTCCTTAATGGTGCGGGCTGTGTTCACAAGGAGTGAAGTGGGCCCTGGTCATGGTCGGCTACTTGGAGACCATCTGCAGCAATTCATGTTCCCGAACAACGATGGAATTTTTATGAGCGACAATGCGCCATGTCACCGGGCCACAGTTGTTCAACATTGGTTTGAATAAAATTGTCGACAGTTCAAGATAATGATTCGCCCATCCAGGTCGCTCGACTTTAATCTCATCGAACATTGTGAGACGTAATAGAGAGGTCAGTTCGTTTACAACACCTAACAATTTATGGACGTCTGTAGAGACAGAATGGGTCAATGTTTCCGTAGGAGACATTCAGCGACTTGTTTAGTCCATGCTATGTCGAAATGCTGCTCTACGTCGGTAAAAGGAGGTCCGACACGATATTAGGAGGTATCCCATGACTTGTCACCTCAGTATATAAGTGCTGAACGCCGCACAACAATCAGTCACTTTGTCGACCCCCAGTGCACTTGCAACCTGACATATGGGACACGTGATAGCGAAGAGGTTTTTTCGAGCGGAAGCTATAAAATACGCTGACGCAACTCTGTTGCTCTGGTGGGCGAGCTTCTGAATGCGGGTATTAACTGTCCCTGTGGGCGGCAGCCAGTGTGGCTGCTCATGCCGTCTCAATTTGGACCTCGTAGCCTTCCCAGCCTTTAATGGGTCCTGTTCACATTTATGCTGCATATCTTAATGTGTTATTTCAACGTAAAGTAATGTCTCGAGGGTACTGAGGTCAAAGTAAGATTATCTAAAAAGACGGACTGAAGGTTCAAATCACACCCATACTCGATGATGATGCTTATCGTACGGATGACATCTTCGTCGTTCGGTAGATGCACAATGAAAAGCCATGAAGCACCTCTTTGCGTGATTATGGCGACGAGAATAACCGAAGCGATCTCCAGATGATTAACTGTAGAGGTATTCCAGAAACGTTTAATGGTAGAGTCTGAAAACTGTCTGTGTTGGCCACAGATATTTAATTGACTTCTATCCCAGTATTTATAAACATTATGGAAGTGCAAAACTTGATTGCGGTGCGTTTAATTCCTTTACACCCCCCAAAACATACGTTTTTCATATTAGGTGCATTGTGCTGCCACCTACTGCCAGGTACACAATATCAGCGACCTCAGTAGTCATTGGACATCGTGAGAGAGTAGAATGGGGCGATCCGCGAACTCACGGACTTCGAACGTGGTCAGGTGATTGGTTGCCACTTGTGTCAAACCCCTGTACACGAGATTTCCACACTTCTAAAACATCCCTAGGTCCACTGTTTCCGATGTGATAGTGAAGTGGAAACATGAAGGGACACGTACAAGACAAAAGCGTACAAGCCGACCTCGTCTGTTGACTGACAGAGACCGCCGACAGCTGATGAGGGTCGTAATGTGTAATAGATTTCATGGTCGAGCGGCTGCTCATGATCCACACATTACGCCGGTAAATGCCAAGCGACACCTCGATAAGTGTAAGGAGCTTAAACATTGGACGATTGAACAGCGGAAAAACATTGTGCGGAGTGACGAATCACGGTACATAATGTGGCGATCCGATGGCAGGGTATGGGTATGGCGAATGCCCAGTGAACGTCATGGGCCAGCGTGTGTAGTGTCAACAATAAAATTAGGAGGCGGTGGTGTTATGATGTGGTCGTGTTTTTCAATAAGGGGGCTTGCACCTCTTCTTGTTTTGCGTGGCACTGTCACAGCAAAGGTCTACATTGATGTTTCTATCACCTTCAAATGGTTCAAATGGCTCTGAGCACTAAACATCTGAGGTCATCAGTCCCCTAGAACTTAGAACTACTTAACCCTAACTAACCTAAGGACATCACACACATCTGTACCCGAGGCAGGATTCGTACCAGCGACCGTAGCAGTCGCGCGGTTCCGGACTGAAGCGCCTAGAGCCGCTCGGCCACCGCGGCCGGCTTTTAGCACCTTCTTGCTTCCCACTGTTGAAGAGCAATTCGGGGATGGCGATTGCATCTTTAAACACGATCGAGCACCTGCTCATAATGCACGGCCCGTGGCAGAGTGGTTACACGACAATAGCATTCCTGTAATGGACTGGCCTGCAGCCGGCCGGTGCTGCCGCTACGGTCTCGGGTTCGAATCCTGCCTCGGGCATGGATGTGTGTGATGTCCTTAGGTTAGTTAGGTTTAAGTAGTTATAAGTTCTAGGGGACTGATGACCTCATATGTTAAGTCCCATAGTGCTTAGAGCCATTTGAACTGGCCTGCACAGAGTCCTGACCTGAATCCTACAGAACACCTTTGGGATATTTTGGAACACCGACTTCGTGCCAGGCCACATCGACCGACATCGATACCTCTTCTCAGTGCAGCACTCCGTGAAGAATGGGCTGCCATTCCCCAAGAAACCTTCCAGCACCTTATTGAACGTATGCCTGCGAGAGTGGAAGCTGTCATGAAGGCATTACCGATGGAACGAACTTTTAAATCACTTTCAGCCAGGTGTCCGGATACTTTTGACCACATAGTGTACTAATATCGGTGTATCGGCATGGGTCGGTAACTGGTACCTCAATACCGCTTGTGTCTTTGATCTTAAATGTAGTGATTTCATGTACCCTTTAAACACTGTTGCAACCATGAATCTTGAGTGAATTGGGGACTTCTAAATTTGGAATGTCGTGTACTCTGAGTCCAAGGTTCCAGCGCGTAAATTCAGGTTGGAGGCCTTTTTCTGTTTCCTTCGAAAGGGATCTAGCTAGGTGCCGCGAGGTGCCGCAATGGTTAAGACAGTGGACTTGCGTTTTGGAGGAGGGCGCTTCAAATCTCCTTCAGACCATCCAGATTTAGGTTTTCCGTGGTCTCCCTAGATCTCTTAAAGCAGATGCTGAAATGTTTCCTAAGGAGACGATCCGGTCGAGTTCCCCCTCCTCCACTCCGCCCCCAGGTCCGCCCCCCCTGTCTTCAGTAGTTAGGCCGTAAGCTTCCCACCGTAAGAAGTAGAGGTACACACTGACGTATGCTGGTGGCCTCATATTCTTTCGCGCTCCATCCCCGTTTGTAAGGCTCCTATAAATATTCTATTTTAGTCAATTTGCATTTTTATTGTACCCTTATCCATACCAGATTGTTTCGTAATTGACACTTCCGTCTTCTTTTAACGATATAACATAGGCAGCTGTTTCGTGAACAGCAGGAGTGTAGAAACCGACACGATATAAAATGTTTTGGAAACGAGATGGCTGGTATCCCAAAGGTACTAATTTGAGAGCAATCAAGCATTTCGCTTAATATCACTGGCCATACCGTCTATACAGGGTGTTTCAGCTAAGCGATTACAAGCTATCAGGAGAGATGGAGTACACATACACGATGGGAAATCACATACCAACGTATGGTCGGAAACGGTTACCTGAGTCGCTAGTGATGACACAAAAAAAAGGGAGGACACGAACAGGTGAGAAAACATGTCTAATATCCTTAATACAGCAGAAACCAGGAAATAAGAACAAAAAATAGACAGAGGCCTGCATCACGGCCCGGGATCCTAATTTTTAACGCCTTTCATGGCGATAGCCGTCTGTTTAATTTTTTTATTTCTTGATTTCTGGTGTACCAAGCATAATAAACATGTTTTCTCACCCTGTACGTGTTCTTCCCTTTTTGTTTTTTGTCGTCGCTACTGAACCAGCAAAGCGATTTCGACCATACATTGCTTCGTGATTTTCCATCGTCTAGAGGTAACAAAGTTATTAACCGCTGTGCTGAAGCGCCCTGTGTTATACCTCAGTAAGCTCAGTCTTTCAGACGAACTATACGGGCACACTAACGGAAAAGAACTGCTGTCAGGAAAGGCGGCTTAGCTTGTTTCAAACATTGTATAATTATTTCGCCTTTAAACCTCTGTTCGTTGCGGTCGCAGGACCGCAAAACGACTTAATCAAGTGAAATCTGATAATTTCGTGTTGCTAGAGTGCGTGTTAAATGTTACATGAATAACTACCACTGCAGTTTATGCGCAGATAATCCCTTTTGACATTTACCATTTGCCGTTAAATGTGTAAATGGCAGAGGTGTGAGCAGAACATGAGGCACTGGAGCAGATAGAAACACAGGTAATCTGGCTGCACGCCTGCTTGTTTATTCGTCTTTCCTTACTGGTCACGGGCCTTCCGTTAACAAGTACACGTTCACATCTTAGCGATCAATGATGTCAACTCTGCAGAATCGACACTTCGCACTGATTTCCACTACGAAGAGCTCAGATGAAACGTATTGTTAGACTTTCTCTGAAGGCAAAATTCAGTGTCCAGTCCAGAAAAAGGTTTATTGTTTTGTGTATATCCCAAAGAAGTGCAAAATAAAATAACAAAACGTAGACTCATCATGTTTTCAATTCGCAAACTAGAGAGCTTATGAAAATTATGACCAATGATTGCCCCTGTTTGTTAGACGTAAGATGAAGCAAACTACTTCACACTGACTCTGAAAGCGCTGTTTTTATGCTTAGTCATTAATGAGTTAATAGTGTTGATGAACAGTTTACAACTACATCACTTAGAAGAATGTGTATGATTCGGAGAAAAGAGGCGCATTGAAAGTCAGCTAGATTGTAGCCCATTGTAGCTTCAGTGGTTGTTAAAAGAGCCCTATAAATTTTTCCGCCGTCCTTATCAGAACAAGGTTAGCTCACATTTTCTGATTGCGCTGTCGTCTAAACTGGTGAAAATACAACTGTAGTGTGCTCAAGCTGTTTGTTTTTTAATAAAAATTTATGAATTCCTACAGTGGCTGAAGATCAAGTTCAAAACAATGGAATATAGAGTGGTTAAATTTGACATACCAGAAATCGATACGACATTTTTTATTGTAATAATTTTTTCTCTCATATTCCAGGTCGTGGAGTGAGCAACAGCACAATGCAAAGGACGCTGATAAACATTTTTAAAAGAGCACAGAGAGAAAATAACTGCTATATTATGTGCAACTGGGTTATCCATTACATTGAAAAAGGTCTTACACTCAGCAAATAAAGGAAGTTCTCTAGGAAGAAGATTTGCAACATGAATATATGGGGAAGCCTACTGAAAATGATACTGAAGAATAACGGAAGCCTTTCTTGACCAAGTAAATCTTTAAGTTTCTTGTGAATGTGTCTGCATGAGTAACCAAAAATCTCATGAGGACGTATATGTATGGCAGTGCCAAAATTAGGAATCCGAAATGCTTGAATAACGGTCTCTACGAAGTATGAGTTCGATTGACATCGGATATCGCTCTAACCGGAAAGTTTGAAGTTCAACCGCAGAGATTGGATAATGAGAGTAAAGTCGATTTTGTGACCAATAATAAGAAAGCAGATGCTGTAAATGTTCTTGTATGAGCAGCATTTTTCTTTGTTTTGCAGAAAGCAACAGAATTGGATGATGATTAGAATTACTTCTGCGCAACTAGTACAGCTTTTGGGACCAGAACCATCGAGACAGAATAATAGTTACCATGTATTCCGTCATCTTACGGTACACTGTGAAACGTTGTTGGTGAGGAAAACGATGAAGTACGACTCGCCATAAACGAATGTTGCTTTTGTTAGGCGACAAAAGAGTCCGCTTTCGCACGTCGTGAGTCATAGTGTCGTTCACGTTGTACGTGACGCGAGTCAATTAACTAGTGTAACATAACGTATCTTAATACAGATGACGAAAAAAAGCTTTAAGGATAAGACTAAATGTAGGAACTGAAATGCTTGGGCTAGCAGGACAGAGCGGATTAGGTTGTGGAGAGGGGCCAAAAGAGTTCCTGTCAGTTGCACTCAACACATAAACTTGATTTATCAACACACAATATTACAACAAAGATACAAAACACTCAAAACTTTAAGCGACCTCCTTTGATTAACTTTAGATCGGCTCAAGGCTACATTCAAAATCCATGACACAAGGCTTAAGCAAAACTGAAATACAAGGTTCTTCTGGAGGTTTCGCCCAAGAATATTTTATAAATCTTCAATCTAATCAACTGAAGGCCGTAGCAATTTAATTTTAATGGAACTAGGCTGGATGTCGCATATTAAGCAATAAGAGGAATGTCAATCAAAAGGCAGAAGGCCTTATCTTAAAACATTTCATGCAAATTGGGCTGAAGGCCCCATTCAAAAGCATTACAATCTCATGCCTTAAGGGCAAGACAAGAACATTAATTTAAGAGATATTGATGCTCGGCTGAAAGCCACACATCAACCAAATAACTAAAATCCATACAGGGAAATTACTACAAAACACACAAGGAATGGCGCACAGAAGTTTCCAAGTGTCGGCCTGGGACTGTAACAATAACGCCCGTTTAGGTAAGACTGACCAATCAACCAAATCAGTTCCGCTCCACGCAACCAACAAATGACCACAAGATTTCAATACACGACACACAGAATATTGGCGCTCACTTCGACCAACAACACCTCACCTGCCGAGCAACACGCCGCACTGGACAGCAACAACACGATGAGGAAAATGCGCTGCCTAAAATTACATCAATGACCAGGGAAGGTAACCGGAACGTCAATGGCCATTAGGCAGAAGATACCACTGGTGAACTTCCAGAACAGGGAATAAATTAAGTTAAATTTCACATGAAGAGGGGTGGAATCTTAGCCGACTTGAATACACACACTTGTTGCTCGCAGGAATGTCCCAAAAGCGACAATCAGGTTCAAACGAAGAAATGTAAACAGTTGAGGCTCGATAGTAAGTTAAGTGAGGACTCAACTTTCCTCGTGATGACTGGGTGTTGTGTGATGTCCTTAGGTTAGTTAGGTTTAAGTAGTTCTAAGTTCTAGGGGACTGATGACCATAGATGTTAAGTCCCATAGTGCTCAGAGCCATTTTTGACTCAACTTTCATGTCCAGGATCGGTGGGCGACGAACTTCATAGCACTCACACTGCAACCGCGCGCGCACGCCGCCAGCGGCTCCAGCCCGTCCCGCGCGACGGGTGTTTGCTTGCTGCCACACATCGACCAAATAACCGACGGGACTGCTGGTCCGTTCGCGACTGCTGCTCCATCGCGACTGCACTGCTGGTGCGTCTCCCACTCACTGACTACCCGACACGCGACGACCCGGAAATACTATCGGTCGCTCCAAAGGTGGTATGATAGTGCGCTTATCGATACGCGCTGCTGCTGCCACTCACGGGCAAGTAAGGCAGGAAGTTAGTGACGCCAGTAAATGGAATAAGAAAACGAGGTGGCACTACCGTAATAGAAGATGACGAACAATTAATGGGATGAACACGAGCCGTGCACGGCTCAGGGAAGAGCTACAGAATTTCTTCACACTGAAATGAAGAAAGGATTTTAGCGATAGGTCCTGTTCGAAACGTAACAAGTTAATAGTATTTACAGAACAATTGAGTAAAGTCCTGCAGGCGAGAGAGTAGCATCTTAAGGTTCTTGTTGTAAAAGCAAGGCTGCTGATACGAAGCATAATTCTGCGATTTGATACAAAATAGGATAGGACGAGTCCACAAACATTAATTCACCAGCCGGCCGGAGTGGCCGTGCGGTTCTGGCGCTACAGTCTGGAACCGAGCGACCGATACGGTCACAGGTTCGAATCCTGCCTCGGGCATGGATGTGTGTGATGTCCTTAGGTTGGTTAGGTTTAATTAGTTCTAAGTTCTAGGCGACTGATGACCTCAGAACTTAAGTCGCGTAGTGCTCAGAGCCATTTGAATCATTAATTCACGTTTATTAACGTACGCAGTATGTTTCTACAAAGTCGGGCAGCGTGACAACTGGGTTGCGTATGTGCAACGATGTTAGTAGGAATGGAGACCATGTGATTATACGTCTTTAAATAATAGTTTGCAATAAGAGTGTATATTTTCAGAAACATGAGCGGACGCGGTTCTAGGCACTTCAGTCCGGAACCCCGTGACTGCTACGGTCGCAGTTTCGAATCCTGCCTTGGATGTGTGTGATGTCCTTAGGTTAGTTAGGTTTAAGTAGTTCTAAGTTCTAGGGGACTGATGACCTCAGATGTTGACTCCCATACTGCTCAGAGCCATTTGAACCATGAGCGGACTGGGGAAAATGCTTGCAGAACTTGGAATCTGAGATAGATGTCGCTTTTTTTCAGCCTTAATTGCTAAGAAGAAAAGACAGTAATTCACGGCTGTTTATACAGCTCGGGTAAACGCAGGATTTTTGTAGTCAGCCACACCGTTTATTTCTGCTTGTTAAGATTTGAATAAACATAACTTACCAGAGAAATGTGTTCAACGTAAATGTAAACAGAAGAATTTTGTTTATCTCTCAGTTTTAAAAAATTAGCCGCAGTAATATTTCTAGCGATGGAATCTCAAGTATGGCATTAGATTGTGCTAGACTAATGTCAGGTACAGCAGCAGCGAGATCGTCAGGAGCAGTTTGCACCTCTTTCTGTGTAGGCTGTAGGAAAGAGAATCTTTGCTTGTTGCATCCTGCACTGAGACTGTGGAGGTGGCGCAGGGCTTAGGGCCTACTGTGGTGGGCGTATTCTGGAGGAGGGGGGTTCAGAGCACTGTCCGGCAACCTTTATTTAGGCTACCCGTAAATCAGTTAAAGTGAATACAGCGGTGTTTGCTTTCGTTAGACGTTAGTCTTCCTGCTGTCGTGCGCTGGCGCCGTATCTCGGCGTAACGTAATCCCATAGAGCGATCGAGGCCAACGAGAAAGACATATCCTTTGTTGCATGTTTCATAGCTACTATGTTATTTTCATTGAAAATTTTCAAAGCTAATTTCACATTTTGTTTTTGAATAGACGATGGATACAGTACTCTAGCTGATAGTGTGTGGCCATATTTGACTAAAGAGTTTCTTTCTTTCTCATATACCAGCTCCAAATGCTTGTACTGTGCTGTCAATATTACTGAATGATCAGTCATGTCAGGAAACTGTAACACTTTATTAACACTTCTCTTTGTCTGCCAATTGTTCCTGATACATTTCAGAATGTGTACAGTGTCAAACATAAAAAAAAAGTTTCCTGGAAGGATCTAGAGGGTGTTCAATACTGGGTTGGAGAATTCTACTGGGGGTGAACAGTTCATATGCCTTCCTGTTTACACTGTTGTTATCTGCTGTCAGACTAACAACTTTGAAGCCCACTCTTTCCACCATGCACAGAACATTACTGATCAAAGATTTCAGCTCTTCACTTGTCATATTAGCTACTGGTATAATTGCTACAACATCAACATATTTAGACAAAAGGGAAGAGACCTTAAAAACCTGTGCTGTTTTGGCACACGTCTCAGGATGAAAAAAGCTACTCCCATGTATTGAGCCAGATTTAAATGAAAGTTGTGGTTGCACATAAATCTCATCTAACAACAGAGACACTAACAACTCATGTTTTTTCTAAATATTTCACCCTGTTTTCTAAATAAGGACTCGTTTGAACTGATGAAGTGACTAGCTGGTAATTACAAATTAGTTTCTGCAGGGTTCGTGGGTGGGGTAAAAACATAAAATCACATTTCCTCAAGGCACTGTATGCACTGACAGAATGTACATACAAGCAGCATGCCACTATCTTGGTGTTGTTGCCATAGTGTCTGTTGTTTTTTGAGATTTGTGATACATGGAGTTGTTCTACAATAAATTTCAGTTGTGCATTTTCATCATAATTTGGGATAGTCTGCAAGCAATTGACAGCACAGTTTATTTTATCTGTAACACTAGGCAAAATTTCCCCTTTCTCAACCATTGACATTACATTTTCTAAAACGTTTATGGAAGTTAATTTCTTCACATCATTGATGGATGCATTAATTGCAAAATGAATTCCTTCACTAGCATTTACTCTAAAGCTCAAATCACTATTAACAGTGATGAATGCAGTAACACAAGGTATTCCCCTGTCTAATCCCAAAAGACAGATATGCAATTTTTCATCATCTCTAATCACAGACCACTTGTTGCTGCAAATTTTCTGGCCTTCTAGAAATACAGAAATATCATTGAGACACGAAAGTGAATTTTGTTGGAGGTGTAAGTTGTTTGACTCAATACTGTCTTGAATAGCTTTTTTAAGATTATCGTCTTCCACATCAGCAAGACGTCTCACTTTTGTAGTTGATTTAGAACAGTATGAGGGAGTGTTGGGAAAAATAGTTGGCACAGCATTTTCGGTGAGTTTTGGGATTATTCTGGGAAATTCTTTCAGTTGTCCTCTGTCCATAATTATGTCCACTCGAATTACACATGATTCATCGAAGTGTTTTACACAAATATTTGGCCGTTTTAGTTTGGTTAAGTCTGTTGGGATATTTCGAAGCCACAGTGCACGTCGACTCTCGTCAGATGGCAAAGAAAATGTAGTCGTTCTCTCTGTTTCGGAATCATAATTCGACCGACAGCCGAACACACTACATCGACGTGGCATTTCAAGAGTTCCAGATCTAGAAATTAAATGAAACCGTATTTCAATACGTTACCTCGAAGTTACAGTGAGGTGTAAGATCTCAAAATCACGTCAGGATAAACACACACAGACGGTGAGAATCTTCTAAAGTAGTAAACGAAGATGCATTTGAGGTTAACATACCTTGCTTCCAATTATCAATGTTTCGCACACAACACCGTAAACATAACAAATTGTGGATGCATCACCACCACACATTCACATATACACACGTATTCTGTTGATGCACTTAGTTAAACTCCACTTTTGTAGTACGAAAAACAACGCAGCAAATAGCAATGCTCTTTCACACACGTTGCTTCCACTAGCAAATCAAGACGCTGAGTGTGACGTCACGTTCACGCACCGGGGCCTGTCTTTCTCGATGGCCTCGAGAGCGATGAAATGACGACAGTTGTCTGCCTAGCAGGCAGCTGCAGACACTTGTTACCTAAGTTCTCTTTTTCTTCTAGCGGGTAGGTTCACATTTGTTTAAAAATTTCATCATTAGTTTTAAAATTAAGGAATTATTTTTATGAAGGAGACCTGCTATATTAGTTGTTAACTGTTGATGAGATCTGATTACCCGTTTGTGTAATCAGTTTTCAGGATTGCATGAGGTTTACATTCGTAAAAAAAATATGATTGGTATCTCCTACCCTTAATTCCTGACATAATCTGCCATCATTTTCCCGAACGTGTATTTGGAGAAGATGGCATGGTTAAATCTCTTGCGTGTTACGGATCTTTTTATTTGTCTTTATGTGGATCCATGTGTTCAAATATGTGTGAATTCCCAAGGGATCAAACTACTGAGGTCATCGGTCCCTAGATTTACACACTACTTAAACTAACTTATGCTAAGAACAACACACACACCCATGCCCGTGGGAGGACTCGAACATCCGGCGGGAGGGGCCGCGCAATCCATGACATGGCGCCTCAAACAGCGCGGCCACACCGCGCGGCTGTGGAACCATGGTTTAGAGGGTATGTTGGCTTTATTTCTCCATACTATTTCCTTTTACTGTGTTTCGATGATTGATATTCGTATTCTTATTGACGTCTTGCTTTTTGTGTAGCGTACACTAGCGTGGAAAAGTTAAGAATAATCATGAAAAAATGAAAATAAAAGAGAAGGTGAGCAATAACCCAACTCACCGTAAATATTTACCTACGAACACTGCCTGTTCGCTCTGTGTAAGAAGGGAGTACTCTGTGCTGTGAATAGCGGCGTAAACGCAAGCGGTGCAGGAGACCACTCATGTTCGTTCACAGTGAGGAGACTAGTCTCTTGGTGAAGTTGACAGTGTAATGCCACAAAGACGCCATTTGGACGCTATTTGTCAGGGTCGAATACTCGGCCGGATGGAAGCAGGCCAGACATAGTAGGAAGTCTCGTTATCCTTGGATGTTCCACGAAGTATCATTTCCAAACTATGGCGACAATTTAGAGACACAGGAGATGTTCTTCATAGGCCAGTACAAGGCCGACCAAGAATAAACACTCCGCTGGAGGAAGGCCGTTACTGCTCCACGAAATGTGAATACACCTAGTAGACCATTGGTTGCAGAGCTTGCAGCTGCCTCAGGAATTGCTGTTACCCGACAAACTGGGTATCTGAGAATCAGGACAGCAGAGCTGTTTGCCAGACGTCCGGCCGTGTGCATCCCACTCACTCCAGCCGTCTTAGATCCTATCGAGCACTTGTGGGCTGCGTTTGGGAGACCAATTGCAAGACGTCCACGGCACCAACGACCATCCACCTTTTGTCAACCGCGCTGGAGGAGAAGTGGAACGTCCTTCCACAAGAACTGCTTACCAATCATGTGACCAGTACGAGAGCACGTTGGAGAGCGTGCATTACTGTCCGTGTTCATCATACATGCTATTAAGAACCTTCTGGGCCTTTTGTAGTGTCCAGGCGGCTATCGTAAATCGCGCTGCTTCAGTGTAATTATTGCCTTTGAATAAAAGCGTAATTTCTGTTCGCCTCATAGCGTATTTCTTTCAGATATCTTCTATACTACACTATACTGTGGCAATTCTTTCTATGTAGTGACCAAATTTCATCGAGCTACATTAACTGGCGGTAAGACATCATGCGCAAGTTATATTCGTCCTTAAATTTTGCGCGCCAGTATACATTACCTTTCATCAGGGTTTTAATCTCGTAACGTTTTCTTCTTCCCTTCCTTTAACGGGGCGTTAAATTGCAACCTTCCTTCCTTTTATTCATTCATATGTGTTGTAATGTCCTTACGTAATATAATACGACCGTAATATTTCGGCAGTGAGTACCAGCGATGATGCGCTACCGTAATATGAAACGACAACGCTCTTTACTCTGACGACAACGCTCTTTGCTGAAATGGAAAAAAATGGAGCATCTATATTTTCTTGTAATTGATGGAGATAAGAAATACCGATTGCACATTGTGCCTTTTTTGAGGTCAGATAAGTTTGCATATAGAAGTAATTTGAAGTCTAGAGTTTTAATATTATCAAGAATAAAAATTGAATTTGTGGACAAAAGGAAGGTAAATATCTTTACGAACACTTATTCCATGTTGCATCCTCGGACCTTCATAAAAACTATTAGCGTGTTTAGCAATACAATGCATAATGATTTCTTCGCGAATTAACAATACTGGGCGAATCTGCTACTATCACGGTCCGAACGACGCGTAATATTTCGCAGTCAGCTTGTATGTTCAAGACATTCCCAAACGACCAATTTGTTAGTCAGAAGATATCATACTGCGACTGCTGTTCAACCTTATCATTCTGAAAGTGTTTCCAGAAAGGAAAATCTTACGGCGACTGTGATTATTGTAGCTGCTAAGGGAGAGGGCGTCTTCATCGCGAGTTGTAGCAGTTTTCTCCGACTTTGCCTGGCGTTATCTGAGAACCGGAGAAGCAGAAACCTCCAACCACCAACTCATCCAGTACCTAACCCATTCTCTCCTTACAGCAGCAACGAAGAAAAACACATTCATCTTCTTCTTCTTCTTCTTCTGCTTTTACGGCCTCATTGGACCACTTCAGTCAATCATTTCTGGTCCTCTTCTTTGGTATTTTCCCCTTCCGAGTGGCCCAGTATCTCTTCATTCGTTCCGATGCTTTTCGTCGTTCCTTATCTGTAAATACCCTTTTCATTGTATGTCGTTTGTCAATTTTTGGTTTAAATCTTATTTCTGTGTCCCTCAACTTCTTTAAATTTGGCATTTTGTTCTGCAAATCATCCAGAGTTATTTCCAGTTCTTCCATATCCTCTCTTATTTCCTTAAGCCAGCCTTCATCTATAGACAAATTTTTTTCACAGATTGTATTAGACAGGTAAAAAATTTAGTGATGTATACATCTAAGCAAAAAATTCAAAAGAGTTTTTTAATGCAATCCTGTCTTATCTTTGTCAAAGACAAAAGTCAAAGAGCAAGTTATTTAATTAATTAATATTTTTCTTTTTGCGTAACAGTTTCATTTCAGTGTGTACAGGGTGAGTCAAAAAGGTCTTTACAACTTTGGAAAGATATAGAATTTTTTTAGATACAGAATCGGTAGATGCGTTATTTTGTAGCAAGCAACATCAAGTTTGAGTCACGTAGTGCATCAATACCCCATTTCGCCACCAGGAGCGCCAGTGTAGTGCACAGTTAAAATGACTACTTTCACTGGTGCGAAGCGTGTTCGCGGTGTGGTTTGGTTTCATGAAACAAACCCTGAAACAACTATAGGCGTAAATTTCGCACCGAGTACGCTAAAGAACCTCCAAGCAAGCCTGCAATTTACTCTTGACAGGAGAACTTCGTTGAGACGGGTTGTTCACTGCGACATGATAAATCACCAGGTCGCCCGCATGTTGATGATTATGTCGAGTAGGTTCGAGAGAGCTTTGCCAACAGTCCAAAAAAACCAGTAGGACCTGCGCCTCGCGAGTCTGGCATTCCACAAAAGTGTGGCGAATAGTGCGTAGACGTTACACTTGGAACCATGTAGATTCACAATGGCACAGCGCGTTAGTGACGTGTGGAATCGTTGCATTGGATAGAGGACGATGAGACGTTCCTGAACAAAATAATCTTCAGCAATGAATCAACATTTCATAGCAGTGGCATGGTTCAAATGGCTCTAAGCGCTATGGGACTTATCATCTGAGGTCATCAGTCCCCTAGACTTAGAACTACTTAAACCTAACTGACCTAAGGACATCACATACATCGATGCCCGAGGCAGGATTCGAACCTGCGACCGTAGCAGCAGCAGTGGCATGGTGAACACCGACAACTGCAGGATATGGGGCAGCAAAGATGCACATATGTTTTGTGCTCTTATTATATTTAAAGTGTTCGGGGCTTTTTTTTTCATGGAGCAAACTGTCACCCGTATTTTACATCTGGGTATGCTTGAAAACTTCCGAGTCCAGAGATCGATGATGTTTGAGATGGGATGGTTTACTACTAGCAAGGCGGTGCACCACTCATTTCCTCAAGAAAGTCCGAGGTTTTGTAAGTAGGCTGTATAGGTTTTTTTATTGGTAACGCCACGTAGCGCTCTGTATGAAAATCACTGGCTGTGCTGTGTGCAGTCTGTGGCTGGGTGGCATTGTTGGAATTTGCTATTGTAGTGTTGGGCAGTTGGCTGTTAACAGCGCGTAGCGTTGCGCAGTTGGAGGTGAGCCGCCAGCAGTGGTGGATGTCAGGAGTGAGATGGCGGAGTTTTGAGAGCGGATGATCTGGACAGAGACACTAAATTTGTAATATTGGATATCATGGACTGATATAGATATTATGACTTTTGAACACTATTAAGGTAAATACATTGTTTGTTTTCTATCAAAATCTTTCATTTGCTAACTATGCCTGTCAGTAGTTAGTGCCTTCAGTAGTTTGAATCTTTTAT
Organism: Schistocerca nitens; assembly: GCF_023898315.1. NCBI lineage: Eukaryota > Metazoa > Arthropoda > Insecta > Orthoptera > Acrididae > Schistocerca > Schistocerca nitens. The sequence continues at coordinate 563,464,585 of NC_064617.1, forward strand.
TTAGCTGGCAGTATTGGCGCTCGCTGTATTGCAGTAGTTTGAGTAACGAAGATTTTTGTGAGGTAAGTGATTTGTGAAAGGTATAGGTTATTGTTAGTCAGGGCCATTCTTTTGTAGGGATTATTAAAAGTCAGATTGCGTTGCGCTAAAAATATTGTGTGTCAGTTTAAGCACAGTCATGTATAATTTTTCTAAGGGGACGTTTCAGTTTCCTCGATGATTACTTCCCAGGTCTATGGATTGAGCGTGGAGGGCGAATTCCATGGCCACCTCGCTCCTCAGACTTGAAACCACTGGATCTCTTTCTCTGGGGTTTCGTTAAAGACGGTGTATATGTTCCTCCCCTACCAAACAATTTAGCCGACTTAAAAAATCTAATGTACGCTGCCGTTGCACAAATTGTGCCCGATTTTGCAGCAACGAGTGTTTGAAGAAATTTACGTATTAGCAGTGGGGTGTTTACCGCATCTCAAATGGTACTCACATGGAACCAGAACGACACTTGATACTTTTATGTGAAACTTCAGGTTGTTTGCTACAAAATGGCGTCACCGATTCTGTAAGTTACCTCAAAAAATTTCTGGATCATTCCATGGTTGTGAATTCCTTTTTGACTCAGCCTTTGTTGCACAAAAGTGATGTAAAAAGCGGCTCCTTCTTTTTCGCGGCAGCTCTGCAGGTGCGCCCGGCTACTGCCGTGAGACGTGGGATGGAGCCGTAGGTGGGTGTGGCAGGCCGGGAGGGTATGTGAGAGGGAGACGAGGCTACTCCCGCGTGTGTCAACAGCCGGGACGCCGCAGTGGAGTTTATCTTTGGCCGGCGAGTGAGTCGCCCGCCGACTTTCGACCGCCGTTAAATGGTGTTGATTCAATTGCGGGCCCCGCGGCAGGCAGGCGGCAGAAATTGCGAGCGGCGCTCCCTTAAATTCAGTTATCTGGCCGTCTCGCTCGCTCCGCGCACTCCAACTGGCCAGCCGACTCTCCCACGTCCCGTCTTCGGTGTTCTCCCCACCCCCGGCTGCTGCTGTTGACGCAGTAGCAGGCAATTACAACGGGACGGGCAGTGAAAAATCCCCAGCGCGGCGGCGCGGCGTATTGGTTATCGGGCGCCGTCCTGGAGCCTGACGAGTCTTCACTCATCCGCCATACCGCGCCGGTCGTGCGTGATTATTGCGAATGAACGCGCTATTGTGTTCGTGCCGCGGACGATAACGACTGCACGCCGTCCCGACTGGCAGAAGCGCGATTGGATAACATAGGCGCAGAGAGAGAGAGAGAGTGGAGATAAAAGTTCTGGCGTTCTTTCTCAGCCGCTACATTACGTCGTGAACTCTGATATTTGGCAGGGAAATAATAACTGCGTAGGTGAATGTAGGAACAAAACGCTTTCGTCAGAGTATCTTCCTCTCCCCCCCCCACCCCCCCCTCCCGCCCCTCCTTCATTTCTCTTTATTGTCACTTCGGTGTAGCGCCACAGAAAACAGGTGTAGAGCGAGATTTTTTTTCAATCTACAACATCGGAGTGCTCCTACTCCATCTTCCAGTAGGGTGCTGCTTTTATAGTATTGCGATAGCAAAAATTTGTGACTTCGTGGCTCAGTGGGTAAGTAAAAGTGTAAATAATTATAAATGTAAATGTCAGAAGGGACTATTGGCTGTGATATACCACGGGGTGGGTTCAGTCGCTTATCGGGTGTTCTTCTTCTGCGTAAATTGGCCCGTTTCCTTTCGGATGTTTGACAATTGTGTCTTACCAGTATTTGCAGAGAATAAGAGAGTGTATAGTTGGGTGTTATGTTTCTGTTGTGGGGTGATAAGAGAAAGGAGATAGTGAAACCTTAAAAGCGGTGGCTCGTTTTTTATTTTACAATTTACTATACCTTGCTGCAGGGGCTTTGATTTTTGATATTTTTTGTCTAAACCAGCAAGGCAAAGCAGAGGCCACTACTTCCACCACATCACGTGGATTTGGTGCTCACGTACTCACACTGAGCTCTGAACACTTCCCAGTTTATCAGTGGGGAATAGTTGAACATGATTACTATTGTTATCGGTGCCATGCCTGCAGTGGTCGTGCCAGGCGCGCGATATTGAATCTTTATACTATCGTTAGTGGCGCGAGACCTGCACGACCTTATAGCAACCGTTATAGTTCCGCATTATTCTGTTTCACTAGGGGTGAGTTCACGTAAGGAAAGAGAGAGAGTGTAAGATTTACGGACTTATTTATTAAACACTTGAGAATCGAACAATAATACAACCAAATGGTGGTGGGGGGAAGAAAGATTCGACTTCAGCAGCCTACCCTAACGTACGTTCGTAACACGCCACGATAGCAGGAGGAAAGGAATTTTAGTAACGATAGTCGTATTATCAAATAGAATCCCACTTAGTAAAGGAACGGGTTGCAGGCGTGCAACGACCACCACCAGGAATTACCCAAAGACTAAGAAGATGCTACTGTGCGTGAATCGCCCGGTAGCCTCCCGTACTAAAGCAGTAAAACCCGCAAGACGCGAAACTATTCACAATGACCTATCAGGTTCCCTCTGGCCGCAGGGCGCGAATCTACAGTGCACGCCGGCGCTCATGCTTATCGAATTTCATCTCCTGGCAGCGGCACCTCCGGTCTCCGGCACGGTCACACTAGAACTGAACTACTGCCCCTTTGTCCACCAACCATCCGCGGGGGGCGGTTGGCGCCCGCCCGCGAAAAACGGGCGACCACCTGAACTGGCCAATCATAGGGCCGGAATTTCACAGGGAGGCGACCTCGCGACGTTAAAATTGAGCAGAAATAGCGTTTACAAGGTTGGTAAGGCACGTTGGGGAACTGAGGAGAAACTTTGGCCACTACTTAACATTCAAACGACACCACGTGCTACCCTGGCGATCGGAAAAAGGATGGGAAACGGGGAGCCATCATGGCTGCTAGGAAGACTGCTGCCCTCGCCCATAAATAAAGAAAATTCCTGGCGCCGAGCTCCTCTCACAGATCAGCGTGAGACAAACTGTAAAAATCGTCAAATCAGGCAACCCAAAGAAATTATTAATATTACCTGAAATATTATTTCACCGAATACCAGAATGCTGGGATTGGAAATATGAAACGCGAGCACTGAATGGTGAATGAAGTGCACGTCTTTCAACCTGATTCCGTCACGTAGCCTACTCCTTTCGAAGAGCACCAAGGGAGCCACCGAGCTGAACGTCCTCATCCGACAACGATCACCATCGACAGTGTCGCATATCTTCACTTCATGAGACACCTTACCGGCCTGTATTGGAAGTGAAAATTGCATCCACTACCATGATTCGAACCGGCGTACGTCCGAGTCGAGCGCCTCCGCACAGGTGTGCGTTAGAGACGTCGGCTAGGGAGTCAGGTAGCAGGTAAATATCAGAGCACGAACAGGCGCGAACCCAGAGTTCGTTTAAGAATGGTCACAATTTGTTACTGTCTGTCTCTGTCGGCCACCCCCTCCAAGTGTAACGTGGCGTCAGCCCAAATTTAACTTGCCACAAATATAAAATTCGATACCTTTATTATTTTACATTTGTTTAAATGTGCTGGGGTACTATTCATCACAGAAACAGGGCAGCGGTAATTGTCTTGGCATCTTCCACACTTTAAAAAGCCACATTTTTACAGTTACGTGATTGTTTTAAAGCTTTTATAGGAAAACAAACTTGGTTTACATTCATAAAAAGTTCTTCTCATCGCACAGTTTGGCAGCAAAATAAGCGCTACGCATCTTTGCGCCAAATATTGGCGAGGATCGCCGACGATGTACAGTGGAATGAATTTTCACGCCGTCTTCTTGGGGTAAAACGTCTTTTCCCCTTTCGAAGGGCCGATTTTACCTGCACCAGGAAATTATTGTTCGCCTGCTGGGGTCAGCTCCAAGGTCAAAATGAACCTAACGTTTTAATTATAGTCCCTTCTTCGACAGTTATTTAGAGAGTCCTCGTGGACGCTGTAAGTATAAACCTTCCTTGGAAATTTACGTGGAATCCCAGGTTTTCTTTTGGCTTTCATTTTCATGCCTTTTATGCAAATGTCGATAAATACAGTCTATTGACCATTATTTCGGTTTATTTGTAGTGGAAGTAACGTAAAAATTCGACCCCATGAACACGCATCGCGCCTGTGAACATTGTATTCCAACAAACTATAAAATTAAATTCAAACCTTTCCCAAACTTTATCTCGCTTTTTCGGCCCCCCCTCCCCCCGGAATATAATTTGTAAAGGGAAAATATTTGTCGCTTAGTACATTTAAATGTCGATTTTGTAAACAGTTTCACATTGGACTTGTGAATTTAATTTATTACTTCAGTAATACTGACTGTTGGTCATATAGCTTGCAGACGTTATCGACATATTCTACTGAAGGCAACTATAAAATTATGTCTCTGTTGGTCCATCATGGAGAGAGTACATCAGCTGGTTAAGTAATCGTCAGTATCAATGAAATTCTCCACCAGCTTTGTAACTAAGATGTTTCATTTTATTTATTTATTTTGACGACAACCAGTTTCGTCATTCCACTAAGTCGTCTTGAAGCCCGGTCTCGGAGTGAACCAAAACGAAGTTGTTCGGACATGGAGGAGGTACAGAGAGACAGGAACTGTCGATGACATGTCTCGCTCAGGCCTCCCAAGGGTTACTAGTGCAGTGGGTGACCGCTACCTACGGATTATGGCTCGGAGGAACACTGACACCAATGCCACCATGTTGAATGTTGAATAATACATTTCGTGCAGACACGGGACGTCGTGTTATGACTCACACTGTGCGCAATAGGCTACATAATGCGCAATTTCACTCTCGAAGTCCATGGCGAGGTCCACCTTTGCAACTACGACACCATCCAACGTGGTACAGATTAGTCCAACAACATGCCGAATGGACCGCTCAGAATTGGCATCACGTTCTCTTCACCGATGAGTGTCGCATGAGCCTTCGATCACACAATCGTCGGAAATGTGTATGGAGGGAACCCGGTCAGGCTGAACCCCATAGACACACTGTCCAGCGACTGCAGCAAGGTGGAGGTTCCCTGCTGTTTTGGGGTGGCATTATGTGGGGCCGACGTACGCCGCTGCTGGTCATGGAAGGCGCCGTAACAGCTATACGATACTTGAATGCAATCCTCCGACCGATAGTACAACAATATCAGCAGCATATTGGCGAGGCATTCGTCTTCATGGACGACGTTCGCGCCCCCATCGTGCACATCTTGTGAATGACTTCCTTCAGGATAACGACATCGCTCGACTAGAGTGGCCAGTATGTTTTCCAGACATGAAGCCTATCGAACGTGCCTGGGATAAATTGAAAAGGGATGTTTATGGACGACGTGACCCACCAACCACTCTGAGGGATCTACGCCAAATCGCCGTTGAGGAGTGGGACAATCTGGACCAACAGTGCCTTGATGAACTTGTGGATAGTATGCCACGACGAATATAGGCATGCATCAATGCAAGAGGACGTGCTACTGGGTATTAGAGGTACCGGTGTGTACAGCAGTCTGGAGCTCTACCTCTTAAGGTCTCTCTGTATGGTGGTACAACATGCAATGCGTGGTTTTCATGAACAATAAAAAGGGCGGAAAATATGTTTATGTTGATCTCTATTCCAATTTTCTGTACAGGGTACAGAACTCTCGGAACCGAGGTGATGCAAAACCTTTTCTGAAGTGTGTATTTTCTTCTGAACGCTTGGCCATCTGGCACTCACATCTCTGTCACTTTTATTTCTGGCCACGACATCGGTGGTGTGGAGTAGGTGCGGTGCCCATGTCAGTCACGGAGAGTAGCACTTGAAAAGCGTAGACCGAAACTGCAAAATTACTTCTGTCACGTAATTGATTGAAGAACTGTAACAACAGCAAACAGTCATCATTTGGATAATGTTACAGTTTACAGAGTGTAAGACTCAAATCTGCACTCACAGTTATCAGTATTTCCCTGGTCTGCACTCTCGTGGTTTATCGGTTCTGCAATACTAACCGTGTCGGGTATTTTATTGCCAGAATGTGCAGTTTGTCTATGAAGTATTGGCCTTATCCATCTGGAATGTTGTAATCGGCCAGGCCACAAGCCATCCAAGTGAACAGGTCCTCGCGCAAGAAACTGAAAACCATGCCGTGTTAAACGGATCTTGTAAGTTTTAAATTTCCTGATCGTTTTCGAGATTTAGTTTTTATAATGCTACGTCAGTATCTGAAAATTAATTGATAAACAGCATCTCCCACGAGGAGTGGTCAGTGTTCAGGGTTATGACCGGAACGAGCGTTTGAAGCAATGAATTTTATATAGAAATATTCCCCACCCCGAATGATTTCCGAGATAGGTCACATTTGGGCTAGTGGCGCGCGGGTGTGTGTCTTACCCACCCAAGTTGTTTGAACATTTATTGTAGCCCAACGTACCTCGCTGCTTTCAGCCTCTGTGCTAGGGATGACTTTCTGCAGTTGAACTAGCCGTTGATAGCATAGTTGTTCACGAAGTGTTGTGAAGGAGGTAATCCGAGCGACTGAGGGTGTATCAGGAAGAAGACATAGTTAACTGTATTTGTTGACGTGCTGGCTAAAATGCCGCACACCTATACCAATGCAGAACAAACATATACGGCATTTGTTTACGGCGACTGCGACGGTAGTGCCCCTGCTGCGGTCAAATAATAGCATTGGCGCTTTGCGACAGGTCGAATTCCTGCTCACATTGGCGATAATGCCACACTACTAAATGTTGTCACTGGTTAGATGGCAATAGCCATTTGCTTCAATTAATACTATTCACTGATGAAACCACGTCTGAAGGGAATGGAATCAACAACACACATAAAAATGGTCGATGTTCGCAGTAAGATCCACGTTCTACAGTGGAAACCAATTTCCAAGTTCGTTTTTCAACAAGCGTTTGGTGCAGTGTGAAAGGTAACATGTTGATAGGTCCAGTCATTTTAGAAGAGCGATTAACCGGATAGAATTACTTGCATTCTTGCATTTTTTGGAAAATTCGTTCGTTGAACACCTTGAGAACGTTCCTTTGGCTGCACGGACTCAAGGTATTTTTAGCATGACAGAGCCAATCCATATTTTACCAGACGTGAGAGGGAACATCTCGGATGCTCTTATCAATTAACTGGCCATCAAGATAGTCAGATCTTCCACTGTTAGTTTCGATGAAGTCTGAGGTGTACAAACGAAAGATCAATACGCTAGAGGAACTGCTAGGTCGCAACATGGACGCTACTGCCCTTATCAGGGAACGTGCAGAGGCACTCGGGCAAGCAACACAACACGTCTCCCAAGAGTGCAGAAATGCGCTGACGTTATGTCCAAATGACCGTTTCTGTCATATCCTTGAATATTGACCGTTCCTCCTGGGACATCCTGTATGTAAAATGTAAACGGTTCTACTAATTATTTTTGCGGGTGTCATGACCCCATTTTCCTAAAAAAAAAAAATGGTTCAAATGGCTCTGAGCACTATGGGACTTAACATCTATGGTCATCAGTCCCCTAGAACTTAGAACTACTTAAACCTAACTAACCTAAGGACATCACACAACACCCAGCCATCACGAGGCAGAGAAAATCCCTGACCCCGCCGGGAATCGAACCCGGGAACCCGGGCGTGGGAAGCGAGAACGCTACCGCACGACCACGAGATGCGGGCCCCCATTTTCCTAAATCAGTGGTTCCCAGCCTGGGCGTAATTACCCCCCGAGGTGTAAAATGAAATTTTCTGAGGGGTAAAAACTAAGTCATATGATTCTGCATCACTCACGAAACTAAATGATCTTCAAAAGATCATTACTATTATCACAATTTTTAAGACCAATAGCGATTAAGTAAGTTATCAGTAATTATTATTTCTCAGTCAGTAGCATTACTGCATTGGAGATTACAGGTTCCTCGCAAAGTCCACATCACATGCATATGTTGTGCTTTGTCCCGTACATCGCTCATGATAAAAATGGTGAGACGTACGTAACAAATGCTAAATGTCTCAATATGAGCTCCAAGTTGTAGATAGTACGTGCAGTCGTCCACATATTGCTGCACTACTCGCTTAGAAAGAGATAAATGAATTAATTGACAGCACGACACAGCAGTAATTACATAACGACTCCTATAGTGCTATACAGAGTATTATTGTTATTATTGAGTCGTTAGACACTAAGCATTAACAGCCTGATGTCGTCCAAGTTGTGCCAATTCAGAAGCAAGGATTGAGCAATCATGTGATTCACAAACAGTAAGTGTAGTGCACACATCTGAACTTATTTCTGCGGCTGCAGTGTGCAGGTCAAGCAAGTCCCGCAATGGAGAAGAGTAATGCAGGGGAAGTATCTTTTGTAACGAGTGTCTACTCTCACCGTAGTCAGTTCGCTTTCTTATCTGAGAAGAAGTTGTGGGTAGCAGTTGCGATTCACTGCGAATTCCTCTGTCATTGATTGTATCACACCCTCCCCTCCCCCTCTCACTATTCCCCACTCCACCTCCCCTCACTCACACACACACACACACACACACACACACACAGAATATCATTCACCTTTCATCATTTTAAAAATAAAAGTGTTCCAAGGAAAGTCTTTTATTCTACAGTTAATTAGGTGCTAAAGTTGGTGATAATGTGGAGGAGGGGTGGCAACAACAAAAAAATGGTTCAAATGGCTCTGAGCACAATGGGACTTAACAGCTGAGGTCATCAGTCCCCTAGAACTTAGAACTAATTAAACCTAACTAACCTAAGGACATCGCACACATCCATGCCCGAGGCGGTCGCGCGGTTCCAGACTGAAGCGCCTAGAACCGCTCGGCCATTCTGGCCGGCGGTGGAAACAGATGGCAGGACTGAGGGGAGGGCGGGAGTACTAGCTAATGTCCGATTGCACTCAGGGATAACGGTCCAAGGAAGTTATTTGCTAATATGAAAAACGCCAAATTGCCCAACTGTTCAGATTTCACGTTAAACTGTAGTTCCCGTAAAAAGTAAGTTCAATGGTAGCAGGAAGACAAGGTTGTGCTATCCGTCCCCAGTAGGATGGAGCGAGCCGCTGCAGTGGTAAGACACTGGACTCGCATTCGGGAGGACGTCGCGCCGTTTCATATCCCCATCCGACGACCAGATTTAGGTCTTCCTCCGTTTTCATGCCGGGACGGTTCCTCTGAGTAAGAGTACGGTCAGTTTCCTCCGGTATCACCCACTGAATCCGCAGTTATGGTCCCATTATATGTAGACTTCCCCGGCGTATTAGTATATCAGATTCTTGTCTGGTATCCAGCCGGATCAAACTGTCATCTGAGCACAGTATTTCAGCGGTCCACCTGGCCGCCATCATCAAGTGAGAAAAGCTACGCTGCTCTCCCCCTCGCCGATAACTTATCGGCGAGGTGGAGAGCAGCGTAGCTTTTCTCACTTGATGATGGCGGCCAGGTGGACCGCTGAAATACTGTGCTCAGATGACAGTTTGATCCGGCTGGATACCAGACAAGAATCTGATATGGTCCCATTCTAATTGTCTCATCGTCAACGGATGTTAAACCCTATTCTTCCCTTACCTCTAATAGAACCACCCCTAGCAGAAGTCTGTGGTCTTCGAACCAGCCTTAGGTAGGGGCAGATTTACTTGCTTAGTAATTACTGGAACAGATTTTACGGTGACGTGTTCGGGCGCGGAAGGCATTATTTGCAAATGAACTACAGAGGCATCACTAGTAGCGTGTTGCAACATGATGGGTGGATCTCTTAGCGTGCCGCGGAAGCGTTGGTACGTAAAGTATGTCCATTATTGCTCAACAGCCGCCAAACGCCTTACACTATGACAAATTTCTTAAGGCTTTTTTGACCATTTGTTGAAAAATTGTCGACTGGATCCTGTCTAGGGTTCTTCGGCAATGTTTGGCAATGCCAGCCGCTCGCGCCGACGAAACGCCGGAAACATCGTCAAACAAAAGTCAGCCGAACAACCAACAGGCAACTTGTCATATTACACTAGGCTCTCAGGAAAGTTCAAAGGAACTGTCCTCAGCTGCTTTCAGAATATGATTGACTGTTCGACAGAAATAGTGAAAACATTCTTTCATTTCTTCTAGTGATAGCATTCATGCTAATGGTCACATAATCAAATAGACTTGACTTTGGAACGATACTCCTCCCTATAATTGGATGCCAGGTACTTTTAAGCTGGTGTGCTTAATTGCAGAGTTCAACGTGATTAGTTGACCATGGTTTCCCCTCCCACAGTGCATTATTTAATTGGAACAAGAGGCTGCACCGTCCTTGTATCATCTTTATCGAATATCTGCTTTACCCTTTCCTATGACATAGTAACCTTCTCAGGCAATTTCTTTCAGTAGAAGGGGAAGGCTACCAAATACGCAGTGACTTCAAAAAGTAAGTGACACATGTCGACCCATGCAAAAAACATTTCGCAGCAAGAGTTACATGTTCTCAAAAGAGATTACATTTTCCATGTTTCCTGCAGACACAGTTTTGCTGCAGTACCGAAAACAGCGTGGGAGTGAAGTGGTTCAGCAGGTGGAAATGTCCTCCAAAGTTGAAATACACGGTACAGTACGGGTCTTATGGGCAAAAGGTCTAAATTACACCTAGATTCACTGCGAAATTCTGGGTGATGCTGATCAGATAGTAAGGACATTGATATAGCCATAAGAGAACAATATCCAGACAATCGAGTAACATTTGGGGAGAAAGAAATTTTCCAGTTATGAATACGTTCACACTGCGGCTCTCGAACGGCTTCGTGACCAAGGAGCGGATTTCTGTCGTCGAAGAATTGAATGAGTGATAGAATATTCCTACTGTTGTTTACAGAGACTTGATGATCATGTGGACAGTTAATGTCGTGTATGTGTCACTAGGAGTTACTTAGCCAGCCATAATGATGTGTAACCAACGTTTTGAAGTCCCCTCGTCAAAAAAAGCGTGGAGGGAAACACACTCATAATAAGGTAAGTGCGGGGTAGCGGACGTAATTTTTCAGATAACCGATGTGGATATACGGCTGTAAAGCGGCAGCAAATCAACGATGAACGCGTCGAAGTGTGTACATTTAAATTAAATTGCCCCAGCTAATACCTGTTGTGCTAAATGGTGCATTTACCAAATTAATTAGCTGAAGATAATGGTTTCAGGTGAACTGTCCAGGAGAAGTTTGAATTCCAGTACACGACTGTTTCGTTAGACGCGGATTTTGTGCGGTGTTAGTGCGCCAAGTTTTACTATTAAATCAACTATGCCAATGATATCACAATGCTAGTAATTTGTTAGATACTAACCTGCGCTGTAGAAACAGCACTGCAATAAGATATTCGAAATGTGGTACTGTGAGATGCAATGTTATTGATAATGAACGCCAAAAGCCATAGTTTTTAATTTTTGCGATTACGGAGTGCACGAACTATTTTTTTTTAAATTGTAAATAAATGTGAAGTAACACAGTGATGAAAAAGAAAGCCATTAAATTTTAAGCGCTCTTTTCTCTCATATCACAATTTTTACAGCAAATTTATAAATTCGTGCCTCCAACATTGCTACGAAATCGTCATCGACGATGACGTGGTAGCATACTCTCTAAAAAATTGCTGACATGTTTCGAAAGTTGTAGCGGCATCGGAACACGTTCGCTTATCGGACAAACCGCTGCGCGCTGTTCGCTGTTTTGCTGTCGTTTTTTGACTCTAGCCACAGAACTGCGCTCTTCGGACGTGCGGTTATTTGGAAAGTGTTGCCTGGCTGAGCGCCTCTATTCTGCTGTGGCCTTATTGTCGGGTTGTTTCTGTTCACCCTTTAGAGAAAGGCATAGGCTTAAGGAATTGTCGCGAGTGTTCATGTAAAGTAATTCTGTTTGTGCTCCATGATCCTAATGGCTAGTATCAAGTGTGGACTACACTACAAGTCTTACGTATGACAGCATTCCAGACGTGCTGAGCAAGCCGGCAGCCACGTGGCCAGTCATATACCAGGCAGTGTCCATTGAACGTCTGTGGCGAAAGTCAGTAACGACTGGGTGTTCGGGCTGCAAGGGCTATTCTGTGTGGACGACACGTGCTCTGATGTGCCATTATATTTCTGTATTGCTCGCCTGCGAGGAACTCTGGCATACCAGTGTCCCGTTTCATGACCTGTAAACGTTCCTCACACGAGGTTATAGCCATCGAATCGAACTGACCTTGCCGGCCGGTGTGGCCGTGCGGTTCTAGGCGCTTCAGTCTGGAACCGCGTGACCGCTACGGTCGCAGGTTCGAATCCTGCCTCGGGCATGGATGTGTGTGATGTCCTTAGGTTAGTTAGGTTTAATTAGTTCTAAGTTCTAGGGGACTAATGACCTCAGAATTTAAGTCGCATAGTGCTCTGAGCCATTTGAACTGACCTTTTGGGAAGAGGCCTCATTTAATTTTCGAGGCGTTAGTTCCTTGCCAAGTATGCCAGATAAGCATCTGTCCAAGCGGCCTTCTCCTTGCTTGGAGAGTATAATGTCACGGTGTTGCTACAAATCTCTTGTGTTATTTTGTCTACCTGTAGCAGAGTTACCAGTGCGCAACGTGCATTTGTGTATCTCATACCGAAGGAGACTTTCTGTATACCACGGGTGGTCTCCTATTGTCCATGAACGGGAAAGTGATATACAGGGTGTCTCAAAAAGTACGGTACAAATTTAACGTGTTACAGCATCCAAACTAAGTGAGATATCCATACCATGTTTGGCTCATGTGACGCGATATCTCACAAAGGTTTTTTACCATTTCAGCAAGTGCGCCATTGATGGCAAGCACAACATCCAGTCCGTATTCAAGCTTTATCGGAACTTGGCGCAAAATATCCGCATTTACTGTAGCAATGGCAGCAACGATTCGATTGTTTAAACTACTTTGTGGTTGAGAGACGTGACCGCATAGAAAGAAGACCGTCGGTGTAATGTCAGGTGATCTAGGAACAGGACCACCCCTGCCAACCCTCCAATCTGGAAACACCTGTCAAGAACATCTCGCACAGTCTGAGCCCAGTTTGGCGGTGCATCATATTGTTGGAAAACGACTGTCTCTGCAGCCAGTCACTTGTAGTAACGCAGACAGCTCCAGCATATCTAAGTAATTGCAAGGTTCGCAGGAGAGCTTCTGTTTAGTTTGGAAGGTAGGAGACGAGGTACTGGCAGAAGTAAAGCTGTGGGGACGGGGCGTGAGTCGTGCTTGGGTAGCTCAGTTGGTAGAGCACTTGCCCACGAAAGACAAAGGTCCCGAGTTCGAGTCTCGGTCCGGCACACAGTTTTAATCTGTCAGGAAGCTTCATATCAGCGCACACTCCGCTGCAGAGCGAAAATCTCATTCTGGAAACTTACGAGTATTGTTTATTTTCTGAGGGTTCCTAATTTTTTAAAATATAAAATGAATGGCCAGACGTCTCGGGAAATGTTGTCCCATTCGAAAATGTGCTGCTTATGAGGTTCAAATGGCTCTGAGCACTATGGGACTTAACATCTATGTTCATCAGTCCCCTAGAACTTAGAACTACTTAAACCTAACTAACCTAAGGACAGCACACAACACCCAGCCATCACGAGGCAGAGAAAATCCCTGACCCCGCCGGGAATCGAACCCGGGAACCCGGACGTGGGAAGCGAGAACGCTACCGCACGACCACGAGATGCGGGCGCTGCTTATGAGACCCAAATGTCGCGGCTTGATGCGTATGGCGTTGTAGATGCTACTGCCTTCGCACAGATTGTACAAGCGATGTGTTTACCTGTTACCGTCCTCTCTAAAAAAAATATTAAAATTGACTCACCTTACAATCTACTGTTCCCTGTACCGTGATGGCATCGGGCTCCTTCGCGTGTAACAGATATTTCGATTGCTGATAAAAATTAACTGACAATTCACGAATTTGGACTACGCACGCGACCCGCAGGCTATGGACCAAGAGAAAAGGGACATGAAAACACACAAAATAAAATAAAAAATGGTTCAAATGGCTCTGAACACTATGCGACTTAACTTCTGAGGTCATCAGTCGCCTAGAACTTAGAACTAATTAAACCTAACTAACCTAAGGACATCACACACATCCATGCCCGAGGCAGGATTCGAACCTGCGACCGTAGTGGTCGCTCGGCTCCAGACTGTAGCGCCTAGAACCGCACGACCACACCGGCCGTCATAAAATAGAAGAGAAATAATGGTAACTAGTCCAGTCCCTACAGAGGGTACTGGGGTAGTAAATTAGAGACGAATCTCCAGCATTCGATTCACAGACGACGGTGAAGAAGAACCTTGAGCAGACACGCGTTGTGAGCATGCAAACAGGGACAGTGCGACAAATTTTGCAGCCCTAGCATTGTAAATACGGTGAAGTTAATTCCTCGCAGTCCAAATCGTGTATCTGCAGCTTAATCGCAGACGGGAGTGAGTGCTACGAGCATTCTACCGCGAACGTCTCGGCTAAAGCCGAACGTAACAATACGTGGATGTTTGCGAGGTGATGGAAACAAAACATATGTATCGCGAATAGGCGGCAACTACTGCGCTGCTGCTGGTCATGACGTAACCCATACCCAGAACTGCAACAAAGGATCTAGCGGTCTCTCTCAGCAGCTTTGTAGCCTCGGATCCGCGCACACTGTGTGCATCCTCCGAGAGGTGGCCTGCAACCAAACAAAGTAACTGGTGGCGGGCATGCCCATGAACGTTTTATCTTTCTTTCGAGGATCGGCCCACACACGCGCCGGTTGGCGCTCCTGAGGGCCTTGAATCTGCACTAACGCCACCTAGAGATTTACGCCATCTTGTGTATTTTAAGAATTAAATGATTGGTGATCACGAACATTGCTCCGTCCGCACCATCCGATAGAACTATATGGACAAGCTACCTGTAGCTTCAGTCTGTGTGGAAAAGATTACTTTAAATGTATAAATAAGCAGATTAAATTCGTCGACTTTTTAATTGAAGGGTGTACAGCCCTCTGCCTCTTACTACTGAACTCATAATTGCATTAACAATCCGAGTGTGCGGTCGGAAACGTGGGTTTAACTTTGTTTCACTCTCTCTCTCCGTTATGGGACTGAGTTGGACAGGTATAAAAACTTCGCTACTTGCTACAAATGTCTCCGAAAGCCTCTGTGCTGCAACATAATATAAACAGTATATACGGCCCAATCCCATAAATGTGACCACAGCCTACGTCCGACAACAAGCAATAACCACTCACAGACGGCAGGTGGCAGTACTGGCAACGGAGGGTATATAAAGTGTGTCGGAGGACGTGGAACGCGGTACGGTTGTTGTCATAATGGGGAAAGGGAGTGCATTATGTGACGACCAAAACTGCATGATTATTGGCTTCTGGGACAAGGATGGAAGCATTTCCAAATAGTAAATTTTGTAAGCTATTCGTGTGCCACCGTGGTTAAATTATACGGTGCATGGCAAAGTGGCGCTTTCCAAAACCGGCGCCGAGGCAACTGCGGTGCACCGCGGGTGATAGATAACAAGGTCGTACAACGGCCCCAGAGATGTGTATCGGCGAATAGACGTGCAACTGTTGAGCAACTGACCGCCCAGATGAATCAAGGAGCTAGTGACAGTGTCTCCTCAACGACAACAGCGAACGTTGCTGCGTATGGGCCTCCGCAGCAGACATTTGGTTCATGCACCCGCACCGACTGCTGTCACAGAGCAAGAGGACGTCCACTGAGTGGTGACTGTGGCCTTTTCAGATTAATCACTCTTTATGCTCCATCGGACTGGTGGCTGTTCGCGTGTACAGCGTAAAATGTCTGAAAGCAAATGCCATACATGTATTTTGATCAGGGGAATGTTTTCGTGTCACTCCCTGATCGATTTCGTCATTCTGGAAGGTACAGTGGATCAACACAAGTATGTATCTATTCTTGGGGACCATGTCCACACCTACATGCAGTTCGTTTTTCCTCGGCACGATGCCATCTACCAGCAGGACAATGTAACGTGTCTCAACTCACATTGAATGTGCGTGACTGGAAGAGCACCAAAATTAGTTTACCGTACTTTCCTGGCCACCAAAGTCCTCGGCTTTAAATTCAGTCGAGGATCTGTGGAATAACCTCGATCGGGCTGTTCGCGCCCCGGATCCTCAACCGAGAAACCTAGCGGCACCAGAGTCGAAATGCCTCCACATCCGTGTTGGTACCTTCCAGAACCTCATTCACTCTCTTCCTGTAAGTATCGCAGCGGTATGCTCTGCAAAACGTGATTATTCAGTTTTTTGCACGTGGTCACATTAATGGGGCTGGATAATGTATCAGAGCAGTCTGTTGCAGACAGATGTATAAATATGTCGTCGCGTCACAACCAACTTTGAACATGAGACAGAAACCGATGAGAGACGCTTTGGTCATAGGTCATAACGCATTGGAGATTACACAATTTGGTTTTCCGAAGTGAAGAGTGTTCATCGCTGATCTTTAATACCGCAATGTTTCGCCCACAGTGTTCTACAAACGGACCTCACGTTGCTTTTGCAGAGTCGCACGAGTCGATAGACAATCTGTTGCCTCCGAACGTTGCCAGTTTGAATGTGGGGCGTGAGGAACCCATTTCTAGCAGGAGTGTTCGGTGACAAATACACAGCAGAGGCCTCAGAAACCGACGAACAGCTCGTGTCACGGTGCCTTCCCGTGACTTTTGACCATTCAGTATACTGCTTCATTGCTTGTAAGAGCTACAGTTGTTGACCTATACCATAATTACCCTGCGGGGCTCATATGCTGAGCAGCCGTTTTCTCTCTCCCAGTGAGGTTTGCATTACGTCGGTGCCGAAACCTGATTCTTCTAGTGGCACTACAGCCTGGCTCTCTGTCAAATGCAGCAGGCGACACGACAACAGTTTTAACACTTACGTTCCTCCCTGACTTCTTATATACATTAATGAAACATGCGTAAATAACAACGAACAAGCATTTAGTCTCTCACAGGACGCTACCCATCAAGGCAGAATGTGTGCTGGCTGTTAAGTTTACAGCTTTTGGACATTGCGAGATCAGCATGCTCCAAGAGAAAATGGAAGAAGCGATTTGCTTTAAATTATAAATTAATTTATTGTATCTTATCCAGTAAAATTCTCGAAACTAACAGAATCTGAAATTTTCAGCTCGAATCTTATTATTATCCTAGTGTTCGGCAAAAAAGCCCAAACGTTGGCATTATGGTACATTTGTCTTCAGTTTTTCTGCGTCTCTCAAGCGCGGGTCACTGACAGCCTGAATCATAACTGCCGTTGTTATAATGCCCCGACGGAGAAAATCAGTCAAACTCTCCACACCAATAAATTTTGGCTGTAACCGTTTTATGGCCGACTCCGGAAGAAATCGTTTTCCCCTCAGCGATCCACTATCTAGCGAGCCACCTTTCAGTTCTCTTGCTTGCATTGATTGACTTCTTGTTACTGATACCCTGTTGTAATTAATCAGTGCTCTGTTACTGTAAAAAGGCAAACATACACTAACCACCTTCACTATGATACACCACGTCAATATGTGTTTCTGAGACAGACGAGTAACTTCTACGGCAATGTACGTTTACTGCTTTCTGCTGGAACCGGCCCTAAAATTTGAATACTGTTATCGCAAGGGACTAACTATATTCATGATGTATCAACATGAAATAATGTGAGTTACAGTTGGTTCATCGTTTTTCTCGCGTAGGAAAGCAGTTCCCACAAATACCTTGGTCTAGGAAAGACAAATATCTTTCTAATTTACAATTTAAACCATAAATTCATATTATCAAAGCGTGCCTAAACCTAATTTCAGTTATTCTATATTTTTCACATATTTTATTTAGTTTGAACTGAACATGATACTTCGTCTGTAATTGATTCACGCGCCTTTAATGTTATTATTACTTACATGTCTCGTTGTTTATTTCCATTATTATGTACTGTTTCTTTGGTGAGAATATGATTCTTATGTATTTTTTGTTGTTCAAAACGTTCAAGAAGGTTCCTTAAAGCACACATTGTGTACTTATATCTTCTAGTACAGTCTACATGTCTAACAACTACAAGAGCAGTCATAATGTCGATAGAAAGATCTAGCAACTATTGGAATATTTTATGCGATATTTATTACAATATGCAGAAAGTTAACCATATTGTACGATTTTTTTATTGGATAACTATTTTCTACGTTTTTTAAAATTATCCTCATATGCAGTCACAAAGATAATCGTGACATACCCCATACAGTGGGAATTTCCAAAATGAAATAGAACAACATTACGTAAATCATGCAAAATTACTGGGAAGCGCACGTCGTCAGCTGGAAAAGATTCAGCTAACATTACCGAAGTTTTGGAAATTGAACTAGAAAATAAAGTTACGCACATCCTGTCACATGACTCATAACATACTTCAGTTCCCTCATACAATAAAAGCCATCTCCATACTAAATTAATAACGTAACCTGCTGCAGATGGTGCCCTCTTGGTCTTTTATAAGCTTGCACTTTTAAACTTTTTAAACGTTGTTTACAATTATTAGTCGATATTGAGTATATGTAATTACAATAATTATTTTGCTTTAAAATTCTACCTTTAAAATTAAAATTTAAATGTTGACTTATTATTGGAAGTGGTCACGGTACCCTTCATACGTTGTATCTTCAGTTATGGTATTCAGTCACAACTGCGATTTATTTTAGGTGATCACCGGTTTCGGTCGTTATCTTCACATCTTTTCCGCTGGCCGGGGTGGCCGAGCGGTTCTAGGCGCTACAGTCTGGAACCGCGCGACCGCTGCGGTCGAAGGTTCGAATCCTGCCTCGGGCATGGATGTGTGTGATGTCTTTAGTTTAGTTAGGTTTAAGTAGTTCTAAGTTCTAGGGGACAGATGACCTCAGAAGTCACATAGTGCTCAGAGCCATTTGAACCATTTTTCACATCTTTTCAGCTTCGAAAGTAACACGTCAACTTCGTCACCTTGTGAATGACTATTGAACATCAAAATACATTGAAGCCTAATGTTTTTAATGTTAAGGAAACCACACATGGTGACGTAGTTCTCAGCCGAAAAGATCTAAGAAGGCTCAAAGACTGAAAACAGTATTCGCAAGTGTGATTGAAATAAATAATCATTTATAACACTTAAATACCTCAGTCCGCGTCCTTGGATCCACAAAATGCAAGCACGCTAGAAAATATAACGATATGGTGAACTTTTAAAAAAGTATCACTATGATAAACCGTAACTAAGATGTGTTGCTGCGTTGCAGACTCATTTAATGCATCCCCACTGGCGTCTGATAACGTGTCTTTGTTTTGACATACTAATGGTTGCCTGGGTGACAGTAAGGAATTTTTTTGCTCCTAGTTATATATGAAATGGAATAATTCCTTCATTGACTTCCTGTAACACATTATTCCTTCACCACCGGTGCTACAATGAAACATTACCTCCTATAGTTCAGAGTGGCACGTCTTAAGCTTTCCTGTCACATTCCAACTTAATCGGAAATGTCTGAGTTGGAAGCTGTCGCTGATGAACTGTACTGATAGTGTTTTTTCTTCTGTCTGAGAATGTAGTCTTATCTTTATCAAATAACTGCTTTAACCTTTCATACACGTTTGTAACTACCGATTGCGGCAAATTTCTTACAACTTAACACTTTGTCTACATTGAAGTCGGCAAAAGCACGAGGGTTGCTAAACAATGCACAGAAAAAGGAATATATCGACGGTTGGGACTGCTACGGTCGCAGGGTCGAATCCTGCCTCTGGCATGGATGTATGTGATGTCCTTAGGTTAGTTAGGTTTAAGTAGTTCTAAGTTCTAGGGGACTGATGACCTAAGATGTTAAGTCCCATAGTGCTCAGAGCCATTTGAACCATTTGAACACATTACATCAATGAGGTTCTCCGCCCCCGGTAGCTGAGTGGTCAGCGCGACAGACTGTCAATCCTAAGGGCCCGGGTTCTATTTCCGGCTGAATAGGAGATTTTCTCCCCTCAGGGATTGGGTGTTGTGTTGTCCTAATCATCATCATTTCATACCCATCGACGCTCAAGTCGCCGAAGTGGCGTCAAATCGAAAGACTGCTCCAGGGGAACGTTCTACCCGACGGGAGGCCCTAGTCACACGACATATATATTAGTGAGGGTTCTGAGGAGTTTCTAGAGTTTTACCTGCCGCTTTTCATACCTGTCTACATATTGTTTTTTTTCATTGTGAAGCGAAGTCGTTTTACAAAAAAAGCTGTGCATCTACGCAAAGATAATATCATTCCGGACTAAGAATGCGCACTGAAACAAAAATATTGCCTCTCTCCGTGCGTACTCCGCCGTGAGTGGTTATACTAACTGGTGTGCGTGCGGGTCACAGGTCGATTTCCGCTTCGTGCAATTATTTATAAGTTAGTATTTGCTATTTCTGGCAGATTCTGAGACTTACCTATATATATGAACTATAGCAGACTGTGGTAATATTGTATGTACGTAAGTGTGAACTGGGGCCCAGTCGACTGAGGGAGGCATTTAAGTTCGATACATATCTTCGTGAATGCTTTAGGCGTAGTCACATTTGTTGACGACGGAGCCCTCATAACTTGCACTCGATTCCGAATTTTACGTCACAATATCTTGGCAGCAGATAGCAATGCGTATTCAGAAACAAAAATAGTAGGCGCAAGGAATGAACACACTGAAAAAATCGATTTCTGATATTTATATACGGAAATGAAAATACTGGCAAGAGACGTACTTTCGAACGCGAGAAAAGGGTGTAACACGCGAGTCACTATTATAGAGCGGATAGTTTTTAGTTAGATTGTGTTTAACACAAAACAGATGCACTCGAGGAAGAGACCAGAAGCGAAGAGCAAAAGGTCGCTGTCAATGACCTTTGTACCAAGCGAGACGGGAAACGCGAAAGGTGAACACCCTCGCGACCCCTGCCCGCTCAGCAGTCGCCGAGGGTTTGTTTGTACAGCCGAGCATAGCCGGCGTCGCTGCACGCATTGCAGATCATTTGCGAAGCCCTCTTGTCGTGTCAAATAAAAAATTTAAAAAGAATTCTCAATTTAGAAGTAACAGGGCAATTCCGTAATTTCCCACACGTACGCTATCAGTTCAAACGCATCCGGACAGATAAAAAGCGTCCGGACAGGTATTAGTGGGCATTAACGTGCCGTGTGTCCATCCTTCGCCTTTACGAAGGCTTTAACTCTGCTGGGGACAGTCGCAGTGAGGCGTCCGAATGTCTGTGGACGAAAGGCAGCCCGTTCTTCGACAAGTGCCAAACCCAGAGAACGTGGCGATGATCACCGCGGTGTGCAGCGAAGTCGAGGTTCTAAAACATCCCGGAGGTGTTCCATTGGGATCAGGACTGGGCAGGCCAGCCCATTTGAGGAATGTTATTGTCCACAAGCTATTGCCTCATAGATGGTACTTTACGACAGGTTGCATTGACTTGTTAGTAGGTTCATTGTTTGCCAACTGTTCCTGTACTGTACACAGTACACAGTGCTATAAAATGTGTTCAGCGTTTTGCTAAGGGCAGTGAGCGGATCACACCCTAACCGCGAAAAACACCCTCATGCCGTAACACCATCTCCTCAGTACTACACTGTTCGCATTACACACGGCATTCGCCAAACCCAAATCCTTCTGTCGGATTGCCACGGGGCATGGCGCGATTGATCACTCTAAATTACGCGTTTCCAGTCATCTGCTGTCCATTGACCTCTTTACACCACCTCCAGCGCCGCTTAACATTGACTACAGAAATATGTGGCTTATGGGCAGGTGCTACCATTTAATTCCCTCCGCACAGTCACTGTGCTAGCTGGTCTGCAGCTAGTACTTTGGAAGTTCGGGTCATGCCTTCGTCTGATTTCATGCGTCTTTATAGACACCCTCCGCCTTGCACGACTCTCACGGTCCGTTAGCAAATACGTCTCTCTGGTCTTGGCTTAGCTGTGGTTGTTCCTCCGCGTTTCCACTTCACAGTCGTATCACCAAAAGTCGACTTGGGCAGCTTTAGAACGGTTGAAGTATCAGTAATGGGTATGGATGGTGACATCTATTGATTAGTCCACGTTCCAAGTCACTGAGCTCTCCTGAACAAGCCATTCTGCTGTTACTGCTTCTCTGCTGACAACAAATACTCCCCCTGTAAGCTGTGGTTTCGCTTATTCTTGAATTGAGAACAACTGTGTAAGGTGAAATGACAAGTTTAATGTCGCAATTTTTAGGACAAAATCACAGCTTTTACACAGTTTTCAATTCGCCCGCATAAAAACAGCGCAATGGATAACGCATCTTGCCAACATCAGAAAGAGAAATAATCTTATACACAACAAAGTTAAATATTAACTCTCTGAAAGAACATTAACCCTAAGCACAATATTATGAAAGTTAAATTGCAAGTTTCTTTACATTAATCCTAAGCACAATAATATGAAAGTTTAATTGGAAGCTTCTTTACAAAATTGCTCCTACACATACGTTATGATGTTGGTCAGTACTACGAAAATCGTCCAATTCCAGTTCAAAGTTCGGTACTATTTAGGATGACAATCAAGTCTACGGTGGATGGTTAGTTATGTGACAAATCTGAGCGCAAGATTACCCAAGGCCACTCAAGTTTACACTGTACACGAGCTGGTGAACCAACAGACTTTACGCCTTTGCACACGGTATTTACCTTAAGCTGCGACGCGCTGCCGACTGCAAGGCCACTCTCTCCCGCTGAAATTCCTAAAAAAAACTAATCAGGCCTTTGCTGAACTTTCCAGCATAAACTTTCCCTATCTTTCTCGTTATGCGAGAAAACATGTACTCAGCCCTAGTCTTGGTATATGGCGATATACACGCGCATCGTTGGAGCAGCGTGCATATTATACTGCCCTCTCAGTTCTCGCAAGAACAATTAACTAATTTGGCTGGATCGTTTCTCCACCGTCGGAGCTAAACGTTGCTACAGCTAATTTCCAGTTGGAGTGCAGCTGCTGTGAACACAGTGTCCACACCAATTTCTTTTATGCGTTGTATAGAGCCTTAAGCACTCCGTTCTGCACTTCACGCCAGTTTAGAGAAGAGTCCCCAAAGTTTCTCTCTTGTCCTACTCATGGCAGAACTGCCTCCTTCCAGTTGGGTTCCTTTTTCACGTCACGGCTTTTTTCGACCAATAGGAGCGTTCCTTTTATTTTGTAGAAACTATCTCTACCAATCGCAATGTCCCTTCTATCAAACTGCGTCGAAACTTCCTAGGGCGTTGCCGCCAATCGGACGTTTCGTGCTCGTTCTAGACGCCTAAAGTACATTGACCTATCCATGTGTCGCACCCGCTGGACGAAATGCATCACTGGCTCTTGTTCGTATCCTGTTGGAATTCTGAAACGCAGCTTTATAAAGCTTTTTCTCTGTCCCTTGCGCAGATGTGCTGCTACACGCGGTCCTCCAGCCCGAATCACCTGGCCTGGGGTCGCTGACCTTCATCTTGCCACGCCTTTAAGTGGTTTCCGTTGTAACCCCCACAGTACGCTTTCGCTATGCTGTTGTACGGCTGGCTTTTCAAAACTAAAAGCGACTCGTGTTGCCTGTTCCACCTTCTGCTCAAAGACATGCATTATATAGGAATAGTGTATTATTGGCTGTCATCCCTTTTTGCATTACATACTGACAGGTAAATGTTCTCATAACCGCTGATTTACGTTACGTATCTTCACCCACTCATTGCGATGTATAAAGGTCTCATGTAAGGTGCGAATCTGACCATTTATTCTGCCACCTTACACCCTTCTTATATACTGGAATATTTGCCTCTTGTGACATCTAGTGGTCAATTCCGCATTACATAGGGGTTTCCAGATACTTTTGATCATATGGTGTACATGATAATTATGTGAATACAGCAAGAGGCACAACCATCAGCTGTGTAACCGAGACGGAGTTATCAACGAAGAAAATAAAGTCCTGAACCATAGTATTAGGACAAGCATGAGATGCTAGAGACCAGTAGAGATAAAAGCAACCTATTACCATTCCTGAGCGATAAATGCTGTTAAATGTTTCAGTAAGATTTTCGTGTGCCATTAATCTGATGTAACAAGAAACACGATTCATCCGACCAGGCATCCTGTTTCCACTGATCCATGCGATACTCTCCACTCGATACTCCAGTGTCCACCGCATTAGTAATTTCTGGAAAGATGTAGGGGTCGTTACTTCCAAGGCCCATGTTCAACAAAAGCGTCAAAGGGTGTGTGTGCTGCCTTCAGATATGCCACAGATCGCCGTCTATCCTGCATTACAGAGCGCGCAAGGCTCGGACTTCCACGTTCTGTGATGACGCGTCGACGTCCAACATGACAGCTGTTCATGATTTCACCGTCCCACGCCCACTTTTAATACACACTCACGATACTAGGACGCCAGCAGCCAACCGTCAATACCAATTCTGAGATGTTAGTTCCTAGACGCCGGGCCATAACAGTTTGCGGTTTGTCAAAATCGCTTACTTTTAGGAATTTCTCCATTTGCATCCTGTATCGCTTAAGTTTATGGATTTCCCCATTGCATCCTGTTTCGTCGGACATACTCGTATGTCGAGGAAACTACCCTTAAAAAAGGGAAGAATCAGCGAGGATCAAGACATGAAGATGAAGAAAGCAATGAAAACCACTGCATTAAGGACACACACAAAAAAAAAATTGTATCGATGGACAAGTGTGGCATGTAATTTAAAAAGTGTCATGTGAAGTCTCAATTGGCAAAGGATTCCGGATCTCCCGGAGGTGACTGCCAAGCGGGGGGGTGACCATGAAAAAAGGAATGAATAACCAACGAAAGGATAACATTCTACGAGTCGGGGCGTGGAATGTCAGAAGTTCGAACGCAGTTTGGAAGCTAGAAAATCTGAAAAGGAAAATGCTAAGGCAGAAACTAGATATAGTGGGGTCAGTGAATTGATATGGAAAGAAGACAAGGATTTTTGGTCAGATGAGTATAGGGAAATATCAACACAGCAGAAAATGGAATAACGGGAATAGGATTCGTTATGAACAGGAAGCTAGAGCTCGACGCCACCATTTTGATGACTTTTCTTTTGTCTTGACCGCACTTATCTTTCAACAACCTTACGCTTTTCGACTTAACGTCATTTTCAAAGGCAGTGTTATGTCAGACATATAAAATTGTTCGTTAGATACATTGTATCACGTAAATATTCTCGATCACATGTTTTCACTTGTCCCGTGATTGAGAATGTTGGCGTGATACAATGAATCTAATGAACAATTTTATGTGACTGACACAACGCTGCCTTTGAGAATGACGTAAAGTCGAAAAGCCTAAGGTTGTTGAAAAAATAAGCGTGGTCAAGACATACGAAAAGTTATCAAAAGATAGGGTTGTTCCCATCACAATCGACAGCAAACGAACACCGACAACGATAGTTCAGGTATACATACCGATGTCGCAAGGCGAAGATGAAGAGAGAGAAAGTATGAGGATACTGAACGGGCAATTCAAAACGTAAAGGAAGAGGAAAATATAATAATCATGGGGGAATGGAATGCGGTTTTAGGGGAAGGAATAAAAGAAAGGCTTATGGGATAATATGGGATTGGTACTAGGAGTGAGAGAAGAGAAAGACTAATTGAGTTCTCCAATAAATTTCAGCTAGTAACAGCTAATACTCCATTCAAAAATCGCAAGAGGAGGAGGTATACTTGGAAAAGGCCGGGTGATACGCTGAGATTTCAACTAGGTTACATCATGGTCAGATAGAGATTCCGAAATCAGATACTGTGTAGTGATGAAGAATAGGCTGAAGATTAAAGAGTTTACTCAGGAACAATCAGTACGCAAAGAAGTGGGATGCAGAAGTACTAAGGAATGACGAGATACGCTTGAAACTCTGAGGCTATAGATACAGCAATGAGGAATAGCTCAGTAGGCTGCTCAGTTGAAGAGGAATGGACATCTCTAAAAAGGACAGCCACAGAAGCAAGAAAGAAAAACGTAAGTTAAAGGAAGGTAACAGCGAAGAAACCACAGGTAACAAAAGAAATACTTCAGTAGATCAATGAAAGAAGGAAGCAGAAATATGTTCAGAAAATTCTGGAATACAGAAATACAAATAACTGGGGAATCAAGTAAATAGGAAGTGCAGGGATGCTAAGACGAAATGACTACGTCTAAAATGTGTAAAAAAAGAAAGGACAGACTCAGCATATAGTAAAGTCAGAACGACCGGTGAAATTAAAAGCAAGGGCGGTAACATTAAGAGTTCAACAGTAATTCCACTGTTAAATACAAAAAAAGGAAGCGTCTAAAGAGTACACTGCAGGCGTCGATGAGGAGGAGCACTTGTCCGGCGACGTGATAGAAGAAGAAACAAAAATCGGCAAGGAAGAGAGAAAGGATCCAGTAATTGAATCAGAATTTAAAAGCTTTGGAAGACTTAAAATCAAACTGATATGTTGGTAGCAGGTCTCAATGTTGCGGGGAGTGAAATGAGCAAGACCGTAGAGTATTCTCAAAAATGGTTCAAATGGCTCTGAGCACTATGGGACTCAAAATCTGAGGTCATCAGTCCCCTAGAACTTAGAACTACTTAAACCTAACTAACCTAAGAACATCACACACATCCATGCCCGAGGCAGGATTCGAACCTGCGACCGTAGCGGTCGCGCGGTTCCAGACTGAAGCGCCTAGAACCGCTCGGCCACACCGGCCGGCAGAGTATTCTCAACAACAAACTTTATTTACGAGGCATCGAAACAAGCAACACTGGTAATAGCACAGAGACGCAATGACATTACAACTTAGTAATTGGTCAATAATAAATGAAGTAGAAAATTCAGAAAACTCTTGCAAAGCAATAAGTGTAACATTTAAGAATATTTACCTTAATTGTGGACAAGTGGGAATGATTTCCTCCAACAAAATATTTTTTTTAAAACTTGAAACTTATGCAGCTTGCAGCAAAACTTGATTACAAAATATAGTTTTCTTGAAAAAAAAAAGATATATTTTAAGAAAAGACTTCAGGTGTATTATACATGTTCGATGCAAATACTTCAAGCAAACTTATTTGACAGAGTACTAACAAGCCTGGCGGCTCCAAAAGGAAATGAAATTCTTTGAATAGTTTAAAACGGCAAAAACATGACTTACAAGTTACGGTTATAAAGTCAGAAAAAGCTTATTAGAGGTAGAGTACATGCACCAATTACAGTACTGCTCAAACTTAGCAGCCTTCTGCGGTCGTAGAGCCCCTGAGGTGTACTGGCTGGTCACGCGGCAACGCGTGAGGAACAGCCTAGCCGGCTTAGAAAACACGCTCCTTCTATAACACATCAGACAAACTATTAGAACATAGCACGTTTTCGGCAACTGTGAAGTCAGTCAACATTTTGCATGCAAGATGATAAATCAAATATTAACCTACAGCCTTGCAAACAGCCAAAAACCCCGAAGTTCTTCAAAGCAAACTGCAATACTTTTAAGTACGGAAGAACATTTTCATTGCAACTTTAATCATCAAATGATTTAAGTAAGAGGCTAATTGAAATACTCTAGCAGTGCACAAAACCGTAAGAGCGGAGCTCATTATAGGGGTAAGATAAAACAACACCTTTAAAATTACAACTAAAACGGGATAGCATAATTTGAGCTGCTTGCGCGCGCAGTGGAGGAGGGGTAATCAGCACGTAATCAAGTACTGCAAGAGCAACCTGTGTCGGTAATTTGGTTGACTCACAATTAAGACTACACACGCTGCTATTCAATACAACATACTTCAAACAACATAAAAGACTTTACCAGACTCGCGCTTACAGAATTTGCCAGGCATCGGACTTAAAATAAATATATTACTTCACCAAAATTTGCCGGACGCAAGCTCTGTGCAGTTTGAACAATTTGCACATCCTTCGTAGACCCAGTAAATTACGCAATAGACACAGGCAGTCCTTTTAAGAAAAACTTCACCTACAAGGCGAGGAATTCCCACATTCAAAACGCGACAGCACATTTAAGGTGCCACAGCTCAACGCGAAAGTCGTAAAGGGCCACCCAACAGTTAATCGTACAAGAACGATCCTGGACGGGAAAACAGCTTACCCACCGGAATTAACGCAGGTGGCAACGGCTGACAAAAGTCCTGGCACGGTGAAGGCATATAGACGGTCGTATCCAGGCCTCTGCACAGCTACACTGTCCTCCAGGAGTCGCAAGGCATCGGTTCCGCAAGTTACGTGAAGTCTCACACCGCGTCGGCCGGCCGCTGTGACCGAGCGGTTCTAGGCGCTTCAGACCGGAACTGCTCAGCTGCTACGGTAGCAGGTTCGAATTTTGACTCGGGCATGGATGTGTGTGATGTCCTTAGGTTGGTTAGGTTTAAGTAGTTCTAAGTCTAGGGGACTGATGACGTCATATGTTACGTCCCATAGTGCTCAGACCCATTTGAAACATTTTGAACACCACGTCATCCACTCACTAGCGTTGCTTCCGTATTCGGCCAAAACAAACTCCGGGGTCGCGCGGTCCACCACCGACCACGGTAAGACCAGTACTCGGATGATGAAGACGACGACGACGACGACGACGACATCGACGACGACTGACAGGGTCACTGCCCTCTTTCGGTAACAAGGTAACTTCGCTGCGTCTTACTGCTGCGCCGACTCTCCTTCGAATAGCTCCGCGCGCGCCTAAATAGGCGATCGCGACCAATCGCCCCGCAGCAAAACGCGGGCACGGGAAAGAGCTGACACACCAATCATTCCAGAGATAAATTACGGCTCACGACCAGGCAGAAGAAACAGATAAAATTCCATTCGAATTTCTGAAATATTTGGGGGAAGTTGCAGCAAAATGACTGCACTGTTAACGTATGTTAATGTATAGGACTGGTGACATACCAGCAGACGAATCCTACTCCCGTTATACTATTTTCTGCTGCTGTTGATATTACCCTATAGTCATCTGGCCAGAAGTCCTTGTCTTCTGTGCATTTCACTTCATGACCCCCACTAAGTCAAGATTGAGCCTCAGCATTTCCCTTTTCAGATTGTCAAGCTTCCGTACCACGTTCAAATTGTGACATTCCACGCCCCGATACGTAGAACGTTATCTATCCTTCCATTGGTTATTCAGTCTTTTTCTCGTGATTACTTTCTCCCTGGTAGTTTCCCTGGGGAGATCCGAATCGGGGATTATTCCGGAATCTTTTGCCAATGGAGAAATCATCATGACAGTTATAGGTCACATGCCCTGTGGGTAAACATTATGTGCCTTTCATGCAGTGTTTTACATTGCCTTTTGCAGCTACATGTCGTTGATCATTGCTGATCCTTCCACCTTTAGGGCCAGTTTCGCACCCCTAGGGCAAGAGAGCGCCCTGAACCCCCTGTCTGCTCCTCGCCCACTTTGACAAGGCTGTTGGCAGAATGAGGGTGACTTATTATGCCGGAAGTATTCGGCTGATGATTTTTTTATTCTAAATCTTAGCGGTGGCGTGGTTCAAACCCGGGACCGAGGACGTTTTCGTTTCTAATCAAAGACACTATCCCTAGACTAACGGTACAGACTCGCTGCCTGTCTAGCCGTCTATAGTTGCGAAAGTGTTGCCTGTGCAGCATTTTGTGCACGAAATGACCTCTCGAGTGTGTCCCATAAACGTTCGACGGTATTAGTACGGGGCGATCTGAGTGGCCAAATCATTCGCTCGAAACTTCCAGAATGTCCTTCAAACCAATCGCGAACAACTGTGACCCCGTGACATGACCTGTTGTCATCCACAAAAATTCCATCGTTGTTTGGGAATGGTCTCCAAGTAACCGAACAGAACCATTTCCAGCCAATAATCGGTTCAGTTGGGCGAGAGGGGCAGGCCATTCCACTCCACGTAAACACAGCCCGAACCATTATGGAGCCACCACCAGCTTGGACAGTGCTTTGTTGACAACTTGGATGTATGGCTTTCTGGGAACTGCGCCACACTCGAACCCCTCTTACCAACTGCAGGCGGGATTCATCTGACGAGGCCACGGTTTTAGGAGCCCAGGAAAGGCGCTGCAGGCGATGTCGTGCTGTTAGCAAGGTGCTTGCGTCGGTCGCCTGCTGCCACAGCACATTAACGCCAAATATTCGCCGTACGATACGTTCGTCGTACGTCCGACATTGATTTCTGCGGTTATTTTACGTAGTGTTTCTTGTCTGTTAGCGGTGACAGCTCTACTCAAACGGCACTGCATTCGGTTGTTAAATGAAGGCCGTCGGCCACTGCGTTGTCCGTGGTGAGAGATAATACGTGAAGTGTGGTACTTTTCGGCACACTGTTGACTCGGTCGTTCTCGGAGTATTGAATTCTTTAACGATTTTCGAAATGGAATGTATCATGCGCCTAGCTCCAACTATCATTCCGCGTTCAAAGTCTGTTACTTCCTGTCATGCGGCTATAGTCACGTCGGAAACCATTCCACAATCACCTGAGTACAAAGGACAATTCCGCCAACGCTGTGTCCTTGACCAGTGGTCATCAAGTTTTGGCACATCAGTGTAGGAGCGTAACGCATGATGATACCTGGTTTTTCCAACTGGGCGTACGCCAGTGCCCGATTGCAAATGCCTGTCAGTGGTGCGGGCCGCCCACGCAGGCCGGCCTTGGTGCGCGTCCCTCTCCTCCTGGCCGCCGCTTCCTCCCCTCCCTCTCGTCTTTTGTTCTGCGCCGGCTAACAACGGCGGCTGGCTCAGCCCCGAGCGCCGGCGACCCACTCGCCTCCGCCAGCCGCCTGCCCCACCAGCCGCGCGCCCGTTGTCGCCTCGCCAGGGCAGTAGCACTGCTCTCTGCAATAATCACGGCCCCTTCGGCGATCGCGTAACACGTCCACACCCCAACACCGCCAGGTGGCGCAAGTAATGTACAGAACCAGTTTTGTGCAGGTCGTTCCCCACAGCTCGTAACTATTTGAAGAAATCCACACTTCAGAACTGCCAAGAGTTGCTGATAAAATACGCTGTCCAGTGACATTTATTTGACCGAAGCTGTGAAGAGCCTGAATAACCACCTTTTGCAACGTAGACCGCTGCGAGGCGAGCAGTAAGAGAATCAGTGAAGCTCTGGAAAGTACCGACGGGGATGTGGATTCACGCCGACTTCAGTGCCCAGTGCCGTTGCCAGATGCGCCAGGTTTCTCAGTTGAGTGTCCATGGCGCTTACAGTCCAACACATTCTCGACTGGATCTAATACAGGGAAATTTGGTGGCCAGGGGAATACGACAAATTCATCTTGCTGCTCTTCTACCCACGCACATACAACGCGAGCTGTGTGAATCTTTGCATTGTCCTGCTGTTAGATGTCATTGTGTCGAGGTAAAACAAACTGCATGTAGGGATGGACATGGTCCCCATGGAGATATGTATACTTCTGTTGATCCGCTATGGCTTGCAGAAGGACACGAAAACATTCCCCAGACCACGTCACTCCCTCATCCAGCCTACATACACACTTCGCTTTTCAGACGTGTCACACCGCACCTGCAATCGGTCTTCCGTCCGATGGACCATAAAAAGTCATTCATCTGAAAAAGCCACCTGTCGCCACTCAATAGGTGTCCAGTTACGGTAATGGCGTGTAAATTCCAGCCTTCGTCACCTATGAACGGCAGTCAGCATGAGAGTGTGAACCAGGCGCCTGCGGTGGACACCCGTATGAACCAACTTTCGCCGAAGAGTTGTTGAGGAGACGTTGTTAGCAGCCCCTTGCTTCATCTGGGCGGTCAGTTTCTCAACAGTTGCACGTCCATTCTCCCGTTCGCATCTCCTCCGCAGCTGCCTTTCACCCCCGTCAGCTATAGCCCACGTTGCATCACAGTTGCCTCGGCTCCGGTTTTGGATAATGTCATGTAGTTCAACTGAACACGTACGAATGCTGAGCTGGTACAAAAGATTCTCAGTGTGTTAATTTCACTCCAGGTACCTCTTAACTGCAACATCTACACACATCAAAAAAAGTTTTGCATCACACCGGTTCCCAGAACTCCTGAAGATAGACGTTGACTGTGGATATTGTATCACAGACACAGTCAATTTGACTGTTCAGACATGTCACCAACCCTGCCCAAAGATGTAAACAACCATGGATGAGCAGCGCCTATCAGACGAACGGGGTCCGACAGCCGATCAGTTCCAGTCCAGGAGGTACACGGCTCGTGTTGTCTGTAGTTCACCCATGCCTAGACGGTCAATACCGCGGTTCGATCGCGTTGACATTGTTTGCCAGGAACGGCTCTCAACAAGGGAAGTGTCCAGGCGCCTCGGAGTGAACGAAGGCGATGTTGTTCGGACATGGAGGAGATATAGAGAGACAGGAACTGTCGAAGACATGTCTCGCTCAGGCCGCCCAAGGGCTACTACTGCAGTGGATGACCACTACCTACGCATTATGGCTCGGAGGAATCCTGACAGTAACGCCACCATGTTGAATTCGTGCAGCCACAGGACGTCGTGCTACGACTCAGACTGTGCGCAATAGGCTGCATGATGCGCAACTTCACTCCCGACTCCATGGCGAGGTCCAACTTTGCAACCACGACACCATACAACACGGTACAGATGAGCCCAAGAACATGCCGAATGGACTGCTCAGGATTGGCAGCACGTTCCCTTCACCGATGAGTGTCGCATATGCCTTCAACCAGACAATCGTCGGAGGCGTGTTAGGAAGCAACCCGGTCAGGCTGAACGCCTTAGACACACTGTCCAGTGAGTGCAACAAGATGGAAGTTCCCTGCTGTTTTGAGGTGGCATTATGTGGGACCGACGTACCCCGCTGGTGGTTCATGGAAGGATAGTGCAACCATATCGGCAGCATATTGGCGAGGCATTCGTCTTCATGGACGACAATTCGCGCCGCCGTCGTGCACATCTTGTGAATGACTTTCTTCAGGATAATGATCTCGCTCGACTAGAGTGCCCAGCATGATCTCCAGACATGAAGCTTATCGAAAATGCCTGGGATAGGTTGAAAAGGGCTGTTTATGGACGACGTGACGCACCAATCACCGCGAGAGATCTACGCCGAATCGCCGTCGAGGAGTGGAACAATCTGGACCAACAGTCCCTTGATGAACTTGTGGATAGTATGCCACGACGAATACAGGCATGCATTAATGCAAGAGAACGTGGTACTGGGTATTAGAGGTACCGCTGTGTACATCAATCTGGACCACGACCTCTGAATGTCGCGCTGTATGGTGATACAACATGCAATGTGCAGTTTTCATGAGCAATAAAAAGGGCGGAAATGATGTTTATGTTGATGTCTATTCTAATTTTCTATACAGGTTCCGGAACTCTCGGAACCGAGGTGATGCAAAACTTTTTTTGATGTGTGTACTTTTTCACTTGAATTACTCTGTGTCCCTCCAATTTTTTATTGATTCTCTCTGTTTATTATTGAAGCGTTATGCATAGCGTTGAAGCCAATAAATTAAAAGTGTCACCAGACCCCTGAAGCCTCAATATGACCTCGAAGGCAAGAGAAGAACAAAAAAGTGAATGGTAATTTGTGTAGTTCATACAGAGCTTGGAGCAACACTCTCTGTTTGACGCTTGTTAGGCGCAGTTGCTGCTATTCTATTCACGTTGCCGAGCATTTATACTCACAGATGTGAGTTGGCATGTTACTGAACGTGTAACTCAATAACCAGGCACTGTGTTGAGCGTTTGAAACTGTTTGAATCTCCTGTCACCCAAGTGACTTTTAAAAACTGTGTCTGGGTTGAGACCAACTTCACACTTGAATTTTTGTGAACGGAGTAAAA
Source organism: Schistocerca nitens (assembly GCF_023898315.1). Taxonomy (NCBI): domain Eukaryota; kingdom Metazoa; phylum Arthropoda; class Insecta; order Orthoptera; family Acrididae; genus Schistocerca; species Schistocerca nitens. Next base: position 563,498,432 of record NC_064617.1, read on the forward strand.
TAGCACAGTGGTGACGCTATTACCAAATCAGCAAACCAGTCTCCACCCGCAGTCCACCCTCACACTCACCTGGTCCGGCACACAGTTTTAATCTGCCAGGATGTTTCAGTACTGCATCAGATCGCCCATAGGCTAGTACGGCTACGCTAATGAGTATACAGCCGCCTTCTTTCCCCATTCTTGCGCAACTGAGCCGATGCTCCGTCTTATTGTCTCGTCTAGCTGTTAACCTGTAAGCTCCCTTCCCGAAGCTGAATGATATTGTTGTAGCCACTGGCGCACTCCTGACCCGTTATCCCACATTTTCCATTTCTTCGGAAAATCGGTTGTTATTAGCGATGGTAATGCAGCTGCTTTAGTATATCGGTGTCAGCTACATAGTGAGAAATAAAACAGCATGATACCGACTAATATATTGGGAGAACTCACCGGAGAGCGAACTTGAAAATATCCTGTGTAACTGCGCGTATTGAAGAGATCGTTCTAATGACTCATTTCGAATGGCTTGACTACTGAGAAAGCATAATAGCTGCAGACTGCAACAGTTCTTTTTATTTGGTCACGTAGAATGCCGTCAATGCCATATTCGTCTTACTAAATAACTAGAAGAGTAAGTTCCTCGGACTGTAAATACGTAAAGGCTTAAAGCTGTATGCCGAATTGTGCTTATAACACGCAGATCTTCCTTTCGCTAGCAAAGGTCTTACCAACTAAGTGATTGAGTACGCCTCTCAGTCTCGCACAATTCTCTTGTTCTCTTTCAGTCCTCCGGGAAACTCTCTCACACATGCGTTACTCACTAGCAGTCGTGGGAGAAAGTGTGTAGTACGAAAGATTTTAGTCGAAGCCTGAGCGGTGTCTAGATGGCCTACTTGATAAGGGAAATATCTATGAAAGGCATCAGAATCTCGAATTTCAGTCAGTCATGGGGTTCGTTAGAGCAAACACGCCGCTACCGTTGGCAAGATACTTTCTTTCCCGTAGCTTATTTATTTGCTGTTGTATATACTCGGAAAAAATCTACGAGCTTCTTCACTTACAACCGAAAAATTCTTAATGTAAATCGTTTTGTCTCTCTTCATATCTCTTTATGAGTGCATTAAACAATAGGGATTTACATCACACGTAAATGATCTCCAAATCCTGCTGTGCTCGCCTACTTCAGAATCAGTGTTTTGCATTTGTCTGTAATGTGACCAGCTGCGGCGTTGCGAGGCAAGTTTTCGTCACCTGGGCTTGCCAGTGGAGCACTAGAGGACCCGAGCAAATACGGAAAAAAGTGGCTCCAAACAAAAAGAATGACCTGAAGAAGAGGAGCAGAAACAAGCATCCCAAGAGCGTCTTCCTTTTCAATTTCAAATTTAGAAATGTTCCCTCGACGGACGTCGCACTATGATCCTGATGAACATCTTTTATCATCAGACTGGATTAAAACGTTGTAAGACACACAAAACATTCTGAGGGTCTCACATAAAGTGTACACAGTTTCGAAACGAGGTATTTTCGGTATCGGGTTGTACACTGCGTGGTTAATTCAGCTCCTCCCAGTACATACATGAAGTTCAATCTATACATCCAAGAAACGATGACGGAAATAAAAGGGGGGATGGAAATTTAGTGGGAAGTTTCGTTGATGACAGTGCTATCCTGAGTGGAGGGGACGAAGGATTTGTTGAATGGAATGAACAGTGTAATGAGTACAGAATATGGACTGGGAGTAAATCGAAGAAAGGTAAAAAATGAGAAGTAGCACAAATGAGAGCAGTGGGAAACTCAACATCAAAATTGGGGATTACGAAGTAGACGAAATTAAAGAATTCTGCGACCTAGGCAACAAGATATCCCTTACTGGACGAAGCAAGAAGGATATAAAAAGATTAGTATTGGCAAGAATGGTATTGCTGAACAAGAGAAGTCTGTTAGTATCAAACATAGACCTTATTGCAGGAAGAAATTTCAGAGAATGTACGTCAGTGAAACATGCACTGTGAGAAAACCGAAAAAAAAAAATAAAAGGATTCAAGCATTTGAGATGTGGTGCTATAGATGAATGTTGAAAACTAGGTGTACTGATAAGATAAGGAACAGGAGTGGACCCAAAATTGAATCTTGTGTGACTCCTTTTGAGAGCCGGCCGGGGTGGCCGAGCGGCTCTATGCGCTACAGTCTGGAACCGCGCGACCGCTACAGTCGCAGGTTAGAATCCTGCCTCCGGCATGGATGTGTGTGATGCCCTTAGGTTAGTTAGGTTTAAGTAGTTCTGTTCTAGGGGACTGATGACCTTAGCAGTTAAGTCCCATAGTGCTCAGAGCCATTTGAACCTTTTGAGATTTCTCCCCAGTCACTAAAACTTTCTTTCCCTCCAACATTGTTTCAAATAGTACAACCTTTTACAGTCTGTTTGTTAAGTACGATTCAGAGCAGCTCTGTGTAGAGCCATCAGTTCCATAAAACATGAGTTTTTTTCTAAGGAAGTTTGCGGTTATACATCAACAACTCGAGCAATTTGCAGTGGTGTCATGGGGAATACAAATACAATAGCTCCTGTCTTTCTTTATATGACGTCACCACATTTTATTGCGCTGATTCGAGACAGCCATCTGAGACTTGGACACCACTCACTGTTACGATATATGTCAGCAGTGGAGATCACTGCGCCAAAGCGACCAGTAGCCTCTTTAAAGGTGGCAACTAATAGAGATTGAGAAGTCTGGAAAATTTCCATGAAAGAATGGTTCTTCCTGCGCCTTAATGTTTCGCTAGGCTGATTATTCCAAGGATCGTACGAAGGATTTCAGCAATGTACAGCGTACAGTCCATCGTTGACAGCCATTTGAACTGGTCAGTGTGTCGACTGGGATTGAAAATGGAAAAAACAGAGTTTCGTGCTGTTATTAAACATTTTCATCTCAAGGGCTGGAGTGCTGTACACATAAAATAAGAATTGGGTGAAGTTCAGGAGGACTTTGCACTATCATTGGAGACCATTTGCTTTTGGCTTAATGCATTAAAACTTGGTCGGCAAGCACCGAAGATGGAGCGCGCTCCGATCGTCCAGTTGAGGTCACTACAAAGGAAACCATTGACAAAATCCGTGATAGAGTAATGCAAGACCGCCGAATAAAAATTCGTGAGGTTGCGTGTACTGTAGGCATTTCAACAGAGCGTGTGCATAGCGTCCTCCACGGATCACTGGCTATGAAGAAGCCGTGTGTGAGGTGGGTCTCGCGATTGCTCACAGTCGACCAAAAGCGTATCCGGCACATTTCTACACAATGTCTGGCGATTTTTAATAGCAATCTGCAATACTTTTTGCGCCTATTTGTTGAAGAAACCTGGATCTATCGGTAGACACCAGAGTCAAAACGGCAGTCAAAACGATGAACAAAGGCTGGTGAAAGTGCACCGAAAAAGGCAAAGACCCTTTAGTCAGCTGATAAGGTGACAGCCATTTCTCTTTTTTCAAAAAATTTTGTATTCCCAGGGAATAATTCCTAGAGGTTATTTGGAAAACGGCAAAACCATAACTGGACCCCATTATGCTTCATTGTTGAATAGTTTGAAACCTGCGTTGACTGAAGAAAAACAAAAGTTGACACGCTAGAAAGTGCTCTTTCACCAGGATAATGCACCATCGCGCACATCAGCGATAACAATGGCGAAAGCACGTGAATTGGGCTTTTAACTGGGTCCTCATCCATCCTATTCACGAAACTTAGTCACAAGTGACTTCTTATTGTCCTTTACTTGAAACTTTTTCTTGATGGGAAGAATTTTCATCAAATGAGGAAATGACAGTTGCAATCAACGAGTATTGTGCAGAGTTTGACAGAACGTATTTTTGCGATGGGATGAAAAAGCTGGAGGATCGTTGGACCAGATGTATATCCCTCAAAGGAGTTGTTTACGAAATAAACTTTTCTGTCTTGCTTTTTTATCAGTATCAAACAACCCTCGTATTTTGTCCGGTGATTTGATTACCGATTTCGCGTTCCTCCATTATGGTGATCGTGAGAAGGGTGGACTTGAGCTGCGAGGTGTAGTGGGTCGTGTCCCGTGCTTGCCAGCCTTAACATTTAACACGTTGGCACGCTCGTTTGGGGCAGCTGCGGCGGTCGCGGGGGCGGCGGAGGCGGAGGCCGTGACCCGGTGGCGGGCCGCGGCGCATGCGCGCTGGCACGGGCGTGACCTCCGGCGTGCGCGCACGCACGGCCCGCCGCCCACGCCTCCCCCGCCGGTACCCTGCCCCCCTGCCCCCTTGCCCCCCTCGCCGGTGCCTTTTTGTTGCTGCCGCGGCAGATATGCGCGGCAGCCTCGCCGGCGGATACCACGCGCGCCGCAGCTTCCCTCGCCAGCTGCCGGCTGCCCGGCTCGTCCCATCGCACCGCCGCGCTGCCGGCTAATGGATTTTCGATAATTTGGAATACCGGCCGGCCCTCGCCTACAGCGCCAACAAGAAAATTGAAAGCGGTCGTCTGGTGGGCAAACCGCCTGAGCCCCAGTGTCGGTCTAATATCTGTGGCCGCCGCGACACTTCCCGGCGTCGAGGTAACTGGCGCCAGCCAATCAAAGGCAACCGCTCGGCGCGAGTAATTACTGCCAGCGAATTAATGAGCTGATGGCTTCTCTGACAGCAACAACCGCGCTGTAGTAAGTGGCCAGAGGAAGGCGCGCGGACGACACAGATTCTCTCTCTCTCTTGCTGCCATGTCCCCCTTCCACCGTGCACAATTCACTGCCAGCTCGCTTTCTATCAGTCCCTTACCGTCTGGCAGAGAGTTGCGTCGTTACGCAACACGATTACATTTCGACTGACCTTCTTCTTTCTTAATAAGAACTCTCGTTTACTTATTTTACCGAATTCATTTACTGTTATAAAAGCCACTTGCGAACTGTGTAACTACCGTGTCATTCTCATTTTTATCTTCACAAACGGAAAATTTATAGCAACACCTACATCTACAATTACAAGGCACCTTAGAGTGTGTTTCGAAGGATATTTCTTGCACCACGATCAAGTACCATAACTAAGCACTGAGGAAATCCCAGGAGACTTTTGCACTAACATAGGATGATATGATATAAAAAGAAAATACTGTCCGTTTCCGCGCGGCTTTGCTCGCGTATGTCCACATATACTGATCTCCTCCTACTCCTTCACTGTGTCCATATCTTCCTTCTCCTATGTTCGTCTCCACCTCCTCCTCTCTACTTCTCCTCTCACCTGTCTCTCTTTGTTCATTTTGTATTGCCCCATCTCTCTTTCACTCTTGTCCTGCTCCCCTCTCCCTATCCACCTCCTACTCCCTATCAACCTCTTGCTCCCTATTTATCTCCTGCTCCCTGCTCATTATAAATCTCCTCCTCACCCCTCTCCCTATTCATATCCTCCTGTTCCCCCGCCCCCCTCTCTCCCCATCCTCTTAACCGTACCCCAGCTGCCCATCTCCCCTGCAGAACAGTTCGATAAAGCAGACCAGTGCTACTCTCACAACACACCAGTTGTGTGTGCGTAAGCTTACATGTCTGCAGTTTGGAAACAATTTTTTTTTTCCTATGACTAATAGGTTGCGCTGCCAGTGAAGCAATTTTATAAAGTAGATGCTACTCCAAAACAACACATTTATCTTTCGGGGTGGATTTGGTTGAAATCGATCCAGAGACTTGAATGGAGACGTCAGACTTCATTTAGAAATGCGCCAACTGCCTTACCGCAGTGGCAACACCGGTTCCCGTCACATCACTGAAGTTAAGCGCTGCTGGGCTTTGCTAGCACATGGATGGGTCATCGTCCGGGGCTGCCGAGTGCTGTTGGCAAGTGGGGTGCACTCAGCCCTTGGGAGGCCAATTGAGGAGCTACTCGACTGAGTAGTGGAAGCTGTCACAAAAACTAACAACGACCGAGAGAGCGGTGTGTTGACCACATGCCTCTGCGTATCCGCATCCCGTGACGCCTAAGGATTGAGGACTACACGGCGGTGGTCGGCACCGTTGGGTCTTGAAGGCCTCTTCGGAAGGTGTTTATTTATTTGCTTGGGAATGTGAAGTCCAAGGTGACACTTCACATTTGGTTCGGAATATTACCACTGGTGGCGAACCTGTTTATTGTTACGATCCCGCCGGCCGCGGTGGTCTCGCGGTTCTAGGCGCGCAGTCCGGAACCGTGCGACTGCTACGGTCGCAGGTTCGAATCCTGCCTCGGGCATGGATGTGTGTGATGTCCTTAGGTTAGTTAGGTTTAAGTAGTTCTAAGTTCTAATGGACTGATGACCACAGCAGTTGAGTCCCATAGTGCTCAGAGCCATTTGTTACGATCCTGAGAAGAAAAGTCAATGAGCTCAACGGGTCTTTCGAACTGAAACTAAGCCTGCAAAAGTCCCACAAATGCACAGTGCTGATAATAAGGTAATTGCTAGTTTTAAGAGTTACGCAACTCAGTCGATAAAAATGGAATCCTTACAGGAGGACTTTGTTGTACGTCCGTCTGCCCAGCTGTTAAAATCCTTTTCTCTCAGGAATGAGTAAAGGTGCCAAATTTCATTTATGTCACTAAGGTTTACGGTGCCTCGGCACTGGTTAACATTTAAGCGAAAATTATGTTACAAACTCAATCATCAAACCTGTAGGCCACTTCCCATTGACCTAGAATGATAAAATTTGACAAGAAGCAATATTTCACAGTACAAGCAAAGGAAAAGAAATCTGAAAGTAGCCGGTTTTTAATTACATCAAACTCAAAAATTTTTTGATTTTTGTTTTCCGTCTCTTAAGACACCTATTTCTCAGGAAAATTTGAAATTTATGGCAGGTACTGAGGTCTAAGGTCCGTTCAGGGTGTAAAAAAATTTAAGCTTTTAAGTCAATTAAGTCAGAACATACATCCATATATGCCACATGTTTCGATACTCCCAAACTCTCAAGAAAACCTATAGATAAATGATTTTTGTAGATTTGAAGAAAACAGATATCCATCACCCGAAAATGTATGGACTAATTTTATTCCACTATAATTTCCGGTGCCTCACTGGCGCCATCATCAGGCTCCTATACACGAAACGAGATTACCCATCCAGTCGTTTGTGCTTACTAAAAGAACCACTTGCTATATCAAACTTGTTTCAGTAGATATCTTAACAATAGATGTGGAGCACTTCACATATCCAACGATAACATTTCCTTTCTATTTGTCCTGCTATGATTATTGACGATATAGCATTACAATGAAGGCTTTTTTTATAAAAAATTGTAATTATTGTTGTCCTGGTGGAAGACGTAGCGAAATGTGTACAGCTTTATCTCTCACAATATTATCGTTACCTATACTTTTTCTGTAAAAACTGCAAGGCAATCTAATGAAATATTGCTATCGTTATCATAAATTCTTATGTATGCCGTAAAACTTGTATTATGAAAGCCGTTACTCCGACAAGCTAGTATTCTATGAAGCATGAAAAATCAGTTCTGTAATATCCGTCTGCGATTTTTAAAAATATTCTCTAAGGTCTCCCAACAATTATACTACAATGCTCCTGCACGTAACAGACAACTTAACTCGTCCTGCCGCTGCAACTGCATAAATATATTGTGTCCAGGAATGTGCTAAAATAATTCAAAATAAATGCTGCGATCCACGCAGAGTACAATGCATGGTCAGAGCTACTGATGCGACTATTTCTTTGTTTTATTTTTAAAGAAATGAAATGATCACGAGGGATTTAGTCAACAAGCCTTAAGCGACGTAAAAAATGAAAGGTATCAATAAAAACTTTTAATTTACTATATTGCGAAAACTGAAGATTTGTACACTGACAAACCTTACTCAGACCTTACTTTTCCATGGACAGTTTATTTAGCAAAAATTATAATTATTGCACAATGTCTATAATCAGTAATCACGTATCTGATCACAACAAAAGTATGAATATTACTTTCAGTGTATGCGTACACAAATCTGATAAAATCCGCGCAGTACACAGGCAAGCAACAATTAAATGCAGCATAAACGGCAACTCTCCTAATGTGGCTTTTCTCCATCCGCTCTCGGTATGTTTGCTCGCTACCACTCGCTATAATAATATCTGTGACTCAGAGTTTGTGTATGAACGCAACAGCGGAATCAGTAGCCAACTTCCCCAAAAAAAAAAAAAAAAAAAAAAGTGAACGTCCAGTTTTCAACATGATGTGGACCTGAAAACTATATACTTAAGAGTAATAGATTAGAAAGAGGTAATATGTAAAGCGAAAAATGCAATCCGTCTATGAAAGTAAAAGAGGTTTTACTTTTACGTAACTGAGTCGTAGAGAAAACCATACTTCTATTGCCAACATCTGACAGTTTCGCTGTGAGTAGGGGTATCGTTGCCGTGGAGCAACGACCAAAGCAGAGCTCTTCCTCAGCGTAATGAGGCAAATACCTCATACTCCGCATAATCACTGCATAATGCATGGCGACCACTTGTTGCGTACCAACTCGAGTGAAACAGCCACAAATCGTATTCTAGGGACAGTGGATATCGTTTACAATTGAAAAAGGGAGCAGGGAGAGAGAGGGGCAAATAAAATAAAAGAAAGAAACGTATTGTAATTTTTGCGCTTTATGGTCGGCATGATAAATCAGCATGCTTAATTCAGTGAATGCTGTACAAGAGTCATGATTTTTCTTCGGTCTTGTTACAATTTGAAAATACTCTTAATTAATTGGTCCTCTTCTTACATCGTTTTACGAACACTAAATTTGTTTTTTAAAAAAGGCAAAAGACACACACTGAGAAACCAGTATACACAAATTATACAGTGCTATACTAAAAACAATTACATTTCATTCTGTCACGAACACGCGAAGAACTGCATAAAAAGACTCGCCCACTATTTCCATTTACTGAGGTCATCTCTTAGATGTTTTACACCTAGCAACATTTACGGATAACAAATGCCAAACCGAGACTGAATATTCTCGGTGCACTGATGTTTTCAGTCGGCGAGAGCGCGTCGTAAGTCGTGGCTACACAGCTCATCGGATAAGGTCATTATACACAGTTTTAATTCGTCAGGAAGTTCCAAACAGAGCAAACTCCGATGCAGAGTGAGACAGTCATTCTGGTATGTATTCTTTTCTTTCATCCTTTGTTCCGCTATGTTTCTCGCGTCCAGTCGGAATAATCTGGGGCGATCAACATGTTTTAGAATCAGTCTGCACTTTTTATATGGGCTTCACGATTCTTTTCTTGTGATAAATATTTCTATTTGTGTGCATAATACACTGCCAAAAAAATTCTCGCTCCAGGAAAGACGATGTTGATTTTGTTCCGATGACAGCATATGCCACCTGGGGGATAGCAGATGTACTTACAGTGCTTTCAGTACATAGCGTAGTGATTAGCTACCAGAACGCTTTCTGTATCTACCCTTCAATGGAAAATGCTCACAGCTAAAAGTTTCAGTGTGGTTCGCACGTGTGAGGCAAGCAGGCCATCACGAGACGGAGACGCACTCGTGCTTCTGACAGCCAACTGAGCGAGTTTGAAAGGGGTCAAGTTGTGGCCTTCCGAATGGCGGGATGGTCCATTAGGAGAACTGCCACACAATTTAGACATGCTGCGTCAGTTGTGCAACGATGCTGGTTTCAGTGATTCCGTGAACTTTCTCACTCCCGTGACGAAGTTCTGGATGTCCATGCAGCACAAACGTCCACCAGGATCGTCGCATTCTAAGGGCAGCAGTGGGAGATCGTACACCTACCACACCACAGATATACAGTTAAGACGGACTGTGAGCCTGGACGTGTGAACACGAACTGTTGCGAACTGGTTATTAGCAGTGGGACTACAGGCGCGCACACCTCTAGCCCGTCTTCCACTGACGGCACAGCATCGGCTGGTGCCATCAGAGGATCTTTTCGAAGAAGGAATGTCGCACCGTGAACTTCAGCAATAAAACCAGATTCTACCTGCACGCAGGTGATCATCGATGGCCCGTACGACGTAGACCTGGCGACTGCTGTTTTGTAGAGTGTTGGCCCAAGGCACAGTGGTCCCACTTCGGGCCTTGTTGTCTGGGGTGTGATGAACTACAACTCTCGTTCACCTTTGGTGCTCCTGAAGGAGACGCTAACCAACGCTCGGTACTTGCAGAATGTCGGTAGACCAGTTCTTTTGCCGTTCTTGCAACAGGAATGTGTGATACGATGGGACAAGCAGTGACTCGTGCGAATCTCCAACCAAAAACTTCTCAGAGCTACGTGAACAGGCCGATAACGTAACCCAGGATAGCATTGCCACCTCTACGATCGATGCCAGAGGCAGCGCCTGCTATGCGGCCCGTGGAGGCTACATCACGTACTGATATGGGTGTTTCAGTGTGGGTCGATGCTCGGTACCTCAAGAATCACTTGTGTTATTGATCTGTAAATATAATCGTTTCATGTACTCCATATACACTATTGCAACAATAAATTTTGAGTGAATTGGAAACCTCTAAAGCGGTGTACCATTTTTTTCTGGCAGTGTATATTCATAAAGATGGAGACATCTGAGAGACTACATTTTTTCGTACTTGAATGGCTCTGTTTGACGTCTTTTCAAACTGTAATTATTAAAATTACGGATATAAGATCCGCCTATTATTCATGTCTACAGATGTTTGGATCCGTGGTATGAGGTCAAAAAGAATTAAAAAAAGACAAGCTAGGGAGAGAGAGAATCAAGCGCTCTCAACTGTTCTCGGTTATCGTCAGTGGAAACGAGAGTACCATCACAGTGCCGTATCCGTACAGGGAACGTCGGGTAACTGAAACAAAATCTTACAATCGCCATAGATCAGTTGTCAGATTGCTACGACGAGTCTAAAGTGCTGCTAAGGCTAAAATGTGCATTTTACACCAGCTTATTCGATAAGAAAGACGCCACATCCGTTATCAGCAGTGTTATTTGGCATGAAACATCTTGGAAGTATGTTAGATATCTTTAACCATTATCAATATTTCACTTGACACGACGATTGGGAAAATGTATCAACAGACTATGGCTCTGCGACTGTGCAGATGGAGGAAACGCTGTTTATTTCACTCATCTACGCCTACATTTCCGAAGTCTGTCTTTTTTCTGCATAGGAAAGACGCCAGAAAATTATCCTATGGTAAACATGGAAAACATAGTTTTCACGCTATTATATTCTAAAAAATTTAGTTATGAAATTTGGAAATCAACCTAGATAAAGTATAAACGCTTTTCTTTTCTTCTCAAATGAGCCAGTTTCAGTTCCTTATTCGTTGTTCTTTTCTTCCAGCGCTCTTTCATCTGTTCGCAGTGTTGTTTCGTCCTGTCTTGTGACCACTTCACACTAATTTTTTGCTCTCTCCTACCTTAGAACCCTTCCATATTCAATACTCCGTCCGTAAACACATATGTCAGTTGTTTCTTCAGCTTTCATATTATTTTTTCCTAACCCTCGTTTTTACTTTGTGGATCCAACTTGTTGTTGACTTTTTATCCCACAAACATCTGAAGATCTTTTCGGTTAATATACTGCCGCGCATTCCATATAAATGTCCAAAAAATACCAATCTTCTAATGTATTTTGTATCTTTTGATAAAACTCATTGTTACTTCGTGTCAGCCTTCCATAGTTTTTCGAAGTCCTGATTTTTCCCCATGATTTGCTTTTCTGTATTTCTAATTTATCTAGATAGTTATAGACATTATGGGTTCACTACTAAGTTGTAATGCGGCATTTCTGCGTTTTTAGACAGTCATTATTATTTTCTTTTTTGTAAAGGTCCCTAGTTATAAAAAAAAATGGTTCAAATGGCTCTGAGCACTATGGGACTTAACAGCTGAGGTCTTCAGTCCCCTAGAACTTAGAACTACTTAAACCTAACTAACCTAAGGACATCACACACATCCATGCCCGAGGCAGGATCGAACCTGCGACCGTAGCAGTCGCATGGTTCCGGACTGAGCGCCTAGAACTGATAGACCACCGCGGCCGGTCCCTAGTTATACTATAGCCTTTTACAAACCATTTTCTCATATTATCTCCCCAAGGTAATGAAATATTTGTTTTCAGAAATTTCAGTAGACTTTTAATGTTTGTTAAAAAAATTTTCTGCAGAAATGCTTAAGCCAATCCTACTCGTTATTTCTTCGAAAGTATTACTTTGTATTACAGCAGATCTCACATTTTCAGAAAGTATAGCAAATCATCCGCAAATGCGATACAGTTTAATGTAATATTTTCGTTTCCTCTTCCCAGAATTGCTGAAATTTTATATTTCTTTAGACTTTCAGTTCAATTTTTTATTGTTTTTTCCAGAACACAATTGAAGTAGTTGGGATTAGACTGTCACCTTGCCTTACACCTGTGCTTGTTTCGAAGGGCTAAGGTATTTCTCCCATTGATTTCACTATAGGTACTGCGTCTGTAAGTCTTTAACGGATTTCCTAACTTAGAGTTTGCAACAAATTCTCGCATTATTTTATCTATATACAGAGTGATTTTTTCCATTGTGTACAAACTCTAGGGATGATCGATGAGAGAATACAGAACAGAAAAGATCTAATGAACTTATCTCCGGAAGTGCATGGCTTCCATATCTATAGACCATTTTTTTCAATCATACGCTGTAACAGAGACTGCGGTCTAATACGCGCTGTATTATGCAGCAACAGTTACAGATTGTTTTGACAATGGATTCTATGTGCCTCAACGCATGCGTGTACGCGCTGTAGCATTGCTCTTTTTCACACGTTCACATCGGTCAGGCTGCATCCGAACGGTGTCAAACGCAGCCTGAGTACACTGCTCCAGTGTCTCCACATCTGGAATGGGCTCTGCGTATACGAAACTTGAGATGACCCCATAACCGGAAATCGCACGGGTTGAGATACGATGAACGAGCAGGTCATGAACGAGTAGGCTATGCAATTGGACCCCATCGTCCGATCCATCGACCAGGGAAGACGGGATTGAGATACGACCGGACGTTAACGGTGCAGTGGGCTGGAGCACCATTATGTAGCAGCCACATAACCATTCGAATCATCAATGGCACTTCTTCCAGCAGGGGAGGCAGAGTCCCCGCATGAAACTCCAATAGTTCAGGGCTGATACGCGACGTGGAACGAAAATTATCCCAGCCCACACATTCCGGCAGCACCGATGCTGATGGTTCGCTGTCGCCGTACCTTGGTGGTTCTACGTACTATCCCACATATGACTGTTATGAAAGCTGAAGGTACCACTCCGCGTAAAGGTAGCCTCCTTTGCGAATAGGATGGATGATACAAATCCCAGAATCATGGTGGTAAATTCCTATGGGACCAAACTGCTGAGGTCTTCGATCCCTAGGCTTACACACTACTTAATCTAACTTAAACTGACTAATGCTAAGGACAACACAAACACTCGTGCCGGAGGAAGGACTCGAACCTCCGACGGGGGGAACCGCGCGAACCGTGTCAAGGAACCTGAGACCGTGCGGCTCTGGAGTCATGGTTGTCTGCTGAAGAAATCAGTAACAAAACTGCTCCCGATGTAGAAAGTCTGTCGTTAGTAAACCCTGCACACGCTGTACGTGATAAGGGTAGTAACAATTGTAATGGAGGAAGTTCACGCCGTCGGTGGCGGGCCAACTGCCTGGTACTGACGTAGCGATCGCTTTCCACAGTGTTAATCACATTTTCCTCCGAGTCTGCCGTCCGAACACTTAGGATCCTTCGTGATTTCCTGTTTCGTGAAAGAACCCCGTCTCAAACAAACGGCCAAACGCTGTTACAAACATTGAATGCTGTGGTGTACCTCCTGATGCAACCTTGTTGCCCGCCGCCCGTTGCCATTTGCCTTTCCGTATGTAAACACCATGTTGGCAAGCTCTCGATTCGATTACTGAATCATTGTGTACAACGCTGTATCACATCCACTAAAAGGTGAGTCAGCAAGAGAAATGAATTGGTCACAACATTACCAATTACAATGGCTGGAGAGGGAGCTAGAGCATGACGTATGAGGAACAGTACCACCCTCTAGGACAAAACGATGCTTACTGTAACTGTGGCTGCATGGTACAGCGCCTATTAAACCGCAATCTCTATTTCCTCACATAAGTTCATTATAATTTTCTTGTTCCGAATCCTCTCATCGATCAATTCCTAGAGTTTATACACGGTGGAAAAAATCACCCTATATAAGCCTAGGCTTCCGCGGCCTTAGTCACAATCAATGAAATGGTATCCAATTTTATCGTATCAAAAAGATTCTATTCTGAATTATAGTAGTTATTGGATTGTGTCCGCATTGTCCTTGCGTAAAGCTTTCGACGTTAGCAAACAAACACACTGAGGAAGGCCACTTGGAGCGTCGGATGTTTTATACACTGAAAATGCTGGCGCAGACCCAGAAGAGTTATATCGACTATTTTTTCTATAGTTTCTCCGTCAACACATTCGAAAGCCTTTTTGAAATTAACAAACATTACAATAATACCTTTTGAAGTCAGTAATCTATCGTGGATGATTGACTTCCTGTTAAGCATTTGTATAAACCCTTTTATTGAAACTGGAGGGTCGGGGAGGGTGGGGGGAAGGGTCGTGACGCTTACGAAACACTTCTTCCCTTGGATCCGCGCTAACAATAAAGCTACGACATTGACTGATAACCATAACTGGAAAAGCATTGTCGGATCAGTGTTCCCAAATAAAACCTATACGATGATTTTCGGCGTAAACTATCATTACAAGACGTTGACAGTGAGCATTAAGCTGTGTTTCTTTGTATGTACAGCTTCTCGTTAAACGCCACTTGAATTGCGTGTCGGGAGTGAGATGCGCTACACTCGCACGAGAATTCAGAAGGTGTGCTGTTTGGGGCGCCTACAGCAGACTGAGAAACACGAAGGCCGGCGCGGTCTCGACATTCGTCGAGAGTTCTCGAGGCGCGCTGGTTTGCGCCTCTCTTGAGACTGCGTGCTCCCATTACTTGGTTGTGCACAGCGGGGCCAGTGGAGCACGTTGCAAAGCGGACGCTGCCGAGGACCGTGGAGGAAACAGAGGAACGCCGCACCTCGGCAAGCCCTGGAAAACGCTGCCACGTGAAATCAGACCCAGGATTTCAACTAGAGCGGAATGACGCACCTGCTTCCCAAAAGCGGACGATACCTTCAGAGTAGATCAGAGCTGTGTGGCGTTACTAAATTTGGCATCGATTAAAGAACTGATCTGAAATCCCCATTCATTGTAGCACAAGTACTTATGCATCATGTGAATTTCATCTGTGTAATGTGATGCATTTGATAGTTGCAATCGATTCCAGGTCTCTCGTCCCGAAGTTCACTCGCACTGTCAGGTTTTGCAGCTATGTGCAATGTAAATATTGATAGACAACACATGCCTTTAGAGCTCAATATTTATTCTGTAAACAACTGATAGAAGTCGCTCATGATTGACATTGGTTATTTTTATACTCTGTTGGTAACCTATCACAGCCGCGCGGGATTAGCCCAGCGGTCTTGGGCGCTGCAGTCATGGACTGTGCGGCTGATCCCGGCGGAGGTTCGAGTCTTCCCTCGGGCATAGGTGTGTGTGTTTGTCCTTAGGATCATTTAGGTTAAGCAGTGTGTAAGCTTAGTGACTGATTACATTATCAGTTAAGTCCCATACGATTTCACACACATTTGATCTACTATTTTGAACAACCTATCACAACATTAACTCACTCTCAAGTCACACTGAGCGTTTACCCAAAATGTAGTTAAAGACACCACTATGCTAACCAATTCGTTATATAATTGCAGTACACGTACAGTCCCCAACAGCAAAAGCAAGAGTTCGAATCGTCAGTACAACCGAACAGACCCTGACTATATGTCCCTTACGTGAAGCAATACACGTACCCATTTTGAGGTGAAACACTCATAATATTTTTGCCACAGTATATTATTTGGGTCAAAGGGTTTCCCATGATATGACATATCGATCTTTTCAAAATCTAGAGGCCCTGCACTTTCATTGGCTCAATGACAGTGCGTTGCAATATCTGTGCCTTCTAATATTTTTTTGAATTCGTGTTACCTTTAACTGACATAAGCCGGAGCCTTGGCCTCTCATTATTAATTCTTTTCTTTATGTCGACATAAAAGTTTTCTGGTTACGGTACCGCGTCATAATGTATAAAACTACTGCTGCTGGAGAAAAACCAACGTTTCGGCCACGGTTGCAGTGGTCTTATTCTGGGTATACTGGTGAGTTCTAGCTATGCGTCCCTTTTAATAACCTTTTAAAATAAAATTATCTCTCCTCCTTCCTTAAGTGACCAGTGAAACGAAGTATCTTTTTAAAATTATGACGTAATGGCATGCGCAGTGAACAGCAACAACAAAATATAAGGGACACTGCATAGATAGAACGCACCAGTAGACCCAGAAGAAGGCCGCTGCAACCGTGGCGGAGAAGTAGGTTTTTTTTTCCAGCAGCAGTAGTTTTATACATTATGGCGCGGTACAATACGCAGAAAACTTTTATGTCTACTGACTCTGGCCGCGGAACCCTACGCAATTATATCATTTCTTCATGTTGCTATGCTAATTTGGAAACTAAGTGAATAGTGCTTGTGATATTAAACTGATTGGTGGAGCTCAGTGGCCGGCCTCGGTGGTCTCGCGGTTCTAGGCGCGCAGTCCGGAACCGTGCGACTGCTACGGTCGCAGGTTCGAATCCTGCCTCGGGCATGGATGTTTGTGATGTCCTTAGGTTAGTTAGGTTTAAGTAGTTCTAAGTTCTAGGGGACTAATGACCACAGCAGTTGAGTCTCATAGTGCTCAGAGCCATTTGAACCATTTTTTTGGAGCTCAATGTATGATTAGGCGGTCCATCGTCCGGTTCGGCACTGACAAGGGTAAGGTCTCAGACGTGGCCAACCTATTAGGCTCATACATTGACGGAAAAAAGTCGCAACACCGAAAGAATAATTAATGTAAAGTAATGAAATTTCGCGAATATCTTTGTCTGAATAATATATTTAAGTGATTAATATTGCAAGATCACAGCGCGAGATAAGCCATTGTAAATGTGAAATGTTGGTACACTAATAACCGGTGTAACCGCGAGAATATTGAGTGCAAGCATGTAAACGTGCATGCATTGTGTTGTGCAGGTGCCGGATGTCAGTTTATGGGATGGAGTCCCATGACTGTTGCACTTGGTCGGTGAATACAGACAAGACGTTGGAATTGTTCTCTGATGATGCCCCACATGTGCTCGACTGGTGATGGAACAGGCCAAGCAACATGTCGACACTCTGTAGAGCATAATTGGGTTATAATAGGAGCATGTGGGCGAGCGTTACCCTGTTGGAAAACACCCCTTGGAATACTGTTCATGAATGGCAGCACAGTAGGTCCAGTCACCAGATTTCCGTACAAATTTTCAGTCACGTTGCACTGGATGACCACGAGAGTGCTCCTACTGTCCTATGACACTGCATCCCAGACCATAATTCCAGGTGTAGGTCCAGCGTGTCTTGCGCGCAGACAAATTGGATACTGGTCCTCAACTGGAGCCTCCTCCTAACCAAGAAATGGCTATCACTAAGCACGGAGGTAGAACCAGCCTTCATCAGAAAGCACAGCAGACCTCCACCCTGCCCTCCAGTGAGCTCTCGCTTGACACCACTGAAGTGGGCGTCTGGGTCGGAGCTACTCTTGAAGTAACCGATTTGTAACAGTTCGTTGTGTCACTGTAATGCCAACTGCTGGTCAAATTGCAGCTGCAGATGCAGTACGATGCGCCTGGGCCTTACGCCGGTAATCCACCCGATAATACCACGTGGCCGTCTGCAGCCCGGTCATCTTGGGGTCGTACACTCTCGTGACCACCGCTGCCAGCAGTCTTGTACAGTCGTTACATTCCTGCCAATTCTTTCAGCAGTATCGCAGAAGGAACATCCAGCTTCTCGTAGCCGTATTACAAGACCTTCTTCAAACGCAATGAGGTGTTTATAATGGCATCTTTGTCGCCTTAAAGACGTTCTTGACTAACATCAACTCAGCACGACCAGTCACAAACTAACCCTCACGATCGTTACAGCGTGTATTTAAAAAGAAACCCGACTTCCATCCTCATAGTGGCGCTGCTAGCAGCACTCTTACGCTAGTGGTGCGAAATTTGAATATACATCATCTTCCAGATGTAGAAACACGCTTACCAACTTTGGTTTGTGTCGCGCAACTAGTTCTTGGTGTTTGCAGTCTCTTTTCCGTCAGTGTATTTCACGTGTAACTTGTGTACCACTTAAAGTGAAAAACTAGAATATTTTGGGTCAACAACCCCCTCTTTTTGAGAAAGTTATCTCTAAATTTCATGACTGCCAGTCGCCGCAGAACTGACGGGATAGATAGATAATTGAAAACTAAGCATATTTTATGAACATCTATAGTGTCCCCGAACGCATACTTTCCTAGAAATCGAGGAAAGAAACTTGTTCAACTGCCGCTTATGTACCCATAATGTAAAAGCTATTCAAAATAGTGCTACTGGTGCAGCGACCAAGGCATCTGGCTGCGGAGCGGAGAAACCAGTGTTCGATTCCCAGTTGCATTGTGCAGTTTTTTTTTATTTGCATCTTTTCCATTTCGAATTTGATAGGCGTAGGAGGGTTAATAAGCTAAGTAAAGCAATGGGCAATAATAACAAGGTAGACAAATTTCTCAAACGACTTGGATTAGTAAAGTATTAAAAATTTAATCCTGGTCGCTTTCACTCCGTTACAAGCCCTCAGTTTCCTTCGAACAGCCAGATGGATGGAACTTGTCTTATAAACATTCGAAGTAAATGTACTTTTGGCGTCAAGAACATCTAACAAATGCAATCTTCGCGCAACTGCATCGTTCCTCCCGAAATTTCACTGAAAAACAAACTTGGTTTGCATTTAAAAATATTTCTTTTTCGGGAGTTAATTTTGATGCATACCACGCATACGATAATACTGTCTGAAAAATCGGTCCTGAAAGTTGGAGTTACGCTATGAACCGTTATTGCATACGCTCGGTTATGCAATTCTCGCTGGGTTTTCAGAAGCAGACTGTAATTTTGAAGCTTGGCGAAAAAAAAAAAAAAAACACATGGCTCGCACACAGGAATGCAGTTGGGCGGTATTGCTTTTTTGGTACAACTCGGTTCACCTTCGCCACGTAGGAAAGAGATAGCACACGTGACGATGTTAGTTCGTTCATCCCAGGAATTCAGTATCAGTCACAACTTGTCAGCAACGTATGGTTTTCATATGTCCTCAAGATATGCTTTGTACATTGCAGTCTTCTACTTCCCGGAATTGGAGGAAGTAAAGTAAACATTTTTCAACGAGTTGGTTAAACAACTGACAGCTTCTGTACCAAATTAATCATTAACTTCGTATAAGCACGAGAAAACTTCAGGCAACAATTTTCCAGACCCTGTGAAGGAATGTAGCACCGTCCACAAATGCTTTATTTTATGTACACTATCATCTACGACAAGGGCTAATTTTAATTCCTTTATGCGATACCGTGCACCGAATGCTCATTTTCACAGCAATCTTTCTCGGAATTGTTTTCATATATCAAGACTTAAAATTTTATTCAATTACTAATCCATGTCGTTTCAGACGTTTATTTGGCTACTTTGTTATTCTTCCTTATTGATTTACTTACCTTAATAACTCTCTTTTCCCTACCAGTTTCCACGCGGAAAAAAATGAAAATAACAAAAACACAGAATTCAGCTGGGAATCGAACACAGGTTCTCTGATTCCGAGCCAGATGCCTTGGTTGCTACGACAGCGGCGACTTCCATTTAACAGCACGTACTTTATGGGTACATAGGCGGTAGTCAAAAAAGTTTCTTTCCTCGAAAGTACTTAGTCTTCAGTTTTAGGTTGTACCCAAGCGACTTGCCATGTATGAGCTGAATCCGTTAGCCGTGTCTGAGGTCTTTCTCTTGTGAGCCTGGGAAAATATTTGAGAGGACATTTCTCTGTACGTGCAAACATAGCCCATTGGGGCATCCTGAAAATGTCTGTAGTGGGCAATAAAACTTCGTTATTAAACTTTCTATTGGACAGAAGCTATGGAGCTAGCGTTCCTACTGGCGGAGGGAGATGCACGAAATTACGATGCCGAACTCTGGCCGGAGGAGCTGAGTCTCGCAGTCGATCACGTGGTAGGCACTCTCGTAGTCATGTTTTGGGTCTTGGCTTTCTTTAGGCACTTTTCCTGCTAGCTCCGCAAATGGAATATTTCGCGCTGATGAATTGCGAAGGTGGAAGGACATCGGAGACAAGGGTCATCTGGACATACCACAGTTGATATTTGGGGCTAATGCACTTGCGGCAACATTCATCTTGCAGCTAGAGTTTGCGATAAGCAGTTGGTAAGACGTATTAGCTGCGCAGTGTTTCAAGATGCTCACTAGTAATTTATTGGGCAAAGTATGGTCCTTTGACCATGTATAACATCACGGACAAATTCGTGTAACCGTTCACTCAACTAGCTACTTATGGTAAATTATGTTGTTGACTTTCAGATCCAGTGTGGTATTATTCATTTACTCACCCATTACTAGTATGGTCTTGCCACCACCTTTATATTGTACTAATTAACTGTATAGATGGTTGCATGTGGCATGATCTCATTATTCCGTCAGACTTTGTGATATCACGTTACTCTGCCTTGTTGGTCTGATAAGAACAGATACATTGAAAATAAATGGAGTTAATCCACAGAAGTTTGAATTTAAGTATTTGGAGATTCTATCCCTTTTCATGCTAGTTATTGTAATTTAGAGGTACCTACATGATAACCCAGTTAGTTGGGCTCCGTTTGACCTCATTTACGTAATTGATATTCATTAAAAATTAGCGTTTCCTTTGCATAACAAGTTTAGTACATAGTTGGGATCATGGGTGCTGCCTGCCTCACGTAGGTCCAGGCGGAGCAGATACTTTTTATCGAACTCTGTGTCGCAGCTCGGTAGGTATCTTTGTTGAAATCATATCTTGTCCGCTGCCATGGAAATGCTACTGCAGTCGCACGCTTCAATTGTTTTGGCGCGCTTTTACCGAGATTAGCTTATGGGCATATGAGTGAGTATTATGATATTCTTATAGTACATACAGAACCTCAGATAACAAAAGCAAGAGTCCTAAACGTCAGTAAAATCGAAATTACTGTATCCCTCTCCCTCTCTTACTTGATGCAATATACGTATCCATTTTCAGATGGAATACTCTTCCGTGCCACAACATATAACTGGGGTCTAAGGATCTCCCTTGATACTGTATATCGACCGTTTCAAAATCTGGGGACTGATGACCATAGATGTTAGGTCCCATAGTGCTCAGAGCCATTTTCAAAATGGACAGCGCGTTGCAACGCCTTTGACGTCTGTCATCTTTGGAATCCGCGTAATGTTGCTGAAGTTATTACTTGACCGCTGCTGCGGAATGCTACTGCAGTCGCGCTCGTTATCTCACAAAACGAAGTATGAAATTATGTCTAATAACAGAGTCAAGAGCAGCACGACTTTAATGTACATTCGTGACAGCTTAAAAGAGTTTTTCTGTTGTGTATTAAATTTGCTTGAACGAATATCTATGTGGCAGCAGTCATAGCCGAGTCCAAATTTATACCCTCTAATCTGTCTGCCATATTATTAAAATAAAATAAGAGAAAATTTTACAAACTTTAAAAAGACTGAAAATTTATGTATAAAAGTTTCATCTAGAAGGAATTTTCTTGCTTATTTTAAAACCACTCTTAGATTTCCCGAGTTGTAAATCATGATCTTCCGTCCTCCGGCATATGCTGAAAAATGTTACTTTACAAAATATTACTTTTCAAAACACTCACTTAAATGAATTTTAATGTTACGTAACAGCTTCCGTTGTTCATATGTGATAACATTTTGGAATTAGCCAATTAAGTTGATCCCCTATGAAAGCTGTTATCCTGCTACGGTCTAATGGGGTCGGCGGTCCGGACACCGATTAATTTCCAGGACGGTCAGCTCTAAACCAGGATGGCGTGTCCAGCGCGATGCGTTGCCTAACACCAGCAACTGAACGTGCGTGGAATCAGAGAAGTTAAACTGGCTAACGTATTCTTCGTTTAGTAAGACGCTTGTACAGTAGTAAGACGCTTGTGCAGTGGTTGACTCGATGCCCCGCGTTGACCTACCGGCCGCAGTATCTGCTTCAACAGATGACAAGGCTGCTCTAGCAGAGGGGGAGGTGCGTGGCGCACTTGCGTACTGGCGCCGAATCTAAGAGCCCTCGGAGGCTCCCAGAGACAGGATGAAAGCCTGCATGCAGGTGATCCCTGTTGGTGCCTCTGGATCGAGCACCTTAATCATCGAGTCTAACAAAGGCTCGTAGACCGCCAGCCAGCGGATGAAACACGTAGACGTAGAAGAAACTGAGTGGCCCACATGGGCCCGGCAGCTGGTGTGGAGCTCACTCAGCGTCGGCAGCAGTCTAAGTAAGAGCAAGTGGTTGGGTCCGGGCAGCGAGTATTTATAATGTGGGAACACAAAGAAGCTGGCAGCCTGCGTCCACCACAGTTATATGCGCATACGGTGCGCATAGAAAACGCTGGTTACCCACTAGTCAAGGTGTGGCAGTGCCATTACGAGTACAATGTCTCACGTGCTCTCTCAGCTCTGCAGTCTTTCTCGCACGATTGCACAGAAATTGTTCCGTACTTGTGGCTTTATATGTCAACTTCATGAAGAAGCGACTATCATTTCGTTAATGGTCATAGTTATTGTGATATTTCGCCTTTAACAAACACATTCCACGAAATTAAAAAAAAGCTTGCAATGAAAAATAGGGATCGCTGTTATTTAGCGTTTGCTGCATATTAGACCGCACATTCTTGCATATGAAATTTAACTGACATACTGAATTTTTCTTTAAACTTGGGAGGAGATCTATATGTACATCCAGTCTCGAGAAAATGGATTTTATGTTGCCGGTTCACTTGTTCTTGCAGATGCTAACGATACAGAGAAAATGAATTGTTCATAAAATCCATTGTATCTCGTTAATGGTTCAGGATATCAGGAATTTTTGGTGAAGTAAAGCGTAGCACATTTCAGTTCGTGCCCTCGTAGAGGGTGAGGGGCTGAATCTTTAAACTTCAAATATCTTTGAATTCTAAATTGTTCTGGACCTGTAGTGTTACATATGTCTTGTAAGGACATTATGTGTACATTAAGCCAGAACGCTGCTTTGTGAAGCAGTTATTATTATGACTTTATTTTCATTGGCTATAGGCCTATTTCAGCTCAAAGGCCATTTTCAAGCACTCTGCAACATATTGTACGGTATTTAGATCACATATCTGTGAGTTTTCGTAATAAATAATTATTTTGTACATCTGGCGCAAGACTTACTTCCATATTACGTCGTTGACGCTCTTGCTGTCAATCTTGCTTGGTCCGTTTTTAAGCAAAGCACAGGCGAAATTATAAATTACTCGCTGAGTAATGTCTCAAACTTACAAAATGTTAACAAGGTTTTAACGATATTGGCCAACAAAGAAAAATTCCACTGCTGAGACATTACTTAGCGAGTAATTTATAATTTCGCCTGTGCTTTGCTTAAAAATGCACCAAGTAAGGTATCTGACAGTAAGAGTGTCAACGACGTAATATGGAAGTAAGTCTTACCCCAAATCTACAAAATAATTATTTATTACGAAAACTCACAGATATATGATCTAAATACCGTACTATATGTTGCAGAGTGCTTGAAAATGGCCTTTAATAAAATCACAATAATAACAACTGCTACACAAAGCAGTGTTCTGGGTTAATGTACACATCTTTGAATTCATCAATGATATTGGCCTCGATGAATAGTTGGCAAGGTTTTGAGACTCGTCAGTGTGTTCACAGCTTTTTGCCTGACTTTTATTCTGCAGAAAAAACACAGTATTGTTGTATTATACGTAACAAATCAGATGCCTGTTTATCTGCGGATAATAAGGTTATGAAAACATGATGATCATAACTTTATGAACTACTGGAAAAGATGAAATAGATTATAAACATATATAATCTGAAACTTCCTGGTAGATTAAAATTGTGTGGCGGACCGAAACTCGAAATCGGGACCTTTGCCTTTCGCGGGCAAGTGCTCTACCAATGTACAAACTTTGCAGAAGAAGGTAGGAGACGAGGTACTGGCGGGATTAAAGCTGTGAGGATGGGGCGTGAGTCGTGCTTGGGTAGCTCAGTTGGTAGAGCACTTGGCCGCGAAAGGCAAAGGTCCCGAGTTCGAGTCTCGGTCCGGCACACAGTTTTAACCTGCCAGGAAGTTTCATATCAGCGCACACTCCGCTGCAGAGTGAAAATTCCATTCTAATGTCTCGTGTGTTCCGGGTCGCTGGCAGGCGCGAGTCGGCGCCGCCAGCCGCGTGCAATTCTGTGCTGCTCCCTTAGATAACAATGGGTTATTCTTTGCACAGATTCAAGCCGCCTCGCGTTGGCCTCCGCTAAGCAGGTAACCCACCGTCTGTGTGCACATCGTTATACTCGTACAGAATCGTTGGTAGACTTATCTGGCTTGGTACTTCTGTTTAATATTTAGAAGTAATTCCCCTTATAAAATAGATAACTAACTGTTGCAGCCAGATGATTCAGCCCTTTCAGTTGATGTACTTCTGTGCTTTGGTGTCAATGTTGATGCTTATTGTGCTCAAGCAGCTTCTTATCTGACACCAGGACGCGGAATGATGCCCTTTCCTGATCGATCTTCCAGAGAAGTAGCCATTGGGAATCGAACTCAGTAACTTGCCCAAGGAAGAATATTGTCTCATCGGTAAAAACAACTTTAAGCACACAAGTTGCATGCTTTCTGCACCACGTAAGATGTGCTCTATGATGATGACATAGGGATGGGCGACATTTAATGTAACTATTAGTTGAACAGTTACATTAAATATCACCCATCCCTTTGCCATCACCACAGAGCACATCTGCGGTGGTGTGGGACACATGCAACTCCTGTGTTTAAAGTATATGGAAGCACGGTGAGCCACACCAACGCTCATTGTCCAACTGCAGCAAGCTGTTTGTCATGGCTCTGTTGATATTCTGGGTGCGTCATTGGTCCAAATTTGTTGAGCGATCAGTAATGGCTGTTTGTTAGATTCGGCGGTCCAGACGTTTATCTCTTTTTCGACTGCAGACGTTTGTGATCACTTTCCATGCACTGCCAGCACCAGCCTCAATACAGAGATAATTTCCCATATCCCGCAAGTTGGGTGGCTCTTTGGAAAGAGCATCCAGAGTCGTTCTAGCTGCAGTTCAGTTAATTACACGAATATACGCGTCAGAGTAGTTTCCGCATTTGTTCGACCTTTACTATTGTTGTACCTTGCTCGGCACAACATAACAGTCTCTTAGCATGTGAAACAAAGTAGTTTACCGGTTCAGAGATTTGGAGCTCAGTATGTGGCTGATACTCCTCCCACAGCACGGTGTTTGAATCATTCAGTGCTCTCTACCAGTGTCCCGTGCAGTACGGTGTTGGTAAATTATCTCTTAAGATGTTTTTTTTTTTCACTCGTGTAAAAGATACAAGCCGGAGGATGGTAACAATGTGGTACGTCTACTAGGAGGTCGTCCAGGTCATTTTGTGGGATTGCCTCATGATCCCCGTGTTAATCGACAGCTGTGGTTGCAGGATCCTGTGGTTCCTGGCTAGCGATGCATCATTGTTGTTCTAACAGCTCTTTGTGTCTAACTGATTTTCGTCTGTCTACACTTACCTTGTTTACTCTTACTTACACTCACTGTCTTCCATCATTATTTGGATATATTCCAATTTCTGTCTTCGCCTTCAGTTTTTGTTCTCTATGGGAACCTCTAGTAACACGGATGTTATTCCCTGATGTCTTAACGCATATCGTATCATCGAATTATTTCTTACAGGTCGCGTTTTCCTTTCCTCGCCCGATTGTGCGATGGATCTCTTGATTTCTTGTCTTACGCTTTAGTTAAAATAATAGTCGAGATCGCAATCACATTTGTTTGTTGTGACCGGTTAAAGCCATCCTCAGATTATCTGGGCCTGCTATGGCTGGTGCTGGCTGCACCTCGGTTTTTCACGTGATTCCACGATCGTCCACTGTCTCACTGTATGTCCACTTTATTTACAGCACCTCCCGCGCTGTGCGATTCTCTTCTGTTCCGGTATTCCCATAGTTCATGATACAATGCTGTGCTCCAGACCTACACTCTCAAAAACTTCTTCCTCAAATTAAGGACAATGTCCGATACCAGTAAACCTCGTTTAGCGAGGAACACCCTCTTGGTTTCTGCTAGTCTCCCTACATGCATCTGATTGGGTCCGTCAGGCGTTAATTTATTTCCGAGGTAGCAGATTTCCTTCACTTAGTCTAACATGTGCTTCCCATTTTTTATGTTAAGTTTATCACTTAGTCTTTTAGTTTACTCTCAGTCCGTAATATCTACTGGTATGTGCTTGGTTCATTCCATTCATCGATGTGTATAATTCTTCCTTATTTTCACCGAGGATAGCAGCACCTATCAGCGAATCATATCATTGATATTCTTTCTCTCTGAATTTTTTATCCCTCCTCAAAATTTCTTTCATTTCCATCATTGGTTCTTCTGTGTACAGATAACACAGTAGCTGAGAAAGACTGTCCTTGCATTACGTGCTTTTTAATCCAAGCACTTGCGTCTTGATCTCCGATTTTTGTTGTTCCCTCTTGGTTCTTGTACTTCGTCTTTCCCTATATCTTATACCTATTTTTCTGGGAATGTAAAATATCTTGCCTCATTCCTCAATGAATCTCACTCAGTTTCGCCGGTCGAATATAGGATGCATAACATGCGACTGTCTGCAGAACACTTCGTCCATCATCAGTAACACACGCAATAAGTCTTGCAGGGCTCGGTAAACTGCTCTTCTGGACGATCCACGCAAAAAAGCTTACTGATACGATCGCTGGTGCGTGTCTTGCGGGGGTGAGCGTAGAGTGACAGAAGCGGCCAACTTCGGAGCTGCAAGATCGATGTCCGATGACCGAGGGCAACGGGTGGCACAGGTGCGCTCGTGCGAAGTTGGACAGGCCGGTCCTGCGCAAACTACTTCTTCCCACACGTTCTCCCTCTTCGCCACCTTCGCTAGTAGCAGTCTCTTTCATAGTTATTTCCACCCTCCCTCGTCTCCCCCCCTCCCAATTTCTCTCTCTTCTCTCTCTCTCTCTCTCTCTCTCTCTCTCCCCCCCCCCCCTTTAGTATAGGTATTGTAAGTGTCACGCCCCAGCTGTGGTATTAGCAGTGCTAGATTACCTCTCCTCTCCAGATCAGTTGCTGCAATCAGTCAGTCGCACGTGCTCCTTCAGTAGGATATTACGATACGAATAATAAAGGATTTAATTGACAACAATGACCAATCACAACAGGTACTGTTTATTGTTGGAATTGTTCCTTCTCCAAAACCCAATTCAACCTCCCCCTTGATTCAGAAACATCCCGTATGGCACACCACAAATAATGAATTACTCTATACTGAAATTTGCCGGCCGTGGTGGTCTCGCGGTTCTAGGCGCTCAGATCGGAACCGCGTGACTGCTACGGTCGCAGGTTCGAATCCTGCCTCGGCCATGGATGTGTGTGATGTCCTTAGGTTAGTTAGGTTTAAGTAGTTCTAAGTTCTAGGGGACTAATGACCACAGATGTTAAGTCCCATAGTGCTCAGAGCCATTTGAACCATTTTTTTTTATACTGAAATTTAAGGACTACTGGAAACGCGACGCGAATGATGAAACCTAACACAATCTCGGGGTACATGGAATTTCATCCCAGTTATATCGAAACATGCACATCAACGTGTCAGCATCTCAAGAGCTCTTCTGACCAACTGGGAGTGATGCAAATATTACTCCCATTTAGCGCGAAACAAGAGCAACAATGCTAATTCATGAAACATTGTTAACACGCAAAGTTTTTTTTCTTTTTTTTTCTGCCGGGTACAACTTAACAAGCTGTTTCTGGATGAATATCGACACTCAATATGCAGCCCAACTAAAGAATACGCTTAAAATGCTACAAATATAGTAACTAATACGACGTGTGAGTATGTAGGATCCTCATATAAGGTATATCTGTATAAGTAATAATTTTACTACTTCTCCTTTGTTACATACCTTTCCTGATGTCGTAATTCATCTTCGAAACTGTTACATTCTTACCTCCTGTTGTTAGCCCTTTTTGAAAACGCATTTTGCTGTAGCTTCTACTTCTTCCGTTTTGCGTCGTCTTAAATGAATAAATCTGAGGAAAAAACAGCAACCAGACGTTTAAGTAAATTCTAACCACATTTCCCAATCACAGTTATGTGGCATTAAATAGTTTCACGTCTTTGCTTAAAAATGAAATTTCTTAGATGCAGCTCTCTATCCAAACGTAGTCGAAGACGTTTCTTGTAAACCTATTCCCGTCATATTTTCATATCCAAATTTATTAGTCGGAACTTACTGCATGGTGCTGGGGCTATTTTTTTTTCAGTCTCCGATCGCACGCAAAATTAAAACTGGAATGAAAATCCGGGAAATTTTGGGCAGATGTGTTGATAGTGTCTTTAATGTGCCCATCTATTGCTATAGAGCAAGAAAGAGGTTGCAATGTTGTTGGGGGTCTTCAGTCAGAAGATTGGTTTGATGAATTCTCCATGCCAGTATCATCAGTGCAACCCTCGTAGTCACTGCATAACTACTGTGACCTGCATCTACTTGAAGCTGCTTGATGAGTCAACCCTTGACCCCTCCGCAGTTCCTCTACCACCTGCCTCCCCTCATATATAATTCCATCCATAGTGAAATTGATTCCTTTATCCCTCAGAGTCAACCAGTACCAGTCAAGTTGTACCATAGATTTCCTTTTTCCCTATTTTGATTCGTTACCTCCTTGTTAGTTATCCCAGGTACCCATCTAATTTTTTAACATTTTTCTGTGCACCACGTTTCAGAAGCTCCTATTCTCTTCGTGTCTAAACTGTTTATCGTCCACATTTCAGCTGCGTCAAAACCTAGGAACTTCGGCTACAAGTTTTTATTTGGAATGTCAGAACTTTAATTCCCTTTGAAAATTTCTCCTTGGTTTCCTTTGCTGCTTGCTAAATATACAGGTTGAATGACACCAGAGAGATGCTACAACCTTGCCTCACTCCTTTCTCAAACACTGCTTCCCTTTCATGCCTCTCGAATCATAACTTCAGTCTGGTTTATGTACGTAACCTTTTTGCTCGCTATATTTTATCCATGCTACCCCCAGAATTTAAGAGTATATTCCAGTCAAGAAAGTCAGAAACTTTTTCTAAATCTGCAATTGCTATAACTGTAGGTTTGCCTTTCTTCAGTCTATCTTCTAAGTGAAGTCGTAGAGACAATATTGCCTTGCGTGATCCTATATTTCTTCGGAAACCAAACTGGTTTTCCCGATGTCGGCTCCTGGCAGTTTTTCCGTTCTGCTGGAAATAAATCTTGCAAATATTTTGCAGCCTTGACTTATTAAACAAATAATTTGGAAATATTCACACCTGTTATCACATTCCTACTTTGGAACTGGAATTATTACCATACATTCTTCTCGAAGTCTAGCTGCATTTCGCCTGTCTCATATGTCTCGCCTACCTGGTGGAATGGCTTTGTAACAGCTTACTCTTCAAAAGACCTCAGTAATTCCGAGAGAATGTCGATCACCCCAGGTGTGTATATATTGAACAAATGACAGACAACGTTCTTAAAAGAAATCTTCCTGCGCAGGCTGTTCTTTTATTTTAAAATTAGCACTTTATTTCGTTATTAGCACTAGCCAAATTTGCCCCTCGGGCATTATCAAGCTGGATGACAACGAAAATTGTTATGTTTACAGCATGTTTTGATCCACCCTTGCCGGCCGCGGTGGTCTCGCGGTTCTAGGCGCGCAGTCCGGAACCGTGCGACTGCTACGGTCGCAGGTTCGAATCCTGCCTCGGGCATGGATGTGTGTGATGTCCTTAGGTTAGTTAGGTTTAAGTAGTTCTAAGTTCTAGGGGACTGATAACCACAGCAGTTGAGTCCCATAGTGCTCAGAGCCATTTGCACCATTTGATCCACCCAACAGTGTGTGACAAAGTAGAACGAGACGGTGTCGGTGATAATAATTACATACAACCGTAGCAGGTACTCGCACAGCCATCACGGGCGTGAATTCCATATGTAAAATATAAAACAAATAATATGTAAGAAACGTCTACATAAAAATGATTAATTATTGAGGACGTTGGCTGTTTGCGATAGCTGCTTGTCAGGCTGAATTAAAGCAGTTGGAAAACTTTGTTATGATGATACACTACCGGAACAAAATAGTAAACGTAGAAAGACGACGTCGATTTTGATCCGATGATGGTTTCAGCGTCCTCTGCCAACAGATAGCGTAGAGGCATAGTTACCAGAGAGTCATCTGTGTCTACCCTTCAGTAGGGACTGCCCACAGTCAGAAGGCTCAGTGTTGTGCAAACATGTGGAGCAAACAGGCAACTATGCCAAGGAGACACACTCATGCTTCCTACGGCTAACTGAGCGAGTATGAAAGTGGTCAAACTGTGGCCTTTCGAGTGGTGAGATGGTCCTTTCGGAGAACTGCCACGCAAGTTGGACGCGCTGCACCAGCTGTGCAACTATGTTGGTATCAGTGGTCACGTGGACATTCTCACACCGCTAGACGAGGTTCTGGACGTCATGGCAGCGCAGACGCCCGCCAGGATCATCGTACTGTAAGGGTAGGCAGATCGTACAGCTACCACAGCAAAAATAAGAGGGCAGACTGTTGCGAGGCGGTTAGCAGTAGTTGGACCATTGGGCACGCACACCTCAAGCCCATCCTCCACTCACGCCACAGCATCGACGGGCACGGCTCCACTGGCGCCCTCAGAGGATCACTTGGAAGATGGAATGTCACGCGCCGTCATCTTCAGCGCTGAAAGCAGATTCTGCCTGCACGTAAGTGATGGTCGTTTACGCCTACCACGTAGATCTGGCGAGCTCTGTCTCGCAGAGTGCATTCGCCCAAGACACACTGGCCCCACACCAGGCCTTATGGTGTGGAATGCTGTAAGCTACAGCTCTCTTTCTGGAGGGGACGCTAACCAGCGCTCGGTGCGTGCACAATATTGTGAGACCCTTCCATTTGCCATTCTTGCAAGAGGAAGGTGATGTGCTGTTCCAACACGATAATGCTCGCACACACACTGTCCGTGAAACTCAACGTGCTCTGCAAGAGGTGCAGCGACTTCCCTGGCCAGCACGATATCCAACTTGTCTGCAATCGACCACGTGTAACATATGATGGTGAAAGGGTCCTGCAGCCACCTTTCATTAGTCCGGTAGCCCACTTTCACTAACATTTCTCTTTCTTTTCCTTGTTTCTCTTTTTCGTAACTGATTGAATGAATGTGGTTGTCTGTCATGTTGCTAGACGGTGGCGTAGTCTGCTGCAGGATAGTCATACAGATTCAGCAGCAATTGTACAGAATAGCCAACTCTCGTAGTGGTCAAGTAGGCAAAGAGGTTTGCGCTACTTGTGAGAAATCTACCTGCGTTAGGTTGGTGGCGGAAATGGCATCTTTGTGTTTTCCGGGCCACGCGGAGAGTGGAAGAGGCTGGAGAAGAAAAAGCGCGGCTGTCTGTTGCCAGTACGGGAAGCGTCCACAGCTGTGCTCCAGTCGAAGAAGGGTGAGCTAGACTGACTGCGTGACGCGTTGTTACTTGGCGAGAGGAGAGCTGTTAGCTTTTGGTCTCGCTTTTCAACTCTGAAAGATTGCTTTGCCTTATCACAGCAAGGAATGCAAAACTTCGGCAGATTTTTCTTTTAGTAAATTTCTATAGCAGACTTGGATCCGCCGAAAGAGCGCCACACAAAGGTGTTGCAAGTATAAGAAGCTGTGCCTGTATACGCTTTTACCTTTCTAAATATTAATAGCTTTGCCTTCTCGTATATTTTCCTTGCTTTATGTATCTTTCGTACGTGGGGAGCCAACCACGTGGTTGAACATTAGAGTTTGTTGGGCAACCGTCATCACTAACTGTCCGATCTCATGTGTGTTTTAAAGAATGTTAACTGTTCATGTTCGCGTGATGTGATATTGTTGCAACTTGGCCACGATACCTAGAAATTGCGTCTCCACAAACACATGGGCACGCGGGTGTACTGCGAAACGTGTACCGTGTTACGAGCTATTACAATCAGTTATCAGGCAACCGCAGTTGTATGAATTATTCACACCAATGATTTTAGGTGTAGATTGTAACGGTGAATGTATCGATGCTTTTCGTTAATGTTTTAGGAATTAATTTTATCAGGAATTGTGTATATGCTTCACATCCATGTCTTAGGAATAAATGATTTTATCCACCATTTTCTGTTGTATTCCGAGGTTACGTTTTTGCACCTAAGCCACTCACCTCATAGCTTTCCCGTTAGCACAGCCAACGCGTTTCCTTACGCCTAGCCGACCGGAGTGGCCGAGCGGTTCTAGGCGCTTCAGTCTGGAACCGCGCGACCGCTACGGTCGCAGGTTCGAATCCTGCCTCGGGCGTGGATGTGCGTGATGTCCTTTTGTTAGTTAAGTTTAAGTAGTTCTAAGTTCTAGGGGACTGATGACCTCAGATGTTAAGTCCCATAGTGCTCAGAGTCATTTGAACCTTACGCACAGGTCCAGTGATTAGTTTCCCTTTTTATTTTAAAACAAATGCTTTAGATTAAGTCTTATTTTCAGGTGTGTTGCTGGGAGCTGATCTTATTCACAGTGTTCATGCACTTTCTATTTTATTTTAAATGTTTGATTCTCGTGAACAGTGCACGGGCAGTACTATAAATTACATCGCATCCCCTATGAGAGTTATCACAATGTATGCACTGTCACGAGTTTTTGGTCTGTGATCAAATTAATTTATTTTCCGACTCGGCCAAACCTTTAATTAGTTGTATGGTTAGAGTTGGTGGCGACCCTAATCTTCTCACGTTAATTTCACAATCAATAATCGTCTCCATTCCCAATAAGAACGTTATAACCCGTAGAAACAAGTTGGTTACAATGGGACTAGAAGTGACTCGTGCAATTGGCCAACTAACAACTCTTGCAGAACAAGATGAACGTATCGAGCAGGCGTGGCCTAAAAGTATTCGCCATTTCTACGGTCGACTCGATGCCAGAGTTAGCGCCTGCATTGCTGCCTGTGGATGCTACACCAGGTACTACTATCGTCGTTTCAGGATGGGTCGATACCTGGTACATGAGAACCGCTTCTGCTATTCAGCTGTAAGTGTAATCATTTCATGTGCTCCATATCTACTGTCACAGCAATAAATCGTCAGTGAATTAGTAACCTCTAAAGGGTGCACTAATTTTGTTCCGGCAGTGTCTTTGTACTAAGCACTCAAATACATCATTCGTTTGTGTTATTTCGTCCTGGTCTACAAGTGCTGCTCATTTGTAATGACGTGGATTATATTTTTAGTGTCCTGCAGCCGGCCCACGCGAGGGAGGGAGGGTGCTATTTTGGACGGTGTGGCGGTAGGTGACGTTCTTTCAGCCCTCGCCCCCTCAGCTTGTGTACTGAAAGACAGCGACAAAGGCGCCTGGATCTGCCGTAAATATCGCCGCTGCGGTGTTTTGCTCTCTCGTCACAAGCCGTGCCGCCCCAGCCACGAGCTGCCGCCCCGCGACCCTCCCACTGTAGCTCTCATCTGTCGATGCACACGAAGGGACGGACAAGCACAGAGAGTTAAGCACTGGAAGGACTCAGTGACAATTCTTCCATAATATAAAACAGACGTATTAGATCTTATATACCATAAAAATCTGATGTCAAAAAAATGCGTTGCTGCAGCAAACCACATGCGACACTGACAGCGCTGCCATTAATTATGACTAGCTTAATGCCCACGGCTTCACCCACGTAAGTGTATGTTATATGCTTTTCACACCTGTGTACACTTTACATGTATTTAACACATTTCATACATATTTCATCTGTGTCAGTCGCGAATTTTGCCCTGAGACAACTTGTACTTCTGCCTTGGTAAGAAGTCCATGGTGTCCTTGACGTATGCTTCATTTTCTCACAAGAGTTTTTGTCTTTTCCTTTCCCTTGAGTCTGACCAGTAGGCTCCCATATTTACAGCGTGTTAGGGGTATAAGAGCACATACTGTGATCATTGGTACCTAAATACAATGAAGAGCCAAAGAAATTGGTACACTTGCCTAATATCGTGTAGAGCCCCCGCGAGCACGCAGAAGTGCCACAACACGACGTGGCAGGGTCTCGACTAATGTCTGATGTAGTGCTGGAGGGAAGTGACACCATGAATTCTGTCGGGTTGCCCATAAATTCGTGAGAAAACGAGCGGGTGCAGCTTTCTTCTGAACAACACGTTGCAAGGCATCCAAGATACGCTCAATAATGTTCATGTCTGGGGAGTTTGGTGGCCAGCGGAAGTGTTTAAACTCAGAAGAGTGTTCCTGGAGCCAGTCCTGGACGTGTGGCCTGTTGCATTGTCCTGTTGGAATTGCCCAAGCCCGTCGGAATTCACAATGGACATGAATGGGTGCAGTTGAACCGACATACGTGTCACATGTCAGAGTCGTATTCAGACGTATCAGGGGGTCTCATATCACTCCAACTGCACACGCCCCACACCATTACAGAGCCTCCACCAGCTTGAACGGCCCCTGCTGACGTGCAGTGTCCATGGATTCATGATGTTATCTCCATAACCGTACACGTCCGCTCGATACAATCTGAAACGAGACTCGTCCGATCAGGCAACATGTTTCCAGTCATCAACAATCCAATGTCGGTGTTGACGGGCCCAGGCAAGGCGTAAAGCTTTGTGTTGTGCAGCAATCAAAGGTACACGAGTGGGTCTTCGGCTCCGAAAGCCCGTATCTGTGACGTTTCATTGAATGGTTCCCACGCTGAAACTTGTTGATGTCCCAGCATTGAAATCTGCAGCAATTTGCGAAAGAGTTGCGCTTCTGTCACACTGAACGATTCTCTTCAGTCGTCGTTGGTCCTGATCTTGCAGGATCTTTTTCTGGCCGCAGCGATGTCGGAGATTTGATGTTTTACAGGATTCCTGATATTCACGGTACGCTCATGAAATGGTTATACGGGAAAATCCCCATTTCATCGCTACCTCGTGCACCGACTATAACACCACGCTCAAACTTACCTCAATCTTGATAACCTGCCATTGTAGCAACGTTAACTGATCTGAAAACTGCGCCAGACACTGGTAGTCTTATATAGAGTTTGCCGACTGCAGTTCCGTATTCTTCCTGTTTACATACTTCGGTCTGACAGTTGTTCTTCTCTGTGACGAACAGCCTTCCCACAAATACGTGACATAATTTACTACTGAATTTTTTCTGCACCGTCGTAACTGCACCACTAAGTGGACTACGCCTGTCAGTAGAGAATAACCTTTTTGCATCATGTGTCCACACTTCAACACCTGACCTGCTGCCCAGGGGAACATAAGCATTAATGGCTTGGTCTTATCGCATGTACTTGGAACCGCTAACCAACCTAAAACATACTACAACTAATAGCTATAATTATTCTACATCTACATCTACATCTATACTCCGCGAGCCACCTTACGGTGTGTGGCGGAGGGTACTTATTGTACCACTATCTGATCCCCCCTTCCCTGTTCCATTCACGAATTGTGCGTGGGAAGAACGACTGCTTGTAAGTCTCCGTATTTGCTCTAATTTCTCGGATCTTTTCGTTGTGATCATTACGCGAGATATATGTGGGCGGTAGTAATATGTTGCCCATCTCTTCCCGGAATGTGCTCTCTCGTAATTTCGATAATAAACCTCTCCGTATTGCGTAACGCCTTTCTTGAAGTGTCCGCCACCGGAGCTTGTTCAGCATCTCCGTAACGCTCTCGCGCTGACTAAATGTCCCCATGACGAATCGCGCTGCTTTTCGCTGGATCATGTCTATCTCTTCTATTAATCCAACCTGGTAAGGGTCCCATACTGATGAGCAATACTCAAGAATCGGACGAACAAGCGTTTTGTAAGCTACTTCTTTCGTCGATGAGTCACATTTTCTTAGAATTCTTCCTATGAATCTCAACCTGGCGCCTGCTTTTCCCACTATTTGTTTTATGTGATCATTCCACTTCAGATCGCTCCGGATAGTAACTCCTAAGTATTTTACGGTCGTTACCGCTTCCAATGATTTACCACCTATGGCATAATCGTACTGGAATGGATTTCTGCCCCTATGTATGCGCATTATATTACATTTATCTACGTTTAGGGAAAGCTGCCAGCTGTCGCACCATTCATTAATCCTCTGCAGGTCTTCCTGGAGTACGTACGAGTCTTCTGATGTTGCTACTTTCTTGTAGAGAACCGTGTCATCTGCAAATAGCCTCACGGAGCTACCGATGTTGTCAACTAAGTCATTTATGTATATTGTAAACAATAAAGGTCCTATCACGCTTCCTTGCGGTACTCCCGAAATTACCTCTACATCTGCAGATTTTGAACCGTTAAGAATGACATGTTGTGTTCTTTCTTCTAGGAAATCCTGAATCCAATCACAAACCTGGTCCGATATTCCGTAAGCTCGTATTTTTTTCACTAAACGTAAATGCGGAACCGTATCAAATGCCTTCCTGAAGTCCAGGAATACGGCATCAATCTGCTCGCCAGTGTCTACGGCACTGTGAATTTCTTGGACAAATAGGGCGAGCTGAGTTTCACATGATCTCTGTTTGCGGAATCCATGTTGGTTATGATGAAGGAGATTTGTATTATCTAAGAACGTCATAATACGAGAACATAAAACATGTTCCATTATTCTACAACAGATTGACGTAAGCGAAATAGGCCTATAATTATTCGCATCTGATTTATGCCCCTTCTTGAAAATGGGAACGACCTGCGCTTTCTTCCAGTCGCTAGGTACTTTACGTTCCTCCAGAGATCTACGATAAATTGCTGATAGAAAGGGGGCAAGTTCTTTAGCATAATCACTGTAAAATCTTAAGGGTATCTCGTCTGGTCCGGATGCTTTTCCGCTACTAAGTGATAGCAGTTGTTTTTCAATTCCGATATCGTTTATTTCAATATTTTCCATTTTGGCGTCCGTGCGACGGCTGAAGTCAGGGACCGTGTTACGATTTTCCGCAGTGAAACAGTTTCGGAACACTGAATTCAGTATTTCTGCCTTTCTTCGGTCGTCCTCTGTTTCGGTGCCATCGTGGTCAACGAGTGACTGAATAGGGGATTTAGATCCGCTTACCGATTTTACATATGACCAAAACTTTTTAGGGTTCTTGTTTAGATTGTTTGCCAATGTTTTATGTTCGAATTCGTTGAATGCTTCTCTCATTGCTCTCTTTACGCTCTTTTTCGCTTCGTTCAGCTTTTCCTTATCAGCTATGATTCGACTACTCTTAAACCTATGGTGAAGCTTTCTTTGTTTCCGTAGTACCTTTCGTACATGATTGTTATACCACGGTGGATCTTTCCCCTCGCTTTGGACCTTAGTCGGTACGAACTTATCTAAGGCGTACTGGACGATGTTTCTGAATTTTTTCCATTTTTGTTCCACATCCTCTTCCTCAGAAATGCACGTTTGATGGTGGTCACTCAGATATTCTGCGATTTGTGCCCTATCACTCTTGTTAAGCAAATATATTTTCCTTCCTTTCTTGGCATTTCTTATTACACTTGTAGGCATTGATGCAACCACTGACTTATGATCACTGATACCCTCTTCTACATTCACGGAGTCGAAAAGTTCCGGTCTATTTGTTGCTATGAGGTCTAAAACGTTAGCTTCACGAGTTGGTTCTCTAACTATCTGCTCGAAGTAATTCTCGGACAAGGCAGTCAGGATAATGTCACAAGAGTCTCTGTCCCTGGCTCCAGTTCTGATTGTGTGACTATCCCATTCTATACCTGGTAGATTGAAGTCTCCCCCTATTACAATAGTATGATCACGAAACTTCTTCACGACGTTCTGCAGGTTCTCTCTGAGGCGCTCAACTACTACGGTTGCTGATGCAGGTGGTCTATAGAAGCATCCGACTATCATATCTGACCCACCTTTGATACTTATCTTAACCCAGATTATTTCACATGAGTCTGTAAATGAAGTAAATACTGATATAATGTTGTTCGTTACACTATCCTCAGGCAGCAATAAAAATATCTGCGCTTATACCCCTAACACTCTGTATCATAATGGTATTACGTTCCTGCATTAAGCAAACACAAATTCTTCTTTTTTAACTATCACATATATTTCGGAGATGTTTCACTATCTTCAGTGGATTCATTTACTTTCTGTCAAATAACGTGTAACATGTAGTCTACATAGTTTTGAGTTTATAGTCCTTACATTTATAAAATCATTAACAGAAAAAATCTGTACCTTGGCATCTTATACAAATGTTTATGTGGCTGTCTCACTCTTGTAGTATAAATGATATTTCGTTCCATTCTATCATTTGCAATTAAAACGACTTTTCTATATCATGTTAAGTATATTTACCAAAATCTTCAACTAAAAATGAAACTAATGTTTTTTTCTCTTTTTTTGCTAGCGGTATATTATAGCACTGTCATTACCAAAACATGTTTTTGTGTCAAACAAGAAGAATTTGTGGTTGCTCAAGGCAGAGTCATATGCCCTTAATTATGTATTAGGAAGCAAACACGAACCAAAAAGTGAGCTTCAACCACAAGATGAACAATAGATTTCCGTTTCATTTGAGGCATGTTGAGAACAGTTAACTGACTGTCATTTCGAGAAAAACGTCTGTCCCTGCGAATGTCTGATTCTCCCCTATTTTTCGCCGAAGGACTCCAGAGATGACGTTAAATATATCTGCGGTATTTCGCTGTGTGGCATGATCTTTGGCCCCGAAACCCGCTGATAAAATTATTGTCTCGTTGAAGCGCTCATTTTCGCGATCTGGTTGACACACTGAACAGCACAAATACGAGTGATAGACAGATGGCTCTTCATACTTCTAAAATATTCCAAATCAGCTAAATACAGAAAATAAATACGAAGAGGTCGCTTTAGAACTTTTGTACATGTCATCCAATTTCATCACCACAATGACATCTAGGGGCAGAAGTGATGCCCACAGCATTTTTATATAAACAGTGAGTCATCTACACATCAAATTTCGTTGATATTTCTCCAGGCATTCCTGAATTACGCTTTTAAATCACTCAGGAGTGCTAAGGGTGTCGTACTGTTATGGTAGGCTATTTTTTGCAGATTGCAAATGATACATGTGCTAAGTCGGGTAGGAATTGCTTCAAGTTTTTCAGAGATAAACTGATGTGTCACTGTCTACAGCCCCCCTCCCCCCGTCACCCCCTACCCCTCCCCGCCGCGCCCCTAAGGGTGCAACGTTGTCGGGACTGCTACCACTGTACCTAGCGATCCCGAAAACTGTCGACTGGTCTCACCCATACCACCATGCTTAGGGGTAGTAGTGGTATATCTCGCCTACCGTATTTTTATTCAAATAATTATAGAAATAATGCCAAGGACTGCCAGATTATCCGGCCGGTGTGGCCGAGCGGTTCTAGGGCTTCAGTCTGGAAACCACTACGATCGCAAGTTCGAATCCTGCCTCGGGCATGGATGTGTGTGGTGTCCTTAGGTTCGTTAGGTTTAAGTAAGTTATAGGGGACTGATGACCTCAGATGTTAAGTCTCATAGTGCTCAGAGCCATTTGCAGCATTTGAACTGCCAGATTTTTCAGAATTATCGTGAAGCTGCCCCGTGAGTCAAACAAACCAGTAATCATCCGTGCTACTCTTCTTTGTATAAGTGCAATATCCCATGTTAGTCCTACTTGGGTTTACAGTAATGACGTCGAAGGCTAAGCGCTTCGTCGGTTATGACATGCCCGCTTATTCGAAGAAACCGCACCAAAACTAGCGCCAAGGCACATTGCGGAATTGTCAGAAAAACATGAATGCGGGCTATCGGCCCGGAAAAACTAATCGCGGTCGTCCCAGGTCAACGTACTTCTCATGCTGCGTCGCCTCCCTTAGTTTCTTATCCAATTTCCATTCTAGAGACGCCTTGTGACGGTCGATGCGCTTCGCTAACGGGGCCAGTAGATACAATCGCTGGCATCCAGCCAGTCAGAGGCAGAGCGTCCGATGGAGCCTTATTCTCGCTCACTGAGAGCAGCAAAACGAGGGGTCACAAAGTACAGCATGATTTTAAATAGTGTTCGTGAAGAAGTATGCATCACAGCTGCCACACATCGTGTTTATACTATTTGTCGTGGACATTTCTATCCCAGTTTGCATAATAGTTCATCAGTAACAAATAAATACAGCACCCACATCGCACAGGGACTGTCAGATATGATAAAGTTGGAGATTTTGATAGTAGTGGACACTTTGGTTAGTCTTGCGTTTCGGCAGACGTGTGGTTGTTCCATTACTTTACGAAGAAAACGTATTCTGACAAAAAAAAGCAAAAAGGTGTAGTCCGAAACGTTGAAAATGATGTCATCACAATGCAGAACTATTAAACATGGTTCATATTTGACCTGAAATAGAAATTATAATACTTCTTCATAAATTTAATTATCTCTTGTGTTAGTTATATCTTTAATGGTTGGCTCGTATAGAATCATTGGTGTTTTTAGTCTCCTCATTGTTGTTGTTGGTGGCATCTCAGAGGACGCAATCGCAGTGTATTTTATAATGTGAAAGATTAAAATGTTCTTCAGGCTGCACTTCATTGATGTTGATTACTCATATAGCATACACATCTCATCGTTAGCTTTTTCTGGGAAACCAATCACACCAGCTGGCCGGGGTGGCCGAGCGGTCCTAGGCGCTACAGTGTGGAACCGCGCGACCGCTACGGTCGCAGTTTCGAATCCTGCCTCGGGCATGGATGTGTGTGATGTCCTTAGGTTAGTTAGGTTTAAGTAGTTCTAAGTTCTAGGGGACTGATGACCTCAGACGTTAAGTCCCATAGTGCTCAGAGCCATTTGAACCGTTTTGAACCAATCACACCCATGCGTGGATAGCCACCAACCTCCCATAACACATTACCACGTAGGTTCACTCATATACAGTTATGAGAAGACCTTTTTTTTTTAATTTTACAAGAAATACGAAATCCAAACTGAACGTGAAGCACACAAATTGGCAGAAGAAGGAAGCATTTGCTGTACTGTTTTGTAGCTGCGATATGGAAAACCATTAATGTAAAGCAAAAATGTAAGTTTTATTTTATCCATTAGAAGTGGTTGGCGAAAGCGTGAGGGACCGGCTGGAATAATGCCAGTAGGGATCGAAAGAGCGAAAGAGTATATTATTGCAAGTCGTCACTCGCTTTAATTATAAATGTGTGTCTGAGTGAAGCTACTCACGTATCACCGCAATCAAATAAAAACAGTGAGCAGTGGAGGGAGTATGAATGAGAACAGAGGCGTATTTAAGTTTACAAAATAATGACAAGTTTTATTAAACCTTTAATTATTAAAACCAGCTGATAAATTTTACACATAAATGACTAACACAAATCAGATAAGGAAGGTGTTTGATTGAGGTGGAAGCTATACAGATTCTACCCGAAATTAATCCCTTTTACAATGCAATCTTTGTTTACATGAACCAACTGTGAGGCCCAACTCTATCCAAATGGAATCAACTATACTAGAAACTATGGTTCACCTGAGAACAGGGAGCTGTGAATATCATGTAGCAATAGTACAGCCTGTGCAGCAGTATTTTACCCTCTCACCTTGATCCAGGCCGCAGCGGAAAACTGCGCGTTCTGGACGAGGAGCAGTCGCTGCGGCAGCTGTAATGTTCTGACACGTCCACAAAGATAAACGAACTGCGTGGTCTGGCGTTCTGATTATCAAAACGCGGGGAACTTCCCTGTCAGAGCCCTGAAATCCCTGCATATTTCAGTGTGAGGTGCACCAATTCGCTGGTCTGACCAAACCAATTTGACTCACAGGCACGACGTTGCGTGCTTGAATTGTCAAACGTCAGACGGCCGACTCGGGACGAATAAGTGTACCCTCACGACACACGACATGACCGAGATGATATGCAGGTCTATTGTCAGTAGAGTTTGAAACTGCAACAGGCTCTTAGTCCACCACAAGATACAGGCCACAAGTTCCACCCACTTGAGAAAGACCTGAAGTTCTACACCAGGAGAGGACCAGAAGACGAAGTCCTCGAAGAATCACCACCACTTTCCAGCAAGCCTCGTTACAGGAGCCAAATCAGTGAAACGAAACCACTCCCACATTGCACAAACCAATCGAACTATCCTCTACTCATTGAATCTTCCGTCTTAACTGTTCTGTTGACGTGGTAGCCAATCCAGACACAGGACCAGTGTTCCCATGCTGGGGGAGCAAGCCTCTACTTCGCATATCCTGAGAGGACCCAATCTGTGACTCCAAATCTCCCTTGTCTGAAGAAAGAAGATTATAGGTTAGGGAGTTGTCATTCTATTTGTACCCATAAGCCTGGCCATGTTTTGGCAAAAAACATGTACCTAGATGAGACCACAGTCCCTCATTTATGGAATGCTCTAATCTTTCTGGGCTGACCATTTTCACTATCCTGGAAGAAGGCTGTTAAGCTTCCCAGATAGTCGTGCTCATGAAACATAATGTTCCTTCTACTCATTAAAGAAGCTGGCTACTTCCTGGCGTCAGCAGGAGGGGAGGGGAGGGGAGGGGTAACATTCCCACCTCCACCAGACACATACGCCAGCTCCTCTGTCTGTTCGTCCCAGCTTCTAACATGATAATGCAGGGAGTTTTATGACCTTCCCACCATTTGCACAAAAGCTCAGTTTATAGCAGTTTCTCTTAAACTGCTTGCTCCACCCACTTTCAGCTTGTAATTTTTTTTCCTATCTACGTAATTATGTAGCTCTCAATTCGTTCGATCAATCAATCATTCATGATAGGAAACATAGTCATAGCTCAGTCACTCAAAATGATTCTGAAATTTTACTTGTTAGAATGAAAGCAGGCGATGATTCTTCTTCTCTGCAGGCTCGTGCTTTGCGGCAGTCTGCTAATCTGTACAAATAAAATGCCTCGTATTTTTGGGAGCGTTGTATAATCAGTCGGGAAACCTCAGATCAAGCGGATATTTGGCTTTGATGAAGTTTAACCTTCCGAAGAAATAATGGAGCTCTTGGATTATTAAATGCAGGTTCGTATCCAGTTTTTCGGAAGTTCCCTTCTGATTAACAACTACGCAATATATCGATGAATATCATTAATTCTCAAAAGTCGAATACACACCTTTTGTGTGAAGGAGCCATATATATGTATTTCACTTTTAATCGTACAATTTCGTATCCGTTATCTTCTGTCACAAATCTCAATAATCAGATTACAGTTCTTCAAACCAAGTTCAGGCTAATCGGCACGAAGACAATCTCGGAAGCCCTCTTTCTTTTTTTCTAACAACCACCAGAGAGAGTACTACAAAGAATACTTATGCGCTCATGGCATAGCTATTGTATGAAACTACTTTTCGCATGGATTCTGCGAGTATGAAGATAGAAAATTAGTAAACGTCATTCAAGGGTAGAATTGTATCTGAATAATTCATCGTATATAAAGAGATATTACAATTGTCCCTCGCAGCGAGCAAAGTTAATGATAATACACTTTGCGAGCTAACAGAAAAAATTTTTTTGGGTTGTTTATTCAAAAGAGGAATATTTTGAATTAGTAGAATTTTGCTATAGAGAGTATGGGTAACATGTTAAGACAATAAGTTACGAGAATACCTAAGCTGTAGCTTTTACATGTACCGGGGTATATCTGCATCCCGAGTACATAACCAGGGAAGATGTAGATTGGTGTAATTACGGAAAAGGTCTACCCATTTGGGAACTGGCCTTCACAGGGAAACCCTGGAAAACCCGGAAGAATAGACCCCAGCTCAGGTATTAAAGAAGATAGGAAAGCCTAAATCCAGTAATTTTGAAATATATAGAAGCTCCATAGATTAGATGGAAGGAAAAGTGCCTCATAGCCAAAAAAAATTTACAATATTGCTCAAAAAAAATTTTCATAATTCTTCTTTCGACGATGTAGCCGGCGGTCTCGTTGTGAAGTCGATGGAACAGGAACACTGGGTACGGACACCGGGTAGGCGACGTACAGCATTTGGTGGAGGCAGCACGGAGCACAGGCGATGGCTTATGGTACAGGATAGAAGCTGGTAATGTGCCGTAGAAACAGGAAGATGATCTCCGGAACAGATGGTCAGGGATGTGAACATGAAACAGGTTTAAAGTGGAATAAGAAAAGGTTCTGACTGAATAAATCCCTGGAAGAGAGTGGATTAAGGCAACGAAGTCCCTATTTCATCGTTGAACTCAAAATCGGAGTGGATTCTTATATTCTTCCCTCTGTACTAGACCGGAATATCCATCAGTTCTGACAATCACGAATTTTTTTTGTAGTCCTCAATACCAAAGTTGTTTTGCATTACAACTGCTGATTGTCCAAAACATTGCCAAATAGACTGGGCAATTAAATTTTGTTGTAGCTCATATCGAATGTATTCCTCTCAAAAAAATTTTGTAATCTTATCTTCGTTTTGTTACAGTGCAGGTGGAAGTAGAGCATTGAATCTGTCCGAGGTTTGCTTTCAATTACGAAATTATGAATAAAATTTAAGTTTACACCTGATGAAAAATTTTAAACATAGGTATTCGACACTGACTCCACAAAAGGAATAATTTGAAAAATTTTCATTATTCTTGTAATTAATTGATTTATAGATCCACTTGCAAATAAATATCATAAATGATGACGTATGTTCATTTAACAAATCAT
Organism: Schistocerca nitens; assembly: GCF_023898315.1. Lineage (NCBI taxonomy): Eukaryota > Metazoa > Arthropoda > Insecta > Orthoptera > Acrididae > Schistocerca > Schistocerca nitens. The sequence continues at coordinate 563,543,386 of NC_064617.1, forward strand.
CCAATCGCAGAATCTTCTTCATCCTCTCATGAACATTTATGGAAATATATTTCAACAATTATGTCCATAAGATGAAACACACAAATTGCTATTCTTAAAAAGTCAATTAAAATTCTTAAATTAATTCTCCTGGTCGAGAAGGCATAATGAAAAATCTAAAAATTATAATAATTTTCTCTCGCACAACCAGAGAGTTTCTTCAATTGTTTGCAACAGTGATATTATCGACTGTTGCTTCATTTCACAGTTCATTTGTTTTCTTGCGCGAACAGCGCACATCATACTCACAGCGTATTTACCTACATATCCCACACTGTTCAAGTTTCACACGCAATTCTCACATAAGTGCCGTGTCTTGAGGAAATGTAGATGCACTTTCATTGTATATCACTGTGGCTTCTGCTCATAGTCCACACTTAGAAACACTAGTAATTAACAAATTCTTCTACCTATCTAAAAAATTGTCTGCTAAACTATCACAGGAGTAATCTCACTGTCTCTTAACCTACCACAGGAGTAATCTCACTGTCTCTTAACCTACCACAGGAGTAATCTCACTGTCTCTTAACCTCTAGACAACATAAACTTCTTGATATTTATATACACATTCGACTCATAGTCAAATTCCACTCTAAATTCTTCTCCATATTTGGTATCACAGATCTACGATCCTTCAAAAAATTTCTTAATATCATTATGCGGGAATAATCCCTTTATTCTTTTCGATTCGGGATATGCCAACAAGTATGATCCCGGATTTGGTATATTTACAATAACATATGGTCCAGTATAAATAAGATTCCATTTCTTTATGTTCTTCATCAGTTTCGAGGAATGGATGTGTCGTCTCAATAAAACCTTTTCTCCAAGATGAAACGTCTGAATCCGGTGAATCCGTTTGTCATATGTCAATTTCCGTTGTATTGCCTTTTTAGTTAAATTGACAAGTGCGAGTCGAATCTTTTCCTCCAATTTTAAATTCTGGTCTTCATACTTTTCTTCCGTTGCCTCCAGGTTTTGGGACGACTAAGAGCGGAGAACAATATGGACTAGTTGATGGCTCAATCAAGTTCCATTCTAACATTCTATTTATCTCCCTTTGAACGGATTGTTTTAAACGCCAGGGGATCGGATAGTGCGTGTAACAGTAAGTCTGATGTGGCTTCACTTGTAGGTGACAAATATACCCTTTAATAATTCCTGGTTTCTCATCAAAAATCTCTTCATATGCGTCTAACAAATAATGAAGCTGCTGCCTTTGTTCTCCGGTAAGCTGATTTGATTCACTAGCTTTTATCATTGTTGTTTGGTTAAAGTCCTCCTGTTGTATCAAATCCTTTGAAAGCTCCTTCCAACGACCGTTTGTAGTGTCAATTAATTGAATTATGGCACCGCGACAATATTTCTCATGCACCGTTTCCTTTCTATTTAAATCCAGTGCTATCTCTTCTCCATTTAATCTAAATTTAACTATTCCTTCCAAAAAATCAATCTGACAATCGTACTCCTGCATACTCCCAATACCCAGAATACAGTCCACTAATAACTTCTCCACTACAAGGAACGTGCATTTTATTGCTACATTTCCCATTTTCATCTCTAATTGTGTTTGTATTTTGACATTGGGAGAGCGTGCTCCAACAGCTCCAATGATTTTGCAGTTCTGTACTGGCAAAATTGGTACCTTCTTCTTCCTAATAATTCTCCGAAAAAGAGCGCCTGAGATGACATTGGCGGAAGCGGCGGTGTCCAATATCACATTCGTTGGAACTTCCTCAATTTCAACAAATACTTCCGATACCGGAACACTCGATCTGTCATTATGACACGTTATTAAATCCTTTGTTAACTCTTCCGTCAACAGCTCACCATCATTATATCTTAACAATTGTAATTTTACTGTTTCGCCCCTAACAGATCCCCTGACCGCTCCTCCGGGGCACGAAGCGGTCACGTTTAGTTTGACTGACTGTTGGTCCGATTGGTATTTGTCTCTTCAGCTACTTCAGTGATTATCGGTTGTTGTGGTGAATTCGGTCTATATTGTCTTGCTTGATTTGTGTAATTATTGTTGTTGTTCTGCTGGTGTTGGTAGAACTGTCTTGTGTTGTCATACATTGGATTATATCGATTAAAATTCCTATTGTTCCTAAAATAGCCCCTCGCTGCACCATTACCAAAGTTTCCATTATGGTAATAATTATTGTTTGCATTTTGTCCATTTCTAAGTCTCCTCGGAGAGTGTAGTTGGTTATGATTATTGTTACCACTACCATTACTGCCATTCCCATTCGAGTTGCAGCTCGGATTCGCTTCTATTACACTTCTTTGATATGACATTTCTCTTGCCCTTTTATTGTCCTCCTCAATTATATCAATATGATCAAGCGTAGTCATAAATGAGTCTATATCCTTATCATTTATATATAACAGCTGATTCCTTATACTGGTGGGTAGTCTGGACTTGAGAATTCTAAGTATATCCGACAAAGGAATCGGTACATCCCAATACAAAGATTTATTGATGTATTTCTCAAAATATCTCTTTAGAGATCCTCTAGAAAATGAGAAAGGCTCAGGATATAATACTTCCTGCCTAAGTCTTTCTTGTACTCCAGCAGACCAATATTTTGCTAGAAAAGCCTGCTCAAATTCTTTGTAACATTTACAAGAAGATGTTTGTTCGGATGCCCACAATGCTCCTGATCCTTGTATATATCCTGATACAAAACTAATCTTTTGCCATTCTGTCCAAGATCGTGGAAATAGACCTCTGAAACTTCGAATGAAGACTACAGGATGAACATTCTTTTTGTCAGGGTTAAAGATTTGAAATTGTCTCTGTTTAATCATCTTCTCCTCAACGGTACTACGATTCCAAAAATCATCCTGTTCGTACGTTTCCCTGTGGCTATCCGTTATATCGAATCTAACTTGTGACGTTCCAGTTCTGTTTACATCGGATCTTGACGTGGACGGGATGTCACGCGCAGATTGAGAATTTTGTTTCCTACTTCTCGCTGTTTCTAAATCCTCCTGCGAGAGATTTAGTGATCTTGCGATATTTTCTTTCCAACGCGAGAATTCTTCGCCAAGTTGTTCTCGAACTTTCTTTAACCCTTTGTTGAAAAAATTCTCCTCCGAACTCTCTGAAATTGACTGTAAAGCTACTTTCACAGTTTCTTCTATGGTTTCCGAAGGAAAATTTTGCCGCTGTAATGTCATTTCTGAAAACTTTCCCGCAAGTACGTTCATTCTATGTTCCACTGTCTCCTGTTTTTCCTTCACTTCGTCAAATTGCTTCTTTACATTATCTTGGGATTCTATAATTTCTGGTATCATAGCTACGGAACACTGTATGTCCTCTTGAGCTTGTATTACTTGAGGAAACAGTTCTACTTGTTTTTGTATCGGGTCAATTTTGACGGATACATATTCGGTTAGTTCCGCTTTTAATTTACTATTGTTTTCTTGGCATTGTTGGCGGACCTGCTCAATCTGAGCAATAAGATTCTGTTCGGTCCTTTCTGCCTGTTCTTTTATTTCCTGTGTCTGGGTGTTTAATCTCTGATCTAATTCGGTAAAGGTTGCTCTTAACTGATTTTGTAATTCTGTTTGATTTTCGGCTAATTGATTTTGAAGTTCATTCTGTATTACGGATAAGTCTCGTTTTACCTCCGCTTGGCCTTCGGCTAATAGAGACAACTGTTGCATAATAACAACTAATGTGTCAACAACAGTCTGATCAGCTGTTGTATGAATGTTTTCTGAACCAGCGGGATTATTTATATTGCTACCCCTTGCCACAACAGTCTCAGAATTGCTATCCGTGGCCTCTGCTTCTGCGCAAACAGCTGAAGGCTGTTGCACGTCTCGTTGCTGATTCAATGACATTTTAAATGCCGCTCTAGTCAATAACAATAAATAACTATCAATATCAGGTTCTAATCACAAAATACAGTTTCAAATTTACTGTCGTAGACACACTTAACTTTCAAATTACTTCACAGATGGTATAAAGTTCAATGTCCAGATACGAAAATCACACAATATACAGTTCTACAATCTTAACTACTATCTGGAAAAAAGTTCTTTCTAAATTGATTTCAAACTATTTTAACTACAGGATAAAAAAATTAGATTTCTCTGGCCTTTTTCTGTAGTCTCGGTGTTGTCCAATAGTTGAAATCGTTTCTTGGTATCAGCAATCTTTTACTATGGGCACCGTATCTCACTTCAGGTTCATTACTTCTCGTTCTCGTTGGTTTTCATGAAACAAAAAATACATATATTATATAACAATCCAAGAGAGTCCTGTCACACTGGCGCCATTGTAATTTTTTTTTGCTATCTACGTAATTCTGTAGCTCTCAATTCGTTCGATCAATCAATCATTCATGATAGGAAACATAGTCATAGCTCAGTCACTCAAAATGATTCTGAAATTTTACTTGTTAGAATGAAAGCAGGCGATGATTCTTCTTCTCTGCAGGCTCGTGCTTTGCGGCAGTCTGCTAATCTGTACAAATAAAATGCCTCGTATTTTTGGGAGCGTTGTATAATCAGTCGGGAAGCCTCAGATCAAGCGGATATTTGGCTTTGATGAAGTTTAACCTTCCGAAGAAATAATGGAGCTCTTGGATTATTAAATGCAGGTTCGTATCCAGTTTTTCGGAAGTTCCCTTCTGATTAACAACTACGCAATATATCGATGAATATCATTAATTCTCAAAAGTCGAATACACACCTTTTGTGTGAAGGAGCCATATATATGTATTTCACTTTTAATCGTACAATTTCGTATCCGTTATCTTCTGTCACAAATCTCAATAATCAGATTACAGTTCTTCAAACCAAGTTCAGGCTAATCGGCACGAAGACAATCTCGGAAGCCCTCTTTCTTTTTTTCTAACAACCACCAGAGAGAGTACTACAAAGAATACTTATGCGCTCATGGCATAGCTATTGTATGAAACTACTTTTCGCATGGATTCTGCGAGTATGAAGATAGAAAATTAGTAAACGTCATTCAAGGGTAGAATTGTATCTGAATAATTCATCGTATATAAAGAGATATTACAAGCTATCCATCCATCTTCCGTGATGGACTGGCACCTGGCTTATGTAAAATGTTTCGCGAACCTGCGCCATTCTATCCGATCTTTGTAGAATGAGGAGAGTGCTTTGGTTAGAAGTCCCTCCGCAGGTAACAACCACTGAACACTGTTTCCCAGAGTCATTCTCACGGTCCTGTCACGGTGCCCAGCATTTATGGCCCCCAATTCATCTCATTCCATGTTTTCGGCCATCTATGCTACGGCCCCATGGGTACAAACTGTCTACAGGTACACATGAAGGTATATTGGAGTGAAGTTTTCCGTATATTAACACTACGCGAAAAAGCTCACTTGAAAATAGGAGTCATTTTCGAAAAGCGCCGTGCAAGAAATGAATAAAAAACAAGCTACTGGCAGCAGCAAAAGCTAATTTATGAACAAACCCATTCAAAAAAATGTACCTTATTATGGCATCTCAGTGCAGAAACGTGCTAATTTGATTAAATAATCGACGAATCAGTAAGTTGTGTTTTATTTTCACTGGTCAGGTTAGCTGTGGGGCTGAAACGACAAACTCGCTTGACAAAGAGTGTTGGGAGTAATTCTGTTACGGATTACCGGTCAACCAGCTCGCTCCTGTAGTTGGCTAGGCAACGTGCTGCGAGACGCTCCTCTCCCCTGAGGCGTAACGATGGATACTCGTACAGTTAAAGCGCACCGCAAAGGGCGGGGCGGCCGCCCACAGCTCGCCCGAAGGACGAGGGTCACCCAACGCACCCACGCACGCACCCTCCCGGCAGATCAATGGCGCGGTCGGGAGTGCGGTGTCGCGGAACGGGAAGGGGGTAGGAAGCGGCAGCTCGGAGCACGGCACGCGCACGCACGCCAGGGGCGGCGAGCCACGCAACCCGCCGCACCTACCACTGTGCGTTGGCCGCGGGGTGGGGATACTCGCGGCGCCGCTCGCCGAGGTGCGCGCGCAGCCTCGGCGCGTGGTGGAGGGGCTGGGCGCGCGGCCTGAATGGCCCGACACCGCAGTCGTAGCGCGGCCTGCTCTCTGTGTGCACGTAAACAGCACGCACTCCATTCAGCAACCGGTGTTCGTCACAACACCGCAGACTCCACTACTCTGCTTCAGTAGTACAGAGCTGACAGCTAGACTAGGTCACGCGACAACGAACGACTCTCACAGTATTGTGACGATTCTTCCTTTCCAACACTACCAGTGGTAGTCGGCACCACATCTGCTGTACACACTTACGATGTACGCTGATCAGTTCCGGTACGCGAGACAGGACAGAGCAGCGCTGTCGTGAGGACTCAGAAGAGCTCTGGCCGACTAGCGACAAGGCGAGGATACTCGGGCGAAGCGCCGGCGGTCAACGGCCCCAGCGTCGACGGCGCCAGAATACGAGATCCATCCAGCCTCCGCCGCGGCCGCCTCCTGGAAGCTATGCTGTAGTGGGAGTGGCGCGACGGAGAATACGACTGTGGCATGTATCTCATGCAGGTCAGTCACTCTTCTGCCTCAGATGCATTTGGCGCGTGGAGGAAGAAAACTGTCGGCGCTACCACCATCAAAGAAATCTTTACTTATGTAATATAGCATAATAATGTGGCTCAGTGTTTAAGCGCCATATTGCGGATACAAATATCAGGGATTCGATTCCTGGCCAATCCTGTAATTTTTCACTTCTGGTAGTGTTTGATAATGTGAAATATGTTGCACCAGGTTCTGAGTCCACTATGAACCTTAGGTCCCCCTACAACTGGCTGAATAATTCAGTTGAAAGGGTGGGGAAGACAAGGCGTAATTCTTTCAATAGCACCATGGCTAATGAAGTGATCAAAGCAACCTTCGGGTTAATGATACATTTAACTTTTTTATTACGTAATATTGTATACAGCGTCGCCATCTCTAAATTAGAAGGCTACACTTCAGAGACTGGTTCGTCCTATTTTTGTTTGAGAGATATGTACTCGAGTAGTTGGATGTAAAGCAGTCCTGCCTTACACTACACTATTTATTTCTCATCTGTGTCAATATATTACATTTTAGGCATACTTTTGGTTGCCAGCTCTGTCTTAGGACTTCATTTACTGAGTGGAGTTAGCACAGCTATTGAAACCCTGGTCCCGTACTCATCCAGATTCAGGTTTTCATTGCTTTCCTAAACCTTTTGCGAATGCTGGGATGACTCCTTTGAAAAGGGGGCTACCGATTTCCTTCCCCGACCTTGTCTAACTCGAGCGGATCCTCCGCCTGTTGTCACGTTGTGGCCAGAATGATCGTAAGTCTGTTCCTCAACTAGGGGTAAGTAATCTATAAAAAATGCGAGGGTTATTCAGAAAGTAAGGGGTGATCGGCCGTGAAATGGAAACCACAGTGAAAATCCGATGAAGTTTTGCACAGGTGTGTTGGGCAGCGTCTCTAGTATGCCCGTCTATCAAGTTACGTCGTTCTTTTTAGCTCTGAGCACATAAAGATACCTAGAGCAATAGTGTCTCCCGCCAAGTACGAGGGCCTAGTGAGAAATTTCGTCTGAAGCTATGCAGCCAACATTACATACATAACTGTCGTGCGGTTTCTTCTTCGAGACAATTCTCAGTCGCATTCTGCAGGGGCGATGAAGACGCTGTTGCATCGTTTTCGATTGGAAATGTTTGATTACCCACAATACAGCCCGTAATTGTCTCCCTCTGAGTTTCATCTCTGCTCACATAAACCGCTGGCTATGAAGACATTTTGGCAGAGACATAATTACAGTGATTTTGGCCCTCTAACGGATTGTCCAAATTGTGTCCACCATTCTGTAAAGCTCACTTACAAAGCGAGGTGGCACAGTGGTAAGCCAGTGGATACGTATTCTGGCTCAAATCCCCGTCTGGCCATTTACATTAGATCAGTCTTCCCGAATCCGAACTTGTGCTCCATCTCTAATGAGGTTGTCGTCGACGGAACGGAAAGCCCTAATCTTCTACTCCATTCTTTATTTACTTATGAGGAGAATCTCGAACATCAGATGTCGCCATTCCTCTCGCTCGTACGTGCCCTAAAAACTGGTTAGTGACTGGCGTCGGACAGGTATAGACCGGGTTGAATAAGGAAGTACCGTGTGGGGCAGGTCAGACAGCTGCTCGCGCAGGTACAAAGGAAGCCTTGCGGTAGCTGCTGCTGCAACGCGTGTGGCGCCAAGTGGTGATTTGGCCAGACGCTTATCGAGCCGGTCATAATAACGCCATCAGGGGGAGTCTTGGTATAAGCTAGGACCGACGTGAATACACCCTAGTACGTGTGTAATGGTTTGATAGCGAATCAGGGAATGCTGCGCAGGTGTAAGGTAATCTTAACGTTTCAGGGTCTTCGCTGCGATGCTGTTTTGCCACTGTCATGCAAGATCGTGTGGTGCAAAAAGATTTCCACAAGCGACTTCCACCTATGACTCACCACTCACAAAAGGAAAATATAAGTAGTATTGTGTTACAGAAAGGCATGTATAGGCTTCGTATAGTATGGTAGTTCCATAATGGAACCCTTATGGAATTACTTTCGCGTCATGAGTTTATTTCTTATGTAATTGAAGCACTGGAGTGACAGTCTGATGACGGTGCAGCAGTTTCGAAAGGCAGATGGAAGTTCTCGCACCGTCAAAAAGACTATATCCTGACGGAAAGGAATTTATCAGAGCAACAAAGTGCACATAATACTTTAGCATTCATTAGTGCTTCGAGAAAATGAAAAGGCGAATACAGTGCAGTAATTCACAAAAGTCATTGTCTTAGTCACATTATGTTTTGTTAAAATTTGACCTGTCATGGCTTTGCAACCATCGTCAGATAACTACAGTAGTGACACGTAGACGCATTGCTGATTATATCATTAAACTATTCATGCACAGCGTTGTTTAGCCGATTAACCATTTTAGAACTTAATAATTAATTACCGCTAACTGCAGTTTGGCAAAGCCTTCATGTCCTAGTCACTCGCCACGGCTCACGTGAATTCGAATGCGATCCACGTCCTTTTAATGTAGAGTAATAGAAGAAACTGTGCGATACCAGTCTTATAGCTCTTTTTTTTTTTTTTTTTTTTTTTTTTTTTTTTTTTTTGCCACTGATTCCAGAGATTTTTCTTTCGACTGATTAGAGAGATCGATAACTGGAGGATCCCATTCCACAATCGTAATCCCCTCACGCGGCAACATTATCCCCGTCACCTACCCCAAAATACAGGGTCACCGGTGCATCCTAGATACACCTTGAAGAGGACTAGCAGAGATCAAGGAAAATAAAATAAAAATACACGTCTCTGACACCTCAAAGTTTTGCACACGTTGCAGAAGGGGTCGTGGTGGTGGTCAGGAGTATGGTCCGCGTACTGTCTGTCCTCTTTCACAGACATGCACGTGAATCGTGGTCCCCTCCTGTTTGTCATTCTGACAATAACTCCCTGATTTCTGTAAATTCAGCACTACGGGCAGCAATAACTGTTATTATTTTCAGCCATCGTAATCGCCTATAGGCACGGTTTTGTGTTGTAAATGTGAACTGAGGCATTTACAGAGATTCGGTTTGCTACTTTCCTGTTTTCCGTCAAAGAAACAGTCTACGCTTGTAAGACTACGTCAAAAATGAACTTAAAGAAATTCATCGGCCTAATCTTGTTTCGACATATTAACTACTATTTCCGTAAAGAAACAGGGATGAAGATTTGAGTTGGAAACCTCGTCCATGCCATACACAAGGAACACTTGTTGGCGTCCATAGCGTGCTGCTGTCCGACAGCGGACGGTGCCCTCTCTTTTTTTTTCTTCTAAAACATACGGCGACCTGGAACCCTTGCACGGACTGACCTAACCGTATGTTTTGCGCGATCGAGAACAACAATTGTTCATGCACCTGACGAAGGGATTTTAACATCGCGGAACCGGTCGTGGATTGAATAAATCATTAGCACAACTGAAACGGATCTCTTTAGATTAAATTAATTCAACACCACAGATGAACAAGGAAGGGAAATAAACTGGCCGCAGCCTTTTTGAACGCATCATCTCAGAACACATTGTCCGGATACGTACCAAGTGTTTGATCCCCTACTTTTCGGATACGATTACAGTACTTCTCGGATACGATTATAGTGTTTTCCACTTTCCCGATTCGAACACAGGATGTTGAGCACAGAGTGAATCTCTCATTATGCTGCAGAATGTACGCTGTTTTGAAACTCCCTGGCAAGTTAAGAGTGCCTAACCGAGATTGGAAGCGGGAAACTTGCCTTGCGCGGACAGTGCAGTTACCGCCCTTACAATTGTACTTGCGCCAGTATCTGTCTCTGCTACCTTCCAGACTTAACGGACGTCCTGCTGCGTGCCTTGCGTTGACCAGTACACTTGGAAGAAAGGATATTGTGGATAAACGTCTTAGGCAAAGTCTAAGGGAAGATATTTCCTGCGGAATTTAATCGAGTTCAGGTCCGGTAATCTTCCAGGAAGTTTACGGCGAAATCAGATACCACACTTCCAACCGCCAGGAATGACATGTAAGGCGAAGTGAGAATCTATGGAATGTCCCATCAGCGACTAAATATGAGGCTAGTAAGCGGCACGTGGTTATAGAATCACTGTGCTATTCCCTTTCACTGTTGTTACAGATAGCGCGTTAATATCTCCATTTGTGCTGCAGTTGCAGGACATGTAAGGGTCTTGTAACATCATAATAAGACACTAGAGTTCTAATTGTTCCACCAACCTGGCTTCCTCATGTGAAGTGGTTTTCGAAACAGAGAGATAGCGCATAGATGAGACGGTTGCTTTTCACGAGAAGCCTTTATGGAAATTGGAACAGGCTAAGGCCGTTTTTTGATCTAAGTGATGAAGTCGCTAGTTTATAAGAATGCTTGTTATTTTTATTATAAACATATCATCAGAGAAAATAGCAAACTGAGCTCCTATTAGAATTCAATCCTTTATCAAAAAAAAAAAATGGCTCTGAGCACTATGGGACTCAACTGCTGAGGTTATTAGTCCCCTAGAACTTAGAACTAGTTAAACCTAACTAACCTAAGGACATCACAAACATCCATGCCCGAGGCAGGATTCGAACCTGCGACCGTAGCGGTCTTGTGGTTCCAGACTGCAGCGCCTTTAACCGCACGGCCACTTCGAATCCTTTATCACTTTATAAATGAAGAATGTCTATTATTAACCTGTCAGAAGACAAATTAACAGTCTTGAAGTCATTTTATAATCTGCTTTCATCGCAGATGACCGAGCTTAACGGCGCACTTCCTAGCGTCATGCCATTACACTTAACACGAATTGGCTGAGCGACCGAGCGAGGTAGCGCAGTGGTTAGCACACTGGACTCGCATTCGGGAGGACTTAGGTTCAAACCCGCGTCCGGCCATCCTGATTTAGGTTTTCCTCGAGTTCCTTAAATCGCTTAAGCCAAATTCCGGGATGGTTCCTTCGAAATGGCACGGCCGCTTTCCTTCCCCTTGATTCCCTAATCCGAACTTGAGCTCCGTCTCTAATGACCTCCTCGTCGACAGGACGTTAAACACTAATCTCCTCCTCCTCTTCCTCCTGCTTGCAAGCGAAATGCTTTGCTAGACGGTTACTCGTTACATTGCCAATGACGCACTAAGTTTATCAATTTTTTACCTAAAATTAACTCTAAAATGATGTTCTAAGTATGTCATAATTATTTAATACTGATAGCGTCTCAAATTATGTCATAATAATCCGTTACTGAGAGGGTTTCTCATGCTATTTCGATTATATTTGACGATTAATTTATTTACTATAAATAAATGACAATAAGCGGTTTGGCACACGTCCGACACTAGCTTTCTCTTCTGCAGCTGATCAGAGCACAAGTAATTTCTGCTTGCGCAGCTTCCCACCAACGCTGCATCAAGATAGCAGCATTTGTCGTGCCCTTTGGTTATAATTAAAGTGCAGCTACTAACGGAGGCCCAGCGTGGGTCGTAATTATCGTGTGGCAGCAAAACTCGGTGCACATGCTAATGCGTTAATGCGGAACCGATTTACGCCGGAAAAAAAATAGTTTCAGATTTGGCCACCAGTTAACAACACTGATTCTATGACGGAATGACACCCATGCTGTCATTTGAGAAGCTGTAATGTGAGTGAACAGTATGGCTATCGAGAAGAGCTGTTAGTCAAACTGTGATGTTACCTGCAGCAGTTATAGCGCTGAATTGACAGGGTATCGCCGACTGAAAGGTATGAGGAGAGGCCCGATACCATTAAAAGGTTTAAAGGAGAAAATAATGAAATCCCAAAGCACGGGAGATCCTGGTGTGGCACCTGCAAGAGGAAGGAATACTAGCCCGGTGCAAGTTGTCAGCGAGGTCGCTGTTGCTGTAACTGACCACGCAGCACGTGCCTTGCGTAGTGCCAGTGCTCGTGCAGTGTCGCGCGAACTGTCCACCCTTGGTCAAACAGTACGGAAAGTTTTGCAGTGTATTTTTCATTGGTACCCGATAAGATCCAGACGATGCAACAACTTACTTCTCAGTCTCAGTCGTGTGACTAGGGCCTCCCGTCGGGCAGACCGTTCGCCGGGTGCAATTCTTTCGATTTGACGCCACTTCGGCGACTTGCGCGTCGATGGGGATGAAATGATGATGATTAGGACAACACAACACCCAGTCCCTGAGCGGAGAAAATCTCCGACCCAGCCGGGAATCGAACCCGGGCCCATAGGATTGACATTCTGTCGCGCTGACCACTCAGCTACCGGGGCGGACCGGTGCAACAACTGAAACCTCATGATCCGCACCAACGTTCTGAATTTGCCACCAATCGAAGCTGAAATCATGTAGCCGTTCATTATTCTAGGGAGTGACGTTTTACTTTACAAAGTGCTGTGAATACACAGAGCTGCCGAAGTCAGGGTACTGTTAAACCGCGTGTTGTGCACGAAGGGCGACTGGACTCGTCGTAACCGCGTTGTACGGATTCACAACCATCTCTGTCCTCGGCCCGTTCTTCTTTAAGAGAACACACCCAGAAGACCTGTCTGGTGTACCGTGACGTCCGCACGCTATCAAGACCTGCTTGAACTGCTTAGAAGAGCGCGACAGTGTGGAAATCACAGTTTTCATGCAAGATGGGGCAACATCTCATGTCGCTCGCCCAGTGAAAGATATGCTTAATGCAACCGTCCAGGAACTTGTTGTCTCCAGACATGTTCCAGACGCATGGCCTGCAGGATCACATGATCTGAACCCTTGCGAAATTTGGCTCTTGGGATATCTAAAAGTACGCGTGTACCTGATGTGAATGACAGTATACAAGAACACATTGCTCAGCTTCCACTGAAAGTGCTTCGAGCAACTGTTGATCTCATCGTTTAAAGGATGCAGCATCTCGTCGACATCTCTGGTGCTCATGTTGAAGAAGTTGTGCAAGAAGCGGTTAATGATAATATCAACAGTATACCTTCTCTGCCGACGTCCTATTCATAGCAGTTACATTTGAAAAAGTTTCCATATGTCCTTCTTGCATTCACAGCGCCAGACTTGCACCTGGTGGCCAAAATTGGAACTACTTTTTTCCAGCGTAAATCAGTTTCACATTCACGCATTAGAATGTCTACCAAATTTCGCTGTCGCACGATAACAACAGCCCACAAAGGACCACTATGAGTAGCAGTATTTTAATTATAACCACCCAGTAGTTCCCTCAAACTACCTTGTGGCGTCATACGTTTACTGCTATAGGATCGTTCAATCCGTGTGTAATCTGTAGCAATAAAGGAGTGGATCCAAGAGCCGAAAATGCTACTAGTTTTAAGATATTGATCGTTTTGCTACTGCTGTCACAGCCTTTCGTGACCGTCGAACTGTATAATAATGAACAACTGAGTCTAGTGAAGACGGTGCGACGGAGTACAGACGAACGCAAAGCAGCAGCAGCAGGTGACGTAGGACGTGGAGCGGCGTGTGGATGGTAGCACGTGCGTGCGGCCGAGCACGCGCCAGCTGCAGGCAGTGGCAGGCAGGCAGTCAACTTGTGATTCCGGCTGGCTGCAGCAGTAGAGGGGCGAGGCATCCAGATGAGCTTGCCTGCTTGTTTGTGGGCCGGCCGTTACACGAGCCCAGGCCGCGCAGCTGCGCCGCAATCAGTTGTGTCGTCCGGCATGCCTGCCGGCGTTGATTCGCCTTCACGGCTGGCCTCCAGATGCGACAGCTCCGCAGGCTAGTCACCAGCGCGTGAGTCGGAAAGAGTTAATTACGCCAACGACTGCAGGTCATAGACAGTACGACGGTTGGCACTATAATAATGCCATGTACCGGGTGGCTGTAATTAAAGTGCAGATACTCACAGAGGACCAGTGTGGTCTCTAATTATCATACGGCATAACGTGTTGCCCTATCTGTGTTTTCGCTGCACCCTATGGTGTTTCTCGTCACTGAATAGAATACTACCCGGCCACTTCGATCCGTGCCATAAACCGAAGAGCGAGTTCAGAACTTGGCTGAGGATCGTGAGGTTTCAGTTGCTGCTGTATGGGTACCAGTGTAAAACAGAACGCAAAACTTTCCCTACTTGACCATGGGATGGACAATTCTTGTAACACTGCCCGAGCACTAGCACTACACGGTGCATGTGCAGCATGGTCAGTCACAGCAAACGCTCGCATTTTGTTCATCAGGTGACAGTGCGGAATTGTGCGGAACGTCTTCCGGAAGTCAAGGAACACTACACCAACCTGGGCCGCGGCGTTTACCGCCGTCTAGGTCTCGTGGACGAGCAGAGCGAGCTGGGTTTGCTTTATTCCTAGAGTGGAGATTTTCGGCCTCCAGAATGACCTATGTTCGCAAGCATAAAAGGTGTTCTAAAATTTGGCAACAAATTGACATCATCGATAGAGACCTGTAGTTCCGTGCATCTATTCTACGACCGTTCTTAAGACCGGAAACGACTTGGAGAGTCTTCCTGTCGCCAGGAAATCGATCCTTCAGCGCTGCTAGAAGAGGAGCAAGCTCATTCTAATAATCTGCGTAAAATCTCATAGGCAGGCTTAAGTATGTAATTGTATACATGAGGAAACCTACTCCATATCCTCCTAGCCACCCAAATATCTAAAGAAAGATATGTTTAAGAACTGCCAAGAGCTCTTGGGGAAATAAAAACCTTTATACGTACAAGTCCTTCGAGCAAGTCTGTACTACGTATTTCGTTATTTTATGGTACATGCCATCCCAGAAGCTGTCGGCCTATCAATGAAGACGAAGAACTGTAATGTAATGACTTCGCTGCGATAATTTTTTAACACGCGCATGACTGTATCGATAAATGAATTTCATTTCATCGCGAATACTTGCTATATATGGCTCTGAGCACTATGGGACTCAACTGCTGTGGTCATAAGTCCCCTAGAACTTAGAACTAGTTAAACCTAACTAACCTAAGGACAGCACACAACACCCAGCCATCACGAGGCAGAGAAAATCCCTGACCCCGCCGGGAATCGAACCCGGGAACCCGGGCGTGGGACTTGCTATATATCTCCATGAATGTAACATTATGATTATCAGTATTAGTATCGTTCCTTTCCGAAGAAACGTGATTGGCTGTAACTATACAAGCGTTAAGCGGAAGATCAAGAACAAAATGAAGAAGTGGCTGGATTGTAGAGCGAACACACTTCGTTTGCCGCTTTAGATAGTTAAGGCCAGTGTTCGCTGATTGTTGATATCTTACAG
Source organism: Schistocerca nitens (assembly GCF_023898315.1). NCBI lineage: Eukaryota > Metazoa > Arthropoda > Insecta > Orthoptera > Acrididae > Schistocerca > Schistocerca nitens. Next base: position 563,559,181 of record NC_064617.1, read on the forward strand.
TATTCAGAAGGCTTGTAAAACAATGAACCTCGATTTCTCGTACTAGAGTAGCATTCGGTACATCTACATCACGCGGTGCAAGCCACCTAACGGTGCCTCACGGACGGTACTTTCGGTACCAATAACTGATTCCTCCCCTCCCTATTCTGCTCGCGAAAGGCGCATGGGAAGAAAGATTCTCGATAAACTTATTAGCTCTAATTTCGCGAATTTTCTCGTCTGATCATTTCGCGATATTTTATGTGGGAGGAAGTAATATGTTGGTCGTCTCTTCCCGGAAAGTGTTCCCTCGAAATTTCAGTAGCGGAGAGGTTTGCTACTGAACAACATCTGTCTTGTAACGTCTGCTACCAGAGTTCGTTGAGCATTTCTGTAACGTTCTCACGCCGACTAAACGGTCCTGTGACGAAACGCGCCAGTCTTCGTTGGATCTTCTCTGTCTCTTCTATCGGCCTCCCCGGTAAGGATTCCATATTGATGAACAGTACTGAAGAATCTGTCGAACAAGCACCTTATAAGCCACTTCCTTCGTGGATGAGTTACATTTCCTTAACATTCTTTCTATGAATCCCAGTCTGGCATCTGCTTTTCTTACTATTTGTTTTCTGTGTTCATTTCACTTAAGGTCGCTCAGGATAGTTACCCCTAGATATTTTACGGTAGGTACTGTTTTCGGCAGTTTCTCATCAGCAGCGTAGTTTTACATTAGTGGATTTCAGTTCCTATGTATGCATGTACTCATGTTCGAGGTAAAATGCCAGACCCTGCACCATTCATCAGTCCTCTGCAGGTATTTCTGCAAATCGATACTTTGTTCTGGCGTTGCTACTTTTCTACAGACGACTGCATCACCTGTGAACATTCTTAAAGAGCTTCCGACGCTTTCTACTAGATCATTTATATGCAGCTTAATCAGTAACGGTCCTGTCACACGTCCTTGGGATACTGCGGAAATTGCCTTTACATCTATCGGTTTTGTTCCGTTAATGATGACGTGTTGAGCTCTATCTGTAAGGACGTCTTGAATACAGTCGCAAATGCGGTCCGACGCTCGGTAAGCTCGTATCTTTTTCACTAACCAGCAGTGCGGGAGGGTGTGAAGCGCCTCCTGGAAGACACAGGACACGGCATCAACCTGTACGCCGGTATCTACAGCGCTCCTCATCGCATGGGGGAACAGAGGAAGCTGAATTTCGGAAGAACTCTGTTTGCGAAATACATGTTGATTTTTCTAGGGGAAATTTTCATTCTTCAAAAATGTCATAATTCTTGAGCATAAAACATGTTCCATAATTCTACAACAGACTGACGTCAATGATATAGGCCTATAATTAAGTATGTTCTGTAACCGCTCGAGACAAGTGCAAATTTGGTGACTCTTGGCGTGTATGCTTCCCTTGTTAGGGAGGTGCTGCTGCTTGCAGTCCAGCTTCCAGTAAACTCGTGAGGTGCAACTGTGTCCGTCTACTCCGCTTCACACTTACCATTTGCGACTCCGCGTTGCCTTTCACACGGTGGGACTCAGTTACGGGGAAGATCAGATTCGACATCTTTTTATCGTCCTTAGAAGGACGAGCAAAGGAAGAGGGAACCAGCCCGGTATTCGTCACGAGCAGTATGGGACAACAATTAGACTTAAACCAGGACTTCCACAGTAGGATTTGTATTCCGCTGCTCCGAGTACTGGAATGTCCAATATCAAGCTGCTAGCCATTTCGCTCGTTCGAAATTGATGAACTTTTAAGGGAATTGCACTACGAGACTGGAATAAAAATTTTCAGCAATAATGATTTATCGCACATTGTATATGGGCATTCTGTCAAACACTCCCAATGTGACCAACAAAAGAGTCTTCTATTCATTTGCATTTATAAGTGGGGCATTTCTGCGCAATTTTGTTGTAATCTTATGTGTACGAGTCGCTTTGCCGTGCACACGACAGGCATTTTACGTTATAGTATGACCACACGTTCCTCTGAAAGTTTCATTTACATTTTCGAGAAAAATTGCTGGCATAAGCATGTCGAACTAAATATTGACAATGGAAATGTACTCCATGGAAAACTGGCGTAAAGCTCTTGAATTCTGAGTTAATTTGGATTTATCTTCTAATATCCTGTCACATGCTATATATGTAGCTTCCACGTGTACTTACTGTATGCTTTATTGTCTGGCTAAACTTAAATTAGCATTTAAACATTAACAATGGCCACCGTCGCCGCACAAAAGATCGTTTTAGTTAAGCGTCGGTGGTTCTTTGTTCTAAGCCCTCACAGAATGAAGAGACAGTTGCTGTATGATTCTTACACGGCGCCCTAAAGTCTTAGGCAGTTTCTGAAGACTGAGTAGCAAATATTTGTAATCACTAAAATTAAACTACACGCTATACAATATTGTCCTGCCATCCGACTATACATGAAGTCTCATCATAAGCAGTAATGGATAGGCTTGTAATCAATACAGCTTACGAAACTGGAGCCGCAATTTCGCTTTCAAGTAAATCTGCAGTTGGCCTCTCGACAAAGAAAAGTCCTCCACGGTACCGTTTATCCATCCTGAATAGTTCGTCTAGCCGTCTTATGTAGATATGGTGCTGGAATTGTCATCGCTAATCTGTGATTTTTCCGGTTTCTTTCGAAATTACTAACCGCGGGAAGTGTGCCACACTCTTGTTTTCTAACTGTCGCTTCCAGAGCTATAGCTTCATCTTGGTACCAAATCAAACTATACATCATTTAGCTCGTTTAATTTTATGATACCGAAGTTGCACGTCCTTTTAGCGTCTTTATCATTAGAAACTGAATTAGCGTCATTTTCATTAGGGAGAAAAGGAAAGCATTGGATCAGATACCTACATCAGCCAACGGACTTCCCTTAGGAAAGATAGAAAGGGTTGAATCACAAGTGTTCTACTCGGAAGAAGGCTGTTAATGCGAATATGAATGATGTTGAATAGAAATGTCAGGCAGTTTCATGTAATTTTACTTTCCATGCACTTACAGCATTGTTTACTTCAGTCTGTTCAAATGGTTCAACTGGCTCTGAGCACTATGGGACTTAACTGCTGTGGTCATCAGTCCCCTAGAACTTAGAACTACTTAAACCTAACTAACCTAAAGACATCACACACATCCATGCCCGAGGCAGGATTCGAACCTGCGACCGTAGCGGTCACGCGGTTCCCGACTGTAGCGCCTAGACCCGCACGGCCACTCCGGCCGGCTTCAGTCTGTAATACACGTTTAGACAAAAAGTCCAAGTCATTTAATATCATGAGTTTTTGGAGAAATGGTTCAAATGGTTCTGAGCACTATGGGACTTAACATCTGAGGTCATCAGTCCCCTAGAACTTAGAACTACTTAAACCTAACTAACCAAAGGACATCACACACATCCATGTCCGAGGCAGGATTCGAACCTGCGACCGTAGCGGTCGCGCGGTTCCAGACTGTAGCGCCTAGAACCGCTCGGCCAGTTTTTGGAGACAAACTCAGTACTTCGCAGACGTTTCCTAGATCTGTATTGCGTTTCACATTGTTAAACGTTAAATTAACATGTAATTTAGATTTCCTCTGTTACTGTACAAAATATGTCAGACGTGGGCTGGACATGGTGCGAAACTTACGTTATACTATTTGCAATCGAGCTTTATGTATGTACTTTCGATTCTCTATCATTTCCGACTGAAATTGTTTGGTGAACGTGGCGTTATGGTCCAAGGCTCATAGTAAACACGGCACTGCATGTCGGATTTGTTGGAAACGAGCCAGCGGGCGGCCGAGAGAAAAATATCTGTCACGCATGTTTTGAATGAGCACCGCAACTGCCGTAGCTGAAATATCGAACACATTATGACCGTTACGTGATCAAAGCAATACCAACAACCCACAAATCACGAGTGTACCGCACCGCTACACAAAAGGAGTCGTTTATCACCTCATGCAATAGACTATAATTATAGGTGGCTGGTTTCGCGGGATCGTGATTTGTCTGTAATTAACTTGCCAATCACTCAACTGTACGAGGTGTAATTCACTTCGTCTGAGCACAGTGTATGCCACGTGAAAGTTAAAACAGTGTCCCGCACATGGATTCGAACCCAGATCCCTATCGTTCGCTACCATTTCCGTTGTACAAGAACGGCTCCCAGACCAGCTCAAAGAGTCCGTCACGAGCAGGTCACCTTCTTTCCAAACTCTGTAATTGTTTATGTGACAAGGTGAAGTCTGATCTGGGTTAATAAGTATCGCATGGGCGCCAAAGGCCGGATCTGGGAGTGCATTGTTCTCCCTCTGCAGCACAATGTCAGTCTTTCTTTCGTGTTATACGGGACAGTCTTCCCTACTGCTAGTGACCGATTCTTCTTCGTATACATCGTTCTGCTCGTGTTATATACAGGGTCATTCCATGATGATGTTACAGTCCAACAGGGATAATCAGTGACATACTACCCGGGTTACCGGAACTTACCCCACTGGTTTTTCGTCAACGGATGTGGTTCCAACGTGATGGAGCGTCAGCCTACTCTGGACTGAGTGTTCGTGAACACCTGGATCAGACATTTACTGAAAGGTGGCCAGGCAGAGGAGATGATGTTTCGTGGCCAGACTGTTCACCTAATCTCATTTGATTTATTCTTGTAGATCATGTGAAAAGTGTGTACGAGTGGCATGTCGAGACTGAAGAGGATCCTCTGGCATGAATTCTCGCTGCCTGTGACACTCTTCAAACGACACCGGGGGTATTAGAATGGGTACGACAGAATTTTGTGGAACGATGCTATCCCCGCATTGACGCTGAGAGACGCCACTCTGAACAACTGTTGCAAGTGAAGCGGTTTGTGAAACTTGTGCGCATAAATGGAATTCGTAATTAATGTCTTTCTGACATCAAGTTACGTACGCCGTTCGAGCGATCAACAGGGGAAATTATTTGAGGGTATTGGAGAATATTCAGCGGGATTTCTGTACGCCATGATCAGGGTTCGGAAGTTGGGGCCCTTAGTTTTAAGCGCTGCGCGAGGTAAGGCGGAACTTGAACACATTTTGGCTCATACCTTTCCACTCGACTTCAAATTGATACAAGTTCCCTTCTCCATCATCCATGGAAGTTTGTAACATCATTACGGAATCACTTCGTACAAACATGCCCACTTTCTTAGTTCGAAGTTATTTTCTGTTGTGGAAAATTGAAGTAGTCTTTTCTTAGCACAGCGTATCATTTGCGATTGACTGTCGTGTGAATAGCTGTCATGTAACCTTGTGAAGTGTAGTGATTCAGTTGTGTTGGTATGGGTGATTGTGAAAAGACATGGGAGTGTGAAATTGCGTGTTAGCGTGTAACCTGCTCCTCTTACGTTCTAATAAGGAGACCTTCTTTTTTCTTCATTTTTTTCATCAGTTTTCCGACTGATTCGCCTCAGCCCACCACGAATTCCTCTCTTGTGCCAACCTCTTGATTTCAGAGTCGTACTTGCACCCTGTGTCCTGATCGGTTTATTGGCTCTATTCCATTCTATTTCCCTTCAGTTTTAGTCTCTAAGCTTCCTCAGATACCATAGCAGTTGTTCTCTAATGGCTCAACATATATCCTATAATCCTGTCCTTTCTCCGTGTCGTTGTTTTCCTTATCTTTCTTTCTTCGCCGATTCTATACTAAACCCGTACACCTGAGGTTCTGACGAGAGATTTGCTACTCAGTCACAGAAATCGGTGCATCGTCTTATGAAGAGCTTGAAAAGTCAGCCAGCCAGTTCCAAACATTTATTAGCCCTTGACCATGATTTTGATGTTTGTAAAAATATCTTTTTCAAAAGTAGTGGCCTTATTACATCACTGATTGGTTGATGTTTCAATCTTTTCAGGTTTACACAGTTGTTGTTTCGCAACCATCATTAAGATTTTGGCATCGTCTTATTCTGAAAGTATACGCCACCAGTTCTTCCTTACTTCCAGCCAGATTACTGCAGCAGGCGGCATTCGAACCACTACACTACCCTATGTTACCGACCTTTGCTGTGAAGACGAATTTATCGTGTAGCTTTGTCGATAAAGTTAAAGCTAATGTGCGTAAGGCACGTTTTCTAGAGTAAACATCATTATGCTTTTAGTTCTAGATGATATCTCGTAAGCTGCGGTTTTTTCAAAAATTCGCGAAAGTCAATCCCAGTTACTGTGGAAGTTGAGTGATGAGTACCATCACCTCAAGCTGAAGTCCTGCATATACCACGCGCTGTCTTCGCACATGTTGTTACGTCGCATTCGCCATTCTCTGCACTTGGGCATAGTTTTAAGACTACACTAACTTCGCTGACAGCAGAGTTGGTATCGGATTCCTGGGACACTAGTCGACATTCCGAGCTTTAAATCACCCACAGCCACCCTCACCTCTGGAGAGAGAGAGAGACAGCCACCGTCGCAGGTAGTTGCCGAGGCGCTCCAGTCCTCGCTGGCCGCCTCCTTGGACGCAGTTCGCCGCCTTAAACGTAAATCGATGCGGCGGTCCGTAATTACCGCGCCACCAACGAGCCGCGAAGGGCAATAAGCAGTGTGTGGTGTGCGGCGGTATTAATCTCCTGTAAATGGGGCCGCCCCCGCTGCCGGGGCCGGTCTTGTAGCAGCGGCCGGCACCCCGTCTCAGCCCCCACGTAATGGCCTGCGGCTGCAGATCCCGCGCGGGGGACTCCTCGCCTCGCCTGCTGTGCGCTGCTACCACGCCTTCTGTGTCACTGCACAGGGACGTTCTTAACGCGTCCTGGCACATCTACGATTAATTAAAGATCTAGGTTTCTTCTAAAGGTACTAGACAAAAAAGTGCAAATAAAAAATACTAGTAAGCTGGAGACTCGGGTTCACGTCCCGGCCTTCACACAAATTTTAATTCATTACTTCAGCTTCCATCCTTATCGAAGGTGAAGTCGACACTCATACAGCCTATCTCCAGGAAAATGAAATTCCAAATTGAATTATTTATTTTGCTCCGATGCCAGACACTGTATCTATTTATTTTTATTTCATACATTTCTACGCGTTTCGAGTCAGTTTTTCTTATTTTCAAGCGTTTTTTATTGCGTTCATATATAAGCAAAAGTTAGTGAAGTAATATAAAATTACCTTGTGGTCTCTCTAGGCTCTTCAGCCGACGTTTGACAATTTTTATGACGTTGCGCCACCACGAGCGGCAGGCGTTGTCCAGTCCACCACCGGCAATGGAGGTTGAAGCTTTGACAATGCCAGCTACCCGTGCTGGGGAATCGTCATGGAATTCATCAAACAAACGTCGGCCGAAGAACCTGAGACAAAAGCCGAAGCAGGGTGGCTGCTCAAACATGGAAAACAAAATTCGGTGGGAATCCCGAATGTGAAGAGGTAAGTGGTGTCAAGAAGTTCCTGATAAATTAATGATGAACGGGAGAAGGGGGGGGGGGGGCAGCATACCACAATAACCTTTCTTTCCTCTTAACTGCGCTGTATACCAGCCGTAAGTAGTAGTCTAACCGCAGTTTTTAAAAACCGGTAGTTTATATGGTATAATATTCATATAATTAACATAATTTGAAATACTGAGTATTTTAAAATTTGTGATTTGTAAAGATCAATAAGATTTCAATTTCAATGCTATGTTAAAAACATCAGAATTCCCAGATTTTTATGAAATTCCCCGATATGTCCCTTTCTTCCAATTAAAATATAATTCCGTGAAAATTCCAGGTTTTCTAGAAGGATCGTCACCCTGCAATACGTAATTTGTCAACAAGTGGTCACGAAAGCCTTAAGAATTTTGTAATTTAAAATTAACGTTTTGATTCTGTAGGGACTATAGTGTAACCTTGTCCACAGCCGGTGGTGCAGATGGCATGATCCCAGGTTCGATTCCCGACCGGGTCGGAGATTTTCTTTCCGGAGACTTGGTGTTTGTGTCGCCCCAATCATTTCATCTCATCTTCATCGACAAGCAAGTCGCCGATGTGGCGTCAAATAGAAAGACTTGCACCAAGCGGTCAAACAGCCCCACTCGTCATCTCCTTATCAATAACGCCGTATGTTGGAACATTTCATTTCAGTTAACCTTAAGGCAGTCATTTGTTGTGACAAAATGAGGTGAAGTTGGCGGGGCGGCGGAAGGAAGTAACTGAAGAAGGGACGACCAGAGTTGTGGTTGTTGTTGGGCTGCATCCGATGGATTGTGGAATTATCTATGTTTGACTCATGGCGATGTTTTACATAAGTTAGTACGTTGTACTGATTATCTAACATTTCTGATTTCCATCCTCCGTAGTCACTTATTTCCCGGCAGAGCCATTATATTATATTGCGTGCAACAAAAAGATCTGATGACGAACAAAATATGCTCGCTAATAAGTAAAAAAAGGCTCTGCCCGAGCAGGCCATGAAGGTCTGTCATCCTCAGACCCCAGGCGTCACTGGATGCTGATATGGAGGGGCGTGTGGTCAGCACACCGTTCTCCCGGCCGTATGTCTGTTTACGAGACCGGACCCACTACTTCTCGATCAAGTAGCTCCTTCGTTTGCTTCACAAGGGCTGAGTGCGTCCCACTTGCCAACAGCGCTCGGCAGACCGATGGTCACCCATCCATCTGCTAGCCCAGCCCGACAGCGCTTAACTTCGATGATCTGACGGGAACCGGTGTTACCACTACTGCAAGGCCGTTGACGCTCGACAATAAGTAGATAGAAAAAATTAGATAATTTAATCGTAGGTCACGGAGCCAACACTTAGCCACTATGGTCATAACAATTAAAACACAACTCCCTCTGTATCTAAGGCTACTAGTGCGACGGCGGTCGACGAGCAATTTTCTGACCGTACGTCATCATTATTTGGACAGCAAGTGGAGGACAGGAGGTGAAGTCAAGTTATTTTCTTTATGAAGTAAACATCCGCAGCTTCACTGTTCTTATTTTATTTTTGTATCTTCCGTTCTTTGCTGCTAGTTTATGAATCAACTCTGCTATCAGCCAAGCCGTCATTCCGATATCATAACCAGAAGCATACGCTCTGGTCGATGCGTATCAAATTCCAGTGCAACTTCAGTTTGGCTATGAACAGTGATGTTGCCAGAAATCAGCCCGACGGCTCGGCTAATGGCAGGTTTGATTGCTTGAAAGTGAGGCTGCTAGAAAGACAAGTAAATAAAAACAATGTACCTGTTGAACATTTGTTTCCGAAACAAACTATCAGATACGGACCCACCAATAAAATTCTAATCGAAAAATAGAGGAGAAGGTAGTGGAAGCGAAGCCTATAATAACGAAACCATGCATCTATGTCGTGAACCCCTCCGAGGTGTTTCATGAACTAACGGCATTTGACGTCGTTGCGACTGGGCACGGTGAACATGGTAGTCCCCTTAGTGCTACTAGAGAGGCGTTGGATTTGGACCTGTACCACATCTCAACATCTCCCTTCTTTTCAATCCGTAGAACAGTGTGCAGCTACACTTCGCGAGCCACATTATAGTGTGTGGTAGACGATGCTTTGTGTAGTAGTGTCACTTCGCCCTCTCCCTGTTTCAGTCACAAATGGTTAGCGGAAAGGACTATTGCTGGTAAGCCTCTTTGTGGGCTGGAGTCTCTCTGATTTTATCTTCACGATCATTTCGCGAGACATACGTAAGAGGAAGCAGTCTGTGGGCTGACTCTTCTAGGAACGTACGCTCTCTCAACGTTCAACAACGGACCAATGGGAATGCAGAACGCGTCTCTTGTAGCGTCTGCCACCGATGTTAGTTGTGACGCTTTCGTGCTTACTCAATCAACCTGTAAGGAAATGTGCTGCTCTTTTTTGGACCTTTATTTTCGCTATAAATCCTATCTGGTACGGATCCCGGACTAACGAGCAGTATGGAAGTATTGGTCGAATGAGTGTTTAGTTAAGTTGCTTCCTTCGTTAATGCGCTACGTTTGCTGACAATTCTTTCAAAGAATCTTGCACTTGATACTTCACAACATGTCAGACGAAGGCTGTGGCAAACGACTTTCACTAGGAATTTGCCTACAACGGTAGTCGAAGACACTCGCATTTCTGCCAACACCCACTGCCTGAAAGAGTACGAATTTGATACGCGGGGAAAAAAAGGAAAATCCAATGACACACGTACATAATTGGGCAACTTATTGGTAATCGTTATTATTGCTGACGCAAAACACCGAAAAATTGGCCATCCTGTATGAGTTAAAGGTAAACAGACTTCATTTATTTGTCCTAAGCTTCGCGCTGACATTGGGTGTCAGTACTGCTCATGAAGCATCGTGTGAGATAAAAACGTGCTTATTCGGTGCAAAGCTGCTTGCTACATCATTTATACATTTCTTCTGCGCTCACCGCGCGGGGTAGCCGCGCGTTCTAGGGCGCCTTGTCACGGTCCGTGCGGCTGCCCCCGTCGGAGGTTCGAGTCCTCCCTCAGGCATGGATGTGCGTGTGTTGTCCACAGTGTAAGTTAGTTTAAGTTAGATTAAGTAGTGTGCATTCTTAGGGACCGATGACCTCTGCAGTTTGGTCCCATAAGACCTTACCACAAATTTCCAAAATTTTCTTCTGCGCTTGGTGCATGTTATTCACGTCAACGGACAGGAGTACATGATTTCGCCGCACACAAAAAATATTGCAAGAACAAGGTCCTTGCAGTAGTATTTAGTTTCCGTTTAACAACGTCCTCAGCTCTACTGTTGAAATACAACTACTTTCACTTTGTATTTCCTTGCGCGTTTTAAGCTTTGGAAAGGAGGCCTGCAGTTTACAAAACGAGTCATGGGAACATTCCAAAAAAGCTCTGTTGGATTCAGGTCGGAATGTCTAGCTGACCACTTCTTAAGCGGAACCGCTGGCTATTAAAGATATTCAGGTGAGTAGCGCCCTGTGTAATCGAACGCTGTCATCTTGTATGGAGAAATAACCACCTACTGTAACACCGTGCACAAATTCGCAAGTATCACAGCAGTTCTTTCTGTAGGTGAGTACAGTTTCAATTCAACCTAGATAGACGTGCTGATTTGTTTGTCGCCTTGAAAAGGTACCACAAATTGATCTGGCACTATGGTTAAGGCCGCGGACTCGCATTCGAAAGGATGGCGTCTCCGTCTCAAATCCCCACCCGATCACCCATATTTTAGTTTCTCATGGGTTCCGATAATCGAGAAAGGCTTTCAGAGCTCGTGATGTTGTCGCCGACAAGATCGAAATCGATTTCCTTTTATTACGGACAGAAAACATCCCCGCGCACAAAGACTGTCTCATTCATTCATCCAGCTGGATTACCTGGCGCCCAAACTGCACTTCCGTTTAGTGCCGCCCCTCCCCTCGCCGCCACGCTTCCTTGACATTCCATATCTTTTGTTTAATCTTTATCGCTGTTGAGCCTGTTCATTAGTTTATTCAAATCAATACTACTTTAAAATGAAGAAAAGGTACACTAGATTTTCTCATTGACTCTACATTTATACAATGTACACTATTTCAGTTTCAATCTTGTCTTTTTCAAGTGGTTACAGGTGCTGAAATACAGCATTTGTCGACATTAGTAAAGATAATAAAAATGGCGTAAGTCTCTATGGCTCGTGTCAGCCTTTTTCAAATACGCCATCATTTGTAACGGATACAATAAAAAATCGTGAAACAAAAGTCCTTTCTGCAGATGTCAGTAACGACCACCGTACTCAGTAATGTAATAAATTTACAGTCAGTCGCGAATATAAGTTATTTCAAAAATTCTACGAGACAGTGATCCCGCAATAAATATAACTGCGCGAAGGTCACACATTTCAGTAATTATTTTTCGTATCAAACAATTAAAAATATGGGTAAAACACAGTCGAATGTCGCATTGCTTGCGACAGTTGCGCGATTTGTTTTTCATTATTTCATTGCCCATCAATACTAATATGTGTCAAACAAAACAACAAACGCAAAATATACTCTTTACATTTTCGTTGCCTTGGCTGACCAGAGATAAGAATAGAGGTTCTATCTAGCAGTCGTACCAGGGAGAGGTAGATCGCACGGGACTACTCCTCAACTCACTCCTATCTTCTTGCTCTTCTTTCCCCCTTTCCTCTGCTTCTTTCCTTTTCTTTCGCTCTACTTCATATCTAGCTCCTGTCACAAAACGGCGCACAGGGTACGCCCCCCCCCCTCCCCGCTGCCATAACCTAGTTTCATTGTACTTCACACATATTTGAAACTTGCACGAAGCTTTTTAAGTGAAATTTACTTCCAGCTGTGTCTGCTATTTCTCTTGGTTCATCTGTAGATGTCGTTATCACTAGAGGAAGACATACGCCCTTCGACCACTAGGTACTTGTCGCCTTGCAGACAGGTACACCCACCCACCCACACACACCCACACACACACACGCACACACGCACACACGCACACGTGTGTACCAGCGCTAGCGGCGCGGCCGTGTTCCCGGACGTCGCGGCGCCCCGTCCAGGCCAGATCTAAATCAGGAGTCCGTTTATTTCCGCTGCAGCGGTCACGCCGTCTGGTCAGTTTCACTTGCTCCAGCGCATCTTTTTGCTTCCCGACTTCTGCTCAGGGGGGGGGGGGGGGGGGCGGTAGCGTCATTCTCGCGGAATTTCCGTTTGGCGCCGGAGTTAGCTCTGAAAAGTAAAGATACGAAAACAGGAAAATTAGTGAGCAGCGAGAACGTCCTACACTGATGACATGTCGTCATACTCAGATTCATCGTCTCAGACGTCTTGCTGCAAACGATCCCATCGTCGAATGATCCTGCACGTCGAGCGAGCAATGTGTGTCTTCTGTCGGGCGCTAGTCGCGTGGGGCCGAAGAGACCCTGCCATGGCTTTGAGTACGGCCTTTGTGGACCCATCGATTCGCTGTTCAATTTGCAGCACCTACATACACACTTTGCCAGACTACTGTGAAGTGCATGGCGGAGGGCACTTCCCATTGTGCTAATTCTTACGGCTTCTTCCCGTTCCATTTACGTATGGTGCGCGTGAAAAGTGATAGCGTGAACGCCTCTATACGCTCTGTAATTGGCGTAGTCTGTAGGAGCGAGACCACGCAGGTTGTAGAACATTCCTAGATTCCTGACTTAAAGTTGGTTTTAGAAACATTCTAAGACTTTCACGGGATAGTTTGCGTATATATACAAGCATCTGCCAGTTCAACATCCCCTGTTAGTCCCTTTTGGTACGGGTCCTACACACTTGAGCAATATTCTACAATGGGTTGCACGAGTGTTTTGTGCAGCCTGTTTACATTTCCCTAGTATTCCACCAAAAAGATTCAGCCTGCCACGTACTTTACCTATGACCGAGCCTGTGTGATATCCCTTCAAACAGTTATATTCAGGCGTTTGTATGAGTCGAACCATTCCAGCTGAACCTCATTGTTATTGTAATCAGAGGACGCTATGATTTTTCATTTTTTAGGGGGAAGTGCAAAATTTTACATTTCCGAATACTTAAAGCAAGTTGCCAATCCTTGCATGTTCGTACAATCCCGATCAGCGCGAGCAGCAACACCGCAGAACGTCAAACCACAGTCGCAAAACGCAGACAACCTGCAGCTGTAAGTTTTCGACACCTGTTGATAGACGTTTCTCGCTCTTACGAGATAAGTAACACGATCTGCGCACGATCAAATAACATTCAAATACGACTGTGAATGAAAAACTTGGTGTGTTATGTCTTCTTATACTCTTAGTGCCGTTGAAGTGACTTCATCCCACTTAGTGTGGCTGCGCTGAATCTGCACGGTACAGTCCATGCTTATTTGACATTTCTTATATGTTACCTTTATCGTATTTCAATTTTAATCGTTAGTAATGTATTAACTGAAATGTCAAGACGAAGCAAATCATTGGGGAATTAGTAGACTCGTGTGTATTCTCCGCCGCATAAAGAAATTGTACTTTTTCTTTGGAAGAAGTGCTCCTGTGCCAAGAGTGCCTTTTGGTTCTAGGACCTGAAAATGAAAAGTCTGAAACATAAGGGAAATGCAAGAAAGTCTCAAAAACAATGAAAATGCAAATGGTAATGGTTAGAATGTGAAAATGTATAGCAGGAGGATAGAAAACATAATAAAGCATCCGGAACACATGAAAACATACTTCCATTCAATGAATTCTGACCTTTGTGTCTCATGCACACAGCATGGATGTGTCACTTTGCTATAACAATAGTAATGTCAGTACGAAGTGTGATTACAACGAATAACAATAGTACTACTAACCGTGACAGGTAATGCTTTTCATTGTTCTGTCCGTGAAGGCCGTAGGAAGTCCGCCTCGGTAGCTGTGGGGTGACCGTGGCAGATTGCGAAGCTGAGGGGCCCGGTTTCGATTCCCGGCCGGCTCGGAGATTTGATTTTTCTCTCCTCTGGGGCTGTTTGTTGTGATGTCCTTATCTTCAATCGTCACAACTGACACGAAAATCGCCTGCAAGTCTAGGCATATATAATTTCGTAGCAGGGCACGGCTTTTCCCTAATGAATGTTTTGCATCGTCGAAATACACTGTCGTATCTTCCACTGTTGAGAAGCTAGTAGGGACACGTCCCGAAAGCCAATTTTTTGGGAAAAAAGCTCCATAGGAACTGATGGCCATCATTTTTTGGAGGCTGCTCTTACGGTCGATGGCAATTTTTGTTCCGAATTGTGTGCTGTCGAAGATGTGTAGTCATAGTTACACGTGCAGAGACATCAAAGTGGATGATTGTTTTTAAAAATGAACCACTTCCAATCGCAAGCACCCCATCTTTCAAAGAAATTTCTTTCGATTGTGTTTTTATGGCTAATTACTACTTTCGGCTTCCAGCAAATCAAAACACAACTGATGTCAAATCTGCAGCTAAAAATCCTCAGCAGTGGCGTTTTATGGGTTCCACCGATGTGCAGTCCAGTGTAAGTGATGGCGTAGACACAGAAAACGCTCGCTGCCGTAAGTAACGATGTACAGCACACAAATCATTGCTTCCTTCCCATGCTCGCCGCCTTCATGAGGCCTTCTCGCTATTTTCCATGGCTGAAGAAATAACAGACTATAGTTTAGCTGCAGTGGGCTACTTCTCCTAAGCCTCTGTAGTGGTGAATATTGGTCATACGCACGCGACCTGGAGCTTGACCATCCCTTGCTTCACCTTTCCGATGGCGGTGTACATCTAGAAATTTTTACCACAGTATCTGAACAAAACAAAATCCCTTTTATCTCTTCATCCAGCTCGTCCGCTGATACTTCGGCACCATTCGCTCAACGCTTACTTTGTTGACAGTGGTGGCGCAGTGGTTAACATACTGGACTCTCATTCGGGAGGAACGATATTATAACCTCCGCATGGCTATCCAAATTTAGGTTTTCCGAGGTTTCCTCGAATCGGACGATGCCAAAGATGGGACATCAGTGTTGGAAAGGACACGAAAGAATTGCCTCCGAAACCTGGGCCTAGCCAAGCATGTGTTCTCTAATGATGTAATCGTTAAACGGACGTTGAACCCCAAGTTTCCTTCCCGACTGTTTCCTCTCGTTCTCGCACCACCAGTTGCACTCTCAGACATAAGAATGAAGCAAGCGGACAGCATTGTCGCGGATAACGGAATCACTGTGGTAACTGCGTCTAATTGCTACCATCTGGTTTGTGTTTGCCAGAGTTATCGCTGTGTTTGTAATTTTCCCCTAACTTTCTAAAACGCCGTAAACAGTAAATATACATAACCAAGACAAAAAAAAATAGTTCAAATGGCTCTGAGCGCTATGGGACTTAACATCTGACATCATCAGTCCCCTAGAACTTAGAACTACTTAAAGCTAACTAACCTAAGGACATCACACACACATCCATGCCCGAAGAAGGATTCGAACCTGCGCCGTAGCAATCGCGCTGTTCCGGACTGAAGCGCCTAGAACCGCTCGGCCACCGCGGCCGGCTGTTCAGTTATTAGGGCTCATCTAAAGTGTTCATGTTTGTTTCCGCTGGTGCACCCGCCAACTACTCCGTCAGCAGCCACTGTCTGCTGGGTTCCTTGGTCTTAGGGCAGTACGTCAGCAGCGTTTCCACTTTACAAGCGATTCCACGTTTCACTGTATACGTCTTAGAATTCACAGTTCCGTGATCGCTTTCGCCAACCCAATGTAGATTCATGGAAAAGCATTTCATTCCGTGGTCGTCGACTTCAGTTGTCTTCTCTCCAACTGGTTCAAAAGGCTCTGAGCACTATGGGACTTAACATCTACGGTCATCAGTCCCCTAGAACTTAGAACTACTTAAACCTAACTAACCTAAGGACAGCACAGAACACCCAGTCATCACGAGGCAGAGAAAATCCCTGACCCCGCCGGGAATCGAACCCGGGAACCCGGGCGCAGGAAGCGAGAACGCTACCGCACGACCACGAGCTGCGGACTTCTCTCCAACTGTAGAGTATCTCGTCTAGCAGGGGTGGCAGTATAGTGCCGTGGGGTTGAGTGCCTCGTGAAGTCCTCCTTGGCCTTCCTGGATTCCGTGGCTGCAGTATCGTCCAGGCCAGGTTGACTCGTGCCTCAGTGCTGCTCGGAGATCCACCGTCTTTACTGACTGACGACCTATACTCGCTGTCTCTCCGTAGAGCGCGGCGTCCTACAGTGTATGCTGTGGAATGCCCTCGTTGCTGCAGGCACAGCTGTCATTAGTTTGCCTTTTAATTTTGTATAGGTACGTAGCATACGGGTTGTGACCAGTCAGGTAATGTATCAGTCAACTCGACGACTGAAGAAATCTCATTGTTAGTCTCTCCCTGATGTTAGCGAGACATTCGTATATTCTTCTTCCGATGCCTGAAAGAGTTCCATTCATGTTTCCACAGTGCAGTATGCGATCTTGTATAAATATTTTTGTGCAGGCCTCAGTTCCAAATATCCTTCGTACTTTCATTTGATTGCCTTTCTTTAACCGATGAAGTGCTTCCATTTTCCTTATTGCCAAATCCAGTGGCCATATTCCAAGAGTAACTAACAATGCATCATTCAGGATAGTGCAGTCGGCGCCAGTTAATCTTAATTGCACTCCTCGTTGAACTCGTCTCACTAACGAAGATGGTTTCACAAAACGCCATATCCAACGACTGACGCAACTGTAGATTGATCGTATTGTCTGATTGTGTTCAAGAAAAGTCGAAATTGCCTATTTGCGATGATTATAGGTTTGTTCATCATGTTAGTGCCATTTTCCCCCTCTCAATTATATAATGTGCGAAGTTACGGCGTTCGTCCATGAATACCTCTACCTCGTTACTGCGCTTCTTCTGATAATTACATCATTCAGTTTTATCTTAGGGTTTATTGCTAGATTCCCTTTCAGCAAGAGATACGTGGTGTGGTGCTAGTGACAGTCTGACATCTACACTTCCCTTCTAGTTCATGGAGCGCTGCGTTCCATATGTCATCTGAAATTCTTCTGGATCATCGCTTGCAACGAACAGCACGTCCTCCGCAAATGCTACCAGTAAGCCTACGTTACCACTGTCATGTAAGTTCTGTGGTATGGGTTCCGATGCTATATCCCAAAACTCTGGTCCACACACTGATCCCTGTGGACAGCCTTTTGTTCTGATCTTCTTTTTTTCTTCCTAACGAAATTACTGTCACATAGTAATAGAAAAGTAAACAAAAGCGAAACGTGGATATTCATGTGTAGTCAAATTACATCAGGTGATGCTGAGGAAATTAGATTAGGAAATGACACTTTGAGTAGAATATTAGTTTCGCTATTTGGGAAGCAAAATAACTGATGATGTTCGAAGTAGAGAATATATAAAATGAAGATTGGCTATGGCAAGGAAAGCTTTTCTGAAGAAGAGAAATTTGTTAGCAAAAAATTTGTTAACATCGAGTGTAAATTTAAGTGTTAGGAAATCCTCTGTGAAAGTCTTTGTATGGAGTGTAGCCAGGTATGGAAGTGAAACATGGACGATAAACAGTTTAGACAAGACGAGAATAGAAGCTTTCGAAATGCGGTGGTGCAGAAGAATGCCGAAGACTGGATGGGTAAATCAAGTAACTAATGAGGAGGTGTTGAACAGAATTGGGGAGAAGAGGAATTTGTGGCACAACATGACTAGAAGAAGGGATCGGCTGGTAGGACACATTCTGAGGCATCAAGGGATCACAAATTTAGTATTGGAGGGAAGCGTGGAGGGTAAAAATCGTAGAGAGAGATCAGGAGATGGATACACTAATCAGATTCAGAATGATGTAGGATGCAGTAGTTACTCGGAGATGAAGAAGCTTGCACACGATAAAGTAGTATGGAGAGTTGCATCAAACCAGTCTCTGGACTGAAGACCACAACAACAACAACAACAACAACAACAACAGTAATATATCTGTAAACGTTATACAAAACATTTATTATGTACATGCAACCAACTTGTATTATAGGGCACTGATAATGCTTCGTAACAGGAACGAAATATGTATGACTTAAAAACAAACAGTCTGTTATGTAGTTGCATAGACAGACCACATCTCCAAAAAGATTAACCGTTGGCACAGGGCAGCTTGCATGTTATTTGACGCCACAGTACTAATGCTGCCGTGTAGGTTGTCGTAATTAGCTTATAAGGTGATCTGCAGATCAAAAATACACTCCTGGAAATGGAAAAAAGAACACATTGACACCGGTGTGTCAGACCCACCATACTTGCTCCGGACACTGCGAGAGGGCTGTACAAGCAATGATCACACGCACGGCACAGCGGACACACCAGGAACCGCGGTGTTGGCCGTCGAATGGCGCTAGCTGCGCAGCATTTGTGCACCGCCGCCGTCAGTGTCAGCCAGTTTGCCGTGGCATACGGAGCTCCATCGCAGTCTTTAACACTGGTAGCATGCCGCGACAGCGTGGACGTGAACCGTATGTGCAGTTGACGGACTTTGAGCGAGGGCGTATAGTGGGCATGCGGGAGGCCGGGTGGACGTACCGCCGAATTGCTCAACACGTGGGGCGTGAGGTCTCCACAGTACATCGATGTTGTCGCCAGTGGTCGGCGGAAGGTGCACGTGCCCGTCGACCTGGGACCGGACCGCAGCGACGCACGGATGCACGCCAAGACCGTAGGATCCTGCGCAGTGCCGTAGGGGACCGCACCGCCACTTCCCAGCAAATTAGGGACACTGTTGCTCCTGGGGTATCGGCGAGGACCATTCGCAACCGTCTCCATGAAGCTGGGCTACGGTCCCGCACACCGTTAGGCCGTCTTCCGCTCACGCCCCAACATCGTGCAGCCCGCCTCCAGTGGTGTCGCGACAGGCGTGAATGGAGGGACGAATGGAGACGTGTCGTCTTCAGCGATGAGAGTCGCTTCTGCCTTGGTGCCAATGATGGTCGTATGCGTGTTTGGCGCCGTGCAGGTGAGCGCCACAATCAGGACTGCATACGACCGAGGCACACAGGGCCAACACCCGGCATCATGGTGTGGGGAGCGATCTCCTACACTGGCCGTACACCACTGGTGATCGTCGAGGGGACACTGAATAGTGCACGGTACATCCAAACCGTCATCGAACCCATCGTTCTACCATTCCTAGACCGGCAAGGGAACTTGCTGTTCCAACAGGAC
This sequence comes from Schistocerca nitens, assembly GCF_023898315.1. Taxonomy (NCBI): domain Eukaryota; kingdom Metazoa; phylum Arthropoda; class Insecta; order Orthoptera; family Acrididae; genus Schistocerca; species Schistocerca nitens. The sequence goes on from NC_064617.1 coordinate 563,578,760, forward strand.
AATGCACGTCCGCATGTATCCCGTGCCACCCAACGTGCTCTAGAAGGTGTAAGTCAACTACCCTGGCCAGCAAGATCTCCGGATCTGTCCCCCATTGAGCATGTTTGGGACTGGATGAAGCGTCGTCTCACGCGGTCTGCACGTCCAGCACGAACGCTGGTCCAACTGAGGCGCCAGGTGGAAATGGCATGGCAAGCCGTTCCACAGGACTACATCCAGCATCTCTACGATCGTCTCCATGGGAGAATAGCAGCCTGCATTGCTGCGAAAGGTGTATATACACTGTACTAGTGCCGACATTGTGCATGCTCTGTTGCCTGTGTCTATGTGCCTGTGGTTCTGTCAGTGTGATCATGTGATGTATCTGACCCCAGGAATGTGTCAATAAAGTTTCCCCTTCCTGGGATAATGAATTCACGGTGTTCTTATTTCAATTTCCAGGAGTGTAGTTATAAATACAGAATTATTTATCATTAGCTCTTGGCGGTTGATATATGTCGTCTTTCCCATAAGAAAGTGGGCATATGTAGTACTCGGTGGTCAGCTGTGCGAAGCTGAGGTCAGGTGCTGCTTTGTCTTGGCACACATGTGGCGGACGGGGTGCTTGGCTGGACTGAGGCACGCAGGGCGTTGTCCCCAGACACGTGGCTACTACACGTCATCTCATTACATTACGCGCTTTGCCGAGGCTACGGCTCATTTGCGTGAGTGAGGTCTGCGAGCATTACTTTATCACTACGAGACTATTTCGACAAACAATTATGAAAATGCCGTCACACACTGAGACATTTATTTTCATTGTCCTCTATTTTTAAAACACTCTGTTTTTCCATCCTTGTGAACATAACTCACCTGTATAATCCCGCAGCATACGTAACGCTCGCCGCGCGGTCTAGGGCGCCTTGCCACGGTTCGCACGGGTTCCCCCGTCGGAGTTTCGAGTCCTCCCTTGGGCATGGGTGTGTGTGTGTGTTGTCCTCAGCATAAGTTAGTTTATGTGACTACGTAGGCTTTCCCGGCGTAATAAGTCTTGAAAGTCTCTTCAGGTTTGCTGCCGGATCCTAAAATCAACTTGACTCGATATTTCGGCGATCCAACTGTTCGCTATCTTCAGGAAATGCTGCTTCTGCTGATGAGTACCGCTGAGAACTGACGCAAGATTGCAATTCGACGTCCTATATAGGCCACCGTTCAGTACACGGCGCATGCGCCGCCCATCACGGTTTCTGGCTTCCAAAACAGGGAGGTGGCGCCGCCCTTAGTGAAACACTGCTGGCAACGATATATCGCAATCCAGGCCGCACCGAAGAACGTTCAGTTTTGATGCGAGATAATACAGGATTCCACGTTTTGCTAAGAGGAAACCCATTGTCCCTGTTGATTAAATTATCAGCCAACCTAATTTCAATCGCCTCTTTATACACACTATTCCAAAAACCGGAAATGTTGGCAATTACAACAGTTTCCTCAAATTTCATTTTGTGTCCCTCATTTAGGCAGTGCTCTGCTACGGCCGATTTTTCCGGCTGTTGTAGCCTCGTGTGACGGCGATGTTCCACACACCTGTCATTCACTGTGCGAATAGAACGGCCAACGTAAGCTTTCCCACATTGACACGGGATTTTGTACACCCCGGGTTTCCTAAGTCCCAAATCATCCTTCACAGAGCCGAGCAGAGCCCTAATCTTAGAGGGTGGACGGAACACACTGTTAATGTGAAAACTCCTTAAAATTCGTCCAATCTTAAACGATAAGCCTCCAGCATAAGGAAGAAAGGCCACAGATCTATGTTCCTCTTCGAACACCTCCGGAGACGGTCCAAATTGCATAGCCCGACGAATCTGTTTCTCGGTGTATCCATTTTCCTTAAAAACAGTCATCAAATGCTCAATTTCTTGGGTTAAGCTGTCTGCGTCGAAAATGGCATATGCTCTCCGTACCAAAGTCCTAAGGAGGTTGAAAATGATGGGATGCTTCCATTTTTAGACGTAATGGTTTATAAAAAACCAGATGGAACTTTGGGACAAAGTGTTCACCGAAAGCCGACACACACAGATTTGTATCTGCACTCTAAGAGTTGTCATCCACCACAGCAACGTAGTGGCGTCCTTAGGACTTTGGTACGGAGAGCATATGCCATTTCCGACACAGACAGCTTAACCCAAGAAATTGAGCATTTGATGACTGTTTTTAAGGAAAATGGATACACCGAGAAACAGATTCGTCGGGCTATGCAATTTGGACCGTCTCCGGAGGTGTTCGAAGAGAAACATAGATCTGTGGCCTTTCTTCCTTATGCTGGAGGCTTATCGTTTAAGATTGGACGAACTTTAAGAAGTTTTAACATTAAGAGTGTGTTCCGTCCACCCTCTGAGATTAGGGCTCTGCTCGGCTCTGTGAAGGATGATTTGGGACTTAGGAAACCCGGGGTGTACAAAATCCCGTGTCAATGTGGGAAAGCTTACGTTGGCCGTTCTATTCGCACAGTGAATGACAGGTGTGTGGAACATCGCCGTCACACGAGGCTACAACAGCCGGAAAAATCGGCCTTAGCAGAACACTGCCTAAATGAGGGACACAAAATGAAATTTGAGGAAACTGTTGTAATTGCCAACATTTCCGGTTTTTGGAATAGTGTGTATAAAGAGGCGATTGAAATTAGGTTGGCTGATAATTTAATCAACAGGGACAATGGGTTTCCTCTTAGCAAAACGTGGAATCCTGTATTATCTCGCATCAAAACTGAACGTTCTTCGGTGCGGCCTGGATTGCGATATATCGTTGCCAGCAGTGTTTCACTAAGGGCGGCGCCACCTCCCTGTTTTGGAAGCCAGAAACCGTGATGGGCGGCGCATGCGCCGTGTACTGAACGGTGGCCTATATAGGACGTCGAATTGCAATCTTGCGTCGTCTTCAGCAAGGTCCTGGAATCTATCCTCACCCGCCGCATCCACCAGCATCTCCGCCAGCACCGCCTCCTCCCCGTTACCCAGTGTGGCTTTCGGCCGTCCTTCTCTTCCGACGATCTTCTCCTTCACCTCACTCATCTCCTTTCCGAACAGCTCAATTCCCGTCGCTCCGCAATCTTCCTCTCTCTTGACCTCGAACGCGCATATGACCGCGTATGGCATTCCGGTCTCCTCTTCAAGCTCCAAACCTTCGCCCTTCCCATTAACTACGTTCGTCTGATCGGTTCCTTTCTCTCCCGCCGTCCTTCCCATGTCACCATCCATAACGCCGATTCCTACACCTTCTTCCCCTCCGCCGGTGTGCCCCAAGGCTCCGTCCTCTCCCCCCTTCTGTACTTGTTGTACACGGCGGACATGCCGCCGCCGTCACCCCCCGTCCACCTTCTCCAGTTTGCCGATGACACCGCCTTCCTTGCCCTTGCCCCCACCCTGCAACGCTCCCAACACCTTCTCCAATCCCATCTTGACCGGTTCACCGCTTGGTGCGACCAGTGGCTGCTCACGGTCAATCCTTCCAAAACCCAGGCGATCATTGTAGGCAAAACCACCCCTTCCTTCCGCCTCCTTGATTTCTATCTCACCGTTTATGGCCGTCCCATCGCTCTCACCCCCACCCTTAAGTACCTTGGCGTCACCCTCGACCGTCGCCTCTCCTGGACTCCCCATCTCCAGACAATCCAAGCCAAGGCACGTTCCCGACTCCGTCTCCTCAAGCTCCTTTCCGGCCGTACGTGGGGTCTGGACCCCTCCACCATCCTCCACACCTATAAGTCCCTCATCCGCCCTATCCTCTGTTACGCCCATCCCGCCTGGATCTCCGCCCCCCCTTCCTTTTATAAATCCCTCCAAATCCTTGAACGCCATGCTCTCCGCCTTGCCTATCGCATCCGTCTCCCCTCCCCCACGCGGATCCTGTATGATCTTATCCCCTTCCCCCACCTCCTCCTCTTCCTCGAACGAATACGCATCCTCTACACCTCCCGTAAACTCGATCCTCCTCACCCGCTCGTCTCCCCGATCCTCTCCCACCCCCGCCCGCTGCCGCGCCTGTACTCCCATGTCCCACCCGGTCTCCATCTCTCCACCCTCCTTACCCTCTCCCAAGGTGGCTTCCGCCAGCTCCCCCTCCCTGATGATGTCCTCCTCCCCTCCATCTACCCCTCCTACCAACTTTGATCCTTCCACCCTCCTCCTGTGCGTGCTCCTCAGGGCACCCTCCCTCCCTTCTCTCCCTTTTTCCCTCCCCCCTCCTTTTCTCTCCCCTCCTCCCCCGGGCCTCCCCTCCCCTGTCCCTCTCCCTCCTGCCCCCGTCTCCTCCGCCATTGGCGTCCTTTTCTCCCTTCTCCCCCACCTCACCCCCGTTCCCCTCTTGGCAGGTCCCCGGACTCGCACACGCTACGTGGACTTTCGCGCGCCGGAGATCGCCGCCATCAGTGTCTTGTGTGTGCCGTCGTGTTTAGTGTTCAGTGTTCACCGTCACACTCCGTTGTTCACCAGTGCCATCGTCTTCTTCAGTGTTTGTGCGTCGTCTCAACAGTTTGCAGTGTGGTTTATCGTCGAGTGTGAACGGCTCCGTGTTTGTCTCTCTGTGTCTCCTGTTTTATCGCCCACCATTTTGTGACTTTTCTGTTTTTCTCCTGTTTTTTATGCTTATGTCTTCTTTGGCTGAAGAGCAGCGTAGTGTGCTGCTGCCAGCCTGCCTATTGTATAGGTTTTACAATGACAATAAAGTAAAAAAAAAAAAAAAAAATCTTGCGTCAGTTCTCAGCGGGACTCATCAGCAGAAGCAGCATTTCCTGAAGATGGCGAACAGTTGGATCGCCGAAATATCGAGTCAAGTTGATTTTAGGATCCGGCAGCAAACCCGAAGAGACTTTCATAAGTTAGTTTAAGTTAGATTAAGTAGTGTGTACGCCTAGGGACCGATGACCTCAGCAGTTCGGTCCCATAGGAACTTACTACAGAATTTAAAAAAAATTACGTAACGTTCTGGCTCTCTTGTGTTGCGATATGCGTTGGCGCAGACCATTGGGAAATTAAGAATGCATCGAATACATGCGAGGCGATACGTCTCCCTCATCAACAGAGCACCGACCCGGTAGCATCGATATAATACTGTAGAATGAAATGCGCCCCCTTCATACGTCTACAGTCGTTTTTCACCAGCGAACGACAACGCTAGCTGCTGACCGATTATGAGCATCCATTCCATTTGATTAGCCCACAGCACCCCATAGGCGACTTTTATTTCCAGCACGATATAGCATCCATCGATTCCTCCCTGATTGTGCCGGAATTATTTGAGGAACATTCCATATGCATTAGAGCGGTTATCTGACGACCTACGTAAACGTACTTTCGTCATGTTGAGCACAAATGGATGGCGTGAAGCAAGGTGTGCTACCTTGGATGCAGCGGCGAGCAATTTCAGGAGTTGTGTGATAAAATTGAGCGGAAATGTATCATGACGTCTCTCCAATGTTTTCGGCGCCTCTGTGCCAAAACACGTCGCCGCCGTCATTGTGATAGAGGATGCAACTTGCTGCTACCATTGTTGCGCCAGGAGAAATCGAAGCAGCAGGTAGACTTGTCAGCTAGCGCTGACACTATACTTTCCACTGCCAGCAAGGGTCATTCTACCGCACTTCGCTAATCGTATTTCCTGTTATCGTGCCCCTCGCCCCTCTGTCACTTCGAGGCGCAACATAAACCGTACGTGCCTTTAATTTTCAGCTGCTCATGATTCTAGTTTACATGAGTACACATACTTCTTGCCTTTTCGTTTATACGCGTTACGCATACACGCGTAATTCTGTATGTCGTGTACTTTTATAACTATAGAGGTCGCCGCAACCGCACATTTTAAATCTACTCGCCTGCAAGAGGCGAATTTATATCGTACAAACTCCGCTTTACAAAGTTTCCATGCTACCATGAAAACCATGGATGCTGTCGACTGCAGGATATCATTAGGGCTCTCAAGCTAGTGCAGGACGTAGGCATCTTTCCAGTGAACAGGTCGGTAGATTGGGTGTAACAATGAACTCTGACTTCTGTAATTTTTTTTAAATTATCAGTCTTCTGGCTGGTTTGGTGCGGCCCGCCACGAATTCCTCTCCTATGCCAACCTCTTCATCTCACATTAGCACGTGCAACCAAGTAAACCTAGTAAATAACAAGCAATATTCGTGTCCGACACCCCTCATAATAATGACTTCTAGACGTCGCCAGATATGAGAAAATACTATTTTTGAAGAGAGCCAACAGTCAGGTATCAATCCATCCCCCGTTGGGGATACAGCTACGAAAAGCCGTTTGAAAAAGAGAGGGAGTAAGATCCAGATACAACTTCTGAAAACAGACTGTGGTACTGACGCTTTTACTTGAAATTTGGATTGTGTCATGTGCTCCTACTATTTCATAAACAATTCGGGATATCGAACAAGGTTCTGAATGAGTGGCAGTACGCAAGTCGGCGAGTATTTGGATGTGTAGTTTGTACTCGCAACTTTGTTTGCTGGTGTATTTAATCGAATGTGGGTCTTCAAGTCTGCCTTCCAGCATTTGACAGACAAAGAGGATTGCAGAGATGTAGCACATGCCAATAATCCATCTCAAACTTATCGGGAGAATAGCGTGGTAATGTATTTTGTGTTAGAGTGCAGACTTCAGTAACGAGAATATTTGGAGGAGAAACTTGACTTGCGCCTTGGTAGTAGGTACTCGTGTGTTTTCCATCGATGGGCGTGAGATAATAGAGTTTTCATCATTAAAGAGAATCTGTCATCATCGCCCCGAATAACGTTGTAGTTTGTTTCCATCGTCCTATTGTTGTTAATGTTGAATGCCTGGAGAGCAAATAATTCTTGTGAAGGTAATTTCATGTACCCTTGGTCGAGCAGTCTTCCCTGTTTCCTACAGAACTGCGTGGCACACTTGTTTCGTTCTCTCCTGCGCTCTTAAGCGCCATTATTAGTAGACGGCTGTCATGTGATTCGTTGGCTATTGGGAAACCCCTTTGTGTAACGCGATAGCATCGCTATCACTTATGCCTTCCCGACGGGCAACTTCCAGCAAGAACATCCCTTCCAGCCGCGAAAGAACGGAGAGTGTACGTTTTGCAACGATTCTGCAGTGTTCATTCACCGATTTCAAGGTTCATAGTAATGTGTTCTGAATGTGCAGGTATTGAAGATTACTGTGAGTAAGATAAGAATTTCTGATTAACACTGATGCCTGTAATCAATGGTACTATCTGTTATTCCGTCGTTGTTGGACTGTCATTCGGAATACCGTAATTGTTTGTTTCAAATGTTATATTTTGTTTCAGAGCGTAGTCACCCGTTTATTTTTTTTATAATCATTGAATATTTAGGACAGTTTGCACAGCCCCCTTACGAAAGATATAGTGCATTTCTACAAGTATATTTCTGTTGGGCCCAGTCAGTTGTTTGCTTTTCGTTTCATTTCGAAGCTATTCCAATAGGTCGGTCATCATAGGTAATTGACTATGACACATTAGCAAAACTGAATGGCATACAAAAAAAGGTGTAAAATTTCTTTGAGTATGTAAACATTCTCTACAACACATGTATGTGCAATGAATAGAGCGTACACAACTTGATTCCGTTAGAGATGGCAGGTGCATCGTCCTGGGATACATTCCTTCTAGGAATAAAATCAGATCCTGGTGTGGCACTTAGTCAGCTAAAAGGCTTCTGCTCCGACGTCACTTCGGCAGGAGTGTCCGTTACCCTCTTTAATTGTTCAACCAGCTCGTCATTTGGCTTCACGTGACTGAGGTGCTCCTTTAGAGGCCGCTGCAACACAGAAACAACGCCAACCACTAGACCATCAAGAACATTATTAGACTTCCAGTAGACAGATCTACCGTAACAATCTGAGAGTGTACTTGCACTGGTTGTGAAAACGTACCTACAAAAATAGCTGTTAAGCAGACACACACACACACACACACACACACACACACACACACACGATGCGTGCTGAAACGTCGTCTACAGAAAATTGCTCTTCCATTTTTTTTAATTAAATGGTTTATTCTATAGTTGACGTCAGAGGTCATTTCTCTGTGTATGTGGCCAGAACAGACAGCCACTTGCTGATGTGGGAAGAGGTATTCGCAAAGCTCATGTGCAAGGTAAACAATGTCCCACGCCTCCCAGTCACCGAGTACATCTGCTGGCTAAGCCTGGAAGAAGTATGGTATTTATTAAGTTACTGCTCTCGTTGGCTGGTTCACGACTCAACTGGCCCGTGCAGTTTCCGATCACCGTGATTCATTTAAAGTAGGAGCTAAACGAAATCTTTATAATATAATAGCTTCGTAAACATTTCTTTGCATGAGAAATATTGCGTAACTTTTCGATTCCTTTCAGCATTATTTGTACGCTGTTCCATTTTACGTATTGTTGTTGTTTTGTTTTTCGATGGTTTGATGCAGCTCTCCTCGCTAGCCTATTCTTCATCTTTGAATAACTACTGCAACTTTTTCCAATTTCATCGAATAGCCTCACTATACAGAGACGATGTGAAACGTTCCTCGATAGTGTATCACCTGTAGTCGCTAGGTGAAGCACGAAATGCCCTGCGCTGGAGCGCGGTGTGCCAGCTGGCCTTGAAGCTAGCTGCGTCATGTGTGGCGCCTCATAGGGCTTCACGGGTCTGCACCGGCTTCCACTGAAACTGCTCGCCGTTTCTCACCATGCCCTAAGTGAGCTCCATTACATCTAATACGATCCTGCCTTTAGATCCTCACGTTCAGTATCTTAGGTGTTTTCTTATTGTACTTCTGTAAGGATAAGATTTAGTATGCCGTTAACAACTGAATATCACGTTTCCGGTATTCCTTTACAACGTCACCTCCATTTAAAAGGGGCGACCAAAACGTTTTCGTTTGAGAGCGTTGCTGCAGCATACAGTGTATGCAACGTAGCGCGACTCCGATGCGGGTATATAAGCACCGACATCTAGGCAAGGGATTAGTTGGCATTCGCCTCTTTCCGACGTGCGTGCGTTGCTGCAGGCGACGAAAGTTGGTGCCACCACTAGGAACCGGAGTCGAAAGAGTCGACATTGCAGTGATGTCGTCCAGCGTCCCTTCATTCCAAGAAATTCAAGAGGCACGTTCCTTCGTTCCAAGAATGCCTCTCCTGGGCCAAGCTGTTCAACTCAGTGTAACATCTGCGCTCAACGTTCTCAATTATTTGCTGGATATATTCCAGTTTCTGCCTTCCCCTATCTCCTACAGCTCCATCTAGCATCATGGAGGCCATTTCCTGATGTGTTAACACTTGTCTTACCATCCTGTCCATTGTTATCGTCAGAGTTTTCCACACATTCGTTTCCTTGCAGATTATGCGGATTCTCCATATTTCTTGCTGGCCGGAGTGGCCGTGCGGTTCTAGGCGCTACAGTTTGGAGCCGAGCGACCGCTACGGTCGCAGGTTCGAATCCTGCCTCGGGCATGGTTGTGTGTGATGTCCTTAGGTTAGTTAGGTTTAATTAGTTCTAAGTTCTAGGCGACTGATGACCTCAGAAGTTAAGTCGCATAGTGCTCAGATCCATTTGAACCATATTTCTTACTTTATCAGTCCAGCTAATTTTCAACATCATTCTAAAGCACCAAATTTCAGAAGCTTCGATTTTCCGGTTTTCCGACAGTGCATGATTCATTTCCACGTACTGCTGTGCTTCAAATAAACATCTCACATATTTAGTACTCAGATTAAGACCAATATTTGATACTTCTACACGATGGGCCAAAACGTTGGAACACCTGTTTAATAGATCGTTGTTCCAAATTTCAAACACAGTACAACTGAGAGTCTGCTTGGTATGTATTCTACAAGTCCTTGACGGGATTCCAGAAGTAAAATGGAAATGCCTTGTAGCTAGGACCTCCCGTCGGGCAGACCTTTCGCCTGGTGCAAGTCTCTCGAGTTGACGCCACATCGGCGACTTGCGTGTCGCTGATGATAAGGACAACACAACACCCAGTCCATGAGCGGAGAAAATCTCCGACCCAGCCGTGAATCGAACCCGGGCCGTTAGGTATGACATTCTGTCGCGCTGACCACTCAGCTTCCAGGGCCGGACATTCCAGAAGTATGTGGCACCAAATGTCTACGCTCAGGTCAAGCAATTCCACGAATTACGGAATGCTGTTTAAAGGGTACGCAGCTGGCGCCCGATATGTGTTCCAGTGGATCCATATACTGGCCAAGATATCAATGTGAGTTCACTATAATGCCGCTCAGACAACTGCAGTGCAATTCTGACCTTGCAACACGGACAGTTATCCTGCTGGAAGAAGTCATCGCCGTAGAGGGAGTCGTAAAGAGTAAAGCGATGCAGGTGGTCTGCAACAATGCTCATGTAGTTCGTCGCTGTGAAGATGCCTTCGATTACCGTCACAGATTCCATTGAAGCTCAACTCATTGTACCCCGTAGCATAATCTACCCTCACCAGATTCATCTGTGGCGCACTGCATGTTTCGTGCAGCCATTCGCCTGCATGACGGCGTGTGCGGACTCAAATATCGACCTAATGTAATAAGAAACGCGATTCATTCGACAGGTGACACCTTCTTATCAATCCACAGTCAAAACTCAGTGCCTGCTGCGATCATAACTGACGATGTCGTTGCGTCAACACAAGGACACGTAGGGGTCGTGTGATGTGGAGCTCAGTGTTCGAACGACGTGCTCCGAAACACTTGTGCCTGCGCCTGCACTGTACCCTGTCGTCAGATCTGCCACAAATCGCTGCCTATTCTGGATTACACAGTAGGGATCCTCGGACGTCCACGTCTTGTGACGAGACGTGGACGTCCTGTACTGTGCGGCCTACGCGTTATTCCACAATCCTTCAAACACTTTCCGTAGTCGCTCACGACAGTAATACGCCAACAGCCGACCAGCTTCGCCGTTTCAGAGATACTCGTTTCTAGCCGCAGAGCCACATCATCGTGCCCTTTGACAAGACCTCTTATGTAAGTGGATTTCCGCGTTTACGGCCCGTATTTTCAGCACTATGACTTTCTTTCCTTACAGCGTCGCGTGCCCACAACGCCACCAAGAGGCTTTCAGCCTCGCTGTGGGTACTGGTCAGAATGCTGTGGTTCCTCAGTGTAGACTTCTAGTGGTTATGAATGACCCCTTTTTCTTAGTCTGCTTTTTATGTCATACTTGCTTTGCCCATCATACGTTAGCTCCTAAAGAGAAATCTGTTAACAGTGTGACATAGATGTGTGTGGTTGCTTATTATAGTCCATACTGCCAGATAAGATCCCTGACAGTTAAATTGGATAGGCGCTGTTGCTTCGCTTATCTACTACAAGCAGTCAGGTGCGGTGAATTTGCTTACGACTCGTTGGTAAATCCTCGGTGTTGCCGAAATTCTATGCAGCTATGGCTGCATTTAGTACTGACGTCATACAATTGTGCTTACCCGCCAGGATAGCTGTGAGCCTTAACGTGCCGCTTCCGGGACATCGGGAGGCGATACTCACCCGGATCAAATCCGCCTCGCGAGTTAACGTCGATACGTCGATGGCTGGGGAGCCGGCCACCATGGATGTGGATTTTAGGTGGTTTCCCATATCCACCAGTTAAATACTGTGCCGATACCGACGTCTCAGCCCAGATACACACTACGAAAACATTTACAAAACTTCCTCTCTCTTGCACTGAGATTTACTCGGACAGATTCCGTTCTGGGCGGTGAATGAGAGTGTGATGACCACAGAACTTTAGTCTCCTTAAACCCATAATCTTCGTCATCACCGTCACCATTGCTCTTGCGGTTGAATGCGGGCAACAGCACTGTCATTTCTTAGGGATCTCTTCCCGCCATACGATTTAAAGTACGTGGCGGTTTAGTAATGTAATGACACTCTGTGACCTGTTTAATGAACGAATAACCACTAAAATTGTTAATTCTTGTGTAACAGTAGGAGCAAGTACTCGGGATATCTATTAAGTTCAATGAAGGTGTAGGAAAGCAGACCATCAAGACAATTTCAGAACTCACTTTGGAGATACAATAATGTTTTAACGGAATGAAACTTAAATTCTTCATTTTCAGTGCACTGTTGTTGAACTTACTGACAGATTAAAACGAACAGAGTGAGCCGATTATCACGAGACCGCTATTTGTGAAATCCATAAAGATTCCTACAGAGGAAAATTCCAGTCTGCAGGAAGCCTATTCGATAGCTAAGTCAAGCATCCTCACGCGCAGCTTATATTCGAAGCTCTGACTTAACATCATTCTCAGTTTGCTTATTGGCGACCTTGCTCTGGTGGTTGCTGGTGCTCTTAACTGCTGGTGTGAACAGGTGCTGCGGGTAGCTGTGCAGGCTATTATAGCTGTTGTTCTACATAAAAGCAACAGAAATATTTCTGAAATCAGCGAGTTTGATACCGCTTGACACAATGTGTCGAAGGAATCATTCTGGCATTCGCTTGAAATGACTTTGGGAAAAGTAGGAACCTTAATCAATATGGGCGGACGGGGAGTCAAGACCACCAACAAAAAATGATTCTTGAGTACACTGCCTTATCCACTGACCACCTCGATCAGTCTCTCTCTCTCTCTCTCTTCCTGTTGCGTGCGTGTGTGTGTTTGTGTTTGTGTGTGTGTGTGTGTGTGTGTGTGTGTGTGTTTGTGTTCCACATACCTTCTGGTAGCAGTCTTCAGGAGCACCAGCTAATTCAATAAGCGTTGAAAGTTACCCTCGCTTGCAAGTACTCGGAACTAACGAGATGCAAATTGTATTGTTTATCACAACAACGCCAGCTGGCAGTAAAAGGCGAGCACACTGCATAGTCGCGTTCTCGTTTTATACGTAATGGAGTTTCTTCGTAACTGCAATTCTGGTCGGAATAAGCCGAGCTCTTTTGAAGCATTCAGCTGGAACACCCGTTATTTTTGCCATCTAGAAGATTGAAAGTGGTATCGCTTTATTTGAATGCGTTCTGGAAACTGAAAGGTAGCTTCGCTCTAGAGACTATTCGATTGCCAGCAGAATAATTTAACTGAGAGCGCACTTAATTATGAATGGCGTCCTCGGATGTGGAGGAGGCACCGACACGTTAGCAATGTCTTTCAGAAGTTCCCTCAGCAGCGATTTACGAAACTTTTGACAATGCTGAAAGAGGAATTAAGTACGAGGGATAAAAGGTTTTATCTCCAATTATGTATAATGTAAATTGTCGTTCAAGGAATCTCTTCGGTGGGCGTTGTTATGCACAGCTCTCTCTCTCACCCTGGCTTCCTCCCACCGACTGCCCCCATCTCCCGCCCCTCTCTCCTGCCGCTCTCTCTTGGACAGCGTCTACAAGAACTGGGCTCAGGAAAGAATTTGTTGGAGTCAACTGCGACATCTGCGTGGTTCAAGGAAAGCACCGAAAACGGGCATTTCGTGCTAGGAGCCTGGCGTTGTGGTTAAGGTACTAGAAGAATTGACTGAATTTCTTAAGTTTCTCTGTTGCATTCTTAAATTTGATTCAATGCCATTATGGCTAACTTAAATTGACCTAACCTTATTATTGTCTATTACTGACAGTACAGTGAAATGTTCAAATGTGTGTGAAATCTTACGGAACTTAACTCCTAAGGTTATCAGTCCCTAAGCTTACACACTACTTAATCTAAAATTATTCTAAGGACAAACACACACGCACCCACCCACCCATCCACCCACCCACCCACCCACCCACCCACCCACCCACCCACCCACCCACCCACCCACCCACGCCCGAGGGAGGACTCGAACCTCCGCCGAGACCAGCCGCACAGTCCATTACTGCAGCGCCCTAGAACTCTCGGCTAATCCCGCGCGGCGGTACAGTGAAAAAAAAAAAAAATGAAATGTCCTGTGGCTAGGGCCTCCCGTCGGGTAGACCGTTCGCCTGGTGCAGGTCTTGTCGAGTTGACGCCACTTCGGCGACCTGCGCGTCGATGATGATGAAATGATGATTATTAGGACAACACAACACCCAGTCCCTGAGCGGAGAAAATCTCCGACCCAGCCGGGAATCGAACCCGGGACCTTAGGATTGACATTCTGTCACGCTGACCACTCAGCTACCGGGGCCGGACGGCGGTACAGTGACTCTGAACATATTTAAAAAAAAACTTTAGAGTTCGTCTTAAGAGTACTACAACGTCATCTCTACTAGCCTAATTCCAAGGAAGTGCTCGTGTCTTTTGCGGTGTTACTGGCGGGACGGAAGTCTGTATCCATCATGAACAGTCGAGTACGATGGACGCTTGGGTCTGAAACTAATCTCTAGCGCTATTCCCACGTGTTCTCCAGCTCTGTTGAGTACCCTGGTGCATAAGACACACGAACATGAACACTTTGTGAGGTATTGCAGTTTTTACAATGGTTAAACTTTTTATGGAATGATTCTGAAGAGCCTATCCAGTCATAAAACTCAATACTCAGTTGTTGCACACACATGCGCCTATACTAAACGTACACAGCACCATTAATATGCGGGACAGATCACGTGGAAGGCACGACTTGCACCACAAGAGCAGTTGCCGCGTGTAGACTCAGGCTGCAAGGGATAGATGGTGCTGGCTCACGTGACTATGACGAAGGGTAACTGGGAATGAAGGCGACGCGAAAAACCAAACTGGTGAGGCTCGTCGAATCTTCGCATGTTTTCATTAATAAATGTTCACGCTAACGCTGGCAGACGAAATGGCGTTGGATGCCCAAGTACCATCTAAGAAACTGGATGTTTGTGAAGTGTACATTTTGTAAAAAACAACAGTAGATGGATTTTCTTCGTAACTGACCGTAGCAGGAAAACGTCACTTAAGCGGGTAACGCTCTGTTGACAGTGACGCCAGTAGTGCAGTGATTACCGGAAGGCATTTCATACAGTTCTTCACTATCGCGTAGTGGGAAAATATGAGCATCTGACCTGATTTATGATTGGATTCGACAGATGAAACTCAACACGTTGTCCGTAACGAACAAAATCGACCGATGTAAAAGGAAATATCGACCGTATTCAAGGTGGTGTTATAGAGCCGTTACTGTTTTTATACTGGACGCTGGGTCAGGCTATTCGCGGACACTGTTTTCCATAGG
Organism: Schistocerca nitens; assembly: GCF_023898315.1. Taxonomy (NCBI): domain Eukaryota; kingdom Metazoa; phylum Arthropoda; class Insecta; order Orthoptera; family Acrididae; genus Schistocerca; species Schistocerca nitens. The sequence goes on from NC_064617.1 coordinate 563,593,863, forward strand.
AAGGCTGCAACGTCAGCAGGCTGTAACGAAATTAAGGGAAATCCGCAGAGGATCGACGATAGCAAGTGTCGCTAGGGAGACGAGTGATGCAGAGGATAATTAGCTTTCTTTTCCTTTCTTTTGTGAGGAGTTGCAGGTAGCACTCGCGATGGACTGAGAATTGCCCCGTAATTCTATAAAAGAAAAGACTGTTAGAAATAAGCAGTATCAATTGACTCATTAGTTCCTTAGCTCGTGTTTTAATTAAATACCTCTCTCTCTCTCTCTCTCTCTCTCTCTCTCTCTCTCTCTCTCTCACACACACACACACACACACACACACACACTCATTCTCTGTCCATGCGGTATGGGGGCTCTTGGAGTGAGCATACCGCTCTTCCAGACGTTGCCAGTTTTCGTGACCTGGAGCAGCTACTACTCGCTCAAGTGGCTCCTCAATTGGCATCACAAAGCTAAGTGCACCCCTGTTTAGTCCTCCCACAAAGGAAAAAAATCCTTGAAGTACCGGGAATCGAACCAGGGTCCTCCGCACGGCAGCTAGCCGCGCTGACCACTTAGCTACGGAGGCGGGCTAATTTATGTTTCGTCATTTTAAAAATGAAAGCTTTTTTTTTGTTCTAAACCTTGGGCGCTAATGCTAGTCGCGGTGTAGGGGTGTTAATGGCCAATGTCTTATTGCACTCAAGCATAACCGCCTCAGAAAGGTTGGAATCCACTGCTCCAGGCCGACATTTTTTTAACGAATGAATACTCTATTTGAAACTCTGAAGGTAATAGGGGTAAAACAGAGGGACTGAAAGGCTATTTACAACTTTTACTGAAACCAGACGGCACTTATAAGTGTCAATAAGTGCCAAGGGGCGCAGAAGGGAAGCAGTGGTTGAGAAAGGAGTGAAAGAGGGTTGTAGCGTATCCCCGATGTTATTCGATCTGTACATTGACCAAGCAGTAAAGGAAACAAAAAAATATGTAATAGCAATTGAAGTCCAGAGAGAAGAAATAAAAACTTTGAGGCTTGCGGATGACATTGTAATTCTGCCAGAACAGGAAAGGACTTAGAAAAGAAGTTTAATGGGATAGACTGTGTCTTGAAAGGAGGATGTATGAGGGTACAAGATGAACATGAACAAAAGCAACACAAGGCTAATGGAATTTAGTCTAATTAGATCACGTAAGCTTTGGAGTTAATATAGGAAACGACATACTTTTAACGTAGTTGACGATTTATGTTATTTGGGCAGCACAATAACTGATGATGGCCGAAGTAGAGAGAGTATAAAATAGTGACTGGAAATGGTAATAAAAGCGTTTCTGAAGAAGAGAAGTTTATTAACATGCAATACATATATCAGTGTTAGGAACTGCTTTCCGAAGGTACTTGTATGGAATGCATCCGTGTATAAAAATGGTTCAAATGGCTCTGAGCACTATGGGACTTAACATCTGTGGTCATCAGTCCCCTAGAACTACTTAAACCTAACTAACCTAAGGACATCACACACATCCATGCCCGAGGCAGGAATCGAACCTGCGACCGTTGTGGTCACGCGGTTCAAGACTGAAGCGCCTAGAACCGCATAGCCACACTGGCCCGCATAGAAATGAAACAAGGACGATAAACGGGTTAGACAAGAAGAGAATAGAGGATTCTGAAATGTGGTGCTACAGAAGAATGCTGAAGATTGAAGAGGTAGATCATGTAACTAATGAAGAGGTACTGAGTAGAATCGGAGGGAAGGAAAAAAATTGGTGGCACTACGTGACTAGAAGAAGCGATCAGTTGACAGGGTACGTTCTGAGACAACAAGGGATCACCAAATTATTATTGGAGGGAATTGAGGGGATAAAAATCGTAGAGGGAGACGAGGGAGACCAAAAGATGAATACTGTAAGCAGAGTCAGAAGGATGCTTGCACAGGATAGAGTAGCATACAGAGCTCCATCAAACCAGTCTTCGGGCTGAAGATCACAACAACACCTTTCAGCACACTTGGCATCTTCATAAAGGCAATTTTATCTATAGATTTCAATCTTAAACTAAACCATGTATACCTTTCATTAAATTGTTGTAATTAACAGTACACACCCCTAAAATCATCGGAGACTTTTCGGCTAACAAGCTGGTTTCAAGCTTTAAAGTCTTGCGCACACAGCTGAGTTGTGGTTAAAAGAGGGTGGCGAAAGCTTGGGGAAGAATAAAGTGCTGATCCTCCTCTCTCTTCCAGTAGACGTGTGTGCGTGGTCGTCGTACCTTCCCCGCAAGAGCGTCTCCTAGCTCTTACTCGTGTATGTGCACCCGTGTGTTTTGCCGCGGGAGAGGGTCAGGAAGGCTAGTGTGAGAGTAAGCTGAAAGCTCTCCATTGCTGCGGCCGCTATCGAGGGAAAGAGGTGATCGCCGGTGTTTTTCTTTTTTCACTCGGTTCCTCACCTTTAGAGCTCAACGTCCAGAGCCGAAGAGGGAGGGAAGACAGCTGAGCCGAGTTCTTAACTTATTCATCGAGGGAAGGCGGTGAGTCGGAATTTCCATACGTCAACACGGCAGCTGTTTGTCTCGTGGAAATTTCCCTTCGCTCGCCTTTCCACCGGCAACGACGTAATTTCCTGGGTGAAACGCGTCGCGTCCTGCTAGCGCTTTCCCCCCGTGGTTAACCCAAGGCCGCCCGTAATTCTGTCGCTCTCATCCCACAGGATGACGTTACGTTAAGCTTTCAGCTAACGTTCATTATAATGTAAACATGTACTTTACCTAACGCCGTCAGCCGCTTCGTACGAAGTAGAAGAAAGAAACATCGTGTGCCGCAGCTGTTTTAGACATCTCGTACGGTCGTAAAGACTGTCTCTTAACGACTGTCGCCAGGCTGCAGCTATGTTTTTCTGGTGAAACCATAAAGCGCTAACTATCATCATCAAAATAAAATACTAATTCTAAAATTAATTATGAATTTTTTAGTGAAGTGTAACCTCGCTTTGTAAAACTCCAAAACACTGAAAGATAAATTAAAAAAACTATCACCACAAATAACTGAAGTTGCGCACTTGTTTTTTGTTTGTCTGTAGTTAAAAACAAAAATAATTACGTAACTTTAGCTATTTTTGGTGACAGTTACGAGATAGGTTTAAACACAGCTGCTTCTTCTTCTTTCTGAAACGTTTCTGCTTATGCAGCTCGTTTGCAGAGTCTCTTCCGAGCTTCTCTTTTCCCCCATAGTCTCCTCCCATTGCAGTCCTCTTCGGTTCACATCATCCTTCATCTGGTCTCTCTATCTTTTTCGTGGTCTTCCAATTCGTCTTCGTCCATATTACGTCCATTGCAGAGCTCTTCTCGGAAGTCTGTCTGGTTCGATTCTTTTAATGTGGCCAAACCATTTAAGTCTGTTACTCTCCGTAGTTTGTTTTAGGGGCTTGATCTGCAGGGTGTTTCGTAATGTTTCCGTATCCTGTCCGTTCTCGTCTCACCCAGAATCCCTCATACAAAGCGCATCTCTGTTGCTTGTATTCTGCTCAGATCTTTCTTTGTCTAAGTCCAGAATTCTGATCTGTAAGTCAAAACTGGCAGATCATATGATTTGTATATCATAATCTTTGCTTTGGTAAGTATTTTCCAATTTCTAATTATATCCAATACACAATAATAAGATTTCGAATAATTTTCTATACTTTCCGAAATTTCTGCTTGATGTTTCCTTTCTTGGCTAATTTACTTGCTAGATGTTTGCAAGCATCTGCTTCTTTAATCATTTTTCCGTTTCACGTTATATCCCACACAGCTGTGCTGTGTAATAGTCCTGTGATGGAGTCACCCGGTTGCGGAAGTGACTTGTAATATTCCTTTTGCCGCTGCTGATCCTGATTCGTTTTCCGGGTTCACATTGGACATTCGTGAATGTGTCAGTAGTTCTTTTGAGTCGATATTTCGAAGGTCTGTCAACTGGCATCCTAACTCTGGGAATGGTAGCAAAATTAACAGCTCTTACAGTCTATTAGTAATAGACAAAGATAGAAGCCATTATGCAGTGCGGCGAGTCCGGAACCGCGCGACTGCTACGGTCGCAGGTTCGAATCCTGCCTCGGGCATGGATGTGTGTGATGTCCTTAGGTTAGTTAGGTTTAAGTAGTTCTAAGTTATAGGGGACTGATGACCACAGATGTTAAGTCCCATAGTGCTCAGAGCCATTTTTTTTTTGCAGTGCGGCGTCTTCAAATCCCGTGAAATAACGAAGTTCGAACAAACGTAACGATTATCGGCTTTTACGTGGAATCATCTATCTGTGTGGACACTTGCTTGCGTTCCGTGCCTTAAGCCTCCACTTCCAATAGACTCCGGGAGCTAAGTCGCCCTCGTTAAATAAAAAATCCTAAAGTGAAAATCGTAGTTGTTTATGTAAACTGATAACGGTAATCACTACTCAATTTTGTTACAGTGCCTTTTCGCCACACGGTAACAACGTTCGACTGGTCCGGAGATGGCTCAGTAATGAGCCGAAACCGATAATCAGGAAAGCCAATTTGCGTTGGAGACGTATGATTTTTATCTACGAATGTTTTACATCAACAGGTAGTGTATCTCCGCAATGACAATGTCAAAGAATAACTTATTTCATGACGGTCGTTGTTTCAGAGTAGTCCTTGTAGATAAATGCTATTGCCATATACACGGTCCAGACACGTTAATGTAGCCACCACCTCTGTTCGACATTAAAGTGCAATACACACTCAGAGGTAGCAGATGGCAGCACTAGCAGTGGAGGAAGTGTAAAGCGTGTCGGGAAGACACGGAAAATATTGCAGTCGTCGTCCTAGTGTGGAAACGGAGCGAACTGTCTCACGTCCAAAAGGACATGATCGTTGGCTTTCGGGCCAAAGGTGGAAGCATTTCCGAAACGTCTAAGTTTGTCAACAATTCGCGCGCCGCGTATACCGTGCATTACAAAATAGCCCTATCCAAAACCGGCGCCTAGGCGACTGTGGTGCACCAAGGGCCACAGATGACAGGGATGAACGACGGCCGCGAAGACGTGTACGGCACAATAGACGTGCCAACTGCTGAGCAGCTGACCGCCCAGATGAACTGCGGTGCCACCAACACCGTCCCCTCATCGCCCCAGAGAACTTTGCTGCGTATAGGCCTCCACAGCAGGCGCCTGGTTCATGCACCCATGCTACTGCTGCTTATCGGCGACGAAGGCTGGAACTTGACGCCAATACAGCAACTGACCGTCCACTGAGTGGTGACAGGTGGCCTTTCCTGGTGAATGACGTTCTGTACTGCATCGGACATATGGCCGTTGGCGTGTACGGGTGAAACATCTGAAAGCAAACACCGTGCCACAAGGGAGAGAGCGTTATGGTCTTGGGAACGTTTTCGTGGCATTCCCCGAGTGATCTCGTCATTCTCGAAGGCACAAGAGATTAATACTAGTATGTGTCTCTCCTTAAGAGCCATGTGCTTTCCCACACACAGTTTGTTTCTCCTCGGCACCGTGACATCTGCCACTAGCACAATGTAGTGTGTCACACAGCTCGTAGTGAACGTGCGTGTTGCAAAGAGCATCAGGATGAGTTTACCGTACTACCCTGGCCACCTAACTCCCCCTATTTAAACCCAATCGAGAATTTATGGGACCACCTCGGTAGGGCTGTTCGCATCATGCGTTCTCGACCGAGAAGTGCAGGTGGGCATGGCACCGGAGTCTGCATGGCTCCACATCCCAGAATCTTAATGACTCTCCTCCTACCCGTTTCGCAGTGGTCTGCGCTGCAAGGATGATTATTCAGGCTTTTTTCAAGTGGTCACATTAATGTGACTCGACAGTGTAACAACATTCGCGTTGAGTAAAAGATACTGGAACGACGCCGATGCGTCCACTGTTGCGACTGGGCGTAGATAAGTTGTGTCAGACGGGAAAACACAAGAGTGTCCTCACTCTACGACATTAAGGGAATTAGAACTAGTCTTAGAAGCGCGAACCTATTACACTGAAGCCCAAATAAAATTTTCTTCTCGAGATTTCAGTTGTTTATATCTGATGACAACGCACAGTATGGCGCACACACACACACAATGAAGCAGTCGATCTAGCTGTCACAAGCTAGTGTGCTACAGTGCCTGCCGATTTCAGAATGATACGAGGAGTTATCAGATCAAACTCAATCCATTACGCAGTTGAGTTCCGCACAGAAAAGTCGTATCGGAAGTTGTGCAGTTCGGGCACCTTGCATGCAAAGTCGTTAGATGAGATACTACACATCCTCACAATACCCTCAATGAAATAAAATAAATTAGTGTTGTTCTTCGAGCATGTCTCGTACTGAAGGTACCTGAATCCATCTGTAAAATGTCGCGGACTACAATGGACTGTAGTAGAAAATTACAGTACATTGTCGTGAATTGAGGCGGACAATTACCAACTTCAGTGCCCCCGTGGTAGAACTGTGCACTCACATTCGGCTTGGCTGAAGTTCAAATTTCCGTAAGGTGATTCATACTCAGGTGTTTCTTGGTTCTCACATAACGCACAACACAGGGATGGTTCCTTTGAAAAGGACGCCGCCAATTTCTTTGCCTGTTTTTGGCTTGATCTCTGTTTCTTACGACTTCGCCGTCAATGGAGTGTTAAATTCCATTCTTCGGTTCTTATTTCTCACGAGTATCAGGATCTGTTCACTCAAGTTTTGACTCGTCTCTCAAACATGGCAGCAGGCACTAATTTTGCGGAAACAGTCCTCAAAAAATGGTTCAAATCGCTCTAAGCACTATAGGACTTAACATCTGAGATCATGAGTCCCCTAGACTTAGAACTACTTAAACCTAACTAACCTAAGGACATCACACACATTCATGCTCGAGGCAGGATTCGAACCTGCGACCGTAGCAGCCGCGGGGTTCCGGACTGAAGCGCCGAGAACCGCTCGGTCACAGCGGCCGGCGAAACAGTCATCAGTTTCTAGACATTTCTCAGGAGACACTACCATTCTATGTGTGACACCCTCGTCTGCCACCAATTGTAAACTCATGTTGATAAGTGAATTAAGAATTTCTTTTCGCAGTTGCAGCTCGGTATAATACCCACCGCTCACACTATTATGACGGGAACTTGAAGGAACCAAATACCTGCGTCCACAAGCACCGTTACCGGTGTCCGCGACATCGAGGCGGGCCATTCCTTTTACTCTTCTTTTCTTTTTACGGTACCTCAATCGGTAAAAACGGAACTCTTATATGATCAATTTGTTGTCTGCCTATCTGTCTGTCTTTCCAATTTCTAATGAACGGATAGAGGTGTCAAGTTGAGATTTATGTCACGTACTAGAGTCTACATTCCCTTGGCGATGTAAATGGAATAAGCTTCGAAGCCAATGCAGTCAAAAGATGCCGCAAGATATGTTACTTATTTTGATACTGGCAAACTGATCGATGAAATCCTGTGGATGACCTATCAATATACATGTCGGACATGCGGTCCAGCGGTAAAGCGCGTGCTTGTAATCCGTAAAGAGGGGTGGGGGGGGGGGAGGGGGTTGAGATCAAGGGGGGGGGGGGAGATCGAATCTCGGTCCATTCACGCATTTTTCAGTCCTCGTTTTAACCTAGGCTTCACCTTTCAGCGATGCGAGGAGTAGCTAGAAACAACAAGTGGTTCGGATTCCAAGTTAAACTGTACGTCCACTTTCCCCGTGTGGATAACTGGAGCACATAATCGACACTCAAGTTGCCGAAGTGGCGTCCAATAGAAATACTTCCACGAGGTCAGTGAGCCACAAGAAATTATCATTCTCGCTGTCTACATACATAATTAAATTTGTACGGGACCCTCAGAGCACAAGTGCTACATGCACTTGTGCTTTTCTTTTTTTGTTGGTGCAGCTTTCTTCTTATTTTAAAGAAACTAATAGTTTCATGAAATGGTAATGAAAATAAATTTTTTTACAATTTGGGAGGTAACAAAAAGGTAGGATAGATTATATAGATTACAGCAGCCATCTTGATGTCTATTGGTGATTACCTCGCTATTAGTCATCAAGTCGTTGACCCGCAGACACCATACTTGATTATGTGTGAGTGGTAGGGCAATGGGATTAAGCTATATTTCATTTGCTGGGTGTAATATACATTGAACTAAGCTTACGGACATGTTTATAGTACGTTAGGTGGCAATAAACCAGCAGTTTAAAAGTACTATCTTATACCTGTGTGCAGTTTTAAAGTGATATTTCGATAACAGTGACCGATCTCTGTATAGTCTGATGTATCTATACACAATATATCTGTCGTCGAAGTGTCTGGAGCTCGTATTTAATATATGTCTTCTCCTTCTTCTGTCCTATGGACTCTCTCGTTTTGATGCACAATGACTTGCTCTGTATATAGTCTATTGCACAGGTATTCTTTGTAAGTTGTATTATGTCTGCTGATTTGTTTAAATGCCTCCATTCATCAACGTTTCCCGTGATGTCTCTCTGATCTTTCTCTAATTCCCGTAAAATAGGAATGTGTGTTTTGGGGTTCCTATTACCCCATATTTGCAATTTTGTGTCTGACAGACTCAAACGGCTAACGTGTGCATTAAGACTTCAAGCTGGCAGTCTGCTGCTCTGTATTCCATAGCAAAGGTGAATGCCAGTGGACTGGATACGGGCAGCGCCGAATAGAAAAACGCCTGCTGTGGGTGGACGGTCAGTGTGGGACCAGAGCCCCGCAGCTAAAGCAGCCGCAGGCGGCCGGGGGAAGAGTGTGGACCGGGTGCTCAGCCTGTCGCACCCTCTCCGCGGTGGCGCCAGGTGCACCCGAAATACCCGGCTGGCGGGGCTGCGTTTGATGTGCCGCCTGCTGGCTGAGCGCATTCATTGTCGTGTATTTCTGGAGGGCGCGCCATTAGCAGAGCGCGCCCCGCCCCGCCGCCAGACAAATCGGGCCATCAGTCCCTGCACTGCCGGCGGCCGGGCAGGCCATCTGGAGCCGGCGGCTCTGCAGGGGGGTCGCCGAGCTGCGGCTCCGGCAGCCATCCGTCTACGTGCAAACGGCGGACAGTACCTGCGAGGGGCACGAGACGCACAGTACTGCGGTACAATGGACTGCAAGCTATCCTAGAAAAAGAGTGCAACATGACGTCAGCGTCACAGTTAATGTTCAGATAAGCATCCACGGTTATTTAACGCGGTGATGGGAACGCGTTTAAACGATGAGACCATGTCATATTTGAAATCCTTGGATCGCTACGAAGCAGTCGGGAAACATTTCAAATCTAAGCTACTGTTCAGGAAAACTAAAGTTGTGACGTACAAGGCTTTAGTGAGGCCCAGGGCTGACACACCGACCTGAAGCTTGGACACTAACGAATGTTGATGGAAAGGCAGTATTACAACTCCTGTGTTGTTAAGAAGTGTGATGCAGTGTCCCTTCGGACATGCATTGCGTCGTACTTCTTACCAAGACAGGTACAGCAATAACGTATTTACCGGCCATTAACGGGCATGCGACTTTCTATTAAAATGTCTCCCCAGTTACATGACACATACTAACAGACACATGGACGACGACATATGGAAGTGTGGGTATGCCCGTGAGTCGTGCTCGGATAGCCGAATGGTTAAGGCGACCCTCGAGTATGGAGGGAAATGCGGGTTTGGTTTCGTCTCGCACAAATTCTCATTGTCATCATAGCATTATACAGCTGAAGGTTGCCCATATTCCCAATTGTGAATTAATTTCATGTATCAGGTATTTTGTAACAAAGTTTTCCTATTATTAAATTTATAAAAATATATATTCCATATTTTAAAATAGGTATATAAAAACACAAGCGCGTTGCAGTGCAACGTTGTATCAAGGTTTCAAAGCATTCGGTCAAAATGTTCCGGAGATTTGCGATTAGGCACATTTACAGTTTCCATATAAGTACAAACATAGAAATTCGTTTCTTCAAAATCTTTAATCATCGAGAGTTCTTCATGGCGTACATAAAGCCCGGGAACACTTTCAATTATTTATTACACAAGAACCAAACATTGTACAGATATTACACGTATGTCATTTTGAAGAGAAGCGCTGAAAGGTTTTTTTTTTCTTTTTTTTTCATGTATACCGCCACAGCGTAATTTGGTAATTTGCCAATAGTCAGCGCTAGTCGCAAACATGGCGACTTCAGGTGCGGAGCAAGCTTTCTGTGTGTTGTTCAACAAAAACAAGTGTGCTACACCTGTTCAAAAAATGGTTCAAATGGCTCTGAGCATTATGGGACTTAACTGCTGAGGTCATCAGTCCCCTAGAACTTAGAACTACTTAAACCTAACTAACCTAAGGACATCACACACAACCATACGACCGTAGAGGTCGCGCGGTTCCAGACTGTGGCGCTTAGAACCGCTCGGCCACTTCGGCCGGCGCTACAGCTGTTCAACGGATGTTTAGAACTAAGTACGGTAAGAAGCCACCAACAAGGAAGGCCATTTACCACTGGCACATCAAATTCGTTCCGACGGATTGCTTGTGCCCGGAAAAGAGAAGCGGACGTCCCAGTGTGAGTGAAGTGAATGTGGAGCGCGTACGAGAGACATTCATAAAGAGTCCAAAGGAATCGGTGCGGCACTCATGGTTCGCATATCGAATATTTGCCAAAAAAAAAAAAAAAACCTTTCAGAGTTTCTCTTCAAAATGACATATGTATGATATCTGTACAATGTTTGACTATTGTACAATAAATAATTGGAAGTGTTCCCGGATTTTATGTACATCCTATATATATATATATATATATATATATATATATATATATATATATATATATATATATATATACCAGACGGCGTTCCAAAACGGGAAATTTTATTAAAGTGTGAATGTTAGTTTGTTCAAAATCGTTAATCTCCGAAAGTTAGTGACCGACTACTTTGAAATTTTGACGTAACGTCCCACGTATTTTATTTACCTTTTTTTTAAATATATGTAGTACAGAAATTTATATAATATACAACAATGAAACGATGATAGCAAACAGGAAACTTTTATTTGTGGCTTATTGGTTTATGACCAGAATATTGCTGCAGTAGATGTCATAGAGAGGGGGCAAGAGGAGATTCACGGAAGGGAGGGAGGCAATGGTCATAGAAACTGAGGAAGAAGGAGATGGAGAGAGGGGGGGGGGGTGGCGGAGATGGGCAGAGAAAAGGGGAAGGAAGTGATGGACTGAGAGAGAGGTGAGGAGACGATGAACAGAAAGAGAGGAGGAGAAGACAGACATAAGGAGGAGGAGGAGGAGGAGCAGATGGACAAACAAAGGGGTTGGAGGGAGATGTACAGAGACAGGTGAGGGGAGGGATTAGGACGTATATCCCATTCCCATACACATTAGAAACGTGTGGTTTTTGTTTTCTTTCATTTTCATTTAAGCAGGCTGAGCCACAGCAAAGCCTAGCCGAGTGCAGTTAGTAAACTGTATAATGAACCAGACATTGTCACTTGCGTTCGCATAAAAAGAGCAAGAATGAGCAGGACTTGTACTAAGAGCTAACGACAGAATAAGAAGATATTCAACGCAGTGCCTGAAACAATCAGCGGGGTTGGAAGACCGAAGCTAAGGTGGAAGCAACGTGTCAGAGAGGAACATGAGGAAATTTGAGCTCAGAATCGGAGGATTTCGGCACTAATCAGGAAATAATGGAAAAATTATCTGCGGAAAGCAAAGGCCCATAAAGGTGTGTCGTACTGATAATCAAATGATGCTGTTGGCAACAAGTTAGCAGTTCAAATCAACGCTTGGTACTATCGTCAAAACTAAGTAGCGTGAGATGGATGTGCGGATATGAGAACGTAGTTTTTCACGGCGTCATTCTTTGATATGTGCGTGAGGGATTTCTTGCCGCGTCAGGTTTGTATGTGATCTCAAGCTTTCGTCGACTCCTTTCGTCGTCATCTTCTCGACTCCTTCTGTCGTCATCTTCTGAAGTTCTCAGTGTGCCGTGTGGTAGTTTATATGCAGGATGACCCAAAAGTTCAAATGGTTTAAATGGCTCTGAGTACTATGGGACTTAACATCTGAGGTCATCAGTCCCCTAAACTTAGAACTACTTAAACCTAACTAACCTAAGGACATCACACACATCCACGCCCGAGGCAGGATTCGAACCTGCGACCGTAGCATGACCCAAAAGTCCAATACTTCACGGAATAATGTAGGAAGAGAGAAATGGACACACATGCTTGAAATAACGTAAGGTTTTATTGAAACCAAAACAAAGTGAAGAAAATGCGCAACAGACGACGCTTGCTGTTATCAAAAGCAGTGACTAGCATACCAATTGATGTTTAACAAAGACGATGATCTTTATAGCAAATGACCTCAGGTGGGCCGTCATTCATCACCAGTGCCTGTAGTCTAGCGACAACGTTATGAACAGCACTGTACAGCCTATCAGTAGGTATGGCAAGAAATTGCTGTCGGATGATGTTCTTTAGCATCCCTAAAGAGGTAGGTCGTCGCAGTAGACTTGCGACTTCAGCTAACTCAGACCAATAATGACACGGATTCAGTTCAGGGGACGAGAGAGCTAAGCGTGATGGAAGTGGCGACTCTGCAATAAATCCTCACCAAACAATGTGCGCAAGACATCTTTCACACATGTAGCAATATTGGGCGGAACGCCGTCCTGCATAAAAGTCATATTTTCCAGCAGGTATTTATCAACCGGGCTAGGGGTGATGCGATTCTGTAACATATCGGCATACTCTATCGACGTACCTCGCACCCGTTACGTCACGGAACTTCTTTGTGTGACCAAAGATAATGCCGACGCTGATGTCGTGAGACGGTGAATAACTCACCTTACTTCTGTGCATCCTTCGGCCTCAAGGACCCATTTCTATGGGTCACTAAGGATATAGTCACTGTCTCGATTAAAGTTGTTGAATTTTGTGATGTCAACGACTTCTTCGAAGACGTACAGCATTATGTACCGTTGCGAGCAGTGGCATTTTGCATGGTACACGACTTCAAATGTCCATTTCATGCATTTCAATGACAGCAGTATTTCCTCTCGAGTTTGAAATCAAATGCTATTCCTGTCAGTCATCTTACTTGTACGACCACTGCTCTTATGCTGTGTGGCTGCGAGTGATGCATCATTCCCCGTGCACACGCTGGACAGGGTGCGTTGATCTACCAACAAGGCGAAAAACTACATTCGTTGTGTTTTCATGGACACGTCCAAACTCGATAGCTTCTTTCTGCCATTTTATCACTTCTCTACTTCGACCCATGTTACTGCACTGATCCCATACATCCGACTGACACATATGCATCACTTCACTACCGTGACATACGTCAGCAGTGGAGAACGACATGACCCCCTGTTACCATTTCTGCACCACGTATTGCGGTCCGTGTCGACCATCGCGCAGAGGGTCACTAATAAACAACAGAAATATGAAACAGCCATAAGAGGAGGAGGAAACGAAACGAAATAAAAGTTTACGGGTTGAAAGGGAATGTGTCTGATGTTATTTCACTGATTAAAGAATCGAGTCATATTTTCAAAGATTTCGGCAGTATGACTCAGCTTATTAGTACGACATTGCACCTCCGCTACCCTGGACACATGCACGGACTCGGCTGAGAAAGGTGTCGTAAAGCCGTTGCTTCCTGTCACGCAGCAAGCTGGCCAGCAACTGTTAAAACTGATCCGTGATATCCTGAATACTTGCGCTTGCCACACTTGTCCAATTGAAGACGGATCTGAGGATCTAGCGGGGCATGGGAGTACTTCAACATCACGCAGACAGTTCATAGACAGGAGCGTTTTGTGGACAAGCGTTGTCCTGTTTCAAAAACTGGCACCACGATACTGTCGCATGAGAGGACACACACGAGGACGCAGAATGTCCGCGCCATTCCGTTGCGCTGTCCGATTTCTCTCAAGCCGTGACCTGATTTCATACCCGATGCCGCCCCGCGCGATGAAGGCGGCAACAACGAACACCTCTGAGCCTCTCAAAAACATCGGGAGAGTAGGACCTCCCCCCTAAGTCACCGCCATACTCGCCGGCTGCCGTTTGTTTTAGATGTTAACGGCAGCCTCCGCAGGGACGGAAATTCCCCTTTCGGATGCTGCCAGTTTCTGACTAGTGCTGCAGGATGACACAGAATGTCGCAGGGAGCCCGTCACGTGTTCTCGGATGACAGGCGCGGACGTGATGGGGTTGCAGTGTACTTGGTGGGTGCTGAGATCTGCGGTCCTCCCTTGTGGTGGGTAGGCGTGGCCGAATGGAACCGTGACGACGAGTGTGCCTCCCGTGACGTATCCACGCAGCGCAGTATTGGGCCTCTGTCACATCGAAATGCCCCAAAGAATCTGGATATTGCACGATTCGACCAGCCAGCCGGATGCAGACCTACAATGAGACCTACACTCCTGGAAATTGAAATAAGAACACCGTGAATTCATTGTCCCAGGAAGGGGAAACTTTATTGACACATTCCTGGGGTCAGATACATCACATGATCACACTGACAGAACCACAGGCACATAGACACAGGCAACAGAGCATGCACAATGTCGGCACTAGTACATTGTATATCCACCTTTCGCAGCAATGCAGGCTGCTATTCTCCCATGGAGACGATCGTAGAGATGCTGGATGTAGTCCTGTGGAACGGCTTGCCATACCATTTCCACCTGGCGCCTCAGTTGGACCAGCGTTCGTGCTGGACGTGCAGACCGCGTGAGACGACGCTTCATCTAGTCCCAAACATGCTCAATGGGGGACAGATCCGGAGATCTTGCTGGCCAGGGTAGTTGACTTACACCCTCTAGAGCACGTTGGGTGGCACGGGATACATGCGGACGTGCATTGTCCTGTTGGAACAGCAAGTTCCCTTGCCGGTATAGGAATGGTAGAACGATGGGTTCGATGACGGTTTGGATGTACCGTGCACTATTCAGTGTCCCCTCGACGATCACCAGTGGTGTACGGCCAGTGTAGGAGATCGCTCCCCACACCATGATGCCGGGTGTTGGCCCTGTGTGCCTCGGTCGTATGCAGTCCTGATTGTGGCGCTCACCTGCACGGCGCCAAACACGCATACGACCATCATTGGCACCAAGGCAGAAGCGACTCTCATCGCTGAAGACGACACGTCTCCATTCGTCCCTCCATTCACGCCTGTCGCGACACCACTGGAGGCGGGCTGCACGATGTTGGGGCGTGAGCGGAAGACGGCCTAACGGTGTGCGGGACCGTAGCCCAGCTTCATGGAGACGGTTGCGAATGGTCCTCGCCGATACCCCAGCAGCAACAGTGTCCCTAATTTGCTGGGAAGTGGCGGTGCGGTCCCCTACGGCACTGCGTAGGATCCTACGGTCTTGGCGTGCATCCGTGCGTCGCTGCGGTCCGGTCCCAGGTCGACGGGCACGTGCACCTTCCGCCGACCACTGGCGACAACATCGATGTACTGTGGAGACCTCACGCCCCACGTGTTGAGCAATTCGGCGGTACGTCCACCCGGCCTCCCGCATGCCCACTATACGCCCTCGCTCAAAGTCCGTCAACTGCACATACGGTTCACGTCCACGCTGTCGCGGCATGCTACCAGTGTTAAAGACTGCGATGGAGCTCCGTATGCCACGGCAAACTGGCTGACACTGACGGCGGCGGTGCACAAATGCTGCGCAGCTAGCGCCATTCGACGGCCAACACCGCGGTTCCTGGTGTGTCCGCTGTGCCGTGCGTGTGATCATTGCTTGTACAGCCCTCTCGCAGTGTCCGGAGCAAGTATGGTGGGTCTGACACACCGGTGTCAATGTGTTCTTTTTTCCATTTCCAGGAGTGTATTTCAAATTATGTCAGGAGTTGATAAAGCTGTCGCACGAGTACCTGACGTCTCTTCTCATTCGCAGTGATCAGTCGTCGCCTGACGCGCCTGTTATACTGCCAGGCCTGGTAACAACACTAACGTACTCTTGTGGCCGTTTCTACTTGTCACCGAGAATTGCAACTCTACGATCACTTACACACGCGCCTTTGATGTTCACTTGTACGAAGTTAATCGGCATCTCACCACGTCCTCTCGGTGTTTCATTTTTAGGGTTTTTTACCTCAGTCGGTAAAAACGGAACCTTTGTAACTCCACTTAGTTGTCCGTCTGTCTGTCTGTCTGCCTGTCTATCCGACTGTCAGAAACACTTTTTCTCCGGAATGGATGCAGGTGTCAAGTTGAAATTTATGTCCCCTACTAAGGTCAACGGTCTCTTGCCGTTTTAAAAAATTGAAGTTGGCTTAAGCCAGTGCAATCAAAAGATACAGCCATTTAACTCTCACATTTTGACACTCGCAAACTCACTCATCTTTTTGGCCCAGGATCAGGAAATTTGCCAAGAAGGAAGGTCTTACAGTATAAGTAAAGCAAAATTTCGAATATTGTAATTTTGTAATTATTTCGTGCGAAAAAAAAAGTTTTTTGTCGTTCGTTATCCAACTGTCTGTCCATCTCTCTGCTAAGAGCCCTTTATCTCAAGAACGGATAGACGTATCAACTTGAAATTCATGTCACATACTAAGGTCAATACTCCTTGGGCGAGGTCATAAATTCAACCAAAAGATACGGCAATTTATGTCACAAACTCATCAAAACGTAAGGATACCTCCTGTTTATCTAGAATCGTGAATTTGATAATAAGCATGGTTCCACAGTACAAGCAAAGTGAAAGAAAACGAAAACTGTTAATTTGTAATTATATAAAACGAAAAAAAATGTTTCTCTCGTCATTTGTTACCCAACTTGAAACTTAAACATTCTCGAAAGTCTTAGAATTTCCAGAATCGATATCTTGCTAGTATCAATTTCGATAACAGGCAGAAATCGTCCAGACTCTCGATTACTGGGCTGGATGCACTATCTATATACAGGCACACCATTTAAGAGGTTTCCAGTTCACTGAAGAATTATTGTCGCAACGATACAAATGGAGTACATGAAATGGAAAATTTTGAAATTTGTGGTAAGTTCCTATGGGACCAAACTGCTGAGGTCATCGGTCCCTAGACTTACACACTACTGAATCTAACTTAAACTATCTTACGCTAAGGACAACACACACACCCATGCCCGAGGGAGGATTCAAACCTCCGGCGGGGGCAGCCGTGCGAACCGTGGCAAGGAGCCAAGGACCGCGCGGCTACATGAAATGTCAACACGAGAAGCGGTTCTGGGAAACCATGTATGGACCCATGCTGTAACATTCATATTAGTAAGCTGTGTAGCCTCCATGGGCGAGTGACTCTAGCATCCAGTCAATCGTACAGACAGCAAATACTGTCCTGGGATACATTATGCCACGCCTGCTCGACCTGTTCACGTAGTTCTGTAAGAGTCACACAAGTCAATTCTCGTCCCATCAAATTCAACATGTGCTCGATTGGAGACATGTTCGGAGATCGTGCTGGCCAGAAGTTGCTGCACGTCTAGAGTTTCACGGGCAGCATGTTGGCTAGCATTATGCTATTGGAACAGCACATCACCTTCCTGTTACAAGAACGGCAAAAGAAGAGGTCTAACAACATTATACACTTACCGAACGCTGATTAGCGTCCCAGCCAGACACATCAAAGGTATACGAGAGTGGCAGCTTATCGCACCCCAAACTATAAGGCCTGGGGTGGGGTCAGTTATGTCTTGAGACGAGTGCACTCGAGGAGGCAGCGCTCACCAGGCCTAGGTCGTACTCGCAAACGACCGCCACTTTCATCGCGGAAGACTACGCGTGCCGTTTCTCTTGGGACTATGGGCACGCACACCTCTAGCCCGTCTTCCTCTCACGCCGCAGCATCGACGTGTATGGCTGGACTGCTGCCGTCAGAGGACATTCCAAGTGATCCTCCGGCGGCCGCAGTCGAGCTTTGCAAATCGATGCTGTGGCGTGAGAGGAAGACGGGCTAGAGGTATGCGTGCCCATTGTTCCACTGTTAATAACCGATTCGTAACAGTTCGTGTTGACACATATGGGCTCACAAGCCCTATTTATCTGTGCTATGGTACGCTCTAATGCTGGTGCCCTTACAATACGACGATCCTGGCGGGTGTCTGTGCTGCTGATACCAGCGTCGTTGCACAGCTGACGTAGAACGTCCGACTCCTGTGGCAGTTCTACGAAAGAACCATCCCGCCAATCAGAAGAGCACAATCTGGACCCTTTCAAACTAGCTCAGTTGGCTGACATAAGCACGAATGCATCTCTGCGGCATGGTTGCCTGCTTGCCTGATACCTTTGCACCATACCGAACCTTCTGCCGGTGATCATCCACTATTAAAGGGTAGATACAGATGGCGCTGTGGTAGCCCTTCAACATGGATTTTCTCTTTCCACAACATTGAGAGCTACACGTGAGTGCCGTGGCCGACGCGGCCAACACAACGCACCTGTTCACCGCCTCGCAGCCCCTTGACAGCCTGACACGGCGCTCTCCACATCTCCCTTGCGGCCGCCGCCCCCGCTGCCGTCACGTGCGTGACACTCGCAACGCGAAAGCCGAGCCACTGGTACGGCCCGGTGACGTCAGCGGGCGAATTAGCACAGCGGCGCGGCTGCGAACCCACGCACGAACGCAGCGCGGCGCCGCTTTGATTAGCAATGGCTGCGTGCGATTGACGGTTAACAATTCCAGGCGCGCTGCGAAACGGCGCACGGCCTGGTTCCCACTGCAAAAGAGTCTCTCCTCTTACCCCACAGCCTGCGCACCACAAACCGTTTCGCGCTTCCAGTACCTTCATTTGCTTACAGCTTGCACGGGTAACTTTTTTTTGTCGTCGACTAGCTCTGAACTGTATTCTTGTTGCATCGAAACGTCCATTTACGTCTGCCAATTGGAAACATCAATGTTTATACGTACCTCTACATCCATGTGTTACGGGCTGACGCGGAGGGTATTTTGTATACACTACCACTGCCACATCCCCTCTTCCCTATTCCAGTCGCGAATGATGCATGGGAAGAACGATTGGTGTTAAGCCACCGTGTGAGCTGGAATCTTCCTGATTTCATCTTGAAACCTTCCCGTTTCCTGTTTCCTCTCTCTCTCTCTCTCTCTCTCTCTCTCTCTCTCTCTATATATATATATATATATATATATATATATATATATATATATATATCCTTTTTTTTCTTTTTTTTTACGCAACTTTCCCTTCTACAATAACCTTTGAAATTTTTCCTTAGGGTTTCTGTCTCTTGCTTAATAATAACAAATGAAATCTTCCCTTTGAAATTTATTCTCTTTCTCAATCTTCGCATACAAATTTAATTGCTGCTTATTAAAAGTGATTTTCTGATTATTTCGACGAAACATAGAATGTGTCGTCGTCGTGGCCCTCAGTCGTTATCTGCAATAACCCAAAACTGTTCCTTACCTTTTTTACTGTTACTGGATCGCCATCTGACTGCTACATCGAACTGCGACATGAATATACTTACACTGGTTTACTATACTCTATTAGCTGCTGGTGGGCTGTCATAATAAGTGGCTGTATTTGTTACCAAAGCTGACGTTATTCGTTAATAGTAAAGCTGACGTTATTCTTTAATTAATTTGACTGAAGTTACGTAATTCATAGTTAAACGTTTTCTTGACAACAATAAAATTTTGCATGGTTTTACGTTGATAGTTTTTGGGATGTATTATAATCAGTAATGCAATATTGCTGGCAAAAATTAATCATATTCTGAATGAAATGATTTTACAAACGTTCAAATGGGACTTACTTTGTACAATAATCTTATAACTAGCATTGCGCAAACATACCTTCAGTAGTCTTGAGTTTCTCAAAAAAATAATTCAATAATATTAGTTCCTCTTACGATAATAGTTCATAATCTCTTGTAAATCATAGCTGGTGGCTGGCAGGCACACCGCTCCTCTCAACCTCTCGCTCCAGACCTGCTACCGACTCGCTTCACTTCTCGCTTACTACTGACTTCCTACGGACGCTAAGGTGCGGTCTCTCCTGCCAACAATGCTTTCTGGGGCAGACAGTCCCTGCTACCAGTACAAAATGTATCAATGCGTGGTCTTTCCAGCTCTTTTCTTAAAATGTATACATACGCGGTCTCTCCCGCCCTTTTTAAAATTATATCAATTTGCGGTCTCTCTTGCCAACAATACTTTGGTGCAGACATACCCTGCTCTGCTACCACAATTATTTCCAATATGACAGATATTAATTATTCCTACTTAATCCTATTAATAAAATACAAACATCTTTCATAAATTGCAGTTTGACAATAGACAATAGATATATACACGTCTTACAATCTTCTCCAGCTATACGTGGGAAATAGCAATATATTGGTGTGTTTCTTCAGTTTTTCCCGGTGCACTAGTTCAAATTGGTTCAAATGGCTCTGAGCACTATGGGACTTAACTTCTGAGGTCATCAGTCCCCTAAAACTTAGAACTACTTAAACCTAACTAACCTAAGGACATCACACACATCCTTGCCCGAGGCAGGATTCGAACCTGCGACCGTAGCGGTCCCGCGGTTCCAGACTGCAGTGCCTGGAACCGCTTGGCCACACCGGCCGGCGGTGCACTAGTTGATCGAACAGTCCACAGGTGCACTGCCGGATCATAGTGCCCGCTGGATGACTCTTCGAGGATGACGCTATTTTAACTGGAAACCACACCGTGATGCACGCCTCACTTGTCACGTCTACCACTGCAAATGAATGAGCATCTCGGAGACGCTTTCGCGCTTACTAAACAAATCTATGACGAAAGGCCTCGTAGTGGTCCCATATTGAGATGAAGCATTCAAGGAGCAGTAGAACGAGAGTTTTGTAAGCTACCTTCTTCGTGGGTGGACTTTATTTATTTATTCAATATGATCTGATTAGGGCTATCAGGTCCCCTCTCATATCAGACCAGGTTTTGACAGATACAGCACCGTCTGTCATCAAAGTTAACTAAGAAATAACTATTTTACTATGACTAATAATATCAAAATTATTTAAGAAAATGTGAGTGAATAATACTGACTATGAATTAATAAAGTTAATATTGTCAGTACCTCTACTACTGCTGCCTCTGCCTCTAATAATAATAATAATAATAATAATAATAATAACAATAATGATAGCGGCAGATATAAAGAGAATTTATAGGTGTACAAAAAAATATTTTTTATGCAAGAAGACTTAAGGAGGCTTCACCAGCCAAAAATACTGGGAAAAGAGGAAAATCTCGTTGAAAAGAACGATACACACGGATAACGAGTGCGTCAGGGACAGCGGAAGTTATTATTGTTGCTTCAGTAGATATATCATTAACTGCCTTCTATAGCTGGAAATATTATTCAGTTCTCTAATACAATGCATGAGATTATTCCAGAGTCGGATTCCTGCTACTGAACGCTTCAAGAAAGTGGCCGGACGATAGAGTGGGAGGGGAAGGATTTTACTTTTGTGGGTACGGACGTTTCTGCCATGTTATTCAGATAAGAGCGTTAAGTTCGAAGACAGATATGAAAGACAGTAGAGAAGACAGACTGTATGGAAATCACTGCGCTTGTCTGCACGCAGCCTGTATAGCTGTGGATATGATTGATAAATATGATCAAATAGTGGGACATCACAGATATATCGTATACTGGCATTCATAACCAGTTCCAGGCGCTGTGCGCTTCCTAAGAAAGACCTTACAGGATAACATCATTGTTATCAATAATTGGAAGTAGAAGTTTTTGTAAAAGTCTTTTTGTCAGGTCTAAAGGAAAGAGCGTTTCATATTTTTGTAGGGAATCGAGAGATACTGATGCCTTCTTGCACACTGCGGTAACTATCTCATTCCAATTTAGATTTTGATTGATTATTATTCCTAGACTCTTTGCTGTGGAAAATAAGTTGTTATTAGTCCCATTTAGGATTAAAGAAAGTAGGGATTCCCGATATTTCTGGCTATGCTTGGAATGACCAATCAGTACCACTTGGGTTTGGATTAGTTGAGCTTTACCCCGTATCCTGCGTCCATCCTGATAGTGCACACAGGTCGGTCTTGATATCCTCGGCGGTTGTATTCAGATTTATTGGTTTTGCATTTAGATACAACTGGAGGTCAAAGCGTACATGTGGCATTTTCAGCAGACGATATACCATGAAAAGAGTATAGGACCTAATACCGAACCCTAGGGGACGCCTGATATCGTCTGCCTGCTTTATGACTCCATGCTGCCGAACATGACGCACTGCTGGCGGGACATCTGGTATGAGCGAAACCATTGCACCGTACATGGCGAGAAATTTAGGCTGCTAAGTTTGGCAAGTAAAATGTCGAAGACGACACTGTCAAAGTCTTTGCTGATGTCTAAGAAGCACATGACAGTCGCCCCTTGTGCATCCTTGGCAAACTTATTAAGGCAGATATTGCGCTGCAGTGTTTACAGAAACCTGATTGGTATTCGTCCAGCAAGTTGTAGTTTGGTAGTTTGTTAGCTGGTCATAGACTATGTATTCTAAGGCCCTGCGTAGTGCAGGATTCTTCTGACATCTGCCTTACGTGCTATTAGTTCTGCGTGTTCGTTCATCTTTCAGTTGCTTCGTACGCATACTCCCAGGCGTTTAATGGATGTGACTGCTTCCAGTGATTGTTCTGCAATCGTATAATGATACATAACATGTCTTTCTGCCTGTTACATTTATTTATGTTTAGGGTCAACTGCTAGCCTCTGCCCGAAGCGCCGATCGTCTACAGGTCTCGTACATTTCTTTATAATTTTCCACCATTGCGACTTCATACGCAACAACATTCACGAACGGTCTCTTAGAGCTTCCGACACCAACAACCAGGTCTTATACTCTCCTTTCGCTATTACTAAACGAACGAGCGACAGAAAGCGCTGCTCTTCTTTGTATCCTCTCTATTTCCTCTATCACTCATATATGTTAAGACTGGTGAGCGGTACTCAAGTATCGATCAAACGAGTGTTTCGTAATCTGCTTCCATCGTGAGTAGACTGCTCTTCCTGAGGATTCTTTCACTGTCACTTCCTTCTATTATTTCAATTTCTTCTTTCTACTTACGCATACTCCCAGATACTTAACGGATGTTACTGATTCTAATAATTGTTCGATCATCAAGTAATCATACAGTAGCTTGTCTTCCTGCTCATTTATGCGTAATACGCTATATTTGTTTGTGCTGAGGAAAAACTGCGCAAAGCGTGGATCCCCTATGGGTCTTCCTGCATTTCGGAAGGCTAGAAATTTCTAGCGTTGCGACTTTCCGTATACTGTGTAACACCATCATCTTCGATAAGCCTCATGCAGTTCCCAAACTATCCACTTGGTCAATAATATACAGGGCGTTAACGTAACTGTTTAAAACAGTGGTGTAGGGGAAGTCGAGACATAGTTTGATGTAGGAAACTTCCGGTCTATCAAGCCAAGAGGGAAACTCAGATTGATATACAAAAGCCACATAAGCTACAGCGTATGCGCGTCGCGTGAGATTTTCAAAATCTTCTCGCTCTTTTACGCCACCGGCTTAATCGTCTATTTCATTAAAACACAAAGCCCATGCCTACTACAGTAGTACAAGTTTATATGCCAACTAGCTCTGCAGATGATGAAGAAATTGATGAAATGTATGACGAGATAAAAGAAATTATTTAGGTAGTGAAGGGAGACGAAAATTTAATAGTCATGGGTGACTGGAATTCGTCAGTAGGAAAAGGGAGAGAAGGAAACATAGTAGGTGAATATGGATTGGGGGGAAGAAATGAAAGAGGAAGCCGCCTTGTAGAATTTTGCACAGAGCATAACTTAATCATAGCTAACACTTGGTTCAAGAATCATAAAAGAAGGTTGTATACCTGGAAGAATCCTGGAGATACTAATAGGTATCAGATAGATTATATAATGGTAAGACAGAGATTTAGGAACCAGGTTTTAAATTGTAAGACATTTCCAGGGGCAGATGTGGATTCTGACCACAATCTATTGGTTATGAACTGCAGATTGAAACTGAAGAAACTGCAAAAAGGTGGGAATTTAAGGAGATGGGACCTGGATAAACTGAAAGAACCAGAGGTTGTAGAGAGTTTCAGGGAGAGCATAAGGGAACAATTGACAGGAATGGGGGAAAGAAATACAGTAGAAGAAGAATGGGTAGCTCTGAGGGATGAAGTAGTGAAGGCAGCAGAGGATCAAGTAGGTAAAAAGACGAGGGCTAATAGAAATCCTTGGGTAACAGAAGAAATATTGAATTTAATTGATGAAAGGAGAAAATATAAAAATGCAGTAAATGAAGCAGGCAAAAGGGAATACAAACGTCTCAAAAATGAGATCGACAGCAAGTGCAAAATGGCTAAGCAGGGATGGCTAGAGGACAAATGTAAGGATGTAGAGGCTTGTCTCACTAGGGGTAAGATAGATACTGCCTACAGGAAAATTAAAGAGACCTTTGGAGAGAAGAGAACCACTTGTATGAATATCAAGAGCTCAGACGGCAACCCAGTTCTAAGCAAAGAAGGGAAGGCAGAAAGGTGGAAGGGGTATATAGAGGGTTTATACAAGGGCGATGTACTTGAGGACAGTATTATGGAAATGGAAGAGGATGTAGATGAAGATGAAATGGGAGATAAGATACTGCGTGAAGAGTTTGACAGAGCACTGAAAGACCTGAGTCGAAACAAGGCCCCGGGAGTAGACAACATTCCATTAGAACTACTGATGGCCTTGGGAGAGCCAGTCATGACAAAACTCTACCATCTGGTGAGCAAGATGTATGAGACAGGCGAAATACCCACAGACTTCAAGAAGAATATAATAATTCCAATACCAAAGAAAGCAGGTGTTGACAGATGTGAAAATTACCGAACTATCAGTTTAATAAGTCACAGCTGCAAAATACTAACGCGAATTCTTTACAGACGAATGGAAAAACTGGTAGAAGCGGACCTCGGGGAAGATCAGTTTGGATTCCGTAGAAATGTTGGAACACGTGAGGCAATACTAACCTTACGACTTATCTTGGAAGAAAGATTAAGAAAAGGCAAACCTACGTTTCTAGCATTTGTAGACTTAGAGAAAGCTTTTGACAACGTTAACTGGAATACTCTCTTTCAAATTCCGAAGGTGGCAGGGGTAAAATACAGGGAGCGAAAGGCTATTTACAATTTGTACAGAAACCAGATGGCAGTTATAAGAGTCGAGGGGCATGAAAGGGAAGCAGTGGTTGGGAAAGGAGTGAGACAGGGTTGTAGCCTCTCCCCGATGTTATTCAATCTGTATATTGAGCAAGCAGTAAAGG
This sequence comes from Schistocerca nitens, assembly GCF_023898315.1. Lineage (NCBI taxonomy): Eukaryota > Metazoa > Arthropoda > Insecta > Orthoptera > Acrididae > Schistocerca > Schistocerca nitens. Next base: position 563,619,151 of record NC_064617.1, read on the forward strand.
AAACAAAAGAAAAATTCGGAGTAGGTATTAAAATTCATGGAGAAGAAGTAAAAACTTTGAGGTTCGCCGATGACATTGTAATTCTGTCAGAGACAGCAAAGGACTTGGAAGATCAGTTGAACGGAATGGACAGTGCCTTGAAAGGAAGATATAAGATGAACATCAACAAAAGCAAAACGAGGATAATGGAATGTAGTCAAATTAAATCGGGTGATGCTGAGGGGATTAGATTAGGAAATGAGACACTTAAAGTAGTAAAGGTGTTTTGCTATTTAGGGAGTAAAATAACTGATGATGGTCGAAGTAGAGAGGATATAAAATGTAGACTGGCAATGGCAAGGAAATCGTTTCTGAAGAAGAGAAATTTGTTAACATCGAGTATAGATTTAAGTGTCTGGAAGTCGTTTCTGAAAGTATTTGTATGGAGTGTAGCCATGTATGGAAGTGAAACATGGACGATAACCAGTTTGGACAAGAAGAGAATAGAAGCTTTCGAAATGTGATGCTACAGAAGAATGCTGAAGATAAGGTGGGTAGATCACGTAACTAATGAGGAGGTATTGAATAGGATTGGGGAGAAGAGAAGTTTGTGGCACAACTTGACTAGAAGAAGGGATCGGTTGGTAGGACATGTTTTGAGGCATCAAGGGATCACAAATTTAGCATTGGAGGGCAGCGTGGAGGGTAAAAATCGTAGAGGGAGACCAAGAGATCAATACACTAAGCAGATTCAGAAGGATGTAGGTTGCAGTAGGTACTGGGAGATGAAGAAGCTTGCACAGGATAGAGTAGCATGGAGAGCTGCATCAAACCAGTCTCAGGACTGAAGACCACAACAACAACAACATTAATTTAAACTTTGTCGTGAGTGTAATGAAAGAAAAGAGATTTGTAAAGTTTTTCTTTTTGATGATGAACTAGAGTCATTTATTCCTGAAAATTAGTGTCGGACCAGGACTGAAAACCGGATATCCTGCTTATCGTCATCGGTCACCTTACTGTTAGATTGTCCGAGCACGCTGCACGGACTTATCGAAACTTCCATATGTCACACACCTATCTATTTCTTCATATCGATTACTAATTTATTTACGCTCACTCGCACGTCTCCTGATTCCCGTGGTGACGAACTACATTTTCAGCTGTTGAAATTTATTCCTGGAATTCAACTTAACTATAATAGAAGCAGATAATGTGTGTCAAATGGAAGTTTTGGCCGGCCAACCGCATGCTATAAATGGGAAATCCACGTTCGAGTCCCGTTCCAATATAAATTTTCATACATAGCTTTGTGTAGTATAGCAGTGAAGTTGAATTTCAGGATTAAATTTCAACTTTTGTAAACGTTATCCAGAAACTAATTATGCATACAATTCCATCTAAACTTAAACCTTACAAACACAATAGTTAAATACTAAGAAGGCCACACAAACAAAACGATGTAATTGATAATTTTATGCTGTTAAAATTCACAATGTTTTGAGTTAAAATTTACAAAAGGCCATGATACATTTTGTAAGTGCGAGAACTAGAGTTTTTTAATACTCAAGAACGATTTTAGCGAGAATTTCGAGCTGCGCACTGTCGCTCTGACAGCTTTGGTAGGCCAGTTTCAGGCTGTTTCCAGGCTTGAGTCCTGTATCAGTTTGTTCTTCTCGATTTGCCCTCCACCACTTTGGTTCGTTGTAAACAGTTATGGCTTACAACCTGTATTTTGTGAAAAGTAAGATATTCCCTTATTGTACTCCTGAACTTACTTTCACGATTCAAGATTTACCTCCATTTCGAATACCATACTGTGTTTTATTTACTAGTAACTTTTCAATCCAATCACAAAGCTGGGGTGGCATTCCATACGCTCGTATTTTGTTCATTCGGCAACAGTGCATAACTTTATTCAGTGCCTCCTAGAAGTTAGTGAATACGGTTGGTTATGGCATAGCATTTAGTGAATACGACATCAGCATGGTATCGACTGCCTGTTGAGTCTCGTCAGCCACTAGGGCGAGTTGTTTCATTCTGACCATCCTTCTTAAGCAACATGTTAAGCCAATAAGCTCACCATGAAATTAATTTGAAGACACACGCTGAGGATGTATATTGATAATGGGCTAAAAAGAATAAAGAAGGAGTGGAAATGTTGAATCTGATGATAACTACGCATTTGTATTAATCCCTGATGTCTTACGAATAGTGTACATGAACCATTCTTTGATATCTTCATTGCTTGCCAATAGAAGCAGCTGTATAAATGATACCTTCCACTCATAGTGGATGATGTAACTTTGTGAGACATTCAGAATTAAATTTCTTATATAAATCTGGTTTACTGGATGGAGATCTGAACAACGCTACAACCAAATGAGAGTCCATTGTCTTACCACTGTGCCATCTCGCTCAGCAGCCACTTTGGAACCAATAGCCACTTCCCCTTCGTACGTCCTAGTCGATATAATGCTAGTTTTATTCGACTTTTTGTGTTTCTGAAAATAGACTTGAAAGTGATTTCAGTCGACGGACGTGATGGATTTTGACGGGAGGAGAACGTTCTCAGCTGCACTTTACTTTGTGACTGACAGGTGGCAGTGGTGGGGAACAGAGTTGTCGGCTCGTACACAATATACTGCGTGCTCATGCGATCGATAGCTGCGCGCGCACCAAAAAAGAAAGAAGTCGTCTACTTACCGACTGTTATGAGGCCATTGGTGGCGGCGACTGCTGCTGGTGTAGGAACGACGATGCCTATTTCCTTCTCGCCAGCAAAGCAAACTGTTCGTGCAACCACAGCGTTACCTCTGTGGCCGTAAAAGTCCGCATCCAGTTGCTTCTTAAACAAAACGCTGCTTCTCCTCCTTTTCCAGTATTACCGTAGTCTACCAACGTATTTGCTCCAGTTCGTGTAATTTAGCAGCAAAAATACAACATATTGTAATCCTCTTAATGATACTTGCGTGCTTAGGGAACGCTTCTATACTGTTGATGTTACTCTATATATTTATTTGTGTGGTGTGCTTACGGGCACTCAACGCCGAAGTTATCAGTGTCCAACATTAAATGTATTTTCCTTTGGGGTCAACCAGAGCTACAGGAAGATTCGCAGATTCTCCACTGCATTTTATTACATTGATGAAGTGCTAAACCCTAGGAATAATGATTTATATTAATTATACGTTGATGTATGTAGGAGTAAAATAACAAATCATTGATTTGTTAATTTGATGCAATTATTAATACTAAATAAATTGAGAACCATTAATTTTATGGTCGCGTTCCTACGAGAACGCAGTTTTCTTAGAGGAGAAAAACAAAATGGCTTACAAAAGAAGTTTGAATTTGTGTTTGAACTCACAACAATTCCATTTCCGGTCCGGTGCTTTGCACTTGTGCTAAGGTGTCACGCAGACGCCGGCCAGTGTGGCCGTGCGGTTCTAAGCGCTTCAGTTTGGAACCGCGTGACCGCTACGGTCGCAGGTTCGAATCCTGCCTCGGGCATGGATGTGTGTGATGTCCTTAGGTTAGTTAGGTTTAAGTAGTTCTAAGTTCTAGGGGACTGATGACCTCAGAAGTTGAGTCCCATAGTGCTCAGAGCCATTTTGTCACACAGACAACTACTTTAAATTCAATTTTTTTATAGTATACTGCAACTATAATACCAACTTAGATTTCAGGTGTGATTGATCTGATAAACTGTATAAGAAACACGAAACACATAAATTTAATCAGCATAGTGGACAGGGACAACTTCCACTACCCCCCCCCCTCCACCAAAAAAAAAAAAAAAACGGTGACAAGCTTTATGGACAGGTTCCTTACACCAAAATAAGAAAAAAATGTCTAGTAAACGTGGGCTCCAAAACGCACACCTTAAGAACTATAAGTACTTGTTGAGTAGAAGAATGTGTTTCTCAGTAGGGAAGTTAAACAAGTGCTCATGACTCTTATAAAGTAAGGATTTAAGACCCCATGTTTACTGGCCCTTTTTTCTTGGTCTGGTCCACATTACCTCCTCGCAAAATACAGAAAGCAAAGCCCTTCCAGTAGACGAGATCTGTTTCACAGTATCGAAAAATGAACAAACGCTCATAGCCCTTTTTTTCTTCTTTGTTTTTGAGTCATTAGTCTTTTGACTGGTCTGATGCGGCCAGTCACGAATTCCTCTTGTTCCTTCTTGTTTTGGTGTTAAGAAGTTGTCCCTAAAGATTGTCGGTGGCTTTTGGGACACCCAGTATATTCGCTATTTAATATGTACAGGGATATACAGGGTGTTAAAAAAAGTGTCGAATACCTTTAGAGATGGTAGTACATCGTCGAAACAAGAAAAATAAATCGAATAAACATGGCTCCGGAAACACATACTTTCCGAGATAAAAAAGCGTTTATAGGAAGAGCTGCGCGACGCTTGCTTGCGGATATTAGCACACTCGCTGCACTGGTGCTCCGTCAAATGTGTCAAAAAATGGTTCAAATGGCTCTGAGCACTATGGGACTCAACTGCTGTGGTCATTAGTCCCCTAGAACTTAGAACTACTTAAACCTAACTAACCTAAGGACAGCACACAACACCCAGCCATCACGAGGCAGAGAAAATCCCTAACCCCGCCGGGAATCGAACCCGGGAACCCGGGCGTGGGAAGCGAGAACGCTACCGCACGACCACGAGATGCGGGCTCAAATGTGTCAGCAGGGTATTATGATGTCTTACTCACAGTACTCTACATACCATTAGGTGGTCTGCAGTCAGATGTGTGGTTCGAGTCGTGTTGTAGGCTACGTTAGTTTCCGTCGCGTTTGTGTGCCTTTTTGTGCAGTACTGTCAACCCGGGGTACGTACCACGGTGTTTTTCCTTCTTCCAAATGCGGATTCTCTTATATATTTACTAGTATTGCGCTGGTTGTACGTACAAATGGTGTAGCACATTTACATTTTCTCCCTTCCACCACTTGTTAGCAATGGAAGCGTACTACTCGACAAGAGAAATTGCGGATATTCTGCTATGGTTTAGCAAACGGACGTAGCCTGCGAGTCCGTGCCCTGTACACTGAAAAATATCCACAGGGCAGAGTGCCCTCTGATAAGCTGTTCGGCAGACTTTTCCAGGTCTGAGGGACACAGGTACACTTGCAACTCGGAAGCCTGACAGTGGAAGGCCCCACACAGTCCGCACGCCTGACATGGAGGAGCGTGTGCTGCGTTGGGTGAAAGAAACCCTTGGGACCAGTGGGCGACGATTAGGAGCACCAGAGAGCGTTCCTCACAGTGTCTTATCTGGGGGGGGGGGGGGGGAGGGGAGGTACTTCATGAACAATTGCTTTACCCATGACATCTGCAGCGTGTTCAGCCCTTATGGCTAAAGGATCATCATGGCAGACTGCGGTTCTGTCAGTGTGCCGCAGATCCATATGCACCTCCAAGATTTGAGGTATGGTTCACAAGAGATGGTGTCGTGAATTTCGATAACCAGCACGCATGGGCAGACGTAAATCCCCAAGCAGTTCAGCAAAGAGGGCACCTACACCGATTCTCAATCGGCATAAGAAAATGGTTCAAATGGCTCTGAGCACTATGGGACTTAACGTCTATGGTCATCCCTTGAACTTAGACCTACTTAAACCTAACTAACATAAGAACATCACACACATCCATGCCCGAGGCAGGATTCTAACCTGCGACCGTAGCAGTCGCGCGGTTCGGGACTGAAGCGCCTAGAACCGCTCGGCCACCGCGGCCGGCAATCAGCATAAGAGTAGGTGTACTTGGTGATGGATTAACAAGGCCATACGTGCTACCACGAAGTTTAACTGAGGCGCATTATCTGGACTTTTTCACTAATGTATTGCCTACCTTGATGGAGGCTGTGCCATTGCAGCAACAAATACAAATGTGGTTCACGCGTGATGGCGCACCAGCAAAATTTCGTCACAGTGTTCGCGAACATCTGATGCAGACATTTCAGGACGGCTGGATTGGTCGGTGGAGGCTCACACTTTGGCCTGGCGCGTTCCCCAGACCTTAATCTCCTAGACTTTTGGTTATGGAGGCACTTGAAAGAACTGGTCTCCGACACGCCAGTCAGCGATGTGCGGACGCTAGAGGGTCGCGTCTTCAGTGTGTGCCAGCGGATACAACAATAACCGGGTGTATTTCAAAGGGTGCATCATTCCTTACGCCAGAGGGCAGAGGTGTGCATTGCTATGAATGGACGCCACGTTGAGCACCTCCTGTAAAGACGTGTTTATCGCAGAAATTATGCACTTCCGGACCCGTGTTTATTGGACTTATTTTTCTTGTTTCGACGAGCACTATCACCTCTCAAAGTGTTCGACCCGTTTATTTGAACACTTTGTATATAAATTATATTTATTCGACTTCCATCCTGAAAAACAATTTGGTTGTAACGGTTGTATTTCATATGCAGTAACATATAAACTTAAGTCAAATGAATATAAAGTATAAGCCGAGCAGAGTGGCCACGCGGTTAGAGGCGCCATGTTACGGATTGCGCGGCCGCTCCCGCCGAAGGTTTGAGTCTACCGTCGGGCATGGGTGTGTGTGTGTTGTTGTTCTTAGCATTAGTTAGTTTAAGTTAGTTCAAAAAGTGTATACGTCCAGGGACCGATGACTTCAGCAGTTTGTTCCCTTAGGAATTCACATACATTTCAACATTTTTTAATATAAAGTATCAAGCGACCACATTTTGTCTGCGATAGGATTCTTAATTTCAAAACATCATATTAACTAGGAGCACTGAAAGCAAGCTACGATGTGAAACTATAAGATGTGAAGGAATCGAATTTTTTAACCAAATAATTTATGATTGCTCGATACACATTGTGAATCTGACATTCTTCTTTTCCTTGTTTTTGTGCAGTTTGCGCAAGTACTGACTTGGGCGGCAGATACAGTTCTGCGTGATTTGCATAAAAATATTTTTGTAGTGACGCAACATCGTCACGGCGTGTTTGGATCTGATTCCCCTCCTCTCTCCTTTCCTGTGCGACCTGACCCCGCCTCAACCCCCGTATGCCGTGTCACTTAGCAAGGCCTATGCCCGCAAAAGTGGCAACACGGCCAGCACGTGGAGCCCGAGAAACAACTGTGATTGGCTGGCGTCAGGCCGCTTACGATTCGACTCGCTGAAACGTCAATCACGCAGCAATTTTAATCGGGCTGTAGGAGCCGAGTCCCCAGCAGACGGACGCTTAAACGCGCGATGTAATGTTAAAGCCAGTGTAAAGACACGCGAACCCGAGGCATTAGTGACCACTTGACCGCGTTGTTATTGGCAGGCTGATGGGCGGCGGCAAATGTAAACAGCAGGGGTCTGGTGCGGCGTGATGTGGGAGCGGATTTAACGGGTCAGCTGCGGCGCCTTTTTGAGCCGGCCGGGATGTTTGTGGTGGTTGGCATTAGGCGGCGCGCGAATTACAGCAGGGGCCAGCAGTCAGCGGCCGCTGCGCCGCCGCTAAAAGGCCACGCGCCCCCCTGCCGCCGCCTCAGCACTTTATACCCAGGTGACTCTCGCCTTTTCTGGTACCTGACACTTCACGGCGTGAAACTAGGGAAGGCGGTTATCGCTGAAACAACCGGTTTTCGGTTATATCGTTTTGTGTTTTCAACGCCAATGAAAGCCGACTATTGAAAGCGCTCAAAATAACCTGTTTCTTAAATAACCCATTTTCGGTTTTCTTTGTTCCTATTATGTCCTGCATTAAACATATAAATCGAACGAAGATTGAAAAATCTGTATTCCCTCAGTTTTAAGATACATAGAATCAAAATATTAAATTAAAAGGCTAATAAAAGAAAACTTAGTCCGTTCAACGTTCCCTTCTTTTCTCGGAAAGTGATAAGTGGCTTGACTATTACAAAAGAGCACCAGAATTCTCCTGTTCATTCTAATTTTTTGAAACTGTGCTCAGAAATCATGTTGTAATCGGGGATCATACCACTATTTGGACATTACCAATAGTAAGTGCTAAAGAGTGAGAAACCGCAGTAGGTTGAAGGACTCTAGTTTTCGTGTTAAATTGTTCTTTTCAAGGGCTACAAGCATTTAAAGCATGTTGTGTAGATACAAGCAGCGTATCAGCTGCTTTCAATTTTTACGGTAAACTATGAACGAACTGTTAAGATTTAAGTTTTATCGTTTTAAGTTTGTCACAAGTTTGTTGTGGCTGCTACCGTTTTTTATCTGTTGAAGCAAATGGAGCACTGTACTTCAGTGATACGGCACCAGACTAGGGGTAAGGTGCGACGACGACAGTGAGGCGCTACCAAACCTTAACTAAGACCACAGCTATATCAATAAGCATCAGCACTACGTAACGGCACTCAGCCAAAACAAATGCTGAAAAATCTGGACACCATCTGGACCTTGAGTGTACCACTCACAAAATGGATTTGAAAAGAATACCCTCAAACACGTGACACTTAAACAACATCAATCAGCGGCGAACATTAATGCGAAAGCTGACAACTGTTTGCATATCAGACTGTACACTGAGATGACAAAACGCACGGGACAGCTCCTAATATCGTGTCGGACCTGCTTTTGCCCGGCGGAGCGCAGCAACTCGACCTGACAGTCGTTGAAATCCCCTTCAGAAATATCGAGCCGTGCTGCCTCTATAGCCGTCCAAAATTGCGCAAGTGTTATCGGTGCAGCATTTTGTGCACGAACTGACCTTTCGATTATGTCCATTCGTATTCGATGGGATTCGTGTCGGCCGATCTCGGTGGTCAAATCATTCGCTCGAAACGTCCAGAATGTTCTTCTAGCCTATCGTGAACAATTATGGCCCGTTGACGTGACGCAGTGTCATCCATGAAAACTTCTTCGTTGTTTGGGAACATGAAGTCAGTGAATGGCTGCAAATGTTCTCCAAGTAGCCGAACATAACCATTTCCTATCAATTATCGCTTCCGCTGGACTAGGGGACCCAATCCATTCCATTTAAACACAGCCCACAACCATTATCGAGCCACCATCATCTTGCACAGTACCTTGTTGACAAGTTGGGTTCATGGATTCGGTGGGATCTGCATCCACACTCAAACCCTTTCATAACTTCTTACCAACTGAAATCGAGACCCGTCTGACCAGGCCACGGTTTTCCAGTGCAGTCAACAGCCCAGGAAAGTCGCTGTAGGCGATGTCTTGCTGTTAGCAAAGGATTCGCAGAGATCGTCTGCTGCCATGGTCCATTAACGGCAAATTTCGCCGCACGCTCGTGTACGTCCCACGCTAATTTCTGCGGTTATTTCACCCAGTGTTCCATGTCTGTTACCACTGAAAACTCTACGCAAACGCCGCTGCTCTCAACCCATTAGTGAAGACCGCCGGCGACTGCGTTTTCGTTGGTGAGAGGTAATGCCTGAAATTTGGTATCCTCGCCACACTCTTGACACTGTGAGTCTCGGACTATTGAATTCTCTAACTATTACCGAAATGGAATGTCTCATGCGTCTACCACCAACTACCAATCCGTGTTCAAAGTCTGTTAAATCCCGTCGTTTTGACACGAATAACCTGACTACAAACGACAGCTCCGGCAGTTCACTGCCGTTTTATGCCTTGTGTACGCGATACTACTGCCATCTTTATATGTGCGTATAGCTATTACTTGACTTTTGGCACCCCAGTGTAATGCCCATCGTTTATTCGTTTCTAATGTCCTTCCCTTGCCACATTGCAGATGCATCTGTCGTCTTTTAATTAAAACAGGCCCCCTACTGAAGCGCGCGCACACACTGGTAATGTCGACGGTGAATTAGAGGGGCCGGTGAGATAACACCTTCCTATCAATACTCGGTATAAAACTCCACTTCACATGCAGATGACCCTTCAAACATATACTGTAAGTGCTGCCGCCGTGCTTCCGCCCTAGGTAACACCGTGCCAACCTCCCACATGCTAACACCCCCCCCCCCACCCTCCCCACCTTTGCCACAAGACTCACTAGCTCTTGCATTCGCTGGACGTGACATCTTTGGATATCGATAGCAGACCGGCTCAGATCGCATATTAAAATAACACCACCCACTGCAGTGCTTGAAGAAAAACGAAATATTATCTTATGCTCTTATTACTTGGTGAGTTCATTACTGTCGCTGAAGTACTGTGGGAAATAGAACAAAAAAATGGTTCAAATGGCTCTGAGCACTATGGGACTCAACTGCTGTGGTTATCAGTCCCCTAGAACTTAGAACTACTTAAACCTAACTAACCTAAGGACATCACACACATCCATACCCGAGGCAGGATTCGAACCTGCGACCGTAGCAGTCGCACGGTTCCGGACTGCGCGTCTAGAACCGCGAGACCAGCGCGGCCGGCAGGAAATAGAACACACCGCGTCGTTCTTACCAGGGAGATAGCGTCAGGCTTTAATAACTACGAACGGGAGTTCACCGTTCACAATATACAGGGTGATTCAGAGGCACGTCCGGGGTTTCAGAAGACGACGGCTCGCCACCTGCAAAACACGCGCAGAGTACACACAAATTAGGTGGACAGAGAGAGCATCTCTCCAAGTATTTAACTCACATTGCAGGTGCTCAAAATGGGAATTAGTGATGCGCCCAACGTCTGTAGTACAGCATGCGCGCAGTTCATTGAAGTCGCTCCTGCTACAGCAGCAGCCCTCTATCTGTTGACTAGGTTGTCTATCTGCCGTGGCAGCTAATTCGATGCGCTAAAACGGAACAGACGAGGCACTAGCTCTGACACGCCTGCCTCTAGTGATGCGCTCTGCAACTACGCCTCGGCGTGTATTACGAATCGGAACTTGGAGAGATGCTGTATCCATTGACATTTGTCATTACTCTGTTTGTTTTGCAGTTTCCGTTCAGTCGTCTTCCGAAAACCCGAGCCGAAAACCCCGAGGTACCTGTGAATAATTCTGGACAAGGTGTTTCAGGGGGAAGTGTAATTATTCTAGCAGGTGGTACTACAGACTAATCCGAACAAAATACTCCATATAACGTGTTTCCCATTTTTATTCGTTCCAAAGCTGCTGCTGGTTACAGAAATAAGTTTTCACTTCGCGTCTGGGTACTCCAGTTGCTATGAGTTTGTGAATTGTCAATTTTGTTTTGAAGTTGAAATTTTGAAGCTGTGTTTCAGTTTAATTTTTCATTTGTGTAGTCTGCGAAGAGAAAGTAAATACAAGTGATGAACTGAGACGCAAGTTCTTTGACAGATGCCTCTCAGGTCATGCGGAACAACGCTACTAGCTATACTGTTGTAACTTATCGTTATGCTCTTACTCAAAAATATGCACGTTCTTTCTTTATTTTTGAGGCCAATCTGATAATGACCATAATGATTGAATTCAGTAACTAAATTAAATAAAGAAATTCAAAGACTTAGTTTTTGCGAATTCTTACACATTGGATCGTTGCAATAGTCAAGAGGACCATGTTACACCTTATCAATAACAGAATTGTTACGAAAATTCTACATCAATATTTAATAGCAGTACACAAATTTTCGTTGAAAGACGTTATTTTCCATTAGGCTGTTGTGTCAAATTATTACGTTGTCCTGCAATAATGGTCGGTTTTGAGCTCTATTTCATTTTCGTGTGATAAACATCGAAACAGAGCAGTAGTACTAAATAAAGTACTCATTATGACGTTGGAAACGATGTTTTCCTCCGAATTTGTCGAGGCTGTGGTGGTTACACTGAATAAATCGGTGTAATTATTATGTTGTGGAAAGCTTCCTTCCTTGCGCCGTCTTGCATCTGGTGCCATTCCTGCATACTTCTCACTTCTGTTTCTTTATAGTCACAATTTTCATTTTAAGCGAGTCACAATTCTTTCTTTTGCATTTCCGTCTCTACAGATAACTCCAGTTCTGCGCTAAGTAACCTGTGCCCGTTCCGTTACTCAGCTGTTCTGAGTCTCCCTTAGTTTAATGCAAAAATACTATGTCGTCAGTAAAATTTCAAAACTGATGCTTGTTAAAAACATGAACTGATCTTCCCCGTGCGCAAGTATCTCTGCACTGCAGTTTCCTTTCGCTTCCTCCTGTACGTTGTATACGCCTGCGGTAACCAAGAGTGGTGATTAACCAAACTCCTGCCGAACACGCTTTCTCTACAGAACTTCCTTTACTCCCGTTTGGTGGATCACTCCACACGTTAACCGAGCACTAGACATGCATTTGTCCGTACAAGGTATTTTTATTGCCGAGAGCTCGTATTAATTTTAGTCGCCCATTAGTTGGAGATCTTTTGAAACACTCAATTACTCTTGAGCGCCCTGCTCGCTCAGTGGGAGAAAAAAGTGAAGTTCGAGATGGCTTTAGCTGTCGTTCCCTGACGCGGCTCTGTCCAAACGTCTCCTTGCTCCCCCTCATTGGACCCAAATGAATAGCGCTCGACTAATTTCCCCTGGGAAGTTTAAATGGCGACCAGACCGTATAGTCTACGTTACGCAGGCCGTTACGCCATGGGCTAAGAGCCAGTGTGACGTGGCAGGAGCCAACTGCGGAGTGGTCATTCCCTAACAGGGGCGGTGCACTGGGACTCATTTCTAGCCGATGACACGGAACAGAACAATTGCGACGTGCCAGTTAATTTGAGACTTGCCTAGGTTATTTTTCAACCTTCGCCTGAACAACATTATTAGTGGGGCTGTGTTAGTTGTGTTTTTATGGTACGGATTCACTTCTACACGTTAGTGAAGAAATGAATCCGTAATTCTGATACGCCAAGTCTTTGGCATGACGACATTTCTGTAAAGTGAAGTGAGCAATCAGTCGAAGCACTTGGTGAGAGTGTGTAGCTGGGTGCACTGGGGTAGGAATTCCAGATCCATGTGTAATCCACACTCAAGAAACTATCGACACTACGACAGTCTACCTATGTTTCCAAAACCATTAATTGTGGATCGTCAAAAACCACTTTTGTTTGTCACTCTGCAGTACTGATCACGTTTCAGAAGTCTGACAATTTAACATGCGGAGTCGATCGTACCACGTGTTAATAAATATGTGGACTCATACCTGACAACTAGAGAGACCATCATTCTACCGAGCACACCACACGCCTGACGTTTTTACATAATTTACAAAAAGCCCACTGTCAGTATTTCTGAAATAATGAGAAACAGACCACCTAAGCCTGCTCTCTCCTCTATACGGCAACCACGTAACATTGCAATTGTTCAATGAATCTGTACTCTGGTAACTGTTTGTGAGGATAGAGTTGTGTACAGACATGAGCGCGTGTTGGAAACATTGTTAGCTTGATGAGTGCTATTCGACAGTGATAGTAATACAGGGTGTAACAAAAATGTACGGCACAAATCACTGGACACGTTCCTCACACGCAGACGAAGAAATTATGTTATATAAACATGAGTCTGGAAACGCTTTGTCTCTTTGGTACAGCCCATTTTCTCCAACTCATTAATCATGGGAAACACACAAGAACAGTACGTTTCAATCATGGGGAACATGCACTCTAGGTGACGTCTGGTTACGTTGTACACAGCCAGTGTTTAGTTTTACATGTTCCTGTTGCCATGCCACATACGTCATTGTTTGTTTACAGACAAAATCAACTGTTCCAGCGATCAGTACGACCGTTGCAAGCAACTGGTTACTACGTAGTGTTAACCACAGACTTGGCTTGGGTAGTGGCAGTGTACACAAAGACAGAGATGGCAGATGCCTATTTGATGTATGAATTAGCTGACGGCAATGGCGTTCGCGCTCAACGTTTGTACCGGTAGAGATTTCCAGGACGAGGGTGTCCCGACAGTAAAACGTCTGAAGTCATTGATCGTCGTCTTAGGGAACGTGGGCCATTTAAGCCTGATACTCGCCATCGGGGCGATCCTAGGACAGCGACACCGCAATAGGAGGTCTCAACTCTTCATGTAGTTGACGAAGACCCTGGTGTCAGTACAAGACATGTAACTGCAACACTGAATGTTGACCACATGACTGGGGAATGTTACACGAGGACCAGCTGTATCCATACTATTTACACCGTGTGCAGGTACTATCAGCAGTTGATTTTCCTGCGCCCGTACTCTTCTGCTAATGGTTTATTCAACAAGATGTCAACCCCGATTTTAGTGAAGCGGTACTGTTCACAGAAGAGGCGTCGTTTCAACGAGATCATATTGTAAATTTTCACAGTTGTAATGTATGGCCAGCCGTCAATCCTCACGCAACTGTTGAAGCACGTTACCAACTAAGATGTTCTGTCAATGTTTGGACCGGCGTTGTTGGTGACTGTTTGGTTGGGCCTCACTTTCTTCCACCCAGGCTCTACCCTCAGCGTTATCATCTTTTCATAGAGAATATTATGCCTGATCTGTTAGCAGATGTGCCTTTAGTTGTGTGACAAAACAGGTATTTCATGCGCGATGGAACACGACGTCATTTTAATGATAATGTCCGTCGGCTTGTAAATAACAGATTCGATGACAGATTGATAGATACACATGGACCAATTGCCTGACCTCCACACTCTCCGGACCTAAAACCACTGGACTTTTATTTGTGGGGGCATTTGAAAGCGCTTGTGTATGAAACCTCATTACAAGATGTTCAGAGTCTCCTTACCCGTATTATGGAAGGCTGCGAACCCATACGCAGTAATTCAGGGATAGATCAGTGCTTCCGTGATTCACTTCGACGACAGGTTGATGCACGCATCAGTGGCCACAGAGGGCATATTGAACATCTCCTGTGTGAAAGAGTTGCGTATGATATGCTGTGATTAATGAGTTGGAGAAAATGAGCAGTAACATGGAAATAAAGCGTTTCCAGACGCATGTTCATATAACATAATTTCTTCGTCTACGTGTGACGGACGAGTCCTGCAATTTGAGCCGTACGTTTTTGATAGATCCTGTATAAGGAGTACAAACAAAATGATATACGTACCTCCACATGATTTGAGACTTACTATGAACCAATATTGGTGTATTACGATTCTTTTTTGTATTAGATAAAGGAACGCAACTGATTCTTTCCAAACATAGAATTTCGCGAGCCTTTCACTCCTTTGGTAATGCAGTGGATCTATGTTGATATAAATACTTCGCAAATAACTTTAGAGAACATTGCGAAAGGTACTTCATACTTTATACAGCGCCATAACAAAGTGTGGCTTGTAATTTAATTGTATACCGGATTCAAAGCCAAATCTGTCGCAAGTATGTTGATCAAGGGACCTTCTTCCACAGAATTCCACAAGATTTAATTTGCGTAAGTAACCCTCCGCTGCCTGAAGTTTTTTTCTCCCAGTTTTTAAAACGTCTTTTTCCTAAATCTCTTTTCTGTGTTTGTAAAATGCAATATGAAGCGATAACGAAGAAGGTATGAAAAACAATGTGTTGTGTCGGACACTATGGGAGTCAGCTCTGACGTAAACAAGGCAGGAGAGAGATGGCGATGGCAGGAATTCGAAATGCTCCGTGCATAACACTTGCAGATTAATCGAACACTATACTTCTAAAATTGAAAGAAACATAGCTTCTCCTTGTGAGGTGGCTTGAATATTCTTCCTGTGCCTCCTACTTGT
This sequence comes from Schistocerca nitens, assembly GCF_023898315.1. Classification (NCBI taxonomy): domain Eukaryota; kingdom Metazoa; phylum Arthropoda; class Insecta; order Orthoptera; family Acrididae; genus Schistocerca; species Schistocerca nitens. Next base: position 563,634,700 of record NC_064617.1, read on the forward strand.
AATCACTTGTACACACTGTTACTACTCCCGGAACGCGGGCTAAGTATCGTCTTCCTGTTACTCAGTACTGATCCTTCCGAAGTCTGCCACTCAACTGCCCCCCACCAGCGATGGGCGTCTGGTTAAGTCAGCGTTGACAGGCGGCGCTGAACTCTTTGTCTTCTTGGAGGCGTGGCGCTGCCCGCTCTTTCCATTGAAGCGCTTGTCAGCGCCTTCTTGATGCCGCTGTGCTGGTCGGTGTGCAATCGATGGCTTAGGACTGCACACAATTTATATTATTGCTACTCACAAAGAAACTCATCAAGAATGTACAACACGACGAAAAACATGACATGCAGTCCAGCATAACCAAGTGAAACTGTACAATCCCATATTAAAAATCAAAACAGTTTCAGAAATAAAACGAGATCCACTTAACATGTAAGTAGCGAAACATGTTTGGCCAAAGAATAAAAAAATTACCGTTTTGCAGAAGACGGGTTTTTAAGATCTCAAATTTAATTCGCAAACATAGAAATGCAGTAACATGAGCTTTCAGCAACAGCAAGATAATTAATTTCTGCCAGCAGTGGCTGCACGTTGTTTATTATCTGCTGTCCTTCCCCGGACTCAGTTTCAAGTGTTTGAATTTCGTTGTGTGAAACGGCAAGTATCTGCCGGTCGCTGCTCACGTCAGCGGCACGTGTTGTTACCTAGTTTCCGTGTTGATAATTCGTAGTGCTGCAATTTGGCCACTCACCGCGTACTTCACTACTGAAACAAAGCCGAGAATTGTCATTTTTCTAAGATGTTTGACTTGTTTTCCGCAACCTGTCTGCAGGGCGATACATAACACCTTTCATCAACGACAACGCGTACATCTAGACGTACATCTACTCCGTAAGCCACCTGACGGTTTGTGCAGAGAGCACTTCTGATACCGCTAACTGATCTCTCCTTCCCTGTTCCACTCGCGAATGCGCATGGGAAGAGTGAGTTTCGCTAACCCTCTGTATTGGCTCTAATTTCTCGAACTTTCTCATCGTGATCATTTTCTGTGAAGAATTAACTTGTTGTCCGACTCTTCCCGGAAAGTGCTCTCTCGAAATTTCTATACTGAACATCTCCATGATCCACAACACGTCTCTTGTATCGTCTGCCAATGCAGTTTGTAGAGCATTTCTGTAACGCACTCGCGTCAACTAAACGATCCTGTAACGAAACGCGCCGCTCTTCGGTGGATTTTCTCTAAGTCTTCTATCAGTTTCACGTATCAGGGTCACAAATTGACGAACATTACTCAAGAATCGGTCGAACAAGCGCCTTGTAAGCAAGTTCTTCCGTGGATGAGCTACATTTCCTTGAGATTCTTCCTGTAAATCTCAGTCCGGCGTCTGCTTTTCCTACTATTTTTTTAATATAGTCGTTCCACTTAAGGTCGCTCCGGATAGTTACTCTTCTATATTTTATTGCAGATACTGTTCCTATCCATTTGTTATCAACATTGTAGTTGCACGGTAGTGAATTTCTTTTCCTGTGTATGCGAAGTATATCACTTTTATTCGCGATCAGATCAACTGCCAGAGCCTGCACCATTCGTCCATCCTCTGCAGCTAATTCTGCAAACCGATACTGTCTTGTGGCGTTACTACTTTCTTATACACAACCATATCTTCTGCGAACAGTCTTAAAGAGTCTCTGTATGCCCATATTTTGAGAGATGGTTGCGGGACTCGGCTGTTCGATACAGGATGTCAAGTTAAACACCTTTCAGCCGTCTAGTTCCCAACCTTATTTCATTTGGCAACCAGCTTCAGCGTTTCACTACGCCATTTTCAGGCCACTGACCAACATGTGGGAAGAATCTACCTCGGTGAATCGGCAGTTGATGGTTCAAGTGATCACTGTAGCACAAATCTACTAATATCAGTATTGCTGGCCCCTATTTTGATCACAACCGAGGTAGATTCTTCCTACATGTTGGTCAGGGGCCTGAAGATGGCGTAGTAAAACGCTGAAACCGGTTGCCAAATAAAATAAGGTTGGAAACTAGACGACTGAAAAGTGTTTAATTTGACAGTCTTAAAGAGGTTCCTACGCTTTCTTCTAGATCATTTACATATACTGCAAACAATAACGATCTCGTCACACTTCCTTCGAGTACTCCGGAAATTATTTATACATGTAGATTTTGTTCCGTTAAGAGTGAAATTTTGAGTTCTATCTGCAAAGGAATCTTGAATACAGGCACGAATCTGGTCCGATACCCGGTAAGCTTTTCTATTTTTTCCGCTACACGACGTTTGTGAACGGTTTCAAATGCCTTCATAAAGTCAAGGAACAGGCAACAACCTGAGCGCCGTTGTCTACAGTTTCATGGATCTCCTTAAGAAACAGAGTGAGATGAATTTCGCAAGATCTCTGTTTGCGGAATCCATGTTGATTTTTATAGAGGAGATTTTCGTTTTCCGAAGACGTCATAATTGGTGAGTACAAAACATGTTCCATAATTCTGCAACAGGTCATCGTCGACCACAGAGAACTATAATTACCTGTATGTGCACCTGTCCTACAGCCCTTCTTGAAAACGGGAATGAACTGCGCTTTTTCCAGTCGCTAGGTACTCTCCGTTGCTCCAGCGATCTTTTTTGCTTTTAGAAGGAGATCAAGTTCTTTCACGTAATCTTTGCAGAATCTTACAATGATCACTGTGTAAAGAATACCACATTTACTTGTAACACTAGTTCAGGATAAACACACCGGAAAAGATAATTAGTCATATCTTGGAGACACCAGACTAATACAGTGTAACGCCGCCTCTAACTTAATAACAGCCTCCGTTCGGCCAGGAAAAGAGGCTACAAGTTTCTTTCGCCATATCCAAGTGATACCACTCACTGATGATTAGATCCCGTTGAACCACCAAAGTGCAGGAGTGTTGATTGCTTCCTTCGGCCGACCCTCTGTTCCTAATGGTCCCTGATATTTCCTATAGTATTAAGGTTGGGCGATTTAGCGGCACAGTCGAAGTGCGATGGAGTGCCTTAATGTTCGTTACACCAGTAACGTGTGTGTGTGCAGCCCTGCAGACGCGGCTGCTGTCATCGTGGAACAGGGCAGTGTCCACAGCTTACTCATCGAGAAGCTTTGGAAGAAAGATCAGCTTTTGTCACATGGAATCTTGAAATAAACGTCCTGGTTCATGTTTACGGCAACTTGAATAACTGGCCCCAGTCATGGCACGAAAAGTATTCCCAAAACACGACAACGGCCTCTGTCCGGTGGCCAGTGACCATTTGGACCACCTCCAACGGCCTTTCCAAGAACTTATCCCTAGGGTGCGACTTACTGCTTACTCCTTTGGCCGGTGCGCGTCGCTGCACATTGCCTCACGGTGCTTTCAACATTTTCCACTGCTGCATCGAATGCAAATATGAATTAAAAGTAAGAGAACAACAAGACTGTGTCAGTTATCTACTGACAATCACTAGTACTGTGGTAAATCAATTATATCGACGTAAATTACGTACTGAGATTAAATGAGAGTTTCATTACTGACCTGCACATGTGGCGATACTGTTTCCGAAAAACTGTCCCGTCATATTTGCTGCAAGTAATACGCCATTCCATGTTAGACGCTATTGGCAGATCCAAACACGATAGCTCCTTTCTGCCATGCTATCACGTCACCACATCGAACAGTTTTAGTGCGCTGATTCCATACAAACGATTGACACACACACACACACACACACACACCACCACCACCACCACCATGACGTATGTCAACGGTGGAAAGTCATGTGTCCGCCTGGTGGCAGTTCTTAACCACGCAGATCGCTCCAAAGCGACCAATGTGTCGTCGCATAGGTGTGCCTAATATTTTGTACAATGGCCTTATACACTGAAGAGCCAAAGAAACTGGTTCACCTGGCTAATATTGTGTAGGGCCCCGCGAGCACGCAGAAGTGCCGCAACACGACGTGGCATGGACTCGACTAATGTCTGAAGTAGTGCTGGAGGGAATTGACACCACGAATCCTGCAGGGCTGTCCATAAATCTGTAAGAGTACGAGGGGTGGAGATCTCTTCTGAACAACACGATGCAAGCAATTATGCTCAATAATGTTCATGTTTGTGGAGTTTGGTGGCCAGCGGAAGTGTTTAAACTCAGAAGAGTGCTCCTGGAGCCACTCCGTAGCAATTCTGGCCGTGTGGGGTTCGCATTGTCGCGCCGGAATTGCTCAAGTCCGTCGGAATGCACAATGGACACGAATGGATGTAGATGATCAGACAGGATGCTTACGTACGTTGTCGCCTGTTAAGAGTCGTGTCTAGAGATACCAGGGGTCCCATATCACTCCAATTGCACACGCCTCACACCATTACAGAGCCTCTACCAACTTGAACAGTCCCCTGCTGACATGCAGGGCCGATGGATTCGTGAGGTTGTCTCCATATCAGCACACGTCCATCCGCTCGATACAATTTGAAACGAGTCTCGTCCGACCAGGCAGCATGTTTCCAGTGATCAACAGTCCAGTGTCGGTGTTGACGGGACCAAGCAGAGCGTAAAGCTTTGCGTCGTGCAGTCATTAAGGCTAAACGAGTGGGCCTTCGAGTGCGAATGGTTCGCATGCTGACACTCGTTGATGGCCCAGCATTGAAATCTGCAGAAAATTGCGGAAGGGTTGCACTTTTGTCACGTTGAACGATTCTCTTCAGTTGTCGTTGGGCCCATTCTTGCAGGATCTTTTTGCGGCCGCATCGATGCCGGAGATTTGATGTTTTACGGGATTTCTGATATTCACGTGAAATGGTCGTACGGGAAAATCCCCACTTCATCGCCACCTCGGAGATGCTGTGTCCCACCGCTCATGGGTTCCAACTCACTTAAATCTTGATAACCTGCCATTGTAGCAGCAGTAACCTACATAACAACTGCGCCGGACACGTGTTGTCGTATATAGGCGTCGCCTAACGCAGCGCGTATTCTGCCTCTTTACATGTCTCTGTGTCTGAATACACATGCCTATACCAGTTCTTTCGGCGCTTTCAGTGTATGAGGCATTAGCTGTATGACCATGAGATAGCGTTTCCACTCTGCCGTACGTTTTGGGGAGTGCGCCAGCAGAGTCCACGTGGGTATAATATAGTACACGGTAATGATTCGCACACTGTTCATCGACAGGGTGACGTCCTGTCGTTACAAAATATCGCTTTTCGTCACCGGTCCGTCAGGGCAGCTAACGTGCAGCCACCATTTACCGTTCGCCCCACTCTAGGAACAGCGAACGAGGCAATTCAGTCGGCCATACTCGTGTGCCTTTTATTGGTTTCAATATAGGACGTATTAATTAAAATTGGATTTTGGCGGAGCGAGCCACGGCGTCGGCCAGTTTCCAACAAGATTAACTGGCAGCTGGACGCTGGTACGCAGCTGCTAGCGTGGTAGGGCGAGCATGCGCGTTGCTGAACAGAGGAAAGACGCAAATATTACTGCGATCACAGACTGTTCAGGTTACAGATCGATCGACCGCTGTTCCTATTTCGCTATTGAGAAGTAAATGTACAGCAATAGAAGAAATCAAAGTGTACTGTTTCAGCTAATTGCCAAGAAAAACGTGAAAGTAACCGTAAAATTCTCGTCTTACTCAACTCTGTTTATTATCTCTACAGCAGAGATTTGCCTTATTAAGTTGTCAGATTTGACCATAATTGTGAATGTTTGCGAGGCGCATGTCGTTCCATCCCGTACATTTCGGCCTGAAGTTCGCAATATCCCTTTTATGCAGCTAGGTTAACATATGCGAATATTGCTTCTGATTACACTGATTGTGTGTGAGCTATTAAGTATTGTCTGCACAGTTTCACTGAAAGCACTTATTGATCTCTCTTAACGGTGTTTTCTTCGATTTAGCCACTGGAATACTTTTAACGGTTCCAGTGAGTTCAAAAAATTGCGCCAGGTCATACTGCTCTTTACTGTTGGCACTAGATGTCCCTTGCGACTGTCGCCAGTTCTCTCTGGGCAGTGGAGGCCATATCGTCTCATTGAGCTTGTGAGTTCGAGCACCCCCTAGGAAAGTAGGGAGGAAGATTACAAAGGTTTCATGTCTCGTCGACGAAGAGATGTAGCACAAGAGTAGTTTTCTTAAGGATGGTGGTATGAAATCGGTCCTGTCATTTTCAAAGGAACCATCTAGCATTTTCCGCAAACGATTAAGGGAACGGCAGGAAACACCCATGTGTACGCGCAGCTCGACGTGTGAAGTCCCCGAGCCTGTGATGAAAATCTCAAAATAATGGATACTAGCATTCAGAAAACGAAATGCTTTTCCCCTGATTTTTGATAATGAAATTAGTCCACCCACTGGCTTTCGATGTGAACGAAATAATACATTCACTGTTTTTCGTATTCCTGTCCTTTACATTTGTGTAGGTCGACTGACTTCAGTTGTGACTCGTTGTTTTCACTAGTCAAGATGTGCTATATTTTTACGTGTAACTAAATGCACAACTTGCCTGTGACCCCATTTAACTCGGAAGAATCGAGATGGATTTGTATTAGGGTGCTCCGTGTTAACTCCTCGTTCAGCCGTCGCGGTTAACTTTTTCCCCTAAACAAATGCAATGAGTGCAGACCACTACGGTTTACATTTACTGTACTTGTTCAGCAGAGCTAGAGTTATGTCTTTAAGGACGTCGACGAATTGTTTACATGCAGTCTTCCTTTCAATTATTTATTCTTGCCCTTAGTAACATAGACTACATTTCGTCTAGTATTTGCCGCTGATAAGGACCGTGATTTACACTTACGTCTCTAGTACAGCCTGTACCAGACAAGATCAAAAAACTGCAGGCACGCGAAACGTATTAGCGCTATCGATTTCTCGCGTCGCTTAGACATAGCATGAGAGCAGATCTGATGAAGAGATAAAGCGAGGCGGCACCATGGTCGAGTCGATATTCATCTGTCATCCCGCAACACTATGAATACATTCCCCCGTTTTCATTGTTTATGTCCAATACGTATTTGAGCCAAAAATTGTAAACATCACATTTAATCACCAGAAAATAGCACTTTTTAAAAACTCTGATTGTTCACTGTTCTGAATTTCGTATTGAACAGACTGTCGTGTTTTTTTTCCGCTGCGGTTGCATAATGGACTTCCTGAATGTTTTGTATCCTTTGTTTTCCATCACGTGTGTGTCAACATCATTTCAGTAGCTGACATTCAAATGATCAGCTGATTAAAATATAAGGCCGCTTCGTGTAAGCTAATTTTCAGTGTGCAGCTTTTGCTGTAGTTACGGAGTGGTTTGTTTGGTCAAAGACACATGAGAACTCTAAAATCAGATCTCCTGTTAATGCTAAATAGCCAGTCGCCGCAGATTTTGGAACACTTTAGTCTTTCCGTTTTCGTTCAGGTAACATTTTATTATTAAATTTATATTTGAAATTTGCCCCCGCCATATAGCCAACTTAAGCCCCTTCCGTAGTGCCAATTATACAACGCATTTCGTTGTTTGCCATTTGCAAAGCGTACAAATGGAAGTAAATTATTTCGAGCTGATATTATCTATGTAACACAGACAGTATTATCTATGTAACACAGATACATGCTTATCATACCAAATATCTACAGTACATATCTCCAGCTCAGTGCTTCTACATAATAAGATACTGTATCTTCAAGTGATATTCACCACATTTGTTCGTAATATAGGTCTGCATACGTGGGATGACAGCAAGACAGTAACCAATATCTGCATTATCTATGTAGAGGCCCGACCGGTTGGCCGTGCGGTCTAACGCACGGCTTTCCGAGCGGGAAGGAGCGCCTGGTCCCCGGCACGAATCCAGCCGGCGTATTTGTGTCCAGGTCCGGTGAACCGGCCAGTCTGTGGATGGTTTTTGGGCGGTTTTCCATCTGCCTCGGCGAATGCGGGCTGGTTCCCCTTATTCCGCCTCAGTTCCACTATGTCGGCGATTGATGCGCAAACAAGTTCTCCACGTACGCGTACACCACCATTACTCTACCACGCAAACATAGGGGTTACACTCGTCTGGCGTGAGACGTTCCCTGGGGGTCCACCGGGGGCCGAACCGCACAATAACACTGGGTTCGGAGTGGGGCGGCGGAGGGGTGAAGTGGACTGCGGTAGTCATCGTGGGGTTGCGGACCACTGCGGCTGCGGCGGGGATGGAGCCTCTCCATCGTTTCTAGGTCCCTGGTTAGAATACAATGCAATACAATCTACGTAGAGATAAATTTTTTCTGGTGTCAATTTTGTTTGGCATTAGATAATTCAGACCACCTACTTCACTACAAACATCCCATGTTGGAGTTTCTTTCTGACTTATTCGTATACAGTAACATGAAAATTTACCACGATTAAAGAAATTCGCGTAAGAATTTCTCTTAAATTCATTACTCATTTTGCTAAATTCACTACATTTTCTTTAGGAAAGAAGCTACTGTGAAACAGAGTCTACAAGACGTACATTGCTGCTTTTCTTCAGTATTTCATTATTCTACACAAACCTTACAAAATATTTGAGGAATGTGTGTGGGTCTGTTTCAGCAACGTTAGGTGATTTATTTTCGCGTCAAGATAGTTCTCGCCTGGAAAGCTGTTAGGTTCTGCGTATCGTTGTTCAGTACAGCTCTCTTTTGCGCGTGCTGGCGGAAACTGTGCCCACTGACGAACCGGTTTATGACACACAGAGTGACCAGTCTGACCCCCTGGTCTTCGCCCAATTATGACGTCTAAGAAGGTCTACCTTCTCTTCTCAGTTTCCATTGTAAACTTCACGCTGGTATAGACACTAATTGTGCGATCCAAGAATTTCTCCATGTCTCCCTCTCATAAGGCCTAGACATCCGTGTAGGCAAGAGTAGATGTGGAGATTCCACGAAATGATTACAACGTGGCGGAATGGGAGAGTATGCACATTTGACAAGAGCAACATATATACATAATGCATCATTTTCGATTTATCTGCGCAGTAATAGTCCAGGAACCAGAGCCAAAGCCATCACTTTAAACACATCTTTTGCCACGATTTGTTCCATTCCGCTGTGTATTCATCACCTCATCGGAACATCATATTTGCACTGCGATGACAAGTAAGGGAAGAACGTACGACAACAGAGCAACATCTATTTTGGGAAAGATCACTCTGAAATACGGCATCTTATTGTTTCAAACAAATGTTTAGTTTTCTGCCTATGTGAATTGCTGGGCATTACTAACTGCTACACGATGTTGTTACTTCAGCTACAAGTGCGTCTGCAGTGTTTAGGTTGGTTGATATTCAAACATCGATTGTACACAAGCGCCGAGTTTCACAGATAAATGGCCTTGATTGACGGTAGAACAAATATAAAAAAAAAAAGATGGCTCTGAGCACTATGCGACTTAATTTCTGAGGTCATCAGTCGCCTAGAACGTAGAACTAAGTAAACCTAACTAACCTAAGGACATCACACACATCCATGCCCGAGGCGGGATTCGAACCTGCGACCGTAGCGGTCGCTCGGCTCCAGACTGTAGCGCCTAGAAACGCACGGCCACTCCGCCGGCGAACAAATATATATCCGTATTTTAAAGTAATTTTTTTCATGTTTTAATCGCTCGAGCTTTGGTGCTTTTCTTACGTTTTATCATCCTGCTACACTATTTGAATCATGTATACTATATCTAAAATCACAAACTGCGTATTTCACATGCCTGTGGGGCGTTCTTTACCATCACACTTATTGGGTCAAGCAATTAGGATAGTGCCGTTGAGCACGAAATACAAAAATTCCAGATAAAGCTTATCCTTTATGGATGTACTACAATCCGTGACTGTTCATTGAATATAAATAGAGAAAACTGCAACCAATCACCAATCACCAATATTTGTTTGTTCTCATAAACTAGTTCTCGATCCTTTTCGGGCTCACCTTCAAATGGGCACATGGCAGTAGCTTTGTGGCTTTGTGACGAGAGGCAGATAGAAAAAAGTTTTAACATATCGCCATGCGTGATGGTTTTATGGTGAGTTGTGTATAAAAACGAATTAGTTAACTTATTGCGACAGTATGGGCTACTTTGCAAGTTAGTATCCGTTTGTCAGTTTCCATTTTACTGTCGTTGTAAGTAAAAGAATTCGTTTTTCGACACAACTCGCCATATGGCGACAAATGTTCTCTCTCTTCTTGTTATAGAGCCAGTACCCTGCATTGCGCAACGGAAATAAAGATGTAATTCCCATGTGCCCCATCTGAAAATGAGAGTGAAAAAGCCCGAAATCTGGTACACCAAATATTTCAAAATATGACCGGTTACAATTTTGTGTAGTTATGTAGCTGTGAGTAGGAGTTCAAGTGTCTATTTGTACCTTCTTCACATAATGTGGAAACAGGAGTAGAACTTGAAACAGGCAAGATCGCTATTGTACGTCGTTTATTGTGATGACTGGTTGCAGCAAACTACGTTGCCGTCACCAGGTCTTATGCAGTACTGAAAGGAGTCAGCTGGTTGTATGTGGCACCCGAATATGATAAGAATATTAATATAAACTAAACTGAAATTATGATATAAACGATGCATGTCTCTGATAGGCTTTAAATGCGGATCGCTGACTGTGCACGAACGCAGAGCCAAAGATACTACTTCCGGTCTGAGATTGTAGCGTTGGAGAAAGAGAGCGCTGGGCGCACAGTTGTAGGTAGCTGTCTGTAAGTGAAAGATGATTTGCATTTATGCTGGTTTATTGAGGATAGATAATATTTGCTGTTTAAATCTGATTGTTCGTGAATTAATCAGTAAAGATGATATATTATTCTAACCAATGTACGGGTAACTTCAATTGTAGATCTTTTTGAAAAGACAGACTCAACTTGCAATACAATTTCATTAAAAAAATCTGTGTTAGTAATTCGCCACAATCAGTACCGCTTGCCTGTCCAAGTCATATGTTTTTCAAAGCAGTTGGATTTTTCTCAAATGTTTTCATTTATCAGTCAAAAGAATTTCATGTGCATTTCAAAGTATTATGGCCAGCATTGCACACTGCTGAGTCTGTAGCTATCATTTTTATATTTTTTATAAGAGGCTACACTATATCGCGTTCCACTGTTGCTGCTTTAGAGGTAACACAATTTAATTTATTGTTATGTGCACAGGAACCAAGGGTACCACTTTTGAACAGGGCCAGAGGATTCAGTGCCTAAGGAATGAATGTATTTTGCAGTGACTGTATTTCTTTATTGGTATTGGGAGTTGCATTTGCCAAACAGTTCGTACAAAGTTTTTGCTTACAATAACACAGAGTAAGCACACCACTTGCACTTACAACACGCAACACATCAATTCGAGATTAGAATCCATTCCACAGTACAAACATTCATTCAACGTAATCGTGAAGTTTTCTTTTAAAGAATGTTACACTTTCATTTAAGCATTCCAAAGTATTATAAGGCTTTATTTTTAAAAGAACGTTACAGTACATTTCACTGAATCTTGACCAAATGCATCGTATATAGTTTCGTATCATATAGAATGACATTTCGTAAATGATATGATACTATATAAGAGTTATTTGGTCAATATTCAGTGAAATGTATTGCAGAAGACTGATGATGGTAACGTAATTTGCCGAAACCGGTCTTCACAATAAATCCTGTCCAATAGGGATCTTGGGGGTTTCAAGCTGTACTTCTGTTCGTTAATCTAGATCGCTCCCTAAATTGACAATGTCAGGCATATGTGTTGTCCAAATAACACAATGGTTTTAGAACTGTAGCAGGTCTGCACTTGTTTTTTTCGTTCCTGTAACGATACAGTGGTACGACTGTATCTAGCTGTGTTGGGAGTGAAGTGCGAGATGAATGTCGCAGATGGCCCTGGGAAAGACGCCGCTACGGCCAGGCACTGGCGGAACGCTCCTCGATCCTGAATGTCAAGCGCCTTTGCAGCCGCAAGTTGACTGGGTAAATATTTGTTAGGGCCGGAAATTGAGTCGGCACACACAGGTCTCAAATGGCACCACGAGTAGCAGGTGGCTGACCAGGCGAAGCCGTGCTGCTGTCCGTGTCACTACGTGTGTGTGTGTGTGTGTGTGTGTGTGTGTCTTCTGCAGGCCAGGCCTATCGCGAAGGCTCTGTTCCAGTAATAAAACTACGATCTGAATCAACTTCACAGTATTGTCTCAATGTATTACTGCAAAGGTGTAACTTTGTTGATAACCTTGCATCTACTTTTTCGTGGCGAAGGATTTGATAAAGTTTCTGGAAGAATAAAGAATTCTTGAGGATTGCGATGCTAGTTTTGCATTAGTTCAGCGACCGACTTTAACTATTCTGTCCTCTAGGACAGTCGAGTACGGAAACAAAAATTAAAAGAGGATAAATTAGAATTTATTAACCTTATTATTTATTTGATCGATATCGATGATGTTATTGAATGTTATAATTTAAATATTGTTGAAAGAGATCTAAAACATATTTTTTAAAATACTTTCATATTGTTGCTAATGTCGGTTTCGGACAGCTGGCGAAATCAATGATTTTACTCACATACTGGTTTAGGACTGGATTGAAAATCATGCAGGTGCTTAAATATTGCACAGCGAAAGTAAGTGCTGAAATACTGCACAGCGAAAGTAAGTAGAGGAATCCACTCTGGAACTTAAAACACTGAAGAACATATTCTTGAAATGCACCATAGGAATGCGTGCTGGAAAGTAATGTCTCCGAATTTTTTATGTGAAAACTGTTGAAGCTCCTTAAATAAAACAGACGTTATGGACATCCTACATCTTTATTTGTCAACACAGTTCCCATGGCGACGAGCAAATTCCTTCCAACGAGAGACCTGTTGTTGATACCGTCAATGTAGAATGTTTGACTTTGTTGACGGAGCCACAACGTCACATCTGCTTCTAAAATTGCAGTCCTCGAAGGTGTTCTTTAATTTCTGGAAACAGGTGGAATTGGGAAGGGGCAAGTCGGTACCGTATCGACGACAGTGAACCCCCAGGGTGTCGGATTGTTGCGGAAGTCGCAGTGCTGGTGTGTGGACTGGTGTTGCCATGATGAAGGAGAGGGTGCTCTGTGTGTGGACGAACTCTTCTGCCGTTACACTTTCGACTTCCCCACGCTGTTTCTCACACACCCAAATAGTTAACATTACACACCAACATGTTACACGCTGCAATTCGGAGCCCTGTAGCAGCTGCAAATACGTAGACACGAAGAATAAAGATGTAGAATGTTAATGCCGTTTGTTAGTTAAAAAGCTTTAAGAATTCTTACATTAAAAATTCGAAAGTATTACCTTCCAGCACGTCCTCTTATAATACGCAGATTTACTGTTTCTTTATTGTAATTACCGATTTCGATCTATATTGGTACCAAATTAGGTTTATTTATGTCTGAAGGAAACACTTCTATATCAAGTGTATACAATTACACTGTGCAGAGTGTTTCACAGTAAACAACGAAATTCTGCTTAGAAAATCGGTATTGAGCTGTTCTTCCTGTAGATTCAACTCTTTATCGTAAATGTGAAATATTCCTTTGCATTATACGTGTGAAATATTCCTTTGCATTATACGTGTTTCGACATCTAATCATTCAACCCAGTCTTCGCTAGTCAGTTGACAACACCAGTAGGCCGAACTAATTCGCCTGTCTCCTGCTTAAAATTGTCCAAAGATTACAGGCCGCAGACATTCCATAGAAATTGAATATCGATACATTTCTATCAACACTAAGCCAACGGTTTCAAGTCCCTCTGTAATATTATACACCATTGCAGAAGCTAAACATTACATTAAGTGCTCTCCGTCACATGGTTATAAGTTGTCAAATTAAATATCTGCAAAATCCCTCTACAGTAACATTTAAAATTTCAAAACGCTAATTATAGGAAGAATCCAACTTATAGTTTTGAACATGGCTATCTTTCAGAAACCGTATATCAGTTTCAATGGAGAAATAACATAGACAACCGGCTACAAATAATTGTTTAATTCATTTACCTAGGTTTCGATACCTCTAATGATGTCTTCATCAGAATGAAAATTTAAAAGCCGTAAAGTCTTCCTTGCCTTCTCGCAGTGTAGCTCTACAGCATCCTTACAGGCGTCGGAACCTAGGTAAATGTATTAAACAGTTATTTGCAAGAGATTGGCTGTTTTATTTCTCCACTGAGAAACCAACTTCTCTACAAAGCGAAAGTATGAGAGTGTAATTAGTCATATACTGGCGACCCACCCCGGCTTCATGCGGGAGCACTGAGTATCTGAGGCAGGACGAATTGTCTGTCAAAGTGGTAATAGATTACTTACTCAAACCCTCCTTGTGAATCAGTCTGTTAGTGAAAACTGAATCAAAATCCGTACAGGAGATCCTCGCATTAGCCTTCATATACACACAGAAAAAATCTGTGGGGAAATTTAATTTAGTAAAACGTACAAATAATGATTTTCGGCATTGTTTCAGCATTTATCACGCCGTCCAGTCGGTAAGAACTCGGTTGTGATTTTCACCGAACCAGCTGGTGTAAGGGAAAGGCTGGTTGACATAGACGTTGAACTATAAAAATATGAAGGGGAGAAATAGACCATCCCCCACATTTGCCTACAGTGATTTAAGAAAAGTGTGGGAAACCTAATTCAAGCCGTTCAGTTTGGGATTTTAACTTTACTCCTCTTGAATACTAGTCCCCAGTCTAAGCTATTGCACCCCCTCGATTCATAGTTCAATTAGGTTAGTGCAAGGAACACAATTTTGTATTTAGCCTACATATGAATGCAGAGAACCAATTATACCGTGTCGTCTGACAAATCGTACTATGAGTTGCAGACATACGCAAAGAAGTGTCACACGTTCACATTTTCTTTGAACTGGAAAAGCAGTTATGCGCGATTTTATATACTGACGTAGACGTACTGTCGGATGCTTTCATCAGCAATTAGTGCTAAGGACAATCGTTCCTCACTCTGGTGTTTAATACACTTGCCTTTGTTGAGCACGTTAGAAATATGCGTTCAGAAATTTCGACACCAAATTAGCCTGGCGGCTGCTCTAGCGCCTGAGGGTTAGGCTGTCCCTTCAACGAACCTTGGGTGGGGTTTACCTACCTTCACTCACGAGAGCGGGCGCCAGGCTGAATTGGTGTCGAAGTTTCTGACAGGTACATTTGTAACGAGCTCAGCAAAGTTGCGTGGGTTGCACCGACGGTATTACCGAACTGGGGAGATCTTAGAGGGACGCTTTGCCGGTTTATTCAGGCACATTTTAATGATGCTGTCCTGTGTCATCTCGCCAGACGACGGCGGAAAACAGGAGAGCTGAAAAACCGTAAGTAACCTTTGCTGTTTCGGATCACGTTCAGATTTCTTCCGATCACGTTCATATTTTGTCGAATGGTTTGTAACGGTCCCTAGTGGTGCCAACCTGTACTTTTAAGAGGCGTATAAGGTACAACTGAGAGGTTACATTAAATAGTACCTGTCAGTTTAAAGGGGACTTCCGCTGTTTACAATATGTTCAACTTATGTAAACATATTTGCTTCTGTGTACAGTGTTTTTGTGATGTAAGAAGCCTCTTTCTGTGATATATGTATATATATGGCCTTTTGCACAAGGTGTTTTGCTTTTAAATATTTTAGTTATGAAAACCATTTTGTAATGTGTTAATTTTTTCCCACTCGACAGCTTGGCTTGAGGTTCAACGTAAAATGAACACGTTGCACAGCAAACCGATTTTTAAGGTATGTAAATGTACAGTTCCACTTCCGGTTTTTGCAATGCCAAACTAAAACTTTTATTGCAAATATCACGTCTTAAATTGTATTATGAAGTATATTCCATGTATAAGCACTTTTTACAGACCTGAAGATGACGGCAAAGTCTGTCGAAACAGGTTGTCTTAGATAAAGAAGTATTTTATGCGATTTAGGCTGTTGAATGTTTCTTAGAAAATAAAACAGATCGCTCCTTCACTACTCTGAAAATGAGAAGGGCATCCTGTAGTCCACGTAACTGTGACGGCATGGCTTATCAAGTGTAATTTGCAAATTGCCGTAGTCGGTTCGTATCGAATGCACAGGTCTCAGAAACGAACGACTGTAGCGCTTTCGCCCTCGCCGGCGAGACGCGTGCAACTTGTACTGGTGTGGTGAACGGGCTACCAACTCTGACCGCCAGCGAATTCCGCCGGGACAGCGGGACCTTTAAAGTTTCAGAGAGGCGCAGCTCGTCGCGCTTGGCCGCCTCCTTCTTTATTCGTGAGAGCTTAGCCCGGGCGTCCGCCGGCGGCCAGACAGGGCAGCCTCCTCTCTGAGGTGGCGGCGATCCGGCGGTTCGCCACAGAGCGAGCAGGCGCGCCCTCCCCGGGGACAACCTGTGGAGCGGCTGCCGTGGCTGCGGCTTGCAGAGGAGTTTTTCTCTGTTCGCTGTTCGGCTCGAAGCGTTGTGGCGTGGAACTTGGACTGGCTGTTTAGAGACCCACCTGGGGCAGCGCGCAGCGAGGACGTCGCAGTTTAAATGAGAATAAAGAGTAATTGAATCACTCCGGTATTGAAAAACTCTTGTTCTTTCTGCCTGACCTCACAAAGTTTAAAGAAACCACCAACAGTGACAACTGCTCTGCTTTTGATACGCTCTGCAAGCCATTAAAATTGTAACGCTAGGATGGATGACAAATAACGGAATTTTACATACGTCTACATCAGTACTCCGTAAGCCACGTGACGGTGTGTACAGGAGGGTACTTCTGGTATGTGTTAGGTCTGTTGATCTATTTTGCAGTAACCGTACTGGGATTCAGCCCAACAGGCAACACAAGGAGTATGAACCGGCATGAAATTTACGCAATGAGAGATGATTATTACTTGAAGTACTGGAATTAAAGCATGAATTCATGTTGTAATTAAATTGGTGCCATCAACAGTCTTCCTCGCAGTGTAATAAAAATACAATGCAACGTACCAATACTGAAGTCATACAAATGGTATTTTGCAGCAAACTTGGTGCTAAAAAAAAGTCAGTTGTTCGATTATTATATATATATATATATATATATATATATATATATATATATATATATATAAGCCACTCTTAACTTACCCTGACGTCATTAATTTACCTCTAATTTTCTGTGGTTGCCGATCATACAGTCCATCCACTAAATCTCGATGATCAGCACATATACCGGGTGATCAAAACGTCAGTATAAATTTGAAAACTGAATAAATGACGGAATAATGTAGATAGAGAGGTACAAATTGACACACATGCTTGGAATGACATGGGGTTTTATTAGAACCAAAAAAATACAAAAGTTCAAAAAATGTCCGACAGATAGCGCTTCGTCTGATCAGAATAGCAATAATTAGCATAACAAAGGAAGACAAAGCAAAGATGATGTTCTTTACAGGAAATGCTCAATATGTCCACCATCATTCCTCAACAATAGCTGTAGTCTAGGAATAATGTTGTGAACAACACTGTAAAGCATGTCCGGAGTTATGGTGAGGCATTGGCGTCGGATGTTGTCTTTCAGCATCCTTAGAGATGTCGGTCGATCACGATAGACTTGCGACTTCAGGTAACCCCGAAGCCAATAATCGCACGGACTGAGGTCTGGGGACCTGGGAGGCCAAGCATGACGAAAGTGGCGGCTGAGCACACGATCATCACCAAACGACCCGCGCAAGAGATCTTTCATGCGTCTAGCAATACTGTTTTTTTTTTGGTTCTAATAAAACCCCATGTCATTCGAAGCATGTATGTCAAATTTTACCTCTCTATCTACATTATTCCGTGGTTTATTAAATTTTCAAATTTATACTGACTTTTTGATCACCCGGTATATTGTCTTGTAGGATGGAAGAAATTACTGCCTCTTCTTATGATTGCAAGCAAAAGTTATGCTTGTAAACGAATATTGGCGTAATAAATAAAAATATTCTTGCGGCTATGATAACTTTTAATATATATTTTTTCTTGCATGTTATCACACATAGCATTTACTACACACATTGTTGACGCACGGGTAAAAATTACACGTCCTTTTTGTGTGGGATCTGAAACATAAGTACTCTCAAGCGAGATTGAAACAAAAGTTTTCTAAAAAAAATTGAATGTCCTCCGGACATTGCTCTTTTGTTACACAGATAATTTTAAAATCCTAGTTGTGCCGTCTTATGCGGCAATGTACAAATTTTTATTATTAATGGGGAAAAGAAAACATTAATAAACATTAATAACGAGAAAAAAATAAAATGTGTGATATTGGGAGCTAGTTGTTTGGATATTACACAGGTAGCACTAACTTATCGCGCCTTCCCTGTTCCACTGGCGAATGGCGCGTGGGAAGACCGATTGTCGGTAAGCCTCTGTGTTAGCTCTAATTTCTCGAATATTTTCTTCGTGGTCATTTCAGGAAAAGAGTGTGTGTGAATTCCTAAAAGAATAACACACACCCATGCCCGAAGGAGAACTCGAACCTCCGGCTGGAGGGGCTGCGCAATCCGTTACATGGCGCCTCTAACCGCGCGGCCAGTCAGCTCGGCTCAGGAAATGTACGTAGGAGAAAGTAATACGTTGTCCCACTCATCCCGGAAAGTACTCTCCCGAAATTTCACTGGCTACCCTCTCCGTGATGCACAACGTCTCTCTTGCAAATTCTGCCAGTGGAGTGCGTTGAGCTTTTCTGCAACGGTGTCGCGCCGGATAAACAACTCCGTGACGAAACGCGCTGCTCTTTGTTAGATTTTCTCTATCTCTTCTACATATCAGTGGGCTTACCATCTGTTAAGAGTCACTGAGTGACGAACAACACTCAAGAATAGTTCGAAGAAGAGCCTTGTAAGCCACTTCTTTCGTGGATCAGTTACATTTCCTTAAGATTCTTCCTATGAATCTTAATCTGGCATCTGCTTTTCTTACTATTTGTTGTACGTGATAAGTTCATTTATGGTCGCTCTATATAGTTACTCCAAGATATTTTGCGCTATAAACTATTTCCAGCAGTATCTGATCAGTAGTGTAGTTGTACAGTAGTGGATGTCGTTTACTGTGTATCCGCAATATGATACATTTATTTACGTTCAGGGTCTCCTGCCATAGCCTGCACCATTCATCAGACCTCTGTAGATCATTCTGCAAATCGACACTTTCTTCAGGTGTTTCTACTTTCCTACAGACAACCGCATCATCTGCGAACAGCCTTAAAGAACTTCCGTCGCTTTCTACTAGATCATTTATATACATTGTAAACAGTAAAGGTGGTACCACATTTTTTCCTTGGAGTACTTCGGAAATTACCTTCACCTCTGTTGATTTTGTTCCATTAAGAGCGATGCGTTGAGTTCTCTCTCCAAGGACGCCCTAAATCCAGTCGCAAATCCGGCCCGATACTCGGCAAGCTAGTATTTTTTTTCACTAGGCGTCAGTGCGGAACGGTGTCAAACGCCTTCCTGAAGTTAAGGAACACGGCATCAACGCGAGCGCCCCTGTCCACAGCGCTGTGGCCCTCATGGAGGAACAGAGAGAGCTGAGTTTCGCAAGATATCTGTTTGCGGAATCCATGGTGATTTTTGTGGAGATTTTAGGTCTCCAACAACGCCATAATTCTTCAGCATAAAACATGCTCCATAATTCTGCAACAGATTGACTTCAAAGATACAGGCGTGTAATTATGTGCATCTGTTTTACGACCTTTCTTGTAAACGGGAACGACGTGCGCGTCGCTAGCTAGCCTTCGTTACTGCAGCGAGCTACGATAAACTGCTGCTAGAAGGGGAGCAAGTTCTTTCGCGTAATCTTTGTAGAATCTTGTAGGTATATCATCAAGCCCTGATGCCTTTCCCCACCAAGTGATTGTAGTCGTTTTCTACTCCGCGAAAGTTATCTCAGTATCTCCCATTTTGCCGTTTGTGTTTATTTAGTACTTGGGTGGAAACAGGTAATTAAACTTGTAGGAGATCTGCGGATATACAGAGTGTGACAAGTACTGGTTGGCACAATAGCGCCATACTAGTCTCCCTTGGAACTTGGTACCTGATGTTTCCAACACATAAAGAGATCTGGAGAACGTCTTGGGCACGGTAACAGTGGAACACCCTCTGTATCCAGGCAGGTGAGAACACGACGGGTACCATGCATCTTGTTGAATGGTAACACCACGGAGACGTCGAAGATAAGACACAGTCGCCAGCCTTAACACGTCAGCAATCTAACGGTTCCCGTCCAGATTGCCGAGGTGATTCGTTATGTTTCGAATGACGCTTGATCGCGCTAGGTGCTTGGTGTGACACGACGAAGAACGCAGCCTGCCAACGCTCTCCTCGGCGACTTCTCATACGGGTACGTAGATCGTGATGCTCTACGCAGAACCGAGGCTCGTCTGAGAAGGAGACGTGGTGCCTCTTCTGTGTCTAGCGTTGTGTGACGCACCAGTATCCGTATGTATCTCTCCTTAGCCGCGCCAAGGAAAGCAGCAACACCGGTCCCCGTACTCACACTTCCTGCTGTGCCAAAAGTTTCAGAGCCCGTGTGAGTTTTTGTCTTGCTGCAAACAAGCCCTTTTCTGGACCAAACGTATGTGACGAGGCTGTACGATCGTGCACGGCCAAGCGAACAAAATGTGTGTCCTCTCAGGAGCTAGTCGCGTGGAACCGTTGAGATCGTCGTCCTGAAGCCATTCATTTCATACTATGCGAGCAGTAATATTTTCGATAGGCTACGACCCAACCATTACCAAATACCGACATGTGCCGGTAGACGTTTCTCTTTTCTACATAAAGCGTAACACTATTTTCTCGGAAATAGCCAACATTCAAATGCCATTCTCCATGAGAAACTGTAACGTATCGCCATCGTGTTTGTGGAGGTTTAAAATTTAAATATGAAAGGAAAATGTTGACGAAGGAACGATGCATCACATGGTCGATAAGAAAAGGAAAACATATTGATATAAATGTATCAACGGTGCTCTGAACTTTAAACAATCTTCTTGCTACATTAATTGATTTTTTACTCTTGTAAGATACCTATCGTTATCATACAAATAATAGTAACGGAGCCTGAAGTCGTCGTTGGAAAGCGGAAAGCTTGATGACACAACACCATGTTATTTTTAATTGTCAATGCGAAGAAATATTTTGCAAAATCATTATAATTTAAATCGGATTTCTTTACAAGCATGGACTGCAGATCTGACTGACGAATGTTATGCTTATGCCACACGGTGCTTGCGTCACCAAATCGATAACTTCCAGCTGATTTAAAAGGCTGGAAATTATTTACAAAAGGTTTCAATAACAGTAATGCGGCGGGATTATGCACTTTATTACCAAGCAAAGCCGTAAATGGTTATTATTTGACAACGTAGTTCACATTATAAAGCAATACAGACTTCTAGCAGCGAGGCTAGTAGAAGAAGGAAGACTACTACTATCAGTTTTTCATGACGTTTAACAGCAGAAAAACGCAATCTATCATACGGTGTGTGGTTGCGGGTAATTCACATAGAACCATCATTACCTCGTTTTTCCTGTTGGCGATTGCGTAGCCCGTAGCGATATTATATTTCCTGGCACAGTCTTGTTTGATCGGCTTCTATTATCGCTCATTAATTTGAAGTGCCGTCTAGGATCCGTACCTCTTCAAAGATGATCTTTTCGTTAACCTGTGTTTGGTCACTGCACGTATCTGTAGACTCCGGTGGCGTTCGGTAAAGCTCAGGGAAACACAGTGGTTGCCATTAAAATTGCATCATCATTTATGTGGTAAGCAACGAAGAAATAATTAACATTTGAGTGCAACCACCCACAGTGTAGGAGTAACGCCATCTACATTCTGTATAAATTAAACTAGACTCCATCCGAACGAGTACTGACCGACCGCCGTGTCATCCTCAGCTTATAGGCGTCACTGGAGAAGGGGCAGGAGGACGAGACAATAACAAACTGTGAACCGCAGGACTGAACCTCGGACGGATCCGCGCCTGTGCCCGAGAACGAAGCTGGAGCAGCCCGGTCCGAGTTGCGCCGTTGTGGTGATGTTGCGTGGGCGGGCCGCGGCACTTGCGTTTGCTCTTATTTAAAATGTAGCGTTTCAAATTAGCAGGAGACGGCGCCGCTTTTGTGTGGCAGCCGGCGAGGCTTTAATTAGGCGAGCCCGGTGCCCTGCGGAGCGCGGCCAAGCCCGCGACCGACCGCCTCCCGCCTGCGCCCTGGCCGCCGGCCGCAGCAGGCAGCAGCAGCCGGCGTAATCACCGCAGCGAGGGGAGGCGCGGCGCGTCGCTTTGTGGCGCCAGTGCGTGCCGCGACGAGCGTAAACAGCGCCGTAATTAACCGACACCCTCTCTGCAACTGCCGTAGCTCCCGGTCCCCGTTCTTAACACTGCCAGCGCTACGGCGTACCGCCCGACTTTCGGAAGAGTATCGACCCCGCAATCCCGAAGGTATGAAACGCTGATAAATGCGAGGACTACCGCACAACCACCTTAGCAACTCATGTATCCAAGTTGCTAACAACAATAATACAGCTTGTAACTGGTACAAATGAAATTGCTACACCAAGAAGAAACGCAGATGATAAACGGATATTCATTGGACAAATACATTATACTAGAACTGACACGTGAATACATTTACACGCAATTTGGATGCATAGATCCTGAGAAATCAGTACCCAGAACGAACACCTCTGGCCGTAATAACGGCCTTGATACGCCTGGGCATTGGATAGCGTGTACAGGTACAGCTGCCCATGCAGCTTCAACACAATACCACAGTTCATCAAGAGTAGTGACTGGCGTTTTGTGACGATCCCGTTGCTCGGCCACCATTGGCCAGACGTTTTCAATTGGTGAGAGATCTGGAGAATGTGCTGGCCAGGGCAGCAGTTGAACATTTTCTGTATCCAGGAACGCCCGTACGGGACCTGCAATATGCGGTCGTGCATTATCCTGCTGAAATGTAGGATTTCGCTTGGATCGAGTGAAGGGGAGAGCCACGGGTCGTAACACACATCTGAAATGTAACGCCCACTCTTCAAACTGCCGTCAATGCGAATAGAGGCGACCGAGACGTGTAACCAATGGCACCCCATACCATCACGCCGGGTGATACGCCAGTATGGCGATGGCGATGACGAATACACGCTTCCAATGTGCGTTCACCGCGATGTCGCCAAACACGGATGCGCCCATCATGATGCTGTAAACAGAACCTGGATTCATCCGAAAAAATGACGTTTTCCCATTCGTGCACCCAGGTTCGTCGTTGAGTACACCATCGCAGGCGCTCCTGTCTGTGATGCAGCGTCAAGGGTAACCGCAGCCATAGTCTCCGAGCTGATCGTCCATGCTGCTGTAAACGTCGTCGAACTGTTCGTGCAGATGGTTGTTGTCTTGCAAACGTCCCCATCTGTTGACTCAGGGATTGAGACGTGGCTGCACGATCCGTTACAGCCATGCTGATGAGAAGGCTGTCATCTCGACTGCTAGTGATACGAGGCCGTTTGGATCCAGCACGGCGTTCCGTATTACCCTCCTGAACCCGCCGATTCCATATTCTGCTAACAGTCATTGGTTCTCGACCAACGCGAGCAGCAATATCGTGATACGATAAACCACAGTCGCAATATGCTACAATCCGACCTTTATCAAAGTCGGAAACGTGATGGTAGGCTTTTCTCGTCTTTACAGGAGGCATCACAACAACGTTTCACCAGGCAACGCCGGTCAACTGCTGTTTGTGTATGAGAAATCGGTTGGAAACTTTCCTCGTGTCAGCACGTTGTAGGTGTCGCCACAGGCGCCACCCTTGTGTGAATGCTCTGAAAAGCTAATCATTTGCATATCACAGCATCTCCTTCCTGTCGGTTAAATTTCGCGCCTGTAGCGCGTCATCTTCGTGATGTAGCAATTTTAATGGCCAGTAGTGTATTTTTATATGTGGTACCATATTACGCTGGTGGAAAAAAAATTAGTACACCCTTTTACAGGTTTCCCATTCACTCAAGATTTATTGTTGTAACAGCGCATATGGAGCACATGAAATGATAACATTTGCAAATCAATAGCACAAGGGGTACTCAGGTACAAGGTATCAACCCATCCGGAAACACTCATATTAGTGCGTGGTGTAGCCTGTAAGGACAGACATACAGTCGCTGACTCTGATATCCAGTCAATTGCACAGATGGCGCATACTGTCCGGGGTACGTTATGCCACGCCTGCTCGACCTGTTCACGTAATTTGGTAAGAGTTGCTAGTTAACGAGATGCACGAGTCATCTCTCGTACCATCATATCCCTCCAGTGTTCGACTGGAGACATGTTCGGGGATCGTGCTGAGAAGGGAAGTTGCTGCAAGTCTTGCAGAGCACGTTGAGTTTCAGGGGCAGTGTGTGGGCAAGCATTATCCTGTTGGGACACCACATCACCTTCCTGTTACGAGAACATCAAAAGAACGGATCTAACAACATTCCGCACGTACCGAGTTCTGGTTATCGTCCAGAGATGAACAAGAGTTTCGCACCCCCGACCATAGGGCCTGGGGTGGGGCAAGTGTGGTCTGGACAAATGCGCTCTAAGAGACAGAGCTCACCAGGTCTACGTCGTACGCTCTGCCTGAAGGCAGAATCTGTTTTCATCGCGGCGCGCCACTCCCTCTTTCAAGTGGCACCAGGTCGAGCCGCGCACGTTTATGCCGTGGCGTGATCGGAAGAGATTCGCGTGCCCGTAGTCCCACTGCTAGTAACGGGTTCGCAGCAGTTCGTGTTGCCACGTCTGCGCTCACAAGCCCTCGAATCTGCGCTGTTGCACTCGTACGATCTGCCACTGCTGCCCTCACAATACGAAGATCCTGCCAGGTGTCTGTCCTGCGTGGGCGTTCAGAACATAGTCTACGGGCGTGAGAATGTCCACGTCACCACTGACACCAGCGTTGTTGCACAACACACGCACCACGCCCAACTTGTGTGGCAGTTCATCGAAAGGACCATCCCGTCACTCGGAAGGCAACACTTTGATCCCTTTCAAACTCGCTCAGTTGCCTGCAGGAAGCACGAGTGTGTCTCCGTGACATGATAGGCCGTTTGCTTCACACGTTTGCACAACACTGAGCCTTCTGGCTGGGAGCGTTCCCTATTAAAGCGTAGGCACAGATGACGCTCTGGTAGCTATGCCACTACGCTATCTGGTGGCGGACGGCGTTGAACCAATATCAGTGTATCTAATATCCCCTAGGTGGCATATGCCACCATGGGATCAAAATCGACGTCGTCTTTCCAAGTTCACCAATTTTTTTCCGGCAGTGTATGTGCACACGTCAATGTATTGGTTGTTTCTCATCTGCATCGAACAGTCTTCCCGCAAATATACCACATAATTTACTACCTGATGTTTGCTGCACGGTCGTAGCTGCATCACTAAGTGGACTACGCCTGCAGTATAGACTCACTGCTTTATGCCCACACTTCAACACCTGACGTGCTGCCCAGCGGAAAATAAGCATTAATGTGTTGCTCTTGCCACATGTTTTTGGAGGTACCAACCAACCTAAAACATACTACTCCTAATAGCTATAATTATTACCCTGCAAATGAAAAAAATATTGATGTAATGTTGTTCAGTACACTGTCCTCAGTCACCAATCAAATATCTGCACTTATACCACTTACATACTGTATATCAAATGATTAAAAAAATCTGCATATATACATTTCGCAAGCCACCTTGGGGTGTGTGGCGAAAGGTTCCTGTGGTACCACTGTCATTATTCCCTTCTTCCATTCGCGAATGGTGCGTGCGAAAAACGACTGTCAATAAAGTTTAGTACACCTCTAATTTCACTAAGTTGTTTGCTGCCATTCCGGGAAATGTGTGTGGGAGGAACTAATATGTTTCCCAACTACGCTATCAAAATTTCCACTTTATCCCTGATACACGTCTCCTGTTATGACTTCCACTGGAGTTGGTGGAGCATCTCCGTAACGTTCCTGTGCTTACTAAATGGCCATGTGACGGAAGGTACTGCTCTTTCATCGATTTTCTCTGTCTGGTCTGTTAACCTTACCTCGTAAAGGTCCTGTTACACCCACCGTGTTCTCCTGGCTTGGCCCCTTCTGCTTATCACCTGTTCAGGGCTGTGAAGAAATATCGGCACGGTCTTCCAGCTTCTGCGAACACCTGTCCTGTGGACGGTGCTACAAACTCCAAAAAAGTACATCGAGGATAACGTGCAGAAGCTAAAAGCGGCCAAGTCAGGAGAATACGGTGGCTATGGCTTTACCTGGAACCCTATTTTAGCGGTGATAGCCGTGGTTTTCCGACTCGTGTGGGGACAAGCGGTGTCGTGTTGTGCGAGCACTTCTCATGCTCGCTTTCCACACGCTGCCAACAACCGCCCGTGAATAGCGGCAGTGTTTTTCGCTCTCCTTCTACAGAAACCACAACGTGCAGCGCAGTCCTTGATAATCACACTCCATGTTGTCCGTCACGTAATGACAGCAGTTGGGAAAATGTGCAGGGATTACACTTCTAGTGATTGTCTTGCTACCTCCGGTTAGACCAAAGAAGTATTTGCAGCTGTAATGATGAGTCAAATGGTGCACCATGGCTCAACAGAAAAAATGTTGTCCAGGTGTGAGCAGGGCTCGCGCAATGGGGGTTCCGTACAAAATTATGTAGGCAGGGTGTTTCTGTAAGAGCGTGCAGAAATGTAAGAGGACATAGAGAATGCTCCACTGAACAATTTGAGTTAGGGAATCGGGGCTTGGAGAGATATGGAAGCAAATTAGTCTACTGCTTTGTCTAGCGTTACTGTTTTCCAGCTTATTTACGACTGACATGCGTACAAGTTTACACGCACTGCGCTGTTTATTTACTTGTACATTCTATATTTCCTGCAAGGAAACAATGAAGACGAGGCCGGTCACTAGGCACTCACGATGCAGTAGTCCGTCTGAATGGCCACCTGTACTTGAGGTTCGTACAAAGAGTTCTACCTAAATTGATGCAGAACGCACCCATTGCTGTTCGTGAGAGGATGTGGATACAACACGGCGGTGCACCGCCCCACTTCAGTGTGGATGTCCGCAACCATCTCAGTGCTGTATTTCCTTGTCGCTGGATTGGAAGGGCAAGCCCTATTCCGTGGCTTACCAGGTCACTTGACCTGACTCCCCTTGATTACTTCCTATGGGGATATCTAAAGTCACCTAGTGGATACGGAGATGGAATTAGTTGCCAGAGTTATAGCTGTCTTTGTTGTGATTGGGGACACACCAGAGATATTTGTCAGGGTGCGTCAGAATCTTGTTCGCCGATGTCATGCTTCCACTGCGTCTGATTGCCGTCAGTTTCAGCACATTTTGTAAAATACAGTACAAGTGGTACGTTCATTGTGTCAGTGAGGGTATCTGCAGTTAACTGTAACTACTGTAAATAAAAAACTACATAGTAATGTGTTTTTATTCCTATTATCTCTTACGGAAAAACTCGGTATAGATAGTTTATCCATTCCGAAAATCAGGGATATTTGCGATTTTTGCATGCTGTCGACATCCATACTGGCAAGATACCGGTCCCAGGGATTCGAGAATGTTTCAATTTCAAGTCTGAAGTCGGATAACAAGTGAAAAAAAATTTTTTTTCGTGTGCTATAATTACATATGAACAATTTCCGATTTTTCCTGTACTGGTACTGTGGAGCAGTGCTTGTTGCCAAATTTCGTGATTCTAGGTCAACGAGAAGTAACCCTAAACGTTTTAATAAATGATTTTCCAATGTCAAAATACGTGACACTAACGGCCGTATCTTTTGATTGCATTGAATTAGAAGCTTAAAATTTTTACACCGCCGAGGGACCATAGACCTTAGCTGTGACACAGATTTGAACTTCATATGCCAAACTGTTCCAGAGAAAAGGGTGTTAACAGACGGTCAGACTGACAGACAGGTGGATAAAAAATGACAAAGAAAATATTTTTCGTGTTATATAATTGCAAAGTAACAGTTTTCGGATATTTGCCTTTAATTGTACTGCGAAAGCTTACTTCGTGCCAAATTTCATGATTCTAGGTCAGGGTGAAGCACCTTACAGGTTCCGGGTTAGTTTACGAGTAGTATCAAAATATATGACATAAAAGGCCGTATCTTTTGATTGAATTGAGTTAGAAGCTTAAATATCTTACGACCCCAAGGAACCGTAGAGTGCAATATGTTACATAAATTTGAACTTGATACGTTTGCCCTTTCGTGGGAAAAAGGGCCTTAAACAGTCGGACACAAAGACAGACAAACAGATGGACAAACAACAAAGCTATCCTATAAGGAACAACAAAGCTATCCTATAAGGATTCCGTTTTTACAGACTGATGCACGGAACCGTAAATACAGGGTAACACAGTGTGGAACTCTCCTCTTGTACCGACTCTACGTCGATGGCTAATGGTTTGCCATAGGGTGCGGATTTCAATATCAAGAAATATGAAAATGTTTTCCAGAGGCCGCTACGAGTCACAAAACTTTGTTGACCGTACTTAAATGATTTAATGAAGCAACATGTTTCAAGGTAAAAAAACTATTGTTCGGGCTACAATGGCAATACAAAATCAATTAGCATACATGCATCTTAAAGTTGTTGTACACCTGTCTCGGCATGTGCTGCGCTCATCCTGTGTAGGAAGAGAAGGGAAGCCTAATATGAGGGAATATTCACTTTGTTTGTTAATATGCTCTTCCCACAAGCAATTTTTAGTAATCATTCACTCTGTTCATATGAAACGGCTGTCTTTTTGCAGTTTGTTCAGTTGCCTCCATTGCTACGGCTCCTTGAATCTTGTTAACCAGTGTTCAAAAACTTGCAAAGGACACTTAAACACGACATCACATTCAACTCTACTGTGAAACGAGATGTCAGTCAAAAAAACGCTTGCTTCGATCTAACTGTCGATGTGTCGACCCTGGTAGTATGTCTCTTGATACTTGGCTTTGCATACCATTGGCAAGCTTATTATAATCTGCTGAATAATTTGTTAGAGCCAACCTTACACAGTCTGAAAGTAGAGGATCAATCAGTTTATTTCTTCACTTAGTGCCGGCGCGGTTCTAGGCGCGCAGTCCGGAACCGCGCGACTGCTACGGTCGCAGGTTCGAATCCTGCCTCGGGCATGGATGTGTGTGATGTCCTTAGGTTAGTTAGGTTTAAGTAGTTCTAAGTTCTAGGGGACTGATGACCACAGATGTTAAGTCCCATAGTGCTCAGAACCATTTGAACCATTTTTTGAATCTTCACTTAGATTTCACTGCGTTCATCATTGAAAATGATGCCTCACATACTTAAGTTTATCCAAAAGATGATAAAATGTAAGATACCACTTTTACAATGTTTTGTTAGGTTTTAACGCACACTAATTTCCAGAAGTTTTTTTCCTTGTATTCTGAATTTAAGGAAATATCATTTTGAAACTGAATTATTTCCCCTTCATGTTGAGTCTCACTACAGGAGAAAACAGTATTCATTTTACATTCCACATCTCCTTTTTGGAAAGGTTGAGCTATGAAAGCTAGAACAGATCCCATTACCTTGAAATCTGAAAATCTGTTTTCAACCTCTTGTCTTCAGTGCTTTTCTGCAGCTTCATCCGACAAGTCCGTCTGTATTTGAGGAAAGATTTTCACATTAAATTCCTGCAACTGTGCTTTCCCGAGGTAGCGGTAACCTCACCATGCGGGAGGAAACAATTTCTTGACGCGATCGTTAAAGGCGGTGAAATGCAGATGGAGACGAAAGAGGCGGATACAGTATTGCCAGATTTACCGTTTATAAACACCGTGCGAAACTCTCACTGTCAGCGAACTGATATTCTGCAAAACAGCTCATTTAAACAGATTTCGGACAAAGATTTTGAAAAATCAACTCATAAAGCCATGGCGATCGACCGATCGCACGCGATGGATGGGTTGAGGACTCTGCTCTATTGCTTCGTAGACAGACGACTGCCAGAGTGATATATATACACTGCAGTCGCCATCCTCGAATTGCTCTTCAACAGTGGGAAGCAAGGAGGTGCTTAAAACATCAATGTGAGCCTGTGCTCTCATAGTGCCACGGAAAACAACAAGGAGTGAAAGCCCCCTCCATGAAAACACCACCGCCCCCGAATTTTTGCTGTTGGCACCACACACGCTGGCAGATGACGTTCACCGGGCATTCGCCATACCCACACCCTGCCATCGGATCGCCACATTGTGTACCGTGGTTCTTCTCTCCACACTACGTTTTTCCACTGTTCAATCGTCCAATGGTTACGGTTCTTACACCAAGCCAGGCGTCGTTTAGCATTTACCGGTGTGATGTGTGGCTTATGAGCAGTCGCTCGACCATGAAATCCAAGTTTTTTCACCTCCAGCCTAACTGTCATTGTACTTGCAGTGGATTCTGATGCAGTCTGGAATTCCTGTGTGATGGTCTGGATAGATGTCTGCCTATTACACATTACGACCCTCTTCAACTGTCGGCGGTCTGTGTCAGTCAGCAGACGAGGTCGGCCTGTATGCTTTTGTGCTGTACGCTTCCCTTCACGTTTCCACTTCACTATCACATCGGAAACAGTGGGCTTAGGGATGTTTCGGAGTGTGGAAATCTCGCGTACAGACGTGTGACACATGTGACACCCAATCACCTCACCACGTTCGAAGTCCGTGAGCTCCGCGGAACGCCCCATTCTGCTCTCTCACGATGTCTAATGACTACTGAGGTCGCTGATTTGGAGTACCTGGCAGTAGGCGGCAGCACAATGAACCTAATATGGAAAACAAGTTTTTGGGGGTGTCCGGATACTTTTGATCGCATAGTTTATAAAGACGCGTACCAACGGACGCCGGTTGTGGTAACCGTCCATCTGTACTTCAGTGTGAGACCAGAAGTTGGTTTAACTCGGCCGAAACCAGTAAATATAGTTAAATAAAAACAGTGATCTAGACTGGTTTGCTTGTATAGTTTGTTCTGTTAATTCGCCATTTTTGCCCCGCATCAGACAACTCCAAAACGCTTCTACGAGGATCAATATACTCTGAAACAGCACACCTTTAAATTCTCTGTAAATAAACGGGGCACTGTGTAACTGATGGCATGCGAAAGATTTTGCTCTTGTGTCTCAAAACTTTTAATCACGCGTGCTGACGAACCGAAGCTTAGAGGGCATCTCCCTCGTGAATGAAATTTCTGATTCTGACTCAAATTAAAGCACTAATTGTAATAAACATGGCGAATCCCTTGGAGAAACGTGATTACTGATATGTATGTGGACTGACAACCTTACTCCAATCCCCTGTCATTATCTTCACGATCGACAGTCATTTGAAATTAGAAACGATTTCATTGGTGGATCGAAATCTACATGCGTCTGAATGAAAGTCAAACTTGCATCTTGGTATCTTAAAGACATGCAACATTTCACATCGAAGTGTTACTACCCCAAGAACATCTTCGTAGTACAGTGGAGTGATAGACAATTACCCACTGAGGCACACTGGGGGTGTAGCTTTTCAGTCCAAACTGCAAAAATAGAATGACAGGAAAGTCACTAGGACGAGTAAACAAAACAGACAAAATACCTAAAAGAAAAGTGGAAGTAGTTTTACACTTTACGAAGACGCCACTAGCAGAAAAACAAGATTTCAAGATTCTTGCGTGTAAACGGCTTGTGGGTTTTTGACAGCTTCGGCTGCAACGTTGGGGTTTATTTGACTCGCGTCAGTATCAGAATTTAGTCTGGTATGTAAATATAACAGAGGCATTCCCACGTGCAGCGCATTAACGGGCAACGTTCATACTTAAAATAGATCAGGATGTACATGGCGACGTGGAATCCACCAAATCATTCTGTTGCCGTCCTTCGTTCTCTTAATGACCTACCTAACTTGAGATCACTTCTTGACAGATATGGGGCAACGACAAGAGAGGTCTGTTTCATAGTTCATCACGATACAGTTACACAAACTTACACCTAATACAACTCGTGGAAGTTTACGAGCGCTTATCTGACGGATGAAGCATCTGGCAGATAGGACACCTGGTAAGGCATCAGGGGATAACTCCCATGGTACTACAGGAAACTGCAGAGGGTAAAAACTGTAGAGGAAGACAGAGGTTGGAATACATCCAGCAAATAATTGAAGACATACAGTCCAATTGCTACTCTGAGATGAAAAGTTTGGCGCAGAAGGTGACTGATAAATCAAAAACAAAGAACAAAAAGAATCTGACGGAATGTTTTTGTCATGTTCTTCTGGGAAGATGACTGACAGTGCGCACTTGGCTGGCTGTGTCGCCACGTCATTGTTCAAATAAACTCTGATTCATGAACGTCAGAACTAGATTGTAATTATTCTCCTTCATGCCGATATAGACGTTATTGACAGCTGTACCAATGTGGAAAGTATTCCACACTATGATTTTGTTCCGAACAAATCACTGATGCTACGTGAATTATTGTATAGCTATTCTGGATCTGCAACAACGTCCATTACGTTCGATAAACCTTTGTGTGTGTTGTGAATTTCCGACGATGACATGTGTGTCTTGAATTAATGCTCGTGGTGATTTATCAAAATTTAGTGTTGTTGCTGACTTTACTGTGTACACTAATAAATAAAACACATTTTTCTTTTACGAGTCGGCAAGTGGTGGGTTTGAGCTTTGTCCAATCTGGAGATCACTGATGTATGTGTATTTCCAATATCCGTGTAAAGTGGGTTGTCGTCGGATCCAGAGGAGCGATACTAGCGGAAACAGGAAATGACCAGTGAATGTGCCTGCGTTCTGCTCTCGAGGCTCATTGGCTGAAAGGCTTGAATGTTAAAACAATTTCGGGAGTTCTTGTAAACTAGCGAAATCTTGGAGTCGGCCGATAAAGAAGACAAGTCGTGTGCCACTGGAGCGAAGGAGATGTTAAACCGTGTTTTACATTTCTGAAAGCTGCTGTTAGTCATCCTTAGCGATCACATTTCCCATGCAGATACGTTAACAAGAAATAAGAAACTGCGTTCCCTTACGTGAGAGTGGAATTCTGATTAGTCATTTACCGGTGTACGCAAGAGATGAACTTAGCAAAGACTAATTGTTACCGTGAAAATTTGAAACGTGACTTTCGACTTACTGACTTTGTGGGGATCAACGGCACAAGCTGCAAGGTACCAGCTGGCAGAGGTACATTCACTGTCAGCGGGGGGCCGCGTTTTCCAGTCCATGCGTGGGGTCTTGCACTCTTTCTGAGTGCAGTTAGGTATCTACAGGGCTTTAATTTGGAGCGCTGACAAGTTCAATCCTGAAAGTATGAATTAACAAACGCCTCCAGTCGCAACTTTACGTGTTTTATTAAGTACAACTTGAAGACAAATTACACCTGATGATTGGCCCACAGGGTCCGAAATGCATCGTGTACTTAATAAAACACGAAAAGTTGTGACCGAAGGCGTTTGTTAATTCATGCTTCCAATGTATTGAATACAGTCACGTTTGAAGCTGCGAAATATGGATAAAAAAAGTTCAACCCTGTCTTGGCGGGCCGAAATGTGGCTGGCCACTGTTATTAAGATTATCATGTAAGTGTAGCATTGCGGTCAGTTGACCCGGATCAAGTAATAAACGTTTGCTAGTTAGTATGCGCAACAGTACGTCGCTTAATGTTATCCCGCGTCCCGAGAACGAGGGAGACTTCACGCGACGCCACGACTTCTCCGTAGACGAAACGAAGGAATGTTTTAGAGAAATAACCGAAAAACAAGGCCAAATGTGACCATTACAATGTTCCCAAGATATCAAATTGCATTTACCACATTACATCCTAAGTTTACAACCGGCGTATCGGCCCCTGAAGCTTTCATGTTATTTGTGGTACCACTGAGTCAACGGCGGTGAACCAATGTTGCAAACTGAATTACTTCAAAATGTTTTGCGGACCCAGAAAACACCGACTCGGAGGGGTTAATTTAAGGAAACGGTATCAGCATAATATATCACCGCGTACTAAAGACATAGAGGTCGTAGATATATGGCACACAAATTAGTAATTACACTGTACACCCGGCGTTACTTGATCGAAAGACAGTCTCCCTTTTATCTTTTGGCAGTAGCGAGCATGATTAGTTCATCTCGCTCAGGTTATAATTATGAAACGTAGATGAGTGAATCTGCGAAGTGTAGTGATCTTCAGGCCACTTCCTAAATGTCCTCTTTGCACATAGTTTATACCTAATCCGCGAGTTTAAACAGTTTCTGGCTAGAGGACGTTCCGCCCTGCGTTCTCAATGAGTTCCACATCCCACGAATAAAATCGTCTGGCATCAAACATTTTAGGAAACAACTAAAGGTACAAAACTGCACAGACACACACACGCACACACACACATTAACAACCATCAAGCTATTTGATTCTGCCAGTAACATTTACCGAGCGAGTTGGCCCAGTGGGTCACACGCTGGCCTCGCATTCGGGAGGACAACGGATCAAATCTTCGTGTGGCCATCCAGTTTTAGGTTTCCGGTGGTTTCGCTAATTAATCGCTCCAGGCATATGCGGGATGGATCCTTCGGAAAGGCACACCCTATTTCCATTCCCAGCTTGTGCTCCGTCTCTAATGACTACGATGTCGATGGGTCGTTAAACCTTTATTTTCCTTATGTCCTTTATTCGTAACATGTTATTATAATAGCTGCATAATTGATTCAGAAAAGAGCCAAATATTTCTATTATGATATCACGTAGCAGAAGATATGGTCCGTGACAGACAAATCTTCCATTTTGGTAGTTAACTTCAAAGGTTATTTGCGCGGCAAAACGTTGTTTATTTTACAACTAACTCTGACTGATGTGTGTTAGCGAACGACAAAATTTTCTGGTTTTTTGGTCTGTTCCGGACGCAAGTTGTAAGTGTATTTGATTTTGCTCAAAGAATATGTTTCCCAGGATTCATTATAATTAAGTACATTCAGATATTCTCACTCTTGCTGTTCCGTTCCTGTCATTCATTTGTTTCTTTAGAACATCAGCACATTTTCTCTTAGGATCAGCACATTTTATGTAATAGTACTTACATTATTACTTTCATATCATTGTCACGTTGATACCTGAGACGTGTAGATCACACTTTAACCTTTTTTAACGTACAGCGTATGTGAGTAGTTGTCTCCAACAAAGACGAATTTCTTTTCATTCCTATTTATAAAACACGGCAAGCATTCGTCCATACGTTGTCGATAATAGCAAATTGTCTTTCTTGTGATTGTCTCACAAAGCTTCTGTGACGTAGTAGAGGCGACTCCACGCCTTTGCCGCAGTTGTGAGTCCAATTTGTGCCTGGGATGTAGCTGTGTCGTCGTGTTGTTATAATGACGAAGTTTAGCGAATGTTACAAGTAGCCCATACCAGGATGGCGTATTTACTTTTCAGTAGTAAATGTCTAGTATTCAGTAGTAATTGCACCAGCACGATGATGGTTGTTTGCAACAGCGGCTGCAAAGTTCCTCTTTATAATCACACATCGCAGTGGACCTTATTCGGAAATGTTTTATGGAAGACTTTGTACTATTCGTGCAGCGCTCTCTGTTGGAAACCTGAATTATGGATTACATTTCTCTGAAATTATCATACGACCAAAGTTTCTGTCGTCTCAGATTGCTATAATGCATGTATAAAGGTTTGAACCTAGTCACCATGGGATATTATAAAATATCCCACAGTGACTAGGTTCAAACCTGTATACGTGCATTAATAACCATCAAGCTATTTGATTCTGCCAGTAACATTTAACGAGCGAGTTGGCCCAGTATTCTGGTATAATTTATGCGGAGGCTCCGACGGCGCGTTGTAGAGTGTTAATGTAATTATGATTTTGAGCCGTGGCGCAGTCGACCTTGCTTCAGTGGTTATCCTGGTTCGACGTCTCACGCTAAACTGAACCTCTGATTACTAGAGGATCTCTGGTGCCGCTAGATTTAAAAGGCCGAGCGCGGTGGCGCTGAGGAGAGAGTGAGGCCGGAGAGCGAGCACTTTCAACAACTGTGTTGAGAAGCGGTACGTCGTGGGCTGTGTGTCGTGTCCTGTGTGTATTGGCGGTCATATATGTCGGTGTTGGGGTCGACCAGGTAAAACGAATTGCCTGCACTCGGCACGTGTTAGCTTGGCTTGGCGGTGGTGGTGGTTAGTGTTTAACGTCCCGTCGACAACGAGGTCATTGGAGACGGAGCACAAGCTCGGGTTAGGGAAGGATGGGGAAGGAAATCGGCCGTGCCCTTTCAAAGGAACCATCCCGGCATTTTCCTGAAACGATTTAGGGAAATCACGGAAAACCTAAATCAGGATGGCCGGAGACGGGATTGAACCGTCGTCCTCCCGAATGCGAGTCCAGTGTGCTAACCACTGCGCCACCTCGATCGGTGCTTGGCTTGGTTCCAAGTGTGGATCACGCTTTCAACA
Source organism: Schistocerca nitens (assembly GCF_023898315.1). Classification (NCBI taxonomy): domain Eukaryota; kingdom Metazoa; phylum Arthropoda; class Insecta; order Orthoptera; family Acrididae; genus Schistocerca; species Schistocerca nitens. Next base: position 563,671,186 of record NC_064617.1, read on the forward strand.
AGTGCAGTTTGTTTGCTATTAATGCACCGTTCCAGATGCAGCTTGTGAAACAAGTTGTTGCCGATAGTGTACAGAAAACAGTGAACTTTGGATGGGCTCCTGAATGCGGCTAATGTATGTGGGAATGGATTTACAGGGCTAGCGAAGAAACGACGCATCGAGAGTTTTATTACTGGTAAGCACTACTCTGCTCTAAATATACGTGTTAAAGGAAAACCGTGTTAAGTTCGCCATTCTGGATATCGGACGTAAACTTAGTTTCAGCGTTAGCGTAGTAACGCAACGTAAAGACTTTTCTTTGCATTTAAAGTGTGCGATGCGGACAAGTAATTTAGGTGCTGTTTATCGAAATTTAAATTTGCTAGTTGATTTTGTTAATTCACCGGGCCAGCTCCTTCTCTTGTTAAACAATAAACTTTCTTGGTTTTTTTAAATTTCTTGTTTGAAATCGCTAATCAGGCCAAGCTCTTGTGGTTTCAAGGTTGGGAGTATGTTATTCACCATACCAATGGGGGTTCCTTTTGCAAACAAGCCACGTGATTTCCACTTATCGTTAAAGGAATTGGTCTGCTTTCCATTTCATTGCTTTTTGTTTAATGATTTAAATTTGTTGAAAGTTTTACATAAGTGGTGTTACTTTATTTATTGTAAACTTTACTTAAACATTGTGGATATGTGTTTCAGTGCAAAGTTTACTTAGATTCCATTTTAAACAATCATGGTTTGGTAATTAAAGTAAAAGAGATTTCAACAAGTTGTAATTTTGAAATTACAGGTCTCTAGGTTTTTGTACAATAAATAAGTTCTTTTGAAATAGTGGTTAAACATATCCTAGCATCCGCCCTACCCCGCGAGGCTTGAATTGCGTTTAATCCAAAATAATTCATATTTGTCTGTTCAAAAGCTGCGTTTTTAAAATTTCAGGACTAGATTTATTCGGTTCGTTACCTCAGTTGCTTTGTTTCTGTTAAATTATTTTAACAACGGTGAAAAATTCTGTAATGTGCAATTACCAAGACATGTGGCACAAAACACAGACTAATACTCAGATGCAAAAGTACTGTGTTGTCGATGTCGTCGCTGTGGAAACAGTATAATAGCGTCGTTGTGCCGCTCCTTTATAGGATTCAGTCGACTCTTTACGCGAGGCACATATACACCATCTCTCCGTCAGTACAGTGTATCGCTATTAAGGTAAAGACCAATCGGAGTCAGTACCGATCAGTACTGAAAGCTACGTGAGGGCGAAAAGAAAACAGCACTATTGTTGTCAGCAGCAAATTTGTGAAAAGTGGAACAAGTTAGCTTCCAAACACAACATTGTCGATATTTTCACTGTTACGCAGATGCTGAAACTTCCTGGCATATCAAACATGTGTGTCGGACCGGGACCCAAACCTGGGTCCCAGTTTCTTCTGTAGCACCACTTTTTAAAAGCTTCTATTCACTTGTATCTGAACTGTCTATAGTCCACGTTCCTCCTCCGCACAATTCTCCCGACAAATTCGTTCATTAAAGGGCTCCTAACACTTAAATTTACGCAGTTTATTCGATTTTAATACATTTGTCTTTTTCAGAAATACTTTTCTTGGCAGTTGCCAGTCTGCATTTTATATCCTTCTACATTGTCCATCATCGGTTACTTTGCTCCCCAAATAGCAAAACTGATCGGCTACTTTTAGTGTCTCAGTTCCTTATCCAATTCCCTCGCTATCACTTGGTTTAAGTGGACTACATTCCGTTAGCCTTATTTTGCTTTGGTCGATATTCACGTTACAAACTCTTTTCAAGATATTATGCATTCCCTTCAACCGATCTTCCATGTCACTTGTTGTCTCTAACGGAATTACAAGATCATCTCAGCATTTTATTTCTTTTCCGTCAATGTTAATTTCCTTTCCAAATGTCTCCTTAGTTACCTTTACTGATTCGACATCGTACAGATTGAATAGCATGGGGGATAGGTTACAACCCACTGTGTCACACTGTTCTCAACCACTATCTCCCCGTCAAGTCTTCCTATTCTTGTACCTGCAGTATGGTTTCTGTACCAGTTATAGATAAATTTTCGCTCCATGTATTTTATCCCCACTACCTTCAGAATTTCACAGAGTGTGTTCCAGTCAAGGTACAAAGATACATGGGGCTAAGAAACCAAACGAAATCCAATTACTCTGGAATGCGAGCCGTTCAGTCAAAGCTGTGGTGATAAGCGACGCCACAAAGATGGTCCTTGCAGTGAGACGGAAGTAGCAAGACAGCCGACGCAGTTCTCCGCGCCACCGTCGGCGGTCTGGCTTGAACCACGGATACGAGATCGGTTCTACGCCGGGCTACGTTCCAGTAAACGCCTAGTCCATCGCAAGCAGCGAGCGAGTACCATGTCGGGAGTTATAAATAATCAGTCAGACTCTTCAAGTTAATCTGCAAGTCCGGCAAGTCCGTGCACATGTTTGTGAACTTTGTGAACTGTGCTACGAGGAAGAGTTCTACTGAACGAACAGAAACAGTTTCAGAAACAGTTTTTATTGAACAGTACTTAGAGTTGTATTACCGACGGCAGTCTATTTCAGCACAAGTGTCAGACTGCTTATATCAGTGTATATCAACGTACCTACTCTCTGACCCACAGTCGCAGAAGAGAAGAAGTTGCATAACAAAAGATAATTGTTCATTTTGACTGTAAATGTACTTCAGTTCCTACATTTTAAGCGTGGAATAATCATGTTGGTTACCACCTCTTTAGAACCTAGTTCGTTTGTGACAACTCGCCACAACAAAAATATTTAGGAAATATGCCTGTATTGCACCTGCTAACATTAGGCCTATAAGTCTCATTTCGGAATGTTTTAGGCTGTATGATTTCCTGAGTCGCAAATTTCAAAATAAAGCTGTTGGAAAAAGTGAGCTCCGAATACGGATTTTTTGTGTGTGTTTTTTCCCTTCTAGAATGAAAACCACTAGCAGATTCAACAGTTTTAGGCTTGTGTAAATTATTGCTCGCGAAATGGATGGAAGAGCGAGATTCCCTGAGAAGTGCGTAACTTTGGAGGAGCCATTAATTAAGCCGCAGTGGGCAATACCGCGGGATTACGGGGCGGCCGCGGCCACGCCGGACCGGCTGGCACGGAGGCTACGCGAGCGTACGCCGTCTGAGTAGGCGGTTCGCGGCCGACACGCAGCACAGCCCAGAGCAGCGCAATAAATCAAGATGCCCCCAACGAGCCGTCGCAAACTTCGCCGGCTTGTTTCTTTACAGCGGCGAACAATTGCAGTAAATCACACTTATTATTTCCCCGTGGCGCAGGTGTGCGTACCTCGGAGGGCGTTTCTCCTTAAATGTGCTCGCTGTACGTGTAACCCAGTATCGGCGTGTGTCCCGTGCGCGCGGATAAAGCCTGCTCGGGCGATTACAGCATTGTATTGCTTACGAGGGCTGTTCGGAAAGTAAGGTCTGATCGGTCGCGAAATGGAAACCATAGTGCAAATCAAAAATATTTTATTTGCAACGGTTTGCTACACCTTCCAGCCTCTTCTCTACGTGGCCACTGCTCCAACTTAGAATGTGTCGTAGCGTTCTACCAGTTTTCCAATAGCCGCGCCATAGAAGGCAGCCACTTCTGCTTTCCCCCACTTCTCTACGCTGGTCTTCAGTTCGTTGTCAGTGCAAAAATGTTGTTTTCGTAGCAAGCGGTCCATGTGAGCAGAGATGAACATCAGAGGGAGCCAATTCCGGGCTCCAGTCTCTACAAATCGCTTAGACTGGTGGATCATTAAGCTCTAATCTTCCTTACTTTTAAAAGCAATCAGTAAATGCTTTCAACTGAACAATTAATTAAAGAGCCTAATCTACAATAAGAACCTCAGAGGACGTGCTGAATAATAGTCCCTTCGAATTTTTTATATGAAAACTCTTAAAGTTTCTTAAATAAAACAAACGTTATGAACGTACTACATCTTTGTTCTTCATGTCTACACATTTGCAGCCCCCTGAACTAGACGGCTACGAGCTGTAGCGTGTAAAATGGTGGCGTGTAACGTAAATACAGATTGACAGTTATTGAACTATATGAAACAAAATCATCATAGCTGTTGAAAGGTTTGCGTTAGGACACCCAAACTGCACGGTTGGCAGCGTGGAATGATGGGAATTAGTGTGCGCGTGTGTGCATGGTTTAGCAACGAAACCCACTTTCATTTGGATGGGCTCGTCAATGAGCAAAATTGGCGCATTTTGGGGACTGAGAATTCGCGTTTCGGGATCGAGAAATCTCTTCACTCTCAAAGGGTGACTGTGTGGTGTGCAATGTCCAGCCACAGAATAATCGGTGCGATGTTCCGTGGCTGGACATTGCACACCACACGGTCACCCGTTGAGGGTGAAGAGACTTGTCTGTCGCGAAATGCGGATTCTCAGTCTCCCAAATGCGATAATCCTTGATAGCACGGTGACTATCGAACGGTACATGAAGGTTTTGGAAGATTCTTTCATCCCCATTATTCGAAGTGCCCATGATTTCGAAAAGATGTGGTTCATGCAAGACGAAGCTAGACTCTGTCGAAGCAGAAGAGTGTTTAATGTCGTGGAGGAGCACTTTGAGCACCGCATTCTGGCTCTGGGGTACCCAGAGGCCACTGGCATGGGCCTCTATTGGCTGCCATATTCTCCGGACCTGAACACAGGCGATTCCTTTTTGTGGGGCTATATGAAAGACAAAGTGTAGAGCAATAACCCGAAAACCATTTCTGAGCTGAAAAGAGCCATTCAGGAGGTCATCAACAGTATCGATGTTCCGACACTTCAGCGAGTCATGCAGAATTTCGCTATTCGTCCGCGCCACATCATCGCCAATGATGGTAGGCACATCGAACAAGCTATAACCTAAATCCGAATATCTGCAGTGACGTATACGTGTTGATTAAAGTGTGTGCACGCCGTAGTTTGTAAGTAATTTACGTTTTTTCTCATGTAGTTCAATAATTGTTACCCTGTATTTCACTGCTTGCTATAATCGAGTTTCTAAACGCAGAAAACTACTTCCAGACATGGAGCACCCTTTCCTTCAGCGTGACAGTGCCAGACCACAGCCGGCCGCTGTGGACGAGCGGTTCTAGGCTCTTCAGTCTGGAACCGCGGGACCACTACGGTCGCAGGTTCGAATCCTGCCGCCGGTCATGGATGTGTGTGGTGTTCTTAGGTTAGTTAGGTTTAAGTAGTTCTAAGTTCTAGGGGACTGATGACCTCAGATGTTAAGTCCCGTAGTGCTCAGAGCCATTTGAACCAGACCACACACGAGCGCTGCGACATCTGCAACAATCCAGCGCCTTGGTTCACTGTCATCGGTCATCCTCCATACACTGATGACTTGGCCCCATCCGATTTTCATCGAAAACTTAAAGAACGACTTCGAGAACCTCACTTTGATAGAGATGGAGCGTTGCAAACAGAGGTGAGGTTGTGGCTCCGTCAACAAACATTCTACAAGGACGGTATCAACAAATTGGTCTCTCGTTGGGAGAAATGTGTTCTCTTCCGGGGTGACTATATTGAGAAATAAATATGTAGACATGAAGCATAAAAATGTAGAATGTTAATACCGTTTTGTTTTGTATGTAAGGCTTTAAGAGTTCTCGCATAAAAATCTCGGAGGCACGTCCTCGTATCAGGATCAGTCAAATGAAAACGAGACAAATGGAAAAAGTAAATGAAGTGTTCATTACTTCATAAGTAATCGCAGTAACTGTTAATATATTTATTTCACTGTGAGACAAGACTGTGAGTCGTTTCACTGAAAAATCTTTGCGTTTCCCTTTGAAATCATGTTGCCTGCCCAAATGTTGCCAACGCTTCTTCGACTACGCTGGAAAAGTTTCGCTGCGAAGCCCTTCATACAGCCCCGAACTCTCCGCATGCGATTTCCATATTTTTGGAATCCTGAAGTAAGACATTCGTGGCCGTCGATTTTCTTCGGACGAAGGGGTGCACGCCAGGGCACAATCGCGGTTTCATAGGCAACCGCAAACGTATTTCTATGAAGACACTGACCGCCTTGTCTCACAGTGGGATAAATTTATTAACAGTCACGGACATTACTTCTGAAATGACAAATAGTTTACTTACGTTTGTCTACTTACCTTGTTTTCGTTTGACTGGCCCTTATGCTTAAGGTATGGGTACTCAGAAGTTTAAAACTAGCAAACAGTGTTCATCATAACACCCTACAACATAAATTAGCTAGTTTCTTTTTATACCAAATGGCTCTGAGCACTATGGGACTTAACATCTATGGTCATCAGTCCCCTAGAACTTAGAACTACTTAAACCTAACTAACCTAAGGACATCACACAACACCCAGTCATCACGAGGCAGAGAAAATCCCTGACCCCGCCGGGAATCGAACCCGGGCGCCTATATGTTAGTATTTGTTTTCCCTTGCCGCAAAATCTTCAGGTCTGGTGAGGGCGACATTTATACGCTGAATACTTAAGGAACAACCAATATTTAAAACAAAAAGTCTTTGTTCCAGGACTGTAACGTGCTGGTTAAGTTGTTTATTCAGATCAACATGACTTAACAAAGAAGTGAAAGGTACAAATATCAAGAATACTTTATTGTGTGTTACAGCTGAAAACATGGAATATCACGAAGTTCAACTCGCATTGCTAACAATAATAATTCTTTCACTGCCGACTAACGCCCTACCGTAACGAAACATCAAATGCTAAAAATACTCTTTGCACTTTCGTTACATTTGTTTACTTGGAATAACTATTGTGGTAACATATAGCAGCCGAAAATGTGAAGCAAATCTGTGCCAGTGAGAGGCAGGTCTATAAGGAATTATTGCCCAACACAATCTAGTCCGAATATTCTCAAGTATCCCTTTGATACATCTCCACCCGCATCCTATTTTAGTGCCCTCCCAACCATTGCCTCGCCTTTCTTCTCCTTCCTTTCCTCCTTCCCACTTCTTCCTCCCTCTTCCCTTTTACTCTTCCTCATTTTGTCTCAACATGTAGTATTGTGTAATGACATGCAGCATTTAAAAAAACGCATTTTACATGCAGAACATTAATTATTTGTTTTATTTTTGCAAATAAAATTACTAATGTGCAGCACGCAAAAAGCCATTTTGTTTTTAAACTACTGCAGTTTATATAATGCTGATGCGAAAATGCCCACAACAAGGAACTTGTACAACGACGTTTACGCCAACGAGACATAAAATCTGTTCATTTCCAAATTTCTGAAAATTTCATAGTTGTGCAAAGCCCTATTTTGAATTTAGAATCACAAAGTCTCTGGAACGTCGGTAAGAAGTACGTCTCCTGACAGAGGCGCATGCGTCGTTGTGCTCACCCGTAGCCGCATTGCTTGAGCGTGAAGTCACTTCCTGTGCATTATCAGCGGGCGCAGCCATTACGACTCAGCGCTGCATTTCGAGACATCGATAGCGCTGCCAGTTCGTTAAAGCGTGTGCCACTGCACCGTGTATAGTCGTGGCAGCGCATCTGCATATGGCGAACACTACTTCCGTGACAACTTCTCACAGCTCTACTGTTGCTTTCTTTGTGGTCGAGGATGGCATTAATAACTTTATTGTAGAGACACTAAAAGCGATTTTTGTTAAGTGGTAGCATGCTTCTTCGTAATCGGGTATTAGATTGTCGATATATGAGCGTAAATGAAAATACTAAATGCGAACTTCTTACGTACATATCAGAATATAATCCGATTATCAAACAGCACATTTTTATCACCTATTGGCTATTCGGTACACGCGTGTGGTGGATCTCTATATATTTATATCTTTCCCTCTGTAGCTGCCGATTTCGTATTGTCTTCCGATCACCATCGATAGATTGCCAACCAATCACTTATCAGAGTGACACAGGCAACAACCAGCCGATACGCTACCTTCTGTCAATCACCTACTAGAGTTGCCTCCAGTCAGAGACCAAGATAGCATAAGCAATAGCCTACAGCACAGCCACCCCCTCCGAAACAACCTCACCAAATTGTCCATTGACATCTCAGGTATGTATTTTATGCGAGGTGCCGGGGGTAGCAGTGTATTTAACACTAAATTCTTCTAGAATCATCATATGGAAATGATGCTCTAAGGCCCCCCTTTTCTAACTCCGACTTTTGCTGTTGCACATGGATTAAGAAGAAAAGCGAATTGACTCTAATCGACCCTGCAAGTGGAGTAGAAAAGAGTTTGGCACCTGCAATAATTTAATTTGATAGAAATGAATTTGATAAATAAGTTTCATTAACGTGGTGAGAAATGAAAGGGTTGCTCTACCGATCTACAGAATGAAAGTTCTGTCCAAAATAACAATTTGATTTATTATGACTAAACTCAAAATCATAAACAAAACACATGAAACGTTTACAATACGTCAAATTGGATACTCAAATAAATGCTGTGAAGGTGAAGTTGTCCGTAAACTAGCTTGTGACGTTTATGATCAAGTGATATGTGGAGCCAATTCCTTGCAACTCAAATCTTAAGAGAAACACCCAGCCAACCCATTAATTGCTGTTACAGTAGTGAGAACTCAGACAATGAACACCCAAGACAGAACCACGTAAGAAAAGACGAGAACAGGTGCGCTCTGCTGAGCTCTGATTATCACAGTGCAAATTCACTAATCTGCCGGTGCTGCGGACATACATTACCAAGCTGTATTCTTACCTGCAAGGACACGATCTGGCGTACCAGAAGCGATGGCTGGTTGCTTCGACGTCCAGTCGTGGTGATGATAATGTCGCGAGTATAGCCCGAAACAAATTGGCCTAATCTGGTTGTTCCAGACTAAAGACTTCCAATCAATACAAATGCGCCTCTGAGGGAGACGAAGAAGGCTCGCCACGCAGTCATTGACGGTACAGTGATTGATTTTAACAAGCGAAGTCACACAGTAACTCCGATACAGCCAAATTTAGCCAAAACTGCTCAAGACGGACAACATAGGCCGCTTGTACCCAGAACGCTCAATTGCCAACTGTACTCGGAAAGTTACGTTGAAGTCGAAACTTCAGCAACTTCGTCAAACAGTTACAATTAAATGAAAGTGTATTAGACAGCCAACGGAAGGCAGGCTGTCCAGAGCAGCGAGAGCTCAGTCTTGTAACCTACTCCGACCGAAAGGCGAGAGCCGGCTCCCTCAAGAGCACCCGTACAAGCCGAACACAGAACATTCCCGCCCCCACGACAGTGGCCGTGGTTAAACGTGCCAATCAGAAACTCGAAAACCGTCGGAAAATTCCACTCTATTGCCGAAGCACTACTATTCCACTAATGAAGATACTTGACGCCAATTTCTGCGCCGACTTTGCTGCGTCACGGAGCTATCCCCTGAGGAAGCCAATCACAGTTATGATTTTGCAGAAAACGCGGGAATTTGCCCGCCAAGACTGCCTGGGAACACAAATCATTCCCACTCCTCGCTGGTAGCCCGTCAGAAAGTGTTTTCACTAAGTTTCTGCGAAGTAACGGAACCTCTGGCCCCATCCGCTCCTTCAGGCCCCTGTGGGCGTGTCGCCGCCACATTTATGACAATGTCGGCGTCTGGAAAGCATCCACTCGACTCCCTCACACCCCTCAGCTTAACCCTTTCAAGCTCGGCAGAGCCCGCCTGTCACCGGACCACCGGGGTGCCGAGAGATGCTGCGTGGGAAGTCCGCGTGTGAAGGTGTAGCAACTTTTCATCGCATGCAATTAGAGAGGAAAATATTCATGTCTTCTGAGTTCTCAATACTAGCCTTGTAATGACCATACTCGGCTATTCTTCCCGAAATCGAATTACTCAGAGTAAGATAGAAATGTGAGAGGGAGCTCATGGCACCTCTCAATGGAGCCGTTACAACATTGCACCTACGAAGCGTGTTTTGGTACACATTCTTCATCCCACCCGGGGTCTCTTTAGTTCCTAGTGCAGCGGCCAGAACTCGTGCCGGCAGATCTTGTTCTGTCTCTACAGGAGTCTCGTAAATTCGCCTTTGCATACGACGCCTCAAGTAGCATGCTGACGTAGTGCGCGTCATCCTGTCTAACAAGCAACTCTGAGACTTTTCTCTTTCCCTCAGCAGACGTGGATACGTTCCACATCGGAGTTGAAACAGTTGCAGAATGGAAACGGTATGTTTCCGGACATGAGTTCCTATTAAAAATATTATGTACGCACTCGCCTCTACAAGTCCTAGAGATTTCTAACGGGATTTACCAAAGACTTGAACAGAACATGGGAATTAAGTGTAAGGCTGAAGTTTAGCTGTCGTGCGAAATGTAATAAAGTACTTGCTCCTTAATTAAGCAATAGCGATGTGGAACCGTTACAATATCATTTTAGTGACCTGTTTATCGTGACAGTTTTCTCCGTCCGGTCTCGTGACGTGACAGTCCTGCTGCTTTAGTTCACCACTGCCATTCATTCCGAGAACGCGTCGATCAATAGAGACACCTGTAGAGCACGTAGACCTGAGGTGCCCCTGTCCGTAGCCGACGAACTACATTCGCTCTCTCCGCCAGCCACCGTACGCAACTTTCCTTCCGAGCCCCGCTCTGCCGGGTGCACAACAAACTGGCCGCGAAGCAGCTGAGGCGACGCCGGCGTTGCGTCACGGCGGCAGGCGGCAGGCGGCAGCCTTGACCACAGACCCGGGGGCGCGCCGCTGATTCGCCAGCCCGCTCGCTGCCCGCCTGCCGGCTGCTCGCGCTAAGCGGGCCGGCCAGTCGCAGTCGCGCCGCCACCAGCTGCGCATCGACGGCGGTGCTCCGGCCACGGCCACGACAGTCGATCCGCCGCCCACGCGCCTGCGTGCGCAGCCGGCGCAGTCCCGATGCAGACGTCACGCAGGCCCGCGGAGACGGCACAATACGTTTGGGCGGCGCGCGCCGCTGGCGCTGGCGCTCACCTGGGGCGCCCCGGGCTCAGTGAGGCAGCCGCCGTGGCCGGCCGCGCACCGCGGTGAGTAGCAGCAGGTGTCTGCCCGCCCGCCGCCCTCCTCCGTCACACGCAGTCCCCACACTGTAACGCTGCTGTCTTGCGTTTGCTTAGCGCACAGGTTGCCAGGTGCGGAACACTTTACATTAAAACCCACGTTTCGTCCCCATCTGCGACGGGGGTCCTAGCTTCTTTGAGTGTCCTCCGCAGACGGGACGAAATGTTGGGTACTAATGTCAAATTCATTCGACTACAGCGTAATTAATTATTTACTGTCACGTTTCCGGCCTCGAAAGTTTACATTTTACAGACAACGCTTGAAGTAATCGCATTTATGGAAAAAGGAAACAACTGCATAGCCACCTAACGTTGCAACTGTATCTTCACCTCTTCTTCTTCCGTGTCGTGTTTCCAATATCTCTTGGAGTCGCACAGTGGGGCGAAATCCCAGAAAGCTGGCCAAAAGTCTAAAACGTTATAAATTCAGCTGAAAGTCAGTACTGGGGAGTTTTCGAGGTTGCTGATTATGAATCCGAAGTCAAAATTTGAAATAAAAACAAAATGGCTGAGTTAACATTAATCACTTTTATAGAGAAAATACAAAATGTTCTCATTCTTTTTGTCCGCTCACTAGACTCTGAAAATTCTGATGAATGCCGACCCAAATTATGGGATTTTTCCGAAGGCTGTTCAGTTTCTTCGAAAGACACAAACACGCTCAACCATTCTGAATACTTTTGCAGAATTTTGCCTTCATTTCTCGATACTTGCTGCCACTTTTTATGCAAGTCATGCAACAACTTAAGGAGGACAGGATTTACATTCTCTGAGAGAGAGAACGGGCGTTGCAATTTAGCAGACATGAAACTTTGGATCATTGCAAGCACTTCAGTCACTTTCTCATTCAAATGACCTTTCAGTAGCGAAAAAATTTCCCCTCTTGTCAGGCCACACGCTCCACCATCAGCGAGAGATTCTGAAATTGGAAAATACAATGTCTATGTAGGTGAATAATTTCATATTTGACCTCGTTAATATTACTCATCCCAAAATATTATTTCAAAAGAAGAAGAGTATATTCACAAAAGTGAACTGTGTACCGTAGAACTCGAAATGCAATGAAAACCGCAGATAAATTCAAGAAAAAGACCAACATCCCGCTTCGTTGATGTACGAAATTCAGCAGACTATCTTTTACGTTGCAAGACTCCGTACCAATGACACTGTTGGAACTAGATGCCGTAAGTTTTAGTTTTTTCATTCGATAATCGTTCCATTTACAACTTGCGATCGGCCAGATCATTGAAATCTGCAGGACTTATAAACTATCCTCTTCGTCTTTAAAATTTTCCGTTGTAATTTTCCGTTCATTTACGCATCATTTATTTCTATCGCGTGTACTATTATTATTAGTTTTATGTTACACAGTGATTTTCTGCTTACCTTCGGCTGTTGATTTCATCCTTAAGAATTGAAATCGATCGATTTGTAGAGATTTGGTGTCCTGTTCAATGTAGCGTTGAAATATTTGCTAACTGTGCGACGCGTGTCGTTTGCCGAAGGATTTTCTTTCAACTGCCCTACCATGGCAAGTATAGAGGCTAGGGGGCTCTGCGCAGCGGATTTTGACCTTCGGACCTTTACGCAACCTAACCCACGACTAGAAATTGCCGGAACTTGATTTTTCGACTTTTGGCCAGGTTTTTGGGATTTGGTCCCACTGTCGGTCGGGCCTCTACACCTGCGTGACTGCTCTGCAATTCACAGGGGGTTCACCGAATCACTTTCATACTCTTTCTCCCCGTTCCACACTCGATCAACGCGCCGGAAAAACGAACACTTAAATCTTTCCCTGCGAGTTCCGATTCATTTTATTAAGATGATCATTTCTATGTATGTGGGAGTCAAAAAAATATTTTCACATTTGGAGGAGACATTTCTGATTGAAATTTCGTGAAAATACCTCGTCGCAACTAGAAAGGCCTTTGCTTTAATGGGTGCCACTCCAACTCTCGTATCACATTCGTGAGACTGACTCCCTTATTTCGCGATAGTAAAAAACGAGCTGTCCTTCACTGAACTTTTTCGATGTCCTCCGCCCATGTCGGGCGTAAGTACGGCGATAATCTAGCAGAAGGCGGGCAAGCGTGGTGTAGACAGTCCCTTTCGTGGATTTGTTGCATCTTTTGAGTGTACCGCCAATAAAACTCGGTCTTAGGTTGGACCTCCCCACAACATGTTCTGTGTCATCTTTTTCGTTTAATTTGTTCGTAACTGTAATCCATAAGTACTTAGGTGAATTCACATCCTTCAGGTTTCAGTCATTTATCGTGTAACCGAAATTTAAGGATTGCTTTTACTACTCATGTCGATTGCATCAGACTTTTCACTATATATGAGTCAAAATGGTTCAAATGGCTCTGAGCACGATGGGACTTAACATCGGAGGTCTTCAGTCCCCTGGAACTTTGAACAACTTAAACCTAACTAACCTAAGGACATCACACACATCAGTGCCCGAGGCAGGATTCGAACCTGCGCGGTTCCAGACTGAAGCGCGTAGAACCGCTCGGCCACCGGCTGGCTATTTAAGCGTCAACGGCCACTTTTCGTACTATACAGATATCATATCTAAATCATTTTACAATTTTTCTGGTCTTCTCATGACTTTACTAATCGATAAATGACAGCGTCATCTGCAAACAGTGACTCCTTTGATAGTCTCCTAAATCATTTATAAAGATTAGGAACATCAGAAGGCCTGTAACACTTCCTTGGGCAACGCCAGATATCATTTCCCTTTTACTCGATGATTTTCCATCATTCAATACGAACTGTGACCTTTCTGACAGGACATCACGAATCCAATAGCACAACTCCGTGGGTACACAATTTGATTAGAAGTCTCTTGTGAGGAATTGTGTCAAAAGCCTTCTGGAAACATGAAAGTGTGGAATCAACTAGAGAGCCCCTTCGATGGCACTCACTCTGTGAATAAAGAATCACCTGTGTTTCACAAGACCGACGTTTTTTGAATCCGTTCTATGTATCAAGAGAGTGTTTTCTTCGAGGTAATACATACTGTTCCAACACGGCATACTCATATGTCCCAAAATCCTACTGCAAATCGACGTCAGTGAATGCCTGTGTCTTTTTGACGCCATTCTGAACATATTTATGTCATTTCACGGCTCAGTCCAATCTTTTTCAGGTTGTTCCTTAGGATCCTAATCTATTTATTCGGTACGCGTGCCGGGCCCCATTTAGGTTTTCTTGTCAGGTACTGTTCTTGTGGTACAGTAGGTTGACGGCGCATTACAAACCCATACAAGCTAGACAGTTGTCTTGAAGTTTTTCCGCCATGTTAACTACCTTAAACGAGCCTCGGATGTGCCGCTTACTTAGTCTTTTAAGATCACTCCTCTCAGCGGAGCATCCGTGTCTCTGCAACTTCGAGCTTCCATTCGGCTGATTTGCACATGGCCTAATATTCTCAACCGTACGTTAGAATTGGTCTTATCGTTCGTTTGTATATATTTCCGTTGAGTGGGGTAGGCATTCTCGTATCGCAAATGATTCCAAGTAGCGGCCTCCATTCCAGCCACGCTGTTTTTATACGTTTTTCGATGTCTTTATCCGTAGAAGCTGTGGATATTATTAGCGATACGAGGTACTTAAAGGGCATTGTCTAGATTTAGTTGCAGTTTCGAACTAGTTCAAATGGTTCAAATGGCTCTGAGCACTATGGCACTGAACATCTCAGGTCAACAGTCCCCGAGAACTTAGAACTACTTAAACCTAACTAACCTAAGGACATCACACACATCCATGCCCGAGGCAGGATTCGAACCTGCGACCGTAGCGGTAGCGCAGTTCCAGACTGAAGCGCCTAGAACCGCTCGGCCACCAAAGGCCGGCTACGAACTAGTGGCCGCTCTTGAAAAGGAAATTGGCCCTACTTTAATTTCTAGCTCCGTATACCAAGTATCAATATCGATCTGAATTGCAAATGTATGGAAATGATTTTTTCGCATACACACTTGTCCAGTTTGCCGACGGATATCGTGTTAAATTACCCAAGCAACTATTCGAGTTATACGTGTGGTTGCGGTTGTTACTGTTGAAGGATTCGGGCGACCACCTGAAGATGCCGAACAGTTGCTTCGATGAAATATTGTGGAATTTACACAAATATTGCAACTGGAATACTTTTAGTGTCACTCACGTACAGGCTGTGTTAATCTAGAAAGCGATTGTTTTGCAGTTCAGACTTTGTTGAAATGCATTTAGAAGAGACCTAGACTGATGGTTTATTTTCCTACATAAAATTCGAAATTTCTGTACCGCTGATTTACGGTCTGTAAGTACTGCGGTTGTTACTGTTTGTTGCATATTCGTACCTTATCGAGAAATAATTCTATTTCGTTCGTTGGCAACACTCCGAAGTGTGTACTTGGCTCCTCTTCTTGACACTACCATTCAAATTATTAGTAAGCTTTTATTTTCGTGCAGAAAAGTAGTGTCGAGATAGCCCCATATTGTCTTTTGCGCCACAAAATCGTCCAACCTTGTCTGTGGCAAGACGAGGCAGACTAGAACGGTTGGTAGTATATCCTGAAATGATTCGTGGTACTTCACCATTGGCCGGTATCTGCGTGCTAAACAGAATCAATTCTCTCCTTTTGAACTCTGCTGAACAGATTATTGCAGATGACTATCGCTGCGGTTCATGTACAGACGTGATCAGCTTACTGTATTTGCCTCCTTGTGTTGATATTGATTGCATTTAATGGCGCCGTCAAGGCTAGTTGTATAACATCAAAATGCTTTCTGAACGAAAGGTAGATCAAACCGTTATCAAATGTTTCCTTCTCGTTTACGTGTGTAATTCTCGGATTCTAGGTGATACAAGCAGTTCCATATTCTAGCTGTCTCTAATGAAATGATCATAAATTGAACCTTAAACTCTAAAATGGCGTAGGAGGGCCTGGAACCCTTGTCTACAACCACTTTACTACAGAAAGATGCTGCTGCAAAACCTCAAAGTGTTTCTCTCTCGCTCGCTCGCTCGCTCGCTCGCTCGCTCGCTCTCATATACAGTATGTTAGCAACGTTACACCAAAGTTCAATGCTGCAGCGTTACATTGAGTCCAATTGTCTCATACCAAGAAGGACGTTGAACCTAATTCAAGCTCAAGCCAAGCTTCCCCATTATGGATATTGTAGAATACGTGGCTGTTTATTAAATAAATGTAAATTAGACAACTGCAAAAATCCATTTACGAAATGTCTGTTTACTTTCCACAAATTAGTGTTCGAGCCTTCCCAAGCTCATCTTCAGATGCGGCACGCAGAGGTTACATGTTTGTTTTCCCAGCGTGACACTGGTGTACTTTTTAACATCCATGTTACCACCAGTGGAGATAAATGCCTTTTCCCACACGACAACGAAATTATTTACGCAAAAACGAAAGAACTGTTTCCAAGCGAAAACTCTTTTTCGTGTATATCACTTTTACAGCATATACAATATGCTGACGGATTTATGACGGCAGTCGCTGCATATAGTGGCTCAAATGGCTCTGAGCACTATGGGACTCAACTGCTGTGGTCATAAGTCCCCTAGAACTTAGAACTACTTAAACCTAACTAACCTAAGGACAGCACACAACACCCAACCATCACGAGGCAGAGAAAATCCCTGACCCCGCCGGGAATCGAACCCGGGAACCCGGGCGTGGGAAGCGAGAACGCTACCGCACGACCACGAGATGCGGGCTGCATATAGTCCAAAGGGATGAATTCTGTCGCCGATATGCAGTGAAAATTGGAGGCTGCCAGGTGAATCTTAACAACAGTACCAGCCATAGAGCTGTCAAGTTGTCCGGTCTTTTTGACTATTTTAGTGACTGCTCCTTTGCTTGACCTGTTGTTTGCTGTCATATTAATTCGCCGTCGGACTATTTCTAGGTAGCATTACTAGACAAACGTGCTTCCGAGATACACGTATGACAGCCTTCAGTAACTTCCATAACAGATTGCCTGTGCGGCACACCATCCGAAGTGGTGCAAGTAGTTAGCACGGTGGACTCGCGTTTGGGTGGACGACGGTTCAAATCCCCGCCCGGCCCTCTAGTTTTTGATTTCCTGTGATTTCCCTAAATTGCTCTAGGCAAATTTGAGGCTGTTTGGTTCAAAAGGGCACGGCCGATTTCCTTCCCCAGCCTTCCTTAATCCGGCAGTATGCTCCGTCTATAATGACCTCGTTGTCTGCCGGTCGTTACACTTTAATCTTTCTTCCCGCTCGCCCTTCCTCCCTCCTAAGCGACATGTGTCGTCTAAACCTACTGCTTCTACTCTTCAATATAGGTAATTCGACAAACACGGTATGTTGAAGAGGGATCTTGAAATTAAACAGTTTACAGTTATTATTGCTTTTATCGTATAAGTTAACGAAAGTGTCACCACATCGAATTTCATTTAGAGTACATAAACACCACACTACTCACAATGGCGCTGGAGTTAGTCGTTTGCCTTTTAGATTCCGTTCGGTCATCGTAAAAAAATAATACTGTTTCACACTGCATAATACTAATCTTAGAATAAGTACTTCGTGCCACCATTAGCGCCAACGGGGCCGCTCCCCGGCAGTTGGTAGTGGTGGTGGTAAGTTCCTGCAGGACCAAACTGCTGAGGTCATCGGTTCCTAGGCTTACTCACAACTTAACCTAACTAACGCTAAGGACAACACACACACACCCATGCCCGAAGGAGGACTCGAACCTGCGACGGGGGGAGCCGCGCGAACCGTGGCAAGGCGCCCAAGACCGCGCGGCTGCCCCTGCGGCCCCGGCACTTGTTGTTCACACCATTATGGCAATCTCGCAGACTGTCTACGCAGAAACTCACTCCACCCCCTAGACGAAGGATGGAACACCAAAGTTTAACGTCGAGACGGAGCACAAGCTCCGATTCTTTGTTAAGGATGGGGAAGTAAATCGACCATGCCCTTTCAAAGGAAGTAACTTGGCATTTTCCAGGAGCGGTTTAGGGAGATCATGGAAAATCTAAATCTGGATGGCCGGACGCAGATTTGGACCGCCGTTCTCCGTAATGCGAAATGAGTGTGCTAATCACCACGCTACATGGCTCGGTTCCCTGGCCGAGGGTGCATCCCAACGTCACGTGTGACCAAGGGTTCTGCTGAAGTGGGTAAGTATCTCGTAGTTACATCGATATCGCATCC
This sequence comes from Schistocerca nitens, assembly GCF_023898315.1. Lineage (NCBI taxonomy): Eukaryota > Metazoa > Arthropoda > Insecta > Orthoptera > Acrididae > Schistocerca > Schistocerca nitens. The sequence goes on from NC_064617.1 coordinate 563,689,386, forward strand.
CTTACACTGTCACAAGCCAGCACCACGCTGTGAAAATAAGTGGAACTGATGGCGTCATAGATTAGTACGCTTGTGCCAAAGATGAACGACCAAGAGCTGTGAAGCGTGAAAGTTTCCCAGTCTAAAGGGGCATCCGTATTGTCCGTATACAGATCAATGTGGGCATGTCCTTTGTTTGTGTAAGAGCTGTTATGTTGTTTTGCCGAAATAATGATAAGTGTAATAATAGAATAATGAATTGTCGTCAAATTACACATATATCTGGAAAAACAGCTACTGAAAACTATCTTTTACTAAGAGAAGTGTATGGTGAAGACTGTTTATCACGTACGCAATCTTTTGGGTGGTTCAAGCGATTCCTCCAATCTGAAACCGCGCGACCGCTACGGTCGTAGGTCCGAATCCTGCCTCGGGTATGGATGTGTGTGATGTCCTTAGGTTAGTTAGGTTTAAGTAGTTCTAAGTTCTAGGGGACTGATGACCTCAGATGTTAAGTCCCATAGTGCTCAGAGCCATTTGAACCATTTTCAAGCGATTCCAAGGTGGCCGAGAAGAAGTTGAAAATGATTCACGCCGGGGACGCCTCTTAAAATTAAAAACGGATGAAAATATCGAAAAGTACGTAATCTGATTCTATCTGACAGTCGGTTTAGTATTCGATCGATTGCCGCAACGGTAGGAAATGACGAAGAATGCGTAAGGCAAATTTTACATAACCAATATAACATGAGAAAAGAGTGCAAAACTAGTGCCGAAAATTCTCACAATCGAACTGAAAGAAGGTCGTGAAAATCTTTCTATTGACACTTAAAATGATCCAAATTTCTAGGAAAGATTGATGTGACAAATCTTGATTGATCAGTTATGATACAGAAACTGAGCAGCAAAGATTTCAATGGAAAGACCCAACTTCAAAAATGGTTCAAATGGCTCTGAGCACTATGGGACTTAACTTCTGAGGTCATCAGTCCCCTAGAGCTTAGAACTACTTAAACCTGACTAACCTAAGGACATCACACAACACCCAGTCATCACGAGGCAGAGGAAATCCCTGACCCCGCCGGGAATCGAACCCGGGAACCCCGGACCCAACTTCACCGAGGGCGAAAAGACCTCGGATAAGAAAATCATGATTCAAAATTCGTGAAATTGTGTATATTTACTGGGTTCCTGAAGGTCACATTACTTATCAACATTACTGCCTTGAGGTTCTTCCTCAACTCCGTGCGAAAATAAGAAAAAAAGACCGGAATAGTGGAAGAACAAGCCATGCGTCCTGCATCAAGACAACGCATCGGCTCATACTGCAATGTCCGTTAAGAGTCTTCTAGCGAAGTACAGCATCCCGTTGTTAGAACAAAAAATGGTTCAAATGGCTCTGAGCACTATGGGACTTAACTTCTGAGGTCATCAGTCCCCTAGGACTTAGAACTACTTAAACCTAACTAACCTAAGGACATCACACACATCCATGCCCGAGGCAAGATTCGAACCTGCGACGGCAGCGGTCGCGCGGTTCCAGACTGTAGCGCCTAGAACCGCTCGGCCGTTGTTAGAACACCCACCTTATTCGCCTGACCTAGCACCATGTGACTTTTACCTATTTCCCAAGGTCAAATTTGTATTAAAAGGACCAAGAATTCAGTCGGTTGAAGCAGTGACAGAAAAAGCGGCACGCGTCGTCAAAGGAGGGCACAGAGGAAGACTTCCAGCACTGTTTCCATCAAAGGAAAATTCGCATGGAGCGTTGTAGAGACAGAGGATGGGAGTATATGGAGGATGCCAGTAACTAAATATGTGTTGTTGTTGTGGTCTTCAGTCCTGAGACTGGTTTGATGCAGCTCTCCATGCTACTCTATCCTGTGCAAGCTTCTTCATCTCCCAGTACCTACTGCAACCTACATCCTTCTGAATCTGCTTAGTGAATTGATCTCTTGGTCTCCCTCTACGATTTTTACCCTCCACCCTGCCCTCCAATGCTAAATTTGTGATCCCTTGATGCCTCAAAACATGTCCTAACAACCGATCCCTTCTTCTAGTCAAGTTGTGCCACAAACTTCTCTTCTCCCCAATCCTATTCAATACCTCCTCATTAGTTACGTGATCTACCCACCTTATCTTCAGCATTCTTCTGTAGCACCACATTTCGAAAGCTTCTATTCTCTTCTTGTCCAAACTGGTTATCGTCCATGTTTCACTTCCATACATGGCTACACTCCATACAAATACTTTCAGAAACGACTTCCTGACACTTAAATCTATACTCGATGTTAACAAATTTCTCTTCTTCAGAAACGCTTTCCTTGCCATTGCCAGTCTACATTTTATATCCTCTCTACTTCGACCATCATCAGTTATTTTACTCCCTAAATAGCAAAACTCCTTTACTACTTTAAGTGTCTCATTTCCTAATGTAATTCCCTCAGCATCACCCGATTTAATTTGACTACATTCCATTATCCTCGTTTTGTTTTTGTTGATGTTCATCTTATATCCTCCTTTCAAGACACTGTCCATTCCGTTCAACTGCTCTTCCAAGTCCTTTGCTGTCTCTGACAGAATTACAATGTCATCGGCGAACCTCAAAGTTTTTACTTCTTCTCCATGAATTTTAATACCTACTCCGAATTTTTCTTTTGTTTCCTTTACTGCTTGCTCAATATACAGATTGAATAACATCGGGGAGAGGCTACAACCCTGTCTCACTCCTTTCCCAACCACTGCTTCCCTTTCATGCCCCTCGACTCTTATAACTGCCATCTGGTTTCTGTACAAATTGTAAATAGCCTTCCGCTCCCTGTATTTTACCCCTGCCACCTTCAGAATTTGAAAGAGAGTATTCCAGTTAACATTGTCAAAAGCTTTCTCTAAGTCTACAAATGCTAGAAACGTAGGTTTGCCTTTTCTTAATCTAGCTTCTAAGATAAGTCGTAAGGTTAGTATTGCCTCACGTGTTCCAACATTTCTACGGAATCCAAACTGATCCTCCCCGAGGTCCGCTTCTACCAGTTTTTCCATTCGTCTGTAAAGAATTCGCGTTAGTATTTTGCAGCTGTGACTTATTAAACTGATAGTTCGGTAATTTTCACATCTGTCAACACCTGCTTTCTTTGGTATTGGAATTATTATATTCTTCTTGAAGTCTGTGGGTATTTCGCCTGTCTCATACATCTTGCTCACCAGATGGTAGAGTTTTGTCATGACTGGCTCTCCCAAGGCCATCAGTAGTTCTAATGGAATGTTGTCTACTCCCGGGGCCTTGTTTCGACTCAGGTCTTTCAGTGCTCTGTCAAACTCTTCACGCAGTATCTTATCTCCCATTTCATCTTCATCTACATCCTCTTCCATTTCCATAATATTGTCCTCAAGTACATCGCCCTTGTATAAACCCTCTATATACTCCTTCCACCTTTCTGCCTTCCCTTCTTTGCTTAGAACTGGGTTGCCATCTGAGCTCTTGATATTCATACAAGTAGTTCTCTTCTCTCCAAAGGTCTCTTTAATTTTCCTGTAGGCAGTATCTATCTTACCCCTAGTGAGACAAGCCTCTACATCCTTACATTTGTCCTCTAGCCATCCCTGCTTAGCCATTTTGCACTTTCTGTCGATCTCATTTTTGAGACGTTTGTATTCCCTTTTGCCTGCTTCATTTACTGCATTTTTATATTTTCTCCTTTCATCAATTAAATTCAATATTTCTTCTGTTACCCAAGGATTTCTATTAGCCCTCGTCTTTTTACCTACTTGATCCTCTGCTGCCTTCACTACTTCATCCCTCAGAGCTACCCATTCTTCTTCTACTGTATTTCTTTCCCCCATTCCTGTCAATTGTTCCCTTATGCTCTCCCTGAAACTCTCTACAACCTTTGGTTCTTTCAGTTTATCCAGGTCCCATCTTCTTAAATTCCCACTTTCTTGCAGTTTCTTCAGTTTCAATCTGCAGTTCATAACCAATAGATTGTGGTCAGAATCCACATCTGCCCCTGGAAATGTCTTACAATTTAAAACCTGGTTCCTAAATCTCTGTGTTACCATTATATAATCTATCTGATACCTATTAGTATCTCCAGGATTCTTCCGGGTATACAACCTTCTTTTATGATTCTTGAACCAAGTGTTAGCTATGATTAAGTTATGCTCTGTGCAAAATTCTACAAGGCGGCTTCCTCTTTCATTTCTTCCCCCCAATCCATATTCACCTACTATGTTTCCTTCTCTCCCTTTTCCTACTGACGAATTCCAGTCACCCATGACTATTAAATTTTCGTCTGCCTTCACTACCTGAATAATTTCTTTTATCTCGTCATACATTTCATCAATTTCTTCATCGTCTGCAGAGCTAGTTGGCATATAAACTTGTACTACTGTAGTAGGCATGGGCTTTGTGTCTATCTTGGCCACAATAATGCGTTCACTATGCTGTTTGTAGTAGCTAACCCGCACTCCTAATTTTTTATTCATTATTAAACCTACTCCTGCATTACCCCTATTTGATTTTGTATTTATAACCCTGTAATCACCGGACCAAAAGTCTTGTTCCTCCTGCCGCCGAACTTCACTAATTCCCACTATATCTAACTTTAACCTATCCATTTCCCTTTTTAAATTTTCTAATCTACCTGCCCGATTAAGGGATCTGACATTCCACGCTCCGATCCGTAGAATGCCAGTTTTCTTTCTCCTGATAACGACGTCTTCTTGAGTAGTCCCCGCCCGGAGATCCGAATGGGGGACTATTTTACCTCCGGAATATTTTACCCAAGAGGACGCCATCATCATTTAATCATACAGTAAAGCTGCATGTCCTCGGGAAAAATTACGGCTGTAGTTTCCCCTTGCTTTCAGCCGTTCGCAGTACCAGCACAGCAAGGCCGTTTTGGTTAATGTTACAAGGCCAGATCAGTCAATCATCCAGACTGTTGCCCCTGCAACTACTGAAAAGGCTGCTGCCCCTCTTCAGGAACCACATGTTTGTCTGGCCTCTCAACAGATACCCCTCCGTTGTGGTTGCACCTACAGTACGGCCATCTGTATCGCTGAGGCACGCAAGCCTCCCCACCAACGGCAAGGTCCATGGTTCATGGGGGAAGACTAAATATGTATGTTTTTGAAATAGTTCCGGTATTTTGTAGCAACACCTCGTATGTAGCCTCTGTATGTCACATACGAATGTGGGCCTGAAAAAAACTCGAGAAAAATCAAGGGAAATATGCCGTAAGAGATTGGTTGCAATTATCAATATTTATTTTGAAGGGTCGTTTGTTGATTAAGAAAGATGGAAAATATGTTAAACGGTCTGAAAACGTTGAACAAAAATGTGTCAATCACTTTGAACTTCAGCGGCTGCAGAACAACTGGCACAGTACTGTTGACATTAATAAGTTAAAGCAGAAAAAACATGCGAGTCGTGAGTATTAAATGTCTGAGTCGAGTCGACAGGTGGCGCGACGCAGACGTTTTCAGGTGGGAGAGCCAGCCGCCGCTCGGCTGATTCCGTCACGCCTCCGCAACTGTCGGCAGCCACCTCGCAGCTTCCGGTGCCCCAGTTTCGGGCTCTGCGAAACGCGGCAGGGTTTTTATTCCAGCGGCTGACGTCACGCAGCGCAAAGCCGGCGGTGCGGCTTCATCTGCGCGGCCGGCCCCTGGCGTCACCTTAGCGAGATGAAACCGCCGCCAAGGCCGGCCTGCAGCAGCCACCGCCGACTGCAGTCGCATCCCTGCGGGCTCTGCGCTGCGGCGCCGGCCGCCTTCCGCCAATAACGTTGGAGGAGAACTCCCCGCTCGGTCCGTTAGAGTCATTCTCCGGCGTTCTACCGCGGGCGGCAGACACTAGGGAAGTATTGTTCACTTCCTTCTCTTTCGTAAGGGAAATACGTTACTCGCTCATCCTGCTCTCTCTTTTGTTTTCGTAACTTCGCGGTAAGGATTTCCTGTTTTTCCTAGCTTCCTATCTGAGTACTAAGACAGGCACGTGTTTCTTCCAAACATCTGCTCCTCGCTCAGGCGTTCTCAGTCACTGTTGCTCAGCACTTAGTGGACTTTCGCGGACACTCTGGAGCCGCGGGGAATTAGCCGAGCGGTCTGAGGCGCTGCAGTCATGGACTGTGCGGCTGGTCCCGGCGGAGGTTAGAGTCCTCCCTCGGGCATGGGTGTGTGTGCTTGTCCTTAGGATAATTTAGGTTAAGTAGTGTGTAAGCTTAGGGACTGTTGACCTTAGCAGTTAAGTCCCATAAGATTTCACACACATTTTTGACACTCCGGACACGTGGAAGCACCTAAACCCATTACCGTGCCTAATACGCTGCATGAAAACCGTTGGCATTCAAAACAGCTTCCAATCGTCTGGGAATGGATAAATACAGGTCCTGTCTGATTTTCAAGGAAGTCTAACATTCCTCCAGCGCCTGCTGAGTGTCCGAGCGGTTCTAGGCGCTATAGTATGGAACCGCGCGACCGCTACGGTCGCAGGTTCGAATCCTGCCTCGGGCATGGATGTGTGTGATGTCCTTAGGTTAGTTAGGTTTAAGTAGTTCTAAGTTCTAGGGGACTGATGACTTCAGCAGTTAAGTCCCATAGTGCTCAGAGCCATTTGAACCATTCCTCCAGCAAAACAATGGCAAGCTCAGGTAACGATGATAGAGGTGGATGGTGATGACGCACCCTTCTCTCCAGACCACAAACGCACAATAATATTGAGATATGCTGACTCTGGTGGTCAGGGGAGATGCGACAGTTCATCCTCGAGCTCTTAGAACGAGTCCTGGACGATCTGAGCTGTGTGAACAGGGTTTGCAGAATCGGAGTCAATTGGCTCCTTCACTGCGGGAAAGATCTCAAAATAGGCGCCGGTTGGGTTTAGTGTGACGAATCTCCGTCACCACTCGGCAACAGGAGGAAACGGTTTGTAAGACAGTAGGATGCTTATTAATTAAGTAGCCTTGCTAGATGTGAGATTACTTAACAACCAGTCATACTCACTAGTGGGAATACTGCAGCTTTCCTTTTTCAGTCTTATGTTTCGTTTCCTCACAAACACCTTCGACCTCAGAGCCACATCTCTAATTCAACACCTTTCTACCAAGTTATCTGTAAATCAACTTTTTCGTAAAATCTTTACGAAGAATATACCCAACGGCCAGCAATTAGGTGGATAAATTATACCTTTGTCTGAACATCAGTGTATAGGGTGAGTTAAAAAGGACTTCATAATTTTGGAGTGATATAGAAATTTATTGAGATACCTTACAGAATCGGTAAATGTGTCATTTTGTAGAGAACAACCTCAAGTGCCACATGAAAGTGTCAAGTGTCATTTTAGTTCGCTGTGACTACCATTTGTGATGCGGTAGACATCGCACCGGTAATCAGCTTCTTCCTACACTCGTTGCAGCAAATCGGGCGTAACTTCAGCAACGGCAGCGTAGATTCGATTTTTCGCGTCGGTGAAATGTTTTAGTTGGGGAGGCACATACACACGGCTTGTAATGAAACCCCAGAGAAAGAAACCCAGTGGCGTCAAGTCTCGGGAGCGAGGTTGCCCTGCAATTGGTCCTTCGCGGCCAATCCACCGGCCTGGGAAGCGATTGTCGAGGCAACCTGCAACTTCCGTGAGGAAATTCGGTGGTGCACCGTCTTGCTGGTATTAAACCATCCCATCTCGGTCATCTTCAGCCATAAGTGGAATTAAAAAGTTTTAAAGCATACCCAGATACGCCTTACCAGTGACAGTTATCTCCATGAAGAAGAAATGGCCGTATATTTTCAATTTGCTGAGGGGACAGAACACATTAACTTTTGGGCTGTCACGAACGTGTTCCGGGTTTGCATGTGGCTTTTCGCTGCCCCATATTCTGCTGTTGTGGGTGTTCATCATGCCACTGATATGAAATGTTGACTCATCGCTGAAGATTATTGTATTCAAGAATGTCTCGTCGTCATCTATCGGATCCGACATTTCCGCACAGAATTACCCACGAGCAACCTGATCTGCATCACTAATGTTCTGTGCCACTGTGAATGTGTATGATTCTCCGTAGTACTCGCCAAACAGTCTTTTTCAGAATGCCAGTCTCGCGAGACGCATGTCTCGTTGATTTTTGTGGGCTGTGGCCAAAGCTCTCCCTAATCTGTTCGACATAATCATCAACACGCGGTTGATTTGTTATGTCGCAGTGAACAACCCCCTTTCAACAGATATTTTGTGCCAAGAATAAATTTTACGGCCGCCTGGAGGTTCTTTAACGCAGTTGGTGCGAAATTTACGCCGACGAACAGTTGCTGCAGAGTTCGTTTCATGAAACCAAACCAAGCGGCGAGCACACTCCGCACCATTTTAGCTGTGCACTACGCCGGCGCTCCCGGTGGCGGAACGGGTTACTAATTAGTGAATCAAACTCCGAGCTTGTTTGCTACAAAGTGACACGTCTATCGATTCTGTAAGTTATCTCAATTTCTGTATCATTCCAAAGTTGTAAAGTACTTTTTGACTCCTCCTATATTTTTTCAAAATTTAAATTGATTGCAGCCTATCAATTACATTTCACTGTATCTGCGTCAAAGCAGTGTTCTACGCAAACATGGTATGTAACAGGTGACCAACCGAAAACAACTGAGCACATTTACGTGTATGTATGTTATGTCTGATGACGAGGGGCGGCATTCAGAACGTATTACTGGAAACAAAGGCTTGCTGTAATTAACTGGTAATGCCACATGCAGTTGTCCTTTCGAGTTATATTATGTGACAACGACGATGGTTTTGATTATGTTTTTTTGCTCTGCTGTCAACATAGCGCGCTAGCTGTGTACACACTTACTTTCCATCATGATGGTTTGTGTGTTGTGCTGAAAAGTGTATGTAGTACTGAAAGCAGTAGAAGAGCAGATTCACTAACAGTTAAAAAAAAAAAAAAAAAAAAAAAAAGAAGGGCGCATGTGGTGCATGAACAACACACTTTTAGCTCTGGATATGCTTCATAATGAACTGAGGCTCATAGCGTTTTCTTTTTATTCATGTGCACACAATCGTAACATCAAACTCGTCAATACACCATTATATATAAGATCAACAAATTCACGTTATCGTGTTACCACGATGCCTGTATATAGCCATTTTCGGTTTCCAAAATTTTTCAACCACCGTGATGCAGTCTTTTTCTCTTGCAACAACTTGAAAGCAGTCTTCTTCAAAGAATTAAAGACCCAAAGCTGTGCAGTCAGATACATGGCATCTCACTGACTATCAGGTCGTGTGGATCTGTGAGGCTTGCCCAACAGCCAAAGTATACCTTATTCACACAGCCTCGTCAAGTGGAATTGTACTTCAGTTATGACAAGATGCGACCTATATAGATTTCCAGCATTAGGCTACGATGGTAGACGTGCACTACCTTGTGTATTTCGTTGAGTTCCTACCATGTTCGAATAATATACTGTTGTGTATGACGACAGTGTTTTGCACAGAGCCACGACTAGTGTAATGAACAAACGCAAGGGCTTCTGGGAATACCACCACGCACACGTGACGTGTTCAACGCTGTTCTTTGTGGTAAGCTTCACAGCTGGTTGCATATACTGCCAGAAACAATTTTCTTCATCTACATTAAAAGTTAATTTCTTTGTTTTTCAGCTTGGCACGTTAAGCGTTGTCGAAAATTGCTCTCTCTTATTGTGATGGAATTTATTCGCTTAACCCTGTGATCCACTGGAGGTGAAACTGAACTACATCGTAATGAGTGTCGTCCCATTCATATATTAGTTACTGTGTCCTCAATCTGGAACGTCAGTGCGAGAATAGACCAGTGTTATAGTTTTCTATTTAAAAAGAATGTGCTTAGTAAGTAGTGACAATTAATTTATTCACCACATACGTGTTTCAGGTCAGTTTCCAGCACGATTATTTGTGTGGCCGAAATTCATAGTGGCAACGGGCCTACAGAAACATGTAATGTGGAGTGTAAATTTATTCACAGTGGCGGAACTTAAACGTTCATTTTACAAATGCTAATCCTCAGGCTGTCACCGTCGACACCATTCCATCTTTTCAAGATGGATAACAGTAAAAATATGCTTAATACTCAAATCGAAGAAAAAATAAACAGTCCAGGCTACAATTCTCAATTCAATAATGGCTAATGTCTGTAGATCGTCTTCGTGGTGCAGTGGATAGAGCAAAACATACCAAAACACGCTATTCAACGAAAATCTGTAAACAAAAGGAGATGTTTCCTTCGATGTAACTGTCGCTGTAACTTGAGATTCGTTCTGGTTTATTAGTAGAAAATTTTTGACAAATCGTAATTCGCCACAACGGCTGCTTGTCACTTTATTAAAACTTCCAGTTTCGGCCAAATACCAGACGTTCCTCGGGTTGAAAAAGTTACATCAATTATAGGATGTGCAGCCAGTAATGATCACTTGTATCTACATAAACATATTGTAATTGTATCAAAATTGTAGAATCCAGGAAAGAACCCCATTTACACATCAGGCAATATATGAACACAGCGAAGCCATAAAGCATCATGATTGACGCGTGTCCTGTGATTAATTTCGTCTTTTCCTTCTTTAGGATGCTCTGTTGTTTGGCTTAAAGTCGTAGTTGTAATAGTCACATACACTTACAGTGGTAAATCATGAATTTTAAAAAATGTGTAAGCTGTATAAACCTCTCCTTCAAACAATGTGTGCTATAATTTTGGATTACGTGTGTTAACTGGGACGTGAAAGAAACACCTGTTACTTACGCGACTGTTTTCTGAAGTCTTTGGTCCATTTGCTCGAGAATACGGTAGACTATCTCCACTTTCATTGTTCTGAGTTGCCTTCACGCAAATTTTACTGCGTCGTTCCAAGTGTGCCCTGCTTTAAATCACCTGGCACGCCGCCGTAATCTCGCTGCTAACGCAACAAGGCGACAGCGATCCAGATAGGGCGTTTTGTTGTCGCAAGTGCTGCAGAGCTTACGCAGTTCCTGGCGCTCCCGTTTCGGAACTCGGTTATGACTCACTGCTTTTACTAGCTGCACGCAGCAGTAAAAATTCCCGGCTAGACGATAACGCGCAGCGCGCGTAGGCAGACGCGGGCTCCGGCGTGCTACACGGGTCGGCCCCGCTGCGGCGTGCGAGCTAGTAGAAAGAAATGACCTGCAGAGTGTGTGGCGGGTCCCGTTAAGGGTCAATGGCCGAGGAGGACAGTGGTGCGTGTCTTCAGAATAAGGACGGTGTCCTGTTCGGAGGGAACGTCAGGAGTAATCATGCTAAGCATTTTAACTCGACTTTTAGATTGTTAATATCGAACTCTGGTTTTCATATGCTAATTAATGGTGTAGTTTCGGTTGTTCAGCCGAGTTGGTATTACTCGCTAACTCTATTGCAAGAAAACAGAGAAGTTTTGTTGATGTCGCGCCGGCTATTTGTTTATTTATTGTTTCAAATTTATTGGTCTTTGGCGTTAACCATTTAGCTATAGAAGTGAGTAACGGCAGATTCGGTGTACAGTATCATGCGCACTGAACCGCCAAAGAATCTGGTACTGGCATGCGTATTCAAAAACAGAACTATGTAAGCAGGCAGAATACGGCGCTGCGGTTGGCAACGCCTATATAAAACAACAAGTATCTGGTGCAGTAGTTAGATCGGCTACTGCTGGTGCAATGGCAGATTATCAAGATTTGAGTGAGTTTGAACGTGGGCTTGTCAGCGCACGAGCGATGGGACACAGCATCTCCGAGATAGCGATGAAATGGGGATTTTCCGTACGGCCATTTCAGAGTGTACCTTGACTATCAGGAATCCGGTGAAACATCAATCCTCCGACATCGCGGCAGCCGGAAAAAGATCCTGGAAGAACGGGACCAACGACGACTGAAGAGAAATCGTTCAACGTGATAGAAGTACAACACTTCCGCAAATAGCTGACGATTTCAGTGCTGGGCCATTAACAAGTGTCACGTGCGAACCATTCAACGAAACATCATCGATATGGGCTTTCGGAACCGAAGAGCCACTCGTGTACACTTGATGACTACACGACACAAAGCTTTACGCTTCGATTGGGCTCGTCAACACCGACATTGGGCTGTTGATAACTGGAAACATGTTGCCTGGTCGGACGAGTCTCGTTTCAAATTGTATCGAACGGATGGATGTGTACGGGTACGGAGACAACCTCATGAATCCACGGACCCTGCACGTCAGCAGGGTCTGTTCAAGCTGATGGAGCTCTGTTATGGTGTGGGGCTTGTGCAGTTGGAGTGATATGGTACCCCTGATACGTCTAGATACGACTCTGACAGATGACGCGTATATAAGCATCCTGTCTGATCACCTGCATCCATTCATGTCCAATGTGCATTCCGACAGACTTAGGCAATTCCAGCAGGACATTGCGACACGCCACACGTCCAGAATTGATAAGAGTGTCTCCAGGAACACTCTTCTGAGTTTAAACATTCCGCTGGCCACCAAATTCCCCAGACATGAACATTATTGAGCATATCTGGGATGCCTTGCAACGTGCTATTCAGAAGATATCGCCACCCCCTCATACTTTTAAGGATTTATGGAAAGCCCTGCAGGATTCATGGTATTCATCACTACTTCAGACGTTAGTTGAGTCCGTGCTACATCGTGCTGCGGCACTTGGTGCTTGGTGGGGCCCTACATGATATTACGCAGGTGTACCAGTTTTTTTGGCATTACATATTACATTAACACCAGTTAAACCTCGTGGCACACTGTGTACATTTAACACAGTCCATATATCACTACTTCTCACGCAGCATCCTTTGTGTGTGAAGTAAAACTTGATGCCCGCCTCTTACAGAAACAGGGTAGTACTGACATAGTCTCTTGTGGACAGCTGTCGAAATAGGTCCGTCACAGGTGTGGGTTGGGGAATTCCTGCCCTGATCGAAGTCCTGAGAAACTTACGGTGTTGTCTTCCATAACGTGAACACCCTAGAAGCACATGATTGATGACTACAATCTCAGTTGGGTGGACTTCGCAGTACAGAGATGGCTGAACTTTCATCCTATAGAGATGTGAAGGATAACAGCCTGATCTAGCCGAATGCACAGTATAGTAGTAGTAGTAGTAGTAGTAGCAGTATGATGTCTGGACAGCTTGATTTAAGAGAACCAGGTTTTTTGTGGAGTGCTCTCCTACTCGTATATTGTGGCATAATATCTTCCTTTGGACTCTAGTGGTATCTCCAACGTCTGCGACCATTCTTAAAGAACTTTTCTCTTTACGCTAGCAACAAAATCTCTATGGCGAAGACAAAGGTACTATAGCTGGCTATCAATCATGCTTTGTTTCGCCAGGCTTTTTACCAGCTGGTTACATGAGATATCAGAGTGGCCAGCTACTTATAGCGGAGTTCGACTCCCGGTGACCGCTACGACCTGTAATGCTCTGTTGTTTTTCAGAGTGTGCACTGGTGTTATTCCGTAAAAGGCACCTTCTCTCAGTTTTCCAGCTCTGGTGGATGAGATGGCCGGCGAGACCTTAAATAAGTGAGTGCCAGACCCTAACACTTGTTTACATTGCGATCTCCGTCCTTGTTTATTAGGTTTGCCGATGTTTTCATTTCGAAAGGCTCCTTGATTACGCTACCCAGAAACTGGGCGTTTTCAGTGTGAAAAAAGGAAGGAAGGAAGGAAGGAAAAAAAGAAGTTTAGGAATTAACTTCCCGTCCACATTGAGATCACTAGAGACGGAATGTTAGAAGGATGGAGGAGGAAATCGGCAGTACTCTTTCAAGGGAACCATTTCTGCGTTTCCCTGGAGCGATGAAACTGCTTGTGCGTCTTCTTGACTGTTCCATTCGTCTTCACCACCTAACACATAGCACATTTGCATGGAACGCGATACACACCTGCCTTTCGAAGACCTAGAGGATCTACTTCAAAGTTACAAAGAAGACTGTTTATCTCTGTTGGCGGGACCGAAATACATTAGCACACACGATGCATAACATTATCCTTCGTGGAAGCCCGCAGGTCTTTGTACAGGGAGATGCAACTTTGATTGGGCTCAGTCCTTCCTTTCTTTTCCTTGTGTTAGCATAAGGAAACAATTTCTCGTCACCAATAACGATACAAGATACGAATGGTCGTGTTGTTCACCAGCCAATTGATGACGAGCATGGAGAGATGCACACATGGCCACCCGCTGATTCTTGTAATTTTGGCTTAGAGCATTCTGTACACATACACTCGATTTTTGAACCTGCACCATTGCACGTAAATGCCTTACGATGACGGGATGATCAAAGTTCATCACATTTGCCAGTTCTCCAGTAAACTGACGTGGACCATCGTGGATTAATGCGTTTAAACGACCTCCAGAAAAATCCGAAGGTCTTCCTGAACGTGGAGAGCCGCTAATATCAAAATTATCGTCCTTAAACCCATTTTCTTGCCGTGATCTCTCCACTGGAATTATCCCCATACACAGCGCAAATGTTTCTGGTTGCCTCCGCTGCTGTCACCCCTCCATTGAACTTAAACAGAAGATTATGTCGGAAATGTTCCGATTTCTCCACTTGGGTGATGATGTATTCTCGTCAGTACTCGTGCTTCTGCATGCCGTCGTAGCAAAACATGGTTTGATTTAGACCTGACCTCCTTTCATTTTAAATAAGAGCTAACTACATCGTCGTGAATTCACGCTTTAAATCCCTGTCCGGCCTGCCATCGAGATTTAAGTTTTCCGTTACTTCCTAAATCGCATAAGGCGAAAGGGCACTGCCGATTTCCTTTTTCAGACTTCCCTAAACCGAACTTTTGCTCCACTCCTAATGAACTCTATAATACTCCTTTCCTTTCTATCGTGATTTTTTTTTTCAAACTACGCGCGTGATTCATTCCCGTTTCATCGCGTAGAATACGGAAGAGTCTTGATGTGGCAAAAGCATGACACATATTCTAAAATAAAAAGTCCTCTTGGAATGACAAAATAATGACCACGTTTTCACTGGATACGCGCCGGTTGATATACGTTTACATAGTTACCGTATTAAATGCAATTGGGTGTCTGGTTGCAGAATGTGCTGGCAGTTTACCGAAGCTTTTTGGGAATAAAAGTCGCTGCAAATGTTTTCGATTTCCGAAGGTAAATTACGTCGCATTTGGATCGCAGTAACGAGCGAGCACGGGCACGCTGGAATGCGCGGCGGATTCCACCGTTGGCGGCGACCAGCGCTGGCCGATATTCGCCGACCGAGTAATACGGGGCGTGTGCCAGCCCGTCCGCGCTCTGTGCTCTCAGCACATTAAAATCGCCCGTCCAAATCCGTTAATTAAAACTGCCGTTTCGCCTGTCCGCTTCTCCCTTTCAGTTTCGTGTGCCACAGATAAAGGGAAATATTTACTCACGGTATAAATACCATTAGGCTGAACTGATGGGTGAGATGGAGTTTGCCGTCGACAGGGCCGACAGAGAGATGACGACCACGTGCCGGGCTCCGCCGGAGATATGATTTGCGCTGACGAATCCATTCGTTCCAGGCGATTCTGACTGGTCTACATTTACCTAAAGGTACTTTTTTCGTTTTCTATGCCTCGGCGCATTTGCGCTGCTAGACGAAAAATTATGGCACTGTGAATCAAATTGAAAGAACGTTCTTCTGGGGCATTGCCTGCCAGGCCCGTAGTTTTGGAAAACACATGCTGAATCGGATGTGAGGAGGAAAGGAGACAGATGAAGCTGGGGCAGGAATAGTCCTAACAGAAAAGTCTTCTTTTTTTTTTAGTATTCTGCGGGTAATTGTGTGTTCGTTTATTTTAATCGTTCTCTTCGTATTTTTAATTTCCGTGACGTGCGTAAGAGAGACACCATTCTACATTTTCGAGACTCAGTGAGGTTTCTGGGCCCCATTTCTGACTCCTAACTGTCGTGAGAGGCCTGCAAGACAGAACCCAGAAGGCACTGAATATTACAAAATGCGTTGGATGCAGATCTTTGGGTGCAGACAGGGCGCGTCCACTCCAGTTTCATAGGGCTTTTGTGCATCCACGACTAGATTATGGATAATAATAAGCTGCACCTCGTAAAGCCCACTACGCGGCCCTGGCGTACCCCCTTTCAGCCGCGAAGACAGGACGAGGTCCTCCCTACTCGTCTTCACATGGGCCACAGTCCTCTGACGCATGGCGCGTGCGTCGACCCTCCAATGTGTGGTCTTTGTGACGTCCAGATCAGTGTACACCACATTTTACTAGACTGTTTATTTTCGGACAAAAGAGCAGGCAGATTTGCCCTCTGTTTTAAGTGACATTGGAACGAATGTGGTTAGAGTTTTAACGCTTCGTGATCTGTCCAAAGTGTTTGCGCAAGTTCTAGGGAGATGATCTTAATGTGTTAACAGGATGACTTCCTGACTCACGTTTTTTTTTTTATACGTGGTCAGCCAGTGATATTTCTTTGTGCCTTTCTTTTAGCTCTTCTGTGGTTTCACTTCTGTTTCTATCTCGTATGAAGCCCTTTCATTCTTCTCCGTTGTATCAAAGCCTGTGAGATAGAGTGATTGTGTGCGTCAACGTGAGTGAGGTGGGAGTGAGTGAATGAGTGTCATTTTATAGGTTTCCTAACACTGTACGATAACAATTTAGTTATTTTGTCCACGTTCTTTTTTTGTAATATGTGTTAGGGCGCTGATAACATCGACGTTGAACGCGCGTAAGGTCCAAACACACACACACACACACACACACACACACACACACACACAGAGAGAGAGAGAGAGAGAGAGAGAGAGAGAGAGGGGGGGGGGGGGGGGAATAGTTCTCCGGGATGTGTTATTGTTCTGTAAAGTTACAGCACACGCAAAGTCAGTAAAAGTACTACCTGATCAAAAGTATCGGGACTCTTATTAATGAGCGTTAATACGGCGTATACCCGCCCTTCGTCTTTAAGGTGGTTTAAACGATGTTCTGACTCATACGAAAGGTGTTTCATTTCGTTCAGGTCAGGACTCCGAAGGGGCCAGTCGTTTTCACGAATGTTATTGTCCACAGACCATTGCCTCACAGATGTCGCTTTGTGACAGGGAGCATTCTCATGCTGACCCAAACGACCATCGCGGCCCAACTGCTCCTCTATTGTACTCAGTGCACACTGCTATAAAATGCGTTCACATCCCTCTGAATTCAGTCTTTTCTTAAGCATAACAAGGAGACCAGAGCCTGACCATCTCCTCCGTACTGCGCTGTTGGCACCACACATGATGCAAACCCTTCCATCGGATTGCCACAGGGTCGACTGGGTCTAGCCTGCTGCACACAAGATGAACTTCATCACGGAACAGAAAACGCGTTGGAAGTGGTCACATTTTGGGCCAATGTAATACAGTCATAAATTTGTATAATATGTCTGATACGAGAATAAATAAAAATCAGAAGCAGTGGGTGGAAAGCTGGAGGACAAAACTGGAAGGCCCCGGACATTAAAGAGGAGAGCCAGCCTCTGATAGTGAACTCTGTACCCTGTGTGGCGAACATTGGACGGGACGGGGGTGGCTGGTGTGGGGAATGAGGCGAGTCGCGGCATCCGCGCCGTCTGGTGCAGTGCCGCCTGCGGGATGAACACCAGAAGGTCTTTTTTGAAAGTAAATAACAAGGCCATTTCACCCGCAATTTTCTGCAAACAACTTCTTAAAACGATCACAGAAAAGAAAGAACAGTTGCCGACTCGTGTGGCGAAAAAGCAGGAAGTGAACGGAGCTTTTGCTCTTGTGTTGCGAAGAAGAATTTACCGCGCGAGTCTGAGAGTAGCAAGACGGCCTGCGAATGAGTTGCGGTAGCTCGTCACGACTGTCCGGATCGTTGCTGTGTGCACTGCATGAGTACACCGCTTTCCGTAACTACCGGAGAAGTCTTGGCAAACAATTCACACCGCGAACGCGACAGTCGGGTAGGTAGGCGCAAAACTAATAAGTTGTGTTAGTACTCGGAGAATTAGGCGAAGAAGCTTCTCGTCTTGACCGTGCTCTTACGACCATTGCTGAATATTTGATGGGAAATGCGGTGCTTGCCGAACTATCCCGTATTCCCAGGGCAGACAGTTAATATGTACGAGTGGACTAGGTTCCCGGGGGCGGATTCGTAAAATTGGTCGACAGTGCCTTGCACGCTTTAATGCTCTTAGATGGTACAAATGGCTCTGAGCACTATGGGACTTAACATCTGTGGTCATCAGTCCCCTAGAACTTAGAACTACTTAAACCTAACTAACCTAAGGACATCACACACATCCATGCCCGAGGCAGGATTCGAACCTGCGACCGTAATGCTCTTAGAGAACCACATTTTGTAGAGCATTACACTGACGCAGCGCGCTGTCTTCTTCCAATAGTAACATCAGAATGTTTGTTTTCTTATGTTTCTAGCGTGAAACACTGGGTTTCTTCTGATCTCTAAAGCATTAACGTAGGTCGTTCCGAAGTGAAGTCGCCGCTTGTTACCTATGTTGAAATAGATAACACATAAAGGTACATGACAGCTGAAATTTACTCAGCTCTTACAGTAACGCTATTGGAAACAGTTAGTTAATGAAGGCAAAAGGGCAAACAAATCTATTTTGCACTTCGAATTAGGCTGGGAGTTGAGAACTTTTAATAAATGATTTCAGATATATAACTTCGGCAGTGTTGTCTCCAGGATTTCTTCTATTGACTTGGTGTTAATAATGGTGTGGGTTTTTATCAGTTGCTCGAATGAAACGCTAGCCTCCTTTTTGGTTATTTAATCAATCCAAGAAAAATCTCTTCGTATGCTGGCGACATAGACGATACATAGTACTTTTATCATAACAGCGAAATCAAGCTTTCATCTGTGTAATCCAAAAACTGTTCACAATCGAAAATCAACCAGTCGCGAGTTACAGGCACGCTAGCACATTTCCTTCCTTACACTTCGTTGAAAACATGACGTTTCGACTCAGTTAACAAAACCAAAGATACACTTAAGCCAAAGATGGGCTTCCAAGGTAGAAATTTATGGATTATTTCAAATTATCATTTGTCTTAATATATTTCATTATTGTTTTTCTTTTTTTTCAAATCTATTTTTAATCAATTGTAAAGTACTTGGATGATTATTCTTCTCGGAGTTACAGCATTTACGTCTTCTGAACACAAAAAGTTACTCAAATAAACTTTGTAGTCAAAGCCTGCAAATGTCCGAAAGCCGAGCAGAAAGAAAGGGCTCCTTTGCCGAAACCAAAAGACACGTAATTGCACAAAAATAGTAGCGCAGTCTTCGCTCAAGTAATCAGGTACCGATAGATTCAACACTGGTCACAGAGCATCAGCCTAGGAACGCTGTACAACGTCCCAGGAGCGACCTAGCGTCATAGAATTCATCTAAACTGTGACAAAAATGCTTTCGAGGCGGTGCATAGAAACGGACTGAAGTTATGGAATTGCTAAATAACCTTTAGTTATGTTGCAGTGTCTCAACGGATGTGCTTAGATTCGAAATGAGGTCCACTGGAGCTGCGGGGGAGACTGGCAACCTTTGTAACAGGTTAAATTATAGAAATCAGTGTCTTGGTCGTTACGTATTAGTATATTATTATTCACGGCAGGTTTCGACTTTGCAGCTATCAGTAGAGCTAAAAATGAGAAAATGTGTAGAAAAAACACATCAACAGATTTACAAAACAATAAAAATGACTATTAAATGTGAGAAATCCAGTGAATTTAGCTACGACACGTAGGCGCGCAGTCAATATATAAAAGAACAAGAGCATGGAGTGTGTACTTAAAGATGAAGTAAAAGTTATAGTGTTTGGTGCTAGATGTGCTGGTAAAATACTCGTTACGAACAGTTCACCGTACGTATATATATTAAAAATTATAGACAGAACTGACTTTTACGTAGTTCTAAAATACAGAATAATCTGTATTTTTAAAACGCATAGTAAATTTAATAAGTGTAAAATTCATATTCAGTTTGTTTCACACGTGATAAGGAAACGCAAAGCAAGATAAAAATTAAAAGCATAGAAACAATACTTTCGGAGAGCAGCTAAAGTCGGAGTTTAGAAAATTGTCTTTAGCTGTCTTTATGATGTATAGAAAACGTTTATCATTGTAGTATTTTGTCAAAATTCTCCAATAGCCCCTTTAAAAGATAAAATTGCGAGTCCAGCACTTGCATACTTGGCTTACACCAAATAAATTCAGCTTGCTCATGTAAAAAATGAGTCATTTACTAACACGAGTCGGGTGTTTACGTAGAAAAAAAGGATAAGAGCGTCCATGACTGAAGTCACAAACATTGGCTACCAGCTGCGGAGCTGCTAATCGTCGACAGCGTGAAGACGCCTCGTTGAGGTTACAGCGTGCTGAGAGTAAAGGCAGCAAAATTCGTTCACCTCCTCATGCTACAACGTTCCGCACTAGCATTTGGCACAAGCCTCAAAGCACAGTAAATGCATTCGTAGGCTTCAATTACGTCTGATCGACGTACAGACAAACACTAGTGGCGTTTCTTGCAATGCTAAGACTGCAGCACTTACTGCTTAAAGTGATTTATCGAACAAGTAAGGGATCAGTTCCCACGCAAAGAACCGAATTGTTTAGTTCCAGGAGCAAATTATAGCTGTATGAAGCGATGTATTACCCAGTCGATCTGTTACTGTCAATCATCGACTACAGTGCACTCTGATCTGTATGCTCCTGAATTGAAAAACTATCAATGGGCGGACGTGCTGACTACAATTTGTATTTCCGATCTCACCTTCACCATTTTTATTCGTGTGTTGTAACGTAGAATAATATCGCGAAGTTACTGGAAATAATTTCGAATCACTCCTATGAAACTCTTACAGTTTTCAGCACCTACCGTAATTTATCACTCATCGTTTAGCGAAGTGAATGAAGAACAAACTGAAGCAAAGATCGCCGGCCGGAGTGGCCGAGCGGTTGTAGGCGCTACAGTCTGGAACCGCGCGACCGCGCCGGCCGCGGTGGCCGTGCGGTTCTAGGCGCTACAGTCCGGAACCGTGGAACTGCTACGGTCGCAGGTACGAGTCCTGCCTCGGGCATGGATGTGTGTGATGTCCTTAGGTTAGTTAGGTTTAAGTAGTTCTAAGTTCTAGGGGACTGATGACCTCAGAAATTAAGTCCCATAGTGCTCAGAGTCATTTGAACCATTTGCTACATTACTGCTGTGCCGTGTGTGGGATTCCTATCAGACAGGATGAACGAAGGGCATCGAAAAAATCAAAGGAGGACAGCTCGTTTTGTATTATCGCGAAATAGAGGAGAAAGTGTCATATCACGTATATAATAAGCGAGTTGGGATGCCAATCATTAAAACAAAGACGTTTATCTTTGCGGCAAGACCTTTTCACGAAGTTAATATCACCAGCTTTCTCCTCTGGATGTGAAAATATTTTACTGGCACCAACCTTCATAGGGAGAAATGATCATCACAATAAAGTAAGAGAAATTAGAGCTTGTACAGAAAGATTTAAGTGTTCGTGTTACCCACGCACGCTTAGAGAGTTGAACGGTAGAAAATAGTCTGAAGGTAGTTCGAAGAACCCTCTGCCAGGCAATTAAATGCGAACTGCAGCGCAGCCATACAGATGTAGATGCAGACGAAGAAGAGCAGCGTTTTACGTCACGGGATCTTTGTCTGCGAGAGTGCGACCAGTGCCAAACGCTGCAAGAGAGGCGCTGTGTATCACGTACACGTTTCCTATTGAAATTCCGAAAGAGTACTTTCCGGGAAGGGTCGGGCAGCGTATTGCTTCCTCCGACATACGTCTCGCGAAATGACGCTACGAAAAGATCCGAGAAAGTAAAACAGCCCGTACGGTCCCGCGCACCATTCCCAAATGAAACAAGGAAGGTGTGAAATGATAACGATGCCACACACCGGAAGTTGGCTTGCAGAGTATAGATATCCCCGCAAAGGCGCGACTGCGCTGCATAGATGCACTACAAATTCGGAACATTCGCTCCGGCGATGAAACGTGTTTTTCTAGTTCGGTGTGCCGCGAGCCCGCACTTGTTTGCAGGCACTCGACTGCTGGGCGGGAAACTCGCCAGCGGCCGGCCGAGCCGTTGATGCGAGTGCGTCGCCGGTGACAGCGGCGCGTAGTACGCACTCGGCCGCTGACCTCTTGCGCGGCCACGCCTGAATTATTGCACGCAACACCGACGTCCATCCAGCCGCCGACGGCTCCCGCCCACACACAAAGCCTCTCCAATTCGATTCCGCCACCGCGGCTGTCCCCGCCGGTATTACACTGTACTCTCACTGGTCGCTCGGGTTTCATTCTCCATCTGTTTTAGATACAGAACCCAATAATTCGTATTAAGTGTCACTCTTCCTTCGAGGAATGTTGCGTGTCATCTAAACGGTATATCTAACCGCATGTTGATGTGCTCGAAAGAATTAGCAGCATTTCCAGTAATAGTTTTGTTCATCCGTGGATCATTTTTTACAGAGATACTGGACGTGTCACAGTATTACAGTTTAAGAACAAAAACATAATTTACATATACAGGTATTTACATTCTTATAAACACAGACATTGTAACCTCCAATCATATATCCATGCCTAGAGGGGCTAAAATGACGATATAATATTTGTCTCCCTGTGCAGTATTCACGAATTGTGTGAGTGTCGTGGTTGTGACTACGTCACGTACGGAAGTTTGGATCGATCCTCGAGGCGTGCTCGGATATCTGAAGCGGTTGTGGAGTTTGACTGCTGATGGTGCCTGCAAAACGCTCACAACACCGTCAAACGCAAACCGAGTACCGTACAATCTTCGCAACTATGTACGTAGCGTTTTAGTTAACGATGTGGGGATGGAACCTGCACGTCGAATATGTAAAAGATGTGACTGTGTATTTGTAAGCAGCAGGTCATTCGAACTGAGCTAAGAGTGCACCTCTGCCTGACAAAGACATGATCAGCCTAAAAGATAAAATTTATCTTCAGAAATTTCACAAATTCACGGTTGAAGGCCACTTCATACCTCGTCTTCCTGAAAGACTCTGGTGGGCATCTAGCCAATCATGACCATAAAGCAGTTCCTAATGGCGGCGATGCAGAGTTATGTTGTAAAATGTCTTGAGCCTCTGGAAGCCATCGAAGTCCACATATAGAATGTTGAATATTCTCATGGTCGCTGCATTACGGATAGAGTGCTGCCTCGATGGACTCTGGGTATGTTATTTCTCCAGCACATCTGTAAACAAAAAGTGACAATCACTGGGGTACGTTCAGAAACATCTGAACATGTTGCTATGAGGCCTTCCCGTGTAACCAGGGTTGAACATTCACCATTTCTCGAGATTATGAAGATAGTTCACGTAGTACAGAAAAAATTCGCCACGAAGAGGTGACCTGTTGTTTAGATTGAGCAATTGATATCAAATTGTTTTTGACGGGTATCCTAATGATGCCCGTTACAAAGCATCAAAACAGCAGGCTTCAGTGCATTCGTCCAGAAAAAAGGTCTTCTCCACAACAGCAATCGTTATAGCGTCACACGATTTTTTTAATCAACCGACACCAACAAAAAACTTCGTTTTAATGCTGATGACTGAATTGGCTGCAAAGAGCACTGTGGTTAAGGATGCAATGAGAGTTGCCGCTGTGATGATAATCAACACCGCTGTATCAAGGAATACTGAGAAATATAGTGTTATCATCACAGATAAAGACGTAGATATTCTGGTATTGCTGAGAACATTAGCCTCTTCTTAAAACAACATTTCCACAAGAGTGGGAAGGTTAATTCCCCCACCGTTCCGTTCTCCTCAACATCGTGCAAATTCAGTCCACATGATATTACTTCTCGTCACGCAGCAGATGCGTGAGACAATACTTCTGTCCTCGTTGGACAAGGGAAGAAGGAAGTCACTACCATTTACGAGAAAACCCCTAGTTGGTATTTTAAAACAGTCGGCAAATTTCTGAAGCAGAAGAAATGTGTCTTGTGACAGTGTACGGTAGAGCCATTAACAGAAATACGCTGTACGATCTTTGTTACTAGCAATTCTCATAGTCTGTTGACCCAAATTCCAACTCGTGAAACTGACGCCTCCTCGAGGCGCCGCCCAGTACCGTGCTTTTCGTGCCTACGAACAAGTGTAGGTATGGGTAGGTACCGAAAGGATTCCATCAGTTTCGGGCTGGACGCTAACAAGAGCAGCCGTGATTCCCACAATAGCGAAAAATTCAGCTCTGTGCTCCCTGCAGAAAATAATTTCTTGCAACCGTACGAAAAGTTGTAGCACAAAGGCCCGCAGTTTCAAAAAAGCAGGAGTCGGAGCTCTGCTACTGACAAACACTATTGTGCCCCTTGTATGCGAGAGTTGACCGCTGTCGTACCCCGACGTAAAGTACGCTGAGAGGGACTACGACGACGGGGAAACCGTAACGGACGACATCATCGCTGAGGAGAAAGAAACTGGTGCCCAGTTCGACTTCATACTGATCAAAGAGATCAAGAAGTTAACTTTTCGTGTGATTCTGGATTCTTTATTTTTCAAACATACATTTAACTGGTAAGAAATAAAGTTGGAGGCCTATTAGGAGGGGGGGAGGGTGGTATTCCTGTGATTGTTAAACTTTGACTACGAAAAGCACCCGTGTTTCTTGCCATATTTACGCAGAATTAGCAGAAATGAGCATCCCATTAAGGATAATGGTGAGAGTTACTCGATGTTAATCGTTGACCATTATAGACGTCTATCACGATCCATTTAAAAATCATATACAGTTAAAACTTTAATGTTAAAACCAGCTCTTTTTGCAGTTCTTTAATAATCTGAGAATGTTGCTGTTCCTCTGAAGCTCTGAATCATGGTAAGTATGTGATGTAAAACGACGTGTGGCCAGTGAAAACTGAAGAGAATTTTATGCTCTACAAGAAACGTCTGAATTCTTTCGTCGTAAGACGCAAAGGAAAATGTTACCCAGAAAAAACTGCCAAAATGTCGCAATTTTTCGGCTACTCGAAGTTAGTGCAGGGGTCTCAAGTTCAAAAATTTGGATTCTACACTACACACCACCGACATGCAGCATACTAAAAGTTCATAAACTTCGGATCTTTTTTGAGACGATCGGACTATTACCTGTTTGACGTTCTTGGTCACACTCCTACTACGTGTTTTCCAAGTAATCGTTCATTCTATACAATGAATAGCTTAACAGGTACTTTTTAACTGCCTTTGTAAATATGTTTGATTTGGTAATGCCCTTAATCCCCTTCGGCGATTTATTGTACAGTTTCATTCCTTGATGCTGTATTGAGTTGTATGTTGGTAAATGTGAGTTCAGTCTAGAACTTGTTCCATTGTCATGGAGAGAGCTGTTCAGTATTTGTCAAAGTTCCTTTTTACTGAGTAACTGATTCATAAATATTGTTTTATGCTGTAGTAAAATCCCTAATTTATTCGACAAATAACGAGCCTGGTTATTAATTTTGATTATTGTGCAGCCGTTTGGTGCAAATCTTTCAGTTGATTGACATTTCGGCGACTTACGTGCCCCTACCGCACCCCAGAAATCCTGGCTGGGCAGTGGTCCCTGGAGCTGAACGTGGAATCCAAATCACGTGTCGTTACTGGTACGTCTTTTTAAGGTTTCACTGTGATTCGATCCCGCGGCCAAGCACAGGCCTTAAAAAATAAATAAACTAGACCCTCAAGGTCGAGTTCATACTAAAACATAGTGGCTGTTTCACGCTGATGGCAGGACTCTTACAGCTCAACACACTGATAACATTCTTTTTGTAACTATATGAGTTTTCACACAACTCAAACTGACAGTCAATATTCATTCTTAAACATTTTCAGTCGGAACAGCGTGCTGCAGTCTGCCAGACGAGGATGGTTAATCTTTTCCCTGTCTCTTCGTGTTTCGGAACAGCTGTCCCTAGCACTCTGCCGTTGCTGTCTTTCCCGACGCGCCTGGTGCATACAAGTATGTATAGAAAAGGATGGAGTGAGTCACTGCTTGTGGGCAGAGGGTGTGGCGCGCCTGTACGTGTAAATACAACGCATTAGCCTGTTATACACAGACGCGGCAGAGCAAGAGTCAGCTGTAGACGGTTTCGCGGTCAGAGATGTGTTTTTCTTACTCCGCGCCTTATCGCTGCCGCAGATACAGCCTGACGGCGTCTGCGAGTGTAACATGGCTCAAAGCTGACGTGCGGGCTAGCGCCTGCGGCAACCAGAACTGCTACTTAAGCGTTCCAACGTGAGCGCGAACGCCTAGTCCGCGCAGTAGAGAAAGTGCTGCTTCCACTCCTAAAAGTTCTGTTGTAAATGAGCCTACACCAGATTAGTTCATCTACATCTATATGACTACTCTGCAGTTCACGCTTAAGTGCGCGGCACAGGATTTATCGAACCACCTTCAACTTCTCTACCGTTCCACTTCCGAACAGCACGTGAGAGAAATGAACACATACACCTTCCCGTGCAAGCTCAGATTTCTCTTATTTTATTATGATGATCATTTCTTTCTACGTAAGTGGGCGTCAATAAAATATTTTCGCATTCAGAGGAGAAAGTTCATGATTGAAATTTCGTGAATAACAATAATGCGTGTGATTTCCGAGATTTTATTACTCGTACCACCAATTTCTTCACGTCCTGTAGCCTGCAAATTTAGCACAAAGTGCTTCTTGATGGACTGAACAATCAATCCATTGTGTCGATCGTTCTAATTTATTGCTCTTTAATTGTCAACTAAACCTTTAAATTATTTCTGCATTGTAGGCTATTGTAATGTCGTTTCATAGCAACTCTGCAGTACCCGTCGCTGCATAATATATACTTATCTCTCTTTTCTGTCATTCGCAATCATTTATAGCTTGTGACGATAGATGCCTTGTTTTGTGCAAAGAAGATAAAAGTCTAGTAAACATTTGCTCTAAAATGCCTATTTTAAGAGGTGTGAGCAATTGTTCAATAGAAGAGCTGTCTTTCGCAGTAGCGAAGATCAAAAAGTGCTCATAGCATTTAAGGTATACATTTTAGAGACCGTGTTTACTAGACTTCTTATCTCCTTGTTAGCCGGCCGCTGTGGCCGAGCGGTTCTAGTCGCTTCAGTCTGGAACTGCGCGATCGCTACGGTCGCAGCTTCGAATCCTGCCTCGGGCATGGATATGTGTAATGTCCTTAAGTTAGTTATGTTTAAGTAGTTCCAAGTTCTAGGGGACTGATGACCTCAGATGTTAAGTCCCAAAGTGCTCAGAGCCATTTGAACAATTTTTTGTCTCCTTGTTATTGACGAATTCATTCCTTAAGTTTTGACATTAAGTTTGAAACACCCCACATATTCACCATTATTCGAGAGGAGGAGGCTATGTGCTGGCAGGGGTTTTTATCCTCTCCTTTCTGTCATCATCATCATACAACGCAAACATAATACGATACTATTCACGTATCCATTACACCCACCTGCAGTCTACAAACACGTGTACGACGCAGCTGTCACATATCCACAAAGAATGGAGCTAATTTGCGCAAATGAAGGTCACCCTTTTCGACAGGAGGCCGAACCCAGCCCGTGACATATCCAAGCCACCAATCCCATGCAACATTTACATATTTTTATGCACCACATTGAGGACTGAACGTGCATGACAAGCATCGTATTATTCTCGTGTTGCACTGTGGCACTGCTTTATGGAATGTGTACGCCTTCAAAATAGGTATCCTAAGCGTGCAGTGCGCAGTAGTCTTTGCTGCAAATGCGCCTCGCGCATGTGGCAGAAAGCAGCGGCGCTACCTGCACACATTCGCCACACAGCTGGCACTCTATATCCGTCGAGAACTCGGGCGCACGGAAGATTTCATTTCGTTTACATCCCTCCAGCCTCGTGTGAAACATTCACGGTACGTCGGGATCCCTCCCTAAAGAAATCTCCCAGTACAAGGCACAAGAAAGCTCTTCAACCCCCCACAGCCATCCAGACTTATATCGGATTTAGAATCCGTGCTGTATTGTGGAAGGCACGCGCTGGGGCACAAAGAAATCAAACTGAACTGAAGCAAGTACTGCAAAATAAGTTGTCCGAGAAATTATTTACTCCTAGGCGGTCACTCCTGTTACTCAAGCCGAAAGACGTCATTTACTTAACAGTATGGATCGTTAATAAGGAAAGCCGTCGTGTTGTAAAGTATATAACGCAGGTGCCAATTTATATCTGACCTCATAAATATATGAAACTGATTAAGGGACACGAACATGGGAAGTGCCGAAGGTGTTGACCACTACACTTTGGAGGCAATCATTTTAGTGCGATTTCGTTTCAAAGATACTAGTTGTCCCCCCTCCTCGAACAGCCCCGTTACATGGGCCGGCTTCCCTAATGTTGAGGCGCTGTTTGCCTCGGACGACCACCATCTCACTTTGAACAGCTGTCAGTCAGATAGTCAGAGATTTGCCACGAAGCGATGGAAAGGTTTTCCTTCACGATGGTGTCATATGGTCTGCGTAAGATGTAACCGTACCATATCGCCATACAGTTTATCATAGCCTACATCGAAAGGAAGTGTGCGACAGTCAAGTCGAAACTACTTTTGGTGACTAGAACTGGTATTACATAACTCCACACTGTTTCAATCGTGAATACAAAGACGTTAGAAGGTAACAAGTCTGTTGTGTGGCCATTTTCCGACTCTCATCTGGTTTTATTTTAGAGGGCACATATTCGCGTCTCGTTATTCTAGTTTTCAAACTTCGTTAGCTAAATGCTGCTAAACACTACTCCACTGATATGGCAAGATTATTATATTCATTTGCGAGATACGTGAACGAGTTTTCTCAAATCACTGTGTGTTCATTTGATATCTCTTGTCTAGTCTTGTGCCAAACACAATGTCTGGTACTGTATTGTTGTGGAGGTAAGCCCTCTAATCTTTGACCAGATGTGAGGTAACGCAGATTTTGACAAGACAAACGAGTAACGAAAAAAAAGTCCACTGAAGCTGCCTTCAATACAAGAGGCGAAGCGCGTCTTGGATGTAAAGAAATATTATAGTGCAGTAAGAGGAAAGCGATTGAATTTATAAAATGAATATTACCAAATATTAGACGTTTTGGCAATGATCTATTTACAGGGGTTTAATGTCCCGTAAGTAAAGTATGTAATGTGTAGTTGGCCGCAAGGTCATTACAGTCGCTTTACATCTCCCATGAACATGAATAAATGATTTTACCGCCATTTCAAAGAAGGAAGTTTGAGGTTATTATATCGATCTCATGTGCACTCGATTTGAGCCCAACTGTAATTCGACGGACGTTCAGGCTGTAGTCGAGTTTCCGCGAAACTGTCTCGAGTAGGTTTGTCAGTAAACGGCAGTGCAAAATTCTATCGAGAACCTTCCAAAAATTGAGAAAAACTGCATCAACGTATTTGCTGTTCTCTTCTGCCTTCTGAATGCCACGAGCAAATAGAGCGAGTTGACTTCCACACGTTCGCTATTTTCGAATCCATGTTGATTCGAAATACCAACAGTGAAACTTCAGATTCTCCTGCTTCGGACGCCGATTCGATATAATTTGCAATGTGTCTGTGAAGTGCGCCACGTATCAGGAGAGAAGCGCATATATTACCACTAAGGCGATCGCTGTTTGACAGCGGCAACACTTCACCATTAACCTAATTGCTAGACACTCGGCGTGTAGCACGCTACATAGCCGCTCTAGTACTGTATGCTTGTCATGTTTAATGAAGAAATATCTGTCACTTGCGCTACACTAAGCAGTTGCCGATTGCCACCTCCTCCTCCTGCCCCCAGCACTTGAACAGATTGATAACCTCTGCCTTAAGTTTCGGGTGTGAATTGCGCCTGCAGTCAGCCCTTCGTGAACTTACGATTTCAGTTACACACAGGTTGATTCAGCTAAGCTGTTCACCTCATATATTTCCTGAACCGTTAAACCTATAGTAATTCAATACCTCCACATTAGTTACGCGATCTACCCATCTAATTTTTAGCATTCTTCTGTAGCATCACATTTGCAAAGCTTCTGTTCTCTTCTTTTCCAAATTGTTTACCATCCATATTTTACTTCCATACATGGTTACACTCCAGAAAAATACCTTCAGAAGAGACTTCCTAACACTTCTGTCTATATTCGATCTGGAATCATATTTTGCTGAGGCAGTTTGTATGGAAAGTATGTAATATTTTCTGTTGAGGTCTCAATTAATTGACATTAATTAAGGTTAATTACTTGAAAGGGTCTCTTACTTTGACTGAGACAGCTTAATTATTTCAAAGAAAAATAACTCACTATGTGATGCAGTGTTTTCGTATTAACTTGCGGAACATCCTCGTACAAGACCGATTACCTAAACGTGAATGAAATATAGTTCTGCCAACAAATGTCAGTAGTTATGACTGAAAAGCACACGACACTTACGTAATAGTGCACCAAGTTTATTATCTAACTGTCTGATTTTCGGCTGCCAGGCCATCGTCATGTTCAAAATAATAAGTGTGGCTGTAATTGGAATGTGAGAAAGGCCCCACTAAATGACCTATAGACTCTTTTCATAGTCACAAACATATCGGTATCAACTTCGCTTTTTCAGAAGGTACTGTAGTAATTTATATTGCTACTATCGTAGAACTTCCTCATAAGAGGGCAATCGTTGTCATGTTAAAAAGAGACATATCCTATGTTCTAATATCGTCATTACGCCAAAACTAGCAATCGAATTACTCTGTTTTAGAACTACGATATTAGCAACAGAATTTATTACACTTCTATTTGAAAAAGCAAAGTTGATACCGATGGCTCAGTAGTTAATACATCTACCAAAAGAGACTATACATCGTGTTGTGAGGAGTTTCTCACAATTCATGCGCTAGAAAATAAATTTACGATATCTTAAACAGTTCTTGAAGTATCTGAGGCAAACAACTAAGATGAAACACTATGTATAGTCAGGGTTTTTTAAAATATTTTAGAAGTTTTGAGACGTGATAGTACAAGAAAAACTAAGCCAGTAAACATGCATTCGGAAATACGTTCATTCTGATCTGCAATCACTTGTGCGTAGGGTTAGCTGAAAGACGTTTGGTTGTGGATTTGAGTAGAGTCATTGCATTGGCGCTTGGTTTAGAGTCAACAGAGTGTTCTGGTGTTTTCCTTTATCATAGTACTCTAGGATCACATTAGTCTGAGTATTAGGTGTTCCGCAGTCATTATGTGGTTCGACATTCGCTGTATTACAGTTTTTTGCACAGTAAGTGCGGCGCGCGCTCCTCCACCTCAGGTGTGCGGGCTGAACGAGGCCTTCCGCTGTTTGCATTTTGGGTGCTAGAGAACCTGTATGCCTAAGGTGCCGGAAAAACCGGGCGAAAAGGTTAACAGATGGTGCCCCGTGACGATGATGTACTTCAGCGTAGAGGGCGCTGGCTAGAAGGCTACTTCCATTTGCTAGACCATAGCACATATTAGTTCCGCAATATCACTTGTTGAGTTCAGTTGTTAATAAGTGGTGGGGAAGAGAATAGAAAATGTAACACCGCAACCGCAGTGAACACTAAACTGAAGGCATTTGTGCAAGTGGTAAGGCACCACGATACACACCCATAGAAATTGTCTGCGGAGAATACAGATGGAAAAGATGAGAATGGTCAGTGGTTCTTGGGTGTACGAAGTCGTCCGTTACGGACAAGATTTCCGGCTTTTTCCCAAGAAACGCAATGCCCCACAACAGCTTATCTGTTGGAAAGTGTTACAATCACATAAAAGATCATATTTGTAAACTGTCCATATAAAAGACCTCTGACGAATGACATGGAGCGTCTAACTCAATACAAATCTAGTTCACGAAATAATGGCTAACTGTTCCCGTCATAGAGCGATCTGTGATTGACCTCGTCTGCATTACAGCTGAGTACCAGAAAACCAAAATCACTTGAGAGTACTGGAAACCACTTAGTGCTCCTCCGAGTCTGTCCAAAGAGTTCCTCTCCCCTGAAGGAAAACCTGATTCCTTTTTCCTTCTTATATTAAAAACTTAAGTGTCTCTCGCTGTTGTTGAGAAGCGGTGTAAGAGGATTTTGTTTTGTATTGTACTTGTAAATTATAGATTGCAGCGATCAGTCGTCCTTTTTAAATTTTATTGGCAGATCTAGATTTCAGCTAGAGGCTACCCATTCTCAATGCACTATTATTTTTGCTCAGTGCATGTAATGCCTGTTGGTCGGGCTTCATCCACAGTTCATTGAGTATTCTATGAACTGTGGATGAAGCCCGACCAACAGGCATCACATGCACTGAGCAAAAATAATAGTGCATTTATAATGGCTAGCTTCTAGCTGAAATCTAGATCTGCCAATAAAATTTAAAAAGGACGACTGATCGCTGCAATCTATAATTTACAAGTCAGTATAACAGTCGCTGAGTGCAACAGCTTTCGCAATGGAAGGTAACCTGATAAGGATTTTTGTTTGCTCGTCTATCGGCATCGTACAACAGTATCCAGCTCGAGGCAGGTCTACGCTCTTCAGCGACTCGTACAGCTTTGCGATACGTGGTCCTAATTGCCCTAATTTGGCCTGTTAAACAACTTCCTGCTTGTGGGCGGGACCCATAGTTTAATAGTGCACGCAAAGTTCTGAGCCACGGTGCATTAGACAGTTAACACACACCCAGAACTTCGCAACAATGAGAACCGTAAATACCATTAGCGACACAGGAAATGCGGATCTTCGCTGCTAACAATCTACATCTACTCGCAACTAAACCAGCGAGATTCAGCTGAAAGTTCTTTACACTCTGTTTCCTTACGGTGTACTTTTCATGGTTAGTTGCACACTGTTTCGTTCGTTACTCACGACTTGGCTAAACCAATACTATACAAGGGGCTTTCAATAAGTAATGCACCACTTTTTTTTCGGCCAACTTCAGTTGAAAAAATGCGGAGTTTGTTGTGGGACATCGTGGAATATTCCCACTTCAGCCCCTACAGTTTCATGAAGTTCCGAAAGGTGGTGGCACTATACGTAGCCTTCAAAAAGCCTTCTGTAACGGAGCTGCATCCCAAACAGAGAGCTGCCATTGAGTTTCTTTTGGCGAAAAACCAGAGCATCGCAAATATTCATAGGCGCTTGCAGAATGTCTACGAAGGCATGCCAGTGAACAAAAGCACGGTGAGACATTGGGCGAGGCAGCTGTCGTTATCGCGCAAACCTGTCCGATCTCCGACGTGCCAGCCGGCCGCACACAGCTGTGACTCGAGCAGTGTTGGGGCGTGCGGACACTCATTCGAGGTGATCGACGGATCACAATCAAACACCTCGCTGCTCAACGGGACGTCTCTGTTGCTGACACATCCGTCCACAAAATTTCGTTGGGCAGTTCTTCCTCATCTATCCTACAAGCCCGGATCTCGCACCTTCTGTCTTCCATCTGCTTGGTCCAATAAAGGACGCCCTCTGCGGGAAGCAGTACGTGGATGATGGAGAGGTTATTGTTGCAGCAAGACTCTGGCTCCGACGTCGACTAATATAGGGGTACTGTGCGAGCATACAGGTTCTCCCAGTAAGGTGGCCTAAGGCAGTCGTACCGAATGGAGATAATTTTGAGAAGTAGGGTATTATAGCCAAAAGAGTGGGGAATAATATGGCATTTTGGATTCCTGAATGAAACCAACCTGCTTCCAGAAAAAAAACTGCTTTACTCAAAAGACGCCCCTCGTACTACGCTTATGTACAATAACACAGAACCGACTGTTATGTGGCGTTATTCGCCACAGTGGAGATGAAATGAAATGTTTCTGTTGGTATGCCAGTTCCCATTACATCCCACAGTCCTATCTCCCTTCACTGAGGCAACACCATATAAATGGTCCCAGAGTGGCTAATCGACAACGACATTCTTATGGCTGTATAGTTTGCAGCACTGCCGACAGTGCTCTCCACTTCCTGCTATTGTTCCTGCCTTCACTGTGGCACGGGGCACTGGGAAACTGTGTCACAGAAACGGTCTGCTGGGACGCGTGTCACGGCTCCGTGCAGCGGGTGTCGTGCATTCGCTCAGCTGTACAAATCAACCTGTTGAACACCTTATCGGATAGGTGAACGCAAGGTCATCCTTGTTATTGTCGTCTTCAGTCCGAAGACTGATCAGCGCCCCGTGCCACTGTATCCTGTGCAAGCCTTTTCATCTCCAAGTAACTATTGCAACATACATCCTTCTGAATTCATCTATTGGTCTCCCTCTACAATTTTTACCGTCCACACTTCCCTGCAGTGCCGGCCGCTGGTGGCCGAGCGGTTCTGGCGCTACAGTCTGGAACCGCGCGACCGCTACGGTCGCAGGTTCAAATCCTGCCTCGGTCATGGATGTGTGTGTTGTCCTTAGGTTAGTTAGGTTTAAGTAGTTCTAAGTTCTAGGGGACTTATGACCTCAGCAGTTGTGTCCCATAGTGCTCAGAGCCATTTGAACCATTTTCAAAAACTTCCCTGCAGTACTAAACTGGTGAGCCCTTGATTGCCTCAGAATGTGTCGTATCAACTGATGCGTTCTTTTATTCAAGTCGTACCACAAATTTCTTACCTCCGCTGTTCTACTCAGTTCCTCCTAATTAAGTACGTGATCTACCCATCTGATTTTCAGTATTCTTCTGTAGAATCACATTGGAAAAGCTTCTATCGTCCGTATTTCACTGCCGTACCTTCAGAAAAGAGTTCCTAACATTTCTGTCTGTATTCGATCTGGAATTGTATTTTGCTGAAGCAATGTCTATGAAAGAATGTAATGTTTCATGTCGAATTCTCGATTAATTAACATTAATTAAATTATCGTCTTGTGTGGGAGTCTAGTGGTTTGAACGGGGGCACTTCGCTCTCTCACTTTGATTGTAACAGATTAATTATTTGAAACGGTCTCTGACTGAGACAGCTTAATTATTTCAAAATAACACAGTATGTAATGTAATGTTTTCATATCTGGTTTAGAGGGATTAACTTGCGGAACCTTCCCGTACAAAACCTATTATCTAAATGTGAATGAAAGGTAGTTCTGGCGACAAATGTAAGAAGTTATGACTGAAAAGCACACGACACTTACGTAATTGTGCACGAAGTTTATTATCTAACTGACTGGTATTCGGCTGTCAGGCCATCGTCATGTTCAAAATAATACGTGTGACTCTAAATTTCGTGAGATCAAAGATTATAAACTAGATGCATCCAGAAAGTCACTCGCTTGGGTGTCAAAGATGACAATTGTTAACATTCGACAGAGTGAAGTGAAAACAGATTCGATGTAAATGTGAACCAAAAACTATTTAACTTATATGAAATATATGACATTACAACAAATGTTTTTTCTTGATGTCTGAAAAAAATATTGTAATTTCTCAAGAGTCTATTAACTAATCTAAATAGTTTTTACCTCACATTTTTATAGAAATAATTTTTCTCGGTATAATCTTATATCGAATGTTAATAACTGTCATTTTTGATAACCAACTGAGAGACTCTTTGGTTGCTCCCAGTTTAAAATCTTAGATCTAACAAAACTTTCAGCCATAAATATTTATATTTGCGCCTGTTGTAACGTACCTACAACTAATATAGCCTATGTTCGTCTGTGAAAATGGACTCGATAAGTAACCTGAGCTATCAGTAGTCGGAATCTAACCTGCATAACACTGAGTACGTGTTGTATGAGTGTGAATTTCTCTGTCACTTAACCCCTCAACACATCGTTACATGAGAAACTTAAAACTAACATTTGGATAAGCTATCTGAGTGCGTATTTGAATAAGAATTTACAAATGATACATAATCTGGCTTGTGCAACGGAATTCAGTGGATTAGAGTACATGACATGTTGTGGTGTGTCAGTGTCTCTGTTTTGACCATAATGTTTGCACTCACCTCTTTAGATGATAGATGGCCTCCTTCATAGTTCATGGTGTGGGTTCCTGTAGTCATGTCCTAGTTCATGAACCACGGGCAGCGTATGAGTGGCCAAGTAAGTGGTCCCGACAGTCGGGATACCAGTTACCTTGGAATAAGGCTGGGCATCTCGGACATATTCTGTCGTGGTCACCTTTGTGCTCATACGGCAAAGACTACCAAATCCACCGGTTAGTCCCTCAGCCGTTAGAGGTGAAACCCAATGGGACTCGGGGCAAGTAAGGCTAGCAACCTGCTTCCCTGGTACTTTAAATATGATGCTGGCAACAATCAGAGCAAAATGCCTCGGACCTTTGGAGGTGACGGAGTCCCACCTCTAACTGACAAACCAGGTACTCCTAAGATACGACTTGGCAAACAAATGGTAATGAGATGGGGAGCTATTAATATCAATGGGGGCTACTCTGGAAAGAAGGTAGAGCTGGCAGAGGCTGCAAGTAAGATGGAGCTGGACGTTTTAGCTGTTAGTGACATTCGGGTAAGGGGTGAGAAAAAACAGGAAGTGGGAGAATACAAGGTCTACCTGTCAGGAGTCAAAGCAGGAATAACACAATGGGGTGTAGGGCTTTACATCAGGAAAGAAGTGGAACCCAGCGTAGTTGCAATAAGGTATGTAAACGAACGACTTATGTGGATAGATTTGACAGTGTCTAGCAAGAAAATTAGGATTGTGTCAGTATATTCGCATTGTGAAGGGGCAGATCAAGATAAGATGGATAGTTTTTATGAGGCACTCAGTGATGTAGTTGTTAGAGTAAAGGACAAGGACAGTGTTCTGCTCATGGGTGATTTTAATGTCAGGATTGGAAATCGAACAGAAGGGTATGAAAAGGTTATGGGTAAATTTGGAGAGGATATGGAGGCCAACAGGAACGGGAAAAAACTCTTGGATTTCTGTGCCAGTATGGGCTTAGTAATCACAAACTCCTTTTTTAAACATAAGAACATTCACCGGTATACTTGGGAAGGCAGGGGAACCAGATCTGTCATTGACTATATAATAACAGATCAGGAATTCAGGAAGGCTGTTAGGGACACACGTGTATTCAGGGGATTGTTTGATGACACTGATCATTATTTAATCTGCAGTGAAATTGGGTTTGTGAGGCCGAAAGTGCAGGAGGTCAGGTCCATATGTAGGAGGATAAGAGTGGAGAAACTTCAGGATAAGGAAATCAGGCATAAGTACATAACAACGATCTCAGAAAGGTACCAGTTAGTTCAATGTAGTCAATTACAGTCATTGGCAAAGGAACGGACAAGGTACAGGGACGCAGTACTAGAAGTGGCTAAAGAATGTCTTGGAACAGTAGTGTGTAAAAGTAGGATGAAGCAAACAGCTTGGTGGAATGACACAGTCAAGGCAGGAAAAAGAAGGCGTATCAAAAATGGCTACATACTAGAACTCAGGTAGACAGAGAAAGTTATGTTGAAGAAAGAAACAAAGCCAAACAGATAATTGCAGCATCCAAGAAGAAATCTTGGGAAGACTTTGGAAACAGGTTGGAGACTATGGGTCAAACTGCTGGAAAACCATTATGGAGTGTAATTAGCAGTCTTCGAAAGGGAGGTAAGAAGGAAATGAATTTTGGACAGGTCAGGAAAACTGCTGGTGAATCCTGTGGATGCCTTGGGCAGATGGAGGGAATATTTTCATGAGTTGCTCAATGTAGGTGAAAATACGATCAGTAATGTTTCGGATTTCGAGGTAGAATGGGATAGGAATGATGATGGAAATAGGATCATATTTGAGGACGTGGAGAAAATGGTCAATAGATAGCAGTGCAATAAAGCAGCTGGGGTGGATGAAATTAAGTCGGAACTCATCAAATACAGTGGAATGTCAGGTCTTAAATGGCTACACAGGATAATTGAACTGGCCTGGGAGTCGTGACAGGTTCCACCAGACTCGACAAAAGCGGTAATCACACCAATCGTTAAACATGGAAACAGAAAAGATTGTAACAACTACAGAGGTATCTCTTTAATCAGCGTTGTGGGTAAAATCTTCTCAGGTATTGTTGAAAGGAAAGTGCGAGTATTAGTTGAGGACCAATTGGATGAAAATCAGTGTGGGTTTAGGCCTCTTAGAGGTTGTCAGGACCAGATCTTTAGCTTACGGCAAATAATGGAGAAGTGTTATGAGTGGAACAGGGAATCGTATCTATGCTTTATAGATCTAGAAAAGGCATATGACCGGGTTCCTAGGAGGAAGTTATTGTCTGTTCTACGAGATTATGGAATAGGAGGCAAACTTTTGCAAGCAATTAAAGGTCTTTACATGGATAGTCAGGCAGCAGTTAGAGTTGACGGTAAATTGAGTTCATGGTTCAGAGTAGTTTCAGAGGTAAGACAAGGCTGCAACCTGTCTCCACTGTTGTTCATATTATTTATGCATCATATGTTGAAAACAATAGACTGGCTGGGTGAGATTAAGATATGTGAACACAGAATAGGCAGTCTTGCATATGCGGATGACTTAGTTGTGATGGCAGATTCGATTGAAAGTTTGCAAAGTAATATTTCAGATCTATATCAGAAATGTAAGGACTATGGTATGAAGATTAGCATCTCCAAAACGAAAGTAATGTCAGTGGGAAAGAAATATAAACGGATTGAGTGCCAAATAGGAGGAACAAAGTTAGAACAGGTGGACGGTTTCAAGTACTTAGGATGCATATTCTCACAGGATGGCAACATAGTGAAAGAACTGGAAGCGAGGTGTAGCAAAGCTAATGCAGTGAGCGCTCAGCTACGATCTACTCTCCTCTGCAAGAAGGAAGTCAGTACCAAGACTAAGCTATCTGTGCACTGTTCAATCTTTCGACCAACTTTGTTGTATGGGAGCGAAAGCTGGGTGGATTCAGGTTACCTTATCAAAAAGGTTGAGGTTACGAATATGAAAGTAGCTAGGATGATTGCAGGTACTAGTAGATGGGAACAATGGCAGGAGGGTGTCCACAATGAGGAAATCAAAGAAAAACTTGGAATGAACTCTATAGATGTAGCAGTCAGGGCGACCAGGCTTAGATGGTGGGGTCATGTTACACGCATGGGAGAAGCAAGGTTACCCAAGAGACTCATGGGTTCAGCAGTAGAGGGTAGGAGGAGTCGGGGTAGACCAAGGAGAAGGTACCTGGATTTGGTTAAGAATGATTTTGAAGTAATGGGTTTAACATCAGAAGAGGCACCAATGTTAGCCCTGAATAGGGGATCATGGAGGAATTTTATAAGGGGGCTATGCTCCAGACTGAACGCTGAAAGGCATAATCAGTCTTAAATGATGATGATGATGATGGCCTCCTTTTTCCAAGTGGTTCACAGCAATTCGCAAGAGTATACAGCAGCAGCGACGGCTTAAGCTTATTGTTACTACGAATGAATTTAATAAAAAGGAGTTTGCTTGGATCCTGTTAACTACTAAATAATTTGTGACAAGGGACTTCATAAATTCAGTCTATTTCAAAACTTCAGAAATCACCATGACCAGTAATAGTTTGACAAGTATTAATAATGGCGAAATGCCTGACAATGACATAAGTATCAATAATGGCGGAGTGCCAGCATAACAAATTATTTCCGTTTCAAAGTTACATTAACACTTAATAATCACAGCATTTTTGTGAATTAGATGTGGAGAATAGTTATTATTATTATTTGGAGGATAAGAACGCTTCTTTTAACTAACAAGTAAAACAAGGGATTATTGCAAACTCGGACTAACAATCACGAGCCTAACCCTGCAATTGCGCTGCTTGCGAATTTTACCTTGAATTCCATCTTCAATTGTAGTTAAGCCATCTAAATCTCTCCTGGCCACATGAATGAAATCACACCTTGAGTGTAGTAACATCTGCCATCACCGACGTGAGGGCAGTTTAGAATCGCGGGCCCATGTTTCGTCCTCAGATTGTTACTAGTCTCACAACTATGCTTAGAACCGCGCCCTTTGTTTCGCCCTCAGATTGTTACTATCGATATCTGAGAGCCTATTGATTTCCAGTCTTACACAGTGCAAGGAATAGCGTTAAGTTGGCTATATTGTTCTCAATATAATGGAGAGTTCTGACACACTCCTTATGCTGTTGGTGGCCTATGAACCGAAAACCGGTTAACTAAGTAATAAATAATGTAGAATATTACCCAAGTGTTGTGTGTTTTCTATACACAATGCTTGAAATATTGTGCCATGAACTAATGGAGCAGTCGATTATTTCTTTAGTTAATTACATTACCTCAGCATTCTTCCAGTGAATATCAGTCTGAAGACTGCTTGTGTGTGGTAATTCCACGTTAGGTTGCTTTGGGCGCTTACGTCTAGGTATTTTACAGCTGTTGCTGTTGTTCCAGTTATTTATCGAAAATAACGTAATCGAATGGAAATGTATCTCTTCGCCTATACAGGGTGGTCCATTGATAGTGACCGGGCCAAATATCTCACGAAATAAGCATCAAACGAAAAAACTACAAAGAACGAAACTCGTTTAGCTTGAAGGAGGAAACCAGATGGCGCTATGGTTGGCCCGCTAGATGGCGTTGCCATAGGTCAAACGGATATCAGCTTCGTTTTTTTAAATAGGAACCCCCATTTATTATTACATATTCGTGTAGTACGTAAAGAAATACGAATGTTGTAGTTGGACCACGTTTTTCGCTTTGTGATAGATGGCGCTGTAATAGTCACAAACGTATAAGTAAGAGGTATCACGTGACATTCCGCCAGTGCGGACGGTATTTGCTTCGTGATACATTACCCTTGTTAAAATGGACCGTTTACCAATTTCGGAAAAGGTCGATATCGTGTTGATGTATGGCTATTGTTATCAAAATGCCCAACGGGCGTGTGCTATGTATGCTGCTCGGTATCCTGGACGACATCATCCAAGTGTCCGGACGGTTCGCCGGATAGTTACGTTATTTAAGGAAACAGGAAGTGTTCAGCCACATGTGAAACGTCAGCCACGACCTGCAACAAATGATGATGCCCAAGTAGGTGTTTCAGCTGCTGTTGCGGCTAATCCGCACATCAGTAGCAGACAAATTGCGCGAGAATCGGGAATCTCAAAACGTCGGTGTTGAGAATGGTACATCAACATCGATTGCACCCGTACCATATTTCTATGCACCAGGAATTGCATGGCGACGACTTTAAACGTCGTCTGCAGTTCTGCCACTGGGCACAAGAGAAATTACGGGACGATGATAGATTTTTTGCACGCGTTCTATTTAGCTACGAAGCGTCATTCACCAATAGCGGTAACGTAAACCGGCATAATATGCACTATTGAACAACGAAAAATCCACGATGGCTGCGACAAGTGGAACATCAGCGACCTTGGCGGGTTAAAATATGGTGCGGCATTATGGGAGGAAGGATAATTGGCCCCATATTATCGTTGGCAATCTAAAATGTGCAGTG
Source organism: Schistocerca nitens (assembly GCF_023898315.1). Classification (NCBI taxonomy): domain Eukaryota; kingdom Metazoa; phylum Arthropoda; class Insecta; order Orthoptera; family Acrididae; genus Schistocerca; species Schistocerca nitens. The sequence goes on from NC_064617.1 coordinate 563,730,747, forward strand.
TATGCTGACTTCCTACGTAATGTTCTACCGATGTTACTAGAAGATGTTTCACTGTATGAAAGAATGGCGATGTACTTCCAACATGATGGATGTCGAGCACATAGCTCGCGTGCGGTTGAAGCGGTATTGAATAGCATATTTCGTGACAAGTGGATTGGTCGTCGAAGCACGGCCCGCATGGCCCGCATCTGACCTGATCTGACGTCCCCGGATTTCTTTCTGAGGGAAAAGTTGAAGGATATTTGCCATCGTGATCCACCGACAACGCCTGACAACATGCGTCAGCGCATTGTCAATGCATGTGCGAACATTACGGAAGGCGAACTACTCGCTGGTGAGAGGAATGTCGTAACACGTATTGCCAAATGGATTGAAGTTGATGGACATCATTTTGAGCATTTATTGCATTAATGTGGTATTTACAGGTAATCACGCTGTAACAGCATGCGTTCTCAGAAATGAAACGTTCACAAAGGTACATGTATCACATTGGAACAACGGAAATAAAATGTTCAAACGTACCTACGTTCTGTATTTTGATTTAAAAAACCTAACTGTTACCAACTGTTCGTCTAAAATTGTGAATCATAGGTTTGTGAGTATTACACCGCCATCTATCACAAAGCGAAAAAAGTGGTCCAACGAAAACATTCATATTTCTTTACGTACTACACGAATATGTAATAAGAAATGGGGGTTCCTGTTTAAGAAAACGCAGTTGATATCCGTTTGACCTATCGCAGCGCCATCTAGCGAGCCAACTACAACGCCATCTGGCTTCCCCCTTGAAGCTAGACAAGTTTCGTTCTCTGTAGTTTTTTCGTTTGACGCTTATTTCGCGAGACATTTGGCCCGGTCACGATCAATGGACCACCCTGTATATGAGCAGTGCGCTACATTTATTTACGGTCCGTGTCGACTACCAATCCCCGTAGCATCAAGTGACCGACCGCAGGTGTTCCTGCCTGCTGGCGTTGCACTATCCCTGTAGACAGTATCGTCTCCGCACAGCGTCGTACAGCTGCCGTGTTAAATAAAGTCTCACTGCGATAATGGGACGGGTATGAATGTCCGTCACGGAGTGAACAGCTGCTCCTGCGACTGAAAGTGGTGGCGCGGCGGCGGCGGCCGGCCCAGCTCGGGCTCAGGCATGTCCCATTGGCCGAGAAGTCGGCGGGCCGTGCGGGAACCGGCTCACGTCGCGGCTGGCCGGTCAACTAGCGGGACGGGGTCAGCTGCAGTCGGCGCCGGCAATGCGCCGAGAAACGACCGCAAATACGTCGCCTTTTGTTCGGGACAATTCTCTTCCGTTCGTGGTGTATCTCACGTAGGTATCATGGGAGTGAGATAAGAGAGTAAGAAATGTACAAATGGATATTTTTCCCGCCCTTTGTCGACGACAGGAAAAGGACAAAAATGGTTCAGATGGGTCTGAGCACGACGGGACTTAACTTCTGAGGTCATCAGTCCCCTAGAACCTAGAACTACTTTAACCTAACTAACCTAAGGACATCACACACATCCATGCCTGAGGCAGGATTCGAACCTGCGACCGTAGCGGTCGCGCGGTTCCAGACTGTAGCGCCTAGAACCGCTCGGCCACTGGACAAGGACAGAAAATTTTTAATATTGGTACGAAGTATGCCGGCCGCGGTGGCCAAGCGGTTCTAGGCGCTTAAGTCCGGAACCGCGTGACTGCTACGGTCGCAGGTTCGAATCCTGCCTCGGGCATGGAAGTGTGTGATGTCCTTAGGTTTAAGTAGTTCTAAGTTCTAGGGGACTGATGACCTTAGATGTTAAGTCCCCTAGTGCGCAGAGCCATTTGAGCCCATTTTTGGTACGAAGTACCCTCTGCCCTACTCTGCACATAATCTAGTTTTCCTGCGATAAAAATGTGAAACGTGACCTTTTCCGCCGCAATGTGTGCATACGATGTTTACTCTGTTTACGAATTAGGTTAAAGTGCATATCGGTCGGCGTAGGGGCTGACAAAGAACAAAATGAAATGTCCTGATGGCGCTCTCACACATTTCCTGCCCGATAAAATGAATCGGTTGAAAAAATTAGGACAGCCACGTTAGAACCTTTGCATAATACTGACCTATGGGCATTTAAGTCTTCTTTTAGAATAGCTAACGTGCCAATAACATAAATAAGACAAGGAGCTATTACTGGTACCGTATTGTCAAGAATGTCTGCCTGTGAAAGTATGACGTGAATGTACGTTTTCCAGACGTGCTACGCAGCGCCTCTCAACTGCAAATACAGCTGCAGATCCTATATCTGCAGACGACGCACACCCCCAGCACTTTAGAAGTCACGCAAGCGCTTACGTTACCAGCAGCTGCGCTGTGTGTACTTGCCATTTTTGTGGTTGTTGAGGTCGTAGTTTCTGGCATTTGAATCAGGTAACATCGAGTTAACAAGCTCAAATGCTAATCATTTCTAAGAACAAGATATACTTGCATATTATCTCAGTCTTCCTGTAATAATAATAGTAATATTTCGTTCATCAATCAGTGAACAATATGGACAATGCGGGATTGTCGTATACCTGTCCTTCAGTCGGCGGATGCAGTTTGGCAATGTCTTCGACACGTCGGTGGCAAACCAGATGTGTAAGTGGATCGTGTGACTGCTGTAGCGAGTGTTTGTGCATTGTTACTCAGTGGTTTTCAGTTCGAAGATTGTTTTAGTACATGCGTCCACACTAGTCTATTCCTTGCAAGTCTCTTTATCACTGCATAACTATTCCAACCTATATGTATTTGTAACTGCCTATAGCCAAGCCTTTGTCCCCCTTAACAAGCCCCCCCCCCTTCCCCCCACTCTTTCCTCGCAAACTCGTGATCCCATGATACCCCAGTATGTGTGCCATCAACCTTACTTTTAGGCAGGTGGTGCCATAAATTTCTTTTCCCCCCAACTTGATTCAGCACCTTGTCACTAGTTGTCCGATCTACCCGTCTAATCTTCAGCTTTCTCCTGCAACACGTTTCGAAACCTTCTATTCTCTTCTTGTCTTGACTGTTTATCGTCCATGTTTTCCTTCCGCACAACGCTACAAGTCCAGATAAATATCTCCATAGATAGATGGTGTCCAGAAAAAAAGACCCCAACATATGCGGAGGATGTAATATGCAACAAGGGTAAAATGAAAGTTCGTGTAAACATTGGTCGTAAACCTCATATCTTCAGAGTTATGGTCTGCTACCGCAACTGTCGATGGTCTCTGCGTTACTCTTCACAACATGTGCTCGATGTGACCACCATTCGTTACAGTGCAGCCTTCCACCGTACGTGTCATGAAATCACACTTTCATTGTAACACCGGTGGTTGTTGCCGGATTGCGTCACAGGCAAGCGTTCTGATAGCGTAACCGTATCATTTATGGGGGTCGCATACGCCAAGGTCTTTAGATGTCCCCAAAGCCAAAAATCCACAGGGTTAAGGTCAGGACTATATATACATAAATCTATATTCGATGTTATAAATTTTTCTTTTTAAGAAACGATTTTCTTGCTATTGGCAGACTACATTTTTCATGTTTTTCTTGGACCATCATTAGTTATTTTGCTAACAGCAAACCTCATCTACTACTTTCAGTGTCTTTATTTCCTAATCTAATTCGCTCTTTGTCGCCTGATTTATTTCGACTGCAGCCAGTTACCCTCGTTTTCAAATGGTTCAAATGGCTCGAAGCACTATGGGACTTAATATCTCAGGTCATCAGTCCCCTAGACTTAGAACTACTTAAACCTAACTAACCTAAGGACATCCCACACATCCATGCCCGAGGCAGGATCCGAACCTGCGACCTTAGCAGCAGCGCGGTTCCGGACTGAAGCGCCTAGAACCGATCGATCACAGCGGCCGGCCCCTCGTTTTCCTTTTGTTCATATTCATCTTACAATCTCTTTTCAAGAGTTTGTAATACTATGATAGCCTTATTATGGACTAGTGTGTTGTGAACCTGAAGAGTTACCGAGTGGACGGGGCGGGGGTGGGAGGGGGGGGGGGAGGCAGATGGTACACTCACATGACTGTATTGCAGGCACTAGAGAGAGTGGCGTTCAACAGCAAATGAGAAAGGAAAAGATCGTAGCGGCTCGGATCAGTGAAGGGTGTGTCTTAGTCAGCATTTGATACGTAAGTCGAGAGTAAATCTGCCAATGAATGATTTAATGGTTCCTGGTCCTGCGGGAAGAAGAGAGCTCCGTAAACAAAGTCGGTCTCCCTGAAGAGTCCGCTTGTGAAACCACGCACAAAAGCACAGCTGGAATGGACTGTGCAAAAGCAGCTCAATGGAGGACTGAAAGAAGAAGTAACTCGGCGATCAGGCTCAGACCTCTGCCATACGGCGTCGTTTGCTTCCAGTATGGAGGGTCACGGGGTCAGCACACCACCGTCAGCTCGCCAGACCTTGGCGTCGACACTTGTCATTTTGTTCATGTCATCGAGGCTGAGTGCTCTCTGTTCCAGTTGTCCCGTCAGGGAAATGTCGCAGACAGTACCAGGAACTGAACCTGGGTGCTTCGCGCGGCAGTCAAACCCGCTGACCACTCAACATCGGAGGCGAACGGTCTCCCTGGCAACCTTAGAGCGAGAAGGACGCTTTCCCCACAGATAGCCTCTTTGGCTTTGGATAGACGTCTTTGGCCCTAGTAAGACGAGTAGGTAGCCATGGTAGGTAGAATGGCGTCGTTATCATCTTTGCTTTGGTCGATAACAGTAAATGATAGAGGGACACACTATTTAGGTCGCAGTAATTACCTTTCTACACTATATTTTATAAGCTGTAAGATTTTAACTAGTTTGATAAGTTCTATAGATGGTAATAATGACCCAATACTAACTGCCCCGTTACTTTCTTAGGCGGCATAAATGCAACTTATGTGATTGGCTATCCATGACGTTAAGCCGAAGAAGGTGGGCGGGCTTCAAGTATTTAATTAGCAGCTGGCGTCCTTCACGTTGCAGTACACCACCAGCCACTAGCAAGATGGTTTCCTTGTGCCACCGCCTCCGGCTCACATCTGTGGTATATCAGCGTGATTTACTGTTTTATCAATATACGATGTCGTCCTTTATATGTTTATAAGGATTCTTGTTCATTGTAGGTCTGAAGATGACCTTATAATAAGATCGAAACCGGTCACCACATTAAAAAATTTATGCCATCAAGACTGCTTCCAGTTTATTTATAATAATTATAGATAGCCGTTTCCTATAATAAGAACTATGTTCTTTAAAACGTTGAACGGTAACGTGTTATAAGGTGTGAAGTATTTATTTTCTGGCTCCAGTGCTATTATATCGGTGAAGACTCCATACTAGACCACCCGAAACCTGTGTCCGCAAGTCCGATACAGGCGTGATCGTGTGATTTATGTAAAATAACATACGGCCAGGAGAGCGGTGTGATGACCACATGCCCCTCCATATCCGCACCCAGTGACGCCTGTGACTGAGGACGACACGGCGGCCGGTCGGTTACTGTAGGTGTTCATGGCCTGTTCGGGCGGAGTTTCGTTTGTATGCAGTTGACGTAGCCCGTAATTCTTGAGTGAGAATGGCTGGTGCCAAGTGCCGTCAGACTGAAAAGTCTCAGGAATTGCTTCAACGGGAAATTACTGTATGTTCAGTGGCCAATTAAATAACCATGTGGAGAATCTGTGTAGTGATTTCGAACAACAACCAACCAAAAATCTTGTTCAACAGCAGGAGCAGATGGTGAGCAAGTGGTTTTACATTGGCCTGGGCTGCATTCTCACGCATGTAGGTCGCATGTCAGTCTAAATTACTTCTGTACATGACACGGTAATATTTTTACTGGATCAAATTTTTCATTTTATTTCCTGCTGGTTCTAGTCTAAGAAAGCATGAGCGTTAAGTACGTATTATAAGAGTGCGAAGTGATTCCCAACAGGTTCCGCAAAGTATGGTTGGTTGGTTGGTTTTGGGGAAGGAGACCAGACAGCGAGGTCATCGGTCCGCAAAGTATGTTTAACTTTTTAGTTAAGTATGTGGGAATGTGAAATGCACATTTTAGTGTGGAATGAATGTGTTGAATGAACTAATTCAGCGACTTCCGATAGGTCAAATCAGAATTACTGGCCTTTATAAACTGTATGTTAACGATAGCGTACGACTGAGTTCAAACACCGTACGTAATAGCCAGGAATTTGTCATTCCGTTTGTTTTATGAAAGCAAATGCTTAGTGACAGGCACCCTGCTCTACGGACATGGAAACGGGCCGTGCTGATGAAGCAGACGTGTGGAGCAGCGTGGCCTGAAAGGTCACAGGCTAGTGCCCGCCACCTGTTGGTCCACACAGTGCACGCCAGTGGTCCGTGCTGCGGATCGCGCCTTTCCCTCCCGGTTCGCTAACCGCGCTCTGCCCCGACCCGTGCGCTACGACTACTGGCGCGCGCTGTCTGTCTAGTACCGGAATATCCAGCACAATTAGTTACCAGAAAAGAAGGAACTAGGACTAGTGTCGGCCACGTTCCTGCGTTGACACCTTTCTGAGTTAAACCTCACAGCGTCAAAGTGAACCGGGATGCGACATTTCTTACATCTTAGCATATTAATTTATAAATCTTCTTGTCGTTTTCTTCTAGGTTCCGTTTACACTGTTAAAGTAACTCTCACACATCCAGCAGCTTGTTCCTTATATGAAAAGTATAGAGTCGCAACGTAGTTCGTATGCCTAATAAGATCAGCTGGCACCCGTACAGTTGGTTCACCACTTTCGTTAATCGCTTTTTCCTTGTGGAGTTTTCAGCTGTGAGGCTTAGCACTCAGCGAGCTGACAGTGGAAAAATGTCGAGCTCGGCTAATCATCTGTACCCGTCCTTGCATGGCCTTTATTTTAGTGTAGGAGGCACAGTGGGGATATAATTGCACCACCGCGTGTTTCCCTACAGCACGAAACAGTATACTGCAGCGAGAGGTGCTCTACCGCAGAATAACAGTTTTTCCTTCTTGTAATTTATTTTCTAGAAAATACAGAGATCTTGGGGATAAAACGATAAAGGCGCGTTAGTGCAGGAAGATCTGTGCTGGTTGGACTGCCACGTCGCATAATCATCTAACCGTGTCTCTCCTCCTCCACAATATAGCTGTATAAGTCGATTCACTGATTTGAGGAACGCAGAGTACAGTATTGAACTATGTAACACATCGTGATGTTGAAGCATTCTGTTTAAGATTTAAATATTCCACCCAGAATGTGTCTTGATGATTAAAAAAATATTGTATTGCTCAAGATGGTGGAGAATTCAGTCACGGCAGTGGCACCACGGTGACTCTTTATCTAGTGAGTCATTCCATGAACGATAGTTTCCTAACAAATCTACGTCACCAATAAGTGTCAGAAAATGTCATATGCGTGTGAAGTTTCTCGAGGAATCAAAAAGTAGGCAGACATCCTTAACAAATGTTTCATAGTTAGAAAAAAGGATAGCCGGCCAAGGTGGCCGAGCGGTTCTAGGCGCTACAGTCTGGAACCGCGCGACCGCTACGATCGCAGGTTAGAATCCTGCCTCGGGCATGGATGTGTGCGACGTCCTTAGGTTAGTTAGGTTTAAGTACTTCTAAGTTCTAGGGGACTGATGACCTGAGCAGTTAAGTTTCATAGTGCTAAAAAAAAAGAAGGTACAGTCCCGTAATGAACGAAACGAAAATGTAAATGTAACAGAGTGACGGTCCTAGACCAGGCGGAGTGGTTGGAACCTTGATAGTAGACAACGTTTTCATAGTATTTAGCCTTAATGGGAGAATCGTAAGACGGAATATGAACGTACGAACCGGCGATTGCATACTGGGCCACACACTGTGGCCGAAATATGGGAAGACAACCATCTTCTTCGCATGGCCGTAACGGACGCAGTTTAGTCTACAGCGTTAGCTCATCGTAAGAATGCTAAAACACGTGTGGATATGTACGCGTCGAATCATCGACGTGGTCTGTTGTTGGTCGGACTGGTGGCACAACTCGGACTGCAGACAGCAAGTTAACGCTGTCGCTGTCGTGAGTCATGGGAAAATATAGGGTTTTCGGACGAGTCTCGTTTTAACCTGCCATTCAGTGATGACGGCGTATAGTTAGGCTGCACTGCAGTGATCGCAATCTATCAGACTGCATTTTTGGGCTATATCGCTGTCCGATAAAGATGGCTGCAACAGCGTAGCGGAATTTTGTAAAGAGTGCTGGTGTTGGTCGGCATTGGATACAATATACGATCTTGGTGCTGAAGTATTGAGGGTAATGATATCGGTAACCGATTAGGACAATTTTAGGCTCTCTCTTTCAAGCATCTGTGCGTATTATAACCCAGTAGACCAGTGTCCTGCTCCATATAAGAAAATGTGCAAGCCATTTTCGAATCCATTGGTTGTATTGTTCACCTGTCATGTCACCCATCTAATATAGCTAGGATATCATGCTTGGCACCTTTTTCATCTTACTCCCATTTAGGACATTGTGGACTTCGATACACAACATGTGGAGAGACATTGCCCAGGAACAGTTCCAGTCCTTCTTAGATTCTGTGCTACGACAAGAGAATCTCACACGTGAGGTGGTAACACGTGTAGCCTGAGACTGTACTAAACCAATGAAGCCAGAGGCCACGTACAGTTGGGTTACGCCGATAATTTGTGTGTTGTCATATTATGACCACCAAACTAATAGCTTGTTGATCCACCTATGAAACGCAATACAGCAGCGATTCTGCATAACGTGGATTCGACAAGTCGTTGGTAGGTTTCCGGGGGTATGTGGCACCAGATATCTACACACTGGTCGCACCATTCCCGCAAGTTAGGGACCAGTCGTTTATGCGCGTAGAACAGGAGCTCGAAAGTGTCCCAGATGTGTTGCATCGGGTTCAGATCAGGTGAATTTCGTGGCCAATACGCCAACAAGAGTTCATTGTTTTGTTCCTCAAACTACTGTAGCACGATTATAGTCTTGTGACACACATATATCCTGATGAAAAAAGCCACCATCATCAGGGAATAGATCAAGCATGAAGTGCTGGAGATGGCCTGCATTAATGTTCAACTAGTATACAGCTGTCATGTTGCCTTCGATTACAACAACAGATCTCATGGAAGCCCACGCGAGTGTTCCCGACAGTGTAATAGTGCTCCCACCAGCCTGCATCCGTCGATGGTGCTTGATTGGAGCAGCTGTTCGCCAAGATGACGGAGTTTCCGGAGACGACGATCCACCTGGTGTTACGAGGAACGTGATTAATCGGTTCAGGTGACACATTTCTATTGATCAAGAGTCCATTCTCAATGAATCCTTGCCCACTGCAGCCATAACTGACGGTTTCATATGGTCAACATGGGAGCAAGTAGAGCTCGTCTGATGCAGAGCCCCGAGTTAAGCCATATGCCCCGTGCAGTCTGCTGTGGAGCTCCCAGTTCAGCAATGTGGTCTATATGGTGTGCTGCAGAGCCCAAAGTTCAGAATTGTACACTGTATAGTCTGCTTCGGAGCCCAAAGGTCAGCACTGTGCACTGTAAAATCTGCTGCAAAGCCCAAAGTACAGTAATGTGCACCATACAGTCTACTGCAGAGCCCCGAGTTCAGCAATGTCCGCTATGCAGTGTGCTGTGGAACACCCAGCTCAGCAATGTGCTGTATATGGTGTGCTGCAGAGCCCCAAGTTCAGAATTGTCCACTGTCCAGTCTACTGCAGAGCTCCAAGTTCAGCAATGTGCGCTGTATGGTCTGCTGGGGAGCCTCAAATGCAGCAATGCGTGCTGTATGGTGTGCTCTGAAACAGTCGTGCCTGCACCAGTATTGTACTCTGTTGTCAGATATGCCACAGATCGCTGGTTATCCTCCTCCTTCACAGAGCCCGCAAGTCTCTGATCTTCACTTTGTGTGATGAGGAGTGGACGTTCACCGCCTTGTCGCCTACTCGTAGTTTCACAGTCCTTCAGCAACTCAAACAGCCGATTAGCTTCGCCATTTCCAAGACGATCGTTCCCAGGTGCGGTGCTGTGACATTCTGCCCTTTGCCAAAGCGCTTATGTTAGTGGCTTTCCCCTTATCATTGATATAATTATTCCCTGCTCGTATTTGGTTCCCTCATATGCTTTCCTTACAGCGTCTCTTGCCCTCAACGCCAGCAGGCAGCATTCAGTCTCGCGGCGGGGAGTAGTCCTAGGTATGAAGTGATGAAGCAGCTGTGACATATAGATGGGGTGAAAGGAGTGGAAAGGAAACGGTTGTGGAAAGAGATCGGAAGGAAATGATCATGATACGCTTTCTGTCAAATTACCAACCCTCCGCTCGCCGCACCGCAACGATTTGCCGTAGGAGTTCTGACGTTGGTTGTGCTTTCGAGCTGAAACTTTTTCAGCAAACAGCCGTCGCGCCCATAGAATTCTACATATGAATGGTTCGTTATGTCGAACATGTCACGATGGCCGATAGGGTTAAGCCAACCGTTCTAGAGAAGCGGAGCATGCTGGTTCGGGTCCAGACCCGGCACAAATTTTCAACTCTTGCCGTTGCACTGCCACAGTGCCACCATGCGCTGTTGGAAGTCATTATTTCCTTCCTATCTCTTTCCCAATCCGTTTCATTTCCATCCCTTTCACCTAAATTGTTCATGTGTTGGTCATAATGTTTCGGTTCAGCAGTGGGAATTTCTGGGTATGTGAGTGCTTCTTTCCTGTTTTATAGGCAAACGTTTCGGTCACTTGTAGCAATGATTCGAAATGTCGGTGTGTATACTTAACAGTAGCCACAAATTCAGAAATGTTTTACTGAAGACAACAACGGCCACGAAAGCCTGTGCTGTCACATGTACCTAACACATTTATTTTACTCACTTGTATCTTGCTTGGCGTTGTAATATTGACAGAAGTTAGGTAAACTAACTTCAAACCACTGTTGTCTTTCAATGAATGACGACTGGAGAGCTGCGATCGATCTCCACTCCTGAGGTTATGCGAAGGATATTCGGAAAGTAAGGTCCGATCGCTCGCTAAATGGAAACCACTGTGAAAATGAAAAATGTTTTACTTGCAACGGCTAGCTACATCTTCCAGTTGTTTCTCTACATAGTCACTGCTCCGCCTTAGACATATGTCGTAGCGTTGTACCAACTTTCCAAAACCCCCGTCACGGAAGGCAGCCGCCTGTTCTTTCCACCAATTCTCTAAGCTGATCTACAGCTCGTCTTCTATACCAAAATGTTGTTTTCATTGCCATCGTTTTATGTGAGCAGAGATGAAACTCAATGGGAACCAATTACGGACTGTATTGTGGGTGAACAAACACTAGACTTGCCATCGAAAACGCAGCAGAAGCATCTTCATTGTCACTGCAGAGCGCGGTCGCTGTCACGAGGAAGGAAACGCATGGACATGTTTTGTGGGCTGCACAACATCAGGCCAAATCTCTCACTACGCCCTTATACTTGGTGGGAAACACTATTTTCTATCATCTTTATGTGCTCACTATGCGCTCAGAACTGCAAAGAGCGACGTGACGCGATCGATGGGTATACTAGAGACACTTCCCAACACAGTTTTTCAAAGTTTCATTGGATTTTCACTTTACTAACCATTTGGCGCGCCATCGGACCTTACTTTCCGAATAGCTCTCGTACCATTCATGTAACCTGTAAAGTTCTACAGAAGCAACATTAGAACAAACGCCATGTGAAATTGTATGTGTAGACAGAGAGGAGGAAAGGACGAGTGTCATTCCTCTCTTTGATCAATACGAAACAGGCTGCAGCGTGACTGTGCGTACAGCGACAAGCAGTGGTTCTGACTGCAGCGAATGCGTTCGAGGGACGCTGGCGTTCACCAGCAGACTGTAGAAGAAAGCAGTAAAAGGCGCTAACAACTTTTCGTCACTCCGGGGGACTCCTTACTTCCTAGCGTGCGGCGTGAATCTTTGCAAACGGCCCTTTGCGCTAGCTATTCCTGCACGGCCTGCAGCCGGGAGCCCAAGAAGCTTTGCGAAGGAGGAGAAGGGGGCGGTTGGGAGAGGGGGGACTGGAGCCGAGGCTCGAGTCTGCGGTCCCCTCGACCGCAGTTACACAGTGTGAGCCGGTGCCCCCGCTTTATCCGGTCGCAGTTTCAGCGCATATTCTGGCCGCAGGCTGCGCTGCCGCCTTTTCACTGTGGGACTCGGCCGCCACTTGCCGTCTGAATGGGCCGCCATTGCCGCGGGCGCGTTATTTGCGCGCGCCTCAAAAGACCTCCCGGCTACCGCAGCACCGTCTGCGTCAGCGCTGCATAATCTCTCGCCGGAGCGGCGCTTCCACTTCGTTAAAGCAGCTCTAATAGCCGGCGGGGCCGCAGAACTGTATCGAGCTGCCGCAGAAAACTGTAAGGCTAACTCAGTTTACTATGGCTTCTCTGTCTCGCCTGACTGACATAGGTTGCCGGAAAAAAATTACTACATCTGGGAAAAAGACGTCGGTTTTGATCCGATGAAAGCCTATACCACCTGGGGGATATTAGATGTACTGACAATGATTCCAACATCGTACGCCAACAGATAACCTAGGGAATGGTCACAGCCAAAAGATTCAGTGTGGTGGATACTTATTGAAGCAAGCAGGCAGCTGAGCCACGGAGACGCACTCGTGCTTCCTACAGCCAACTGGACGTGTTTGAAAGTGGTCAGACTGTGGCCTTCCGAATGCGGGAGAACTGCCATGCAAGTTGGACGTGCTGCGTCAGCTGTCCAACGGTGCTGGTACCAGTGGTCACACCCTCAGAATTGGTTGGCTCTGAGCACTATGGGACTCAACTGCTGAGGTCATCAGTCCCCTAGAACTTATAACTACTTAAACCTAACTAACCTAAGGACATGACACACATCCATGCTCGAGGCAGGATTCGAACCTGCGACCGTAGCAGTCGCGCGGCTCCGGACTGAACGCCTCGAACCGCTAGACCACCGCGGCCGGCGTAGAACTGGTTCTGGACGTCTAAGCAACATAGACGGAGGCCAGGATGGTCGTATTGTAAGAACAACAGTGACACGTGGTAAAGCTACCACAGCACAGATGAGAGGGCTTGTGAGTCCAGACTCTTCCGAGACCGTTATTAGTAGTTAAATTACTGGGCACGCACACCTCAAGCTCTTCTTCCACTCAGTCACAGCATCGGCGTGCACGGCTCCACTGGCGCCATCAGACTTGGAAGATGGAATGGCGCGCCATGGTCTTCAGTGATGAAAGCAAATTCTGCCTACACGCAAGTGATGGTCGCCTGGGCGTACGACATAGACCTGGTGAGCGCTGTCTCGTAGAGTGCATTCGTCCAAGAAACACTGGCAACAGTCCAGGCCTTATGGTCCGGGGTACAATAAACTACAACTCTCGTCCACCTCTGATGTTTCTGACCAGCGCTCGGTACGTGCGAAATGTTGTTAGAACCGTTCTTTTTCCGTTATTGCAACGGGAAGCTGATATGTTGTTCCAACAGGCTAATGCTCGCCCACACTCTGTCCGTGAAACTCAACGTGTCCTGGAAGACGTGCAGCAACTTCCCTGGCCACGATCTCCGGACTTGCGTCCAGTAGAGCACGCGTGGGATGTGACTCGTGTGATTCGTCAGCCAACAATTCTTACAGAACTACGTGAACAGGTCGAGCAGGCGTGGCGTAACGTGTTTGCCGACGCGCATTTCTGGCTTTACGCGAGCGGTCGCCTTGACCGCTTTGGCTATCTATGCACGATTCACTGCCAGACCCAAACTTACATATGTCGTCGTTTCTGCGTCACAGCCAATACTCGTACACACAGTATGTAATTCCCGTACAGGGGAGGATATTTTAATTGAAACTTGAAGAAAATAAATACCGACAGCCGTAATTTTGTTAATTATTTTATTCGACTCCTCGCTTCCTTGGCTCATTGGCAATATCTTCACGTCTGTTTACACTTCACTAGATAAATCACGTAAGCGTCCACGCTATTATAGGGATCACTAATGTCAACTGACTTCCGTAGATTGCTGAAAATGTGAGGTAAAACATACGATGAATCGCAGTCCCACTCCATTTATACAAGATGGAACGTCAGAAACTTATAATTGTAGGTCCGAATGGCGCGCGGAGAGGCCGCGCGTTTTGAGACGCCATGTCACGGATTGCGGGGTCCCTCCCGCCGGAGGTTCGAGTCCTCAAAAAAATGTTCAAATGTGTGTGAAATCTTATGGGACTTAACTGCTGAGGTCATCAGTCCCTAAGCTTACACACTACTTAACCTAAATTATGTTAAGGACGAACACACACACACACACACACACACACACACACACACACACACACACACACACATGCCTGAGGGAGGACTCGAACCTCCGCCGGTACCAGCCGCACAGTCCATGACTGCAGCGCCTCAGACCGCTCGGCTAATCCCGCGCGGCGTTCGAGTCCTCCCTCGGGCATGGATGTGTGTGTTGTTCTTAGCATAAGTTAGTTTAAGTAGTGTGTAAGTCTAGGGACCGGTGACCTCAGCAGTTTGGCTGCTTAAGAATTCACATACATTTGAATAGTCCAGATGGTGCCGATCACCGCCTGAAAAGTTCCAGAAACTTTGGACAGATCCAAAGCTTCTACAAAGTGAAACTTACTGGCAGATTAAAACAAAGTGTTCGGACTTGTGGATGGGAATGACTACATAATATTCTGTGTAGAAATCCACATCCCACGTAGCGTTTTTGTTCGGTGACGGTTTGAGTTCAGATGTTTAACTCATCCAACTTCTGCCTGAGGAACTGAATTAGGCGTGGCGCAGTACAGTTATTAGGTAACTAATCGAAAGGAAACATAATGAAACATCCATTTATCACTTAAGCAGATTTGTTTGTATTAACACTTAAACATTGCGTGTTTACATTATTCCAAAGCACAAAAGAACCCAGCATACTGCACGCAAAGAACACTACTGATGCATTAGAAAAAATGGTTCAAATGGCTCTGAGCACTATGGTACTTAACATCTATGATCATCAGTCCCCTAGAACTTAGAACTACTCAAACCTAACTAACCTAAGGACATCACACAACACTCAGTCATCACGGGGCAGAGAAAATCCCTGACGCCGCCGGGAATCGAACCTGGGAAACCGGGCGCGGGAAGCGAGAACGCTACCGCACGACCACGAGCTGCGGACGATGCATTACAACAGCGGCTCGATGTGGCGACCCCCAACGTTGTTACAGACATTGTACACGCCATCCTACCTATCTTATTGCAAATCAGCACAAGTAACTCTGAAACTCGTCTCTTTCCCTCAGCAGACGTGCAAGCGTTACGCATCTGAATTGAAAGTGTCGCAGAACGGAAACTTCGCACTACAAGTCTTAGATAATTTTATAACGGTAATTTCCGAAATGCTTGTATACACACACATTATTTACTTGTATAAACTGATATTTTCTGAACCGCAAATGAGCTAGCTTAACAATGAAAATTTCAATGTTCCCAACAGGCATGGGAATACTGGATTATCAGTTTGTAGCGTTCGGGCAAAATGGTCCATGACGTAATGTTTCCCATTTCCGTGAGTGTACGTCCACGTGCGGAAACGAATCGCCGTGCACCGTCCCGTGAGGGCCGTGCCGGCGTGTCTAACGCAGACATGTGTGGGGTGTATTGATTTGGCGGAGTGGCAACTTGAGAAATGTGGGGCGGGAAGCGCGCCTCATTAGGCGAGCTGCCGGTCGCGAGCACCCCGCCTATTGTCTGCGCGCCTTCCAATCCATCTGAATTTCAAATGCAGATAATGGCAAGGGCTGCCGCATCTGCGTGGGCGCCGCGACGCTCGTCCCACCGGCCAATGAATGCGCCGCCGCGAGCCAGGCCAGCCAGCCGCCGCGCACTCGCCGGCGAACGCGTAACCCGTGAGGGCAGGCGCGCGTGACATCAGCGAGCCGATTAAAACGGAGAGTCGCTGCAAGGTCAGGGCGATTTCTCGCAACACTTGTTCTCGTGTGCTGCATTTTAATAGCGACAGTAACGAGCTAGACGGTCTTGGTTTGTGATACAACTTCCTCATACTGAATAACATTTCTCTTCATTTACTAACGCCATGGCGCAATTTCATTCTTTAACTTATTGCACCACGTATCCACCTGTTCCTTTCACTAATGTAGGGAGAAACAGCTTACACGGTTCTATGCCAGGTCATATTACTCTAATTTTAGGGTACCGTAGCTCAATAGGTAAAAACGGAAACCTAATAGGAGCATTTTGTTGTTCGTCTGTCTGTTACAAACCATGAAGTTGTAGGATAGTAGGGCATGTGTTACAGGTAGAGCTGTAAATCTGCCGTAGGCTACAGTAGACTGTCACAAGTAATTGTAGACTACGGTAGTTTTGATAGGGCTGTGGTAGTTACGGTCGTAACCGCGTTGCCTCTACGTTGCCTCATTTCGATTGCTTTGTTTGCGTATACGGCAGTGTCTTACTAGACACGCCAAGAAACCAGAAGCGGTGAACCGGCCAGAAACTGAGTGAGGATACGTAAAGGGCTGCATAACCTACGGAACATTTTTGTTCCAGTTAGTTACCCTTGTGTCTGTTACCTAAAAATAAACGGTATTTATAGCAAAATTAAAATTGACAATATTTAATTCAGGTTTTATTCGAAAATTGTTGACTCGTAACGTAAAACAAGGGGATGTTGTGGCAAAAACTAAAAAAAGCTATGCAGATTCACATATAGCCCTAAAAACGCAATTTCCTCAAAAACCGTTAAAAATTTTTAAAAAACGTAAAACAAAAACATATCAACGTCGCTTCAGTATTTCGTCGAGCTTATATA
This sequence comes from Schistocerca nitens, assembly GCF_023898315.1. Classification (NCBI taxonomy): domain Eukaryota; kingdom Metazoa; phylum Arthropoda; class Insecta; order Orthoptera; family Acrididae; genus Schistocerca; species Schistocerca nitens. Next base: position 563,747,576 of record NC_064617.1, read on the forward strand.
AAACACGTTTCTGTTATTCATAGACGACTTTCGCAGTTATGAATAATAACAGGAAACGATTGCCTTTGATCATGATTAAGAACGTTCTACTGAGTACAGAAAACAACAATAATAATATAATTGTTTTATGCTTGTGCATGTGAGCTGTTCTTGCATCAAAAGTAATTGCATTTGTTATATAAACGCGCATCCGTTATGCGATCAACTGATAGAATACAAAACGCACTAACTTGAACGACGTGCGGTTCTAATTATGTACAAAACAACCAAACAAACAAAAAACAAAGAGAAGTTGTCGGCTCCCAGTGTCTCTCTCATGTATTTATGTATGTTTCTTTCTTTATCAATGTTACCAGTACTACCGGTAATCGCACCATTCACTACGTCATTTATATAACGGACTTTACCAAAACGACAGAACCGTAGTTTTGATAGAGCGAAACTCTAGTTTCAGGGTGTGCTGAAAACTGTGATCAGGGAAATTTACCACCGGAAAGAGCCAAAATTTTCACAATCGGAAGGGATGACAATTTATTTTATTTTCTGTCGGACGCAATCACAAATTTTTTATTTATGACTGGATCTTCAGAAACTGCAATGCAAAACATGAAAACCAAATTACAAACACTAGAATTAACGATCATGTCTCTTCTACTCGCAAAGCATACTAATAATAATAATAATAATAATATGATCCATATCCGTAGATCAGCATATGCTGCATGTCATATACATAAGGTGAGTTGTCATACCAACTAAAAGACCAGGAGTATACAAGTATACAGGTGCATGTAGCTCGTCCAGCAACTCCTAGCGCTACATCCACCCTTCCTCTACATGTGACCTTAAACAATCAAAAAAGTTTTCTTTGTAATTATAATTCTGCATATCATAGTTATTGTTGCTAAGTGGAAGGTATATGAGCATTTTAAAATGATATATTAAGTAATTTATACTTATAAGCGAGCGAGATAAACCGGAAGACTTGATTTTATTTAGGCAAAACACACTAAAAAGAGAGCACTTTCCGAAGTGGCGCAGTGAACGTTGATTCTGCGGAACTAAGTAAATCTAGTAGATTCTGATGACGCAGTGTATATTCGTCAATAATATTTTTAGAAAATGAAACTCTTAGCCATACTATTCTAGTGCAAGGAGCTAGATGGAGATGTGAAAAATGACGTGTCTTATTACTTAACGTTTTTGTCGAAGAGAAGATTAAAAAAGCATGTTCACACAGGTGGCAGGGAGCTGCTGGTCGGGACCAGAACAAAGACCACTGTTAAAATGGAGTTTTAGGCCTTCAGTCTTGTAGCGTTATGTCGTTTGCGCAACTGCAACTATTGTTCTAGGAATTTTCAGGCGGAACAATGAGAACGATAACGTCATAACAGATCACTCCGTAAACGGAACCCGACTCATCTGTCCCACTGCCCATTGCTCAACGTACGTCCAGCGAGATAATCGACAACATTCCAACCTGAAAAGCAATAATTGGTTGATGTTTCTCAAAAAATGTTATTGCCTGCGAATTACTAATGCTTGTTCTCAGACTACAACGGAACGCCGTCTTTCTTCCGTCATCGTTTGATTTTAAACCAGCGCCTCTACGGTCGCCTTATGTGGCGTTCAAAACAGCAGCGAAGAAGCAGCAGCTTAACCAATAACTGCTGGAAGGACGGACAAAATACTGACCGCACGTCCCGTGATCATAAGTCGCTCTTCGTGCCAGTCGGCCAGTCAGATCAGGCCTAAGGCCTGAACAGTCAGTATTGTTTATCTTTAATACACGTTACGTGACGAACATTTCACAAAGTTTGATAAGTGTCGGACCGGTGGACTTATAATGTAAGACTTTGCATTTCCATCATTGGACGGAAACCTGTATATTTCCGAACAAATTAAGTCTTTCATTGTCTGGACGAAACAATGAGGGGCGTTCAATTAGTAATGTAACACTTTTTTTCTGAAAGCAGGTTGTCTTTTTTTCAGTTCCCCAATACGCTGTATTATTCCCCACTCTTCTGGTTACAAACACCTACCTTTCAACTTAATCTCCGTTAAATTCGACGCCCTGAGGCAATTTTACTGGGACGGCCTGTACGCCCGCATGGTACCACTCTATTAGTCGGTTTCGGAGCCAACGTCTTGCTGCTTCAATAACCTCCCTGCCATCAACTGCAACTTCCCGCGGAGTGCATCCTTCATTAGGCCAAATACATGGAAGTTGGAAGGTGCGAAATTTGGGCTGTAGGGCGGATGCGGAAGAACTCACCTCTGAGCACCCCAACTCGTGTGTCAGCACTACCAACAGAGACGTCCCCTTGGATAGCGAGATGTGTGATTGGGGTCCCTCGATCTCCACGTATGAGAGTGTCCGCACGTCCCAACATTGTAGGAGTCAGAGCTGTGTACGTCCTACCGGCACGCCGGAGATCTGACAGGTTTGTGCGACCTTGTTGGGATGACGACAGACACCTCGCTCAACGACTCATCCTGCTTTTGTTTACTGCCAGGTTACCGTAGACATTCTGCAAGCGCCTACGAATATCTGCAATGCTCCGGTTTCCCACCAAAAGAAACTCAGTGACATCTGTCTGCTTGGAACACAGATCCGTTACAGACGCCATTTTGAAGGCTACATATAGCGCCGCCACCTGTCGGAACGTGATGAAACTATAGCAGCTGAAGCGGGAATATTCCACGATGTCCCACTAAAATTCAGCACTTTCTTAACCGAAATTGGCCAAAATGTGTTTCATTACTTACTTAACGTTCTCTTACATTTGAAACTCAGTTCTGCATCTGCTTGGAGGAACGACACATCGTCACTCAGTAAGGAATACCAGCCTATTGCACTGTCCTAATTGTGGTGGTGGTGGTGGTGGTGGTGAGCGTCCGGACGGACGCTGAGCAAGCAGTGCTTAAACCGCGGCCGGCGGCCGTCCGGATCCATAGCGGCAGGCCGGCGCTCTTTTGTTGGCCGCGCCGTCTTAATTGCGCGCTCTTCGCCGGCTTTTGTTGCTCGCGCAGGCGCAGATTGCGACTGGGATATCGGAGACGCCCCGGGCCCGCGCAACTACTATTGTGTTTGTGGTCTGCCCGCACGCCCATCCGTCTTACAGTCTGCTTCGTCTCAACACTTGGCTCTCATGTCTCAGTACTCCAACTGTGGCTACTGTGAATGTTACTTGTCACGGCAGGTGTGTGCAATATTTCCTAGGTCGTCACGGAATCCCGCAAACCTGCCTAGTCCACTGTCTACGCAGGTCGTCGAAAGCCAGGCCCCATACCACGCTGGAAAAAGGACGGTCTCCCAGAGACTGGAAACCCGTCCACGGTAGCAGTCAGGACGAGCGCATTGGCGCGCCTGAGAAATGGTACGTTACAAAAGAGGGGAAACACCGTCACGAAAGAGTAAAGGCACATCAGAGGCAGTTCTGATGTTGCACTAGACAAAGGCGGCAAATGGACAGTGCATTCGAACGTTGAGCGTGCCGAGTTTCTGACGTCTTAGCCTGGAAAAAGCACGTTGGAGAGACTTTGCGAACGCCCAGACCAATATGAATCACGACAGATATTCTGAATTTGCGTTTGAACGTCGGCCAATGAGATGGAAGAATGCCACGTGAGTCACATACACACCATCTCTCTTCGGTACAGAGTCGCGATGCCTTATATTGGCTTTCATTTGAACCGTTTTTGTGTGATTATTTGTAATAAAATGACGGGGAACGTCATATTGGTGGTTAAAGAATTATTGTAACTTGTGCGTTTTGAAAGTAGGCCTGTTGAAGGCAACCACACAATGAGGATCCATAAGAAATGCAATGCTCTTCATACAATTTGTTGTAACTAAATGTCAATTAGTAACATACCTACGATTAAAGCTTTAAGGAGACGGTAAGAGGCAAAGTACTTTCCCTCAACGGTCGTATTCGGTGTAGTACAGTGAGTAGCGTAGCGGAATGGTAAGTTCGTAGGTGATGTGTTGCTGCTTCGCGCCTTATTGTACTTAAGATTTTTTATTATCAGCCTCGTTTTGTAATAGGTTCTGATACTTTCTTATTAGTTTAATAAAAGTATATTCGATGTCACGTAAATGTAATTGCGCTCTTTCTGATGAGTGATTTTGTTCGATTGGTTTAATCTACAAGACAGTTCGCACCATTTGCAGTTTGATATTTTGCACTTTCTTACTTTAAACTGTTGTATTTCACACGTCGTAAAGATTCTGCTGAACAGAAACAGTGATCAAGTGGGAATTTGTATCGCACTATTTGTAATGGAACCTTTGTAAGCCTATATCCTTATTGAATAGCTGTTGTACTTTCCTTTTTGTCTTACAATATGTCTATGGATATTGCAGTTCTTATTTATGTGTACTGAAGACAGAACAACATGATTAGCATATGGAGGAGGGAGCAGATGTGCATTTTAGTAGAGCTAACGGAGGAATTTTATGCCGCGAGCCAGACACAGCCAACAACCGCCAATGGAGCGCGTTGCGATCGCGTATACCACGTTGAGGGCACTTACCGTATGCACGAGTTGCCTCGTTTCTGACCAGCCAGCAACAGGTTGAACTCGGCATGATCAACGTTGACGTCCGACAGTACGGTTCGTGTGTCGACGGCAATACACCTCCGTAGTACTTCTCGACTTCGAAAAACCGTTCGACAGTGTAATATGGTCGCAAATTCTCGGAAAAAATAAGAATGGAAGACCAAAAACGAAGTGCTCCATTTGAAAAGGGATCAACCTGTACATCGAAGAATCAACGACGGAAATAAAAGAAGGGTTCGGAAGTGGGATTAAAATTGAGGGTGAAATGATTTTTTCCGCTGACGACATTGCTATCCTCAGCGAAACTGAGGAAGAAATGCAAGGCGGGATGGAACGAATGAACTATCTAATAAGCACGCATTGACTGAAAGTAAACAGACGAAAAACGAAAGTAATGTACAGTAGCAGCCTGATAGAAGTCTACTACTATCAAACATAGACCTAAATTTGAGGATGAAATGTCTGATAATGTACGTTTGGAGCACAGCGTTATTTGGCAGTGAATCGTGGACTGTGGGAAAACCAGAAAAGAAGAGAATCGAAGCATTTGAGGTGTGGTGCTATAGATGAATGTTGCGAATTGGGTAAGGTAAGGAACGACGAAGTTCTCCGCAGAATCGGCAATGAAAGGAACATGTGGGAAACATGAACAAGTAGAAGGAACAGTTTAATAGGGTACGGGTTACGACGTAAAGGAATAACTTCCCTAGTACTAGAGGGAGCTGTAGAAGGTAAAACCTGTGGGAAAGACAGAGATTGGAATGTATACAACAAATAATCGGCAACGAGGGTTACAGCTGCTACTCTGAGATGGAGAGGTTGACAAAGGAGCGGAATTCGTGTCGGGTCGCATCAAACCAGTCAGAAACGATGACACAAAAAAAAAGGGTCGTGGCATTCGTCTCGTGAGTTTAAAAGAAACTGGCGAAGACTTAAATCGCAATTACTGGACAACCATTTGATTATCGCTCTTGCCTAAAGCAAATACAGTATCGGAACCACTGTACCGATGATCTTTCTGTAGGCCAAGTTGAAAACGCACGCTGATGACGCAAACCTGCACTACTCTGAGATAGCTGGCTAGAATCGTGGTGATGGAAAATGTCTGCAGTCACCAATATCTGGCGACAAGGAGGATGGTTCCATGAAATGAATTTATAATGCAGTGACGGATGGTGATGCGTTAGTCTGGGCAATAACCTTGATATTCTAGGTCGTGTGGGACATGCGCCGCGGATTAAACCCTCTGATTTCCCTCCCTCGTTGTCGGCAGCTCAAACGCGAGACTACGCTCTACAAGTACTCGTGAGCCACACGAAACTATTACCTTTAACACACCATTCATTCTTGGCTAAGGAAAAGCTCTTAAAAGATCGTGAATAATGATACTAATCCCAGAATGAATGTCTTATTCCGCAGCGGAGTGTGCGCTGTTTTGAACCTTCTTGGCAGGTTAAAAGTGTGTGCTGCACCTGTAGTTGTACTCACGCATTTCGCGGGTAATGCTCTTACCGGCTGACCTATCCCTGACTCACGACCCGCCCTCACAGCGTCAGTTCTACCAGTATCTCAAATTGCAGAGAGCTTTCCTAGGTAACCGTCCTGGAATAGTGGTCCTGCAGGACAGTATAGCGCGGAAAAATGGCTTAGCCACAGCCTAGGGGTTCATCTCCAGAATAAATATTTCACAGTGGAGTGTGAGCCATTTCTTTTGATGCTTGATCTTCTCTCCCCCCCCCCCCCCCCCCCCCCCCGATATCTCTCTCTCTCTCTCTCTCTCTCTCTCTTTTCTCTCTCTGTTCTCTGTTTGTCTCCTTCCCTCGCGTTAACCCTCTGTAGGTTGTTTTCACGATTAGGCAGCTCAATTTTATTTTACCTTTGTAATCGGACGATGTTGTTCGTCCAACCACATTCGTCGTCTTATCTGTAACAGGGAAGTCACGTGCCTGCCTGTGAATGATTGTGTGGTATTGTATTCTAAGTGTTTATCGTATACTCTGAGGCGCAGCTCGGGGACCAGCCTTGCATTTGGCTAAACGAATGCGGAAAACAGAGTAAAAACCACAATCAGGCTGACCGGTCTACCAAACCAACGTTTGTAAATATGCCGTGCAGTTTAAGTCTAGGTCTTTCTCACTTCACTGTCTCGCAAGCTAATGTGCTGCGAGCAATGTGTTGGAAAGTTCGCCACAGAGGAAAACTGTGTGCGCGGTTGGGAACTTGAACCTGAATTGTATACAGGAGACCCTGAAGTTTGGGAAGTAGGGGAGAAATACTGGTAGAACTGAAGAGCTGAAGCGAGTCGTGGGCCATGCCTGAATAACCCATTGGATAAGAGTCAGGCTTCTGGGTTCGAGTCTCGGTCTGGCACATTTCCGGTTTTGGGGGCGAAACCCCGCAGAATTCTCAACTTAGAGAAACTTTTAACCTTTTATTTACTTTCAGCGCTGCACGACGAGGCCACGATTGTCGCTCACGCCGGTTAGAAGCGTCTGGACTGCACCTGCAAAGCCTGGCTCGAGCAACGTCTGGCGCGAACTCGCGCGACCCAGACATCTGACCGGGACAGTCGACCGTAGTTATCTCTCCTACATTTTTAGGCGAAAGAAAAAAAGAAAGGCGGCTTCGCTGAGGCAGACAAGGGTTTATCGCGGTCGACTTTCGATACGCGAGCGCGCTACGCGCAGTGGAAAGTTTGAGGCCACAATGGACGGCGCGGAACAATGCTGGCTCGGGGGCCCGCGCGGCGTGACGCGAGGAGGCGGAAACAGCGGCGCAGGAAGGAGACGTGGCGGCGATAGCGCAGCGCCGCCGCCACCTGCCCGGGCGCGAGCGCGCTGACAGCCGCCCCTAGGCGTACACCGCACTGTATAACCGACACAGCCGGCGTCCATATTTATGAGGCGAGGCGGCAAAGAGGGGGCGTGTCATGGGGAGCTCGACTGCGCGTCTCCCTCGACACCTCTAATGAATAAATCATCTCATAACACACGCTGGTCACTGCCCAGATAACGTCAGGCGGAGAGGTCTGCGAATCAGATTTGCGTCTGGTATTTGTGCAACGTGACCGACGTGACTCCCATTTGCGCGAGCTACGAGGGCGTGCTGAAAATTAATGCATCCGAATTTTTTACGTGAAAACTAGCAAAGCTTTTTTTAAAAAAAAAGTTATTAACATTCTGCATCTTTACTCTCCATGACTACATATTTATTTCTCAACGTAGTCACCTTGGTGACAAACACGTTTCTACCAGCGAGAGACCAGTCGGTTGATACCGTCGCTGTACAATATGTGACTTCGTTGATGGAGCCACAATCTCATCTCTGCTTGCACCGCTTCATAAGTATCAAAATAAAGGTGTTTTTTAAGTTTTAGAACAAAATTAAAACCGAGCGAGGTGGCGCAGTGGTTAGACGCATTCGGGAGGACGACGGTTCAATCCCGCGTCCGGCCATCGTGATTTAGGTTTTCCGTGATTTCCCTAAATCGCCCCAGGCAAATGCCGGGATGGTTCCTTTCAAAGGGCACGGCCGACTTCCTTCCCATCCTTCCCCAATCCGATGAGACCGATGACCTCGCTGTCTGGTCTCCTTCCCCAAAACAACCCCAACCCAACAAAATTAAAATCGGATCGAGCCACATGGATACAGTAGAGACGATGATGCAGATGTCGCAGGGCTCATACATGGTCTGGCACTGTAATGCTGTAGGAGAGGGTGCTCCGTGTGTGGACGAACTTCTCGGATTCGGAACTCGATTACAGCAAGCTGCTTCTCACTCACCGACGTAGTTACGTGTTACACACGGCCATTTTAAACGATGCATTTCGCAGCAGAGGGCAGAGGGCTGCAAATAAGTAACCTTGAAGAATAAAGATATAGAACGTTAATAAAGTCAGTTTCATTGAAAATCTTTAACAGTCTTCACATAAAATAAATCGGAGGCGTTACTCTTCAGCACGACCCCTAGACTCCACTACGATTCAAATCAATTTTTTATACCAATGATAGTCAATTTCCTAGCTGTTTTTTTCTTGTTTTATTTTGATACTTCTCTAATGTAAGTGCTATAAATTTCATGATAACATTGCCTCATCTCCGGGTACTCAGGCAACACAAAGCACACATGTGATTATCTACATTACATTTATTATGTAATTGCACGTATTCGTCAGGTAAACGTCAGTTAAAACACACACACACACACACACACACACACACACACACACACACACACACAAGTAAACTTGATATGGTAGTCAAATAATTAACGAAAACAATGTAGATATCTCCGACAAACAAATTTAAAAATCGTTCCTAACTGGGGGGTGCCGTTAGAAATCCGGCTTACGTTGTCGTATATTCACGGGATTTGTCAGAGAGAAAAAGAGGGGAATTCACAATCTCAGTTAGAATCTTTCCTGACAATTCTACGTATCTTGACACATGGGCATGACATAAGTAGGATTTTATATAACTGGCAATATTTTATGCAAATCCCACAGCTATTGTTACCTGCCACTATTTTATCTGACTGTTATATCATCTTTACCGGCATGTCTGTTAAATAATGTATACTTGACAATATCTGTACTACAAGATGGTTGTAATATAAATGAACGCGTGTGTGCTTTTGCTGCTACGTACCTGAATATGACACAATATTGATCTTGAAATCGATTGTACACACAAGAGAAAAAACGCTGTTACACATTTTTGAAGTATTCCCTCTTTTGACTATATTGTTCTTGCTTAACCCCATTTTTGAAGTATTCCCTCTTTTGACTATATTGTTCTTGCTTAACCCCGTATTGTGAGAGAAATCAGTCGTAAAACGCTCAATCTGAGAAAAATCGTGGTGGTTGTCTGGTTTGGGGGAATGGACCAAACAGCGAGGTCATCGGTCACATCGGATTTGGGAAGGAAATCGGCCGTGCTCTGTCAAAGGAACCATCCCGACATTTGCATGAAGCGATTCAGTGAAATGACGTAAAACCTTAATCACGATGGCCGGACGCGGGTTTGAACCGTCGCCCTTCCAAATGCGAGTCCTGTCTGCTAACCACTGCGCCACCTGGCTAGGTGAAAAATCGTGCATAAAATAGATAATGTGAGGTTATCAGAAAACAGTAGTGCCAAACGAAGAAGTACCTCAAACATGTGCAGGCAGACGACACTTCGTAATGCAAGCGAAAATCGGACATCAAATATTATAAGCGGAATCACACCTTAATGTCTTTTGTAACAAACTGCTTTAGTTCTAGATGCGCTTTTGTCATGCATGCATTGAGACTGGCAGTCGTCACTTTGAACAATTACTACTATGTCCTAAATTGTTGTTATGCACTGAATATGTCCATAATACACTAAATATGCATTTCCGACTAGTGGTTCCCCATCCAAGTATAATCGGTTGTGGACCCATTATCACCTGTTTCAATTTGATGGTTCACATGGCTCTGAGTACTATGGGACTTAACATCTGAGGTCATCAGTCCCCTAGAACTTAGAACTACTTAAACCTACGTAACCTAAGGGCATCACACACATCCATGCCCGAGGAAGGATTCGAACCTGCGACCGTAGCGGTCGCGCAGTTCCAGACTGAAGCGCCTAGAACTGCTCGGCCACAACGGCCGGCTTCAATTTGGTCCCAAGGTTTTACGACACCCTATATGACGACTTTGTATGCCAAAACTTGATAAGAAACATTCGTGTAGTAACCTTTTACCGACATGGGTAGATGAATGAAAAAAAATACGCTCATGTTCATAAAGAAACAGAACACTTTGAACGACTAGAAATATGACAATCATATTCTCAGTACATGTACATTAGTACGTTCTGTAGAAATGATTAGCATTCCAGTCACCTCGGTTCAATATATGTCCTTTTGCCTGGTATGCACAGGGTGCGCTATGGGTCTGGATAATTTGTTCCATGCGTGATGGCATCGACGAAGGCGAGAGTGGCTTCCTGTGGTACGTTCATCCACGCTGCATTCACCTGGTTCCAAACTTCATCTGTGATGGTTGCCATTGGGTCACAGTACTGCACCCACCGTTACACCATATCCCACACATTTTGGACTGTCGACGAGTCTGATGATTTGGCGGGCCAGGGCAAATGGGTAACATCCTGTGAAAATGGCTCTGAGCACTATGGGACTTAACATCTGTGGTCATCAGTCCCCTAGAACTTAGAACTACTTAAACCTAACTAACCTAAGGACATCACACACATCCATGCCCGAGGCAGGATTCGAACCTGCGACCGTAGCGGTCACGCGGTTCCAGACTGAAGCGCCTAGAACCGCACGTCCACAGCGGCCGGCCATCCTGTGACACCAAGAAGGCACGTGTTCGTGCATCAACAATTGGTCATGCATTGTGTTGCTGAAAAATGGCGTCTGGGGTATTGTGCAGAAACGGTTTGCCTACAGGTCGCAGGATATCATTCACGTCGGTCACACTGGTCACAGTGGCCTAGACACGCACCAGCTGTGATTTATGGGTGTACCCAATAGCACCTCACACTATAAGGCCTTGAGTTGGCGCTGTGTCCTGCGCGAATGCAGTCACTGTGATCCACTCCCCCTGTCTGTGGCGAACCAAAATGTGGCCACCATTTTCAAACCAACAGAACCTGGATCTGTCCGAAAACACTACCTGATGCCATTCCTGTCTCCAGTGACGTCCATTGCCGTCTAGCATGTTCCTGCACATTCGTCAAAGGTAGGCTCACGTAATCCATGCGGTACTAAACGTAGACGGACTGTTGCCCCTGATAGAGTATGATGTGTTCCACTTTTGCGTGAGGTTCGAGGTTGACGCAGACCTGTCCTGCAATGCCATCCGCATGATGCATGATGTGTCGATCGTCTCGGGCGGGGAAGGGGGATGGGGGGGAGGGGGCTGGTATCTGAGTGGTGCGACCTGACCCATCTCGTCGTGTTCTACGACTTTCCGTTGAACTATTCTGCACACACTCGAAACACTTCGTCCCACACGAGCAGAAATTCGCCGGATGGATGCGTCACATTCTTTCATGCCAGTAATGCGTCCTCTTTCAAACTCACTGATTTGATGGTACGGTTCGCGCATACCTCTGCATGCCATCCTGGACCTCTGCTCAAGTTGCACTGGTCCATTACCTGCGGTTTATAGTGACAACGAGAGCCGCAGACACATTTTACCGGTAGGTGGCGTTACTCAGCGATATCAATGTTGATCTTGGACCCTTTGGCCGACATGGTTCAAATGCTAATCATTTCTGCAGAGCACACTAATATACGTGTACTGTGAATATGAACGTCCTATCTTTAATCGTTCTCGGTGTTCTATTTTTCCTGAATGTGAGTGTAATAAATAAAATAAACAAAAATCAGGTTCCGAAGCCGGCCGGAGTGGCCGAGCGGCTCTAGGCGGTTCAGTCTGGAACCGCGCGACCGCTACGGTCACAGGTTCGAATCCTGTCTCGGGCATGGATGTGTGTGATGTCCTTAGGTTAGTTAGGTTTAAGTAGTTCTAAGTTCTAGGGGACTGATGACCTCAGACGTTAAGTCCCATAGTGCTCAGAGCCACATGAACCAGATTCCGAACACCGGGCGAAAAAGTGAAAGGCTGCGACGGTAGCCGCTGCGTCACCATTTCGGCTGAGATCATCGTGCGCTAAAAGGCATCTAAATTACGTCGAATATTTTGACCGTCGTTTTCTCTGAAGCAGTCCAGTATCTACACATAAACCGAGACAAGTCTTCGCTTATTTTGGCTAATTTTCAACGAAGCGAAGTCAATGGGACATCGGGTTATGTCACTTGCCGTGTTCTCCTCGTCAGTTGCACCTGAATTGCACCAGCGTTGTTCTAGGTATGGCTGTGTGCCGTATCTTCTGGAGCGAGCACTGGGACAGTCAGTTCAAAGGTAGGAGGAAGACAACAGCATACCACCTCCAATAGGATCGTGCCTAGTAAAGCCCTGTGGTGTTCAAACCAAGATTGGATTTGATCATAGCTTTAGTTATTTCATGACAATAAAATTTTTCACAAACACCACTGTAGATGCAATTCGTGAGCAGCAAGGAAAACGCTGACTGGTGTGAGGCGAAGCTGAGAACCGAAATAAATCGTCGGAAAGGGCGAAGACAGAAAAGAAAGGAAGGGAATGGGACTCGTGACAGAAGCGCAGGACAGCGTCAGTTTGCAGCCGTGTCGCACAGTATTCGATCCACGTGGTCAGACACTGCGATGCGGGTAGCCCGGGGCCCACATTCATTAGCGGCCAGCCCTGGGCTGGCACCACGGAACGTCCGGAGGGACTGGCGCCACTGGTCACTGGCGCCAGAGCCGGCGGCTTCGGCTGTGCGACACGACAACGGCATTAGCCGCGCTGCATACCTGCGGCAACAGCTCTGTCCTTTTTTGCCGTGTCTGTCAGACACAGCGCGAGCTTCCGCAATAAAGTAGTTGTCCTTGCTGAAATTTTCTGATAATTACGAAAAAATTAGTTGTTCTTTTACTTTCTTGCAACAGAAGGATTTCAAAATACAGTAACTGGATTCGACCAGCCAGGGGTCAGTGGTCAGTGAGACAGTCTACAGACAACACATAGATTCTACAAGATGTACCAAACAACCATCTGTGTTATGATAAAACAAGTATAGATAAAATAAGAGAAGAGAATAAAATAAAATAAAGATGGCGATCCATATAAGCCTGAACTACCTCATGGGGTCGTAATTTCCCTCCGAAAGTTCATAGAAACGGGAAATATTTTGATGATCCTAGTAGCTGTGAGAGAAACACAATTACCACCCGTTGTTGGCAAGGTGATCCTCGTTTCTGAGCTCGAGGGCCTTTGCCCTGCATAATGCCGCGCTTGTTCAGCTCGCGTCAGTTCGTTCGTAGCCTCGTCCGTCTAGGTTTCTGTAGTCTGTGAGTGCGATAGTTCGGGCCGCGCAACAATAACGAGCAAATTAGTGATTCGTTCGCAGTCTGTAGCTGGTAGAAACATGCAGCACACACTTCGAGAGCGGGCTTTTATTGTGGAAACGTATTGGATGACAGAGTCATTGGTTACAACACAACGGGAATTATGGAGAGCATTCAGCGTGTGCGATGTTCCAACAAAGGCAACAATTTTATCTATTGTTAGGAAGCTAGACACATTTGGTGTACTAAACAGTGACAGTGGTAAACATAGACCTTCATTAAGTGCAGAGCTTATTGGTGATGTTGGAAGATGTTTGAAGGACCTCCAATGAAATCGTAACGTCGATTGAGCCAGGAAACAGGCATTTCATATGGCACATCTCAGAGAGCTGCGAAGAAATCAGCATTGCAATCATACAGAGTGCATATCTCGTCATGGAATATGGTGAAACGAGTGCAGATTTGCATCTACCCTGGTGGAAGACAGTTCCAACATTTGCTGTGGGGACTTCGTATGTATATATGTAAGTAATTTCCCAATTGTGTATTATCGTTTCCCAAAATAGCAAATGTGTCCCATTATTGGTTCAAATGTTACGACTCATTAAAGCAGATCATGTTCATATGGTTCGTACTGCACCTTAACGCACATGCTGCCAGTTGCCGTGTATTAATTAACTTGGAAGATGATGGAAGTTGGTGATTAAAGGTTGAGTGTTAAATCTGGATCTGGTTCCTTCAGCGCGTCTCCTCACACGAAATTTGAAACGCAGTTTTGCCACTGTTTCATGTCCTTTGTCTACAGATTGGATTGCTTCTGGTCTACTATCGGAGACGGTTGTAACGTCATCAGCAAATGCTAGACAGTGAAGGAAAATTTAAGTTTGGAGACTTCTGCCAATATTTATATCTTAAGTTTCATTTTGTCATTTCCTCTAGTACATTACAATGACCGCCTATCTATGGGATCACACTTTTTTTTTAATCAGCAGATACGATTATTGTCTGTGTAGTGTTGAGAATCTGGAGACTGGTTTTAAGGTTTAGGATTCGTATTGCTAATAGCTTCGTTTTCCAAATACTGCATGATATTCACCAATTAAATGTGCTGTTTGTTTTGCTAACGTATTAAATAGGGATCTACAGATGATTTTATAGCCGAGTGAAAGTTAGCAAAGTCCTCCGTAACTGTTTATACGAGGGGAATTATAAAAGTAGTAAACGTTGTGCAATCCGAGGAGCCGCGTACTCTCCCGCAACCCGCCACTTCGTCATAGACCCTCCCCTGCTACCCGTTGGCACTATTACCACGCAAACAGCTAGCAGGTACGGTCGTTTACTGTTGACAGAATTAACATGACACTAATTGTGAGGTTAATTGTGCAGTACGGCGTCTGAACTCCAAAAAAAAGTTTGTCCTATCGAAATATACGTACAAATAAGCCAAATTTAGGGAAATGTGATGAATGAAGCTTCAGTTCGAAAACAGTGCATCATGATAATGGCGGATGAAAAATTCATGATAATGAACGATCAGCTCGATCTTCAGCTGTGATTCAGGAACTCAAATCAATGACTGAAGAAAAAATTCACCGGTTTGGACGTTTCACTGCTCATAGACTGACCTTGTACTTTCCTGAAATTTAACTCTGTTATTTATTAACTTTTTAGTGGTGACTGGGGCTATAGAAAAGTGGGCGCCAGGTGATTTCCTTTACTTCTGACGATGACTAAAAAAAAAAAAAAAAAAAAAAAAAGAAGAAGAAGACGAAAACAGATAATGGGAGCTATACTGACCTTGTGTGTTACGAATGGCAAGGAGTTTTTGAGCCACATTGTTACCTGTGACGAGACCTGGATTTCGCGTAAAAGCTCAGAAACAAATCGGCATCAGTGGAATGCCATCATTCACCGTTAAAAAAATCTTAGCACGAAAAAAAAGTTACCGTCATAGTTTCTTAGGGTCACTGGTCCCTAGGCATTACCATATTTTCTCCAAACAGAGGGATTTTTTGGGCGGAAAACGCTGTCGATTACAACGAACTGCAAAACGACGTTAGTGACCGAATCAACGACGTTACGGCAGCTGAGTATGCGAAAGGCATGGGAGAGCTAGTCAAGCGCTACGACAAAATCTGAGCGGTGACGACGTTGAAACATAGGTATGGTATCAAAATATGTTGCAAAATAGGTTTTCCTTTATTATCTCGTAAAAAATTGTCTGGAAAAACGAATGTTGTTTACTTCTGGAATGAGCTTCGTATCTCATTTGTCCTCTTTTTTTTCTAAAGTGGGTGATCTAATTGAAACTTCCATTCTTTGGGGATTTTCTCACAAGGCCAGATGTCCTGTAGTATTTCCTGAAGAATGCTGTCACCTACTTTCAACATTTCAGTAGTCATTTTGTCTTCTCCCGGTGTCGTACTGTTTTACTATCTCATTTCTTTGATTTCTTCCATGTGAGTTGTGCTGAGTCCGGATTTGGGGTGGGTGTCTCAAAAGTGAATTGTTCTTTGGGTCTTCAGAAATAACTTTTGGAAGTAGACTGAAAAAAATTACATTTTCTTTGTTCTTTGTATCTAGGATTTCGTCTGCACTTCTGAAGCATAAACTGAAGGCCTCTAATTCTAAAGTTCATCTTTAAGTCTCTGCTGTTATTTTTTGTGAAGTCTTTATTAATTTTCGTCAGTCAGGTAAGTTCCTATTTAGGTTTCTCTACTCTAAGTATTTCCGCTGTTTGTTTTTGAATTTTGAGGAATGTTTATCAGTTGTTTTCTGATTTATGAGAGTTCCATAGTCGTCATATTTTGCGTCTTCTATCTACCACTTATCTACCACTTTGTCACGTGTATCATTCCACCATGTATGTTTTCTTTTTCTTGGTGGTCTGCCAACATTTTTAGAGACCTGGCAGTCAGTTTTTAAAGACATTCCACTCATATGTTGAAAGTAAAATTGCGTGCCGTTATCTGAATTTAGTCTTTGGGCTTCAGGATCAGTTTTCGGTATTCTGGTTGTTTTTAGTTTTGTTTTGTTAAACCTAAACTTTAGTTTTTCTAGAGTTAGGTGGCGATCCCAATCTATAATTTTTAACATTCATAATTTCTCTTTGCTTATTGTAATTGTGGTAATAATTAAAATTATAATAATAATTATTATTACTGGCGAGAACCACTTTGTCATGGTGCTACACTACACTATACTATATCGAAAAGTACATTAGATCGCAGACCATTGTTTCAATTAAGGAGGTTTTTTGCGTAAACTCTCAACCTCTGGTCACATATTTGGTACCACAAACAACGCGTGTGTCTGTTCTCAGTAAGCTGCAGAATTTCGTTTGTTCTTGAGTTTTTCATTTCCTGTCGTTTCGTTTCTTCTTCAGTTTTGCTGTGCCTTATTTTAA
The DNA here is from genome assembly GCF_023898315.1 of Schistocerca nitens. Classification (NCBI taxonomy): domain Eukaryota; kingdom Metazoa; phylum Arthropoda; class Insecta; order Orthoptera; family Acrididae; genus Schistocerca; species Schistocerca nitens. The sequence goes on from NC_064617.1 coordinate 563,764,477, forward strand.
ACATGCTGTTCATAAAAGAGTTCGTCCTCTTCAGACTTTTGCGCTGTAGCTTGGCAGTAATCCTAAGACACGGTCGCAAACACATACCTTTCTCGAGATGACATCCTGTATAGTTCTTGGTATTAATGGATGTTAGCATTCGTATATGTGAATATCCAGTCCTAATCACCATGAAAGGTCTCTGTTGGATTCCTTTCATGTTTAATTTCTCAAATTTGTTGTCTTTTAAGGAATAAATTCCTCTTCTAAATTTACTGTGGCGTTTCTGACTATCTGGGAGGAGACTGAGTAGTGGAACGTGTTACTTTTACACGTAAACAAGAACGATCTCTCACACTACTACACTTTAAAGCACAGTTTATATGTAATTCTTATATGTAATTCATGTCACACAGTCTCATACGGAACCTACATCCGCTTTCTTTTATATACTGTGTATGATAAGATACTGTCATCCCCCTTCCCTTCTGTGTGAGAGGATGAATGATCAAATGTGTTTGTAGCTGCATGCTTGAGGGTAGCAGACAAGGCTGTCTGCTAGAGAACAGTAGGACCAACGTTGAAACAGGTAGCTACGGTTCCTAAAAGCAGAGAGGTTTCCATTCTTAGTATGGTCCGGTCCGTCCCCTGTCATGTTGGTATAGGAAGCTGCCCCTCTGGCGCCTTCCGTTTGTCTTTGTGAGCGACTCTCAGGAGCACGCTGGGTAGTTCAGTGGGAGTCTGGCAGTTGGAGAGTTGCAGCCGAGTAGTCGGCAGTTGGAGTCCAGTAGTAGCGCAGGGCAGTCCAGCAGTAGCAGTCTGGCGGTAGCGAGCGTCTGAAGTGGTAAGATCTCCGGCTAAGCGCGTGTCTGTTAAGTCCATAGGACAATGGATTTGTTAAGTTCAGCTTAACTGAGAATTTAATCATTTTATTTCGGGTTAGCTTTAAAATAGCTAAGGTTATCTTTAATTGCAGCGGAGTGTGATTCTCGTGTCCAGTTCAGATTATTTGGCGGTAGTTGCTTTGTTATTACTTTGTGAGTAAAGTGGAACCACGTGTTGGTCAGTAACTCTAAGTAAGATCAATCTTAAAGCCAAATGCTTGTGTGATTATAACGTATCGTCTTGAAAAGATTTTGAATATACCAACTTTTCTTTATGTTCAACCCACGTGGCGTGTACTTTGTGAGACCAGTACCACGTCCTTATATAACTGTTTGACCCATCAGGTTAATAGTAAGACGTTAGTAACCAGTTCGAGGTTTTTGTTTTGTAATTTGCTTTTTGATCTAATTTATTTTTATTATCTAAATTATTGTGGAGTTATACGCTTTCTGTAAACCAAGTTGACCACGTGAAGGGTAATTACAAGACGGACAGGATTGTGCTATGAAAGTAAATTCTTTAACTGAAAATTTGAATCTATTGGTTGTGGTTAACTTTCTGTTGCATGTGTTTCAATGTTCTTTGTGTGTTGTTTTATGAATGCAGTGTTGTACCCAGTCTCCCAATCTTGGCTCCATATTTTATGTGTTCCGTAATATTCCAATCTCACAGTCTCACAATCGTAAATAAGGCACCAGCTCAGTTATAACTCACGTATAATATGCTGAAATTTCAATGAACAATCTTTAAAATAAATTTGCAAATATAAACTGATTTCTTTCTTTTTATTTAAATTCTCCTTTTATATAGATATATTACCGGTTGTTGTATGACTGTAAAAAGATTATAATCAATGATAGTCTGATTGGTAATGTGGTAAACCTAGACTAGTTACCCAGTCGTGAAACAGTGGCCCAGTAAACGCACGGTTAACCTCCCAAGACAGCTCACAGTTTTAAACCGCTTTCATGGTCTAATTAGCACCCGATTTCAGCATACCAAATTCATGTAGAATTATTACACATGGCGAACCTGTTCTGTGATTCCGCTAGACTCTGGAATCTCTGATACGTTAGATTGCGAGCGTGTTATAATCTTAATTTTTTTTCCCTACAGCGCTCAAACAACTTTTGCGTTGTTTCTGAGCAGACGTTCAAAAGATTCACGGCGTTGTTGAGCGGCGTTGTGTTGTTTGTCTTGTTTGGTTTTCTATATTTGTTTGTTCTATATATGTGTGTTTTTTTTCCCTCTCGCTTGTAAATTCCACTGTTTCGATCAAACATAAAAATTTGTTTTGCGTGTGAAAAAGTGCGTACTAGGTTGGGTATCTTTCTTGTGACTGTCGTAATTTTTGGGGGACACATTTATTGAGATTAGTGTGTTGCGTACTGGGTGTAAATTGCACTAATGCTGACACGTAACCAAGCTAAAAGTAAGCGGTCCGACAACTTAAGCAACATGGACCAAGGGGATAATTTGATTTCCAATATTAACGCGTCGGGCGGTTCCGAAAATGCAATGGGGAATACTTCAGACGGAATACAAAACAGCACGAACGGGCTCACATCAGAGCCAGAAATTAATTCGCCTCCAACTAACCAAATTGATTTGGCGGAATTCATGAAAGCCTTATTGCAACAAAATAAAGAATTGTTCCGAGAACAAAAAGAATCATCCGAGAAATCGATCCGAGAGCTAGGCGAACAAATAGACGAAAAACTAATCCAGCAGACAAATAAAGTCGACAAGTCGATGCAGAGAGTGTCCGACGATATCTCACAAAGAATAAACAATCTGGCAAGTGAAATAAAAAGCGATATTATGAAAGAATTAGGCCGAACATTTGAACAGATCGATGACCGTCTGCAAGCGTTAGAACAGAGCAAGCGCAGTGGCGAGGCCGAATCTAAAGAAAGCGAAGAACGGCTACTTAGGAATTTCCAAGAGCTGAGAGAACAATGCCAAAGAGATCGTCAGCAGGTACTCTCGAGGGTCCAAGAGGCTGAAACGCATTGTCCCACGGCCGTTAGCAACACAATAGCGGACAACAGTTTAGCGATCCACGCGTTGGAACTGCAGGTCGAACAACTGAAGCAGACTGGGGCGGAGGACAAGAGACAAATAGATGAGAAGATCGCGGCATTAGCGGACATTGTAGGCACGATGAAGCTGACGGAAAGCGAGAACAATATCACACAGGTAGCGGCCGCAGAGACCGAAGAAGTGCGTTCGCTTCTTAAATTCCAGAAGGGACAGTTTGAAGTAAACAGACAGCACAAAGCTGTAACAGGCGATTTACAAGAACGCGTGGCGCATCTGGAAAACCGCATGGCGTGTGATTCCGAACTCGCCAATAGCAATAAAAATAGCCGTACGAACAGTGCAGAGAGGGACTCCGGCCACGAGGGAGATTGTGACGACAGGGAAGAATGTAATTTAAGGGGCAGACATGAGACAAATAGAAACATTCAAGGGCCTCGCCAGGAGGAAATGCGGGGATTTGATTTCAAACATTTCCTTACGGTAAGAAAATTTGAGATATTCCGTAATTCTCAAAAAGGCATACATCCACGAGCATGGCTTGAGCAATTTGAGTTCTGTCTTCCTCCCGACTGGGCAAGTTCACATAAAATAGAGTATATGTGTGGCTATTTGGAAGGCGAACCGGCGAGTCGTATGAGGTCGGCAGCGCGTCACTGCAACTCCACTCGGGAGTTTCGACAAGCCTTTCTGTCCGCCTATTGGTCGGAAGCGGCACAAGATAGGGTCAAACAATGGCATAATTATGCTGCCAAATTTGAACCAGTCTGGTTTCGGCAGCCCTGCACGCCTATTCGACCACATGCTGCAGGCAAATCAATTTTTATACGACCCATACGGACCTGCGGAACTAATTAGGATATGCATCACCAAATTGCCGATGCACTTGCGGCACGTCATTCTTGCGGGACGATGCAAAGAGGACGTGGAAACATTTAAAACGCTTCTCCAAGAGTTGGAATACAATACACCAGAATGCCCGCCTAATCAGGCACAAAGTTATTACGGGGCCCAGCAGCGCGATCGCAGTCGTGGCCGTATTACTAATCAACGGCGTGACTGGTCGTCGCGACGCGAACGAAACAATAATCGAGACAGGCCGTATAGAAACTGGGGTAACAGTCGCGAACACAGATGGAGCAACAGAAATGATAGAGGATGGGGACAAGATCGTGAACGCAACAGGTACGGCAACCAGCATCGTTACTACGATGAACACGGTGGGAGTAGAATTGTAGGCGGAGCCCCACATGATGTCGAAATTCGGCCGGCCAACCCCAGACATAATCCAACAAATGGGAATGAACGAAACCGGCAATGACAAATGATCAGCCCAGAAGGCGCCAATCGGAACAAATGAGCGACATGGCAAATGAGTACATAGGATTTATAGAGCGGAGAATGAATTGATTAGTTTAAATTTGTGGCGTATGAATTTTGAATAATATGTTAGTAAAAATAATGATAAAGATATTTCTATGTGATTGATTGAAGTGATGTTTTAATTGTTTTCTTTCCTTGTGCAATTAGGATTTAGTTTGATTCAAACGTAAAGATAAAAGGTTTCCTTGTGAACAAGTGAAATGCTTTTTTTGTGTCAATTGAAAAGAGTCGCTCCTGAGAGAAGCAAGATCGTTGCTGAAATTGCAAGAACTCAGGGGAATATCCGATCTGTGGGTATTATGGGTCTGGCAAACCCAGGTCCCCAGCTGTTAGTAGCCTTGTTTCCGATTTTCTGCTTTCAGTGCTACTATCTACCTATTACTATTCTATATCTGTCGGTATAAATGAGGATCTCTTACTATAGTATGCGTGCTGTATGAATATTTTAAGATAGGAGAACTCTGAGAAAGGAATGAGTAAGTTTGGAATCTTGAAAACAGGATGCGATAATACGATTGTTTAACCATTGGCTTCCCAATATGCAATGATAGGTCAATATTGATGATATATGTTTTTTTTGTTCTTTATAGCTGAGTACGTAAAGTGATGTCTGTGGATTTCGTAAGTATATTGATTCCCTTCAAGGTGAAAGAAGAATTGTGGTTTGTGTAATTTACGTGGCTCTGAAATATTATTGTGGTAGTCAAATACGAGCAGTTTTTCAGCAAATAGAGAATGGAACGGAAATGTGGATCCTTTTTGTAGTCTTGATTGATGTTGAGCCAAAGCCTGAAAAATTATTCTGCGTGAATACTTGTCCTAGAAAAGCGACGTTTATGTGATTTTGCTGATGCTGTGAGCATTACAGCCTACTGTTTTCGCTGGTGCGGGATGCACTGCAGCCTATAGGATTTGTACTGAGGAAATTTCCCTCTTGAAGGTAGAGGATGATTAAATAATTTTGATTATGGGAACGAAGGAAAGCTTGGTTTAAGGTAATAAGGATGAAGCAAAATATTTGTCATTTAAACTACAGGAGGATTCGGATCTTTTGTGTCTGTTGTAAGTTCAATATGTTAAGATGATACTGTTTTACAGAATAGAGGTGACCACAATTTTGCCATTCATGAGAAATGAATCCAGAATAACCAACACAGGACAAATAACTGATTTGAAGGCGAAAGGTAACGTAAAGAAGGAACGAAATCGAAGCAAAATGGGTAAGAGAATGTAATATAACCTGTATAAAGCAAATAATTTAACCTTCTCAGAGCCATCTGTGTGATTAATTCTTGTAATAACGTAATTTTAGGTGAAATTTTCTTACTGTTTTATGTGTGAATATATGAGTATGATAAATGTATAATTGCGAGTCTCTTTTCAGGTGTGCAAACTGGTATAAATGTTTTTGCGTGTAAATAACCATTGTTCTTTTTACTGTGTATGTTTAAGGAAAGTTCTCCATTTATCATGTGACAAGACGTATGCCGCGAGCGTCAAGAAGAGGGCGAATTAGAACATTTCTGTAGTGGTGTAAACACTTTGTTGAAGTAGCATTGAAGTGGCTTGTGGGATTAATTAGTAGTGGATAGAAGTAGAATTTTGAGTAATGCATGTTTATGGGTAGTTAGTTTGTAGAATAGACAACAGGTGTGCATTTGTGTGTGTAAATAACATGTGAACCCCATGCTCTCCTAACCTATACTTGCGCAAGGCATAATTCATTTTAGTGGATTAATAAGTGGCATTTGATTTATTAAAACACAAGTGAACCACATTAGTGATGTGGATTTAAATATTATGTTGTCAGTTCATTTAATTTTTATTTTTACATTGTAAAGTCATTTCACTTTTATTTTTTATATTGTCAAGTCATTTAACTTTTAATTTTATATTGTCGATTCATATAACTTTGTTCTTAAAAATTGTGAAAGACAATACTAAGTGGTATTATGTATGACATTGTGTAATCACATAAGGATGATAAAAAAATTTCTGTGAATGCAGTTGAGAACGTGAAAGCGAACCGGCAAAACTCAAGAGACAGCGGGAGCAGCCAGCTAGTTGTAAACTGGCGGGTTTCCCAGCGGGACACGCTGTCAGCCAGGCCACTTCGGGAGCGCGGCCGACAACAAAAGACCCTACGCCGCAAACACTTTCCCGTATACCTGCAGCTAATGGGCGGCCGCCCGCGCGACCCTAGCTGAAGGGAATGACCTGAGATGGGCGAGCGGTCCACCGCGCGGAAATCCATCTCCTGGCAACGCACCTCACGCACGCGACCGTGACGAGACGGCTGCGGTGTAACAACAAAAAGGGCGTGGAGCCTTTTGACAGGTACTGTCCAAAGAAACTTGCAGACGTCAACGACGCCTATCGACATTTCCTGACGGATGCCTACTGTCAAGCGACAGTAATTCATGGTTAGATGTTCTCTGGTCGCTAAGGGTGACACGAAGAAGAGCCATTGAAGTGTCATCCTTGCCCAGGAATATCAACCTGGCATGTCAATAGAGGATACCACACGAATTTGACAATACAAACATGGAACAAAATCGAGATGTACGTGACACAAGAGAAACTTCATGAGAGGGCAGAGACGGCGGGATCGCACGCAACAGATGGACAAAAATCCCTACTGACAGCTGCGGCGACGAACCCCCTCCCCCTCCCCTTATATTGTGCCACGGAACAGTGGAACTAGTGAGTGTATAAGTGAACAGTGATTATACGGTTCTTAGTTCAATGCATATACGTGTGTTTCTGTCACAGAAACTTTGACTCGTGTGTTTTGCAGGGACTCGATTTATTGGTGTTTATTAAACTCTGACTCTTGTATTTTGCAGGTGTTCTATATTTTTGTTTTGTTTTGAAACTTTGACTCTTGTAGTTTGCAGGTGTTTTATTTATTGGTGTTTTGTTTGAGATGTTGACTATTGTACTGTCTTATTGATCAATGTTTGTTCTTGTGTTAGGTATTAGATTTGTGATATTTTGTTTTGTAAATTCATTGCTGTGGCACTGCTTCCTTTATCAGTCAGATAGCTTTTCATTCTCATTGGACTGTGATCGATTAGCCTTTGCATGGGGCATATTTATTGTAAGGAACCCCTTAAGGGTAACAATCACACAATTATTGTAGTTTCAGTATAATGACACAGTGCTCATTGTTTGCTAGCTAATTGAAATATAGTAGAGTGATTAAATTAGTGCCACATAGTTATTTTAATTCTACAAATTATTAGTTTTATAAGATATAGAATTTTTTTGCGATAACCACTTTGTAAAACATGTTTTTTCTCTTATCATTTTTTTGCTTTTGCCGATTGTGGATTGTAATGTTCTGCCTTGTAATACTGATGTTATTTCCTGTTGCTTTTTAATTGCTGTGGCACCTTTGCTATTTTCATAAATTTTGCTTGTTAATAAACAGTCATAAATTTGCCTGTGATCAGTTGGCTCTTGCAATGAGCAAATACTGGTGAACTCCATAAGGGTAACAACCAGAAATTGTTTTCATATTAATGACACAGGAACCATTGTTTTTACTTGCTGACCGATTTAGGTCTACATCATCTTTTAAATAGGTGTCACAGATTGTGTGTTTTTTTTTTTTCTCTCTTTGAAATTGGTAGATTGTAAAGATGTTTGAAATTATTGTGTTTTAGCAAGTAGCTGGTGACCTTTTGCCTTTTTCTTTACACTTTTGGTTTAAGTAGGGTGTGAGAAGCCTGCTTGGGAATGTCCTAGCATGGCCAGAAAATTCCCTGCACAGTCTTTTCCCGGAGCGTTGGGGTTATGAAAGGTCTCTGTTGGATTCCTTTCATGTTTAATTTCTCAAATTTGTTGTCTTTTAAGGAATAAATTCCTCTTCTAAATTTACTGTGGCGTTTCTGACTATCTGGGAGGAGACTGAGTAGTGGAACGTGTTACTTTTACACGTAAACAAGAACGATCTCTCACACTACTACACTTTAAAGCACAGTTTATATGTAATTCTTATATGTAATTCATGTCACACAGTCTCATACGGAACCTACATCCGCTTTCTTTTATATACTGTGTATGATAAGATACTGTCATCCCCCTTCCCTTCTGTGTGAGAGGATGAATGATCAAATGTGTTTGTAGCTGCATGCTTGAGGGTAGCAGACAAGGCTGTCTGCTAGAGAACAGTAGGACCAACGTTGAAACAGGTAGCTACGGTTCCTAAAAGCAGAGAGGTTTCCATTCTTAGTATGGTCCGGTCCGTCCCCTGTCATGTTGGTATAGGAAGCTGCCCCTCTGGCGCCTTCCGTTTGTCTTTGTGAGCGACTCTCAGGAGCACGCTGGGTAGTTCAGTGGGAGTCTGGCAGTTGGAGAGTTGCAGCCGAGTAGTCGGCAGTTGGAGTCCAGTAGTAGCGCAGGGCAGTCCAGCAGTAGCAGTCTGGCGGTAGCGAGCGTCTGAAGTGGTAAGATCTCCGGCTAAGCGCGTGTCTGTTAAGTCCATAGGACAATGGATTTGTTAAGTTCAGCTTAACTGAGAATTTAATCATTTTATTTCGGGTTAGCTTTAAAATAGCTAAGGTTATCTTTAATTGCAGCGGAGTGTGATTCTCGTGTCCAGTTCAGATTATTTGGCGGTAGTTGCTTTGTTATTACTTTGTGAGTAAAGTGGAACCACGTGTTGGTCAGTAACTCTAAGTAAGATCAATCTTAAAGCCAAATGCTTGTGTGATTATAACGTATCGTCTTGAAAAGATTTTGAATATACCAACTTTTCTTTATGTTCAACCCACGTGGCGTGTACTTTGTGAGACCAGTACCACGTCCTTATATAACTGTTTGACCCATCAGGTTAATAGTAAGACGTTAGTAACCAGTTCGAGGTTTTTGTTTTGTAATTTGCTTTTTGATCTAATTTATTTTTATTATCTAAATTATTGTGGAGTTATACGCTTTCTGTAAACCAAGTTGACCACGTGAAGGGTAATTACAAGACGGACAGGATTGTGCTATGAAAGTAAATTCTTTAACTGAAAATTTGAATCTATTGGTTGTGGTTAACTTTCTGTTGCATGTGTTTCAATGTTCTTTGTGTGTTGTTTTATGAATGCAGTGTTGTACCCAGTCTCCCAATCTTGGCTCCATATTTTATGTGTTCCGTAATATTCCAATCTCACAGTCTCACAATCGTAAATAAGGCACCAGCTCAGTTATAACTCACGTATAATATGCTGAAATTTCAATGAACAATCTTTAAAATAAATTTGCAAATATAAACTGATTTCTTTCTTTTTATTTAAATTCTCCTTTTATATAGATATATTACCGGTTGTTGTATGACTGTAAAAAGATTATAATCAATGATAGTCTGATTGGTAATGTGGTAAACCTAGACTAGTTACCCAGTCGTGAAACAGTGGCCCAGTAAACGCACGGTTAACCTCCCAAGACAGCTCACAGTTTTAAACCGCTTTCATGGTCTAATTAGCACCCGATTTCAGCATACCAAATTCAAGTCACAATCTTACGCTATTCAGCAAAGCAAATTAGAGTTACAATCTTTCAACCATTCTCGTTTAAATAAATATTATAGATGTCCGAGGTCATCGATTGCGACAGTCCACATATTTCTGTTGCTGTGACAGCGTTAGTTATGAAAGGTAGAACCACTGACCCGTTTATGAGCCCGTAGGTCCACGACACCGGGTGCCGGGTGATAGGCGAACGACCACCATCGCAATAGCCGCCTTGTCGCTGACAACGTAGTTTTCCAACTGCATGTCGTAGAGAGAGTGACAAAACGGGTAGACAACAAATTCATGGAACACTTCCGAGTAAAATAAAAGCAAACGAGTTGAAACGTACAGTTGGAGAGGAAGACGGGGAAAGAGTATGAGATCGAGAGACACAGTCAGAGAGAGAAGAGAGGAAACCGTAAGCGGAAGAAATTCTCCGGCGATTAAGTAGAATTTTATCCTAAGGAAACTGAACTCTTATTTGTATACATTTGATATTCTGTATTGAGTACGCTTTTCACTATGATGAAATGTTGTCTGATGCCAATTGTAGAAATATCCAGTCAGATCACGGACAAAATATCAGTATAATGCATAGTTTCTTAACTAGTCGTCAGTGTACTGCAAAGTAAATTTGTGTCCGTCTCCAAACTTGGAATTGTAATAACATTGCAGTACAGAGTTAATGAAGACAGGTGCAGTCACGTACCTCTTACAGGCATTAGGATGTGACAACGCAAGGGAAAATGAAACGGAACGTTCATATTGAATGTACTAGATGTAAGCAAAACAAATACTTCTAATCACTGGAACGATAGCAATAATCTGCGTTTTGTCTAAGAAAGGAATTTGTCACAAAAAGTATTGTACAATATATATTCGACCAGTGGTCTATCAAAAAAATGGTTCAAATGGCTCTGAGCACTATGGGACTCAACTGCTGAGGTCATTAGTCCCCTAGAACTTAGAACTAGTTAAACCTAACTAACCTAAGGACATCACAAACATCCATGCCCGAGGCAGGATTCGAACCTGCGACCGTAGCGGTCTTGCGGTTCCAGACTGCAGCGCCTTTAACCGCACGGCCACTTCGGCCGGCGGTGGTCTATCGTTGTGATCATTATCAGGGGGATTAACATAGAACATTGCGCACATAAAACGAAGCGCGTCACGAATTGTTTCCAAGTTTGACCGGTGGGAGAGTGTTACAGAAATGCTGCAAAACATAAAGCAGCAGACACACGAAGAAAACTTCGTATCTCACGAAAACTTAATAAAATGCAAGGCCAATCAGCCAGCTCAACCTCTCCTTCGGGGTCTCCCAGCCGTTCACGCCATACGACTTGTAAACGAATGCCGACACGCGATGCCAATGAACCAGCTATGACGTATGCCGTGCGTTCTTACCTGCTGTACAACGACTTCGAGAAAAAAGTAGTTTGAGAAGACTAGCAAGAAATGAGGATACAAAAGTGGGTATTTTAGCTGCAGCGCGTGAGCAGCTTTACGTCTCGTCCGCAGGTCGTTTAGAAGGCGCATTGAATAGGGTTGAAATGTGTGTGAAATCGTATGGGACTTAACTGTTAAGGTCATCAGTCCCTAAGCTTACACACTACTTAACCTAAATTATCCTAAGGACAAACACACACAACCATGCCCGAGGGAGGACTCGAACCTCCGCCGGGACCAGCCGTACAGTTGAATAGGGCATTCAGGAAAATAAGCACTAGTTGAATATCTTACTTAAATGAACGTTCCGCCATTAGAACATTTATCTGAACACAGCCAATAATGTACACTTGTGACATCCATCCCTAAGACTTTGGAGTTTTCTAGTTCCCTAACTGAAACTGATCGAAATTTAATGTAAACTGGTTTGTACACACTTGGTTTAAATACACCAGCTAAGTGATAGAGAAAAATAAACGTTCTAATTTAAAAAATCGTTGCTCGTTCCTGCAACTCACTGAGAAATAACCAAGTGCAGTATCGTCATAGCTCCGCAGAAATAGTGAAGTTTTCTTTACGGTTACCTTTTTAAATAAATATTCCAATGCAGACAATAATGACTATTCATTTAATGCAGTGAAAATGAGAAATTGCAGACCTCAAACAGCCCTGAACAATAATAGAACTGTTGCGCAGCGTATTTTTAGTATAAACAGGTGAATCATTCAAAAACAGGCATGAGCAAACTTAAGTGAGCTGCAGGTCTGAATGACATACTTATTTGAACCAGCGGGTCGAGAACAGCCAACCTAGAGCCTAAAGTCAAAACTGTAAGGTCGATGACGTTGATGCGGTAATGCACCGACATGAACAACACGCCTTTCCCGACAAGTCACGCCAACAAATTATGTATCGAAACGCTCGTTTTTGAGACTACGACTACATTGTGTTAATCCCGTCTTCACGTGTTTACGCGTATTTACATGTCGTAGCATTGTTTCCTTACTTACGACGTTGTACAGTAGCTGACTTACAAACTTCCGTTGCGTAGCTTCGTGCTCAGACTGTGAAGTGTTGCACTTCGTAGTTCAAATCAAATCATTGTTCTGCGTCATCAGCCGCAAACCAGAGGCAAGCCGAGCGTCGTCGCAAATATCAGAAAATGCGTCCCAGGCGGAGCCGGCTGACAATGCGAGCGCCTCGCCGTCTCTCCCACAAATTTCTTCCGCGGGCCGGATTGAAACCAACCGCAGGCCGTTGCCCACCCGTGCTCAAAAGCTACTGACAGTGGATTTATAAGAGAAAGCTTAATCCCCAAAATATATAGGGAGCTTTCAAAAAGATTCCGTTTGAGAGCGTCGCCGCAGCGTATATGAAACGTAGCGCGACTCCGATGCTGTTATGTTATATAAACATCGGCAAATACGCAGGGGATTAGTGTGGCATTCGTGTCTTTTCGACATGCGTGCGGTAAATACGGAAGCGTTAAGCTATGGCGACTGTAGTATTTGGTTGTTATATTCTGTATTTCGACGCGTGCGCGAAAATGGTGAAGGTGTCAACGCGGTGGAAATCTGACAAGACTACGAAGTTAACATTGATACTCAGAGTTATAGTGGCTGCGAGTGGCAGCAGCGATGCTAAAAACATACCGTTGTACATTGTATTTCTGGCTTTGTTAGCGGACTTGCCTTCCGAGCGGAAGAGGAGAGAGGTATACATTATTGTATGAAAGGGATAGTCCGCCATTGCAATCAGAATTGTGACTTTATTGTTGGGTGTCTACAGAGAAAAGGTGGAAGGATTAAAAACCATAGTAATACGAAAGAGCTCATCTGGATGAATAAACGGCGAATATAGTCATCGTCAAAGACAACAAAACAGGAAGAGGTAATTCATTCTTTTAAAAACACGACACCTCACATTGGACATTATATATGTTTAAGTTTTACCAGCAAGATTTACATCCTGTGGCGAAAATAATTTCAAGAGCCTGCATCGAATTTATAATAACGCGGATGAAAACCAGCGACAAGTGACATTGCCGTCTTATCTCAAAAGTATCATTCAGTAGCTCAGGCGTGGATTTATTCTCTCAACAACGATTAAGGATCGCTGCCATTTTCATTCCCATCCTGTTTTTCTTTTAGATTGTGCAGAACCATCAAAACAAAATAGTTGATCGCCGCAGCTATGGAGTCCCGCTATCGACATCGCCGTGATTCAGAAGAAGAATTCTTCCTCCAGCGAGTCTTTGTTGCTGGAGATATAATAATAATAATTATTATTATTATCATTTTTGTATCCCGCCTGGTAGGCGGCGTGTGGATCTGCTCCGGTAAACTGAAGGGTAGGCCGAATGTAGGAAGCTAGTAGGAGCAGGTGAGGCAGAACACTTGGTACTGCAATTAAAAGTGGTTTTACATATCACCACACAATAAGTGGAATACATCAATTGTATTTAACTTTGGCTGACGTGAGCACGTAGGTGCGAAGCCGTACATGTATCAACGCTAACTGCTAATAAGTAGTTGGACAAACTATCATTGAAGTAACTGAAGTAACAAAGTGTGTAATGGCTAGCCCCTAAGAAGTAGGAACAATGTTGCTAGGTCGTCTCCTCGGAATCTAATGGGCTGAATCCGGAGCGGCCGGTGTCGTAGTGCCAGCCTAGCAGAGCGCACCTACGTTGTGGCATCGTAGCTATCGATACCACAGTATTATTATTATTATTTTATTACTTTCATTGTTATCATTTTAAGGGAGTGTTCTAGATTTTACTTCACATAATGGTTGCACAAACTATCATTGAAGTAACTGAAGTAACAAAGTCTTGTTTTTTTTCATTTTTTTATCTGCACAGTCGCCCAGTACAGTTCAGATTCATTCAAGAGAGAATTAGTACATTTTGCAATTAATTTGGGGAGGGGATATTATGAGACGTTATCCTCAAATACGTCGAAACAGCATCAACGTGCTGTTATTCTTTTCTATGCTGCCGAAGGATAAACACCGGTAGGCGTCCGCCTTAGTGGTGTCTGCGCCACACTCGAACCCTACCATCAGATTTTACCAACTAAAATCTGGACTCATCTGACCAAGCCTCGGTTTTCCATAGAGTCCAACCGATGTAGTCACGAGCCTAGGTGAGGCGCTGCAGGCGTTGCCGTGCATTTAGCAAAGGCACTCGCATCGGTCGTCTTCTCCCATAGCCTATTAACGCGAAATTTCGCCGCACTTACCTAACACATACGTTCGTCATGCGTCCCACATCGATTTCTGCGGTTATTTGATGCAGTGTTGCTTGTCTGTTAGCACTGACAACTGTACGCAAACGCCGCTGCTCTCGGGCGTTAAGTGAAGGCCATCGACCATTGCGCTGTCCGTGGTGGTAGGTAATGCCTCCAATTTGGTATTCTCGGCACGCTCTTGACACTATGGATCTCGGAATATTTGATTCCCTAACGATATCCGAAATGAAATGTCCTATGCCTCTAGCTCCAACTTCGATTCCGCGCTAAAAGTCTGCGCGGCCCTAATCACGTCGGAATTTATACTTGTCTAAGCAGTATTACCGCCATCTGTACATGCGCATGCCGCTATCCCAAGACTTTTAACATCTCACTGTACTTCAGTACATCCCTACAGTTTTCAGTGAGGTCCAGAGAAACAGTAGTGAAACGTGAGCGGAGGAAAGTAACTGAGTGCAGCTTGGACAGAGCAGCCAATCGCCTGCAGCGCGGCGGTGGCAATAAATAAGGCCGGCTGCATCGGCCAGAGGCGGGCGGCTGGTATTGGCAGGTCTGCGCGCGACCCCATATCCGCCACAAGCGGCGTCCCCTGTCGGCCGGAAGGGCTGTGTTTCGCCGATAACCGAGATCCGGGAAAAGCGCGGCCTGCTGCCTTCTGCCGCAAATTGCAACGACCATCTCCGACAGTGTTGCCACCGCTGTGTGCAGCCTGAAAACAAGTGTCTCGCCAGAGGCTGGCTCTGCGTTTCTGGTTGCCCGAAGTTCGCAATGTCAGTCACGAAGAGCCGTACGCACTCTGCTATTTGTCTGCGCGCACATCATATCTGCGCAGATAAAACTATGCGTGTTTACCGGAAATCGATCCTGATCTTACCAAATCAGCTCGTGAAACGTACCATGAAAGCTGACTGTAGTGTTTTTTATTGGAGCCTCGCATATTTGTGTACTATGCAATCTAAAGACAATGTAAAGAACTAGCAGAGACTACTCCGATAGGAACAGAAAAAAGACGAATATGCTTCTGTTTAAAAGACTCTGACTGAAAAGTGAGGTACCAGCTGCTTCATTCTATATACCTCAACGTCTTTGAAAATTTTCCCAAAAATATTGGCTTGCGAACATATTCGCGCTCTGTTCAACATGCAGCTCACCACTAATTCCCACACTCTCCCCTTACTGTAACTGGCTTTCACCCTCTAGTCCATCGCTATTAAGTCGCTCATACACATCCTCTTCCGCTTGTCCATACTCACTCACTCACTCATTCAGCCAGACTCATCGTAGTTATCTCTCTGTGCCTCTCTAACAGTCACTGTATCCTACCTAGCAGCCACAGTCGCCTTCGTTCTACTACTACTACCACCACTACTACTACTATCTTCTTCCACTGCCACTCTCCCTCTTGCTCTCTCTTACTGCTACTACCTCATTCATTCTCACTGTCACCGTCTTCCCCGTTGTCATTGTCATAGACTCTGTCTCTCATCATCACTGGGTCTCATCCACTTCCACTTTCTCCTTATCTTTATTCCTCCTTCACTGGCACTGTCTCCTTCACTGTTTTCCTGGCACTGTTTTGTTCTGTCTTTTCCATTGCCACTGTGTCCCTGTCTTTTCCACTGCCGCTGTGTTCCTCTCTTTCTATCACACTATTGCCTACTTCGCCTTTTCTATACCACAATTATTGTCTACTGTCGTCGAGTATTTGTTACGTTTCCTTCTTTTTCTCACTGCCACTGTCTCCTTCTCAGTCAGCATAAAAAGGTGTAAATATATTCTAATGCAAAAATTTTTTTGAAAATTTTTAAAGGAACTGAGAAAGCCAGAATGAGGCAGCAGGTATCCCGCTTTTCAGTCAGTCTTTTCTAAACAAGAACATATTCGCCTTTTTTTCTTTGCTCTGATAGGAACATGTTTCCGCTAGTTCCTTTCTTTTCCGTGCCGCAGCAGGGCGTGTCACTCACATGAAAAGAAATTTATGACATTTTAAAATTTTATTAAATTACTTGTGTGAAATTGGAATAATGCAAAACTAATTTTACGCCTCAGACTGGATTTTAAGTGCACAAAAATTTGCATGTGTTTCAGTACTACAACATGAGGTGGAGATATTTAACAGTATATTTCTTCGCGCTACGTAACTTTATAAACTACACGGGATGTTACGTGCGTACTTCATATGTACAAGTAAGGTAAATTTGAACCTCTGTATCTCGGAAACGGATAAAGATATCAAGAAAATTTTCAAGTCTATTTGAGATCGGGATCTTAAGAATATACCATACAAATTACAGACATTTGCTACGTACAGCTGTCTTGGAATTCGCGGGTCGGTTTTGATACCCAAATCCCCTGTTTTTGGGGTGTTTCTCGATAATAGATAAAGATTTTTGAAAACGGGAAGATGGTTCTTCCAGATAATTGCCTCGAGTTAGTTGTTTAGATATCAACTACTGACGACGGAAAAATGGTGAAAAACGGTTTTTTCGGGTTTTCTCAGGAAAAACCCATGAACTAAATAGTGCCTCCGCAAGTCCTTTAAGCCGCACCGTAGACCACATCTAATGCAAAAAGGCCTACCGATTTGCTACATTTGCGTAAGATACAGAAAGTGTGTAATATGAAAAATCTGACTCTGACAGAGTAAGATGATCCTTCTGTTGGTCCCTAGCTCAAGGGCTATCCAAACTTTCTGTCACCAATAGAACCCGAGATATGAATCCCGGAAAAATCCCGTTTTTATGGGTGGCATTTTGGAATATGATGGTAGCGCATGCTGTCGCATACGTATTGATATTGCGATCGCGGGAAAAACGCTGCGTATAATATCCGGTAGACGCCAGTCAGGAAATTAGAAAGCCCCGATATGCAAAAACTAATTAAAAGCGTTACCTGTTAGCTACTCCTCGATTCACCAAAATATTTGGACCTGGGGGTGTGCGATCCTCAGCAACGCCAACCTCGTGTAACGCAGCTGCGTGCTGTAAAAAACGCCGCTCTAGTTTCGTAAGCCGAAATGAACTGCCCGGCCGTACAACGCTGTGCTTACGACTGGCCGTCACCTTGACACAGCGGTCGGACGTTAGGCCTGTGTCTTAGGTGGGCGATACTACCACGGACTGTTCATTTTTACACAGCGGATACTGTTCAACTATGGTTATTAAGTTTACGGCATTGTAAATTTCGAGCCACGTCGCGTTTCGTGGAAACATTAAAACATAGTACTTCACATGGTGACCGTTCATTGCTAGTCAGACTGGCTGAGCCAAAACGGAAACAGCGATACCACGCGCAAATATCAGTCCGCGTAATGAGTGCATTGCATGCACACTTGTTTGTTTTATGGCGGAACGTCCTGATATGCCATTTACGTAATTGTAAACATGTCCACCGGGCCGAAAACGTGAAGCGGCGATTGTATTTTTATTAATGCACCCGACAACGCCGAAGAGAGAGTGTTTTGGCATTTATACAACGCTCAATCATGTTTTAAAATGGAAGAGAGTTGTTGTAATATACAGGGGAACATTTTTCCGCTTCGGCTGTCAGAGAGTAATTTTCGTGTACGTCTGCGGAGAGCACTGGTGTCGACACATTTCCAGTTGTGGCTGATGAACAGAGCGCGGCAGAATGGTTCGCTGCACTGTGGTCTGTCTCTGACACTGCCCGAAACAACGGGAGGCGAACGGACGGTAGAAAAAGGAAAAAATGGGTAGTTCAGCTGCATCCATCACGTCTTGAAAATTGTCAGGACAGCGACGTGAGCCACCGCCTGTGTGACAAGCTGTGCTGGAACGTCATTTCTGTCCTGTAGCTGTGTTTTACGAAGCAGGGTAATGGTGCTATGCAAACTTTCTTCTTTCTTTTGCTTACGCCTGTGTCGCGCACTTTTCGCAGGGTCGGCGTGGTTACAATCGGATTTAGCAAGGTTAATTTGAAGGGGTGGCCAGATGCCTTTCCTGTCGTCACCCTGTACCCCGCTGGGATGGAATCAGTGTACACAGCTAGCTGCGTCTAGTGTAAATCATGAAATAGTGCGAATGTGTTTCAAATGTCTGTGAGTTGTGTAACTGAGGTGGGACGTGGGGACCAGCCCGGTATTCATCTGGTGGGATGTGGAATACCTCCTAAAAACCACATCCAGGCTGGCCGGCACACCGGCCCTCGTCGTTAATCCGCCGGGCAGATTTGATCCGGGGCCAGCGCGCCTACCCAAGTCCAGGAAGCAGCGCAGTAGCGCTCTCGGTTAATCTGACGGGTAGGTGCTATGCAAGCTCCGCTGAAGTACTCGTATATCGTTCGCGGTGGGTTAGCTCAGACTGAGTCAGATTGGAGGCACGCCTAGACCCAGAACATTTCGAACCTCTTTATTTACGTTAACGCTGCAATTCTGAATCACGCTAAGTCTTGATCAGGAAACGCTTCTTCGCAGACGCCTTGTCTGGTTATGCACAGAAAGTAAGTTGGCTCAATGACTAAAACACTCACTATCGGGAGGACCGATTTAAGTAGCAGTTCAGCCATCCTGATCTCCATCGTTACCCTAAAATCATGCTTTCAAATGCTTAGATGGTTCGTTAAAAATTTATCGGTAATTTCTCTCTTCCATTCTTCTCCATCTAAGCAAGTACCGCGTCTCTGCCCTCTATTTCTATCACACAGTGAAGAGAAGGCGGATCCTCGGTGATGTAATATTCCTTCTTCTTTGGAGAATATTTCTAGATTTCTGATAATTCTGCCCTTTAAATCATGTTTATTTTATTTCTCTGGTTTGGGTTGCGAAATATTATACATAAATTTTCGTCGTCGAGGATAGCAGTCTCGGAAAAAAAATCTCAATATGGATTAATAACATAGCAGAAGATATGAATATGTTTTAATGATTACCTTTTGTGTATTATATATCTTTCCTCGCAGGCATGCGACTGGGTATTAATAATCTCATCTAAATATTAATACAGAATATGCCGCCGTATCCATAAACTTGCACATAATGGAGGATTATAGTTTCTTTTAATTAAAATACTGAAAGTCGCGGACAAGTAGGCGAAAGCAGTTTTTTTTAATGGTGTACCAGAACTCACTATCTTGGTTCATTGTCATAAACGTACTCGTACACTGTATTTACTCGTTTCAAGTAACTTTACTGATTTCAAAATTGCTGATTTGATTCACAGCCACGTAAGAACGAGAAAATAAAGAGATATTACAATGACGTAATGAGACGAAATGCAGTACACATTCATACTTAAAGTGTTGTTGCGGACAGGTTACAGGAGCTATTCAGAGTGTCTCCCTCGAAACTCATTAGCCTGCCACAAATATCATTATTGGTGTCTTGTCAGGATCGTTATTCCAGAAACAGCAATTATTTGCACGTTCTGTATTCCATTTTGGTGTACGATATTCTTTACGTGCATCCATAGAAAGAAATGTAGCGATGTTGAGAGGTTGACCACACTCGAAAGGCAACAAGTGATACCCACTGCTGTTCAGAGATAATGGTGAAGTGCACTCGTACCATCACAGTGCGGCGAGTTGAACCACTTGTTCCTTCGAATCGCGTGGGGTACTCTGTAAATACGAAGTGGCAGGTGGCTCTGAAGAGCCATGTGACATAAACTTGTAAACAAGGGTGAATCATTTCGTAACCACTAATTTAATGATATGGACTCCGTGATAAATACCGATCTTCTCTGATAAATATGTCATTGTCCTGAGTTTATCGCAGAACTACTCGCATTCTACATTCAGTTACAGCCTTGATCCACAAACGTTTGCATTCAAAATCACATCCAAAGTTTTAGTACTAAACTAACTCCACTAATTCGTAAAATTTTGATCTTCTCTGATGATTAACTAAACATCTCCGTAGACATTAATGCTTTGGTGCTCGACCTACATAATTGTATAATATGTGCCTTATCTACAGCATCCTATCACAAAAAATTGTTCTCCGCTTTCAAAAACAACTAGCTTGGAGAGTGCAAGCTCTCATCACCAGCTGTTTTTCAACAGACTATATCATTAAAAACCTTCCCCTAACGTTAAGCTATAATACCGAAAGCACAAATCCCTATCTCAAATTCGATAAAGTGGATAACATTAAAATCGTGGTAAAATTTTTTATTGTGTGTAGAGAGAGATGACGTCCAAGAAACTTCTTTTCATAATTTCTCTCGCAATGCTCTGGATTTAATGTTGTCAGTTATATATGTCTAAGAATCTGTGGTAAGAGGTTTCAGAACGCGTTTACTGCCTGACTTCAACAAAAATCGATTCAAGCTATACAGTTTAGAGGTCAAAGAAAATGCCCAACACGTTGATGACAACTGGATTAACTTCAGAACAACATCGAAGCCATTAAGGTGCAATCATGTAATTCATTTGAAACGTCCCCTTAGAACAATTATACAAGACTGTGCTTAAACTGACACACAATATTTTTAGCGCAACGCAATCTTTCAAAAATCCCTACAAAAAAATGGCCCTGACTAACATTAACCTATACGTTTCACAAATCGCTTACCTCACAAAAATCTTGGTTACTCGAACTACTGCAATACAGCGAGCGCCACTACTGCCAGCTAAATAAAAGATTCAAACTACGGAAATGAAAGATTTTAATAGAGAACAAACAATGTATTTACCTTAATATCATCAAAAGTCATAATATATATAGCAATTCATGACATCCAGTCTTACAAATTTAAAAACTCCGCCATTTCTTTCCCCACATCCACCACTGCTGGCGGCTCACCTCCAACTGCTCAACGCTATGCGCTGTTAACAGCCAACAGCCCAACACTACAATGGCGAATATTACAACAATGCCACCCAGCCACAGACTGCACACAGCACAGCCAGTGATTTTCATATAGAGCGCTACATGGCGTTACCAATATAAAAACCTAAACAGCCTACTTACATAGCCCCCATGCTCCCCACAAAAAATTTTACGAATTGTTTTGGGCAGTGGCTAATACAGATTTGAAATTTTTTTTCATAATTGCAGTAAGAAAGATATCAAATGCACACACTTATTAATACAATGTTGGCCAAAAGCTAAAATTTTCTCACAGTCCATAAAGACAGTCCTGATCATTCATCACAGTAAAACTGTCGTTTCTTTTCTCAAAGTCTAAGCAGTAAAAGACAATGCACACGGATGTAGTGGATTTCCATGCAGTCTTGAAGAAGTAGTGTTGTCCTTCCAACGGAAAGATAGTGCTGACTCTCGACATGCAGACAGGTAATGGGCCACAACAGAGCAAACCCACAGCAGAGTCAGTCGAAGTTTTGAAGAATATTGGTAGGTAGGTCGTCACAGAGCAGACCCACTGTAGTCCTGGTAGAGATTACGGTATTGGTGGGCCACCAGAGGTGCAGACCCACTGTAGTCCTTGTAGAAATAATGGTATTGGTGGGCCATCAAAGATGCAGACCCACTGTAGTCCTTGTAGAAATAATGGTATTGGTGGGCCATCAAAGATGCAGCCCCACTGTAGTCCTTGTAGAGATGGTTAGCAGCCATCCGTTGCGACTGTGCAGGTGCACAATCATCGAAGAGTCTTGCGGAGAATATAGCAAGACCATAAACCACCACTTGTGCACTCACAAAGTTTTTATCTAATTGTCCTTATAACCAGCGATGCTGTTAACCAGTCCCTTGCTGAATTATTAACACACGTGCAAACACTAACAGTCCCTACTTCTCACATATTGTCCATATACTATGACCAACAGAAACGTGTGCAGTGAAATGGAACTTACAAGTTAATAATATGATGAACTGGTGTCAATTACAATTTTATAACATAAGAATACAATTACAAAGGTACAAAAAACATCATTAAAGAACATAACAATACAGATAACATTTGTAGTAATACGGGCTTTACAAAAGAATCGAAATAACATATACATCAGTGTTACAGGAATTATGACATAAGTTCATACATAAAAGATCAGAATAACTTTAGAAATATCAACTTCACACATGAGCATTAAAACAAAACAGAATAAATAATGTCTAAACATCTTTACAAAGAAAATAACATAGTATTTGAAAAATTCTACAACATAAATCTTACTAGTTAAACACATAAAGACAGGAAAAAGACAAATACACAAGGATACATAAACACATAGAGGGATAACACAAAAGGAAAGGACAGGGTTTGTTTTACTGCAGTATTTTGCATGGAGATCTCCCTTCGTTCATCATTATTCCCAAAATGTCCTATCTAAGCCTGCTTTCTGTATTCTGTTCACATCCTCTTTCAAAAATAGTTTTTCTCCACTGTACACTACTTTTTTGGCCAAACCATTTTCTTATAGCTTCTCAATGCATTTCTTCCAATTCATCATAGTTAGTTTCTTATATAGTCTACCCCCTCTTAAGCTAACTTAAATCTACTGAGCTCAGATATGGGACGAGGCAATGCAGCAGCGCACAACAAACTAACACAAACAGCAATGACAAAAATTCAAATTGGCAAAGCAAGCAGCAGTAAAATAAATTAGCAGAGCAATTGCAATATTACAACTAATATAAGGCAATGTGCAGCAAACAATAAAAATAAATCAGTAGTAAAATTGGCTTAACAGAGTAATACAAAGTCAAATTCAGTAACACTATGCCTGGCAACCAGCAGTAGCAAATGAAATAACTTATACCTAAACATGACAAAGCTCAAGCAGAAAAAATATTACACTAAAAATGGCCACATCTAATACCTATGATGCATACCTAGAGTGATGCATCACAAAAACTTACTCTGCAAGAAAGTTACCAAGTCATTAAAAAAATTATTTATGCAATTCCTGTGAAGGGAAATGTCTATTTGTGCTCTCTTTTCTACGAAAGTACATCATAAAATTATTCTTTACTGGGTCTGTAGACAGAAAATAGTGATATTAGTACATCTATTGAATATTATTTTAACCAATGCTGCAGTGCAGCTAGAAACTGGATATTAAACAAACTGAGCAAATATGTACAAAGGAAGGCATGAAACATCATTCATTAGCCATATGGCATTTCATAAGGTAGTGAAAAAAATCTCTCAACTAGAAAGACAGTAGTCATAATCAGGTGTATAGACATAAAATATTTCTCGTCATTTCATTAGACATTTCAGTAAATATCATAAATTAAGAGCTCCACAGTGTTATCGTATGTTTTCAAGTTTGAGCGTGCCGTATTTACGATGCTTTCTACAAAGGAATGTCAATAGCGAGGATAATGCCCCCCCCTTTTTTTTCACCTGTGCCTCTGAAAAGCACACACAAATGGATTTTTTCCAGGCGAATGTCGCGCAGCTGGGTGCCCACGACGCATTACGTGCAGGTGGTCACTTAACTTTCTTACCGAAATATTTACGACAGCAGTTTCCGCTACAGTGACAGTCTCATATAAAAATATTTCACAGGTCAAGAATTTGCGTTACAAATCTGTAGAAACAAAATCCTATTGATATAACAGTGTCCAAAAAATTTTCTTCGGCATTGTAATACATTCACGCGTTTACATACATTTCATAACTCCTAAAGTACGATTCTTGGTTTCCAACAACCTTTTTCACAAACCAGAGTACCTAACCACTACTAATTATTCCTTACCTTATTATACATATACATATTCGTCGACACTTCATTAATATTTTATCATAAGAAATACGTAGCATAATCAAATTCCTCATATTCGGTAGCATCATCTTATTGATCATAAACATATCTCAACAGCATAATACACATCGTCGTCGTAATAATATCACAACATCTCAGTCAATTCTCAAAATCGTCGTAGCTTCCTCCAATAATTTCAAAACCTAAAAAAAATTCTCTGCTCATTTCAATAGTGTCATCTACCTCAAACGTACTTTAAAAATTATGCTCCCTTACCAAATACGACATTCAAAGCTCTCATAGTATCACAATGGTTCCGAAAAAATATGAACAGTTCACACAGTGCAGACAAAATACAATTTCATAAGTATAAAGTTACCAATGGTGTAATTACGTAAACATCTGTCACTGATGTAGTAAAATAAATGTTTGTATCTCTCAGTTAAATGATCAGATAGCTGTGTAATTTATGTGTTAGAGAAACATGGTGCCGATGTGTAAAGTTGTATAAGCAAATACCATATTGGCTAGGGCTTCTTGTGCTTGCCAAACACATGGTACACAAAGTAAGCGTGTACCCCCCTCAGGATTAATGTAATTATACCCTCAGGTGTTACAGATTACAGCAATGGAATGAAATGTATCACGGAAAACCTTTGTATCATTGTACTTCAAATATCTTTAAAAATAAATGATTTAAGTACAAAATTAATCACTCAAATACGTGTACTGTAGCGCTAAACTGCGCGTCTTGTTGTAAGATAATCTCTGTGGAAGTGTCGTAGTTATCGTCCTCCGAAAGCTAAGTTCTGCAGAAGTCAATGTACTTACCTCATGATACACAAAAGTGAAATGCTTTGCGTATAGATATCTTAGTTATTACGCTTATTGCTGTGATGAAGAAAATACTGTGCTGTAACGTATTGTTGTCCTACGGAAAAGGCTGTCTCCTTGTAGCTATACCACAAAAGTTACTACTAAAACATGTTTTACTTTACAGAAGAATTCAGAAAAACTGTGCAGATATAAAACAGATACACCGCAAAAGCAACATTGTAAATTACTCATTAGTAGCATCGTGATAAAATCGTGTAGCTGTCACATAAACTAACCACTGTCTCATCTGGTATCTCACTGAAAGTACTTTAAATCCAGAATGTATTTTCAAGTAAACCAAAACGTTGCATTAAAATCTCATTAGCAGTACCAGTATATGTTCTAAGTATGTAAGCCTTATAGTCGTTACGTAATCGTGCAACTAACATGCAAGAATGTACAAATACAACACTGTGTCGTGTGTTCACAAGAACAATGCATTCGTAATTTCTGTTTAAATAAGTTCTCTTGGTTCTTGATTGGATATTTAACTTCAAACATTGTTGCATGGTAACAGTTTCTAAGTCTGACAATGCATACTAGAAATGTGAAGTGAAAAGTTTTATGGCAAAGACAAAGTTAAAAAGCAGATTATCTTTCAATAAACTGTTTTACATGTGAAATGTGGTGTAAACCTTTACTCTTCCTAGTACGCAGAGTTTCAGCTTCAGTGGAATTATCATGTGGTATATGCTACATCGGTAAAGAATGCTAAAATTTTTCTGAAGGTTAGCGTCTATGTAATTTTTCCCTGAACCAGCCAGCGCACGTGGCTGCCTGCGGTGCGAGTCATTGTGTGTCTCTTTGTTGGCGTGCGTCGTTATTGGGATTAGGAGACCTAACTTCTACAAATTCACCTTGTCGAGAGTGCCCTGCTTTGTCTGAATCCCGCCAGTTCTGATGGAATCGAGGTCTGTCGTTTTGTCGGTAGTTTACATAGTTTCTTGTTTGTCGGTCATGTGGTGGAGAATTTCTCCCGGAATCGTAACTGCGCGCTGAACTGTTGCGTCTGAAGTTATTTTGTCTCCCTTGATAATAATTGTTTTTGTTCCCATATTGTCTGTTTTTATGGTAATCTCTGCCATATTCATTACTATGGAAGTGCGATCTTTCTCTGTACCTATTATTCTGCCAACGGTTGTCATAAGGGTGGTGTCTTTTTTGGTCACGATTTGTGTTGTGAGAATAGCCTTGTCGTGTCCAGTTATTATTTCTTTCATCGCGGAATTGCGACGGATGTGACCTGTAATTGTTGTGTTCCTATTTTCGCTTTCCGCGATTGTCAGTGTCAATTTCTAAATCTTGTAAGAGTCCCTGAAAAGCTTCAATGTCGTCTTTGCAACGTCCTGCCAAAATAATAATTCTTAAATGTTCAGGCAATTTCATTAAGCAAATGCGGATGAGTTCTGAAGGGCTGTATGGGTTTGAAAGATATTGATTATTGTGCAACATGTCTTCAAAATATTTCACAAGACTGGAGAATTCAGATTGTTCGAAATGTTTCATCATTATGATGCTATGTTTTACTCGGTCTTGTGTAGCTTGAGACCAATATGCTGAGAGGAAGGCATGATAAAATTCTCCTTCACTGTGACAATCGTGAATGACCGATCGCATTCTTACAGCTGGTTCATTCTCTAAGTAGCCACACATAAATTCTAATCTGTGCTGCAATGACCAGTTGGGAGGAAAACAATGAGAGAATTGATGAAGCCATGCTCGTGGATTAATGTCGTTGCCAGAATTCTTAAATGTTTTAAATTTACGTGTAGTAATGAACAGCTTATAGTCAAAATCATCGTGTCGGCGAGTCGCACATCGCTCATTGTTACTTCGTTTCGGCGGTTCCATCTCAAAATTCAATGCGCCTTGCCAATTTCTTTCATAATTTCCGAAGTGTCCTGTGTTATTATTTTGTGGTTGCTCCGTATTTCTATGTCCCTCTTCCCGTACTGGAGCGCGAGTGTCCTCTGAAATATGTAATTCTTGTATTACTTGTGCCAACTGATCTTGTACTTCCCGGATTTCTCTTTGGTGTTGCGTATTAATTTGATTCAGATTTTGTTTGAATTTCCTAATTTGTTCGCACTCTTCTGTGTCATTAAAGACTACCGGTTTTGTGTCATTCAGATTATCATCTACCTTCGTAGATAAATTATTTAGCTGATCCGAAAGTTCAACTACTTTCTCTGATAATGAACTAATTTCGTCCATGTGTCTTTCTGAACCAATCTTCAGAGTATCTACTGTGTCCTTTAAGTTTTCTTGAGTTTTTGCAAGTTGCGTAACCGAATCGGTAGATGCAACTGAGTCAATTTTAGCTTGCAAGGTCTCATGATTTTGATGAACAATAGTTTGCAGTTCTTTTATGGCTGCTTCGTGATTCTGTAATGCATTTTCATGCCGCGAAAAAATAGGTTGAAAATGCTTACAAATTTGTGTTTTTACGTCATTACAGACTTTTTGACATTTCGATTCGATTTTATGTAACTCAGTGGTTAAATCTTCACGTGTTTGTTCAAGTGTGGTGTCTAACTTTTGGAGCTTTTGCTGTGTTTGTCTCTGATTTTGTTGCATTGTGTCTAACTTTTGAAGATTTTTTTCCATTGTGTCTAACTTTTGAAGCTTTTGTCCCATTTGTTGCATTAATTGTAATAATAATGCACTGGTGTCTGAAACATGTTCCTCAGTGCTATTCGGCAATGCATTTGAACCGGCAATATTCGCAGTTTGAAAAGCAGAAAATGTGTCTCGACTTATTTGAGAAAACGGTAAGGACGCAAAACCTGAATCTACAGTATTTGCAAGATTGTGTCCTGTCATTTCGGATTCCTGAGGCAAGCTGTTGCCGACCCATCGATCGATTATGCTTCCCTGTTCACTAATTGTTTCACTGTCTACACCATTGTTTGCAGCCTGCTCCATTTCCCTATGTACAATTACCAAATTACTACTTTGAACATTAGTTAATTCATTACTCGGTGGCGCTAACACACTGCTTTCGTCTTCACTGACATTTCTCAGTTTACTTTGGAGCCTAGTATTACGTTTTTCACACGCCATTATTGTCACAATATTTCACACGATAACACAGAAAAGCACAATTTGAAGAGCAAAAATAAGAGAACACATTAACGTAGCACTGAAAATAATATCTCGTTAATTGCAAGAGCAGCTGCGAAATACTTGCTGCAAATCTACATGCATGCCACAACTGTTTTACTGTACAACAATGAAAAACTACAACTACAAAGGAAATTCTCTCTATAATTACGCGCTAGCAATAAACAAAAGCTACACTAATTACACAAACTACAAGAAAAAAATCAGAAGATTACAGTGAGGTATCTTCGGCTAAGGATCGACATATGAAACGTTCCCTTAGAAAAATTATTCATGACTGTCCTTAAACTGACACACAATATTTTTAGCGCAACGCAATCTGACTTTCAAAAATCTCTACAAAAAATGGCCCTGACTAACATTAACCTATACGTTTCACAAATCGCTTACCTCACAAAAATCTTGGTTACTCGAACTACTGCAATACAGCGAGCGCCACTACTGCCAGCTAAATAAAAGATTCAAACTACGGAAGGCACTAACTACTGATAGGGATAGTTAGCAAATGAAAGATTTTAATAGAGAACAAACAATGTATTTACCTTAATAGTCATAATATATATAGCAGTTCATGACATCCAGTCTTACAAATTTAAAAACTCCGCCATTTCTTTCCCCACATCCACCACTGCTGGCGGCTCACCTCCAACTGCTCAACGCTATGCGCTGTTAACAGCCAACAGCCCAACACTACAATGGCGAATATTACAACAATGCCACCCAGCCACAGACTGCACACAGCACAGCCAGTGATTTTCATATAGAGCGCTACATGGCGTTACCAATATAAAAACCTAAACAGCCTACTTACACATTCTTTGTTGCTGGTGAGAACTGACAACGAGTGTCATTTTTACAATGAAATGGCTTATGGTCGCAAATGCCACGATGGTCGTTATCGGTATAGGGGAGATGAATTAGAATTTTATAACTATAAACACAACAATAGGAAACAGTTATTGCCAACGTCGTTCTGATATTACAGCTCTTTTGAGCAGTATTTTATGAACCGAATCAATTAAGTATATAATGAAACCGCGTTACAGCTTTGGATTAACGATAATTCGCCACATCGTAAGAAAAGAAAGAGTGTGCAAACGAAGATAAAACGTCAAAACAACGAGAAGTTACAAATATTCACAGATTTGCACTGTCAGCACAATCATATATCACTGTCAACTGCGACTTTCTTTTTTTAAAACATAAAGCAGTAAACTACCGCTCACTGAAGAAGCTACAAAATCCGCTGAAACTTATTTCGGTAAAACGCAAATAAATTGCTGCGCCTTGAAAAGGTGGAATTCGGATAGTAATAACTGCAATATCTGAGTGGAAGGGTCGAGCAGCTGGCTACCTACAAAATGAATCGCTGAATACAGTCCCTAGAAAATATGAATTTTTCATTCAGGATAAGGACATCTCGCTTTCCTTCCAGGAATGATGCCAGTATCTCCATACAGCTGTATCACAAAATTTATTATTATCTTCACTTCATGTACAGTCGTTTTGAAAGCTGTATATTCTCATTATTAGCTACCAAAGTATTTACCTCGCTAGACCTTAAGCAAAGAAAGGACGCGCAAGCAGAGATAAAACGCTGAAACTACAACAGGTTGTAGATATTCACACTTTAGCACTGTCACCAGAACTACTTGTTACCAGCAACAAATATTTTTTACGTAAAAGAATAAAAAGTTGCCCACTGAGGAGAACAGAAGCTGCTGGCACTTACTTCAGTAGAACGCAGGTTTATAAGAACGTCTTGCATACACTGAAGTTTTGTAGTATGCTATTGGAATCACTGATAGAAAGGTATTGTCATTTGCAAAATGAACACATGACAGGACACTCTCAAAGAATACGACGAAAACTGCATGCGAACATCTCTCTTTCATTCTAGTAATGATGGCAGTATCTGAATAAAGTTGTATTACGCAATTAATTTTGATGTTCAGTTCATGTAAAATCGATTTGAAGAGTATATCGTCTCATCGATCATGCGAGACCCGTCTGGCAGTTTTCTCACATTTCATCCTCAAAGTGATGGATCAAACCAATCAGGTAGACGCAGAATTCCTTGATTTCTGATTGCCTAGCTTATTATCGAAAGTACGATCGTATGGGGTGTCAAGGGATATTGTGGTTGAATTGGGGATTTCTGGGAATGGATAACGCAGCTTGTTATCTTGGATGGAGAATTATCGACAGACAAAATTGAAGCGTGCCGTAGGGAAGTGCGTGGGGATCTTGCTGTTCATGTTGTGCATTAATAAACTTGCAAACAATCAAGTAAGTAGCAGCCTCAGACTTTTCACAGATGTTGCAGTTATCTGTAGCTAGGTACGCTCTGAAAAAATCTGCACAAATTTTGATCTGTATCTTGATAGGATTTCAAAATGGTGCAAAGATTGGCAACTCACTTTGAATGTTCAGATATGTAAAATTGTGCCCTTCACAAGACGAAGAAGACGCAGTATCCTACAATTATCAGCGAGTCGCAATTTTAAACGGTCTCAGATCACACAAACTCCTGGCTGGAACAATTTGTTGGGATGTGAACTGGAATGACCACATAAGCTCA
This sequence comes from Schistocerca nitens, assembly GCF_023898315.1. NCBI lineage: Eukaryota > Metazoa > Arthropoda > Insecta > Orthoptera > Acrididae > Schistocerca > Schistocerca nitens. The sequence goes on from NC_064617.1 coordinate 563,795,175, forward strand.
GTCGTTGATGAAGCAGATGCCAGACTTTGATTCTTTGCTGCGAAATGCAATCAGTCTACAAAGGAGATTGGTTACAATCGTACTCAAGTGTGATACGCGCTCCAGTTAGGAGGAACAGGTGACATCGAATTTATACAGAGAATGACAGCACGAATGGCCACAGGTTTGTTTGAACCGTGGAAGAGTGTCAAGTAGATGCCGAAGAAACTGAACTGGCAGGCGCTTGAAGATACCCGCAAACTATCCCAAGAAAGCTTACTTATAAATTTGAAAGAACCAGAACTCAAGGAATACACTACAATCTGCTACGTATTGCTCCAGAAGGAATCGTGAGGACAAAATTAGATTATTACAGACGCACTGAGGCATTTAAGCAGTCAATCTTGTAGTGCTTCATATGTAAACGGAACGAGAAAGTATCCTAATAACTGGTACACTGGGGCGTACTCCCTGCCTAGTCGAGCGAAGTGACGCGGTGGTTAGCACACTGGACTCGCATTCGAGAGAACGACGGTTCAGATCCACGCCCGTTCATCCAGGTTTAGATTTTCCGTTATTTTCCTCCATAGTCTCAGGAAAATGCCAGAATGGTTCATTTGCAAGGACACCGGCGATTTATTTTCACTCCCCTTACCCAGCCCGAGTTTGTGCTCCGTCCCTAATGACCTCGATATCGACGCTACGTTAAACCGTAATCTTGCTTCCTTCCTTCCACTGTCATGCTTTTCGCATTTGGTTGCAGAGAACGGATATGGATGTAGATCAACAGGTACCAAGACTGCCTCAATTCCGGTAATTTTGGTACTTGCTGTAGGCTTTGTAGTCTCGAAATCCAAGTAAATTATGTGATACGATTGTACAGAGATGATGACGTTACCAGAATTAAGGGCGTTTTCTGGTCTCAGAGTTTCAAAAAGTGATTGGTTTTTGCCTATTTTGACTCCTTGTAGTCTCAAGAACATGTGATCAAAACGATTTTGTTGGGAAACTATTCTTTATACATGAAAATCACGTTTCAATGAAGGTGAGCACACGCCCACTCTAGCCGCCCTCGGCGCTTTGTCCATTTGCGTCTCCAATCGAGCTATTGTAAAATTCTAAGTCGTACAAAATAGCGATATAAGTGTTGGACTTGCCGACCAGTAGAGCCAGAAAAAAAAAGAGAGAGAGAGAGGTTATGGCGACGCTTTATCACAGAAGTTCAACGAATGACAATCCGAAGCACGATTACTGTTCTGAAAATTTGTGTAAATGAAAGCAAACTGAGATGAACGAGGCAATGGTTACATACGATAACAAGCCGCCACTGACGACTAACGTTATTGAAGCTATTACTGATGTCTACAAACATCTGACTGACAGCAGTTTGATGGAGAAATGCCTTGGACCGTATAAGCAGATCATCATCAAGCACCGAATTCAATAATGTGGACTTATGCCCCAAACCGCATCTTTTTGGAAAGTTTCCAAATTTATGATAATGATGGAAGCTGAATAAACGAATTAAAATTAAAAGCTGAAGATGTGAAGTTTGTATTGGGGAGGGCACTGGACGTGGGTCGTCCGTGCAGCAATGTTCGGCGTGCTGCTGCGGTGGTGTAGTGGTCAGTCTTCCTGCCTAGCAAGCAAGGAGACCCAGTTTCAAGTCCTGGCTGTGGCACAAAGTTTAATTTAGTTATTCAGCTTCCACCATTATCATGGATAAAGATGAGACTTAAATGTCTCGAGAAAAATTTAATTATAAATCTATAAGTTTCCAAATGGCTAACAATCGGTCGTGCTTCATGTTTAACGACGGATTTAAGCGTGTCCTGCATAACATGAAAGTCGTGAGAGTCTTTAGCGGCATCACGCCTTGCTTACTCGTTCGCCACGAAAAGGGAGGAGAAACGTCTCCAGCGTTCAGCGGCGCTCGTTCCAGAACAGCGTCGAGGCTAGAACTGCGGCTGGAGAGACTACCGCCTCGGAAAATACGATCTTCGAGGAAGAACAGGTTTACTGTAAAGTACACGAATAGCGGAATAAGGACAAGATGAAAAATTAAAAAGTTATGTCCACAAAAATCCAAATGGTTCAAATGGCTCTGAGCACTAGAGCACTATGGGACTTAACTTCTGTGGTCATCAGTCCCCTAGAACTTAGAACTACTTAAACCTAACTAACCTAATGGCATCACACACATCTATGCCCGAGGCAGGATTCGAACCTGCGACAGTAGCGGTCACGCGGTTCCAGACTGAAGCGCCTACAACCGCACGGCCACACCGGCTGGCACACTAAAATCCACCTCAGAGCTTTAAATGCCTATTTTTCGAGACAACGTTTATTTGATTGTTTGCATCATTAAAAAAAACTACTCAGTAAAACTCTATGATGCTTTTGATTTTCCCATGAACCTCAAAAAACAATGTTGTGATCTTCAGTCCAAAGACTGGTTTGATGCAGCTCTCCCTGCTACTCTATCCTGTGCAAACCTCTTATCTCCGAATGACTACTGCAGTCTACAGTCTTCTGAATCTGCTTACTGTATTCATCTCTTGGTCTCTCTCTACAACTTTTACCCCCATATGTCCCTCCAATACTAAACTGGTTATTCCTTAATGTCTCAGAATGTGTCCCATCAACCGATCCCTTCTTCTAGTCACGTTGTGCCACAAATTTCTTTTCTCACCAATTCTGTTCGGTACCTCCTCATTAGTTACGTAATATATCCACGTAATCTTCAAATTCCTTTTGCAGCACGGTACTTCAAAAGCTTCTATTTTCTTCTTGTCTAAACTGCTTATCGTGCACGTTTCACTTCCATACATGGCTACACCCCACATAAAAACTTTCAGAAAAGACTTCTTATCACTTAAATCTGTTATATGAATGTGTGGTGTATGTTCTTTCGGACATGTTCGACCTCCTGCTGGAATCTCTGAGTAGTGAGCATGGAGGAAATGGATATGGAGTGCGGATAGGCGGCGCTCGGTGTGGATCGGCCGTGAGGTGTGCCGAGATAGTACGCGCAGATGCGATAACTCTTTCTCCCGTATGGCGCAGTGGTTAACGCACCTCCTAGCGAGCAGGAGATCCCGGGTTCGAATCCCGGTCTGGTACACATTTTCACTCGTCGCTGCTGATTCCGCGTTATGTCCCGATGCAGCTGGCATCAGTAATCCCTTCCCTTTTCTCCACCCCCCCCCCCCACCATCTTCAATTTACTTAATTCTCTGTTCGATGTTAACAAATTTCTCTCCTTCAGAAATGTTTTTCATGCCATTGTCAGTCTACATTTTATAACCTCTCTACTTGAGCCGTCATCAGTTATTTTGGTGCCCAAATAACAAAACCTGTCTACTACTTGAAGTGTCTCGTTTGCTAATCTAATTCGTTCAGCGTCACCTGAGTTAATTTTTCTTGCTTTTGTTGATGTTTATCTGATATTCTCCTTTCATGACATTGTCCATCCCACTGACCTGCTCTTTGAAATGTTCTGGTTACAATGTCATCGGCAAACCTCAAAGTTTTTCTTTCTTCTCCCCGAACTCTAAAATTTCTACTCCAAATTTTGCTATGGTCATTTGCTGCTTCCTCAGTTTACAGATTGCATAACATCGGGGATAGGCTACAATATCATCTCACTTCTTTCTCAGTCAATGCTTCCCTTTCGTGCCCTTCGACTCTTAATACTGCTGTCTGGTTTCTGTACAAGTTATAAATAGCCCTTCGCTCCCTGTATTTTACCCTTGCACCCTTCAGAGTTTCAAAGGGAGTTTTCCAGAAAACATTGTCAAAAGCTTTCCCTAATTCTGCAAATGATATAAACGTAGGTTTGCTTTACTTAACCTATCCCGTAAAGTAAGTCGCAGGATCAGTATCGCTTCGTTTGTTCGTAGCTTTCTCTGAAACCCAAACTGATCTTATCCGAGGTCGAATTCTACCTGTGTTTCTATTCTTCTGCAAAGTATTAATGTTAGTACTTTGCAAACATGACTTACTAAACTGATAGATCGATAATTTTCGCACCTATCAGCACCTGCTTCCTTCATAACTGCGAATATTACATTCTTCTTGAAGTCTGAAGGTATTTCGCCTGTCTCATACAGCTTGCACACCACACGTCATTGATGGCTCTCCCATCAATACATTTTTCATAATATTTGTTATTTGTTTGCATGTAAAGTCAACAAAACAGATCGGTGTTCAGTACCTATGTTTTCAAGTTGCCGCCATTTTGAAGTGTACGTCAGGACATTTAATTTTCGTGGTTCACGCCTCAGAGAATTTAATTTTTGTAACGAACATGTGTTTAATTTTGATTGCATATCTGTACTTCACCCTCAATCGTGCGCATCGTTTAGTTGCGCAGTCCGCGCAGACGTACTTCGGCCGCCATTTTATGCTGCAGACGCTCATCAATTTACCGACCAAAACTTGTTTACGTAGTATACATGAAATTTATTCGCAGTTGCGAATTCGATCAACCATCAGCTGTATAAGGGAATGAAAACACTGAAAATTCGTGCCCAACCGGGACTCGAACCCGGATTCTCCACTTTGAATTTCGGCTATCCATACACGACTCAAGACCAGACCCAGACCTCCCTATGTCGTCGTTTCTGCGTCCAACCTGTACTCGTACGCACATTATGTAATTGCTGTATATTGGAGGACATTTTAATTGAAAGTTGCTGCCCGGTATCGGCGGATAAATACGATACTGCAGTGCCTATGTTATTAAGAAGAACGATGCACTGTTCCTTCGGACATTCATGGATCGTACCATTTGTTATAGGTAAGTCAGGTAGTAACATACCTAAGAGTAAACCTTTCAAGAGACAGTTATGTACACAGTAAGAACACGAGTCACTGATGGTCGGCGTAGCACAGTGAGTAGTGGGATAGAAGCTTAGGGTGACAGATGATGTGCTGCTGGTTCACGTCTCACGGGAACAAAAAATTTTTTACTAACCTTCGCATTTTCTAATAGGTTCTGATAATTTCTTATTAATCTGATGAAAGTATATTCTATAATATTTCTGTGGAGTGAGTTTGTTCTGTTGGCTCAGTCTACAAGACAGTTTGATCTATTTGCAGTAAGATATTTGCACTTTCTTGTTTCAAGTTTTGTGTTTCATATATTGTAAGGATTCTGCTACTGAATAGGAACAGTGATCAAGTAAGGAAGACCATAGGGTTCTACTAAAAAATGAGAAAGATTAGATCGTTTTTATTTTGTGTGAAAAACTGTTGTAAATTTGTATCACATTATTTGTAATATAAATTTTATAAGCCGAAGTCCGTATTGCATGTCGGAAAGAACATTGCATCGTACTTCTTAACAACACGTGCACTGCAACATTGTGTTTACATCGTATTTAAGATACGTACTTTTAAGACACAAAGGAGTTACAGCCTTTAGCGAGTGGACTATGATTTAAATCAATGGGAGAGATTGCAAATATGTGCCGGACTGGGATTCGAACCAAGGACTCCACATTATTAGGCAGATGCCCCATGCGGATACAGTGGTCATTGCACCTTCACGGACATGTCCGAAAGAACAGACACCCCCCCCCCCCCCCCACACACACACACACATAGGGTGTTCCCGTAAGAGCTTGCAAAAATGTGACAGGACGTATAGAATGCTGCACTGAAGAATTTGAGGCAGGGAACCTGGGATCGGAGAAGCCAGCTTAAGGGTTTACGGAAGTAAACTTGTCTACCGCTTTGTCTAACATTACTGTTTTGCACCTCATGTACAACTAATATCTATACAGGTTTACAGGTACTGTGCTATTTATTTACATATGCATGTTTTATTTGCTGCAAGGAATATGGAGGACAAGCCTGATTAGTGGGAAGTCATGTTCCAGGCTTTATTGTGGTTCGTGCAAAGAGTTCTACCTGAGTTGTTGTAGAACGTACCCATTGCTGTTCGTGAGAGGATATGGATACAACACGGCGGTGCACCGCCTCACTTCAGTGTGGATGTCCGCAACCGTCTCAGTGCTGTATTTCCTTGTCGCTGGATTGGAAGGGGAGCCCCTGTTCCGTGGTCTGACCTCAATCCCCATGATTATTTCCTATGGGGATATCTAAAGTCACTTGTGCATGAGACTCCAGCGGATATGGAGATGGAATTAGTTGCCAAATTGTAGCGGCCTGTGCTGTGATTCGAAACGCACCAGGGATATTTGTCACCATGCTCAGCGCAAAACATTAGAAGAGGTGGAAATAAAACTGACAACAGTGCTTGAGAATGTAGCTGACTGCTATGACGATAACCATCTCAAGCCAGACCCAGCAAAAACCCACCTCCGCAGTAGAGAGGCCAGGAGAAAACTCAACGTAACCTGGAGGGGACAGCGTCTCTCTCATTGCGACACACCAAAATATCTTGGATTCAAAACTCGACCGCGCCCTCACATTCAAGGATCACTGGTTGGACACAAAGATGAAAGTGAGTTCCAGAAACATCATCATCCGCAAGCTTACAACTGGTAGATGGGGAGCACAACCTACAGTTCTGCGTACGTCAGCTCTAGCATTATGTTTTTCCGCTGCGGAGTTTTCGACACCTGTATGGCAAAAATCCACCCATGCGAAACCAGTAAATATAGCTCTGAGTGAAACAGAACGCATCATAACATGCTGCCTCCGCCCAGCTCCTGCAAACCAGCTTTACCAACTTAGGGCGTAGCCCCTTCAGACATCGGATGGAGAACAGCTGCAGAAATCGAGGAACAGAAACTAGAAACAGGTCCCAGGCATTCAGTGTTAGGACACTACCCCAAATCTGAAAGACTTAAATCGAGGAAGAGTTTCCTGCCGGCCGGAGTGGCCGTGCGGTTCTAGGCGCTACAGTCTGGAACCGCGAGACCGCTACGGGCGCAGGTTCGAATCCTGCCTCGGGCATGGATGTGTGTGATGTCCTTAGGTTAGTTAGGCTTAAGTAGTTATAAGTTCTAGGGGACTGATGACCTCAGTAGTTAAGTCCCATAGTGCTCAGAGCCAAGAGTTTCCTACAAACAACTGATCCAACCCCTTTACCGCCTGAAGCACGACGAGAAGAACTGTGACGAAACTCGGAACCAGGAGGACCAGGCATGGGATATAAAGATTGTAATCCCAGACAGAATTATACCAGCTCTTTCAAATGAACATTGTTTTCTATATGTTTGTGTTTTACTTTATTTAATCTTCAATTCTCTCACTACCATGTATTGTATTGCTTTATGTTTTATGTTTTCTTTTTTTTGCAACTTAAAGATTTTGTAAAAGTGATGGCATGGATGAGATAAATAAATTAAAAAAATGTCATGATGTCTCAGAATCTTGTTCCATGATGTCATCCTTCCTTTGACGTTGACGGCCGTCCGTTTCAGCACATTTTGTAAAATACAGTGCAAATTGTGTCAGTGATGATATTTACAGTTAACTGTAACTAATGTAAGGAAAAAGTACACAGTAATGTGATTTTATTCCTATTATCTTCTTAAGCTGGCTTCTCCGACCCAAGGTTCCCTACCTCAATATACAGGGTGGTCCATTGATCGTGACCGGGCCACATATCTCACGAAATAAGCGTCAAACGAAAAAACTACAGAGAACGAAACTTGTCTAGCTTGAAGGGGGAAACCATATGGCGCTATGGTTGGCACGCTAGAAGGCGCTGCCATAGCTTCAAAAAAAAAAAAAAAATTGTTCGAATGGCTCTGAGCACTATGAGACTTAACTTCTGAGGTCATCAGTCCCCTAGAACTTAGAACTACTTAAACCTAACTAACCTAAGGACATCACACACACCCATGCCCGAGGCAGGATTCGAACCTGCGACCGCAGCGGTCGCGCGGTTCCGGACTGTAGCGCCGAGAACCGCACGGCCACCCCGGCCGGCGCTGCCATAGGTCAAACGGATATCAACTGCGTTTTTTTTTTTAAATAGGAACCCCCATTTTTTATTACATATTCGTCTAGTACGTAAAGAAATATGAATGTTTTAGTTGGACCACTTTTTACGCTTCGTGACAGATGGCGCTGTAATAGTCACAAACATATGGCTCACAATTTTAGACGAACCGTTGCTAACAGGTAGGTTTTTTAAAATAAAATACAGAACGTAGATACGTTGTAAGTAGGCTGTTTCTGTTTTCTTATTGGCAACGTTACGTAGCGCTCTGTACGAAAATCACTGGCTGTGCTGTGTGCAGTCTGTGGCTAGTTTGCATTGTTGTCTGCCATTGTAGTGTTGGTCAGCGGCAGCTGGATGTGAACAGCGCGTAGCGTTGCGCAGTTGGAGGTGAGCCGCCAGCAGTGATGGATGTGGGGAGAGAGATGGCGGAGTTTTGAAATTTGTCATGAACTGCTATATATATTATGACTATTGAGGTAAATACATTGGTTGTTCTCTATCAAAATCTTTCATTTGCTAACTATGCCTATCAGTAGTTAGTGCCTTCAGTACTTTGAATCTTTTATTTAGCTGGCAGTAGTGGCGCTCGATGTATTGCAGTAGCTTGAGTAGCGAAGATTTTTGTGAGGTAAGTGATTTGTGAAAGGTATAGTTTAATGTTAGTCAGGGCCAATTTTTGTAGGGATTTTTTTGAAAGTCAGATTGCGTTGCGCTAAAAATACTGTGTGTCAGTTTAAGCGCAGTCATGTATTAAATTTCTAAGGGGACGTTTCATAACGTTTGAACATTTTATTTCGGTTGTTACAATGTGGTGCATGTACCTTTGTGAACTTATCATTTCTGAGAACGCATGCTGTTACAGCGTGACTACCTGTAAATACTACATTAATGCAATAAATGCTCAAAATGATGTCCGTCAACCTCAATGCATTTGGCAATATGTGTAACGACATTCCTCTTAACAGCGAGTAGTTCGCCTTCCTTAATGTTCGCACATGCGTTGACAATGCGCTGACACATGTTGTCAGGCGTTGTCGGTGGATCACGATAACAAATATCCTTCACCTTTCCCCACAGAAAGAAATCCGGGGACATCAGATCCGGTGAACGTGCGGACCATGGTATGGTGCTTCGACGACCAATCCACATGTCATGAAATATGCTATTCAATACCGCTTAAACCGCACGCGAGCTATGTACCGGACATCCATCATATTGGAAGTACATAGCCATTCTGTCATGCAGTGAAACATCTTGTAGTAACATCGGTAGAACATTATGTAGGAATCAGCATACACTGCACCATTTAGATTGCCATCGATAATATGGGGGCCAATTATCCTTCTTCCCATAATGCCGCGCCGTACATTAACCCGCCAAGGTCACTGATATTCCACTTGTCGCAGCCATCGTGGATTTTCCGTTGCCCAATAGTGCATAATATGCCGGTTTACATTACCGCTGTTGGTGAATGACGCTTCGTCGCTAAATAGAACGCGTGCAAAAAATCTGTCATCGTCCCGTAATTTCTTTTGTGCCCAGTGGCAGAACTGTACACGATGTTCAAAGTCGTCGCCATGCAATTCCTGGTGCATAGAAATATGGTACGGGAACAATCGATGTTGATGTAGCATTCTCAACACCGACGTTTTTGAGATTCCCAATTCTCGCGCAATTTGTCTGCTTCTGATGTGCGGATTAGTCGTGACAGCAGCTAAAACACCTACTTGGGCATCTTCATTTGTTGCAGGTCGTGGTTGACGTTTCACATGTGGCTGAACACTTCCTGTTTCCTTAAATAAGCCGGCCGGAGTGGCCGTGCTGTTCTAGGCACTACAGTCTGGAGCCGAGCGACCGCTACAGTCGCAGGTTCGAATCCTGCCTCGGGCATGGATGTGTGTGATGTCCTTAGGTTAGTTAGGTTTAATTAGTTCTAAGTTCTAGGCGACTGATGACCTCAGAAGTTAAGTCGCATAGTGCTCAGAGCCATTTCTTCCTTAAATAACGTAACTATCCGGCGAACGGTTCGGTCACTTGGAGGATGTCGTCCAGGATACCGAGCAGCATACATAGCACACAGCCGTTGGGTATTTTGGTCACAATAGCCATACATCAACACGATATCGACCTTTTCCGAAATTGGTAAACGGTCCATTTTAACAAGGGTAATGTATCACGAAGCAAATACCGTCCGCACTGGCGGAATGTTACGTGATACCACGTACTCATACATTTGTGACTATTACAGCGCCATCTATCACGAAGCGAAAAATGTGGTCCAACTAAAACATTCATATTTCTTTACGTACTACACGAATATTTAATAAAAAATGGGGGTTCCTATTTAAAAAAAACGCAGTTGACATCCTTTTGACCTATGGTAGCGCCATCTAGCGGGCCAATCATAGCGCCATCTGGTTTCCCCCTTCAAGCTAGACGAGTTTCGTTCTTTGTATTTTTTGTTGGATGCTTCTATCGTGAGATATTTGTACCGGTCACTATCAATGGATCACCCTGTATATAGGGTGGTCCATTGATAGTGACCGGTACAAATATCTCACAATCACCAACAAATTTACAATCTTCCATATTAGATGTACCACTTATTTTAGACCAAATATAAATTTTTTCGTCGGAATTAATCTTACGCCTAGACCTACAATTAAGAGACAATGAACTATAAGGTACTAAATAAGAAATTTTTTCGTCGGAATTAATCTTACGCCTAGACCTACAATTAAAGAGACAATGAACTATAAGGTACTAAATAAGTGTAAATTTGTTGGTGATTGTATGGTGTATGATCATTAATAAAAACTACACATTGATCTTGCCAAAAGCCGAGAAGCGATTTTATTCTTTTGTAGCACCACACCTCACTCAGTATCCTGTTCCCCTGGCCCCCCTCAGTGGCCTCTCACAGTAGATATGATTATGTAACAGTTGTATGTTGTTGCGCAATTGCTTATATATATATATATATATATATATATATATATATATATATATATATATATAACCATTTTTTTTGTGTTGGACACCCTTATGGCATTTTTCAGCTATGCAAGGAGGTTTTCTGCTGTCCGAGCCTTATTTTACGCTCATGTTCAACATTTTTTCTGTAAATTTTATTTTTTCGTACAAGTATATATAATTGTACGAAAAAATAAAATAAGGCTCGGACAGCAGAAAACCGCCTTGCATAGCTGAAAAATGCCATAAGGGTATCCAACACAAAAAAAATGGTTCAAATGGCACTGAACACTATGCGACTTAACTTCTGAGGTGCCGGCCGGTGTGGTCGTGCGGTTCTAGGCGCTTCAGTCTGGAACCACGTGACCGCTACGGTCGCAGGTTCGAATCCTGCCTCGGGCATGGATGTGTGTGATGTCCTTAGGTTAGTTAGGTTTAACTAGTTCTAAGTTCTAGGGGACTGATGACCCCAGATGTTAAGTCCCATAGTGCTCAGAGCCATTTGAACCATTTTGAACTTCTGTGGTAATCAGTCGCCTAGAACTTAGAACTAATTAAAGCTAACTAACCTAAGGACATCACACACATCCATGTCCGAGGCAGGATTCGAACCTGCGACCGTAGCGGTCACGCGGTTCCAGACTGAAGCGCCTAGAACCGCACGGCCGCAGCGGCCGGCTGTCCAACAAACAGTGGACTCAGCGAGGAACGAATCTCCCTAGCAGTCCTTTGCAGACATGTGCCACTGCAGTTTCAGAAAGAATAGACTGCTGAAGACTGTGGGACAGGTGACGCAGACGAGAGTAATTGCGGCTCAGAGCAGGGCCGTATCTCAGCCTGGCAGGCAACCTGTTAGAGCCGGGGGCAGCCACCCCGCGTGGCACACCTGTGGATGCCCCTGCCCCGCCACGTTTGACATTTGCGGCCGCAGCGGCGGCGCGCGAGCAGGGAGCCAGCCAGAGGGCAGCCGCTGGTGTCGTGTGGTGTGGTGTGGGGCGCCCGGACCGGACCGTAATTATATCGATCTGCGCGCCAACCTTTGGCGTCAGAGATGAATGGAGCCCGCGAGCGCCAGCGCCGGCGACTGCGCGACCTCCGAGGATCGCGCGGCCCATTGGGCCCAGGTCACGTGCGAAATGTCGGCCAGCTGACCGGCGACCACCACTCACGGGGGACGGGCTTCAGGGGAGTGTATACCAGAAATTACTCTTATAATGAGAGACAGCTCGGCCCGTATCAAGAATAACCCAGAGTATTTCCTAGTATTTGGGTCGGGTATCGCTTGCTTTTTCGGAGAATCTATATTGGATTTGCAAATACGTTTCTCGGGGTTGCCGCCGGATCGTATTGTGTAACTCGACAACATTTCATGATGCAGCTGCTCGACATCATCATGTGGTGCTGTCACTGCTGCAAGGCGCGACAGCACCCGATGATCAGCTGCAGCGATGAAATGTTGTGCGATTTACACGTCCACTGCTTTCATGGTGTATCGGCGCGGACTGTCCAATGTGTCTACAAGAAATGCACTGGAGCAGCGTCACAACGAGCCTATGCTCAGCTGTTACTCCACAGATGGCAATCACATCACAAAACTTTAACAGCGTCTAGAGCAATCTTTTTGGTTAAGAGTCAATACTGAAATTGCGGGGCGGCACCTCGAGCTACATACATACCGATCTCATTGTGAAACTTTAACTATGGAAATTGAAGGTGGAGGGTCGAGAAAGGAAATAAAAGGAACCGATCATATCAGCTTCATCGGGACTTCGTGCGCAATCGGCTGCGACGAGTGAAAAATGAGTGCCGGACCGGGACTCGAACCCGGGACTTCCTGCTCATTGGGCAGCTGCATTAACCACTGCGCCGCCGAACAGATGCCCGAAAGAACAGACACCACCCAGTTGTATAGTTAATTAGTATGTTGTGAGCCCCCAATAGACTAGTAATAGTAAGGGTGCGTTTAGTTGGGCAACTGCCCCCAAACAATTGTTGTCGATGTTTTTCAGATTGCTGCCAATCCCAAAGTTTTGACATTATAATTACCTGACAAAGTGTTGTTGAGTTCTATCTGTGAACAGATTAATCTGTATCTGCACTTAGGTTTAAACGTATTATGCAGTATGAGACACGATCAGGTAAGTTTACAAATTGCTTAGATTGTCAGTTTCCTTCTACTCGGTGCGTTGTATTACACAGCAGTAATTTAATTTAACATTCCTTGCTGCAAATATATACCGTATTTGTAGATGACCGTCTCTATAAAGCGCACTCACGAATCCATCTTACTTTCGATACCATAGCAGCTGATCGGTGCGAGTCGCGCACCCCCTGTGTTGTCAGTGCCGGAAGACTGGAAGACGGACAGTACACCCCCCCCCCCTCCCCCTTCACGTCCTCTTAACACCGCAGTGTCCCCCTTCACGTCCTCTTAACACCGCAGTGGCAGCGCTGCTTTCCCCTCCACCCTCAAGCTAAGCGGCCAACATTACTTAGCGCGGGGCTGAGTTCATTAACTTTTCTTAAAATTAAGCACATCTTAAAACGTTACTTCCTCTGTACGTATTTTTGTTTGTTACTGAGGAAGAAGCTGACATTGTTGGATTGGGCTTTTAGTTGCTAGATGCGTATTATTATAAAGTACGATTGAGAACAGCGGACCGCAAGAATATTTTATTCGGGCCGCAGTTTGACGATCACTGGACTCTAGGGCATGCTTTTTTCTGTTATACGTTTCGCTGAATGCATAGCACAGACTTCTTCACACTTGTGAAAATATTTTCACAGAAATAAAGGTAACTGTTGTTGGGTTCGTTCTGTATATTGTCTGTCGGCGTTTATGTCAAATATATTAGTTTCAGTTGAAGATACCAAACAAAATTGCGTATTCTGGATATGGACAATGATCGCACAGCTTTTACGTAGCGAGTTATGGAAGCAGGTGTGGTTTTTATTTATTTCTTTGAATAAGGCTGTGGGGAGTTAATAATCGTTGTACCACGCAGTGAGACTTTTCGCAAAAGTAGCGGCGAGTGCGCTGAAAGCTTAACTACCGGCTTTGCACAGTTTCCGTCTGTACGAGACAGGAAACTGCATCACGCATCATTTTTAAAATACGTCAGTAAAATGCTGTCTATTTTGTCGCACGCATTCGGTAAGTCGTTACTGTAGGTTGTGTCTCCTGCGATGGCCTGGAGACAGAGACGACCAAGCAGTGTTAGTATTGCGTGAGATTTCACGATCCGTAAACAAACGTTTTATTGCTGCCATAAACTGTCTACCGACGTCCGAGGTGGCTTCATCCTGTTGAAACCAGTTGTGCTGAATGTCAAGATTTGGCAATGTATGGAGTCAGAAACGTCTATAACACGTTGAGGTATCGTTCAGACGTCAGTGGTCCCACCGCTTAATCCACATTCAAAAAAGCAAGAGCCTACTTCCTCGCGACACGACACAGTACGCCGTACCGTGTCTTTGCTACTGTGTAGTGGACGCTGATGAAGCTGAGCAGAGTTTTCTTGAGCCCAGCAACTGAAGTTCGCTTATTCACATAACCACTATCGCTGATGCAGTCGTTAACAGTCCGTATTCCTACCTGGTAAGCCCGACCATCATCGTCGAGGAAACAGTATTGAATTTGGCGATGTTCGGGGATAGACATATAAACCAAGTCAACATAGTCCCTTTTAGTGCGTTTTATGTGTGTATTTACGGTTGCTCTATTTGCCAAGTTGAAAACAAAGTTCTCCCCACTAATGTTCCATAAAATGAGTGTTTGCTGTGACTGTAACTAGGCCTTACTGTAAAACGTAAGGTAAATATTATAGTACCAGCACTGAAAACCTGTCAGTACTTAAAAGCATAATCTTTGTATAACTGATGCCTCTAAGAAGGCTGGTTATAGTCACTGCAGATTTTCTTCGTACGCTCGACTATGTGTTCGAACATGTGAAATAATCCTTACAGCCAAAAATGAACTAAATCAAATCCATCTGAAAAATCTCATATTTCTCAAATGGTCGTAATTAATTCTTACAACGATGTATTGGGCTTCCCGTACCTACTTCCAGACGTAAAAAATATGTAAAACGGTTCAGTTTCCGTGCACAATTGTGTTAAAACATACAGTAAAGTATTATCGCACATTCATAAGGATTCGCAAGAATGAATATTATGTCAGTCTCATTTAATTGAAAAACCTAAAATGAAGTTTCTTTCTGATTACATTGCAGTTATATTTACACACACGCTTATTGAATATTTGAACATTATCAATCCAGCTTACCTGTTCACGTCACTCCTTTTCTAAATGCCCACCAGTAGCCGAAGACAAAATCCACCGTAAGGATACACGTACAATTATTATATTGTATTATACCATATTTTACCATCTATCATCTTTCAATATGTGTTCGAAGTGTAGGAGCTTGCTACGAAAAGAGTATGAAATTTCTGCTTATAATTTTCACTGTGCCATGAGTGCTCCCTGTTGGTGATTCCTATAATCATCATACCTGTCTTTGTTTGATTGGATTATTTCCAGAGCGCGCATCCATCGACTGGTAAAATCTTCTCTCGGTTCTCCGCGCCAATGTAGTTAACGTACAAACAAGCGGAAAACGAAATTTTCATTTAATTTTTCATCCTTGTTCTTATTTATATTTTAAATCACATTATTCCGTTTCCACTTTAGAATCTTGTTTATAATGTTCCAAGACGTCCATTTGTAACTCATTGCCATTGGTGACGAAATACACTGGAGAAATAAAAAAGTGGTGGTTTGTTTATATGTTCACTGACCTTTGCCGGCCGCGGTGGTCTCGCGGTTCTAGGCGCGCAGTCCGGAACCGTGCGACTGCTACGGTCGCAGGTTCGAATCCTGCCTCGGGCATGGATGTGTGTGATGTCCTTAGGTTAGTTAGGTTTAAGTAGTTCTAAGTTCTAGGGGACTGATAACCACAGCAGTTGAGTCCCATAGTGCTCAGAGCCATTTGAATCATTTGAGCCACTGACCTTTGCTAACCATTCAGTAGGATTCAACTTTTGCGTAATCTTAAGTTTGTACGGTTGAAATAGCATGCTTCGACGTGCGAGTTGCAATGACGAGTGTGGTCTTCACACCGCCAGACAAAGGGCTGCTTACGATGGTAGCTGTAACTGCATCGGTGTTCCTAGTTGTACATACGGACCCTACGACCCCACAAGTTCTTTCTTCAAAGCTGAGCCAGTCTCTCCAGTCTCTTGAAAACTAAGTCAGCTTGCAGTTGTGTGTAACTACGCAACGCAATCGCAGAACGGGACCTTAACGGCGCCTCAAGCCCATCGTGTGGCAGTCAAACTGCCTACGTTGGCAAAACGTTCGTAGGCAGATTGAACACGCAGCATAGCTATACTTCTCTGTCGTAACTAAATGTCCATTACCGTTAACGCAGTTTGACGCCTTTCCCTCATTTCTGCTAACGCTGCAGGGCTGAAAACATAAGCGATAAAGTTTCCCGTTTGTAAGAGCAACCGCCAGTGTCTACCGCAGTACATACGATGTGTCACGAACGAATGGCACTTCTCAAGGAGGCGAGTCAATGGAATGGAGCGTTACATCAGATAAGGTACCAAGAAACTAACTGGTGAGGAAAATATTTGAGTAAAAGGCTAAAAAAGAAGAACCCTATAAATACTTTATCAGACGGGGGAACTAACAGTACACTGTGGAATTATTTAGTTTTGCAAAGTAGTATAGTAGATGAGTGTGGAGCTTTATGGTTATCAGGTAAGCATCACGTTTTTTCGCGGCAAGAAAACATTTTACACCAGCCAGACGAAGTACCCACACAATGAAACTCCATTCGTGTTCGTGAGGATACTCGAAACCGTCAGTCTTCAATTAAGTGAAGAGCGTTAACGCGACAGGCGAACAGCGTACTATTCAGAGAGGCAGTAAAATAAATTCCAGCTACAATAGGACTCAAAATTGGCAGCTAGATCTCAAAAGATATGTGATGATGGAAAGTTTTCTTTCATAAAGAGGTTGAGTATGTTGTCCATGTCATTATCAAACTGACATGACACTGTGTGTGCAGCTATTGTTAAGGTCAAAGTGGTGTCCCGCTTTTAGTCGAATGACAGCAAAGGAGGAATGTAAGAACTTTTGACACCACGCACTCTTTTGTGTTCTACTGATAACTTCTGTGTGCTTCGCAACATCGGAATCGCAGCAGTAAACGCGCAAAGCTGGTTACTTGACCAGAAACAATATTTAAGGGCTTCAAGTAAGGAGGCAACTGGTATAAATTACTTGTTCGTGCACTTTCTGCGCTCTGATCAGTATCCTATGTTGATACGTTTCGTCCGTGCAGTCGAACGCTCTGCTGTCTCTAATGTCATCGGCCATGCGGATTTCGAGCGTGGACGTCATATGAAGAATGGTTCACTCAAAGTGATCGATCGGTTTCCGTATCCCACTCTGCCACTCTGCATCAAGTGATCCGTGCTGTTTTTCTTCGCATTGCACTGTCATGGTGGGTGGCCTTGAGGGTACTATCTGACTGAACATCAGGCTGGACCTCAGAACAGACGGGTGGTATTCTCCGACTCGTAACTTACCATTCACATTCGACTTGTTGCAGAGGTCACTGTTGAATTGTTTTCTTTGATGATCAAGTAACTGACTCATGCCAGTTAGATGCCATATAGCTTATACGATGGTCTTGCCAGTTTCTAGGCCGACATCTGTGGAAATGATGTTTCACTAACGTGATTGCCCTGCTATGCGGGCAAATAATTCTCAGAAATTGTTGTCGTCGCGCCAGTGGAACGCTAGAAAAATGATAATTAACGTTAATATTAATTTATTTATCCATGAAAATACAAAGTAGCCAGCCACCCTTTATTTAACTTTATTTATGCCATTTAGGGGTTATTCACTCATCTTCAAATGTGGTAATACAGTTCTGTTTTCATCCGAAACCACATTAACACATTTTTAAGCAATAAAATAATTTAAATTACGTCGAACAAAGATCGTACAAAAGAACAAACAACACGCTCGTCTTCGATCGTGATGACATAAAACTCTCTTCACGGAACTTATTACATTGTTCTTCTCAATAACTGACTCTTAAAATGAACTTCATAGTTTACAATGATTTTTTCTGCGTTATTTAGAGAAATTCTTCGTGTCTCTTCTGGAAATACGTCACACTAGCATTTCTTTTTTTGTATGTGACTGTTAGTATGAATTACTTCAGATAATATCTTTTATTTGATAAAAAAAATGCGAAGTGGCCCTCCCGTTCGGATTGCACAATTTAGTGCAGTCCTCTATCCCCTATTAGCTAACTTTCAACCATTCGACTCTCTCTGTAACATAATCGATGGGCAGGGTTTCTGGTTGGATCATTTGAAGTAAACCAGTGTAGTATTCAAACCAACTGTCGACGTTGTGGCTGCTTCTGTTTTGTATTTTCAGGTATGTAGGTCAACATATCTGCAGATTCCGTAATTCCTCGTGGTAATGTAATTGCTCCAAAACAGTTCCTGCACGCTGTAAATGAACTGTTCACAGGTGCCCTGACGTAACACATAACAGTAAATAGATATAGGACATAATACCCATATTGAGGCAAGCTACATGAACTGAAATGTCTGGGCTAAGCAATCAAAATATGAAGGGGAAACAGTCGTAGGCGCTTCCTAGGTACGTTCACTAATATTACATTGTAGTTGTCCTGCTTAGCGCAAACAGTTGCTTTCAAAGCTGACCATGCAAACGATACCTTAATGTGTCATGATGTAATGTTATTCCATTTTATACAGGCGCTCAGATTTTTCTCATATTCTTGCTGCAAGCATCAACTGAAATTTAAAATAGTTGTTAAGAATGGTTTGGAAATATGAGCGGAAGTGACAAGGTTAGGGGAGATCGGCCAACGCGTTGCTTTAAGAAAGAACCCGGCGTTTGCCTGAAATTATTTCGGGTCCCAGCGGAAACCCAAAATTAGGACGGTTGTATGAATAGTGCAGTTTTCTGTGCTTTCAGCATGTGTTCGATCGGTCGCCATTAACAGTTTCTTTCCATTGTTGTGATCTTCAGTCCGAAGATTAGGTTTGATATAGCTCTCCTCTTAGAAATCTCATTTCTGCAGCTTATAACTGTCGTTCATTTCCAGCTATTACTGTCCAAGTCTCACTGCTATAAAGAGTTAATGGTACTGTAATTTTTTAAATTAATCTTCGTTCATTTCTAGCTATTACTTCCAAGTCTCACTCCCACAAACTGCTAAACTGCTAATTTTTTTTTTTTTTTTGGGGGGGGGGGGCTAAACCTCACTAGGGTTTATTTCCTCGCCATTTTACTATGTGCTACTTATATGCTCCCATTCCTGTAACAGAATCTTTCAGTCTTTTTCGTTTCTGAAAAAGATGGTATTCCCCAAGAACCTGAATTTATGTATTCTTTCTATTACTGGCGGTTTATTACAGTTTTGCTTGAGATAGGATTTTGACCTTTAAAAGCTGTGACTTTTGTTTTTTGGGTCAGAGATTGTTAAATTATAGGTGTTGGCAGTTGCATTTAACTTATATATGACTTTTCTGAAGAAGAAGTTGCTCATCAGGAAAGGGTGTTGTCCTTACGTAACATCATTAAAGCTATAGTTGTAAATATTTATTTCTTCTAGCCATTGTTTCAACATACCATCAACATAGATATTAAAAAGTATCACACCGCATCCCTGTCGTAAGCCAAGATTTGTTGTTATTCTCAATTTGTTATTGATCTGCCTTTATTCTTCCATTCACAGTTTCTTTAGAGAGCAACTCCATAACTTATGAAATGCTCCACGTGAGGCAGTTAAAAGCCAATGTATACTCGACACGCTCTTTGTCCTTTCAATAATACTTTTCAAGTTTTCTCGTGCAGCGGCATAAGTTCAGCCGTTGCGCGGGGAAGTCTCTCCGGAGTACGTCCTGTGGAGGTCCAGTCATCGGCGAGCGGCACGAAGCGGCGCTAGATTCCCGGTTAATTAATAAAACGCCGTTAGGAGCGGCGCATAATCCGGCCTAATCCCTGCGGCCGCTTGCAGCGCTAAAAGCTTTCACGCGTTAGCGAGCTTCCGCAGCGCGCTGCGGCTTTGCACGTGCAGGAGGGAGCAAGCCAGCCAGCTGAGAGCCTACTATGTGCTGCCACGATAGCTGAGTCGAGCAGCTAGACACCAGTGCGTCTGCCTTCGCCGTCTCTGCGTTTCGGAATGTTTATTTCATCTGTCAAGATCGCGGCTTAACATCCGCACTGGCGCAGTGTACTCGCACAATCCTGGAGACTTACTTTTCCACATGACGCGAGAAACCTCATTTTTACACGCTAACTTGTCAGACACATATATTCTGAGAAACGTGGCTGTAGTAAAATTATACAGGTTATTCGGCTAGCTTACTGATGTCGTTTCATTCAACCCGCAATGTTAAATCTGGCCTTCAAGAACCACATGCCAGTGTTTCATACTCCTTTATTTGCTACACGTAAACTATTAGTCCTACAGAACAATGAACAGGACCTCGGTGTAGGAAATCTAATGTAGTTAAATTTTGTGCTGAGCCATGTTGTCCCTGGAGGCTACGGTTTTCGCCATTCAAGAAAAACATACAAAAGCGACCTTCATAAACACCTCCACAACCATACTCATCCCTCACCATTCAGGATTTCCTGTCTGTTGTTCATCGCACTCCCTCCTACCACTGTACAAAAATTTCCGACTACACGAACCGATATTCGACCCCTTTTTTTTTGGGTCACTGTTGATTGAGCTATTACGCCACGAGCATAGTTGGCTATTTCGCTAACATTATCGACTTAAAAATGCCTATGAGGGAGATGAAAGAAAAACAACTTTTGTAAACATCACGCTAAAGTTAACTGTGTAGACAATTCGATCCAGACTTAACCCTTAACTACTTAACAGTAGTTTCGCAGTCAGAAGGTCTGACGAATACAACGATATACTTCTTTATTTTATGCTGTTAAAGTCCACAAAATTGTTAGGTAAAATTGACACAAACGTCAGTTTTAGAATTTATAAGTACTGGATTAAGCCAGTGGCATAATAAGGCCAGTCAGTAAAGACTAAAAAAGTATCGAATATCGGGACTAATTCGTGTAGTCGCAAACTTTTATACTGTCGTGGGAGGGAGTGCCACGAACAACTTCCTAGAAATAGTGACCGGTGGGGGATGAGTGTGGGTGTGGGGGTGCGTTTGAGAGTCACTCTTGTCCTTTTTTTCTTGAGTAACTCGAAAACTACGGTCTCATTGACCAGCTAGAAGCAGCACCAACATCCTTCACTGAAACTGATACAACTACAAAAATTGTAGAAAAACAAATTTTCTTGTATGCTCGATGGAATTTCAGATAGAATTCTGAAAACTTGCTCCAGCTTAATAAGCAATCTCCTTAGAGACAAGTCTAATGCATCAATGGCATAGGGAATTTTTCCAGACATAAAATATGCAATTATTAAACCATTTCATAAGGTTGCAAGACAGACATATTTTCCCAAAATATTCGGAAAAAGCAATGTACGAGGTGTGGCTAGAAAAAAAACCGGACTAGTACTGGTGAAACAATAAAACGAATGCAATAAGGGTGAAAGTCGCGTGGCCTGTCACGTGACTCTCGCTCCGCCTACTGCTCGAGTTTCATCTGCCTCCTGCACTCAGTCTGCCCGTGGCGTCTGTTTTAAGTAGTTGACGTTTTGTCTGTGCGTCGGAAAATGTTGAGTGTACAGAAAGAACAGCGTGTTAACATCAAATTTTGTTTCAAACTAGGAAAATCTGCAAGTGAAACGTTTGTAATGTTACAAGTGTACGGCGATGATTGTTTATCGCGAACACAAGTGTTTGAGTGGTTTAAACGATTTAAAGATGGCCGCGAAGACACCAGTGATGACACTCGCACTGGCAGACCATTGTCAGCAAAAACTGATGCAAACATTGAAAAAATCGGTAAACTTGTTCGACAAGATCGCCGTTTAACAATCAGAGCAGTGTCTGAGTTAACAGGAGTTGACAAGGAAAGTGTTAGGCAGATTCTTCATGAAAGTTTCAACATGAACAAAGTGTGTTCAAAAATGGTTCCAAAGTGTCTCACAATTGAACAGAAGGAACGCCGAAGAATGATTTGTTCTGACATCCTGGAAAACATTGAAAGTGATCCCACCTTCTTACAAAATGTTATTACTTGCGATGAATCGTGGTTTTTTACTTACGATCCCGAAACTAAACGCCAATCGATGCATTGGAAAACTCCTGGTTCTCCACGACAAAAAAAAGCACGAATGTCAAAATCGAAATTCAAGGCAATGATGATTGTTTTTTTTGACATCAAAGGGATCGTGCACATTGATTGGGTTCCAGAGGGACAAACAGTGAATCAGCATTACTACATTAGCGTCCTGGCTACCCTACGTGAGCGAGTACGGAGAAAACGGAACGATTTGTGGAGAAAAAAGTCATGGATCCTTCACCAAGATAATGCCCCAGCTCACAGTGCGTTGTCAGTGAAGACGTTTTTGGCAAAACACAACATTCCTAGATCATCCACCCTACTCACCTGATTTGGCCCCCTGTGACTTTTTTCTTTTCCCTAAAGTCAAGTCAGCTTTGAAAGGAACTAGATTTGAGACTGTTGAAGCAGTAAAAGAAAAAGCGACGGAAGTAATGTATGGACTTACCGAAAATGATCTGCAGCATTGCTATGAACAGTGGAAAATTCGTATGGAGCGGTGTAGAGACCGAGAAGGAGAGTACATTGAAGGAGATAACATGAAATTGTAAATAATTGTAAATAAATGTTTTTTCCAGCATCAGTCCGGTTTTCTTCTAGCCGCACCTCGTATTCACGAGTAATCGCAAGGCTCAACGGTACCGACCGACCGCCGTGTCATCCTCAACCCACAGGCGTCACTAGATGCGGTTATGGAGGACCATGTGGTTAGCACACCGCTCTCCCGACCGTACGTCAGTTTACGTGACCGGAGCCGCTACTTCTCAATCAAGTAGCTCCTGAGTTTGCCTCCCAAGGGCTGAGTGCACCCCGCTTGCCAACAGCGCTCGGCAGAATAGATGGTTCAAAATGGTTCAAATGGCTCTGAGCACTATAGGACTTAACATCTGTGGTCATCAGTCCCCTAGAACTTAGAACTACTTAAACCTAAATAACCTAAGGACATCACACACATCCATGCCCGAGGCAGGATTCGAACCTGCGACCGTAGCGGTCACGCGGTTCCAAACTGAAGCGCCTAGAACCGCACGGCCACACCGGCCGGCGAATAGATGGTCACCCATCCAAGTGCTAGCCCAGTCCGACAGTGCTTAACTCGGTATTACCACTGCGGCAAGGCCGTTGGCAATCTCTTAAGTAGAAAAAAATTACTTCGCGTATCACAGTTTGGATTTCAGAATGGTTGCTCGACAGAGAATGCTGTTTATACTTTCAACCATCGAACAGTACAAGCCTTAAACAATAGAATATCGCCTGTTGATATGTTTTGTGATCTCTTCAAGGCCTTGGAGTGTGTAGATCATAATACTCTCTTAGAAGAACTCAGGTTTATGGAATTGATGGCTTTACTCACAGCTGGTTTGAATCATACATGACAAACAGAATGCAAAAGTTTGTGCTGTATTATTCAGACAATGTCGGAAATATAGAAAATTTTAGTGACTGGGGTAAAATCACAAAGGAAGCCCCACAAGCTTCAATTTTGGGTATATATGTGAATGGCCTTCCACTTAACATGCAGCAAGCAAAATTGGATACTTTTTGTAGACGATATCAGTATTATAATAAATCCCACTAGAGGGAAAGTAGCAGAACAGTTGTTGAATGATATTTTCCATAGGATTATTATAGGATTCTCTGAAAGCGACTCTCCCTTTTCCCTTTGAGATAAAGAAACACAAAACGTTCAGTTCTGTGCAGCAAATGTAGTCATACCAACAACTGATGTAGCACATGAGCAGGGGTCAGTAAGTAGGGCAGAATGCTCCAAATTTTTTGGTGTTCATATAGATGAAAACTTGAACTTGAAGGAGCACGTTGTATTGTATTGAACAGGGGACC
The DNA here is from genome assembly GCF_023898315.1 of Schistocerca nitens. Taxonomy (NCBI): domain Eukaryota; kingdom Metazoa; phylum Arthropoda; class Insecta; order Orthoptera; family Acrididae; genus Schistocerca; species Schistocerca nitens. Next base: position 563,819,168 of record NC_064617.1, read on the forward strand.
TAGAAACGATCGAGAGGCTTCGTCCCCGCCGTAGCCCTCAGTTGTTCACAGCCACACAACAGGCTACAGCAGTCCACTCACCCCACCCCACCGCGGCTCCATTGTGCGGTTCGGCCCCCTGTGGACCCCCTCCCCCCCCCCCCCCCCTCCGGGAACGTTTCACACCAGACGAGTGTAGCCCCAGATGTTTGCGTGGTAGAGCAAAGAGCAATCATGGTGTACGCGTACGTGGAGACAGTGTTTACGCAGCAATCGCCGCCATAGTGTAACTGAGGCAGAATAAAAGTGAACCAGCCCCCATTCACCGAGGCAGATGGAAAACCGTCTTAAAAACCATCCACAGACTGGCCGGCACACCGGACCTCGACATAATCCGCCGGGCGGATTTGTATCGGGGACCGGCACGCCTTCCCGCTCGGAAAGCAGTACGTTAAATCGCACGGATAACCGGGCGGGCAAGGAGTATATTACTGAGGTTGTCGAACAGTTAAGTTCAGCTACTTTTGCTCTTCGTATAATAGCTAGTCTTGGAAGCAAACGTATCGACCTCCTGATATATTTCGCATATTTCCACTCAGCAATGTACGGAATAATTTCGTGGGGGTAACTTATGACTTTTTTTTTAAAAAAAAAAGAAAAAGGAAAATATTGATGGCACAAAAGCGAGCAGTAAGAATATGTGGTGTTCACCCACGAGTGTCATGTATGTGCCTCATCAAGGAGCTGGGCATTGTAATTGCGCTATCACAATATATATTTTCGCCATAAATAAGTTATCACAATTTGAGAAGAGCACTGACGTACAAGCCTACAACACTCTTTGTTAAAGCTGTCACTGACTCAGAGAGGAGTTCAGGATGCTGTAAAAAAGATTTTTTGATCATTTCAAAATGGTCCAAATGGCTCTGAGCACAATGGGACTTAACATCTGAGGTCAACAGTCCCCTAGAACTTAGAACTACTTAAACCTAACTAACCTAAGGACATCACACACATCCATGCCCGAGGCAGGATTCGAACCTGCGACCGTAGCTGTCGCGCAGTTCCAAACTGAAGCGCCTAGAACCGCTCGGCCACACCGGCCGGCTTTTTGATCATTTCACCAGTAACATAATATGTCTGACAGATAGCGGAGGAAGTTTTAAATCCAATTTAAAATCATTCTCCTGGACAACTCCTTCTATTCCATTGACGTATTTCTACTTAAAAACTGATATCTAGCAAAAAAAGAAATTTAAAAATTTGGTTTTAAGTGTAGTTGCGTGAGTAGGAATAAAATGATGTGTTCATCAATGTTAACACTAATCGTGTACACACATCCTGTAAACTGACTCTTTACACATCATTTCGATAAAAGAATCGTTCAATTGACCTGTGGAGCATGTAACTAACTAACTCACTAACTCCAGCGAAAACGTAATCCAGAACAAAATTTCACTACATTGTATGTCTTACAAAAACCGGAGTTTTCATTTTTTCTGTATCACTTGTTGTTTGCGCGTAGCGAGCAAGAGAATATGAAAATCGCGCGCATGGATTTTGAAGGCCAGATGTAACATTACTGGTTGAATGAAACGATGTCGGCAGGGACAGCTAAATCACCCTGTACATACTGTGCTCCTCCTCCCTCTTCTGGAGTACGTCTGCGCGATGTGTCACACACTGGCATCGATTTTCACTGGGATTTGGTATATGTATTGCATGCCAACAGTATGAAACACCACGAAGGAAACGATCTACTAGCACATAGCCAGTATGGATGTAGAAGACATCGTTGCTGTGAAACACAAATGGTTTTTTATCCACCCGAAGTAATGAGTGCTATCGACAGGGGATTCCAACTTGACTTCTTCATATATCTTAATTTCTGAAATTGTTAATTCATAAACACAAATAAACTTTTTTACGCCACGTTTGTTGCTGTTTGCTGTATTCGCGTTCTGATCGTCATTTTGTATATTTGTGGCTAAACAGTTTTTATGTTTGACCCCTGAATATTTTTTCCGACCGTTGTGCCACAGTGGAGTCTCATTCTGAAGGCCAAGTGGTTCCTTTCGAAAAGTAACATCCGATTCCGACCCCAGTTCTTACTGAAGACGATCTAATGCTCTAATGGCCTCAGTGAAAACAGAAGTTCCGTCATAATATTTAAGCATTCGTTATTTGCTGTTCTGTTCCACAGAGCTATTGCTATGTTGCTTACAGGAGTTCATACGGCCTTACGTTTTAAGAAACCTAAAACACTATCCACATCTGCATAGATATGCCGCAAGCCACCTTTGGATAAATGCCGGATGGCACTTAATCGTCACACCCCCCTTTGCTCTACCGTTCATGAATAGTACATGTGTACGAGAATATCAATCGGTCCCCGTCCTTAGTAGTACAAAAATAATGAACCAGTTACTTTTGTGTCTGCGAATTTTTCTTGTTATTTTTGTGTTGTTGTGGTCTGGTTTGATGCAGCTCTCCATGCTACCCTATCCTGTGCAAGCTTCTTCATCGCCCAGTACTTACGCAACCTACATCCTTCTGAATCTGCTTAGTGTATTCATTTCTTGGTCTCCCTCTACGATTTTTACCCTCCACGCTGCCCTCCAGTGCTAACTTTTTGATCCCTTGATGCCTGAGAACATGTCCTACCAACCGGTCCCTTAATTCTTGTCAAGTTGTGCCACAAATTCGTCTTCTCCCCAATTCTATTCAATACCTCCTCATTAGTTATGTGATCTACCCATCTAATCTTCAGCATTCTTCTGTAGCACCACATTTCGAAAGCTTCTATTCTCTTCTTGTCCAAACTATTTATCGTCCATGTTTCACTTCCATACAAATACTTTCAGAAACGACTTCCTGACACTTAAATCTATACTCGATGTTAACAAATTTCTCTTCTTCAGCAACGCATTCCTTGCCATTGCCAGTCTACATTTTATGTCCTCTCTACTTCGACCATCATCAGTTATTTTGCTCCCCAAATAGCAAAACTTCTTTACTACTTTAAGTGTCTCATTTCCTAATGTAATTCCCTCAGCATCACCCGACTTCATTCGACTACATCCCATTATCCTCGTTTTGCTTTTGTTGATGTTCATCTTATATCCTCCTTCCAAGACAGTGTCCATTCCGTTCAACTGCTCTTCCAAGTCCTTTGCTGTCTCTGACCGAATTACAATGTCATCGGCGAACCTCACAGTTTTATTTCTTCTCCATGGATTTTAATACCTACTCCGAATTTTTCTTTTGTTTCCTTTGCTGCTTGCTCAATATACAGATTGAATAACATCGGGGAGAGGCTACAACCCTGTCTCATTCCCTTCCCAACCACTGCTTCCCTTTCATGCCCCTCCACTCTTATAACTGCCATCTGGTTTCTGTACAAATTGTAAATAGCCTTTCGCTCCCTGTATTTTACCCCTGCCACCTTTAGAATTTGAAATAGAGTATTCCAGTCAACATTGTCAAAAGCTTTCTCTAAGTCTACAAATGCTAGAAACGTAGGTTTGCCTTTCCTTAATCTTTCTTCTAAGATAAGCCGTAAGGTCAGTATTGCCTCACGTGTTCCAACATTTCTACGGAATCCAAACTGATCTTCCCCGAGGTCGGCTTCTACCAGTTTTTGCGTTCGTCTGTAAAGAATTCGCGTTAGTATTTTGCAGCTGTGACTTATTAAACTGATAGTTCGGTATATTTCACATCTGTCAACACCTGCTTTCTTTCGGATTGGAATTATTATATTCTTCTTGAAGTCTGAGGGTATTTCGCCTGTGTCATATTTCTTAATGAATATACAATAATTTTGATAGGCAAACGAAGAGTACCTACTGGCACTTCATATATGAGATTACATTTTCCTCTGTTGAATAAAATAATTTTGGATGCTGCTAGGCAGCGTCATTATAAAACACAAAAGCAACTAAATTTCCGGCGTTTCAACCGTCTTGCTGTGGTTATCTTCAGGCTCGAAACGTCGGTAGTTTAGTTACTTTTGTGTTTTATAAAGGCGCGGGCTAATATCCAAAATGACACTAGACGTGGAAGGCTACGAATTTGTATACATTTTCCTGGTTTTTATAACTCTGTATCTGTTACAACGTTGCAAAAACTGACGTATCATGCAACCAGCATTTCGTTTATCGCACGTTTGCTTCTGCAAGACATCTGTTACGTGGGATTCTGACTTTTTTCTTGCGGCTTATTACAGAAAGTTCGGTACAGAAATAGTTTTCTCATTTACCAATTTCCCAAAAATCAGTTTACATCGCTCTTTATCGAAATTGGAATAAGTCTGAAAAATTTAACCTTCTCACATAAACTAGGGGCATCTCATATGGTGTGTTAGTGAATACAGCCGGCCGGTGTGGCCGAGCGGTTCTAGGCGCTTCAGTCTGGAACCGCGCGACAGCTACGGTCGCAGGTTCGAATCCTGCCTCGGGCGTGGATGTGTGTGATGTCCTTAGGTTAGTTAGGTTTAAGTAGTTCTACGTTCTAGGGGACTGATGACCTCAGATGTTAAGTCCCATAGTGCTCAGAGCCATTTGTTAGTGAATACATTACTCTTTTTTCTGAAATTTGAAACACCATTGTTACTATTTCTTTCGAACTGTAGCCGTGTTATGTTCTATGCAGACAGTAGTGTATACATTTATCTCCTTCTATAAATTTAAAACATGCCTGTCGTAGCCATTGAGACAGTAACTCACAAGAACGGTGCCATTCGTATCTGACAACACAGTTTGTGAAAACTGCAAAGTTGCTGCACAGCTCGGGTATAGGTTAGGCAGAAAACCCCAAAATAACGGTCAGGGTGACTTCGTAGGATGACGACAACGGTTTATCAAATAGCGCCAGCTAAATATCGTCGTGTGCAGACAAATCATCGAACTGATGCCTTCCTCGACATAGATTTGAAAATAATCTGACGCGTGGCTTACCTTGATATTTATGTAACTTGATTACTCACGCATGCATGCAGACGTTGCTTGCTTTTAATTTTCTTTCGAGTTGCTGCAGCTCTGGTCCGGCTTTCGTAGGTACCGTGTTTCACGAACAGCTGGTCACACGTAGGCGTCCGAACGACTCGCGGCCGGCGCGTCCTAGTTCAGCCGTAGTCCGCTAGGTGTCTCCGCAGTCCGCGTAGCGCGAACCGGCTGTTCCAGCTGGCAGGCGCGCTTGTGCGCTGCTCCCGTCCTCGCCGAACGTCATTTCTATTCCGTCTCGCTGCCGGCGCCAGACATCTGCCTTCCTCCACCGTTTGCTTTGACGTGGTCCGGAATCGGCGGGCTGGTGCTTTGTTTACACACGGGGACCAAAATTAACTCCAGATACTGGCGCTGCGATCCAGCGACTGCCGTGCTCTCGTTTCTCAAGGACAGCACGTGCGGTCTTATTAGAAAGATCGTCACAGCTGATTTTCTGGGCAACATCTGCGGCTTCGAAATGTGCAGAGTGTATGATAATAAAGAGGCAAAACTAACGCGGACGAAAATAAACGATAACAGAATCAAGAGATAATTGGAATTGTATTGATACCAGACGCCGCTAGCTTCAGATGACGCATTATCCTAGTTACCACAAATGTATTCTAGATGTAAACTTTTAGATGTATACTGTGCGCTGCAGGAGTTGCTTTGTTAGAAGTGTTAGTGTCATGAGTTTTCGTTAGGCGCCGGTACTGGTACGGAGATATTGGGTTGACTCAAGCATCAATGTGCTATACAGTTGCAGACACTCAACATGAGTCTGGACGAGGTGAGCAGAATTTTACTCGTAAAGCTGTTTTATCAAAACAACAGCAACAGTGCTGCTGCTCTTAGCGAGTATCGACGCATTAAAGCAACACGGAGAGGTCCTCTTTCCGCACCGGAACTGAAGAAGTTCGGAAGTTCGAATTAACTGTTGATTTGGGAATCGCTACTGGGAGAGGCCGACGGCCAGTTGCGCCACAAACCGTTGAAGTTAATGTTTCCATGACTGAGAATATCGGATGCAATGTGCGATCTTCACGCAGTGCATGAGCTGTGTCACGACAGCTGAAAGTTCCATGGTCCGGGCAGCAGTAGAGCGATCTCTAGTGTGGTCTCAGACTGTCGTGGACGCAAGTGGTCGTCATATTGTGCAACGTTTGTAACCTGGAACATAAACAAATGTTACTCTCTCATTTGGAAATTGAAATGTGTTTTTTTCAATGGTTTATTCGTTATTTCTCTTCCACCTGTCCTTACAAATGCTTCTACAAAGTTTCATTGTCCCACGATCAATCGCGTTTCATGCGGGGTCTTCTCGAGCAGCGAAAGCTAAATTACACGGTCTAGTCACATTAATGTGACCACCTGTCACGAGTCAGACCAATCATCTTTTGCAGCACGGACGTGCAGGAACAATGTCCGCGAGGTTGTGGAAGTTACCAACAGGGGTGTGAAGCCATTGCGAATCCAGTGCCGCGGTCAGCTGCGCTAGGTTTCTCAGTTGTGAATCCATGGCGCGAACAGCCCGATCGAAGCGACCCCACACATTCTCCAATGGGTTTAAATGCTGGGAGTCTGGTAGCCAGGGCAGTACGGTAAACTCATCGTGGTGCTCTGCTAACCAGGCACATACGCTATGCGCTGTGTGACGTGTTGCATTGCCCTGCTGGTAGCTTCCATCATGCCGAGGAAAAACAAACTGACGTAGGGGTGGACATGATCCTCAAAGATAGACGCATGATTCTATCAATCCACGATGCTTCTCAGAATGACGAGATCACCCAAGGAACGCCACGGAAACATCCCTCAGACCGTAACGCTCCGCCCTCCGGCCTGAACGATTCCGACGGTTACAGTATGGTGTTTTCTTTCAGACGTTTGACGCTGTACATGTCAAGGCCATCTGTCCGATGGAGCATAAATGGTGATTCATCTAAAAAGGCCACACGTACCCACTCCGTGGACCCCCTGTTGCGGTATTGGCGTGCAAATTCCAGCGTTCGTCATCGGTGAACAGCAGTCAGTGTGAGTGGCACGAAACAGGCGCCTGCTGCGAGGCCAGCAACGTTCGCTGAACGGTCGTTGAGGAGAAACTGGCAGCTGTCTGGTTCATCTTGTCGGTCAGTTGCTCGGCAGTTGCACGTCTATTCGCCCGTACGCATCTCTGCAGCCGTCATTCACCCCTGTTATCTATGGCCAGTGGTGCACCACAGTTCCCTCGGCGATGGTTTTGGATTGCGTTAGTGTGCCACGCGCTGTATACTTCAGTCACGGCGGCACGTGAACTGTCTACAGACTTCACCGTTTCAGAAGTGCCTCCGAAAGCCAATGATGATGCCCTTTTGGACGTCAGATAAATCGATCTATTGCGGCATTACGACACCAACTGCACTGTTTTCTTCGCTCCCCCCTCCCCGACACCCTTTATGCGCTATATAACCTCTCTGCTAGCGCTGCCACCTACCGTCTGTGAGTGGTTATTGCACGCTGACGTCGAACATAGGCAGTGATCACATAAATATGAGTGGGCCGTATATAAACACTCTGTACAAGACTTCTTTAGGACTTTACCTTTTACGAATACAATTTGCTGAACACACGAACCTGGCAAAGTAGTTGTTCCACGTATCTTTCTCGCATTTGGATACCTTACCCCACTCGTCTCTGCAGTGAGTTAGGAATTGTTTCAAACGTCTTCGAATTATATCGTACATCTTGCAAATACTCTACAGTTCGTTCATCTAGTTTTTCGAACTTATCAATTGAACTTCTGTACACAAACTTTTATAAATGACCCTTCCCAGAAAACTCTGGTGGATAGAGGTCAGGTGATCGTGAGCGCCGAGGTAGAGACTCTGTTCGACCTGTCCATCTTGGATCGTTTTGGATGTCGTATATCAGCAGCAAAATAAAAGTTACGTTTTAAATACATTTGTACTAATTTAGGACAATATTTCACACTGTGCTCAGTGGCACAACGTAACCACACAATTATGATGATCTCGCAAACGGCTGGTTTGTGGTTGCCGGCACGGTAGCTCAGCGTGTTCGGTCAGAGAGCCGCTTGGCCTCTGTAATAAAAAACTGAGTGGAAGGATCAACCACCGAACTTGAACAGGATGTCTTGCGACGTCCGCAACGACCTAACACAACGATCAACAACGAACAAAATGAAAAAAAAAAGCAGTCTAAGGCGCTGCACTCATCGACTGTGCGGCTGGCCCTGGCGGAGGTTCGGGTCCTCCCTCGGGCATGGGTGTGTGTGTTTGTCCCTAGGATAATTTAGGTTAAGTAGTGTGTAAGCTTAGGGACTGATAACCTTAGCAGTTAAGTCCCATAAGATTTCACACACATTTGAACTACGGTAGCAGTTTTTTCGGGTACCCCTTCGCAAAAGGAAAAAAAGTAAAACTAGGGTTGTAAGCCACGTCAACGATGTCGTCATAGCACATGCTCATTTACAGTACTTGTCGCCCTTCCCGAATCCGAATTCAGCAGCTCCACCGTTGCGTGACCCTGATCGGCCACTATATCTAGGGGTATAAAATGGAACCAACACGTAAGGATGATAATGGTGGAAGCCATTGGGCGCCTTCGCTTTATTGGGGAAATTACACTACTGGCCATTAAAATTGCTACACCACGAATATGACGTGCTACAGACGCGAAATTTAACCGACAGGAAGAAGATGCTGTGATATGCAAATGATTAGCTTTTCAGAGCATTCACACGAGGTTTGCGCCGGTGGCGACACCTACAACGTGCTGACATGAGGAAAGTTTCCAACCGATTTCTCATACACAAACAGCAGTTAACCAGCGTTGCCTTGTGAAATGTTGTTGTGATGCCTCGTGTAAGGAGGAGAAATGCGTATAAGGAGGAGAAATGCGTACTATCACGTTTCCGACTTTGATAAAGGTCGGAGTGTAGCCTATCGCGATTGCGGTTTATCGTATCGCGACATTGCTGCTCGCGTTGGTCGAGATCCAATGACTGTTTAGCAGAATTTGGAATCGGTGGGTTCAGGAGGGTAATACGGAACGCCGTGCTGGATCCCAACGGCCTCTTATCACTAGCAGTCGAGATGACAGGCATCTTATCCGCATGGCTGTAACGGATCGTGCAGCCACGTCTCGATCCCTGAGTCAACAGATGGGGACGTTTGCAAGACAACAACCATCTGCACGAACAGTTTGACCACGTTTGCAGCAGCATGGATTGTCAGCTCTGAGACTATGGCTGCGGTTACCCTTGACGTTGCATCACAGACAGGAGCGCTTGCATGGTGTGCTCAACGACGGACCTGGGTGCACGAATGGCAAAACGTCATTTTTTCGGATGAATCCAGGTTCTGTTTACAGCATCATGATGGTCGCATCCGTGTTTGGTGACATCGCGGTGAACGCACATTGGAGGCGTGTATTCGTCATCGCCATCGCCATACTGGCGTATCACCCGGCGTGATGGTACGGGGTGCTATTGGTTACACGTCTCGGTCACCTCTTGTTCGCAATGACGGCAGTTTGAACAGTGGACGTTACATTTCAGATGTGTTACGACCCGTGGCTCTACCCCTCACTCGATCCCTGCGAAACCCTAAATTTCAGCAGGATAATGCACGATCGCATGTTGCAGGTCCCGTACGGGCCTTTGTGGATACAGATAATGTTCGACTGCTGCCCTGGCTAGCACATTCTCCAGATCTCTGACCATTTGAAAACGTCTGGTCAATGGTGGCCGAGCAACTGGCTCGTCACAATACGCCAGTCACTACTCTTGATGAACTGTGGTATCGTGTTGAAGCTGCATGGGCAGCTGTACCTGTACACGCCATCCAAGTTCTGTTTGACTCAATGCCCAGGCGTATGAAGGACGTTATTACGGCCAGAGGTGGTTGTTCTGGGTACTGATTTCTCAGGATCTATGCACCCAAACTGCGTGAAAATGTAATCACATGTCAGTTCTAGTATAATATCTTTGTCCAATGAATACCCGTTTATCATCTGCATATCTTCTTGGTGTAGCAATTTTAATGGCCAGTAGTGTAAGAAAGTGCGGGTCATTTGTAAAGAAGGCCACGTATAAAACACTACTGCAACCCATTCTTGAGTACTGATCTAGTGTTCGGGACCCTAACCAGGTCTGATTATAGGAAGACATCGAAGAAATTCTGAGGCGGGCTGCTAGATTTGTTACCGGTAGATTTGAGCGTTAGACGAGTGTTACAGAAATACTTCGTAAACTCGAATGGGAATCCTTTGAGGGAAAGCGACGTTCTTTCCGCGGACAACTATTGACAACGTTTAGAGAACCGGTATATGAAACTGACTGCGGATGCTACTGCTGACGTATATTCCGCGTAAAGGCTCGTACGGAAGTATAGAGACATTCCTTTCTCCCTTGCCCTGTTTGCGAGTGGAACGGGAAAGGAAATGACTAATTGTGGTACCGGGTACCCTCCGCCATTCACCGTTCGGCGGCTTGCGGAATGTGTATGTAGACGTAGACGTAGATGTTCTTCTCGACGTCTGTTTTCGAGACTCAAGCGCCACCGAGTTAACGCTCCCAATGAAGAAATTAGCCACAGCCCCTGTCTTATCAGACTGTATTTTCGGGTCGAAACAGGTGTATCCTCATCTTTCAGCACGCACTTCTCAAAACTTTAAATGGCAAGAGATGACGTCTTCTTTAAAAATTTATTTTTACCATCCGCCGATTTGCACTTTGACACATAAAATCATTACCAGAGCTTCAGTCTAGGACTAACGACGCTTCATTGTGATCACAACGTGATGGGGAGCCGTTTCTTATGATGTGCTGATTTATTGTTTATACCACAAAAACGTAGCTTCTTCCTCAGGTTCGCTCTTATGCACAGCAAAAGTACAGTTTCGTACGCAAAAGTGAACAACATGCGATGCAATATCCGTGGAAATTGATCCGGAAATTCACATCCCATCGCGTTAACGTCGGAAAGAAGTACCCTCAGTAATGAGACGAATTCTGGCAATGGAGCTGAGCTTCAAAATATTCCATCACGTTTAACAATAAGTATTATTCTCAAGATAGTAGTCTGATTTTTTCCTTTAACTTACCATCCATTTCTGTTTCTTTTTACCAAGAAAAGCCATTACAGTCAGTACAAACGATCCACCACTTGAAACGTCATAGTATCGAAGCTAGGTTTCATCTCCTGGTATTAGCGCAGTGCGATGTGCTAATTTCTATTTGAGCATTTCCGTGCAGCATAAGCAGGAGTACAATTGTTTTTATCTTTAATGTGCCATGTGGCCTTCCAGAAAGTTTCCAAGTGAGCACTAAGTAGGCACACCCAAGGATTCCTGTGTCTGCAACGACGCTTACCAGTCTTCTGATGTAGGTGATATAACAGAAAATTCAGCGTCCATGAACTTAAAATGCCCCTGTGGAACTGAACTATCTGCGTATGCTAGAATAATGTGATCTCCTCTGAGTCATAGAAACATCAATGATGTTCAAACCTAATTCATTAAATTTCGGGCCTGCAGCCGCGCAAATAAAACTTCCTCCACTGATATTTCGGCCGCGTATCGTCCGGCCATCCTCAGAGTGAGTCACAAGACTGACGACAATATTTTTTTTCTTTATTGTATTTCAATTCCCCATCGTGGCGGGCTGGCAGCAGCATATGACGACAAGCTGCCAAGCGCGGCCTTATATGCTCCACAACGGCGGTACTGCGCATGCGGGTCACAGATGCTGGTCGGCGGCCGAGAAATACGTTTACACATGCGCCGCCTGTGGCGAAGGCCTGTTGACATTCGATTCGCTTATCGATGTATGATCGGTGGCGGTGGCACCATGACGATTTCTCTGCAGTTTAATTACTCCAAGAGCCAGATTCCATGCTTTGTCCAAATTAAAACCATTATCTCTATTTATTAAATTATTAGCTAATCTAATCTCTATAGCTTCCTTACAGACAGATTCCCAAAAAGAAGAGGTGAATGTTAAAATCTTCACATCAATGTAATTCATGGAATGCCCTGTATCAATACAATGTTCGGCCACAGCTGACTTGTCTGGCTGTAATAAGCGTGTGTATCTTCGATGCTCCACACACCTCTCATGAACGGTGCGTGTTGTTTGACCTATGTACGACTTCTCACAATTTTCGCAAGGGATCTGATACACACCCGCTTTAAGAAGCTGTAAATCGTCCTTCACAGAGCCGAGTAAAGCTGCAATCTTCGTGGGGGGCCGGAAGATAACCTTAACACAGTGTTTCTCAAGAGTACGGCCTATCTTCGAGGAAAGAGGTCCCACATAGGGCAAAAACGCACTAGATCTGAAGGCATTACCATCTTCTTCCCCATCACATACCTGCATTGTAGGTTTTGCATCGAATGCTCTACGAATTTGTTGCGGAGAAAATCCATTCGATTTAAAAATGCTCTTATGTGAGCTCTTCTTGCAAATTGTCTCTATCAGATATACGGTGCGCCCGACGCACTGTGGTCTTAAGGACACCTATGGTCTGTGAAGGGTGATGGCAGCTACTGGCATGAAGATATAGATTTGTGTGTGTTGGTTTCCGATATACGGCATGTCCTAACGTGCCATCACATTTACGGCGAACGACAACGTATTCAAACCCATCTATTGATTGATATCAGCTTTTCAGATTACATTAAACTATGCCATTAAATTGACACACTCGGAAATGATGGCATAACACCAAGAGTTCAGGTGTCAGGTGCCAATACGATTGTTTCATATCCCTGTAATGGACAAAATCTGATTGCAATGATTTCAAGTTGTCTGCCTCACTTAATATGGATGCCATGACCATAATAGGGATTAGACCCTAAACGTGGAAGCTGACACTGATTCAACACATTACATGGAAATCGGAGAGGCGTGTCGTAAGAACTTCCGAGAAAATAACTGCCTTGTTTTCTGAATCTTAACAAAAGTTCGTGGCCTTTTGCAAGAAAACTGAAAATTTTATGAAACTATTTCAGCCTTACAGGACTCGCATAACGCATGCTGCTGCGTCCGTAGATACACAGAAACGTATAAGAATCGTATAAAAAAAAACAGCAGACGTCATAATTAGTTCCTTTGCTCTGCGAATCGGTATTCAGACTTTACTACTGCAATAGCAGATAATTCAATAACAGAAAAAAACATGATTCTCAATAACCTTGCAGGAATTCCCATTTCTATTAGATATTGTATAACACTGATCTTGTCTGCGTTCGTACTTGCTTGTAGTATGCTAGTATGCGAAAGAGATTCATTCTTAGCTACTTACGTAGATATCCTGTTGCACAAGTTTCTTCGTCAAAAGTTCATAGAAATAGCTTTTAATTTAATTTTGCTTGGCGATACATAACATGCGAGCCTGAAAGTGTTTGTACACAGAACTCCTGTATTAGTTTTAAGACAGTGAGTTCCACCTCAATTTTTACTAATTGTTCGCGTTCACCTTCCCTCTTCGCCTCACTGCTTCACCTATTACGTCCAAGTAGCTAACCAGGACTCTGTGTATTTCTGCATTTCACAAGATAGGAATGCATTAGAGTGTACGTATGTCACCCTCAAATCATTTAAAGAAAATATTTCTCTCTGAAACTACGACAGCTGCTCAGTTACATACTGAAACACACTCTCATAGTATAAATGGTGTCTGCTAGACCATGTTATGCTCAAACTTTGACGTTTGCCCTTTCATTATTTGACCAAACATTTGCTTCCATGGTGTTCCCAATCGTAGTTTGTTATCCGATATAATATCGAATAAAGAATACGCTAATGAGCCTCTAGTCTACCCTTTGATCAGGCATTGTGCCGTATTTCCTTTATTTAATTATATTCAGAAGCTGTGTTTCCTTGTGATCGTGATTATGGAACACGAGCATGAAGCTTGTTCACCTTTTAATGGCACTAATGAACAGTACTAATTGCATTGCTTATTAGATTCTGCACAGGAAGATCAACCGTCATTTGCAGCTAGTAGCAGCGGTAATTTCGAAACCTCCGCCGAAGTGCGAGGGAATAGCTATTGCTATGTCACTTTGACTAACGTCAGTTATTTGCTTACTGAAGTAAGAACAAGTTAAAAAATAATACTTCGGATTCTTAACCTAAGACAGATTTGAAAGTCAGCATCTCTCGACAGTTGTTGCTTAAACGATTACAGCAAACAGCCACTTTTTTCTGCATTGTTATTCATACCAATGCGTGTTTCGGGATTTCTCCATTTTAAATTGGCGTAATCCACATTCCAGTCATTACATCGTTAAAAATTTCGACAGCGTTTTGGATGCTGCACCTGCTCAGTACAAAATAACAATGTCCGTTAATATTACACTTCGCGAGTTGTTTACAATACGTCGCTCTTAGATTTACAACAGTAAAATGGATAAAATTATGTTTTCGACAGTTATTATGCTGATACAGTCTCTCCTTTCGTGATCCACAGGCTATTAGCCTTATCTATTGAATATTTTATGCCGGCGTGAGTTATTGTGATTGGCTAACGTTTTTCTGGCATCATCAGCGTGATTGTTAGTGGATAACGAGCTACGTACAGTAGCTGTTAATTTCTATTTACGAACTGTTTCACCGCTTAAGAATGGAGAATATATTGGCTCGTAGGAGGAAAAAAAAATCACATTATGTTTTGGAAACCGACATTCTGTGGACATACGAAGGCATCCTGAAATGTAATGCCTCCGAATTTTTTATGTGAAAAATGTTTGAGCTTTTTACATAAAACAAACATTATTATCATTCTACATTTATTCTTCATGTCTACATGTTTATTTTTCATCATAGTAACCCTGGTGATTAACACCTTTCTCCCAAGGAGCTACCTGTTTGTTGAACGTTTGACACTGTTGACGGAGCCATAACGTCACCTCTGCATGCACCGTTTCATCACTGTCAAAGTGAAGTCCTCGAAAGCGTTCTTTAAGTTTTGAAAACAGATCAAAATTGGATGGGGTCAAGTCGGGACCGTATGGAGGACTATCGGTAACAGTGAACCCAAGGCGTCGGACTGTTGCAGACGTCGCAGCGCCCGGGTGTGGTCTGGCATTGTCGTGCTGAAGCAGAGTGTGCTCCATGTGTGGACGAACTTTTAGAATTCAAAAATTGATTACAGCACGCTGTTTCTCAGGCATCGAGCTAGTTACGTTACTCAGCATCATGTTACTCGCTACAGTTTGGAGCCTTCTAGCGGCAGAATGGTGTACACATGTAAACATGAAGAATAAAGATGTAGAATTTTAATAACGTTTGTTTTATTTTAAAATCTTTAAGAGTTTACGCATAAATTCGTGCCCATTTCTTTTCAGTACACCCTCGTATTAATGTACTTGCGTCGGAAATAACATTCAAATAATTACTTTATACCTGTACATTGAAGACAAGTAGACACATATTATGTGGGAGAAAGGAATATAAAAGTTTATAGGAAAATTAAGGGTGTATTTTAATAGCAAAAGAATAACTTTCTTTATGTTAGGAAATTTATATGCCGGCCGCTGTAGCCGAGCGTTCTCGGCGCTACAGTTCGAAACCACGCGGCTGCTACGGTCGCAGGTTCGCATCCTGCCTCGGGCATGGATGTGTGTGATGTCCTTAGGTTGGTTAGTTTTAGGTAGTTCTAATTCTAGGGGACTGATGATCTCAGATGTTGAGTCCCATAGTGCTTAGAGCTATTTGAACCATTTTTTGAAATTTATATTTTACTCACTAACTGCTTCTCTTATTCGTAGGCCACTGCCAGATAACAACTGACTGCCACCAAAGAATAAAAGGGAAAGGTTCAGAGACATATTCATGAGCCAAAGTATTATGACCACATGATTAATAGTGTGTTGCTCCTTCTTTGAAACCCAATAAAACAGCAATTCTTTGTGCATTCGTTAAGTCCTTGTTGGGTTTCTGTAGGTATGTGGCACCATGTATCTGACAGGAGTCACGCTCCCCGATGTGTTCCATCTAGTACAGATCAGACGAATGTCGTGGCCAAGACATCAACGTGAGTTCACTGTTAGGCTCCTGTTGCACGATTATAGTCTTGTAACACAAATAGTTATACTGCTGAAGATACGACCGCCGTGGAGGAAGAGATCGAGCAGGAAGGGATCGAGCTAGTCCGCAAAAATGTACTCATTTTCCACAGCAGTCGTGCTGCCCTCGAATGCTACCACAGGTCTCATAGAAACGCCCTGAATTTCTACCCAAGCATAATACTGACCCCACGGACCTGCAACAGTGGTGCGACGCATGTTTCGAGCAGCTGTTCACCGGATGACGACCAGTGAATTGGTGCAAAGAGAAACGTGAATTATCCTACGACACGTTTCCATTGACCACACTGCAATCGTAACTGACGATGACGTACTGTTATCATGGGAACGCGTACAGGTCGTCTGCAGCGAAGTCCCATGTTCACCGATGTGCTCCGGAACACTTGCGCCTGTAATCTGTCGTCACAACTGCCACAGATAGCTACCCATACTGCTTTACACAACTGTCAAGCCTCCGACCTCCACGCGTGTGGTGACGCGTGGACGTCCAACACCCCGTCGCCTACTCCTGGTTTCATCATCCTTCAGCCACTTTTGCCACTTTTAATACATGCTCCCGACAATGGACGAGCAGCTTCAACTCTTCCGCGGTGCTCGTCCCCAGCCTCTGGGCCACGACAATCTGCCGTTTCTGAAGGTCGATTATATCAGTGGATTTCCCCACTTGCGGTCCATATCATCGCTAGAATGATTATCCACTCGTTTCTACTCTGCTTATACAGGGCGAAAAGTATTTAAACCGACAAACTCTGGGAAGTTGTAGGGGGCATCAAATATTTTTCCCTAATGTCATTTTTTCCTATGAGAAGTATTTAAACCGGTAGAGGAAGCTTTCTCTGGCGGCAAATTAATTAAACCAACAAACACTTTTCCATGTTTTTATGACCAAGAGACAACACATTAACACAACCCAATTTCAATTACAGTGGATTTTCAAAAATGCCGCCATCGATACGTACACAAAGGTTACACCGTCGGATCATGTTCTGTCTGACACAGGCAAAAACCCCAGGAGTATTCTGAATTGTTCCTGCTGCTGCTACTATCCGGGCAACCAGATCCTCTTCTGATGCAAGAGGAGTTGCGTAAACAAGGTTGCGCATCTCTCCCCACACAAAGTCCAGAGGGGACATATCTGGGGATCGAGCAGGCCATGGTACAGGACCACATCTGCCAGTCCACGTTTCTGGGAACCGTCGGTCCAGGAATCGTCGCACAGGACGGCTGAAATGTGCCGGCGCCCCAACATGTTGGAACCACATGCGTTGTCTTGTAGGGAGCGGGACGTCTTCCAGAAATTCTGGTAATGCTCTGGCGAGAAAATTGTAATAGTGCCTGTCATTTAATGGCCTAGGTAGGAGATACGGCCTAATTAAACAGTCCCCAACAACACCGACCCACAGATTAACGAAGAACTGCACCTGACGAGCGCTAGTAACTGTGGCATGTTGGTTATCCTGACTCCGAACATGCGAATTGTGCATGTTGAATTCTCCATCACTCCCGAACGTTGCTTCATCGGTAAGAAACACAGAGGATGGAAATGTAGAATGCATTTCACACTGTTCCAGGTACCACTGCGAAAATTGTGCTCAGGGTGGTTAATCAACTGGTTCCAGGCTGTGGACATGCTGTAAGTGAAATGGACGTAACAATTGCTCTCGAACGACTGTTCTTACGTTCGTCTAATTCGTCCCCATGTTACGTGCAATTGCACGAGTGCTGATTGAAGGATCCCGATCCACATGCTGCAAGAGAGCTTCCTCAAATTGCAGCGTTCTTACCGTGCGACGGCGTCCCTGTCCAGGCAATCTGCTAAATGACCCTGTCTCAAGCAGACGTTGGTACAGAGCAGCAAAGGTCGAATGATGCGGGATACGGCGATTACGATATTGTTGTTGATAAACCCGCTGTGCAGCTCGTCCGTTGTGGTGCGCTACGTAGTACGCACCAACCATATCAATGTACTCACTCCAGGGGTATCGCTCCATTAGTAAACAGAGACAATGCACTACTACACTGGTGGACAGCAGGTGCCTACAACTGAAGAGCGTAATACGGCCTCTAATAACTGAAGAGCGTAATACGAACTCCACCGGTTTAAATAATCCTCGTAGGAAAAAATGACATTAGGGAAAAATATTTGTTTTGATGTCCAGTACAACCTCCCAGAGTTTGTCGGTTTAAATACTTTTCACCCTGTATACTTCCCTTACCGCGTCACTTACCTGCAACACCACGAGGTGGCTTTCAGTCTCGTGGTGAACAGTGGCCATAATGTCTTGGTTCATCAGTGTGTCATACACTCTCCCTCACATTAATGTGACCAACCAGTCAGAGGCCTGAATAATCACCTTTTGTGCTCGCACAGCTGCGAGACGTGCATGAAGAGAGTCGGTGATAATCTGGAAGGTACCTACTCGATACGGAACCATGGCGACTCCAGGTTTCCATGGCGCAAATAGCCCGATCGAGGTGGTCCCGCGGAATCTCGATTGGATTTAAATCCGAGGGGTTTGGTGGCCAGGGGAGTACGGTAAACTCATTCTTGAACGACCCACGTACACAGCGAGCCGTGCAGCAGGTTGCATTGTCCTGCTAGTCGTTGCCGTCGGGTCGAGGAAAACCGAACTACATACAGAAGTGGACATGGTCCCCGAGGATATATGCACACCTGTGTTGTTCCTTTGTGCCTTCCAGAATGACGTGATAAACCTGGGAATGCCAACGCTCCGGCCTGGACCCTTACGACGATTGTTGTAGGGCTGTACACGACAAAGGCCATCTGAAAAGACCACCTGTCGCTATTCAGTAGACGTCAAGTTGCGGTACTAGCGTGCAAATTCAGCCTTCGGCGCCAATGAACAGGAACCATCAAGGGTGCATGAACCAGAAGCCTGCTTCGGAAGCCCTTACGTAGCAACGTGCGCTGAACAGTCGTTAATTGGACACAGTTCGTAGCCCCGGTTCATCTTGGCCATTAGTTGCTCAGCAGCTGCACGTTAATTCGCCTGTACACATCTCCGCAGCCGTCGTTCATCCCTGTCATTTATGTCCCGTGGTGCACCACAGTGTCCTCGGTGCCGGTTTTTGATGGCGCTATTTTGCCTTGCACGGTATGCTTCAACCAAAGTGGTACGCGAAAAGTTTACGAATGCTTCCACTCTTGGCGCGAAAGCCAATGGTCATGACCTTTAGGATAAATCGCTCTATTCCCGCATTACAACGGCTGCACTGCTATCCACGGCCCACCGACACGCTTTACATACCTTCCACTGCTAGTGCTGCCACCTCGTGTCTCTGTGTGGGTGTTGCACGTTGACGTTGGCGTGTCCGGCACACTCGTCTAATGTGGCTGCCTAGGCAGCTGTTTTCTCGGGTAGCTAGACAACAATTCAAGCAAATCTCATTAATTGAGTTTATTACAATAAGTTAAACTGACTTAACTTAGCGGATTTACAATGAGGTGTCGCAAGCAAATGGCGACATGCAAATAATCGATGTCCTTCGATATATGCAGTTTCCAAGGAAGCAAATAATACTGTTCACAAGTCACGGCTTGTCTTCTAGTGCGGCCGCGGCTAGCGCGGAGCGGCGTTTATATTCTCTTCGTGTAGGGGCCTCTCCTGTCGTGGTGCGGTACAATGGCTGGCATCGTCTCACAGCCTTCTCTGCTGTTACCTTCCAGACCGACGTGCCGGCGCTTCATGTTACGCCGGAACAGACGTCAACAAAGGCGGTGGTCCCATTAATAAAAAAAAATGGTTCAAATGGCTCTAAGCACTATGGGACTTACCATCTGAGGTCATCAGTCCCCTAGACTTAGAACTACTTAAACCTAACTAACGTAAGGATGTCACACACATCCATGCCCGAGGCAGGATTCGAACCTGCGACCGTAGCAGCCGCGTGGTTCCGGACTGAAGCGCCTAGAACCGCTCGACCACAGCGGCCTGCTCCCATTAATACGACTGGACCGTAGCAGGATAAAACCTACTACTTTTTCGCGTTTTGTGAAGTGCACAACTCTACAGTTACGAATTTTTGTTTGAGGGTTATATGTTGATGATGTTTGTGAAGATAATGATGATGAACAACGAAGAGAGTGAACAACATATTCCTCTTAAGAATTAGATAGATGGAACCGCCGATCTTAATAGCCCCATCGGACTAACTAACCACCTTTAGCATTATGACATGAGATCGAAGTTTCCATGAACGGCTTGTGATTGATGTATTTCGTTGTCACTACGTCATGCTGGCAGAGACTGTGCGCATGTCTCCACTGGTGGTGCCAGTATTTTCGCAGGAGCGTAAACGATTCAGCGCGTTTTTCTTTGTGTTGTCAGCGTAACGATAACTTACTTCGGTCGATTACAAGCCTTCTATGAACTATAAAAAGTTACCAAAACAACAGCATCGACAATCAGTTTTCGCTGACGAAGACGGTGGTTGATTTCGTCATAAACTTGAAATTTTATCCAGGTTTCACGCGACGTGTCATATGACTTCTGTCAAGGAAATGCCGCAGAGATGTTTGAGATGTGCCGCCGGTTTCTGGCGCACAGTGTAGTGATCAATAGTTACGTGACAACCGGCTGTCTTGCGGTAGAGAGCCACTGCATCCGCCCGCATTGGCTCTTCGGCCTTTTTGTGCAAGGCTGTTTTCCGCTTAGGGGGCAGGTTTCAGTTCAGTGAACAAGCTGAACGCCGAGTCTTTTTCAGACGCTGTGTCTCAGCCGCGGTTAGCTGAAGCGAGCGAGCAGGACATTTAGAGATAAGAGGGCGACTCTTGCAGTGAGCTTTCGACGGCTCCGGTCGCTGGGCATTGTACTCTAGTCAGCAGAAACAGAGTGAACTGCTCAGGAAAGTTTCGATAGAACAGTTCGAGGACAGTTACTGTGAAATAGACGGGTTACAAAACTGCAAGTGAAACTTGGCAGCGAGAGCTGAATTGCATCGGTAATTGTAGGTAATTCTGGTTTCTGAAACTGCATTGTTTTTAACTCGTTACCAGTGTATAAGCCATTACAGACAAAACATCTTCTGATTGCTCTCTAAAAGAAATCATTATTGAAAGGGGGGATCAGTTAATGGTACCAGTAGTACCCTCTGTCACACACCGTTAGGTGGCTTGCGGAGTATGATGTAGCTGGAATATCATTCCACATCTTGTAGCATATGATGATTTACGAATTCAAACATTTGAGATAGCTGTTAACGCTGAATTTTGATAATGGCTCTGTAATTAAAGGGCTTAAACGAACATAAACTTTGTAAGAGTACTGTCTGGACGGAAGACTTATTTTATAACCAAGCCTTATTAATTTATTGTTTTTAGTACATCTACATTTACATTCCACACACGTGGGATGTTTATGGCAGGAAATAATATGTTGTCCGACTCTTCTTAGAACGAACACCCTCCATGATGCACAACACCTCTTGAAGCATCAGCTCGTGTTGGATGGGCATAACCGCAACCATCTCGCGCCTACTAAACAAATCTGTGATGAATCACACTTCTCTTCTTTGGAGCTTCTCTATTTCTTTCATTAATCGTCCTTGGCAACTGTCTGACGAGCAATACTCAAAATCTGACGAGTGGCTATTTTGTAAGCTAATTCGTTCGTGCACAGTTGCGTTTTTTTTTTTACGAGTCCTCTAATGAATCTACTTCTAACATATGCTTTTCCTACTATTTTTTACCCTGGGCTGATGTTCTTACGTATTTTACGGTTGTTTCAGTTTCCAGTGATTCATTACCAATAGTATAATTGCTCAATAATGATTCATTGCACATATTTATGCATGCGCCAAGCGTAGACACTCTGCAGATCTTCCTGAATTTCGCTACAGTTTTTCGGAGAAGTAACTTTGCTAGACACAACAGCTTCATTCTTGAACTGCCTCTCTCAGACCTGAAGAGAACTTGAGCCAGAGACCGTATGACATTTGATTCACCAAACGATAGTCCAGAACTGTTTCCAACGCCATCCGGAAACGAAAGAAAACGGTACCAGCCTTCACGCCAGGATTTACGGCTTTGTTGATCTCATGGATGAACAGAGCGTGCTAAATTTCACAACACACAAATCTGTGAAAGCCACGTTGAGTGCAATAGAGAACATTTTTCGTTCTACAAAAATTCCATGACACGCGAGCGTACAAAATGTTCAACAGTTATTCTTTTACAGTAATTTTTTTATAGAGTTTCACCAAAGTTCTTGTTGGAAAAGACTCACTGGTAGGGGAAAGAGCACTCCTGTAGAGAAGTTACTGGGGTCGTTGCGGGCAAGCGAAAGTATCACTTAACGGGGTTTGCGGTTTTTCTCTCGATATCAATGCACTGGAATATTGAGCGTTTTCCGTCGTATACAAATAACGTACGGTGATTGCCTGGTCGCACCTTCTTATTTGTGAGTAGACTGACGTGGTTCATTATTGATTAAGCTACATCTGCATCCATACCCGCAAACCACTGTGAAGTGCATGGCAGAGGGTACTTCCGATTGTACCATACATTAGGATTTATTCCTGTTCCATTCACTTCAGCACCGAGCGAGGTTGCACAGTGATTAGCACAATGGACTCGCATTCTGGAGGACGAGGGATCAAACCCGCGTCCGGCCACCCTGATTTAGGTTTTCCGTGATTTCCCTAAATCGCTTCAGGCAAATGCCGGGTTTGTTCCTTTGAAAGGACACGGCCGATTTTCTACCCCATCCTCCCCTAACCCGATCTTGTGCTCCGTCTCTAATGACGTAGTCGTCGACAGAACGTTAAACACTCCTCTCCGTCCTCCTCCTGCTCCTCCGCCATTCACTTGACCGCAAGTATCTTCCTCTCGGAACTGCTATTACGATCGTTACTAAATCCCCGAATCTTAACTTACAGAATGCGCTGAAAAGCTGCACTTTCCTCTCTACTGTTGGCTGTAGCCTACAACCATGCCATTTCTAGTGCTATCCGTGACATATAGGGTAAAAATTAATTACTGCTCGAGATGAACAAAACAACATACTTTTTGCACTGCACCGAACACACAAAGACAAAATGTAAATAAACGCTGAAATTTTTATCAGGTTTAAGTGACCTCACAGGCCACCGAGTTCATCGCACCGCAATGTATCTTTGACCTACGTTGTCTGGTCACAGACGAGGACACCAGGGCTGGTCGCTCCCGCTTTTCCTGCACAACCCGTTGAAGTTACGCCACGCGTGAAACAGACGGATAAACAAAAATATAATTAAAAGAAAACAAACACACGAGACTCGGACAGCGTGATGTAACCTGAAGCGAATTACGGACACGCGCCGGCCGGCGGTTTTGCGTCCACTTCTATGCGCATTCCAGCCGGGTTTATTCTTGCTACTTGAATATGCACGGTGTTCCGAGACTATTCGTGCAAATTAATACGGGAGTAAGAGAACGCAAAAAGAAATATATTTCGATAAAGAAGAAATGGTCGCTAAAGTCAAACTTTAGTGTTAGGGAACATTTCGTTAATGGTGCTCACTTAAGCTGTTGCGTTGGTGTCGCTGTTTGGGGAAGTGTACTGACATACAAAACTTACAAAACTGCTCCGTGCACGGATGGTTGGATCTGATGTCAGCTTGGAAGGACACCGATTCGGTCCCAGTCATCACTGCCTAGTGACAAAAATAGTGAACCTGGAGTGGTTTCTTATGCTGAAATGACACATGGATTTGGTATACGGGTCTCTGAATGGAAATGGACGAGCTGCAGCGAGAGAGTGTCGACAGCGCTTTCCCAAGAGGTGGGTTTCACAATATAGTACCAAACATTCGGACGTATGCTTCGCCTTCTACGTGAAACAGGCACTACTTGTGCAAGTGTGCATGATACAGATCCGGAATCGAAAAGTGCGATCTCCCGAAATGGAAGACGAGATTCTGCGACGTGTTCAAGACACTCCATCTGCAAGTGTCGACGCTTAGCACACATCCCTGACGTCAGACAACCATGTGTAGAATGTGCTACATGAGCAACAGCTTCATCCTCTCCATCTTCAGCGCCCGGCAGCACTAGCACCTGAAGATTTTCCTCAACGCGTGCTGCTCTGCACCCTTTATTTCCAGCCGAGGTCCTGCATACCGACGAGGCTGTGCTTACTCGTGAAAGATGTTTCAGTATCCACAATGCGCATGTTTGGACACATCTGAATCCTCGAGGTACTCGACCTCGAGCTCATCATCAGCGATTCCGTGTTAAAATGTGTGGGCTGGCATTCACGATTATGTGTTGATTACACACTATGTGATCAGAAGTCTGGCTGAAAATGATTTACAAGTTCGTGGCGACCTCCGTCAGTAATGCTGGAATTCAATAAGGTTTTGGCCTACGCTTAATCTTGATGACAGCTTCCACTGTCGCAGGCATACGTTCAACCAGGTGCTGGAAGGTTTCTTGGGAAATGGCACCCGGTTCTTCACGGAGTGCTGCACTGAGGAGAGGTATCGATGTCGATCGGTGAGGCCTGGCACGAAGTCGGCGTTCCAAAACATCCCAGAGGTGTTCTATAGGATTCAGGTCAGGACTCTGTGCAGGCCAGTCCTTTACAGGGATGTTATTGTCGTGTAACCACTCCGCCACAGGCCGTGCATCATGAACAGGTGCTCGATCGTGTTGAAAGATGCAATCGCCATTCCCGAATTGCTCTTCAACAGTGGGAAACAACAAGGTGCTTAAGACATCAATGTAAGCGTGTGCTGTGATAGTGCCATGCAAAACAACAAGCGGTGCAAGCACCATCCATGAAAACCACGACCACACCATAACACCACAGCCTCCGAATTTTACTGTTGGCGCTACACACGCTGGCAGATAACGTTCACCGGGCACTCGCCAGACTCACACCCTGCCATCGGATCGCCACATTGTGTACCGTGTTTCGTCACCCCACACAACGTTTTTCCACTGTTCAATCGTCTAATGTTTACGCTCCTTACACCAAGCGAGGCGTCGTTGGCATTTACCGGCGTGATGTGTAGCTTATTCTCAGCCGCTAGACCATGAAATCCAAGTTTTCTCACCTCCCGCCTAAATGTCATAGTACTTGCAGTGGATCCTGATGGAGTTTGGAATTCCTGTGTGATGGTCTGGATAGATGCCTGCCTATTACACATTACGACCCTCTTGAACCGTCGGCGGTCTCTGTCAGTCAACAGACGTGGTCGGCCTGTAAGCTTTTGTGCTGTACGCGTCCCTTCACGTTTCCACTTCTTTTGCACATCGGAAACAGTAGACCAAGGAATGTTTAGGAGTGTGGAAATCTCGCGCACAGACGCATGAAACAAGTGACACCCAGTCACCTGACCACGTTCGAAGGCCGTGTGTTCCGCAAAGCGCCCCATTCTGCTCTCTCACGATGTCTAATGACTACGGAGGTCGCTGACATGGAATACCTGGCAGTAGGTGGCAGCACAATGCACCTAATATGAAAGACGTATGTTTTGGGGGCTGACCGGATACTATTGATCACATAGTGTACATTCTTACATCCCTCTTCAAGAGACGGAGATATAGCATCTTCATGGAAAATGTGTTGCCAGAACTGCTGGAAGATGTACCTCTGAATCTTAAATGATGTACTTCTACTACAATGGGCGCCAGCCGATTTCAGCATTGCTGTGAGGACTCATCTGAGAGCCACCTTCGGGAATCGATGGATCGGCCGGGTTGGCCTCGTGACCTCATGCGTTTCGATTTCTTCCTCTGGGGCCATATGTAGTATCAGGTGGATGAAACATTTGTGGAAACAGAAGAAGACCTTGTTTCTAGGATTGCCGTCGCTGAGTACCATTGAACGAATACGACAATCAATGGTCTGAACATATACTACGTGCATGCAGGCCAATGGTCGCGCATTCGAGCCGTTCCTGCGAATGTCGCTGCTGTAATTAGCATCCTAAACTACCTTCTTTGCAGATCGTCGCTAGCTTCATAAATTGCTGTCAGTAACAATATTCATCATAACTCAATATATTTGTTCTTTGTTCTGTACCGCCTGTATTAATTGAACCGATAGTTTCAGAATACCCTATAGACCGTGAAACGCGTTTCAGGTTAGGTGCAGGCACTTTCAGATATCCATATGATGGGCCAGAAATGATCATTAAGCTTACCATTAGGAGCCGCAAATTTATGGTTCATCTACTCATTGGTCGGAGGCTGTAGTCGAGACTAAGTTGGCGTCTGACAGCTGAAGTGCGCTGGGCGTGGCAGCTGCCTCAACCAGTCACGAAACGCGCGTCTGTAGACGTTTCTATGACAACACCTCAGTGTTGCCGGAGCTTTCTAGAAGGTATTTGTTTTGCACTTCTCAGCTGAAAGCTGGCAATAGTGCTGTCAGCTGTGAGATTAGCTTCTTATGCCTTCTCGACTGTAGTAAACATTAATGAAGAAAGGCTTTTATCTGATTACTGAAAAAAGACCTACTTTTTAACTACAACGTTTCATTTCACAACAATAATATGACATTACTTTTGTGATATGCTTCTACGAGTGTTCGTTTTGGATGCGAGCGATTTGGAATCTGTTAACTATTGAACATAGTTCTCTCATGTTCACTTGAACGTTTATGTTAATTAGATTTGGATAGAATGACATTATGTGTTCAGTGTAGACACGGGTCTAGGAATTCGGTGGGGGAGGGGTCAAAGTCTTTTGCTTTTTCTTTCCCTCCCTCTACCTCCCCCAGATATAATTTCCTGCCTTCCACGTTTAATGTGTCACAATTACATAATATCATTATATATGCCTTCCACGTTTAATGTGTCACAATTACATAATATCATTATATATATATATATATATATATATATATATATATATATATATATATATATATATATATATATATATATATAGGGTGAGTCACCTAACGTTACCGCTGGATATATTTCGTAAACCACATCAAATACTGACGAATCGATTCCACAGACCGAACGTGAGGAGAGGTGCTAGTGTAATTGGTTAATACAAACCATAAAAAAATGCACGGAAGTATGTTTTTTAACACAAACCTACGTTTTTTTAAATGGAACTCCGTTAGTTTTGATAGCACATCTGAACATATAAACAAATACGTAATCAGTGCCGTTTGTTGCACTGTAAAATGTTCCAGTCTTGATCTCGCATCATCTCAAGCGTCAACTTTAGGTTACAATATCTCCGGATGTAATTAACATTTTACAATGCAACAAACGGCACTGATTACGTATTTGTTTACATGTTCAGACGTGCTAGCAAAACTAAAGTGGTTCCATTTAAAAAAACCTAGGTTTGTGTTAAGAAACATACTTCCGTGCATTTTTTTATGGTTTGTATTAACCAATTACACTAGCCCCTCTCCTCACGTTCGGTCTGTGGAATCGATTCGTCAGTATTTGATGTGGTTTACGAAATATATCCAGCGGTAATGTTAGGTGACTCACCCTATATATATATATAATTTCCTTACATTAGTGAATGTAACATACAAGAATAACAATCTACACGATAGAAAATCGAAATCTGCAGTCACCATTATAGTACAGGGTGTTTCAAAAAGAATATACGTATTACAAGCTATCATTTTGTCCAAACTATCGATCGCTGCGCCTCGGCTGGCTATTGGTGAAACGAATACATAGTCTAGTTTATATTAATAACGGCTAGTTGTCAGTTGTCTTCTGTTTTGCTTGGTAATCGTCATATATTTCTAATGGCTACTCCACAGCAGAAATCATTTTGTGTTCTCGAATTCGCGAAGTGCAATTCCGTGATTACAGTGCAAAGACGTTTCAGGTTGAGATACCAAATTGATATTCCGAACGGGTGGAACATTCTCAGATGGTATCGACAGTTGCTAGATGCAGCACGTGTATGTAAAGGAAAGAGTCCTAGCCGCCCTCGTGTTCCTGAAGAAAATCTTGCACGAATTCAAACTGCTTTCCAACGTAGTCCTTCAAAATCAACTCGTCGTGCCGGTCGGGAGTTATAACTGCCTATAACAACAATTTGGCGTGTCTTGAGACGCCGGTTGGTTATGAAGCCGTACAAGTTACAGCTGTTACAAGCTCTGCGTGCTGATGACAAACGCAAACGTAAGGCATTTTGTAACGAGATTCTTGATGCTACTGACAATGATAACACTTTCCGTGTTAGCGGTCAGGTAAAAATCACAGTGTTCGAATTTGGGGCCTACAGAACCCACATTCAGCCGTTGAACATGTAAGAGATTCACCCAAAGTCAATATGTTTTGTGCGGTATTCCGATCATCTGTTTACGGCCCATTCTTCTTTGATGGAAACACGGTTAACGGTCAGCAGTATCTCGCTATGTTACAAAACTGGTTGTTTCCGAGGCTACACGAAGACAACTTTATTTTTCAACAAGACGGGGCACCCCCTCACTGGAGTCGCCAAGTCCCTGAATATCTGAATACCGAACCGTTGGATTGCTCGTCAAGGAGCTGGCGATTTAGCAGGTCTCAGCTGGGCTCCACGGTCACCGGATTTGACATCCTCTGACTTCTTCCTGTGGGGTTTCGTTAAAGACAACGTTCATGTACCGCCACGCCCACAGAACCTGGAAGAGTTGAAGAACCGGATCCATACTGCCATAACATCATTGACGAAGGACATGCTTGCCCGAGTATGGGAGGAATTTGAATACCGATGTGATATTGTTCGTGTAGCTGATGGAGGACATATTGAACATCTGTAATCTGAACTTGAGAGGTTCGTAAATATGTGTGTAAAGTTTCATATTCGTATGTCTTAAAGTTTAGTAAATATATGCATTCGAAATACGTATATTCTTTTTGAAACGCCCTGTATTTCACCCATTGTCAGTACTACGACTGTAAACACATGTATGAAGAATATGGCTATGTAAGAGTGTAAACCCACCCGAGGTGGCCGAGCGGTTCTAGGCGGTACAGTCTGGAACCGCGAGACTGCTACGGTCGCAGGTTCGAATCCTGCCTCGGGCATGGATGCGTGTGATGTCCTTAGGTTAGTTAGGTTTAAGTAGTTCTAAGTTCTAGGGGACTGATGACCTCTGAAGTTAAGTCCCATAGTGCTCAGAGCCATTTGAACCATTTTTAAGAGTGTAAAAGAAGGGGAATTCTGTTTGATTCCGCCGTCACCGGTCAGTGTATCTGTTACATATTATTCTTACTAAAGGGTCTTTTCCCTTCTGCCTTGCGTAACTCAACTTCCTGTGGTCTGCTGGTTCTACCTAATCATGCCCCATTCATTATTACATCAACAGAACGGCACGCGACGTCACCGTCAGATGGCGGTATGTTCAGACGATATGCAAAGTCAATACGATTTCATTTCGCTTAGCCCACTACTGAACGGCGAAAGTGAGGTTATGAGAAACTGTTCGTGATACAAAATGTCAGAGTATATAGTATCGGAATGATGAATGGCGACATCAAACTTCATAAAGAATGTTCATCATCAATTTTGTATCGTAAATTGTTGAGAAATGAAACAACGTTTTCAAAACATGAAACAGTATATATAAGTGAATGCATAGAGTCTGCTTGCCTTATCCATTACGTTTGTTTTGTTTTCCTGCGCAACAAATATCGTCATAAACAACTGTACTTTTCATCGCCAATAGAGCAGAATTTTTCACTTGATAAGAGGTTATTTAATGAAAATTGCATCGTAAATTTATGTTCTTATGTTTGTATACACAGTGTAGACTTGCAGATGTAGGTATTGAGTTATTGTAAAAACCTAAATCAGTTTTCGCTTCCAGATATTTGACGTCGCTTGTGGAAGAACCCTCAATATAAAAAATCCAAGTCGTCATCGAACATCTGCAATTTGTCACGAAAACGAAGCAAATAATAAAATGAAGACTAAAAAGACGCAAAAGCTCGAATTCCATTAACAGCGACAACACTGTTCCCCCCCCCCCCACCAAAGTGAACGGCAACCCCCCCCCACCCCCCCTTCCCCCGAGAATCCCTGGCGATGACGTACCGTTTCGTTCTGTGCTGTTGATGGCCTACGTTAATGCCGCCTTGAAATACTTTGTGGAATGTTTTGACGTTGAGTTCCGCCTCGTTCCGTCAAGTGTGAATCGGCCTTTACTTGACTAGAATGCTCTCTGGAGCTGGTCGCTGGAAAATGTCCTGTGTTAACCGTATAGAATTCCTTGCCGTTTTAGATTCTTTTGATGCTGCTTTACTTTTCGAATCTTACGTAGGGAACTTGAAAATGGAATACTTAAAAAATACAAACGCATTTAGTAAAACGTTCTTCTGAGTGGGGGTGGGGGTCATACCCGCGTCCGGAAATTGAAAATTTGTGGTAAGTTCCTATGGGACCAAACGGCTGAGGTCATCGGTTCCTAGGCTTCCACACTACTAAATCCAACTTAAACTAACAACCCATACACAAACACACACCCATGCCTGGGGGAGAACTCGGACCTCCGTCCCTTGGATCCGCGCCTGGTTGAATACAGTGATTCACGCACAAAAGTGATCCCTAAAACTGATATCAGCTCCTTGGCACAGTCCTTTGCTGCGGGATTTTGCGGGGATTATTTCTTTCTTTTGCTTAGAACCATCAACAAAAATGAAATAGTTGAACAACTGCTTTGTATCAGTGCTTTTAGCCATTCGTTCTCTTGCAGTTCCAGTAGCTCCAACTCTACAGCTGCTGAGTTCTTTATAATTGGCGGTGAAACCGGACAGCTTTCCTTCATATCAACGGCAAACGAAATTTCCAGACATAAAAAAGAAAGTTTAAAGTGTCTTCACTTCGCGAAATATGACAGTTATTTCTTTAACGAACTCAGAGTTTTACATAAATTATCTCCTGTTTCTATCTATACTTCGGAAAAGGTTCCAGTACTTTACGTTAGACATTTGAAGCGAGCAAAGTTTTTAGTTTCAAGAACTATCAGAAACAGTCTTAATCTGCTATGATAATTAAACACGCCGCGTGTACCGCATTGCTAGCCGACAATAGCCGCACTAGTTCGAGGCAAGAACCATATGCGTGGTCACCCTGTAATAGACCATAGATAAACATGATTTTATTTTTTGCGGTTGATAGCTGTCAAATGAAAACCTTAAATTTGTAATAACAAATCGAAATTTCACGCCGTTATCCTGTAAGTTGGTAAGCATGCTACAAACAACGTGCAGAATGGCCTGTAGATGCAGACGCACACATACCATCGCAGTATCAGTATAAAGATGGCCGCCCCACTTGCGACTTGCACCAGGGAAGAACAGCGTTCTGTTATTCGGTTTTTGCGTAGTGAAGGTGTGAAACCTATTGGAATTCATCGACGAATGAAGGTTCAGTACGGTGAGGCATGTTTGTCACAGCAGCAAGTCTACAAATGGAGTAGGAAGTTCACAAATGGTGTGACTTCAGTGGAAGATGCTCCTCGACCAGGTCAGGCACAACGAGTTGTGACTCCACAGAACATTGCAGCAGTTGAAGCCATAGTGAAGGAAAACCGCCGAGTGACACTGAACGGCACTGCAGCATGTTTACAGATTAGTCTGGGTCAGCACACCACATTGTGCATGATGTGCTCCAGTTTCACAAAGTGTCTGCAGGGTGGGTGCCACGGTAGTTGACTCCTGAAATGAGAGAACGACGTGTTGATTCTTGTGAAGAACTTCTTCGGCACTATGAACGAGAAGGTGATGGCTTCCTTGCAAGAATCAATCGTTACTGGAGACGAAACCTGGGTTCACTACCACCAACCGGAAACGAAGAGAGCGAGCAAGGAATGGCGCCATTCCTCTTCACCAAAACCAAAGAAGTTTCGAACCGAACCATCAGCAGGGAAGGTTATGCTAACTCTCTTTTGGGGCGAAAAATGCGTCATTTTGGAGCATTACATGCCTAGAGGGACCACTGTCACCAGTGAATCATACACAGATCTCCTAAAAAATCATCTGCGGCCTGCAATCAAATCAAGCGACGTGGATTGCTGTCAGCAGGTGTCCTTTTGCAACATAACAATGCAAGGCCTCACACTGCCCGTGCAACAGTTGCAACAATCACAGACCTGCATTCTGAGTGTCTTCCTCGTCCACCATACTCACCAGACCTTGCCCCAAGTGATTTCCGTATATTTGGACCACTGAAAGACGCAATGGGAGGAAAGAAGTTCCGTTCTGATGAAGAGGTACGCCACGCGGTGCACGAGTGGTTGCGCGGACTACCAAAAGAATTTTTTTCTAAAGGGATTTATGCACTTTGTAAGTGCTGGAGGACTTGCATTGAGCGTGGGGGAGATTATGTTGAAAAGTGATTCAGCTTTGTACCACTTCTGCACAATAAATAATAATTTTAAAAAAATATTTAAGGTTTTCATTTGACTCAGCCTCGTATAAGACGAAGTAGAGAGAATAATGATTATGCATCTAAGCACCTGGGTGAGAAAACAGTAGTCGTTTTCTGAAAGAACGTGTTGTAATGTTGAACCTGGAACGCAGCACCTCCAATTTGTCTGTTCAGCTATAAGCAGAAAATTATCGAGTATATCCGGACTGTCTTCGACGTTCATGGTTCTCGTCATTAAAACTTCTCCCTCTAATTTCATACAACTCGCATTCACGTAAGTAACGACCACGTTATTTTCCCCATGGCTGTACACATCCTTCAGATTGTCACTTGATTCTCTTCCCGTTTTGTAGAGCCATCAGTAATGTATATTAAGCAAATGTGTTCCATAGATTCCGTGGGCTAGCTGCGTTGCGTAATCCCAAGTATAAAGAGATTTTGTGTAGGTGGTGCCATATAGCTCGCAAATGTTTAAAAATAGCCGTATTTTAGAAAACTGTCAAGAGCTGCTAATAAGATAATTATTTTACTCCAGATTTCGATCTTCGGATCATCGTCAGCCTAAGAATGTTACCACGTAGACTATTGTAAATAATTTTATGATACTTGAGGATGATTAAAAATGAATGGAATAAATAAAGAATTATTTTATGAGCAACTCTTGGCACTTTTGTGAAATATCACGGTTTTTCGAGTTTCGATACTTCTTCACGAGTGGTGCCTTTACTGCTGTCAGTTCAAAGAGCCAGTTTAAAAATTTTTATCTTGATTCCTATCGGAGCTTCCCAGTAACCTCATGATTTGTTTAAGGCTACTAAACCAAACGTCTGTTTTGCTTAAAGTAGCTAGTACATATTCCTTCTGTTTGGGCACAGCCTTAACGTCACTCTAACGTATTTAAGTCGTGTTCCCTTTCCGAAGAGGTAGAGCATGGAAGTGGTGTTTGCCCAATCATTCAGCTAGTTTATTTCAATTATTATCGCGTTAGGCCAATAGAGCGGGATTCCTGCGTCGTTATTCAATTCTGAGGCACACAGTAGTTGCAGTAACGAGGAACCGACCTGTCTCTGGTTCCGCACTACGAAGTGACCAGAGCTTTTTTAGGCAGATTATAAACTTACAGGTGAAATTTCTCTTTAATGATTGTCAACCGCAACCCCATTTGACTTCTCCGCTCTTATCATATTATGGGGGGAGGGTGGAGTGCTGAGGGGTGGTCCGGGCCGGTGCGTTATTCATTGATCTTTACAAACATCATTCTCATAGTCGCGGATTGTGTAAGCAGCCCAGCTCTCACTCCGATTGATAGCTTGTGTATTTTGCTCTCTCGCTCGATTTAAAGGAAAAAAGCAAACGAGTCCTGCCAAGATGATCACGAAAAGACTGCAGCTCCTTTGAAAGATCTCATTATCGCCAGTTGACAGCAAATATCCTCTCCTTTACGAGCGTGTCGACGAATCTGGCAGAATTCCACATCCTGCTACCATTTTCTCTTCTTCGCTGTCTGCTGCAGTGTTTACAAAGCGATGGACGTCTGATGTTAGCACGGCTGTAAACGTCCGTTCCGCACATCC
The DNA here is from genome assembly GCF_023898315.1 of Schistocerca nitens. Classification (NCBI taxonomy): domain Eukaryota; kingdom Metazoa; phylum Arthropoda; class Insecta; order Orthoptera; family Acrididae; genus Schistocerca; species Schistocerca nitens. Next base: position 563,853,139 of record NC_064617.1, read on the forward strand.
CGCGACAACTGACGTTCTTCTGTCGTTTCGGAATCCAAATCGAACCGCCGATCGGTTTGCTTAATCGTTGCAGCTGCGCAAATGCACACCGAAGACATTTAACAACATGTTTCGTCAAACATGATTAACTGCGCTATTTCATGCCATTTTACTATATCTGCTGATGTTGCTCTTCACATATCATTAGTCATTATACAAAACGGATATTTCGCACTAAGTGCTCTTTCCTTTATCTCTACCGCCAACTGAAAACAGAAAGTATGGAGACATCAGTTTAATTCTCTTTTCTTCACACAGAGGTTTATTTAAAGTTTCATTTCATTAGATTTTGAAAACGATATCTTGAAGATGGCATGTTGCATTGCATTTTGGGAGTCGAGATCGGAATTTCCGGTCCATTTTATCCAGCACGTCTCCGTCCACTTTGGCAATAGCAGCATGAATATCGCTCCGAAGTTCGCCCAGAGTCCGTGGACGAATGGTATACACCAAGGGTTTACAATAGCCCCAGAAGAAAATGTTGCAGGGGGCTAAATCTGGCGAGATGGCCGGCCATTGAAGATCGCCCTCAAAGAGATGAGGCATACGGGAAAGTTTCGCGAAAGAGAACCGTCGACATTGGTGTCGTGTGAGCAGTGGCGCCGTTTTGTTGGAACCAGACATCCTCCACATCCATTTCTTCAAGTACGGGAAGAAAAAACTCCGCTCAGAAATTACTGCTACCGACATATCGTTCTCTTCGACAAACCATGGGGCAATATTGCCATTTGGATAATGCGCACCAAACAGGCACACGTTCTGTGTGCAGGGGCTGCTCATGAAGTTCTCGGAAGCTCATGCCACTCTAGTTATCGCATGTTTTATTTATTCAGGCATGCAGACGAATGAAAATGTGCTCCGCTGCTGAAGAACACAAGGGCGTCATGCGGCAGGTTTTCGATTAAGGCTCCACATGCATTATTTCGTGAAACGATATCTGCAGTCGGCCGTTGTGGCCGAGCGGTTCTAGGCGCTTCATTCCGGAATCGCGCTGCTGCTACGGTCGCAGGTTCGAATCCTGCCTCGGGCATGGATGTGTGTGATGTCCTTAGGTTAGTTAGGTTTAAATAGTTCTAGGTCTAGGGGACTGATGACCTCAGATGTTAAGTCCCATAGTGCTCAGAGCCATTTGAACCATTTGATTTCGCGCGGATTAAGTGTATGAACCACTGCCAGTTTGTGTGGATGAAATTTCAAGTCTTCACGAAGAACTGGTCTCACTGCGCGATCAGAAACTGCAAGAGCAGCTATATGTTTGCATGCAGATCGCTTGTTGTAATTCAAATTGGCCGGTCTTACTTTCTCGTAGTTTTCTGATGTCCTTGTGGTTCTTAAAGGTCCTGGTTTCTTTACGGCACACACCAGTATCCATAACCGTATCCACATACATAACAATCGATTTTCGATTGGGAACACGACCTGCAGGTGCGATATTAAACTGTTCCCCACTGCATAATCGCTATTAAACTAATATAAAAAAAAGTTACGTCCCGCTCTTTCCATTGCACCCAATCCCAAGTAACGACAGCTGTGGGGCGCGCGTTTCAAATAAAAGAGGTTCCCGCGCCGCACCCAGTACTTCCTGCTGAACAGGCAGTAACTAAATTAAAATTAAAATTTATAATTATGTGGGCGTACATATCGTTAGGGAGACGAAGTATTTTACGGAATACCACTTTGTCACAATCCTAGTTTACCTGCTGCGAGAGCATTCTGCAAATTGTTGCAAATGGAATGGCTGATATTCACACAACGCTAGTCATCAGTCGTGCATAGAAATAAGGTAGATATCGTGTTGAAATTTCTTTCCTAAATTCCTTGTAAAGTGTAGATAGATACTGATACTGTTATATTGCTATTAACGAAAGATTTTAGGTTGTTAGTCAAGATGGATGAAAAAAAGGGACATGGTCTAGAAGATTTCTTCAGAAAACGAGCTAGACTCGCAAATGAAGTTGAAAAGGAAGCAAGGAAACTTAGGGTCGATGTCATTATAATTAGAGATGGAGGAAAAGCTTGGATAGGGCGAGGATAAGGAAAGAATCGGATTGTCCTTTTCAAAGGAGCCGTCACGCCATTGAGCGCCATTCAGTTTAGGGAGATCACAGGAACCTGAATCCGATTGTCCGAGCACGGGTTTGAATCCCGTTCCTCATGAATGACACTCCAGCGTCTTAGCCACCGCACCACTTTTCTCAGTTTAAAAGAGATTTGGTTCGAATGCTATACACACGGTATTAAGGGTAGAAATGAAAATAATGTTAAAGGTGTTTTGAACGAGACTGTGAAGTAACAAATGCGTTTCGTTTCACAGTAGCTGAAGTTACAGTTGTTAACCGGGAACACGTTGTTTTTTGTTCAGGAATTATACTGGGAAACACAAGGTGTTCGGCTCAAGCGGTAGCTGGGACCGAGTACGGGATGTACACGGAACAGCGAAATATCAAGTTCTGTTGTACAACAAAAGCCAGTTGAGAGGAGTTACAAAATACCAGCATAGCTAAATTTGTAAGTAGAGGCAGCAGTATGAGGATGAAAACTCTAACCAGCTATACTAATTCTGAACGAACAATTTGTTTATTCGTAAGTCATTTCGGGGGTTTCCAAATACACAATTCACATTTTTAACTGGAGAGAATATTTTCTTTATGCAAAACAGAAGTCCGCTTCTTGATGTGTCTCATGCTGAATCGTGAGACAGTCTTGGTCGGTGTTCTACTGTTTAAAGCAAATTTATCCGGAAGGAAAAAATTTCAAATCCTCGCTGCCGTCTTATGATGGGCCTAGGCCTGAAACTATTTAGAAGAAACAAATTATTCGTTCAGATGCACTGCGGCTCATTGCAGTTTTCATCCTCACAGATACTTTTGAGAACAGCAGCGATATTTCCAAACAATCGTGGAGAAACTAATGAGAGAAATACTGCGGTTTTTTTTTTTTTTAGTCGTCGGGTCGGTCTCGATATTTCAGACGCTAGTAATAGAAAAAGAAAGCAGCCTAAACTTAGTTCGTGGCCGTGGCTACGAGATTAGGGCGATCGACTCGTATTAGGAGAATAGCAGTTTTCCAGGGATGTCTTCCTCTATAGTTTTTACCCTCTACAGCTTCCACTAGTACCATGGAAGTTATTCCCTGATGTCTTAACAGATGTCCTATCATCCTTCCCTTCTTCTTGTCAGTGTTTCCACATATTTCTTCCCTCGCCGATTCCCCGCAGAACCTCCTCATTCCTTACCTTATCAGTCCACTGTTCCAGTTTTCCTACAGTCCATATTTCACTACCATACAATTGTCTATTCCAAACGTAAATTCCCAGAATTTTCTTCCTCAAATTAAGGACTACGCGTGATACTAGCAGACTTGTCTCGGCCAGGAATGCACTTTTTGCCATTACTAGTCTACTTTTCATATCCTCCTTGCTCCGTCCGTCATTGGTTATTTTGCTGCCTAGGTAGTAGAATTCCTTAACTTCATCTACTTCGTGAGCATCAATCCTAACGTATCTCGCTGTTCTCATTTGTGCTGCTTCTCATCACTTTCGTCTTTCTTTGATTGACTCTCAGTCGATATTCTGTACTCATTAGAGTGTTCATTCCAATCAGCAGATCACGTAATTCTTCTTCCCTTTCACTGAGGATAGCATTGTCATCAGCGAATCGTATCAATGACATCCTGTCATCTTGTATTTTAATACCACTCCCGAAATTTTCTCCTATTTCCGCCAATGCTTGTTCGATGTACAGGGGCAAAAAACTACGTCACTGTCTTACACCCTTTTTTAATCAGAGCACATCGTTCTTGATCTTCCGCTCTTATTATTCCCTCTTGGTTCTTGTACATGCTTTATATTAGGTGTCTCTCCCTAAAGTAACGAGAACAACATAGGCTGTCACGTTATTGCAATTGCGCAGATTCTTGTTAATAGAGTGGCGATTATATTGTAAAATAAACGGGAAATTCACCGACGCTTACGGCTTTTTAATGGAAGAGAATAGCGTTAACATAAAAATGTTTTCAGAAATTGACATCTGTATTAATTACAGTTACAAATTATGAGACGTCACTCGAAGTCTACTACTTTCTGGGGACTCTAATGCCAATAATTCTATCTGTATTCCGTTCCTTCAAAGAAATATCGACAGTGACTTCGACAATAGATTTCTGTGCGATGATACAGATTCACACGGCTTCACACGCCGTTATGTTTAACAGTTTCTCTGGTATTCTGGGTACTTCAGCCTTATAGTGGTTTATCAGTAAGTTCATCATGAAACTGTCGGAGGTCAGTTGACAGGGTCATGCTGGCCAGTTTCGTTACCTAAATGGCTAAGAATAGAGGGCATGGAGCGTGCATGAACCACACTCTGCTGCGGTACTGATAACAGGTGCTTCAAATGTTTCAAGTTAAATGGCGCGGCAACTGGAAACATACTCCAGAATTGAAGTACGTAGGACGGTTCGATTCTTGCGGGTAAAACTCAAAAGTGCACACAGATGCACAGTGAAATCCTCACGTTACAAGTCTATGGATGAAATTCAATGTTGCTTTCAGCAATAGTGAACAATTTGTTCGAGGCCGCACAGAAGGACACAGATCGGGAAGTCCAAATGTTGCACCGTAAGATTCGGCAAGCTGCAAGAACATCTGGAGAGGAAAGATATTTTACAACGTTGAGAACGTTCACACAGCGGTTCTGGAATGCTCCGTGACCGAGGGGCACATAGCTATCGTTGAGGAAATGAACTGTTGGTGGAACATTTCGACCTTGTTCACGCAGACCTGGTAGCTATGTTGAAGGACTGTGCCATCCAACTGAGTCACTTTGTAGTGTAGTGCAGCATTCGATAAAATTGGCTTGCCACAATAATGTGTAACTTACTTTTGGAATTTAATTAGATAAACACACTCATCGAAATATGTTACTATTCACAGATGATAATGTAATAATAAAATGAAGTGAAGACAACTTCCAGTTGGCAGTACGTCGGCCTAACCAAATATGTACGAAATACAATCGTACACTTCCATTACAAAAGACTAAAGTTGTGGCCTCTCAAGGTAAATGCTCAGGACAGTCGAAAATGGTAAATAAAAACAAGTTAATGGAACAGGTGTCACATTTTAAGTACTTAGGCTCGACAGGAATTACTATTTTGATAATGATGTACGAGATGTCACTTAAAGTAAAGGGGACTACTACGGTAAAACAATTTATTTCTAAAACATACGTGTGGTCACCCTTTAAATACTCTCCTCCTCTATCGCTACAACGCTCCATGCGAATTTTCCATTGATGGAAACAATGCTGGAAGTCTTCGTGTGTGAGCTCCTTGGTGACGTGTGGCATTTTCTCTTTCACTGCTTCAACGGACAAAAATCTCTTTCCTTTTAGAGCAGATCTGACCGTAGGGAACAGATAAAAATCACATGGTGCTCGGTCAGCCGAATAAGTTGGGTGGTCCAACAATGGGACGCTGTACTACGTAATAGTTTGAGCCAGTGCGTTACCTCGATGCAAAACCCATGACATGTTCATGTTCAATTCGGGTCGCTTTCATCTCATTTGCTCACGGAATTGAGCAAAAACCTCAAGGCAGTGATTTCGATTAATAGTTTCACTTTCATGAATCTAGTGAAGATACAAGATTCCATGAGTATCGAAAAAACAATCATCCCTTTGAATCTTGATTTGCTCATTGGAGCTTTCTTCGCTCTCGGTGAAGCTGGGCCTCTCAGTGGATGCCATGGTGCTTAGTTTTTGTATCGGAAGTGAAAAACTAAGATTCGTCACATGTTATCACTCTTTCGAAAAAATTAGGATCATTTTCAATGATATTCAAATTGTGTATCTGCTTTTGTTTTTTTTTTAAAGGAAAACTCCGCCATTTTATTATATATTGCTTCATTTTTCATCTGTAGAATCTAAATTTGAGCTTCTTACGCCATAAGTACAATATTCCTAGACATGTAACACGTCATATTTGGTAAAGTCAGCCTGCTTTGGGCTGACTTTACCAGATATGACATGTTAATGGACTAATAACAATGTACTCGATAATGGTGTAGAAGCCGAAATCTAGATTGTACAGAAGAAAAATACTTTAATATACAGTCAAATGGTGGTGTATTCTTTCAAAAAATATTGTATGAGTGTGGCTCAGCACCATCGAAACGTTTTTTGTGTTCAAAGTGTTAGTTAAAACATTTTCACCAGCTTATTTTGTTGGACTGTGAGAATTTTCGACGCCAGCTTCGCACACACTTTCTCATGTGAAATTGGTTATGTAAATTTGCCTTACACATTCCTTGTCAATTACTACAGCTTCTGCAATCGATGGAATCCTCAACGGACGGTCAGGTTTGAATAGTTCCATCCTTTTATGTTGAAGGGCGTCCTGAGCGTGAGTCACCTTCAACTTCTTCTCGGCCATCTTGGAAACGCTTGAGCCTGTCAAAAGTTAGGTTTCAGTAACAATTTTTCCAAGTTTCACGTGAAAGTTCACGACAATTCGTTGCTGTATTATTATTACATATATCACCACTTACACATACGTAGATCACAGCCACACTGGTTTATCTACAGATACCAGGCATTCAGCATTCGACTGAGGAAGCTTCACCTGTCTAACACGTTCGCAAGACTCAGTGGTGTGACAGTTGTTCCCGTTTGAGAGCTGGTGCGAAACTAGTTCTCCAAGCGGTGGAAAGCAGTGACATTTGTCGTAAGGATGATGTATATTTTGTTTATTTTTCTATGTAATTAATAAAATAATTGAAATATTTTTCGTTAAATGCATTTCTAAAGGAGCAACGGACATAAGTAATCGTGAAACAAATGTAAAAACAGCCGAATTTCACTGATTCATTGACATAAGCTACAACTTACACATGAGATATTCTTTAGAGTACGTGCGTAATTGCGGCTTATTCCGCAGACAGCAATATAATATAAAAACATATTTCATGCATGAGATGCACATTTTTCCGTTGTTGTTTGTTATTATGATAGGCACTTTCGTTGACTTATAAAAAATGTTTTAAGAAGCCTAATGTTTCGTCCTTTTTTAACTTTAAGATCCTGCCGGTTGTGGCACAGATATATCAACAACTGTGGAACCTGGTTTCTTCCCTGTGGCGAAAAAGTTTTATTGCTTTTTGACGTTTGATACTGACGTCGTAGAGGTTTTCCCTTCAGCTGCAAGTGTGGTGGCGTATTTGTTGCGTCAAATAATGTGGGCATTACATTTCATTCAGGTTTCCTACGTTCCACATTCATAGATTTGGCTGGATGTGTATCGAACAAAACTTCGCGTTGTTGGGGACATACATGACGTCTTTCTGCAGAAGGTCAAGTCTTCTGGTGTTAACTGGCAGTTTTTTATTATTAAAAGAAAACGACACTCTTCAATCCGTGCGCCACAAGAGAATTGTAAATAAACTGCCCTGTAATCTACGGTTTCACACCTCTCAGGCTCCTTAGGAAACCAAAGAATAGTAAATTTGGTGTCATTTTTTAGTTATTGTCGATTTTTGTGGCACTACATACACTCCTTATTGTAAAAGCTATGTTACACATCAACATAGACGATAGTATTCACTATCATCCGATATCGTAGGCTGAGTTTCGCTTACCATCCGCTTGGTGTGCTGCTGTCGCACTGTTGACAAAAATGGGACATACTTTTGCGACTGTTGTGTTTGACTCATGCTTCACGCTTCACAGCGACTGGTCGTTAACTTTGGCGTATGCGTACTTACTCTGTGACAATATGAGTCCCGTTGTTCTTCATAGCCACACCTCGTAGATGAAAAGCTGCACACATTTCAAGCGATATGTGCAACAGTAAACGGATCCGTTAACTAAAAAACACGAAAAGACAAAAAATAAATCTTAGAAAACTACTTCTATATCATTATAGTTGTGTGGCAGGAAGAGTTGGCAAAATAAAAAGAAATGTGACACCAAAGTAAAAGCAGCAGAGAAGAGATTCTTGGGGAGATTAAACGGCTGTAAAAGACGAGATTTAATGAAGATGTTCGAAATGAGCTGAATGTACGTGGGGGGCCTCAATAAGTAATGCAACAAATTTTTTGCTGAAAGCGGGTTGGTTTTATTCAGGGTTCCAATACACCGTTTTATTTCCCACTCTTTTCGCTGTAAAACCCTATTTTTTAATATAATCTCCGTTCATTGTGACGGCCTTACGTCACCTTACTGACGCGACCTGTATGCCCGCATGGTACCACACTAGTGGCCGACATCTGACCCAACGTCTTGCTGCATCAATAACCTTCCCATAATCCGAGTACCGCTTCCCGCGGAGTGCCTCCTTCACTGGGCCAAACAGATTGAAGCCGGAAGCTGCGAGATCCGGGCTGCAGTCTGGATGAGGAACAACAGCCCAGCGAAGTTTTGAGTACCTCTCGGGTGCACAGATTTATGTGAGGCCTTGCGTTGTCACGGAGAAGCTCGTTTGCATTTTTGAGCGACGAACACATTGCGGGAGTCACGGCTGTGGGCAGCCGGCCGGCACACGGGAGATCTGACAGATTTGCGCGACCTTTTTGCGTTACGGCAGACGCCTCCTCTAACGACTCGCCGTGCTTTTGTTCACTACCAGGTCTCCGTAGCGTAGACATTCCGCAAGCGCCTACGAATATATGCAATGCTCTGGTTTTCCGCCAAAAGAAACTCAGTGACAGCTCTCTGCCTGGAACGCACCTCCGTTGCTGACACCATTTTGAAGGTTAAATATAGCCCCGCCGCCTATTGGAAATTCATGAAACTGCAGGGGCTGAACCGGGAATATTCCACGATGTCCCACAACAAACGAAGTCCGTGTTTTTACAACCAAAATTAGCCCAGAAAAAGAAAATGCGCTACATTACTTATTGAACGGCCAACGTGCTTGCAATCAATGACGAAATAACAATTTCAAAGAGAAATGGAAACGACGTGTGAATAGAATAAAAAGCCAAAGATTACCGATGAGAATCGTGAACTACAACTGAAAGAAAGAGCGACGTAGGTCGACCAAGGAAACGGTGGACATAAACTTGGTGTAAACAGTGAGAACTACTCTTCTACGTTGATCCGTTTCCTGCAAGTACTAGATTGTTTGGTGGTGATACACGTGCTCGGACGCAGGCGAACGTGAGAGCGGTTGAGGCAGCATGGCTGTGAACGGTTGTCGATGTAGGAGGACGGCGGCGGAGGCCGCGCGGGTTATAAATACGGCTCAAGGGCCGCAGAAGATAGGAGCAGCAGCGGCGGCAGCGGCAGCAGCAGAGGCGGCAGTAGGCAGCGCGCCGCCCGCCCGTGCTCACGTCGCCATGGCTGTCGCCGAGCCCCAGGGGCTCTTCGTCAAGTTCTACGTGGCGGTGAGTCGCCGCATTGTGTGCTCTGCTGTGTAGCCCCTCCCCCACCAGACCAGTCGGCAGCGAGCTGCCTGCGCGCCAGAGAACGACCGCTCCGGAGTGGTGGTGCCGGTTGATCCTCTGACGCAGGTGGTCAGCCCACGCTTCTGCGGTGTCCTATTGTCCTCTTACGGTGAAGTGACAAAAATCACGGGATTTCTCTAAATATCGTGTCGGACCTGCTCTTGACCGGCGTACTGCAGCAACTCGACGTGGCATGGATTCAACAAATCGTTGGAAGTCCCCTACAGAAATACTCAGCCATGCCCTGTAGCCTTCCATTGTTGTGAAAGTGTCCCCCGTGCAAGATTTTGAATTGTCCAGGACGTTCTTCTAGCGAATCGCTATCAGGTGACATGGCGCTTTGTCATCCAAAAAAGTTACATCATTGTCTGGGAGCATGGATTCCGTGAATGGCTGTAAATGGTCTCAAAGTAATCGAACATAACCATTTCTAGCCATTTATCAATGTAAACACAACCCACATCATTATGGAGCCACCACAAACTTGCACAGTGCCTTGTTAACAACATGGGTCCACGGCCGTGGGGTCTGCGCCGCTGTCGAACCCTGTTATCAGGTCTTACCGACATAAAACGGGTCTCATCTGACCAGGTTATGGTTTTCCAGTCGTCTGTGGTCCAACCGATATGGTCACGAGCCCAGGAGAAGCACTGTAGGCGATGTGCTGATAGCGAACGCACTCGCGTTGGTAGGTTGCTGTCATAGCCCATTAACGCCGGATTTCGCCGCACTGTCCTAGCAGTTACTGTCTTCGTGAGCCCCATATTGGTTTCTGCGGATATTTCACGCGGTGTTGCTTGTCTGTTAGCATTGGCAACCCTACCCAAACGCCGTTGCTCTCGGGCGTTAAGTGAAGGCCGTCGGCCACTGCCTTGTCCGTGGTGAGAGTTAATGCCTGAAATTTTGTATTCCCGCCACACTCTTGACACTGTGGATCTCAAAATTCTGAATTCCCTAACGATTTCCGAAATGGAAAGTCCTATGCGTCTAGCTCCAGCTACCATTCCGCGTTGGAAGCCTGTTAATTCACGTCGTGTAGCCTTAGTCACCACGCAAACCTTTCCATATCAATCATCTGAGCATAAATGACAGATCTGCCAATGCACTGCCTTTTTATACCTTGTCTACGCGATACTACCACCATCTGTATACGTGCATATCGCTGTCCCATGACTTTTGTCAGTTTAGTGTATGCTGACACTTACGACTATTTTTTATTTCGCCCCAAACGGAAGCTGGTGTTTGTAGGAACGTGTGTATTCGTGCCACCTCCTCCACCTATGTCTGGGATGAACAGCGTGAAGAGGGCTGTATTTTGTGCGGCAGCGGTTTCCTAAGCAGGAAGACTTCCGAACAATATAAATATTTTTCGTAGCACAACATATTACTTTTCAGCCCAGCATTTAAAAGTGCAGCGCATTCGGTGGAACGTGTTAACGCATTTCCTCAGAAAAAAAAAATCCTCTGAATTAATGAAGCATAAGAGAGCAGTGGCGTTGCGACTGAAGAAGGTAGGTCAGGGCTTATCGCCTCGTTGATTATGTGGTCTATGCGGTACTGCTATTAGAAATACAGGGTGAGTCAGGAGGAAAGGTACCTGCTTTGAGGGTTGACTCTGAATAAAAAAAAAGTCATATGAACATAATGATGTACTGTTCTCAACTGTTTCCGAGGAAAGTAATGAAAGCAGTGGGAAACATAATAAATGCAGGTGATAGTAAACAGAACATTGTGATGTAATGATTTGTCAAATGGTGCACATTTCTACACAGAAAATGTTGTAGAAGTCGATCATCAACTGCAATGCATTTTGCAGCTCTTGTAGGCAGCCGCTGTGCTGCTGACCTGAGCTCATTCGGGGAGGCGAGCGGTCCCGGATCGAAACCTCCTTTACTTGACCATATGCTTGTAGACTGCGCTCTTAAGCCAAGCCCGTAAACAGTGATCTAATGGAGTAAGAAGGCGTGACATTGGTGTCCAGGAAATGACTCCACCGACTCGTCGCTAATCAGTGAGCAAGTGAAATGCGCACCGAATTGATAAGCAAAGACAGTACTGCGTATCCTAAAGTCGCATTGGTTGTATTCGCATGTGAGTGCTGGTGGAGGACACGCGACTAACGCCTGTGATTTTCAAACAGCTGTAAGTCGGATACGGATAAGAAACGGGGATATCTTCATTTGAAGTTTTTGTTCAGAATCAGCAATACTACCACTCCTCAAACTCGAAATATGTACATTCCCTCCGGACTCATCCTGCATAAAGTTGCCATAGAAGAACGCGGATCGAATCACAGAGACTTTGAATGTTATATCTTGCGCTGCAGGAAGCTGTCAACTAACTTCACTGAGGCCGAAATAACAAAAAAGAAGCGTCCGTTGTAATTTAGTTCACGGAATAAGGTTCTCACTTTCCGCTGTACAAAATCTCTACGTTCTTTAATATCACCTAATAACGTCGTTGTTATTGTTGAGATCTGTCATCGCATCGACATTTTCAACAGCAATGTTGTGTGTATCTAGTCTAATGTAGCAGTAAGCCTGAACGTACGTTTCATTTAAGAATGCAGGGTACTTGCCCAGAGGGATAATACGCTATAATCTCAATTCTATGAGTAATTTTTGTTTATTTTGATATTTTGTTATCTTGTATATAAGAAAAACGCCATCGTAGCAATTTTGTAATTGTGTTTGCATTGCGCGGTCGCTAAGGCAAGATGAGCGTTTTTATAAAGTTCACTATTTCTCATCTGAGTTTCGTTTGTCTTTCCCTGAGTTTCTGTTGAGCTATCAGTTGCATTGCTGTGTGATACGGAGCGCCTGCTTTACACACCAGCGTGTAAACCGAAGCAGTTGACGGAAAACGGGCCGCGTGACAGCAGACGGTACACATCCGGCAGATACGACATGACATTCCGTATACCCTGCAAGCTGCTGGGCTTGCACGGAACGCTACTGCAGGTAGGTTATGGGCACCAGGGAAAAGATTATAATGCCGCTGTAATCTCGAAAAACAAGCTGTTTATGGTGGGAAGGAAGACTTACTGTAAAAGAATAAAACGTCGTGTACAGAGGATATAAGGAAAGATTGAAGCTCTGCATTTTACCAGCGAAGCACTAAACTTCTCACATTTGTCTCCAGTACAGGACCTGTGCTGATACTAACCCAAGAACGTAAACGTTATTTACACTTTACGTGGTGTGCAAAAATCAATTTTTTATATTTTTACAGGAGGTAATATTGGTCAAACATGAAAAAAATAAACATATGTTCAGAAACATAAGCTTGTTGCAATATGAGTTATTCCCTTCTGTAATATCTAAATGTCCGGTGGCATTATAGGAGGTATTCCATATGGTTACTCAAAGAATTACTAAGTTGTTTGGACACCGGGGCTGTATTAAGTCACATAAGTCAGATGGGATGCCCCTGTAACTTTGTTGGTGGGCTTGGTATGCACAAATAAGTTTGTCTCCATAATACCAGGAGTGCATAAGGTTAAGACAAGGTGAAGGGCAAAGTCATGCTACTGGAATGCCTCTACCGATCTAAACATCAGTAAACGTTTGAATTAATTACTGTCGTGCGAGGTGTAGGAAACAGAATACTACCTCGTCACGTACAAACCACATCCACTGTCTTGCTAAGGGGTTGACGTTCTCAAGCGGGCCCCTGTTATTTTTCGTGCATAAAAATTATTGATAAACAACACCTGTCAAAGTATCTGGAAAAGTGTACTGCCTTGTAAATGTGCTATCCATACATTGACACTAAACCGAGCCTCATGTCTTGCTTCAATGATTACCTTGCTTCAATGATTACTCGATGTTTCTATCTATCCACTGTTGTTATAGTGGTAGATGCAATAGAAGAATATCCTGAGTAACTGAGAACTGAACATTATCGACGCGAGTACCATTATCCTTATCTGAAATGTACATATTGAAACACATAACAAAACAGACATATATTCGTCTTGACGGCGCGTTACCATCTTGTGTGCGGCTGCATTCACTCTTCCGAACTCTTGAGAAATTCAGCTGAATAGCTGCGAACAGATAGCGGATAATGGACAAGGACACTACAAATGTAGTGTGCGACACATGGGAATTGGACCTGGGCAGTAGGAGTGCTCGGATGGAGGCGGTTAAGACACCGTTTATGAGAAGCGGAGCGTCTGGGTTCGAGTCCCGGTGCGACTCAAATTTTCACCTGTCCCCGTTGCCAATACGCAGCTGAGATATGTAAATTTCTATTTAATTCTTATCTGAAATGGTATTTCTTTCTGGAGATATATTTACAGGACTTTTTCTAGTTGTTATCAGTACTACTCTCTTGTAAAAATATGGGGCACTTTTTTCTAAAAAATACTTGACATAGAGTACTCGAGAGACTAACCTCATCAGAAAACTTGATCTTTTTTGAGAGCATGCAGTACGTTGTTGATGCAAATTAGGAGGCGTTGTTACCTAGTGACACTCTTTACTCCAATGCGGTTTCTATGTAATCATTTGTACCACTGAGACACTGAGAAAACAAACACACAGACCGCGCGGAGTAGCGTGGAGTTTAAGGCGTCATGCACGGATTGCGCGGCCCCTCCCGCCAGAGGTTCGAATCCTCCCTCGGGCATGGGTGTGTGTGTGTTGTCCATAGCGTAGGTTAGTTTAAGTTAGGTTAAGTAGTGTGTAGGCTTAGGAACCGATGACCTCAGGAGTTTTGGTCCCATAAAACCTTACCACAAATTTCCAATTTCCTACAACATATGTAAGTCACGCTAGATTATTCACTGTTCTCGCGCTCTCTTCGCGTAAACTATTAGTCTTAGAGAAAAAAAGAATGGAAACTTTTCTGTAGAAAATGTAGTGTAGTTTAATTTTATAGTGCACAATGTTTTCACTGAAGGGTGCGGTTTGAAGTTATTAAAAAAACTGCAGAAGTAATATTAAATGTATTCTATCTCGGAAACCATTGGGGTTAGGGCTTATGTCCATAAGAAGTATTTTTTTTTCGTTACCTCTAATACTATTACCCATGAAAGCATGTACCTTTCCTCCTACCTCACCATGTATTTTCACATTCAGAGGAGAAAGTTGGTGACTGAAACGTCATGAAAAGATCTCACCGCAACGAAAAACGCCTTTGTTTTGTTGACACCCAACACGAATCAATTATCATACCCGTGACACTTTCTCCTCTGTTTCGCGATAATAATACAAAACGAGCTGCGCTTCTTTGGACTGTCTCGATAACCTCCGTCAATCCTATCTGGTAAGGATCCCCTACTACACAGCAACACTCCAGCTGAGGACGAAGGAGCGTAGTGTAGGCAGTCTCTTTAGTTGTGTATTCTAAATGTGCTGCCAATAAAATGCAGTCTTTGGTTTGCCTTCCCCACAAAATTATATATGTGATCGATCCAATTTAAGCTGTTCGTAATTGTAATTCCTAGGTATTGACTGTAGTTGGACAAATTTGTGTGATTTATCGAGCAATCGAAATTTAAAGAATTTCTTTTCGTACTCGTGTGGATGATCTGAAACTTTTCCTTATTCAGAGACAATTATTGCTTTTCATACCATAGAGTTATCGTGTCGAAGTCATTTCTGCAATTGGTTTTGATGTTCTGATTACTGTGCTACACGGAAAATGACGGCATCAACCCAAAACCATGCAAGTGGGCTGCTCAGATTGTCACCTAAATCGCTTGGATTGATTAGGGACTTCCTTGGGGAACGACGAATATCACTTCTGTGTCAGTCGATGATTTTCCGTCGTTTACTACGCTCCGTGACCTTTCTGACAGCATATAACGGATTCACCCGCACAACAGAACCGATACTCAGTTGGCACGCTATTCGATTACAAATTTGCGCGAGTATCTTAATTAGTTTGGGAGCTACGCGTTGAAGTTGTAGCGTACCTTTCGAGACACCCTGTACTTTAATTTCTTTTTTCCAAACGTCCTCTGTGACTCCGTTATCAACTGCCACCTCGTATACTGCGACTCCTTGGAACGGCGGTCGCGGATGACAACCGACGAGTAAGGAAGCGCCGCACGGGCGTATAGAGGGCGGGGTGTCAGCACGGCGGTCCCGTGGCGTGACCCGCGCGCCCGGAATGCGGCCGCACACTGACCTTCGCAAGCGCTATTTCTGCGGCCTCCTCACCTGGCAGCCGCCGGCCGCAGCTGACTCACCCGCTGCCTGCCCACCGTCACTCTGCCCAGTTTTCGTTTCTCTCGGATCCTCCGTAAAACTGAAAATAAAAGAGAATATCAACGGTGTAGGAAAAGGTAGATCGCTACTTACCGTAAAGGCTACTCGTTAAGTCGCTGACAGGCACACAAAGGCTTCAGCCACAGCCTTCCTCAGAAAAAGTATGAGCATATGGACTATCAGACCAATTGTGTGATTGGATTGAGGAGTTCGTAGATAACAGAACGCAGCATGTCATTCTCAATGGAGAGAAGTCTTCCGAAGTAAGAGTGATTTCAGGTGTGCCGCAGGGGAGTGTCATAGGACCGTTGCTATTCACAATATACATAAATGACCTAGTGGATGACATCGGAAGTGCACTGAGGCTTTTTGCAGATGATGCTATGGTGTATCGAGAGGTTGCAACAATGGAAAATTGTACTGAAATGCAGGAGGATCTGCAGCGAATTGACGCATGGTGCAGGGAATGGCAATTGAATCTCAATGTAGACAACTGTAATGTGCTGCGAATACATAGAAAGATAGATCCCTTATCATTTAGCTACAAAATAGCAGGTCAGCAACTGGAAGCAGTTAATTCTATAAATTATCTGGGAGTACGCATTAGAAGTGATTTAAAATGGAATGATCATATAAAGTTGATCGTCGGTAAAGCAGATGCCAGACTGAGATTCATCGGAAGAATCCTAAGGAAATGCAATCCGAAAACAAAGGAAGTAGGTTACAGTACGCTTGTTCGCCCACCGCTTGAATACTGCTCAGCAGTGTGGGATCCGTACCAGATAGGGTTGATAGAAGAGATAGAGAAGATCCAACGGAGAGCAGCACGCTTCGTTACAGGATCATTTAGTAATCGCGAAACCGTTACGGAGATGATAGATAAACTCCAGTGGAAGACTCTGCAGGAGAGACGCTCAGTAGTTCGGTACGGGCTTTTGTTAAAGTTTCGAGAACATACCTTCACCGAAGAGTCAAGCAGTATATTGCTCCCTCCTACGTATATCTCGCGAAGAGACCATGAGGATAAAATCAGAGAGATTAGAGCCCACACAGAAGCATACCGACAATCCTTCTTTCCACGAACAATACGAGACTGGAATAGAAGGGAGAACCGATAGAGGTACTCAGGGTACCCTCCGCCACACACCGTCAGGTGGCTTGCGGAGTATGGATGTAGATGTAGATGCAAAAGAGAAACACCTACCACGCATACTCACAAGCGAGCACACTTCACGCACACATGGCCGCCAACTCCGGCAGCTCCTCGTATGAAACTTCCTGGCTGATTGTGTGCCGGACCGAGACTCGAGCTCGTAACCTTTGCCTTTCGCGGGCAAGTGGTCTACCGACCGAGCTAAACACGCACGGCTCACGGCTCACGACCCGTCCTCAGAGCTCCAATTCTGCCAGTACCTCGTCTTCTACCTCCCAAGCTTCACACAAGCTCTCCTGTGGAAACATCCCCCAGGCTGTAGCTAAGCCATGTCTCCGCAGTATCCTTTCTTCCAGGAGTGCTGGTTCTGTAAGGTTCGCAGGAGAGCTTCTGTCAAGTTTGCAGGGTAGGAGACGAGGTACTGTCAGAATTGGAACTGTAAAGACAGGTTGTGAGTCGTACTTGGGTAGCTCAGTCGGTAGGTCACTTGCCTGCGAAAGGCAAACGTCCCGAGTTCGAATCTCGGACCTGCCAGGAAGTTTCAGTACTAGCAGAATTGTTTACACGAAGGGCGAACTTCCGCTGATAGTTTGCTAGTTCCTCGGGAGTACTTGCTGTAAGTGTCTGAGAGCGTTGCGAGAGCAGATTCAGAAACCGTTTACATACAGCGGGATGGAAATGTCTGTCAGATCACTGTCCGCGAGATTTTTCTGTTGTAGTTCTGTGAGTGAATGACCATGCTGCGATGGCAGAGCGTCGGGCTGCAGCTGCACTTTTATCACAAGTGTGGCAAAGAAAAAACTTAAACGACCTTCTTCGTGTGGGATAAGAGAGCGGATTATGTACGGGATGATTTCGGAGCGTGTAAGAATCTCATTGTAGAGCTTGTGATAGAAAGTGCGCAATATCGAAATTTTACGAGAATGATAGCGATGGAGATGGTCGAAATGCTCTTTATAGTTGGACCTAAAATTACCAATCTAGATACCTCTATCCGTAAACCCATTAGTGTTAAAGACAGACTTCTTGAAACCCTAATATTTCTAGCATCAGCTATTATCTTTAATATGAGGTAAAGTAACGATTATGATGAAATAAAATCGTCAACTTTTGTAGTCCTGTCGCGTCCTCAATTGCGTGTAACACGGGATGGTGATAATTTTTACTTTTGGACCGGCTAATTACAACTGAATGAAACACAATTTTTGTGCCATACGCCTTTCGCCTTTATTCTGTGTTGGGTATCTTCAGTGACAGGTTCCTTGGATGTTGTTCTACATGTTGTGTTTTCGTTCCATTTTTGATACTGTTCTTCCTCTTACGACTGCCACATGAAAACACACAACATATAGAACAACCACGAAAACTGCCACTGAAGATGCATTGCAAACGGCCGGCCGAAGTGGCCGTGCGGTTAAAGGCGCTGCAGTCTGGAACCGCAAGACCGCTCCGGTCGCAGGTTCGAATCCTGCCTCGGGCATGGATGTTTGTGATGTCCTTAGGTTAGTTAGGTTTAACTAGTTCTAAGTTCTAGGGGACTAATGACCTCAGCAGTTGAGTCCCATAGTGCTCAGAGCCATTTGAACCATTTTTTGCATTGCAAACAATAAAGGCGAAACGCTTACGGCACGAAAATCGTGGTTCAATCAATTGTAATTACACAGCCAAAAAGTAAAATTTATGAACACACCGTAAAACGATCAAACAGAATTACAATTTCTTCCTGGTACCTGTAGAAGTTCAAAAGGCAAATACGGATGATACATGTATTTGAACTTTTTTATTTGGATTGACTTATGGAACCATTCGTAAGTTCCTTAACGTCTGGTCTTCAACACCTAACAAACTGATATAATCAATAAATAGCATGTCATATAAATTTACGAAGACAGCTGAGTTACTTGAAGTTAAATGGCAGTTTTCCGAGTTTGAATACGATTACTTTCAAACAAAACTTGATTCTTTCTTTGTATAAATTAATCTACGTTATAAAAAAACTTTGCCTGATTCGTTGAATTGTGGATGTTATGTTAAATTTCAGCCAACAAACTTTACTTCTTATCCCAGTGCCTGTAGTTCAGTAACCGTACATTTCATAAGGCTGGCCTTTCCTAGTACAAACTAATTAAGTACGCAACTTTGTCCTGTGTCCACTTCCCGGCAGCTTTGTTCGTTATTTTTTCGCCGACACGTCGCTGACATTCGCTCGCAGTGCGTCTCCATTGCGACAGTAGTTTCTAATGTCTCGGTAGTGCCGGTCCACGGTTATAAAGCAGGTCGCTGCTGTGTTCATGTGACGCAATGGCTAGTGCAATAGTCTTTCATTTGTATTTTCATATTACAGTGGGATAGAGTCTCTTCATTGACAGTTTTTATTTTAGTCTGTTAATTCTATATATTATGTCTACGATGTTTTTATATATTATTGGCTGCGTAGCACTGTTTAAGTCTAGAACACTTGAAATAGGGTGACTGCTCGTGAAGTTCGTTTAGAAGCTAAAAAGCGCGATTTCCTCGCTCAGAAACACGTCACGGCCACATAGTCTGGCTCAAAACACGCAGTTTAGTGGATTCTTTTATTTGATTTGTATACGACTATGGCAAAATATAATACCAAAATGTGGTAGTGTACAAACTGTGAAATGCGACATAGATCTAGGGCGTAAAATGGCCGCTCAGCGTTTTCCGAGTAGTTTCAGCTGTCCCTAGAATGCCGGTGTAGTTTTTCTTGCCTGAGAGCTACGGCGAACAGCTCTCGAGAAATGGAGGTAGCCCTCTACACGAAATTCACAGCGCGTCGCGACTACCTGGTATCTTGCACCACTCTCTGACAGCTGACTCTCGGTGGTGTTTGCACGACACTTGTTACTCACGTGTGTACCTGCCTTAACGTCCCGTCGACAACGATGTCATACGATACGGAACACAAGTTCGAATTACACTGGTGTCCAAAATTAAAGCAACAAACCACTATTTCCCCGTGCTGTGTATAATTCACGATATAATCATACAAGCTGTCAAAAGACGTCGTTACGATCGTGTTCTGCACAGAAGATGGCATTCCGATCAACGGATAACTACGCCAACAATGACGTCAGGGCATCTGTCAAGCGGGATAGCGTTTGCTAGGTAGCCCCACATAGTCACAGACGGCACAGTATGGCACAGAGAAGACGTCTACAGACTCTATGCTGTGGAGGACCATACGAAGAATGGAAGAAGGAGAGTCGCAAACTCATGTGGCCCGATGACTTAAAGTGGATCGTTCTGTTGTTTCTCGGATGACGCCTCAGTTTATAGAGACAGAAACTGTACCCCGCAGACTAGGACAGGGCAGACCACGTGTAACATAAGAAAGAGTTAACCATTACTTGCCTGTAAGGGTACGACGGTAGTGCTTAGTACTGCACTGCAACAAGCGTCTGGACCCGCAGCATCCCCTGGACGCGTTGCATCGTGCCGAACGGTGTACAGAAGGCTTCAGCAGAGTAGCCTTTGTTGTTTGAGATGTGCTGTCTGTTTACCTCTGGCGTGTCTTCACAGAAGTGAACGTCTAGAGTGGAGCTGTTGACACGTCACCTGGGCGGTCGAACAGTGCGACAGTGTTCTTTTCACAGATGAGTCCCGATTTAGTCTGGAGAGTTGATCTCTGTACAGTGTTTCTCGACGGATTCGCATCTGGAGGGCACTTAGAACACGATTCCGGGACACAAACATTGTGGAAAGAGAGCGATACTAAGGAGGATCACTAATGGTGTGGGCAGGGATTACGTTGACCACTCGACATCTCCTCATGAAATTGTAGGAGTAGCCCAGCAACATCTAACTGCTGTCAGGTTCCGTGAGGAGATCTTGGGATGTCATGCGTGATTGTTGCAAGGTGCTGTGAGCTCAGTCTTCGTCTTGATGGACGGTAATGCTCCACCTCATAGAGCACGGGTGGTTGATTTTTTTTTTGGAAACAGAAGACACTGCACGCATGGCGTGGCCTGCTCGCTCTCCCAATCTGAATCTCATAGGGCATGTCTAGAATGCACTAGGAAGAGGGGTTGCATCACGTCAGCATCCAAAATCGCTCTCCAAGACTTGTGAGCAGTTCTGCAGGAAGAGCGGGTGTTATTGCCTTAATATAAAATTGATGACATCATTGACAGCTCGCCCCGTCATTCTGAGGCTAGTGTTGGTGCCAGAGGTGGCCACACCCCATACTATGCACGTTAACAGTTGTCAAAATGTGTATACAAATCCGTTAAGTTGGAAAAAACCGAAGAACATTTTTGTTTACCGTTATGCATGTTGCAGTTGATTACGTTCTGTATTCTTTACATTGTTTCTACTTTTCTATCACCTATTTATATTGTTTTGTGGCAAAATAAACGCAACCTTACAAAATTTCCGTTTGTTGCTTCAATTTTGGACACCAGTGTATTTTGTCAAGTATGGGAAGGAACGGGCCGTGCCCTTTCCACGGAACCATCCCGGCATTTGCCCGGAGTGATTTGTGAAAATCACTCAGAATCTGAATCAGGATGGCCGCAGGCCGATTTCAACCGTTGTCCTCCCGAATGCGAATCCAGTGTGCTATCAACTGCCCGTGGATGTGTTGGTACCGTTCTTGCTGTTGGGTGTCGTCTTGGCCAATCCTGAACTGGTACTATTGTACCGTCTGAGACGTATAAACGGCATCAACTCTTACCAATTTTGGATGACTCTACAATGGATCGTTACTCGCTTTTACCTAGAGAATGAAAACAAAAAGTTACCGAACGAGCTAACACAGTGGTGAAACACTGGACTCGCGTTCGCAAGGGCGATGGTTCAAATTAGCGTACAATTATACAGATTTAGGTTTCCTGTGATTTTGCTAAATAGTTTAAGGTGACTGCCGAGATGATTCCTTTAAAAGGGTACAGTTGATTTCCATCCTCGTACTTCCCCTTATGAGTTTGGCTGCGTCCCCAATTACGGGTGACGGTACGTTAAACCCTAATCTTAGTTCTTTCCTTCTTCCCAATTTTTGCCCTTCAGCCAGCACAACATAACATTGCATACGAGTCACCACACACATGACCATTTGAATTAGAAGAGCTGTTGTGTTAGAGAACGGCTCTGAGCACTATGGGACTCAACTGCTGAGGTCATAAGTCCCCTAGAACTTAGAACTACTTAAACCTAACTAACCTAAGGACAACACACACATCCATGCCCGAGGCAGGATTCGAACCTGCGACCGTAGCGGTAGCGCGGTTCCAGACTGTAGCGCCAGAACAGCTCGGCCACCAGCGGCCGGCTGTTAGAGAACGAGTGGATAACCTGCGACTGATTTCAGTCCGGCCCGCGGAAGTAATCACTGGGGGAGACAGACAGAGAGAGAGAGAGAGAGAGAGAGAGAGAGACGGCCACATTGTAGTAAGTCCAGGACGAATTTTTTGTTATTTCCACCGGCACTTGGCTTGCCTCGGGTTTCTAGCTCACGTCAGAGACCAGTGAAAGTTTTGCACACACTGCGCATGTGCAATGCCATTTCGCCGTCCTGAATTTGAATAACACCCGAATGACCTGCCCGTGGCAAAAAATAGCGAATAACTCCTAACTACTTGTCGACTGGGTTTGCCTATCTCGTTGCCTCATTTTATTTTTCTGTTCTTTCGCGTATTAATAAAAGTGAATGATTCTTGTCCGCTGTGGACGTATTAGAACACTGCAGCTGTTGATTAAAGGTAATTTTATACACGTCTATTTTTCAATGATGACATTTCAAGATGTTTGGCATTCCATTTTCAAATATTTATATTTATTTACGTCTCGTGAATGTTGTTTCTTTACTAACGACGTTACAGAATTTTGCAATGGGAAGTTTCTAAGAATCTAGAGTAAAACGTCATGGGAAGGAAACAATGTTCACAACGCGTAAGTAAATGTAAACATCTGAAGACGAGACGAACATAAAATGAATGTTGTTGTGGTCTTCAGTCCAGAGACTGATTTGATGGAGCTCTCCATGCTACTCTATCCTGTGCAAGCTTCGTCATCTCCCAGTACCTACTGCAACCTACATCCTTCTGAATCTGTTTAGTGTATTCATCTCTTGGTCTCCCTCTACAATTTTTACCCTCCACGCTGCCCTACAATACTAAATTGGTGATCCCTTGTTGCCTCAGAATGGTTCAAATGGCTCTGAGCACTATGGGACTCAACTGCTGAGGTCATTAGTCCCCTAGAACTTAGAACTAGTTAAACCTAACTAACCTAAGGACATCACAAACATCCATGCCCGAGGCAGGATTCGAACCTGCGACTGTAGCGGCCTTGCGGTTCCAGACTGCAGCGCCTTTAACCGCACGGCCACTTCGGCCGGCGTTGCCTCAGAATATGCCCTACCAACCGCTCCCTTCTTCTAGTCAAGTTGTGCCACAAATTTCTCTTCTCTCCAATTCTATTCAATACCTGCTCATTAGTTACGTGATCTACCCACCTAATCTTCAGCATTCTTCTGTCGCACCACACTTCGAAAACTTCTATTCTCTTCTTGTCAAAACTATTGATCGTCCACGTTACACTTCCATACATGGCTACACTCCATACAAATACTTTCAGAAACGACTTCCTGCCACTTAAATCTATACTCGATGTTAACAAATTTCTCTTCTTCAGAAACGCTTTCTTTGCCATTGCCAGTCTACATTTTATATCCTCTCTACTTCGACCATCATCAGTTATTTTCCTCCATAAATAGCAAAACTCATTTACTACTTTAAGCGTCTCATTTCCTAATCTAATTCCCGCAGCATAACCTGATTTAATTCGGCACATTCCATTATCCTCGTTTTGCTTTCTCTCAAAAACGCGTGTTTTCGGACATAATTTGTTGGCGTGGAGTGTCGGGAAAGAGGTACCCCCATAAACATTCAAGTCACGAACGCTTTACGCACTTCCAGCATGCTGGAATAGCTGTGGATCAACAACTTCTGTTAATCGGTACAACGAAAAACCAGTCCATAGTTGCAAAAACCATGTGCAAACACGTTTTGCATTTTCAGAAATACCTTTTTTGATTACATTAGGATGATTTGTTAACAAGTCCCGGCCGGGAGCTAGTCATCGAGTGAATAAAAAAATGAAATTCGCAAATTTGGACTGTTTTTTCGTTGTACTGACGAAAGCTGTAGTTTTCACTTTATGCATTAGGAGCACTGCTGTCGCTTTATATGACGAAGCGGCCCGCGAGCTTAAGTGAGTATGTGAATCAGGCCGGCTGGTCACCAAAGGTTACCAAGCCTGTCTCAGAGAACACCCCCCTGCCATCACGGCGGAAGGGGCATTTCGGTGTGTAATGTCAGTGGGACATGTTGTGCAACCTTGTGCAGAACGTTGGTGTAGGATGAAAGACGCATGATATAAGCGCAGCTGGTTGCACTGGCACTGGCCTTTCTAGGTTTACCGTAGTTACACTGAATCACTTCAGGGTTGTTCCTATGAAATGAACAAGGCCCATTTCCTTCCACATATCTTCCAATCCAAATTTATACTCCGTCTCTAGTGACTTCATCGTCGTCGTTGGCGGTACCTGAACCCATGCCGGCCGATGTGGCCGAGCGGTTCTAGGCGCTTCAGTCCGGAACCGCGCTGCTGCTACGGTCACAGGTTCGAATCCTGCCTCGGGCATGGATGTGTGTGATGTCCTTAGGTTAGTTAGGTATAAGTAGTTCTAAGTCTAGGGGACTGATGACCTAAGCAGTTAAGTCCCATAGCGCTCAGAGCCATCTGAACCATTTTGAACCTGAAACCATAAAGTGAAAGCAGTGTATGTTTGATGCATGATGCTCCACAGCTTGCATAAACTGTATAAAAGTCTACTGACACACCTAACCTGCATTACCAATCACCTTTTATTGATCAAAGCGGCAGTAAGGGGTTGGAACACTCCTGTCTCTACCGAGCGTGCAGCTGTTCCTTGCATAATCGGCTTTTCGCAGGTAGTCTGTGAGTTGGCGAAGCCAATAAATGTGAAAATAAGAAACCTTATTGTGGTGACCGACTTGATCTGTAGCTTAGCCTGAGGTCTAGTTTACGCAGGAAGGAGACAGTTTGGATGTGAGTTCGTAAAGCCAAAGAAGAGGAAAGCAAAAAACTACGTGAAGTGTCGTGGGATCCTCAGAAATCTCTACACATTCCATCTCTGCACAAGTGTTCCTCCGCCCAACTGTTACAAAATCGGAAGCAGGCATTTCACATGTTCAGTGGTACATGAATAACTTCAGTCCCACCGTACTGGCCTGTTCTCTCGAAAACGCTGCATCCTATTTTTCGCGGGCAAAATGCGTTTAAGGAAAATCACTAAAGGTGAACTGCTGGTGAATTTTTCATTACCTACAAGTTGATGAAAAAATAGGCAAAATGAAAACCGCTTCCGAATTTCAGATAGTGACAGGGTTTAAGTAATGTTGGATAAAGTTTTGGAAACTAAACATTTTTGTCTAAGTAGGAGTGTTTATGTTTCGCATATGTGTCACATTTGTAAGCGCCAGTGTTTTTTTCGTAGGAGTTCTATATGATAGTAAAAGGTCACCAAAATTGGTAAAATGCCGGCCGAAGTGGCCGTGCGGTTAAAGGCGCTGCAGTCTGGAACCGCAAGACCGCTACGGTCGCAGGTTCGAATCCTGCCTCGGGCATGGATGTTTGTGATGTCCTTAGGTTAGTTAGGTTTAACTAGTTCTAAGTTCTAGGGGACTAATAACCTCAGCAGTTGAGTCCCATAGTGCTCGGAGCCATTTGAACCAAAATTGGTAAAGCTGACATTCGTGTGTCAATGATTTACAAATTCAAACTTAGATAGCCGATACCGGGTGATTAATTAAGTACTGTGTAATCATTGATGTTGCTTAAGTTATACCATCAATAAGCTTGTGAACAATGATGTTTTCTTTTTCGTTGGGTAATGAAAGGTTGTATAAAATATAATATCATATGAAGTTTGAGAGCAATAAGAGCAAAACTACGTGACTGAGGGCTCAAATGGCTCCGAGCACTATGGGACTTAAAATCGGAGGCCATCAGTCCCCTAGAACTTAGAACTACTTAAACCTAACTAACCTAAGAATATTACAAACATCCATGCCCGATGCAGGATTCGAACCTACGACCGTAGCAGTCGCGCGGTTACGGACTGAAGCGCCTAGAACCGCTCGGCCAACGCGGCCAGCGTGGCAGGGCGATGACTACAAACAAATAAGGCTCTCGTCCAGCACCACGTCCACGAAAATTGCACTCAGTCACCGTGAAATTCTGGCGGTGACTGGACCAAAAATGCGACTTCGCGTCCAGCGGTAGTGAACTTGGGCCAACTGTTCGGCAAACACTGCTCAGACGTAGCTGACGCTGATCGGCAAGTCCAGATCTTGCATCCTGCCATATCCATCTTTTCGGCGAGCTGAAAGAACTACCGCTGGAACAAGATTTTCCAACGTTGAGGACGTTCACACAACGTTCGCAAATGCCTCTGCGAACAAGGAGGCGATTTCTATCGTCGAGGATCTGAACGCTTGGTAGAACGTTCCGACCGCTGTTTACAGACACTTGGTGATCATGCTGCAAAATAGTGTCAAGTACCTGTATCACTTTAAAATGCAGTCCAGTATTCAATCAGTGCTACTTGGTGTGCCATAATAAATTGCAACTTACTTTTTGAAGTCCCCTCATACATTTTAAAATCCCGCCACACAGTTTTCGCTGACAAAATGAAAATATAATAAATTAACAGAAAGGAAGTAAGGCTGCTTCTGCTTAAAACCCTGTCGTAGATATGGTGATGTAACGTCGCTGTTAAGCTGACTGCAGTATGGGGAAATGAGTACTGTGAATGGCCTATTGCGATAGGTAACAGGGTGGAGGTAAAATATAGCTCTACATTCATGTAGAGAATTATTATTACTATCATAATCATGTGTGGTGACAGCAACCTCTCAAAATAAAAAAATCAAACAAAGGTAATATGTTCTAAATCACGTACGACAGCATATTGCTGAATGGAACTCGTGCTTAAGCTTACGTTCTTGAGCATTTTGATTTATTTTGTAAAACAAATTAGTATATGAGCGAGGCTACGCACAACAGCTTTGAGGTGAGGCATACATACACGTACCACTGTAGCGTATTTTCACTCTAACAGAGATGCACTTACGTAACAAATTTCCATGGCCAACATAGTCCAAGAGCCAGCCTGCTAAATTGGTCTCTGCCCGCAAGCAGTTGGAAATGTTTGAGCACACTGCAGCCTCAGATTGTCACGTCGGCTGCTGCTCGTAGATGAGTCTCGCATACGGGACGGCCAGGTAACCTGAGTGGCTGATGCAGCTGTTGGCACAGCTGTTTGCTGCTAGAGGCGGCCTCGCGATTCTCTTGTTTTGTTCACTCAAGGCCGAGGCGAGTGTGCATAGTATCTACAGACTGAAGAGCTGTTGAAGTTCACTCGGCTTCTTGCTCTAGCATAGGAATCGATCTTCAATCGCAAGTTGTTGATTTCTTTTTACAGCTAGTTCGGTATCATTTGCCGTAAGTGTTCTGTAGTAGAAACGTTGTTCTCTATTTTACGATATGTTACATACAAGGTGATTCAGCTGCCCCTTCCAATCTCGTTTTATGCAACCCGCAATGTTATACTTGGCCTTCATAAACCACGCGCCAGATTTTCAAATTCTCCCATTCGCTACGCCCAGCCTATTAGACCTACGGAAAAAGTAAGCAAGGCTCTTTTGTAGGAAATTCAGTGTAGTTAATTTTTGTACTGGGATACGTTTTCGCTAGAGGCCGTAGTTTTCGAGTTATTCAAGAAAAACGTACAAAAGTGACTTAATGGACGCCTGCTCCCACATTCATCCCCCACCGGTCAGGATTTCTAGTATGTTGATCACGGCACTACCTCATACCAGAGTACAAAAATTTATGACTGCAATAATTATTTCCCACATTGGACGTTTTCTGATCTTCATTAACTGGACTTATTACGCCATCGGCATAGTCGTGCATCTACAAATTGTAAAACTGACGTTTGTGTAAATTTTATGTAACAATTTTGTGAATTTTAGCAGCATAAAATAAAGACGTACATCGTTGTATTCGTCAGGCCTTCTGAGTACGAAACTACTGTGCGTGTAAGGGTTAAGTCAGG
This sequence comes from Schistocerca nitens, assembly GCF_023898315.1. Taxonomy (NCBI): domain Eukaryota; kingdom Metazoa; phylum Arthropoda; class Insecta; order Orthoptera; family Acrididae; genus Schistocerca; species Schistocerca nitens. Next base: position 563,881,158 of record NC_064617.1, read on the forward strand.
ATTGAATTGACAACATAATTAGTTTTAGCATAACGTTTACAAATGTCGTTTTTCTTCCATTACCCTCACGGGTTTGTGTAAATTAATAACGTTAACAAAATAGACGACAATGTTACTCGCCGCGTAGTAGCCCAGTTAATAGAGACCAAAAAAAGGTCGCGTATTGAGAATAGTTCGTGTGGTTGCAAATTTTTGTACAGTGGTAGGAGGGAGCGCTACAACCAACATAATAGAAATCCCTACTGGTGAGAGATAACTGTGGCGATGGAGGTACGTTTGTAGGTCACTTTTGTACGTTTCTCTTGACTAACTCGAAAACCGTGTCCTCAAGCGGAAACGTATCCAAGTACAAAATTTAAGTGCATTAGATTTCCTGTAAAAAGGTGCAGTCCATTTTTTCTGTAGAGCTAACAGTTTGCGCGTAGCTTGCGGAGAATATGAAAATCTCGTGTGTGGTTTATGAAGGCCACATACAACTTTGTGTTATGCGTAAAACGACATCGTTAGGGGCAGCTGACTCACCCTGTGTACGTATGAGAGACTCCTCACCATACAGCTGGAGGAAGTTTCCTTTAATACTGCTCACTAATAAAAAAGGAATTGAATTTTTATTTATTTCTTTAGGAAAACATTTCACTACTCCATCAAAAGCATTAACGGATATGTAGCAGAATTTCAGTTTTCGTAAAGATAGATAGATAGATAGATAGATAGAGACTGTTCCAAATTTAAGGGCACTCATCGGCGAGGTTATCAGCGGCGTTACACGAATGAAAAGAAACGAAGCGCAAAGATTGGCTGTGGTTTGTGGTTTGGACGAACGCGTGGAAAGAACAAAGAAAGGAGTATTTTAATTCAAAGACAGTGGGTTTGATCTTTGAAGCTCATCACGGATTAGAATCCATCCTTTTTACATTTGGCCGTCTGGCGATGTAATAAGATTTTTGTGTCAGTTTTTTTTCCAGATAAGTAGGATGAAAATATCTAGAGTGCATAACTTTCCGTGGTGTAAATGTACTAGGGACAATACCTCTGTAAAGAGTTGCTCCAAATAGCGAAGCAGATCTTCCCAAATCTAACTCTGCGTTATTGTGCGTTTCACGTGGTGTTGCACCAGTTGGAAGATATGGTTTGTTGAACAAAGGAAGCCGAAATCAAATCACTCTCATTTGGACTGTAGAAGGCTTTGGGTTGCGATACACCAAACTATTTGGTGATTGCGCCTAGGTCATTAGTGGAAATGCAATTCCAAACAAAAACAGAATTAGGTCATGATCGATGGGAAGACTCAGGTTGCCACCTTGTAGCAGTCAGGAAAGCCGTCTTCGTGAACACTTTTTTATGCATTGGTACATGATGGATTATCTTAAGTAGGGAGACAACATTCCTTTTAGTACGGCCAGGCACCACAGATTATACACTATAAATTATTCGTTGCACTCTCTTTCTTTATAACAGTGAACAGAACTCCATTTATAAAAAGTCAAGAACTCTAGCAACATTGATGCCATTCGTAATGAGGTGAGTACGCAGTGCCTAAGTGAGAAATTTCTATATTTTTTTGCAATACCATTTCGATAACGACAACTCCGTAGACCAGAGTCCGCAAGTCAAATCAGCCATAGCTGCGGCAGTCTGGCGGTGTTATACGGTGTAAACAACCTCCAAGTGGGCCAACCGAAAGGCACGTGGCTTTTTGCTACAAGCAGCGTGGGTGAAAGTTTGGCTGCGCCCGTGCACAGCTGCCGTGCTGAGGAACAAGGGCGACCGGCAGCCATTCGCTCGTTCCGTTCCGGCAGACCTCGGCGGCTTTATTTGCTGTACGGACAGAGCAACCACCGGGCAGCAGGTGTGCTACAACTCCTCACTCGTTTGCCGCGGACTGATGCGCTCGTCTACGTAGCAGCAGATACTCTACTTGTGTAACGGGCGTGATGGAAATTGTTACCGTTTTATTGCATCCTCATCGGCTGGCATCGGTAGCGTGAAGCGATTGACTGTTGAAATATATTAAGCGTTATTCAAAGAGTAACTCTGTGACCTTAGTATATACGTTTCTTTGTTGCCACGGCATTGTCCGTGCTAACGTAATAGCAACAATAAGACTAGTATGGATGTATGTACCTGATTAGTTATCCATTGTCGGGCGAAGTGTTGCATTGGCTCAAGTACTGGACTCCCGTCTTCTGGAGGAGCAGGCTCCAAATCTCCTAGCAGCAGTCACAGTTTGGCCTTCCTGCATTCGCCGGAACGGTTCTGCCCCATCGAAGAGATGCTAAACTCTAGCCCTAAATTTTTACGCATTCCCGGTTCACGAGCACCAACTGGATCCTTGTGCTACCAGTCACGTATGGTTCTTTAAGTTGAGATTATATTACGTAAATATGGTTTTTATGGTCTAAGACGGAAGGTAAACACTGTTGTGGGAAACAAAGACTTGACTACAGCAAGCAGGTTCAAACACATATAGGTTGCAGAAGCTACGCAGAGATAAAGGGGCTTGCACAGCTTGGAGAGCTGCATCAAACCAGGCTTCGGAACTGAAGACCACAACAACAACAACAACAACAACAACAACAACAACAACAACGTCTTCCACACTCTGCGTTACGACATTTGCGATATGGAGATGCGCGTTATTGTGAAGCAGCAGCACACTTGTCCACTCCAAAATGGCCGTTTTCGACAGACATGCTGCCCCATACGCATTCTTCATTCTCAGACGGATGTCTACCGGTGTTTTGCAGACAAGAAAAGAATAACAGCACGTTGGTCCTGTTTGAGCGCATTTGGTAATAACGTCGTCATTGTTCACGCATCTGTCTTTCCCACATACGCGTCGGGAAGACGCGAACGCCACGTTAATCGCTTACCTACGTTGTATACACGCTGCAGTAACGGCCACAAACGGAAACTTATTGATCGCCCCTCATGATATTGACCATTTCCTGTAATATTTTTGATTACTCACGCTGCCCTGAGAGAATGAGAAGATTTTCGAACGGTCTGACACACTCCAGTGTAGTGAAGCGATCCACGCGTTGCTGAGCAATGCATTAAAGTAAATGTAGGCTAAGACCGTCAGATGTTTTGGCAAGGCTCAACAGACATCCGATTTAGTGCGTTACATAACGGAAAGGAGAACGTGTTACCATGCAGCCCGAGAACATTGTAAGAGAAGCAAATATTCGCAATTCCGTACCAGCATGCACTGCAGCATCCAGCATCCTCGCAGATACGATGCTGTATTAGGTCATGAAGCAAATGGCGTGATTTTCTCGGCCAACAGGCGCAATATCCTCATGAGAAAGTACTGAAAATTAAATTGTGAAGTATGTGATCAGTTTTCAGACTTAACGTTCGTGTTTCTGACTACAGAATGTGGACTTTCCAAGGTAAAAATTAATATTAACAGGAGAGGCTGAAGCTTGGGTGCAACAGTACCTTTAACTGCAAGATATATGATCTATATGTGCTCCTTTTTGTTTCTCGTTTTCTATTTCTTTCTCTCTTCCCCTTTTATATTCCCAAAAGTTTCTTTCCACATTGCATTGACGGGATGAGATTGTTGGTAACTATCAAAGACGCGTAAGAGAAAGATAAAGACATATTTTTACCGTTATCAGTGTATTGTCTGTGTGTTCTCCAGAAAACTGCACACGTAACTACATTTAACTATCTGCAATTCAAAATAAAGTAATTTGCCTCGCGTCGGCCTTGCTATGTATTTTTATTTCCAAAGTAAATCAAAAAGTTATCAGTTTATATGTGCCATTTCGTACTACTACAAGCAGTGAGAAATATTTGAAGTTCCAGGGACAGAATGAATTCCCGTCCGATTTCGTTACGAGAGTTGCGTTTGGCTTAAACAGCACAGTTTGCAACGCGTGTTCCCAGTAATGCAGCCCCATACAATCAGTGAAGAATGAGATACAGAGGCGATGCAGAAGAAACATCTTGTTGTTTGAATCAGAGGCTTTCACGTGTCACTAAGAGTCGTTATTAACGCGAACGTTCATTGTACACATGCTCTCGCTCTTCGATTTTGGTGACAAATGCGTGCAATGTACTGGTGACCCAGTGACTGCTAACGTAGAACGATGTGTAACAACCATACGCTTGTTAGCATTTTAAACTTTTTAGGTGTGGTTCTTTTGTAGAGTTGCTTTTATGTACGGTTCAGCATCGTTTTGTTTAATGTATTCTGTAAAAGTAGTGGACTAACAAGGAGACGGTAAGAACTTCGCCTCGCCAATCTGGTTCATATTGACAGCGTTCGTAGGGCACGACTAAGGCTGCAACACGTGTAAATAGGAAGACGCAAATTTCAACTGTTTTTGAGAAAATTAAGCTTGAAAATTATAGGCGTGCTAATGGTGTACGTTTTCTAGCTCCGCTACTGTTCACGAGGTCCGCAGCCGAGTGAGTAAGCACGTAGTCTCATATGCGCTAGGTCTCTGGATCGAATCTCCTTCCCGTTAGTTTGTTTTTCAATCCCATGCAATGATACTTTTTTCCTAATCTTTAACATGAAAAAAGGAGAAAATGTTTTCTTTTCGCCGGCCGGTGTTGTTCAAATGGCTCTATGTAACTTAACATCTGAGGTGATGAGGAGCCGGCATGGGTTCAGGTACCGCCAACGACGACGATGAAGTCACTAGAGACGGAGTATAAATTTGTATTGGAAGATATGTGGAAGGAAATGGGCCGTTGTGGCCTGCTACTGTCGCAGGTTCGAATCCTGACTTGGGCATGGATGTGTGTCATGTCCTTAGGTTAGTTAGGTTTAAGTAGCTCTAAGTTCTAGGAGACTGATGACCTCAGATGTTAAGTCCCGTAGTGCTCAGAGCCATTTGAACCATTTTTGTTTTCTTTTCCTTAAGGAGATAAGAACTATGCAAGAGAACTTTCAATGAAATCGGCGCAGTCATTTTATTTACTTTATTGTATCTACAATTGTGACAACTATAATGTAAAACCTATGCAGCATTGCCCGAATCAGGATCATACTGATCGTAGAAACATTGAAAATAATGATTATCGCGACATACAACAGATGTAAGGAACGCCGAATTTTTACATGACCATAGTTTTTTTTTTCAATGTATCTATTGCCAAACAAGCTTAGTTTTCATTCATAAACGGTTCTCGGTCGTCCGACAAATTCGCGGCGTACCACGCATATCGAAGCGTGGCATCAAATATTGGTGCAGATAACTAACAAAAAAAGTGGTACCTGCAGCGAGATTCGATCGAGAGACCTCGCACTTATGAAGCTAAGCACGTACTAGTTCGTCTGCGAACTCGTTGCATATTAGTGACCGTATACGTGTAAAGTATAACGGTTGAGAGTTTCGCCTTCCTGTTTACAGAAGTTGGAGTCCTAATCGTACTCTGCACACTTCGTCAATACGAATCAAATCGATGATGGGAAGTTCGAAACGTCGTCTTGTAAGCACGACAGACCGAAAAGTACTAACAGGAAGGGGTCCCCTGCGGTAGGATTGACTTCCTGAAACCATTCAGGCTATACGGTGACAGGTTAAGGCTGCAGCTATAACACCTTGCAGCCATTCACCCTGGTGGGCCCCTGATAGCGAGTAATGGACGAAAAAAGTATCGAAATGCAGCATGTTGCTCTACAGCTTTAGAGAATAAGTGTTATGTAGGCTGGTTGTGTAATGTAATAGTTACAGTTCAGGCCTCACATGCAAGTGTTTGCGGGTTCGAATGTCACTAGGTGCTTTGTATATTTTTATTTTTAAATCTTTATCGAAATTACTTTAATCATTAATTTTATTTGTTTTTTGTTTTAAATGTATTATTTTCTATTTCTTTGTCGCATCATTTTGATCACCATAGTAAATTTTTAAATTGCTCTAATTTCTTCGTCCTACAATTCTTTTTCCTCGGAACCTTGGTGCATGTGATTATAAATATTTCCCTGCTTAAACTGATTTAATTTCGTCCATTTCATCATACCATATTTTCGTCCATGCATTGCATTCACTGTTTATATACCTCATTTTGCCAGAATATCGGTTTACTTATAATTTCTCTTTTTCTTTAACATCATCTGTGTTATTTTGTCGACAGTGCAAGAAGAACTTCTGTTTCAAGTGGTTTTTTTTACGATTACCACCCAAGAAAATTAGCATCTTGAAGTGATAATTACATTTTTGACAGCATTGCACAGTCAGTATAATTCTATTATTTCGTCTTTTGTTTTTAACCGATTGAATGGCATTTTATAATGTATAAATATTATGATAGATAAATAAAATTAGTGAAATTCACATGCACAAAGATTCCAACTGGAAAAAGCGAAAAAAATTAGAGCCATTTGAAAGGACAATATGGTAATTAAAATGATGTGACAAAGGAATAGAAAAACCAATCAACTGAATAAATGATGATTAATTTCGATAAAGATCTAAAAATATAGTATTTCAAGTCAGTTAACCATTACGCTGCGCAATCCGTTTCTATGCATTTTCCCCTTTCAAAGCTACAAGAATTACGCGGAATTCCGTTTCTTTTTTTTCCGTCGATTACCCGCAAACGTGGACCCACCAGGGTGAAAAGCTGCACGATGTGATGCCTGCGACCTTGACCTACAGTACTGTATAGATGGTTTCAAAACAGTGGATCGCACCGCTTGGGACCTCCGTTGCAAGTGTGACTGCTGTAGAGCTTGGAAGGGGACGCGTCGCATAGGTTGCCTGGCGGGCTGGGCAAGACAGAGGGAGCCATGCCGCCCTGACATTGGGCTTGAAGTAAACACGTGACCTTGCTCTGCGCCAGGACACTACGGACGCCCGAGATCCGCCTAGCGAACCGGTTCACTGCCGAATATACCGCAGCTTCGCACGGTGCGATCTGATGTGAGCCAAGCTTGATATTTTTCAGCAGTTTGCGCCGTAAACGCTACGTGTAAATACATACATGGTAAAGTATTCCGCAGTTACATAAAGCGAAGGGCAGAGATAGAGACTTCTATATGAACATAATTTTTCTTTTATCGGTAAATGATGGCATTGTTGGACAAGCAAGCGGAGGAAAAACTACGCCTCAGTCTCTCAGCATGGATAGTCTGTACCTAGCACAGATGCGTATGAATATGCCCTGCGATTCGCAGCTGAATGAGAACATAAGCTGTTCCTCGTGTCTAAGTGTAGCTCTCTTTGCGCTAATATGTATGCGTAAAACAAGTTTCAGTTACGGCAGTACTTTCACTTAATTTGTTGAGGCACTTTAATTAACATAAATTACTCTCTGTAAATCCAGTGGAAATGATGTGGTAATTTATTTTTCTTGAAGACATGAAAAAAATTCAGAACGTGAGTTCCTTTGGAATAGTGGTGAGGGTCTCACGCGCTAACAGTAGCTGTCGGCAGAAGGTTGCTGACATCCACACAAGGTAATGCACACCAGCTCACCTGAATTATTGTGTTAATTAAATGATGGAACATAGCGCTGTGTGCTCATTCTGTGGATTTCCCGTGATAGCTGACGTTACGACATTCTTTTAGTGCCGTTTTTGTCGCGTAAATAGTCGCTTTTTACGTGACTGATGTGTACTTTATGCGTGAAGTTATGCTGGTACATGGTACTTGAGAAGGAGCGATACACGATTTAAATTATTTGTAAATAAAAAGTTGTCACAGCAGTCGCAGATGAGATGGTTGTTGCTTCGAGAGGTTTCCAACTCCAATTAAAGTGCAAGTGGCCTAGAATTTTGTCAGTGTTTTCTCCACATGTAACCGTGCGTTACGATATTTGGTCTGATTATGTTCTCCACGAGTTATCCACCCAGAAAGATGCGACATGCCACAGTAAGTCAGTCAATGGTGTCGTGGGTTCTAATCCGATCTCTGAAAGTTTGCACCTATACCGACGCGCAAATTAACTCAATCGGATTACGCATCTGCAGCCATGCCTCGTTAAGGATTAATTGAACTTCTGATAACTAAAACTTTAAGTGGTGGCATCAGGAGCGCGCGGAGATACCACGCTAACGACTGTATCATTCATTGTAATTCTGTTCGACGATAATTTTGGTTAATTAATTACAAAACAGCATGACTTGTACGAAATGGTGGCATGAAATGTTTCATGAAACAGCATAGTGCTCACGAAACAACTTGGTGCTTATGGAGCAACATGGTGCTAGCCTCACTTGCAACGATATTTTCTTATAGAAGAGGGAAGAACGAAGGAAGGTGAGAATGTAACGCCTCCTCATAGTGTTGTAAACGATGCTCGATTATTAGTATCCATAACTGTCACGCCATATATCACTTCTTGTGACTATTCTCATTACGCAAGTAGTTAATAGTCTGGTTCGGTCAGATTCAGGCCCCTAACCTACCGACGGCTAACTGAACTAATCTGAAAAAATTTACGTGTTCGCTATACACAGAATTTTTAAGCTGCGTCATACTCCCCATACCGAATTACAAACCAAGTGAGGTGGCTTAATGATTAAGATGATGGACGCATTCGCCAAGATTAGAACTTAGATCCCCGTCGCCTAACCACGCTAGTTTGTTTCGCCCCAACTACTTGAGACGTAACGTGCTTAAACAAAATCACGGCCAGTATGTGCCTCCACTTCCTCGTCTAATAGGAGACTGTGATCTGTTTTATTATTACTTCTGTTTTGAGCTATACAGAATGCAGTACCTAAAGCTAGCAGCCCTCTCATTTCCTAACGGTTCGAGATATCGAAACGATGTTTTCGGCGAATCGTAATAGGCAGAGGTGCACGTAGTTTTGTTGTAAGACTCTCGTACCGACCGAACTACAACCATTGACTTGAGTAATGTGTCTCGTATTTATGCAGCTCTCAGCAGAAATGTGAATGGAAGGCCTGAAGAGATATGTGTACTTAAGAAAGTATTTTTAATAAAACGATATAATACTGTTAACGGCATTCTAAAGCTTGTTAAAACACGAGTACAGTGTCATAACTCTCGCAAATTTCGCATCGGAATTTCCACACAAGTATCCGAGTAATTCGGGTAAGGTGAAAGGCAAGACGTTCGTAATCGGCTGCAGTACAATCACCGCCAATTCGGGCTCTCATGTCAAGCTGCGTCGTTACATCCAGCAAGAAGGGGGCCAATGCTGCTAAGATTGTTGTAGATGGAACTACATGCTAACTTCTAGCGTATCAGAAAGGGCATCTGAAAACTGTTTAAAATGAGAGTACATACTTACATTTAAGTGAACAGCTTTTGTGGAAACAATAAAACACTCGAAAGGCTTGATACAGTGAAGGAGCCCGGCACGAGAGCTCCAGAGAGCGGTGTTTACGCTACCTCGTCTTTCAATTTGAGCACACTTCTCGGATATTTTTGCGAGAAGTTGCGACGCCAACATCAACAAGCGTTATATCACTGTACCCGTGTTCTGAAGATCTTTCGAATGCCGTTACCAAATGTATAGAGTTCCGCTAAAAAAATATCATTGCTTCTTTATCTCGTTTGATACAAGAGTTAAATAGGTTACATATGCAACAAATTTACGTGTCCCTTTGAGTACCTTCACGTGCCGAAAATCTCTTTTCGATATCCTGAAGAGTTCGCGAAACAAAATGGGATGCAAGTTTTAGAAGATCCACCGAATAGAGAGCGTCCCAGGAGGAATGGTCAGTATTCAGGGGTCGAGCAGGAACGATCATTCGAAGCGAAAATGTCTATTAAACACGGGCTCTAAAATGCATACCTTAAGAGCTGTGAGCACTTCCTCAGTAGGAGAGATGTGTTCCACAGTAGGGAAGATGAACAAGTGCTCACAGGTCTCGATGTACGCATTTTAAAGCCTATGTTTACTAGATTCTTTTGCTTTTGATGGTCGTTCCTATCATATCTCCGAATATGAACCATTCTTTCTGGGACACCCTGTATATTCACGATACTTTGAGCAGTGAACATGAAATTTGATAGTGTGTGATTGAAGCATGCGATCTATTTAATTTTTTTATTCTTGTCTCGATCTCATTTTGTGGATTTATACCAATCCGCTTTGAGTCTAGTGAGTCATTATGAGAATCAGTTTCTTTCCACGATAGAAACACGTCAGGTCTCCATTTGGCGCTCATCCGGGTCACTTAAAATTAACTAGCGTGCCTGCTAACGCATCGTACTTTAAAAATAAAAAGGAAGCACTAGATGACGACTTGACGTGATACTTTCGTAACAAGATACTAGTTCTGATGGTGACTCGTTAGAGTTGAAACCGATTAGCTGATATAAATCCATCAAACGAGATGTGGCATTAGCGAACATTAGTGTTCACGAGCAAAGAGTGTGGCACGTAGTGCAGTGTTTGGTGTTTGGGTTCTGCAGACTGTGAGCACGGTGCCGCGCGCGCGCCCCCTGTCGGCGCCCCGCAGCCGCAGCATGGACCGCGCCGTCGAGATGGCGGCGCTCAGCCAGCCGGTGCCGCCGCGCCACCGCCGGCCCTCGGACGAGCTGCTGCCCGACACCAAGAAGGACGCAGCCTCCAGCGGCGCCGGCTCCGGCAAGCGCTGGTCCCTGGGAGGCCTCTTCCGCCGCCGCCGCAAGAAGTCGGACGCCCCGGACACGCCCCCCGACACCAGCTCCGACGACGAGGACGCGCGCGGCGGCTTCCTTTCGCGTCGGCGCTCTCGCCGCGACTCCAAGCACAGCTCCACGAAGAAAAAGCTCGTCGGCACGTTCGACCACGTCGTCGTCAACCCTCTGGCGCGGCCGCCGCACCCGCCACAGGCGCAGCCACAGGCGCAGCCGCAGTCGCAGCAGCAGCAGCAGCACAAACAGGACCAGCGGCAGCAGGACGAGCAGCACGAGCGCGAAAACGAGCGAGAGCTGCAGCAGCAAGTGCCGGCTGTGTCTCCTACGCTGACGCCACAAGACGTTAACGGCAACGCGTCCCCGCGTCTCGGCGACTCCCTGTCGTCGCGGTCCTCGAGCAAAGACTGGCAGCCGCCACAGCAGCAGCAAACGCAGCAGCACCGCAGGCAGGAGTCTAGTGGGTCGGGCTCCGTGGAAGGAGGCGGCGGCGGAGGAGGAGGTGGAGGTGGAGGTGGAGGCGGTGGAGGAGGAGGAGGAGGAGTAACGGCGACTACCACGCGCCGCGGCCGGCGCGACCTAGTGAAAGCGCGGGTGGAGGCGAGCAGACTTCGCGCGTCCGCTGCCGACTCCAGCTCGGACGAGGCCGGCCCGGAGCTGCAGCAGCAGCGGCCGCCGCGCTCCAGTGACGACAGCCTGTCCCTGAGCAAGCGGTCGCGCAGCGCGCGCACCGAGCGCTACATCCGCCGGCTGGAGGCGGGCCGCTGGCAGCAGCACCAGCTGGAGTCGCCGGCCGTTTCTGCGACGCCCAGCCCCGCGCACAGCCCGTTGGTGCGGCCCAAGCTGCTCAAACCCGTCACGCCGCCCGCCGACGCGGCGACCTTCCCGCCGAGTGGCGCACTGTCCGGCGGTGGCATCAAGGCGTCGCTGCTGCTCCCGCCGGGACGCGGCCCGGTCGGCGGTTCGGCCAGGGTGCTGCGCGGACCTTCGCCCGTCCGCACGTCTGCGGAGTCGTTGCTGCTCGCCCAGCACCACTCCGCAGCCGGCGGCCCCTCCAGGCCGGCGTGGCACCACGCCGTGCAGACCGGCAGTCACGACAACATCTACGGCCGCGCCACCGCCTACCACCAGCAGCTGCAGCCGCAGCCGCAGCAGCGCAGCCAGTCCTTCGACAGCAACATCCACCGCGCGACGGCACCGTCGCACGGTCACCAGTTGACTACGCAGCTGAGCGCGCCGACTACGGTGACAGGTGCCGACGACGTTATGGTCGTTCAGTTTCCCATCGCGAGACCTACCGGACTGTTACCCGCGCGCTCCAGTTCCGTCGGAAACCATCACCAACACCCCGGACACCATCATCAGCAGCAGCACCAACACCAGCACTCCGGACAGTCGTCCGCTTTCCCGACAGTCAAACAGGGGCCGCCACCTCCACCTCCTCGCGATCCGCAGAGGAAACTGCCGACCGGGCCGAGTGGGCAGCCGGACGTGCCGCGGCCTATGTCCTACGCGTTTGAGAGTGGGACGGACTACGCGCCACACGAGAGATTCAGACAGTACTTCCAACCGGCCCAACACGGCTCCAATTTGCAATCTTTAGGCACTGTGTGGGTGGGCGGTGGTGGCTACCAGAGAAGATCCGGTTCTGACAACCAAATTGCAGTCTCGTATCCACCGCCACAGCAGCAGAGGTTGCAGAGCTTTACTCCTACACCGACGTCGAGACCGCGGCCCAACTCTGTGACGCCGGACGGCAACGGAGCTCCCGGAGTACTCAGACCTTTGCCGTCTCCTCAGAATATCGGCCACAGAATGGTACCTCGCACACCCACAGAACAGTGCACTGCCACCTCGAGACATGTAGCACCTCAGCAGTGTCACCAAGTACAGTACTTTGCCGACCAGTACCCACGGAGTCGCAGGCCTATTCACGTACAGTACAATGGTTCGAGTGGCAGTTACGAACAACCGTACCTTAGTGATTCTCAGGTTGTTACGATGCCCACCAGTAAGCAGCAGCTGCCCGAACCTCGACGTCATCCCGCTATTGTCAATGCGACAGACTTCTGGCGCCAGAAGGAGCAAGAGGCAGCTACTGGAAGACAACGGAAACCGGCATCTGCTTCTGCCAAACCACCTTTGCAACATTCGGCTTCGTCGTCCGCTGCCAGGAGCGACCGGTCCAGGTCAAATAGCCCACATCACAGGGAGAGGACAACGCCGGACAAGTCTTTCAAGCTCAGAGTGCCAAGTGCATCGTTCCCTTCACGTAGCACGGAGTCAGTCAGTTCCCTCAGTGGCCAGTCAGATCTTGCCAGTCCCGTGCAGCCAGCCAAGATTTTCAGCAATGGTCCAGTTAAAGACAGTTTGGAAAGTCCCAACGGGACAGATGGGCATAAGAAGAAGGATACATCCCCATCAAACAACTTTCGGCCCCTGTCCATGGTGCTGGAAAACAGCGAGAATCAAGACCGCAGTGGGTCATCTCAAGGTAGAGATGCCAATGTACAGAAAAATCAGACGAAACCTAATCCTCCTGCTCCACCACAGAGACGTTTCTCGAGACAGAGTTCCACATCGAGCATTGAAGCTTCAGAATGGATGGGCCCTGAAGATGCCCAGGGCACGAATTCACAGAAAAAGAGGAGATCGACCAATCTGGAGGACGCCCTTTCGGAACTGGAGGCTATCTACAACAGTCTGCGCCTGGGAGACGACGACCTGCTAGACCGCGCAGAGAGGCGTGATGCCGCTGTGGCACGTCAGCAGCAGCTGCAACGACAGCAGCGATGCCAACAGAATGGCGATGCACCCATCTCCGCGGCCGCACCGTGGGGTCGTGGAGCAGAATCAGACTCCGGCTACAATTACGGCCACGACTCCACGTACGGGGACAACGAGTTCGGTGGTGGCAGACAGCGGCGGAGAGCACCAGGGCCCCGCAAGTCCGGTGTGCCCGACATCGTGGCGGACGACATGGCATACCGCCGGCTGAACCCCAAGGAACAGCGCAGCAGCGCCACTGCATCACCGCAAGACTTCAGCAGCTACATTCAAGCCACCCCAGCTCTGGCCGGGGTGACAGACCTTCCTCCTGCCGGCGGACGCCCAGACACGACACTGGACGACGTCGTCTTCCGCAACATCCGCCACACCAACAACACTCTGCGTGTCGTCGAACCGCAGCCACCGTTCGGCATACCGTTGGGACCCGTAACACCGGCTCCGAACAGTGACTACTTACACGCTACACCTTCCGAGACAGCTCCACCTGCTGGCTATAGACCTGCTTCTAAATCCAAGAAGATACCTGACGTGGTCAAAGACGACCTCGCTTATCGAAATTTGAGGAAGGATTCGCACAAGGATGCTGCAGGGCTCCCATCGAATGATACGAAAAACGAGAAGAAAAAGCGCGCCGTTAGATCTCTCTCTGCTAACCTTATGGGGTTGGTGAACAGAGACACACTGCTCCGCGTACCTTCGGCTCCAAACGATCGAGATTTCGAGAAGGCGCAGAGTCTCTCCGACCTGTCGGACCCACTGCAATCGGCCCAAAAATCTGCCGAGGGTAGAAACCCCGCAGTGGTCGGAGGCTCTAAAATGCGGAATGCCGCTTCGCCAGTGAATAAGCAGCAGAGTGATCCCGGTAGCGACGGCAGACGGAACAGCCTTTCAGCGCAGCAGTGCGACCACCACGAACGGCACCACCGACACCACCAACGTTACAACTCCGCGAGCTGGGTGGAGCGCGCAATGCTCGACGTTACTTCCACGGCCGCAGGTGCGAGTACCAGCACCGAGACACTGACGGACAGCCGGGTGAACCTGGAAGACGCGGCAGCGAGACGGCGCAGCTGGCAACAGCGTCTCAGGGTGTTCGTCCCCACGAGCGGCAGTACCGAACAGTCGGCGAAACAGAGCCCGTCTCCGCAAGATATTAGTGGCGGGAGGCTCGCGTTCGGCAAGCCACCTCCGTACACGCCACCGCCCCCGGCGACCGAGGGAAAACGCCACGCCGGAGCCCCGGTCGACGAGAACAACCTGGAGGACCTGCTGAGCGCACTGGCCCACGAGGCGCGGGCGACGAGTGAGAAGTTGGACCGCGAGCTGAAGCAGCTGGGCGACTCCGCAACCAACCTGAAGCTGACGGCGCCACCGCCTCTGCAGTCGCCCAAAGCGGTGGCGAGCCTCGCCGTCAAGGAGAGACGGTCGACTCCGGCGCACTCCGGCAGCTCGCAGAAGTCTCCCTCGGGCGGGCTGGACGAGAGTGCCGGGGTCGGTTCCACTCCGGCAGACCACAGCCTGCTGCACAATATCCTATCGCGACACGAAGCCGAAGAGCACCGCGGGAGCCGAGGCACCGAGCACGCGACGGAGACGGCGACGGTGGAGCTGCGGCTGCCGCCGGAGGAGAGCTGCGAGATCCGCAACCTGTCGTGCGACGGCAGCGTGCTCATCTCGGAGATCGTGCGTCAGGGGCGGCGGCCGCAGCGGCGGCGGCGGCGGCGCAGCGGCGAGAAGGACGACAGCGACGACGACGAAGACAGCGGTCGGGACCAGCTGGTGCCGGACGTGGCGGGGGCGGGCGCCAGCGACGAGGAGGCGGACCTGGAGGTGGCGCGTGCCACGGCGGCGGCCGAGGCAGGTGAGCAGAAAGGGCTGGCGCTGCGGCGCTGGCTCCTCTGGCCGCAGGCAGCCGTCCGCGACTCCACCGAGCTGCTGGCCGCCGTGGGCGTGTTGCTCGCCGGCCTCTCCTTCCTGCTTGCCATCCTCTTCGTGTAGGGCGCGCGTGTGTGTGTATGTCTGTGTGTGTGCGCTACTGTTATCTATCTGGCTTTCACCTGGCACACCAGATCGTCTGTGCAGTTCTGTTGGTACCCGAGGGTCTGTTTACAATTGTTTTGGCATCTCCCGTTCTTCCGACGATTGGAATACAGAGCTGTCTCGTGTATGCAAATGGGTATAGCGCGGCCAGTTCAACGTGGCAGTAGGTTGTGGGCACAAATAAACAAAAAAATTATGCGTGGATCAAAGTAACGATGTGATCGACAATCGAGCACGGAAGGTGGCAATGCTGTCTATTTACCATGTGCAGCGTGCGCAATATGGAACCATTTCCATTCTAATTGCATTCTTCAAGTCCACGTGCAGTATTCACTTTGCAGGATTGTAACACCGAACGAAGTGACGCAGTGGTTAGCACACTGGACTCGCATTCGGGAGGAAGACGGTTCAAACCCGCATCCGGCCATCCTGATTTGGGTTTTCTGTGATCTCCCTAAATCGCTTGCAGTAGCTTCTTCTTTCATTTCCAAATAATGTACATTAAAAAAAAAAAGAAAAACGAGTGCAATGCACAACACGAAACATTCGGTTACTCTCTGAGGTTGGCAGTGCAGTAAACGAGGCAGTACAACAGGCCTGACCTATAAAGGCATCTTGTTCAACCCTAGTTCGACTCCCTCATCCAATTACAGCTGCCACGTTGAAGAGTTCGCACAATACCTACTTGCGCGTCAAGTCACTTGCAAATGTACGTTTTTCGTTGTAATGCAAAACGAGACAGCCGGAGTTGCAACGAAAATGAATGTTTACTTAGTCGGTGACGTTTCGGGTTGCGCCCATTCTCAAACCAACCAATGTTTGTCAAGTAAAATGTCCGTCCAAAACTGCAGTATGTAAGGTGGGCACGTATGTGTATGATTCCAACTAATGTTCGTTAACGAACTTTACCTGGGACCATACATATATGTACGCAATTTATTTATTGCTGTTTTTGACGGACACTATACTTGCAAACATTGGTTGCTTGGAAAATGGGCGCAGTCCGAAGCCAGTAACCGACTAAATAAACATCCATTTGAGTTGCAACTCTGGCTGTTTCTTTTTGCATCACAGTCTAAAAATGTGTTTCTGTCCCACTATACCCAGCGCGCTGGAATTATGCCAGGGTGATTTTCACTTCATGTTTACCGCTCCGCGAGACACTCTTTGTTCCTTAACTTCTTCCCGATGACAATACCAGCAGACTTGCACTGAAGTTCTAGTGCAATATGGTGCTCAAAAGTGGCGGCGTCCACGCGTGTTTAACTCCAGGTAGTAATCACTGTACCAGCCGCCTCAGTCGCTCTCGCGCACTGCTTACTGCCGAAGTATTTGCTCTCAAGTAGCTTTGCTGACTACTCGACTGCGCAGTTTGTGGCATACACGAGTGCTTGTTCCCTGCCTTCAGTTCGTAGTTCCACTCTACATCACTGCTCTGAGCTTCGTTTGTTCTGCACATGCGTTCCATTACTTCTTTCAGTTACAAGACTAAACTGCTCGTATGATTTTGTCTCCGACATAGTGTTTGCATTGTCTTGTGACAATATCCCATCGTTGTGCGGATCTCTGTCACTTTCCAGAGGGTGACGTTTCAACTGCATTCCTGCTCGCGCTTTCTGTTGATATCAGCGAGTGTTCTCATCTCGTGCGGAAATCTAACCTGTAAATGTTTTGCAGTAATTCCCTACTGGATCAGATGTTAGAGTATATGGCGTCCACATGAGGTTCATGTCATTCATAGTTAGAGCTAACGATCACGACTATATCACAGGTGATGCATAAAATCAGTATTCTCTACCTTGCAACTGCGAATATTTCTTGAATCTGAATCACAAACATCTAACACTCGTATAAATAGATAATACGCTATATTTAGTACATGTGTGGTTTCTCTATACCAAGTATATCTACAGGACCGTTTCGCTTACGACTGCCTGAAGTAGTTTTCTTGTCTTTGATACTGAGCTTTTCAGTTTTTCCGCGTTTTTTTTCTTTTTTTTTTGACGGTTGAAAGAATTGGTTATTGTACAAAAAAAATACACACACACACACAGCTCATTTGTTATTTCTGATGTCGAAACGATGTTCGCGTGAACTTCTATCATGAAAAGGCTCGTGTAAATCCCCCACATGTCACAGATCAGACTGAAGTACCACATTGTTCTGAATAAATAGTGACGCACGATTTGTTTGTTTCACTCAGAGAGAAGTCAGATACAAAAATTTGAAACAGTTCTGATTTTCAAAATTTTTCATTTGATGATAGGTACTACTGCTATATCGCAATGTATCATACGAACATCTAAATATTGTAACTTAGTGGCGCTTCCCACATAACTTGTTTGTTTTATTTAGAGTAGAAACAAAACGTAATGTAACAGACACCTCAACTTAACGTGGAACGGTGCAGTCTCGCGCTCGGAGAAATAGGTACAGTTGATCTAGAGCGCAGATTTTGTGACCACAAAGCTGCTTAGTTTCATAATACATACATATTGTGGTTGCACTGCTAATCTATTCATCCAAACTGTTTCTATTAGCGATGGTAAATGGTGGTAGCATTAAGCTCGTGTTTTGTATTTGAGCGGAATTCTTTGATTTCCGAAGCATCCCAATTATAGAGCGGCTGAAACTCGTACAAAAAAAAGGTAATCGTTTTGTTTATTATTTACGAAGAAAGCACAGTGAAACTGTCTTTCACTCGGCGTCGCCCTCCTTAATACTTCATGAGGGTGGAGGCGCAAGGAAAAAAAGACCGGTAGGAAAGAGGAAAATCCAAAAAACCGAAATCTGATTGTCTAAGATTTGCGCTAGGAAAAGTATATTAATAGCCATAAGGTAAGCGTGTCTCGCAGGTGGCCTTCAGATATTAATTGCAAGCAGACATCTAAAACATGGTCTTCAGTTCAAATTTACGTGAAAACGATCTGTGTGTAATCTCATGTTTAGAGATAATTTTTTTTTTTTTTTTACTTACTCCTACTTACTACATAATATCCACTACACAACTCACAACGTGTTTCACATTTCTTCAAACCATCTGAAACAGTGTTTTACATTTGCCGATGTTTTATTTCTGAACACAGATATTTTTAAGCAATCTGCAAATATTTTAATCATCTTGCCCGATCTCTGGTGCCAATATTGCTTTTCTGTTTCTTTTCCGTGCGAAAGCTGTTGTTCGCTGTACGACGTAGACAGACGTATGCTCTGTGCTGTCCAAAGTTGTGTTGTTTCACATCCTGATCGACTAAGTTCGGATAATGCTCAACGCATTTCTGAAAGGACGCAAAACTAAATGACACTTATCTGTTTCAAGAAAACCAAAACCAGACATTAAATCATCTTGTCGTAGTCCTATCTCGTCAGTAACTATCGTAGTTCCTGGTTTTGTCGTGTTCTAACCAAAATGCAATTATGTCCCAGTTGTGTCTTCTCTTCTTTTTAAATACTGTCCCAAAGGGGTCAGTTGCGATCTTTCTGTTTTATCAGTACGATATATTTTCCTTTCAATTATTTGTGCACTTCAGACAGAGGCAGCTGGAACAAACACGTGATTAAAACAAAACTTTATCTTCATATATTATTTTATCTCGCTGTTGGTAGTCATTGTGATGGTGCTGTAATTAAGACACCCTGTAAATATTGCTTTTGTGCAAAAGATCGTGAATATATTTTTAAGTGTGTATAATGTTTCTTGCGTTGCCTCTTTTACGCGTAATGATGCCTATCTTATTTAATTTGCAGTTCGTGGCGAAAAGATGAGGATGGCACGAAATTCATCAGATGTATTCTTATTGTTACGCTCTTTGATTTACTTTTGAATATTGTGTTAATGTATTAATATATGTATAAAATTGTGTTAGTTTGTTACAGGCATGAAGATTGACATTTAAAGTATACCAACTTGAAGACAATTTTCTTGCATTGCTTAATTGTTGCATTTCCATGTCATGTATTTTTGTAAGACAAATGGACCTACTTTACGATTTACTTTGAGTTGTTGTTAGAGATTGACACGACTTTAGCTGCACTTAATGCACTGTAAGTTTGGATGCATGGAGCATGCCTGTAAATAACAAGTTAGTTACGAGTAACATTCTAGCTATTTGATCCTTTTTGCACTAAGTTCTATTCAGTTTTTAATAAGGAGAATAAAGTTGAATTGAGCACTCATAGACATAATAGTGTTTTATTTCCTCACCTCACAACTTTAACATGTTTCTGGTGTGCTGTGATTTAGTTAGATATTTCGGAATGGGTGAAAAGAGTTTGGAGTGTTCAATGTTCCGCTTCGCACGCACCACTATAAACATGGTACTTTACTTTCCTGCAACATTGTTCCGTAGTTTTTACAATATGTGGAAGAAATTGTACTTGAACTGCTGTAAGAAACCACGTCAAAACAACAGGTGTCTGTAGGGCTCTATGTTACTTTATTATTGGGCATAGTTGTTAACAAAATTATTTTTAAAACTTTGAACATAGCTGCTAAGGTTCAGTGAGCGTGTCAGAATTATATTAGAACAAATAAGCCCTCGGTCACAAATATTAAGTCGAAACCTGGTCAATTTTGACTTAATATTTGTGACCGAGGGCTTATTTGTTCTAATATAACTAATATAAAATTATTTTTCTTGATGGTTAATCCATCAAAAGAAATTGAATATTTTGTTAGTGCAGAAACTGTTTTAATATACATTCTTTGATGGTAAACGCTTGATATCATGTAATACGCAATAATTCTGTGTGTGTGTGTGAGAGAGAGAGAGAGACGCTAACTGTCCGGTAGCTCATTGTTAACCATCTGGTAAGTCTCAACATTATCATATTTGTTTGTGATCAGAAAAAAATTTTTTTTTTCTGTGTATGCCACATTGACATTACAGTGTACCGGTCAACCGTATTCGTTTATAATCGTGTGAGATATCCATAAAGCTAAATACAAAAGAAGATACGTCATTTCAATAAAAGTTTTGGTAATGGAATATTATATCTGGATATGAGGATATTTTAAAGGCAAATTCACGCCTCTAGGCGATGGATTTAAGTTACTTCTGTAACTTTTATTTCAAACATGTGCATCCCATACATAAATCTGACATAACTGACTAGAGATGTACGCACACATGAACACCGAAAATTATTTTAAAGATTAAATTATTTTCTCTCTTGATACGTTGACTCGTACGCGTGCAGTAGGGTTCTTCTGCAGTCTGGTGGTAGATGTGATCCGTCGAAGTTCGATTTCTTTCAGTTCTAAGACCTGGAGTGAAATGGCAAATACAACCACAGTTCATTGTGCTTGCCATAGACTTGTCACGTGCCTCCACCGTTGCTATTCACACACACACATACACTGGCACTGGGAGAATCCCCAGCAGTACTGACCGGTCCATATGTGGAATTATTAGAGACAATCAAAGTTTGAAATAGGCCAGGGAGCTTAGCTAAGGCGACAACTCGCGATAAGCAGTAAATTCGAGTTCGAATTAATGTCTGGCTCAAATTTTCAGTTATTAGTATGTATTCATCACATTTCAGGTTGAGCATATCTGAACATTTTGCGGTGAGATCTTTTCACATCCTTGTATCTTCACTGATTTAATACCCATCGATTCATTCCTCAAATTTCAGTGCATTTATTTCATTTCATAAATTGATAACCACCCGACTTGCGCGCCGTGGCATTCAACAAAATAAAAGCAACGCCGTCGCGGGAGAAGGCGGCGAGTAGGCAGAAACAGGCAGCGTATCAGATCAATTAGGAATTCATCATTTCTTTAAGTTAATAACAATTCCATTCTACTTCAGTTGTTTCAAGTGCTTGTCAGCCGGTGCCAGGTGGTTGTAACAATCTGTGAAATCAGGATCAAGAAGGGAAATTCAATATAGAAACCCTTTACTTACGAATAATAGAAGCAGTGCTGTAGTCATTCAGTTCAGAGTGCATAAATTAGACGCCAACAGGCAATACAAATGACAGTTTACACTATGCTCCATTTGAAACCTTTCGGAACGATGTTTTATGACTGTAAGGTGATATTTTAAGTATTTTTCATACTCATTACAAATCTGATTTTAATTTTTCTGTATCGCGTCAGATTTTTATACTCATCACGTCTGAGGTTTTTTCTGATAACACATTTTTCCATTAAAGATAAATTATTTATTTTTTAACCTTGTATAGAATCACTACACATTGCATTAGAGCAGACAGTGGTACATATTCACTTAAAAATGCTAATAATTATTATAAAACACACGAATAACAATTTTATTTCCCTTCAGTAATCTCACAGCTTCTAGTTCTTTCTGACACGGGGCAAAACTTCTATTCCTTGGTTGTCTCCCTTCATCAGTGCCATCTCTTTTTAGCATATAACTAGTCAGCCATCATTTTGCATTCCACCTTCCTTGGTATCTCTTCTACGTCTTCTTAATGCCATATTGGAACCCTTCTCCTGGTTCCTTAGTGACATCTCTAACATTAACCGAGAAAAAATTAATATGTGAATGTAGAACCTGAAGCCTCACACTCACATTACATCCTTATTTCATGAAACCCTGCAATATTGTTTTGACCATGGATTTATAGTTTGGATGCTGTTGTTGCAGAAAAAATCTACCACTACTTCGTTAAATGAAACTCAAGTCCATTTTTTCCTCTGCATTCATTGTTCTTTTAGACAAACTGTCTTTCATTAAATGTCTATGTGCGGCCTCGCAAAGAGCTCTTCTTTTAGTTTCTCATGAAATACTTTCGGGAAGTTCAGGAAACAGTCTACATCTTTTGGAAGTGCTTTGGTAAACTGTGTCATTAATCCAAATTTGATGCGAAGAAGAGGTAATAGTGTGTTGCTTGGTTGCACAATTGGCTCATTTATTATAACCTGTGAACCGAGTTCGAGGGTTTTTCTTTCGGGCTAGTTAGTTACCTTTCAGTGGTTGTCTTTGGCTCAGATGTCCCTTTAACAACTGAAACACGACATTTTTGTGTAGCTAGATTATTGTCCAAGCATCAGGCCAACTACTTTCAAATCCCCATATATTGTTCAAGAATGTTTTTCTTCGTCCTCATATTTCAATACAGCTTTGAGGTTTTCTTACGCCTTCTTGTGGTGTATTGAATGGGCTACAGGTATTGAGCCAAAAAAAATTTCCGTTATGTAAAGGAACATCTTATAGACTAGTTTTTGATGAGTCTATAAACAACCTCTACAAAGTTGGGCCACAAGAGGCGTTAAGTAGATTCAGTAAACCGTCAATATCGCAACAGAAAGCTATGTGGTTGGCCCCTTTAAATAATTTTACTAATTCCTTTTCTGTGTTGCTACATCAAGAGAATGGCACTCCAGGTAATAGATGAAGTTTTACTTGCCATCTTGACACAAGCTATTGGGCGACATTTTTTGTCACATTCAAGTCACGAGTTAAATAATTTAGTTTGTTATGACTAAATAACTAGTGCAGAATCTTCTTCCGGCTTGTAATCATCGCTTTCATTTTCTGAGCTACTCTCCTGTTGCAAATCTTCAAGAATGGTAGGTGGAGTTGGATAGGGAGAGATTCACTATGTGTAACTCGTGGTAAGACTAAATAAACAATAGGATATTTTAAAACTTACTTTTTGCGTTACGACCTTCAACGTTAACCATAAAAAATAAGTCATATACATGGTGTTGCGGCTCGCTCCAGGCCATTGGGAATTGCCGAAGGTGTTGATTTCCTCTTCCCACTTTTCGACAGTCTCTGTCCTTCCACGTATTTACTGCATACCGTTTGCAGTGCCCAGTCTTGATCACCAAGCCTTTTACAAGCGTGGCCGACATTTTTGACGAAACTATTAATTTCCTGCCTCTTTTTAGCTGTTACGTAGCTATCACAAACATAGTGAAATCCGTTAGGACTGTTCAAATACTTATGAGAACTTATTTCTGGGAAACTGAAAAGTACATTTAACAGCGCAAATATAGCGTCGCAACATTATAGCATGTCAGCAATGAACTAAAGTTTCCCGCTTAATAGCCACATGGGTGTCACAAGTTAACCAACTACTCCATTTTACTAAAATAAAGTTTCCCTTACTTGAAATTAAATTTCTCTTATGGAACTTACGTTTAAATGAAAAATGAGGCTACCTGATTTGTGAAAAAGCTGTACGCGATAGGAAGGAACCTAGTAACAGATCTGAAATCAGTTCAAAAAAGTACTAAAGGAACAGGAAAAACTATGCAAACATCAAAAATCATGTTGCATAGGGTTATTGAGCTACTGCATATGGCGAGTTAGACAGAAAATTACCATGACATGTGGTGAAGAATCAGCATTAAATAAGGAAATGAAATTACAGTTTATGATACAGTTTCAATGAATAATCTGACAAATTACTGCACACTGTGTCTTAATTTTCAAGTGAAATAAGGTACTTATCCGAATTAGCCAACAAGGAATTGTCTTGGATAATTCTGTTAAAGTCTTGGACAACTTTGTTCCAAACGGTCAGTTGTACAAAGTTTTTCTTGGGGAGGTCCGAGAGAGAAATCTAATGATACACACGGGAAGAGGTGGCGCCGTGGTTAACACACTGTACTTGTATTCCAAAGGACGGAGTTCAGATCCCGGAATTTACGTCTTCCATGATTTCCCTCAGTTTCTTAAGGCGAATGCTTGCATGGTTTCTTTGAAAATGCCACAGCCGGTTTCTTTCATATTCTTCTTCTAATCCGAGCTCTGCTTCGTTATCGACGGGACGCTAGACCATAATTTTTCTTCTTTCCTTGCACTAACTATTAGGAAACGTATAAATGAAAAGAAAAAATCAAACGTAGTAATGAAGTAGTCAAAACCGAAAACTGAATTTACTGTCAGAAGCGTAAAATTTACCACCTCGGTGTGCATACGAATCTTGGGTCACAGCGTCTTGTATCGCCTGCGGTAAGAAAGGAGTCTAGAGACAAGTTACCAAAAAACTTGTCTGACGGGACCTTAGCTTTTGTTGAATACAGTAGGTGAACAGTGCTAAGAAAAGTTTCGTAGAGGATAATATGTCTTATAAATTCGAACAAAATTATTCATTAAGTGAAAAATAAACACTGAATGCAGAAGTATCGGCTAGATGTTTGGTTGTAGATATAGTTTCAGCTAAAGAATTCCTGAGAAATTTCTTTATTTGGTTTTGTTGAACAACATTTTGTAAGTGGTGTTAGCAACTGTTCGATAGTTTAGCGAAGATTTGTTCATAAATTGTGCTTAATTAGGAGCAGTGATCAACTTACTCTGCAGAAAAGCGCCCCTAAGTAAAGAATAGTTGACTATGATATGGACAAAGAAACAAGTCAACAAAGCGGACAGACGGTGTACTTCATCTGTAGATATAGGAGGAGTAGATGAGACACTAAAAGAGGTAAACAATAAATAGTGATAGGCTGCCTTAGTCGTCACCTTTACGACGTGTATTCGAAATCCGGAGCTCGATCTACATGACTGCTTGGCCAATACACGTTTAGAATGCTTTCAGGCTCATTTTATTTGTATTACTGCGCAAGAGACAGGAGCTGAAATCATTCATTACCTTTCTTAATTTTTCGTAGCTACAGATGTCTCAGTAGAAATCTGAACGGAAGTCCAGAAAGGGAACTCAAGTAATTGAGTATGATGAAACAGTAATCGGTGATAAGTAAAAACACTGCCCTACACACACAAACACGACGGCATTTCGGTCTTACACTGCAGATGCACAGTAATGTCCGACCTCTCAGGGGAATGCTGTACGGCTGCAAGCGTAGAGGAGTAATGGACAGGGGACACTACTCCGTAGTGTGCGGCATAGGGTTTGGGTAGGACGGGAGACGTGCTCGGATAGACGACCTCTCACGTAAAGCGGGGAATCCGGTATTAGAATTCCGTTCCGGCACAAATTTTCATCTGTTGCCGTTGTGTTATATTTCTGCCTCAGTACAACAATAGACGGTAAATTCTTTCGTCAATTAAAATTGTTGATACACCTTGTGACCTCGAGTCTCTCTAATGTTACCCACACAGTCTTTTCGCGATATATACACTATGTGATCAAAAGTGTGCGGACACCCCCAAAAACATACGTTTTTCGTATTAGGTGCATTGTGCTGCCACCTACTGCCAGGTACTCCATATCACCGACCTCAGTAGGAAAAACGTTGTGTGGAGTGACGAATCACGGTACACAATGTGGCGATCCGATGGCAGGCTGTAGGTATGGCGAATGCCCGGTGAACGTCACCTGCCAGCGTGTGTAGTTCCAACAGTAAAATTCGGAGGCGGTGGTGTTATGGTGCGGTCGTGTTTTTCATGGAGGGGGCTTGCACCCCTTGTTGTTTTGCGTGGCACTATCACAGCACAGGTCTACATTGACGTTTTAAGCACCTTCTTGCTTCCCACTATTGAAGAGCAGTTCAGGGATGGCGATTGCATCTTTCAGCACGATCGAGCACCTGTTCATAATGCACGGCTTGTGGCGGAGTGGTTACACGACAATGACATTCCTGTAATGGAATGGCCTGCATAGAGTCCTGACCTGAATTCTATAGAACACCTTTAGGATGTCTTGGAACGCCGACTTCGTGCCAGGCCTCACCGACCGACATCGATACCTCCTCTCAGTGCAGCATTCCGTGAAGGATGGGCTACCATTCCCCCAAGAAACCTTCCAGCACCTGATTGAACGTATGCCTGCGAAAATGGAAGCTTTCATCAACGCTAAGGGTGGGCCCACACCATACTGAATTCCAGCATTTCCGATGGTGGGCGCCACGATCTTGTAAGTCATTTTCAGCCAGGTGTCCGGATACTTTTGATTTTGGAACTATTTGGAATGTGTGTTAAATTCCTATGGGACCAAACTGCTGAAGCCATCGGTCCTACTTAATCCAACTTAAACTAACTTACGTCAAGGACAACACACACACACACCCATGCCCGAGGGAGTACTCGAAACTCCGACGGGGGAAGACGCGAGAACTGTGGCAAGGCGCCCTAGACCGCGCGGCTACCCCGCGCGCCATACTTTTGATCTCATAGCGTATACGCAGAAGCAAGTAACATATGGGTTGATTCTTCTTGGAACTTACGCTCTCGAAATTTTAATAACAAACCACAACGTGGCGCATAGCCGCTCTATTTTAAAGGGGGTGGTCAACGCCATGACGCTTTCTTCCTTTTTACACACATCTGTGAGGAAACGCGCGGTTCTTCTTCGGATCCTGTCTGTGTCATCTATCAGGTCTACTTGGTAAGCATCTCAGATTAACGTGCATTACTCAAGTACGGACGAACGAGGATTTTAGACCCTACTTCCTTTGTAAGTGAACTGCACTTCCTTAAGATTCTTCCAATGCAATCTCCTGTTGAAGTTCCACTAGCGTGCGTGGCTTACGTCGATAGACGTTATCTTTCACAGTTCATCACAAATGAAAGTCCATAGGTCTTAGATCTAATGACCGTGGGGGGAACTCAATGGGCCCTCTTCGTCCAATCCAATCCCCCAGAAAATTGTCATTCAGGAAAGCTCGTACAGCTAGATGGTAGTGTGGTGGTGCCCCGTCCTGTTGTAGAAGACCTCTTCATCAGCTCCATAAAGCTCACAATTACCTGGCAAAATTGATGTACATAACATTTCCAGGTACACCTCTCCAGTGACAGTAGCATCAAAGAAAAAGGGTCCTACTAAGCCCCTAGTCCACACCACACACAAACCCTTGGTAGATTCGCCGCTTTATCGACATAAACATTCAGATTTTCCTGTAGTTACCATTTGCTGAAACCATTCGCAAAACTGCATTCGGCGATCAGGATCGTCATCATTAATCGCGTGCAGTAATCGTGTAATGTAAGCTTTCCACTTTGCAGCTTTCACAATTCTTCGTACACTTGTACTGCTAACCCCCCCCCCCCCCCCCTTCATGTGCTCATTGCGTAGCAGACTTCTGTGGAGCCGGCAGGTGCGGCCGAGCGATTCTAGGCGCTTCAGTGTGGAACCGCGCGACCGCCATGGTCGCAGGTTCGAATCCTGCCTCTGGCATGGATGTGTGTGATGTCTTTAGGTTAGTTAGGTTTAAGTAGTTCTAAGTTATAGGGGACTGATGACCTCAGATGTCAGGTCCCATAGGGCTCGGAGCCATTTCAACCATTTTTGAACTTCTGTGGAGAATTAACAAACGTTTCCAACACGACAGTCGACGAAGCAGGACTTGTGGCTGTACGCTGTCTTCCTGATCTTCCTTTGTGAGTATCACAAATTGTTCCATGCAATTAAAACTTGTCAATGATGCGTTTAATTGTTAGGCGTGTTGGCGGTTCTGTTTCAAACTCCAGCCTCCACTGACGTTGCACTTCAACGGCATTATCAATCTTGAAAAGCCACTTCATAATACATGTTCGTTGCTCGAACGTCAAGCGTGCTCCAGCCGTCTTGTTTTCTCAATACCAAGATGAAAGTCTTAACATCCGATGAGCCGAAGACCATACTACAATACGCGTCCGGCCATCCTGATTTACATTTTCCGTGATTTCCCTAAATCGCTCCAGGCAAATGCCGTGATGGTTCCTTTGAAAGGGCACGGCCGATTTCCCTCCCCATCCTTCCCTAATCCGATGAGACCGATGACCTCGCTTTCTGGTCTCCTTCCCCAAACAACCCAACTCAACCCATACTACAACACGCTCGTAACTCAAATCGGAAGAAAATATCGATATCTCGATAGAGACACTGTATTCGTCAATTAAATCAGTGTAATACAGGCAGTGGGTCAACGGCGGTGTGTAACGCAAACAATCCAGTAAATCATCCTCTGCTCTGTTCCCTCACCAAAAAAAAGTGATGTCACACCGACGGCGGTGAGAAACGCCCTGCTTAATGTGCTGTATATCAGTTAGGTTTCTTTCAGAGTATGTTGATACAATAGCTCCGTACTTAAGTCATACCTAGCCGATCGCTCCTCCAAAGAGCCGCACCTAAAGACTGGAAAGTTGCACAAGTCACACCAGTCTTCAAGAAAGGAAATAGGAGTAATACGCTGAATAACAAGTCCGTATCACTAACGTCGATTTTGCGGTAGAATTTTGGAACATATATTGTGTTCGAACAATGTGAATTACTTCGAAGGAAAAGATTTATTGACAACGAACAAACCACGGATTCAGAAAATATAGTTCTCGTGAAACACTACTATTCCTTTCTCCTCACTCAGTAATGAGTGCTATTGGCAGGGGATGCCCAATTGATTCCACACTTTTAGATCTGAAGAAGGGTTTTGACACCCTTCCTCAGAAGCGACTTCTAAACGAATTGCGTTCGGTGGAACGTCTTCTAATTTCTGCGAGTGGATTCGTGAGTTACTGTCAGAAACGTCACATTTCGTGGTAAATGGCCAGCAGTCATCGAGTAAAACAGAAGTAAATCTGGCATTCCCCAATGACCGAGCGAGGTGGCGCAGTGGTTAGCACACTGGACTCGCATTCGGGAGGACGACGGTTCAATCCCGTCTCCGGCCATCCTGATTTAGGTTTTCCGTGATTTCCCTAGATCGTTTCAGGCAAATGCCGGGATGGTTCCTTTGAAAGGGCACGGCCGATTTCCTTCCCAATCCTTCCCTAACCCGAGCTTGCGCTCCGTCTCTAATGACCTCGTTGTCGACGGGACGTTAAACACTAACCACCACCACCACCACCATTCCCCAATGAAGTGTTATAGAGTTACTGTTGTTCCTGATCTACATAAACGATTTAGGAGACGATCTGAGCAGTCCTTTTAGATTGTTTGCAGCAGATGCTGTCGTTTACCGTCTAGTATAGTCATCAGAAAATAAAAACCAATTGCCAAATTATTTAAACAATATATATGTACGGTGCGAAAAGTGACAATTGATCTAAATAATGAAAAGTGTGTGAACCGTGAATTTACTTTCAAAATCTTTTCATGAAGAATTTACTTTATTTACTAACGATTCATCAAGAACATTAACACATTTAATCACACTAGGTGAGCGTGGAAGTAGTTGCCAGGGAGTAACTGATGAAATTTATTCATAAAAACCATTTCAAAAATAGATTTAAAATTTATTAGCAGAAAAGCACCATCGAAATAACAAGTTACAATTTTATTTAGAGGCAGAAAGAACAATATTGACAGTGTTAGCCTTCGGGCTGAGAAGCTTGCCGCTCCCTTTCATCACCGCCGTAGTCACGACCGCTCACAACAACCTCTGAAAGACTAAACAGGTGCAAATCTGCAACACACCAGATTACTTTAAACTAAAAATTTTAACAACTCACACAAACACATTAACTATGCACCCCGTAAGAGGAATGGAAATGGTGCAAACACTCACACTAAGAAATTATTTTCCACCGAAAGTGCATTTGTTTTTTAAAAGGACTCTTATGGTGGAAGGGTGGCAACTTTATAATATTGACTATTTAAATAAAACCCATGAATTTCAGACTTACATAAAATGTACAACATGCTCTACATTACGCATATACCGCCTCGCAAGATGATAGGCAAGATAAAACATATTTCAGGAATTCGGCCTTTACACCTTAATTCTATAAATTCGTTAACACCGAATCCGACAAACATGACAGAGGCAGCTATGAACGTATGGCACATTGACAGGGGGATTACTGAACAACCCGAACCGCAGATTGCTCTAACCCTCTCCAACTCCACAAGGGAAAAACGGACCATCCAATTCACAAATAACCACCTTCCCGTGGGTGGGCAAACGGAGAAGAATGGTGGGACGCCCCCAAAACAAAGCGGCTGCTGACCTCATCAAGAAAACAAGTAGAATTTAACAAGTAAATGAAACAACATATCTCCAATCACTTCTAATAAACTGCGATTTCTGGCGAAGACCTGGCGCAGCACCGCCAACGCTCTCCCAAACTGTCCGCTGCCAGCCGCTTCAACGGACGCAGGAAGGCGCGTCGATCTCCCGTCTCACGGCGTCGCAGCTCGCCCCGGCCAGTCCGATGTGGTTTCACTCCTGTTGCTCTCGTGTCAACCGTGAAGCCACTACCCCTTTCCATACGGCGCGGCCCACTGGACTCGCGTGGGGACCTCACGTGCGCCGACGCTCAAGGCGGACAAGTCATTTTGTGTCTCAGTGCGCGACCGACCAACCGATCGATCCAACCGCCAATGACCATTACCTGAGCAACTCGAGCAGACTGGCGGCCTAACGCGCAGACTCAGATGCAGGAACTCAGCCCCGACCGGGCGACCACTAGCTGAGTTCTGTTACTGGCGGAGTGGCAAGACTCTCATTTTCTGGCTTTAAAGTTTGATCCAAATGACAGAAATACTATCACTCCAACGACAGACAGACACTAACTGCCGCACAAAATGCGAACGAGAGACAGACCAGCAACTGGTGACTCGAGACTGACCTAGCCTCACCCCGACTGCCCCACTCCGAGCTGATAGCGCCCCTTAAATGCACGTGACAGGCAACCTTTCCGCTTTCCCACCAGAGGGAGACACCAAAGCTGCGATTGCCACAGCGGCGCCAGCGCCAGAAACGGAGGGCGACTGCTTCACACAACGCGCTGCGGCGCGCTCTTCAAAACAGCAATTTTTTTTACCACGGCTCAGTGTGACATCTTTCACATGAGTATTGAAACTAATTCACTAAATTTCGGTAACACGATAAAGCAGACAAAATTGAAAGACTGTAAATTCCACTAAATATTTAGGGATTGCAATTACCAGTAACTTAAATTGGAACGACTACATAGATAACGTTGTGGGGAAAACGAACCAAAGATTCCGATTTATCACTTCGAAAATGCAACACGTCTACTAAGAGAGATTGCCTAAACTAAGCTTGTACGTCCTCTTCTAGAGTATTGGTGGCGCCGTGGGAACCGTATGAGATAGGGTTGACGGAGAAAAAGTTCAAAGAAGAACAGCTAGTTTTGTATTATCGCGAAGTGGGGGAGAGAGCACCGCAGATATGGTACGCGAAGTGGTTCAAAATGGCTCTGAGCACTATGAGACTCAGCTTCTGAGGTCATCAGTCCCCAAGAACTACTTAAACCTAACTAACCTAAGGACATCACACACATCCATGCCCGAGGCAGGATTCGAACCTGCGACCGTAGCGGTCGCGCGGTTCCAGATTGTAGCGCCTAGAACCGCTCGGCCACATCGGCTGGCTACGCGGAGTGGCAGTCAGTAAAATAAAGGCATTTTTCATTGCGGCAGTATCTTCTCATGAATTTCCAATCGCCAAGTTTTGTTGACGCCCACGTACATATGGAGATATTATCATCATAATACACTGAAGCGCCAAAGGGACTAGTATGGGCATGCGTATTCAAATACAAAGAGATGTAAACAGTTAGAATACCGCTCCGCGGTCGGCATCGCCTATATAAGACAGCAAGTTTCTGATGCAGTTGTTAGGTGACTGCTGCTACAACGGCAGATTATCAAGATTCAAGTTTGTTTGAACTTGGTGTTATAGTCGGCGCACGAGCGATGGGACACAGCATCTCTGAGGTAGCGATGAAGTGGGGATTTTCCCGTACGACCATTTCACAAGTGTACCGTGAATAACAGGAATCCTGTAAAACATCAAATCTACGACATCGCTGAGGCCGGAAAATATTCTTCAAGAACGAGACCAACGACGACTGAAGAGACTCGTTCAACGTGGCAGAAGTGCAACACTTGTGCAAATTGCTGCAGATTTCAATGCTGGGTCATCAATAAGTGTCAGTGTGCGAACCATTCAACGAAACATCATCGATATGGGCTTTCGGGGCCGAAGCCCCATCCGTGTACCTTTGATGACAGCACGACACAACACCGACATTGGACTACTGATGACGGGAAACAAGTTGTCTGGTCGGACGAGTCTCGTTACAAATTGTGTCGAGCGGATGGACGTGTACGGGTATGGAGACAACTTGGTGAGTCCATGGACCCTGCACTTCAGCAGGAAAGTGTTCAAGCTGGTGGGAGCTCTGTGATGGTGTGGGGTGTGTGCAGTTGGAGTGATATGGGACCCTCGATACATCTAGATACGACTGTGACAGGTGACACGTACGTAAGCATCCTGTCTGATCACCTGCATCGTTTCGTGTCCATTGTGCCTTACGACGGACTTGGGCAATTCCAGCAGGAGAATACGACACCCCACACGTCCAGAATTGCAAC